>NC_064639.1:1065983203-1068514870 GCF_023864345.2 Schistocerca serialis cubense
ATTAACACCATCTGTGTTCACGATTCAGCAATGGCCAAATCTATGAACTGGTTTTCGCAGCCTACCTGTAACAAATACGAATGATAGTTGATGGTTGTAGACAGAACATCGTTGTTTACGGATGGAGTTAACCTCCTCAACGTCAGTTACGGCCTGAGGATGATGCACTGAAGCACCAAAACTGGTAGCAATATAATAAATAACATCATAAGTACGGTTGTCAGTGTTCAATGTTATCACAAAAGTGAGTGGCCGAAGTGCCTCCAACCTCCAGTCACAAGGATGAACTTACAAAAACACAATGCACGGAGTTCATGCGTCTTTAGATGGTTTTTGAAACCGTTTTAAAAAGTATATTTATTTTCTTTGAACAGATCATGATTCAGTTAGACTTTATAAATCAAAGAAAACATAGAATTTTCTTATCTTTACTGAAATATGGCTGGAATATTTAATGACAAGCAGCACCTTTTACCTCTGTTGAATGTATCTGAGCTGCACTGTCCCTAATGTGGAATCTGGAGAACAAGACTAAAATGAAGGTAGGAGCCGAAGTGTTAAGTAACGATCAGTATACAGTGTGTGGGGTTTTGGGATTCCGACTGCGTACACTATTTTCACGTTCTAGTCAAACTGTAAAGTATTTCCGTAGTTAGCCAATTAGTGTTGTGTGCAAAGGTGATTTAAAATAGGCTTTTGTGTTTCAGTATCTCAAAACTAATAACACACTTTTCTGTAAATGCTTTTTTCTTTTGAAATAAATTATTTCAATTAATCTTGTTAGCAAAAAGTCGACCATATTCTAAAATTAACTGAGAGCAAATACTTCTCTAGGAAAGGCGCCCTCATTGATTAATTACTTCTATAGGAAAGGCGCCCTACTTGATTAGTTAATTACTGACAACAAAGTTTATTTTCTTATTCGTTTCGTAAAGTAGTGACTAAATGCCGAATATAGATTGAGTGCCAATAATGGAGCGAATTATAGGGGACAATGACGAGGCTGTTAGTGTCAAAGTAAGGGACAGCGAATCTTAGGCCATTGTACATGTCATTGCAGAGACATCAATTTATGTATTTGGCTACAGTAGCGTAATTAATAAACGAAAATTAACAGTGAGCCTTTACAGATATCTTAAAAATATTCCGGAAAAAAGTAAAGACTGGGCCGTTGGAAGCTGTTAGCGAAAAGATATAAGAATGGTAAAAGAAATGACTGAGGAGACACATGTTACAGGATCGCAAAAGGAAATGGGTGAGGAGGTAAAAAAACTAGGTAAAAAAGTCGATTTCGCATTAGATCAAGTTATACTTACAATGTCCGCATCTCGTGGTTTTGCGGTAGCGTTCTCGCTTCCCGAGCACGGGGTCCCGGGTTCGATTCCTGGTGGGATCAGGGATTTTCACCTGCCTCGAGATGACTGGGTGTTGTTGTGTCGTCTTCATCATCATTATTCATCCCCATTACGGTCGGAGGAAGGCAACGACAAACCACTTCCATTAGGACCCTGCCTAATACGGCGGTACAGGTCTTTCGCATCGTTCCCCTACCCGGTGTCAAGAACCATGAGACTTCAACATCATCATACTTACAATAGCCACAAAATAAGAAAAGCTGGAATATGTTAGAAATAAAGAAGTAAACTGCATGAATAAAGACATCGAGGACCAAGCTGTGGAGTGTCAACAAGAGTAGGCCGAAGCAACGAGTGACTCTGATCATATCTTTCAGGAAACAACTGGGGACAATGAGGCAGAAGAGAAGGGGATGGAAAGGACCACTTCTGAAAGGATTGGATCCATGATGTAGGAAAGAATACTGAAGACAAATAATACTTTGGGTCATTTTCACTAATGCAGGAACAGAGTAACAGTAACTTTGACAACACAGCGTGTAATCTCGATGAGGAAGTAATTAATGCCAACAACCAAGCTGCAGTTGAATGATCACAGAAGATTTAGCTAAAAGAGGGATTGTTGACTTAAAAAGAAAAAGATTAAAATGGGGCATATGATTTAGGGTAATAAAAACTCTTTAAGGAACTTACCACATGATTTTTGGATATATATTGTTTCAAGCATAGACAGTGTAAAAATTGTCAAACATATCCAGGTCAGAGAAAAGTGTGAAAGAATATAGTGAGGAAGCAATTAGTAAGTTAAACGTTTTAGACAAACCAAGGAGTGGAAGTGATTTTGTTGGACTGTTGGTAGGCAAACTGTCTTGTTGCAAGAGATAAGAACTACAGACTTTAGTATGTCATAAACAGAATGAGGGATATTGGTACGTTGAAACTGTTGTCAGCACGGAAATGAAAACTCTGATAAATGATTATGTGACACAATAGTATACAAGCGATGAGCTGTGACAAAACAACCTCAGGGGATTAACTGCCCTTTAGTGAATATGTACAACAGCATACATATTGGCCCCAGGCTGCTGCAGTTCTGTCTCTTTCTTTTGTTTTCTGCGCTTCTTTCTTCTCTTCTTTTGTCATATGAATTTGTCCAAGCAACTCGTCAACTATCACGTGTAAGACTGAGTGGATATAACCTGATATGATTATATTTACCTAACTGACATAATTCCTAATAATGATGAACTTATAAATTAGTAGAAAAACATAATTATTTGAGAACAGTTTTATGCAGGAAGTTTGAGAGTACTGGTAAGAAGCAACACTGGTATGGTAGTGTGGCATATATGCATAGCTAAATTCTGTATGGGCTATGTAAATTTAACAGGAACAACCAAGAATTAAAAATATTTTGTTGCTATGTAGAAATAATGATTAAAGATAGGAAGGAAGTGATGGTGCATAATAGAAACGTAAAGAGAGTATCTCATAAGTTTGTTTTGCTTGTGTGTGAGTGTAAAAGTAGGAAGTGATTGAAGGATGAAGTCATAAGACTTGATGAATAATAGTAAGGAAGGCTATTAGCGAAAGGAAGGACCAATAGAAAACAACAACAGCTTATGAGAGAATGGACAAAATAAAATGAGAAGTGCTGATGGAAACATTGAGAGGTAAAGAGAAATACTGAAGAGCAAGATAAGAGGAAAAGCAGAGATTATTACAGGCAGAAGTTGTTATGTATCTAGTCCTAATGTAGTAAAGAGCAACAAACGAAATTCAGTATCCAATAAACTGAAAGCAAAGTAACGGAGTGTTTTGCGGATCAGCAAACAACGTGGTAAGTGATGGTTACTATAGTGGTGGGCATTATGATAAAATTAAGTGGGTTTAATTAATATGAACCACGAAAAAGATACACAGGAATGACGACTTTCAGTCGGATGAGAACTGGAACATCTAATTAAGAGATAGTTCTGATATGCCCATGGATAGATGTATTTGCCCACTAATTGCATCCAGGAGGAGAAACTAGTTGAGGTGACGAGTGTAATACAGAGAATACGAACTGTTGATTTTATTCTAAATAGAAAACGAAATTTGCCATTAAGAATATGATAGATTTTAAGCCATTTAAGGCAAGAATAGCAGAAAAAAATGTGAATCTGATGAGTGGTGGTTTTATTCAATGTAGGACTTGGGATCCAGATGGCGGACCCATTTCCAATTTTTAAGGGAATTTACTTAGTAATAAGATATATTTAAAATGTATTCTTGTGTCCAGCCGTTTATAGTTCAAATGGCTCTGAGCATTATGTGACTTAACATCTGAGGTCAGCAGTCTCCTAGAACTTAGAACTACTTAAACCTAACTAACCTAAGGACATCACACACATCCATGCCCGAGGCAGGATTCGAACCTGCGATCGTAGCTGCCGCGCGGTTCCAGACTGAAGCACCTAGAACCGCTCGGCCACAAAGACCGGCCCGTTTATAGTATAGTGCATTAAAATATTTGTTTTGTAGTGAAAAGGTAAGCTGATACATGGTGTAAAATGTTTGGTAACAGCGCAAGACTTTTAACTTCTAGTTTTGAAAATCAAACATTAATGGTTTTAGCACAATGGTGAGCAGCAACTTCCAAGAAATGTGAGACAAAATAGAGAATATACTTACGATGACAATTTGTAAAGGAATTTATTGTTGAAGTACATTAAAGTCTACGTGAAAAAGTGCTATAACAGGGATTCAATGCAACAGAACCATAAATGAGGTGTGCAGAGTTAACGACTTAAAAAGACAATTGAAGACGTGTGATGAACAATAATATGTAGTACAGTTGTACAAATAAATAGATATGTCTTCATTGTCATAAAATAAATTTATTGTTATTATTCGATTTGACTGATTTTTGTAAATTGTAGCTGTCTATACAATTCATATTATTAACGTAGACGACATAAGACTAAATTATTTTTTGTGAGTTGATTTTTAGGATTTCATTTCTCAGTGAGAAGTTCGTGAGATACAGCAAGTTTTCATTATTATTAGGTAACTTTCAAGTTATCCATGATATATTTCACGATGTGTACCACAGTTATTCGGTATTTCAGATTGATACATTCCAAAACACTAACTACTTTTATGTGGCGGACGCGTTTTATCACAAGACGTTCTACACAACATCTCATGACATATGGGTCTGACACACGTGAAGACATTGGTAGTTGCGGGTGAAAGCTATTTATCTTCTTACTTCTTTTCACTTCAGGCATATATCTTTTAGGGTTCCGAATATTTTTGATGGCGATACTTTCCTTAAACACATCGCTTCAAACTAAATGTAATGCGCGGGATTGTTATGCGAATTGTGATTCGAGAGAGATATTAATAGTTGCAGTTGAAGAGGAAGAAGGTCAGTGGTGAGTACAATGGTTTACATGGGTGGCTATGCTGTGTAGCATGCTACTACCGCGTCGGATAAAAGCACACTCAAATGTTTGCGTCCAAGGCTATGTTGTAGACAAGTTTTGAATTGAATGTTGACGTCAATTTTATGAAAAAAATTGTTAGACTAGATACGCCGAGCTTCATGAAGTGTTATGTACATGAAAAAGGACGGAGAGTGTCGTTATGAGCTTCAAACTGTTTATGTATTAGTGAGTTGCCCAAACTAACGTGCTACAAGGATTCTTATTTCATTTATAATTTAATGAACAGGCGCCGTGCAAAAACATTTAAACTGGTTACTACATATCAACAACTTTCTAGGGAGGGCACCCAAAGCCCAGAGACATTCTGAATAACAATAACAATGCTCAACAATTAATAACCTTTCAAATCACCATGAAAAAATATAATAATTAAAAAGTCGAGAATGATGAAGCGTTTACGAAAGCTGCATAGCTGTATGAAGGTGCTTCATTAGCACCTACCAGTTTCACGTCAGTGTAGAGGCATCTTCAGGTATATATGGTGATTTTTCCACCTTGTACAAAACTCTAGGAATTGATCGATGAGAGGATGCGGAACAAAAAAGGTCTAATGATATTATGTCTGGAATGCATGGTCAGCAAGACTCTATCAGGAGACCTACCACCGCCTACAGCAACTAAGGCATTCAAAGTGTGGAACAGGGTTTCACCGTTTGTCTCAGACAGCTCTCACTCTCATCCGGTCATGGATGTGTGTGATGTCCTTATGTTAGTTAGGTTTAAGTAGTTTTAAGCTCTAGGGGACTGATGACCTCAGACGTTGAGTCCCATAGCGTTCAGAGCCATTTAAACCATTTCTTCTCCACTCCGAGCGTGAACTGTATCTTCCAGCGCATGTTGTTCAGATATTTGTGAAAATTGTGCAATTCCGTTTCACCACGAGGCCGTATAGCAAACGTTCGTCCACGTATCTAAACCAGCAACGTGGGCGTAAAGGCTCAGATACGTGGACGACTCGTGACCAGTGAAACTAACTACATTTTTAATATTATGACGTAATGGCATGCGCAATGAACAGTAACAACAAAATATGTAGGACACTGCATAGTTAGAACGCACCATTAGACCGAGAAGAAGGCCGCTGCAACTGTGACCGAAACGTTGGTTTTTCTCCAGCAACAGTAGTTTTATACATTATGACGCGGTACCACACCCAGAAAACTTTCATGTCGAAGTATACATATTGCAGTACTTCATTTTAAAGTTCATCTTCGACCTGTGGTGATGTTCCTGTGATTCCTGGAGTTGACTATCTTCTGGCAGAACATCCACTAGTCTATTGTTTATTTCCTCAAACTTATTACTTAATGTGGTTTCCCGTTATTGTTTTAAATCTCTTGTAATATTATCCTGTTGCTCAAATTTGCCATTTACTCTGTCTCACGCTGATGAATTTTAAGTTTTGGAAGCTGTAAAAATTCTCTTCAATCTTCATCTCTACCTTTCCCTATTTGAAAATTATACACTGTAAACCTTTTCTCAATTATTTTTTATTAACACACAATGTTAGATCCTCACACCGCCTAAAATACGAACACTCTCCTGATAAATACCATTTAATTTCAGAACGGTTCACCGAATATACACTCCTGGAAATTGAAATAAGAACACCGTGAATTCATTGTCCCAGGAAGGGGAAACTTTATTGACACATTCCTGGGGTCAGATACATCACATGATCACACTGACAGAACCACAGGCACATAGACACAGGCAACAGAGCATGCACAATGTCGGCACTAGTACAGTGTATATCCACCTTTCGCAGCAATGCAGGCTGCTATTCTCCCATGGAGACGATCGTAGAGATGCTGGATGTAGTCCTGTGGAACGGCTTGCCATGCCATTTCCACCTGGCGCCTCAGTTGGACCCGCGTTCGTGCTGGACGTGCAGACCGCGTAAGACGACGCTTCATCCAGTCCCAAACATGCTCAATGGGGGACAGATCCGGAGATCTTGCTGGCCAGGGTAGTTGACTTACACCTTCTAGAGCACGTTGGGTGGCACGGGATACATGCGGACGTGCATTGTCCTGTTGGAACAGCAAGTTCCCTTCCCGGTCTAGGAATGGTAGAACGATGGGTTCGATGACGGTTTGGATGTACCGTGCACTATTCAGTGTCCCCTCGACGATCACCAGTGGTGTACGGCCAGTGTAGGAGATCGCTCCCCACACCATGATGCCGGGTGTTGGCCCTGTGTGCCTCGGTCGTATGCAGTCCTGATTGTGGCGCTCACCTGCACGGCGCCAAACACGCATACGACCATCATTGGCACCGAGGCAGAAGCGACTCTCATCGCTGAAGACGACACGTCTCCATTCGTCCCTCCATTCACGCCTGTCGTGACACCACTGGAGGCGGGCTGCACGATGTTGGGGCGTGAGCGGAAGACGGCCTAACGGTGTGCGGGACCGTAGCCCAGCTTCATGGAGACGGTTGCGAATGGTCCTCGCCGATACCCCAGGAGCAACAGTGTCCCTAATTTGCTGGGAAGTGGCGGTGCGGTCCCCTACGGCACTGCGTAGGATCCTACGGTCTTGGCGTGCATCCGTGCGTCGCTGCGGTCCGGTCCCAGGTCGACGGGCACGTGCACCTTCCGCCGACCACTGGCGACAACATCGATGTACTGTGGAGACCTCACGCCCCACGTGTTGAGCAATTCGGCGGTACGTCCACCCGGCCTCCCGCATGCCCACTATACGCCCTCGCTCAAAGTCCGTCAACTGCACATACGGTTCACGTCCACGCTGTCGCGGCATGATACCAGTGTTAAAGACTGCGATGGAGCTCCGCATGCCACGGCAAACTGGCTGACACTGACGGCGACGGTGCACAAATGCTGCGCAGCTAGCGCCATTCGACGGCCAACACCGCGGTTCCTGGTGTGTCCGCTGTGCCGTGCGTGTGATCATTGCTTGTACAGCCCTCTCGCAGTGTCCGGAGCAAGTATGGTGGGTCTGACACACCGGTGTCAATGTGTTCTTTTTTCCATTTCCAGGAGTGTATAACAACATTCTCATATCGGCGAATGGTGCGACGGTGTCTGCGGCAACATTGACAGCGATATCGGCTGCAGAGTCAACTGCGGCAAAGGCAACGGCGAAAATGACCAAAGAGATGGCAAAGAGGTGGCGTCGACCGCATATTCAACTGCATTGAGCATTGGCGGTGGACTGAGCAGATGGTGTAGCCCACTGGTTACATATTCACAATCACAAATCTTCTCTGCCCTAATTTTCTTCTCCGTTGTTCTCCAATGTTCCTTACTGTCTTCTCACCGTTCTCTAGGTCGGTCGACATACGTGTGGCTTTTCCAAGTTTTCCAAACGCCACATAATAAATTACTAAATCTGTCTGCAGAAAATTGTAATACAATTTCTATGTTCTCTGCTGTGCTACAAAATTCTTCATCGGCTGATAAATTTAAATTCCATGTTTTAGACTTGCGTGTCCGCTTTTATACAGTGTGAGAAGGAAAGATAATGAAGTACGTAGATCATGGATAACGACTATGATAAGCTTCGATTCCGTCCATCATCTATAGCAAACAGTAAATCGCCGGGCAGTAGCACAGAACTTCTATACGCAGTTCAAAACAAATCAGCATTTTCTTTCTTAATCTTGTCTTCGAATGTCTAATAAGTGTTTCATCAACTTTTTATCATACGATCAAAACAAAAAAAGAAAAATTACACCTCTCCAGGGAAGTCTGTTACGAACTGCTCCCAGAGGTTTGTGTATCACAGCTGGCCCTTGTTGTAAGCAACTGAGACTCTTTGCGGTTCCAGTATAATAAAAACGACCAAGAACATTGTATCAAGTGTTGCTACTGCACAGTGTTGATTCTGCCCCCAAATGTTTACCTTTTAGGCTCTTTATCGAACAGCCACCACAAAAATGCGCTTAAAACTTGATATGGCGACATCTTTAACTCCAGTCTAATAAGTATCTACAGTCGTGGAGCTATCAGAGCGCTGCCGGAATATGTTAGGTTAAGTGAGGAAATATATTATTCACGCTTAATATTTCACTCTTCTGTTTTCCTGTTATATTTAATAAACTACCGAAAACACGCTATGAAGTACTAATACGAATGAAATACAACTTACCATGATAATATTAAGGTGTAAACATGCTTTTATGAAATATACCGTACGTAACACGGCGAATTAGCAATATGTTACGCACTTTGGCCTTGAACCAGTCTGCGTTTACGTGAAATCCACAGTCGTATCGAGGTATCGTTAAAGGACTACCAGGGACTTATGGAAATGCAGCATTTGGACTAGACCTACAACGATACTCACGTAACACATTTTTTTACTGCCAAAATTAATTCAACAATATTGTGTATTCACAAAAAACTAAAAATCATTTCGGCAGAAGGAGAAAAATGCAGACCTTGATAGTTATGCAGTTCTGATAGTTTCACCTTTCTATCTAAAGCTTCTTCATCGAAAAGGTAAAATTATCATGAATGAGCTTCCTAGGCTCAGAAACGTAAGTTTATTAACTCTGTGTCACCCCTTAAGCGACAATTATTCAGAATATACAATCAAAGTGACAAGGAAGTATGTGATAAAAGAGAAGATCGTTTGTAGTTTCTGCTTTGAATGGACCTCCTAGACTAGGAAACATAAATCTACTAACTTAATGTCACTCTTCAAGTCAGAATCATGCAGAATATTTAATCTAAATGAAAATACAGTATGAAATGGTTATACCGGGATAATTCTCTCCCACTTCAGAAAATAATTTAACGATCGAAAGTCACCAGTTATATTCTGGGATGTTGCCACGTTTCAAGCTAGTGGTAGGAAGAGTGTTTCTTTAGCTGACCTGTTTATACAGGCGTCGGTGTCGCATTTCAAGGTTGAGTAGCGCGCAACTGCCAAGTTGACCAAAACGTCAATTACTGTTATTCGCAATTATGTAACTAGACATTTTAGCATTAGCTGAGTTCTCATGTATTGTATGAAGAAGTGAGGAACATTAAAAGCAGACGATTACTGTAGATTACAAAGTTGCGAGACTGAGTTTTTCACCAAAGCAGACGATTACTGTAGATTACAAAGTTGCGAGACTGAGTTTTTCACCAAAATGCTTATACTCTTACTACATGCTCCACGTTTTCCGTGTTCTGTTTGGTAACTTACGGGCAATCGAATACAGCTGCGCTTGCTTTTGTGCTGGCAACGTGCGTAACACATTTGTATTCCCACTGATTAATTCGGCCCGACGGACGGGACTTACCGGATAGTATTCACTTCGTTTAGGCTCGGGTAGCCGTGTAATTACAAAACCCATAAAGCACAGTATCGCATCAAATAAAGAGCAACGTTGATTTCATTGCATCACCTCATTTGTATATTAGCAATTAATTAGAAATGTAATTAGGGGGGACAGTTTAAATTAATTGTGGTATCGGGTCGTCGTGTGTTATTAATTGCCGCGGCAGCGACACCCGAGCGCGCGCGTTAAGCGGACTAATGGTAGGGGCCTTGCGGCCGCGAGTGCGGGGCGATATTTTAATTAAAAGCGAGTCGCCGCCAGCAGTCGCCCGACGCAAAAACTGCAATCACTGTGTTGTAAACATGTCGCGTGACAGGTGGTCTAGCAGTAATAAAATATGTACGTACCTGGGGATCACCTGCTTGTTGACAAAAGTTTTTCATTATGAAGTATCATTTACTCGTGATTACCTGCTGTGATAATTTACTGCTCACATTTAGATTGAAGCTTACTATTCCCATGTCAAGGGTGAGAGTTTTCCTTAAGTTGGGTGCAAAGTGTTCAGAACAAACTAGTCATTTTTTATGATATCGACAACCACAGCCAGTCAGCAATAGTTTGCCTTCGACTGAATTCACCGATAGATCATTTTGCGAATAACAGGGGGTTGCTATGGACATCAAGCAGCCACATAACTCTAGTGCAGCCGGGAGTTATGCCGGATATCAGGTGTCATATAAGCACAGTATTTCGACAGTAATGCCACCCCAAAACATAAAGGAAACTCCACTTTGCTGCACGCACTGGACTCAGCCTGGCCGAGTTGACTCCAAAAACGTCTCCAACTATTGGCTGGTTGAAGGCATGTGCCACAGTCAGCGGTGAAGAGAACGTGATGTCAATCCCGAGCGGTCCATTCGGCATGTTGTTGGGCCCATCTGTACCGCGCTGCATGGTGTTGTGGTTGCAAAAGTGGACCTCGCCTTGGACGTAGGGAGTGAAGTTGCGTATCGTGCAATCTGTTGCGCACAATTTGAGTCGTAACACGACGTCCTGAGGCTGCACGAAAAACATTGTTCAACATAGTGGCGCTCCCGTCAGGGTTCCTCCGAGCATAATCCGTAGGTAGCGGTCATCGACTGCTGTAGTAGCCCTTGGACGGCCTAAGCGAGGAACGTCACCGACAGTTGCCGTCTCTCAGTATCTCCTCCATATCCGAACATCATCGCTTTGGTTCACTCGGAGACGCCTGGACACTTCCCTTGTCGAGAGCCCTTCCTGGCACAAAGTAACAATGCGGACGCGATCGAAGCACGGTATTGACCGTCTAGGCATGGTTGAACTACAGACAATACGAGCCGTGTACCTCCTTCCTGGTGGAATGACTGATCGGCTGTCGGACCCGCTTCGTCTAATAGGCGCTGCTCATGCATGGTTGTTTACATCCTTGGGCGAGTTCAGTGACATCACTGAACAGTTCAAATGGCTCCGAGCACTACGCGACTTAACTTCTGAGGTCATCAGTCGCCTAGAACTTAGAACTAATTAAACCTAACTAACCTAAGGACATCACAAACATCCATGCCCGAGGCAGGATTCGAACTTGCGCTCTGAACAGTCAAAGGGACTGTGTCTGTGATATAATATCCATAGTCAACGGCTGTCTTCAGGAGTTCTGGGAAACGGGGTGACGCAAAACTTTTTTGAAGTGCGACATTGGCAATGTATATTATAAATTCCTGTTTCTTTGTAAACCAAGGTCATATTTCATATTCCCGAATACGTGGTCATCTTATTAAGTACTCGACAAAAGCTACTGTGTGGTAATATTTTATTTCACCGGACTAGTTTCGGGCGTTGCCTATTATCAGCTGCAACTGTATTACAAAAGAAAAAAAATATTTACAGCGGATATTGTAGAGTTTTATGTATCTGTGGTCTTTCAGTTCATCGTAATTCTACTTGCATAACATGATGTAACATTCTTTAGTATATCCCAATGACAATATTTCGTACATTCATGCAATGTTACGTTTGCATGCTCTGTATGTATATGAATATAATCAATACGAGGAGTTCCTTACGAAATATTTGCAGATATCGCTTGCAACTACTGGACATGCAAGGACATTTTTTGGTATACATCATAGAATATATACAATGCTACTTCTAATTTGTATTATCTCTTTTAGCAGAACAAACAAATGTGACATCATAAAAGTATACTAATAAAATTTTCCGATGAACGGTCTGGCAGTTTAAAACAACCTTTGGATATTTTGTTATACATCTGAAAATTCTGTTTCTTCCATAATATTTAATTATGTGTCTTTATCAGCAGAATAGAGCACCTCGCGTTCCTGCTGGTAATAAGCCGAGTGTACCGTTCGTTTTTTACATATTTTTATTAGCTTCAAACAGGAGCGACTTCATTAATGGATAGGAACTGTGATTGCTGTGTGCAGATGCCAGCTGCGTTGGTGACCCTTCGCTCACAGCTTCAGGCGGTGTTGGCTTCCGTCACACAGCTTGAGGCTAACGCCAAGGGGCATCTCTGTGGGGGGTTGGAAGCAGGGATGCGAGGGACGTCGATCACGTCCCACGTGCCACCTATTCGGTCCACTGCTGTGGCCGCCCCGACAACTGCCTGCACTGAGGTTGATCCCTCGCCCGTGGTCCAATGGGAGACCATTCCAAAGCCTGTCAGCAGCGAAAGACTCTCCTAGAGTCCGATCACAGGGTCTCCCTGGTTCGTTTGATAAACAGGCTTCGGGCGTTATCTGTGCCTGACGAAATCTCTGAGCCGCATGCAGTCGTCCACCCTATTCCAGAGGAAGCTTCACGGCCCGCAAGATCTGGGCATTCAAAGAGGGTGGATTTGCTGGTAGTTGGGAGTTCCAGTGGGACTTAATGGAGCCCCTAAGTCCCTAACATGGCTTCCAAGGAGGAGAAGGAATTCTGTGTGCACTCCTTGTACATACCGGAGGGAGTCATTCCGGATGTGAAAAGGGTGCTTTCAGATGCCTTGAAGAGTACAAATGCAGCCAACTGCAGTTGGTGGCTCATGTCGGACCCAATGACGTGCGTCGCTTTGGATTGGAGGAGATTCTACTTGGTGTCGGGCGGCCAGCGGAAATGTTAAAGACTTCCAGTCTTGCTTACGAGATTAAGGCAGATTTCACCATCTGGAGCATCGTCCATAGAGCCGACTGTGGTTCATTGGTGCAGAGCTGAGTGGAGGGTCTCAGTCATAGGCTCATTTGGTACTGTAACTTGCGCCCTTGGATGGTGGGTTCGCCGGCCGAAGTGGCCGTGGGGTTCTAGGCGCTGTAGTCTGGAACCGCGAGACCGCTACGGTCGCAGGTTCGAATCCTGCCTCGGGCATGGATGTGTGTCATGTCGTTAGGTTAGTTAGGTTTAACTAGTTCTAAGTTCTAGGGGACTGATGACCTCAGAAGTTGAGTCCCATAGTGCTCAGAGCCATTTGAACCATTGATGGTGGGTTCCGCTTAATAAGTCAGGAGTCCACTACGCACAGCAAGGAGGGGGGGAGGGGGCTATGTGGAAGGGACTGGGCCGTTTTTTAGGTTAGAGGGTCTCAGGAAACCACAGAAAGGGCGTCCACCTAAAAGTGGTTAGGTAACACACAGTAGGGTAACTGTAGAAACGATCAGTATTGTAGTTCTAAATTGTCGTGGCTATGTTGGGAAATAACCGGAGCTGCAAGCCCTAATAGAAAGCACTGAAGCTCAAATAGTTATAGTTAAGGAAAGCTGGCTAAAGCCGTAAATAAGTTCAGCCGGCTTTCATTCAAATGACCTAACAGTGTTCGGAAAGGGCAGATTAAACACAGTTGGTGGAGGAGTATTTATTGCTGTCAGAAGTAGTTTACCTTGTAGCGAAATTAAAGTAGATAGTTCCTGCGAAATAGCATGGGTAAAGGCTATACTTGAGAATCGGAGTAAACTATTAATTCGATTGTTTTTTTTACCGACCTTAGACTCAGAAGATATAGTTGCTGAACAGTTCAAATAAAACTTCAGTGTCATTTCAAATAGGTACCGCAGTCATTGAATTATGGTCAGTCTGACTTCGATCTATTCTCGGTATGCTGGAAAAATTGTACGTTTAAAGCCGGCGGCAGGTATAGAACGTCATCGGAAATTGTACTGAATGTTTTCTCAGAAAATTATTTTGAAGAATTAGTACATGAGCCCACTCGAAGCGTAAATGGTTGTTATAACACCCCAAATATAGAGCCAATAATGACATCCCTTTTGACAGCAAAAGATATAAAAATTAGTCATCCTGACCTACTGGGCAACCAAATATTAACACTATTGAATGTTTGACCAACAGCAATAATAGGGAACTAACAACATCTAATCCACGGAAAGAACTAAATGAAAGACTATCAGATGATCAATTAATCTTCGGAGAATGAAACTATAAATAAAGAATTCAAAATATATGCTTTACGAAGGTTAAAACCCAGACGAGATACAGTGATCACAGATAACATTTATCCAAGAAAAGAGTTGTAGCCGTATCGAGCTGTAAGTTCGCTGCGACTACAATGAAAAACTCCAATAGAGATGTTAATTCACTCTCTTGTAGACGTCCGACAGAAGCACGCTTATTGACCGATATTAGATTGTTTCAGACCAATCTGTAATTTTAAAGTTTTTCAGGTATTGTCTTGACGTATTAGTCAAAGTTCTGAAGAAAGGTGATAAAACATTTACCGTTTAGCCAGACAACGGAACAGATATTATACGCGAAGGAAAAGTAACTCGTATGGTACTTAATCAATTCTGGCACTTAGTCGGCGTGATCTGTGATTGTCACGACCATTGAAGGACACAGCAGTGTACCAGACGCCGACATAAACTCTACAAATAGACTTGAGTAGGAAACATATACACGCAATCATGAATAATTCACAGGTATGCCATGTTGTCGGAAGCTGTAGTTAATGTCAGAATTGCTGATGTAAATGGTAGCTTCAATTCCCTGAATGACAGATCAGTATGATTTCCAGTGCAGTGGTTAGATAATTCAGAAGTTCGATAAACTCAGTTATAACTTTAATACATTGTGTCGTCTACATAATTTAATTGAACTTTATTGTGTAACTGAGAATAATTATTTTATTGACAGAACGCCGATGCTAAATGAGATTGAGTGACATTATTAACAGGGAACAGTAATTGAACATTGTATTACGACGCTTTCTGTACGTTATTTAGAGAATACATTATCTCTGGATTTATGACGTAGGAGTTGTTGAATTAGCACCGTAGCGACACATTAACGACGCTATAATGCTTCACAAATTAACATCATCGTAAGACTATAATGTGGAAGCGGCTTGAATGGTGGAACTTATAATTCGAGATATCATATTATCTACGTTTGAACATTCATTTGCAAAATTGCCATAAAAACTACTGTTACCAAGTTTCGCGTAAGCTTATCAGCCCGTCGCGAACACCCGAAGAATATTTGGTTTATTGTTTGAGATAGAGGGAGTTGTTGCGGTACCGAGTGGTGCAGTCGCTGTGTGTAGTAGTAAAGAAGACAGACATCCTTCGAACACCATTGCTTCAACTATAAGCGAGGGCCGCTTATACAGGGTGTTACAAAAAGGTACGGCCAAACTTTCAGGAAACATTCCTCACACACAAAGAAAGAAAATATGTTATGTGGACATGTGTCCGGAAACGCTTACTTTCCATGTTAGAGCTCATTTTATTACTTCTCTTCAAATCACATTAATCATGAAATGGAAACACACAGCAACAGAACGTACCAGCGTGACTTCAAACACTTTGTTACAGGAAAAGTTCAAAATGTCCTCCGTTAGCGAGGTTAGCGAGGATACATGTATCAACCCTCCGTTGCATGGAATCCCTGATGCGCTGATGCAGAACTGGAGAATGGCGTATTGTATCACAGCCGTCCACAATACGAGCACGAAGAGTCTCTACATTAGGTACCGGGGTTGCGTAGACAAGAGCTTTCAAATGCCCCCATAAATGAAAGTCAAGAGGGTTGAGGTCAGGAGAGCGTGGAGGCCATGGAATTGGTCCGCCTCTACCAATCCATCGGTCACCGGATCTGTTGTTGAGACGCGTACGAACACTTCGACTGAAATGTGCGGGAGCTCCATCGTGCATTAACCACATGTTGTGTCGTACTTGTAAAGGCACATGTTCTAGCAGCACAGGTAGAGAATTCCGTATGAAAGCATGATAACGTGCTCCATTGAGCGTACGTGGAAGAACATGAGGCCCAATCAAGACATCACGAACATTGCCTACCCAAGCGCTCACAGAAAATCTGTGTTGATGACGTGATTGCACAATTGCGTGAGGATTCTCGTCAGCCCACACATGTTGATTGTGAAAATTTACAATTTGATCACGTTGGAATGATGCCTCATCCGTAAAGAGAATATTTGCACTGAAATGAGGATTGACACATTGTTGGAAGAACCATTCGCAGAAGTGTACCCGTGGAGGCCAATCAGCTGCTGATAGTGCCCGCACACGCTGTACATGGTACGGAAACAACTGGTTCTCCCGTAGCACTCTCCATACAGTGACGTGGTCAACGTTACCTTATACAGCAGCAACTTCTCTGACGCTGACATTAGGGTTATCGTCAATTGCACGAAGAATTTCCTCGTCCATTGCAGGTGTCCTCGTCGTTCTAGGTCTTCCCCAGTCGTGAGTCATAGGCTGGAATGTTCCGCGCTCCCTAAGATGCCAATCAATTGCTTCGAACGTCTTCCTGTCGGTCACCTTCGTTCTGGAAATCTGTCTCGATGAAAACGTACCGCGCCACTGCTATTGCCCCGTGCTAATCCATACATCAAATGGGCATCTGCTAACTCCGCATTTGTAAACATTGCACTGACTGCAAACCACGTTCGTGATGAACACTAAGCTGTCGATGCTACGTACTGATGTGCTTGATGCTAGTACTGTAGGGCAATGAGTTGCATGTCAACACAAGCACCGAAGTCAACATTACCTTCCTTCAGTAGGGCCAACTGGCGGTGAATCGAGGAAGTACAGTACATACTGACGAAAGTAAAATAAGCTCTAACGTAGAAATTAAGCTTTTCCGGACGCATGTGCACATAACATCTTTTCTTTATTTGTGTGTGAGGAATGTTTCCTGAAAGTTTGGCCGTACCTTTTTGTAACACCCTGTACATTTCGCGTGCTGGTCCATGGATACGCGGATAGCTGTTAAAAGGAGGTGTTTGTTTTAACAGTAACAGATCGGAGTTGTCGCGATCGACGGACGCCGACCTGTGTCAACCAGACTTGAACATCCATTTCCATCGAGTCGACACACACACACACTCGCCACGTTGTGAAAGCACACTTGACCTCTTAGCAACAAATAATTCTGGACAAATAGGGAGCATCATGACGGTTACAGGGATTAGTGACCACAAGGCAGTCACTGCTAGGCTGAATACCGTAACACCCTCAACCATCAAACGGAAACGCAAAGTACATCTGTTTTAAAAAAAAGCCTGTAAAAATGCTCTTAACGCCTTTTTAAGAGTCAGACTTCACTCCTTCAGTTCTGATCATGTAAACTTAGAAAAGATGTGGAATGATTTCAAAGAGATAGTATCGACGGTAATTAAGACATATCTGTTCTGTTGGTTCCGCCTGTGTCCCGCAGTATTCACACGGTCGGCGTTGTTAAAATAGGATTTGGCAAGATTAGGTTGAAGGGGTGGCCAGATGCCGTTCCTGCCGCTTCCCACTACCCTCCAGGACGGAATCAGTGTACCACAGCTGCCTGCGTCGAGTGTAAATCATGAAGTAGTACGAACGTGTTTCAAATCAAATGTCTGTGAGTCTTGTAACTGAGACGGGACGTGGGGACCAGCCTGGTATTCACCTAGTGACATGTGGAAAACCGCGTAAAAACTACATCCAGGCTGGCCAGCACACCGGCCCTCGTTGTTAATCCGCCAAACGGATTCGATCCGGGGCCTGCGGGCCTAACGGAGACCAGGAAGCAGAGCATTAGCGCTCTCGGCTAACCTGGCGGCTAAATGAGATTTATATACCACATAAATTAATAACTGGTGGTACTGATCCCCCATGGCACACAAAACGGGTCAGATCGCTATTTCAGAAGCAACGAAAAAAGCATGCGAAATTTAAAGGAGAAAAAATGCCCAGGATTGGCCAAGTTTTGCAGACGTTCGAAAAATAGCGCGTACTCTAATGCGAGATGCTTATAAAAATTTCCGCAACGGAACTCTTTCTCGAAATCTGTCAGAAAACCCAAAGCCATCCTGGTAATACATAAATCACATCAGTGGCAAGACGCAATCAACACCTCCACTGTGCAATAGTAACGGCGAAGTCACTGATGGCAGTGCCACAGAAGCAGGGTAATTGAACACGTTTTTTTCCGGAACTCCTGCACCAAAGAAGACGAAGTAAATATTCTTGAATTCCAACCAAGAACAACTGCCAAAATGAGAAACATAGAAGTAGATATAATCGGTGTAGCAATGCAGCTTAAATCACTTAATGAAGGCAAGGCCTCCGGTCCAGATTGAATACCAGTCAGGTTCCTTCACGTATGCTGATACAATAGCTCAGTATTTAGCAATTATGTCAACCGCTCGGTCACAGAGAGATCTGAACCTAAAGACTGGAAAATTGCTCAAGTCTCACCAATACCCCAAATGGGAAATAGGAGTAATCCGCTGAATTACCGGCCCATATCACTAATGTCGATTTGCAGTAGGGTTTTGGAACATATACTGTGTTCGAACATTATGAAGTACCTCGAAGAAAATGATTTATTGACACATAGCACAGATTAAGAAAATTTCGGTCTGGTGAAACACAACTACCTCCTTATACTCCTTAAGTAATGAGTGTCTGAATAGGGGATGTCAAATTCATTCCATATTTTTAGATTTCCAGAAGGCTTTCGACATCGTTCCTCAATAGCGTCTTCTAACGAAACTTCTTGCCTATGGGATAACGCCCCAGTTGTGCGCCTGCATTCGTGATTTCCTGTCAGAAAGATGACAGTTCGTAGTAACAGACGGAAAGCCATCGAGTAAAACAGAAGTAATATCCCCAAGGAAGTCTTATAGGGCCTCCATTGTTCCTGATCTATATGAACGACATAGCAGACGATTTGAGTAGCCCTCTTAGATTGTTTGCAGATGATGCTGTCATGTAGAGTCTTGTAAAGTCATCAGATGACCAAAACGAATTGCAAAATGATTTAGATACGATACCTGTATCGTGCAAAAAGTGCCAATTGACCATGATTAAAGAAAAGTGTGAACTTATTGACACGAGTACTAAAAGAAATCCACTAAATTTCGATTACGCGATAAGTCACACATAACTTAAGGCTGTCAATCCAACTAAATACTTAGAGATTACAATTACAAATAACCTAAACTGGAACGATCACATAGATAATGTAGTGGGTACAGCAAACCAAAGACTGCGATTCATTGGTAGAACACTTAAACGGCACAACAGGTTTAGTAAAGAGACTGCTTACACCACGCTTGTCCGCCCTGTTCTGAAGTATCGATGTGCGGTGTAGGTTCCGCATCAGGTGGAACTGACGTATGACATCGAAAAAATTCAAAGAAGGGCTGCACGTTTTGTACTATCGTGAAATGTGGAAGATACAGACATGATACGTAAAGTGGAGTGGCAATCACTAAAACAAAGATTTTTCGTTGCAGCGGGATCTTCTCATGAAATTTCAATCACCAGTTTTCTCCTCCAATTGCGAAAACATTCCGTTGGCACCCACCTACATAGGGCGAAAGAATCACCACAATAAAATTAGAGAATTCAGGGCTCACAAAGAAAAATTTAGGAGCTCGTTTTTCCCCTCGCGCCGTTCGAGATTTGAACGGTACAGAGATAGCTTGAAGGTGGTTCATTGAACCCTCTGCCAGGCGCTTTACTGTGAATAGCAGAGTAATCGCGTAAACCTAGACGCAGATGTAGGACTGATAGGAATTGTGTCATATCACTTATCGTGTGATTTTGTTCTTTTAAGTTTGTAATAAATAAAGATAGGTCCTTGCCAGTTAGGATCAGATGTTGTTTAAATGTTGTTTTGAAATTTCTTCCATCTTTTTCTATTAAACATTTTCACAGTTATCGCAGTTTTTACACATAAATTTACAGACTGGTTCAAGGTTACGACCAGTTTGTGATCCCAAAGTGTTGTGGACACTGAATCCTATTTTTAACTTGTTTTTCTAGAGTGCAAACCTGATTTTATCTGAAATTTTTCCCCATTATGGTATGAAAGTGAATGTGTGTGTTTGCTGTAATATGTGGTTTCATTTTCTTTTCACTTGCCTGTAGTTTACTGTATAAATGTTGTCAAATATCGTGGTGTTGTACCGTTATTTTTGTTATTCCTCCGTTATTTTTGTTATTCCTCTTCACTAATTCAAAAGTCATGGTTTCTTTAGTGAATGAATTATTAGTCTCTCTATACAGCTTCGAAAATATGCTTCTTTTTGTGCTTTTGGATGACAAGAGCTGTTATTTATTATAGTCTGTGGTTGTCTGTTTTCGTTGGATGATGAATTTGTTCATTATTCCATGATGTATACAAAATTTATCTTTGCATGAACAGCAGTTTCCAGTGGAAAGTGTATATATTTGTTACAAAATTCCTTGTAGTGATTATATTTACTTAGATATAATCACGCAGTCCTGTTATTACGAGAACATTACGAAACACTGTCATTGGGATACGCTAGAAAACATTACGCAGAAGGCAAGTCGAATTACATTGAACTGAAAAATCGCAGATGCATAAAATTCGGCAATGTACGCTTATAACTTATTATAATAAATATGTGTTTTTCTGTATTGCAGATACTGCTGATGATAGGCAACCCCCAAATCTAGTACGGTGAAATAGAACACTACCACAAAGCAGCTTTTCCGAGTACTCAATTAATAAGATGGTATGTTTACTATATCTACAAGCTGAATAGCACCAAACATACAACACATTCTTAATCCTGAGAATGCTGTTAATCTTGGCAGAAGTATACAGCGCACAGATCAGGCAAGCCACAGTCCTTGCTTCACCTTGCTCTTCTTCTCTATCGTGTGACGTACTGGCTGGCTGAAGAAGACCGAGCTTAGATGCTCTGTTTCTGAGGTCAAGCTATGGTGGTGTGACGAAGTGTGTGACCTGTAGTCTTAAGACATAGATCTACAAGGCCACTATCACATCCAATAAAAGTTACGTAATGAATTTTTCGTTTCTTTGCAGTTATATGTCTGTAATCGTCGTACACAAGGAGGACCAAGCAACAATCCCGGAAAACGCCACTAGAGGAGACAAAAGAAAATAGGTCTGCCGGTTGATACAATTGTGTATCGTGCGGAAAACTATAACGCAGCATCACACGTCACGGTGGTTAAGTGACGCAGAGAGTTCCATTGTGTTCGGACATCTCTGAACGATGAACAACTGCCTTTCTGTGGAGAACTGGAAGTCGCAAGAAGAGACTCTAGTGCTCGAAGAGGGATCCCTAAAAAGCGAGTTAGCAGTCGGTAAACTAAATTCCATCATCGATCAGTTTTCATCAAAATTCAATCATCGATCAGTTTTAAGCGTCCATCGCGACAAGAAACGTATCGGTTGATGACCCGATAAGTTCTGTGACGTTTCTAATCCTTTCGTAAGGTTCATCGACCCCAGGCTGCAGCGGAAATATTTCAGCTGTGTGAAACCAATAAACATACGAATGCCCCTTGCAGATGCCTCAGGCCTGGTACGTGTAGTATCTGCTGTCTATGAGCAACCATCATCGGACAGATGATGCAGAGTGTTCAGAATGAGATTTTCACTCTGCAGCGGAGAGAGCGCTGATGTGAAACTTCCTGGCAGATTAAAACTGTGTGCCGGACCGAGGCTCGAACTCGGGACCTTTGCCTTTTTCGGGGACAAGTGCTCTACCAACTGACCTACCCAAGCACGACTCTCGCCCCGTCCTCACAGCTTTAATTCCGCCAGTACCTCGTCTCCTACCTTCCAAACTTCACAGCATCTCTCCTGCGAAACTTGCAGAACTAGCACTCCTGGAAGAAAAGCAAAGGTCCCGAATTCGAGTCTTGGTCCGGCACACAATTTTAATCTGCCAGGAAGTTTCACATCAGCGCACACTCCGCTGCAGAGTGAAAATCTCATTCTGGAAACTCCCCCAGGCTTTGGCTAAGCCATGTCTCCGCAATATCCATTCTTCCAGGAGTGCTAGTTCTGCAAGGTTCGCAGGAGAGCTTCTGTGAAGTTTGGAAGGTAGGAGACGAGGTACTGGCAGAATTAAAGCTGTGAGGACGGCGCGAGAGTCGTGCTTGGGTAGCTCAGCTGGTAGAGCAGTTTCCCGCGAAAGGCAAAGGTCCAGAGTTCGAGTCTCGGTCCGGCATACAGTTTTAATCTACCAGGAAGTTTCACGATGCAGAGCGTTGTTCAGAACTGGCATGGCGCGGTGATAATATGTTACGCATATCAGGTAAAAACCGTCCCACAGAATACTACGGAAACCAGTCAAGGCACCGAGGGAAGTTGTCGAAGGGGAAGTCTCTACTCCACGCCAATGCCGTGGATAATTCTGGGCGGGAAAGAGTCACAGTGGTTTGCGCTATCAGATTTTGCTTCAAGCGCAGTAGAGTTCCCCTTTCCTCGGGTAAAGGAACCATGGCTTGTCAGGCAATCCCAGAATGATAAATAGGATTTTCTCGAGGTGAAACATATTCTGAACAGTTTTAATATTTTTTGTGGAATCTAAATTTTAAAAACCTCTCTCACACCGGCCTGATTTTGCTTCACTGATCAGGATAGTAAAAACATGCGTATGTTAAGGGAATTTTCATTCACAAAGCAAGCTTATCACATTCACACTGTTCAATACTGTTCTATCCTGATTAAATTGAGCTTAACTTAAATTCCATACGGCAGTGAAGCAATTTCGAAATCTCGGTGTGACGAAAATTATCAGTCGATCTCCTGGAAACATTTGTAATAATTATTAACTTTCGGTGATCACATGGGGAAGACCGGAGATCTGCTGGTAAGACCGTGTTAGCATATTTATTTGAAGTAACTGGATATCTTGGGCATACAAAACGGCAGGTTCGTCCAGTGTAAATCAGACGTTCCCCACTGATCCCGTGCAACACAGCGTAGTAAGCAGACACTGTCAGTAATAATCAGTTAAATAATACACGAACCCACTTACTTTAGTTTAGTTCATGTATTAAATTCCTTCCCATACAGAATCTCATCAAGATGGCGACTAGCTCAACAATACATACATATACATCCTCCTTCTTTCACGACTAATCGGCAAGAATTCCTTCATTCTTTTTTTTCATAAGAGAAAACATAGCAGAGAAGCTATTCCATGGAGTAAATGGACGCTCCAAGGAATAATTGGGCTTGAAACTACTGTGAATTGATAATCGGTAAGATTAGAAGAGATATTTCGAGATATGTACTGAGTTATATCATTTATAAAATTTCTGAAAATATCTCGGAGAGACCGCTGCAAGAGACATGACATCGCCCCTCGCAGCGAGCAAAGTTGATATGTATCCTCTTCGCGAGCTAACTATTGGCTTAACTAACTCGTTAGAATTTGTGGAACATACGTTCCTATAAATTTTAAGAAGTTAGTAAAATTTTTTTGATTACAAGAATTGAAAGAGATTTGGTATCTTCGCTACCTAGATACCTAGTTGTTGCTTTCACGTGTACTGGGGCATACCCGCATCCCACGTACACAACCAGGGAAGATGGACTTATATAGTTGTTAATCAGGTCTACCTATTCAGGAACTGGCCTTCACAGGGAAACCCCGGAAAACCTGGAGGCTTAGACCCCAACTAGGTATCACAGATGATAGGAAAGACAGAATAATTTAGAAATTTGAGAGATATTCTAGAATTCATAGGAAAGATAAAATCTGCCTCATAGCCAAAAAAAAAATCTTTGCACATGCAAATTCTTTTTACAATCTTCTGAAAAATTTTCTTCATCGATGTCTTGCTGAACTGCGGTGAAACTGATCGAACAGGAACATGGGACACGGCACGGAGGACAGGCGTCACATTGGCGTACGGGACAGGAGACCTAATGGATTTGAGAGACCAGAAGGAACCTCAGGAACAGGTACTCAGGATTGTGACATGAAACAATCGAAGTTCGTCTAAGGAATGGTCAACTATTTAAAGATTCGTGGAAGAGAAGGGTTAGTCGAATTTCTCCAGATTCATTTTGAGCTCAAATATGGACCTGATCCATTCAATCTTCCATCTGCGGAGTGGGAAAATCCATTCGTCTTATATTTTCCACACCTAGGTGTCTTAATCGATACTGTAGTTGCACAATATCACAACTCCAGGTCGGAAAACAATTTTGAAAACATGGATAATTTCATCTATCTTCTTGAGTAAGCCGAAAGGTTCTAATCCTGGTTTTAATCATTTTTTTTAATTTTTTTATTTTATTTTATTATTATTATTTTTTTTTTTGGCTTTTCCAGGTGGAAGTAGATCTGAATCTCTCCTAATTTGGTTTCAAGTACGAATGTGGATAGCATGTCAGAATGTTAAAAACTTTATTATTTGAGACAATTTCCAAAAAAAATTTATATCTTACTCATACATGATTGAAAATGAAATTTTGCTGAAAGAGAACGTTTAAATAGGTCTTGCTGCATGACCTCTCCACCTGCAATTAATCTTTGTTTGTATTGATTTACGATCAAAATTTTCTCTTTTATACTCCGATTGCCGCATTTTCTCATGAACATATATGATTGCAATATAACCATAAACAAATCCAACTGGAAAATGACACATTATTATAAATTAAATTAAGAATTTTCTTATTAACTCTAATTTTATAAACACACATTAAGCTAGTTAATTAAATTCTCTTGAATAGAATTTAGCTCGCGCCAAACAAAAACCAGCGAGTCTTTATATCTGTGGACAGTAGCAATCGATTCTAATTTCCTAACGCGGTTCATTTGCTCTCCTGTGAACTGTCAGTTTACAAACACTAACTTCACACGCAAGGGCCGTATTCGATCATGTAGTTTCAGTAAACTTATTCTCACTGGAGATTAACACTCCCTGAATGTATATTATTTCACACGCACAAGCTTCTTTGGTGATCATCGTGTAGACAGATAATCCGTAAGTCTTCACAGCAGCAATAGCTACAGTTCCACTTACTTTTCTAAATATACCTATACTATCACAGAAGCAATCGCTTACTGTTCATCAAACTATCACAGATGCTTGGCATGCTGTCATTTAACCTATCACAGTAGCTGAGGCATACTGTCCTTCGCACTTCAATTTTTGTTTAACACCCAAATACTTCATACAGACTTTTCATTTAATTTGAAGCACTTTCCCTAAAAGTACCTCTTTAGTTCTACATGGGGAAATAGTCCTTTTATTCTTCCAGAATCCGGATACGCTAATAAATACGCACCAGGATTCGGTATATCAACTATTATATATGGACCTCTATAAATTAGATTCCATTTGCTGATGGTTTTCTTCAAACTTGATAACTTGGTGTGTCTTCTTAAAAGAATTTTCTGTCCGATATTGAAAGTCTGAATCCGTTTGATGTCTCTATCATGGATTTCCTTTCGCTGTCTTGCTTTCTCCGTAATATTAATGGGAGCATTGCGAATTTTTTCTTCCCTTGACATTTTGGGGTCCTCGAGTTTAGGCAAGTTATCTACCCAAAAGTTTCTTTCGTTATCTGTGAACATCAGTTCATTCGGGGTAAAGTTTGTAGAACTATGAGGTGAATTATTATAAATCTGCTCAAACTCGGTCAAATAGTTTATCCAGGTAGTTTGTTTATCATGACAGTATGTTCTCATGAATCTGTTTAGTTCTCCAAAAACCGTTTCAATTAAATTCCCTTGTGGATAATAGTAAGATGTAAATATCTGTTTTATTCCTAGTTGTGATACTAATTTTCTCCATAAATTTCCAGGAAATATCTTCGCATTGTCAGAGATTATAGATTTTGGAATCCCTGCATGAAGAATATAGTCATTTACAAACTTTACCGCGGCAGCTCTTGCAGTTGCTGATTTTATAGGATATAGTATAACATATTTTGTAAACACATCACAGAATCCAATAATGTACTTAACACCACCTCTGGCTCTAGGAAGCGGCCCACAAATATCACATGATACAAGTGATCTTGGTGCTTCAGGTATTATTGAGTGAAGCGCAATTTTATTTCCCTTGCTGTCCGGCTTAGCCTTTTGACAGAAAACACATTTCTGTATGACTTTGTGCACTTTTCGCCTTATATTTGGGAAGTAACAATAATATCTAATCTTATTAGCACACTTTACAACACCAACATGACCCCAGGTCAAATGTGTAAACCAAATTAATCGTTCTTCATATTCTTCGGGTATGCAGACACACCACTTTGGATTCTCAGCCTTCCCAGATTTAAAAAATAAAATATTATTCACAAGCCGGTAGTATTCCAAATTGACCATCGGATTTTGTTGATTGAATTATCGTATTATAGCATTCCATCGTCGATCCTTCTTCTGAAGCTGAGCCATTGTCTTACATAAATGAATATAATATAACTTTTAATTATTTTCTTGAAGGAGAAGCACTGGAAATTCTGCCTTATTATTTACATCCAGTTCAGGTGTTATTCCTTCTGGAGATCTTGACAACGCGTCAGCTATAATATTTTCTTTTCCGGCTACATGAATAATTTGAAACTGATATTCTTGCAGCGCCAGCGTCCACCTTGACAAGCGGGGATGCAGCAACTTACAAGTTTGTAAAAAGGCTAGTGATTGGTGGTCACAATGAACGGCTATCCTTGAGCCATATACATAATAATTAAACCTTTTCAAAGACCAAATGGCTGCTAAAGTTTCCAATTCCGTAGTGGTATATGCTCTTTCACAGGTGGATAAAACTCTGGTAGCAAATGCAATTGGACAAAAGGTTTTTACACCATCGATGTACCTAATTTGAAATAAACAAGATCCTAATCCCACATCTGATGAATCAGTGGCTCAACAGAATCCGACATTCATATCAGGGTGGTATAATAACGGAGCATTTATCAGTTGATCCTTAATTTCACAAAAAGCCTTTTCACAATCATTAGACCATTGCCATGGTACATCTTTCCTCAGGAGCCGGTTTAGTGCTTCAGAGTTCATTGCTTGAGTTTTAATAATTCGACGAAAAAATGAAGCCAAGCCTATAAAGCCTTTCAGTTGTCTTCTGTTTCTTGGAGTTGGAAAATTTTTTATCGCACTAATCTTCGCTTCTGTTGGAAGAATGCCTTTTGCATTAATCATATGTCCTAAGAATTTAATTCTCTGTAGAGAAAATTGGGATTTTTTTACATTTGCAGTTATACCAGTTTGTTTGAACATAGCGAAAATCCTCCTAATAAGTTGTACATGTTCCTCCCAAGTTTTGGAGGCAATTAATAGATCGTCCACAAAAACTGTTATTCGACTACGTAGTTCTGGTCCTAGGGCATAGTCCAACGCAGAAATAAAAACTCCAGAGCTGATATTGAGACCAAACGGAACGACCTTGAACTGATAGCGTCTCCCTCCATATATAAAAGCAGTATATTTTCTTGAGTCCTTGTCTAACTGGACTTGCCAGAACGAACTTCTCAAATCAATACTGGTTAAATAGGATACATCTTGAAATTTCTGTATTAACTCATCGATGTTCTCCAGATGTGTGCGCACAGGTACTATAATTTTGTTAATTTCCCTTGCATCTAATACCAATCGAACTTTTCCTCCTGGCTTTGGTACAACAAGCAACGGAGAACAATATGGGCTGTTCGACGGTTCAATAAGATTCCAGTTTAACATTTTTTTGTATCTCTTCCTGAACTGGTTGTTTTAATCGCCAGGGAATGGGATAGTGTGTGCGGCAAAATGTCTTATGGGGCTTAAACTGTAATGTACAAACATATCCTCTAATAATTCCGGGCTTTTCATCGAAAACTGACTCATATTCTGTTAATATATTGAATAATTGTTCCCTCTGACTATCCGTTAGGCAATCTGACTCAGCAATCTTCTGTTCGACTGTTTGTCTGAAATCCTCTTCTTGAATTGACTTGATCGGTAGTCGGCACATATTATTATTTTCAGCACAAATCAACTGCACAGCAGCACCACGGAAATATCGCTCATACACTGCCTCCTTTCTCAGTAAGATCAGTGTAACAAATTGATCTTCGATTTTAAAATGCACCTTTCCTTCTACCAAGTCCAACTTGCAATTGCAGGCTAGCAAAGTTCCAGTGCCAAGAATACAATCTACTAACAACTTTTCCACTACAAGGAATGTGCATTGTTTAGCTACATTTCCCAATTTTATCTCTATAAGCGTTTGTATCTTGACGTTCCGGGATTTTGCTCCCACTGCACCTATAACTCGGCAATTTTGTACTGGTAGGACAGGGATTCTCCTAATTTTACTAATTCTGCGAAACAAAGTTCCGGATACTACGTCTGTAGATGAAGCTGTGTCCAATACAACATTGGTTAAAATTCCTCCCACTTCTATGATGGTCTCAGACACAGGAAGCCTTTTATCTTCGACTACACAGGCCTCTAAGTCTCTCGTCAATTCATCTGTCATTAATTCGCCTTCATTATATCTCAACATTGCCACGGAATTAATTTCGTTTAAAACAGGTTTGCCCCTTTTGTATTCCCCGGCCGACTTTACGGAGCATAAAGCGGCCCTCTTCAGTTTAAATGTCGATTATTGTTTCCTCTTGGATCATCTACTACTTCTGTTATGACTGGTTGTTGTTGATGACTGGTTGTGTTATTTGCTTCAAATCGAGGGTCAGAATTTCTGTACACGTTATTATCATTTGAAAACTGCTGGTTCTGATAATCTCTTGCATTTCCAAACATTGGATTGTATCTGCGACTTGTTCGATTGTCTCTGAATCTGCCCCTCGCAGCACTGTTGTTGAAATTTCCATTTCCGTTGCAATTGTTTCCGTTGAATCTCTGACTATTCCTAGTATAATAATTATTAAATCCGTTTCCGTTCCGGTTTGCGTTTGGCGCCTCAATCGCTCTCCTCTGCATAACCGGTTGTCTTGGCCGATGTTCATCTTCCTCAATCATATCTATAGTGTCAAGCGTAGTCATGAAAGAGTCAAGGTCATGCTCATTAATATACAGAATTCTATTTCTGATGCTGGCCGAAAGTCGAGATTTTAATATGCCAATCACGTCTTGTAGAGGCATAGGCTTATCCCAATACCGCGATTTGTTTATATATTTCTCAAAGTATTTCTTTAAAGACCCACGTGAAAAGGAAAAAGGTTCCGGGTATAATACCTCTTGCCTTAAGCGTTCTTGTACTCCTTCGGACCAGTATTTGGAAAAAAATGCTATTTCAAAATCTTCATATGTGTCCCAAGTTGATATCATATCAGATACCCATATAGCTCCTGACCCCTGAATATAACCGGTCACGAAACTAACCTTTTGCCACTCACTCCAATTCTTTGGCAGTACTCCGCTAAAACTTCCTATAAACACTACATATACACCCTCCTTCTTTCACGACTAATCGGCAAGAATTCCTTCATTCTTTTTTTCATAAGAGAAAACATAGATAGCAGAGAAGCTATTCCATGGAGTAAATGGACGCTCCAAGGAATAATTGGGCTTGAAACTACTTTGCATTGATAAACGGTAAGATAAGAAGAGATATTTAGAGATATATATTGAGTTATATAATTTATAAAATTTCTGAAAATATCGCTGAGAGACCGCTGCAAGAGACATTACACAGTCAAAATGCAGTATTATACCACCAAGGTGTCCATCATGTCGTACATCGTTGGAAAAAAAATTTTTCCTGGAAGGGCAAATATGTAGGGATGATCCAAGTTTCATCAACGCAACCTGATTTTTCGAGGTGATGAAACCTCTACTGACTAAAAATCACAAACAGCTTGCACCTTTTAGTTAAAGCTTTTGCTCATATGAATTATTGAAAGTGCTGTTTGCAGATTTCAATATACACATACATATATTCAGCATATACATGACTCTGTAGTCCAATGACAGAATTCAACGTTGGATACAAACTGATCTGATACAGTAGCTTCCACGCATTGTTAATGGCAACAACTATTTTCTACTAGAAAATGCTTTCAGTACTGTACTATTCACAGGGTGCTTGTCACAGGCAGTTTGATGGGTAACTGTTGATTTATCTTTCCTCCAATGCGACCCAAAACCATCTTCTCATATTGCTTACGATGACCAGCTTTTTGTGAATCGAGTGACATTCTTCTCGTAATTTCCCATCCACAGAAGATAATTTTTCTCCAGCTAGGACGACGCTTGAGTATATTCGTCCTGCTTTCCGAACGCTAGATTCTACTGCACCTTCCACAACCAGATACATATTCTAAGTACCGTCAAATTCTTCTACGGTCAAATTAAAAAGGATTTGTATGTTGTTTGTCGGTGTTCGTCACCCATGTTGATATGGTACGCAGCTATTCGTTATGTTTCTTATGTAGTTTACAAAGCGTCCCTCAAATGCATTGCCGATTCTAGAGTTTTAGACGCCTGGATATATTCACGGGCGATCGCTGGTCCTTCATCTCAAAATACATATTTTTGAGTCTTTTACTATTTGTATGTTTGACCCTATACATTTAAATCTCCCTGCAAACAATGTAATGCACACCAACGTACGGAATCGCTATTCCTCCGTAAATACAGTGAAGAAAAGGGTCATAGCATCGTGTATAACGCCCAAAGATTCAATGAAGGTGCTATATGATACCACCCATCTATCACAAAGCGATCACTGCACGACGGAACTTATGCAACGAGAACGCTAATAACCCCAAGGACAAACTCGGAGGACCATTCTCTTCGTAGAAGAATCATGAATAGACCAAAAAGTAGCAGCAGAGTATTTTCAACAGAAGAGAAGCCAGGCTTCATTATTATCATCCATTAAATACCCATGCAGTGTGTATCATCGATAAAGCTTTTTTGTGATTTTACAGAACGTGGCGGTTACTAGAGTCTGATAACGATCTGGTGGATCTAGTAAAAGAATATATGCAGTAAAATGAGAGCCTGTATATAAAACCTAAGAACTATAACGTAATTAGCTCCATTCGACAATAATTATTCTACTCTAATTCTAAAATAAACAAATGATTTGAAAATTACCTCCCTTGTGTTATAATAAAGACTGCATCAGTGTGTAATTACATGATTTATTGCAGCCGAAAATTAAATGTAAATTGTGGAGAATGTTGCTAGACAGGATATAGGACACAACTGACGTCATTATGACACAGTTGTTTCCGAGATGGATCACACGCTTAGTAGAGCAGTGAGCGCTGTTTTGAAATGTACTGGATAGCACACTTGATAAGAGCAGTGTGCACTTCTGGCAACGTTCTGCTCTCGAGTTCCCGTCTGTCACACAGTCTGGATTGGCCAGATTGCTTCAGAACAACCCTCATTACGTCACAGAATGGATTATTCAATTTGGAAATTAAATATGCGTGGCCAGAGCGAGATTTGAGTTCCACTTCTATAGCCATAAATACCTTCGTTCTTAATTTATCTGTGTTGGTACGAAACGAAAGTTATATAGCTGCTCGGTACACGTTTACGTGATGAATGATGCACTGAAACGATTAATAATTTTACGGGGTGTTAATACAGCAGTTATATCGTGGAAGTACCACCAGCGTCCTGAAACGTAAATACGAATGATTTCAGAATACTCGCTGCTTCCTACATGACGTAATTCGAGATACGGTTGTAGTTGGAAAATTATTTGCAGCCAGCCTTGTTACTCTTAGCTTTGAAAATTTTTCTCATTTTGAGGTTAAAACCCTGCACTACTTATTAAATTTTGGCCTCAGGTAATATTTTGTAACGAACTAGCTAAGGCTCTCGAAAAGAGGCGCATCGAAATCTGTGCAGCGCAAGAAACTAGATGGACTGGATAAAAATCATACGATATTGGTCGTAGCTGCAGATTGACATACAACGAAACCAGTAGAGCACCTGATGGCGACGGCGTAGTCATATCAGCGAAATTCGATGTTTCTGTGTTGCAGCATTACGACGATCGCCGTATGGAAAATTCTACATTGGAAACACATGAAAAGTCTATTTCTGCAATGCCTATCCCTCACAATCCAGCCTGACAGCAGAAATCCAAGATGGTTTCTGGGCACTGCTTCGTGAGGTGAATGCTGAAGTCCCAGCAGAAGATTACCTCACAGTCGCCGATGACCGAATGGACATGTCAGACAAAGAAAAGAAGATCGTAACCCCAATAGTGAACATAAATATGGAGAGAGGAACGATGATGACCGGCGAATCTTTTATTATACAGAAACTCATGATCTGCTCATCACGAACACTTGGCTCAAAAAACCTGAAACTCAACTAAGCATGTACTATAGTGAACAAAAACGCAACTCAGATTTACTATGTCGTAGTAGAACGTCGGAACCACAAAGATGTGTTAGACACGTATGTTGTTCCACATGAAAATGTCGCAGTGCAACACCGACCAGTCATCTGTAAGCTTAAAATAAACCCACCAAGATCCGGGTACTCTGCCAGAAACGGACCATCAAGAATCAAGTGGTGGCACTTTAAGTAGAAGGAGACTGACTTTACGGCAGAAATTACAGTGCCATCAAGATCTGCAATAGATTCAAGATATGTATTCTCGGAACAAAGAAAACAGGATGACGAAGGATCAGCAAACACACTTGGCTTTGAAATGACGATGTTAAGGATACCATAAGCAAGAAGAAGAAGTAGTGCCACGAATTTTCTGCAGCCAAAACACTAACCCGTTGGAATGCCTACAAAAAGGCCTGTAGAGAGGCGAAGAAGGTGATTACAGTGACGAAAGAAGACTAGTGAACACATCTTTATACGGTAGTGGACACACGCGACGGAGAAAGTGACACTTAATGACTAGCCAAATCATAATATTGGAAAACGGAAGGTATCCAACACTTTTACGGTATCAGTGACGAAACGGGTGAGCTACTGGTCCACTGGAAGAAAGTAAGGCAACGCTGGCGGAACTACTTTGAAAGAATTATCCATTGAGAGGAACTTATCCATCCGCCAGTACCAACCGTATCAGCTGTGGAAAGACTAATCAAGGAAATTAACATTGCCGAAGTCGAGGCTGCTCTGAAGTGGATGGAAACGAGAAAGGCAGTGGCACTGACAACCTCCCAGCACATTTATGGTATTATCAACTTGGGAATGTGGGAGGTTGGCTCAGAGATCTTTTCAACCAGATCATCAGAGAAGGTTGAATACCAACAGATTCGTGGCGGAGCATCACTGTAAGAATCTTCAAAAAGAAAGGAAGCCCTCCTGAGTGTTCTAATTACTCCCCAGTCACATTACTGTGAACGCAAAAGGATTCGCAAGATAGTTCAAATCACAAGTATTCGAGCCAGATTTGTGAAAAATTGAGGTACCACTAATGTAATCCATGCTGAGTGGCTGTTGCTCGAAAAATACCGCGAAAAGATTAAGCTACTGCTCCTTGCTTTTCTAGACCTTGAAAAGCATTTCGATCGGTTACCACACGATCTAATCTGGTAAGCACTTCGTAGCATTCCAGAGTACCTTGGTAATTGGGCACTTGTTCTGTACGTAGAACGGAGGAACTGTGTCAAGGGGCTGCAGAAGCGTCAATTGGCTTTCGCGTCATAGCAGGAGTCTGTAACCTCCCCCCTCACTTATCGACCTTGTTGACAGTGAAAAATTTAAACCGCGTGTACCTAATGGAAATTTGGGAAAAGCAATCGTCACCGAAGTTAATCTATCGGTAAAGAGGGAGGAAAGGGTTACATCTAAATGAAAGGAAAAATGCAAATGAAACTGGTGGAAATTAATTTTGAAAAGGGGTAAAGATAATAAAGAAAGTAAATGTGCGGCCGTTACGTTAACAATTAACTAGCGGTAATTAGATATTTGAGATTTGGGGGAAATCACGGTCGCCAGTCCTAAGGACAATTACTATAGTAACTGAAAAAGAAAGGTTATTACACATATAATTAACACTAGAAGCGTGGCAACTGAAGGTTGACACGTGTAGTGTGAAAACTGAAAGTTTGTCAGAAGTAATAAATTTCGCTACACTCTGACTTAATTTAGCAAAAGAATTAATAAAACCGGAAAATCGAAAGTTAATTTAGTGACTGAAGTTAATAGTGAGCTTTCTTTCTGAAGCACATCGAAATCCAGTAAAATACGGTTAGTCTTGGACTACCTCAACAATCATTTCAAAAGCAACTTGACTCTACGCAATTTAGAAACAAGAGATTTTGACTTTGAACTTGAATTAAATGATTCTGAACTATTAACAATAGTAAAATTTAGTACGTACCAAGCTGAGCTGCAGTCACAGGTAAGCTAAAATATGCTAACAAAACTCGCACTCTAAATTTGTGCTCGTGTAACCTAAATATTGTAGCCAGCTACTGAACTTTGAAATTAAAGCAGTGAAATCTAATTATATTATTTTAATGCTGGCGTTTGAATTTCAACGACACTCGGGTTCATTTCGGAAAAGGAAGGGACCCTGCTTGGCAATGCAATTGGGACAATGAGCAACAAAGGTTCATGCTAAGTTGCTGTAATTTTGCGAGGCAAATGGAACAATTTGAAAAGCTGAGGTCTGCCATACAGTTCTGAAACTTTACGTGCTTTTAGTCTTCCTTGTTGGTTGATTGAAGGTTTGAAGCCGTCGATCGAGGAGGTGGCGACAGTCACTCATTGTCGGCCGTCGCTGTTGCAGAAGCTGGATGTTGGCGCGCCTTCTTCTCGACACGGTCACCAGGCGAAACGGGCTCTTGATGTGCGCCAGCTAATGCTTCCCGTCCGCGACACCATGTCAGAAACTATCATCGCGAGTCGAGCGCAATTACTTGCTGCCAAACCCCGAAAGCGCGGCAACTCGCGGGAGCGTCACACGACACCTGCTCCACCCGCTACTCCCGCCAGACTCCCACTGTTCTGCCCGCGCTCCACGCGGCAGAGTTAACACTACCAAAGATCCTACACACTTTGATTCTTCACACGACCTATCGACGTAATCGTTCGATAGCAGTTTTCCCTAGGCAAGACCCAGCGTAAAAATACAAATAATATTTACGAAACAAACCAATTATACATCGACATGAGTGCATAAATATATATATACAAACAGTAAAACAATTACAATATATAAAGAGACAGAAATGTCATAGCTTGAGGTAACAAAACAAGGAAAAAAATAATAGTACAATAGATGGAAATAGGAGTATATGCATTTCCGGCGTTACAAGTCCACCAAGGTTCCGCCTTATCACCACTGCTGTTTATTCTTCTCTATGCAGATAATGCCATGTTGGCTGTGGAGAACAAGCTTGATCTCCAGCACCAACACCAAACACAAGAGTGGAACGACCCACTGCAGCGATATGGCCTTCGGCTCAAGTAAAAGAAAACTGAGTAGGAGACACCTTGCCCTTGTGAAGTTGGTACCATTGACGTAGATGGAGAAGATCTACCAAGAGCAGAAAAATTTAAGTATACTCGTTCTACAGTCTTTAGGAATGACCAGCTTACAGACGAGGACAACACAAGGACTCAGGCAGCCTAGATGAAATGGCGAATGATAACAAGCGTACCAGTGACCGTCGGATAAAGGATCTTCTGAAGCCAAACAGCTACCGGACTGTCACCCGTCCTGTTGCTCTGAACGGCACCAAGTATTGGACAGCAAGAACGACGATGGAATCGTGGGGACTAGGATGCTTAGGTGGAGAGGTGGCATCACTCGACTTGATCTTGTTTCGAATGGCACTATCAGGAACCTTTCAAGATAACACTGACTCATAAGGAAATGCGAGGAAGCTGCCTGTGATGTTTTTGACATGTGCTGCGTGCAGAAGATGGTAGCTGTGCAAAGGCAACAATACAGTAGAAGACATTGGGAAGAGACCCAATGGACGACCTAGACAGCGATGGCCCGACGCTCTACACAACGACTTGAAGACTGTGAATCTTCATCGCGTCATAATGCACGATCGAACCAAATGAAAATTTGAAACCACTCAGCGGATCCTGCGACCAGGTGGGAAAAATTTAAAGACATAAGGAAGATCAGGTAGTTTCCTGTAACACCTACGAAAACAAAGAGAGTTACTCAATTCGAGAGATAGCAACAATATTAATGAGCCATGGTTACTAAGTATAGACAAAATCGTCGACTCAGCGATTATCTTTGTAAAGATAATGTGACCATTAATAATGTTGAAGGAGAAACAAGGCGAAAAAAAAAGAGAAAATCTAATGCAATACGACTATCGGAACCAATAGTTTAAAGCTGTCACGAAACTTAAGTGAAATTTGACAGCGAATTCTTGCACATGGGACACTGACAGAAAGAGTATCCTGTTGGTCCCGGCGGAGGTTCGAGTCCTCGCTCGGGCATGGGTGTGAGTGTTTGTCCTTAGGATAATTTAGGTTAAGTAGTGTGTAGGCTTAGGGACTGATGACCTTATCAGTTACGTCCCATAAGATTTCACACACACTTTGAACAGAAAGAGTAAAGAGACTCTAATTACTTTTATGCTAAGCTTGTTTTTTTATCTCAGATTACCCACTACATCCTATACTTCCATTACTGGTTACACATGCCGTAATCAGCATTTTCTCGTAAATATTCATTAACATCTGAACTAGCAGCTCTGGATTGCAGTACAAAATAGTACCATCCACCCCATCTTGTGACCGATCCTTCGTAGATTCTTCGTGAGCACATTTTTTTTTTTAATTGCTCATATGACACTTTTTTTTATCTGGCTGACATCTTCCTCTCTCAACGTATTTCCAGTACTTCTAAGGACGTTTCTTAAGGCACTCATTTATTAGCTATTGAAAATGTTTTGTTTGGAAATTTGAAATATTGTGCCAGTACGTTTATCGAATTTCAAACTATGTCGTAAACGTGTAGTGCTCTTACTTCCTGAGCTATCTAGGCACGATTGCATGTTCAGTCTGCCAGCGTCTCTCTTCACCCTCGAAATAAAAATAAATAAATAAAAACTGCAAATCTTCTGGATGGTTACCCTGAGAGAAAGCAGAAAACCAAGGTCAACGCTTTATTCGTAGATCTCTATCATAGCCTGTCTCCCTCTGACGATGCCTTCCTTTCTTCTCGCTCTTTAGCTTCCTTCCCAAATGACTCAGTCGAATCTTCTCTGTAATGTTTTTTCGTAATTTTGATATTTAGGTAGGTATTTCTTAGTCGTTTTCTTGCCTCGAACTGAAATTCGATGTTAAGGAACCACTTCATTTGTTAATGGTCCTCAATACTCGTTATATCAGTCACCTGAATAAGCCTAGTTCCGGTAATAGTTCACATCACAGTTGTATGCGTGTTGTGAAGTATTTACTTTATTATGTCACGTTCTAGACTTGAAAGTAAGTATTCAGAATTGGTAAGCAGAACTGCAAATGTGTCTGGTAACCTCTTTCACAACAGTTTCTCATTCTTTCATAACCCTTATCTTGATTTTGTAGGCGTTGGAAATTACTCGCCTGTCTGTATGTTTCAGGTCTATTTTGTTTCCTAACATCTAGATTCTCGAAGGTTTTGTTTCTTCTCGAGGCTCTCAAGAAATTATCCTGGTTTTCCTATTTTTCATTTATTTTCAAGCCATCAGCTTTTTGAAAGGTTTGATGATATCTTTCCTTCTGAAGTAATCTTCTCATGCTTACGAAACTGCTAGATACAACATAATTTATAATGACTTTTTCGTATTCTAGTTTTGGTCTGCCCTTTTCCTTTGTTACTTTAACGCTAAGTTTTCTGGTCCTCGAAGCCATAGTGGACGTCCAGTCTTGTGTTAATGGTCGTCCTTAGTCTTGTTTCTACACCTACGCTTATTAATACGTTTTCTTTTCGTACTTCAGGTATTCAATTAAGTGTAAACTGTTTTTGATAGAAGCATCGTATGGTAGTGAATCATGGTCAGTAGGAAAACCAAAACAGAGAGAATCAACTCATTTGTGATGCGGTGCAACAGAACGACGTAGAAAATCAGTTGAACTTGTAAGTTAAGTTGTCAGGAGGTTCTCTACAGAACCGGCGAAGAAAGGAACACGTGGAAAACACTTAAAAGAAGGGGTGACAGGACATTTGTTAAGACTTCAGAGATGACCTGTATGGCACTAAAGGGAGCTCTAATTAGGGTAAAAGCTATAAGCGAAGGCAGAGATTTGAATACATCCAACAAGTAAATGAGGACATAGGGTGGAGGCACTGAGAGATGAAGTTAGCACACGAGAGGAAATTGTGGCAGGCCGCATCAAACTAGTCAGAAGACTAATGACTCAAAGAAAAGTCGTTATTTTATACCATTAGAGCTCTTTCAATAGTTTTCTTCCACGTCCGACAATCTGCTTTCGATTCCTTCTTTGCTTCGGCCATCCTGTGCAATCTTGCTTGCTGAATATCATTATGTTTTTTCTTGTTGTACTGTTTTGCGTGTTGTTCTTATAGTTTCCGCCAGAGTTGGTAACCTTTTTATTTGTTCTGTCTGTCCTTAAGCCACAGTTTGTGCCAACTACGCCGACCATTCCTTTCGACACGTCATGCTTTCGGCTTGAATTGCATCACTATTGCTTCTAATTGGAAGTTGAACTACAATGATAACCTGCGGTTCTGTTTTAGACCTTTCTTAACACGAACATGTCTTTCCTGAGATACCAATATTGTGACTTCCATTTGTAAACTTGAGACATTTCCGCATTGTATGACAAATTCGTGGAGATGTCTCGCTGTCTCTGTAAAGTGTTCCCTTAGAAAGGAAGGTTACGTAATTCCTTAATAGACATTGTTTACAACAACAGATTAATACAAAGGAATACATTACAAATGATGGGATACTAATCACAGACCGATTGCTTGATTAAGTAACAAGTCATAAAATTTAATTAGCATATTTATATTGCTTCCTAGATTTTCCTCCTACTTCTTCACCTATCGATATGTCGCCTAAGTACAGGAATATCGGTCAGGGGGAGGGGAAGGGATTAATTTTAGTTTCAGCTCATCTCATCAGTTACCTTATGAAAGTCACAAGATGACATAAATTAGTAAAAGACTGGACGGTTGTGTTCACGTCTTGCCATCAAACACGCCAGTGCGGAAGGAGACCCTTTCCTTACTTGAAGCGCTATAATGACGCCATGACAGGGCGCCCATGTCCAACATCAGCGCCCGCTTACCTACGCGCCTCGCTGGGCAAACACCCCAGGAACCTTCAATGCTGCCCCCACCCTCCCTCACTCCCTCCACTGTTAATGCTGGTTTCAGGAACTACTTTTACTCAGAGTAATCACTCCATTTTTTTTCTCAGAAACAACGAAGCCACGGAGAGGCTCTCTCCGGCCGTCACTCGGATGTAGATTTGAGACGGTTCTCATTCATACACAGGTTCACTACAGTATTTCTGATGAGATAGTGCCGAAGTTACCTTCTTACTTATCATGATTAAGTTTCCATTCGTTTGTAAAGTCTCGTCAATAGCGTTTTGGTCCCGTTGCGGGAGTATGCACACGCGTATTTGGCCAGCCGTAAATACGCAGGCAGACAGCGCAGCTTCCATTGCAAAACGCGTTTGTTGACGCTAATCAGGTAATAACTGTCGCGCTTGCCACCCTTTATGTTTGCCCCCCGTTTTCCTCGTGTATAATCATCGTCTTTCTATCGTACGTTACTTCCGATAATTCACCATGTCTCGCTACGTCAGACTCTTTAGGAACTGGACGTTCTATAATTTCATGTTCAATTGTTTTTCTTACCATGTTGTTTGAAGGCTGTATCACTTACCAATATTTCTTCTCATTTTCCTTATATTTCATTTAATGTGCGTTATGAAACATGATGTTTTCTCTTCCAACACGTCTTTCTCTTGCAACTTTCCAGTGCACATTTTCTGTAACTTTGTTTCTTAAGTTTCTTAAGAACCTTTACTGTTGTTTCTTTTAATATCCTGTGCATTTGAGTTCACCTCTTTGATACATAAATACTGACCTTTGTTCGGTTACCCTTACTGTACAGTTGTCACACTTCCTGCTCTAACATATTTCTATATTTTGCAACTATGTTACATTGGACGCCAAACAAAGAAAATTTCGTAATTTCACAATGTATCACATCCGTCAGTTGTACATGTATTTTTTTACTTTTCAAAGTAGTATCTTAGTTGTTGTTGCTCGTAGATCATGGTCTCTGCTGTTGTTTGAAGTGATTCTTTATTACGGTTTCTTAAGATTTAAAAAAAAATTGTTTAACGTACAGACATTGACCTTAAAAATCCATAACCGTAAACTTCTTTCATTCCTTCCTCCTGGACACTCAAGGTTCATTCCATTGCGGTACAGATGATATCAGATTTTCGTCGCTTGTGAAATTTCTTACTTTAGTTCAATATCCTCACGTTTATTTATTTCACTGCTACCTGGTGATACGTGGTGAAGTCTGTTCTGTTTCCTTCACGTGTTGCACATTACTGTTTTTCGTGTCACACGCTTAACAAACTTCCACATTTTGTTTGTTCGGCAGGGGCTTTAAATATTTTCCTTGATTTTGTTGCGATCTTCAGGCCAGCGACTGGTTTGGTGAAGATCTCCACGTTCCTCTATTCTGTGCAACCCTACTCACCTCCGAATAACTGCTGCAACCTGCATGCTATTGAACCTGCTTACTGCATTCAACTCTGGGCCTTCCTCTACATTTTTTACCCAACACACTTCTCTCAAGCACTTTGTTTCAGAATGTATCCTTTCAACCGATCCCTTTTTTTAGTCATGTTGCGTCAGATTTCTTTTCTCCCTAATTTCTTACATGATCTACCCATCTAATTTTGAGCATTTTGTGTAGCAGCACATTTCAAACCTTTTAGTTTCTTCTTGTCTGAACTGTTTATCGTCGGTTTTTCACTTCCGTACAAGGCTACACTCCAGACAGATACCTTCAGAACAGACTCCCTAACACCTAAATCTATACTAGACGTTAACAAATATGTTTCCGTTGAGATATGTTCCGTCTAAGCAACCAATTGAAGGCAGTTTGTTTATTGCCACACGCGTTTCGCTTTGTTCATTTGTGAAGCCTCTTCAGTGGCCTGTAATACATGTTTCTTGTTACAAATATAATAAATAAACTTTATGGTAGTTACAATATGTTACTATGTTACATTGTGTTATGTTTTTCTCTTGTTTTTCAGGTTAGAATCAAATTTTGTAGCACAAATTTCTTGATGGGAAATTATCGTTCAGTGTTACTTACGATTTCCAGCGCTGATCCTGGAGATATGTTCATTAGTTTCCATGCTCCAGTTGGCAGATTTCCGGCGTTCTTCGATCCACATCTGCTTCAACACATTGCATGCATCAGCTGCAATTTTCATTTTGTGTTCAACACATGTGTGTTTACAGAACATAGTGTTGCCAAATGTCGGTGTGTGTTTATCTTTCATCTTTTGTTGCTTTGTTGTGTGTGTGTGTGTGTGTGTGTGTGTGTGTGTGTGTGAGAGAGAGAGAGAGAAAGAGAGAAAGAGAGAGAGAGAGAGAGAGAGAGAGAGAGAGTAAGAGAGAGAGAGAGGGAGGGAGGGAGGGAGGGAGGGAGAAGGGGGAGAAAGGAAGATTCATTAATTATATATTTTGGTTATGTTTAAGATCTCGTTTGTTATTGCTTTAGTGGCTAAGATGATCAGAGAGTTATTGGTTATGTGAATTTGGTCAATATGTACCTTCTTTTTCATTGCAAGGGCTCTTTGTATGAGAAAATTTTCTTTTAACGTCAGGAAATTTTTGTTGTGATTATTCACTCTGTCATGTCTTGATGCATGTTGGATGTTTCATGTTCTTCTCTTCAGAAACGCTTCTGTTGCCACTGCCAGTCTACATTTTATATCCTCTCTATTTGGACCATCATCACTTATTTTACTACACTTTCAATGTCTCATTTCGTTTTATAATTCCCTTATCATCACCTGATTTAATTCGAATGCTCTCCACTGCCCTTGGTTTGCTTTTACTGATATTCCTCTTACATGCTGAAGACACTGTCTGTTCAGTTCAACAACTCTTCCAAGTCCTTTGCTGTCTCTGACAGAATTTCAGTGTCATTGGGAAACGTCAAAGTTTCGTTTCTTCTCCCTGAACGTTATTTCCTTCTCTATTTCCTTCTCTATATTTTGATATCAGTTCGACCTACGATGTTGCTGTAACATATCTATGGCAATCACTGATGTGAATCAAGAAATTCTTTTGTAAATAAGAGAATCTCGATTCGCCTTATAGCTTTTGTCAGTTTTCTTCTGTTTCTCGTCTTACACCAGCTTAACATGTTGTCGTAACAACTAGGAAGATTGTTAATAATAACAGTAATCACAACTTTTCTCAAGGTTTCATTTCAAGATAAGTGTTGTTATGTTTCGCCACTAATGATTTGAAAATGTTTCTTTATTTCAGTGTATGGGTAAAATACAGGGAGCGAAAGGCTATTTGCAATTTTTACAGAAAGCAGATGGCAGTTATAAGAGTCGAGGGGCACGAAAGGGAAGCAGTGGTTGGGAAGGGAGTGAAACAGGGTTGTAGATTATCGCCGATCTTATTCAATCTGTATATTGAGCAAGCATTAAAGAAACAAAAGAAAAGTTCGGAGTAGGAATTAAAATCCATGGAGAAGAAATAAAAACTTTGAGGTTCGCCGATGACATTGTAATTCTATCAGAGACAGCAAAGGACTTGGAAGAGCAGTTGAAAGGAATGGACAGTGTCTTGAAAGGAGGGTATAAGATGAACATCAACAAAAGCAAACTAGGATAATGGAATGTAGTCGAATTAAGTCGGATGATGCTGAGGGAATTAGATTAGGAAATGAGACACTTAAAGTAGTAAAGGAGTTTCGCTATTTGGGGAGCAAAATAACTGATGATGGTCTATCTGGAGAGGATATAAAATGTAGACTGGCAATGGCAAGGAAAGCATTTCTGAAGAAGAGAAATTTGTTAACATCGAGTATAGATTTAAGTGTCAGGAAGTCGTTTCCGAAAGTATTTGTATGGAGTGTAGCCATGTATGGAAGTGAAACATGGACGATAAATAGTTTAGACAAGAAGAGAATCGAAGGTTTCGAAATGTAGTGCTACAGAAGAATGCTGAAGATTAGATGGGTAGATCACATAACTAATGAGGAGGTATTGAATAGAATTGGGAAGAAAAGGAGCTTGTGGCACAACTTGACTAGAAGAAGGGATCGGTTGGTAGGACATGTTCTGAGACATCGAGGGATCACCAATTTAGTATTGGAGGGCAGCGTGGAGGGTAAAAATCGTAGAGGGAGACCAAAAGATAATACACTAAGCAGATTCAGAAGGATGTAGGCTGCAGTGGGTACTGGGAGATGAAGGAGCTTGCACAGGATAGAGTAGCATGGAGAGCTGCATCAACCAGTCCCATGACTGAAGACCACAATAACAACAACAACAACATTTCAGTGTAACCGAATTTCGTTAACAATAGAGGAAGTAGCGTTAAATCCTACCTCTGCACAGACTCCTATTGTGTTTGAACAAATTTGCTGTGCAAGTTCTCATAAAGTGCCGATATGTATGGGTATATCAACATTTATACTTACTTTTAAATAAAAGTAACAGGCAAAGACGAAAATGTCGTCCTCGAAAAAAAATACCTGACTGAATGCAGTATAAATTTTCGTTTGTTTATAAGAGACGGTAATGATTTACGAAGTGTGTTGCAAATGAGCAATTCAGTCCCTGTTCACGTAGTAGAATAACAGATAAAAACGTCACCAGATTTTAATCAGTTTTAAAACAAAACTGGACCATTCAGATGAAACAACCAAACAAATAATAAAGAATTAAATGCTGAACAAACGAAATAGATCGTAATAAAAAGACTAATTTCAATCGCGAAAATGATAAACAGTAGCAAGATCCGTCGTAGAGGTAGTACCATCAGTTGTCACTATGTCGCGGGTCGAATTAAATCATGGAAATAGGACAGAATCATAATTGAAGTCTGTCATTTATTTATTAGTTGCCATTTCTACGCATAATCTGTAGCCTAAAAGATATTTTAAACAGTGTTTCACTATAATTTTTATTATTAAAATACATGTCGCATCAGAAATGCTAAGACATTCTTGCTGTAGTACCAACAAAAGTCACTGGATCTCAAACGAATCGAATGATCGAACCGACCTCGAGATATCCGAACTGTGATGTCAATTGTTCAAACAGTTCGTGTTCAAAAACATCCCTAGTTTCCGTCGCACTTCCGCAAATCTCGTATTCTGTTTGACCTTTTGACCAGCAAACTATCTAGCGACTTTTGTTGGTACTATTCATACCTCCTTCCTTAGCGTTTGTTTGGCAATGTGGATTTAAATAATAAAAAAAGTGTGAAACATGGACTTAAATGTCTTAAAGGGTATGTGTCATACTTAACAACGTCAAATAAAGAAGGGTTTGCATTCGTGTTCCTGTGAAATTGTTACTCTTTCTCTCGTCCCACAACGTAGTGACGTCTGATGGTACTATCTCCAAGAGAGGTATTTCCGCTGTTAATTTAGTCTTGAGATAGGAATTACAATCAATTTATCACGATATATTTCTTTTGTTAGGCATTTAATTTTTCCTCAGTTTTCTTCATTGTTTCATCTGAATGTATAAATTTGAAGTGAATCGGCCAATAACTTTGAAGTAAACTTGCAAGTACTTTCCTAGTTGTCTTGTGACAACGTTTCTCCTTTATACACTTTATATCTGTATTTATATATTGTATATATTGAAAATATAGCCCAAATCAGACCAAATGTTCATCAGAGAATCTAATAAAGTAGAAATTAGTAGTAAATCGGTCAAAAACATTTAGGGATTTTTTGTAACAACCTTTCTATGAAATCTTGTGTTATCTTCCTCTTGACTTGAAGACAAAATGTGCAAACTTCCACCAAGATCGGAATAGAACTGTAGATTTGTGTGAATTACAAAGTGACACTTCTTTATATGTACAGACAGATAAATTGAGTGAGTTTGCTGTCACTCTTCGCCACAAAACCAGATTAATGCTCGCCTTAGAATGTTCGAGGAATTCCTTATCACCACACAAAGTGTTCGATAAATCTGATAACGAGTTTCAGTGTAATGAACCAAAACTATACGTTTGGTGGTAAAAGAGAAAAATCGAGAGAAAAAAACTGGTTTCATGGTTTCATAATCTGGTAGGAATAACCTCGTCTGTGAACAGAACGTTATATACCGGAAGCTAAAGGTGAAGAGAACAGCGCGATGCCACTGAACAACGGGGTCTGCAAGGCAGGCGTCTGAATACTGCAAGGTCGATGCTAGGGCTGGCTGGGGCGTGCAGCTGCTACGACGCCCCTCCGACAGTCCGACAGAAGCCCTAACGACCAGGACGCCGCAGAACAAAGCCCCCGACGTTAATAATTGCCCAGCTACAAGTGGTGGGCTCTGTTCCGCTGCAGCAGGATAACAGCTGGCACGTCAGGGTGTCCATGTCACGGGTCTAGTGCAATTTCCCTCTAAGAAAACTACGTCAGATGCAGTTTCCTCGTAAAGTTAGTTGCTACTTCGTACAGTCCAACGTTCGTACTGGTGTACGGCTAACTTGAGTGATCAAAGTGATTCCTTCATCTAAACTACTAGTTTTGTAAGTGTCCAGGAAGAATCGTCCGCTCTGTTGTGGAGTGCACGCAGTTTTGAAGTACTCTGGCCGGCTTAATCTGTATGCTCGACCAGGACTCGAACCCATAACCTTCTCTTCCCCAAGAAATGCTCCTACCTGCTAAATATCTAGGCAAGACACTAACCACCTTCACAGCTCAAGGAGGACACCTTTTGCAAAATTAAACAGACAGTAAAAGTAAAGCAGCGAGAGCGAGTCGTGCGTTGTCCGTTGATAGTTGAGGGGCTAAGAGAATTATCTGTGAGATACATGGTTTTGTGTTCGAATCCAGATGCTCCAGCTACGTCAGTTTTATCTGCCAGGCTGACTTTGTAACTCTGTATATGACACGTTCCAAAACTGAAGTTGTGTAATGGTAGTGACACACCAAAATCACAATAGTAATCCGTTGTAGTTGTTACACATTTTATTACAATCAAAAGCATTATAAAATCACAATAATACAGGAGAGTGCCTTACAAGGTCAGATCACTTGGACACGTGACAAATTTCTTTAACGGAACAAGACTCATAAAACTTCAAATTTGAATATGACTAGGTAAATACATTAAGGTAAGGATTCACTTAAATAGCACAAATGTCCATACAATTCCCATCAGAAATCTCTTACTACCAATCAGCTGAGGAACAGATTAAGGGTAATAACACAGATCTTTCAAGGTTTGGCTAGCCAACTTTCCTAAACAAAACTATATACAAATGACTAAAATAATGAAGGAGGTGCTTTAATTTTGATCAAACCAATCTCCAAATTTACTTACTCAGTTGAGTAATCAACAATATTCTTAGAATGATTACAACTAGAACATGACCATATTACAATACCCCCAAAATGAGGTTGCTTCAATATTGCGTGTGAATTACCGATAGACGCGAGCAGATCAAGGATTCAAATCAATACGAGAGATCGACGAGACAGGAAATGATATAGAAATGCACTCAACTTTGCACTGCAATTGAACTTCAGATGCTATAATTGTCCACCGGAAAGATGAAATGAAGTAACAGTGACAACATAACCCAAGATGTAAAGGAGAGAACAGGGCTTTAAATATCTCTCTGCCCCGTGGTGCTCTACTACCAGTATGCTCGTGTCGACCACTGACAAATATCTGTAACACAACACACATCAACGGCAAACAATATTCTGAGACCTACACTACACAGTCTTATCTAGAGAACAGGTGATCAATACAACTGAACAGAAACAAATTAGCCTCCGTGAGTTACTTGGCCAGTAACAGCCTTTAAACATTGATTAATATGTTTGCTAAAAATCATGCCCCAAAGTTAAGATGACAAGAATTATCTCGGCGCCAGTTTACGAGCCAAACTACCAAATGAACTACAAGGTAGAATAGAGGATTTGTCTCGGCGTTTCTTGAAACGCCAGAGCCGGACTTACTCACTACTCGTTGCACTTCTAGCTACGTCTTTAACCACACTTCATGTTGGTTGGTTGAGGGTAGCCACACTCCCTCAACTGCCGTCAAGATAGTTAGTCACGACACCGAGATAAGTGATAAACAACTAAAACAAGTCCAGAGGATTTGTAGTACACTGGCACATTCAATTAAGCCGTTCGCAATGCACCGAAGAAACTCGGCGACTCCAATTCAATCGGCCGGCGTAGCTTATAACAGACACGAAGGACCTTTTCCTTCCGACCTTTGGGGAAACCCAAATCACCATGGGCGGCGGATCTGCACTCACGACTCAACACGCCGTAACCGCTGGCCCCGCTCCTTCGTTGTCCGACTCGTCCTCTCGCCGTCCTGACTACGTACACAGTCCCACGTGACTCTCGCTCACCGCCAATCCCGACCCACCTCCCAGCAGAGCGCACGCGCTGCTGTTAAATCCGAGCCGCCAAAGATGAGCAGAAGACAAATAAGCATCGAAGTCGACTCAAAGATCAAGATGACGATCGATGGAAACTGGAACCCAGAAATGCACTTGCTCAAAAACGATAGCTAGAAACATCAAGTTGCTGAAAATGGCACTTGGGCAAACCACTCGGCAATGCAAAATTTATACAAAGACACCAGCGACAGCCGAAAATACAGGGTTAACCACAAAATTCCTACCAAAAAAATAAGGATGTTAGCATGGATACACAGGGTGTTACAAAAAGGTATGGCCAAACTTTCAGGAAACATTCCTCACACACAAATAAAGAAAAGACGTTATGTGGACATGTGTCCGGAAACGATTAATTTCCATGTTAGAGCTCATTTTAGATTCGTCAATATGTACTGTACTTCCTCCATTCACCGACAGTTGGCCCAATTGAAGGATGGTAATGTTGACTTCGGTGCTTGTGTTGACATGCGACTCATTGCTCTACAGTACTAGCATCAAGCACATCAGTACGTAGCAACAACAGGTTAGTGTTCATCACGAACGTGGTTTTGCAGTCAGTGCAATGTTTACAAATGCGGAGCTGGCAGATGCCCATTTGATGTATGGATTAGCACGGGGCAATAGCCGTGGCGCGATACGTTTGTAACGAGACAGATTTCCAGAACGAAGGTGTCCCGACAGGAAGACGTTCGAAGCAATTGATCGGCGTCTTAGGGAGCACGGAACATTCCAGCCTATGACTCGCGACTGGGGAAGAACTAGAACGACGAGGACACATGCAATGGACGAGGAAATTCTTCGTGCAGTTGACGATAATCCTAATGTCAGCGTCAGAGAAGTTGCTGCTGTACAAGGTAACGTTGACCACGTCACTGTATGGAGAGTGGTACTATCAGCAGCTGATTGACCTCCACGGGTACACTTCTGCGAATGGTTCATCCAACAATGTGTCAATCCTCATTTCAGTGCAAATTTTCTCTTTGCGGATGAGGGTTCATTCCAACGTGATCAAATTGTAAATTTTCACAGTCAACAGGTGTGGGCTGACGAGAATCCGCACGCAATTGTGCAATCACGTCTTCAACACAGATTTTCTGTGAACGTTTGGGCAGGTATTGTTGGTGATGTCTTGATTGGGTCCCATTTTCTTCCACCTACGCTCAATGGAGCACGTTATCATGATTTCATACGGGATACTCTATTTGTGCTGCTAGAACATGTGCCTTTACAAGTGCGACACAACATGTGGTTCATGCACGATGGAGCTCCTGCACATTTCTGTCGAAGTGTTCGTACGCTTCTCAATGACAGATTCGGTGACTGATGAATTGGTAGTGGCGGACCAATTCCATGGCCTCCACGCTCTCCTGACCTCAACCCTCGTGACTTTCATTTATGGGGGCATTTGGAAGCTCTTGTCTACGCAACCCCGGTACCAAATGTAGAGACTCTTCGTGCTCGTATTGTGGACGGCTGTGATACAATACGCCATTCTCCAGTTCTGCATCAGCGCATCAGGGATTCCATGCGACGGAGGGTGGATGCATGAATCCTCGCTAACGGAGGACATTTTGAACATTTCCTGTAACAAAGTGTTTGAAGTCACGCTGGTACGTTCTGTTGCTTAGTGTTTCCATTCCATGATTAATGTGATTTGAAGAGAAGTAATAATATGAGCTCTAACATGGAAAGTAAGCGTTTCCGGACACATGTCCACATAACATACTTTCTTTCTTTGTGTGTGAGGAATGTTTCCTGAAAGTTTGGCCGTACCTTTTTGTAACACCCTGTATGTCTGCTACTCGCACGATTGTCCCTGGACAAGATGCCAGATGTACACCAGAAACTACCTCGTCCAAATGTTAACTTTACAATTAATTCAGCTGTTAGAATACCAAGTGCATCACGTCCCACAGTTGACGCTGATGTAGTTCTCCATCACGCAGCACACCTCGTTATTGAATTAACCATTTTTCAATTACATTTATAGTCCGCAGCAACCTTATGATGTGTTGGTACCCTTTCCCATTTTGCGCACCACTGTAATATTGCCGCTGTCTTGTTCCACTGGTAAGTGGTGCGTGAGAATGCGTATGAGCTCAGTCTCTCCAGTTTTTCCACGGTCTTGTCATAAGATGCATATAAGAGGAATAAATTTATTGTTTGGCTATTCTTAGGGGGGCCTTCACAATGAAAAAAGCTAGAGGCAGTAAAACGAAAACTGATGAAGGGATTGTAATGACATTTTCTACGGAAGGAAGATTGGTCCCTGTAAGAGCATTGAGGCCCAAACCTCGCCACTAGAGGGACGTGCGTGCACACCCACGTGACGATAGAGCGAGTACATGCAAGCAGCGAACGTGCACTGCACCCTGAATGCTGAAAACAGAGAAATAGAGGCTTTAAAATAACAGCAAAGGGGTGTAATGCGTTTACTTACACAGGAAGGAGGGCAGGGAACGGAGTTCATCAAAGACCGACACCAGTACAGAGAGAGCGATGAAATTCCGTTGCATATCCAACACAGTCCGATCTCTGGGCAGTAGCTTCCAACGGAACTCTCCGGTCTTCAGTATTGAGGGCATCCACCTGCTGGACAATGCAGTGTCACATTACATCAGTGCGTCGTCGGCCAGCGACATCCGTCCGTGTTTGAATCGCTTGTGCGTTGCAAGGGACATGGAGTGCTCTTCATACAGTTCTGCCAGTCTTCGAAGAATATCCATTTCTCCTACTGCTTCTGCTGTAAGGAAACGCGCTACAGTGCATCGCTTTTCTTTTGAGACCTCCATTTGTTTCCAGCGCTACTGACGAAGAGAACAAGGCTAGTGCCATAACGTGATTTCACAAGAACTTCAACCAGCAGAATATGGGTCAAAGTAAACGAACGGGTGTCTCGGCTTACCGTAGGTATTCGACGGTTTCTGAGAAAAAGACGTTAAAATTTTCCCAGGTACATTATGTGCCTTTTGGCGAGTACATGTTTCAAGCGTAGCGGTATCACAGTGGTTAGCTTTATACTTTTACGACCCTTGTTCGAAACCCGATTATTATTTTTATTTTAGTCTTTCATTTATCTACCAATGTCCATAGAAGCTTACTACACGAATTTTTTCAGTGTGTATTGAAATATCGTTGTCCTTGTTCGTCTAATGATTACACGTCTGGTGAATAAATTAAAAGGAAAAATGAAAATAATAAGTGAGTGAGAAAATCATTTGAAATTGCTTTCGGTGAAATTTCTGTAGTTTATCTTAGTCCATAATCAACTACAAGGGCCCGTTTCCGGTAAAGTGATCCGTGATGTGTGGTTTGCAGCGAAATTGTTGCCAACGCCTGAAATCGTCAGAAATGTTAACGGCGTTCCTTCCCGGAATGATATTCATACGAAGAAATGTCACCGTGAAAAACCTACCCTCGCCCGAACGGTGCTCCTCCTCGGAATGATATTCATATGAATAAATGTCACTGTGGCAAACCTCCCACTGCCCGATGCTCACGGTATTCGAGGCTTCTATGTTTCGAATGTTTATACAATCGATATAATCCAAGGGAATGCACTAAATCTTGCTGAAGAACAGACACAAGAATAACTTGCAAGAACGATTATAAGAATCGATGTAAGAATGAAATATAAGAAAATGAGAATTTAAGAAGATTGATACCACTGAAAGTACCGCAGACACACATATATTAAATGTATGACACTTAACGTAAAGTCTAGGAGTAATTTTACAGTTACTATACCGCCTTTTTACTCATTATCTTGATAAGAAACACCCGTGCAGTGACCTGCTACGGATTGTTGTTGTTTTTGCGGTCTTCAGTCCTGAGACTGGTTTGATGCAGCTCTCCATGCTACTCTGTCCTGTGCAAGCTTCTTCATCTCCCAGTACCTGCTGCAACCTACATCCTTCTGAATCTGCTTAGTGTATTCATCTCTTGGTCTCCCCTTTACGATTTTTACCCTCCACGCTGCCCTCAAATGCTAAATTTGTGATCCCTTGACGCCTCAGAACATGTGCTACCAACCGGTCCCTTCTTCTTGTCAAGTTGTGCCACAAACTTCTCTTCTCCCCAATTCTATTCAATACCTCCTCATTAGTCATGTGATCTACCCATCTAATCTTCAGCATTCTTCTGTAACACCACATTTCGAAAGCTTCTATTCTCTTCTTGTCTAAACTATTTATCGTCCATGTTTCACTTCCATACATGGCCACACTCCATACAAATACTTTCATTAACGACTTCCTGACACCTAAAACTATACTCGATGTTAACAGCTTTCTCTTCTTCAAAAACACTTTCCTTGCCATTGCCAGTCTACATTCTATATCCTCTCTGGTTCGATCATCAACAGTTATTTTGCTCCCCAAATAGCAAAACTCCTTTACTACTTTAAGTGTCTCATTTCCTAATCTACTTCCCTTAGCATCACCCGACTTAATTCGACTACATTCCATTATCCTCGTTTTGCTTTTGTTGATGTTCATCTTATATCCTCCATTTAAGACACTGTCCATTCCGTTCAACTGCTCTTCCAAGTTCTTTGCTGTCTCTGACAGAATTATAATGTCATCAGCGAACCTCAACGTTTTTATTTCTTTTCCATGGACTTTAATACCTACACTGAATTTTCCTTTTTTTCCTTTACTGCTTGCTCAATATACAGATTAAATAACATCGGGGACAGGTTACAACCCTGTCTCACTCCCTTCCCAACCACTGCTTCCCCGCCCCTCGACTGTTATAACTGCCATCTGGTTTCTGTACAAATTCTAAATAGCCTTTCGCTCCCGGTCTTTTACCCCTGCCACCTTTAGAATGTGAAAGAGAGTATTCCAGTCAACATTGTCAAAAGCTTTCTCTAAGTCTACAAATGCTAGAAATGTAGGTTTGCCTTTCCTTAATCTATTTTCTAAGATAAGTCGTAGGGTCAGTACTGCCTCACGTGTTCCAACATTTCCACGGAATCCAAACTGATCTTCTCCGAGGTCGGCTTCTACCAGTTTTTCCATTCTTCTGTAAAGAATTCGCGTTAGTATTTTGCAGCTATGACTTATTAAACTGATAGTTCGGTAATTTTCACATCTGTCAACATATGCTTTCTTTGGGATTGGAATTATTACATTCTTCTTGAAGTCTGAGGGAATCTCGCCTGTCTCATACATCTTGCTCACCAGATGGTAGAGTTTTGTCAGGACTGGCTCTCCCAAGGCTGTCAGTAGTTTTAATGGAATGTTGTCTACTCCCGGGACCTTGTTTTGACTTCGGTCTTTTAGTGCTCTGTCAAACTCTTCACGCAGTATCATATCTCCCATTTCATCTTCATCTACCTCCTCTTCCATGTCCATAATATTGTTCTCAAGAACATCGCCCCTGTATAGACCCTCTATATACTCTTCGACCTTTTTGCTTTCCCTTCTTTGCTACGGATATAGGTAGGAAATCAAAAAATAATATAAAATAAATAAGAATATGAATTAGGTTTTGAACACGGTTTGCAAAAGGGAGAGGCCGCTAACATATCCACCAGCGCCGCCGTTTTTCTAACCCTTTCGTGCGCTAAAAGTCATCTAAATTACGTCGAACCCGTGACCGTCGTTTCTCAGAAACGGTCGAGTACCTACGGATAAGCCGAGACACGTGTTCACTTCTTTTGACTCCTCTTCCACAGAACGAGATTTCTGGGAAATCAGATTACGGTGCTTCCGTGTTCCCCTCGTGAGTGCAGTGGGCGGTCGACACGTGCACGTGTTCTCTCTGTAGTCACAGGGATAAGCGCCCACGTTCGTCTAGTGATGGGTATGAAGCCTCGAGCTCATATAGAGACCACGCCGCCTTCCTTGGGCAATGGATCTATGATCGCCTAAGTGATTTTCATTTTACAGCCTGCGGCTCGTTTCTTTTTGAAAGATCCTAATAGGAATGTATATTCTATATTTTCAACAGTTAGTCGTACCTTGATACACAATTCCTTTCTTGCAGTGTCTTGGTCGTCTCTGCTAGGAATGTACGCTCTAAATTTGTAACAGTTAGCCACACCGTGATACACAGGTCTTCTCTTGTAGTGTCTTGGTTGATGCTTCTAGGAATGTAGGCTCTAGGGTTTTAACAGTTAGGCACATCGTGATATAGAACTCGCCTCTCGTAGTGTCCTGGTTGATTCTTCCATATATGTACGCTGTAGATTTTTAACAGTTAGTCACAGCTTGATAAAAAAAACATTTCAGTGACGCTTTCGCGATTACTGAACGAATGCATGAGAAAAAGCTCTTTTCTTTTTGATCTTCTCTATTTATCGCTCCTGTCTCGTCTGTCTCGTGACGATACAAGGCTTAGGAGAAGCACTCACGTATAGGTTTTGAAAGACGGTTTTGTAAGATACCTACTTGATAGGTAGGCTCCATGCTTGAGGTTTCTTAAATGAATCCCACACTGGCATCTGCTTTCCCCACGATAGCTTTGTGAGGTAGTATCACTTCAAACTGTTCCATATTCCCAGACAATTAATGGAATGGCGAAATCTAGTAACTTTTCAGCAATCATGTAATAAAAAAAATAAGGCTTATTTCCACCAGTTCGCGACAGGAACATGGAAGTGGGGAAGCGACGGTGTTACATGGAATACCTCCCGAATGTAGAGTGGTACGGACGTGGATGTACTCACACGGAATACGTTAGAGGCTTCTACCTTTACCCTCTCTCCGCGGAAAGACCCGAAGTTTACTCTCCATCGTCATCACCGAATCCATACTCGATTTATGCTACAGCTTCGAAGAAAGCACAAAAACACTATGAGAAAATAATGACGAAGAAGGAGACCAGAGAATCAAAGATCTGTTTTCGCACTCGAGAAAGGTTAGCACTAGGTTATATTCTGTCTTTCGGTATACGAGAACGATGATAAAACTTACCTAGTTAAAAAATCGTACGATGTTGTGAAGAACCACAGTTCGCAACTACTCTGTGGCGATAGCTTCCGTCTCTGCACGAAAGTTCAGTATGCAGATGTGGCTACTTTGTCAGAGAATATGTTCAAGAAATTTGCAGGTGTAGGTAGCACCAGTAGTATCCACTTAATGGTTTTGGTCGATGAACAGCAAGCATCAGTAAATAAACAAAGGAAGTAAACTTCTACATTGCCAATTCAAACACATTTTGCAATTATTCCAAAACAGAAAAAGGTATGACTGTCATCAGAAAGCACGTTGTACCCGTTGACTGCGAAACACCTATACGGTATTGTTATTAATATTATTACTTCTATTTGTATTCAGATCTATGGATATAGAGGGAGACCATTGCTTCTATTCTAACTCCTCACGGATGAAGACTGATGAACCAGTAAACTAAGATTTGAGGGATTCGGGAAGTTCAGGACAGAATTTGTGTTGTGAGTACCATGAGCAGACAACGTACAGCAGGCTGTTTCAGCACTGCCCCATTGGTACGAATGGGGGTGAAGCTTGTCAACATCGCGTGAGGCGTTGTAGAATGCATAGGCCACCAATCGAGGCTCCCTGACCGCCCCCGCCCCTCTGCCCCACTCCCCTTCCCCCCTGCGGCGACCACAAGCTGGAACAAATTCATGTACTCCGTATACAGGCTTCAAATGGTAGTATGGCTTCAGAATCGTATTGAGTAGAGTAAATCTTATTTAAGGAAGTGAGGTTTTCCGGAATGGAATGGTATGTCTTCAGGCTCAGATTCAGCACAGACGAATCTCATTTAATCAAAAGACATTTTTCAGAACGGTAAGAAGGCAGGCTATCTAACCTAAAAGGAACATGAAACACACCACTGTAATGACACTAAAGCTCAAATGAAGATGCAGAAAGCACATTGTAAGCTTTACAAAATGAGGTAAAAACCAATTCAAGTAAGAAAGAGATTTACTAACAAATTGACAACTAGCGACTGGTATCAGAACTCCCTGTACTACAGTCCACATGGCCAAAGAAAATAACGAACGACACATCAAGAAAAGACAGATGAACGAGAGAACAACGACTCAGGTATTTACATTGCGCAATAAAACTACTAAATCACTTTTCAGAACCCAGCATTTCCCTCCCATTGCGAAGCTTAATTTTGAAATTTGGCTCAAAGACGCACACAACCTTCTTCTGTTAAGGTGGCTTTACAACCGTGCTCCTTGCATCTAGTCGCTTTGTGTCTGTAGCTCGGCCGGCCGGGGTGGCCGAGCGGTTATAGGCGCTACAGTCTGCAACCTTGCGACCGCTACGGTCTCAGGTTCGAATCCTGCATCGGGCATTGATGTGTGTGATGTCCTTAGGTTAGTTAGGTTTAAGTAGTTGTAAATTCTAGGGGACTGATGGCCTCGGACGTTAAGTACCATAGTCCTCACAGCCATTTGAACCATTTTCCTGTAGCTCGCTCCACACCGAAGTAGTGGTACCCAGTGTGAACGCAGACTGTGTGAATGGAATCACTCGCACACCCATGTTGAGGATGAGGCAAGCACCTACACGCATGCCTTCACTTGCATATGAGCAAGCACAGTCACACGGCGACTATACGCAAGGTGCACATTTGCAAACATACCTTCATGGCGCAAAAGTGTAGCAGATAGGAATGGGTCGATACATGCGTAAAAAAGGCCGCAGCTCAGAAGTTTGTAAAATCTGGTTGATATTCTCACATTGGCACAAAATTTCACGAAAATTCTGCCCAAGGCTACAGTGGACCTGTAACATGATCGGAAGGTCGTGAAACCCGCTCTTACCCACATTCAGCTCCTTCTTTTGACGACTTTACGATGCACATTATAGGCGCGTCGGCCAGTGCTGAAATCGCGTGGTTTTGTTATGAGCGGAACATGCGTTAATAAAACGGCAAAGAATCCCTGTAAGAACCCCCCCCCCTCCCCCCAGACCCATTCGGTAAAATCACCGGTAGCATCCATAGACCTTTATTGAGAATTTAAATAATGTAGCTCTACATACAGAACGCGTGACGAAGTGCTAGGCGCTTGGAGACCGGCAACCTCTTCTGCACTCTCCGATTCCGGGTGGCCTAGTTTCAGGTGCAAGGGCAGCAGCGTAGCCTGTCTGCTGGTGCCTCGGACAGTCGTCAATGGTTCTGTACAGGTGTGTTGTGGCGCTGAGGGTTTTGACGGACTGGGTCGTCTCTGAGGGGCCCTTTTCCATTTTATTCAAACATTTGTCAACGTCGCAACCCCTCCCCTCCCCCAATCCCGCCTTAATCACACCACAAGACACAAAATAAGGGCGCTGGTAAAGCATAAGCACCCTTTGTTGCTTCGATCACGTGCAAATTTCGTCGAATGGTTTTAAACGGTGCCTAGTGATTCCTACCAGTGCACGAAAGAGAAAACTGCGATAGCGCTGCAATCCAAACGCTTCCGATCACGTTCGATGGAGATGCAGACAAACATTTTCCGTAGAGGAAGGTTGCTCATCCCACTGCCGTATTCAGCCAACAAATGTGTGGGAATCAACGTTCCAGGGAAAGTAGTTATTTCATTGACGCTCTTTATGCCACCCCTGCGGCCTTCTAGATTCTGATTGGCGTTGTGTCTGGAATGTTCCTCTCAGTAATTCATAAGAAAACAGCATGATTTCAGTGCAGAGTATCTGATCTTTATCGCAAAGATAAAGGGGGTGAAATGTGGATAAGAGGAAAGTTGAAATAAGCAGTTCTCATAATATGCAAGATCAGCACATTCCTCAAACTGGGGAACTATCAAGAATGGGGTTCCACAAGGGTCGGTCTTGGGTCCTTTGTTGTTCTTAATATATATTAATGACTTGCCATTCAGTATTCACGAAGAGGCAAAGTTAGTTCTCTTTGCTGATGATACAAGTATAGTAATCACACCTGACAAACAATAATTAACTGATGAAATTGTCAATAATGTCTTTCAGAAAATTACTAAGTGGTTCCTTGTAAACGGACTCTCACTGAATTTTGATAAGACACAGTACATACAGTTCCGTACAGTAAATGGTATGACGCCATTAATAAATATAGACCTTAATCAGAAGCATATAGCTAAGGTAGAATATTCAAAATTTTTAGGTGTGTCCATTGATGAGAGATTAAATTGGAAGAAACACATTGATGATCTGTTGAAACGTTTCAGTTCAGCTACTTATGCAATAAAGGTCATTGCAAATTTTGGTGATAAACATCTTAGTAAATTAGCTTACTACGCCTATTTTCACTCATTGCTTGCATATGGCGTCATATTTTGGGGCAATTCATCACTGAGGAATAAAGTATTTACTGCAGAAAAGCGTGTAATCAGAATAATAGCTGGAGTCTACCCAAGATCATCCTGCAGACATTTATTTAAGGATCTGGGGATAGTCACAGTAGCTTCTCAGTATACATACTCTCTTATGAAATTTCTTATCAACAACCAAACCCAATTCAAAAGTAATAGCAGTGTGCATAACTACAGTACTAGGAGAAAGGATGATCTTCACTATTCAAGATTAAATCTAACTTTGGCACAGAGAGGGGTGAATTATACTGCCACTCAAGTCTTTTGTCACTTACCAAATAGTATCAAAAGTTTGACAGATAACCAACAAGTATTTAAGAAGAAATTAAAAGAATTTCTGAATGACAACTCCTTCTACTCCATAGAGGAATTTTTAGATATAAATTAAGAAAAAAAGAAAAAAAACCAAACAAGAAAATTATTAAAAAAATAAAATAATAAAAAAACCCAAAAAAAAGAAGTAGTTATATTAACTTAATTAAGTTGTAAAATTAACTTAATTATGTCATGTATTGGAAAATTTGACTCGTTCCACATCATTACGAAATATCGTATTCATGATCCATGGAAACAGTATTACTCTAATCTAATCTAATCTGTGACGATCATCCGATTGGGTTACGGTCCACGGTGGCAATGGGCAGAATTGTGGTGAAATTACGTGCCAGTATCATGTCATTAACGCACCTGACACGTCAGATGAACTCCTAGCTGCGGCCTTTTTCTTGCACGTGTCAAAATCTTGCTGTATGAAGCGCAGTTGAGCCCGAATGTCACTTTGTAGGGCGCCACCCTTTTGCACCACTACAGGGAAAGTTTTACCCACCTCTAAGCCAAAGCTAAGCGTTTCAGTAAATGTCAGTCACGGGTATTCGAAAAAAAGTGAGCCTTTAATTCTGTTGCACAGTGTACAAGTGGTATAGAACAATGATGGAATGCACAAATTTCGTCCTGGACTTAGTGTATTGCATGGTTTTCTGATTTGTCTTGCATAACGGGAGGAGATATCTCCCCAAGAAAAAACTTCCATAAGAAAGCAAATGAATCTACTGAACAAAGTTTAGTATACTGGAAATAATACCACAACGCATTACTGAGTGAGAGCTGTGTTATAGGTTTCTCATGCATACTACAGCTTGACGTTTTGTTCCTGCACAGTATGGACACTAGTTCTATTAAAAAACTGGGTCACGGCAACATGGACTGATTTTCGACAGTTAAAAGTACTGCACATTTCTCAACTACAAGAACACTTTAAAAGTGTGTTAGCTATCATGAGGACCAGTTTACAGTCACGCTGGGCTCCTATCACAGAAGGACAGTGGGGTTCCTATGCAGCAGTATGCACTCATTTTCAACGTGTAGTTTTTACTGCTATACAAAGTGTCACGATCACGTCAGATAATATTTCATTTCAGTAATTTAGGCGACAAAAGTTGCTATGAACCGCGATATCCGAATAATTATCTAACGAACATAATCAATACTATTTTAATTACCCATCACTGATGACTTTATTCAAAGAAAGTCTACGTTCATTAGCGCGTAGATACGCAGATCATGCGGTACTAGTTTGAGGCGCCATTAATGTGCCGAGTATAGACTGGATGTCTACGGATTCATTGCGGGGCCATAGTCAGACAGATAGTCATACGAAATGCTTTTGAATACATTTTCTGAAAACTGTCTTGAGCAGCTAGCTCGGCACCCCACATGCCGTGGAAATATCTTAGACCTCTTAGCTACAAATAGGCCGTCAGTGTAGAAGCGGGGATTAGCGATCGTGATACCATTATAGCAAATATGATTGCGTAAGTTAATATATGAGTGAAAAAGGCTAGGAGAGAGTTTCTACTAGACAGAGCAGCTGAGCAGTTACTAGCATCTCACTCAGACAGAGAACTGGCTTCGGTTACATCCAGTAAGATGGATGTAGAGGAATTATTGGCAAAGTTTATGCAGATTGTAAATCATGGCCGTTTTTATGTCTGACACTGGCAATGATATTTTAACATATTTCCCACTTTTTGCGAAGTGGGTAATCTAATTTTGTCTACCACGATATCTTATGGCTTCTTTTCTTTTTCTTCTTGTTTGAGTGTGTGTGTGTGTGTGTGTGTGTGTGTGTGTGTCGTTCCCGCAGAATTCCATAAATAATGCACCATCAGCATTAGTGACTGCAATTTTTGCATTTATGACTACCATGACTTGTAGAATATCTCGTTTCACATCTCTCGGTGTTGCTAGTCGTTTAGCACAGAAGTGCTTTTTGATATGTATCTACTTGTCTAGTTTGATAATAGCATCGAATGATAGGTACAATCAGTATCCGGCATTTAAAACGTACTTTCCACTTTCAGATACTAGTTTCCATTGCAGCAATCTGGTTTCACCAAACTCATTGCAACGAATTTCATCATCGCCATAATGTCTACCTTGTAGTTACAAAATTCAGCTACGGCTTGTTGCATTGTCTCACTATCTTAGAGGGTTTATACACTGAAAAATCCTATTTTCGCAGTCATTTTGAGTGCATATGATGTTATTTTGTTTTCCCCCTTGCGCTTTCTTCATGAACTTTCTTAAACAATATGGTTTAACGTATTTTGGTTATTAGGCTACAGTCTCTGAGTGATGTGGTGGGAATGCCACCTTTTGGCCTAAGTATGTGCCCTTTTTGATAGTTGGTCAGCAAAGTCGCTTCCCTCCCTTGCCTAAGGTATTCATCACACACCCCTGTTAAATCTCGTCTGTCTTCTGTGGCTCCTACCACTACCGCTACCTCTGACATAGCCCTCAGCTTCCAGCAGACCCTCGAGTCCGGCACTGAAAGTGCCTGCAGTTTGGGTAGCACACGCCAGGAAAGCTGTCTGGAGGCACAACTTAATAGATAAACATTATCAAAGTTCAGCCAGTAAATTGCATAAACATACGATCCTAGTGAATCAGTCTATCCATTACTGAAAATGGTACAAAGTTGCCTACGGTTACTCCTGATGGCAGCCTTCATAGGCAGACAGACGATGGGATACTTTAATTTATGATATGTATAGATTATTATAGTTTCTAATAAACACTAAAGAGCACCGCATTAGAATCTCATATAGGTCTCTGTATAGTACAATATTCAAGTTAATAGGTACAATCTTTAAGTGTACTGGTGTATTTGCCCGCAGAAAAGTAAAATATCATTCTCATAACTTTTTCTTTTTCGAGCAGCTCTATCTCCTTGTTCCCAAGACCACACGTTAAACCCTAAGTGAACCACTGAACACTAAGTCAAAAAAATTATACACAAATTTTTACCAGTAGCGCCGATCACGAATTAAGAGCGTTCGAAGAATTCAAACCCGTAAAAGATTCAACACTAGGTACTCGATAAACAGTCAATCGAGAAGATAATACACAATTTTCTCTAGAAAATAATCGATCTAAATACAATTTACAACTAATATAAGCACAATAAAATTACTATAACAGACCTGTCCTAGGAATTGCCCAAACTCCCAAAGCAACAATTATGAAGATTTCAAATGATTTGAACACAACAATTTAACTGGCTAAATAAGAGTAAACGAAAACATAAACAACGTTTTCCTATCATTACCAGTGGATGTAGGTTACAGAGACACAGCTATTTAAAACAAAATTGTTCTCATAAGGTACTCACAACAACCTAAATGGGGCTCCATTTGGGACTGAATAGTCAATCAGTCTGGTTAGACCGACGAAAGTCAGTAGCTTAGCCTTAACCCAAAACTGTGCAAGGCTAGTTCAGCTACACATTTTAGTAATGAATGCGCTACAGTGTTCACTGCAGCACTAGGCGAGACGTGAGGGCTGGCGATGATCAAAAACCCACACGCCGACCGTACAGCCATCAAATTACGTTAGACGTGGAACGCTATATGCCAGGGACGACCAAGAAACCTGCATGCACGCGGTGCTCTCCGATGCGTGCGGATCTCCATCGCTTGAGGGGATACTTCCCCTACTACGCTACGCTGTCTGAGCGTCATATTTCTGGCCAACAAAAGTCACAAAAAAACGATTTTCGGCATTATTTATATATTTTTGGTTGGCTGAATACAAAATTAATATCTGCCATACACTCTCGGCCTACGGACAGACGCAGACAGTCTTCCAGATTTTTTTCCACTCAAGTTGCCACCTAATCGTGACTTATTTAGTTTCACAATCATAAAAAGCCTTTATGTTGATCGAATGTCTGATATCACTTTTGTGACCTCATTATGAAAACGTAGAACACTTGGACAGTCTTAAAGTAAAAGAACTTGCCTCTTAAACGAGGACTGCGTCGCCCAGTTGCTTCTGCAAATGTGCAGGGGCACTTTCAAATGAAACGACAAACCTTCTGTAACACAGCTCAAAAACAGGTATAAGGTGACCTCAAAACGTTTAGGAAACCATTCTTGTAGTTCAGGATTTGCTATTTCTTTAACGCCTGTGAGCTTATGAAAAGCGCTGGTGTTTTATGGCACAAGTTGTCCATTCTGCAATGTGAGACTTTCTTTAAATGTATCTGAACCGTCAATTTTCTTAAGAATTTACTTTATTTACTAGCGATTCATCAAGAACATTAAAACATTTAATCACACTATGTGAGCGTGGAAGTAACTGATGAAAACAAATTAAATTTCTTTCAACAAATGGAAATTTTATTCCTAAAGCCCCCCCCCCCCCCCCTTTTTTTAAACAGATTTAAAATTATAATCAGAAAGCATCCTCAAAATATCAAGTTACAATTTTATTCAGGGGCAGAAAGAACAAATATTGACACTATGAGCTTGCGGGCTGAGAACCTTGCCGCTGCCTTTTGACACGGCCGTAGTCACGACCGCTCACAACAACCTCTGAAAGACTACACTGGTGCAAATCTGCAACACATCAGATTACATTAAACTAAAAGTTTTAACAACTGACACAAGCACAAAAACTATGCACCCTGTAGGAGGGATTCAAATGGTACAAAACACTAACATGAAAAAAAAAATTACTCGCCACCGAAGGTGCAACTTGATTTTTTTAAAAAAACTCTTACGTTGGAGGGGTGGCAACTTTATATACTAAAATGACCGTTTAAATAAAAACCCATGAAATGCAGTCTTATATAAAATATGCTCTACATTACATATATACAGCCTCTCAAGATGATAGGCAAAATAAAAACATATTTCAGGAATTAGGCCGTTACACTTCATGCAATAAATTCGTTAACAGCAAATCCGACAAACATGACAGAGAGACTGACAGACAGACAGACACTAACTGCCTAACAAATGCGGACGAGAGACAGTCGAGCAAGCTGGGGACGAGAGACTGACCAAGAAAACAAGTAGAATTTAACAAGTAAATGAAACAACATATCACGAATCACTTAACTTCTAATAAACTGCGATGTCTGGCGAAGACGTGGCGCAACACACCCAAAACGCTCTCCCGAACCGTCCGCTCCCAGTCGCTTCAATGGACGCGTGAAGGCGCACCGATCCCCCGTCTCACGGCGTCGCAGCTCGCACCGGCCAGAACGATGTCGTGAGTTGGTTCCTGTTGCTCTCGTGTCGGCCGCGAAGCCACTACCCCTCGCTATACGGCGCGATCCACTGGGCTGACGTGGCGACCTCACATGCGCCGACGCTCAAGACGGACGAGTCACCTTGTGTCTCAGTGCGCGACCGACCAACCGATCGATCCAACCGCCAATAACCATTGCCTGAACAAACTCGAGTAGACTGCCGGCCTAACACATACTAGCACTCCGGACGACAGACAGACACTGACTGCCCCACAAATTCGGACGAGAGACAGACTAGCAAGCTGGGGACGAGAAACTGACCCCAGACAGACTCCAGACTCACCCAGATTGACCGACTCAGACTGACCTGGCTGACCAACTGACCAGACTCGCCCTCACTCACCAGCTGACCCCCTCGAGAGCTTATAGCACCCCTTAAATGCACGTGAACAAGCAACCTTTCCCCTTTTCCACCAGAGGGAGACACCAAAGCTGCGATTGCCACAGCGGCGCCACCGCCAGAAACGGAGGGCGCATGCTTCACACAACGCGCTGCGGGGCGCTCTTCAAAACAGCAAATTTTTTTCCACGGCTTAGTACCCGCTTTCGCCATCAAATCAGATATAAGTTCATTCTCGTCTTTTAATGTCTTAGCGAGACCAGTCGTGTCTCCAACCATCAACTATCAACTCATTTGAGTTGGTAGTTAACGGTTTGAGACAAATCGCTGTTACAGTGTACAGATAACAGTTCATAGATATTGGCCACTGACGGCCTCGCGTGTACTATGGTAGTCCACTGCCTCAGTGTCAGTTAATTCCTGAACATGCTGCACTGAATCACCGAAATCGAAAGGACTGCCGCAGGCGTTCCATTCTATTGCGTAAGTGAACTGCTGAAGTCCCTCAAACCTTCAATAAGAAGGATGGGCGGATGTGTTAGTCCATCTATGAAAAAAAGCCATCGTCTTAGTGCATCGTCTTACCCTGGACGAGATAGCTCTTCAGCACTCTGTAGCCTTTCCCCGTCAAAGCACAGAGATATCAACTGTTCATCTGGTCGCCGAGTGCAGAAGACAAAGCTAGGGGACCATATGTAGAGGAGAGGGCTCCATAGATGTAGATTATCCATGGACGACAGTCGTCAAGAAATCACATCGACGCCATCTTTAACAGCCAACCTTGCCGGGCGCTAGTCGATGCAGTGGCTTTCATTTTATTATGTCGTGTGGTCTTCGTCGCCAGCCCCAGAAGACTATGTTCTGTGATGTGATTGTGTGGGAGGTCGAAAATGGCAAATGCTTTTAGCAGACAGGAACAGAATAGGCATCAATGACTGAACACAGATCTTCCAATTCCTCGTTCTGACAGAATGTAGTCATAATGTTGTTATTCGATAGGACTTATTGCTGGAATCACAGTCATAGACTGTGAAAGATCAGAGTTCCAGGATGATGAAGCTATTCGAACAACCACATACAACAAAGATTGCTCTGGGCTGTTATTTGTCGCTGAAGACGTTTACCCATCATCATCAAAGGGAAATGTTCCAGTCGTCAACTGAGATGCTCATTTAAAATTTGTAGCTTCTGTCGTAGAAGCTACTCAGTCTCTTAAAAGAAATCTACATTCCAGCAACGATCACAAACCATGTTGGTCAACATTGATATATGACTGTCATTAGAAGCCGCAAATCTTCCCTAAGAGTGTGGACGTAGGGAAGGCCAGACCAATGCATGAAGGACAGCTTCGAGTCATCGACGAAGCTCTGCTACCATTATACACTCCTGGAAATGGAAAAAAGAACACTTTGACACCGGTGTGTCAGACCCACCATACTTGCTCCGGACACTGCGAGAGGGCTGTACAAGCAATGATCACACGCACGGCACAGCGGACACACCAGGAACCGCGGTGTTGGCCGTCGAATGGCGCTAGCTGCGCAGCATTTGTGCACCGCCGCCGTCGGTGTCAGCCAGTTTACCGTGGCATACGGAGCTCCATCGCAGTCTTTAACACTGGTAGCATGCCGCGACAGCGTGGACGTGAACCGTATGTGCAGTTGACGGACTTTGAGCGAGGGCGTATAGTGGGCATGCGGGAGGCCGGGTGGACGTACCGCCGAATTGCTCAACACGTGGGGCGTGAGGTCTCCACAGTACATCGATGTTGTCGCCAGTGGTCAGCGGAAGGTGCACTTGCCCGTCGACCTGGGACCGGACAACAGCGACGCACGGACGCACGCCAAGACCGTAGGATCCTACGCAGTGCAGTAGGGGACCGCACCGCCACTTGCCAGCAAATTAGGGACACTGTTGCTCCTGGGGTATCGGCGAGGACCATTCGCAACCGTCTCCATGAAGCTGGGCTACGGTCCCGCACACCGTTAGGCCGTCTTCCGCTCACGCCCCAACATCGTGCAGCCCGCCTCCAGTGGTGTCGCGACAGGCGTGAATGGAGGGACGAATGGAGACGTGTCGTCTTCACCGATGAGAGTCGCTTCTGCCTTGGTGCCAATGATGGTCGTATGCGTGTTTGGCGCCGTGCAGGTGAGCGCCACAATCAGGACTGCATACGACCGAGGCACACAGGGCCAACACCCGGCATCATGGTGTGGGGAGCGATCTCCTACACTGGCCATACACCACTGGTGATCGTCGAGGGGACACTGAATAGTGCACGGTGCATCCAAACCGTCATCGAACCCATCGTTCTACCATTCCTAGACCGGCAAGGGAACTTGCTGTTCCAACAGGACAATGCACGTCCGCATGTATCCCGTGCCACCCAACGTGCTCTAGAAGGTGTAAGTCAACTACCATGGCCAGCAAGATCTCCGGATCTGTCCCCCATTGAGCATGTTTGGGACTGGATGAAGCGTCGTCTCACGCGGTCTGCACGTCCAGCACGAACGCTGGTCCAACTGAGGCGCCAGGTGGAAATGGCATGGCAAGCCGTTCCACAGGACTACATCCAGCATCTCTACGATCGTCTCCATGGGAGAATAGCAGCCTGCATTGCTGCGAAAGGTGGATATACACTGTACTAGTGCCGACATTGTGCGTGCTTTGTTGCCTATGTGCCTGTGGTTCTGTCAGTGTGATCATGTGATGTATCTGACCCCAGGAATGTGTCAATAAAGTTTCCCCTTCCTGGGACAATGAATTCACGGTGTTCTTATTTCAATTTCCAGGAGTGTATTTAAAACAAAATTGTTCTCATAAGGTACTCACAACAACCTAAATGGGGCTCCATTTGGGACTGAATAATCAATCAGTCTGGTTAGACCGACGAAAGTCAGTAGCTTAGCCTTAACCCAAAACTGTGCAAGGCTAGTTCAGCTACACATTTTAGTAATGAATGCGCTACAGTGTTCACTGCAGCACTAGGCGAGACGTGAGGGCTGGCGATGATCAAAAACCCACACGCCGACCGTACAGCCATCAAATTACGTTAGACGTGGAACGCTATATGCCAGGGACGACCAAGAAATCTGCATGCACGCGGTGCTCTCCGATGCGTGCGGATCTCCATCGCTTGAGGGGATACATCCCCTACTACGCTACGCTGTCTGAGCGTCATATTTCTGGCCAACAAAAGTCACACAAAAACGATTTTCGGCATTATTTATATATTTTTGGTTGGCTGAATACAAAATTAATATCTGCCATACACTCTCGGCCTACGGACAGACGCAGACAGTCTTCCAGATTTTTTTCCACTCAAGTTGCCACCTAATCGTGACTTATTTAGTTTCACAATCATAAAAAGCCTTTATGTTGATCGAATGTCTGATATCACTTTTGTGACCTCATTATGAAAACGTAGAACACTTGGACGGTCTTAAAGTAAAAGAACTTGCCTCTTAAACGAGGACTGCGTCGCCCAGTTGCTTCTGCAAATGTGCAGGGGCACTTTCAAATGAAACGACAAACCTTCTGTAACACAGCTCAAAAACAGGTATAAGGTGACCTCAAAACGTTTAGGAAACCATTCTTGTAGTTCAGGATTTGCTATTTCTTTAACGCCTGTGAGCTTATGAAAAGCGTTGGTGTTCTATGGCACAAGTTGTCCATTCTGCAATGTGAGACTTTCTTTAAATGTATCTGAACCGTCAATTTTCTTAAGAATTTACTTTATTTACTAGCGATTCATCAAGAACATTAAAACATTTAATCACACTATGTGAGCGTGGAAGTAACTGATGAAAACAAATTAAATTTCTTTCAACAAATGGAAATTTTATTCCTAAAGCCCCCCCCCCTTTTTTTAAACAGATTTAAAATTATAATCAGAAAGCATCCTCAAAATATCAAGTTACAATTTTATTCAGGGGCAGAAAGAACAAATATTGACACTATGAGCTTGCGGGCTGAGAACCTTGCCGCTGCCTTTTGACACGGCCGTAGTCACGACCGCTCACAACAACCTCTGAAAGACTACACTGGTGCAAATCTGCAACACATCAGATTACATTAAACTAAAAGTTTTAACAACTGACACAAGCACAAAAACTATGCACCCTGTAGGAGGGATGGAAATGGTACAAAACACTAACATGAAAAAAAAATTACTCGCCACCGAAGGTGCAACTTGATTTTTTTAAAAAAACTCTTACGTTGGAGGGGTGGCAACTTTATATACTAAAATGACCGTTTAAATAAAAACCCATGAAATGCAGTCTTATATAAAATATGCTCTACATTACATATATACAGCCTCTCAAGATGATAGGCAAAATAAAAACATATTTCAGGAATTAGGCCGTTACACTTCATGCAATAAATTCGTTAACAGCAAATCCGACAAACATGACAGAGAGACTGACAGACAGACAGACACTAACTGCCTAACAAATGCGGACGAGAGACAGTCGAGCAAGCTGGGGACGAGAGACTGACCAAGAAAACAAGTAGAATTTAACAAGTAAATGAAACAACATATCACGAATCACTTAACTTCTAATAAACTGCGATGTCTGGCGAAGACGTGGCGCAACACACCCAAAACGCTCTCCCGAACCGTCCGCTCCCAGTCGCTTCAATGGACGCGTGAAGGCGCACCGATCCCCCGTCTCACGGCGTCGCAGCTCGCACCGGCCAGAACGATGTCGTGAGTTGGTTCCTGTTGCTCTCGTGTCGGCCGCGAAGCCACTACCCCTCGCTATACGGCGCGATCCACTGGGCTGACGTGGCGACCTCACATGCGCCGACGCTCAAGACGGACGAGTCACCTTGTGTCTCAGTGCGCGACCGACCAACCGATCGATCCAACCGCCAATAACCATTGCCTGAACAAACTCGAGTAGACTGCCGGCCTAACACATACTAGCACTCCGGACGACAGACAGACACTGACTGCCCCACAAATTCGGACGAGAGACAGACTAGCAAGCTGGGGACGAGAAACTGACCCCAGACAGACTCCAGACTCACCCAGATTGACCGACTCAGACTGACCTGGCTGACCAACTGACCAGACTCGCCCTCACTCACCAGCTGACCCCCTCGAGAGCTTATAGCACCCCTTAAATGCACGTGAACAAGCAACCTTTCCCCTTTTCCACCAGAGGGAGACACCAAAGCTGCGATTGCCACAGCGGCGCCACCGCCAGAAACGGAGGGCGCATGCTTCACACAACGCGCTGCGGGGCGCTCTTCAAAACAGCAAATTTTTTTCCACGGCTTAGTACCCGCTTTCGCCATCAAATCAGATATAAGTTCATTCTCGTCTTTTAATGTCTTAGCGAGACCAGTCGTGTCTCCAACCATCAACTATCAACTCATTTGAGTTGGTAGTTAACGGTTTGAGACAAATCGCTGTTACAGTGTACAGATAACAGTTCATAGATATTGGCCACTGACGGCCTCGCGTCTACTATGGTAGTCCACTGCCTCAGTGTCAGTTAATTCCTGAACATGCTGCACTGAATCACCGAAATCGAAAGGACTGCCGCAGGCGTTCCATTCTATTGCGTAAGTGAACTGCCGAAGTCCCTCAAACCTTCAATAAGAAGGATGGGCGGATGTGTTAGTCCATCTATGAAAAAAAGCCATCGTCTTAGTGCATCGTCTTACCCTGGACGAGATAGCTCTTCAGCACTCTGTAGCCTTTCCCCGTCAAAGCACAGAGATATCAACTGTTCATCTGGTCGCCGAGTGCAGAAGACAAAGCTAGGGGACCATATGTAGAGGAGAGGGCTCCATAGATGTAGATTATCCATGGACGACAGTCGTCAAGAAATCACATCGACGCCATCTTTAACAGCCAACCTTGCCGGGCGCTAGTCGATGCAGTGGCTTTCATTTTATTATGTCGTGTGGTCTTCGTCGCCAGCCCCAGAAGACTATGTTCTGTGATGTGATTGTGTGGGAGGTCGAAAATGGCAAATGCTTTTAGCAGACAGGAACAGAATAGGCATCAATGACTGAACACAGATCTTCCAATTCCTCGTTCTGACAGAATGTAGTCATAATGTTGTTATCCGATAGGACTTATTGCTGGAATCACAGTCATAGACTGTGAAAGATCAGAGTTCCAGGATGATGAAGCTATTCGAACAACCACATACAACAAAGATTGCTCTGGGCTGTTATTTGTCGCTGAAGACGTTTACCCATCATCATCAAAGGGAAATGTTCCAGTCGTCAACTGAGATGCTCATTTAAAATTTGTAGCTTCTGTCGTAGAAGCTACTCAGTCTCTTAAAAGAAATCTACATTCCAGCAACGATCACAAACCATGTTGGTCAACATTGATATATGACTGTCATTAGAAGCCGCAAATCTTCCCTAAGAGTGTGGACGTAGGGAAGGCCAGACCAATGCATGAAGGACAGCTTCGAGTCATCGACGAAGCTCTGCTACCATTATACACTCCTGGAAATGGAAAAAAGAACACTTTGACACCGGTGTGTCAGACCCACCATACTTGCTCCGGACACTGCGAGAGGGCTGTACAAGCAATGATCACACGCACGGCACAGCGGACACACCAGGAACCGCGGTGTTGGCCGTCGAATGGCGCTAGCTGCGCAGCATTTGTGCACCGCCGCCGTCGGTGTCAGCCAGTTTACCGTGGCATACGGAGCTCCATCGCAGTCTTTAACACTGGTAGCATGCCGCGACAGCGTGGACGTGAACCGTATGTGCAGTTGACGGACTTTGAGCGAGGGCGTATAGTGGGCATGCGGGAGGCCGGGTGGACGTACCGCCGAATTGCTCAACACGTGGGGCGTGAGGTCTCCACAGTACATCGATGTTGTCGCCAGTGGTCGGCGGAAGGTGCACGTGCCCGTCGACCTGGGACCGGACCGCAGCGACGCACGGATGCACGCCAAGGCCGTAGGATCCTACGCAGTGCCGTAGGGGACCGCACCGCCACTTCCCAGCAAATTAGGGACACTGTTGCTCCTGGGGTATCGGCGAGGACCATTCGCAACCGTCTCCATGAAGCTGGGCTACGGTCCCGCACACCGTTAGGCCGTCTTCCGCTCACGCCCCAACATCGTGCAGCCCGCCTCCAGTGGTGTCGCGACAGGCGTGAATGGAGGGACGAATGGAGACGTGTCGTCTTCAGCGATGAGAGTCGCTTCTGCCTTGGTGCCAATGATGGTCGTATGCGTGTTTGGCGCCGTGCAGGTTAGCGCCACAATCAGGACTGCATACGACCGAGGCACACAGGGCCAACACCCGGCATCATGGTGTGGGGAGCGATCTCCTACACTGGCCGTACACCACTGGTGATCGTCGAGGGGACACTGAATAGTGCACGGTACATCCAAACCGTCATCGAACCCATCGTTCTACCATTCCTAGACCGGCAAGGGAACTTGCTGTTCCAACAGGACAATGCACGTCCGCATGTATCCCGTGCCACCCAACGTGCTCTAGAAGGTGTAAGTCAACTACCCTGGCCAGCAAGATCTCCGGATCTGTCCTCCATTGAGCATGTTTGGGACTGGATGAAGCGTCGTCTCACGCGGTCTGCACATCCAGCACGAACGCTGGTCCAACTGAGGCGCCAGGTGGAAATGGCATGGCAAGCCGTTCCACAGGACTACATCCAGCATCTCTACGATCGTCTCCATGGGAGAATAGCAGCCTGCATTGTTGCGAAAGGTGGATATACACTGTACTAGTGCCGACATTGTGCATGCTCTGTTGCCTGTGTCTATGTGCCTGTGGTTCTGTCAGTGTGATCATGTGATGTATCTGACCCCATGAATGTGTCAATAAAGTTTCCCCTTCCTGGGACAATGAATTCTCGGTGTTCTTATTTCAATTTCCAGGAGTGTAGATAATGAAGGGGAGAAAGCTACTTTAGAACAGCAAATAAGATCTGGTTTGACCGATGAATAATATCGGTGAGTGATAGCCATAGTACACCGATTTTCGGGTGCCTTCAAATGCAGAATCTAGTAAAGGCAGACCATGCGAGCCATGGTAAAACATTATATCAACACTACGGATCATCAACCAACTAGACTGGTGTCATATGTTGAACGATGGGTAATACAGGAAAGTATAAAAGATATTGCAAGATTACGTCATCGAACATTCAGAGAGTTCTTTTACTCTCTTCTCTGGTCTTGGAGGAGTGAAGGATTGCACATGGTGTTTCGGTGTCGACTAGCAACGACTGAAAAAATCACGAAGAAAGGAGTTCATCCATTGATGACACCCTAGACTGCTAGAAAGAGACAACGAATTTCTCAGCTACGGACATAAAGTTAGGTTACTGGGAAATTGAGGCTGACAAAGACGACCAGAAGAAGATTTTCTTCATAGCTCGTGATGGCCTCTATAAGTATGCCGTTAGGACTGTGTAAACCTGCAGCAACCTTTGAAAGTGTGATGGACGACCTGCTTCGAAACCTTAAATGCATGATGTTTGTTTGGTATCTGGAAGTTTCTGTTTCAAAAACATTTGAAGAACATCTAAGCCTTTGAGAACTATGTTGAAATATGTTCAGACTCCAGGCCTCCACCTGAATCGGAAAAAGTGCCTCTTCGCTGTCCAAGAAATAGCAGTCTTTAGGTGTCTAGCTAACAGTGACGCAGTCCACTCAGATTGAGAGAGAATAATAGCAGTCACAGATTTTCTCGTACAAGAAGAAAGCATATTAATTGTTTGAGACGTTTAAAGTTCCCGCAGTACCAATGATTCAAAAGGACTTCTTTAGTGCGGCACGTTCCTTACAAGAACTTCTGCAGAGAGACTTAAGATTTTCCTGTAACAAGTCGCAAGAAAGATCTTTCCTTATCCATATGAAGACACATACGTCTTATCTAGTCCAAGCGTAGTTTTACAGGAAGGTCGAGTCTCAGCTTTACACTTACGCTAGTGGTTATAGGACAGGTGTAGTTCTAGTGTGAATTGAGGAAGAGTAATCTCCACATATGAGATGACTGCTCTGCAACCGGGAATGTATACATTGCAGATGTCTGGACCATCAGTAAGTTCCGGCTGCATTTATTTCATAACCTTTCAGCATTGTGATAGATCAGCACGCTGATTGACCTTAATGATCTGTATCGTCCACTGGTGAGATGAACACTGCGCTATTGGTGAACAGAAGTGGATGCAAAGAGAACGTCAGCTGCCTTTCAAGGAATCCTTCTCTAGAATACAGCGGTGTTGATGATATTCACTCGTCGCTGCATTAAAGGACACTGCCGCTGAAATCCAGCGCAGCTGAAATCCATAGCAGCTTTGTGAAGGAGGGACTGACCAAACAAGAATTCCAATTAATAAACAAAGCACTGTATAGGAAAAACTATGGTCCAGTGAGACCAAAATTTTTGATCGTCATTCCAACTTGTAATGGTACTTAAATTACGTAACCATTACGGCACCTCAACTCAACCTCACGATACCAGCAATATTCTACTGTGTTTCTGTAAAGTAGTTGACATATTTCTGAGACAACATTCAGATTTGATTTCATTAATGTAGAAGTACTTCGATTCATCGATATGTTTATATTGCATTTATATTATTCTTGTGTTTATTCTTTCTTTTGTCACTATGATCTTTGATGTACTTGTAACTCTATATTTTGGGCGCGTAAGCGATTATTAGTTAGTTTGTTAGAGATTCGGACCTTGAGAAGGTCAAGTCTTGGACGTCATGTTGGAAGGACGCATAACGTAGTCAGCTTATAAAATGTGAACTTTAACAGTGAGGAGGATGTTTTCAAGTATGTTTTGTATTGTGAAGTGATGTTTTGTGTGTTGCGTGATATTGCAGCAATAGTAATAAAAAAGAAGTGTAACTTAAATTCGGAGTGCTGATTACTTTTTTACATCACCATTGTCCTGCAAAAGGGTAATCTTCAAGAATGGTTTGTGAAACACATCTATAAAACTTTTGAATATAGCAGAAAAAACCTAGGCCTCTTTCCATTCGAGCCTGGAATCATCACCACCTAGATTTTCGACGATTGAGCCATGAATTTACAACGAGACCAGCGTGGGAAACACGAAAAGATGAGTGCATAGTTTATTCATTATTACATGAAATGACTTTATTAACTGTGCTCTAATGATACCTGCCACATAATAACATTGTTTTTGCCCGATAATGCAGTATTTAGCATCGTGAGCAACACCACAATCATTATTAAATTTTGACCTTTGTTGTGGTAGGGTTGTTGGAAACTCATATACAACCAGCTTTCCTAAAGTATTTAGAAATAATGTCCAACATCTGATAACCTGGAATGCGTGAATATTCTAGACAGAATTAGGCACAGTATCAGTGCCCAGGTCTCTACGGACCCATTACACTTTGTGCGACCCACTGTAATGGATGCCAATGACGAAGCACTTGATGCTATAACGTCTGGCGCATCTGGTACCAGTCCCGCTTGCAGCAGTACTATTCCACCCAATTGGAATCAGCCTCTTGAAAATATCAGAGGTTGTTTCACTTTGGAATATCACCCACAGGATGACAACTGCCTTCCGTACATAGCGAATAGTCTCACGCGGCACGGCTACAACTGGAGCACGTCATTACCAGGACCTCAGAAGTATGGTAGCTGGTCTGCGTTAGGACTCTGGACGCCTAATAGAAAGCACGAGAAAAGTTCCTAACACTCTATTTTGGCCCCAATCATATCGCTTGTTGGGGTTCAAATATAAAGTTGAGGTTTATGACCCTTTGTCAAGAAGTGAAACGCTGAGAGACTTTATCCATATCCTACTTATGAAACCCTGCTCTATTCCAGAGGTGCATATCGACGATGGGAGCTTCAGGAAGACTTAAAATCCACTCGACGATCGCGAGGCTTTAGCGGGATGGGCTATCTTCAATGTTCGTTGCAGTGAAGAGGACGTAACAGCACCACTTGTTTGAGATGATCTGTCAGCGGCACTGTATAGAGAACAACTCCAGGCCCACGGTGTTGTAGTCGGCTCCAGTGAGAACCTTTGGTGGGTCGCTGTTTCTTCGGGAGAGGGAGAAACGCTGCAAGCTCTGCTGCATTCAGTTAACGTTGCTGTTCGGCGTCTTGCAGGTCGCCAATTCTGACCCAACCATCAGCAGTTATTTGTTATTTCGTATTTACAATTTCTGGAAGATTCTTCCAATATCTTATTTTCTTAATGTTCGTATGTTTTGGAACATTCGAAGTTCATATAAATACCAGCATTCTTGATTGTTGATCATTTATACACACACCTGCACTCTTTCTGTTTTGTTGTGGCTATACGTTGGTGTCAGAAATAAAAGTGGATTTTGATCTTATTCTGGTTTCGATGTGACGGTATATTACGCCACATTCCATAGGAGTACGTTACACCGTAAACATGTCGAGACACATCTATAGGGGAAGTCAGATCTACATTGTGGTTAGAGGTGAAAGTTGGAAATTTTCGCTGCGACATTCAGCAGGCGACGATGAGAAAAATGGCGCATGTAAATTGGTTAAACATTAAATGATGTTCGAATAGGCCCGTCCGGTTAGCCGTACCGTCTAAGGCACTGCTTTCCGGGCTGGTCCCCTCACGAATCCGCCCGGCGGATTAGTGTCGAGGTACGGTGTGCCGGCCAGTCTGTGGATGGTTTTAAGGCGGTTTTCCATCGGCCTCGGCGGATGGAGGCTGGTTCTCCTTATTCCGCCTCAGTTACACTATGTCGGCGATTGCTGCGCAAACACTTCCTCCAAGTACGCTTACACCATAATTACGCTACCACGCGAACATTGGGTTACACTCGTCTGGTGAGAGACGTTTTAGGGGGGTCCACTGGGGGCTGAACCGCACAATAACCCTGGGTTAGGTGTGGAGCGGCGATGGGGTGAGTGGACTGCTGTACCCTCCTGTGGGGTTATGTACCTCTGCGGACTGCGGCGGGGACGAAGCCTCCCCGTCACTTCTAGGTCCCCAGTTCCATAAAATACAATGTACGAATACCCATCGAAAATGCGTTGTAAAATTGCATTGGCATACTATGGGAGAATCTGAAATTAATTGACGAAAGTAAAATAACTTTGTAAAAACGGCACTAAGATAGTTATTACAATTCAGACAAATTATAATTTAGAAATATTCTGGTAATCCGACTGTTTCGCCTAGCAGCCAACTTCGTTTGATGCCGGCGTGTATCAAAAAACGATTTTAGGCGAAAAATCTATGTTTTTGATTTGCAGCTCTTTGTATTGGCCGTGTCTGCAGTTAAAATTTTTGGATGTGAGGTCCGCCAGTTATGCAAAACACCGTTTTTCTCAGTACCCAAATATGTTTCGGCATCACTGTGCCATCATCAGTGGGTTTTCGTTTTTATTTATTCTTTACATTTGGTGAGCATGAATTTTCTGGATCACTTTTGTGTTAATCATTACAGGTAGCTTGTCATGTTTTCGTGTGGCAATCACTTCCATTCTCCTCGTCATGCTGAGATGTTGTGGTGCATACGTAACTATAAGAAGTATTTTCAACAAATAACATAGTAAAACACTTTTCACTACACCGGACCACAGTGCCATTGGGGCACAGTGGTGCCGAAACATGTTTGGGTACTGAGAAAAACGGTGTTTTGCATAACTGGCGGACCTCACATAAAAAAATTAAAAAAATAAAAATAGTAAAAAAATAGGCGAGTTTTGTTAACGGTGAGAAGCAAATAATCTCTATAGAAAGTATCTGAGATTCGTGCATAATAATACGGAGCAGAACCGTGGTGACACAGAACATATAAACGAGACACTTGAGTCAGTTTTCAAAACGTAAAATATGTTTCAGTGAAATGGAATTCGTTTAATGCATCCTCTAAACGTTCGGAAGTATATGCATTTCGTGTAAGTGATCTGTTAGCTTTGGTGATTTAAAAGTAGTGTAGGATTACAGGCACATTATCGTAAACGTTGTTATTGCTTTAATTCAAAACTGCTAATGATTAATGTTTCTCAGAAAAAAATAGACACGTGGAAATGTACTGTTTGGATGGATCAGCTCTGCCTACGACATGATAGCAACGAAACAGGACAGAAATGAATAGTACCTGCTGTAGACGATGAATAATGTATTCGTTGTCTATCCCAGCAGCTCCTCTGTTGGTTATGATCAAGTTCTTCTTTTCAGATATGATATACAATGCAGTGGCTCGAAAGGCAGTCTCCAAATGAAGTTGTCGCAGTACAACCAATAATATGGGCTTAGAATTTGAACAGCGGTTGATAACGATACATATAGGGCGTCCATAATTAATGTTCCAATTTCAAATCGGTGTAGAAAGAGAACCTCTGCTCAGAATGACGACAAATTTGAACAGCATATTGTTGACGTAAGTGGAAATATCATGGAACAAAGGAAGACGAATGGAAATATGACCGAAAGATGGTACTGTAAGCCGACCAACTGTCGTGCGGCATACAGCTGTTCCACAGTTTGTATCCGAGAAACCCAACTTCACTGCCTTGATCGATGATCGAGCGCTGCTGGTAAAGCTCTTTTACAACAACGTTGACTGTGCGCCGGCAACCCAGCAGAAGGGCCGAACATTCAAGTGTACGGAAAAAGGCACTGGTCAGAAGTCTGCTAACGACCTATACAAAATGACTACAAAGTCGTTCTTTTGAAGTGCAGTACGGCAGAGGGATGGAAGCAGTTGATCCGACGTCTGTCAAAGTTGTGGGCGCAGAATTGCAGGGGAGGTCGAGCGGCGGTATACAAATATGCAGTGCATGGGTGATTGTCCGATCGGAGACGTGCGTGCGAGAACGCTCCATAAAATCCTACGAAACATCCCGCGTTGCTATGCATTAAAAATCACACCTGCTCAGGAATGGCTTCCTGCTTACTCGCCAGCAAGAGAAATGTTCGTTCTGGTATTTCTTGCTCGCTTGGAAGTGGACAATGAATTGGCATGGAACGCTGCATGGACAGACGAGCCAATTTCCATCACCTAGGACATGTTGATTTCCAGAACTGCGGAATATGGGCAACGGAAAATCCCCAAGCACATCGACCGGTACCACTGCATTCTGGAATTTCTTGCTCACTTCGAAGTGGACAATGAATTGGCATGGAACACTTCGTGCACAGACGAGTCAATTTCCATCTCCTAGGACAAGTTGATTTCCAGAACTGCGGAATATGGGCAACGGAAAATCCGCAAGCACATCGACGAGTACCACTGCATTCTGCAAAAGTGACTTTTTGGTGGGGGTTGGCGGCATCGTTTATTGCAGGACCGTATTTGTTCGAAGGGATGAGCCCTGCGGGTCGCGTTAGACGTACTGTTGCTGGTAAACGTTATGAGGGTCTTTTGCCCAGCGACATCATTCCAACCCTTGGACTGCATCGATGTGAGGGTAGGATCATTGCACAGCCAATGAAGTGGCTGCTGTAAAGGCACTTCGGAAATGCTAGAATTATCAGCTGCCTTTTTCCTACGGCCTGGGCGTCCATGTCACCTATTCTCAATCCGTGTGACTTCCGGCTCTCAGGTTATCCAAAAGATGTGTTCTGTGCGCCACCAACGAACGTATTTGAACTTAGGCACGAATTGTGCAACCAATTTGACGTGACCCCCCGACATATTCTGATCTGTTATGAACCAGGTGTTTCTAGATTGCAAAAAAAATGGCTCTGAGCACTATGGGACTTAACAGCTGAGGTCATCAGTCCCCAAGAACTTAGAACTACTTAAACCTTACTAACCTAAGGACATCACACACATCCATGCCCGAGGCAGGATTAGAACCTGCGATCGTAGCGGTCGGGCGGTTTCTAGATTACAGCTTGTGGCGGGAAACGGTGGACAGCATACTGAACATGACTTGTGAGAGGCTCACGGCAGCTAGAAACCGATGTCATTTTGCTTTTTATGCGGTTTTTGACCACAGGATGATTAAAACCGTTGCTGTTTTGCTTTGTATGCGGTTTTTGCTCCAGTTCAGAAACTGATGTCATTATTCTTTTTACGTGGTTTTTGGCCTCAAGAGAATTAAAAACCGATTTTTTCCATAGGATGTGGTACGACTTTGCCGTGGTGGATGGGCTTGCACAGCTAACAGTGCCACGACTGGTGACTGACGAATTTGTGCAGTCATGCTCATTGAACAGTACGAATGGTGAAATGTGCAGCTCAAATCGTAGATGTCGTATTGCGATTCGTATGTCATTGTGTCCGACCCCATTTATGTTAAGACGCTTGTACCTCCATCTATTGGCAAAATTTTCGTTAATTTCTTTTCTTCTGTGATTTTCCCCCCCTGCGTCAATAATGTAATGGTCAAATTTGACGTCATTTGGGGCAGCAGTTCTTTTTCCACGGTGTTTTGAAACTGCACGGTATGACAGCAATTGGACCTTGGGCGTATCGAAACGAGGCGTCCGGTCAGATGAATCGCGTTTGTTATTGCACCACGTCGGTAATCCTGTCCGTATAAGGCATCATTTAGCCGAATGGCTGCTCAAACCAGACACCATACCACAAACACAGGTGAGTGGGCGCAGCATTGTTTACGATAGGCATTCACTTGAGATTCCACGGGATGTGTGGTGAAAACAGGGTGTTGTGTGACGTCCTTAGGTTAGTTAGGTTTAAGTAGTTCTAAGTTCTAGGGGACTGATGACCATAGATGTTAAGTCCCATAGTGCTCAGAGCCATTTGAACCATTTTTGTCGTGAAAACAGAATCTACCGTGAAAGCTGTTATCTGCCTAAACATTATTGAGGACTAACTGCATGCTTGATGTCTTTCCCGACTACGACGGTATCTTCCAGCAGTATAAATATTCACGTTATAAGACCGCAAACGTGATTTGGAGACAGTGACAGTGAGCTCATGTTGATGTCTTGGCCACAAAATTCGCCTGATCAGAACCCAATAAAACACGCCAGACACCGTCTCCGCAAACACAAACCACCAGCCCTTAATTTAAGGGAATTTCGTAACCTTCACGTAGATATTTCATTTCACATACTTCCGGAAATCTACCAAGGACTTGTTGAATCCATGGCATACAGAATCGCTCCTGTGTTACGTTCCATAGGTAATCACCACTCTACTAAGCGGGTGGTCAGAAAGTTTGGCTCGAAAGTATATGCTACGTGTGTTGTTGAAGTTGTTTGCATTCCACACTCATTTTAGTGTTTATTTATTGTATTTTTGCGTAATTTGTTTAATTACTAGCAGAGAAATCGGGCGTTGTTCAAGCATTTATTTATAATTGTGAGTCCACGTCCGTACCACCAAGCCTCTGGCACTGTCCTTCACGCTTATAACGTCACTTCTTCTGAACTATGTGGTGTAAAATGATATTATACTATAGGTACAGTCAGAGGCATATGTAAATACTGTCTGCAAAATGTGTCGCAAATGGAACCAGTAGTAACGAAGTAATAAATTGAAAATTCATGCACAATGAGACAGTTTTTCACGCATATAACTGTTTACGACGTTATATCTCTCCAACTATGTGGCGTGCAATCACATAATATTTCAGGTACATTCAACGACATATGTGATTACTGCCTGCAATCTTTATTTCTTACAGAGACAGTAACAGAGAAATAATAAATTAAAAAGTCATGCATAATTAGGTAGTTTTTCACGCATCCCATTGTTTATGACGTCATAGCTCCTGAAATATACGTCGCACAATGATTTAACTTTGCACTTACATTCAGTGGTATATGTGCATACAGTCTACAAATTGTGTCACGAATAAGTTAGTAGTAAGAAATTAACAAATGGTGTGATGTCCTATGCGGTACTCTTACTGCACGAGCAGCAGAAAAGTAGTAAGCGATAAACGTTTACCCTATTATCATCTTGCCAGCGAAACATTTTTCTAATGGTTAGAAATTAATTGCAAAGTTTGTTGGAAGTCGCTGAGTGGTCTCGTATTTTACACATCCACCCCATTGATAGTTCCGCCCGCCCGCCCCCCCTCCCCCTCCCGCCCCCCTCCCCCTCCCGCACCCCCCCCCCCCCCCCCCCCCCGCAGCGATTGTTGCCAGGCAGTAACGTATATGTGTGGTTGAAATCCGTCAGTGGTTTAGGAAGAGATAGGAGATGTGGAATGTACACACACACATACATAAACGTACGTATACAGGGTGGTTCATTGATAGTGACTGGGCCAAATATCTCTCTATCTCACGAAATAAGCATCAAACGAAAAAATACAAGGAACGAAACTCGTCTAGCTTGAAGGGGGAAACCAGATGGCGCTATGGTTGGCCCGCTAGATGACGCTGCCATAGGTCAAACGGCTATCAACTGCGTTTTTTTTAAAAATAGGAACCACCATTTTTTATTACATATTCGTCTAGTACGTAAAGAAATATGAATGTTTAATTGGACAACTTTTTTCCCTTTGTGATAGATGACGCTGTAATTGTCACAAACTTGATGGTACGTGGTATCACGTAACATTCCGCCAGTGCGGACGGCATTTGCTTCGTGATACATTATCCGTGTTAAAATGGACCGTTTACCAACTGTGCGAAAGGTCGAAATTGTGTTGATGTATGGCTATTGTGATCAAAATGCCCAACGGGCGTGTGCTATGTATGCTGCTCGGTATCCTGGACTACATCATCCAAGTGTCCGGACCGTTCGCCGGATAGTTACGTTATTTAAGGGAACAGGAAGTGTTCAGCCCCATGTGAAACGTCAACCACAACCAGCAACAAATGATGATGCCCATGTAGGTGTTTTAGCTGCTGTCGCGGCTAATCCGCACATCAGTAGCAGACAAATTGCGCGAGAATATGGAATCTCAAAAACGTCGGTGTTGAGAATGCTACATCAACATCGATTGCACCCGTACTATATTTCTATGCACCAGGAATTGCATGGCGACGACTTTGAACGTCGTGTACAGTTCTGCCACTGGGCACAAGAGAAATTACGGGACGATGACAAATTTTTTGCACGCGTTCTATTTACCGACGAAACGTTATTCACCATCAGCGGTAACGTAAACCGGCATAATATGCACTATTGGGCAACGTAAAATCCACGATGGCTGCTACAAATGGAACATCAGCGACCTTGGCGAGTTAATGTATGGTGCGGCATTATGGGAGGAAGGGTAATTTGCCCCATTTTATCGATGGCAATCTAAATGGTGCAATGTATGCTGATTTCCTTCGTAATGTTCTACCGATGTTACTACAATATATTTCAGTGCATGACAGAATGAGGATGTACTTCCAACATGATGGGTGTCCGGTTGAAACGGTACTGAATAGCATATTTCATGACAGGTGGATTGGTCGTCGAAGCACCACACCACGGCCCGCACGTTCTCCGGATCTGACGTCCCCGGATTTCTTTCTTTGGGGAAAGTTGAAGGATATTTGCTGTCGTGATCCACCGACAACGCCTGACAACATGCATCAGCGCTTTGTCAATGCATGTGCGAACATTACGGAAGGCGAACTACTCGCTGTTGAGAGGAATGTCGTTACAAGTATTGCCAAATGCATTGAGGTTCACGGACATCATTTTGAGCATTTATTGCATTAATGTGGTATTTACAGGTAATCACGCTGTAACCTCATGCGTTCTCAGAAATGATAAGTTCACAAAGGTACATGTATCACATTGGAACAACCGAAATAAAATGTTCAAACGTAACTACGTTCTGAATTTCAATTTAAAAACCTACCTGTTACCAACTGTTCGTGTAAAATTGTGAGCCATATGTTTGTGACTATTACAGCCCAATCTATTACAAAGCGAAAAAAGTGGTCCAACGAAAAAATTCATATTATTTTACGTACTACACGAATATGTAATAAGAACGGGAGTTCCTATTTAAAAAAACACAGTTGATATCCGTTTGACCTATGGCAGCGCCATCTAGCGGGCCAATCATAGCGCCATCTGGTTTCCCCCTTCAAGCTAGACAAGTTTCGCACTTTGAAGATTTTTTGCTTGACCCTTATTTCGTGAGATATTTGGCCCGGTCACGATCAATGGGCCAACCTATATACATACGTTTTTGCGGTGTGTATGGATTGCTTTACGTCTGCTAATTTCTGCAGACAGAATATTCCAGAACAACTGGTAAGCGCTGCTAACTGTTGGAGCCGTTTACACACCACCAATACTGGTTGGGCACAGTGCTTTCGACAGGCAGTCGACGAGGGGAACTGTTGTCTTGTTGGCGTGCGTTTAGGTTGGCTCTCGCGCTTACGGATGAAGTTTTATATTGAAATGATAGAATAAGATTTTTTAACGTTTGTTACGCAGGGAAGCTACTCAATTTATTGTTTACAGGATTCTCATTTCTGTTATTTAATGAAAAAAATTAACTGCTTTTAATTTATTATATTGAAATAATCAGCACCCTATTGCACAAACTGGGATTTTATTTCCTTTAGCGTTTTCAGGTACATGGTGCCCTTCTTCAGTAGATTATACTATCGCATTATCTGCGAGTATGGAGCCGGCCGGTGTGGCCGTGCGGTTCTAGTCGCTTCAGTCTGGAACCGCGTGACCGCTACGGCCGCAGGTTCGAATCCTGCCTCGGGCATGGATGTGTGTGATGTTCTTAGGTTAGTTAGGTTTAAGTAGTTCTAAGTTCTAGGGGACTGATGACCACAGCAGTTGAGTTCCATAGTGCTCAGAGCCATTTGAACCATTTCTGCGAGTATGGAACATAAGAAGCATGCAGCATATTACTGCGGTCATGTGGTGGTCCTGGCACTATGGACCACATAAACACAGAAATATGCTGCATGTTCGATACTCGCAAAGAATGCGATAGTATAGTCTACTGAACAAGAGCACTATGTGCCTGAAACCGGTGAAGGGAATAAATTTTATTTTTGTGCAACTAGTTGCTGATTTTTCTAATAAATAGAAATACATTTGCCGCAGATGGATAAAATACTGATACTTTTAATTTCATAGTTGCATAAATCGTCAAGTGTAAGGTACAGAGGCGCTGGCCATTAAAAGAGCAACATGTCATCTAAGTTCTTAAGTTTAAGTTGATACTGATTGATATGGTGACATAAATTCTCTAATTACAGTGATATAAGCCTCAGTTATTAAGACACAAGAAGAAAGTCGTGTATTGCAACGGGAGTGTAGCAAACTTCATGCCTCTGTTTTCTTTTTTCTTATCTGTTACACGTTCTGCCCACTACTTCTACAAAGCCATTTTATCCAAACTGCTAAACTGTCGGTTTCAAAATCGGCGCAGGCGCCCATAATGTAGTGCAGGTTTTGGGTAGACAGTGGACCACTAATTTGATGAAGTACTCATCCACTGCGTGGGTGGTGCGAGGCCAGGAACCGCCACTGATGCTGCCTGCAGGGCGCGGCAGTCAGATAGGGAGCCGTCCGGCGGCCACAGTGCTCCAGTCGGCGTTTATGAACTGTTTTACGCCCGCCGTAACCTTTTACAACTCCATTACCGTTTTGGCTCATGCGGCTGCTCCAGTGCGCCAAGCGATGCTCTGTGGCGCGAGGCAGGGGCAGGCGATGCAAAGACTGGCTCATACCGACCGATTTCTGTTCACATGCAGCACCAATGCAGCGTTGACCACATATCTCGGCACTTGGAAATTAGGAATAGAGGAGCCTGCTATTGGTTAATAAATTTTGATCAAACAGAAGCACGAAGGATGCTTGGAAATGACGATAATACAAAAAAATTAATGCGAGATCCAGTTTTACAGTTGTGGCAATATGAGGAACTTGTAACCCGGGGACAAGAGCACATGTACCGGGTGATCAAAAGGTCAGTATAAATTTGAAAACTGAATAAATCACGGAATAATGTAGATAGAGAGGTACAAATTGACACACATGCTTGGAATGACATGGGGTTTTATTAGAACCGAAAAAACACAAAAGTTCAAAATAATGTCCGACAGATGGCGCTTCATCTGATCAGAATAGCAATAATTAGCGTAACAAAATGAGACAAAGCAAAGATGATGTTCTTTACAGGAAATGCTCAATATGTCCACCATCATTCCTCAACAATTGCTGTAGTCGAGAAATAATGTTGCGAACAGCACTGTAAAACATGTCCGGAGTTATGGTGAGGCAATGGCGACGGATGTTGTCTTTCAACATCCCTAGAGATGTCGGTCGATCACGATACACTTGTGACTTGAGGTAACCCAAAAGCCAATAATCGCACGGACTGACGTCTGGGGACCTGGGAGGCCAAGCATGACGAAAGTGGCGGCTGAGCACACGATCATCACCAAACGACGCGCGCAAGAGATCTTTCACGCGTCTAGCAATATGGGGTGGTTCTCATAAAACCCCATGTCATTCCAAGCATGTGTGTCAATTTTTACCTCTCTATCTAAATTATTCCGTGGTTTATTAAGTTTTCAAATTTATAGTGACTTTTTGACCACTCGGTATTCTTCCCTAATGTCGTGGAAATATGCGTGGACCGTTCATAAACTATCCTACTTCTATTTACAAAATTACACTTCATTCAGACACAGTTCTTCGAAACTACTCAGCTTCAAAGGAGTACCCTCTCCCAATGCTGCAGCCACTGCTTGAAGCATCCTCTTTCGTTATGGCTGCTCCGTCGAATTCTGCATAATGTCTTCCCTGTTCTGAAATCTGTTCCATTTTAGAATCTTTTTCAGTTTAGGGAAAAGCCAGGAGTCGCTCGGTGCTATACCAGTAGAATAGGGAGGCTTACGAATCACAGCCGTGTTGTGTTCCGCCAAAAAAGCTCTTAATTAACTGACAACGACGTGCGGGTGCATTATCGTGGTGAAGGTGTCACTTGCCCGCTAACCACCAGTCCGGCCGTTTGCATCTCTCATCTTCAGGGAGGGGATGCAGAACCTGTTGGTAGTACTTCCTAGTGACATTAATACCTTCTGGACCTTACTTTTCACTGACCACTCCAAGACAGTCGAAACACATGATCAACATGACTTTCACATTTCTCCGGACCTCTTTCGCCGTTTTGGGTCTCGGAGATGATGGATGCTTCTTTGGTGATGACTGGAACCTTGTTTCTGGGTCGTACCCATAAAACCAGCACACATTACCAGTGATAACTTCGTTAAGAAAGTATCAAGTATGTCCTGACCGATCTCCGAACGAAGTTTCTTCAGCTCGTTGGTAGCATTTTTGGCACAACTTTTTCCCGTATCCTCCTCAGGTCGAAATGTTCCGTTAAAATGTAGCGATTGAATACTAATTTCAACCTCGTCTCTGATCGTTATTCATCCATTCTGCACCACCAGACCGGCCGTGGTGGCCGAGCGGTTCTAGGAGCTTCAGTCTGGAACCGCGCGACAGCTACGGTCGCAGGTTCGAATCCTGCCTCGGGCATGGATGTGTGTGATGTCCTTAGGTTAGTTAGGTTTAAGTAGTTCTAAGTACTAGGGGCTGATGACCTCAGATGTTGAGTCCCATAGTGCTCAGAACCGTTTGAACCATTTTGCACCACCAGGGTCCTTACGAGATCAATAAAAAAATCATCTAAGGATGTTAAGTGCCTACCTGAACGTGCTTTAGTCTTCACTGACGAACGGCTACCTTTGAAGATGTTTTACCACTCCTTTATATGAGTGGTATCCATGCTTCGTCCCCAAACACTTGTCGAAACTTGCATATTGTTTCAGCTTGAGAACCCTCAAGCTTAAAACAATGCAATAACATTGTTCCACGGTTTCTGTCATTTTTTCTCACAAAAATCGGACACTATAACTTACCCCTGTTCAGTTGTCAACGGATAGCCAGCGACTGATTGTTTCAACAGTCGTGCAAAAAATTCATGCAACCATACTACATATTGTAAGGTGTCAGGCAAATCCAACACCTTCCATGAAAACCCTGACATGATAAGCAAATCCAGTAGTATGTCACATAGCTCCGAATAAATCGTGACATGAAATTAACCAAAGTAATACGAGTAACGAGTGAGCAGACTAACACAAGAATGCCTAAATGCATGTCATACCTTCCCACCGTGAAACAGACGCAGTTCCGAGCGAAGGAACGAGAACAGAAGCCGAGAGCAGACCCATGTTAAGTCAGAAGCCCCCACGATAAGGGGCGGAAACCCACGTCGCCAGCTAACCGACAGCACCACCCCCCAGCCCATGTTAAAAGATAGAGCTCTCCAGAAGAACAGTATAGATCTTACGATAACACTAAAAGGGCGACACCAGCCGCAAGTTTTAGCGTGAGACTTTTTCGCGTCTCTGTTACGTTGAAATAGTTAAAAACATTGCCCCACCACGAAAAGTAACCGACAGGACCACCCCCCCAGCCCATGTTAAAAGATAGAGCTCTCCAGAAGAACAGTATAGATCTTACGATAACACTAAAAGGACAACACCAGCTGCAAGTTTTAGCGTGAGACTTTTTTGCGTCTCTGTTACGTTGCAAACTTTAAAAACATTGCCCCACCACGAAAAGTATAACGTTTCCCATTGGATAGACAGAATTTTTGTAGGAGGAGCTTAAGGTTAACATTGAGACCCTGATTGGTCAGATGAAAACACAGCCAGATAGTTTTTTTTTTAAAAAACCAACTTCGGTAAATTGTAGTAACGAGAAGTTAGGAGAGAGTTGCTTCCGAGACGGCGAGGTGAGCGAAGCTGTGCTGCCCGCCGCCCCCTGCCGAAACACCGACAAGGTAATGAACGCACGCGATGCCGCATTTTTGAGCGCATAAGGCTTCACTCAGAGCTGCAGAAGTCTCATCTGTTGCATCCCCTTTTTACGTAATACTAGTGTCGATCGTCAATTGAAGTTCATGGTATTCACATTTGCTACGTAAGTAAAAATCTGAAACGCGATGATTTTTCTGATATATAATTATTGAGAAGCCACATCAGCCACTCTAATTTACGACAAGTTAGATAAGTAATTAAAGATAATTGAGGGTCACTGTAGACCATTTTGATAGTTTTCTCTTTTGTAAAACTTAATTTAAACATAGATTATAGATGTGACATGGCATAGGTCATCCTTCGATCCATTATAGAACTTGGAAACCCATTCAAAGAATATTCGTTCACATTTTTGTTGAACGCAGTTGGTTTTTATCATCCTGTATTAAAACATTTCCTTCTATCAATAGTGCAATTTATAAACAATGTTTTGTGAGTAGAATAAAATTTCCAATGGTAAACTTAACTGCTTTTTCGACGTTATTTTACCAGCTAACTAAAAATAGGAAAGCCTTGAACCCCTTCCACTAAATTTAGTTAGTATTAAGATTCTTTTACAGGGAGTGCAGTGGAGCTGACGCTGAAATCATTAAGTATTTGCTTATATCATCGCTAGTCTCACTGAACTCTTCTGAACTCTACACGTCATGTGTGTTCTGGCGTCTCCTTAACAGCAACAGGTCCAAGGTTCAAACTAGTCAATTCCCTAAAAAACACGCTCAGAGCGTCGTTGCTCGAATGTGGTAGTGAGACACGACAGAGAACAACAGAAACCACGCAGAATGTTAGAATATGCATACAAACTTAGAGACCACGTTACCCCGATACTATAGTTGGTCTCAAAAATATAAAGTAATTTATAAGTTTTATAAACTATAGAGCGCAACAATCAGTGTTTTTTTTTTTTTTTGAGGTTTTATTTGGCGAATTCATATTTCGGCTAGTGCTTAGCCATTATCACTATTTTCTAGTCTTGATGCATGTAATTTCCCTGTTGTTCGGGCGTCAGTCACAGTTCTTTGAATACTACTAGACTAGAAAAAAGTTCATTGATAATGGCTACGCACTAGCCGAAATCTGGATTTGCCAAAAAAAATCTCCAAAAAAAAAAGAAAAAAAAGGCACGACGACTGACTGCTGCGCTCTATAATTTATAAATCACATCACACTCGCACCCACTTTCGCGCGGCTCCCCCCGTTGGAGGTTCGAGTCCTCCCTCGGGCATCGGTGTGTCTGTTGTCCTTAGCGTAAGTTAGTTTAAGTAGTGTGTAAGTCTAGGGACCGATGACCTTAGCAGTTTGGTCACATAGGAACTTAACACAATTTTTTTCAAAAGAGAAATTCATGAAAACTGAACCAGTTTCAATATATGTACCTCTAGATCTCACGTTGCGGGAATCTGTACTCCACAAAGACGCAGCTGGTAATGGTCGTTTGGCATTAAGCATCCTGTATGCGTAAGGAGCACTGAGGAACGAGTCGAACCAGCGCATCTTGGACAATATTGCAGCTGAAGTATCCACAGACGTAAAGGAGAATTTCAAGAGACTCAGAAACCTTTACCTTTCGGTGGAAAACGAAACACTCGGTTTCGGCAGCTATTCACTACGTGCTTCCTGAGCAACACGCACAAAATCAGCAGATTGTACCTGTGGTGGTAGACGAACTACATAAACTCGTCGAACTCTTTTCAAATTTGAACGCAGCAAGTGCACGAACTCCGCCACTATTTACAACATTCTTAAAGAATATTGTAAATACTGAACAAGTGAGCAAGACTAAAGGAAAACGAATTATACATAACCACAAAGATTTTTTTACAATGTTCACATACAAAAATTATTTCCTCACGACTGCTTTCTATGGAAAGCAGTTTACAAATTCTATGTGGCCTGTATCACTATTCCTGAGTAAATATAATTTCTGTTGTAGTAAAGCTTGCGTCTTCCTAGTTTCTGAGTCCCTTATGATGATGTGGCCATTTTTTATTTTTCAGAGTTAACTTTTATGTTGGTATCAGTTTATTCCTGCTTCCGACTTTTCGCAAACTTGAACGTGTTTGGTTCAGGAGACTCATATGAATCATGGAAACAGACATGAAATACGCTGAATCGTCAAAGAAACTGGTATAGACATGCGTATTCAAATACAGAGATACGTTAGCAGGCAGAATACGGCACTGAGGTCGGCAACGCCTATATCACGCAAGTGTCTAGCGCAGTTGTTAGATCGGTTACTGCTGCTACAATGGCAGGTTATCAAGATTTAAGTGAGTTTGAACGTGGTATTATAGTCGCCGCACGAGCTATGAAACACAGCATCTCCGAGGTAGCAATGAAGTGGGGATTTTCCCGTACGACCATTTCACGAGTGTACCGTGAATATCAGGAACGCGGTAAAACATCAAATCTCCTACATCGCTGCAGCCGGAAAAAGATCCTCCAAGAAGGGGAGAAATGACGATGGAAGAGAATCGTTCCACGTTACAAAAGTGCAACCCTTCCGCACGTCGCTGCAGATTTCAATGCTGAGCCATCAATAAGTGTTAGCGTGCGAACCGTTTAAAAAAACTTCATCGATATAGGCTTTCGGACCCAAGGACCACTTGTGCACTCTTGATGACTGCACAACACAAAGCTTTACGCTAGCCTGGGCCCGTCAAAACCGACATTGCACTGTTGATGACAGGAAACATGTTGGCTGGTCGTATGAGTCTCGTTTGAAATTATATCGAGCTGTGACAGGTGACACATACGTATACATCCTGTCTGATCACCTGCATCCATTAATGTACATTCTGCATATAGACGGACTTGGGCAATTCCAGTAGGACAATGCGGTACCCCACATGTCCTGAATTGCTACAGACCGGTTCCAAAAATACTCTTCTGAGTTTAAACACTTCCTCTGGCCACGAAACTCCCCAGACATGAACATTATTAAGTTACTGAGGATATCTAGGATGCCTTGCAACGTGCTGTTCAGAAGAGGTCTCCACCCCTCGTACTCTTACCGAATTATGGACAGCCCTGCAGGATTCTTGGTGTCAGTTCCCTGCAGCACTATGTCGGACATTAGTGGAGTCCATGCCACGTCGTGTTGCCGCACTTCTGCGAGCTCGCGGGGCCCTACACGGTATTAGACAGGTGTACCATTTTCTTTGGCTCTTCAGTGTGTTTTGCAAGCGTTAACCGGTCTGCGTAAGTAAACACAATCTGCCGTCAAAACGTGAATGGGAACCAGCGCATCTTCCTCGTCATCAATCTAATATCCAGTTACATAATCGGCAAAGTTGGTGAATTCTTGATTTGTGACTGTAGGCTGACCAGGTCAGCGAAAACATCCGGAAAATCTTGACGATTTACAGGGTGGCGCACGAAATGTGTTACCATTTTGTTTTTGAATATAAACTTTATTGTCAATAGAATACATTACAACTCAATGAAAGGAACATATACTACAATGAAGAGCCGTCCATGGGGATTTGTTCTAACTCAGCACATGCTGAATATGTCCACCATTTCGTTTCCAAACTTCCTTCAAACGAACACTGAAGTTAGTGATTACCCTGTAACCTCCCCCTCACTTATCGACCTTAATGACAGTGAAAAATTAAACCGCGTGTACCTAATGGAAAGTTGGGAAAGCAATCGTCACCGAAGTTAATCTGTCGGCAAAGAGGGAGGAAAGGGTTACATCTAAATGAAAGGAAAAATGCAAATGAAACTGGTGGAAATTAATTTTGAAAAGGGGTAAAGTTAATAAAGAAAGTAAATGTGCGGCCGTTACGTTAACAATTAACTAGCGGTAATTAGATATTTGAGATTTGGGGGAAATCACTGTCGCCAGTCCTAAGGACAATTACTATAGTAACTGAAAAAGAAAGGTTATTACACATATAATTAGCACTAGAAGCGTGGCAACTGAAGGTTGACACGTGTAGTGTGAAAACTGAAAGTTTGTCAGAAGCAATAAATTTCGCTACACTCTGACTTAATTTAGCAAAAGAATTAATAAAACCGGGAAATCGAAAGTTAATTTAGTGACTGAAGTAAATAGTGAGTTTTCTTTCTGAAGCACATCGAATTCCAGTAAACTACGGTTAGTCTTGGACTACCTCAGCAATCATTTCAAAAGCAACTTGACTCTACGCAATTTAGAAACAAGAGATTTAACTTTGAACTTGAATTAAATGATTCTGAACAATTAACAATAGTAAAATTTAGTACGTACCAAGCTGAGCTGCAGTCACAGGTAAGCTAAAATATGCTAACAAAACTCGCACTCTTAATTTGTGCTCGTGTAACCTAAATATTGTAGCCAGCTATGAATACTTTAACTGAACTTTGAAATTAAAGCAGAGAAATCTAATTATATTATTTTAATGCTGGCGTTTGAATTTCAACGACACTCGGGTTCATTTCGGAAAAGGAAGGGACCCTGATTGGCAATGCAATTGGGACAATGAGCAACAAAGGTTCATGCTAAGTTGCTGTAATTTTGCGAGGCAAATGGAACAATTTGAAAAGCTGAGGTCTGCCATACAGTTCTGACACTTTACGTGCTTTTAGTCTTCCTTGTTGGTTGATTGAAGGTTTGAAGCCGTCGATCGAGGAGGTGGCGACAGTCACTCATTGTCGGCCGTCGCTGTTGCAGAAGCTGGTTGTTGGCGCGCCTTCTTCTCGACACGGTCACCAGACGAAACGGGCTCTTGATGTGCGCCAGCTAATGCTTCCCGTCCACGACACCATGTCAGAAACTATCATCACAAGTCGAGCGCAATTACATGCTGCCAAACCCCGAAAGCGCGGCAACTCGCGGGAGCTACACACAACACACCTGCTCCACTCGCTACTCCCGCCAGACTCTCTCATGCTCTGCCCGCGCTCCACGCGGCAGAGTTCACACTACCAAAGATCCTACACACTTTGATTCTTCACACGACCTATCGATGTAATCGTTCGATAGCAGTTTTCCCTAGGCAAGACCCAGCGTAAAAATACAAATAATCTTTACACAACAAACCAATTATACATCGACATAAATGCATAAATATATATATACAAATAGTAAAACAATCACAATATATAAAGGCACAGAAATGTCATATATTCAGGTAACAAAATAAAGAAAAAATTTACAGTACAATAGATGGAAATAGGAGGAGATGCATTTCCGGCGTTACAACCCTACGGCACAAGTCTTCCATAATTTCACAGCAAGCTTGAAGAATAAGTCTTCTGAGCTCCATCAAATCACGTGGACGTTTCGAGAAAATTTTTTCCTTTAGGTACCCCCAAAGAAAAAAGTCACATGGATTGAGGTCTGGACTACTGGGGGGCCAATTTTGTCCGTCACTGAAGCGACCTGGAAACCTGAGTGAAATGATCCGCATGTCGAAATGCTCGTGTAAAAACTCCAACGCAGTGTTTGCAGTATGTGGCCTTGCTCCATCTTGCATGAACCACTGCGTGTTGAAGGGCTAGGCAGTAGCAAGGTGGTGTGGAATGAAGCTATTGCGAAGCATGCTCAGATAACGCTCGTTGTTTACAGTTTTTTCAAAGAAAAAGAGTCCAACAAGTCCGTGACTGGAAATTGCTGCCCACGCTGTAATCCTCGGAGCATAATGTTGTCGTTCATGAAGCACTTGTGGGTTTTCAGTGGCCCAAAAGCGTACATTTTGTTTGTTAACCACACCGTCTAAATGAAAATGTGCCTCATCTGAAAACCAAACGTTGTTGAGAGTTTCTTCTCTATCCTCCGCCCACTGAGCAAACAGTAGTCTCTGCTGCTTGTGTTCTTCAATGAGCTTCTGTGTACAGGTCATCTTGTATGGGTGCATATGGAGGTCACTTTAAAGAATGCGTTGAACGGAGCGTCTGGATATTCCCAGTTGCACTGCTGTCTTCCTACACAATTTCCCGGGACTTCTCTGTACAACATCTCGTACCGCTTCAATATTCTCCGGCGAACAAACAGGCTTAGGCCGAGGTCGCTTCGCTTCCAATACTGTTCCTTCCTGTAAAAATTTATCGTACAACCTGTGGATGGTCTTCTTGCAAGGGACCCATCGTGTGTTAAACTGTTGTCGGAAAGGCCTCTGAGTCACAACAAGGCTTTTCGTTTCATGAAAAAGTAACACAATTGCCGATCGTAGGTGTGTCGTCAGTCTTCCATTGTCAGCCATTGCTGCTTACTAGTCTCCTAGCGGCAGTATCGTGAATTGCACGTCATTTCGTAACTCATTTGTTTTTCCAAGCTCTGCTGGTACTGCATTAGAGATCCCATCGGGATACCTAATGTGCGTCGTAAATTGTGAAAGAAACAATTGGTAATACATTTCGTGCGCCACCCTGTAAGTAACTAATACCAAATATGTGATCCACACAACGATCTTTTTCACATTTCTGGTCTTTGTACATCGTAGCCAAACCAGGTGTTTGCATTTTTCTCCACCTGAAATACGTAAAAAGCAAAGTTTCTGGAAATTTAAACGGCAAAATTATTTTAAAGTCCATGACTTAAGCAATGTAAACAACCCTTGGTACCGTGAGTGAGCATTTCTGATTTTAGGAGTAACTTAGTTTCAGCGATGACAGTTTTCTACTGTGTTGTAAAAGGAGTTACATAGTATTCTACACTAATTTAGGGCGTATATCAATCGACAGTAACATACTATTGAAATAACAATTACAGTTGTACACGGGTGTTCAAAATTAGAGCAACAAACGGATATTTTGCAAGATTGCATTTACTTTGTTACAAAACAGTATAAACAGGAGATATCAATGTAGAAGCAATATAAAGAATACAGAACGTAAACAACTGCAACACGCATAACGGCAGAGAAAAATGTTCTACCTATTTTTTCAGCTTAACTAATTTGCAGAGACATATCTGCAACTCCTTAATGTGCTCAGTATGTGGTGTGACCACCTCTGGCAGCAATACAGGCCTGACAACGATGGAGAATGCTGTGAATGATGTCATCCGTCGATAATTACAGTCCAGACCAAATCGGGACTAATCTTTGAAAAGAACTTTTCTCCAGGTGGCATATTGACAATTCCAACCTATACGTCTCCTTTTGTGAAGACCCGTCGTAGGTACACATACAGCAGGCCTCCGGCAATAAAGCCTGCTCCGCCGAAGCCTTCTGTACTCCGTTTACCTCGATACAACGCGTCCAGTGGATGCTGCGGTCCTTTCTTGGCAATGTCACATGTGGTCGGCTATGTCCTGGTCTTCATGACAGAGTTTCGGTCTCTGTAAACTATTGCCTTATCCGAGAAACAACAGAACGATTCACATTAAACCGTTGGGCCACATCAGTTTGCGATTGTCCTGCTTCCATTCTTCCTATGGCCCTCCGCACCAGCTGTGACTGTACACAGCTATTGTGGTTGTAGGACTACCCGCCAAACACCACCCCTTTTGATAGATAGCCTGACGTCTTCGTTGGCGTGTTGTCCGTTACCTAAGAGCCATCTTCCGTGCAGAACACGACTGTACAGACACCTGTTGACAGTTTGTATGAGTGTATCGTGAATTAGACACAGGACGAAGAAATAGCGGGTTGTTTCTTTAATTTCGGACACCAGTGTTCTTACCAACGTTGATCCAGGTGAGACCGATAACCAGTAATCTTCACTGATAAGAAGGCGCCCTTGATTGGTAAATGGACTTTCCGAAGTTAATTACTACGGTTTTCTGGTTAAAAGACAGTTGCCTTTCACTTCATTCGTCGTGAACACACCGTATAGTTTTCAAATATGTTTCCTTCTCCTTATCTTTTATAAGGCTAAACACTTGAAGGGAAGCAGCCTGCTCACGCCATATAGAATTCATATGCTTTCCATTGTGTGCTAACCTATACCGCTGTAACTAGCTATGATGTCACGAATGTTGTGCAATACCTTAAAAGTAAAGTAATAATCTGAAAATTTAATAGCATGTCTGGATTGATGCTAAAATGAAAATGTGTTAAGTTTCAGTTTAGTAACCTTAACAGTTTTCGAAATTTGGATGTTTTTGTAAAAATCATCGATGCAACAGGAAGGAGCTAGAAACTTCAAAATTGATACTCGTATTCCTTTTTGATTGTAATTTAATGGAAATGGCATGCTGGATCTCACAAAGTTATATTTTGGTTGAAATTAATGAATTTTTGTTTTTGTGTTCTAAAAGTACAGAAGCAGTATAGATTACGTATGTGATTAGGTAACGCAAGGATGTTTAGATTTAGGTAGAATAGAGATACGCTATAATAACAAAGATGTGAGAAGTTGCCAAAAGGTAGCTACAAAACTATAGCTGTAGTGTCTCTCCGAAGGGCAAGTTCAGAGCTCATCTATTGTGTGCAGTGCAACTAAAATAATTCTCTCGCCAAAAGTATTTAACGTAGCCACATCAGAATGTTATTATAGATACTTACCTATGCGCTGATTGCACAGTTAAATTGAGAGCTTCATCAGCCTTCAGCAAATGAAGCAATTAATTATTTAGTAACTTGAAGTGGTGCTCTACTAGCCCCAGCAGCTGGTCAGGAAGGCAAATTGTGTCAGCTGCACTTTCAGTGGTTCACACCGCGGCTATATAAATAAGAGCGCTGCGAGCTAGAAGCAGGCCTCAGTTCTCTTCTAGACTCGTATCAGTGCGCATTCCGTGTTGGAAGCCGCGTCACGTCTGTGCAGTTGCAAGGAACAGCCTTGGATGCCGTATTACGTAACTCAGTATACACGTAACAGTGAGTTTGCATTGGGGTAAGGTGTTAATTGCGGAACGACCTCAGTGATTTATTCTCAGTTTGCGTATGTCGTATTTTCACGTGTCACTGCAGGGCAGACTTTCTATCATAACTAGCGTGGCGTCTGATGAGTATTAACATCAAATTTTGACGAGCATTCACTTTGAACATTTAAATTGATAACGATTATTGAACAGTTTCTTTATCTAGGGATAATGCTATCCACGCAATAGATTCTGAACAGCTCAGAAAGTACAAGAGCTGATAGCATTGCTTGGGTATATTTTTGTCTGTAACTTCAAGCTTCATCGTTTTCAGAATATAGTGAAAATTGATATACTAAACATTTTATATGAATCCCAGACATCATCCTAAATCCTCAGCTTAATGAACTTCAATGATCAATAACTCTATATCTCCATCAGAGTGGGCACAGTGAACCTTAATCACAGGCCTCACGTTTTTGTTAATCACTTTCTGGTTGCCAACGTTGTAGTTAGAGAGCCTGTGTTGAGAACAGCAACAATATACAACAGATTTTACCACATGTACATCCATCAACATTGTTTCCTAATGAGATAGTTTTATAGCTTGGGGTTCGTTGAAGAAACAACGTGATCATTTTCCACATACAACTGAGGACAAAGGCGTCGTCTTTTGTAATTATCTACTCCATCTGTGGAATTTGGCAGTTTCGATATACCCTTCAAACGAGCGGGAATAATATTGTTGCGAATATACTTCACATCCTTCTTCGTTTATGTGCTCACAGTTGTCAGATTGTCATCTACTTCTTTCTGTATATGGTTTGATAGTCTTCCATTCAAAGCTTCGCCTTTTGGTTTAACATTCTCCTGTTTAATAAGTGTTCTGGAATCAGTGAGTGGTCTTGAGTGCCTTCCAAATGCGAAAATAAGTTTTCAGTGCATACTGTAGATAATTTAACACAATGTTACGAATTTTTACCACAACATCGCCATTGAGATTCTTCAGCTCCTAGAACGTTGCTGTGCGGCTGAATTTCTAAACATCACAGGTTAAATTATGTTGCAACGGCCTTGTCGCAGTGTCAACATCGGTTCTCGCCAGATCACCGAAATTAAGAGTTATTGGGCTTGGATAGCGCTTGTTTGGTTGACCGTCCAGGTCTGCCGACTGCAGTTGATAAGTGGGTTGCAGTCTGGACAATTGCGGAACTACGACTGAAAAATAGCGGCTCCGGTCACGAAAATTACAGCCGCAAGCAAGAGGGATGTACCCGTCCTGCTACCCGCGTACAGTTGCTGAGTTCGAGTGTAGGGTTAATAGACCCTTCCACGGCAACCTTCTTGTAGTCATTTGAGGTTGCCGAGCTCGAGTGTCTGATGCGTCAGTACGCTGCCATCCCTTGAAGCCAACAGACTGACATGGACTGCCAGGAGGCCACTGAGGTCGGCGACCAGTGGAGGAAATGGTCTCTAAGACTGTCCATCGTGGTAGTGCAGTTGATTACGGAAATGCGGACAGTAAGAGTTTTTAGTGGATCTTGCACTCGATTGCCACAATTGTAAATAGAGCTAATGTTGCCCCACGACCAAGGAATCTAGCAGGCGATGAATATTTCCCAGCCTGGTTTTAGGGCGAACCCAGGAGCAAAAACCACCTTCTATTATTTCCGGACGATAACGGCGAGCCTAATCAAGGACAAAATGGAAAGTCTTAGAAACGGTAGTACTGACAATAGTAATACACTCCTGGAAATTGAAATACGAACACCGTGAATTCATTGTCCCAGGAAGGGGAAACTTTATTGACACATTCCTGGGGTCAGATACATCACATGATCACACTGACAGAACCACAGGCACATAGACACAGGCAACAGAGCATGCACAATGTCGGCACTAGTACAGTGTATATCCACCTTTCGCAACAATGCAGGCTGCTATTCTCCCATGGAGACGATCGTAGAGATGCTGGATGTAGTCCTGTGGAACGGCTTGCCATGCCATTTCCACCTGGCGCCTCAGTTGGACCAGCGTTCGTGCTGGACGTGCAGACCGCGTGAGACGACGCTTCATCCAGTCCCAAACATGCTCAATGGGGGACAGATCCGGAGATCTTGCTGGCCAGGGTAGTTGACTTACACCTTCTAGAGCACGTTGGGTGGCACGGGATACATGCGGACGTGCATTGTCCTGTTGGAACAGCAAGTTCCCTTGCCGGTCTAGGAATGGTAGAACGATGGGTTCGATGACGGTTTGGATGTACCGTGCACTATTCAGTGTCCCCTCGACGATCACCAGTGGTGTACGGCCAGTGTAGGAGATCGCTCCCCACACCATGATGCCGGGTGTTGGCCCTGTGTGCCTCGGTCGTATGCAGTCCTGATTGTGGCGCTCACCTGCACGGCGCCAAACACGCATACGACCATCATTGGCACCAAGGCAGAAGCGACTCTCATCGCTGAAGACGACACGTCTCCATTCGTCCCTCCATTCACGCCTGTCGCGACACCACTGGAGGCGGGCTGCACGATGTTGGGGCGTGAGCGGAAGACGGCCTAACGGTGTGCGGGACCGTAGCCCAGCTTCATGGAGACGGTTGCGAATGGTCCTCGCCGATACCCCAGGAGCAACAGTGTCCCTAATTTGCTGGGAAGTGGCGGTGCGGTCCCCTACGGCACTGCGTAGGATCCTACGGTCTTGGCGTGCATCCGAGCGTCGCTGCGGTCCGGTCCCAGGTCGACGGGCACGTGCACCTTCCGCCGACCACTGGCGACGACATCGATGTACTGTGGAGACCTCACGCCCCACGTGTTGAGCAATTCGGCGGTACGCCCACCCGGCCTCCCGCATGCCCGCTATACGCCCTCGCTCAAAGTCCGTCAACTGCACGTACGGTTCACGTCCACGCTGTCGCGGCATGCTACCAGTGTTAAAGACTGCGATGGAGCTCCGTATGCCACGGCAAACTGGCTGACACTGACGGCGGCGGTGCACAAATGCTGCGCAGCTAGCGCCATTCGACGGCCAACACCGCGGTTCCTGGTGTGTCCGCTGTGCCGTGCGTGTGATCATTGCTTGTACAGCCCTCTCGCAGTGTCCGGAGCAAGTATGGTGGGTCTGACACACCGGTGTCAATGTGTTCTTTTTTTCCATTTCCAGGAGTGTAGTTGTTGGATAATTCGTAGCGAGACCAATAGCAGTATCGTAGTGGTAGAAACCGTATTTTCCTACTTCATTTCCTGCTTCTTTGTTGTAGTGTTAGGTTCTTTTATTCTTTACACTATTGGTACTAGGGCGCGCTGAAAACTAATGCCTCTGAATTGCTTATGTAAAGACTCTCAAGGATTTTTAAATAAAACAAATTTTATTTACATTCAACATCATTATTCCTCATGTATAGATATTTATTTCTCAACATAGTCACCCCAGTGATCAACACAATCCACCCAACGAGAGACCAGCTTTGCTAATACCGTCGCTGCAGAATGTTTGAATTTCTTGACGGAGTGATGGCGTTCAACTCTGCTTCCACCGCTTCATCATTATCGAAGATAAGTCCTCCAAGGTGTTCTTTAAGGTTTGGACACAGACGAAAATCGGATGGGACCAGGTCGGGGCTGTATGGAGGATGTCGATGACGATGGACCCAAGGTGTCTTTTCCAGATGTCCCAGCGCTACTGTGTGGTCTGGCATTGTCATACTGACTTAGACGGTACACCACGTGTGCACAAACTCGTGGAATTCTAAACTCGTTTACAGTGCCATGTTTCTCATGCACCGACGTAGTGACGTTACACACCATAACGATACACGCTAAAATTCTGAGCCATCTAGCGGCAAGTGGTTGCAACTTGCGACTGCGAAGTACGAAATGTAATACCTGAATCGATACGGAGAACAGATTTATTTATTTATTTATTTTTTTTTTTTGTGCAATCTCCAGTCGGTCGCCAAATGGAAACCACACTGCAAGTCAAATATTTTTTATTTGAAACGTTTAACTGACCTTTCACCTACTTCTCTAAATAGTCACCGTTGCGACTTAAACATTTGTCGTAGTGTAATACCAACTTTTCCATACCGTTGTCAAATAAGGCTGTCTGCTGTGTATTCCTCCTGTTCTCTACGCTGGTCTGCGATTTGTTGTCTGTGTTGTCTGCGCCGGAATGCTGTCCTCAAAGCCAGCAGTTCATGTGAACGAAGAGATGAAATGCGAATGTGGTCAGCTATCACTTCCATCAAAAATCTTTGTTCCAGATGCAGTATCCGAGAGGGAAATTAGTGTTGTGAAGGAAACGCACTGGAGAAACGTTATGTGAGCTGAATGAATTCAGGCGTACCCCCTTAGCAGGGCTTCATAATTGGGGGGGGGGGGGGGGGGGAGAGCACACTATTTTCTAGGCCTATTAAAGTTCTCTCTCTGCCCTCAGACCTGAGAAGTCCGACGTGACCCGATAGACGGGCGCACTCGTAGACACTGAAAAACATATCTGCGTAAAGATTCCCCTCATTTTCACTGGGTTTTAGTTGCACGACCAATTGGAAGTGAAACAAATAATCTCTAGTACTATATACTCTTTTTATTAGACATCAAAACGTGGGCGGTATGGCTTAAGTTAGCTTTACTCTGGTGTCGCCGCCAGACACCACACTTGCTAGGTGGTAGCTTTTAAATCGGCCGCGGTCCGTTAGTATACGTCGGACCCGCGTGTCGCCACTATCAGTGATTGCAGACCGAGCGCCGCCACACGGCAGGTCTAGAGAGACGTCCTAGCACTCGCCCCAGTTGTACAGCCGACTTTGCTAGCGATGGTTCACTGACAAAATACGCTCTCATTTGCCGAGACGATAGCATAGCCTTCAGCTACGTTATTTGCTACGACCTAGCTAGGCGCCATTATCATTTGCTATTTATCTTGTGATGCATGTACCGTCAGACCGATGTTCACCAATTATGGATTAAAGTTAAGTATTCCAGAAGCTACGTACTATTTTTGCTACTATAAAGACCTTGTCCTGTTCCAGACCTCACGCCATCCTGCGTGAGCCTAAACGCGTGCCTTTCGGCTACCTGTCGTAGTGGATTGGCTGTCTTGCCAGTCCACAACATTTACAACCAGTAAACTGTAATCATGAAGATTGAGTAAATGAAGAGAATAAAAGTGTTACTTGACAAGCGAGCACAAAAAAGGACTTTCCAAAAGTAAGCCCAAACAGTGTTCACTCTCACCCTGCTAAAAAATGTTTGTGCAGTGGGTGCGAATGAGATTACTAGTTCATATGGAAGAGATGTTCCATTGCTCTTAGCACTTGCGATAAAAATGAAAGATATGGGATCTAGGCAGTGGCTAATGAAGCCGAAACTTATTTCGGCTTACTTATCTGATTGACGATACATCCATGAGATTAACATAATTATCTGATGATCAAAGAGATGATGATACCACACTATCGCTTACCTTTCACCACGGAATATTTATCTAACGCGGATTCCTCTCATGGAACTCAGTTATTGAGTCAGACACTGTCATTAAGCGTTTCCCCAAAAAATCGAAAAATTCCGGACATGCTATTTTTGAGAAAAGAGAATGGCATTGGTTACATTTATCCTTGGAAGAATTAAAGTTCTTTGCATTACTTTGCGCAGTATTGTGTCCGTCCTGATCTGCTTCGTATCGTATTGAACTTGTGCGACAATTAAGACGTTTTTCAACTTCAGTGGGAGTCAAACCAGCAATAGTATCTCGATTGCTAACATACAACTTGCAAACGAGCACCCTTTGCGATATTTGCCGTACATGTAAGTGAAGCCAGCTGAAAACCTTGGTCAGGACTAGGGGATTGGAACTACTGTTTTAACTTGTCTCTATTGCTATAGACAAAATAAGTGTCTTTATTTCTGCCAGCATGCGTGTCTGATGTTCGGTCGCCTTCTATATGTCTTCCTATGTGACGCCACTTCGGCGAGTAGCACGTGTTTGTGATGAACATGAAATGAAATAATTGGGATAACACGAAGACCCTGTCCATGAGTGAAGACAAACTCAGACCCTGCCAGCAACCGAACCCGGGATCCCACGATATAGAGATAGAGAGTCTAATAATTAAACCACGAACTGCATAAATAATGTACGACCGCAGTTAAGAGCTAAAGCCTGAAATTACCACGACACCCGAGGTGATGGGGATCTACAATAGCGTTTCCATTATCCAGCCCTGTAAATAATAAACGTGCTGAAGGCAAGGTTCTACAAAGGACTTCTTGGGAACCGAAACAGGTTTCGTCGAACGGGAAAGCCCGGAAATCTGCCAGCAGCGCTCCTAAAAGCCTTCTGACCTGGTGGCCTTCACCATATCAAACAGCTGTCTTCTCCGTAAATAACCTGCCATAAATTACTAATGTCTGTATGGACGATCTATAGTCAGCACAGAAGCGCTTTCGCATTAACGCAGCACCTACAAAACACTAATAGTGATGCTTATGAGAGATTGGATGCCGTGGCGCGACGCAAATTTTCGGAATTCTTTATAATGTTGTAATTTTATTTGATATGAGTCTATATCTACAGAAAGATGGGATCATTATCGATGTTTCACAATCGTCTACCTGTGCTTAAAAATTTTTTGACCCTTAACCCTTCAGTTTTTCTATGATACACCATTAATGTCTCACAGCTTTCGTCTGAGAAAGCCGCTCGTTAATTTTCACTTTTCCATTGCATCAGTTTATACGTTTACTATGTCTCAAGCTTTTCACTAGCCTGCTTTTTTATGGGATCTTTCAACATTCATATTCAATGTGTTCATTATTTATTTGTTTCAGGGAAAGACCTCTTTATCGGATACAGTTAGGTTACTTATTGAAAGAAATTTGATTATTCGACGTTTTTTCCAGCGCTGATATGTTGTCACAATGAATTTTCTCTCTTTAACGGAGTGTGCGCTCATCCGGAACTTAACGGAGGATGAAAACGATGTGATGTACAAGGACCCGAACTGATTCGTCACTTTAAACATCTCCGTATGTCACCACCTAAATACATATCTATAACATAGAATATATAAGAGAGATACGATACAGAACATGAGACACAATACGTAGGACGCTGGAGGGCACGCAAAAGGAATCGCTGCTTAAAGTTTACAAAACGGTAAATGTTCCAGGTGTGTTATCTGAGAGTGAAATACTGGTAGTAAATTTAAGAAATGAATATACGATCCTTTCAGTAAAATAAATCTATGGAATACTGAGCTGCTTTACATCTATACATATCTGTAATCTGAATATGACTGTGAAGTGCATGGGGGAGAGTGTTTCCCGTTTCACCAGTTATTAGGGCTCCAAAGATGCCAATGCGTGCTGTAATTAATGTACTCTTGTCCTCACGATCCTATGAGAGTGATACGCACGGGGCGGCAGTATATTCCCAGATCATCATTTAAAGACGATTGTTGCAACATTGAAAAGTAGTCGTTTTAGGGATTGTTAGAGTATGTTCAAAATTTTGCCAAGTTCAATTTCTACAGCATCTCTATGACACTCTCCTATGGGTCAAACACACCTGTGGCCATTAGTACTTCCCTTCTCTGCATACTTCCAAATCCCCCTGTTAGTCCTATTTGGTACTAGTCCCACACACTTGAGTAACATTCCAGAATGGGTCGCGCGACCGATAGCGTTTCCCTAATACTCTACCAACGAACCGAAGTCTGCCACCTATTCTACCTGTGATTGAGACTAAGTGATCGTTCCATTCCATATCTTTATAAATTTTAACACGTTAGCCGACCAATTCCAACTGTTACTAGTTGACAGTGTGGTCATAGGAATAACAGTTTTTTCTTTCTTTCTTTCTTTATTTATTTTTTTGTGAAGTGCACAATTTTACATTTCTGAACACTTAAACAATATTTTTCAGACGGCACTTCATGATATATATGCTACGGTCGCAGTTTCTAATCCTGCCTCGGGGTGGATGTGTGTGATGTTCTTAGTTAGGTTTAAGTAGTTCTAAGTTCGAGGGGACTGATGACCTCAGAAGGTAAGTCCCATAGTGCTCAGAGCCATTTGAACCATTTGAACTTAGCATCGAGGAGGTCATTCTGTTGGAGACACCTCATCATGTTTGAGCTCAGAATGTTATAAGATTCTACAACAAACGGAGAACAAGAATATTCCACTTTGGTATTATGGATCACTTCTCCTACGCTTCTTGTAGACGGGTGTGACCTTTGTTTTCATCCGACTATAGTGCACAATTTTTTCTTAGAGATATCTACGGTAGTGTACCTTTAAATCGGGAACTAATTGAGCGGGAAATTCGGTAAGGGATGTGACAGGTATTCCATTGGGCCCCGGAGCTTTGTTCAGTTTTAGTGATTTTAGCTGTTCCACAACGCCATTGACACCAACAGCTATTTCACTCATCTTTGCAGTGGTGTGAGAATTAAACTGCGGCAATTTCTTTGTAAAGAACTATTTGAAAACGGAGTTCAGCATTTCTGCTTTTGATATGTTTCTCTCATTTACAGTTCTTGTCTGTTCCACGAGCTCTTGAGCACTAACTTCGGTTCCTACCAAAGTTTTTGCATATCAACAGAATTTCTTTAGTTTTTATGCGATATTTCGATAATATTCTGACATGCTAGAAGTTGAAGGCATCACATATCGAAAGTTAACAGCCAAATGTGATCTACATCTACATCTACATTGATACTCCGCAAGCCACCCAACGGTGTGTGGCGGAGGGCACTTTACGTGCCACTGTCATTACCTCCCTTTCCTGTTCCAGTCGCGTATGGTTCGCGGGAAGAACGACTGTCTGAAAGCCTCCGTGCGCGCTCTGATCTCTCTAATTTTACATTCGTGATCTCCTCGGGAGGTATAAGTAGGGGGAAGCAATATATTCGATACCTCATCCAGAAACGCACCCTCTCGAAACCTGGACAGCAAGCTACACCGCGATGCAGAGCGCCTCTCTTGCAGAGTCTGCCACTTGAGTTTATTAAACATCTCCGTAACGCTATCACGGTTACCAAATAACCCGGTGACGAAACGCGCCGCTCTTCTTTGGATCTTTTCTATCTCCTCCGTCAACCCGACCTGGTACGGATCCCACACTGATGAGCAATACTCAAGTATAGGTCGAACGAGTGTTTTGTAAGCCACCTCCTTTGTTGATGGACTACATTTTCTAAGCACTCTCCCAATGAATCTCAACCTGGTACCCGCCTTACCAACAATTAATTTTATATGATCATTCCACTTCAAATCGTTCCGTACGCATACTCCCAGATATTTTACAGAAGTAACTGCTACCAGTGTTTGTTCCGCTATCATATAATCATACAATAAAGGATCCTTCTTTCTATGTATTCGCAATACATTACATTTGTCTATGTTAAGGGTCAGTTGCCACTCCCTGCACCAAGTGCCTATCCGCTGCAGATCTTCCTGTATTTCGCTACAATTTTCTAATGCAGCAACTTCTCTGTATACCACAGCATCATCCGCGAAAAGCCGCATGGAACTTCCGACACTATCTACTAAGTCATTTATATATATTGTGAAAAGCAATGGTCCCATAACACTCCCCTGTGGCACGCCAGAGGTTACTTTAACGTCTGTAGACGTCTCTCCATTGATAACAACATGCTGTGTTCTGTTTGCTAAAAACTCTTCAATCCAGCCACACAGCTGGTCTGATATTCCGTAGGCTCTTACTTTGTTTATCAGGCGACAGTGCGGAACTGTATCGAACGCCTTCCGGAAGTCAAGAAAAATAGCATCTACCTGGGAGCCTGTATCTAATATTTTCTGGGTCTCATGAACAAATAAGGCGAGTTGGGTCTCACACGATCGCTGTTTCCGGAATCCATGTTGATTCCTACATAGTAGATTCTGGGTTTCCAGAAATGACATGATACGCGAGCAAAAAACATGTTCTAAAATTCTACAAGAGATCGACGTAAGAGATATAGGTCTATAGTTTTGCGCATCTGCTCGACGACCCTTCTTGAAGACTGGGACTATCTGTGCTCTTTTCCAATCATTTGGAACCCTCCGTTCCTCTAGAGACTTGCGGTACACGGCTGTTAGAAGGGGGGCAAGTTCTTTCGCGTACTCTGTGTAGAATCGAATTGGTATCCCGTCAGGTCCAGTGGACTTTCCTCTATTGAGTGATTCCAGTTGCTTTTCTATTCCTTGGACACTTATTTCGATGTCAGCCATTTTTTCGTTTGTGCGAGGATTTAGAGAAGGAACTGCAGTGCGGTCTTCCTCTGTGAAACAGCTTTGGAAAAAGGTGTTTAGTATTTCAGCTTTACGCGTGTCATCCTCTGTTTCAATGCCATCATCATCCCGTAGTGTCTGGATATGCTGTTTCGAGCCACTTACTGATTTAACGTAAGACCAGAACTTCCTAGGATTTTCTGTCAAGTCGGTACATAGAATTTTACTTTCGAATTCAATGAACGCTTCACGCATAGCCCTCCTTACGCTAACTTTGACATCGTTTAGCTTCTGTTTGTCTGAGAGGTTTTGGCTGCGTTTAAACTTGGAGTGGAGCTCTCTTTGCTTTCGCAGTAGTTTCCTAACTTTGTTGTTGTACCACGGTGGGTTTTTCCCGTCCCTCACAGTTTTACTCGGCACGTACCTGTCTAAAACGCATTTTACGATTGCCTTGAACTTTTTCCATAAACACTCAACATTGTCAGTGTCGGAACAGAAATTTTCGTTTTGATCTGTTAGGTAGTCTGAAATCTGCCTTCTATTACTCTTGCTAAACAGATAAACCTTCCTCCCTTTTTTTATATTCCTATTAACTTCCATATTCAGGGATGCTCCAACGGCCTTATGATCACTGATTCCCTGTTCTGTACATACAGAGTCGAAAAGTTCGGGTCTGTTTGTTATCAGTAGGTCCAAGATGTTATCTCCACGAGTCGGTTCTCTGTTTAATTGCTCGAGGTAATTTTCGGATAGTGCACTCAGTATAATGTCACTCGATGCTCTGTCCCTACCACCCGTCCTAAACATCTGAGTGTCCCAGTCTATATCTGGTAAATTGAAATCTCCACCTAAGACTATAACATGCTGAGAAAATTTATGTGAAATGTATTCCAAATTTTCTCTCAGTTGTTCTGCCACTAATGCTGCTGAGTCGGGAGGTCGGTAAAAGGAGCCAATTATTAACCTAGTTCGGTTGTTTAGTGTAACCTCCACCCATAATAATTCACAGGAACTATCCACTTCTACTTCACTACAGGATAAACTACTACTAACAGCGACGAACACTCCACCACCGGTTGCATGCAATCTATCCTTTCTAAACACCGTCTGTACCTTTGTAAAAATTTCGGCAGAATTTATCTCTGGCTTAAGCCAGCTTTCTGTACCTATAACGATTTCAGCTTCGGTGCTTTCTATCAGCGCTTGAAGTTCCGGTACTTTACCAACGCAGCTTCGACAGTTGACAATTACAATACCGATTGCTGCTTGGTCCCCGCATGTCCTGACTTTGCCCCACACCCGTTGAGGCTGTTGCCCTTTCTGTACTTGCCCAAGGCCATCTAACCTAAAAAACCGCCCAGCCCACGCCACACAACCCCTGCTACCCGTGTAGCCGCTTGTTGCGTGTAGTGGACTCCTGACCTATCCAGCGGAACCCGAAACCCCACCACCCTATGGCGCAAGTCGAGGAATCTGCAGCCCACACGGTCGCAGAACCGTCTCAGCCTCTGATTCAGACCCTCCACTCGGCTCATGCATCTAGCATCTCCATATCTATAGCCAAAGCCTTTGTTTAACATCTGTGGTAAGATAATCTCTGTTCCTTTAGTAGTTTCTGTACAGCAACTGTATACCATAGATGGTTCCTCCAATTATAAATCTATCTGGTACACATCCATCAAGTGTACTAGTTCTTCTACATGCTCCTCTCTAAAACTTAATGTTTCAACATCCTTATTCAGACACGATACTATCGCCTCTTTATCTAGTTTCTAAATCTAAATATATAACCTGCAAACGACTGTGAACTGCATGGCTCAGCGTACGTTCCATTGTTCCAGCTCTTAGTGCTTCTTCCCGTTCGATTCATGCATGAGATACGGAAGAATGACAGTTTTAATCTCTCTGTGCGCGCCGGAATTAATCTAATCTGGTACTCACGCTCCTGTAAGCGATACGTAGGGGCTCGATATATTCATAGAGCCTTCGTTTAAAGCCGATTCTTTAAATTTTGTAAGCAGGTTTTCTCGGGATCACTTCTTCCAAGGTATGCCCAGTTTCTTCAGAATATCTGTGACACTTTCTCTTGGATCAAAGAAACCTGTGACTAACTGTACTGCCCTTCTCTGTACACGTTCAATATCCCCTGTTAGCCCTACTTGATACGTGTCCCACATATTTCACAAATATTCTAGGATGAGTAGCACGAGTAACTTGCAAGCAATCTCATTAGTAGACTGACTGCACTTTCCTAGTATTCTACCAATAACCCGAAGCCTGCTTCATCCATGACAGAGCGTATGGAATAAGTCCATTTCATATCCTTTAAAAGTGTTACACTCAGGTATTTGTCTGCGTTGGCAGACTCCAGTGCGGCTCATTGATACTATAATCATATAATACTACATTTGTAAGTGCGCAGTTTTATTTATCTGAACATTTAAAGCAAGTTGTCAATCTTTACACCACTAGAAAACGTTAGCAAAATCTGACTGAAAGTTGACCCAGCTCCTTCTACATAGTACTTTATTAAAGGAACTTGCATAGTCTTCTAGAAGTCCGTGGCTATTAATAATATTGCCCGCAATGTCATTAACATACAATATGAGCAAAGGGCCCCAACACGTTTTCCTGGGGGCACACCAAAGTTACTTCTACATCTGTTGACGACCTTCCATCCAAGATAACTTGGTACCTCCTCGCGCCAAAAATTCCTCAATCCACTCACGAATTTCGCTTGATACCCCATGAAATTGTACTTTAGATAATAAGCCCAGTTGTGGTACAGAGTCCGGAAATCAAGAAATACTGCATTTACCCGACTGCCTTGATCCGAAAGTTAAGTATCTCATGCAAGGAAAATGCGAGTTGGGTTCCACATGATCGATGTTTTCAGAATCCATGCTGATTGGCATGTAGGTGATCATTCTGTTCGAGATATCACATTACATTTGAGTTTAGAATATTTTCTAAAATTCTACAACAGATCGATGTCAGGGATACTGGACGGCAGTATTGTGAATAATTTATACCACCCTACGGGTAAACGAGTGTGATCTGTGCTTTCTTCCAACTACTGAGCACGGTGCCGGCCGGAGTGGCCGAGCGGTTCTAGGCGCTACAGTCTGGAACCGCGCGACCGCTACGGTCGCAGGTTCGAATCCTGTCTGGGGCATGGATGTGTGTGATGTCCTTAGGTTAGTTAGGTTTGAGTAGTTCTAAGTTCTAGAGGACTGATGACCTCAGAAGCTAAGTCCCCTAGTGCTGAGAGCCATTTGATCCATTTGAACTGAGCACGGTTTTTTGTCCGAGGGATGTAGGATAAATTATAGTTAAAACATGGGCTATCTCAGCATCATATATAGTATACCGTCTGGTAAGTATTCCGACGAGCCCTGGATCTTTGTTCAATTACAACGAGGTCACTTGTTTTTCAACACCACTGCCACTAATACACATTTCGTTTATCTTTTAAGAGATACGAGGATTAAATTTGGGCAGTTCTTGTTCTTTTGAGTTTTCCTCTGTAGAGGAACGTTTAAAAACGGAGTTAAGCATTTCAGCTTTTGCTTTGCTACCGTCAATTTCAGTTCCTTTCTCTTTCGTTGGAGACAGCACACTAACCGTGGTACCACAAACACCCTTTACGTACAACTTGAATTTATTTGGGTTTTGCGGAATTTCATTTCACCAAATTCTGATACGGCAGTCAGTAAAGTCTTCAATCACTGCTCTCATACCAGCCAAATGTGTTTCATTTTGCATCCTTATATCTACAGCCCTATGATTTTGCTTATTTTTTTTTGTTTTTTTGTTTTTGTACCATTGACTTCGTTTCTTTACAGTGACTGTATACCATGAAGGAACCCTACCATTATGAACCGTTCTACTGGATACATATCTATCCAGTACGTGGTCAACTATGCTTTTAATTTTTGAGCCATAGCATTGCTCGTCCTGGCTAGAAATTTCATCTTTGTGACATGGCACTATTGCCTTTTTTACCCAGTTTACAGAACATAAAACAAAGGTTGTTGTTGTTGTTGTTGTGGTCTTCAGCCCTGACACTGGTTTGATGCCGCCCTCCACGCTACTCTATCCTGCGCAAGCTTTTTCATCTCCCAGTACCTACTGCAACCTACATCCTTCTGAATCTGCTTAGTGTATTCATCTCTTGGTCTCCCTCTACGATTTTTACCCTCCACGCTGCCCTCCAATACTAAATTGGTGATCCCTTGATGTCTCAGAACATGTCCTACCAACCGATCCCTTCTTCTTGTCAAGTTGTGCCACAAACTTCTCTTCTCCCCAATCCTATTCAATACTTCCTCATTAGCTATGTGATCTACCCATCTAATCTTCAGCATTCTTCTGTAGCACCACATTTCGAAAGCTTCTATTCTCTTCTTGTCCAAACTATTTATCGTCCATGTTTCACTTCCATACATGGCTACACTCCATACGAATACTTTCAGAAATGACTTCCTGACACTTAAATCAATACTGGATGTTAACAAATTTCTCTTCTTCTTCGAGTCGAGGGACATGAAAGGGAAGCAGTGGTTGGGAAGGGAGTAAGACAGGGTTGTAGCCTCTCGCCGATGTTGTTCAATCTGTATATTGAGCAAGCAGTAAAGGAAACAAAAGAAAAATTCGGAGTAGGTATTAAAATTCATGGAGAAGAAATAAAAACTTTGAGGTTCGCCGATGACATTATAATTCTGTCAGAGACAGCAAAGGACTTGGAAGAGCAGTTGAATGGAATGGACAGTGTCTTGAAAGGAGGATATAAGATGAACATCAACAAAAGCAGGCTCACGAGTGAAATTAAAATTCAGAGTGAAAGGATATCAGAGATACGATTCGCTGATGACATTGCTGTCCTGAGTGAAAGTGAAGAAGAAGAATTACATGATCTGCTGAATCGAATGAACAGTTAATGCAGTATATGGATTGTGAGTAAATCGAAGAAAGAGGAAAGTATTGAGAATATCAGAAATGAGAGCAGCGAGAGACTTATCAGGACTGATGGTCATGGTGTAGATCAAGGTAAGGAATTCTACTACGTGGGCAGTAAAATAACCAATGACGGACGGAGCAAGGAGAGCATCAAAAGCAGACTAGCACTGGAAAAAAGCACATTCTTGGACAAGAGAAGTCTACTAGTATCAAACATAGGCCTCAATTTGAAAAAGAAATTTCTGATAGTATACGTTTGTAGCACAGCATTGTATGGTTGTGAAACATGGATTGTGGGAAATCCGGAACAGAAGAGAAGCGAAGCATTTGAGATGTGGCGAAACAGACGATTGCTGAAAATTAGGTGGACCAATAAGGTAAGGAATTAGGAGGTTCTGCGCAGAATCGGAGAGGAAAGGAATATGTGGAAAACACTGACAAGGAGAAGTGACATCATAGGACATCTACTAAGACAGAAGGGGATGGCTTTCATGATACCAGAGGCAGCTGTAGAGTATTGAAACTGTAGAGGAAAACTGAGATTGGAATACATCCAGCAAATAATTGAAGTAGGTTGCAAACGCTACTCTGAGATGAGAAGGTTTCTACTCAGAAGAATTAGTGGCGGGGCGCATCAAACCAATCAGAAGAATGACGACAAAAAACAAAACAAAACAAAAAATGTATCCCCTCACCAGTTTTAGATGCCTTCTGTACTTGCCTTCTGTACTTTGGTAATCATTGCTGCCACAACTACACTCCTGGAAATGGAAAAAAGAACACATTGACACCGGTGTGTCAGACCCACCATACTTGCTCCGGACACTGCGAGAGGGCTGTACAAGCAATGATCACACGCACGGCACAGCGGACACACCAGGAACCGCGGTGTTGGCCGTCGAATGGCGCTAGCTGCGCAGCATTTGTGCACCGCCGCCGTCAGTGTCAGCCAGTTTGCCGTGGCATACGGAGCTCCATCGCAGTCTTTAACACTGGTAGCATGCCGCGACAGCGTGGACGTGAACCGTATGTGCAGTTGACGGACTTTGAGCGAGGGCGTATAGTGGGCATGCGGGAGGCCGGGTGGACGTACGGCCGAATTGCTCAACACGTGGGGCGTGAGGTCTCCACAGTACATCGATGTCGTCGCCAGTGGTCGGCGGAAGGTGCACGTGCCCGTCGACCTGGGACCGGACCGCAGCGACGCACGGATGCACGCCAAGACCGTAGGATCCTACGCAGTGCCGTAGGGGACAGCACCGCCACTTCCCAGCAAATTAGGGACACTGTTGCTCCTGGGGTATCGGCGAGGACAATTCGCAACCGTCTCCATGAAGCTGGGCTACGGTCCCGCACACCGTTAGGCCGTCTTCCGCTCACGCCCCAACATCGTGCAGCCCGCCTCCAGTGGTGTCGCGACAGGCGTGAATGGAGGGACGAATGGAGACGTGTCGTCTTCACCGATGAGAGTCGCTTCTGCCTTGGTGCCAATGATGGTCGTATGCGTGTTTGGCGCCGTGCAGGTGAGCGCCACAATCAGGACTGCATACGACCGAGGCACACAGGGCCAACACCCGGCATCATGGTGTGGGGAGCGATCTCCTTCACTGGCCGTACACCACTGGTGATCGTCGAGGGGACACTGAATAGTGCACGGTACATCCAAACCGTCATCGAACCCATCGTTCTACCATTCCTAGATCGGCAAGGGAACTTGCTGTTCCAACAGGACAATGCACGTCCGCATGTATCCCGTGCCACCCAACGTGCTCTAGAAGGTGTAAGTCAACTACCCTGGCCAGCAAGATTTCCGGATCTGTCCCCCATTGAGCATGTTTGGGACTGGATGAAGCGTCGTCTCACGCGGTCTGCACGTCCAGCACGAACGCTGGTCCAACTGAGGCGCCAGGTGGAAATGGCATGGCAAGCCGTTCCACAGGACTACATCCAGCATCTCTACGATCGTCTCCATGGGAGAATAGCAGCCTGCATTGCTGCGAAAGGTGGATATACACTGTACTAGTGCCGACATTGTGCATGCTCTGTTGCCTGTGTCTATGTGCCTGTGGTTCTGTCAGTGTGATCATGTGGTGTATCTGACCCCAGGAATGTGTCAATAAAGTTTCCCCTTCCTGGGACAATGAATTCACGGTGTTCTAATTTTAATTTCCAGGAGTGTATGTCATGATAATTAATACCAGTTCCTATGTGGACATGCTCAAAGAAATCAGTCTATTTATTGCCAATGGCTGTAATATTTTTCTATCGTGAGTGGCGTTCCAAACCGCATATTCTAAGCAGTTTTCAGAGAAGGCATTTAGTAATGTTTCATAGGATGTTTTGTCATGTCACCACTGAAAAAATTTTATCAGTCGATTGTTGGGTGATTAATGTCTCTGCCGATCATTAAATATGAGTGGGGAAATAGAAGCGAATTGAGGTTTTCTGTTAAGTTTTCGGTTACCTCAGGAGGTAAGTCTGGTGGTCCACCCTTGATACTGAGTCGCGCATGCAGGTTCAGTATCTGTCTCGGTGGATGTGTCTTGTCTACTGCGACAAATGCACCTACTTAATTTGCCACGAGCCTATCCTTTTAATATTCGCTTGAATCTTTCCTGAAAGTCTGCTATCAACTTCTGGTATTAACCAGGTTTCTGTACGTAGTAACGTAGTATTATGTGAGCTTTAGTGATTTTCAGCAGCGCTTCAAATTGTGGCATTTTGTTGTGAATGCTCGGCAGTTACCTTTTATGATTTTAATACTCTCGTCTGTAGGGGGCATTATATTGGATCTTACGCTACTTACACTATTAGTTCGGGTCTCCTGCAGTTGTCGTTCTCTAGATTGGAAGGAGAGTCGTCTAAACCTTTATGTACGCCCCACACAGAGTTAGATACTTTAGTAGCAGCCTTTGATGTGTGAACCTACAATTCTTCACCCTGTGGAGCAAGTTAGGAAGTCGCAACCTAGCTTGTCACAGACTTTTCTGAGTCTCAGTAACTCCACTCGACTCAGAACCAGGAGGTCACAATCAGTTCTTGGGACAATGCTGCAAACTGTGAGCTTCGTTGGAACTCCGTGCTTAACGCTGACCTCCTCAACCTGAACTGCCAGTAAAACAGTTAAGATTCGTAGTCGCCAGGAAGGCATCTGGCCCAGATGGTATCCCCGTAAGACTTTATGTTGACTATGCTACAACTATAGCACCATTCTTATCCATCATCTATCAGAGATCATTGGGACAGCGGAAAATTCCACGGGACTGGAAGAAGGCCCACGTCATAGCAGTCTATAAAAAGGGTAGAAAATCGGATGCCCATAATTACCGGCCAATTTCACCGACATCGATTTGTTGTACAATCATGGAACATATTTTGTGTTCGGACATAATGAACTTTCTAGACTCTGAGAAGTTCATCTGCAGAAACCAGCACAGTTTTAGGAAACAGCGATCATGCGAGACACAGCTGGCCCTCTATGTGCATGATACACAGCAGGCTCTACATACCGGCTCCCGGATTGATGCTATATTTCTCGACTTTCGAAAGGCGTTCGACTCAGTTCCGCACTGTCGCTTGCTACAAAAAGTGCGCGCTTACGGTCTATCCGATGACATATGCGGTTGGATAGAAAGTTTTCCTACAGACAGTGAGCAGTACGTCGTCCTGAACGGAGTGACTTCAACAGAAATAAGCGTAGCTTCAGGTGTGCCCCAGGGCAGCGTAATAGGTCCTCTGCTTTTTACGATTTACATAAACGATCTGGTTTATGTTATTGACAGTGGCGCTAGACTGTTTGCCGATGATGTTGTAGTCTACAGGAAAGTAGTATCACACGGAAGTTGTGAACAAATAAATGAGGATTTGCAGAAAATAAATGCGTGGTGTAATGACTGGCAGTTATCTCTCAATATTAGTAAGTGTAACCTACTACGTATTACAAGGCGAAAATCCTCATTAATGTACGAGTACAAAATAAATGCCCAGTCTTGGGAAGTGGTAACGTCCGTCAAGTATCTGGGTGGGAACGTTCGAAATGATCTCAAATGTAATGATCAGATTACACAAGTAACGGGTAAGGTGAACAATAGATTGCGGTTTATTGGTAGAATCCTGAAGCGATGCAGTCCAACAAAGGAAATTGCTTACAATACTTTAGTTCGTCCAGTCTTGGAGTATTGTTCGTCTGTAAGGGACCCTTACCAGATGGGTCTGATTCAGAAGATTGAGAAGGTCCAAAGAAGAGCAGCAAGATTCGTAACTGGTAGGCGAGAGCGTTACAAATCTCATAGAAAATAACGGGTAAGGCGAACTCTAGATTGGCGTTTATTGGTAGAATACTGAAGCGATGCATTCCAACAAAGGAAATTGCTTACGATACGTTAGTTCGTCCAGTCTTGGAGTATTGTTCGTCTGTATGGGACCCTTTACCAGTTGGGTCTGATTCAGAAGATTGAGAAGGTCCAAAGAAGAGCGGCAAGATTCGTGACTGGTACATTTAGCCATCGCGAGAGTGTTACAAATCTCATGGAAAGTTTGAAGTGGGACACACTTGCAGATAGAAGGCGCGCTAAACAGAAGGAGCTGCACACTAAACTCCGAAATCCGATCTCCACCGAGTATGTAGAGCGTATATTATTACCACCAACTTTGAAATCGCGCAATGATCACCATTCAAAGATAAAGGAAACAAGAGCTCGTACTGAGGCGTTCGGACAGTCGTTTTTCCCTTGCGCGATCCGTGAGTGGAACAGTGGGGCGTTGGGGGGGGGGGGGGGGGGGGTATATGACTTTGGCGCGAATTGTGCCCTCCGCCACACACCGCTTGGTGGCTAACGGAGTATGTATGTAGGTGTAGATGCCAGGTGGTGGAATGTTCAAAGTGTGACTACGGTGCCAAGATGACAGGAATGCCAAACGTGCGCCACGCACAACCTGCAGCTGATTGCACATTGTTCCGTCAGTGGCTGCCACAATACCTATTCAATATGTTTAATTAGGCCTCAGTGCATACACACTAGTTTGCTGAATATATAAACCGTTTTACTTATTTTAGTTGAGCATTGTACTTCAGTAATCATTACTTCATGACAAATGATACAAGGTTCAACGTAGGCATCCTCAAAAAGGTCAGCTTTTTTCTTGCTATATTTTTCCATCACGAGTGAGCTCCCGAAGGAGCTGTTCTACATAGTTTTCAAAGAATGCAGTTGACTATGTTTCGTACGATGTCTTGTCACGCCAACCACTTACAAAACGTCTGCAAAACATAGGTAATAGTCAAGTTAGGCTTTATCAACGTTTTGGGTTACATGAGGAAGTGAGTCTGGGAATGGTAGAAGGAATCAGTTATAATATTATGTCCAGCTATGATACTGAGTCTTGATGAGACAATTCCGTAAGTTGTTTCAGTTTCTATGTCTGGAATTTGAGTTTCTTGTGTAATGCGACAAATAAACCTCCTCCATTTTCCATCAGCCTATTTGGAAAAATCATGGCTGCTGTGAGATGCACACCGTCAGGATCATGAGACGTACTACGTCCGAAGGAGAACAGAGTTTTCATTCGTGTTAACGCATTTTAAAACATCAGTGCAAATCCGGATGCAGCGGGACGCAGCTCTTGGACGTTTGTAGACGTAAAATGCAGACAATATAATAAACTAATTAGGGCCTGTATAAATTTGTATGATATTTTTATCTGTACCACAAGTCCGCCTTTCCAAGTATTAAAAATGCTACTAACAACGTTTTATGTATATTACACCAGGACCCAGCTAATTTTTGAAGTTTTATTCAAGAGCTGAACAGTTAGGCGATAAGCATACACTATGTGATCAAAAGTATCCGGATACCTACAAAAACACACATTTTTCATATTAGGTGCATTGTGCTGCCACCTAATGCCAGGTTCTCCATATCAGCAACCTCAGTAGTCATTAGACATCATGTGAGAGCAGAATGGGGCGCTCCACGGAACTCACGGACTTCGAACGTGGTCAGCTGATTGGGTGTCACTTGTGCCATACGCCTTTACGCGAAATTTCCACACCGTAAACAACCGTAGGTCCACTGTTTCCGATGTGATAGTGAACTGGAAACGTGAAGGGACACGTACAGCACAAAAACGTGCAGGCTGACATCATTTGCTAGCATATAGAGACCGCCAACATTTGAAGAGGGTCGTAATGTGTAATAGGCAGACATCTATCCAGACCATCACAAACGAATTCCAATCTGCATCAGGATCCACAGCAAGTACTATGACGGTTAGGCCGGAGGCGAGAAAACATGGACTGCGTGGTCGAGCGACTGCTCATAAGCCACACATCACGCCGGTAAATGACAAACGACGCCTCGCTTGGTGTAAGGAGCGTAAATATTGGACGACTGAATAGTGGAAAAACTTTATCTGGAGTGACGAATCACAGTACACGAGGTGGCGATCCGATGGCAGGGTGTGGGTATGGCGAATGCCCAGTGCACATCATCTGCCGTCGTGTGTAGTGCCAACAGTAAAATTCTGAGGCGATGGTGTTATGGTGTGGTCGCGTTTTTGATAGAGGAGACTGGCACCCCTTGTTTTGCGTGGCACTATCACAGCACAGGCCTACATTAATGTTTTAAACACCTTCGTGCTTCCCACTGTTGAAGAGCAACTTGGGGATTGCGATTGCATCTTTCAACACGATCGAGCGCCTGTTCATAATGCACGGCCTGTGGCGGAGTAGTTACACGGCAATAACATCCCTGTAATGGACAGCCAGCACAGATTCCTGACCTGCATCCTACAGAACTCCTTCGTTCAGGTCTCACAGACCGACATCCATACCTCTCCTCAGTGCAGCACTCCATGAAGAATGGGCTGCCATTCCCCAAGAAACATTCCAGCTCCTGATTGAACGTATGCCTGCGAGAGTGGAAGCTGTCATCAAGGCTAAGGGTAGGCCAAATTCATAATGAATTCCAGCATTACCGGTGGTGGGTTCCACGAACTTGTAAGTCAGTTCAGCCAGGTTTCCGGATACTTTTGATCAAATAGTGTATTTATGTTGCATTGCCATTTTCAAGCGATCTGCAATTATATAGCGCTATGTGTACACAGTTTTTATGTTCCGTATCATTAGTTTTGTAACAGTGAGTCGAGTAGTTAATCCATATGTTAGCGCTGACGTTGTAGCTGACAAATATTTCTGCTTATTGTATTTGTAGCGCAGATTGAGTTGGTTTTGTTCATATATACATTTTCTTTCTACAGTAGATGCTGTTGTTGAGTAATATTTATTGAAATTTTCAACTTCTATAAATCTGACAGCTTTATTTCTTGTATGGTTACATTTTTATCTCACTCATGTATAGAATTGTGTGGTGGGTACTTATTTTTTTGTGTAGTTTTCTATGAGCGGTCTTTCCTTATTATGTTATCTGTTACAGTGTTGTTGCCGGCCGCGGTGGTCTAGCGCTTCTAGGCGCTCAGTCCGGAACCGCGCGAGTGCTACGGTCGCAGGTTCGAATCCTGCCTCGGGCATGGATGTGTGTGACGTCCTTAGGTTAGTTAGGTTTAAGTAGTTCAAAGTTCCAGGGGACTGATGACCACAGATGTTAAGTCCCATAGTGCTCAGAGTCATTTTTGTTACAGTGTTGTAAAATTTTGGGTATATTCATGTGTGTGTGTATTTCTGTTTCACCTAACAGGGTCATTGCTGGGCCTTGTGCATGTTTATTATACCATATACGTTATTCGTATAGAACAGAGCGCATGTAAAAATTATTAATTTCTTCTTACAACCGGAGATGTTGTCTGCATGCAGATTTTCAAGGTATTATCTGTGCTTGGCACTGATTCTTCGACCTCATTTCGCTTTGGTTTAACACACAAATTTACGTTTAGCATGGACGAAGCTAATACTAGTTAGCTATGCTATGTTCTTACATGTCTTAGAACAGGGAATATACAGCGCTCCAAGCCAAAGTGAAATTAGTCCACACGCGGAAGTAAGTGAAAATGTTCATGTAGACTGCACTTCCAAAAGAAAGAAATAGAACGGTATTGCTACCACTCACGATGTTTTGAATGAATAAAAGATTGTGCCTGGTAAAATGAATATGAGTTTTGTAGTTTAAAAGACATATTTGAAATACCTTCAACAACTGCAATAGATATTTTGTCAGACTGACTTCGCAGGTTTAATTAAGCCACTCTTCATTAACGCTTAGCATTGTTAAGCTGCATTTTGATATGTTTGAATATATGAGCCCTTCGAGCTTCTATTTCTTCGTACACTGCAGTGCTCTGGAATGAGAAAGACAACTCCTTCGCTTTAAGGACTGGTATCATCTAAATGCAGCTTCATATTAGGTTAGCCTACCTGCAATACCCGCCTTAGATCGTTAAATCTTGTCGTAACTGCGCAGTGCTTGATTCGATGTTCACAACAGCGAACTTTATGGCGGCAAACTCATCTTAAGATACCATAACTACGTCGTATAGGTTAATGGAGCCGTAGACGAAACACAAATGCACGTGCTACCTGGTATTATTTCCTGGAAGATATGAGAGATTAACAACGTCATAAACAGCTGAAGTTTAATTACTCTACATGTCTCATCCTTTGGTCCTTTTATTGATCTGTTTTCCGATCTGAGAACCAGACGAATAACTTGAAAATGCTTTAAACAAATCATAGAATTTTGTTCCCTTACCTACATCGTAAGTGAAACTCTCTCATAACATCCTCTCTACCGATGGATCGTGATTTGCACACCACACTAGCGACCAACTCCCCTGTTTCGCATGGGTAGCACAAACTGTCTACAGCCGGACGATGTGTCTGACGTAGTAGTAATAAATTACACACACAAACGCTCTTTGTGAATTAGTCAATCAATTAGTAAAAACCATACCGAAATCTACTGTTCATTCCTGCTGGTGACGAAACATTTCCGTCCGTAAATATGCCTGTCTGTTAGCCAAAACAGTAGCTCCTGAGAACAGCCTTCACATACAGACAGCAAACCACGGCGAAGGATTATAATTTAGACAAATATGTCTGAAAAGGCTCGAAACCGATTTGAGCTGGGAACATGAGGTAAAAGGTTTTTGGTTTAGACCTGACCACCGTCCATTTGTATGGCCGTTCGAACATCTGTCTTACTGTAGCTATGTTGCAGTACATTAAACAAGGTCTCAAGCACGTCTCCGAGCTGGTGTCCAGGCAAATGGGTGTGAATCAATTAATCCCTTTTGCAAAAGATTTTAATTGAGAGCACTTGCCCGCGAAAGGCAAAGGTCCCGAGTTCGAGTCTCGGTCCGGCACACAGTTTTAATCTGCCAGAAAGTTTCATATCAGCCCACACTCCGCTGCAGAGTGAAAATCTCATTCTGGAAACACCCTCAGGCTATGGCTAAACCATGTCTCCGCAATATCCTTTCTTTAAGGAGTGCTAGTTCTGCAATGTTCGCAGGAGAGCTTCTGTAAAGTCTGGAAGGTAGGAGACGAGGTACTGGCAGAAGTAAAGCTGTGAGGAGGGGGCGTGAGTCGTGCTTGGGTAGCTCAGTTGGTGGAGCACTTGCCGGCGAAAGGCAAAGGTCCGGAGTTCGAGTCTCAGTCCGGCACACAGTTTTAATCTGCCAGGAAGTTTCATATGGGAGCCTGGTCTAAGATAAGCTTTAAGCATTTGAAACGATATTGCTTCGTTTGGATATTACGTACATAAAACACGTTTTTCTAGGACTTTCTAGAAGCACTCCTTTTCTGTACTTTAAACTCGTACGCATCAGTTCAAACTTTGCACGAAGGTAGATAAACGGAAAGAGTCCAAAAGCAATTTCTTGTAGCAAATAATCTTTACACGTTGTTGACATACGATGGCTTAAAATCGAGCTACGTGTAGCACGTAAAATTCATTCTTACTTGAATTTAACGCGCGGAAACTGTTTAAAATGAACCAAAGATATACAAAATACATTCTTGCAATAGAACTGAAAAACCACTTCCAAAAATTTAGCTTCATTCTGATTTTACGTGCAAAAACATGGTTTTGTTAACTTTTTTACGTTCGTCACTTCTATGGTTCAGACTTGTGCGAATTTGGTTCAAATGCTGTGAGCTCGTAGACAAATACACGTAATTAATGATCGTTCTGTTCTTCTGTTGAAGCTTTCTCTGTTGCCAAGATATAACGAGCATTACTCGAAAGGCAACACAAAAATCAGTCGTTACCTCAGTCGAAAAAATTCTACATAGGTTGGCAAAATTATGATAGAGTAAAAGTTGGGAACCAGAATGAAAAATGCTTCTAACGTAGCACAAAAGAAACCGAATATGTCCTGGACAGCGTGAGGGATGTAATGGAAGGGAACTATCTTTTCGACTCATGTCAGCTTCAAAGACATTTAAATGAAAACATCGTGATATGTTAGTGTTTTTTTACGAGTTAACGCAACTTCCCCAGCGCAGGGAGCTCTCTTAGACTCATCCCGAGTTAAATCTAATGAGAGGTATAAGAAGAAACAGAAACAAATTTATGTGCTTCTGGAGGGCGGGATGCATCTACAATATGAAATACCCGAGGGTCGGGGTGCGTCTATAGGAAGAAGGATCCCAGAGAGGCGATGCATCTGTCCTAAATGACGCTTGGTGTCGTACTGCACGACATGACAAATGTCAGGATGTTTTGATTTAAATATCTTCGAAGTTGCCTGGTTTGAAAAGCTAGCTTCGGTGTTTCTTCTTCTTCTTTTTTTTTGTTTTTTTCTAACTTTGCCCAGGATATATTGGCGGTTTCTGTGCAATGACAGGAGCATTTTTCATTCTGGCGTATTGATGAGAGGGACATCTGTAAAACGATAAACTAACATAAAATAAGAAACTTGCTATTCTGAATCAAAAAAATTTGAGATACACATTAACAGTAATTATTTCCCTTCCGAGCTATGGTAGATACTTCAGCGATCCTAGAACTATATAGCATCACCACAGTTCGAATGACTGAAACCGAATGGAATGGTTAAAATAAAGAGACGTTATTGATGCGAAAAGTTCTGTATCTTTTTACAACTGACGTTTGAAGGTTGACAAATTTGAAAACTACAGAAGCCCAAGTAACTGTAGAATGAACATCGTGTAACAGACAGTTACGGCGAGCATGGTTGCAACAGTAATACATAAGGTATTCATTAATAAAAAGCAAAGGATCTGTTGAAACCATTTATGTTAAGACACAAGTACTTACACAGTAACATTTGCCACTGTTTAAAATTTTGTTGACATACGTTACTGCTCATTACTCATCGAAGTATAAATGTGGAACTTGAGTGAAGTGATTAAAACACGCTTGAAAAGGACAACATTGGACCCGTTAGATTAATTATCGGTGTACCGGTCCTTTAGCAATCCTTTATGAAAAGCTAGAGTGATGTAATTATTCCTAGTGCACCACGAGATGTGCCATTTCTTCGTATTCTACCGCGGTATTAGTTCATTGGAACTCTACATTTGCTGTCGATGACACACAAAGGAATAATATACTCTTCAACTGCTGGGTGGTTGTAATTAAAGTGCAGCTATTCACTGAGGACATGCGTGGGCTGTAATTACCGTATGGCAGTGAAACTTGGTAGATACGCTAATGCGTTATAGCGGAACCAATTTACACTGAAAAATATTTGATTCTACGGACAGCACCTATGTATGTTAAAATAATTTTTATTAGGATTTATCGGTTCAGGTTGGGGTTCTTCCCTTGTAAGACTAACTCCCTTTCCTTACTGCATCAGCGGTGGTGCCCTTGATCCATTTCACTTCCCGCTTTTCAGAGTTATACTGGAAGTGGACACAAGTAAAACAGCACATGAATTTGAAAAGTTCTGCTTCGTTTTGTCATAAGCTATACCACACTCGATGAGTTCTGCAAAATACCCTAATTAATGGTATTAGTCAATACCTGATATTAAATTGCTCGAAAGTGTTAGTACAGGACTGTGGTGTGCGTACTGTAAGACCTTCGGTACACACACCATCAGATTATTTGACTTGTCGCTCTAGCGAAGTAGGCGAGTGTCAGAAACATATCTCGTGGTCTTATCGTGGCGTGTTTATCTTCTGCCGTTAGATCAGACGATAGAAATGCCACTTGCACGCTGAGAGCAGCAGATTGACGGTGACCAACTTTAAACAGAACTTGATTAATTTTCACACACATTTATTAAAATAATAACAGTCATAAACCTTACTTAACTTGATTATGGATGCTATTTACAATTGACAATCTGAAGTTCCTTTGGTCTTGGTACGTTAATCTTATTCTCACATATCTCTGATACTTGACAAAGTGTCTATACATTTATCTTCATGGCTATGTACAGGAATATGATAATCTTATTAAGCGCAGACTGAAACTTGACTATAGACTAATGCAGACTGACTAATCGGAGGTCTGTACACTTGTTATAATACCTCAAGTGTTTAGGTATCACTGCGCAAGTGTGATCCGCGAGGAGAAAAGTTTCTACGTTAGCAGCAATCTCATTGGCTGCGTTACATATTAATATGCGGATCGGCGGAAGCAGAATTTGGTCCGTCTCTAAGACAGCGCCATCTCGTAGTGCGGAGATGGACGAGCGCTGCGACTGCTCTGTTGTGCTTAGCGGGGCGCGCACTATTGGGAAAGTTGTGTAACGCTGACTACGCGGAGCTATGTACACAACATGGACAAATAAGTATGTATAAATAGATCACAGATAAAATTTTTCAATAGTATACAAAATTCAACTACCTTAATAATTTCTTGGCAATGGGAGAAAATACTGTGAAATGTAAGACGAGAAAAAGGAAATTACAAACAATCAATAGGATAGCCATCAAGGCCGCATATGGACTGTAATAAATACATGCATGTAAACGTTAGGCAGTCTACTCCCAGGCTGCCCTAGCCAAAACACGCGTTATGCTACTTGTACGTTTTCGGTCATCTTGTACTCTCTTGGTGTTGGGTTGTAGCTGAACTTGCCCTATGATGCCAATAGATGCTTCATGCCTCCTCGGATCTTCTATAAGGCTCCGAAACGACGCTATGTGCCAGCAAGTCCCAACTAACCTTACGCAGCGGCAGTGACACAGTACGTTAAGGGTCTGGTCATGTATTACCTCATGCAGATGAGACCGCGGCGCCATTGTGCTTCCCAGAGACTCGAATCCCTTGCATCACACGTACATAAGCGCGCAGTCGGAACCACTGCACACGAGATTTCTGGCCACACGGACTGTAGTAGTGATGTCTCATGCGTGTTTGCGTATTTTCGCGTTATTCCGGCACAGCTGACTCTAAGCATAGTCGCCCTATGTTTGACGTCATATTTATTACTGACAAGAAAGCATGGATGTACTCAAAATTGTTAAGATTTGCAGTCATTTTTCTATAGCTGCTACTTAGTGTATGTTTTATGAGTATCAGGAAGAAAGGACATACAACAGCATTGAAGATATAATGAATCCACTTCACATATACAGAACGTCTAATAAAAGGTAATAGCCACAACTCTGAGATGAAAACATGCATGACAGTGTTAAATCATAACAACAAAAGAACAGGAGTGCCAAATCTACAGGAAGAATATTTGTTACATAAGGTAACAAATAAAAGTACTATCAGGGTAAATCAGAAAAGGCAGTAACACAGAGACAATATTCTCACCAATTCATAAGTAAACAAAGATACATAAAGGAAATACACTCAGTGCCCCACATCCACTCTTCCTGCATTCCTAACAAAACACCCACTCTACTCTCACCCTCCACGGCTCTAATTATCCTATGGCATTTGAGTAAGACCATGTTAAGTATGTGATAGGATATATTACGTCCTGTGAAATGCATGAATGTGATTTATAGACTGAATACCTGTAGTACTTGCATCTAGCACACACAAAGAAACATATACATACATAGCAAGACAGAAGAATGAGTGTATAAGCTTTTCGTATGTTTTCTGCCACTGTAGATTATTAACCCGTCTGCCGGCCAGGGAGGGGAACCGAGCGGTTCTAGGCACTACATTCTGGAACCGGGCGACCACTGCGGTCGCAGGTTCGAATCCTGCCTCGGGCATGGATGTGTGTGATGTCCTTAGGTTAGTTAGGTTTAAGTAGTTCTAAGGTCTAGGGGACTGATGACCTCAGAAGTCAAGTCCCATAGTGCTCAGAGCCATTTGAACCATTTTTTAACTAACGAGTCTTGATCTGGGACAAAGATGAATAAGCGCACTGCACGAATAGTGAATAAGATCCTAGACTCTGTGGTTCGCTTGGTTGGCTGACAATGGTGCAGCGCCAGGGCATTCATATTTGAGACACAGTAGTGACCATTTGAGTTCTTAGAGAAGGAAATAAAAAATGGAAATGAGCATATGCCACCGTTGGCCGGGAGGCCCCTATTCGTGGAAGTTCGGCCGCAAAGTGGAAGTCTTATTTCATTCGACGCCACATTTTGCGACTTGCGCGCCGGTGGTCAGGGTGAAATGATGATGTAGACAACACAACACACAGTCCCTGATCAGAGAAAATCTCCAACCAGGCCGGAAATAGAACCCGGGCCCACTTGAATGGGACGAGAGCGCCTTACCACCCAGGTAAGCGGGCGGACTTTGAGAAGGAGATCTGATATGTGTGAATCCGAGAGAAATTATCTGAAGTACTTTGTTATGAAGATGAGAACTTATTTTTAACATATGTTATTGATTCTGTTGATGGGGAAGTTTTTTGAGGAATTTTTCAAAGTAACCAATGCATGCACAAGAATGAATGAAATATTTCTTTGTCAGAACTACTAATTGAAGGAAATCTTTGTCCTTCATGTAACTAATAATATTCATGACTAGTGTTAATTTTGTCTCTTTGTTTTCATTGTGTCACAAATAATGCAGTTACTGTAAATGTCTATAATTTTTCATTCAGAGAATTTCGTAATTGTAAGTGTCTTCTTACGTTGTACAGCCGTTTTTGTCAATAACGATTGTTTAATTTCTCAATAACGATTTTTCTTAAAGTAAAAGGAACTCCGATCATTTTTAGTAAAGTTTTGAATATTTTTGTCGTGGGTTCATCAACAGAGCGGGTCTCACTAGCCAGCTCAGTAGGTACAGGAAGGAATGTTGGTAAACCATTTGCGTGTGCATTGCACCTCATACCACACGAAGTCACAGACTGCTTTTGACAAGTATCAATGCATTTTGTAGTGAGTACTTTAATCGGTCAGGAAACAGAGCATTTCGAAAGGGAAAGCTACAGATATGGCTATGTACCGGGATAACACATGCGGTACAGTAGTTTAGTTCCACTGAATCCAACCACAGCTGCACGGCTAAAACAACCGCAATGGGAGCCATGTCCTCCGCCTCAGTGCCTTCTCAAGGCTCATCTTAATATGCCTGACAACTGTATTAAGATGAGGCCTATCAAGGTGCTGAAAAAGTTGCACGATTGCACATTTGTGCCACAGTTTGAATAGCTATATTTCGTAGGTCACCGCGTACGTTATGCTCCCCGTCCCTGTCACGACTATTCTCAGCTCTACCCACAGACACTACCTGATCCTCTTTAGTAGAATTCCTACATAGCTCGCCTATGTTAATAGCCACCTATTAATTACGATGCAGGTGAGGTACTCCTCACTCCCCAACACTTCCTGCAATAGCTGGCTTACATCTCTGCCATGAGAACTACCTAACAGCAGAACCTTCTTCTTTCTGTTAGACTTAAGCTACCTAACTGCCGAGGTCAACTGCATGCTTCCTACACCTACAGCTACAAGAGGTTCATCTCCACTAGACTCTGATAGCTGGCCAAATCTGGCATGGTAGGAGCTGTAGGAAATGGTAAGGTGCCAGGCTAACATTAATTCAGCAGACACGTTTTTATAACAAATTTATCAACAGGAATTCATACTCTACATCCATAAAAACACAAGCTACCCTACCTCCCTTTTACAAAGTACGAAACCACTTCAGTACCCTTCATTAAGTATTAAACCTTATTCAATATTGATAACATTAAGATGGCGATTCATTGATGTCATATTTAACTCAAGACAATTACAACGACATCAGTTAAAAGTTTCAGCTGAAACGAGGTAACTACTTAAAATTTAAATTTAAATTGGCAGACCTGTTTTAGAAATGCATATAGTAAACCCGTAAACAAAATTTATAATCATAAATCGACATCAGTTCAAACTTCAAAACAATATTCTGATAAAATCAGTTTAGCAACAGAACTTAAAATACACCATAACAATTACAGTGGCTCAATTTAAGATTTGCTCAAGTAGTGTACGAATGTATCAGACAATTTCAAAACAAATTTAGACGCAGAGGGCCTTCAGATGCACGTTGGATAACCAGACGATAATTGTTCAACTACAAAATGTTGTTACTTGTCCCGAAGTCCGCAGGTTGTGGTCTTGCGGTAGCGTTCTCACTTCACGCGCACGGGGTCTCGGGCTCGATACCCGGAGGAGTCAGGGATTTTTCTTGCCTCGAGATGACTTGTTGTTGCTTTGTCGTCTTCATCATCATCAATCATCCCCATTACAGTCGGAAGGAGGCAATGGCAAACTACCTCCGCTAGGACCTTGCGGTGCGGGTCTCCCGCATCGTCGACTATGCTCCTCGGAGTATGGGACCTCATCATCATCATTTATCCCAATGATTGATCAGATACACTAGAACTCGTCAACGGTTACCTCAGAGGCTTTACAGTGTCATGAGCTTGCAATCAGATTTTTTATTTCTCACTTCAGTCCTGCGCACACCTCTTGGCGATAATTATACACATCATTAAACTGATATGACAAAACCTGAAGCATAAATCAGTTATCACGGGTGTCCCCCCCCCCCCCACTCACACACACACAACACAAGTGGCACCCACTAAGGCGAACTCGATGACAACCTTCACAACGCGCTCCTGCGCCTCTATTGTAAGGTACTGCACGTCTTGGTGAGTCGTCGCTGTTTCGTTGTAGGTAGACAGAATTCCAAAAACCTTAAGTCAGATGAGTGTTCTGGCCATTTCATGTTTCCTGAACGACCAATCCAACGTTCTAAACTGGTTCTATTAAGATCCACGGTTATGTGTGCGGAATGGGTGTGACACCAATCTTGTTAGTATCACATAGACGGCCATATTTCCACAATGATTTCGTCCAATAACTGCGGCAGGATGGCTGCAAACAATGATGCAATTCTTTAAAACCGCGCACCACACTCTGAAAGACCAAGGTTTTCAGTTATGCACGTCTCTGAACCGGTGTGCATTTTCAGCCAAAGAGTGGCGCAGGTGTGACGACTGATTTGCCAGTGTTGCGTGAACGATGCATGAATGTTGCATACAAAAGCTGTATCAATTGGCAGTATCCCTAGACGCCATTCCGACCACTGTAATCGATTTCTTTCGAGCAAGTCTTTGCCGTGAATCTAGTGATCTCAGAGCACTCCTCTGACTGATGGCAAGCGCACAATCACGCTGCCTCGTAGTTAAATGATGGCAGCGCTGCAACTGCTAAAATGTTATTTACATTTCCCCCTTGAATTTTTTTCGTTGGTCTATTTGATTCTGCAAATTTCCAGTTACCTGATTTTTTTTAATTCACAGATCGTAACTGATTTTCGCTATCACGACATCTTCAAAGCGTACAGCTACTCTATCTGAAACGAAAACACTACAAACTATTTCGGCGGCCATGCGCACTTGAAAAATCTGAATAGCTTCACGATTAAGTCATCTGATCACTAAAAAGCAGAGCTCAGACCAATGGACTTCAGTGTACAAGTAGGCATACGAATCGTAGCTAAGTTACGTGTCTACTTACATTTGGTGGAAAGCGCAGACGTCTGTGGGACCTCTTCTCGTGACGGCCAGGCTTTGGCTTTGGTATCTTATTGCTATTTGATCAGGCTCCACAGAATTCTTCCACTTCACTTTCCATTTGTGCAGAAAAATGTATAGTTTCACTTGGTGGAACAAAGTTGGAGATTCACATCGGCAACTACAAACATTACTTTCATTGCGTTTGTTAGAAAGTTTGCTACGTTTTCCACTATAGCTTGATGAAATCTTCGTCTGTTCGTTCTGGGTACTTTTGGCATTGGCTTACTTAAATGCCTTGCCTTGTATACGTCGAGGTTCTAGATCTACTACGTATTTGGCAAGAAATGACCGACGTAGAAATATGGTAGAAAACCCAAAGAGATTCTGGTCGTATGTAAAGTACAACAGCGGTAAAAAACAGTCAATACCGTCACTGCGCGATAGCGATGGAAAAGTTACCGATGATGGTGCCACTAAAGCGGAGTTACTAAATACAGTTTTCCGCAGTTCCTTCACGAAAGAAGACGAAGTAAATATTCCAGAATTCGAAACCAGAACAGCTGTTAGCATGAGTGACGTAATAGTAGATATCCTAGGTGTTGCGAAACCACTCGATTCCCTTAAGAAAGGCAAGTCTTCTGGTCCAGCTGTTGGCATGAGTGACATAAAAGTAGATATCTTAGATGTTGCGAAACAACTAAAATCCCTTAAGAAAGACAAGTTTTCCGGTCCAGATGGTATACCAGTCAGGTTACTTTTGACAATGCAGAACAATAGCGCCTTTCTTAGCAATCATATACAACCGCTCACTTGACGAACGGTCTGCTCCTAAAGACTGGAAAGTAGCACAGGTCACACCAATATACACGAAGGAAATAGGGGTAACCCATTGAATTACAGACTCATATCACTGACCTCAATTTGTAGTAGGATTTTGGAGCATATACTGTCCTCGAACATTATGAACCACATTGAAGAAAATGACTTATTCATACATAACCAACACGGATTCATAAAATATCGTTCTTCTGCAACACAGATAGCTCTCTATTCCCATGAAGTAATGAGAGCTGTCGCCAAGGGATCTCAGATAGATTCCATATTCCTAGATGTCCATAAGGTTTTTGATACCGTTCTTCACAAGCGACTATTAACCAATTTGCGTGCATGTGGAGTATCATCTTACTTGTGTGACTGGATTCGTGATTTCCTCTCAGAGAGGTCACAGTTCGAGTAGAACAGAAGTGATATCTGGCGTTCCACAAGGTAGTGTCATAGGCCCTCTGCTGTTCATGACTTATATAAATGATCTTGGTGATAATGTGAGCAGCCTCCTTAGATTGTTTGCTGATAACGCGGTAATATACCATTTAGTAAAACCATCAGACGATCAATTCCAATTACAAAATGATCTAGAGAGAATTTCTGTATGCTCCGAAAAGTGGCAATTGGCACTTAACAACGAAAACTGCGAGATCATCCACATGGGTACCAAAAGAAATCCGATAAATTTTGGGTATACAATAAATCACACAAATCTGAGGGCTGTCAATTCGACTGAATACCTAGGAATTACAATTATGAACAACTTAAATTGGAAAGACCACACAGATAATATTGTGGCGAAGGCGTAACAAAGACTGCGCTTTGGTGGCAGAACACTTAGCAGATGCGACAAACCTACTACAGTCACAGCCTGTAACACCTCCGTTTTTATTTCGACCCGACCCGATCGGATCTGATAGCAGCCCAAATAATTATTAATTAATGTGACCGTGTACCTAATGGGGCTGGCAATCGGAATTGACTGCTACGGAGTTGTTACATTCCATTTTGTCCTTCTCAAATGCTGTAATAATGAAATGTCTGGTAACAAGAAGAACAACAACACACCTTCACTAATCAGTAACCTATATTCGTCTCAAAAACACAAAAAGAAGGAGATAGCCACTGCCTTCGTCATACATATTTAATAACGGCTAATCTCAGCACAGGCTTCTTCGTTATTCATAATCGTCACACGCTAATACAATCACTGCAATCCAACACTGCAATCCAAACGATGCCGGCGCGGTAGACGCGAAACCAAAATCTCGGCACAGAAATATCACTGATCACTCTCGTAATTATACTTCTTCACTTTCCCGTATTATTCTAACACAAAGGGGTTAAACCGCGGCGATGGCCACTCCCTTTGTCGGTAAAACCTTGCATTACAGCAACAGGCCTCCACACGGAACGGCCCGCAACCTGGGAACTGACTCAACTCAAACTCGCTCTCGCAACACGACACAATCGATTGTTTGCCCTATCGACCTGTGCCGAGTGCAAACCTATAGTAAGGGCCTACGGACCCCTTACATCCCCGCCCTCGAAAACTTCTTTGGAGCCTCTGGCGTAAAAGAATCGGCAAGGGAATTTAGACATTACTACATCTGAACAAAACACATAGTGTAAATAATTAATGAAATTACAATTCACCAAATAATTCCTCGACTCCAGTAGTGGGTTGCCTCCACAATATATTCTACAAAAGGTTATTGCATCACATAAACATGGCATTGTCCAAATTACAACTTTTTTTTTTATCAAGCAGCAATAATCCTCTATAGCCCATATTGAATGTAACACACAACATACAATCAGAAATTAATGCTTGAACACATGAAATATGGGTTATCATATTACAAATCAGTTGTTACAGGTTTTACACCCATTCTCAGGTAATCGTCGATATGAAATATGAAGTTCTAGTTATAATACATCAGAAAATACAATGCAAATAAACATCCCCCTTTTTCAAATGTCCGTTCAACAACTAAATGTTCTAAACATGTTCTACCCAACTACATCAAGGAGCTTGAACACTCTCATTTCAGACATTCGCCCTAATCGAGTTCCCCTTCCTCATCTGGGTTATCCCTGTTCTCGTGTGAGTAGTACCTTTTTATGTTTTCCACATGTTCCTTACCATGCACTCTCTTTGTCCGTGCATATTCCAACTCCATAGTGTTAGGATGACCAGTTTTTATAATCCTGTATGGTCCCTTATAAACGTGGTTGAATTTATGTATTTCAGAGTTTATTTTCTTTGATTTTGCATGAACCTTTACTAGTAACAAGTCTCCCACTCGGTAAGTTATCGGTTTCACTAGCTTGTCGTGTCTTTCCTGTCTTTTCCTAGCCTTCTCCTTCATACTTAGATCCACTAGCTCCAATTTCCTTTCCCAGGTCAATGAACTTCTTGGTGGGTAGACTAGCAACTCACGAAAAATCCTGTCGGGTTCTTGATTGAGCAATACTTCACATGGTGCAAACCCTGTAGAATCATCTGGGAGGTGATTCCTGACCCGCTCAAATTCTTCCAGATATTCTTTCCATGAACCATGCTTCCTATGACAGTACGTTCGGCACAAGCGGTTTAATTCCTTCATTGTTCGGTCTGCAGGGTTAGAAGCTGGCCTATACCTAGAAATGGCAATTTGCTCTATTCTGTGCTCATTTAGCATCTCTGTCCATTCCTTTGACCTAAATTGTGACCCATTATCACTCAAAATTCGCTTAGGAATACACACCTTTTGAAAACAGTCTTTCTCAAAATGGTTAATGATGGCTCTACTAGTGGCTTTCTTCAACGGGTAAAATTTTATGTATTTGGAAACCAGTTCTTCCACTACTAAGATTTGTGTGTAATTCCCTCCTGAGGCAGCAAGTGGCCCAAAGAGATCCACTGCAACTATGTCCTTAATTGCTGTTGGTACAATTGGATGCATATATCCTTTATGCTGTACTGTAGTCGTTTTAGATTTTTGACAGGTGTCACATGTACTCAGTATCTTACGTATACGCCTTCCCATGTTGTTGAATGCACAATCTAACTTCAACTTTTCCAGACACTTCTTCGGTCCATAATGCGCATTACTATAGTGCGTATACCAAATTAATTTTTCTATCACATGCTCAGGCACACAGAGTTTCCAGTTCTCCTCACTCTCCTTGTTTCTTTTATAAAGTATCCCATTATGAATATAATAGAATGTGCGAATTCTTTCCTCTCCTGGACACCTGTATTTGTTTTTAATTGTCTTTAATTTCTCGTCCTCGTTCTGTTCCCTGCACACATTCTTTAGGAACTTACTTACGAATTCTTCATACTGTACTCCCTTCATCAGGTTAATTTTAACTCCTTCTCCTTCTGGCCTGTCCACCAATATTCCTCTCGAGTCAGCTGGTAATCTTGGCAAGGCATCAGGTGTTATATGTGTTGCTCCTGGTTCATAAATTGTCTCGAAGTCATAGTCCTGTAATGCCAGGGCCCATCGCGTTAGTCTGCTATGCCTCAACTTACTTGTGGTCAGAAATGTAAGGGCCTTGTGGTCAGTCACTACTTTCACATGCCTCCCGGCCACATAATACCGGAACTGCTTAAACCCCCACACAATTGCCAATGCTTCCCTTTCAGTAATCGAATATTTCCTCTCCCAAGCATTTAAACTTCTACTACCGAACGCTATTGTTCTTACACTCTCACCATTTCCGCTCCTCTCCATTTGGTACAAATGTATTCCTAGTCCATAGTCAGAGCTGTCTCCTCCTAAATAAAAATCCTTGGAAAAATCCAGGTGGTACAAGATGTCTGCACTATATAGTGCTTCCTTGATATTCTCAACTCGGTTTGGCACCCTGCACTCCAATGCCACGGCATCCTCGCCTTGGTCAATTTTCTCATACTCGGGGCATTAAGTACAGATCCTTTGACAAATTTTCTATAAAACTCACAAACCCCAAAGAATCCTCGCAACTGCTTCTTACTATGGGGGATCGGAAAATTTCTAATAGCTTCCATTTTACTAGGATCAGGATAGATACCCTCCTCTGATATTATGTGGCCCATTGATTTGCCAAATTCCGACTTGTCCAGGTTTACAGTTACCCCTGCGGTTTCAAAAGCTGCCAAGATTGCATCCAATCTATTCAAATGTTCTTCCCATGATTCGCTTGCTATCAAGAGGTCATCCACATAGACGGTGACCTTTTTAAGTAACTCCTCGCCTAGTATCTTATCCATCGCTCTTATGAATTCAGACACTGACATGTTAAGCCCAAATGGCAACACTCTAAATTGATAGCACCTCCCTCCATAAGTAAATGCTGTATACTGTTGGGACTCTGTGGCCAATGGTATTTGCCAGTAACCAGCAGTTAAGTCGATACTACTAAGCACCTTTGCCCCTCGGAACTTTTGAATCAGTTCTTCTATAGTCTCAGTTTTGTCCCACTCCAGCTCGATGATTTTGTTCACTGTTCGTGCATCCAAAACTATCCTCACCTTTCCATCCTTCTTATCAACAACAAATAGGGGGTTGTTATATTGACTGTTGGCCCTTTCTATAACACCAAGGTCCATCATCCTCTCTATCTCTTCATCTACTGCTCTTCGTTTCGCCTGGGGAATGGAATACTGTTTTATATTGAACGGTTTATCGTTCTTTATCTTTAGCTTACACTCCACCCCTTTCATGATACCTGGCCATTGAGAAAATACCTTACAAGGCCTGTATAATATTGTGGCTAATTTCCTCTTAGTCCCCTCATCTAGGTGTGTCATCTCATCCAACCTTTTACTGATCTTCTCCTCTTTATGCCTATCCTCTCGTGCTAATCCCTCAAGATGTATCAACACTTCTTCTTCTAGTTCCTCTTCTACGTATCCCATGGTGGGTTCCTCTTCATGACACAAATTTATCCTTCTGAATTCCTCCTCTTTTTCGATTGCACTCCCCTCAGCAAACTTTAATCTCTTCTCCCTTTCTTCCTTTGATCTTGATAGTACCTTCATAAAAACTCACTACTGCATCAACTTCATTCAACCAATCTATCCCTAAAATAATTGGTGTGTTCAATCCAGCCACCACCAAAAATGTTGCTTCGTATTCTTCTCCCTCTATCTCGAAGGTAATCAACACTTGTTCTTTAATAGGTTTACTCCTTGCACCCAATGCATTCACAATTCTCACTCCACTCACCGGGAAACTAGGCAAGCTAATGTTTGCTTTTAGTACCTGTTCATATAATTTCTTGGATACTGCACATGCTTCACTTCCTGTATCGACTAATGCCTTGATATTCAGTCCACATAGCTTGATTCCTATCATGGGTAGCATGGGTTCTTTGGGAATCCTACTTCTTTCCTCCAGTAGATCTTCTCTCAGATCTCCACCATTGTCATGTCTTTGTAGGTTTACTCTGGTCCTTGTAGCTCTCACTCCTGACCGGACCTCATCTGGAGTGTCATTCAGTTTTCCGGTCTCTCCACCTCTTCTATATGCACTGTCATTCATTCGCCTATGCCATCCTCTCTCATGATCTCTTGGTTCTTCAGTCCTTCTCCAATCATTTCTTCATTGCCGTTCACCACCATGGTTCCTGTACCTATGGCCACCACCTCTTCCTCTATAATTAGACGAATTACCAAAATGATTCCTTGGGTCATTACTTCGCCCTCGGTTTTGATCAATAGCTTGAATGTGTTCCTGTGATCGAACAGATTCTAACTGTTCCAGTATTTACATCAAGGTTTCCCTATCTTTAATTAGGCTCCCGGATACAGTTTTTTGCATTCTCCGGCTCATTATTCTTTTTATCGCTGATATAATTACGTCATCACTCAGAGGTTGTTCCAAGGTCTCGTACAATTCCCAAAAATGTTCGGCAAACTCTCTCAACGTTCCTCTCCATGTACTAAGTGACTTGCGGTGGAGTAAGTCCTCAATTGCTACACCCTGATGACTTTTGGACCAGTATTTCTTCAAGAATTCCTCATCAAACTGATCATAACTAGTAGTCCCTTCCTTCTTCCTGACTCCCCAAGTGAAAGCCTCACCTTCCATTCTATCTATTGCAAATTGAATCTTGTCTGAGTCTTTAAGATGTGCTGGGAAAACTCCTTTTAACCATTTCATAAATATCATTGGGTGCAACCCTCCTTTCGGTCTAACTTTCTGCCCTGTATTATTTTGGATGTACCGATTATCACTGCTCATCAAGGTAACTACTCTACCTTCCCCAACGGTTAAAGTGGCATTGCTAATTCGTTTATCAATCTCTTCTGTCTTGCTCTCCAATTGCTGCACTCCCTGTTGTAATTGCCTGACCTCCATTGCAACCCTCTTGTTATCCTCTTCTCGTTGCACGGCTATAGCATTTCTCAGATTGACAGCCAGTTGGTTTTGCCTATCTCCTATCCCCTTAACCACATCATTGCATTGTTTCTGCATCTGCCTCACCTCGGCGATTCGATGATTGCAATTTGTTTCCACTTCGTTGATTCTTTCTCCCAATTCGGCTTTTGTTTCTTCAATATCGTCTTCTATCTTTCTTGTTAACTTTCCTTCCATCTTCTCCACGTCTCCCTGGACTTGGCCTATGCTCTTCTGTAGCTTCCTCTCTCTCTCGTCGATGTCCATCTTCAGTCGTTCTGGTAACTCCTGAATACTGAACATAATGACTCTCAAAACCTAATAACTTCAAATATCAATTTTCACATACACAGTTTATGTAAAATGTTCTAAATAAGATAAATCACACCACTCATAAAATCTATAAATGTAAAATCCCCAAAAACAATGAGCATATCTGTATAATCACCATTTAGACTGCGCAACATGCATCAATAAGTATGCTATATTTCAGAGAACGTTTCGCAAACTTTTCGGAAATTACTGTAATTGGGCTCTTTTCCTAATGTGAAACTCAGTTTACAATTGTTTATTTACTGCCAAGACTGCACACTACAATTTAATGTTATGTCAACCAGTCGTCTTCACTCACCAACTGACGTTACCACGAGTCGCGATGTTCTGACGTTTGAAATGGGCGTGGCGCTGTACTGCCGCCGGAGCCATGTGTAGTCGCGCTGAAGATCTGTGGCGAGTCGTCGTAGTTCTCCGTCGGCCGCTCCATGGTGCTGCAGGTGGGCGTAGTTTGTAGTTCGGCTGCTAGATGCCGGGTCGGCGCTCGGTGTCTCGGAGTCGCGCTGCTCCCTGCGGCGGGACGTCGTAGTTCTCAGCCGGCCGCTCCGTGGCGCTGCAGGCGGGCGTAGTTTGTAGTTCGGCCGCTAGATGCCAGGTCAGCGCTCGGTGTCTCGAAGTCGCGCTGAAGACCGTCGGTGTAGTGCGTCTGTGCTTGAACTACTCCTTGCACAGGTAGTTGGGATGATGTGTGAAACCACCTCACGGATAGAAGCTCTTTGGCGCAGCTGCTACACGGGTCTGCGTGACGTCACTCAACAGTTGCGTCGCCACAATAAATTGTCGCCTGTTTAACAGTTTATGGGTCCACATGAAGCTGTCCGATTTTCACTATTCAAAGATCAATTTCAATCATAATATTACTATTAAACACTTCTTTAAAAGCTTCCGTGACGAATTCTTGGTTCCTTTTGCTGTTGTAATGTTCACACGTGTCTTTCTTTGGTGTTCACTTTGCAGTTTTTCGTGCGGATTACGCATTTGCACATTATAACACAGATTTTTGACACTATTGTTCTTATCTAATATGGTAAGAAAACAGTTTATTCACAATCGTAAGATGCTATTACTTTGTATTGTTCAAAATGCACTGTTTCTTGTCGATCCAAAATTGAAAAAAAATATTTTCTCGCCTTAAGCAAGGCAAAATTACCTATTGTTCTTTACGATTCGTCCGAAAATTGCACTTGTCCTTTCACGGTAAGCCAAGGGTGTAACACCTCCGATTTAATTCGACCCGACCCGATCGGATCTGATAGCAGCCCAAATAATTGTTAATTAATGTGACCGTGTACCTAATGGGGCTGGCAATCGGAACTGACTGCTACGGAGTTGTTACATTCCATTTTGTCCTTCTCAATTGCTGTAATAATGAAATGTCTGGTAACAAGAAGAACAACAACACAGCTTCACTAATCAAGAACCCATATTCGTCTCAAAAACACAAAAAGAAGGAGACAGCCACTGCCTTCGTCATACATATTTAATAACGGCTAATCTCAGCACAGGCTTCTTCGTTATTCATAATCGTCACACGCAAATTCAATCACTGTAATCCAACACTGCGATCCAACACTGCAATCCAAACGATGCCGGCGCGGTAGACGCGAAACCAAAATCTCGGCACAGAAATATCACTTATCACTCTCGTAATTATACTTCTTCACTTTCCCGTATTATTCTAACACAAAGGGGTTAAACCGCGGCGATGGCCACTCCCTTTGTCGGTAAAACCTTGCATTACAGCAACAGGCCTCCACACGGTTCGGCCCGCAATCCGGGAACTGACTCAACTCACACTCGCTCTCGCTACACGACACAATCGATTGTTTGCCCTATCGACCTGTGCCGAGTGCAAACCTATAGTAAGAGCCTACGGACCCCTTACAAGCCTTCATTACACTTGTCCATCCTCTGCTGCAATATTGCTGCGTGGTGTGGGATCTTTACCAGGTACAATTGACGGAGGACATCGAAAAAGTGGAAAGAAGGGCAGCTCGTTCCGTGTTATAGGTCTATATTGGTGAGAGTGTCACTTATATGATACACGGGTTGGGGTGACAATCACTGAAAGGGTGGTTTTCTTTGAGGCGAGATCCACACTACTGGCCACTAAAATTGCTACACCACGAAGATGACGTGCTACAGACGCGAAATTTAACCGACAGGAAGAAGATGCTGTGATATGCAAATGATTAGCTTTTCAGAGCATTCACACAAGGTTGGTGACACCTGCAACGTGCTGACACGAGGAAAGTTTGCAACCGATTTCTCATACACAAACAGCAGTTGACCGGCGTTGCCTGGTGTAATGTTGTTGTGATGCCTCATGTAAGGAGGAGAATTGCGTACCATCACGTTTCCGACTTTGATAAAGGTCGGATTGTTGCCTATCGCGATTTCGGTTTATCGTATCGCGACATTGCTGCTCGCGTTGGTCGAGATCCTATGAGTGTTAGCAGAATATGGAATCGGTGGGTTCAGGAGGGTAATACGGAACGCCGTGCTGGGTCCCAACGGCCTCGTATCACTAGCAGTCGATATGACAGGCATCTTATCCACATGGCTGTAACGGATCGTGCAGCCACGTCTTGATCCCTGATTCAACAGATGGGGACGTTTGCAAGACAACAACCATCTGCACGAACAGTTCGACGACGTTTGCAGCAGCATGGACTATCAGCTCTGAGACCACGGCTGTAGGTACCTTTGACGCTGCTCCACAGACAGGAGCGTCTGCGATGGTGTACTCAACAACGAACCTAGGTGCAGGAATGGCAGAACGTCATTTTTTCTGATGAATCCAGGTTCTGTTTACAGCATCATGATGGTCGCATCCGCGTGTGGCGACATCGCGGTGAACGCACATTGGAAGCGTGTATTCGTCGTCGTCATACTGGTGTATCACCCGGCGTGGTGGTATGGGGTGCCATTGGTAACACGTCTCGGCCACCTCTTGTTCGCATTGACGGCACTTTGAACAGTGGACGTTACATTTCAGATGTGTTACGCCCCGTGGCTCTACCCTTGATTCGATCCCTGCGAAACCCTACATTTTAGCAGGATAATGCACGACCACATGTTGCAGGTCCTGTACGGGCCTTTCTGGATACAGAAGACGTTCGTCTGCTGCCCTGGCCAGCACATTCTCCAGATCTCTCACCAACTGAAAACGTCTGGTCAATGGTGGCCGAGCAACTGGCTTGTTACAGTACGGTAGTCGCTATTCTTGATGAACTGTGGTATCGTGTTGAAGCTGCATGGGCAGCTGTACCTGTACAAGCCATCCAAGCTCTGTTTGACTCAGTGCCCAGGCGTATCAAGGCCGTTATTATGGCCAGAGGTGGTTGTTCTGTGTACTGATTTGTCAGGGTCTATGCACCCAAATTGTGTGAAAATGTAATCACATGTTAGTTCTAGTATAATATATTTGTCCAATGAATACCCGTCTATCCTGTGCATCTCTTCTTGGTGTAACAATTTTTATGGTCAGTAGTGTAATAAAATAAGAGAAATCAGAGCTCGAACGGAAATATTAAGTTGTTCCTTTCTCCTACGCGCCATTCGAGAGTGGAATGGTAGAGAAGTAGTATGAAAATGGTTCGATGAACCCTCGGCCAGGCACTTAAGTGTGGATTACATAATAACCATGTGGATGTACAAGAAACAGAAAACTTCAGAAATTCTCTAGATCTCCTTCGTCTTGAAAGAGCCATGAATATACAGACGAAAGAAAAGAAAAATGATACTTTACTGTGATGCAGAACTCGCTTGCAAACGTGATTCGAGTAAGTTCTGATGGTGAGATGCTCCTGAATCGACGAGAGTGAACTCATTGCCACAGTCCGTTTATTAGCTGGTATCGCGCGGTTAGCGCTGTTCACTCGAACCCATGAGCCGCTAACAGCGGTCTCTGACAAGAGCATATTTAATCACAGCGCGCACGGGCTTCGCGCATTGTCGTCCGGCAGAGCTGTACACGGGTCGCTGCAGTACGACTACAGCGGCTGTGACACGGCGCGGGCGGCGCTAGAAAGGCCCCCAGGGGCGTGACACGTGCGTGGCCGTCGCCTGCGTGACCTGAGCCGTGCTGCGTTACGCGGGATGCGGCTGTCAAGGCGCGCACCCAGCGAAGCTGCCGCACTGAGCAGTCTGCGCTGGGGATTGCAGTGGCAGTCTTCCTCCCTTAACAAAAAGCCAGTCACTGCACAGAGCGACTACAAATTATTATACTGCCAGTAAGATCCTTAATCAGTGTTGTTGTTGTGGTCTTCAGTGCAGAGATTGGTTTGATGCAGCTCTCCATGCTACTCTATCCTGTGCAAGCTTCTGCATCTCCCAGTACCTACTGCAGCCTACATCCTTCTGAATCTGCTTAGTGTATTCATCTCTTGGTCTCCCTCATCGGTTTTTACCCTCCACGCTGCCCTCCAATGCCAAATTGGTGGTCCCTTGATGCCTCAGAATATGCCCTGCCCACTGATCCCTTCTTCTAGTCAAGATGCGCCACAAATTTCTCTTCTCTCCAATTCGATTCAATACCTCCTCATTAGTTATGTGATCTACCCATCTAATCTTCAGCATTCTTTTGTAGCACCACATTTCGAAAGCTTCTATTCTCTTCTTGTCTAAACTATTTATCGTCCACGTTTCACTTCCATACATGGGTACACTCTGTGGTGTCACCGCCAGACGCCACACTTGCTAGGTGGTAGCCTTTAAATCGGCTGCGGTCCATTAGTATACGTCGGACCCGCGTGTCGCCACAATCAGTGATTGCAGACCGAGCACCGCCACACGGCAGGTCTAGAGAGACTTACTAGCACTCGCCCCAGTTGTACAGCCGACTTTGCAAGGAACGGTTCACTGACAAATTACGCTCTCATTTGCCGAGACGATAGTTAGCATATCCTTCAGCTAAGTCAATTGCTACGACCTAGCAAGGCGCCATTTATCCTTTGCTATGTATCTAATGAAGCATGTACAGTAACAAGACCAATGTTCACCAATTGTGGATTAAAGTTAAGTATTCCAGCAGCTACGTACTTTTCTTTATAGCATTCATTACGTATCCTGTTTCAGACCTCACGCCAGCCTGCGTGAGTTTAAGCGCGTGCCTTTCGGTTACCCGTCACTGTGGATTGGCTGTCTTGCCAGTCCACAACACACTCCATACAAATACTTTCAGAAACGACTTCCTGACGCTTAAATCTCTTCTTCAGAAACGCTTTCCTTCCCATTGCCAGTCTACATTTTACATCCCCTCTACTTTGACCATCATCATTTATTTTGCTCCCCAAATAGCAAAACCCATTTGCTACTTTAAGCGTGTCATTTCCTAATCTAATTCCCGCAGAATCACTCGATTTAATTCGACTACATTCCATTATCCTCGTTTTGCTTTTGTTGATGTTCATCTTATATCCTCCTTTTATGACACTGCCCATTCCGTTCAGCTGCCCTTCCAGGTCCTTTGCCGCCTCTGACTGAATTACAATGTCATCGGCGAACCTCAAAGTTTTTATTTCTTCTCCATGGATTTTAATTCCTACTCCAAATTTTTCTTTTGCTTCCTTTACTGCTTGCTCAATATACAGATTGAATAACATCGTGGATAGCTTACAACCCTGTCTCACTCCCTTCCCAACTACTGCTTCTCGTTCAAACCCCCTGACTCTTAAAACTGCCATCTGGTTTCTATACAAATTGTAAATAGCCACCGAGTGAGGTGGCGCAGTGGTTAGACACTGGACTCGCATTCGGGAGGACGACGGTTCAATCCCGCGTCCGGCCATCCTGATTTAGGTTTTCCGTGATTTACCTAAATCGCTCCAGGCACATGCTGGGATGATTCCTTCCAAAGGGCACGGCCGATTTCCTTCCCCGTCCTTCCCTAATCCGATGAGACCGATGACCTCGCTGTCTGGTCTCCTTCCCGAAAACCACCACCACCTGCATATGCCCGATCTGTAAATAGCCTTTCGCTCCGTGTATTTTACCACTGCCACCTTCAGAATTTGAAACAGAGTATTCCAGCCAACATTGCCAAAAACTTTCTCTATGTCTACAAATGCGATAACGTAGATTTGCCTTTCCTTAATCTATTTTCTAAGATAAGTCGAAGGGTCAGTATTGCCTCTCGTGTTCCAACATTTCTACGGAATCCAAACTGATCTTCCCCGATGCCAGTTTCTACCAGTTTTTCCATTCGTCTGTAAAGAATTCGTGCTAGTATTTTGCAGCCGTGGCTTATTAAACTGATAGTTCGGTAATTTTCACATGTGTCAACACCTGCTGTCTTTGGAACTGGAATTATTATATTCTTCTTGAAGTCTGAGGGTATTTCGCCTGTATCATACATCTTGCTCACCAGATGGTAGAGTTTTGATAAGCCTGGCTCTCCCAAGGCTGTCACTAGCCCTAATGGAATGTTGCCTATTCCCGGGGCCTTGTTTCGACTAAGGTCTTTCAGTGCTCTGTCAAACTCTTCACGCAGTATCATATTTCCTATTTCATCTTCATCTACATTCTCTTTCATTTCTATGATATTGTCCTCAAGAACATAGCCCTTGATAGACCCTCTATATACTCCTTCCACCTTTCTGCTTTCCCTTCCTTGCTTAGAACTGGGTTCCAATATTAAACGTAAACACGGAATATTAACTTCATTGTGAAACGTCCCCTTTGAACAATTTATACAAGACTGTGCTTAAACTGACATACAATATTTTTAGCGCAACGCAATCTGACTTTTAAAAATCCCTGCAAAAGAATGGCCCTGAGTAACATTAAACTATAACATTAAACTATAACTTTCAGAAATCACTTACCTCACAAAAATCTTCATTACTCGAACTACTGCAGTAAAGAGAGCGCCACTACTGCCAGCTAAATAAAAAATTCAAACTACGGATGGCACTAACTACTGATAGTGATAGTTAGCAAATGAAAGATATTAATAGAGAACAAACAATGTATTTACCTTGATAGTCATAATATATATAGCAGATCATGACAAATTACAAAACTCCGCCATCTCTCTCCCCACATCCACCGCTGCTGGTGGCTCACCTCCAACTGTGCAACGCTACGTGCTGTTAACAGCCCAATTGCCCAACACTACAATGGCAGACAACAATACAAACTAGACATGGACTGCACACAGCACAGCCAGTGATTTTTATACAGAGGTGGCGTTACCAATAAAAAACCTAAACAGCCTACTTACATAGCCCCCATGCTCCCCACAAAAAATTTTACAAATTGTTTTGGGCAGTGGCCAATAATGATTTGATAAAATTTTTCATAATTACAATAACAAAGATATCAAATGCACACACTTATTGATACAATGTTGGTCGAAAGCTAAAATTTTTTCACAGTCCATAAAGACAGTGCTGATCATTCATCACAGTAACATTGCAGTGTTTTTCTTAAAGTCTGAGCAGTAAAAGTAAATGCACACGGAAGTAGTGGATTTCCATGCAGTCTTGAAGAAGTAGTGTTGTTCTTCCAACGGAAAGAGAGTGCTGACTCTCGACGTGCAGACAGGTAATGGGCCACAACAGAGGAAACCCACAGCAGTGTCATTCGACGTTTTGAAGAATATTGGTAGGTAGGTCATCACAGAGTAGACCCACTGCAGTCCTTGTAGAAATAATGGTATTGGTGGGCCACCGGAGGTGCAGACCCACTGTAGTCCTGGTAGAGATTGTGGTATTGCTGGCCCAGCAGAAGTGCAGACCCACTGCAGTCCTTGTAGAAATAATGGTATTGGTGGGTCATCAAAGATGCAGACCCACTGTAGTCCTTGTAGAGATGGCCAGCAACCATCTGTTGCGACTGTGCAGGTGCACAATCACAATCGAAGAGTCTTGCGGACAATATAGCAAGTCCATAAACCACCACTTGTGCACTAACAAAAATTTTTTTTGTAATTTCTTTCGAACCAGCAATGCTGTTATCCAGTCCCTTGCTGAATTATTAACACACGTGCAAACACTATCAGTCCCTACTTCTCAATTACTGTCCATATACTATGAGCAACAGAAACGTGTGCAGTGAAATGTAACTTAATTTGAAGAACTGGTGTCTATACAATTATAAATTTACAACATGAAAATACAATTACAAAGGTACAAAATACATCATTAAAGAACATAATAGTACAGATAACATTTGTAATAATATGGGCTTTACAACAGAATAGAAATAAACATATACATCACTTAGTAGCGGAAAAGCATCCGGACCAGACGAGATACCCTTAAGATTCTACAGTGATTATGCTAAAGAACTTGCCCCCTTTCTATCAGCAATTTATCGTAGATCGCTGGAAGAACGTAAAGTACCTAGCGACTGGAAGAAAGCGCAGGTCGTTCCCATTTTCAAGAAGGGTCATAAATCAGATGCGAATAATTATAGGCCTATTTCGCTTACGTCAATCTGTTGTAGAATAATGGAACATGTTTTGTGTTCTCGTATTATGACGTTCTTAGATAATACAAATCTCCTTCATTATAACCAACATGGATTCCGCAAACAGAGATCATGTGAAACTCAGCTCGCCCTATTTGCCCAAGAAATTCACAGTGCCGTAGACACTGGCGAGCAGATTGATGCCGTATTCCTGGACTTCAGGAAGGCATTCGATACGGTTCCGCACTTACGTTTAGTGAAAAAAATACGAGCTTACGGAATATCGGACCAGGTTTGTGATTGGATTCAGGATTTCCTAGAAGAAAGAACACAACATGTCATTCTTAACGGTTCAAAATCTGCAGATGTAGAGGTAATTTCGGGAGTACCGCAGGGAAGCGTGATAGGACCTTTATTGTTTACAATATACATAAATGACTTAGTTGACAACATCGGTAGCTCCGTGAGGCTATTTGCAGATGACACGGTTGTCTACAAGAAAGTAGCAACATCAGAAGACTCGTACGTACTCCAGGAGGACCTGCAGAGGATTAATGCATGGTGCGACAGCTGGCAGCTTTCCCTAAACGTAGATAAATGTAATATAATGCGCATACATAGGGGCAGAAATCCATTCCAGTACGATTATGCCATAGGTGGTAAATCATTGGAAGCGGTAACGACCGTAAAATACTTAGGAGTTACTATCCGGAGCGATCTGAAGTGGAATGATCACATAAAACAAATAGTGGGAAAAGCAGGCGCCAGGTTGAGATTCATAGGAAGAATTCTAAGAAAATGTGACTCATCGACGAAAGAAGTAGCTTACAAAACGCTTGTTCGTCCGATTCTTGAGTATTGCTCATCAGTATGGGACCCTTACCAGGTTGGATTAATAGAAGAGATAGACATGATCCAGCGAAAAGCAGCGCGATTCGTCATGGGGACATTTAGTCAGCGCGAGAGCGTTACGGAGATGCTGAACAAGCTCCAGTGGCGGACACTTCAAGAAAGGCGTTACGCAATACGGAGAGGTTTATTATAGAAATTACGAGAGAGCACATTCCGGGAAGAGATGGGCAACATATTACTACCGCCCACATATATCTCGCGTAATGATCACAACGAAAAGATCCGAGAAATTAGAGCAAATACGGAGACTTACAAGCAGTCGTTCTTCCCACGCACAATTCGTGAATGGAACAGGGAAGGGGGGATCAGATAGTGGTACAATAAGTACCCTCCGCCACACACCGTAAGGTGGCTCGCGGAGTATAGATGTAGATGTAGATGTAGATCAATGTTGCAGGAAATATGAGATAAGTAGATACATAAAAGATCAGAATAACTTTTGAAACATCAACTTTACACATGAGCATTAAAACAAAACAGAACAAATAATGTTTAACCACCTTTATGAAGAAAATAACATAGTATTTGAAAAATTCTACAACATAAATCTTATTAGCTAAACACATAAAGACAGGAAAACACAAATACATAAGGGAACACAAACACATAGTGGGATAACACAAGGAAAGGACAGGGTTTCTTTTACTGCAGTATTTTGCAAACAAAACTTTCTTTACTTCTCAGAGATCTCCCTTCATTCGTCATTATTCCCAAAAAGTCCTATCTATACCTGCTTTCTGTACTTTTCTCGTGTAGCCTCTCAGTGCATTTCTTCAAATTCATCGCAACTCATTCTCTTCTATAGTCTACCCCCTCTTAAGCTAACTTAAATCTACTGAGCTCAGATGCTAAACTAAGGGACGAGGCAATGCAGCAGCACAAAACAATGAACACAAACAGCAATAAAAAAAATGGAAATTTGCAAAGCAAGCTACAGTAAATCTAAATTACCAAGCAATTCAACATTACAACTAATATGAGGAAATGCGCAGCAAACAAGAAAAATAAATCAGTAGTAAAACTGGCTTAACAGAGTAATGTAAAGTGAAATTTAGTAGCACTATGCCTGGCAAACAGCAGAAGCAAAAGCAAAAACTTATCCCTATACATGACAAAACTCAAGCAGAAAAAATAGTACACTAAAGCGAACAACGCAGATAAGGGAAATGTCTATTCACATCTTAATATCTATGTCATTAAAGTGGTGCACCACAACTATTTCTACAAAAGAAATTACCAAGTACTTGAAAAGAAAATTATGAATGCAGTTCCTGTGAAGGTAAATGTCGTTTTGTGCTTCCTCATTTTTTTGAAAAAAATTATTATTTACTCGATCTGTAGACAGAAAATATTTATATTAGTATAGCTACAAAATTTTATTTCAACCAATGCTGCAGTGCAGCTAGAAACTAGATATTAAACACAATGAGCAATTATGTGCAAAGTAAAGCATAAGAACATCATTCAGTAGTCATGAGGCATTTCACAAGTTAGTAGAAAAATCTCTCAACTAGAGAGACAGTAGTCATAATCAGGTGTATAGACATAAAAATATTTCTCGTCATTTCAGTAGGCATTTCAGTAAATATCATAAATTAAGAGTTCCACAGTGTAATCATTTGTTATCAAGTTTGAGAGTGTCGTATTGGCGATGCTTTCTACAAAGGAATGTCAATAGCGAGGATAATGGCCTCCCCTTTCTTTTTTTTTTTTTTTTTTTTTTTTTTTGCGAGACGTCTACCTCTCAGCTGGGCGCCCAAAACGCATTACGTGCAGGTGGTTACTTAACTTTCTTACGGAAATATTTACGACAGCAGTTTCCGCTACAGTGGCAGTCTCACATAAAAAATTTCAGAGGTCGAGAATTTTCTTTGCAAATGTGTAGATACAAAATCCTACGAATATAACAGTGTTCAAAACGTTTTCGTCGGCATTGTGATACATTCATGCATTTATACACATTTCATAACTCTTAAAGTACGATTCTTGGTTTCCAACAACCTTTTTCACAAATCGGCGTCCCTAACCACTACTCATTATTTCTTACCTCATTCGTCGACACTTCTTCAATATTTCATCATCACAGATACGTAGCATAATAAAATAACTCATACAGCATCAGCTTATTGATCATAAACATACCGCAACAGCGTAATACACATCGTTATCATAACATCATAAAACCTCAGCCAAATCTCAAAATCGTCGTAGCTTCCTTCAATAATTTCAAAACCTAAACAAAATTCTCTGCTCATGTCAAAAGTGTCATCTACCTCAAACGTACTTTAAAAATCGTGATCCCATACCAAATATATCATTCAAAGCTCTTATAGTAACACAATGGTTCCGAAAAAATATGAACAATTCACGAAGTACAGACAAAAATTGTATTTCGTAAGTGTGAAGTTATCCAACTGCATAATTACGTAAACATCTGTCACTGATGTAGTAAAATAAATATTTGTCTCTCTCAGTTAAATGATCAGATAGCTATGTAATTTATGTGTTAGAGGAATATGGTACCGATGTGTAAAGTTGTATAAGCAAATACCATATTAGCTAGGGCTCCTTGTGCTTGCCAAACACATGGTACACAAAGTAGTCGTGTACCCCCCTGAGGATTAATGTAATTATACCCTCAGGTGTTACAGATTACAACAATGGAATGAAATGTATTACGGAAAACCTTTGTATCATTGTCCTTCGAAAGCTAAGTTCTGCAGAAGTCAATGTACTTACCTCATGATAAACAAAAGTGAAATGCTTTGCGTATAGATATCTTAGTTATTATGCTTATTGCCGTGATGAAGAAATTACTGTGCTGTAACGTGTTGTTGTGCTACGGAAAAGGCAGTCTCATTGTAGCTATACCACAAAAGTTACTACTAAAAGATGTTTTACTTTCCAGAATAAAAGAGAAAAACTGTGCAGATATAAAACAGATACACCGCAAAAGAACACATTGTAAATTGTCACTCATTAGTAGTGTCGTGATATAGTTGTGTAGCTGTCAAATAAACTAACCACTGTGTCACCTGGTATCTCTCAGAAAGCACCTTGAATCCATAATGTATTTGCAAGTAAACCAAAATGTTGCATTAAAATCTCATTAGCAGTACTGGTAAATGTTCTAAGTATGTGAGCCTTATAGTCATTACGTAAACGTGCAACTAACAAGCAAGAATGTACACACACAATAACACTGTGTCGTCTGTTCACAATAACAATGGATTCGTAATTTCTGTTTAAATAAGTTCTCTTGGTTCTTGACTGGATATTTAACTTCAAACATTGTTGTATGTTAACAGAATCTAAGTCTGACAAAGCATACTAGTAATGTAAAGTGAAAAGTTATATGGCAAAGACAAAGTTAAAAGCAGATTATCTTCCAATAAACGGTTTTACATGTGAAATGCAGTGTAAACCTTTACTCTTCCTAGTACGCAGAGTTTCAACTTCAACGCAACTATCATGAGGTATACGTCGGATTCTGTAAGGTCCATTGTAAACTAGAAAGAATTTTTGACTCAAGTGTTTCTTCTTATGTGACAATGAATGAGCTTTAATGAGAACTATCTGACCAATATACAATTTCTTTGCATTTGCTTTACCGTGTAGTTTTCTCCTTTCGTCTGCTGCAGATTTTATATTTTTAAGAGCCAAATCAATTATGTCTTTGTGTCGAAGTTTACGTGTATTTGGAAAAGGTACAAGCTCTCTGATTCTGTTCGGTGGTTCTTCATTCTTTAGTACAAGAGTAGGTGGTAAAGCAGTGGAATCATGAGGCATTTCATTCAGCACATTTTGAAATAAGTGTAAATATCTGTCCCAATGCTGATGCTTTCTGTGACAATAAAGTCTGCAAAGCTTATTGATTTCTTTCATAATCCGTTCAGACGGGTTACAATGTGGTGAGTACAATGAAATAAGAACAGGTTTGATTTTATGATTTCGAAGCATGCGTGACCAAACAGCAGATCTGAATTGAGGTCCGTTATCTGAAATGACTTTGCTAACGTGTCCAACTTCACATAAGAAATTTTTAACAAAGGCGTTGGATACAGACCGTCCAGTGACTTTACGTAACGATGTGAAAGAAACAAATTTTGAAATAAGTTCAACAGCGAGTAGAACGTGCGAAAATCCATTAGACGTTCTGACAAGCGGTCCCAAGGGATCAACAGCAGCAAATTCTTTTAATTTAGAAGGAATAATAGGAAACAACGGAGCACGAAGTGAGACTGTAGATGGTTTCGCCTTTTGACAAAATTTACAAATAGACAAGACTCTTCGAATTCTTTTTTCCATATTGTTAAAATAACAAGTCGTTCGAAGAATATGATAACATTTTCGTGGACCAAAATGTGCGTAGCAGAAATGAATGTACCAAATGAGCTTATTAACAAAATCGTCAGGAATGCAAAGTACCCATAGCTTGTCATCAATAGTGCAGCGTTTGAACCGTATGTTGTTTCTAACCAGATAATAATGCCGAATCTGTGTGTGTGTCTTTTCATACCACTTGCTCTTGATGTCTTTCCAAATCGGATCCTTATCTTGTTCATGAGCAATGTCCTTTAAAGATGTGGTGATGAAGTTTTCAAAGGCGACTTTCTGAATGTAAAGAATACTGAAGTTTTTTTCGAGGTTGCCTTCTGTGTTACTTTTCTCCAGCCCAGCCGGTGCGCGTGATAGTGCGTCCGCAACAATGTTCTCCTTGCTGGGAATGTAGACTATTGTGAAGTGGAATTCTTGCAGAAACAACACCCAACGTTTTAACCTGTCATGATTTAATTTTGAAGACATAAGAAATTGTAATGCACGATGATCACTGTATACTTTTACGTGCTTACCAGAAAGAAAGAAACGGAATTTATTAAATGCCCAAACGATAGCTAAAGCTTCCAATTCAGTAACGGAATAATTTTTTTCAGATTTTGTTAGCACTCGGCTAGCAAAAGCAATGGTTTTCTGAACCGTAGTGTCATTTTCTATGGCTTCTTGAAATAAATGGGCACCAAGACCGACTTTAGAAGAATCCGTGCTAAAGCAGAAATCTTGTGACAGATCTGGATGAGCTAGTATTGGCGCGTTAAGTAGCGATTCTTTCAAAGAATTGAATTCCAACTGTGCTTGTTTGTCCCAGTTCCAAGTAGTATTTTTTCCAGTGAGAGAACAAAGTTTTGGTGTAACAAGAATTTGCATATTCAGAAAACGACGGTAATAATTTACGAGACCTAGAAAACTGCGGACTTGTCTTTTTGTGGATGGAACTGGAATGGCTCTGATTGCTTCTAACTTTTCAGGATCCGGCTGAATGCCTTCAGAAGAAATAATATGTCCCAAAAACTTCACTTTTGTCCTACCGAATTTAGACTTTTCCAAGTTAACTGTAATTCCAGATTCTGCAAAAATATGTAACACGCTGTTGAGAATGCGATTGTGTTGTTCCCATGAGGCTTCTGCTATCAGAATATCGTCTACATATAAGGTGATGTGACGTTTTAAGAACTCAGGTAATATGGAATTTAGCCCGCGAATGAATGCTGCTGAAGAAATGTTCAAACCAAAAGGAAGTTTCCGAAACTGATAACAAACGCCGAAACAAAGGAAAGCTGTGTATTTTCTACATTCTGGATGAAGTTCGATCTGATAAAAGCTGGATCTGAGATCAATAGAAGACAACAATTTTACACCATTAAAAATTTGAAGAAGTTCTTCCATCGTCTGCGGCCTGTCCGTTTCAGGAATGATGATAGTATTGATTTGTCTCGAATCTAAGACAAGCCTGATCTATCCATTTTTCTTCTCAACAACATGTAACGGATTATTGTATGAGCTTACTGCAGGCTCAATAATGCCCTCATTAACCATAGATTGTATTTCTGTTCTAACACGGTCCCTATAATGTGCTGGAATTACGTATGGTCTAACACAAAATTTAGTATGCTCACGAACACGAAATTGGTATTGAAATCCCTTGATTGTTCCTGTTTTATGAGTAAAAACTGTGGAATGTTCTTGTAAAATCTCAAAAAGGTCCTGCCTATCAGTGTCATTACAATTCTCAATTGTTTGAATTTTATTCTGAATTAACTCATTAATTTCAAATATGCAGTCGATATCATCCCTGTCAGTTCTTGCAGAGTGATTGTTAGTGTCTAGTTCCGTAGAAAATTCCGAACTGTTGTCCAACAGAAGGTAAAGCCGATTGATTTCTTCGTCATGGTTTGAGAGCCAATCTTCAAATTTCAAAGCTATTGACTTACCTTCCTTCTCTAAACTTATTTCAGCATCGTGAAAGTTTAAGATTGCTTTGAATTCATTCAAAAAGTCTACTCCCAATATAATTTCCGTCGACAATAATGGAAAAAAAGAAAGTTCGTAGAGAAGCTGTGGCTTTGACAAAAGAATTCTAAGTTGGTTTGTTGGCGTACATCTACACTTTTTCCAAAGATTGCACCTTGTAATTTAACCTTACGTAACGGAAGTGTGGGGCAATCGTTCGATTTGTTGCATTTGCTAAAGGCTGTTTCACTTATTACTGAGGTGGGACTGCCAGAGTCAAGTACTGCCGTAAATTTTACGTCATTTACAGTAATGTGAATCACAGGATATGCAATGTTGTTATGTTTTACGTCGTGTTCTTGGAGTAAGATGTCCCTAATGTCTTCCATTTTCATGTAATTACTAGCTATGGCAGCTGCGTCGTTAGTGTCATATGTACGTTTTGTGGCTGCCAGCGGTATGAGTCATTGCCTATTGTCTCTTTGTTGGCGCGCGTCGTTATTGGGGTTTGGAGACCTAACTTCTACAAATTCACCGTGACGAGAGGGCCCTGCTCTGTTTGAATCCCGCCAGTTCTGATGCAATTCACGTCTGTCGTTATGATCACATCGTCTGTCGTCATGTCGGTAGTTCCTGTAGTTTCTTTCTTGTTGGTTAAGTGGTGGAGAATTTCTCCCTGAATCGTAACTGCGCGCTGGACCGTTGCGTCTAAAGTTATTCTGTCTCCCGTAATAATAATTATTTTGGTTCCCATATTGTCTGTATCTCTGATTGTCTCTGTGATAGTCACTACCGCGGAGAGGTGATCTTTCCCTGTAATTATTACAACTCTGCTAACGGTTGTCATACGGGTGGTGTCTGTTTTGGTCACGATATGTGTTGTGAGAATAGCCTTGTCGTGTCCAGTTATTATTTCTTTCATCGTGGAATTGTGACACATGTGACCTGTAATTGTTGTGCTCCTGTTTCCGCATTCCCCGATTGTCAGTGTCAATTTCCAGTTCTTGTAACAGTCCCTGAAAAGCCTCAATGTCTTCTTTGCAACGTCCTGCTAAAATAATATGTCGTAAATGTTCAGGTAATTTGATTAAGCAAATGCGGATGAGTTCTGAGGGGCTGTATGGATTTGACAGGTACTGATTCTTGTGCAACATGTCTTCAAAATATTTCACAAGACTGGAGAATTCAGATTGTTCGAAATGTTTCATCATTATGATGCCATGTTTTACTCGGTCTTGTGTGGCTTGAGATCAATATGCTGAGAGGAAGGCATGGTAAAATTCTCCTTCACTGTGGCAATCGTGAATGACCGATCGCATTCTTACAGCTGGTTCATTCTCTAAGTAGTCATACATAAATTCTAATCAGTGTTCTAACGACCAGTTGGGAGGAAAACAATGAGAGAATTGATGGAGCCATGCTTGTGGATGAATGTCGTTGCCAGAATTCTTAAATGTTTTGAATTTACGTGTAGTAATGAACAGTTTATAGTCAAAATCATCATGTCGGCGAGTCGCATATCGGTCATTGTTAGGTCGTGTCGGCCGTTCCATCTCAAAATTCGGTGCACATTGCCAATTTCTTTCATAACTTCCGAAATGCCCTGTGTTATTATTACGCGGCTTTTCCGTATTTCTAAGTACCTCTTCCCGTGTTGGAGCGCGAGGGTCCTCTGAAATACGTAATTCTTGTATTACCTGTGTCAGCTGATCTTGTACTTCCCGGATTTCTCTTTGGTGTTGCGTATTAATTTGATTCAGATTTTGTTTCAGTTTCCTAATTTGTTCGCTCTCTTCTGTGTCATTAAAGACTGCCGGTTTTGTGTCATTCAGACTATCATCTACCTTCGTAGATAAATTAGTGAATTGATCCGAAAGTTCGGCTACTTTCTCCGATAGTGTATTTATTTCCTCAGTGTGTTTTTCTGAACCACGTTTCAGAGTATCTACTGTGTCCTTTAAGTTTTCCTGAGTTTTTGCAAGTTGCGTAACCGAATCAGTAGAAGCAACTGAGTCAAATTTAGCTTGCAAGGTCTCATGATTTTCATGAACAATAGTTTGCAGTTCTTTAATGGCTGCTTCCTGATTCTGTATGGCATTTTCATGCCGCAAAAAAATAGGTTGAAAATGCTCACAAATTTGTGTTTTTACGTCATTACAGACTTTTTGACATTTCGATTCAATGTTATGTAACTCAGTAGTTAAATCTTCACGTGTTTGTTCAAGAGTTTGTTCCAATGAGTCTAACTTTTGAAGATTTTGTTCCATTGTGTCTAACTTTTTAAGATTTTGTTCCACTGTGTCTAACTTTTTGAGATTTTGTTCCACTGTGTCTAACTTTTTGAGCTGTTGTCCCATTTGTTGCATTAATTGTAATAACAATGCACTGGTGTCTGAAACATGTTCCTCAGTGCTTTTCGGCAGTGAAGTTGCACCGGCAACATTCACATTTTGACAAGCAGAAAATGTGTCTTGACTTATTTGAGAAAACGGTGAGGACCCAAAACCTGAATCTACAGTATTTCCGAGATTGTTTCCTGTCATTTCGGATTCCTGAGGCGAGCTGTTGCTGACCGATCGATCGATAATGCTTCCCTGTTCACTAACTGTTTCACTGTGTACACCATTATTTGCAACCCGCTCCATTTCCCTATGCGCAATTACCAAATTACTACTTTGAACGTTAGTTAATTCATTACTCTGCGGGGCTAACACACTGCTTTCGTCTTCACTGTCATTTCTCAGTTTACTTTGGAGCCTAGTATTACGTTTTTCACACGCCATAATTGTCACAATATTTCACACGATAACACGGAAAAGCACAATTTGAAGAGCAAAATAAAATAACATAGCACTGGAAATAATGTCTACTTAATTGCCAGCGCAGCTGCGAAATACTTGGTGCAAATCTACATGCATGCCACAACTGTTTTACTGTACAACAATGAAAGACTGCAACTACAAAGGAGATTCTCTCTACAATTACGCACTAGCAATAAACAATAGCTACACTAATTGCACAAACTACAAGATAAAAATCAGAAGATTCCAATGAGGTATCCTAGGCTAAGGGTCGACATATGAAACGTCCCCTTTGAACAATTTATACAAGACTGTGCTTAAACTGACATACAATATTTTTAGCGCAACGCAATCTGACTTTCAAAAATCCCTGCAAAAGAATGGCCCTGAGTAACATTAAAATATACCTTTCAGAAATCACTTACCTCACAAAAATCTTCATTACTCGAACTACTGCAGTACAGCGAGCGCCATTACTGCCAGCTAAATAAAAGATTCAAACTACGGAAGGCACTAACTACTGATAGGGATAGTTACAAATGAAAGATATTAATAGAGAACAAACAATGTATTTACCTTGATAGTCATAATATATATACCAGTTCATGACAAATTACAAAACTCCGCCATCTCTCTCCCCACATACACCACTGCTGGCGGCTCACCTCCAACTGCGCAACGCTACGCGCTGTTAACAGCCCAGCTGCCCAACACTACAATGGTGGACAACAATGCAAACCAGACACGGACTGCACACAGCACAGCCAGTGATTTTTATACAGAGGTGGCGTTACCAATAAAAAACCTAAACAGCCTACTTACAATTGTGACAATGGCATATTAAGGCCCCTTACACACGTGCGATTTACGGCAGCGCTGCTGATCTGCGGTTAGCGTTCCATAGTGCAAATAGATGAACATTTACACACGTGGCGATTTGCACGCCGCCGGCAGGGGCAACCGCACGACCATTTGTGCAACAGCGCCTGCCCGCTGCTGGCAACGGCGTTTTCACAGCTGTTACCTTTCACACATGGCCTTTCTTTAGCGTATCAGTCTTTCCCACAGCACCATACGTTTTGATACTGTTCGTTTCATTTGTGAGGTAGAAATGCGTCCTGCTATTTTGGACATTGTAATTCTGTCACAGACAGCAAAGGGCCTGGAAGAGCAATTGAATGGAATGACAGCGTCTTGAAAGGGGGATATAAGATGAACATCAACAATAGCAAAACGAGGATAATGGAATGTAGTCGAATTAAATCGGGTGATGCTGCGGGAATTATATTAGGAAATGAGACGCTTAAAGTAGTAAATGAGTTTTGCTATTTGGGGAGCAAAATAACTGATGATGGTCGAAGTAGAGAGGATATAAAATGTAGACTGGCAATGGGAAGGAAAGCGTTTCTGAAGAAGAGAAATTTGTTAATATCGAGTATAGATTTAAGTGTCAGGAAGTCGTTTCTGGAAGTACTAGTATGGAGTGTACCCATGTATGGAAGTGAAACGTGGACGATAAATAGTTTAGACAAGAAGAGAATAGAAGCTTTCGAAATGTGGTGCTACAGTAGAATGCTGAAGATTAGATGGGTAGATCACATAACTAACGAGGAGGTATTGAAGAGAATTGCAGAGAAGAAAATTTGTGGCACAACTTGACTAGAAGAAGGGATAGGTTGGTAGGGCATATTCTGAGGCATCAAGGGATCACAAATTTAGTACTGGAGGGCAGTGTGGAGGGTAAAAATCGTAGAGGGAGGCCAAGAGATGAATACACTAAACAGATTCAGAAAGATGTAAGTTGCGGTAGGTAATGGGAGATGAAGAAGGTTGACTGAAGACCACAACAACAACATTTGGCACTCAAGATGTAGCGAATACAGCAAAAGGATTGTGAAACGCAGAGCATGGTAAGAATTGTGTGAACTGTTGATTTCAGGATTTGCGAATGAAACAACAGATTGCAAAAACCAAAAAGGTATTTATTTAGAATTAGATGTACTATATGTTACATTATTAGGTACAAATATTAGACGTCCCCCCATCAAATTTTGTTCAGTTGCTAACTCACTGCACCTTCCGGACTTGCAAAGAATTCAGCAAATTTATCTGTGATAACAGCGGCTGATTTGTTCCCTGATCTCGGCATTGTGGCTTCCACGACTCCTTGTAGTCCAACGATGTTCAGTGTGCCTTCGAATGTAAACCCATCTCTACGACGAACGAAATTAAGTAATATGCAACATGCTCTTATTATATCTGAGTCCACATCAAATGAAACATTGAGTGGGCGATTGAATTTTCTCCTTTTGTTGCTGAGTATTCCAAATGTATTCTCTATGAATCGTCTCCTTCGTGATAAAATGGTTCAAATGGCTCTGAGCGCTATGGGACTTAACTTCTGACGTCATCAGTCCCCTGAAACTTAGAACTACTTAAACCTAACTAACCTAAGGACATAACGCAATCCGTGCCTTAGGCATGATTCGAACCTGCGACCGTATCGGTAGCGCAGTTTCAGACTGTAGCGTCTAGAACCGCTCGGCCACCCCGGCCGGCCTTGCATGATAAACGATAATTAAATATCTTTTTGATGACTGGCAAATTATTTCCGCTATGGGGTCTTTGCATATATTCTGTCAAACCGAATGCTACATCACCAACGATTGTAAATGGCAGTGGCTCTCCTCCAGCACATGTTGGTGTCGGTGTCACTTTGTTGTCTCTTATCTTATTAAAGAACGTACTGTTCTTAAAGATTTGTGAATCTGAACCTTTGCCATAAGACCCGACATCTATGTAAACGAAATTACTATATGCATCACAAATTGCTAATGACGCAAATGAGAGAAGGTGTCTGTAGTTAAAGCACTGTGAGTCACTATGCCGCGGCTTAATCAAACGCATGTGTCTACCATCTATTGCCCCTATACGGTTTGGAAAATCTGCAATTGTCTTGTAACGTTTTCCAATAATCAACCACTCCTCTTCTGTAAGCATCGGAAACGTAGACTATTTCAGAATATTCCAAATATTTTGGTAGGTGTGTTTTACTATGCTTGAGGTGGTAGAAATTCCACAATTACAGGTATATGTGTAATGTAGATATGTGAATGTATTTCCTGATGCAAGATGCCTAAAATCAGAGAAGAAATCTTTTTACTTCAGCAACGCAGTTGCAAAAGACGTCGAAAAATATAAGAGATTCGTACACTCGAGAACTGCAAAAACAGAAAAAAGTGAAGAGTGGCACATACCAGGAAGCAGTACATTTTCTTTAAGCAACTTTCGTTCTTAGCACCTATATGTGAAACTGAACCTCCTGTTGAGAAATAAAGACAATATGACAAATTAAGAGTGAAGGACTTATCAAGAACCATCTCCTAATGTCTCAGGCTCTAGCGTTCTCAAAAAGAGACTTTCAGAAGAGCTGAAATTGTTTAGGATACTTGCAGAAAATGTTCAAAAGAAATCAAATTTTATGGAGGAAGATCTTGGTAGATTATTTGTCTTGTCTTTACTACCTCATTTCAAGGCCATATCTGAAGAAAAGCGATTTAATGCGAAATCCGAACTTATGAGTGTCCTGAAAAAATACATTACAAACGATGCTGCTCATGGAAACGTAGCTTTACCACAGGGAAATGTAAGTGGAACGCACTTTGTGGAACGTGGCTCATCTGCTTCCGTGGCCACTTGTAAGGAACAGCTGGCTCAGTCAGCACAAAGGGCGTCTTTGGAGTCACCATCTCAGTTTACTGATACATCACTGTACAAAGATTTTACGTCAACTATTTCTACTTATCTTAATGTGATTGCCAATTCTTCCTCTGCAGAAGTACTCTTTCTCATGCAAGTGTTCTGGCGTGAAATATGGGTTTTCAGCAAATGTAACCGTTCCTCAGAGGTCGGTACTGACATCGTGAATTAGTTGAAGAACTTGGCACTGTCTTCACGTAACTCACGATATACAGTATAGGGGTGTCCGTATATTGTACGAGTGGTGCACATTGGGTGTTGCCAGTATTTACGTTTACGACGTTCGCGCCTGAATTTTCTTTTGATCAACAAAGCCAGTGCCAATACTTCCTCGTATGAGTCCATATTATCGACTGAGCGGGATTGTAAAAGAAAGCATGTACTAAGGAACAGAAATAGTAACTGCAGGAAATGGAAAGTATAAGATAGGGAAAATTGGGCAGTAACACAAGAATTTAGTTTATATTTACACAGCGTGTAATTAGTGTAGACATTTCTATTGGTGACTGAGGACAGTGTACTGAACAATATCACGTCAGTATTTACGTCAATCGCAGAATAGTATTAATTATGGGTTTGTGAATAAGTTGGTACCGTTTCACCATAAGTTTAAGAAATTTAGTAGTTATATATAACAGAAACTGTCGTCATCAATAATATATTGTCCTTCACTATTTACAACAGTCTGTAAAAGCTGGGAGGAAATTTTCGATTCTGCAACTGTAGAAAGCTCTTGGTTTTGAGGCGAAGAACATGTTGGGAGCGCATTTTTATCCGGAAAGAAATTCCTTGAAGGCTGTTCCGTAGAGAGTGGAAAAGGTGAAAACCCGACGGCATAAGATCAGGTGAATAAGATGGGTGCGGAGTGACTTCCAACCTACGTCCCGTATAGTGTTTTTTGTCAGTCCAGCGGCATGCGAGCGGGAGTTACCGTGGAGCAGCATCACTTCATGCAGTTTTCCTGGTCGTTTACGTTTAGCAGTGAAGCACCACGGGGAAGCAATTCTTAGTCCGCCACACTGTTCCAACAGATGCATAACATCATGGATGCGTGCACTTCTTTGTACGGGGAGTTTCTGCTTTGACTTGGCTCAACCGTTACTTTATTTTTCTTATGTTAGCATAAAGACACCATTTCTCGTTAAAAGTAACGCTACAGGATAGGAATGGTCGGTGCTGTTTACGAGGTAGTTGATGACGAGCGAGCAGAGATGCTCATATGGTCACCCGCAAACTTTTCTGGTTTTACAGTATCCATATCCCCGATTTTTTAACTTTCCTATTTACATGCTAATTTCGCACGGTGGGGGAATGATCACAGTTCATCACATCCGCTAGTTGTCGACTACACTGACGTTGATCATCGCGGATTTGTGTGTTTAAACGATCTTCATCAAATCCGAAGGCTTTCCTGAACATGGAGGGTCACTAATGTCAAAACGATCGCTGTTGAAAACCATTTGCTTGTCGTGCTCTCTGCAGTGGCACTTTGCTTGTACACGGCGCAAATGGTTCCAGCTGCCTCCGCTGCAGTCACCCCTAAATTAAACTCAGACGGAAAAATGTGTAGAAAATGTTTCATTTTCTCCACTTGGCACTCCACTTCTTACCGCCCAGAGCTCCACTCACTATCTCCTAATGAAAAGAAGTGAGATACGTAAAATGAAATAGCAACAATGATCTACAAATAAAAAAATTACAATCGATAAATAGACCGACAGACATTGGAATACCTAAAAGCAAAACAAAAAATCTACGCCTGCCGGGGTGGCCGAGCAGTTCTAGGCGCTACAGTCTGTAACTGCGAAACCGTTACGGTCGCAGGTTCGAATCCTGCCTCGGGCATGGATGTGTGTGGTGTCCTTAGGTTAGTTCGGTTTAAGTAGTTCTAAGTTCTGATGACCTCAGAAGTTAAGTCCCATAGTGCTCAGAGCCATTTGAACCAAATAATCTACGAACTTTCGCAACAACCTAATACCTAATACAAGCCGCATATTAGATCCAACTCGCTTTATTTGTTCATGTGACCCAGAAAATATTAGATACAGGCTCCCAGGTAGATGCCATTTTCCTTGACTTCCGGAAGGCGTTCGATACAGTTCCACACTGTCGCCTGATAAACAAGGGAGACGTCTAAAGACGTTAAAGTAACCTCTGGCGTGCCACAGGGGAGTGTTATGGGATCATTGCTTTTCACAATATATATAAGTGACCTCGTAGATAGTGTCGGAAGTACCATGTGGCTTTTCGCGGATGATGCTGTAGTAAACACAGAAGTTGCAGCATTAGAAAATTGCAGCGAAATGCAGGAAGATCTGCAACGCATAGGCACTTGGTGCAGGGAGTGGCAACTGACCCTTAACATAGACAAATGTAATGTATTGAGAATACATACAAAGAAGGATCCTTTACAGTTTGATTATATGATAGCGGAACAAACACTGGTAACAGTCACTTCTGTAAAATGTCTGGGAAAATGCTTACGGAACGATTTGAAGTGGAATGAGCATATAAAATTAATTGTTGGTAAGGCGGGTGCCAGGTTGAGATTCATTGGGAGGGTCATTAGAAACTGTAGTCCATCAACAATGGAGGTGACTTACAAAACACTCATTCGACCTATACTTGAGTATTGCTCATCAGTGTGTGATCCGTACCAGGTCGGATTGACAGAGGATATAGAGAAGATCCAAAGGAGAGCGGCGCGTTTCGTCACAGTGTTATTTGGTAAGCGTGATAGCGTTACGGAGATGTTTAGCAAACTCAAGTGGCAGACTCTGCAAGAGAGGCGCTCTGCATCGTGGTGTAGCTTGCTGTCCAGGTTTCGAGAGGGTGCGTTTCTGGATGAGGTATCAAATACATTGCTTTCCGCTACTTATACCTCCGGCGGAGGTCATGAATGTAAAATTATAGAGAATTAAGCGCGCACCGAGGTTTCCCGGCAGTCTTTCATCCTAAGAAACATACGCGACTAGAACAGTAAAGGGAGGTAATGACAAAAAATGGCCCTGAGCACTATGGGACTCAACTTCTGAGGTCATCAGTCCCCTAGAACTTAGAACTACTTAAACCTAACTAACTTAAGGACATCACACACATCCATTCCCAAGGCAGGATTCGAACCTGCGACCGTAGCGGTCGCGCGGTTCCAGACTGTAGCACCTAGAACCACTCGGCCACACCGGCCGGCGGACGTAATGACAGTGGCACGTAAAGTGCCCTCCGCCACACAGCGTTGGTTGGCTTGCGGAGTATAAATGTAGATGTAGATGCAGATGTTTTTAGGTTGGGTAGTGCCTCCAAGTACATGTGGTAAGAACGAGCCATTTATGATTATTTTTCACTGCTCAGCTACTCCGGTGTTGAAGTGTTGACGCGTTGTCGCAAAACGGATAATCTATACTGCCAGGCGTCATTCAGTTCGTAGCTATGGCCATGCAGAAAAGGGCATATCGTGAAGTTTGTGATGTGTTTATGGGAAGACTGTTAGTCACAGAGAAAAAATAACCGCCATGCTAATGTGCGTACTTAATAAGTTACCACATATAAAAATAACTACGCTTACACCCAATACACCCTGTACTGCTCCTCCACCTACTTGAACAGCAGCATGTACTCAGTTAATATAGCACCCACTTGTTTCTCTGGTTCTTCCTCTTCTTTAAGGGGTGACTCTCCTTCCTGAAACAGTCTGCTGAGCCCATTTGCCACCACGTTCTCAGTTCCTTGAATGTGCCTAGCCGTGTCCTGGCCAGCAAACAAATAAGGACCTGATAATCCATTTCTAGTTGATTCGGGTAATGCGCAAGGTAAATTTTAAATTTCTCTGTCCCAAATAATATAGCCAAAGTCCCAAGTTTGTAAGACGAGTATTTTGCTTCAAAAGTGGGAACTGCCCTAGAAGCATAAGCGATTTTGTGGCCGCTCATACGAGCTCCTGTAGCTGGACCAAAGGGACGTCAGACTTCGATGCATCTGTTTGCACGATGACTCCCTGGTTAAAATACCAGTACGAGCTTCTGAAAGGAAGCATACTTCTCTTTCTCAGATCATTATGGGGTGCCACAAGTTGCGCAAAATTTGACACAAACTTCCGGAAGAAGTTCATAATCCTGACGAATCGAGCCTCCTCCATAACATTGTTTGAAGGACAGCACTACTAAATGGCTTCAATAAAAAGCTGAACAATACTGGATCTCCACTCGAAAACTAAATGCCCAAGGAAGTTATTTCTGTTTCAGCAAACCTTAAATTTGGTGTCTTGAGAGTGACGTTCAGCCTTCTAGACACTGGAGGACGTCTCTAATACATCTGACTGTTCGTCGACATCCTCATGAAATGTCAAGGTCGTCGAGATAGTGGTAAATACATTGGGACCTGAAACAAGGAAGCACCCTGTCTAAAATCGACACGGAATCTTATTGTGGTCGTAGAGGTTCCAGTCCGTGGGGAAAGTGGTTACCGCCTGTGAGACCTCAGCTAAAGAGCTCTGGCAGTACGACTGATTAATGTCAAGGCTGATAAATACCCTCACCTCCTGAAACCACACAAAGCATGAATGAAGGTCAGTCAGGTGAAGTAAATGGAGCACTACACTTTTATTTAGTTCCCAATGGTCCATTATTGGACCTACTCCGTCCTGTCCCTTCTGTATTACGGAGATGGGTGAAGCATATGGCCTGATGACGCCATGGCCAACACTGCATCAATTGTGGCTTTATGTTGTTTCATCTGGGGTGGGAGGCAGGAAACAACCTGTATGGAGATTGTGTACATGTGGCGTCTACAAAGGTAAATACACTCCATCAAACTGCTAAACTGCAAAACGTACCATTACAAAATTTCGTAAAATTAATTTTTTTTCCAAATGCAATGTACACGCTTCCCACCAGCACAGACCCATGCTCTGCTATCTACGTGTAGCAATAACTGGGTATCGGAGAGATGTGGTGCTAGGTTTAGATATGTGTACACACTTTAAAACAATTTATTGCTCCATACAACTGAAATCTCACTCCAGGAGTGTGTTTTCCCTATTTCCAGTTATGTGAGTACAATTACTCAAAAAATATCGAAACACGTTCTTGACAAAATTTAACAGCAGCACAATTCGTAAAAGCTCAAACACGAAAATAGGAAATTAGCCTTACAAATTTGCAATGTTCATAACACAAGTTCGATAGATTCAGGCTGGTTAAGCTCTAGCTACAGCACTCTCAAATTAATGTTTTTAATTGATTAAACAAGCTATCTGCCCAAGTTTCTCAACCTAATCATGTTATAGTTTAAAACACCAGCGCTGGTCAAGCTCCAGCTTCAGTTACAATTTCAGAAGTTAACCTGCGCTTAATGATGCTACCGTTTAATACGACAGTTTTAAGAACAAACAGTGCACACTCTCAGGCACGTTTGAATGACTCGCGTGCGAAGATTAGTCAACACAAAATGCTAACGGCCCACAATAGATTAGACGAATGATCGTTCCTTGAAAAGCTGGTGGTACATAAATGACGTTACGCTCGGCTATTGAGTAAGACAATAAGCAACTCACAGAATCCGCTTCCTTCTCATTAAGAACCGATAGCAGACATGGAGACAGGGCTCAAATCCGTCGCTGGAAGACCGTTTGTTCAGAAAGCGTAAGTTGCGTATTTCACTACCCGCAACAACAGCACCACTTTCTTGCAAACTGTTCCTCAGCTGCGAAACTCTCTGCTACTAACTGATCACGCTGATTAACAGCAGGAAAAATTTCACAGCAGGTCAAGTCACCAATAGTGAGCAGCAGGACGTGAGAGGACAGATCTCCACACAATACCCTTCGAATCTGACCCACTCTGACCACGGAAGGGACAGTCAGTACTTATGGCCAGTGAGTACACGGATGTGCACTTCTTATTCAGAATCCTCCATCATACCAAATTCAGATTGGTAGCAACGTTCTTTGGTTGATTTGGGGAGAGGAAACCAAACAGAGAGGTCTCATCGGATTAAGGAAGGACGGGCAAGGAAATCTGCCACGCCCTTCCAAAGGAACCATCCTAGCAATTGCCTGAAACGGTTTGGGGAAATCACAGAAAAACATAAATCAGGACGGCCGGAAGAGGATTTGAACCGTCGTACTCTCGGATGCGAGCACAGTGTGCTAACCAGTGCCCCACCTATCTCGGTGCACCAACATTAAAATATTTGATGGTATCCTGCCCAGCAGGTGAACTCCTATGGCAAACCGTTCAAATATGCGGAACTTACAAGGTAATGAATATATCGTGACAACTCAAACAACTAAGGAGACTGCCTACACTACGCTTGTCCGTCCTCTTTTAGAATACTGTTGCGCGGTGTGGGATCCTTACCAGATAAGACTGATGGAGTACATCGAAAAAGTTCAAAGAAGGGCAGCACGTTTTGTATTATCGCGAAATATGGGAGTGAGTGTCACTGAAATGATCCAGGATTTGGGCTGGATATTATTAAAAGAAAGGCGTTTTTCGTTGCTACGGAATCTTCTCACGAAAGTCAAATCACCAAGTTTCTCCTCAGAATGCAAAAATATTTTGTTGACACCGACCTACACAGTGAGAAACGATCACCACGATAAAATAAGAGAAATCAGAGCTCGTACGGAAATATATGTGTGTTCGTTCTTTCAGTGCCCTATACGAGATTGGAACAACAGAGAATTGTGAACGTGATACGATGAACCCTCTGCCAGGCAGTTAAACGTGATTTGCAGAGTATCCATGTAGATGTAGATGTAGAAGCGGAAATTGTGACGCCTATAGCACTTGCAATGTGACACGACATCAACGTGATGCGCACGTTGTGCACGTGCCTCGCTGGTCCAGCGCGTATCGAGGCACATACACGTACAGTCTTAGACATAGAAACAGACCGCCGGCCGGCCGCCACAGACACCAAGCCTGATTCGTTCACTTAAGGTGGCCAATAAAATCGACCGCTCTGACAACCCAAAGTCCGGCAATCTGCACAATCTGTCAACGCTGTAAGATGCGGAAGTGTCAGGAGGAACTGTTGCGTACATACGAGACATTGTATTGTTATGTTAGTCCGTGGTCCAACGGTAATCGTCGTGCGTTCTGGGCACACAGTCGCGTGTTCGCGTCCAACCGTATCTCTCTCTTTTTTTTAATCACATTTCGGCCCTCGTCTAAAGTTATAAGTCTGATTGAATGTCGACATAAATTCGCTTCAGATTCTACCCACTAGTAATAACAAATACTTTCAGAAACAAGTCTGCAGGACAGCTCGTGGTTGCGTCACGATCAGTGCAGCTTACGCTCGAGCGTTTCCTCGCGCTGCAGCGGCTACCGGCCACCGGCCAGACACCACACGCTGCCTGAAATCGGGCACCGCCCGTGTGAACGCTACGCGACGCTGTCAGTATATGTACCAACTGTCATTTTCGAATTTGAAGTTCTAGTTAGCATCTTGCAGATAAGAAATGGATTCTGCACACTTGAAAATCATGAACTGAGGTTAAGCGTTGTAACATTGAATGGAACATGGTGTAACATCTGCAACACCGTATTTACTTTTAGTATAACAGAGGGGTGAATGCAGAGGTGGCAGCTCGAAAGATTTGAACTGTATGTGGAGCGAGTGCTTTTGGGAAATATACGCCACAAAAAGATATTCTTGTTTCAACAAAGATCTTTCTAGAATGAATGATTCTCCACATTAAGAAAGTCTCGACTACTGATATAAATGACGGATTACCATTTAACCATCATACGACATTTGCATTCAACAGGCAAAGTTCAGAAGCCTGGTGTAGCAGTCTTGCATGCTCTAATTCGAAACAACAAAAACCAATAGAGTAATTATTATTGCAGTTTTGCTTGAACGTCATCAGGTCACTCATTGTGCAATACTATAACTGGTGACGATGTATGATGTCTTTATCGTTAACTGCCTAGCAAGAAAAGAAGGGCTGAGCACCCCAAAAGACGTAAACTCGATAAAAGAGTAGCGTGAACATAATGTTTTCCATCAGATAGCACCAAAAGTGTGCTTTGCACTACGAATTCATCCCCAAGGGTGTGTCCATCACAGCTGGAATTTGTTGCCAACAATTGAGACACCTTCAGGTCGCAGTGTAAGAAAATCGACAGACAAAACTACGTCATGTGTGCTAATGCATGATAAAGCACTCTGTTGATTTGAGAAACAAAACTATCCAGGAGACCGATAGGGAAGTCATCTCTCAGACACCTGTATTGATAGGGAAGTCATTTCTTAGGCACTTGTCCCTCGGATCGTATACTCGTAAAATTTTACGTTTCCCACACTTGATCGATTAACTGTCAAGGCAATTCATTTCTAAACGAAAATGCTCGTCAGACTACATTGGCTTAATGACATTTTGCTGGAGCGTTGTCTTACGATTCCCTTATTGAGTTTTTTACCTGCCCACTTTTAGCTCTGTTACAAAAGAATTAAAAGTAAGGCTTTCAGCAAGTCTCGAAAGGTGAACGAAGTCAGCCTGCATTTGATAGGCAAGCATGTTACCTCGGAACTGCTTTTTTTTTCTGAAAGTCGGTAGACATCATTTTAAGTTTGAATTGCTGGCAATTGTGAATCAGACGTGTGGCGTTATTTTCGGTGTTTCGATGTGTTGAATTTTTACCAATGATTTCTCTATAGGTTTTTTCTCTCGTAACTGAGCGTTGAAATCTCCCATTAACATTTTCAAGTTCTTCTTGGTGAATTTTGCTCATTATTCGAGTGTGTTCCAGAACTTTTCGACATTTTCTTGGTTTTTCTTATTTTTGGTTTTGGTGGGGGAATATGCATTGATGAGTGAATATTTTTTATTGGTACTCTGGATGCGGATAATATGTCGATTGTTGATGGGTGTGATTTTTTTGACAGAGTTGATGCTGGATCTGTGTACAAGAAATGCCATGCTGAGGGTTGGTGCACCTTTTGTTACCTTTTGTTGTGTTTTCTCTTGAAGATGCGACAGTTTCTGTAATGAAGCTTTCATTATTAGTTAGTCATGTCTCTTGAAGAGCAAGCGTGGTAAGAAAAAAAAGAGACGGTTGGATGCGAACACCCATTTATAATTTTGAAATGCACGACGATTATCACTAGACCACAGGCAAACACACCACTCCAATATCTCGCAACTACATATCACTTCCTCCTGACACGTCTGTATCTTACAGTGTTGCCAGATTGTGCAGATAGCCGGACTTTGCATTGTCAGAGGCGGTTGGTTTTATTGGTCACCTTAAGTGAACGACTCGGACTTTGTGGCGGCTGGCCGGAGGTTAGTTTATATGTCTAAGACTGTACTTTGCACGCGCCAGTTGGCGACATGACAGAATCGAAGTGCACCATCCCTGTAGTCTTTCTCAAATGAATTTACAGAAACTACTCGTCAAAAATATTTGATTTTTTCCTTGCTTGTAGCGTTATATTTTAGCTTCGTGGCAAAATGGCTGTCATCTCGCTAATCGTCATACTTGTTGTGCTATACACATTTTAGTAAGACACTACGCAAAATTCGAAAAGTTTGCAATGAAAAAGAGGGGTCGATATTATTTAGCGTCTAGTGCGTGTTACACTATATGTGCTCCCTGACGCCGTTGGATAAGCAGCTGAGTAGCAAGTCGTATACTCCTAGCTCACTCATTTGTTACATAGTTTAATTCTTAATTTCTTTGCGTGTTTTTGGTACTTGCATTGTTTAATTCATAAATTTCGGGCGTATCATAGTATTTGAGAGTTGTAGCATCGCGTTTTAGTACCTGAATAGTGTAAATTCGCATAGTCGTTTGTCTTCTGTTTTTGTTTTGAACGGCCAGTGTCGGTTGGTCACAGTCAGCGTGCTCCCTGCCGCCGTTGGATAAGCAGCTGCAGCAGCAAGTCGTATACTCCTAGCTCACTCATTTGTTACATAGTTTAATTCTTAATTTCTTTGCGTGTTTTTGGTACTTGCATTGTTTAATTCATAAATTTCGGGCGTATTATAGTATTTGAGAGTGTAGCATCGCGTTTTAGTACCTGAATAGTGTAAATTCGCGTAGTCTCCTTCCGCTGCCGAGCAGTATCAGCAGTGCGCAAGTAGCAGCATTACTGCATTTACTAGGCAATCTTGTCATTTAATAACCGTTTAAATTTTGTTGATTTGTTTGCGCTTTCTGTATATTAGTTCAGACGTTCTTTGCAAAACAGTTTTTAGCATGGATAGGGACTGCAACTGCTGTGTTCGGATGCAGGCTGAGTTGGCATCCCTTCGCTCCCAGCATCAGGCAGTGTTGGCTTCGGTCACACAGCTTGAGGCTGTTGCCAATGGGCATCACTGTGGGGGTCCGGATGGGGGTTTGTTGGGGACGGCCAGCTCGTCCCACGCATCCCCAGATCGGACTACGACTGTAGTTGCCCGGGATACTGCCCGCATTGAGGCTGATCCCTCACCTGTGGTAGAGTGGGAGGTCGTCTCAAGGTGTGGCAGGGGGCGAAAGACATTCCGGAGGGCCGAACGGATGGCTTCTCCAGTTTGTCTGACGAACCGGTTTCAAGCTCTGTCTCAGGCTGATACTGATCTTCCGCCTGACATGGCTGCTTGTCCTGTTCCAGAGGTTGCCCCTCAGTCTGCAAGATCCGGGCGGTCGCAGAGGGTGGGCTTACTGGTAGTTGGGAGCTCCAACGTCAGGCGCGTAATGGGGCCCCTTAGGGAAATGGCAGCAAGAGAGGGGAAGAAAACCAATGTGCACTCCCTGTGCATACCGGGGGGAGTCATTCCAGATGTGGAAAGGGTCCTTCCGGATCCCATGAAGGGTACAGGGTGCACCCATCTGCAGGTGGTCGCTCATGTCGGCACCAATGATGTGTGTCGCTGTGGATCGGAGGAAATCCTCTCTGGCTTCCGGCGGCTATCTGATTTGGCGAAGACTGCCAGTCTCGCTAGCGGGATGAAAGCAGAGCTCACCATCTGCAGCATCGTCGACAGGACTGACTGCTGGCCTTTGGTACAGAGCCGAGTGGAGGGTCTGAATCAGAGGCTGAGACGGTTCTGCGACCGTGTGGGCTGCAGATTCCTCGACTTGCGCCATAGGGTGGTGGTGTTTCGGGTTCCGCTGGATAGGTCAGGAGTCCACTACACGCAACAAGCGGCTAAACGGGTAGCAGGGGTTGAGTGGCGTGGGCTGGGCGGTTTTTTAGGTTAGATGGCCTTGGGCAAGTACAGAAAGGGCAACAGCCTCAACGGGTGCAGGGCAAAGTCAGGACATGCAGGGACCAAGCAGCAATCGGTATTGTAATTGTCAACTGTCGAAGCTGCGTTGGTAAAGTACAAGAACTTCAAGCGCTGATAGAAAGCACCGAAGCTGAAATCGTTATAGGTACAGAAAGCTGGCTTAAGCCAGAGATAAATTCTGCCGAAATTCTTACAAAGGTACAGACGGTGTTTAGAAAGGATAGATTGCATGCAACCGGTGGTGGAGTGTTCGTCGCTGTTAGTAGTAGCTTATCCTGTAGTGAAGTAGAAGTGGATAGTTCCTGTGAATTATTATGGGTGGAGGTTACACTCAACAACCGAACTAGGTTAATAATTGGCTCCTTTTACCGACCTCCCGACTCAGCAGCATTAGTGGCAGAACAACTGAGAGAAAATTTGGAATACATTTCACATAAATTTTCTCAGCATGTTATAGTCTTAGGTGGAGATTTCAATTTACCAGATATAGACCGGGACACTCAGATGTTTAGGACGGGTGGTAGGGACAGAGCATCGAGTGACATTATACTGAGTGCACTATCCGAAAATTACCTCGAGCAATTAAACAGAGAACCGACTCGTGGAGATAACATCTTGGACCTACTGATAACAAACAGACCCGAACTTTTCGACTCTGTATGTACAGAACAGGGAATCAGTGATCATAAGGCCGTTGCAGCATCCCTGAATATGTAAGTTAATAAAAATATAAAAAAACTGAGGAAGGTTTATCTGTTTAGCAAGAGTAATAGAAGGCAGATTTCAGACTACCTAACAGATCAAAACGAAAATTTCTGTTCCGACACTGACAAAGTTGAGTGTTTATGGAAAAAGTTCAAGGCAATCGTAAAATGCGTTTTAGACAGGTACGTGCCGAATAAAACTGTGAGGGACGGGAAAAACCCACCGTGGTACAACAACAAAGTTAGGAAACTACTGCGAAAGCAAAGAGAGCTCCACTCCAAGTTTAAACGCAGCCAAAACCTCTCAGACAAACAGAAGCTAAACGATATCAAAGTTAGCGTAAGGAGGGCTATGCGTGAAGCGTTCAGTGAATTCGAAAGTAAAATTCTATGTACCGACTTGACAGAAAATCCTAGGAAGTTCTGGTCTTACGTTAAATCAGTAAGTGGCTCGAAACAGCATATCCAGACACTACGGGATGATGATGGCATTGAAACAGAGGATGACACGCGTAGAGCTGAAATACTAAACACATTTTTCCAAAGCTGTTTCACAGAGGAAGACGGCACTGCAGTTCCTTCTCTAAATCCTCGCGCAAACGAAAAAATGGCTGACATCGAAATAAGTGTCCAAGGAATAGAAAAGCAACTGGAATCACTCAATAGAGGAAAGTCCACTGGACCTGACGGGATACCAGTTCGATGCTACACAGAGTACGCGAAAGAACTTGCCCCCCTTCTAACAGCCGTGTACCGCAAGTCTCTAGAGGAACGGAGGGTTCCAAATGATTGGAAAAGAGCACAGATAGTCCCAGACTTCAAGAAGGGTCGTCGAGCAGATGCGCAAAACTATAGACCTATATCTCTGACGTCGATCTGTTGTACAATATTAGAACATGTTTTTTGCTCGAGTATCACGTCGTTTTCGGAAACCCAGAATCTACTATGTAGGAATCAACATGGATTGCGGAAACAGCGATCGTGTGAGACCCAACTCGCTTTATTTGTTCATGAGACCCAGAAAATATTAGATGCAGGCTCCCAGGTAGATGCTATTTTTCTTGACTTCCGGAAGGCGTTCGATACAGTTCCACACTGTCGCCTGATAAACAAAGAAAGAGCCTACGGAATATCAGACCAGCTGTGTGGCTGGATTGAAGAGTTTTTAGCAAACAGAACACAGCATGTTGTTCTCAGTGGTGAATCGTCTATAGACGCTAAAGTAACCTCTGGCGTGCCACAGGGGAGTGTTATGGGACCATTGCTTTTCACCATTTATATGTAAATGACCTAGAAGATAGTGTTGGAAGTTCCATGCGGCTTTTCGCGGATGATGCTGTAGTATACAGAGAAGTTGCAGCATTAGGAAATTGCAGCCAAATCCAGGAAGATCTGCAGCGGATAGGCACTTGGTGCAGGGAGGGGCAACTTACCCTTAACACTGACAAATGTAATGTGTTGAAAATACATACAAAGAAGGATCCCTATTGTATGATTATATGATAGCGGAACAAACACTGGTAGCAGTTACTTCTGTAAAATATATGGGAGTATGCGTGCGGAACGATTTGAAGTGGAATGATCATACAAAATTAATTGTTGGTAAGGCGGGTACCAGGTTGAGATTCATTGGGAGAGTGCTTAGAAAATGTAGTCCATCAACAAAGGAGGTGGCTTACAAAACAGTCATTCGACCTATACTTGAGTATTGCTCATCAGTGTGGGATCTGTACCAGATCGGTCTGACGGAGGAGATAGAGAAGATCCAAAGAAGAGCGGCGCGTTTCGTCACAGGGTTATTTGGTAACCGTGATACGTTACGGAGATGTTTAATATACTCAAGTGGCAGACTCTGCAAGAGAGGCGCTCTGCATCGCGGTGTAGCTTGCTCGCCAGGTTTCGAGAGGGTCCATTTTTGGATGAGGTATCGAATATATTGCTTCCTCCTACTTATACCTCCCGAGGAGATCACGAATGTAAAATTAGAGAGATTAGAGAGCGCACGGAGGCTTTCAGACAGTCGTTCTTCCCGCGAACCATACGCGACTGGAACAGGAAAGGGAGGTAATGACAGTGGTACGTGAAGTGCCCTCCGCCACACACCGTTGGGTGGCTTGCGGAGTATAAATGTAGATGTAGATGTAGATGTAGATGTTGCTGCGAATGAAATTTAGCTACCATACTGAATTTTTCTTTAGACTTGAGAGGAGGTCTCCATCTGTCTCCGATCTCAAGAAAATGGATCCTATGTAGCACAATCAGTCCCGGTCGCACGCCAACGAGAATGAAATCCGCACATCTCTCATATCTCCTAAACCGTTTGAATTATCGAAACGAACTTTTGGAGAGTGATAGCACACAAGGAGGGGATTATTTTGCCAGATTATAAACACATGGAACTTTCTTATATATGGCGATATATCGAAAGCTACACTTCAAAATGGTTCAAATGGCTCTGAGCACTATGGGACTTAACATCTGAGGTCATCAGTCCAGACTGTAGCGCCTAGAACCGCTCGGCCATTTAGGCTGGCAGCTACACTTCCTATTTTATTTTTTTCACTCCAGTGACTGTAATTTTTTTTTAAAGTTACCGACAGATAGTAAAACAAAAGTTTCCTAGTATGAAAATTTCTTCTCCTATGTTACTGGAAACCGACTTAATGAGATTTTTCGTAAGCTATTGAGCTCTCTGGTAGCCAACTGCTTGTTTAATGAGGCACTCTGTTTCAGAATTCTGCGTAATAGCTGCTGCAAGATGAGTTTGCGCAAATTATACTGTTTTTTGGTAAAAGAACTACAATGAAACTGTCAACATGAGAAACGTGGCCGTTACTTGGAAATGGTGTCGCTTCTTCGAATGAGAGAATGTTAACGATTCAAACAAAAATAAATCGCCAGTTCTGTTCTAATTTTCGTTGAATCCCCGTAACCCACCGTATTTTTAACACTGAACGACTGGAATTAGAACTTAATAAAGGACTTCATTCCTTTTCTTCATCTGAGTAGGCGATATTGACCTTTCGTTCGCTCACCATCAAGGGGCACCACCAGCTTTCATCGGCTTTCGCATCGACAGAATCCAGCCGATGCGTGGGCGGGCGCCCCCAGTTGATACAGCGACCCAGCGTCTGCCTTTTTTCCGTGTGGTGGCATAAGAAGTTCCAAATAGTCACACAAGTGGTGACAGTATTCACAACACATTGCATTTAGTTTAAGTTGAGAGTCAACGACACTCATTCCTTAAAGCGTCGTTCCTTTGAGGAGCCCTCTGGATTTTGCTACAATTTTCTAGCGTCGCGAATTCTGCGTGTACAACAGCATCATCCATGAAAAGCCTCATGGAACTGTCAACAATACGAGTAGGTCAGTTGTATATATTGTGGAATGTATTGGTTCGGTAACACCCCCAAAGTTACTTTCACGTCTGAAGACTTCTCTCCATTGAGAATGACATGCTATACTTACTAGAAACTCTTTCCAGTCACTCAGTTGGTCTCATATCCTGTACGCTTCTATTTTTTGGATTAGGCGGCCGTGCAGAATTGTGTCGAAAGCCTTCTACAAATCTAGGAACAAGGTATCTACCTGGGCGCCTGCATCTAATACTTTCTGGGTTTCGTGGATCAACAGAGCGAGCTAGGTTTCACAGATATGTTGTTTTGGGAACCTACGTTTATTGCTACAGAGGAAACTTTCAGTCACCAGAAATGTCACAATACGCGAGCATAAAACAAGTTCCAAATTTCTACAACATACCAACAACTTCGTGAAATGGGAATCATCTGTGCTTTTCACCAATCATTTAGGATCACTTAGTTCCCTCAAATAACTGTGTTACACTGCTGCAAGAACAGGAATAAGTTCTTTATCATACGTGGTATAGAAGACTGGGTATCTAGGAGAACTGAGCTTCGAGGATAAATATGGGTATATATAATGTTACTTCATATAAACGTCAGACATTAGTGGCTGGCCAGTGGTGCCATGCCTGTCTCTCGGAACTCATCACCTAATAGTTCCAGTTGGTAAGGATTTAGAGGATGTCCTGACCAGGGCTACAGTGAACCATCTTCTGTTATGAGTAAGACCAGGACAGGAAGCGAAATATATGGACTTGTGTTATCTTGTTGAAATACAAGGTCTCGGATACCTCGAAGGCAGACTGCAGCCACCAGCCTCAACGTATCAGAAATGAAGCGGCCACTGTCCAAATGACCGAATATGGCAACCAGAGGTGATCTTGTTTAATTCCAGTGGTAGACCATACGATCACACCAGCTGCTGACCTCATTAGGCTATGACGACCGCAGACTGTCAACGTTCATTCTCCTAGTACTTTCGACACATGGATACATCCATCGTCATGGCATCGGTGGAATCAAGACTTGTCTGAAAAGTTGACGCGATGTTGTCGTCGCCGCAACAGTATAGCTGCCCCTCTCTGTTGCCGCGTCAAGGGCAACCACAACAAATGTCGCTGTGACAGATAGTCATGCTCCAGACGTTGTTGCACTGTCCTTGTCGATACTTGTCTTAGTGAAGACGCACTACAAGTCGGTCACTGTCAGACTGCGACACATGCTGGTAGATGGTTTCCCTTCCTGCATGAAGTTAGATAGCTATCTACTTGGTGAGGTCTTACTTAACTTGATGCCAGTTTGACGTTTTCTCCATGCCGCCTTCATGGTGTTTTAATTCCCAGTGGTGTTTCTAATTCCAGAATATACTTGGAAACATACTGTGGTATAACATGGATAACCGAAAATCGCTAATCGTGTTTCTATGTTTGAAAGATGGCGTCTGTTCAAATTTCACGCCAGTCGCGGAAGCGTGATGCTAGTGGCAGTACTATGAGGATACAAATCAAGTTTACTTTAAAAACACCCTGCAAAGGTCAACAGCGTTATTTACCTTTAAGGCTGGACGTATTGAGTTGATGTCGGCCAAGAATGCATTTAAGACGACCAAGACGCCATATCAGCACTTCAGTGAGTTTCGCCTAAGTCGTGTAATAGGGTTACGAGAAGTTGAATGTTCCTTCCGTGATACTGAAGAAAGACATGGCAGGAATGTAGCCACTGTACATGATTTCCCGCAACGGTGGTCACGGGAAACTACGTTTGCAAGAAGACCGAGCTAGAAGACGGGCACTGCAGAGAGGAAAGACCATCCTATCCGGCTTATGGTTTTGCTGCGTCGTACTGCGTCTGCAGTAGCAATTCGAGCAGTAGTTGGCACCACAGTGACAAATCGGCTACTTCCAGGACAGCTCTCAGGTAGACGCCCAGTAGCATGCATTTCACTGATTTCAAACCAACGCCGTTTGCGACTTCAGTCGTGTCAAGCGAGAGTTTGCTTGAGAGCGGAGTGGGGGCCTGTTGTGTTTTATGACGAAAGCTGGTTCTTCCTGGGCTCCAGTGATGGTCATTTGTCTATTAGAAGGAGGCCAGCTGACGGCCTGCAACCAACCTGCCTGCGTGCTTGACACACTGGGCCTAAACCTGGAGTTATGGTGTGGGGTGCCATTTCGTATGATAGCAAGAGAACGCCATGGTTATCCTACACAGTCTGACTACAAATTTGTTCGTCAGTCTGTTGGTTTGACCTGTTGTGCTGCCATCCATCATCTCCCTTCAAAATGGTTCAAATGGCTCTAAGCACTATAGGACTTAACATATGAGGTCATCAGTCCACTAGACTTAGAACTACTTAAACCTAACTAACCTAAGGGCATCACACACATCCATGCCCGAGGCAGGATTGGAACCTGCGTCCGTAGCGTTCGCACGGTTTCAGACTGAAGCTCCTAGAACCACTCTGCCACAACGGCCGGCCATCTTCTTTCCAGGGAGTGCTTTCCAGAAGGATAACTCTCGCTCACATACCGCTCTTTTAATCAGACATGCCCTACAGAGTGTCGACATGTAACCTCGTTCTTGTTGATCGCCAGATCTGTCTAAAATCGAGTACATTTGGGACATCATCTACAACCAGCATTAAACATCCCTGTATTGCCTGACGAAATATAACCGGCATGGAACTCTATCCCAGAAACTGACATCCGGCAACTGTACGGCAGAATGTATGCACGTTTGCGCACTTGCATTCAACAGTCTGGCGGTTACACTGGTTATTAATGTACCGGCATTACACATTATTAATGGCTTTTGCCCGGCTTACATTGTCCTGTGGTCTTGCAGTGTTAATCACTTAAATATTTAGACAAACGTATATCCCAAATTTCATTAGTCTATATAAGTGCAGAATATGAAATGAAATAGAGTGCACATGCACTGAGTACAGAACATATCAAGAAATGACAAAATGTATACGCAATGAGTACACAACATATTAACAAATGACATAAAGTGCACACGCACTGTATATATTTTTACCATTTTACAAGACCTAGGATACGCAATGAGTACAAAACATATTAACAAATGACATAAAGTGCACACGCACTGTATATATTTTACAATTTTACAAGAACTAGGAAAGGAAAGGGAAGGATTGCATCATGGTTGTAGCACAGTAGGTTGCACATAGCTGCACTGAAAGTCCATACCTTTCTGCAGAGGCACAACACCAAGTGAGACAATCTGGAGTTCTCTTCCCTGAAGTATTAATCAGTGTAGCCAAGACACTGAAATGTTGTATTAATATTCAATGTTATCATTTTGGTAGTACATTAGGTACACCAAACAGTACGACCATAATAACATCTCCATCGTTCAAGGTGGTGGACAGCATGATGTGTCAACACCACACTCTTGTAGAATCCATACTCTTTCACCAACGTAGAATTAGTGCAAAAACCAAATATAGTGCCCCATGATCATGACGATGGACAGGACAAACGGATATTGCAGTTATTTCTGGTAATTAGGTCAGAAGGTGAATGGCATTAAGTCTTACGCTAGTCATCATTGAGAATTACACTAGTCTATCAACCGATTTGAGTAGTTGTTGGCACTAATTGCCTAGTTACTAAACATTTATGAACTATGTATAGAGAATTACAGAACATTATTCATAAGTCATCTAATTACAGTAAACATTGGCACTCATTGGCCAGTTACATACCATTTTATGCATTGTTCAGAAGTCATAATTTAAAACAAGAGTTAATTAATGGCATAGCATTTACATAATTCATCTAATTATAGTAATCATTGGCATTCATTGGCCAGTTACAAACCATTTTTATGCATTGTTCAGAAGTCATCATTTAAAACAAGAGTTAATTAATGGCATAGCATTTACATAATTCATCTAATTATAGTAACAATTGGCATTCATTGGTCAGTTACAAACCATTTTTTTGCATTGCTCAGAAGTCATCATTCAAAACAAGAGTTAATGAGTGTAGCATTAAGCTACTGGTATTCATGTATGATATCATGTAAGTGACATAAGACAAATTTAAAATATAAGAAACAGTGGCATTCATTGGCCAGTTACGAAGTATTCATATAATTTTATAAAACATTATTCAGTATTATTCGGAAGTCATCATTCAAAATGAGAGTTAATTATTGGCATAGCGTTTATAGAGTATAACAAAAATATTATTTACACAAATTATTGGCATAGCATTTATGCATTATTACAAAAGATCATTCAGTATTACTCAGAACTCATCATTCAAGTGACATAGAACATATTTAAAAATGTAACACACTGTAACTATTACTCAAGGTCTGTGGTCCAATAATACATAGATATAATGGATTCAATACATCTGAGAAATTTGCATTATATTTAGAACTAGAAATACATCTTAAACTAGTAGCATTATTGAGTTGTATACTGGTAATAGCTGGGACTGGTAATACATTTTTTTTTGTTCTAACAATGCATTGCGTTGAGATCGATAATTAATTGCTGGGGCATGAAAATATTTGCTTTTGACTTATTGCTTGAAATAAGTATTAATAATGTCATTCGTCATGAGTCAGCTGTAGCAAGGTTATGAAACAAGTAAAGTATATGTGATCACATTCATGAATGACACACGCAAATGGGTAAAAAAAATGGAAGTACTAGAACAGGTTTAATTACTAACTGCTTATAGCACATTAATTTCAAGAGTAGCTTCTCCTGGAAAAAAATACAAAATGGATTGTTGAGCTGAAAGAAAAAACGCGTATTATGCAGAAAAGTAACGAACTTAGAATTAACAGGTAATGAAACGTGTACTCAATATGTATGTACTCTGGCTGTCCTTTCCAAAACATTCAGTCATTATACCATGCGACATAAGACATACTGTCAAAACGAATTGCAACAAATACTTAAATAACTACATAGCATCTCTTAACTAATAGTAAATATATAAACTTCATCATTATCCTCAACTGTAAAGAAAAACTTCATTATTCATATTACCATAACTTCATTACTATCATCACCTGCAAAGAAAAACTTCATTATTCATATTAGCATATTCTTCATATAACTATTCATCATCATTCATTATCATCTGCAAAAAAGCCACTTCATTATTCATTATATATATTACCATTTACTTCATACAACTATTCATAGTATAGAGTTTCTTATTTGTAGCATATTTCAACACTAAAACTAAGATGTGTAGTTCTGTCTGAGAGCTTGCATCAATCTCCACGCATTCTGAAAGAAAAATAATTAGTTAAGACTGCTATCATACGATGTGTATAGTATAGTCTTGTTAATGCTTGTTGATTCTGATCCATTTACTCTTCATGACTTGGTATTGCATTTTATGTCGTTCATTCCGAAGGTGAAATTCCCATTTCATAGTAATCCACTGTGGTTTGATTAAGTTATTAGCTTTACACGTTATTGCTTTCGGAAAATGATGAATAAGGATTAATATCTTGCATTTAAATCATATACTCATTAAATAAAACTTGTTTCTAGTGATACAACTAAGCATACAGCATAGCATGACAGGAAACGTACTATGTCAAAAACATAGACAGTTTTCAAGTGCAAAAAATGTACACAGAGTATCATAATGTAGTAGCAAAAAAATGTAAAATAGTCAAGATATTGAGATATCATAAGGAAAAATGTCAAAGTCAACTGGTGTTCGTTATATCTTAAAGATTACATAGTGCATACAAACAAAACAGGAAAACAATCATACATACACGAAAAATGGAAAATGTGCACGGTCTGATATATAACGACAAGAAAAGCGACCTACTAACCTTACCTTGCCGGGCACTTGCCAAGAAAAAATATGATAATCATCAGTAAGTAGTCACATAGATGGAATTGCATAATTGGTCTTAAATTATGTAAGTTTATCTGGTAAAATGTGCACAGTCCGATGTATAACGACAAGAAAAGCGACCTGCTAACCTTACCTTGCGGGGCACTTGTCAAGAAAAAATATGATAATCATCAGTAAGTGTTCATATAAATGTAATTGCATGAGTGGTCATATAAAAATCAGGAAATGGCATTACAGTGTGATAATCATAAAGTATGTTCATTCAATAAAGGGCTTAATATTGGAGACATGGTGATTGCCCTTGCTTTTTCTGGTTCTCAAAGTTTCGACGTGTACTACATTGGAGTGAGGAATGCTGCGAATTCTATATGGACCTGCGTATAGAAGCTGAAATTTACAACATCTACTCTTTCCTCTGTTGGATAAATAATATGTGCGTACTATTATCTTCTGTCCAATGTGAAAGTCACGGCGTGTACAAAACTGTTTTTGCTGTCTTCTCCGGCGCTCTGCGGCACGTTTGATGTTGTTGAGCGCAATGTCAATTATTTCATGGTGTCGTAGTCGACGAGATGTAGGAAATGATACTAATTCTTTAATTTTGTTAGGTGGTTCAACGTTTTTCAATACAACAGTCGGTGATAGCATAGTAGATTCATTTGGTATGGAGTTAATTACATCCTGGAATGAGAGTATGTGCGTATCCCAATCAATATGTCTTTTATGGCAGTATATTCTACACAGTTTACAAATTTCTTTCATTAGACGTTCACAAGGGTTCGAAGAAGCGTGATACTTGCATATATAGTTGGGAGAAATGTTTCTTGTTCGTAACATACGTGCCCATATAGCAGATCGAAACTGTGGTCCATTGTCGGAAATTACTTTCAATACATGTCCTACATGAAATAGAAAATGTTTTACAAATGCATTCGAAATAGTTTTAGCAGTAGCTTTGCGTAACGGAGTGAAGGTAACATACTTCGAAGTGAGTTCAACAGCGACAAAGATGTAACAAAAACCTCTATCAGATCTGGGAATCGGACCACAAATGTCTACAGCGGCCGTGTATCCTAATTTTGCAGGTACAATGGGATGTAACGGAGGAATATGTGAAGTTGTGTCTGACTTAGCTTTCTGGCAGATTTTACATGACGCTAAAACTCGTCGAATACGTTTCTCCATGTTGGCAAAATAACAGTTCTGTCTCAGTATAAGAAAACATTTTCTGGCTCCGTACTGTGCGTAACTTAAATGAGTATACCGAATTAATTTGTTAACAAGTTCGTCAGGAATGCATAGTAACCAGTTGTTGCTGTCAGGGTGAGAGCGGCGAAACAGAATGTTATTGCGTACAGTGTAATGGTTTCTGATGGTAACATTATCCCTATCTTGCTAAAGGCGTTTAATTTCTTTCCATACGTTGTCTTTGCTCTGCTCTTGTGCTATGCCTCGTAATGATGCCGAAATAAAATTTTCGAATGCAACTTGTTGAATATACATGACGCTAGAATTTGCTTGGCAGAAGTTGGTTGCGATGTCTTGCTGATTGTTGCTGAGAGAACGGGATAGTGCGTCTGCTACAACATTTTGTGTACCAGGAATGTGAACAATTGTAAAATTAAATTCCTGTAAATAAAGTTTCCATCTGCTTAACCTATCGTGTGTCAATTTTGCTGAAAGTAAAAACTGGATGGCTCTATGATCTGTGTAAACGGTCGTATGTCTTCCATAAAGAAAATGCCTGAATCTCGTAAATGCCCATAAACACATAATGTTTCAAGTTCTGTGACAGAATAATTGCGTTCAGCAGGTGACACAATGCGACTCGCAAAGGCGATGTTTTTAATTACTGTAGTGCCATCTTCTTCAATTTCCTGAAAAATGTGTACGCCTAAAGCGATGTTAGAACTGTCGGTGGCAATGGAAAAATTTCGAGTAGCATCTGGATGTGATAAAAGTGGCGCATTCAACAAAGCATGTTTCAGATTAGCAAATTCAGACTGCGCTCGGCTATCCCACGACCAAATAGTGTTTTTACCTGTCAATTGACATAATCTAGAGGTGTCTAAAGCAGAGTAATGAATAAATTCACGAAAAGAGTTAATTAAACCCAAAAAGCTGCGTAGTTGTTTCTTCGTCGTAGGTAGAGTAATGTCACGTAAAGCTTGAAGTTTTTCCGTGTCAGGCGCAATGCCTTCTGCTGAAATTACATGTCCATGAAAATGTATAGAAGTTTTGCCAAAGTGCGATTTGCTAAGGTTAACTGTGAGTCCCTGTGCACGAAAGGTTTGTAACAGTTGTTCAAGAATCAAATTGTGTTCAGACCAGTTAGCTTCTGCAATAAGAATGTCGTCTACATACGTTGTGATTCTGTCTTTCAGTTCTGTCTGAAGTATAGTATTCAAACCGCGGATAAATGCAGCTGAAGAAATAGTTAAACCGAACGGTAATTTGCAAAATTGATAACAGTCACCAAAACAGAGAAAAGCCGTGTACTTTCTGCAGTTCGGATGGAGCTGAATTTGCCAAAATCCCGATTTAAAACCTAATGTGGAATAAATAGCAGTACCATGAAATATCTGTAGAAGTTCTTCTAGTGTCTGTGGGCGATCTGTTTCATTAATAATAATGTCATTGATGTGACGCGAATCAAGTACGAGGCGAAGTGAACCATCCTTTTTCTTAACAATTTGGAGCGGGTTTATGTACGGGCTAACTGCAGGTTCAATAATTCCTTGGTCAAGCATAGCTTGCAATTCTTTCTTAACTTGATCTCTGTGAATGCATGGAATAGGATAATGTTTGGCTTTAAATGTGTCGTGCTGTTTATCTTGAAATTCATACATAAATCCGGGAATAGTACCAGGGATGTTGTCAGAAACTGGAGCTTGCTGTAAAAGAATTTTACGTAGCTCTGAACGTTCGTCGTCTGTATTTGCACTGCTCTGTTTAACTTTATCAGAAATCATTTGTATAACGTCATAGTCGGCTTCGTCTGGAGTATTATAGTTGTGTACGTACGTATCTGTGAACAATGTGGAATGACAGTCTATGTTACGTGATGCAGAAATGACCTCTGTCCGATTAATTGTTTGTTCTTCTGCAGATAAAGAGTGCTGAAATTCTAATGTCAGTTGTACATTTTCATTCTTTAACATTAAATACGAATTCTGAAAGTCAATAATTGCGTCATGTTGTACCAGAAAATTCGTACCTAAACTAACGTCTGTTGTCAATAAGGGAACAATCCAAAAATTTGAGTAAAACGTATGACCTACAATACAAAATGATAAGTGTGTCTGTAACTTTACATCTACTCCTTTACTAGATACTGCTCCGTTTACTTTAGTTTTGCCTAATGGTAACGTAGGATAGGTATTCTCTTTGCTACATTCGTTGAAAGTTTCCTCATTTGTAACTGACATAGGTGATCCAGAATCGATTACTGCTGAAAATTTTGATGATCCAGTCTTTCCTTCAATGGCAGGGTGGGAAATGGTTTTTTGAAAAACTAGTTTTTTATGCAAAAGAGTGTCTCGGATGTCGTCAAAAGTAATAACATTTTCGTGAACAAGATTCTCTGTGTCAAAAGTATTGCTTGCGTTGCTGGAAGATGCAACCTGTACTGTATCTAGTCAAATTCTTTCTGACGTGCTGATATTTTCGGGAGGATGCTGTGGCATTTCAACTATTTGTACTGTTCTGTTATTTCTTCCTTACGTATTACGTTCGGGATGATACCGACTGTCTGGTTCATTCATGATAATCTGTCGTTGCGTATGATTCTGCTGCTGGTAAGACCGACTGTTACGCTGAAAATTGTGCTCATTATTTTTACGTCTGTCATGATAGTCATTGCTATAAGGCGCGTTGCAATAGGAAGTGAAATGATGCGTTTTCTGTACGTACTGATTTCCATGCTGCTGTGCGTCACTATTTGGTGGAGCCGACGCTATACGTGTAGGCGGCGAAACATTAAAGCTTGGTTGACCTTGCAGACTACATTGTTGGTTAGGTATGCTAACCGGCTGGTTTTGTTGTTGTTGTGGGGAAAAACCTCTATTGTTACCAAAATATGTTTGCGATTGCTGAAAACTTTGATGATACTGATGATTAAACTTTTGTCTAGTATTAAAAAATAACGCTGGTAGTTGTCATTTCGGGAGTGTCTAAAGAAAACTGTCACTTTCAAGTATTATGTGACTTATCAGATTTTCTTTAATCATTCTTATTTCTAGATAGATCGATAGCTGAAGAGCTGTTTTGATAGATATAAAGGATAGTAAAAGAGAAGGCAACAGTGCAGAAAACTAAGGATGAAATAGCACTACTACGGCTCGGGGTCCTGTGCACGCTACGGCACATATTCATCGAAGTGTAATGAATCCCCTGAGGTCAATAACGCAGTGCAAATAAATTTTGGTTTCTGTGTTACAGGCAATGCCGGTGAAAATTCAAAAGCAAATTGTTGTATCCAGTCCATTTCTAGTTTCTGCCTTACAGGCTAAGCTGGAGAAAATACAAAAGCAAATTGTGGTATCCAGTCCAAAGCGTGACTATGTGTTCTGTCATTATTAAGTACATTAAATTTTCGCACGGATAGAAAGTGCTTGTAATCAAAATTATCGTCTCTGTATGTATGAACAGGTTCAGGGTTGTATGATAATCTGTTTATCTGTGACTGTTCGGAATCTCACTCACGTACTCTCTATAAATTACCTAAATTATACTGGCTGTGTGAGTCTCACAAATGTTTGAAAAGTGGCGTATGCTGTGATGTGTTGAAGACTGAAATATTTTTCATCTCTGTCACTTCTTGCTGCAAAGATGACAATTTTCTACGTAATGTATTATTGGACGAACCTACCTCACTGATTGTCTGCTGTAAATTTTGGAATTCGTGTGTTTGATTAAACGAAACTGGTGACTTATCGTTTGATTTGGTGTCGCTATTATTTTCGATAACATCAATACGACTGGCCAATTCATTAAATTTTTCAGTCAGTGCTTTTACCTGATCATCGTTTTTAGTATCACAAGCATTAATTTGTTTTTGTATTTTACGTGTGGTTTTGTTCAATTTCTTAACGTCTGCTTTGATGGCATTGGGATCCCGTATTAATTCCAACTTTTCAAGTCTGTTGGTCATTGTGTGAAAGTCTAATGTGTGTGTGTCTGTTTTTGTTTTAAGATCGGAGATTTCATCATGTAATTCGATGTTCAACTGTTTGATAGTATTAATTTCGTCTGATACTGTAGCAATATTGTTGTCTACGTATGTTTTTGCTTTCGTAAACAATTTACGCTTATCTTCCTGTCTTTGTGCAGTAATTGTTTCCATGACTTGTTGCTTTACTTTATTCTATTCCTGTATAGATTTATTGTAACGCGTTTCACTATTTTGTAGGTGGTGATTAAAACGTTCGTCAATTTGGCTGTTCTGTTGGTCAAATTTCGCGTCTACTTTCGCATCCAGTGTGCGCGAAAGTTCTGCTGACATTAATTTAAACTCGTCGCGTAACTGTGTTGCGTTTTCAGATCATTGTTTAGCGACTGCAGTAATTTCATCTCTAAGTGATTTAGTTGTGGCTGCATGTGTATTACTTAATTCTTGTGCCACAGATCTAATTTATTCACTACTATTCCTAGCACAAGCCTTAATTTCCTCACGTAATTGTTCTTTGGTATCATGACATTGCACGACAACGGCTGTAATTTGTTCACTAAGTTGTTTATTCCGTTCATGAAGTTGTTTGAAATTTTCATTAAGGTTTTCTTGTTTTTCATTAAGTTATTTGTTCGATTCATTACAATGTTTGAAATTTTCGTCTTGTTTTTCATTCGACTGTTTGGAATTGTTGTATATTTTTTCATTACGTTGTAGCAATAATGCCATAACTTGATCCCAGCCAAAATTAGCGACTGTATTTTCTGTGCTATTTGATGGTGTATCTGCATTTGTCACTTTTTGTGTAACCATTTGGTCATTCTCTGATTCTTGAAAAGGTTTGCCAATTGGATGTACACTATTGGTCACTACATCGGAATTAAACAAATCTGACATATTTTGAGTACATTGTTCACCTTCTTTAGAAACAATTATCTGTTCGCTACGTAAATTTTGCAAATTAGTTGTGTCAAACTGGGCAGCGTTCATTGTAACGGAACGTGCCGCGTCATCAATTGTTACATTACGGTGGACATAATTGAATATGTTTGCTCATCATTAGGATCAATATCATTACTAGTGATCGGCACACACTGATTATCTGTAATTAGAGGATTATCACTATTACACTGAGTGTCGCAAGTATTGTCGGTCAAATTATTCGAGTCAGATATTTCACTCATTGTACATCGCGATGTACTGTTAACAGTTTTTCACGGCATTTTTCAAAAAATCAAAATTAAACACAAAAATGAAATAAAGACGAAATTTAAAAAAAATGGAACAAACACAATTACAACAAAGAGCAATAAATTGCCGATGATGTGTAAAAGAAAGAGTAACAAATTAGTAAATGCGTTGCGCCAGATACCAACTACATTTAAGTAAATAAGAGCAGACTACTTTTCAGAAATTCACAAAGAAAATACGATCCTGGCCGGTTGTCGCCAAGTGTAACCTCCCCACAAAATTTAAATAAATTATATGAATAATATTCCCCACCAAAATTCGTTCCCATTTAAAGTAACCTCAAAACATAAATATTCCTAAACCTCTCAACAGTAAAAGTTATAATTATGTCGTTCACATTCAGTGTAACGTACCAACAAAATAATTTCCGTAACCTGGTAATAATACAATGTAACTAACCTCTCAATTAAATTGTCACCCACTTATAATTTTTCAGTGATTGACTGTGAATTTAACCTGGTAAATTGTGGACGTCAGCAGTGCTGCGTCATGGCCCTGAGAGATCATTCTGAATGAAAAAGAAAAATTCTTACCTCAGTGAAGTCGCGGGATAACGCATATATATCTGCTCTTCCAATAAATTTTTCTCGCACAGCCCTGTGCAATTCTGGCCGATAGATTTGTCATTTATGAAAGGGAAACAACTGATTTTTCTTTTGCAACAATCGGGATGATCATGGATGGGACAAATTAGTAAATTCTTTAAATTGAAATTGTTGTGTCTAGACAAGACAGCCTAGACACAATGAGAGGAAGCCGAAAGGCACACGCTAAGTTAAAGCAGGATTGCGGGAGGTCTGAAACAGGATACGTAATGAATGCTATAAAGAAAAATACGTAGCTTCTGGAATACCTAACTTTAATCCATCCTTTTGGTACATCTGGAGATTGTGGCGATACAAGTGAGACTCTTTAGATACATGCAATGTTACTAATGGCACCTTGCTAGGTCGTAGCCATTGACTTAGCTGAAGGCTATTCTAACTATCTGCTCTGCAAAGGAGCGAGGCTTCGTCAGTGTAGTCGCTAGCTACGTCGTCCGTACAACTGGGGCGAGTGCTCGTCCGTATCTCGAGACCTGCCTTGTGGTGGCGCTTGGTCTGCGATCACACAGTGGCGACATGCGGGTCCGACTTGTACTAATGGACCGCGGCTGATTTAAAGCTACCACCTAGCAAGTGTGGTGTCTGGCGGTGACACCACAGAAATGAATGGTTGTTAAAAGTTACTTTTTATGAGAAAAATTATTATTACGAGATTTTTAAAACATTTACATGGGACTTGAGATGACATTACTACATATGCGCGAGGCTGCTTTTTACCTTATACAATAATACTCAGGCTCCGGCATCGCTGCACCGCGACCGGCCAGCCAACACGATACACCAGACCAGACCAGAGCAGACTGCAGACTAGTCACAACTTACTGCTACAGCTACACAGTTCCGACTGCAGTCAACACTGCTCTCTGGTCAGAGATTCTCTTATACCTTGCATATCGCAGGCAGCGCATGAGCAATACATCGAAATTACATCTGCTTGGACCTCTCACAACGTCAATAAACAGATCGAAGTTATGTGTGTCGCTCGTACTAAGCAAGACAATATGAGTGATGTTGTGGAAGACAGTGGTTATGTTAATGAATCGCGGGATATGTTTGAATCACCAAAAACTGAAAGGGAAGTAGAACTTGAACACGAAAATGTAGCAGAACCTAAAAGTGAAAAGAATTCAGATATGATAGAATTGTTAAAAATGTTGTCTGCACAAATCGCAGCACAGGGGCATCAAATTGCAGCACAGGGACAGCAAAATGCTGCGTAAAATGACAATATTAATGCACAAATCGCAGCATTGGGGTAACAAAGTAAACAAATCGAAATGCAGGGTACCAGACTTAGTAAACAAATTGAAGAAGTCAACTCAAGGGTAGGAGTAGTGAGCAATGAAATTAAAAATCTTAAAAGCGAAATTACTGTCATCAATGGCAATATTGCCAATGTACAAGGACAAATTGATGACATTAACGAAAGATTTGCCTCTGAAGTAATTAAAATTCAAGATCAAAAAGAACACTTACTCTGTACTATGGTGGACGAAAAGGTATTTGGCATTAAATCCGAGATACAAACCGAGTGTAACGCGGAATTCGCACAGATTAAACAGTCTGTAAAGAAACAAGTAGATAACTCACCAAACAGATTGTTACTTGCGAAAGGAAGTGTGAACATAACACTTCAAATCCAAGGCAAAATGCATGACTTGGAAAGAAAAATACAATCAGGACCTACACATTTTACTGAAAGAATGCCTTTCAGTAAAATATTAGTATTAGAGGGTGAAGAAAAATTCTACCCTGCAAAGATACGTAACGGATGGCACCCCCTTGATTTTGTAATGAATTGCGAAAGAAACTTTCCTGAATATTTATCTGATCAGGAAAAAATTAATGTTGTAATCAGTGCACTAATGGGAGAAGCAAAAAGGTGGGGGTTGAATCTAGATACAAACCAGATGTCTTTTGAAAGCTTTAAACAAAAATTTATTGACGAGTACTGGTCAGAACAAAAACAAGACCAGTTGTGGCGTGAGTTTCTAATGGCCAGGTTGTATGATATCAGAGGCAGGCAAACCATGAAAGAGTTTTGCGAAGCATGGTACAGAAAGTTGATACATCTGAAGGCTAGGAGGACTGAAGCCGAGATCGTTTGGGTTCTTTGGCAGAAACTGCCTGAGTATTCTAAACGATATGTTGGGAGTATCCATAGAAGTTTTTCTGCGTTTTTGGAAAAGGTAGAGTATGAAGATCACTGGCGAAGAAATCGCGAGTCTCTTCCCCATAATGACAACAATTATTCGCGAGAAAGCAATGACCAAAACGAACAGCCTGAAAACGATAGATTTTGTGTAAACACGAATCAAAGAGGTCATGTAAGAGGTAGGGGAAATAATACGACGTGCGGCAGAGGACACATGGCGCGGAATTTTCAAACTAGAGACGAAATGGAAAACCGAAAACCGCGTGTGGTACGGGCCGGATTCACGCGGAAACTGGTTTTTGGCCCAAAGAAAAGATGTCAATTAATAAATTTGAGAAGGAAAGATATAAAATCCGGGGCAGGAGGGTTAAGGACGCACCTAGGGAAGACGGGCGCGGAGTAATACAGAGTGGTGGTCTCGGTGCGAGGTCACGTGACCATTTGTATACGGGGCAGCGCTTACCGGAGCAATGTACCTTGCACCTGGCAGCACACACAAATGGCAGACGTCAGAACAAGACGGCTGCCGTAGAGAGAAACAGAAGAGGCGGGATCGGACACTTCCGTTGCTCGGTTTCAGTAATAGATAAATGTAAAAATGGAAATAACGTTAGTATGTCATATGATAAGGATAACTCAATATCGGAATCGTGCGAAAAGACATTATTAAAGAAAGAAAGGGAGACAGAAAAGGCGAGTGCAAAGGGGAATATTTGTACTGTTAATGATGTGTATGAGGTGAAAGACGTAGATGTGGGGGAGGTTATGATGAATAAAGAGGAAAGGAAGATAGAATACGCCACGCAAAAGACGTGTGTACAATTAATAATAGGTGAAAATGATGTAGAGGAGGACGTTAGTAAACATTGCATTAAAAGCAGTGCAGATGAAATTATTGTTGATGGAAAGGTGTTCTGTGATTCTAATGCACAAGGGTCTAGTAGGAATTTCGCACGATTGTCTGAGAATGATAGCATGGAAGAAATGAAGGTTATCGAAGCATATGACGATTATACTAAGTATGAAGATAAGGCTGGAATCGTTCAAAGTGACACAACAGAAGTACTGGAATCTCCAAACGATGTGCAGTGTGTAGAAAATGAGTCGAAACACGAAGTGGCTGAAACATCTAGTGATAATCTGCCTCACTGTTCAAAAGTTGCTTTCCTGCTCGAATCTGATAACGAAATAGAACCTAGTGATAGCTCAGATGAAGGAGATACTTCAGATTCAGATACATATGAGTTTTCAGAGGTCGACAAACATAATTATACCTTTACAGAAAGAGGTTACGAAAAATTTAATGACATTTTTTCGAAACAAAATCCGGAATGCATAACCGAAACAAAACCGAAAGAGCCGCCTGATGACACTATATTAGGGCAAGCTTTAACTAATGTTTTGAAGGAGTGTGAATCACAGGAAGAAAAAGAACCACCTGATAAGCTAATAGCAGAACAGGAGATGTTGTATTATGCTAAAGATTTAGAAATTCCAAAACATAAAGAGCCACCTGATGAAACGAAACGTTGGCAAGATTTGAATAGGTTAGTGAAAGATGTAGAAAATAGGAGGCCTAAAAAGCCACCAGACTTAAGTAACTGTTTTATGAACCATAAAAGACTGCCTTGTTAATAAAGAGACTGGGGGCAGGATGTATATATATATATATATATATATATATATATATATATATATATATATATATATATATATATTGTTAATATAATGCATGAATTTATTATTATTCTAGGCTATCTAAGTGTTACTTGAAAGTGAATTATTGTTTTGTTGACCTTGAGACCTGTGGCAGGTTGTTGCTTATTTACTGTAGTGTACTGTTTGACTTTGGTTAGGAATTGTTTCATTTTCAAATGGATACTTATTGTTGCCAGTCTAATTACGAAGAGAGGGCCATGTAGTGTGAGAAACCTGAAAACTTTATAAATTATGATGCTTATGGTAACTTTATGAAAGTGCAAAGAACTCCACAAGATAATAAATTATTTATAATATAGTTAAAAATCAGAAAGGGCTTATGTTTGCAGTATGTGTATTTAAAGCTACATGTCCTCAGATGAGGGTGTTAACCCTCAGGGGGCAATGCACTCTTTGCATTGTCAGGTGTCTGATGAGCACCAGGGACCCGAGTCATTGCCAGTACTACTTCCGTTTCTTTTCGTACTGCCAACCTTCCTCTTATTCATTCTGAACTTTTACTATCTTCTTTCCTTCTTCTCTATCAGAGTAAACTGAAAAGTGTGGGAATAAGGTAAGACACTGTGTATTGTTTGAGGACAAGTAAATCGATAATTAAATTGGGCACACTAGAAAATGACCAATATGAATGTAAGTATTGTGGATATTGTAAAGAGAAAGTGTAATGGAAAAATAAGGGAAAAGTATGGATGAGAAAAGAATAGGTTACTGAAAAAAAAGGTAAATGAATGTCATAATACGACTAAATGTAAATGTTTTTGAAGAAAAAAGGGGGCAAACATGGTGTAGAAAAACTGTATGTGTGTTTAAATCTGAGGAGATAAACCTGACTAATGTATGTGAAATAGATGTGAGAGGTATGTATGTTTCTAGTGCCACAAAGGGTTGACAGAAAGCACTTGCATTGGGATATAAATTATTGCTCTGATCTTGACATATTTGAAAGCCTAAATGTGTAATTAAACTGAATATTGACTTTAAAAGCAATATTACTGAGTAACAAAGAGGGGAGAAAAACCACAAATCTGGGACTCTCAATAACTATTGAACATTGTCATTATACCAAAAATGTCATTTAAAATTTATTTGATTATTGTGTATGTTACCTGATTTTGTCATGGTGTAAAGAAAGATTTAATATTACCAGTGTTTAATTACTGTTTCAAAGTTACAGGTTTCATGGTTTATACCATTAATGCAATTGGTAACAAAGATGTGACATAATGATGAAAACCTTAAAGATGATGACAATAAACTGCTCAAAAATATGCTGTTGGGCAGCAAAAGAAGACAAAAGGATAAAAATGTTGTGGTCCTTAAGTTGAGAGCTACCAAATATGCTGTGTGAGTAGTAGCCAAAGGACTTGCCATTGTGGGGCAAGAAGTTGATAAGTGGTCACGAACTGCCAAACCTAGAGGATGGGGCAGTGTATTAATTTAAAAATGAGTCTTTTAGTGTTCTTAATCCAACCTGTGTTTTTGTGTCTCATTGTTTACATACAAAGACTGCCAAACCAATAATGGGCACAATGAGTAACATGGATTGCTAGTACTGAGGCAAGCAGTGAAGAAAGTTAGGTTTTTGAGCAATATGTTATGAACTGACTATTCTTATTGAAGTCAGTGAAAAGTTAATATAAAATATATATGCATTCTTATTCAAATGGATGTAGATGTTTTTAATACTTGGTTTTTTGAAACAACTTAAAGTGTTGGACTGCCTTGTTTTAAACCACAGCAGTGATGATTAAAGATAGGTTCTGAATAGGTCAGTGTGTTTATGTGCAACAAATATTTTGCTCTCCTATTAATGAAGAGCAGCCTTAAAGTTGATTATTTTGAAATAACCTCGCACAGTTACTTTGGTATTTAAAGAGTCGGTTGGAAAAGGTTCTTATACCTGCTTGTGTAAATATTTGTGCATATGTGGATGCAAACTGAAATTTTCAATATCTCATTAATTGCTGAACCTTGTGAAATGTACTATGATCATTAATATGCTTGTTTGTCTGTGAATATTTACTTTCTTTAAAAATACTGAAGTACAAATTTCTGCTTTGTTAAGTTAAAATGTTCTGTGTTACTCTATATGTGTTTATATTTTTATTTGAAGGCTATACCTATTCTACTAATAATCAGATGTATTTGTGTACTGTTTGTCTATTATTTGAACTGTATGTGTATAAAATGAACATGCATAAAGATATCTTGTGTAACGATGCAAAATTAATCTCCTGAAACCTGTGTGGGCATGAAAATAACTCAAAATGTCTTATTTTTAAAAATGTTTTGGGAGAAATGTATGAAATTTCTTAGTGTTTGTACTGTATGTCTGTAATATGTATTTTTTTGGTCCCAACTTAAGTACGATGGTATAATTTTTTTTCTGTAGCCAACACCACTAAGCTGTTATAGATGTTTCCTTGAAGTATCCCTGATGGGAAACTTCAACGAAACAAGGGGCATGTGTAACACAATATCTCTAATGATCTATTGATTTATTTTGCTTTTTTTCGTTTAATATTACGTCGTTAAGCTTCCGTAAATGTGTTTGACTGAATAGATAACACAAAATTGTATACTCCTTTCTTTGTACAAACTTTGATGTCATGGTTTGGTTCTATGCAAAGTAGTGTATCTGTCATTTAAATTATTTGTCCCATTTGGAGGGAACAACAAAACTTACTATATATAATTGTAGTTTCTAAATGAATAATTTTTTTTAGAAATGTCAATATGTGCAAATGTTCTGTTTTATTGAATGAATTTGGTTGCTGTTATGTAAACTGCTGATCTTCACTTAGGGTTCTTAGTTAGTTTGTATGTAAAAGGTGTTGTGGTTCCCCTCAGGAACGGAACTGTGTAGTGCGCGCAAATTGTGGTTGGACTAGGTGGAAAAAGTGGAACAAGAGTCAGTCGGGCATGAGCTACGAATCGGGGACGAGCTACCAAACAGTGCACTGCCATGTAAAAGATGCATATTGTTCTGGTTCCGAGAGAGGCTTCTTCTGTCACTTTCCAATGCCTCGGATGGATGGATAAATAGCTGGAACTATTCTGGAATTTGTATCTATCATTGCCACCAAGAAATGACGGGGTCCAGCAATTCTACCAGCAATTCCACCTACCAACATGCAATCGCCACCTCATTGCGCAATCACTTTAATGGAGCACTATAGTAATGTACAGTGAAGGATCAGCTTAATGACTGTGTTAGTGTGCTCAAATATAAGGTAATTTATATCTGAATTTATGTACCTACCTTGATTTTTCTCCTGATCATAACACCTCTCAGGTTCCCCTCCATTTGAACTAAAGTGACTTCCGAGTGTCCTTACTGAAAGAACATTAAACCCCAGTGTTTTGCTAATTGATGCCTCTTGAACATAGTAAAAAGAAAGTTAAAGTTAATGTGGCAAGAGAGTGAGTCAAAGTTAATGATGCTTGCTGAAAATAATTTTCCTAGTAAAACTGCTTATTAATGTGTTGTTGCCTACTTCAAATTAAAAGTTCTTAAGACTCAGGCTTATAAAGTTTTGCTTAGTAAATGATCGCATTACTACCTGTTGTAAATCGCAGAAGGTGAGTCAGTATCTTACATATATGTTAATTTTGTGTCTCACTGTCGTAAAAGTGGAAAACTGCAGTTGTGAAACGTTATATACGCATGTTTGCTATGTGTTTGTCTCTCTTGTGTATTAGAAGTGCGTATTAATAGTATAACAGGATCCACAGTCTGTCTATTGTGTTAATGCTCGGTAACAAGTAATGGGAAGACCACTAATTATGAAAACCATAATATCTTCATTCAAATGATAGTGAGAAGCAACCTGTTAGTGGATTCCAATTAACTTCCATTTCAAATAGTAAAGTATTTAACTGAGAGAGACTTAACTTATGTTCAATTTATGATCATGGAGGGAATGTTACTTGTAATGTTATAAAGACCATTCAGTTTGTGTAAGCCCTGAAAGTAATAGTGTGTTTCGGTATCTGTTATAATTATGCAAATAGTTTGTGCTTCTCTAACTGTTAGTTTCAATCTTACAATATGTATGTGTCAGAGTTCATTGCACTCGCGTGTGGCCAAGTACAGCTTGTGTTTGCCCGTTACAGTTACTTATACCTACTTGCTTCAACGAGAACGTTAATATTTCTCTTGCCTAATTAGGCTGGCGACCGTTTTCCTTATTCTTTAAACTGTATAGCTAGGCTGACTTTCATTTACCGATATGCTACCTCCACTAGGTACAACACGGTCAACATAACAAAATTCCTCCCAGAGGGTAACACTGCTCTGTTGCGTTTTACCATAATTGCTTTAATAAAATAGTTTTATTACACAACCTGCTTCCAGCTTTAACGTTATGGTACAGCAGTAGTAGAATGGAGTGTTATATGTGGCTTTTCCGTGACAGGACTACTTGTTCTGTCCATTCCAAGCTACGTAAATGCTGTTGCAGTGTTATAAGGACAAATGTAAGGATGTGGAGGCTTATCTCACTACGGGTAAGATAGATACTGCCTACAGGAAAATTAAAGAGACCTTTGGAGAAAGGAGAACCACTTGTATGAATATCACGAGCTCAGATGGAAAGCCAGTTCTAAGCAAGGAAGGGTAAGCAGAAAGGTGGAAGGAGTATATAGAGGGTCTATACAAGGGCGATGTCCTTGAGGACAATATTATGGAAATGGAAGAGAATGTAGATGAAGATGAAATAAGAGATACGATACTTCGTGAAGAGTTTGACAGAGCACTGACATATCTGAGTCGAAACAAGGCCCCAGGAGTAGACAGCGTTCCATTACAACTACTGACGGCCTTAGGAGAGCCAGTCCTGACAAAACTCTACCATATGGTGAGCAAGATCTATGAGACAGGCGAGATACCCTCAGACTTCAAGAAGATAATAGTTTCAATCCCAAAGAAACCAGGTGTTGACAGATGTGAAAATTACCGAACTATCAGTTTAGTAAGTCACTGCTGCAAAATACTAACACGAATTCTTTACAGACGAATGGAAAAACTGGTAGAAGCCGACCTCGGGGAAGATCAGTTTGAATTCTGTAGAAATATTGGAACATGTGAGGCAATACTGACCTTACGGCTTATCTTAGAAGAAAGATTAAGCAAAGGCAAACCTACCGTTCTAGCATTTGTAGACTTAGAGAAAGCTTTTGGCAATGTTGACTGGAATAATCTGTTTCAAATTCTGAAGGTGGCAGGGGTAAAATACAGGGAGCGAAAGGCTATTTAAAATTTGTACAGAAAACAGATGGCAGTTATAAGAGTCGAAGGGCATGAACGGGAAGAAGTGGTTGGGAAGGGAGTGAGATAGGGTTGTAGCCTCTCCCCAATGTTATTCAATCTGTATATAGAACAAGCAGTAAAGGAAACAAAAGCAAAATTCGGAGTAGGTATTAAAATCCATGGAGATGAAATGAAAACTTTGAGGTTCGCCGATGACATTGTAATTCAGTCAGAGACCACAAAGGACTTGGGAGAACAGTTGAACGGAATGGACAGTATCTTGAAAGGAGGGTATAAGATGAACATCAAGAAAAGAAAAACGAGGATAATGGAATGTAGTCGAATTAAGTCGGGTGATGCTGAGGGAATTAGATTAGGAAATGAGACACTTAAAGTAGTAAAGGAGTTTTGCTATTTGGGGAGCAAAATAACTGATCATGGTCGAAGTAGAGAGGATATAAAATGTACACTGGCAATGGCAAGGAAAGCGTTTCTGAAGAAGAGAAATTTGTTAACATCGAGTATAGATTTAAGTGTCAGGAAGTCATTTCTGAAAGTATTTGTATGGACTGTACCCATGTATGGAAGTGAAACATGGACGATAAATAGTTTGTACAAGAAGAGAACAGAAGCTTTCGAAATGTGGTGCTACAGAAGAATGCTGAAGATTACATGGGTAGATCACATAACTAATGAGGAGGTATTGAATAGAATTGGGGAGAAGAGGAGTTTGTGGCACAACTTGACGAGAAGAAGGGGCCGGTTGGTAGGACATGTTCTGAGGCATCAAGGGATCACGAATTTAGCAGTGGAAGGCAGCGTGGAGGGTAAAAATCGTAGAGGGAGACCAAGAGATGAATACACTAAGCAGATTCAGAAGGATGTAGGTTGCAGTAGGTACTGGGAGATGAAGAAACTTGCACAGGATAGGGTAGCATGGAGAGCTGCATCAAACCAGTCTCAGAACTAAAGACCACAACAACAACACGATTTCCATTCTATGCCCACCAGAATGTGGGCGAACATTTTTGCGACACTGGTAATGTTGAAACTATGGCGATCCTGGCTCACCTGCTCAAAACAGTTTACTCTTTTTATATTATCGACGTCACAAACCATACCACATTACTTATGATGTCGTCATGGTGACGTCACAAAGCATGCTGTCTTGTACTGATGACCTCATCAAAACCACAACGTGATAAATTAAAAAAAAAATCCCAATTCAACTAATTTCAAATGTCCAAGATAGCGGAAATAGTCCAGTTGTCGTTTTTAGCCCCTCCCTAATTTATAATGACGCTCCCTCCCTCCCCCCCTTCTGCTCCATTATCCCCATCCTCACTTCTCCAAATGGTGCCAAATATATCATCCAGTAATAAAATGAAACAGCCAATCACCACCTAGTATTTTAGGTGCCATTACAATGAAGTAATATATCACAATGTAGCCCCAGAGTCGTCATCTTGGCCATTATCAAAAGTATCTGAACGTTCTGAATTCTTTGCTATCCTGAAAAGTGCCGAAACAACATAAATTATTTGTCAAAAATTATGTGATGTGTGTGAGTTGCAGTTCCTCCGCATTTGAAATACATTGGCAACTCACACACACAAACACACACACACACACACACACACACACACACACACAGACAGACACACAGACACACACACAGAGACACACACACACACACACACACACACACACACACACACACACACACACGAACACAGACTGTTTATGCCATGAACATACAGGTCTCTTTACCAAACTTGATATAAGGCACTTCAGATACCCAAAATAAATATTTTGTTGTGTAAATAAGACATATATTTCATATTGCTTGTCAAGTGTCACATTGTTAATACAGCAACTAAAATAATCGCAAAAGTTCGTCAGCAACACAAAAACTGCAAGGTTTACATCAAGTACCTCAAAGTTATCTCCACCCACACGTAAAACACACATATCTGTCAAAATCGATGCTTTAAACGCGATTGTGGACTCTCACAATAAGTACCACAATGCTGTTTGCATGCCTAAATTATCGCAGATCACACACACACACACACACACACACACATATATATATATATATATATATATATATATATATATATATATATATATATATATATAATTACATGCTAAACAGGCAGTTAACACGTGGTGATTACGCCTAAATGAGATGGTGTAGCAGGATTAAGCTGACCAAGACCATGACTGTGAGAGATACATGTTGCCTAAAATGTTATGCTAATAAGGAAAATATACAGACATCTCAGGTACTGGCAGCCCCTGGATAAGTCTCATTAATTTCATTTTTAGGCCTACACTTGTTGGGCAAAGGGAACCTTCAACTTAGTTATTGCATCTACATTATTCTATGATGCTTGTCTAAGTGTCACAATGCTGACAATGTGACCAAAATAACTGCAAAAATATATCAGACACACAATGTTTAGGTCAATGTTATTTTCACACCTTATCAAGAAATAGGTCAGGATCACAAATACTTAATGTTTATGTCAAGTTTAGAAAGCTGTCGTCATACCTAAAACACTGAAAGGCCATTGACATTTGAGTCTGAAGCTACATTGTTGGTGGTTCTTAGAACGAACTAATGTCACCTGACATTTTCGGAAATTCTGCAGTGAATTTTCTTCCTAGTAAGCACCAGTTAAGGGGGGGAGGGGGAATACTTCATCATGCTCTATTCTAAAAAAAACGTATTTAATGTTTTTAACAGGCTAATTTTACAGTTTATTTGCATCTGAACTAGGTCTATTTGATCTTATGAACAAAAACAACTCTAGAGGAAGGTTGCAACATTTTCCAATTAGAACTATAGTTCCAAGACTGTTTAAAATGTTTACAGAACGTAATTCACATAATCAACTACTAAATAACATTCAAAATCTAATAACAAAAATATGACATGAAAAAGCATACAACTTAAGAATTACAAAGAAGCTAAGCTAAAACCGAGTTAGAAAGGGAAGAAGGGTTCCTGATGGGATATTTATGGGGATCTAGCACTTAAACAGCACATTTTTGGAACACGAAAATATAAGTTAATACTGCTCCAAATAATAATGTAAACATGCCAAAGACAATAGTAGGCCAAGAGGGAGATAAAATACAGCCAAAGACAATGTTGCAACAAAACAGATAGGCAAAGTCAATATCTCTTAAAAACGATCTTTAAAACAATGGCACACTAGTCATGTTGTCCCTGCTGTTTTATAGGATATGCACTACAGGGCTGCGACCGTGTTTACAAAACAATGGAGAGACGTTTGGCGTGCCTCACTCCATTGCAGTTATTGACCAGTATCACACTGTTATTTCTAACAATGTGAGAGTAGCCACCATCGTATTGGACGTGTGTTGACTTCATCGCCTTAGAAGCAGCCATATGCGTAGGTAGTTTTATTTACCATGTCACACAATAGAGTACTCATAGTTACTTCACCATTTTTATTTCACAATTACGTGACTTGCACCTCGGACTGCTGGTTCAGCGATTTCGTGAATGCTATTACAGCATACTTAGTCATGTTGTCCCTGCTGTTTTTCCGCATCTGCAACTTACCGTAGATAACCACTTCGTGATAGTTCCTTCAGTGAAACGTTTCTGTTCTCCAAATACCATTCTCCTGGGGCTGGAAGAGTTTTTATTTGTCTTTAAAAGTATTGCCAAGTGTTTCTTGTCATACAGCAAGACTGCTGCGTGCCAACTAACCCAAAATTGTAGGTTTAGGTCAATTATTGTTTTTACACCTAAGTTTAAGTATGCCTAGTTCAAATGCAAATGGTTCAAATGGCTCTGAGCACTATGGGACTCAACTGCTGAGGTCATTAGTCCCCTAGAACTTAGAACTAGTTGAACCTAACTAACCTAAGGACATCACAAACATCCATGCCCGAGGCAGGATTCGAACCTGCGACCGTAGCGGTCTTGAGGTTCCAGACTGCAGCGCCTTTAACCGCGCGGCCACTTCGGCCGGCAGTTCAAATGCAAGTAAAAACCAGTATTGACCTGTCAATAATGTGGAATACATGTTTCTAGAATATAACATGATGCAGTATCCCCCCCCCCCCCCCCACCCTAAAATTGGTGCTTGTTACAGACAAAATTTACTGCATATTATCCAAAAACTTCAGGTGATACCAAATCGTTCTATGAATCACCAGAAAAACAGCTTTCGATTCAAATGCCAACAGCTTTTTGATATTTTACACATGGCGATACCTTTCTAACACTTGACATAAACATCATGAGTGTGTTACTAATGTACTCTTTGACAAGATGTGGAAATAGCACTGATATAAGCATTGTGTTGCTGATATATTTTTGCAGGCATTTTACTCATTTAATTGCCGCTGAGACACCTCAAAGCATCGTAGACCAATTCAGAGATGAAAATACTTAATTTCAAGGTTCATTTCACCTTACTCCAAGTGTACTCCTAAAAATGAAGTTAATTGCATTCTTCCAATAGCCATCAGTAAATCACACAGCATGATTTTCTTTGCTTCCTTGATTAGGACACTATTTTAGCCAATATGGGTTATCTGCAGCCATAGTCTTCCTATGTTGGGTTAATTTTGTAGTATTACACACACACACATCCCCAACACACACACACACACACACACACACACACACACACACACACACACACACACACTCCCACACCCACCCGTGGTTGGGTGTCACTTGTGTCATACGTCTGTACGCGAGACTTCCACACTCCTAAACATCCCTAGGTCCACTCTTTCCGATGTGATAGTGAAGCGGAAACGTGAAGGGACACGTACAGCACAAAAGCGTACAGGCCGATCTCGTGTGTTGACTGACAGAGACCACCGACAGTTGAAGAGGGTCGTAATGTGTGATAGGCAGATATCTATCCAAACCATCTCACAGGAATTCCAAACTGTATTAGGATCCACCGCAAGTACTATGAAAGTTAACCGGGAGGTGAGAAAACTTGGATTTCATGGTCGAGCGGCTGCTCATAAGCCACACATCATGTCGGCAAACGCCAAACGACTCCTCGCTTGGTGTAAGGAGCGTAAAGACTGAACGATTGAATAGGGGAAAAACTTTATGTGAAGTGACGAATCACAGTACACAAGGTGGCGATCCGATGGCAGGGTGTGGGTATGGCGAATGACCGGTGAACATCATCTACCGGCGAGTGTAGTGCCAACAGTGAAATTCAGAGGCGGTGGTGTTATGGTGTGGTCGTATTTTTCATGGAGGGGGCTTGCACCCCTTGTTGTTTCGCATGGCACTATCACATCACAGGCCTAAATTGATGTTTGAAGCAGCTTCTTGCTTCCCACTGTTGAATAGCAATTTGGGGATAGCGATTGCCTTTGGCGGAATGGTTACACGACAATAACATCCCTGTAATAGACTGGCGTGCACAGACTCCTGCCATAATCCTACAGAACACCTTTGGGATGTTTTGGAACGCCGACTTCGTGCCAGGCCTCAATGACCGACATCGATACATCTTCTCACTGCAGCACTCCGTGAAGAATGGACTGCCATTCCTCAAGAAACCTTCCAGCACCTGATTGACCGTATGTGTGAGAGAGTGAAAGCTGTCATCAAGGCAAGGAGACAATGCAAGTTACATCCTGTACATAATATTTCGATAAATAATTCAGATCGTTTGGATACTTTTAAGCATAGTGTACAGCTCAGATCATTTAGATGATCATGACAACACGAGGCGACTCTGTGATAGCCTATTTCATTTTATAGACGCTGAAAGAGTAGGTTTTGAAGGTTGTCTGATTTTATTGGTTGGAAAAATACTAGGTGGAGAGGGAAGCAGTATCGAGAAAGATAGTGGCTACAAAATACAATCACTGTATTTCCACCACCATGGTTTTTTAATAATTTTTTTTTCAATTATTTTATTTCCCACCACATAATGATGGTGTCCTCATTGACATGAGAGTTTGTGACTTGTGACGTCATAGTGGTAATACCATAAGATGGAGTGACTTGTGACTTCATACATGTAAAAGAAAATCAGAAATTTGGGAGTACTTGCGCCAGGATCGCAATCGTTATACTACAGTGGTGACACATGATAAAATTTCGACCAAGAATTTGTTAACAAGGTCCTGAATTTTAAGGTAACCTGTAGAGATACTAGAAATGCGCTGCAAAAGAAGCTGCTAAGGAGACACAGATGAATTTTCACAAGGACATGGCAGTATCTACTACGCTGTATGCATCAGAAATCTGGGTTCCCACTCAAAAGGATATGAGCCGGATCCAAGTTGCTAGAATGAGATACCTCCGTAGTCTTAAACAGTGCACCAAAGAAGATCGCTTCAGAAATGAAAATATTAAAAGTGAATCAAAAGGTGATTCACCACAAAAGAAAATGGATGTAAACAGCCGTAGACAGAATGCATGAAAATAGACGTCCGAAGCAATTTCTTGACGACAAACCTGGAGGGACGAGACAGAGGGGAACACAGAGGAGGGATGTGTGGACCTCGTTGGCTGGAAAGGTTGAAGCAACCTAATATATGAAGGTAGAAGAAGAAAGTATACTTTCGCGTATTACGATATTTCGGCTACTACTGCCATCATATCAAAACATAGATACCGTAAAACAGAATTCTCTGTCAGTTACGATAAAACCTATGCCTAAGAGAGACGACTGAATGTGTAAGGCTGGAAGCAACCAACGATAATCTTCAGTGTAAATCCGATTAGGGCAAAGTGTGTGCCTGATTTCTGTTGCTCTTGTTCTTGTTTGACCAGTAAACATTTGGCACCAGTAGATAAGAAATATATTTACAGTTTCAGGAAAAAAAAGTTATGTAAGGGGAAAAACGTATTGAAGTAAAATCGCCTTCGCATTGTAAAACAACTCAGAAACAAGGTAAGCTCACAAATGCATGGCACCACAGAATGAAGCAGCCAGACTATAATTGATGCAGAAATTGGTTAACGATCAGCATTAACGGTCTGGTCATTAGTGAGTCTTCTGGAGACCAAATCAATCCCGTAATTATTCCAATATTTCATTAAGCGCGGTTTGCGGTAAAGGTAACTCGCAGAATTTGTTAAAACTCATCCTGGAACTCGAAAATGATGTAGTTTACTCTGCAATAAGCACTTCATCACACTTTCCACGTCACAATTTTCACAAGTCGATGACATTTAGGAAAGAATAATCACAGGCTTTTTACAAAATGTATTTTTTAACAGAGCCTGCAGTAAAAGTAATACCAAATGAGTTGACAAACAAGTCAGTACTGAATTAGAATTACGCAATCTCTGGAGCTTTAGCGGCTTTACACAAAAAAAGAACTAATGTAGCCTCTTAAGTAATGAATTAACTGACGTGACCTTTTCATTGAGGAGAAAGATACTGAAAGGTTCTGGGAGTATTACTGATGTTCTTGGCTAGCACTATGCGACAACAGTCAGATAAATGTCTGCGAAACTCATCTGTTTCGTGTCCGCCCCCGGTAGCTGAGTGGTCAGCGCGACAGAATGTCGATAATAAGGGCCCGGGTTCGATTCCCGGCTAGGCCGGAGATATTCTCCGTTCAATGACTGGGGGTTGTGTTGTCCTCACCATCATCATTTCATCCCCATCGACGCGCAAGTCGCCGAAGTGGCTTCAAATCGAAAGACTTGCACCCGGCGAATGGTCTACCCGATGGGAGGCTCTAGTCACACGACATCTGTTTCGTAGCCGCTCCGATTACACGGTAAAAGCGAATAACAATATCCCAGGGTGACCTGAAAAGTAATGCCTCTAAATTTTCGTATGAAAACTCTGAAAGCTTTTTGAATAAAACAACATGGTTTTTAAGATTCTGCATCTTTATTCTTCATGTCTACATACCTGCTTCTCATCATAATTAGCCTGTGGACGAACAAGTCTCTCCCTGAACAGTTTATTGATACCATCACTGTAGAACGATTGACTTTGTTGACAAAATTACAACCTCAACTACTTGCGCTGCTTCATTGCTACCAAGACGAATTCTCGAAGGTGTTCTTCACTTTTTGGAAACAGTTGCAAATCGGATGGGGCCAAATCAGGACTGTATGGAAGATGATCGATGGCAGTGAACACAAGGCGTCGGATTGTGACAGATGTCGCAGCGCTAGAACTCTTCGAATTCGAAACTAGATTACAGCATTCTGTTTCTTACGCACATAGTTACGCTACACACCGCCATGTTGCACTCTAGAATCAGGAGCCCTTTATCGGCAGACAGCTGCAAGTACAGACGAGCCAAAATATTATGACCATCTACTTAATAGCTTGTTGGGCCATCCCTGTAACTCAATGCAGTATCGTTTCTGCGTATAACCGATTCTACATGTCGTTCGTACATTTCTGAAGGTTTGTGGCACTAGATACCTGCCCACAAGTTGGGGTTGGGTTGTTTTGGGGAAGGAGACCAGACAGCGAGGTCATCGGTCTCATCGGATTAGGGAAGGACGGGGAAGGAAGTCGGCCGTGCCCTTTGAAAGGAACCAACCCGGCATTTGCCTGGAGCGATTTAGGGAAATCACGGAAAACCTGAATCAGGATGACCGGACGCGGGATTGAACAGTCGTTCTCCCGACTGCGATTCCAGTGTCCAACCACAGCCCAAAGTCATGTAATTCCCGTAAACATCCGCTGATTTCCGAACGCTGTGATGGCGCCTCATAACGACCCAGATGACTTCCATCGGATTCACATCAAGCGAATCTGGTGGCCAAGACATCAACGTGCTTTCACTATCATACCCTTCAGATCACTGTAGCACGATTCTGGCTTCGAGACACGGACAATTATACCGCTGAAAGGTGACGTCGCTGTCAGGGAAGACAGCAAGCCAGAAGGGATGCAAGTGATTCGCAGCTGTCAGTGTGTCTTAGATTACTACCACAGGTCCCATGCAAGCTCAGGAGAATGCCTCCCCCATCCTACATCTACATACATACTCCGCAATCCACCATACGGTGCCTGGCGGAGAGTACCTCGTACCACAACTAGCATCGTCTCTCCCTGTTCCACTCCCAAACAGAACGACGGAAAAATGACTGCCTATATGCCTCTGTACGAGCCCTAATCTCTCTTATCTTGTCTTTGTGGGCTTCCCGCGAAATGTAAGTTGGCGGCAGTAAAATTGTACTGCAGTCAGCCTCAAATGCTGGTTCTCTAAATTTCCTCAGTAGCGATTCACGAAAAGAACGCCTCCTTTCCTGTAGAGACTCCCACCCGAGTTCCTGAAGCATTTCCGCAACACTCACGTGATGATCAAACCTATCAGTAACAAACGCCTCTGAGTTGCTTCTATGTCCTCCCTCAATCTGACCTCATAGCGATCCCAAACGCTCGAGCAGTACTCAAGAATAAGTCGTATTAGTGTTTTACAAGCGGTCTCCTTTACAGATGAACCACATCTTTCCAAAATTCTACCAATGAACCGAAGACGACTATCCGCCTTCCCCACAACTACCATTACATGCTTGTCCCACTTCATGTCGCTCTGCAATGTTACGCCCAAATATTTTATCGATGTGACTGTGTCAAGCGCTACACTACTAATGGAGTATTCAAACATTACAGGATTCTTTTTCCTATTCATCTGCATTAATTTACATTTATCTATATTTAGAGTTAGCTGCCATTCTTTACACCAATCACAAATCCTGTCCAAGTCATCTTGTATCCTCCTACAGTCACTAAACGACGACACCTTCCCGTACACCACAGCATCATCAGCAAACAACCGCACATTGCTATCCACCCTAACCAAGAGATTATTTATGTAGATAGAGAACAGCAGCGGACCTACCACGCTTCCCTGGGGCACTCCAGATGATACTCTCACCTCCGAAGAACACTCACCATCGAGGACAACGTACTGGGTTCTATTAGTTAAGAAGTCTTCGAGCCACTCACATACTTGGGAACCAATCCCATATGCTCGTACCTTAGTTAGGAGTCTGCAGTGAGTCAAACGCTTTCCGGAAGTCTGATACCCTTCATCCATGATTCGCAAGATACCATGTGAAAAAAGGGCGAGTTGCGTTTCGCAGGAGCGATGCTTTCTAAAGCCGTGCTGATGCATGGACAGAAACTGCTCTGTCACAAGGAAATTCATTATAATCGAACTCAGAGTATGTTCGAGAATCCTGCAACAAACCGATGTTAAGGATATTGGTCTGTAATTTTGAGGATCCGTCCTTCTACCCTTCTTATACACAGGCGTCACCTGCGCTTTTTTCCAGTCGCTCGGGACTTTACGTTGGGCAAGAGATTCGCGATAAATGCAAGCTAAGTAAGGAGCCAATGCAGTAGAGTACTCTCTGTAAAACCGAATTGGAATCCCATCAGGACCTGGCGATTTATTTATTTTCAACCCATTCAGCTGCTTCACAACCCCAGGGATGTCTATCACTATGTCCTCCATACGAGAATCTGTACGAGGAGACATTCGCCTGGATGACGGCGTTTGTGGAGACGACCACCGATGTTGTGTAGCAAGAAACGTGACTCATCCGCCCACGCGACAAGTTTCCATTGATCTACGGTCCAGTTCCGATGATCCCGCGTCCACAGCAATCGTTGTTGACTGTCTGGTTGGGTTATATGCGAATACACAGGGCTCATCTGCTGCGGGGCCCAATGATAACAATGTAGGTTTAATGACGTACTCCGAAAGACCTGTGAATGGACCAGCATTGAGTTCTTTCACCATAGATGCTACAGATCGCCGTTTTTCCTACTTTACAGAGCAGACAAACCTCCGAATTTCTCGTTCTGTGAAGAGTTGTGGATTCCAGCCATTTATCGTCTAGTGGTAGTTTCACTATCGTTCTACTAATACCCGTAGATGCTCACGACTATAGCACATAACACGGGAACATTCGACCTGTTTCGCCGTTTTCGAGATACTCTTTTACAGGCTCTGTATAACAATAATCTGCCCTTCGTCAAAGTCGCTTATGCCAATGAGTTTTGCCCGTTTGCGACTTATATCATCGCTAGTATGATTCCCCATCCGCTTTTGCTCCGCTTACGAACCCCGCCAGGCGGCATTCCACCGCGCGGTGGACATTCAATAAATGGCTCTGAGCACTATGGGACTTAACATCTTAGGTCATCAGTCCCCTAGAACTTAGAACTACTTAAACCTAACTAACCTGAGGACATCACACACATCCATGCCCAATGCAGGATTCGAACCTGCAACCGTAGCGGTCGGTGGACATTCGTCGTAATGTTTTTGTCCATCAGTGGGTGTAGACGTGAAGACAAACGGTGTAAAAGTTATTAACTATTGTTTCATTTAAACAGCTTTAAGAGTTTATGGCATTACTTTTCGGAACGCCTGAGCCGAGCGCGGCTCGTGTTCATGCCGTTTCTTGCTTGACAGCTTCTCTTACGGAAATGTCGCCTCCTTTCTTATTCGATTTACTGGCGTCATTAAGTTGCTGGCTTGCCTGCCCGTGAGTGGCAGCAGCAGCGCGTATCGATAAGAGGACTGTCCTATTATCTTTGAAGCGACCGCCAGTATTTCCTGCTCGTTGGGTGTCAGGGGTTCAGTCGGGAAGCAGCGCCAGTGAGGTCCGAACAGCCAGTACTCGCCGAACGCTTGCGACACACATGCACTGTCCGACGGAAGGAGACTGGAGCGGCAACGACCGTTGGGTGGTCGTTCGGTCGGTCATCTAATCAGGCGACGTGTATTTGGTCTTTTGACCGTTTCTCGCCCTCGTCAGTTGGTTGTCTTGCCGGACGTGGGTCGGTTCCTTCCTTGTGCAGAGATGTTGGGTGGCCAAAGGGCAAGTGTTACCTCTGCATGGTTGGGTCCGAACCAGTGTGCCCTGGTCGCCGTGTCTCCGAGTTCTGAACGGACATGGAGTTGAGTGGGGATGGAGCTGCAGTGAGGTCCGGACAGCCAAGACTCGCCCGACTGTTGCTGACACACATGACTTGAGTGGGGACGACCTTCGTTGGTCGTTCGGTCGGTCGCCTCATCGGATGACGTGTATTTGGCCGCCGACCGATTCGTTCTCTGTGTGTGTCGACTTGTCATTCGTTCTGGTTATCCCACAGTAATTGCTTTTACGATTGTTCGAGTTCTTGTGGAAGTGTTTTCGTGGAACTGTGTCTAGCGTGTGTAATTTCGACTGAGCAGTTATGTTAATGCTGTCTGCGTACTGGAGCAGGCAGTCGGTCGGTTGGGACAGAGCAGCGAGGAAGTCTCCGCGGCGAGGGTATTAGCGTAGTGTGCTGCAGTGTGTTTTTCCTCGCTGTGTTGATGCTGTCCGTACCGCATGTAGTTTGACAGCCTGTGGTGTTGTTCATATTTTTGAGTGGTTATTGTGCCTTGGCTGCTTTTAGACGGCAATTTTGAACACGTAGTGATGCTGATATCTTCGTCCTCGGCTGATATTTTCCGTTGTCGTGGCGCTGGTCGGCGCAGCGGAATTGATTAGGTTGGGTCGGTCCTTCAACCGTCCCAGGGTCGGGTTGCCATCTGATTACTTAATCTTATGCTTGGCTGCCTACCTCACCTAAGCTTACGTTAGAGTTACCTCCTCAGGACGATGCTTGGAACGCTTCTGACCGCCAGTGTTCTGTTGTTTTTAGATTGTGATCTTTGTCTCAAGTACGGTGCGAGGTCTTCAGCCGCCTATTAATTTAGTTTGTTTTAATTTCAAAATAAGACCTTCAGCCGTCTTAAGTTAAAACTTTGAAGATTATTGGTTCAACTAATTTTGTTTAATAAGAAAAAAAGGGGAGTTTTGCTCCATTGCAAATACTTGTTTTCCAGGCCTTAAGCCTTGAGTTGTTGTGTGTTCAGTATGTGGCCTTCAGCCGAGCTTTCATGTCAAATATTTTTAAGATAGGCCTTCAGCCGTCTTAAATTAAAATTTGAAATTTCACTTATTTAAAACCTTTGTTCTCTATTGGAAATTCTTCTTATCCAGGCCTTAAGCCTCAGTTTTTTTTTGTGTCTAATGCATGGCCTTTAGCCGAGTATTTAGGTAATTTTTTTTTTAAGTAAGGCCTTCAGCTGCGTGTATCCCTTAAGGCAAATTTTAATAACTTGTGTTCGGGCTATCAGCCGTATTGTTTTTGGATTCTTTGAAGGGCATATGTGATTAAGTGTTTTTAGGAAAGTAAAGTTTGGATATTTTCTGCAACCATAACCTGACCCGCTCTGTCCTGCGAAGCCAGGTTCCAACGCCCTCTAATAAATTTCAGTAAACTACAAAAATTCTACAGCGACAACAAAAGAATGACAATACGTGAACAATAGATAATCTTCAATGTCACAAAACATTTTGTTCGTATAAAGGTGGAAATAACAGTTGGAAATGACATTAACTTCGGAATACTTGACATTAAGCGATGTCTTTGTTGCAAGAGATTTCTGGCAGCTGCCTAAGAGAATCGCTGACAGTATTTCCATATGTGATGCCGGGACTGCTTTCTCGCCCCGCTCCATCCGAAGTCCCTCGTCGGCACTTAGCCATTTCTCGATTCGTCGTTTCGACTGACCAATGTGGCAATAGTTCGCTATGAGTTTAGCTCTTTCCGAATGTGTAACCTTGTTCCCGTAAACCACTGGAGGGGTTCATTGGAAAGCACGAGTGAGTAATGACAAAATTTCACAAATTTTTCAGCGTCACATATCAAATATCTGTCGCCATTTTATTATTGCACTGACAGGTCAGGTAGAACTAGTATCTTAGCCACACCCTTGGATAACACTAAATCTTTTTCCACTTCCTCTCGTAACCTGTATATTACCCAGAACCATTCAGCATTCAAGAGCAAATTAAAGCTTGATCTGTCGCCATTGGCGTAGCTTTCTCTGGGTATAACTCCCCTGTTTCCTTTCTGTCCAACAGGGAACCAGTATCTCTGTCACATGCTAAACTATATATGAATTTTTTCATCCTTTTCTATTTTCTTCTTGCTGTCTTACCTGCTACTTTTACCCTCTATTTCTCTGTGTTCCTCTGACCAGTCAACTTATTCTCCCATGGACTGCTTCTATACTGCGTCCACACATTTGTGTTAGACGCCATCACTCTCACTAGACAAGAACAAAAATTGCTTAACACAATGTGAATAACACTGTGATTTTTTAAATTCCATGTATTCAGTGCTACACGTATATTGTTATTCGTTATTATTATTAGTGTTACAAAAGGCAGTCATCATCATTACTCTGTATTACGTAGTATACAAATGGTAATGATGATTCATTAAGGATGTCTGGCTCGATGTAAGAGACCTGAAGGCTCTGATGTTGCCAGGTGAAAAAATGCATAAATGAATACCGACCTGGGTCGAGGACTGCTACATGGAACAGATTTTACCAAAATGTTTAGTTGTCATCCAAGCAAATGTTGGGTTTTTCTTTTATGTACAGTTTCCATTGGCTGTTGGCGCTGTTAGAAGGGTTGACGTTTTTCAGCATTTAATCTTCTCAATCGCCGCGGAATAGTAGAAGTATTTTGCAATTTGATATGCTGTTTCCTATAAATACGTCTTAATCAAAAACTGCTTTCTGTTTTCACTACAGAGTCCTCTAAATTGTTACGGAAATCTCACTTTGTCGAATTCAAACAAGCATTGTACAGGATGAAATAACAATACAGTGTCTAAAGAAATACAAACAATCTCGCTTATAGCTGCGGAATAACATAGCAAAGAAGATAATACAAATTCCGATGGATTCGGCGTCGGTGAAGCAGTTATAGCATTCCATCCATCTGAAGAAGTGGTGTTTAATCTCTGTCTGAAAGTCTTGATTAGATTTACCGTGCTTTCCCTATATCAGTTCAGCTTGGAGCCTCAGGACTTGGCAGATTCATTATGTCATTTTTATTTACGTTCGCTTGGTCTACCATTACGTCAGCTCGTTAATTACTACCTCACCAATTTTTTAACTCTATGCCGAATACAAACTACTCTATAGTAACGTTTATAGCGTTATCACTACACATTATGATGCTTTCCATAAATCATTTCAAGTCTTCTTTAAGATCACAGTTATAGAGGCATCAAAGCTCGATATTTATACAGGGGAATTTCACCTACTTGTTGAGTCCATACCACGTTGAGGTACCGCACTACGCCGGGTAAAAAGAGGTCCGACAAGATATTAGGAGGCAGCCTATGAGTTGTGTTACTTCAGTGTGTCACCAGCCTCGATTTTATTACTCCAAAGTCTACAACTGAAGCGCTGTAGCTATCTAAAAACTCTTAGAGAGATTCTGATAGCCGCCTCCAGCTCACTCCTTGGAACTTCCCCATAAGCAAAATAGGACAACACTTTACAGTCAATAGATCAAAAATCACATTAAAATAAACACTTTATATCTCCACAAAAATATTTTAACGTAAATTAGACCTTTACAGTTCTGTCTCTTTCGTTAAATACCAACATCTAGCTAGCTAATGGCTCAAGGCTCTTAGAGGGAAAAGCACGGAAGATTACTTATAAGCGCCCTATGAACGATGAGGCCCTTAATCATGGATCACAAGGTAGGCATGCTGCAGGTAAGGGGTAGGACATCGGCAGTGCCTTCCGAGATTTAGCTAAAATTACTGAGGAAAGTAACCAACACGATTAAGATTTTTTAATTTTTCGTTTATTTTATTTTTATTTTCATTTTATTTATTTATTTATTGCCATCAGTCTTCTGACCGGTTTGATGTGGCCCGCCACAAATTTCTCTCCTGTACTAATCTCTTTCTTCCTCTACAGCTCTGTCTTCCTGCACAGCTCCCTCTGGTACCATGGAAGTCATTCCCTCATGTCTTAGCAGATGTCCTATCATCCTGTCCCTTCTCCTTATCAGTGTTTTCCACATATTCTTTTCCTCTCCGATTCTGCGTAGAACCTCCTCATTCCTTACCTTATCAGTCCACCTAATTTTCAACATTCGTCTATAGCACCACATCTCAAATGCTTCGATTCTCTTCTGTTCCGGTTTCCCACAGTCCATGTTTCACTACCATACAATGCTGTACTCCAGACGAATATTATCAGGAATTTCTTCCTCAAATTAAGACCGATATTTAATATTAGTAGACTTCTCTTGGCCAGGAATGCCCTTCTTTCCATTGCTAGTCATCTTTTGATGTCCTCCTTCCTCTGTCCGTCATTGGTTATTTTACTACCTAGGTAGCAGAATTCCTTAACTTCACCTACTACATGACCATCATTCCTGATGTTAAGTTTCTCGCTGTTCTCATTTCTGCTACTTCTCATTACCTTCGTTAGCCGTGCTGCGGCTCACATTGGTGCTGTTTGTAGGTTTCTGCCCTCTCTTGGAGAGCAGACGGTATCATTTAGTTGGCATGGTTGCGGTTGTTTGTCTTCTTCTCGTTTTGGCTGGCGCCATTCGGTTTCGCAAGCGTGTCCTGTCTGCTAGTGTCAGCAGCGGCGGTTATCGGTATGTAGTAACTGTTGCCCTGTCTTTTGGGCGGCGTCGTTGTTGTTCCGGGTCTTGTGAGTGTGTGAGTTTGGTTGGGGACTCAGAAGCCAGGTCTGCACAGTGCCAGAACACGCCTGGACCGCTGGCGGCACGCATAGACTGCCGGATGGAAGGGCTGTAGTCACGAGGGTGCACGACATCGTCGTAAACCGAATCCAGCAAGCATTAAGATGAGTGCTTTTGAATCCAAGTAGAGAAACCTCCACCATTGTGATATCTCGCGATTCTCCAGTGACTTGCATTCGTGTTGCTGCTCGTAGTGTTGCCGAGGCAAGGAGCATCGACTGTACTGCTTGGGGAAGGCGGATCTGATTAGCTTTCCTCGACTTCTTAGTACTATTTACTGCGTTCAACTTGTTACAATTTGTTAAGTTCAACGAGCGGTAATTTTTCTTGCCTGGAGGCCGCTTACGCCCCAATTACCTGCCCTGGGAGTAAGTGTATGTAACGGTAGTGTACGTTTCCTCGCCTTGCCGCTGCTGTCCGGTAGGGCATGTAGTTTTGACAGCTTTCTTGGTTGTAGGCCGGTTGGTGATTCTTCTACTCTTTTGTAAGTGATTTCTTTCTCGTCCCGGGCACTCTAAGCACAGTATTCTGGGGACGTAGCGCAGACTGCCGGTTCCCGCTTTGGCGTATTGTTCCATCGTTGCATTTGGTTTATCGGACGTCAGGTAGCAAGATTACCATTAGTCATTCGTTAGACTGCCAGTGGTATGAGTTTTCATCTTGTGAAGTGAATGCAACTCTTGGCTGCCGGTCTCATGGCTCGCGAAAGTATTTGTTGCCGGGCCTTCTCAGAGGTCGATTCCTGGAGTGCCGTGTGTGGCCCCTTGGTTCTTGTAAGACGTGTGTATTCTAAAAGGAGGTCTGATGGCCAGTAGTTCAGTGTAACGCTCCTTCTGTCCACGCCTTCTGTGGGTATAATCTGCCTCAGTACCCTTTAAGGAACTTATGTACTGGTCCTTGTGTATTATTATTGTATTATTTATTACAATACCTTGCAATGCCTACATTAAAGGTTATATATGGCTAGTTAATAGTTCTGGTCGCCTTCTGGAATAAATCTAGCAGTTTAGTGTTCAGTGGATGTTAGGGGTATAGTGTTACAAAGTTCAGCATCATCTTATTTCACCCGTTTGGTGATCAGTTGCTTGTTTTTTTAATTAACCTTTGCTATTGTATTTGCTGTTTTACAGCAGGTTTCTAAATTTTTTATATTATTTCTGTGGTTTCACCGCCAGACACCACGCTTGCTAGGTGGTAGCTTAAATCGGCCGCGGTCCATTTAGTACATGTCGGACCCGCGTGTCGCCACTGTGAGATCGCAGACGGAGCGCCACCACAAGGCAGGTCTCGAGTTACGGAATAGCACTCGCCCCAGTTGTACGACGACTTTGCTAGTGACTACACTTACGAAGCCTTTCTCTCATTTGCCAAGAGACAGTTAGAATAGCCTTCAGCTAAGTCCATGGCTACGACCTAGCAAGGCGCCATTAGCCTTACATAGTTTGATAGTTATCGTATGAAATGTCTCATCAAGAACGTTGTAAACCAACAAGGATAATTAAAAGTTAAGTATTCGAGGAGCTGCATACTTTTCTTATTAGAATTCACTACTTATCCTGTTCCAGAATTCACGCCCGTCTGCGTTAGATAGCGTGCATTTCGGCCTCCTCTATCTACAAGGTGTTGGCACATTTGCCAACACATCAATTTCCGTTCCTGGCGTGTAAGGCCTGCAGCCGTGATTGTGGCCACTTGCCTTAAAATTCTAATTTGGTATTTTTATTTACGCAGTAAGCCCTTAAAACTTTATCTGCAGCAATTCCTGGCGTCTGATGCCTTCTGCTGTGTTTATGGCGACTTGATTATAATATTTCAATTTGTAAGTTGCAGCGAGTTTTAAACAATTCTTAATTTGTTGCCATTCCTGGCGTGTAAGGCCTTCTGCCCAGATCACAGTGGCTTGCTTTTAAAACATTATCTGCTGTATCTGTATTTAACGGTGATTTGCTAAACTGTAACTCACTTAAAACACTATTATTGAAACAGTTCTTTATTCCTTCATTAACAACGTGTGGTATTTTTATTTGTTGTTGAATCTGGAATTACTGGTTTAAAATAAATTGTGTGTAACTGTAAAAGGCAACCAATAATAACTGATTACGGCCCCGTCCACACCCGTAACCGAATCCTGCCTTCCGTTGACTACCAGGTTTCATTCGTCTTTCTTCGGTTTACTCTCAATCCACACTCTGTACTCATTACACTGTTCATTCTGTTCAGCAGATCATGTAATTCTTCTTCACTATCACTCACGATAGCAATGTCGTCAGCGAATCGTATCATTGATATCCTTCCACCTTGAATTCTAATTCCACTCCTGATCCTTTCTTTGATTCATCAATGCTTCCTCTATGTACAGATTAAACAGTAGGGGAGAAAGGCTATGTCCTTGTCTTACACCCTTTTTAATACGAGCACTTCGTTCTTGATCGTCCACTGTTATTACTCCCCACTGGCTGTTGTACATGTTGTATACGACCCGCCCCTCCCTATAGCTTACCACTACTTTTCTCAGAATTTCAAACATCTTGCACCACTTTACATTTTCGAATTCTTTTTCCAGGTCGTCAAATCCTATGAACGTGACTAATTTTTTTTTTCAGTCTTGTTTCCATTATTAACCGCAACGTCAGAATTGCCTCTTTCGTGCCTATACCTTTCCTAAAGCAAAACTGATCGTCGTATAGCGCCTCCTCAGTTTTCTTTTCCATTCTTCTGTATATAATTGTTGTAAGCAACTTGGACACATAAGCTGTTAAGTTCATTGTGCGGTAATTCTCGCACTTGTCAGCTCTTGCTGTCTTCGGAATTGTGTGAATGATGCTTTTCCGAAAGTCAGATGGTATGTCGCCAGACGCATACATTCTACACACCAACGTGAATAATAGTTTTGTTGCCACTTTTAAATTCTGATTCTAATACTGGATTCCCTATCTCTCCTAAATAGACTCCTGTTTCTTCTTGTATCGCACCAGACAAATCTTGCCCCTCCTAGAGGCTTTCAGTGTATTCTTTTCCCCTATCCGCTCTCTCCTCTGCATTTAACAGTGAAATTGCTGTTGCACTCTTAATGTTATCTCTCTTGCTTTTAATGTCGCCGAAGGTTGTTTTGACTTTCCTGTATGCTGTGTCTGTCCTCCCGAAAATCATTTTTTTTTATGTCTTCACAGTTTTCCTGCAGCCATTTCGCCTTAGCTTCCCTGCACTTCCTATTTATCTCATTCCTCAGTGACTTGTATATCTCTGTTCCTGAGTTTCCAGGAACTTTTTTGTATGTCCTTGTTTCATCTATCAATTGAAGTATTTCTTCTGTTACCCTTGGTTTCTTCGTAGCTACCTTCCCAAATTCTGTGACGGCCCTTTTAAGAGACGTCCATTCCTCTTCAACTGTACTGCCTACTGAGCTATTCCTTATCTCTGTAGCCTTAGAGAACTTCAACCGTATCTCATCATTCCTTAGTACTTCCTTATCCCACTTCTTTGCGTATTGGTTCTTCCTGACTAATCTCTTAAACTTCAGACTACTCTTCATTACTACTACAGTGTGACCTAAGTCTATATCGTTTTAAAATCCAGTATTTGATTTCGGAATCTCTGTCTGACTATGATGTAATATTTAACTGAAATCTTAATGTATCACCCTGCCTTTCTCTAACACACCTCCTCCTCTTATGAGTCTTGGACAGACTATTCGCTATTACTAGCTAAAATTTATTACAGAACTTAATTAGTGTTTCTCCTCTCTCATTCCTTATACCATATCCATATTCTCCTGTATTCTTTTCTTGTACTCCTTCCCCTGCAACTAAATTCCAGTGTCCAGTGAGTATTAGGTTTCCATCTCCCTTTAAGTACCGTACTGTATTAGCTTTTCAATATCCTCATATATTTTCTCTGTCACTTCACCTTGAGTTTGCGATGTCGAAATGTATACCCGAACTATTGTTGCCGCTGTTGATTTGCTTTCGATGCTGATAAGAACAACCGTATCACTGAACGGTTCACAGTAACACACCCTCTGTCCTACCTTCCTATTCATAACGAAACCTATTCCCGTTATACCATTTTCTGATGTTCTTTGTATTACCCTATACTCATCTGGCAAGAAATGCTTGTCTTCTTTCCATTTCACTTCACTGACCCCTCCCATATCTAGATTGAGCCTCTGCATTTCTCTTAACAGATTTTCTACCTTCCTTACCACGTTCAAGCTTCTGATAATCCAACCACAACTCGTAGAACGTTATCCTTTCGTTGGTTATTCAGTCTGTTTCTCATAGTCACCTCCATTTTGACCGACCCCTCCCAGAGATCCGAATGGGTCACCATTCCGGAATCTTTTGCCAATGGAGAGATCATCATGACACTTCTTCGATGACAGGCCACATGTCCTGTGGATACACATTATGTGTTTGTAATGCTGTGGTTTCCATGCCTTCTGCAACCTCATGCCGTTGGTCATTGCTGATTCATCCGCCCTTAGGAGCAGTTTCCCACTCCTAGGACAAGAGAGTGCCCTAAACCTCTGTCCACTCCTCCATGCTCTTTGACGAGGCCTTTGGCAGAAAAAGATAAAAGAGAAAAACAGAATCAAGATATCCACACGTAAGATCTGACCTACCATCCTCCTTTATAAATGCCCAGTGTCCTAATGTTGAGCCACTTCATTCGGCTTCACGCTCTGATACGAGGTCTCTAACTGCCAGCCCATTTTGTAGTCACTAAACTACAACATTCGCCGAGAAAACAAAAAGCTTAAACAGAATTCCACGTCCACATATGTCATAAAGTTGCAGATTGACTCAAAGCTTCCCGTGCTGGATGAAAAAGTTAACTGAGAGTCACTCACTCATCTTAAATACCTTCTACATTCCTCAAAGAATGTCAGTTGACTACTAATTTTGTGAACCTTCGGCTACTTCACAAAACTGAATTGGGGCATTAAGTCAATCATCTCTGTCAATCATCCTCAGGAGCAGGATGTAGGTATTTTCATCAACCCTTTTCTTGCTTCTGCTAACAGAGCTCTGCAAATTCCTGCTCGGTGGCAGGTATTTTCAAACGTATGTTGCCGACACGTGTTGGAGAACGCCTACCACGATAGAGAAGCCACTAGCCTTTAAGTCCTCATATTGGGCCCCGACCACAACCCATTCAGAAGGACTGCAGAAAGACAGCTCGTCATCTCAAGAGTGGACAAAGCCATTAAAACGATCCCTCCTCCTAGTTCCTCATCTTACAGTCGTCCTGCTATGACTGTGATCCATTTCCTTTGTATATTTCCGTTTATAGATCTATTTTGGGATAAAAAAGGCTAGTTTGAGGTAAAGGAGTAGAATTTTCAGTGAAAACACTATTTATTAATAAATGATGCAGCACGTCTCATATATAAAAATACATATTCACACATTTAAAAATACATATTCTCTGGTGTCCTAATTACACTCTGAAATTACTGGGGAGAAGCCACATTCACGTCCTATCCAGACTAGGACAAAGAAATGGCGCATTTGGCTTCTTTGTTTGCCCTGCATTCTGAGAAGCATTATTGGCGTCAGCGACAAATATTACATTAATTCTTTAATTCACAACGGTAAGTGAGTGCAGTTCTCATAGATTACAGAAATATGGACGATTGTACAATAACATGTTAGGGTACTGTACCCTTTATACGCCCTTCTTCCAGATGGCGGGAACTGTCTCAGGCGTCCACAGTGACAAGAAGGTCGAGACGACATGCGCGGCTAGGAATGGTATATTACAACCTCTGTATATTATGTCCCAAAAAGTAAATTTTTCAGAGAAGCGAAAGCGCATGCTGCAAAGAACATTCGATTAATTTTTACGAATTTTACACCACTTATTCAGGCAGTGCTGTTGATCAGAATGTATTTAATACAAGGAAATTGCTTTTTACACTTTCAAGTTACGACCACTTTAGTGATGGACAAAATGCTTTTCGCTGGGTTCTGTTGGACAATCTGCCTTTTGATGTGAGTTTTTTGGGACATAATGCGTTTTGATTAGTTTTCAGCGACTTAGAACAACTAAAAATACTTTTTATTGTTTGAAAAAAAAATTTTTAAGGATTCAGTAAAACATTTTAACGCCAGACAGGAGCAAAAACGAAAGTGACTTTCGTTTACAATAACAAAGTTCGCAATATTTTTCGCAAAACAGGCTCCTCTTCTAAACAATCACAAATAGTATCTTGGGCGATAAGTTCGTTACATGGAAGGCTGATAGCCTGAGTGCAAAATTCAAGTACTTCGTTTTCTCTCCAATTGTTTCCAAATCGCCTCTCTTTTCTTGTTTCAGCATCATCACTGATGTCACTTTGGAGATATTTGATTCTTTGTTCAAACTATATCCACGTTTACCTAATGGCAAAAACGCTTTGAAGGATCATCGGAATTTCTCCTACCATATATTTCTTCAAATGGATCCTTTTCAGATCACTGATCCCGTCTACAGGCCCTCAAACTTGTACTTAGTTCCTTGAAATCAAATATTTCCCAGTCATTCCCTAAAACCCTTGTTTCACCCACTTCGGTATAAACATCCTGGTACTGGTTTGGATTCAATATTTATGAAATTTTACAAAGTTTCTTTCCTGTTCGTCCAAATACTCAATCAGGAGGTACAAAGGAATGTCCTCGAACTTGAAAGGAGAGACGTACGTCATTCACATGCACTGGAGATTCTATGAATAACCAGAAAGCAATTGCATGAATAACGTGCTGATTCTTCTTTTGGCCACCACATCCATCCGCAAACAATCTGAGAAATGTGACGGATGTGCCAGTGGTCAATTTCTTTAAGAAATCGGTGATGGCAGAGAAAATTAGTTGTGATCGTCTTCGTTTCATTCCAAATGTAAAATGTAGGTTCTGTACCTGACATATTTGTTACACAAAAGGAGTACAGAGATATCAATCTTGCATAGTATGCCTCACCAATAGCTAATTTTGGGAGAGGTTGCATCTGGTGTAAATCAAAGGCAAATGTCAGGCTACAGTCATAAGTTTGCTTTATTAATTTGTGAAAAGCTCTAGCTCTTAATTTATGAGACCCAAGTTCAATCATTAGCTTATTTTTTGTGTTGATGTCTGTAGCAGTTTTCATTTGGTGACACATTTTATGGCAGGTACCCACTTGCTGGAGTCTCTAAACCTCGATTAAATTTTGTATTAAATATTTTCGTATAAAAAATTTCCTTCACTTTCAGATCTGATATGACTGAATTCTTATACTTGAGGAAAAGTTTGTTTATACTCAGGTCACTTCGCAGATAAAGGCGCTGGCTCTTACTTCTGGAGAAGTGACTCTCCCTTGCTTGTGGATGTGAAATGAATTCAGTTACCTTTCTCCTTTTTGCGCTATACTTTCCAGCCTTATGGTCTCCTCCTCTCTTGTCAAGCACTGCATTACTGTTTAAGCCCATAAGCGATGGTATGCACTCTTTTTAACCAATGCCAAAAACCTTTCTGAAGAAAGCAGCACACAGGAACCCTACCACCTTTTGAGTAAACCTGAAAAGCATTGCAGATAGCAATTGCAATATTATTCCTCTAACACGTTTTATCGGAGTAATAAATCATAAATTTGACGATTTTTTACTTACATGATACTGCACTGTTAGAGCAATTGGATTATTTTTCGGATCATTCCTTATTGGACTGCTCACATTGAGAAGGAAGAAAAGCCTTTTGTCTTGTTTCTTTTTGTCTGGTTTAACACTACCCTTTTAGTTTTTTGTAGGCTGTTATCAGGAATCTAACATCAGCAGAAATGTCCTACTTTATGCTGGCAAGGAGGTAAAAAGATCATGAGATGAGGATCTTTAGCCTAATATCTGACAATAAAAAATTACCAGAGAAATAATTATACAAAAAGATTAATTTGTATAGCTTTGCAAAACCGGTAATTTTGTTACTCTTTACTTTTACCTATTTTCATATTGTAATTCCCTTTATGATTTGCTCTTCATTAGTGTTCTCTTTCCACGATTTATTTCCTCTCCGACAGTCTCACATTCACCCGCTATAAAACTCTTCATCTTAGCACAACAATGTTTTTATCTCTGACTTCTGTAAGTCTAACAGACAGACAGATAAACGTTTATACACAACAATGCTGTAATACTGAAAACGAATATTAACTGGTGATTTTTGGTCAGTTAAAGGGTTCCGCTGTAGTCCACCAGTCTTACATTGTAGCCAACGTAGCTTAATAAAACAGAATAGAGGCAACTGTTGGACTTGATGCACCTTGATTCCTCATACCAGAGGAAAAAATGCTATTTGTTGTATCCGATAATTTTCAGCCTCTTTTTGAAGGTTTTAAAATGCGTTTGGGCACAGTCTGATTGCAGGAGTGTGTAGAATGGGTAATAAAGTATCGAATTTAACATCAAACTCAATTTTGTCCAGTGGACATAATGCGTTTTGAAAAGTTGCTCCTCATATGTTGTGTAGTGTAGCGGAGAGTATCGCTGGACATTATGGCAAGGAATTTAGTGATGGCCAAGTTGCTAACGCCCATACAGCTAGTATGCATTAGGCCTTGCGATGGGCACAACGTACATTCCTCTTCATGAGAATATAAGACAGAGTTAAATGAGACAATAACTGTGAGAAGAAAGAACCGTTATTTAAATTGGTGCAAAGCGACAAACACTTACAGCACAGCTACTCAACACTGGTAAATTTTTCGCCATTTGTTTCTTCTGATCACCGAGAGAGCTGAATGACTTCTGTAAAGTCATAGCGTTTATTCTGAAGTAATCAACTGTGAATGGTATGCATAATTTTCTATTGGCACGTGTTATAATACAGTTCATCTACGCTAGCTCATTTACGTAAAAATTGGTGCAGTTAAAAACACCAGTCCAAAAATTTTAGAAATTTTTTATGAATGGGGCTCCATGAGGAGTTGCATGCACCATATGGATTCCTTAAACAATCATGCCCGCCTCACTCTCCCATGCTCCCAGTCCTAAAGACCTGCTAATCTCTAAGACGCAAAATCCCTTCTTTCAAGATAAATCTTTATTCCCTATCGAATGTAAAATGATAAACATCAGTGGAGGGATGTAAACTTATTACATACTAAAAAATACATAATTTCAATACATAATTTCAAATTAACCATCATCTTCAGCTCCAGGATCTAGGCTAACTGTCTGCTTCGTGCCGGCCGCTGTGTCCGAGCGGTTCTAGGCGCTTCAGTCCGGAACCGCGCTGCTGCTACAGTCGCAGGTTCGAATCCTGCCTCGTGCAGTTAGGTTTAAGTAGTTCTAAGTTCTAGGGGACTGATGACCTGAGATGTTATGTCCCATAGTGCTCAGAGCCATTTGAACCGTTTCAGTAAAAACGGAGCGTTATGTCATTTACGAACAGTGAGAAGTTAAATACCAGAAAATGGTGTCTTTCTCATAGAAAAGCAGCTTTCAGTGTCATAATGGTCTCAGTAGGAGGACAGCAGGCGACACACGACTGCCGATAGCATCTCATTATGAAAGTACACTCCTGGAAATTGAAATAAGAACACCGTGAATTCATTGTCCGAGGAAGGGGAAACTTTATTGACACATGATACATCACATGATCACACTGACAGAACCACAGGCACATAGACACAGGCAACAGAGCATGCACAATGTCGGCACTAGTACAGTGTATATCCACCTTTCGCAGCAATGCAGGCTGCTATTCTCCCATGGAGACGATCGTAGAGATGCTGGATGTAGTCCTGTGGAACGGCTTGCCATGCCATTTCCACCTGGCGCCTCAGTTGGACCAGCGTTCGTGCTGGACGTGCAGACCGCGTGAGACGACGCTTCATCCAGTCCCAAACATGCTCAATGGGGGACAGATCCGGAGATCTTGCTGGCCAGGGTAGTTGACGTACACCTTCTAGAGCACGTTGGGTGGCACGGGATACATCGGACGTGCATTGTCCTGTTGGAACAGCAAGTTCCCTTGCCGGTCTAGGAATGGTAGAACGATGGGTTCGATGACGGTTTGGATGTACCGTGCACTATTCAGTGTCCCCTCGACGATCACCAGTGGTGTACGGCCAGTGTAGGAGATCGCTCCCCACACCATGATGCCGGGTGTTGGCCCTGTGTGCCTCGGTCGTATGCAGTCCTGATTGTGGCGCTCACCTGCACGGCGCCAAACACGCATACGACCATCATTGGCACCAAGGCAGAAGCGACTCTCATCGCTGAAGACGACACGTCTCCATTCGTCCCTCCATTCACGCCTGTCGCGACACCACTGGAGGTGGGCTGCACGATGTTGGGGCGTGAGCGGAAGACGGCCAAACGGTGTGCGGGACCGTAGCCCAGCTTCATGGAGACGGTTGCGAATGGTCCTCGCCGATACCCCAGGAGCAACAGTGTCCCTAATTTGCTGGGAAGTGGCGGTGCGGTCCCCTACGGCACTGCGTAGGATCCTACGGTCTTGACGTGCATCCGTGCGTCGCTGCGGTCCGGTCCCAGGTCGACGGGCACGTGCACCTTCCGCCGACCACTGGCGACAACATCGATGTACTGTGGAGACCTCACGCCCCACGTGTTGAGCAATTCGGCGGTACGTCCACCCGGCCTCCCGCATGCCCACTATACGCCCTCGCTCAAAGTCCGTCAACTGCACATACGGTTCACGTCCACGCTGTCGCGGCATGCTACCAGTGTTAAAGACTGCGATGGAGCTCCGTATGCCACGGCAAACTGGCTGACACTGACGGCGGCGGTGCACAAATGCTGCGCAGCTAGCGCCATTCGACGGCCAACACCGCGGTTCCTGGTGTGTCCGCTGTGCCGTGCGTGTGATCATTGCTTGTACAGCCCTCTCGCAGTGTCCGGAGCAAGTATGGTGGGTCTGACACACCGGTGTCAATGTGTTCTTTTTTCCATTTCCAGGAGTGTATTTTGCGAATATAGATCACTGAGTTTTGGAAATGTTGAAAACACGAAGTTGGAGCAAATTACAAACAGCTTTCCACACAAATTTTACGTAGACCATCACTGTTTACAGGCTCTAATGACAAACGAGCAACTAACTTTTTCCAAAAACTCAGAGTAATGTAGGAACAGAACAAAAAACATAATCATCAAATCTGTGATGAAAATGAAAGAAACGAATAAGTGGTGGTTAGATAAACTACATCAACAAATTTATTTAAAAGAAAAAGACCCAGAACCAGTAGTTTCATTTTAGGTGAAATTTTTTCCTTTATAGAAGGAACAGCACTTATTAACTTAGGTGACCAACTGTACTGCAATGTAAACTGTACTGCAGACGACAGACAGCAACACGTACAGTTAAATTTGCTGTTACCACATTTTTTTAAAAGAGTTATAACACATAGCACCCACTTATATCGCATGTTTTCACTTTTCCCTAATTGTATGACAGAATAATAAAGAGAAATTGATTGTAAACAACGAAAAATAAATGTGAGAAGAGAAAAATAGGCAGTCATGTTTCACTGAAAGTATGAAGTTCAAAACATATTTGTTATTTAAAGAAATACAGATACTCTATTATTTGGCTGTTAGTCGTCCACTGCTGAAACACCGTAGGTATGTTCACCACGCGCTCACGGAATGTGATGAAAAAAATAGTAGTTCCACTTTCTGCGGCCAGGTAAAAACATGGCCCTGTAAGCAATCAGGACGTGAAATGTTTCCTGTTTTGACGTCAGTATGCTGTTTGTCACATTGCGACCCGTGTTGATTTCTTTTGTGAAGTGAGCGTTAGTGGGTTAGGATGGTTGAAATTTTCCGTATGAAACGCGATGGCTATTGAGGAGGAAGGCCGAGCACTGGTGATTAAGTTGTTTGATCAGCAAAGCAGCACAAGCAGCGCTGCATTTCGGGAAAAATTGCCGACAGAGACAGCAGCGAAGGGACCCTATGTCAGTAGATGAGCTAAAGAACTTGACAAAGAAGTTTTAAGAGATAGGTGAATTAGGTGGTGCAACAGGCAGAAGCAGGTGGTCCATTCCCATGGAAGGTGTTGAAGAAGTTGCCATAGCTATAGCCGACCTTGCAGCACATGCCTCAAATTCTAGAGCTAGCGCTCAAGCTGTCTGATGGGAATTGTCTCCTCTAGCCAACTGTTCAAAATATTTGGCGGCGCATTTTACACTGGTATCCCTATAGGATTCAGAATGATCATCAAATGAAGAATTAAGATAATGTTCTACACCCTGTCGTTGCCATTCGTTTTTGGCACGCATTCTGGACGGTGCATGACTGGACAGAACTGTCGCATATGGGGTCCCACTCTTTCACATACGAAGCAGGAGCGTCCATTGCACTCAGAATACATGACTGCGTTGTGTGGTTCGACAACTTTCTTTATTCTCCTTCCGCTGTTCTTCGAGGAGATGACGCCTGCAGGTCTTTTAAGTGTACATTGGAATCTGCGTGTTATAAGGACGTCCTTGTGCGACACATAATTCCATCTGTGTTTACACCATTATTTTCAAGCAAGATGGGGCGACAGAGCATGTCGATTGCCAGGTGATAGATTTGGTTTGAGGAACCTTGGGTAAAGACTGCATCATCTATACATAATTTTAAGATGTGTGACTTTCCAGACTCTCTGACCTAAATCAACAAATTCATGTGACTTTTGATTGTGAGGCATCTGAAAGATCGTGTCTATCAGGGATGTATCTGGACTGTTCCCGATCTGAAGGCTAGCATATTACTAAATATCGATCTTACTGAACCGGATACGCTGCGATCAACTGTCGATCATACCGTGTTACGGATGCAGCAAGTTGCTAAGTTGGGATGTGGGGCGGGGGGTGGAAAATAAAGAATTATTTCTATTATATATTTCTTTTGTTGCCGTTCTCAACACAGCCTCTCTAACTATAATGTTGGCAATCAGAAAGTGATTAGCAAAAACGTGATGCCTGTAATTAGAGTTCACTGTGCCCACTCTGATGGAGAATTTAAGTCATTGATTATTGAAGTTCATTAGTCTGAGGATTTAGGATGACGTCTGGAATTCATATAAAATGCAATTTACTATAACAATTTTCACTATATTCTGAAAACGATACAGCTTAAATTCCTGACAAATATTTACCCATATCACCTATCTTACTATCAGAGCTGTTCAGAGTCTATTGCACAGATGCTATTATCCTTAGATAATGAAACTGTTCAACAATCGTTATCGTCATAAAAGTTCAAAGTGAATGCTCGCCAAAATTTGATGTTAATACTCATCAAACGTCATGCTAGTAATGGTAGGAAGTCTGTCCTGCGGCGACACGTGAAAATACGACATGCGCAAACGGAGACTAAATCACTGGAGTCATTCCGTAATTAACACTTTACTCCAATGCGAACTCATTGTTACGTGCATACTGAGTTACATAATACAGCATTCAACGCTCTTTCTGGCAAGTACATAAACGCGACGCGGCTTCCGACTCGGAGTGCGCACTGATACGAATCTAGAAGAGAACTGGGGCCTTACTCTATAGCACGCTCTTATTTATATAGCCACGGTGCGGACCGCCGATGGTGCAGCCGACACCCTTTGCCTTACTGACTAGCCGCTGGGGTAGTAAAGCACCACTTCAAATTACCAAATAATTAGCTGCTTCATTCGCTGAAGGCCAATGAAGCTCTAGATTTGTGCAATCAGCGAACAGGTGAGTATCTATAGTAAAATTCTAACGTGGCTAGGTTAAATACTTTTGGCGAGAGAATTATTTTAGTTGTACTTCACGCAACAGATGAGATCTGAACTTGCCCTTTGGAGAGACGCTACAGCTATAGTTTCATAGCTACCTTTTGGAAACTTCTCACACCTTTGTTATTATAGCGTATCTCCATTCTACATAAATCTAAACATTCCAGCTTTATCTAATCACTTACATAAACTATCTTGCTTCCGAACTCTTAGGACACAAAAATAGAAAATCATGAATTTCAGACAAAATATTACTTTGTGAGATCCAGCATGCTGTTTCCATTAAATTACAACGAAAAAGGAATCCGAATATAAATTTTGAAGTTTCTAGCTCCTTCCTGTTGCGCCGATGATTTTTACGTACAAAGTCCAAATTTCGAAAACTGTTGAAGTTACTAAACTGAAACTTAACACATTATTATTTTAACATCACGCCTGACATGCTATTAACTTTTCAGATCATTTATTTTATTTTTAAGGTATTGCGCAACATTCGTGTCGTCATAGCTAGTTACAGCGGACTAGGCTGGCACACAATGGAAAGCATATGAATGCTATATGGTGTGAGAAGGCTGCTTCCCTACAGGGAGATCATATTGGACACATATTTCTAACTTGCGACCACGTGCTAGTAAACGTGACAGAACCACTATTATCATGTGTTCAGTTGTTCCTCCCCTTTTCCTGCCCCCACACCACATTGTGTCTGCTTATAGCGTCATTTTTTCACCTGGTGGCAGAATGCAGGACTATTGTTTTTTTCAGTATACTTCGATGGCTCTTCAGGAACCAGCCCTCACTGAAGCACTCGGAACACCGTCTGTTTCATTATAACTATCCGGTACATTATATGATGTGGACACAGTACTGATTACAAATAATCATTTACACACTAAAGGCTAGCATGCGCCGTCAAGGGCACATTCATCGCTCATAGGCAGTATGGACAACTGCACCGGCGGTGCTGCAGTCGACTGAAGTAGCTTGTATCCAAAGTTCACGAGCCTCTACGGCGACTGCGGATATTCCCCCTCAGATTTTCGCTCAGCTGAGCCAGACGTTGAGCGTATCCTGCAGCCGATCACTTGGAGCTTTCCCCGAATTGAGTCTGCAGCTCACATTTACACTGACCCGCACCAGCAACGCCGCTCTATTCACCACCAGTGCTGGTAATCCACCATGGGACTGGTACTGCTGCAGTGGCAATTCGACCGTGTTCTTGTGTTGTGAGAGCATGTGACCGACTTCACCACGGACTTGGTTTCCTATACACGTATCTGATCTAGGACGATCATCTCTTCTCGTGCCCCTATGTCAGTTCCTTTTGCGGCTTTTATCAAATTATTTAAAAACTGATTATAAAACAATCTTTGTAGCAATAAAATATATATTACCGTCCCCTGTAGTAAGAGAATAGAAATCAAGGACAAAACTTATAACAAAAATACGACATACTCTTATTCTGCTAGACTGCCATTGGTCATAACCATGCAAAAATAACGTCAATCATAATCACCACGGAGGCTTCAACCAGTTGTATGCAGAATTCAAAGAAATCCTAGAGGTCGCTCATGCAAGCATAAGGTATTATACTAAATAATTAAAAGAAGGTTGCAGAGGAATTCCGCCTTATGCAAGACACCGTTCCGAATTATTGTTTTCCATTAGACATGTTTCAGCTTTCTTCAAGGGTTCATTTCTTTGTCTTTCTCACATGAAGCTATTGGTTGTTATGCTAGTGGCGTTAGATCTGCTACACAATCCACTGTCTAAATGGCTCTGAGCACTATGCAACTTAACTTTTGAGGTCATCAGTCGCCTAGAACTTAGAACTAATTAAAACTAACTAACCTAAGGATATCATACACATCCATGCCCGAGGCAGAATTCGAACCTACGACCGTAGCGGTCGCTCGGTTCCAGACTGTAGCGCCTAGAACCGCACGGCCACTCTGCCCTGCAATCCAGTGTCTGTCATAGTGTCTATGATGTGGTGTTTTTTACTTTGTTTGTGCCGAGGTAACATGTAATGGTAGCGGAAATTCTGTGCATGATTGGAGGGAACTGGGGAACTGTCAGCGGATGCAATACAGAGCGTCGGCCGGAGTGGTCGCGCGGTTCTAGGCGCTACAGTCTGGAACCGCGAGACCGCTACGCTCGCAGTTTCGAATCCTACCTCGGGCATGGATGTGTGTGATGGTGGTGGTGGTGGTGGTTAGTGTTTAACGTCCCGTCGACAACGAGGTCATTAGAGACGGAGCGCAAGCTCGGGTTAGGGAAGGATTGGGAAGGAAATCGGCCGTGCCCTTTTAAAGGAACCATCCCGGCATTTGCCTGAAACGATTTAGGGAAATCACGGAAAACCTAAATCAGGATGGCCGGAGACGGGATTGAACCGTCGTCCTCCCGAATGCGACTCCAGTGGGCTAACCACTGCGCCACCTCGCTCGGTCATGTGTGTGATGTCCTTAGGTTAGTTAGGTTTAAGTAGTTCTACGTTCTAGTGGACTGATGACCTCAGCAGTTAAGTCCCATAGTGCTCACAGCCATTTGAACCATTTTTTTGCAATACAGCGCTGTACAACGGGGGAGGGCTGACAGTTGATAAAAACCGTTCTTCAGCCAAAGGTTACGTAAACTGCAGATAAAGTTGGTTAAAGCGTATAAAAGGCGACATTAACAAATGTATTCGTAAGAAATACATACATGAACGATATTGAAGATTAGTAGATAAAATTTCAAGTTCCTCCAAAATGCTGGATTACATATTTTCGGGAGTGTTGTGCAAAACATTCTAATTACGTGCTATGTCTGTTATTCTATAATTTTGGCTTTTTTAAGTTATCACTAAATGGTCCTTTGTTGTAAGTTTAAGTGTGTCCTTTAAATCTTTTTTGAGAGGTGTGTCCTCCCTGACAAGTATACTGAATTTAAAAACGTACTGGGCCTCTGGAAAATTTTATGGTGTTATGGTGAACATACAGTTGCAAAATGTTTTAGGTTTGAAAGCATAATTTTACATTGGATTTGCAAAATAATTTTGAATTTTTTGGGACAATTTGCAGTCATATTCCAACGCGATCATTTATTGCTTTCTTGCTGTTGTTATTGTCCTGACACTTGATTCCATGTGCTGTTATTTGCTTTTTGGTCTTGTAAGAAGTATACATTACGTCTTTCTTTCTCAAGCTGATGCAGTATTTTTAAAGAAGGCTTTTACACTGTTCCTCACAAACGTCTTCCAATCAAATTGTGTTCCTACTATCCCCCACCCCAGTTTTGGGATAACATTCGTGATTTCCTGTCAAAAAGATCACACAGATCTTAGTAACGGACGGGAAGTCATCGACTGCAACAGAAGTGACATTTGGGGCATTCTGGGAAGAAATGTAGGCCCCCTGCTGTTCTTAATATATAAAATTGATTTACGAGACATTTTGAGCATCGCTATTACACTGTTTGCAGACGATGCTACTGTGTACCGCCCAGTGGCCCTGTACGAAAAAAATGGTTCAAACGGCTCTGAGCACTACGGAACTAAACTTCTGTGGTCATCAGTCCCCTAGAACTTAGAATTACTTGAACCTAACTAACCTAAGGACATCACACACATCCATGCCCGAGGCAGGATTCGAACCTGCGACCGTAGCAGTCGCACGGTTCCGGATTGCGCGCCTAGAACCGCGAGACCACCGCGGCCGGCGGCGCTGTACGAAGACTGACACCTTCTTAACACGTGCAGCAGCATCGATCGCTCACGCAGAAGATATCACGATATTATAGGCGGAGAAGGCGTACCCGCCTTACAATCTATAAAGCAATAGATAATTGGCCGGCCGGTGTGGTCGTGCGGTTAAAGGCGCTTCAGTCTGGAACCGCGTGACCGCTACGGTCGCAGGTTCGAATCCTGCCTCGGGCATGGATGTGTGTGATGTCCTTAGGTTAGTTAGGTTAGTTAGGTTAGTTAGGCGACTGATGACCTCAGAAGTTAAGTCGCATAGTGCTCAGAGCCATTTGAACCATTTATTTGGAATAGATAATTTTTCTATTAATACTGAGAACTATGTAGGTGCACAAGTCATCCTGCATGCTCCATCAGTGTTCTGTGGTGGAGTTCTTCACCTATCAAAAATGATATTAATCAGCACTGTAATGGCTGGGTCACCGTTGCTCTAGTACGTGGACCTAAAGTCGAAGAAGTTGCAGGGCTAGAAAGTTTTAACAGCCGTGACGTCATTGCTTATCGGACATTTCAGATCGGCGGGGTCTACAATAAGGATATGGGTAAATTGCATTACTATCGTCGATGCACCTGCTTCTCGGGACCAGAAATCATCGTAAAATAAATGAATCTGAATCTGCGTCAGTGTGGGTTAAACGTGTTGACAACTGTAAAAAAATTAAACGCAAGAAGAAAAAGGCCCGCATTCGCCAAGGCAGATGGAAAACCGCCTTAAAAACCATCCACAGACTGGTCGGCGGGTCCGCAGCTCATGGTCGTGCGGTAGCGTTCTCGTTTTCCGCGCCCGGGTTCGATTCCAGGCGGGGTCAGGGATTTTCTCTGCCTCTTCATGACTGGGTGTTGTGTGATGTCCTTAGGTTAGTTAGGTTCAAGTAGTTCTAAGTTTTAGTGGACTGATGACCAAAGATTTTAAGTCCCATAGTGCTCAGAGCCATTTTGAACTGGTCGGCAGACCGATCCTCGACGCTAATCCACCAGGCGAATTCGTGCGGGGTACCGGCACAACTTCCCGATGGGGAAGCAGTGCGTTAGACCGCACGGCTAGCCGGGCGGGCTTCCAGCAGTGTACTTTGCTCGAGGTGAGCGATAGAATACCGAAAACCTCTCGCTAAAAGCATACGCGGTAGCTTACTTGGGTTTTGTAGGCCAGTATGAGGAAGTTTCCCAACTAGACGGACCACAAGTGTCCCACATCAAATTCTTGGTCTTGAACTGCTCTACGCTACTGTGGTACGATGCGAACTGTACATTCTGTATACGTTGATGTGGATGCCACTAACTTCTTCGAAGTTTGTTCGTTGGAGAGACCTTGTGCATTGCCTCAATGAAGTAATATTGGTATATCTTAGCAACTTGTTTATAGCAGAAGATATTCCTTTTCGTTCTGCTACACGGCCGGCCGCGGTGGCTGAGGGCTTCTAGATGCTTCAGTCCGGTACCGCGCGACTGCTACGGTCGCAGGTTCGAATCCTGCCTCTGGCATGGATGCGTGTGACGTCCTTAGTTAGGTTTAAGTAGTTCTAAGTTCTAGGGGACTCAGATGTTAAGTCCCATAGTGCTCACAGCCATCTGCTACACGTCACGAATACTATACGTCGCGAATATGTTGTTAAGACCATACGAGAAAATAATGAGTTAATGCAATAATTTTCCCCAAATGTCCACACGATTAACGCGGGCCTGTGTAATGGTAGCCCCGAGGTCGATGCAGTTCCGTGCGTTGCGGGACTTAGGGCCGGCGCCTCATCAGAAGCTGGCAAGCTGCCGACCCGCCCACGGCTCACGCTCCCCTCCTCCCTGTTACTAAATTTCTGAACCGCTTTGCCAGTACTACCTGCATTATTCATGAGGCGCCTCCAAGAAGCGGGGAACTCGCTTAAAATATGGTCGCAGATGCGCGTGCAGATTAGCTGAGACAACGCGGTGTCGGCTGCCCACTGAGCGCCTACTTTACGGCGCATTGTTTATGATAATAAGCCGGTAACCGAAGGGAGGGAATTCATACCGGCCGGGGCGGGGTACGGCAGGGTAGGCTGCGCCGGGGCGCCGGTACCTCGACGCCTGCAGTCACGAACGCCGCCGCCGCCACCGCCGCCGCCGACGACGACGACTGCTCGCTTATGCCACGCTTTTTCACACAGTTTTGAGTATAAATGGCTTCATTAAGGGCGACACGGTGCAAGTGTATTTCGGCCGCGCTAGGAAGGATATTCTCAGGCGCCAGGAGAAGACCAATTTGTTTGTCCACCGTGCTGCGCTGCACGCGACCGTCTGTTCGAGAAGAATCATTTAGAGACGCTACACTTTTCTGGCTTCAGGTCTATACTTTTACCCAGCTCAACAAGTTGCTGGAATACGTAACTCCTTTCTCGTTTGTTCTATTCTGTCGGAACTCTCTGTAGACACTCCATAGTTTACATTGCGTTGTTTAACTGCATTGTTCTGAGAAATGCAATGATAGTAACACGAATGAGAAGTAAGTGCAGTAGAGGCCCGCCCGGAGTGGAAAGGAGCGCCTGGTCCCCGGCACGAATCCGCCAGGCGGACTTGTGTCAACGTCCGGTGAGCCGGCCCAGTCCGTGGGTGGTTTTTAGGTGGTTTTCCATCTGCCACAGCGAATGCGGGCTGGTTCCCCTTATTCCGCCTCAGCTACACTATGTCGGCGATTGCTGCGCAAACAAGTTCTCCACGTACGCGTACACCACCATTATTCTGCCACGCAAACATAGGGTTTACACTTGTCTGGTGTGAGACATCACCTGGGGGTGGGGGTGGGGGGTGGGGAGGGGGGTGGTGTCCACCGGGGGCCGAACCGCACAATAACCCTGGGTTCGGTGTGGGGCGGCGGAAGGATGAAGTGGACTGTGGTATCCGTCGTGGCGTTGTGGACCACTGAGGCTGCGGCGGGGACGGAGCCTCCAGTTAACATACAATACAATAAAATACAAGTGCAGTAGAGATCGCTTTAGTTAAAATTTTTACCTGCATGTCTCGATGAACAGACATTGGCAGTCAGGAATTAGTGCTGAATAAGTTCGGTGGATGCGAATAACTCGGCTTCAGCTGCGTCAGGAGACATATGAAAATTCGTGCAGGAACGAGAATCGAACCCGAATTTCCCACTTATAGTGAGCGGTCGCCTCAACCATAGCCCATCCGTCCACCTGTCCCGAACCGACTCAGACTTCCAGATGTCGCACTGCCTACATCCCTGTACCACAGTCTCCTTCATATATCACTTAAACGCTCGCAGCTGTACTCTGTAATCCGGCGCGAGTGAGAATCAGACTATGAGGAATCCAGACATAAGATGTTAACGTCTTTTGCATGTCTCGGCACGTAATATTTACCTGCAGGTCTGGATGAACAGACACTGTTAACGAAACACAGCCGTCGGAAATTACGTCGATATGAATTCGCTGATTGTGAATAACTTAGGTTCATCTGTGTTAGGTGGCGTGGACAGATACCCATACAGATAAGGCGACCGCATACGATAAGCGGAGAATCGGGGTTCGAGTCCCGTCCGGATAGTATAACAATATGTTTACTTTTGAGCATTAACATACAGCTATAATCGGCAGTGGAAATATGTTTGTAGAGAAATTCGCATAATGATATATATTGTTAAACCGTGGATTTACTTTCAGAACCTTTTCTTAAAGAATTTACGTTATTTACTAGCGATTCATCAAGAACATTAACACATTTAATCACACTATGTGAGCGTGGAAGTAGGTGCCAGTGGGTAACTGATGAAAACAAATTTCTTTCAACAAATGGAACTTTTATTCCCAAAAACACTTTCTTTAAAAAAAAAAAATTTAAAATTTATAATCAGAAAGCACCCTCTAAATATCAAGTTGCAATTTATTCAGAGGCAGAAATAACAATTTTTTTTCGTTTGTGTTTCGTTGATAGTATGAGCTTTCGGGCTGAGAACCTTGCCGCTCCCTTTTAGCACGGCCGTAGTTACGACCGCTCACAACAACCTCTGAAAGACTACCCTGTTGCAAATCTGCAACACACCAGATTACTTTAAACTAAAAATTTTAACAACTCACACAAACACATAAACTATGCACCCCGTAGGAGGGATTCAAATGATACAAAACACTCAGATTAAAAAAATTACTTGCCACCGAAAGTGCAACGTGTTTTTAAAAGAAAACTCTTACGGTGGAATTGTGGGAACTTTATATACTAAAATGACCATTTAAATAAAAATCCATGAAATGCAGTCTTACATAAAATGTTCAGACTTGCTCTACATTATACATAGCCCGCCTCTCAAGATGATAGGCAAGATAAAAACATATTTCAGGAACTCAGCCCTTACACCTTAAGCAATAAATTTCGTAAACACCGAATCCGACAAACATGACAGAGGCAGCTATTAACGTACGGCAGACCGACAGACAGACAGACACTAACTGCCTAACAAATGCGGACGGGAGACAGACGAGCAAGCTGGGGACGAGAGACTGACCAAGAAAACAAGTAGAGTTTAACAAGTAAATGAAACAACTTAACACGAATCACTTAACTTCTAAAAAACTGCGATATCTGGCGAAGACCTGGCGCATCACCCCAAAAACGCTCTCCCGAACCGTCCGCTTCCAGCCGCTTCAACGGACGGAGGAGGGCGCGCCGATCTCCCGTCTCACGGAGTCGCAGCTCGCACCGGCCAGACCGATGTCGTGGGTTGAATCCTGTTGCTCTCGTGTCGGCCGCGAAGCCATTACCCCTCGCTAAACGGCCCCGGCCACTGGACTGCCGTGGCGACCTCACATGCGCCGACGCTCAAAACGGACAAGTCATCTTGTGTCCCAGTGAGCGACCGACCAACCGATCTATCCAACCGCCAATGACCATTGCCTGAACAAACTCGAGCAGACTGGCGGCCTAATACATACTAGCACTCCGGAAGACGGACAGACACTGACTGCCCCACACTGAGCCGGTTGAGCAACTGACCAGATTCGTCCCGACTCACCAACTGACTAAACTCGCCGCCTAGCGAGCTGTTAGCGCCCCTTAAATGCACGTCAACAGGCTACCTTTCCCTTTCCCACCAGAGGGAGACACCAAAGCTGCGATTGCCACAGTGGCGCCACCGCCAGAAACGAAGGGCGACTGCTTCACACGACGCGCTGCGGCGTGCTCTTCAAAACAGAAAATTTTACCATGGCTCAATTGTATTTTAAGCCAAATAGACTTAACTAGTTATCTCAGTGAATTTGAATGCCTTTACTGGTCAGGACTTTTACGGCGACTGTGTGCTACTGTTTCTTGTTGAATCGTTAGATCAGTCGGAAGTTGCTTTACAGAGGAGGGTAAATGACAATTGAAAATATAATTGTTTTTGGATAGCTCAACCCGAATTTCCTAAGGGACCAAAGTTTATCATGTTTTTACCAGTAGAAGAAGGTTTGGAGAAAATATTTCGACGTGTGCAACTTCCGTCCGATTTCGACGAAACAATTCGTGACTGTGAACCATCAAACTTTGCAGCAAACATAAAAGAAAATCTAATACATATGGTCATGAAGTAGTGAGACATAGGTTCTATACTAAATAAATAGTACATACACAAGTTCCATTTAACTTTGCATTTATGGCAATCAATAGATAACGAACTTACAATGCTCGGAAGGATTTAACATTTATGCCGTTTTGACTGGGCACTTCTCTTCTCATAGTGAAAATAAATCCTTTGACATATCCAGATACACGTCGCACAATGTAGCTTCTCAGATGAAACTACTGCTATGTATGATGGCACTTTCACATTACACTAAAATAATACTTTTAAACAGTAATAATACGGTGGCAAGACATACGTGTCCGACACAAATTACAAGAGACAGAAGAGTGAGTAACTGTTCATCGAGAATATCTCGTACATAAAAAAAAAGTCTAAGAGTGTTCTCCTTCTGTCCGCCTTTCGCGCAGCGGCTTTCAAAGTCAACAACTCACTGCATCTCTGACGGCGCTTCCACAATAAACACGTCACGTCACAGGACGTTCGATTTCTACATTCTCGCAACCTTATTTGCTAACTGTAGGTGTTGCCGAGCGACTGCTTGGTTAGTGAATGATTTAAAATGGTAGGGCAATCACATAATGTTACAATCGGCACAAATTTTCGTATGTCAAAAATGGCTCTGAGCACTATGGGACTTACCATCTAAGGTCATCAGTCCCCTAGAGCTCGGAACTACTTAAACCCAAGTAACCTAAGCAAATCACACACATCCATGCCCGAGACAGGTTTCGAACCTGCGTCCGTAGCGGTCGCGCGGTTTCAGACTGATGCGCCTAGAACCACTCGGTCACTCCGGCCGGCTTCGTATGTCACCAACAGGTAGTGCAGCTATACTTAACACTGCTGAAGCGAAGTTACTCGCATTCAGAGAATTTGTTTTCTTGTATTAAAATTTTTGTTAAGTGTTAGCTATTTATTTTGCGTTAATAAAAACGATTAAAATTTGACCATTTATATCAGTATGCTCCTGAGGAAATGGAGAACTATACTGTGGATTATTCTGTAGCTATTGTCTCACACTTAGTTGTTTAACAGATCACCTAACGTTGTCGACAGGTCATTTAGAAAGCCTTGTCTTACTTCGGCACGCTGGAAGAAGCCAGAAATTGTGGTTCTGTAGAGGGATCACCTGGCACACGAGAAATGATGTGAGGCCGGGAGAACGGTGTGTTGACCCTACCTCCCTGCATACCATATCCGAGTGACAACATTGCAACAGGATGACACGCTGCTCGGTCAGTCCCCATTCGCCCATCTGGACCAGAACGACCGCGTGGTCTTAATTTTCTTGTATTTCTGTTCCGTTGTCTTCGGTATCTACTAATTTAAATCCGTGTCCACACTGGTCGCACTGCAGTGTACCGCGCTGTACAATAACGAAAAAGTTTCGCGCTGTGTAGGTCCAGCAGAGGAAATGGTTCGTTCTTGCCCAGATCTGTTTGGGCGGCGTCACTCGTTTACCATTGTTACTGACGCACGCGCATGCACACTGGAACATTGCTTCGCTCCTACGAACACTCTGCTGCATTCTGCGCAGTTCTGAGCTGCTCTGCTGTTCTGCGCTTCTCTGTGACATGTGTTCGTGCGCGGCGCGGCGCTTCGAGAGGCGGTGCGTCCGGTGTGGACGCGGCTTTAGAACGCAGACTTACGACTGCGTCCTCTACACAGTGTGTAAAAGGTTAATGTGGTGTCACCGCCAGACACCACACTTGCTAGGTGGTAGCCTTTAAATCGGCCGCGGTCCGTTAGTATACGTCGGACCCGCGTGTCGCCACTGTCAGTGATTGCAGACCGAGCGCCGCCACACGGCAGGTCTAGAGAGACTTATTACCACTCGCCCCAGTTGTTTCCTAGCGAAGCTACACTGACCAATACGCTCTCATTTGCCGAGATGATAGTTAGCATAGCCTTCAGCTACGTCATTTGCTACGACCTAGCAAGGCGCCATAGCATTTGATAATTAATATTGTGAAGCTTGTACAGTAACGAGAGATGTACACCAATTGTGGATTAAAGTTAAGTATTCCAACAACTACGTACTTTATTTGCTAGACTCAAATCCTTTAACTGTTCCAGACCTCACGCCAATCTGCGTGAGCTTCAAAGCGTGCATTTCGGCCTCCTCTAGCAACACGGTGTTGGCTCTTCTGCCAACACTACAGTTAACTCTTTGCAACGTACCACATTGCTGTAGGGAAATTAGAGAGAAACAATCCTGATACAGGACACTTGTGTTCAATCAGGCCGTGAAAAAATCCTCGTAAGCTACAAAGTATGGGCACCCAGTGAGATTTTCATTTCTCTCTCTTTATTACGTCGCCGGCTTAGTCGGTCAGATTTTTATATAGTTTCTTTTTATTTTGATTGTATTAGTAATTTAAACTTCCTCATGAGGGCAATGAAAGAATCAAGACTTTTGTGAACGATATTATTTATGGTGACAACTCAATCTAAACTTAAAACTTACAAGCACATTAGTCTTGTAGCGAGATGGACAGAGAAAAAAAAATCGAGGTGCTGAGAACCATAAACGTCTGAAGTATAATGTCGTCGATTTTGAAATTGTCTCATGTACAAGGTGACACAGAAAAGGGGACATTTCCACAATCCAATAAAACTAGAAGTGATGAAGGAAAGAAATTGCGTTCATAGTAATTTATACCTTAGAACTTTGCCATTTACGAAACATTGATGGCATTCATCATTTTTTTTTAAAATACGCCCTTTAGATGGCGTCCTCCTGTACGAATACATTCGTGAAATCTGCTGTTTAGATTCCTCATTGACCGCTGCAACATCTCACCTGGGATACAGTGAATTGCATCCCGAATTCTCTGTTTTAACTCATCCAGGGTTGTGGTAGCCCCACAAGAAAAAATCACTAACAGGTAAATCTGGCGATCTAGGGGGCCAGGGAATGTTACCGAACCGTGAAATCACACGGTTCCAAACAATTCTCGCAGATATACCATTGATTGCCATGCAGCGTGTGATGTCGCTCCGACTTGTTGAAACCAAGCTTCCTGAACGTTTGGAAAGTTGTTCAATGGAGGTGTAGCGAAGTTCGTAACATCTCCACGTAACGATCGGCATTGGCAGTTATTGTGTTTCCCTGTTCATTTGCTAAAAAATACGGTCCGATAATCCCATGTGATGAAACACCACACCGTACTGTCACTTCACGAGCGTGTAAAGGGCGCTCATGAACGTCATTTGAATTTCTGTTTGCCCATTATCGATAGTTCTGTTTATTCACGTAACCTGTGAGATGAAAATGTGACTCATCTGAAATCCACAATTTGTTTAGTAATTCATCGTCATTGTTTATTTTTATCATCATCATAACCGGTAATCGTAGTCGTTCAGTTGTTGAACCATCAATAGTTTGTACGGATGAAATTTCAAATCAAGATGAAGACTTCTGCGAACACTCTCCCGGGACAGCCGGCCGCGGCGGCCGAGCGGTTCTAGGCGCTTCAGTCCGGAACCGCGCGACTGCTACGATCGCAGGTTCGAATCCTGCCTCGGGCATGGATGTGTGTGATGTTCTTAGGTTAGTTAGGTTTGAGACGTTCTACGTTCTAGGGGATTGATGACCTCAGATGTTAAGTCCCATAGTGCTCAGAGCCATTTGAACCATTTTCTCCCGGGATATTCCAAGTACTGTCCCTTGCTTTAGAATTGAACGCCGTGGGCTCCGTAAGACAGACTCGCGCACAACATCAATGTTCGCTGGAGAACGCACACTTCCTGGTCGTCCTGTTGGTTTCTTCATGAGGGCAGATCCAATCTCTTCAGAGTTATTAATCCAATATTTTATAGCGCGTTCCGACGGAACGGCATCATGACGTCCTAAATTATAAAAACGTCGAAACTCTCTCTGCGCAACTACCAAACTATCATTGTTTTCATGAAACATTTTAATGGCTAACTCAAGCTGTTGTCCGTTCCACTGATCCATGATTACTGAAATGGCAGACTGTTTGCTGGCTAACTATCACGAATCCGCAGTACTGCAAACTCTCCACGGCTGCCACTACTCATTTCAAACATTCCTCTTATTCTGTGTCACCTTGAGTTTATGCTGCTGACATATATTTATCATATGGTGAATCAGCTTAATCAGTGCTGTACCCCTACGCTGTAATTAAGAACATTTGCGAAAATATACCTCTGTTTCTCTGATATTCACTGCCATTAGGGCCCAAAGCACAAATTTACATTAGTGTAAGAACGCTCACTATCTACATTGACGTCCATTTCTCATAACAGTTGGAAGCTCTTGAAGGAATGCCCCACCGTAACACCAAGCTGCACAGTCTTAGCGTTCCAGTCTCTAAAATGGATGCTGAAGATTTCACAATCTTGAAGAGCGTTACCAGCCTCACTACCAAAGCATAAGTTAAAGTTCGTGACAGCAGTGTACATTTCAGAAATTTTATAATGGACAAGTTTTCAACGTTACTATAAACTGTTGTTTAAAGCACAATATTCTTCATTAGAGTCGTGGGAGGTCACAATTTTTTTTCCAAGTTAAATCGAGGGATACCACAGTTCGTTACTTCTCCACAGCTTGTAGATGCCTTGCAAAAGCTGGTACCGAAATACGTAAGCGAAAGGCAAGTGCGTCTTACACTGGAATTTAATACAAAAATGTCCAGTGTTTAATTTGAAATTCCCACCAGTCTTAAAAATGTGGCTACGAAGTCTTTCGCGACGTATTTCTTGAGTAAAAATCTCTCGGTGTACATGCCGCGTCAAATAAGGATAAATCTCCAAGCTTTCGACCACTACCTCCATGGTCGTCGTCAGGGCTAAAACTGACTGTCGTGAACTAGCGAGGTTCCCACTTTTATATGCAAAGGACGGCTGCTGATTGGCTGGAATACGTCAGCGATATGGCGCGTAGCGAAGTGGTGCCCTCTACTTCCATAGATGTAGTTGCTATCCCGCGTTGCTTGCAGCGCCATCCCTTGAATCAGGAGGTAAAGTGCGAGAAGTTTTTCTCTGCGATTTTTCTTTATCCAGTCCACTCTTCCAAGTGTTGCTAAGTGCATAGCCGTCGTCTCTATTAAGGGGCTCCGGAACGCCCTATACTTGCAATGTTAAAATAACGCTTATAAATTACATCTTTCCTCACAAAGTATTTGAGGTAGGAAGTTGAACTTTTTACAGATTATTTATTGGAATATGGGCTACAACTTAACACAGGGATTTTACAAAATTTTAGTTCAGTTATTAAAGATGATTTTTTTTCAATTGTAATGAAAATTCACAACATTTTTTTGCAGTTTTTTATTTATATATTCAAAAATATACAGTTTTTTGGAAAAAGGCTGTGTTAAATTATGCAGAAGGTACTGTGTAACAGTTACTGAAAGTTTGAAACAAATATGTTTGGAAGATCCTTAGAAAACATGTAATTAGTATGAGAAAATAAAAGTTTTGGGAATCGAGCGACAAAGATTGGATTAACTTTTTAGTGCATTCCAGGTCCATAGGATGGATTATCTTCATCCTCTGCAAACTCCTCCTCCAGTTTCCTCTTGTTCCTCCTCCTGTTTACTCTTGCTTGTATTTCTAGACTCTTTACAGCCCTGTCTGCAGCCCGAAGGCGTTCCTTGTCTAAAGCAAGCATCGCTCGTACCATGTTAGAACCTATCTTCATTCCCATATTTCTAAATACCTTGCACCTTACAATGTTGCCATCATTGAAAGTCGCAACAGCATCATACACACCAAAGTGAAGTGTTTCTATTCCAACAAATACAGTCTTGGGGATTCTCGACCATATAACACTATTTACACTTTCATTGGGGTTTTGAGTTTTTCCGTGAATATTTTTCAACAATTCAGGTGCTGCTAAGTCTCTGAAAATAGGTTTTATCACCTCCATTATTGCATGAGGCAGACTATGCTTATGAGTGTACACTTCACCAGTTAGCAATCCTTTGTTATATGTACACCAACTGTCTTCTTCTTTGGGACACAGGCTATGTTGGGGATTTTCATCGGTTGAAGAAGTATGAAAAAAAAGAGCCCAAACAGCCTTCTTCATTTCGTCGACACTTTGTGTATTTTGCCTAATAGTCATTCCATAATAGTTCTGTATTTTGTCAATTACACTGTCAGTTAACCTTCCCTTCCCATCCAACCCTTTACCATCACTGAGTTTTTGGTTTTTTGTGCGAAGCTTTCAGTCGCCGAAGTCTTGTTCCCATTCGCTTCTGTACGTGTCCAATACACTCAAATTTCTGCACTACAATATCATCACTATAGGGCTTCAGTCCTTGAACATGTTTGAAACTTTTAGAATCACCGTCACCAAGGTAATTAACATATCGCACTTTATCATACGCCTCAGAACGCTGGAATATACTGGCAACACCAGCCACTTCCATTCCTCCATTACTGCCACTACAGTTAGCTTTGCAATTATTTTCATGTGTACCTTTATATTTTTGTGGACATCTGCAATACTTTGATATTACTGCTACATCTAAAACTTTCCCTGTATACATACTGGTGGCAGATACTACACCATGAAGAGATGTGTGTCCCCGTTTATGTCAGGTACCATCGAACGCTGCAGTCAAATCGCTGTTACCATTATTTTCCATTACTGCCTCTTCCACAGCGTTCTTCATAGATTCTATACAGACATCTTCTACTTTAGACCCTATTAATTTATTATAGGTCGTAAACTTGGTTGGGGGATTTGGAAGATTCATGATGCCACAGAAAATTGCACCTGCAGTAGCACCCTTACCAACTGAATGCAAGGAATAAACAAATCTAATGTTGTGTTCGTAGATTTTGCTACCATTTCCTTCAGTTGCAGTTACTGCAACACTGTTCCAAAAGGTGGTCATGTATGAACACTTATCACGTTTCAGTTGTATTTCACTAGCAAGTCCTACGTGCTTCATTATGGAGAGTTCCAGACCAACTTCACTACAATGAATACATTTTACACAGTTTGAAAAAATTCCTTTGAGAACCGACATATCAAATATTTCATTCACATCCGATTCGCCCATAAAACATTCATAGTTTTCACTCATTGAACCAAGCTTCTTCTGTGAAGTATTTTCTTTCCCACTTTGACTGCTATGGGCAGGTGTACTTGAGAGGTTAGGTTCACTCACTTGGTTATCGTCTTTATTGTTTACAGTAATAACACATACCTTTGGGTTTCCAGCATTTCTCCTTTTCTTAAAAGCCTTCAGAGGATTTCTAATAACTTTACTTTTACTCATTATTATACTTCAACAAAACAGAGACTCAAGAAACAGAATTAATTACGAATATTTTCGAGATAACGACAGAGTAAATAAACATGAAACAATCGACAATCACACCAGCGATATACACTCCTGGAAATGGAAAAAAGAACACATTGACACCGGTGTGTCAGACCCACCATACTTGCTCCGGACACTGCGGGAGGGCTGTACAAGCAATGATCACACGCACGGCACAGCGGACACACCAGGAACCGCGGTGTTGGCCGTCGAATGGCGCTAGCTGCGCAGCATTTGCGCACTGCCGCCGTCAGTGTCAGACAGTTTGCCGTCGCATACGGAGCTCCATCGCAGTCTTTAACACTGGTAGCATGCCGTGACAGCGTGGACGTGAACCGTATGTGCAGTTGACGAACTTTGAGCGAGGGCGTATAGTGGGCATGCGGGAGGCCGGGTGGACGTACCGCCGAATTGCTCAACACGTGGGGCGTGAGGTCTCCACAGTACATCGATGTTGTCGCCAGTGGTCGGCGGAAGGTGCACGTGCCCGTCGACCTGGGACCGGACCGCAGCGACGCACGGATGCACGCCAAGACTGTAGGATCCTACGCAGTGCCGTAGGGGACCGCACCGCCACTTCCCAGCAAATTAGGGACACTGTTGCTCCTGGGGTATCGGCGAGGACCATTCGCAACCGTCTCCATGAAGCTGGGCTACGATCCCGCACACCGTTAGGCCGTCTTCCGCTCACGCCCCAACATCGTGCAGCCCGCCTCCAGTGGTGTCGCGACAGGCGTGAATGGAGGGACGAATGGAGACGTGTCGTCTTCAGCATTGAGAGTCGCTTCTGCCTTGGTGCCAGTGATGGTCGTATGCGTGTTTGGCGCCGTGCAGGTGAGCGCCACAATCAGGACTGCATACGACCGAGGCACACAGGGCCAACACCCGGCATCATGGTGTGGGGAGCGATCTCCTACTCTGGCCGTACACCACTGGTGATCGTCGAGGGGACACTGAATAGTGCACGGTACATCCAAACCGTCATCGAACCCATCGTTCTACCATTCCTAGACCGGCAAGGGAACTTGCTGTTCCAACAGGACAATGCACGTCCGCATGTATCCCGTGCCACCCAACGTGCTCTAGAAGGTGTAAGTCAACTACCCTGGCCAGCAAGATATCCGGATCTGTCCCCCATTGAGCATGTTTGGGACTGGATGAAGCGTCGTCTCACGCGGTCTGCACGTCCAGCACGAACGCTGGTCCAACTGAGGCGCCAGGTGGAAATGGCATGGCAAGCCGTTCCACAGGACTACATCCAGCATCTCTACGATCGTCTACATGGGAGAATAGCAGCCTGCATTGCTGCGAAAGGTGGGTATACACTGTACTAGTGCCGACATTGTGCATGCTCTGTTGCCTGTGTCTATGTGCCTGTGGTTCTGTCAGTGTGATCATGTGATGTATCTGACCCCAGGAATGTGTCAATAAAGTTTCCCCTTCCTGGGACAATGAATTCACGGTGTTCTTATTTCAATTTCCAGGAGTGTATATTCAACCATCACAGGTTAGCCACAACACATACTTTATCTCACATCACTAAAATGTACCTGATGAACACCGACGTTAATAATAACACCATTTGACAGCAGTTTAACAGCGCCACAGTGGGTCACGCCCATGTAGAACACATTTCAAAGAAAATTTAAAAATTGTTGTAGTCTTCGGAATTGAATAAATTACATATCTATTAAAAGGTAATAGTCTGCAGATTCAGAAAACGCAAAAAAGTAAAAATTGAGCTTTTCATGATTTTGAGCCTTTCCGGAGCCCCTTAAAGTTATTATCGCTAAGTCTAATTTCGACTGCTTCCCGGATCACAGAGTCCCAGTAATTCGATGTGTGGGCTATTACTCTGGTTTCTTCAAATAAAATCTTATGCTTGTTAAGCAGGCTATGTTCAGCCACCGCTGATTTTTCCAAATACCTGTATTTCAGGTGGCGTTGGTGCTCGATGCAGCGGTCGGCAACGGTTCTTACAGACTGGCCCACGTAATTCTTGCCGCATTCGCAAGGAATAGTATAAATTCCCGGCACTCTTAAGCCGAGACTATCTTTGACTGGTCTCAACATTTCCTTAATTTTCCTAGGTGGTCGGAAAACTGGTTTTATTCCTTGCCTCTTCAGGACTCTGGCTATCTTGCTCGTTGTAGCACCGCAAAAAGGAAGCCGCGCTATGTGTTGGTCCTCTTCTTGTATGTGGCCGGCATCGTGTCTTACTTTCTTGGACAATACTGATTTAATTTCACCGGCAGAATAACCATTACTCTTGAAAACAGTCGTCAAATGGTTAATCTCGGGACCGAGGTGGTCCTTGTCGGAAATAGTCCTGGCTCTGTGTACTAAAGTATTCAGCATAGCTCTCTTCTGAGACGGATGATGGAAGCTAAGGCTATGCAGATATAAGTCTGTATGGGTTGGCTTCCTGTACACAGAATGGCCCAGTCGTCCATCCGGCTTTCGCTCTACCAACGCATCTAAAAAAGGTAACTTCCCTTCCTTCTCTACCTCCAATGTAAATTTTATGTTTGGATGTACACCATTCAGATGTTCGACGAACTGCTGCAGCGTGTCGCTGCCGTGTGGCCAGATTAAAAAAGTATCGTCGACGTATCTGTAGAAGCATGATGGGCGGAGGTGAGCACTGCTCAGGGCTCGTTCTTCGAAGTCCTCCAAGAAAAAATTCGCTATTGCTGGTGACAGTGGCGAACCCATGGCTGTTCCATCCGTCATTTCATAATAATTTCCATTGTATAAAAAATAAGTGGTCGTCAAGGTATGCCGGAACAACTTCAAAATTTCTGAGGAGAAATGAGCAGCCAACAGTTGTAATGTGTCATTCACAGGTACTTTGGTGAACAGAGAAACCACGTCGAGGCTGACCATGATATCACTTGGGCCTATCTTCATCTGTTTTATGATATCAACAAACATTTTTGAATTTTTAATATGATGTGGGCAGTGACCAACTATAGGCGCCAACAATTTAGTTAAGTGCTTTGCGAGCTTGTACGTAGGAGAGCCAATAGCGCTAACAATCGGTCTCAACGGGACGTTCTCCTTATGAACCTTTGGCAAACCGTACAGTCTTGGTGGCCTAGGTGCTCTCGGCCGTAAGTTCTTCACCAGTTCGTCGGAGAGGCCAGAGTTTTTTAGTAGCTCTCTTGTCTTCCTGCTGAGCGCCGATGTGGGATCCCGTCTGAGAACCCGGTATGTGCTGTCCTCCAGTAATAATCCAACTTTCTTATGGTAATCTGTAGCATTGAGGATTACCGTGGCGTTCCCCTTGTCAGCAGGTAAAACAACAAGATCTTCATCCTTCTGCAACAATTTCAGTCCTTGTCCCTCCTCTCTGCTGATGTTTGACTTAGGCGGCTTGGATGTCGCTAAAATCCGGCTAGTAGCAAGCCTTACGTCATCCGCTGCTCCTTGAGGAAGATGACGAACTGCTTGTTCCACTCCACTAATGATCTCATTTACCGGTAACTTACGTGGAGTTAGGGCAAAGTTCAATCCTTTACTGAGAGTCGAGATGGTAGCTTCATCAAGTTCCTTGTCAGAGAAGTTGATAACAGGACGGCTACTGATTGGCTGGAATACGTCAGCGATATGGCGCGTAGCGAAGTGGTGCCCTCTACTTCCATAGATGTAGTTGCTATCCCGCGTTGCTTGCAGCGCCATCCCTTGAATCATATAAAAGTGGGAACCTCGCTAGTTCACGACAGTCAGTTTTAGCCCTGACGACAACCATGGAGGTAGCGGTCGAAAGCTTGGAGATTTATCCTGATTTGACGCGGCATGTACACCGAAAGATTTTTACTCAAGAAATACGTCGCGAAAGACTTCGTAGCCATATTAGTTTCCTCTACGGGGAGGACATAGCGCGCAGCGTTCGTCACCTGGAGAAGCTGCGCCTGAAACAGTCTCAGTTGCTGAGCAATCTGGCTTTTTTACAACGCTGTCGTGACAAGGAGGTAGTACCGAAGTTTGCAGTCGTCAAACACCACATCAGAAGCGCTGCAGTAAACAGAATTTTACGAAAGACCAGCCATGCTATTGTGAAGGAGAATTTATTTCTGGCCGAAGTCCTCTCACCATTGGACTGGGAATGGGTGGATATGACTTTGGCGGCACACCAACGAGCCAATTTAAGCAGGACTACGGCGAAACAGGCCGATAAATTTGAGAGGCTTAACCGTGATCAAGGAACTACTGGGTCCAACGGCATTCACCGCACTGTTATCAACTTCTCTGACAAGGAACTTGATGAAGCTACCATCTCGACTCTCAGTAAAGGATTGAACTTTGCCCCAACTCCACGTAAGTTACCGGTGGTTGAGATCATTAGTGGAGTGGAACAAGCAGTTCGTCATCTTCCTCAAGGAGCAGCGGATGACGTAAGGCTTGCTACTAGCCGGATTTTAGCGACATCCAAGCCGCCTAAGTCAAACATCAGCAGAGAGGAGGGACAAGGACTGAAATTGTTGCAGAAGGATGAAGATCTTGTTGTTTTACCTGCTGACAAGGGGAACGCCACGGTAATCCTCAATGCTACAGATTACCATAAGAAAGTTGGATTATTACTGGAGGACAGCACATACCGGGTTCTCAGACGGGATCCCACATCGGCGCTCAGCAGGAAGACAAGAGAGCTACTAAAAAACTCTGGCCTCTCCGACGAACTGGTGAAGAACTTACGGCCGAGAGCACCTAGGCCACCAAGACTGTACGGTTTGCCAAAGGTTCATAAGGAGAACGTCCCGTTGAGACCGATTGTTAGCGCTATTGGCTCTCCTACGTACAAGCTCGCAAAGCACTTAACTAAATTGTTGGCGCCTATAGTTGGTCACTGCCCACATCATATTAAAAATTCAAAAATGTTTGTTGATATCATAAAACAGATGAAGATAGGCCCAAGTGATATTATGGTCAGCCTCGACGTGGTTTCTCTGTTCACCAAAGTACCTGTGGATGACACATTACAACTGTTGGCTGCTCATTTCTCCTCAGAAATTTTGAAGTTGTTCCGGCATACCTTGACGACCACTTATTTTTTATACAATGGAAATTATTATGAAATGACGGATGGAACAGCCATGGGTTCGCCACTGTCACCAGCAATAGCGAATTTTTTCTTGGAGGACTTCGAAGAACGAGCCCTGAGCAGTGCTCACCTCCGCCCATCATGCTTCTACAGATACGTCGACGATACTTTTTTAATCTGGCCACACGGCAGCGACACGCTGCAGCAGTTCGTCGAACATCTGAATGGTGTACATCCAAACATAAAATTTACATTGGAGGTAGAGAAGGAAGGGAAGTTACCTTTTTTAGATGCGTTGGTAGAGCGAAAGCCGGATGGACGACTGGGCCATTCTGTGTACAGGAAGCCAACCCATACAGACTTATATCTGCATAGCCTTAGCTTCCATCATCCGTCTCAGAAGAGAGCTATGCTGAATACTTTAGTACACAGAGCCAGGACTATTTCCGACAAGGACCACCTCGGTCCCGAGATTAACCATTTGACGACTGTTTTCAAGAGTAATGGTTATTCTGCCGGTGAAATTAAATCAGTATTGTCCAAGAAAGTAAGACACGATGCCGGCCACATACAAGAAGAGGACCAACACATAGCGCGGCTTCCTTTTTGCGGTGCTACAACGAGCAAGATAGCCAGAGTCCTGAAGAGGCAAGGAATAAAACCAGTTTTCCGACCACCTAGGAAAATTAAGGAAATGTTGAGACCAGTCAAAGATAGTCTCGGCTTAAGAGTGCCGGGAATTTATACTATTCCTTGCGAATGCGGCAAGAATTACGTGGGCCAGTCTGTAAGAACCGTTGCCGACCGCTGCATCGAGCACCAACGCCACCTGAAATACAGGTATTTGGAAAAATCAGCGGTGGCTGAATATAGCCTGCTTAACAAGCATAAGATTTTATTTGAAGAAACCAGAGTAATAGCCCACACATCGAATTACTGGGACTCTGTGATCCGGGAAGCAGTCGAAATTAGACTTAGCGATAATAACTTTAATAGAGACGACGGCTATGCACTTAGCAACACTTGGAAGTGTGGACTGGATAAAGAAAAATCGCAGAGAAAAACTTCTCGCACTTTACCTCCTGATTCAAGGGATGGCGCTGCAAGCAACGCGGGGTAGCAACTACATCTATGGAAGTAGAGGGCACCACTTCGCTAGGCGCCATATCGCTGACGTATTCCAGCCAATCAATAGCCGTCCTTTGCATATAAAAGTGGGAACCATGCTAGTTCACGACAGTCAGTTTTAGCCCTGACGACGACCATGGAGGTAGTGGCCGAAAGCTTGTAGATTTATCCTGATTTGACGCGGCATGTACACCGAGAGATTTTTACTCAAGCCTTAAAAATGGTCATATATTCAGTGCCGCATGTAAAGTATCTCTATCTGGACACATCGAATTAATCTGGGAGCAGCAGTGCACCGATGTGACGAACATGAGTTGCGGGGTTCACAACCTTCCTAACATTGTCTCCCTCCCTTCCCGCTATCATAACCCCCGAACACAATGCCTATGATGCATCTCTGCCGTCTACGGTGCCAGTGAACTTGATTTAAGTTATCGATAGCAGTACAATATTTTTGTTACTATCTAGTTTCGTAATCGAAAGAATTAAAAGGTATTCGTATGACGCGGGCTATAAATTGAGAGTAAAAGCATATGGAGAACAACAAGGAAACAAATCAGCTGAGTGGCACTTTTGCACTCCACCAACAGAAAAAACCATCGCGATTGGAAGCTAGTAATGAATATATAAAAAAATGGGGAAGACTAATTGTGTAAATAGAGGACGGACTACAAAATACACTACTGGGCATTAAAATTGCTACACCACGAAGATGACATGCTACAGACATGAAATTCAACCGACAGGAAGAAGACGCTGTGATACGCAAATGATTAGCTTTTCAGAGCATTTACACAAGGTTGGGACCGGTGGCGACACCTACAACGTGCTGACATGAGGTAAGTTTCCAACCGATTTCTCATAGACAAACAGCAGTTGACCGGCGTTGCCTGGTGAAACGTTGTTGTGATGCCTCGTGTAAGGAGGAGAAATGCGTACCATCACGTTTCCGACTTTGATAAAGGTCGGATTTTAGCCTGTCGCAATTGCAGTTTATCGTATCGGGCCATTGCTGCTCGCGTTGGTCGAGATCCAGTGACTGTTAGCAGAATATGAAATCGGTGGGTTCAGGAGGATAATACGAAACGCCGTACTGGATCCCAACGGCCTCGTTTCACTAGCAGTCGAGATGACAGGCATCTTATCCGCATGGTTGTAACGGATCGTGCAGCCACGTCTCGATCCCTGAGTCAACAGATGGTTACGTTTGCAAGACAACAACCATCTGCACGAACAGTTCGACGACGTTTGCAGCAGCATAGACTATCAGCTAGGAGACCATGGCTGCGGTTACCCTTGACGCTGCATCACAGGCAGGAGCACCTGCGATGGTGTACTCAACGACGAACCTGGGTGCACGAATGGCAAAACGTCATTTTTTCGGATGTATCCAGGTTCTGTTTACAGCATTATGATGGTCGCATCCGTGTTTGCCGTCATCGCGTTGAACGCACATTTGAAGCCTGCATTCGTCATCGCCATACTGGCGTATCACCCGGCGTGATGGTAGGGGTTGCCATTGGTTTTACGTATCGGTCACGTCTTGTTCGCATTGACGGCACATAGAACAGTGGACGTTGCATTTCAAATGTGTTAAGACCAGTGGCTCTACCCTTCATTCGATCCCTGCGAAATCCTACAATTCAGCAGGATAATGCACGACCGCATGTTGCAGGTCCTGTACGGGCCTTTCTGGATGCAGAAAATGTTCGTCTACTGCCGTGGCCAGCACATTCTCCAGATCTCTCACCAAATGAAAACGTCTGGTCAATGGTGGCCGAGCAACTGGCTCGTCACAATACGCCAGTCACTACTCTTGATGGTCTGTGGTATCGTGTTGAAGCTGCATGGGCAGCTCTACCTGTACACGCCATCCAAGCTCTGTTTGACTCAATGCCTAGGCGTATCAAGGCCGTTATTATGGCCAGAGGTGGTTGTTCTGGGTACTGATTTCTCGGGATCTATGCACCCAAATTGCTTGAAAATGTAATCACATGTTAGTTCTGGTGTAATATATTTGTCCAATGAGTACCCGTTTATCATCTGAATTTCTTCTTGGTGTAGCTATTTTAAATGCCAGTAGTGTAGCCAGAACTAGATAATGTATTGAACTGGTTTCAAGGACACCGTCAAAATGGCAAAATGAAGTTAAAACAGAAATTATTCAAATACAAGCTCGTAAGCTAGTGCTACAGTGAAACTTAACAGACCAGAAGACTGTGGTTGGTTGGTGCTACAGGCTTATGAAGCGTCATGGACTCAGTGTGCGGTCTTGCCCACTCGTCGCTGATAGGATGCCTACAGGATCAGCCTTCTCTGAACGCTATACAACAGTTCAAGCAAATAACATTAGTAGTTTTATATCTATAAAGCAACTGACAATACTTTGGAGATACATCGGTGTCGCAAGTAACATGCCAATAGTAATAGTCCTCACTATAGGCAAAGTCCAGAGTAGTGATTGATAAGGATCACAACTAGTTGTTCTGTAGCACGTTCTGCAATAACGTTGCACTAAGTGTGAGTACACTTAGGTCATCTAAGCCCCGAGACTGGCAGGAGCGGCGCTTATATTCACTTCTTTCAGATGTCGCTCGTATCTCGGTGCGGTGCAATTCCGCGCACCATTGGCCGACGTTTCCTCACCGCCTTCTCTGGTCTTCCATTCGTCTTCGTCGTTCCGGCGCTTGTGGTTACGCCAGAACACTTAGCATGCGAACCAAAATCAAAATACCTCCCGAAAGGTCACAAGAGCATGAAGAGAAAATATTACCTTCCCATGGCTTTATTATTTAACATCGAAAGAATACCATTGTGGAACTAGTGAAATTGCGAATACTGACATAAGTCCTCTGTCATTTAATGTGCAGAGTAACAGAATTGTTGCCATGGAAGGTTCTGAAACTGTAACTATAACAATATGTGGACGTTTTTGTGTGTTAGAATAGCAAGCTACGCACGAGGCGGCATGTAAGTATACGGATATGTGGCACATCTGCGAATTCATTGACCCCCGCTGGTGGCACCATCGCAAATTGGAGTCTAGTGGGCAGGCCGGTGTGACGAGACACAGATGTCCGCAGTACACGGGCAGTGCTAGCACTTTGAAAGTGATTGGCGAACGGTTCTCCTTTGGTTTTGGTTATATGCCAGTGCTAACCCGGATTGATGGCCTGACCTTATGAATAGTTGTCATGTCTTATAATTGTGGACTGAGGCTTAAATTACTGAAGTCTCTTGGGCTTCCTTACAGGAGTAATACGATGTCATATTTGTCTCCAGCAAAGCATAAATTTGGTAAGTCAGCCAGCACATTCCTACTTCCAGTACCTCCAGTACGTTTAATGACATCCAGCATTTTGATGACGTAAGCTATCCGTGTTTTAGGAGGGGACAGACTACACTGAATTGCCAAAGAAAATGATATAGGCATCTGTATGCAAATATAGAGATATGAAAACAGTCAGGATACGGCGCAGCCGTTCGCAACGCCTCTATGAGACAACAAGTGCGTGGCGCAGTTGTTAGATCTGTTACTGCTGCTTCAGTGGCAGTTTATCATAAATTAAGTGATTTTGAGCGTTGTGTTACAGTCAGCGCACGAGCGATGGAACACAGCAGCTCCGAGGTAGCAATCAGATGGGGATTTTCCCGTACTCCCATTTCACGAATGTACCGTGAATATCAGGAATACGGTAAAACGTAAAATCTCCAACATTGCTGCGGTAGCAAATGATCCTGAAAGAACGAGATCAACAACGAATGAAGAAAATCGTTCAACGTGGTAGGAGTGCAACCCCTTCGGAAATTTCTGCAGATTTCACTGCTGGACCATCAACAAGTGTCGGCATGCGAACCCTTCAACGAAACATCATCGATATTGGCTTTCGCAGTCGAAGGCCGACTCGTGTACGCTTGATGAATGTACGACACAAAGGTTTACGCCTCACCTGGGCCCGTCAACACTGACGTTAGACTGTTGATGACTGGAAACATGCTGCCTGATCGGACGAGTCTCGTTTCAAAGTCTATAGCGTGAATGGACGTGTACGGGTACGGAGACAACCACGTGAATCCATGGACCCTGCATATCAACAAGGGGCTGTTCATGCTGGTGGAGGCTGTGTAATTGTATGGGGCGTGTGCAGCTCGATTGATATTGGCCCCACGATACGTCTAGATACCACTCTGACAGATCGTAAGTACGAAAGCATCTTGTCTGATCACCTGCATCCATTCCTGTCCATTGTGCATCCCGATGGAGTTGGACAATTCCAGCAAGACAATGCGATACCCTACAAGTCCAGAATTGCTACAGAGTGGCTCCAGGGACACTCCTCTGCGTTTAAACACTCAGCTGGCTAGCAACGCCCCCCCCCCCCCCTCCCCGTCCCCCCGGACATTAACATTATTGAGCATATCTTGGATGCCTTACTACGTGTTGTTCTGAAGAGATCTCCACTCACTCGCGCTCTCATGGATTTATGGACAGCCCTGCATCATTCATGGCGTCAGTTCCCTCCAGCACTACTCCTGACATTAGTCGAGTCCATGCCACGTCGTGTTGCGGCATTTCCACGTGCTCATGGACGCCCTACACGATATTACGCACGTGTACGTGTTTATTTGGCTCTTCAGTGTATTTCTCTTATAGCTTTGCGTTATAGTTGTCAGTACTTGGCCCCTGTTAATACAGTGAACTGCAATGCATTGTAAAATTTTCATTATTCTGAATAAATTTTACTTTTTAAAGCACATTACAGATCATGGTTTCCCCAGATAGAGATGAACGTCTTCTTGGAGGCAAACGAAAATCAAACTCCCAAAGCTATAAGAGAAATACACTGAAGAGCCAAAGAAACTGGTACATCTGCCTAATATCGTGTAGGGCCCCCGAGAGCACGAAGAAGTTCCGTAACAGGTCGTGGCATGGACTCGACTAATATCAGAAGTAGTGCTGGAGGGTACTGACACCATGAATCCTGCAGGGCAGTGCAGGGCAGAGTACGAGGGGGTTGAGATCTCTTCTGAACAGCACGTTGCAAGGCATCCCAGATATTCCCAATAACTGATGGCCAGCGAAAGCGTTTAAACGCAGAAGAGTGTTCCTGGAGCCACTTTGTAGGAATTCTGGACGCGTGGGGTCTCGAATTGTCCTGCCGGAATTTTCCAAGCTCGTCGGAATGCACAATGGATATGGATGGATACAGGTGATCAGACAGGATGCTTACGTACGTGTCACGCGTCAGAGTAGTATCTAGACGTATCAGGGGTTCCGTTTCGCTCCAACTGCACACGCCTCACACCATTACAGAGCCTTCACCAGCTTGAGCAGTCACCTGCTGATATGCAGGGTCCATGGATTCATGAGATTGTCTACATACCCGTACACGTCCATCCGCTCGATACAATTTGAATCTAGTCCGACAAGTCAACATGCTTTCAGTCATCAACAATAGAATGCCAGTGTCGAGGGGCCCAGGCGAGGCGTAAAGGCTAGTGCCGTGCGGTCATCAATGGTACACGAGAGGGCCTTCGGCGCTGAGAGCCCATACCAGTGATGTTTTGTTGAATGATTCAAACGCTGACACTTGTTGACGGACCAGCATTGAAATCTGCGGCAATTTGCGGAAGGGTTGCACTTCTGCTACGCTAAACGATGTTCTTCAGTCATCGGTGGTCCCGTTCTTGAAGGATCTTTTTCCGGCCGCAGCGATGTCGGAGATTTGATGTTTTACCGGATTCCTGATACTCACAATACACTCGTGAAATGGTCGTACGGGAAAATCTCCACTTGATCGCTGCCTCGGAGATTCTGTGGCCCATCGCTCGTGCGTCGACTATAACACCAAGTTGATACTCTCTTAAATCTTGGTAACCTGCCATTCTAGGAGCAGTAACCGATCTAACAACTGCGCCAGACAGTTGTTGTCTTATATAGGCATTGCCGGCCACAGCGCAGTAATCTTCCTGTTTACATATCTTTGTATTTGAATACGCACGCCTGTATCAGTTTCTTTGGCGCTTCAGTGTGGTATTGTGTGTAGGAAAAGTATTGTGAGTCTGTAACTTCTCTTATTTTGTCGACATAAACATGTTCAAATGTGTGTGAAATCTTATGGGACTTAACTGCTAAGGTCATCAGTCCCTAATCCTACACACTACTTAACCTAAATTATCCTAAGGACAAACACACACACCCATGCCCGAGGGAGGACTCGAACCTCCGCCAGGATCAGCGGCACAGTCCATGACTGCAGCGCCCTGGACCGCTCGGCTAATCCCGCGCGGCTTGTCGACATACAGGCACAGAAATATATCAAGTGTGTTTCAGATAGGTTCTCACTACTTAAATTATGTCCACGATTACTGAGGGATTGCTGTTAGCACTCAATGGGTTTGACTTTACGCGGCATACATAGGCATGTACATGCTTATCTAAAGGTATGAACGCTATGTGAGTTTTTAACCGGTGATATAGACAGTCGCACGATAAGTGGATCTGAAAATGAGAGCTTCCTCGTTAATGCTGTCATTGCAGTTATTTGTGTCTTGTTACTTGCAGTGACTATCAGTTGTAAGTCTCTTGCTCTCCAAGAACTAATTATGGTTGTTTTCATATTATATAAATATATTTGTCTGATGTACGTGGTGTTTTGGTGGACATTGGAGATCCAGTAAATTGTTGGCGCTTGAAGTGACCTGATGTCAGGTGAGACCGACCGGGAGTGGCGGCTGTTAGCATTACGGAGCACGCAGCGGACGGGAGCGGCTTGGCTGCGTTGAGCACGGTTCGGCCGTAGGGAACCACGCTACATTTTGTTACACCTCGTATTTTTATAGTTGTCTCAAACCACTGTCATTGCATTTGACTGTATCATAAGTTTTCAATATTTCTTTGGTTTCATGACGTAATTTTAATTGTTTAAAACCTCATGGATTACTGACACAAATGTCTGTTACACTCACTGAGTAGCTTAAATGACGGTCCTATACTTTATGTTACCTGAGTGCCTTAAGAATATGGAAACTTTAAATGGTTTTATTGTAGAGTAAATATATGATTCTCGTGACCTTTTTTAATTTCATATCTGCATAAGCCAGCTTGGACGTAACATTGTGAAGAGTATAATTAATGTTTGGTTTTAAAAAATGTTTGAAAATATTAGTCGGTTTTTTGACACTCAGTCCTCGCTCCGCAAACCACTTGATATATAAGGAATTTCAAATTTTCTTGAAGTGTGCTAGATACCAATTAGCCAAATGCTTAGCGTTTCAGTGCATCTGCAAAAAGTAGGTAAGAACAACGCGATGGTTTTCTTATCTAGAGATCGCATATGGTTTTTTTTGGTTTTTTATTTAATTTTTTAGAAGACCGTGATATGTTTCAGGTAAGGACAAACGTCCACTAACACAGATGGAAGTTCGATAATGGTAGGATTGTGACCACTCGGGACTGTGGCTCATGGTTCCACAATACGGTGCCTCTCGTTGGTCTTAAAACAATGAGTCTCATGCACATATAGAACTGATGCGTTAAGAAGAGCCATATTCAAAGTCCCCATTCCATTCCACTCGAATGATGTACAGCCATTTCGCATAGCTTTTGTCAGGAGATGTTGCATGGTCGAGTAGTTTCCAGCCCTGCCTAGCCAGCAGAATTGGATGTTCAAGTGTTGCGCGGATTTGTAATTCACGGCACACCTACTTTTTCGGCCCTTCCCAGCCAGCAGCATAACATAGTCTAGGGAAAGCGTCATTGATAAGTAAATTCGTCCTAGAATCTGGGTTCTAACCCTGCCACTGCCTGCGTAAAAATAATCAGCAATGGGTGCTGAAGACTTCCGTCATAAGAAGTCCTTGTCAAAGAGGACGGAGGAGCGGACAGAGGTTCAAGGCACGCTCTTCCACTTGCGGGTTAGAAACTGCCCCAAAAGGCTGATGAATCAGCAATGCTTAATGGTATCAGGATGCAGAAAGGCAATGGAAACCATTAGGTTAAAGGCACACTATTTGCATTCACAGCATATGTGTCCTGTAATTATGTTCTCCCTATTGGCAAAGGATTCTGGACTAGTCCCCCATTCGGATCTCCGGAAGGCATATGCAAAGGGGGAGGTGACCTTGGTAAAAGACTGAATAACGAACGAAAGAGTAACGTTCTACAAATCGGGATGGGTAATAAAAGGAGTTTGAACATGGTAGGAAAGCTAGAAAATCTGAAAAGGGAAATGCTAAAACTCAATCTAATTGTAGTGGGTGTCAGTGAAATGACTTGAAAAGAAACAAAGATTTGTAGTCAGACGTGTGTGGGGTCATGCCAACAGCTACAGAAAATGTTACAACAGGAGTAGCACTCGTTAAAAACAGCAAGGAAGGGGAGAATGTGAGCTACTGCGAACTGTTCATTGATACAGTTCTTCTTATGAGAATCGACAATAAATCAATACCGACAACGATAGTTCATGTATACATGATGACTTCGCAAGCAGAGAATGAAGAGAGAGGAAAAAGTATATGAGGATACTGACGGGTAATTTCAGTGCCTACAGTGAGATAAAAATGTAATAATTATGAGCGACTGGAATGTAGATGTAGGGGAAGGAGTAGAACAAACGGTTACTGGAGAATATGGAGGAATGAAAGTAATTTAGTTCTGCAGTAAATTTTAGCAACATCAGGTTACCTTCCATTAGGAACGTGGGCGCACTCAGCAACTGTGATATGATTTACAACTGATAGAGCACAGGAATCAGTCGTCCTTTTTGCAGATTTTAGAACTGTGATGGATTCCTGGACAACAGGAAACTGACATGCGTTGATACTATGGTATAGTGCGTTGATAATGGCTAGGCACGAGCCAAAATCCAGATTTGACAAATAAATCCAGCACAAAAGGACGACTGATTGGTGAGCTCTATCATTTGTAAATTTCATTAACTAATAGCGAATACTTTGTTCAGAAATAATAGCAGGAGGAAAACTACTTGGAAAAGGCCGGGAGCTAAGGGAAGATTTCAATTAGATTACACCATGGTCAGGCAGAGATTCCGAAATCAGATACCGTATTGTTAGGCGTACGCAGGAGGTGATATAGAGTCAGATCACAATTTTATAGTGATGAAGAGTAGGCTGAAGTTTAAGAGACTAATCAGGAAGAAACATAGCGCAAAGAAATGGGATAGAGAAGCCCAAAAGTAAGAAGAGATACGTTTTAAATCCCCTGAGTCTATAGATACTGTGCTAATTTAGATCCCAGTAAGCAGTTGAAGAGGAACGGACATCTCTACAAGAAGGCAATCGATGATGCTGAAAAGAGAAACATATGTGCTAGGAAGGTAATTGATGAGTAACAAAAGAAATAATTCAGTTGAGAGGTGAAATTCAGGAATACAGATAAGGACGTCGCTTAGGAATGAAATAAGTAGGAAATAAAGGGAAGCTAAGGTGAAACGGCTGCATAAGAAATGTAAAGAAATAGAAAAAAGAAATGATGGTCAGAATGTAATGCTATTGTAAATATAATACTGCCATTAATCCGTATATTTTAAATTTTTTGTTCCATAATAATTTTCAAAAATTAAGCAAACCCTATAACGAGAGTAAGCTTTTGTTAAGTGTAGTTTATCTGTTTAAAATAACCTCTTGACGTAGGTGGAATAAATGTATTAAAACATATTTTGTAAATAATTATATAATATTTCAAGTACAACTGTAATTAATTATGTCAGTTTTGTATGTATATGCTGCCATGGAATTGTAGATGGTTCATACTTAGCGTTTTTGTAAGCAGAAGTGTAAATTGAAAAGGTGTAGGGACCATAGGTAGAACGGATCTCCGTTCTGTGGTGGAATGGAAAATGTGGTGGGGCGCGCGAGTGAGAATTGGCGTGTAAGTGGCTCAGACAGTCGGTAGCTGCCCTGCAAGTGGTGGTACCTGCAAGACGTTGGTCAAGCACTAGAGGTACCGAATTTACCTGCAAGACTGGTTTTTGGCCTCGGACGTGTTCTGCATGATTGGCGCAGTACGGCAATAAATTAATAGCTCAGAAATTTGCAATTTTATCGTAGCCATCAAGAGGAAGACAGAGCTATGTACATCAAGAACCGCACCTGCGCAATGTTACTATGCAGCACCGCCTCACGCCACGTTCGACATCAGTAACAGGCAAAGTACTTTATTTAGAAGTGTATCACAGTATGAACCATCCATCTTGAATTAGTGGAACGTAAGTGTTAAATGTACCTTTGTGTTTAACCGTAATTTTCTATTTCATTTACCTCAGTAGGGTCCTTACCGAAACGAATTTATTCCGAGTATCCTGATGTTTATTGAAGCTTGAATAATAGTAAATTACTGGCAATAGTACTGAATTTGGTAGTAAATTCTGAAAATCATTATTAAATACTGAAGTTTCCACGCGTCAGTTTAATGGCCACCGCTTTGCGTGACCATGAGGATACATTTTCAATAGCATATCTGAAAGTAAAGTAACATAATTACTAGAATGAAATTTTCACTCTACAGCGGAGTGTGCGCAGGAAAGCTTCTGTAATGTTTGGAAAGTAGGAGACGAGGTACTGGCAGAAGTAAAGCTATGAGTACGGGACGTGAGTCGTGCTTGGGTAGCTCAGTCGGTAGAGCACTTGCCCGCGGAAGGCAAAGGTCCCGAGTTCGAGTCTCGGTCCGGCACACAGTTTTAATCTGCCACGAAGTTTCATATCAGCGCACACTCCGCTATAGAGTGAAAATTTCATTCTAGAAACATCCCCCAGGCTGTGGCTAAGCCATGTCTCCGCAATATCCTTTCTTTCAGGAGTGCTATTTCTGCAAGTTTCGCAGAAGAGCTTCTGTAAAGTTTGGAAGATAGGAGACGAGGTACTGGCAGAAGTAAAGCTGTGAGGACGGGGCGTGAGTCGTGCTTGGGTAGCTCAGTCGGTAGAGCACTTGCCCGCGAAAGGCAAAGGTCCCGAGTTCGAGTCTCGGTCCGGCACACAGTTTTAATCTGCCAGGAATATTCATGTGAGCGCACACTCCACTGTAGAGTGAAAATTTCATTCTAGAAACATCCTCCACGCTGTGGCTAAGCCATGTCTCCGCAATATCCTTTCTTTCAGGAGTGCTAGTTCTGCAAGTTTCGCAGGAGAGCTTCTGTAAAGTTTGGAAGGTAGGAGACGAGGTACTGGCAGAAGTAAAGCTGTGAGGAGGGGGCGTGAGTCGTGCTTGGGTAGCTCAGTCGGTAGAGCACTTGCCAGCGAAAGACAAAGGTCCCGAGTTCGAATCTCGGCCCGGCACACTGTTTTAATCTGCCAGGAAGTTTCAAAGTAACATAACTGTTTAACTGCAACATTCTTAACAGTAATTGTTCGTGTTGCCTCTCCATGTCAAAGAAAGCCAGACATATATTGGTGTTAGTAAAACGTAAACAAATAACAGTCCTAAAGAAACGAAATTTAGTCTTGTTAAAAAATAGTTTTGGTCATATGAATGATAGCTGTAAGTTTAATATTTTTTTGCATCCTTGTTGAAACATATGTGTGTCATCTTTCAATAATTACTGAAGTATAGTGATAAATTCCATAAGTAACAGAAAGTGGGATTAATAGTGCTTACTGCCAAGTAAATGGAAATTAAGTGGTTGTGTTTAAATTACGTAGTAAGTGAAAGTAGTTATTTATTCAGTGTCGAAAATTGACTTCATCGTTTTGTGTAGACACTGTCCCCGATTCTGGCTGGCGGCCGTTTTATTAAGCGATACAGTTTATTTTTACAACAGGCGTTGTCTGATAAAAGGTTTCGAAAAGTATTTATTCTCACTGCTTTTCCCACAAACTGTATGATTCGGAGTAAAACAGTTCGATACTTTACCATTAGGTTGAACACGGTTAAAATCTCTCTCCGAGCGTCGATGGTTTGGAGTGTTAGTGCTGCGTAATTTTGTGGTGGTGCTCTTGCCACTACTTACTACACAGTTCTGACATTCCGAGTCGCTGATCTTCCGTCTTTGCAGTGGTAGAATTTAATCATTCTGGTACCGTATTGACGGGAACGCGAAAGTACCATAGCAAGAAGGACCGACTCAGCATTAAAGTCAAAACAGCTTTTGATGAATCTAAAAGCAAGGGTGGTAACATCAAGTGTGCAATAGGATTTTTTCTGTTAAATGAAGAGGAGAGAGCGACTAGGTGGAGAGAGTACAATATTAGAGGTGTCCGTGAGGAGGAAGACTTATCTCACGACGTGGTAGACGAAGAAGCAGGGGTCGATAGGAAAGAGACAGGAGATCCAGTATTATAATCAGAATTTAAAATGTCCTTGGAAGACTGAAGAACAAATAAGGCAGAAGGAATAGATAACATTCCATCGAAATTTCTAAAATCATTGGCGGAAATGACTACAAAAAGACTATTCATGTTTACAGAATGTATGAGACTGGTGATGTACTATCAGACCTTCGGGAAAATATCATCCACACATTTCCGAAGATTGCAAGAGCCGATAAGTGCGAGAATTATAGTAAAATAAGCTTAACAACTCAGACATTCAAAATGCTGACAAGAATAATAGACAGAAGAATGGAAAATAAAATTGTGAATCTGTTAGTTACCAATAATTTTGGATGTAGGAGAGGTAAAGACGCCAGAGAGGCTGTTGTAATCTTGTCATGGATAATGGAAGCAAGACTGGAGAAAAATCAAGACACGTTCAAAGGATTTGTCGACCCTCAAATAGCGTTCGACAGTGTAAAATGGTGCAAGGTGTTAGAAATTCTAAGGAAAATAGGGGTTATCTACGGGGCGAGAAGGACGATATGCATTGTAGAGACGGAACAATAAGAGTGGAAGACCAAGAAAAAGTGCTCGAATCAAAGAGCGTGTAAAATAGGTGTTGCGTCTAGGAATCATACATACTCGGTTCGCTAGGCAAACAATCAAACAATTCCTATTAAAAAGTTTTATTACAACAAGTACGAATATTTAACTTTGATCTGAGAAATCTTGTAGTTCTTTACACATGATGATTCACAAATGCAATTACACTGATGTGTCGCAAAAAAAGGGCGACATGCAAAATAACCAGTCTTCTTCAGAATAGACAAACACAAGTAACATTTCTGGTTCTAGCGACCGCTACCAATAAAAGCCTGTCAACCGAAGTGCAGTGACTGCTGAAATCTGACTGTGCTACGTAGAGATTGCTAATGCAGAGGCTAGATGCGTCGACTAACGAAATGGCGAACGTTGAAGCTGCTACCGAAGTGCCCGCCACCAGTCGGGCGCGGCGCTTAAGTCGTCTTCACCTAGGGGCCTCTGCGTCCTGGAGGGAGGTTAGTCAGCAAGCGATTGGCTGACCTCTTCTCACAGCCTTATCTTCTCTGTCGTTTCCGACTGGCGTACCGGCGCTGACTTCACGCCGTAACAATAGGGACTTAGCCTTTCGCACCTACTGTTCGATCTACACACATCACAAAAAGTTCTGCATCACCTCGATTCCGAGATTTCCGGAACATGCACAGAAAATTGGAGTAGAGATCAACAACATCATTTACGCCCTTTTTCCTGCTCGTGAAAACCACACATTGCATGTTGTACCACCATACAGCGAGACCTTCAAAGGTAGTGGTCCAGATTTCTGTACACAATGGTACCTCTAATACCCAGTAGCACGTCCTCTTACATTGATGTATGCCTGTATTCGTCATAGCATACTATCCACAAGTTCATCAAGACTCTGTTGGTCCAGATTGTCCCACTCCTCAACGGCGATTCGGTATAGATCCCTCAAAGTTGTGGGTGGGTTACGTCGTACATAAACAGCCCTTTTAAATCTATCCCTGGTATTTTGCGATAGGGTTCATGTCTGGAGAAAGTATTGGCCACTCTAGTCGAGTGATGTCGTTATCCTGAAGGAAGCCATTCACAAGTTCTGCAAGATGATGGCGCGAATTGTCGCCCATGAAGACGAATGCCATGCCAAAATGCTGCCGATATAGTTGCATTATCGGTCAGAGGATGGCATTCAAATATAATACAGCCATTACGGCGCCTTCCACGACCCCACACAACGCCACCCCAAATCATCAGGGAACCTCACCTGGCTGCACTCGCGCGACGGTGTGTCTAAGGCGTTCATCCTGACCGGGTTGCCTCCAAACACGTCTCAGACGATTGTCTGGTTAAAAGCATATGCGACACTCATCGATGAAGAGAACGTGATGCTAATTCTGAGAGGTCTATTCGACATATTGTTAGGCCCATCTCTACCGCGCTGCAGTGGTGTCGTGGTTGCAAAGGTGGATTTCGGCCTGGACGTCGGGAGTGAAGTTTCGCATCATGCAGCCTATTGCACACACTTTGAGTTGTAACACGACGTCCAGTGACTACACGAAAAGCATTATTCAACATGGTGGTGTTGATGTCAGGGTTCCTCCGAGCCATAATGCATAGGTAGCGGTCATCCACTGCAGTAATAGCCCATGGGCGGCCTGAGCGAGGCAAGTATTCCACAGTTTCTGTCTCTCTGTATCTCCTCCGTGTCCGAACAACATCACTTTGGTTCATTCAGAGACGCCTGGACACTTTTATTGTTGAGATCCCTTCCTGCCACAAAGTAACAATGCGGACGCGATCGAACCGCGAAGGCGCTGCAGTCATGGACTGTGCGGCTGATCCCGGCGGAGGTTCGAGTCCTCCCTCGGGCATGGGTGTTTGTGTTTGTCCTTAGCATAATTTAGGTTAAGTAGTGTGTAAGCTTAGGGACTGATGACCTAAGCAGTTAAGTCGCATGATTTCACACACATTTGAACATTTATTCTTTAACTACAGACAACACGAGCCGTGTACCTCCTTCCTGGTGGAATGACGGGAACTCATCGGCTGTCGCACCCCCTCCGTCTAATAGGCGCTACTCATGCATGGTTGTTTACATCTTTGGGTGGGGTTAGTGACATCTCTGAACAGTCAAAGGGGCTGTGTCTGTGATACAACATCCACAGTCAGCGACCATCTTCAGGATTTCTGAGAACCGGGGTAATGCAAAACTTTTTTGATGTGTGTATGTATTGAAGAAGCAATGACAAAAAGGCAAGTTCGTGAGTGAGAGTAAAATTCATGGTGAAAGGATATCAATGGCAAGATTCGCGGAAGACATTGCTGTCCTCAGTGAAAGTGAAGAGGTAAGGATCTTCTAAATGGAATGACGGGCTAATGACTACAGAATATAGGCTGAGGGTAAATCGAAGAAAGAGAAAGATAAAGAGAACTAACAGAAACGTGAACTGTGAGATCTTAACGTTAGGAGAGGAAGTTAAGAAATTCTGCTACGTAGGCAGCAAAATATCCCATGACGGATGGCCGGCCGCAGTGGCCGAGCGGTTCTAGGAGCTTCATTCCGGAACCGCAGAGCTGCTACCGTTCCAGGTTCGAATCCTGCCTCGGGCATGGATGTGTGTGATGTCCTTAGGTTAGTTAGGTTTAAGTAGTTCGAAGTTCTGGGGAACTGATGACCTCAGATGTTAAGTCCTGTAATGCTCAGAGCCATTTGAACCATTTTTGAACCATAGTAGATGGAGGAAGCAGAACATAAAAAGATGACTGGCACTGACTAAAACCCATTCCTAGTCGAGAGAAGTCTACTAATGTCAAACATAGACTTTAATTTGAGGAAGAAATTTCTTAGAATATTCATTTGGCACAGAGCACCGTATGAATTGTGGGACAACCAGAAATGAAGTGAATCGCAGAATTTGAAACGTGCCGCTACAGGAAAATGTTGAAAATTAAGTAGACTCATAAGGTAAGGATCGAGGCATTTCTCAGCTGATTTGGCGAAGAAAGAATAAATGGAAAAGACTGGTAAGATGAAGATACAGGATGGTAGGGCCTGTTAACATATCACGGAATAGCTTCCATGGTACCAGCATGAGCTGCAGAGGGTAAAACGTGCAGAGGAAGGCAGAGATTGGTATACACTCAGCAAACAATTGACATGGATTGCAAGTGCTTCTCTGAGATCAAGAGCTTGGTACAGGAGAGGAATTCGTGGCGGACTGCATCAAACCACTCACAAAACTGATGACAAAAAAAAAGCTATAGATATTGACTAGGTGTTGCTGTCGACAGCATTTAAGGCCCCTATTTTGCAGCTGGTGATGCTGGCGATGCTCCGAGTCTATGTAATACAGTGTGAGACGAGTGTGCGCCAGTCAGCGGTTATGCTCTGAACATGCTACTGATCTCTTAAGCCAGCTCCATGACCGCAGCAGCATGGGGAATGGAGAGCCGGTGTCTGGGGTCAGGGCTGTTGGCGTAGGCTGCACTTGCAGGCGGGTGGCGGAGTGGGATCTTGACCTGGCAGGTACATGAGCAAGAAGGAGCAGTTAAGGATGGTGGAGCTTTCATATGCTGTGCGAAGAGTAGGGAGCCAGTTTTGGCAGAAAAAAATTTGTGTTAAGTTCCTATGGGACCAAACTGCTGAGGCCATCGGTCCCTAGGCTTACACACTTCTTAATCTGACTTAAACTAACTTACGCTATGGACAACACACACCCACGCCCGAGGGAGGACTTGAACCTCCGATGGGAGAAGCCGCAAGAATTGTGGTAAGGCTCCCTTAGACCGCGCGGCTATCGCGCTCGGCGTTTTGGCAGAGCCGCGAGTGGAAGCCTTTAGCTGCTATGCTGCACAGCTGTCAGTTGACGGTCACTAACGTTAGCGCAGGGCGCAGCTACTGTGTCACCACACCGAAACCTGGTGGAACAGTTCATGTCTGATCTCGGCTGAGAGCTCAGCAATTCCAGTCCCCATTGGAGGTGGAGAAAGTAGCTTCTGTGAGTCAAGAGACCTAATACCTGAGTGCTTTAGCAGCTGGCTGTAGTACACTGGTGGCTGGTGTTTTGATACTGTGCAGCGTGCTGTTAGTTTGATGCGTTTGGTTTACTCGAAAGCAAACAATGTTATATGTGCAAGTCCTTAATGTTGATCGATGGGTTTTCTCTGTGTTATAAAATAGCTTTCGCTCACAGGGAACCCAAATGTCCCACACACCTGGTGTAACATAAATCAACAACCAGAATTGTCACAGAATAACCATAGAGTTCCATCTGTAGCGTGGTTTCCTAGCCAATAAACCCAATGCACCATTCGAACACGATACAGTGCACTTATCGAGGCACTAAATCACCAGGCTCCTTCCGTCGGTCGCTAAAGCACTGAGGCAGAACTCCTCTTGACATGCAGAAACCACTTCCTCCACTTCCATTGGAATCGCTGATCTGTCGGCTGCGAAAAGACACCAACCGGTCCACTGGGCTGTTGTATCAAACCAGCTGCCACGCTCTGTGCAGACCGTTACTGACGTCCGGTCGATAGTGACGCAGCACAGCGGCTATTCAATGCCATGGCTCTAGGCTTTGCCAAAACTGACTCATCCCTCTCTGTCCAGTAAGTGGCCATATTGCCGTCCGCAGCTTCTCCATCCATCTCGTATGTTTGCCAGCCGGAGACTCCACCTCCGTTGTCCTCATTCAAGCACAGCCCAATCCGCCAGCCCCGCCACCGTTGACGATGCACCGCAGGCTGTCCAACTGCGTTCACGGCACTTGCTTTCAGGAGATGTACCACGCTGGAAGCGGAGCAGGTCACTGCCACACTGTCGTTTCGCGCTGTTCCACCAAGGCTCGGAGCCGTGCCAAAAGCGCTGTAAACACCGTCGATCACAGCCTATAACCACGTTTCTACTGATACAGCAGCGCTAACTCGGTCGGTTTGGTGGAGAGGGAAACTAGATGTGCCACAAATTACGAATTCACGGCAAGCATTTAAAAAGTGTCGAATATTTTGAACTGACTAGAAAAATAAGTCTAGAAAACACGGGTCTAGAAATTAACACTTGATGAGATCTCAACAAGTGATCGTAAGAGGGGCGTTTTTTGTCTGATAATGGCACAGTCGTTATGTTGGTGCTCCGTGAACAGGAGCAAGAGAGTGGTTTGATATATTCCTCTGTCTAGGAATAAAAGTGGATGGCCTTTTGTGATGATAAATCGTTAATCGCTGAAAATTTAGATGACCAAAAAATACGGGCCACGAAGACATGTAAACAAGCACAGGAAGTTCAGTCGGAGGTAAATGATGAGAAAACGGGATTCTCCAGTGTAGAAAGAAATTGCGAGACAAAAGGGCAGGAACCATGCAGATTGGCAACCACGTATTTCAGGAAGAAAATGTGTTTAAATATAGTAAACAAGAGATGCGCGTAGATATAGTAAACAACAGAAATTGTGAGAAACGAGACACAGAAGAGAGAATCAAAGCGGGATCAACAAGTTACTGTAATCCTGATTTTTTTTCTAGATGTACCAAAACGAAGCCGTAAATTCAACTCAATACCTAGGTATCAAATTACGAACAACTTAAATTGGAAGGAACACACAGAAAATATTGTGGGGAAGGCTAACCAAAGACTGCGTTTTACTAGCAGGACACTTGTAATATGTAACAGGCTTACTAAGGAGACTGCCTACACTACGCTTGTTCGTCCTCTCTTAGAATACCGCTGCTCGGTGTGGGATCCTTACCATATAGTACTGACGGAGTACATCGACGAAGTCCAAAGGAAGGAAGCACGTTTTGTATTATCGAGAAATATGCGAGTGAGTGTCGCAGAAATTGTACAGAAATTGGGCTGGACATCATTAAAAGAAAGATGTTTTTCGTTGCGACGGAATCTTCTCACGAAATTGCAATCACCAACTTGAAAGGTCTCTGTTGGATTCCTTTCATGTTTCATTTCTTAAATCTGTTGTCATTTATGGAATAAATTCCTCTTCTAAATTTACTGTGGCGTTTCTGACTATCTGGGAGGAGACTGAGTAGTGGAACGTGTTACTTTTACACGTAAACAAGAACGATCTGTCACACTACTACACTTTAAAACACAGTTTATATGTAATTCATGTCACACAGTCTCATACGGAACCTACATCCGCTTTCTGTTATATACTGTATATGATAAGATACTGTCATCCCCCTTCCCTTCTGTGTGAGAGGATGAATGATCAAATGTGTTTGTAGTTGCATGCTTGAGGGTAGCAGACAAGGCTGTCTGCTAGAGAACAGTAGGACCAACGTCGGAACAGGTAGCTACGCTTTCTTAAAGCAAAGAGGTTTCTATCCTTAGTATGGTTCTGTCCGTCCGTTGTCATGTTGGTATAGGAAGCTGCCCCTCTGGCCACTTCCGTTTGTCTTTGTGAGCCACCCTCAGGAAGCACGCTCGGCAGTAGGCAGTTGCTGTGGGACCGTGGCGAGCGTCTGAAGTGGTAAGACCTCCGGCTAAGCGCGTGTCTGCTAAGTCCGTAGGACAATGGATTTGTTAAGTTCAGCCTAACTGAAAATTTAATCATCTTTATTTCGGGTTTAGCTCTAAAATATCTAAGGTTATCTTAAATTGTAGCATAATGTAATTCTCGTGTGAAGTTCATATTATTTTCCGGTTGTTGCTTTGTTACTACTTTGTGAGTAAAGTGGAACCACGTGTTGATCAGTAACTCTAACTAAGTTCATCAATCTTAAATGTGAATGCTTGTGTGATTATAACGTCTCGTCTTGACAATATTTTACAATATAGCAACTTTTCTTTATGCTTTTCTTTATGTTCAACCCACGTGGAGTGTACTTTGCGATACCAGTACCACGTGCTTATATAACTGTTTGACCCATCAGGTTAATAGTAAGACGTTAGTAACCAGTTCAAGGTTTTTCTTTTGTCAGTTGCTTTTCGATCGAATTTATTTTAATTATCAAAATTACTGTGGAGTTATACACTTTCTGTAAACCAAGTTGACCACGTGGAGCATATGGTGTAATCATCAAAGTAGCCTTCAGCTATTCCTTTTGGGAAGATTTTACAAAGAGTTAATATGAATTTAGTATACCAGTGTGTGGTAATTACCTGACGGACTGGATTGTGTTACGAACGTAATTTCTTCGGGTGAAAACTGAATCTGTTGGTTGTGGTTAATTTCTCCTTGCTTATGTTTCAACGTTCTTTGGGGGTTGTTTTGTGAATGCAGGGTTGTATGCAGTCTCCCAATCTTGGCTCCATATTTGATGTGTTCCGTAAGATTAAAATCTCACATTTTTACAATCCTTAAACAAGGCACCAGCTCAGTTATAACTCACGTATAATATGCTGAAATTTCAATGAACAATCTTAAAATAAATTTCCAAATATAAACTGATTTCTTTCTTTTTATTTAAATTCTCCTTTATATATATATATATATATATATATATATATATATATATATATATATATATATATATATATTACCGGTTGTTGTATGACTGTAAAAGATTATAATCAATGTTAGTCTGTTTGGGAATTTGGTAAACTTAGACTAGATACCTGATGAAACAGTTGCTTAGTAATACAAGATTAACTTCGCCAGACAGCTCACAGCTTTTAACCCGCTTTTATTCTACTATTAGCACCCGATTTCAGCATAGCAAAATTCTTGTAGCAATATTACACATGGCGACCCTGTTCTGTGATTCCGCTAGACTCTGGAATCTCTGAGACGTTAGATTGCAAGCGTTGTATAATCTTAATTTTTTTTCCCTACAGCGCTCAAACAACTTCTGCGTTGTTTCTGAGGAGACTTTCTAAAGATTCACTGCGTTGTTGAGCGGCGTTGTGTTGTTTGTCTTGTTGTTTTGTTTTCTATATTTGTGTGTTTTATATGTGTGTGCGGTCTTTTTTTTCTCGCTTGTAAATTCCACTGTTTCGATCAAAGATAAAAATTTGTTTTGCGTGTGAAAAAGTGAGTACTAGGTTGGGTACCTTTCGTGTAACTGTCGAAATTTTTGGGGCATACATTTACTGTGATTAGTGTGTTGCGTACTTGGTATAAATTGAACTAATGCAGACACGTAACCAAACTAAAAGTAAGCGGTCCGACAACTTAAGCAACATGGACCAAGGGGATAATTTGATTTCGAATGTTAACGCGTCAGGCGGTTCCGAAAATGCAATGGGAAATACTTCAGACGAAATGCAGAACAGCACGAACGGGCTCACATCAGAGCCACAAATTAATTTGCCTCCTACTAACCAAAATGATTTGGCAGAACTCATGAAAGCCTTATTGCAACAAAATAAAGAAAACCCACAGAAATCTGAAAAATCGATCCGCGAGCTAGGGGAACAAATGACGCAGAAATCTGAAAAATCGATCCGAGAACTAGGCGAACAAATAGACGAAAAACTAATCCAGCAGACAAATAAAGTCGACAAGTCGATGCAGAGAGTGTCCGATGATATCTCACAAAGAATAAACAATCTGGCAAGTGAAATAAAAAGTGATATTATGAAAGAATTAGGCCATACATTAGAACAAATCGATGATCGTCTGCAAGCCTTAGAACAGAGCAAGCGGAGTCGCGATGCCGAATCTAAAGAAAGCGAAAAACGGCTACTTAGGAATTTCCAAGAGCTGAGGGAAGAATGCCAAAGGGAACATCAGCAGGTACTCTCGAGGGTCCAAGAGGCGGAAACGCATTGTCCCACGTCCGTTAGCAACACAATAGCGGACAACAGTTTAGCGATCCACGCGTTGGAACAGCAAGTAGAACAATTAAAGCAGACTGGGGCGGAGGACAAGAGACAAATAGATGATAAGATTGCGGCATTAGCGGACATTGTAGGCACGATGAAGCTGACGGAAAGCGAGAACAATACTACACCGGTAGCGGCCGCAGAGACCGAAGAAGTGTGTTCGCTTCTGAGATTTCAGAAGGGACAATTCTAAGTGAACAGGCAACACAAGGCTGTAACAGGCGAATTACAAGAACGCGTGGCGCATCTGGAAAACCGCATGGCGTGTGATTCCGAACTCGCCAATAGCACTAAAAATAGCCGTACGAACAGTGCAGAGAGGGACTCCGGCCACGAGGGAGATTTTGACGACAGGGAAGAATGTAATTTGAGGGGCAGACATGAGAAAAATAGAAACATTCAAGGGCCTCGACAGGAGGAAATGCGGGGATTTGATTTCAAACATTTCCTTACGGTAAGAAAGTTTGAGATATTCCGAAATTCGCAAAAAGGAATACATCCACGAGCATGGCTCGAGCAATTTGAGTTCTGTCTTCCTCCCGACTGGGCAAGTTCACATAAGATAGAATATATGTGTGGCTATTTGGAAGGCGAACCGGCGATTCGCATGAGGTCGGCAGCGCGTCACTGCAACTCCACTCGGGAGTTTCGACAAGCCTTTCTCTCCGCCTATTGGTCGGAAGCGGCACAAGATAGGGTCAAACATGGCATAATTATGCTGCCAAATTTGAACCAGTCTGGTTTCGGCAGCCCTGCACGCCTATTCGACCACATGCTGCAGGCAAATCAAATTTTATACGATCCATACGGGCCTGCGGAACTAATTAGGATATGCATCACCAAATTGCCGATGCACTTGCGGCACGTCATTCTTGCGGGACGATGCAAAGAGGACGTGGAAACGTTTAAAACACTTCTCCAAGAGTTGGAATATAACACAGCAGAATGCCTGCCTAATCAGGCACAAAGTTATTACGGGGCACAGCAGCGCGACCGCAACGGCGTGACTGGTCGTCGCGACGCGAACGGAACAACAATCGGGACAGGCCGTATAGAAACTGGGGTAACAGTCGCGAACACAGGTGGAACAGCGGAAATGATCGAGGACGTGGACAGAATCGTGAACGGAACAGTTACGGCAACCGGAATCGATACTACGGTGAACACGGTGGGAATAGGACTATAGGCGGAGCACCTCATGATGTTGAAATTCGGCCAGCTAACCCTAGACATAATCCAGCAAATGGAAATGAACAAAACCGGCAATGACAAACGATCAGCGCAGAAGGCGCCCAATCGGAACCAATGAACGACATGGCAAAGGAGTGCATACGGTATATAGAGAGGGAAGATATTAGAGAGGATTTGTTGCAAGAAACTACGAGTGCTAAAATTTCGGGAATAAATCCAGTCGTGACAGTTGCAGTAAACGAAATATGTTTTAAGTGTGTCATTGACACTGGAAGCCCTTTCTCGATAGTAAGCGAGGCAGCATTTCAAAAATGCAAAGGGACTGGGACTTGGCCCGTTTTTCAAGTGCGAGGAATAAAGGTGAAGGGCGCAATCTACGGTAAGGGCATAGAAATCCGAAGGCAAACTCGGCTTAATTTTACCTGCCAGGGAAGAGAGTTTGAGTACAACTTCTTTGTGCTCCCAATGCTGAATGTGGCAATGATTTTAGGAAATGACTTCATGAATGCCCACCATGCAGTAATTGACATGGGTGGAGGAGTAATGACAGTTCAAGTTGGGGATCAGCCAATGAATTTAGTATTTGATGAATGCATATTACGTGCCGAGTCAGAAATTAGTTGCCTAAAATTTCAAGCTCAAACCGAGTCGCAACCCAGACTGGAGCTACTCGTGAACTATGTAAGTGAGTCGTGCTCTACGTCTGGTGAGCAGGGAAAAGATGTTGCTTTTGCTGATGCACTGAGAAAGAGCATCGCGGGTGTCAGAACCACGGACAGGGAAAAGGAGAAATTGTATTGACTCCTTAGGAATCATGAACGGGTATTTTCTGAGACTCCCGGGGCGATTAAGGGTTTTACTTACCAATTCAGAGTACGTGACCATCAGAAGTTTTCTGTTAGACCATACCCTATTCCCGTGGCGTATAAAGCCCAGGTGGAGAAGGAAATAAACAAGATGTTAGAACAAGGAATAATTGAGCGGGCAGTAAGCTCGTACAACTCACCCTTGCTTGTCGTGCCAAAACGCGACAACTCAGTTCGTTTGGTGCTAGACTCGAGACAGATAAACACAATTATTATGTCGGAAACGGACAGGCCTGAGAGCCTTGAGGAACTCTTACAACGTTTCCACGGGGTAAAGGTACTATCATCTGTCGACCTCCGTTCGAGTTTTTGGCAAATCGTGCTACACCCATCTTGCAGATTATATACAGCGTTCCTGTGTTACGGAAATTGTTTCCAATTCCGGCGTCTCCCGTTCGGACTAAACGTCTCATCAGCTGCTTTTATAAGGGGATTAAATAGCATTTTACCTGATGATTTGAAACAGCGAGTGACAATTTACGTGGATGACATATTAATTGCGGAAAAGTCGTGGGAGGACCATAATGACGTTCTGAACAGACTACTGGATGTTTTTGAGAAGGCAGGTGTAACAGTCAACTTAGATAAGTCACAGTTCGGACGAGAGAACATAAAATTCTTAGGCCATATTGTCTCAGCAAATGGAATACAACCTGACCCGGAGAAAATTGCGGCGATAGCGGAGTGTGCAATGCCGACAAATAAAAAACAGTTGCGAGCATTCTTAGGCCTGTGTAATTTTTATAAGCGATTTATAAATTTTAGTGTACTTGGTACACCCCGTCTATGTGGTCTAACAGGGAAGAACGCTTTGTGGGTCTGGGATCAAGAGGCACAGGATGAATTTTATAAATTGAAAAAGGCATTGGTAGAGGCTCCCATCCTCGTGCATCCCGACCTGACACAAGAATTCTGTTTAATGACGGACAGTTCCTTGTCAGGATTAGGTGCGGTACTGTTTCAAACGGAAGGAAATGATGATATTACAACTTGGAAAACAATCTCGTTTGGGAGCAGGGTGCTCTCTCGATGTGAAAAAAATTATTCCGTGACGGAACTCGAAGCACTCGCAATAGTTTGGGCATTCTCAAAATTTAGGTATTTTTTATTTGGGAGGACCACCAAGGTGTACACTGACCATCGTGCACTCCAATTTCTGATGAGCACAAAAATCACGCATGGGAGACTAGGACGCTGGGCACTACACCTACAGGAATATAACTTCACTGTAGAATACATTCCTGGACAGAAAAATGTAATTGCTGACGCTTTATCGCGCATTCCTATAGGTTTGGTTCACACAGAAGAAAGGGAACTCGGTGAAAATAATTTTAGCATCCTATACTTACAGAATGTAGCGTTAGAGAATTTTGTCACCACCTCTTTAGGAAGTATAGCGGACGAACAGGATAAGGACGCAGTATTGAAAGATATAAAGAAGAAGTGGGAGGACAAGGAGAATGTAGGAATACGCCAGTACTACTTAGTGCGCAATAGAATATTATTCAAGAAACGAGCCCCGGACGACTCCAGATGGGTGTTGGTGATTCCGGAGGAACTCGTAAACAAAATTATATGGTACATACATTTGAGTTATGGTCACTTTGGAGCACAGAAGTGTTGTGAAAAACTGAAAGAGACATGCTATTTTTATAACATGCTACGGCGTATTCGTGGTGTACTTAGAGTGTGCGGACCTTGTCAGCGAGCAAAGGCGGCCACAGTGACTTATGCTGCATCATTGCACCCGATAATACCAAGCAAACTTTGTGACCTCGCGGCCGTGGATCTATTTGGGCCACTAATACGATCTAAAGCAGGTTTTGCATATGTTTTCGTAGCGGTAGAGCTGTCTGACTCCGATGAAGCGAGCCACAGGAAGGGCAGTGGCAACTGCATTTGCAAAGCAGTTTCTGCATGAAGTTGGGAGCGTGAAAAGGGTTATCTCGGATAATGGACCACAATTTAGATCGCAATACTGGCAGCGGATGCTTCGAAGAAAAAGAATTAAACCTATATATATATATCTCTCTTTCTCCCCAGCTCGAACCCCAGTGAGCGTATTATGCGTGAATTAGGAAAATTATGTAGGTTATACTGCAGTCGTGATCACCGATCGTGGGACATACACCTAAAAGGATTTCAGAACATAATTAATGAGTTGCCTAATACGTCAACAAAGCTTCCGCCAATCACTGTGCTAAAAAACAAGGAGCCCCCAAGCAAAATCAAAGAGGTGGTGCCTTGGCCACTAGAGCCGAGACTACGCCGGAACGCAATTGTTGACTTAGCTTTACGCAACATCAAGCGTGCAGCGGAAGCTAGAGTCAAGGCGTATAAGAAACACGTGAGAAAAACAGTGTTTCATGTAGGACAAAAAGTTCTTATAAGATCACACAAGCTGTCTAACAAACGGTCAGGTGTCTGCAAGAAATTTTTTAATCTCTTCAACGGCCCGTATCGGATAAGGAAGATTCCCCATGAAAACGCCATAGAAGTGGAAACTCTTCGATCGAAGAAATCAAAAGGGCTACACCATGTGTCAAACGTAAAACCATACATTGAGTAGAAAGGGCAGTGGGGAGTAGAGAGGACGGTGAAGAGAATGAATTGATTAGTTTAAATTTGTGACATGCATTTTGAATAATATGTTGGTAAAAATTAATGATAAAGATGTTTTTATGTGATTGATTGAAGTGATGTTGTTAATTTGTTTTCTCTCCTTGTGCAATTAGGATTTAGTTTGATTCAAACGTAAAGACAAAAGGTTTCCTTGTGAACGAGTGAAATGCTGTTTCTTTTGTGTGTGTAAATTGAAAAGAGCCGCTCCTGAGAGAAGCAAGATCTGTGTTGAATTAATGCAAAACTCAGGGGAATATCCAATCTGTGGGTATTATGGGTCTGGCAAACCCAGGTCCCCAGCTGTTAGTAGCCTTGTTTCTGATTTTCTGCTTTCAGTGCTACTATCTATCTATTACTATTCTATATCTGTCAGTATAAATGAGGATCTCTTACTATAGTATGCGTGCTGTATGAATATTTTAAGATAGGATAACTCTGAGAAAGGAATGAGTAAGTTCAGAATCTTGAAAACAGGATGCGATAATACGATTGTTTAACCATTGGCTTCCCAATATGCGATGATATGTTAATATTGATGATATATGTCTTTTTTGTTCTTTATAGCTGAGTACGTAAAGTGCTGTCTGTGGATTTCGTAAGTATATTGATTCCCTTCAAGGTGAAAGAAGAATTGTGGTTACACAAACCACAATTCTTCTTTCACCTTGAAGACCATATTATTGTGGTAGTCAAATACGAGCAGTTTTTCAGCAAATGGAGAATGGAACAGAAATATGGATCCTTTCTGTACTCTTGATTGATGTTGAGCCAAAGCCTAAAAAAAAAAAAAATTATTCTGCGTTAATACTTGTCCTAGAAAAGCGACGTTTATGTGATTTGCTGATGCTGTGAGCATTACAGCTTACTGTTTTCGCTGGTGCGGGATGCACTGCAGCCTATATGATGTGTACTGAGGAAATTTCCCTCTTGAAGGTAGAGGATGATTAAATAATTTTGATTATGGGACCGAAGGAAAGCTTGGTTTAAGGTAATAAGGATGAAGCAAACATTTGTCATTTAAACTGCAGGAGGATTCGGATCTTTTGTGTCTGTTGTGAGTTCAACATGTTAAGATGAAAATGTTTTACAGAATAGAGGTGACCACAATTTTGCCATTCATGAGAAATGAGTCCAGAAGAACCACCACAGGCGAAATAACTGATTTGGAAGCGAAAGGTAATTTAAAGAAGGGACGAAATGGGTAAGAAAATGTAGTATAACCTGTATAATTAAAATATTTGTACCCTTCTCAGAGCCATCTGTGTGATTAATTCTTGTGATAACGTAATTTTAGATGAAATTTTCTTACTGTTTTATGTGTGAATATATGAGTATGATAAATGTATAATTGTGAGTCCCTTATCACGTGTGTCAACTGGTATAAATGTTTTGGCGTGTAAATAACCATTGTTCTTTTTACTGTGTATGTTTAAGGAAAGTTTCTCCATATTTATCATGTGACAAGACGTATGCCGCGAGCGTCAAGAAGAGGACGAATTAGAACAATGTTGTAGTGGTATATACACGGTGTTGAAATAGCATTGAAGTAGCTTGTGGGCTTAACTAGTAGTGGAGTGAAGTAGAATTTTGAGTAATGCATGTTTATGGGTAGTTAGTTTGTAGAATAGACAACAGGTGTGCATGTGTGTGTGTAAATAACATGTGAACCCTATGCTGACCCGACCTATACTTGCACAAGGCATAATCCTATTCATTTTAGTGAATTAGTAAGTAGCACTTGCTTTATTAAAACGTAAGTGAACCACATTAGTGATGTGGATTTAAATATTATATTGTCAGTTCATTTAATTCTTTTTTTTTCATTTTTATTCTTTTACATTGTCAAGTCATTTAAATTTTATTTTATATTGTCGATTCATCTAATTTAAAAAAAAAAAATTAAGTCTCACGTTTGTTCTTAAAAATTGTGAGAGACAATACTAAGTGGTATTATGTATGACATTGTGTAATCACATAACTACGATAAAAAAATTTTCTGTGAATGCAGTTGAGAACGTGAAAGCGAACCGGCTAAACTCTTACGAGACAGCGGGAGCAGCCGGACTAGTTGTAAACTGGTGGGTTTCCCAGCGGGGGACGCTGTCAGCCGGGCCACTTCCGGAGCGCGGCCGACAACAAAAGAAGGTACGCGGCAAACACTTTCCCTTGTACTTGGAGCTAATGGGCGGCCGCCCCGGGCGACCCTTCCTCGAGGCGATGACCTGAGATGGGCGAGCGGTCCACCGCGCGGAAATCCATCTGCTGGCAACGCACCACACGCACGCGACCGTGACGAGACGGCCGCGGAGAAACAACACAAGGGGCGTGGAGCCTTTTGACACATACTGTCCAGAGAAACGTGCAGACGTCAACGACGCCTATCGACATTTCCTGACGGATGCCTACTGTCAAGCGACAGTAAATCATGGTTCGATGTTCTCTGGTCGCTAAGGGTGGCACAAAAGAAGAGCCATTAAGTGTCATCCTTGCCCAGGAATATCAAACCGGCGAGTCAATTGAGGATAACTCAAGAATGTAACAACACAAAGGGCGTGGAGCCTTTTGACACATACTGTCCAGAGAAACTTGCAGACGTCAACGACGCCTATCGACATTTCCTGACGGATGCCTACTGTCAAGCGACAGTAAATCATGGTTCGATGTTCTCTGGTCGCTAAAGGTGGCACAAAAGAAGAGCCATTAGGTGTCTCCTTGCCCAGGAATATCAAACCGGCGAGTCAATTGAGGATAACTCAAGAATGTAACAACACAAAGGGCGTGGAGCCTTTTGACACATACTGTCCAGAGAAACTTGCAGACGTCAACGACGCCTATCGACATTTCCTGACGGATGCCTACTGTCAAGCGACAGTAAATCATGGTTCGATGTTCTCTGGTCGCTAAGGGTGGCACAAAAGAAGAGCCATTAAGTGTCATCCTTGCCCAGGAATATCAACCTGGCGTGTCAATCGAGGATACCGCACGAATTTGACAACACAAACATGGAACCAAATCGAGATGTACGTGACACAGACCACCAAGAGAAACTTCATGAGAGGGCAGAGACGGCGGGATTGCACGCAACAGATGGACAAAAAATCCCTACTGACAGCTGCGGCGACGCACCCCCTTCCCCTCCCCTTATATTGTGCCTCGGAACAGTGGAACTAGTGAGTGTATCAGTGAACAGTGATTATACGGTTCTTAGTTCAATGCATATACATGTGTTTCTGTCACAGAAACTTTGACTCGTGTGTTTTGCAGGGATTCGATTTATTGGTGTTTACTAGACTGACTCTTGTATTTTGCAGGTGTTCTATTTATTAATTTTTTTTAGACTTTGACTCTCGTATTTTGCAGGTGTTCTATTTATTAATTTTTTTTTTTTGACTTTGACTCTCGTATTTTGCAGGTGTTCTATTTATTGTTTATTTTAGACTTTGACTCTTGTATTTTGCAGGTGTTTTATTTATTGGTGTTTTTTATTAGATATTGACTATTGTACTGTTTTATTGATCAATGTTTGTTCTTGTGTGATGTATTAGATTTGTGTCATTTTGTTTCGTAAATTCATTCATGTGGCATTGCTTCGTTTATCAGTCAGATTGTTATTCATTCTCATTGGACTGTGATCGATTAGCCTTTGCATGGGGCATATTTATAGTGAGGTACCCCTTAAGGGTAACAATCTCATAATTAATTGTATTTTCAGTATAATGACACAGTGCTCATTGTTTGCTAACTAACTGAAATATAGTAGAGTGATTAAATTAATGCCACATAGTTATGTTAATTCTACAAATTATTAGTTTTATAAGATATAGAATTTTTTTTGCGATAACCACTTTGTAAAACATGTTTCTTTCTCTTATCATTTTTTGCTTTTGCGGATTGTGCATTGTAATGTTCTGCTTTATAATACCGATGTTATTTGATGTTCTTTTTTTAATTGCTGTGGCATCTTTGCGATTTTCATAAATTTTACTTGTTAATAAACAGTCATAAATTTTCCTGTGATCAGTTGGCTCTTGCAATGAGCAAATACTGGTGAACTCCATAAGGGTAACAACCAGAAATTGTTTTCATATTAATGACACAGGAACCATTGTTTTTACTTGCTGACCGAATTAGGTCTACACTATCTTTTAAATAGGTGTCACAGATTGTGTTCTTTTTTCTGTTTGAAATTAGTAGATTTTAAAGATTTGTTGAAATTATTGTGTTTTAGCAAGTAGCTGGTGACCTTTTGCCTTTTCTTTACACTTTTGGTTTAAGTAGGGTGTGAGAAGCCTGCTTGGGAATGTCCTAGCATGGCCAGAAAATTCCCTGCACAGTCTTTTCCCGGAGCGTTGGGGTTATGAAAGGTCTCTGTTGGATTCCTTTCATGTTTCATTTCTTAAATCTGTTGTCATTTATGGAATAAATTCCTCTTCTAAATTTACTGTGGCGTTTCTGACTATCTGGGAGGAGACTGAGTAGTGGAACGTGTTACTTTTACACGTAAACAAGAACGATCTGTCACACTACTACACTTTAAAACACAGTTTATATGTAATTCATGTCACACAGTCTCATACGGAACCTACATCCGCTTTCTGTTATATACTGTATATGATAAGATACTGTCATCCCCCTTCCCTTCTGTGTGAGAGGATGAATGATCAAATGTGTTTGTAGTTGCATGCTTGAGGGTAGCAGACAAGGCTGTCTGCTAGAGAACAATAGGACCAACGTCGGAACAGGTAGCTACGCTTTCTTAAAGCAAAGAGGTTTCTATCCTTAGTATGGTTCTGTCCGTCCGTTGTCATGTTGGTATAGGAAGCTGCCCCTCTGGCCACTTACGTTTGTCTTTGTGAGCCACCCTCAGGAAGCACGCTCGGCAGTAGGCAGTTGCTGTGGGACCGTGGCGTGCGTCTGAAGTGGTAAGACCTCCGGCTAAGCGCGTGTCTGCTAAGTCCGTAGGACAATAGATTTGTTAAGTTCAGCCTCACTGAAAATTTAATCATCTTTATTTCGGGTTTAGCTCTAAAATATCTAAGGTTATCTTAAATTGTAGCGTAATGTAATTCTCGTGTGAAGTTCATATTATTTTCCGGTTGTTGCTTTGTTACTACTTTGTGAGTAAAGTGGAACCACGTGTTGATCAGTAACTATAACTAAGTTCATCAATCTTAAATGTGAATGCTTGTGTGATTATAACGTCTCGTCTTGACAATATTTTACAATATAGCAACTTTTCTTTATGCTTTTCTTTATGTTCAACCCACGTGGAGTGTACTTTGCGATACCAGTACCACGTGCTTATATAACTGGTTGACCCATCAGGTTAATAGTAAGACGTTAGTAACCAGTTCAAGGTTTTTCTTTTGTCAGTTGCTTTTCGATCGAATTTATTTTAATTATCAAAATTACTGTGGAGTTATACGCTTTCTGTAAACCAAGTTGACCACGTGGAGCATGTGGTGTAATCATCAAAGTAGCCTTCAGCTATTCCTTTTGGGAAGATTTTACAAAGAGTTAATACACTCCTGGAAATTGAAATAAGAACACCGTGAATTCATTGTCCCAGGAAGGGGAAACTTTATTGACACATTCCTGGGGTCAGATACATCACATGATCACACTGACAGAACCACAGGCACATAGACACAGGCAACAGAGCATGCACAATGTCGGCACTAGTACAGTGTATATCCACCTTTCGCAGCAATGCAGGCTGCTATTCTCCCATGGAGACGATCGTAGAGATGCTGGATGTAGTCCTGTGGAACGGCTTGCCATGCCATTTCCACCTGGCGCCTCAGTTGGACCAGCGTTCGTGCTGGACGTGCAGACCGCGTGAGACGACGCTTCATCCAGTCCCAAACATGCTCAATGGGGGACAGATCCGGAGATCTTGCTGGCCAGGGTTAGTTGACTTACACCTTCTAGAGCACGTTGGGTGGCACGGGATACATGCGGACGTGCATTGTCCTGTTGGAACAGCAAGTTCCCTTGCCGGTCTAGGAATGGTAGAACGATGGGTTCGATGACGGTTTGGATGTACCGTGCACTATTCAGTGTCCCCTCGACGATCACCAGTGGTGTACGGCCAGTGTAGGAGATCGCTCCCCACACCATGATGCCGGGTGTTGGCCCTGTGTGCCTCGGTCGTATGCAGTCCTGATTGTGGCGCTCACCTGCACGGCGCCAAACACGCATACGACCATCATTGGCACCAAGGCAGAAGCGACTCTCATCGCTGAAGACGACACGTCTCCATTTGTCCCACCATTCACGCCTGTCGCGACACCACTGGAGGCGGGCTGCACGATGTTGGGGCGTGAGCGGAATACGGCCTAACGGTGTGCTGGACCGTAGCCCAGCTTCATGGAGACGGTTGCGAATGGTCCTCGCCGATACCCCAGGAGCAACAGTGTCCCTAATTTGCTGGGAAGTGGCGGTGCGGTCCCCTAACACTGCGTAGGATCCTACGGTCTTGGCGTGCATCCGTGCGTCGCTGCGGTCCGGTCCCAGGTCGACGGGCACGTGCACCTTCCGCCGACCACTGGCGACAACATCGATGTACTGTGGAGACCTCACGCCCTACGTGTTGAGCAATTCGGCGGTACGTCCACCCGGCCTCCCGCATGCCCACTATACGCCCTCGCTCAAAGTCCGTCAACTGAACATACGGTTCACGTCCACGCTGTCGCGGCATGCTACCAGTGTTAAAGACTGCGATGGAGCTCTGTATGCCACGGCAAACTGGCTGACACTGACGGCGGCGGTGCACAAATGCTGCGCAGCTAGCGCCATTCGACGGCCAACACCGCGGTTCCTGGTGTGTCCGCTGTGCCGTGCGTGTGATCATTGCTTGTACAGCCCTCTCGCAGTGTCCGGAGCAAGTATGGTGGGTCTGACACACCGGTGTCAATGTGTTCTTTTTTCCATTTCCAGGAGTGTATGAATTTAGTATACCAGTGTGTGGTAATTACATGACGGACAGGATTGTGTTACGAACGTAATTTCTTTGGGTGAAAACTGAATCTGTTGGTTGTGGTTAATTTCTCCTTGCTTATGTTTCAACGTTCTTTGGGGGTTGTTTTGTTAATGCAGGGTTGTATGCAGTCTCCCAATCTTGGCTCCATATTTGATGTGTTCCGTAAGATTAAAATCTCACATTTTTACAATCCTTAAACAAGGCACCAGCTCAGTTATAACTCACGTATAATATGCTGAAATTTCAATGAACAATCTTAAAGTAAATTTCCAAATATAAACTGATTTCTTTCTTTTTATTTAATTTCTCCTTTATATATATATATATATATATTACCGGTTGTTGTATGACAGTAAAAGATTATAATCAATGTTAGTCTGTTTGGGAATTTGGAAAACTTAGACTAGATACCTGATGAAACAGTTGCTTAGTAATACAAGATTAACTTCGCCAGACAGCTCACAGCTTTTAACCCGCTTTTATTCTACTATTAGCACCCGATTTCAGCATAGCAAAATTCTTGTAGCAATATTACAAACTTTCTCCTCCGAATGCGAAAATATTTTGTTGACACCGACCTACACAAAATGAACGATCACCACAATAAAATACGGGAAATCAGAGCTCGTACGGAAAGATATAGGTGGTCATTCTTTCCGCACGCTCTACGAGATTGGAATAATAGAGAATTGTGAAAGTGGTTCGATGAACCCTCTGCCAGGCACTTAAATGTGATTTGCAGAGTATCCATGTAGATGTAGATGTAGGTGAAGGCTATATAAATTTATAATCAGACCAGCATTACTGTATGGGCAGAAATCTGGAGAATAGATAAGAAAAATAAAGCTTTCTGGAAGTAAAATCTGCTGAAAGATTATTGGACAAATTTATTATTCAGGAGAATAGCCAAGAAGAAATGAAAGCGAGGTCGGAGCCACATATACGATGTTAAGGGTGTAAGCGCGGATATTGCGATAATTGGTACATTAGTATGTATCCATTTCAATGTGTTAGTTGGTTTTTCTGTGTGTCTAACAGTCGTCCCCCAAGCACCTCACATAATTTGCTACCCAATGTTTACTGCACAAACGTAATTGTACCACTAAGTGAAATAAGCCTGTCGGTAATCAAATGTGTGCGAATTCCTAAGGGACCAAACTGCTTAGGTCATCGGTCCCTAGACTTACACACTACTTAAACTAACTTATAATAAAAACAGCACACACACCCATAGCCGAGGGAAAACCCGAACCTCCGGCGGCAGGGGCCGCGCAGTCCGTGACAGGACGCCTCAAACCGGGCGGCCACTCCGCACGGCCCTGTCGGTAGAGACAAACCATTTTGCTTACACGTGTCTTCACTTCAACACCTAATCTGCTGACCGGGATAAATAAGCATTAATGGCTTGCTCTTGCCACATGTATTGGGATGTATTAACCTACCTAAAAACATACGTCTCCTAATAACTATATTTATTTATCTTCAAATGAAGTAAACACTGATGCAATACTATTTAGTAGAGTGTTCTCAGTTACCAAGAAAATATCTAGAATTATACCCTTAATGCTCTGTGTAAGGAACCAAATGTAGCCGTGGAAGCCAAGACAAGCGGAAATGGCCGGGCACTTCTGTAGAAGAGAAGAAGGCTCAAGATTGAGTGTCACATAAGTAACCTAAGGGACGAAGAAATTTAGGCAGACCAAAACTAAAATGTAGAGAGCAAGAAGCCAAGGACCTTAAGATACTGGGAGCAGGGCGAGAAAATCCAAGGACAGGATCCTTGTGAAGCCAGGAGAGTAAAAGCTACTAACCATAGTGCTCTAAGCATACGTTGCTACGAGCAGTAGGTAATCTGGAATTATCTGTATGGTTAGGTGTTTTTTACAGCAAATATCTTACACCTCTGGGTATCGTGGTGCCTCACCCACTTACAAAAGTGACATCACTTTCTTATTTGCTATTATTACACTTTTTGCACCTACGACTGGTCCGTTACGTTTTGTTTTCTGGTTCCCGCTACCAATCCTTAAGTGATACGATGCATTTGATTTTACTATCGTTAAAAAAAAAATGGAGTAACGTAAGACCCCGTTCCCGCTAAGCAGAAATATCCGATTAGCCGATCACCTGAGATTTCCAGAGTTATAGGGACTCAACCTCTGTGCAGTAGCCCAATCATTAACAGTGGAAGATCTCAGTCAGACTATAGATCTGTAAAGGAAGAGAAAGTGCTACATCGATTGGACGAAAATCGTGGAAGCAGTGTGCGATGATTATCTGAGGAATGGCGTGTGTCGTCATCTTGAAAGCGGGGTTAGTACATAACGAATAACTGCTGTCTCTTAAAAAGAGTGCATGACTGCTTACGCCGAAGGGCAAGATGATGCATTGTTATGGATGGACATCACGTTGTGCACCTTCGTTATAAGACTGTCGTACATGGACGTCACTTTAAGCCACTCATATGAACAAATGTTCAGGTCTAAAGTTTACTATGAGTTGTTCTCTTGCTACTCTGTGAATTACAGGTTTTAGAAAAGCAGGTAATTACGATGGTCACTCTAATAGAAATGCACACTATTTTTGTAAAAATACAGTTTTCATTTTGCATGTGTGAAAATTTTACAGTGTGTAGATACACCCTTCCCGCTTATTTACAAACTTAGTTCAACCTGTTCCCGTCAGTGGCGCCGTCACAGCATGTCTTCATGATGGCTTCTACACTTGACGTTCGTCAGAAGCAACGTGCTGTCATAGAATTCCTGTGCTGTGAAAACGAGACAAAATGGCTCTGAGCACTATGGGACTTGACATCTGTGGTCATCAGTCCCCTAGAACTTAGAACTACTTAACCCTAACTAACCTAAGGACATCACACACATCCATGCCCGAGGCAGGATTCGAAGCTGCGACCGTAGCAGTCGCGCGGTTCCGGACTGCGCGCCTAGAACCGCTAGACCACCGCGGCCGGCGAAAACGAGACAGTGGGAAACATCCACAAGAGATTGAAAAATGTGTACGGAGATGCTGCTGTCGATCCACTACAGTTAGTCGGTGGACAAGCAGGTTACGTGATGAAAGCGGTCACGGCAATATTGGGGATTGTCCTCGCAGCGGCAGGCCTTGTACTGCACACAGTCCCGACAATGTGATGAGAGTTAACGAATTGGTGACTGCTGACAGACGCATCACAGTGAACTAATTGCCACGCTACGTTGGGATAGGAGAATGAAGTGTTTGCAGAATACTGAAAGTGTTGGCGTTAAAAAGGGTTTTTGCCAGGTGGGTTCCCAGGATGTTGACAGTGGTTCACAAAGGAACAAGGAAAACGGGATGCAGCGAACTTTTGGAACAATACGAGAATGGTGGGAATGAGTTTCTTGGAAGAATTATGACAGGTGATGAAACATGGCTCCATCGTGTTTCATCAGAGACGAAGAGGCAATCAATGGAGTGATATCATGAAAATTTACCCAAGAAAAAAAAATTCAAAATCACACCTTTAGCTGGAAAGTTATGGCTACAGTGTTTTTCGATTCCGAAGGACTCTTGCTTGTGGACATCATACCAAGTGGAACCACCATAAATTCTGATGCATATGTGACGACACTGAAGAAACTTCAAGCTCAACTCAGTCGTGTTCGACTACACCGGCAAAAGCAGGATGTTTTGCTGTTGCACGACAATGCACGGCCACATGTCAGTCAAAAAACCATGGAAGCGATCACAAAACTGGGATGGACAACACTGAAAAACCCACCTTACCATCCTCACCTGGCTCCATGTGACTATTATCTCTTTGGGGAACTGAAAGACTTGAATAGCTTATTATTATAATTATAAAAGGTGGCAATTTTATTTACGCACTGTCTTTTAAATAGATATGATGGTATCTGATATACAAGTACTAACGCAAAGAAACGTAATGATGCTAAAATGCTTTAAATTCTTGCTATGATTTAATCTTTAAAATTTAATAATTCTCTTCCTGTTAATATTTAATTAATTAACTTACGTCGTTCAAATTTCGTAACGCTGACGGCGTTAAAATTTAAATTTGTACAGTCCCTGTTTTGTTTTCTTTCAATTGTTGGGAGTCAGCGATGGTGCAATGCTGTTCGCTTTCAAGTCTACTCATTTATAAAAATCAGGTCCATGAAACACTTTTGTGATCACGGTTGCGATTTAGACGGTATTCGCGTAATTGTACTGATTAAGAGTTATCGTTTCCGAAAGATGCAGGTTCGATTAAAGCTGTGTGCACTTTTGCGCGTATAATGAAAATATTCCTAACAGGTCGCGTAACAAAAAGTAACATGCGAATCGCAACCGTGGTCAAACGAAGAAAATATATGATGACATAAAAGTTCTCCGCCATTATTGAGGATAGGTTTAGATAAAACACCGCAATTTTCAGTCTTTAGGCATCACAAGACGATACACTTTAGAGATATTTGTTTTGAATAACTTGTATTTACCTTTTCTTATACAATATGGTGATTGCCCGCAAGGATTATCTCTCTCTCTCTCCTTTTTATAGCCAAGTATACATTCACATTACATACATCGATCAAGACATTTTTCTTTCTCTACCGGCCAGTACGAGAACAAAATCCGCCCCGACAAAATGTCTTACATAGAATCAGTTCTCACTTAACAATCATATATAATTTCGTAGTACAAACAATGCTAGTTTATACCGTGCAGTAGAAAGACTTTGATTTACTGAGCACAAAAATTAAAATAATACAATTATAATTACATTTTTAATATCGTCTATTCTTCTTTATATCATGAAAATAAGGTTTGACATCGTCGTAATATTATTTTTCATCGTTGTAGCACTATAGGCTCTCTTCGTTGAAGAAGGTTTGCAGATGATTACTCCCTTGTGCACGCTGCCAAACAGTGGTTCCAACAGATTGGTCCAGAATTTTACCGTGCGGGTACACAGGCGCTGGTTCCAAGATGGTGTAAGGCAGTTGAGAGGGATGGAAATTATGTGGATAAAGGAAGGTATTGCTCCTATGGGATGTATCTACACACTGTAAAACTTTCAAACATGTGCAGTAAAAGATGGATTTAAAAAAAAAATAGTGTGCATTTGTTTTGGAGTGACCCTCATAACAGTAAAGGTAAATAACAGATTCTCAGAATTTAAAGCGGAAAAGAAGAGATTGGAGAGACTGTAACTCCGGAAATGCATATCCTCCTATTTCCATCTATTGTACTATAGCCATCCGGAGTGGCCAAGCGGTTCTAGGTGCTACAGTCTGGAACCGCGCAATTGATACGGTCGCAAGTTCGAATCCTGCCTCGGGCATGGATGTGTGTGATGTCCTTAGGTTAGTTAGGTTTAAGTAGTTCTAAATTCTAGGGGACTGATGACCTCAGAAGTTAAGTCCCATAGTGCTCAGAGCACCATTATTGTACTGTAAATTTTTTCCTTATTTTGTTACCTGAAGATATGACATGTCTATTTCTGTGTATTTATATGTTGTAATTGTTTTACTATATATATATATATATATATATATATATATATATAGAGAGAGAGAGAGAGAGAGAGAGTATATATATATATATATATATATATATATATATATATATATATATATATATCGATGTATAATTGGTTTGTTTTGTAAATACTGTTTGTAATTTTACGCTGGGTCTTGCCTAGGGAAAACTACACTATCGAACGATTACATCGACGGTTCGTGTGGAGAACCAAAGTGTTTAGGATTTTTGGTAGTGTTAACTCTGCGCGTGGAGCGCGGGCAGAGGGAGTCTGGAGGGAATAGGGCGGTGGAGCAGGTGTGTTGAGTGACGCTCCCGCGAGTTGCCGCGCTTTCGGGGTTTGGCAGCATGTAATTGCGCTCGACTTGCTATGTTAGTTTCTGACATGGTGTCGTGGACGGGAAGCCTTAGCTGGCACATATCAAGAGCCCGTTTCGGCTGAAGACCGTGTCGAGAAGAAGGCGCGCCAACATCCAGCTTGTGCAACAGCTACGGCCGACAATGAGTGATTGTCGCCACCTCCTCGACCGACGACTTCAAATCTTCAGTCAACCAACAAGGAAGAAGGGAAGCACGTAAAGTTTTACAACTGTATGGCAGACCTCAGCTTTTAAAATTATTCCATTTGCCTCAAAAAATTACAGCATCTTAGCATGAATCTTTGTTGATCATTGTCCCACTTGCATTACCAAGCAGGGTCCCTTCCTTTTCCGGAATGAACTCGAGTGTCGTTGAAATTCAAACGCCAGCATTAAAGTAATATCATTCCATTCCACTGCTTTAATTTCAAAGTTCAGTTAAAGTATTCATAGCTGGCTACAATATTTAGATTACACAAGCACAAATTAAGAGAGCGAGTTTTGTTACCATATTTTAGCTTACTTGTGACTGCAGCTCAGCTTGGTACGTACTAAATTTTACTATTGTTAATTGTTCAGAATCATTTAATTCCAGTTCAAAGTTAAATCTCTTATTTCTGAATTGCGTAGATTCAAGTAGCTTTTGAAATTATTGTTGAGGTAGCCCAAGACTAACCTTATTCTATTGAATATCGTAGTGCTTCAGAAACAAAGTTCACTATTAATTTCAGTCAATAAATTAAGTTTAAAATTTCCGGTTTTATTAAATCTTTTGCTAGATTAAGTCAGAGTGTAGCAAATTTATTACTTCTGGCAAACATTCAGTTTTCACACAACACGTGACAACCTTCAGTTGCCACGCTTTTAGTGCTAATTATATGTGCAATAAGCTTTCCTTTTCAGTTATTATTGTAGTTGTCCGTAGGACTGGCGACCGTAATTTTCCCCAAATCTCAAATATCTAGTTAACGCCAATTAATTGTTAACGTGACGACCGCACATTTACTTTCGTTATTAATTTTACCCTTTTCTCAAAATTAATTTTCACCAGTTTCATTTGCATTTTTCCTTTCATTTAGATGTAACCCTTTCCTCCATCTTTACCGACAAATTATTGCTTTTCCCAATTTTCCATTAGGTGCACGCGGTTTAATTTTTCAATGTCATTAAGGTCGATAAGTGAGGGGGAGGTTACAAGGTGTTATATGAGATATGTAGATTTGGCAGAGTGACGACACAGACGTGATTACTGTGGCGCTGCGGTTCTCGCTGACACGAGCCTCGGCTTGTTTCCTGTGGCCTCTGTACGGACACTCACGGACGGGCCCGATTACTGGACAATGGGGACGGTGCGCGTCGGCGGCGCGGTGTAGTACCTGTTCGGCGCCTTTGCGACCGTGTCCTCCGGCGGCCGGCCCAGAAATAACGGCGTCCCGGGCAGACGCTGCCGAAGTCACCTTCCTAAGTTTTGCATGAGGAGAGGCGGCTGTTCGCCTGTCGGCGCCACAGTATCGACCTGCTGCCGCGTCACAAGCAGGCGGTGATCGGCGCGAGGAATAATTCAAGGCGGGCCGGCGCCGAGCCTCCTGGTCCGCCACGTCCGCGAGCCGTCCTCGCTGACCGCCGGTACTGGTTGCGACTCCACCAGTACAACTGCGTCTGCATATGTCTACATCTACATAGACACTCCACAAGCCACCGTGCGGTGCGTGGCGGGCGATACACTCTCCCGCTACTAGTCCTTTTATTTCCAGTTCCACTCTCAAATTGAGCCAGGGAAAAACGACTATCTACACTACTGGCCGTTAAATTGCTATACCAAGAAGAAATGCAGACGATAAACGGGTATTCATTGGACAAATATAGTATACTAGAACTGACATGTGATTACATTTTCACGCCATTTGGGTGCATAGATGCTTAGAAATCAGTACCCAGAGCAGGTAATAACAGCCTTGATACGCCTGGGCATTGAGTCAAACAGAGCTTGGATGGCGTGTACAGGAACAGCTGCCCATGCAGCTTCAACACGATACCACAGTTCATCAAGAGTAGTGACTGGCGTAATGCGACGAGCCAGTTGCTCGGCCACCATTGACCAGACGTTTTCAGTTGGTGAGAGATCTGGAGAATATGCTGGTCAGGGCAGCAGTCGAACATGTTCTGTATCCAGAAAGGCCAGTACAGGACCTGCAACAAGCGATCATGCATCATCCTGCTGAAATGTAGGGTTTCGCAGGGATCGAATGAAGGGTATAGCCTCGGGCCGAAACACATCTGGATTGTAACGTCCACTGTTCAAAGTGCCGTCAATGCGAACAAGAGGCGGCCGTGACGTGTGGCCAATGGCACCCCATACCGTCACGCCGGATGATACGCCAGTATGGCGATGGCGAAAACACGCTCCCAATCTGCGTTCATCGCGATGTCGCTAAACACGGATGCGACCACCAGGATGCTGTAAACAGAACCTGGATTCATCCAAAAAACTGACGTTTTGCCATTCGTGCACTCAGGTTCGTCATTGAGTACACCATCGCAGGAGCTCCTGTCTGTGATGCAGCGACAAGGTTCAAATGGCTCTGAGCACTAGGTGACTTAACATCTGAGGTCACCAGTCCCCTATAACTTAGAACTAATTAAACCTAACTACCCTAAGGACACATCCATACCCGAGGCAGGATTCGAACCTGCGACCGTAGCGGTCGCGCGGTTCCAGACTGAAGCGCCTAGAACCGCTCGGCCACTCCGGCCGACGCAGTGTGAAGGGTAACCGCAGCCATGGTCTCCGAGCTGATAGTCCATGCTGCTGCAAACGTCGTCGAACTATTCGTGCAGATGGTTGTCTTGCAAACGTCCCCATCTGTTGACTCAGGGATCGAGACGTGGCTGCACGATCCGTTACAGCCATGCGGATAAGATGCCTGTCATCTCGACTGATAGTGATACGAGGCCGTTGGGATCCTGCACGGCGTTCCGTATTACCCTCCTGAACCCACCGATTCCACATTCTGCTAACAGTCATTGGGTCTCAACTAAAGCGAGCAGCAATGTCGCGATACGATAAACCGCAGTAGCGATAGGCTAGAATCCGACCTTTATCAAAGTCGAAAACGTGATGGTACGCATTTCTCCTCCTTACACGAGGCATCACAACAACGTTTCACCAGGCAACCCCGGTCAACTGCTGTTTGTGTATAAGAAATCGGTTGGAATCTTTCCTCATGTCAGCACGTTGTAGGTGTCGCTACCGGCGCCAACCTTGTGTGAATGCTCTGAGAAGCTAATCATTTGCATAACACAGCGTCTTTTTCCTTTCGGTTAAAATTCGCGTCTGTACCACGTCATCGTTGTGATGTAGCAATTTTAATGGTCAGTAGTATGTTGCCTCCGTACGAGTCCTAATTTCTCGTGTCTTATCTTAGTGATCGTTACCCGCAATGTATGTTGGCGGTAGTAGATCCGTTCTGCAGTCATCTTCAAACGCCGGTTCTCCAAATTTTCTCAATAATATTTCTCGAAAACAACGTTGCCTTCTCTCCAGGGATTCGCTTTTGAGTCCTCGAATCACGTCCGTAACACTTACGCGTTGTTCGAGCCTAAAAGTAACGAATTTAGCAGCCCGTCTATGAATTGCTTCGAAGCGTTTTCTCAGTCCGACATTGGTGCGGACTCCAAACGCTCGAGCAGTGCTCAACAATAGGTCGCACCAGCGCCCTGTATGCGGTCAACTTTACATGTCAATCACTGTTTCCTAAAATTCGCCCAATAAACCGAAGTCGACGATTCACCTTCCCCACCACTGTTCTCACATGCTCATTCCACCCCACACGCTTTGAAAGCTTGCGCCCGGATATTTGTACGACTTGTGTGTGTCAAGCGGGACACTAGTAATACCGTATACCAACATTACAGGTTCTATCTTCCTGCTCATGCGCATTAGCTTATATTTTTCCACATTTAGGTCTAGCTGCCATCCATCGTAAGAACTGGAAATTTTGTCTAAGTCATGTTCTACCTTCCTAGAGTCACTCAACTTCGACACCTCATTGTGCACCACGGCATCATCAGAAAACAACCGCCGGGCTTTGTGGCCGAGCGGTTCTAGGCGCTTCAGTCTGGAACCGCGCGACCGTTACAGTCGCAGGTTCGAATCCTGCCTCGGGCATGGATGTGTATGGTGTCCTTAGTTTAGTCAGGTTTAAGTAGTTCTAAGTTCTAGGGGACTGTTGATCTCAGATGTTAAGTACCATAGTGCTCAGAGCTATTTGAATCATCCAGCAAACAACCGCGGACTGCTCATCACCCTGTCTGCCAAATCATTTATGTATATAGAGCACAACAACATTGGTTCAAATGGCTCTGAGCACTATGGGACTTAACATCTATGGTCATCAGTCCCCTAGAACTTGGAACTACTTAAACCTAACTAACTTAAGGACATCGCACAACACCCAGTCATCACGAGGCAGAGAAAATCTCTGACCCCGCCGGGAATCGAACCGGGGAACCCGGGCGCGGGAAGCGAGAACGCTACCGCACGACCTCGAGCGGCGGACAACAACAACATTCCTATTACACTACCCTGTGGTGCTCCTGATGATACCCTTGTCTCTGACGAACACTCACCGTCGAGAACAACATACTTGGTTCTATTAAATAATAGAATAATAATAGAATCTTCGAGCCATTCACAGATCTGTGAACTTATTCGATACGCTCGTACCTTCGTTAACAGCCAGCAATCGGGCATTGTGTCAAATGCTTTCCCGAAATCTAGAAATATGAAAATTGCCTGTTACCCTTCATCCATAGTTCGCAGCATATACTGCGAAAGTTGCCGTATACTGCTTCGTGAAGGGTACTTCAAACCAATAGTATCTGATTATTGCTCATTCTTATGTTCATTTTTGTTTGTTCTTCGATTACGTACAAGGAGAACTCAGAAAGTTTTTACTGTCAAACATCAAAAATGAGTAACTTAATTATTTTATTTTCTTTGTTTGCACGCACATTCATCAAAAAAATCTCGTGTATGTTCGATCGCCTTCAGCTCGTACCAGTGGGAACGCAATACATACTGATAACGGCCGCAGGTCCACATGTGGCACACGTCTAGCAGTATATTTGTTTACTTTTTATAGTAACGACTTTGCTAGTTACAATATATGACATAGCTCTATTCAGCAATGCTAAACAGTCCTCCAAAGTAGTACGTTCAGTCAACGATTTAACAATTGCAGATTTCGGGGAACGCCTACAGCAGTTAGACTGGGATGAGGTGTACCGTGAACCTGATGCCAATTTAAAATATAATTTATTTCATGACATTTTTGTAAATACATTTGGTTCAAATGATTCAAATGGCTCTGAGCACTATGCGACTTAACTTCTGAGGTCATCAGTCGCCTAGAACTTAGAACTAATTAAACCTAACTAACCTAAGGACATCACACACATCCATGCCCGAGGCAGGATTCGAACCTGCGACCGTAGCGGTTACACGGTTCCAGACTTAAGCGCCGTTAACCGCACGGCCACACCGGCCGGCATGCATTTGGTAACTCCTTCCCCAAGAAAATAGTTAAATATACTCGTAATAAACCTTGTAACAAACCATGGCTTACTAAGGGTATAAAAATATCTTGTAACCGGAAAAGGGAAATGTATCTGACAGTAAGAAAGAGTAGTGACCCAGAAACTATCAAACATTATAAAAACTACTGTGTTGTATTAAGAATAGTTATTAAAAAATCCAGAAGTATGGGTACCATGTCTGAAATCAGCAACTCTGATAATAAAATTAAAACAATTTGGAATATTATTAAAAGAGAAACAGGTCAACCAAGAGCACAGGAAGACAGTATTACCATCAAATTGAATGAAAACTTTACCAACAAAAAGTCAAAAGTTGAAAATATTTTAGTAATCATTTTCTAAATGTTGTGGATATAGTAGGATCCAGGTGTTCATTAGAAGATGCTAGGCTGTTAATGGAAGAGGCCATACCTATGCAATTTGATACAATTGAAATCTCACCCACTTCTCCCTCTGAAATAAGGAAAATAATAAACTTGCTTAAAAGCAAAAACTCACATGGAATTGATGGCATTTCCAGCAAAGTACTAAAAGCTTGTTCTCAACAGATAAGTAAGATTCTCAGCCACCTGTGTAATAACTCTCTGGAACAGGGCATTGTCCCTGATAGACTGAAATATGCTATTGTGATACCTTTACATAAAAAGGGGGATAGATCTGATGTCAACAATTACCGTCCAATCTCCCTTCTAACAGCTTTATCCAAAATTTTTGAGAAAGTAATGTATTCAAGAGTAGCTTCACATATCTGTAAAAATGAAGTACTAACAAAATGTCAGTTTGGTTTCCAGAAAGGTTTGCCAAATATGCTTTCACCAATCAAATTCTGAATGATCTGAATAACCGAACACCACCCATTGGGACTTTTTGTGATGTCTCAAAGGCTTTTAATTGTGTAAATCATGAAATTCTGCTAGACAAGCTCAAATATTGTGGCATGAGTGGGACAGTGCACAAATGGTTCAATTCTTACCTAACTGGACGAGTTGAAATAAGCAGTTCTCATAATATGCAAAGATCAGCACATTCCTCAAACTGGGGAACTATCAAGAATGGGGTTCCACAAGGGTCAGTCTTGGGTCCTTTGTTGTTCTTAATATACACTCCTGGAAATTGAAATAAGAACACCGTGAATTCATTGTCCCAGGAAGGGGAAACTTTATTGACACATTCCTGGGGTCAGATACATCACATGATCACACTGACAGAACCACAGGCACATAGACACAGGCAACAGAGCATGCACAATGTCGGCACTAGTACAGTGTATATCCACCTTTCGCAGCAATGCAGGCTGCTATTCTCCCATGGAGACGATCGTAGAGATGCTGGATGTAGTCCTGTGGAACGGCTTGCCATGCCATTTCCACCTGGCGCCTCAGTTGGACCAGCGTTCGTGCTGGACGTGCAGACCGCGTGAGACGACGCTTCATCCAGTCCCAAACATGCTCAATGGGGGACAGATCCGGAGATCTTGCTGGCCAGGGTAGTTGACTTACACCTTCTAGAGCACGTTGGGTGGCACGGCATACATGCGGACGTGCATTGTCCTGTTGGAACAGCAAGTTCCCTTGCCGGTCTAGGAATGGTAGAACGATGGGTTCGATGACGGTTTGGATGTACCGTGCACTATTCAGTGTCCCCTCGACGATCAACAGTGGTGTACGGCCAGTGTAGAAGATCGCTCCCCACACCATGATGCCAGGTGTTGGCTCTGTGTGCCTCGGTCGTATGCAGTCCTCATTGTGGCGCTCACCTGCACGGCGCCAAACACGCATACGACCATCATTGGCACCAAGGCAGAAGCGACTCTCATCGCTGAAGACGACACGTCTCCATTCGTCCCTCCATTCACGCCTGTCGCGACACCACTGGAGGCGGGCTGCACGATGTTGGGGCGTGAGCGGAAGACGGCCTAACGGTGTGCAGGACCGTAGCCCAGCTTCATGGAGACGGTTGCGAATGGTCCTCGCCGATACCCCAGGAGCAACAGTGTCCCTAATTTGCTGGGAAGTGGCGGTGCGGTCCCCTACGGCAATGCATAGGATCCTACGGTCTTGGCGTGCATCCGTGCGTCGCTGCGGTCCGGTCCCAGGTCGACGGGCACGTGCACCTTCCGCCGACCACTGGTGACAACATCGATGTACTGTGGAGACCTCAAGCCCCACGTGTTGAGCATTTCGGCGGTACGTCCACCCGGCCTCCCGCATGCCCACTACACGCCCTCGCTCAAAGTCCGTCAACTGCACATACGGTTCACGTCCACGCTGTCGCGGCATGCTACCAGCGTTAAAGACTGCGATGGAGCTCCGTATGCCACGGCAAACTGGCTGACACTGACGGCGGCGGTGCACAAATGCTGCGCAGCTAGCGCCATTCGACGGCCAACACCGCGGTTCCTGGTGTATCCGCTGTGCCGTGCGTGTGATCATTGCTTGTACAGCCCTCTCACAGTGTCCGGAGCAAGTATGGTGGGTCTGACACACCGGTGTCAATGTGTTCTTTTTTCCATTTCCAGGAGTGTATATTAATGACTTGCCATTCTATATTCATGAAGAGGCAAAGTTAGTTCTCTTTGCTGATGATACAAGTATAGTAATCACACCTGACAAACAAGAATTAACTGATGAAATTGTCAATAATGTCTTTCAGAAAATTACTAAGTGGTTCCTTGTTAACGGACTCTCACTGAATTTTGATAAGACACAGTACATACAGTTCCGTACAGTAAATGGTATGACACCATTAATAAATATAGACCCTAATCAGAAGCATATAGCTAAGGTAGAATATTCCAAATTTTTAGGTGTGTCCATTGATGGGAGATTAAATTGGAATAAACACATTGATGATCTGCTGAAACGTTTGAGTTGAGCTACTTATGCAATAAGGGTCATTGCAAATTTTGGAGATAAACATCTTAGTAAATTAGCTTACTACGCCTATTTTCACTCCTTGCTTTCATATGGTATCATATTTTGGGGTAATTCATCACTGAGGAATAAAGTATTTATTGCACAAAAGCGTATAATCAGAATAATAGCTGGAGTCCACCCAAGATCATCCTGCAGACATTTATTTAAGGATCTAGGGATATTCACAGTAGCTTCTCAGTATATATACTCTCTTATGAAATTTGTTAATAACAACCAAACCCAATTCAAAAGTAATAGCAGTGTGCATAACTACAATACTAGGAGAAAGGATGATCTTCACTATTCAAGATTAAATCTAACTTTGGCACAGAAAGGGGTGAAGTATACTGCCACTAAAGTCTTTGGTCACTTACCAAATAGTATGAAAAGTCTGGCAGATAACCAACAAGTATTTAAGAAGAAATTAAAAGAATTTCTGAATGACAACTCCTTCTACTCCATAGAGGAAGTTTTAGATATAAATTAAGAGAAAAAAACAAAAAAAATTTAAAAAAATAAAACAAAAAAAAACACAAAAAAATTGAAAAGTTGTTATATTAACTTAAGTATGTTGTTAAATTAACTTAATTATGTCATGTACTGGAAAATTTGACTCGTTCCACATCGTTACGAAATATCGTATTCATGATTCATGGAGCTAGTATTAATCTAATCTAATCTCTAAACTAATCTATAAAACGTTTTGATTCTCTGCAGTTGGCCGGCCGGTGTGGCTGAGCGGTTCTACGCGCTTCAGTCTGGAACCGCGCGACCGCTACGGTCGCAGGTTCGATTCCTGCCTCGGGCATGGATGTGTGTGATGTCCTTAGGTTAATTAGGTTTAAGTAGTTCTAAGTTGTAGGGGACTGATGACCTCAGATGTTAAGTCCCATAGTGCTCAGAGCCATTTTCTCTGCAGTTGCATACAACGATCCAATATTGTTTTGTATGCACACCATAAAACATCATTCTATTTTCTTTAAACGCTAAGAGGTTTCGGCTTAGAATACATACATAAGAGAAGTCATGAACAATTACGTTGTAGAGGCGTAGTAAAGTTCGAGGACGTGGGTTCATGAGCAGGAGATAGAAAAGCCATTTGTTAAAAGTGCAGATGCCACAATTTTTATGAATTTTCTATCATTCTACGTTGAAAGAGAAACAGTATCATGATTACAAGGAAATCTAAAATGCTGTCATTTCCTTTGTATTTCTTAAAAGGTGGCAATATATTTCGGCGACTATTGGTGGAGACCACATCAATTCATTAAAGTTGTCAATACTTGGCCGCTGTTAATTCACAGCACTGCAATGCATTGTAAAATTTGCATTACTATGCATAAATTTTACTTCTTTAGAGTACGTTAAGCACCATGGTGTTCCTGGAGCGAAAACAAAATTGAACTCCCAAAGCTATAACAGAATACAGGGTTGTCCATTGATCGTGACCGGGCCAAATATTTCACAAAATAAGCGTCAAACGAAAAAACTGCAAAGACCGAAACTTGTCTAGCTTCAAGGGGGAAACCAGATGGCGCTATGGTTGGCCCGCGAAAAGCATCTGGTAATAACTACTCTGGAAAGAATGTAGATGCCAAAATAATTGGTGGAGAATGCAGGTACTTTCATTTTACTTAATGTTTCCCTCCTTTAAGTTAATTCAATTCTACAAGGGGACAGCTGTCGTCCTGGAAACGCCTCTCAAACAGAGGAGTGAGAGAAATAACCCTGGTTATATTGCGAGATTGCCATTCTTTAATGGTCTGGTGAAAGCTAGCTTCACCGTTGGCTTTTGCGAGCATGTTGAACTATTTAGAAATGTGTGCTATTCTTCTGGTAAGGTGCTCACATAAAAGGAGCTATCTGCGTGAATTTTATGAGGACATTCTGAAGGAATTTTTGGTGGTAGAAAAAACTGAATTATGGGACTAATTTGTTACATATGCGTTTCTCTTTAATTTCCTTTCCGAGAATAATAAAAGGTCGGGTCATATACAAGCATTAAAAAGCCGACAAAATAATTATTCTTTTAAAATAAATATATTCGTTATTTCTCCAAATATTTGTGAAACAGACACAAGCTCAGAGCTTTTGAAATGTAATAACACTATCATTCTGCTTAATATATTTTAGATCAACAGTCCTCATTAAGAGTGGTAATACTGTGTTGTGGAATGGAAAATTCGAAGAATACTCATGAATTATAGTATTAAATAATTTTTTCTGGGAACGTGAAAATTCATTCTGATGGAAATCTGGCCTTTTGATAAGTGACTATTCACATTATGCTTCGCGTCCCCTCGACTCGATTTTTTTTCATTGTGTTTTTTGCTGATGTGCTGCAACCGAAACACGAATATAGCAGAGGTATGCCTAACACGATAACACACAGCATCAGAGACAGTATTAGGGTGTATAACAAAAGTCACTATCTACCAGGATTTCTCATCGTATGCAGGCCAGAAGAGTCAGCGTCCTGACATCCGTCCAGTGTGATGCTTTCAGTGCGTCGTCACAATGAAGTGCTTCAGTTTCGGCCGGACCACTCACCGGTTCACATGAGCCGAATCGTTCAGCAATGGTTTCCGCAAAGGGCTGATGTCGACCTGATCCACTGGTCTGTTGGAGCACCGGACTCGGAACCCACTGAAAATTTGCAGACCGAAATGAAGTGAAACTTCCTGGCAGATTAAAACACAGTTTTAACCTGCCAGGAAGTTTCACATCAGCGCACACTCCGCTGCAGAGTGAAAATCTCATTCTCGAAATGAAGTGTCACATAAACTTACATTGGCCGACATCGGTACCCGGACGTAAAGCTGGATACATGGGGAAGTTTCGCGGGCTATTAGACATATTTCCAGACAATGGCCGCCTCCATGCCTTGTTGGATGAGGCAGGTAACTCATGCCATTTACGGATGGAGCTCATACTAACGTCATCCCTGATATGGAACTTCTGTCTTGTCACATTACTCCAGTTTGTATTACAGCATTTGATACAACTATATGTTTGTTAATTAGAAATCTACGTGAAATTACTGTTCTTTACATCTGATTAATTTAATTGTTAGTTGATACTTAATACATATAAATTGGAAATAATGCCCAAACAAGTCAATTGGAATAGAAACGTAAATGGTGTTCTAATATCAGGCAGATAAAATACTTCCACCGACCAATATAAGAAGCGGTAACCCATAAAAATAATAATATTCCCTTCCTTACTGCTTCTCCAAAATATTCTGTCCTTATTGTGCAAAAGATGAGCAGTAATAACATACAAACGATATTTTGCAGCTTACCATTCTTCGAGTGACCAAGGATATCATCTCATGCTCTGAGCCCATTTCTCTATGTTTGTCTTCAGTGGAACTACCACTGCAGAATACGCATCCAATGCCTTTTTCTTCAAACTGCATAGCTGAAGCTATGTCCTCAGTTAAGTTTGTGTCAGACAACGAACGATTCGAAGACAGTTTCTCGTTTTTTCTTCTTTTTATTTCTCAAGAGCATAAGTTTTGGTTCTGTCTCCTTTGATTCCGTTGCAGCTGCAATCTCTTTCAATTTTTTCAAACGTTCCTTGTGTGTAGACGATGTTAGCTACTTAACAGATTCATATCGTGCCAATTTAACTATATCTAACCCGACGGATACCATTTGAACTCACGTTCAATGCGTAGTTTGCATCTTGAAGTCCTGGTATACTGCCAAGTCGTTGTCCCTAAGTATATGGCTGTTACAGGGGAAGAGTCCCGTTTTCCAGAGGTCGTTTATAGAATATCCCGTTTTCACTACTCTCGAGTGGGTCGCTCCAGATAAACTTTTAATCGAAAGTTAGGTTGATACCTTACCTGAGTCATTTGCCCAACGGATTTTTGTTTCTCGGGGATAATGTGTTTTGAACTGCTCCATGAATTCCACACAAGAGACTATATTTCATGGATGGAATGGCTCGATAAAAAGATGATGTAGTCACGATTTTATACTGCTCTGTCTATCACACAAATGTGATATGTTGTCCATTAAGTATTAGCGCAAGAGGATCATCACCAAATGGCTTCACGTAGTTCACAAGAATGTCAAACGACTTAGTAAAATTGATTCTGAATCCATTTAGTATGGTGGCAAGATGAAGTCACCCTAATATGAGTTACCATGCCCTTATATGTGATACTAAGACGTACTAGGATACCCGTGGTATCGAATATTAGAAACAAGCCATGATACGCTAGAAATGTAGCCTGATAGCAGCATTTCTCGGCTTCAAGGACAATTCATTATAGGGGATGAAAGAATACTTCGCGAAGAATATTGATGTGTTATTCCTTTCGACACATCTAAATTAAACACATAACCAGTTTGTAGTTGCTGTACACTTCAACATTACAAACAACTGGCACGCCTGTAACGCTGCAGGAAGTAGCCCTTAGATTAGTTAGCTAAGAGTAGAAGTAGATCTTACCCAATAAGAAACTAACTCCTCATTTCCTGTAGCAAGTAAGTTCACTAACACTAGAAATAGAGGTTAACAATGCTGCTAATATCAATTAAATGTAATGTAGATCTAAGACCCACTAATGTATTAGGTGGTGGGTTACAATGTATGAAATAATTTGAATAAAGAATATTTTATTTTAAAAAAGAAACACATGCTCTTAATGAAAGTAACAGTAACAACGACTATAATAAAAGGCACCTGCCCTACAGAACCACCAGCAGGACTCAGAATAAAACATTAATCCATTGAAGTCCGATAGACACAGATCTTTCAAAATTTACTCAACCAAATTTCACTAATTAAAACAATGTTCATAAAACCACCATTAATCAAATTTAACTGACATAACTGAATCACACAAACTTTTTAAACATGCTTCATCACTTAAATAGAAACTGGCTTTCACATGACTCACATCAAATTCTAAAAGTGCTTCCGACAACTAAGACATCTTCCATGGTCTGATCTTAAGCAATTCTAACCAATTAGAAGTATTATCAGATTAATACACTCAACTAGGCTTCTATTTAGTATTACTTACAGGTACGAGGTTCACATACATTTCATCCCCAGAATATAATAATAGCATATTAAATAGTCTTAAAATGAGGTCGTTTCAATTTTACGTTGAAAATTAGTGAAGGACGCGAGCGGACCGAAACGTTCTAACAGATACAGCAGATTTACGGACCAGAAAGTGAAGTAGAACTATACTCAACTCTGAGCTACAGTTAAGCTTTCCGGAAAACCACAACGCTCCACCGGAAACATGGAATTGCAGGACACTAACAACGTAACCGTAGACACCGATCCAGGTCCTTAAATTTCCCTCTTCCACCGTGATATCTCGATCGGAGTTTGCTCGCATCGACCACTGCCTATTATCTGAAACATAAACACATTGGCGGCATACAACATTCTAGCGCATCGGATACACAAAACATATCTGCCAAACTGGTTATAAATAAACCTTAAATTATGCACGGCACAAAATGAACCCAAGCAGAACTAACGTACGTGACCACTTGCCCAGTAACGGCTCTTAAAATTTGACTAGCCAATTCTCTAGAACAAACAAATAAAATAATAACATAGGAAAAGGAAATAGGGAAAATTATTTCGGCCTGCTCTCGAACGCCAGGCACAGACTTACGTACTACTTGGTATGTCCCCTATAGGTTCCACATTAAGCACGGCTTCATGTCTATGTGCTGTGCGTAGCTAGCACGCCCTTAAATGCCGTCACATATCAGGCGGCCAGACCAAACACTGTGAGAACTGAAACAATCAAGATTGTTTTCAGGGCAGTCGGGTATTCAGTTAACATGATCAGAATCCACCAAGGAAGAATTCGACGACTCCAGCTCGTTCACTATGAGTAATGTGTAACACACGCGAAGGAAATATGTTCTTCAAATCTCAAGGAAATCCCAATCACCGTCGGCAGCGGATCTGCATTCCAACGGCTAAACATCATCGTATGGCGGCTGCAGTGTAACACGTGTTAAGTTCGGCTCGCGAAATTTAGTTGAATTCGAAGGTGTTCTCGCAGGTGGTGTTGTCTAGTACAAGTGGAAATCGTGGAAACAACAGTGTTCTGTGCAGTAGTGCTATTTTTTTCTGTGCTCCGCCAATATCTTCGAGAAAATGGTAAACAGAAGAGCGAACAGCAGCGCGTCCGGCAGCGGGGAAGCAGCAGCTGCGACGGGCCCGCTCTTGGCGGAAGGTGCGGCCGCGGCTCCCGGTATAGCGGAGCTGGTCCGCTCTGAGGTAAACGCTGCGCTTCGCGATAAAAACAATCTCGATCTGATAGCAGGCACTATATCAGATACTGTAACGGCAGCAGTATTGGCCAAAATGTGTGAAACTGTTGAGGCCAATACTGCCGAAATTACAGCACTAAAAAAGTCTGTGTCTGAATACGAGAAAAAGGCACGAGAGTTGGAAGTCAAACTATCTGCCGCAACTGACGAACTAGAACAGTACCAAAGGCGAAATAGTCTACGACTGTTTGGAGTAGTAGAAAATAAGGAAGAAGACACGGACAACCTGCTTATACAGGTTGCGCGTGAAAAATTAGGCGTTGAAGTGACCAAGGCAGACATTGACAGGAGCCATCGGGTGGGACGAAAATTACCAGGTGCCACCAAACCTCGTCCAATAATAATTAAATTTGTCTCGTACCGAAAAAGGGCAGAGATCTTTACCCAGAAGAAGAAGTTAGCAAGGACAGGGCTTACAATAAGGGAAGATCTGACACACGAACGGCTAAAGATTTTAAACAGTGCCATATCCCATTTCGGTCTTCAGAATGTGTGGACTCAGGATGGCAGAGTAATCATTAAGACAGTAGCTGGAAAGAAGACAGTCACAAACATGACAGAACTGAATAGTATTAAGTGAAGCTACTCGAGCCAAAAGTGCAAACTTAACACCATTTGCAATTGTAACAGCCCCAATACTCAGATATAGTCTTGTAATTTTATTAATTTTTTTAATTATACCCATATTTGTACCTTCAATTAATTGTTTTTGTAACTGTATTAACTTTTCACTATTTTTTTGTGTCTGTAGCTCTAACCATTACTTAACTTTAGTTACTGCTAATTCTTTTTTCATTTTCTCAGTTTATTCTCTTCCATTCTGAAATACTTCTATTGCAGTTATTAGTCTCTCCTTTAGTTCATTAATCACCCATCTCTTCGGTTTAAATTGTTCATAACAAAAATCACTATCAGTATCACTTTAGCAAATTTCAATCTAATTGTAGCTTTCTACGATAATCACTACCAGTATCACTTTAGTAAATTTCAATTTAATTCTAGCTTCCTACGATAATCTATTAATTACTAAGCTTACTTCTTTCTGCTGGCAGCATCGGCCTCTTAAATCACTCCCTTCTCCCTTATTTCCACCCTAAGCTGTTTCAAATACGCTAATTACATTTCTCCTCGTACGACAGAGGATACACAGTGACACACAGCCGTCACTATTTTGGTCATATTCTCCTTGCACAGAATACCACTAATCCATTTTCTATACTCCCGCAACCTCAGGAAATCTTTAGCAGGCGCCTTTCTTTCGGCACTCGCGGTGTCACAAACAGGGCGTGCAAAATCTCGGACACCCCTGTGTTATGTCACTTGGCGGAAGCAGCGGCCAGTGCCCCTCGCGGCAGGTAGTGCCTAACAAAGGGACAAACCAGTCTGCCATCCTACTCCAGGCTGCTCGGCGGAACGCGTCAGAGCTTTTAGCAGCTCACTGCAACATCCAGTCTTTACCTGCGCATTACGAAGAACTTAGCCTCCTCTTCAACCAACTAAACTACCACGTAAACCTCTTATCCGAAACGTGGTTGAAACCACACATATCCTCTGCATCTTTTCATCTCTCAGGGTACACATTTCTTAGGGCAGACAGATCAAAAAAGCGAGTTGGCGGGGTCGGCGCGTATATACGAACAGATCTCAAAGCGAAAGTCTTATGTACGTCAAATCCTGCTGAAGAAAAAGAGGCTGAATTCATGTTCATTGAAATAAATATACAAAGTCGGAAATTCTTGACTGGCGTCGTGTACAAAAATAAGCTCCATGAGTTCCTTCCAGTCGGAATTACATTCACTTCAGTGTCAATACGAACATGTCATCGTAATGGGTGTCTTGAACATAGACCTGCTAAGAGACACTTCCTCCGCAATAAACCTAAGAAGACTGTTTAGTTGCAATAGCATGAATATTCTTCCATTACAACCTACACACCATACGGCGCACAGTCATACTCTTATAGACGTAATCGCAACGAAACAGACTGACAAAGTAAGAGATGTTGGTCAAACATCGGCCCCTGGCCTCTCAGCACATGATGTAATATTCCTGGCCTACTCTGTGCAGCCCCCAAGGATCAAATCGCGTTACATAACTTGTAGGAACATGAAAGGTATTGACCTTGACGCTCTAACAGCCGATTGCTCAGAAATCTCATGGCATCAAATAATCAGAAAACCCACAATCGACGGCAAAATTAATGAACTTGGTGATAAACTCACTGCCCTCTATGACAAACATGCACCTGTGCGCACAATCCGTGTAAGAAAATCTCCTGCTCCATGGCTGACAGCTGATTTACGTCAAATGATGACTAATAGGGATGCTGCACACAGGCGTTTCAAGGCAGATCCGAAACCCGAGCGTTTCGAAGAATATAGAAAGCTACGGAACACAGTGAAACAATGCATTCGCAATGCTAAAATCAGGCACGCTCGCTCCCTTGTATGCAGCGATCTGACGCCCACGACTCTATGGAAGAATCTCCGTAGCTTGGGGGTCGGAAAGGCAAAATCGGAAACTACTTTTCATGTGTCAGCTAACGAATTAAATGAATTCTTCTCTGCACCTCTGAATACCAGCACAGCTGATAATTACCGTCCACAAGAATCCCCAAACAGGATAACTAACATCGATATCTTCCATCTAAAACATGTTGTAACCTCCCCCTCACTTATCGACCTTAATGACAGTGAAAAATTAAACCGCGTGTACCTAATGGAAATTTGGGAAAAGCAATCGTCACTGAAGTTAATCTGTCGGTAAAGAGGGAGGAAAGGGTTACATCTAAATGAAAGGAAAAATGCAAATGAAACTGGTAGAAATTAATTTTGAAAAGGGGTAAAGTTAATGAAGAAAGTAAATGTGCGGCCGTTACGTTAACAATCAACTAGCGGTAATTAGATATTTGAGATTTGGGGGAAATTACGGTCGCCAGTCCTATGGACAATTACTATAATAACTGAAAAAGGAAGGTTATTACACATATAATTAGCACTAGAGGCGTGGCAACTGAAGGTTGACACGTGTAGTGTGAAAACTGAAAGTTTGTCAGAAGTAATAAATTTCGCTACACTTAATTTAGCAAAAGAATTAATGAAACCGGAAAACTGAAAGTTAATTTAGTGACTGAAGTTAATAGTGAGCTTTCTTTCTGAAGCACATCGAAATTCATTAAAATAAGGTTAGTCTTGGACTACCTCAACAATCATTTCAAAAGCTACTTGAATCTACGCAATTTAGAAATAAGAGAATTAACTTTGAACTTGAATTAAATGATTCTGAACAATTAACAATAGTAAAATTTAGTACGTACCAAGCTGAGCTGCAGTCACAGATAACTAAAATATGGTAACAAAACTAGCACTCTTAATTTGTGCTTGTGTAATCTAAGTATTGTAGCCAGCTATGAATACTTTAAGTGAAATTTGAAATTAAAGCAGTGAAAGGGAATTATGCTGGCGTTTGAATTTCAACGACACTCGGGTTCATTTCGGAAAAGGAAGGGACCCTGCTTGGCAATGCAATTGGGACAATGAGCAACAAAGGTTCATGCTAAGTTGCTGTAATTTTGCGAGGCAAATGGAACAATTTGAAAAGCTGAGGTCTGCCATACAGTTCTGAAACTTTACGTGCTTTTAGTCTTCCTTGTTGGTTGATTGAAGGTTTGAAGCCGTCGATCGAGGAGGTGGCGACAGTCACTCATTGTCGGCCGTCGCTGTTGCAGAAGCTGGATGTTGGCGCGCCTTCTTCTCGACACGGTCACCAGGCGAAACGGGCTCTTGATGTGCGCCAGCTAATACTTCCCGTCCGCGACACCATGTCAGAAACTATCATCGCGAGTCGGGCGCAATTACATGCTGCCAAACCCCGAAAGCGCGGCAACTCGCGGGAGCGTCACACAACACCTGCTCCACTCGCTGCTCCCGCCAGACTCTCACTGTTCTGCCCGCGCTTCACGCGGCAGAGTTAACACTACCAAAGATCCTACACACTTTGAGTCTTCACACGATCTATCGATGTAATCGTTCGATAGCAGTTTTCCCTAGGCAAGACCCAGCGTAAAAATACAAATAATATTTACGAAACAAACCAATTATACATCGACATAAGTGCATAAATATATATACGAGTATATCCAAACAGTAAAGCAATTGCAATATATAAAGAGACAGAAATGTCATATCTTGAGGTAACAAAACAAGGAAAAAAGTAATAGTACAATAGATGGAAATAGGAGGATATGCATTTCCGGCGTTACACGTGCCCCACATTGTCTGAGGATGTTCGTGTAACGTAAACAGACTCAGAAAATGTCCCAAAAAAGAAACAGCGGAAATGCATATGCTCAAAACATCAACAAAATTTAGCATTCGTCTAATTAAGCATAAATCAATTTTTAGACCATAATAATTGAGTGGAGACACTCCTAATCTTATTCCACTCTGTCATCTTGCACAAAATAAAACAGGTTGACCACATATTAAAATTCATAGAAAACATAGAAAATGGTTTAGCTATTCGAAAATTCTCAAAATTCCCAACAGTATCAAGAAATGGAATACTATTTACAAAATTAATCAGAGTACATGGTCATAAAAACAGGTAGATCAAAATACGCAAATTAATAATTAATTACATAGAATACACATTTTTACATAACCCTTTCATAATTAATATTCTCGTCATGGGAGTCCATTAAACGCTAAACAAGAAAATAACACACATCAGATCGAAAAAAACATAAATATTGACAGTAGAGTTCTTTCAGCTGTCCAGGAAGAAAAACAATTCCGCCTTCCGTACTCGCAAGTACAAAGAATGCCGACAACGGCCCAAGAGCCAACAGCGGCACAAGAGCCGACAGCGGCTCGCCTCGCCTGTATTGTTGCGACCGCGTTTGCGGCACGCTTGATCTCACTCGCCCTTGTGACGGCGTTTCCAGAACGTCCGTTTCACTGAATTCTTTCGGAAAAACTCACTCCCGAGTAATCTCAAGGAGTCCCTTAGTACTATCACAGTGGATAACTCAACATTGTCCATCATCACACGCATGTACTAGCCTGAAACTTAAAACACCGTCTAAGTACATCGGCAATGACTAGTAAAACACATATTCATGAAATCTTACAGCTAGTTACAAAATCATATTTACATTCCTTAATCTACTGTGACTCAGCTGAAAACTTAAACTAGCAGCTTGGATTTTTCAGTTGATTAGATCATGATTAAATTGATTAAAATTAAATTGATTAATCAAAATAAATTACTTACTAATTACAACTTCTTTAATGACCTTGGTCAGTCAAAAGCATGGCAATCTAGCAAATCGTTAAATCTTACACTCTATATTTACATATTGTACAAATTACCCATTGTGTGGTATTAATCGATCCTAGGTTGGTACAATTTCAAATCTACTATATTTCGTATACCTAATAGCTTTCGAGAGCTTGGATACTCTAAGCAATAAGCATTTGTGTGAGGTATACCAATGACTTTATATGGTCCATTATAAACAAACTTAAATTTAGAGATTTCATTGTCTATCTCGCTCGATTTCTCATGAGCTTTTACAAGTACTAACTCTCCGATTGCAAACTTAGCAACACGCACTTTAGCGTCATGACGACGTATGCGAGCATCGGCTTTTAGCTTCATTACTTCTCGCAAACGATCTTTTTTCACACAAATACTAATGTCAATCCGTGGAGGGAATTTGATTATCTCTTCCACTAAACTTTTACTTCTGTCATCCAACAGGATTTCCTCTGGAGAAAATCCCGTCGATTCATGTCTCAAGGTGTTCATAATTCTCTTAAATTCTGCTTCATATTTGCCCCATGCCCTATGGTTGTGATGGCAATAGGTACGGGAAAGTCGGCCTCGTCTTTGTTCGTGTGTTACGTTTGACACACCTTCTACAATACTTTCCAATTCACTTTCTACATTATTGTCAATGCCGAAATTCCTCACATTACAGTAGTTCAAATTCATACCTACGTCAATACCATCCGGCCAGTTAACAATGTGTATAGGCTGGTATTGCCTATGCACACCGTCTCCTGCCTCGTCAAAACTAACTACTATTGTTTTATCTTGGGACGTACATGTCAAAGTTTTGCTTTCGCAGTTAATCACTGCATGGTACTTTAATAGCCAATCTAACCCGATAATTACTTTCGTAGTTAAGTCTGGCACGACGACAAACTCTTGTTCAAATCGTGCCCCACATATCTCGAAGTTGACAAAAATCTGTTTTGTGACCGGTTTACTGGCCTTCCCAGTAGCACCGATAATTTCCACTCCTGTTACTGGCATAACTACGATGCCGGGTCTGTCTTTCAGTAACTCAAATATTTTCCCAGATACAGCACTCAATTCTGCACCGGTGTCAATCAACACGTTTAGTTGTAGGTCGTGCATATTAACAGACACTACTATCTGTCTACACTTGTCCTCGACTGTTTGTTTATTTTCCCACAGTAAATCCTCGTCTATATCCAGGTCATTCCAGAAAAAACCATCCGGCTTTGATCCTAAATCCGGTTTATCTGGCGGCTTTTTCAGCCTCTGTTCACATACAGTTTTAATTTCAACACGTCTGTCCTGAGGCTTAGTTTGTAGCTTCGCCCCCAATACCGAAACCTTTTCCTGTAACTCGTCAACTAGCGAGTGTTGCTTTGCTATCACTTCACTAATTGTCACCTTCGTTGATTCCTCTTTGGCCAGATTGATCTCATCTGCCAATCTACCTGGAGGAATGTGCCCAGTAGTCTCTGCAATTACTTCCGCTGGATCTGCGCAACCCACACTGCTATCGTCTGACTGTATAATGTCAGCTCTAACCTCATACACGCTGTAATCTATGTGCTTTTCTACCAATCGTGCCCGGCTATCACTAAAATTTTCGTAATCTTTCTCCTTAATACTCTCGCAACGTTTAAACTGGAGGTTTGCGTCGGATGGGTCGGCTACTTCTATCACTATAACTTTCGGTAAAGTCTGCCGGTTAGGGCCAGAACTTTCCGTTACTACTTCAACATTCAACTCCTGCGGGACGAAACACGACGCATCTTGCTCGTGCTCCCCATTAACATTAACTATTTCTGGTAAAGTCTGCCGGTTAGGGCCAGAACTTTCCATCACTTCACAAATACTATCTTCCTGTGGGACGAGACGCGGCAAATTCTGCCCGCGCTCTCCATAAATGCTTCTCCCGTACAGGCCCCTATAATCTCTTAGTTCGTCGCATAAGCGACCGAACTGCCTTAACCAGACCTCATCCGTCTCTGCATCCCCTCGCTCAATGACGGACGTGTTATCCGACATCTGATCTTCTCTCAACAATTGCAAATCATTCTTAAACTCAATCTCCAGTTCCGCTGTGGGTATTACAGCTGCCACTTTATAATCGATTTCCGGAACACTGCTTAAATTGTTCTCACTGACAGTGAATGTATTTTCTACTGCCATGTCTACAGCTGATCTACTACTTGTGGGCGCACTCCTTTCTCCTAATACTGGCACACTCTCCCGCCGTTGATTATTCCATACGGAATTTCCATAACGACGACACCTCGGTTTTCTTCTGTTATTGGGCCGCCAAAATTTCTCCACGCCCGGTCGGCCCCTCACCGGCGCGGCTAATGGTTTCCCTGTCTCGTCCCAGCAGATACGCTCCCCGGATGCTGCTGAGGCGGCTGATCACACCCTCTGGCGTTACTACTATTCTGTGAAGCCCGTATCACGTTAGTATGATACTGGTTTCCGTCATTCCGGTTATTATTTGCATTGTACCGATTGTCATTACGGCCCGAACCATTATTGTTATTGCTGCCAAGATTGCGGTATGCATTATTCCCATGGTTATCGTTGTTGTGGTTCCCGTTGTTGTTACCACGGCCTCTACCACTGTCGCGATTATTGCGCCAATTGTCCTCGTCCTCAACTCTTTCTAGGAAATCATTGATTGTCTTGTAACTGCTTCCTATGTAGCGTTTTGTATCATCTGGAAGCTTCTTGTAGAGTTCCCAGACTATTTCGGATTCCGTGCGGCGATCACGCAAATATTCCAACTTGCGGATCCAGCCCTCACAAATCTCCTTCATCGAAACGCGCGAATTCGCATCGAAAGGCCTCGATACGACAAATTCGCGCCAGACACCTTGCTGTTTCTGCTCTGACCAGTATTCAGCCAGAAACAAATTTTTAAACTCGTCAAAAGTCAGGTTCGTAATGTTGAGGTTTAAGCCCCAACGCTTGGCATCACCAGCCAACACATCAATAACCGCATTAATTTTTCTCTCATTAGTCCATGATCCGGGTAAAACTCTTTCACAATTTTTAATGAAATCCGTCGGGTGTATACCGCCTTTTTTCAAGGGGTCGAACCGCTCCTCTTTCGTCAACAACTCCGAACTATGTGCACAGATTGGCACATAGCTCTGTTTTTCGTCAAGTTTCCTTTCTAATTCCGACACCCTCGTAATCACTTGGCAAGTGGTTGTCGCAAGCGTTTCCACTTCCCTCTTTTTCTCTTCGCAGGTATTAGCCTGCTTCGTCACTTTGGTATCTACTTCGGATACTAAAGCCTTTAAAGTTTCCACCTTCTGTTGATCCTCTTTTCTCACTAATTGAATTTGTTCCGTCACCTTATTCTCGATGATCGGAGCAACTGCGTCTCCTACACTTTTCTCGATTCTGCTAATTTCGGAATCAAAACGAGTATTTATGCTCGCAAGTTCCGCCTGAACGCCTATCATTTCCTGTTTAAGATTACCGATTTCGGTATTAATTACAACAATATCTTCTTTGATTTTATCAACTTTTGTGTTAACAACTCCAACATTGTTGATAACAACGTTAATAGCTTTGTTCTGATTGTCTAGCATCCGTTCAAATTTTTCAGACTGAGCTTCTTGCTTGGCAGCCTGAGCTTCTTGTTTGGCAGTCTGATCTTCTTGCTTGGCCGATTGACTCTTGATTTCGTTAATCAAAACATTCAATAAATCAGTTAAATTCCTGGAAACTACCGGTTTTACTTCCGTAGCGGCTTCCTCTTTAATTGTCCCCCCGTATTCGTCATCAAGGGATTCAGATATGATTTTCACTTCTGATTCCGAAACATTTTCTAAACTTTGGAATTCCATTTCTGCTCTTTGTTGCGTTTCGGCGGTCGCGTCTTTCATGCTAGCCGCCTGCCCCTGAACAATGGGTACCGCGGCGCGCGTTTCCCACTGTTCGACCGATTGTTCCGTATCCAAGTCAACCAAATTTTGGCAATTGTTGCCTTCACTCATTTTAATAATTTTCAATATAACTGCCAAATCTCAAATATAATTAGGATTACTCCCACTACTTATTCTCGCTGACGTAACGGCCTGTACGTAACCAGTACTTTGTTACGAGATTTGCAACATACAAAATTCGTGTCCAGAACAACCTCAGATCCGAAGATTGTCCTGTCACCAGGTCGCCACGTGTAACCTCCCCCTCACTTATCGACCTTAATGACAGTGAAAAATTAAACCGCGTGTACCTAATGGAAATTTGGGAAAAGCAATCGTCACCGAAGTTAATCTGTCGGTAAAGAGGGAGGAAAGGGTTACATCTAAATGAAAGGAAAAATGCAAATGAAACTGGTAGAAGTTAATTTTGAAAAGGGGTAAAGTTAATGAAGAAAGTAAATGTGCGGCCGTTACGTTAACAATCAACTAGCGGTAATTAGATATTTGAGATTTGGGGGAAATTACGGTCGCCAGTCCTATGGACAATTACTATAATAACTGAAAAAGGAAGGTTATTACACATATAATTAGCACTAGAGGCGTGGCAACTGAAGGTTGACACGTGTAGTGTGAAAACTGAAAGTTTGTCAGAAGTAATAAATTTCGCTACACTTAATTTAGCAAAAGAATTAATGAAACCGGAAAACTGAAAGTTAATTTAGTGACTGAAGTTAATAGTGAGCTTTCTTTCTGAAGCACATCGAAATTCATTAAAATAAGGTTAGTCTTGGACTACCTCAACAATCATTTCAAAAGCTACTTGAATCTACGCAATTTAGAAATAAGAGAATTAACTTTGAACTTGAATTAAATGATTCTGAACAATTAACAATAGTAAAATTTAGTACGTACCAAGCTGAGCTGCAGTCACAGGTAACTAAAATATGGTAACAAAACTAGCACTCTTAATTTGTGCTTGTGTAATCTAAGTATTGTAGCCAGCTATGAATACTTTAAGTGAAATTTGAAATTAAAGCAGTGAAATGGAATTTGAAATGGCGTTTGAATTTCAATGACACTCGGGTTCATTTCGGAAAAGGAAGGGACCCTGCTTGGCAATGCAATTGGGACAATGAGCAACAAAGGTTCATGCTAAGTTGCTGTAATTTTGCGAGGCAAATGGAACAATTTGAAAAGCTGAGGTCTGCCATACAGTTCTGAAACTTTACGTGCTTTTAGTCTTCCTTGTTGGTTGATTGAAGGTTTGAAGCCGTCGATCGAGGAGGTGGCGACAGTCACTCATTGTCGGCCGTCGCTGTTGCAGAAGCTGGATGTTGGCGCGCCTTCTTCTCGACACGGTCACCAGGCGAAACGGGCTCTTGATGTGCGCCAGCTAATACTTCCCGTCCGCGACACCATGTCAGAAACTATCATCGCGAGTCGGGCGCAATTACATGCTGCCAAACCCCGAAAGCGCGGCAACTCGCGGGAGCGTCACACAACACCTGCTCCACTCGCTGCTCCCGCCAGACTCTCACTGTTCTGCCCGCGCTTCACGCGGCAGAGTTAACACTACCAAAGATCCTACACACTTTGAGTCTTCACACGATCTATCGATGTAATCGTTCGATAGCAGTTTTCCCTAGGCAAGACCCAGCGTAAAAATACAAATAATATTTACGAAACAAACCAATTATACATCGACATAAGTGCATAAATATATATACGAGTATATCCAAACAGTAAAGCAATTACAATATATAAAGAGACAGAAATGTCATATCTTGAGGTAACAAAACAAGGAAAAAAGTAATAGTGCAATAGATGGAAATAGGAGGATATGCATTTCCGGCGTTACAATGTAACAACAAATACGGCAAGAAAAGCAATAATGAGAATCTCTTCTGATGCAATAGGCAACGATAGTATCGGTATAACCATGATTAAGAATGTTGCCGATATCTTAGTACCTGTCTTAACTGACATATTTAATTTTTCCCTCGTGAACGGAATATATCCCACTGCATGGAAAAGAAGCCTAATTCGACCCATCCCTAAGATCGAAAACCCGCAACTGCCTAGTGATTACCGACCAATTAGCATACTGCCTGCTGTTTCCAAAGCACTTGAATATATTGTTCATGACCAAATCACTGAACACTTGCATGAATTCAGCCTATATGACAAATTTCAATCCGGTTTCCGTAAACATCACAGCACAAACACTGCTCTAATTAAAGTAACTGATGACCTGAAATATGCCATCGACAATCGAAAGGCAACAATATTGACGCTACTGGACTTCAGCAAAGCTTTTGACACTGTTAACTTTGACATATTGCTCAGAAAAATGCAACAGCTTAATTTCTCTGATAGTGCAATGAGATGGTTTGAAAGCTACTTAAAAGACAGACAGCAATGTGTTGTCTGCGTAAATGAAAAATCTTCCTGGAAACATGTTTCCTCGGGAGTGCCACAAGGATCAGTCTTAGGACCACTTTTGTTTTCTTTATATGTCAACGATATTTCGTCGGTTCTGTCCTCCTGTAAATATCATTTCTATGCCGACGACCTCCAGCTCTACCTAAGTGTCAGACCTGAAGATGTAAACACTGCAATCGCTCAGATGAATGATGATCTGTCTTCAGTAGTGAGATGGGCGAAAAACCTGGGGCTTAAACTAAATGCAAAAAAGACGCAAGTAATCTTAATAGCCCATCAGAAATTAATAAGTTCAGATTTCCGCGAACGGCTACCTCCTATTCTGCTCGATGGTACTCCAATACCATATCAGAAAACAGTGAAGAACTTGGGTGTAACTTTGGATGAGCATCTCAACTGGGCGGAGAATACAGTCGCAGTGTGCCGAAAGACGTCTGCTTGTCTCTATGCTCTCAAAAAGTTTCGGAACATATTTCCACAGGACTTGAAACGCCAGCTCGTGCAAGCACTCGTTCTACCGAACCTCCACTATTGTGATGTGATTCAACAAGGCATGAGTAGTGAAAACAAAAGACGGCTAGAGCTAACCATGAATGCCTGTGTGCGTTACACCTGCAACATTCGCCGATATGATCATGTTAGTGCTTCATACTCCGAGCTAGGGTGGCTGCGGCCGGACAAATTGCGTGACTACCACACTCTATGTCTATTCCACCGACTCCTCATCGCGCAAGCACCCCAGTACCTTGCTTCAGAGATTAAAAACCTGTAATGTCATCATAATAGAAACACGAGGTCACTCTTATTTGGTATGCTAACTGTGCCCACTCACAAAACAAAAACTTTTGCAAACTCCTTCTCAGTTGCCGCTGTCCGCCTCTGGAACAAACTGCCCCTTACCTTGAGCAAAATTCGATCTCCTGCTGCTTTTAAGAAGAAGTTGAAGCATTTCCTACTATCATCCTCACAAAGTTCTCCACAAAATTAATGTACATGGACAATCCCCTCATCTGTCAAATAGCAAAGCTAGCGTCTCCTATCTTGCTCCTGAGATGCCTTCCTCTTCATCTTTCTCTATTAGCCACGCAATCTTCTTTTCCTTTATATTTCATTAATTATGTTTCATCATGTGTCTATTCTTCTCCTCCCTTCACCATGAGTCTCCCTCATACTCCCTGCTGCCGGCACTCCTATCTAAAATCTGTCTCTTCAATAATGTCTAATTATAACAGTACTTGTGACCTAAGAATATAAACTCTATATGTATGTATTTTTCCAGGTGTACCTTTCAAATTGTTTATTTCACTTTTTGTACTAGATGTAATTTAACATGCCTACTAAAACATATGAATGTAAAATAAGTAGAATGCCTGGTTAGATGTAAGAGAGGGCCTGATGGCCCTAATCTTGCCAGGTTAAATAAATCAGTAAATAAATAAACACGCCGCAGCAGCTGCCCACGTCCTCCGTCGTACCGACTCGGCCACGCTGCATACATCCACAGCGCCACACGTCACTGTCGCTCACACAGCTGATACCCGAACGCAAGCCCCCTCAGAGCGCGCGCGCCGCGGTTAAATAGCCATCCGCCAAAGATGCGAAGAAGACAAGCAGGTATCGAAAATCGACTCACAACGATCGGGATGACAATCGATGGAGACGGGTGCAAGCAGCGCACCAACTCAAATATTGTTGCAACTGCTGCTTAACTTCAGATTTTCAACCCTACACGCACATACAATGGACAATATCCAGCTCCGTAATGGTCTTACTGTCACTGCTCTACATTTAATGCGCCGTGTGAACTAAGTTGTGATACCTCCCAACGTAGCTGAACACTTATTCTAGCCAGAATCTGGCATTCTCACGTTAGTGAACTCCCCCGTAACAGGCTTCTTTCCTCTATATTCAAAATCGTTTTCAGTAATGATAAAAACTTTTGGGTGAGTTAAAAACAATGCAAAAAATAACAAAAATACTCATTTTCTAAGATTAAATTGTAACTGCAGGAAGACAAATAGTAACGCACACCGTTATCTGGCATCTGTAGTTTCATATCCGCGCGTCCTTCAAAATTACAGAGAAACGAACCAAACTTCTCAGATGGAAAACCAAACTCTATGCTTGTGCTTTCATTTCGAAGTTCGTGCGGTCTCGTATCTACTTACCTCTTCCGGATCGTTACACAAGACCACTCAAATGTTAATAAATATTTTCTGGCAGATAATAAACGTCTTCTTCACACCCACTGCGCTGCATGGATGAAGTTATTTTTCGCTGCATATTTACTTCCCAGCACGTTTGCTTCGAGACCAAAATTGGTGAGCTGCTTCACAAGCCATTCAGGTGCACCAGTGGAATCCTGAAGAAGATCCAAGCAGAGGGTCGAAATATCAAACAGTGAAGAAGTTCTAAGAGGAAATCACGCAGTTTAACGGCTCAGGTGATTTTTACCATCAGTGTACAGTGTTTGTATTGCAGTTGAACAGAAAAAAGGTATAGCCCTTTAACATTGTAAACACAACGCTAGAACTCAGCTCTCATCTATTTTTATACTTCTTAACAGATCTTGCCTGCCTGGCTACATTGCCCAAAACCGCTCACTTTACGGTAGTAATAACAGCTATCACCAAACGGAAAATAAGTGTGCTTCCTTGAAATACCTGTTGCAGATAAGTGCCTGCCGACAAGTACGTCTATTTCTGATTAAATAAAATTCTCTAATTAGTATTTGTTGACTTGCACTTCCCGATACACGTAAAGTAAGCATAAGCATCCCCGCGCCACAGTACCGTAGAACGCCACTAGAAGAGAAAAAAAAACAAAAAATCAGCAAAGCCCACTCACAAAGTTGAAATCGGCAGCCTTATGTCTACCTACCAAGGAATAAAAATTAAATACTTTTTATTTCTTCGAAGCTTTCAAAATTTATGAAATCTCACGAACAGAGAGCGTTTGAGAATGTAAAGTTCAGAAATATGTCTGAGAAACTCAAGCAAATAGGAGCAGATTACTGACACTGGTAACTGACGTGGAATCTTTAAAAAGCTGCTAGTATCAGCCGCACGCAGTTGACGTCAACAAGTGTATGGGCCTGAAGTTGACGTTGTTACAACGTTGAAACTAGTTGCCAAAATAAAATCGACAACTTAAATACAGCTGGAGGAATTTTTTCATTTTTAATATATATTTAACATCAACTCGATTCCTGTAATAAAGCAACTATTAAGAAAAGGAGAAAAAACCATTCTCTATGATAACAAATGTTTTTTCCATTTTCATTTAGCTTTATAAGCAACATCGGTATAGTTTTTTATATTCGACTGCACTAGCATATCATTATTTTGTAACGTCCAGCGAAATGTACCGCCACCGATCACAAATGGGCAGCAGAGACATACCCACCAAGCGTAAAATCAGGAGAAAAAAAATTCGAGTATTTTGATGCGAAAACTAACCGCTGAATATCCTCGATATTTAGAAATTAAATTGATCATCAGAGTCACTTTGCATGGCGAGTAAGTTTTGTTTTCGTCTTTTTTTCTGTAGTCGGAATACACTCATCAGGTAGGTCAAATGGGAATCCGTGGAGGGAACACGATGTTCTTTTTGAGGAACACTATTGAGAAATGACATCTGAAGCTGAACACAGAGGGATCCTACAGCCCACAACATACATTTAACCTAAGGACCCTGCTATTACAAACACGATTGTCGCGACCACGTTACCGTCACCATGCATAAAAACAATATACAGGTACACACACAAGCCGCTGATAGTGTTACGCTTTCTGGTAGAAATGCTGTCATCGATTTTGAATCAGGTCTATCCATTCAAGCACTTACTTGTGTTGGATTCTGTAGAGACATCTTTTAATAATTACAGCCGCTGGTGAATCATATTTGTGGCACTCTCATATCTCGAAATGAGTCGCCTTTTTCGAACCTATCTGCTAAGGATTCCATACGACAGAAACTCCAGCGGTGTTTTTAGACATTCCCTCTGCCTCTTTTAACTTCGTCTAAGTCTACGCCCCCGCCATCCACGCAGCTTAGTCTATGTGATCGCCGAAATTTACGTCTGACCTGTACGGAATACGGAGAGCGCTATATCTAAGACCTTCATCCTGTAGGGAAACAGGACGAGCTGAGTCAACGCGACAGAGGCACGTGTTGACCATTCGGTAGAAATGGGACCATGATGTCATATCTCCGCCTGCCGTGTACAGTGTGTAAGACCAGCGCCAAACATATCTTTTCCCTGCAGCACGAGGTATTACGAGCGATAGAACGAGCAGTTACGGTGGTGTTTCTTGGTGGAAAAATTAGGAAGCCTGCACATCATACATGGCATGGAAGAAGGACTAAGATTTTGCGACACATCTTCAAACTGCATACAGAAAGTCCGTAGGAGATCTGTGTCTCTCAGAGTGCATTCATGTCTATCACCCAAATATATGAGAGGCGATCCTATTAAATATACAGGTATTGGTTCATTGGAGCAGGTGCTTTGTGGTCGAAGTCGCTTCCACAGACCGGTGTAAGGTTTCACCACCTGTACTGTAGGATGACCATATCCATCAGACTAACAATCACACGAGAGGGTTCCTGTATTGCTCGTCCATAGGCAGTTTAATACATTGTTTTTTTTCGGTTGTAGCTCATCCAATCAGTGTACACCGCCATACACTTTGTTTCTTCAACCATGACTTAGAGCCCCGTGTCAGCTGCTGCTAAACCGACATTAACACATTTCGATCCTCTGGCTCCCACAGAAAACTGAACATCACATCTCATAAAATGTACAGCTACCACGCCACAGGCTGGTAGAAATAAATTACAGACGTGATGTTTCTCATTGACAAAAATGTGGAAGACATCGCAACATATGGAAACTGGAAGAATCTGCGGTATTGTAGAGCGCTTCCAACAACTGTTACAAGGTTATTACCTGTACAGTTAATCTCATCTTCCCATCAAAAGGGTAGTGGGTGTCTCGGTGCTCCATTTAGAAAAGAACTGTTCCTTCATTTTGCAGTCATGTACATGATGAGTGTTCCGGTGCTGACCATCGCCAAAAGGTGCTGGTCACAACACGTGTGAGATAGCACAAATAAAAAGAGGTACTGTTATCTTACTAGTGAAAATAAAATAAAAATATGTGTAGGGTATCGCAGCATATGTAAAGAGGACGAGTCTGTAACAATGAGGAACGCTTTCAAGAAACTGTATGAAAGTCATGTCAAAAAATGGCTCTGAGCACTATGGGACTTCACATCTGAGGTCATCAGTCCCCTAGAACGTAGAACTACTTAAACCTAATGAACCTAAGAAAATCACACACATCCATGCCCGAGACAGAGTTTGAACCTGCGACCGTAGAGGTGGCTAGGGTTGGGACTGAAGCGTCTAGAACCCCTCGGCCACCGAGACCGGCCCTCCCTCTGTCCATCGCCGGCCGGTGTGGCCGAGTGGTTCTAGGCGCTACAGTCTGGAACCGCGCAACCGCCACGGTCGCAGGTTCGAATCCTGTCTCGGGCATGGATGTGTGTGATGTCCTTAGGTTAGTTAGGTTAAAGTAGTTCTAAGTTCTAGGGGACTGATGACCTTAGAAGTTAAATCCCATAGTGCTCAGAGCCATTTGAACCTCTGTCCATCCACCCTGTAGGTGGTTGGAGGAAGGGAGGCGAGAGGGCCTCGATTGTCGGCAGTTTGTACATGGAGGAGAATGCACGTTCAACTACCACCCCCTTTTGTAGTCTTTTTTTCCCCAGTACATGTGCTGCTTTATGACCTGTTCATTACAAGTGCTGGTTCCTTCATGATAATTTCGAAATGTAATTAGAACTATGACGCATTTTTTCCATCGGCTGTGATTGCATGTATTGGCTTCGGTTAGATGGACGGTAGGGTGATTTTTAGTAAGCGTCTGTGGCGATCTCTGATGTCAAACAGCGATAGATGGTGTATGCTTACAGGTAATATACCAGGTGATCAAAAAGTCAGTATAAATTTGAAAACTGAATAAATCACGGAATAATGTAGATAGAGAGGTACAAATTGACACACATGCTTGGAATGACGTTGGGTTTTATTAGAACAAAAAAAAATTGCTAGACGCGTGAAAGACTTTTTGATCACCCAGTACTTTTGAAACTCCTCTCTGTCCAACACCTGCATGTCGTCAGTTGGACATATTTCACGTCGAAAAGAATAAAGATAGTACCTTATACCTCAGCCTTTTTCCCGCCAGCTTCTAGGTGTAGCGTAGAGTTTATGTGTTTCTGACGCTGATTTCGAGTGGTATTGCGAAATTTTTTCCCAGCAGCATAACACCAGTTCTAAGGTATCGTCAGTTTTTTGAGCTGTATTGAGATTTTATGCCGTCTTTGTGCAGCACTATGCATATAGTTGTGCAATTAAGCCTGATCTTTGTGATTAATTACGTAATTAGGATCGATATCTGCGTATACTAACCTAACCTTCCACTCCCACATCTGGACAGTTTCCATGTGTCAGGAGGTGCACTTGCGTTTTCCACCCAGGAGAACCGGGGTTCCAATTGCTGATATGTAGCGTTTTTTTACGTGCACTGAGTGTTTGTGCACTGTATTATTTGCGGGTGTTTAAGCGTTGTGATTGTGTTTGCATAGCGCTACACATGCATTATTTCGGTGATCTACGAGTAATTTGCATGTCTTTATGGTGTGTACTGCATTATTTCTGTAATTTACGAGTTGTTTGCGTCCCTGCACATCAGTGTACTGCATTATTTACGAGTAGTTTGCAGGTCTTTAGAGTATTTACTGGACCTTAAGCACGTCAGGGTGACTATTTTGTATCAGTGCAATAAATAAACTACATTAAATTCGTCCCTAAATAAATTCTTCCTAAAATAAATATAGTACACTCCTTCCTCTCTGCAGCAGCCCAGAACAGGCTGAGTCCTTTTCCCGCCATTTTTCCCCTCCAGACCGTCATCATGGTTTACATCACAGAAGGGACAACGGTACCCTTGGGTGGCAGTGCTCTGTACTAGGTCAGTTAGACCCTGGACCCCATGGTGAACACACCAGACAGAGGCACTGCCTCAAATTGATTAAATAGAGACTGTTTAAATATAGACATCCACCCACCCTATCCAGCACAGGCTGAGTCCTTTTCCCGCCAATTCCCAGGTGGGGGTGGGATGTCAGCACAGCCCTGGGACAAAGAAATTACAGGCAATATTCGAATTTCCCGTCAATAGGGTAGGTTAGAAGAAGTTGGGGTTGGGAGGGGAAGGAGGAGGGGGAGGAGGAGTCTGGGGCACACGTGCAGCTGGGAAAACATTTGATGTTACCCGGGGGTGGGTGTAGGTGTGGTCGGGGGGGGGGGGGGGTTTGTCGGGGTGGGGGAGATAAACAGAGGAGTTTCATTAATTTGCATTCAATCTATCAAAAATGTGCTACAAACCCCACTATACTACTGCTGCTACACACTAAAACTCGCTCTCATTGAATAATAATTCAAGAGTATTAAATCAGTATTTGACGTATGATTTAAAGTGATCTAATTATTCCGTATTTAGTGCTAACTTCGATGTCGATGAACAAAATTTTATGTTCGTCTGCTTTTTCGGTAAAAGCATCAGAAGATGGAGCAAGTTACTAACAAACCTTGTGCCATGTGCGGTTTTTTCTTTGTGTCCTCCAATTTTTCCAGAACCACTGCAACAGACTGCACAATGTTTCCACCCCTTGTTTGATTTGCTCCCTCTCTCACAAGTATGTTGTACATTTTCCAGTACGACAAGTATTATTACATACGAAATAAGTCAAAAATTATCCGCAATGTTGGCATAACTATTCTTACAATGTTCATGATAACCTCTGTCTTCATTTATTTTATTGTTCTGCTGTTATTGTCCTGTTAAGAAAGCGTGATCCTATTTCCTCCATTTGTCTTCCTTCTGTCGCGCGCACTCCATGGCTGCTCCATTAAAAGTTTGCGCCAAGGAGGAACAACGAGCGGTGATCCGATTTTTGCCGTCGGAAGGTGTAGCGGCGGCCGCAATCCATCAGAGACTTTCGGCACAATATGGGAACGGCGTCTTGCTGCAACACAGTTTCTACGAATCGATTGCAAAATTCAAAAATGGCTGTATGATACATATGTTACGTACGAGGAACGTGCAGGGCGACCATAAACGGCCATAAATGAAGGGGATACTGAGTGTGCACATGACGTGGTTCTGTTAGACAGACTAGTGACTATTGATCAAGTGGCACACCGTCTGCAAATTAGTTGCCATTCGTTGCAAAAACAGACATTATGTCTGCAGACATATTGCAATCACTTTTTTATGCAAGGTTACTTATAATCCGTCTTTATTGCCAAATATTTATTCACATGACCGGTTTCGGTTCCTCTAGAACCATCTTCAGATCTGCAAATTTCGGTTACAGGAGTAACCCGTCTACACTCAGCAACCTTCACATGCTGCGTCACATTCAAATGCGAATGTGACACAGCATATGAAGGTTGCTGAGCGTGGACGGATTACTCCTGTAACCGAAATTTGCAGATCTGAAGATAGTTCTAGAGGAACCGAAACCGGTCATGTGAATAAATATTTGGCAATCAAGACGGATTATAAGTAACAAAAGTTCCGATTTGGCCTGTGAAATCATTCACAACACTCCGAGGTGTGCGGCTGATTCCGGCGGAGGTTCGAGTCCTCCCTCGGGCATGGGTGTCTGTGGTTAATTTAGGTTAAGTAGTGTGTAAGCGTAGGGACTGATGACCTTAGCAGTTAAGTCCCATAACATTTCACACACACACACACACACACACACACACTCCGAGGCGTTAATTTCCTTGTAGTCGCGGAGCGCCGTTTACTTCGACTTGCGTATACGGCGTTACTCAGTCACTTGTGCTCTTGCTACGTATGTGAGGATGACGTAAAGTCTTATTTTTTTGCGGCGAGCGAATATGGTGCAATAGTTAGCAACGTAACCACGTAAGGTCATTCTAAACATGGACAGCGAACCCTACGGGGAAGATGGCTACCCAGCCCATTTGCCGGAAGCCATGCGTCATTCGACAGCAGACCAGCCCCACTAAACTCAGCGGTCGCAGAGGCCGTGGACGTTCTGCGTTATTACCCCGGCTATGACACCATCACCTCATCCGGCACCGGTGCTTCTGGTGCCGTACAGAAGCGGACACTGGAGCATGAGGAAGAACCGAACAGCGGCAAACGAGCAGCACTCGCCGTGGGGAAATACGAGAACCAAACAACGGAAGTAGCCAGCTTACGACTGCCGTGCACAGATAAGGCCTTGCAATTAGAGCGCCCACCCATGAATCTGCGCTTGCCAAGCTCTCCTAGTGTTGCACCAACTCTTAATACAAACAATGCTGTTTTATCCTGTCGGTCATCTTATGCGATGAATAAAAATAACCGGTATCGAGACAGTGACATTGGCCCTTTCTGTTCATATGTGGAAGGACGTGCAGAAAACGTTGCTAGGCTGCACCCAGTGGAAATTGTAAAGTTTGTGTCCACAACTAATTCACAGTGCAAGCAAGACATTACAAATATCTCATCAACAGAACGGAACACAATCAAAATTGAGCCCAACTCTCCAAGAGCAGCTAACTTATTGGTAGAGTCACCGGTATTTTCACCTCACCAACTGGAGGCCTTTCGCCCGTTAGGATATCTAAAGGAAGGTGATGAAGGATGGAATAACTAAAAGGCCACCCCTTGGTGCGTGTGTGGTTCAGTTTGCTTAGCTCCTACTCGCAGACTTCCTTTCAGTTCACGGGATGCGTTGCCCCGTGGATATACAGGGTGGACCTTATCAATAATGGGGAATAAATGGAGATGGAGATGAGGTACAGCGAAAGATTTCAGATAAAAGTTGTAGACGGTGAAGAGGGTCACGCATTGCTACTAATGGCTGTGACCTTCGATGTGATTTTTAAGATTATTTGGAGGTTAAAGTGATTTTCTAAAGTGGGAACGCTAATATTTGACTTAACATTTGAAAAGACTTTAGACCTCGAAAACTGCCCTCCAAGAACCAAAGTCAAAACTGCTGAGGGGCACACATTGCTTAATCAGCTCGACCCCCTTTCCTGTTTTGTGGAGACATCAATGAGCACCATTCGACCTGCGGATGCGACATGAATGACAAATATGGAGCAGCAGTTTTGACATCATAGAAGAATTCAGTTTATCTACTCTGAGCGACGGTTGCCCAACTCTCATCCTGGCACCTGGAAGACGCGCGTCTCCAAAGGATATCACCGTGTGTTCTTCGAACATCTCCCAAGAACTTTAAGTGGGATGTGTGCCCTTCGGATAATTTTGTTACGATAAATGAGAGTGGTCCAGGTCCATCGATGTTGTCATCAAACTGGAACATGCGCAAAGCAGACTGAGGGGCATATAAAACATATATCAAAGAACAACTTCAAGCGGGTTTATGGTCAGGGCCCCACACGAACGTTACAGTCTGTTCATTTCCCTAGAAAACGAAGCAGCATTTTCCAAATGCCAAGTCAAACCGATCCAGAGGCCGGAAGATCTTTCAGTTCCATGGTGGAATCACCCCACTCCTCAAGGAAAGTTGCTAAACAAAGTTAACGTACAGCATCTATAGAACAGAATGCATCTGGACGAATTTTCTCGAATACAGACAGGTGGACGCCGTTACCAAACTGTTTTTGAAGCAGCGAAAAAATGGTTGAAATGGCTCTTAAGCACTACGGGACGTAACATCTGAGGTCATCACTCCCCGAGACTTAGAACTACTTAAACCTAACTAACCTAAGGACAGCACACACATCGATGCCCGATGGAGGATTCGAACCTGCAACCGTGGCAGCAACGCGGTTCCAGACTAAAGCACCTAGAACCTCTCGGCCACAGCGGCCGGCGAAGCAGCGAAAGAAACAGTTTTGGACAGAATCATGAGTCTGTCTTCAGGTCAACTGTTGCCCCGTAAATTACAGTGTGATGCGTTTTAACTAGCGGTTAATGTATAACGGCTGTAATCAGTTACAAGTAGTTCAAAATTTTGGTATTAATGGTTACAATAAATGAAGAACGCCATTAGCTTTAAGTATGTAAATGATCAGCACTAAGCGATATTTTTTTAAACACCATCTTGTATAAGAGACAACTGCATTCATAAGTAGACATCTTGAACCGCTCGGCTGCTCTTCCAAATAAATTATTTAACGGCCAGTTTCGCAGCCGAAAAGCCACACCATCAGGTTTAAAATGGTGAATCATGACATTAAAGTTGCAACAAGGACGGGACGGAACATTCCTTGCCTATCGCGTCATTTATTTATAAGAAAAAAATGTTCGGTCTCACCCAAGTTGCAACTTAATGTCACGATTCACCATATTTAACCTGATGATGTGACTTCTAGGCCACAAAACCGGTTGTTGAACAAATTATTTACAAGAGCAGCTAAGCTGTTGTTATTCAAGATGTTAGAATAATTTAATCAGAAATTTTTCATCTGTGATGGTTGAACAACTATATATTCCTAATGAACGTGTTAAAGATATAACACGGAAACGAGTCCATTCTGATATTAGTTTACATATGTACACCGGAAGATTGTGTACTGACCAAAGAGTCGCGCTCATATTTGTTCCTGTGCCCAACCTGCTAATAAAGACATTATTTTTATATATTAGGGATATGCAAATCAACCACCGAGGGAAGCAGAATATACACGTCCTTCTGTCTTGACCTTATTCGAATAAGTAAAATTATTTATATACTTGCTCTATCAACGGCCTCCATCAAGACGTAGTTTTCTTCTGGTCGTTCACTTAAACGTTCATAGTTGTTGTTTTTTGCTGGAGGGTGATTATGACGCCACAGTCCAACAGCCAGAGAGATTCTCTCCACTCTTCCAGCAAACAACGAGTAAAATAACTTAATCTATTATTCTCAGAATATATGTCTACAGACACTTATTCACCATAACGTTTGAAACCACACAATCAGACATCACAATAGACAATCCAACCACCAGATGATTAATGGAAGGACGGTTAAAGGACAAATTCTGTCTACGTCAGATCGAGGTCCTCCAGTAAAGCCATTCTCATAAAAATGGATCAGTCATGTGATTCTTTTTAAAAAAAAGTGAGTCACCAGATTTAATGTGTTAGTGACACAATTATTTCTGACCCTGCACAGTACGCCAGTTACGTATTGAAGGTAGTGTGAAGGCCCCACTTGGGTGCCAGTTTTGTTAGGTTATTATCTTTGTTTTCTTTTTTCTTTGGTGGGGGGGGGGGGGGGGGCGGGGCTGGATGTCATCCCTCTTCTGCTTGGTTTGAAGCGGCCTACCACGAATTCTTTTCCCGTTCCGAACTCTCCATCTCGGAGCAGCACTTGCACAGTGTCCTCAGTTATTTCTTTGATATATTTACCTCTCTGAATTCCCCTACAGTTTACACCCTCCACAGTTGCCCCAAGCACCATGGAAGTTTTCCCCTGATGTCTTAACACATGTCGTATCACCCTTATCTTTTTTCTTGTCAATGCTTTCCACACTTTCCTCTCCTTGCCTATGCCAATAACTTCTTTCCTACCATCCCCCTTTCGTCAAGACTAGGATATTATATTCTAGAGCCAATAAAATTTCACAAATTTGCACTCTTAATGTTACAGCTCTTGCTTTTAATTTCACTACCAGTTGTCAGTCCGTTCACAGTCATTTCTCTTTTTGTTTATTCACTTCTCCAAGCTGCCTTTTCACCTTAGTTCACGTGCACTTCCTATGCATTTCATCCCTATATGACTCGTATGTCTGTAGTCCTGAGTTTCTCTGAACATTTTTACACGTCTTTTATTGGTTACCTTTCTTGTACCTACGTTTTTCTTTCCAAATTCTGTATATGTCATTATCTCTTCAACCGAACTGCTAACAGAGATATTTATTATACCAGTATCTATAGCCTCAGAAAGCTTGGAGCGTATCTTTACATTCCTTATTACTCCCACATCCCACTTCATTGCGAATTGACTCTTCGTCTCTCAGACTTCAGCCTGCTCTTCATCATTACTAAATTGTAACCTGAGTCTATATCTGCTCCTGATTGCGCCTTACAATCCAATATCTGATTTCGGAATCTGTGGCTGACCATGGTGTAGTCCAACGGGAATCCTTCCGTGTTTCTCGCCTTTTCCAAGTATATGTCCTCTTCTTGTAATTCTTAAACAGAGTATTCCTTATTATTAACTGAAATTTGTTGCAGAACAGTTACGTAACAATTTCCCCTGTTTGTGTGCGTGGCTAAGCACGAACCTGTATGCAACTTATTAGACTCAGTCATCAGTTTTTCAATCCTCGACTGTGTTTGGTATCTCAAGTACTACGATATCTCTTAGTGTTCTACTTTGCAACTGATTAATTATCAATTCTACATGGTAAAAGGAGAGATGCTGCCGTTAGACGGCCATAAGCGTGGTGGCATAAGAATTGAGAGTTTGTCGCAACCTGTAAATTTTGTTAATCCCAGGGGCTTTTCCTCCAATCTCTCGCTAGGTTGTGGCTTAATGAAGTGGAATACTTTATTTGTTGATTATTCCAGCTGGAACTGCTATTTTAAATGTCATCTGCATCTAAGGCGTTAATAACACTACCAGTAATTCTGTCGAATATGATGTTGCTTATTTGGAGCAACAAGGGGCTGAAAAACTTTTAAGGGTGCTCAAGCTGCTTGCTTATGCATTGACCGACAGGTTGAGGGTGACAGATAAGATTCAGTGTCATATACAGATGACTAATAATATATTGGTTCGCCAAGTATCATCTCGGCTATCCCCTCCAAAGACGGAGTTGCGCCAGATTGTTGTCCAGCTGCTCACTGACGGTCTCATCATGCCATCAACGTCATCCTAAGCTTCACCCATGTTTCTGATGCACAAGGAAAATAGCACTGGCTATAGGCTGGTCACCGATAGTCGTGCAATACATCTAAAGGTCGTTTTGCAGTCGGTTCTTTTGCCAGATTTACGTAATTGTTTCATGTACTTCACTGGCGCACGTTGTTTTGTTGAGTTAGACCTTAACCAAGCCTACTACCAGTTACCGTTAGGAGAAGAATCTAAATCACTTGCAGCGTTTTATACCATATGAATTTTTTGCAATTCATGTCCCATCCTAGTTACACACGGTGCAGCAGTTCCTTCACAGTCATTGGACTAAGCTTACGGTGACTTTAAATATAAGAGCAACAGGTTTGGATGATGTAATAATACACAGCAACACATTTCATGAATATTTTGTTCATGTTAGAGAAGTTCATTTGCATGAAGGAGGCTTGACAGTTCGGTTAAACCATCTAAAGCAGATTTCGTCTGATAAGGAAATTTCCATTCTAGGACATTTAGTTGCTAGTTCCGGCAGGAGCACATGAACGCTGTTCAGAATTTTCCTCCGTCAAAGCATGAGAAAGGTATAGCTCGATTTATTTGTATGACTAATTTCTTTAGAAAACTCATACCTAATTTGACACAGTTAGCGGAACTCTTGAATCGGCTGTGCTGTTATGGGAAGGAAGGGGGTGGCATTTGATGCACCCAAACGTCCCTCAACTAGTCCACCCCTCATGACGATTCCAGATTTTTAACAATCCTTTATAGTTCAAACAAATGCCTCCAATTCTATAATTGCTGCTGTCCTTCTTAACCAGCAGGCGTGAACAGAAGACTAGGTGCGTACACTTGAATGGCTTTGCCTGCTACCGGACTGAAGTACTTTGCCTCTCAATTAGGAGCATTACCTGTCCTTTTTCTATTCAAGCTTTATCTTTAACATCAGGGTTTTTTACTACAAACTGACGATCAGGCCTTAAAGTGGGAAGATCACCCGTTGGGCCGCCCACGTTTCAAACTTCCGCTTTTCAGTGAGACTTATTAGGGGATCGGACAATCATGTCGTGGAGACCACACTGATCCGGAGGTCTCTAAGGATGCAGAGTGAGGGGTTCAGCAATATTGACCGGGATATGTTTGCTGTTTGGTAATTTAAAGGAAAAACGGGGTGGGGTGCCCGATCATACGAGTACATGATATTAAAGAGAGGCTCCTTTCTGGGAAACAAATAAAGCATTCCCATCTCAATGGTTCAAATGGCTCTGAGCACTATGGGACTTAACATTTGAGGTCATCGGTCCCCTAGAACTTAGAAATACTTAAACCTAACTAACCTAAGGACATCACACACATCCATGCCCGAGGCAGGATTCGAACCTGCGACCGTAGCGGTCGCGCGGTTCCAGACTGAAGTGCTCGACCACACCAGCTGGCCCCCATCTTAATAAAGGCTTTCTTTGATACCTCAGATGCTATGATAAGAAATTAAAGATTTGTATCCCCAAGTATTTTGTCCCTTGTTTGTTGGTATATTCGATGAGCGTTTTGTTGGAGGACAGTTTTGAATTTATAAAACTGTTATGAAAATCTGTGTTCACCTCCACTGACCTACGCTATGTAAATATGTCAGAAGACTGCTTCGTGAGTGCGAGGCCTGTGGGCTGCTAACACCAGTTCTAATACTTGTCATTGTTTTCTTCAGTCTATTCCTGAAGAGCACCCATGGAGATGGTTTTGTAGATTCTTTTGGTGTCATCCTCTTGGCAAAGAGGCCAACGGATACATACACTTGTGAGTGCAGATGCGATGCATTCTCCCGTTTTCTAAATTAATACCTAGCGGACTGATGACAGCTAGATTAACCATTTATTAATTTTATGTTTAGAGTTTGAAAAATTCTGCTTTGGCAATGTGCTATTTCATGTTACCACCATTCCCTATTATCTGCAGCATTAATTTGCTGAACTAGTTTTAATATAAAACCTGCCCTCAATATTTACCCAAGATCACATTCAAACTTAGTGGAACCAGTGCACACCCTGCTTGAAATTGACTATTAAAACTGCCATTCACGAGAGCTACAAGGCTGATATTTGCTTACTCCCTTATCTTCTGTCCTACCTGTGGTCTCTTAATGATCTTCTTCCAGTGTAGGTTAACCCTGATATTACCTGGAGGAATTGGAGCTGTGCTAAAAATAATACTGACCTTACACACCATAGGGAGACTGAACAGTATAACAGAGGTAGATAATCTGCTAAGTGTAATGTGGTAGGCAGTGCAGGTTAACCCTGATATTACCTGGAGGAATTCGATCTGTGCTAAAAATAATACTGACCTTACACACCAGATGGAGACTGAACAGTATAACAGGGGTAGATAATCTGCTAAGTAGAATGTGGTAGACACATTCTCTATGAAAAAGTTTGGGGCCTAAGGCCACCAAGGCAAGGAAATTCCCTTAAGTCATGTTAAAACTAACAACTGTGCATATTTATTATAAGTTTCCCACTCCAATATATTGGGTTGAGGGGTAGGAATTGAACCGTGGTGACTCATATCGATAAAGGTTGTCCTCTATGATCTGTGGCAGTTGCCTAGCAACTGGTGCGGCTACATCTCATCAGAGTGTGCGATCAGTCCGCTTGCTTGTCTTTACTGTGCTTACTGCGCAGGCTGACATTGTTTTGGAGTTCAGACTGCGGTGGACTAGTTTGAGGCGGCTCATGGCGAGTGCCACGGGCCACCGTCTCTGTACAATAGGAAGTGTACTGGCAGCACTGTATTCTTCGAGAACATGGGCTAGTGGCAGACAGAGTCTGGATGGACAAAAGAGCTGCCTGCTGCCGACTCCTTCTCATGTGCCAGCTGCCATCACCAAGGAATAAAATAGGTGAGAACGTTTTAGGAGATTCGATTTCAACGCTTCCAATTTCTACAAACAGTTCCGGCGCTCTGATGAGAGCTGATGTTGTTTGGTTGACACGATAGGGCAGTGGCTCCTACTCGTAATACTGTTTCTGACATTATATCCGGTGTTTTCTGGTCATAGCAGAGGCCAATCGGACCTGCGTTTAATGAACTTAAACGTGGTCCGTAGTGGGCTGTAATGCGATTTCTATTTAACCCAGCGATTAGCTATTATCGTTTACTTGTCATTGTCGCGCACATGTAAAACCAACTTGGAAAAGCACTACATTTTCTGCATTTATCGCCACGTATATGATGTGTGTAATGATATAGATGTATACAAACAACGTAGTGATTTTCCAAGTTGGTTTTAAATAAAAATCGCATTACAGCCTACTACGCACCACAGTTACATTTATTAAACATCTGGAGGCTGCGGAATCCCACATATACAAAATTTTAAAGACATCAGTATGATTGAGGTCTGCTCTCTAATCGTGGAGCTTAAAATTTTGACTAATTTCACCTTGTGTTTTTCTAAAGTTCATAGTTGTAATTTCATTAATTTCTGTTATGTGTTTTCTCTTGCTTAATAATTTTGATAGTTATGACTGATAGTCTTATTAATATTACTAATTTCTATTCTATTTTCTGAAGCATATTGTCTTGTCAATGTTTTAAATTATTCAGAGCTCTGATACTTCTGTTTTTTAATGTCCAGGAAGGTTTTTACTCAGTAACTCGCGTCGTGCAAGGCCGTTATTTAAAGGTATTCATAAGTTTTTTTTAATGTTACAGTATCTACAGTAACTGCAGGAACTTAAACAGGGAGTTAGATGGAGTGCAAAACCAGAATACACGTCTAGTGCTGGTGACTGGGGATGGCTCCTGGTAGTTTGGCTTGAGTTCAGCGCTTTGTAAACGCTACTTGATGTCGGAGACGATGTTTGTCTTCTTGGTTTCTTACTGTAAACCTACTGAAAACGAATTAATATACTTTATTCTGCTAGTGCAGTGTTGGTCTGAGGAAAGAAAATCATTTTCTCAAGGGGTAGTAATTGTTTTCTTACCCCAGTAACCCCGTTTCCCAACTCCTCACTTCATATCTATCAGTAAACAGATAACGTTATAATATTTTATTTGCATCTGCACGGACTACAGCTAGATACTTGCAGTTACCGAGAGGAAAAAAACTCCAAACACGTCATCATCTTTCCATTGCTATAAATAATACAAGAAAGAAATATGCTCATTATTTTAATGAAAACATCCCATGGTCGCAATTCAAGTTTATTAGTTAGTGTTAGCCCGAGTCTAATGCAAGAATGACAGTAATGTCCATATTATTCTGTGTTCATAGTTTCCAGCAGGAGGCAGGGTGCAAGTGCCACTCAGAAATGAAGAGGTTGGTAGAAGGGAGAAATCTATAGTTAACGTTACCATAATGTACGCCATTTACAATAGAACTGTTGTGGGGAGCGGAGGCGATGGGGAGAGGGCCATCTGTGGAGGCTTTCTGGGCGTCTGGTTGGAGATTCCAGATCACTGTCATTGCCTTGGGCCTCCCCTACATCCTCCCCCGCTCTCCCCGTCCTAAGCTTCTCATGGCTGCTGGCCTTCCTGTCTCGCTAATACATTACAATTTATACCTCAATTTTTATCACTCCTGAAATGGCTTCGTCATATCTGCACGTTATTTCTAGGAGCACGCTCTACAACCTGTTCAAAATAATATACTCTATGTGTAGTTAAAATACATTTCGAATTACTTGCTATTTCTGTTCTCTACTGCAACTTTCTGTGTTAAATTAGCTGTTTGATGACGACCGAGCACAGTACAGGAGACAAGGATCTGAAAAAAATGCAGTATCTCGTGGACGAACTTGTGTATTTTGCCATTTCATATCCAAGCGAGTTGAAGCTGGAGACCATTTCATTACTATCTCATCTACTGGAACTGATCCATGTCTTCGATCAACACGAATACCTGAACATTGTGAGTGGCCTAGTGTCGTAGACTGAGCACTGGTGTTTCTATTGGCTTCGTATTCTATCTTCCAGGACAGAATGACGTTTTTCTACGCATCTTAGTTGGTGTGCAAGATTTTCAACATCACAGTTCATCGCAAAACCTGTATAACTGTTTGGAAATATAATAAGATGATGGCTCGAAGCTGTTTCACAATTGTTCACATGCTCATAGAAATGGAAGGGAAGATACAAGTGAACAAAACCATCTCGGTGTTCACCTGAACAGATTTATACAAATCAAAAGTTCCTTTTTGTAAAATGCTGTAAAAACATTGCCCCACTTTCAATGGTTCCTCTTCTATCCCCAGTGGAGACAGATCTTCCACAACAAGACACTAACATGTGATGACCACATCTCAACCAACGACTAACTGAAACGGCTGTGTTATAGTTTATTTACAAATAAGTTTTATTTATTCCTCCTATCCACCCTTACACATAAGCGGACATTATTTACGTTTTACGAATCAATTTATTGTGACGCATATGGTCACATTGTGACTCATGTTTAATCCCTGATAATGCTTGTACGTGGCTGACTTAGATTGCAATGTGTGTCGTTGTAATATGTTCGGTCTGAATGACTACTTGCAACACGCTGAGTATAGCTGCACTCTCATTTGAAATATAGATCTGTAACGCAATAAAAAAAGACATATGACATGATGACCAATGATAACCTTCTTCCTGTCCTGGACTACACTACGGTCGTCGCGCACAGTCATTCCTACGGAACTGAACGTGAAAGTTTTGATTCTATGTTTTATTTAGAAGTTTTGAGGGAAAAATAATGAAGGTGGCAAACGGTCGTTAATTCTGTTTTCAACGGAAGGAATGAAGACTAGAGATTGGCGTTCCGTCGTCGACGATATCATTAGAGGTGGAAAAGGAAATCGACCACACTATTTCAAAGGAACTAGCCCAGCACTCGCCTAAGTCGAATTAGGGAAACCACGGTAAAACTAACTGTGTATAATCGAAAGAAAATTTCAACCCCTGCCCTCACAAATGCGAGTCCAGTGTTTTGCCCTGTGCAACCTCTCCCGACAAGTTAGTTCTGTGGCTGGCTACTTGCACGATACCATGATGCTTAAGTAAGCTTTTCTTCTGCGACTAAATCAAGATGACAAGCAACTGACGAGCAATGCGTGCGACATGGGCTCTGCATGCGCTGTTATCGCCGAAACATACATGCCGTTTCGCGTCAGCCAAGTGGCAGATCGCAGTTGTAGCTCGTGTGAGTATCACAGTGACACGCTAAATGAAACTTACAATGCTTACGATTGCGCTTACCCCGATTTGTATCCGTAAATAGAACAATGAAAAATTATTTATTAGGTTCTTGCCATTTTCTTGACTTGATACTAGATAGTGACTAGCAAAATATCTCAGAAAGAAATATTAGAGATCCGTTGCTGATGTTCGAAGGCTAGATGCCTGAACTTTGGTAATGGCTGCTACCACCATGTCCTTTCCATACAGGAATCTTAATCTTTTCGTGTCAGATGTCCAACATGTTCTTCTACAGTCATCCATGTCAATGATACTAGCCCGCAACTCGTGGTCGTGCGGTAGCGTTCTCGCTTCCCACGCCCGGGTTCCCGGGTTCGATTCCCGGCGGGGTCAGGGATTTTCTCTGCCTCGTGATGGCTGGGTGTTGTGTGCTGTCCTTAGGTTAGTTAGGTTTAAGTAGTTCTAAGTTCTAGGGGACTGATGACCATAGATGTTAAGTCCCATAGTGCTCAGAGCCATTTGAACCAATGATACTAACGTAACAGCTTTGGGCATCATAGATATGTTCAACTAGTTCTGATGAAACGTGCCACATTTATTCTTCTGTACTTAAACCAGCGGCGAACCTGTAGACACGTGCTTGCTTAGCGTCGCAGAGAAATCTTCGCTGTGGGTCGGTCTTGTGGGGCGGCGTGTGTATTTGTTGAATAATCTTTTGGTGTATAAATGTTTGAATGTTGTAACATTTCCCGGCCGATGCACCATATGTGGGGCGGCGTGTGTATTTGTTGAATAATCTTTTACTGTATAAATGTTTGAATGTTGTAACATTTCCCGGCCGATGCACCATATGTGGGGCGGCGGATGAGTTCGTAAAAATAATTTGCTGCATAAATGCTTGCAAGTTGAATCAGTTTCTGGCTTTTAGAATGTTGTTAATGCTGTCTTTCGGCGTTCTCAACACTGGCTCTCTATTTACTTTTTGGAACCCAGAAAGTGATTTAATAAAACATGGAACCAGTAATAGAGATCCTAGTGCCCACTTCATTTGAGATACAATTATAGCTGCAACTTATAGCTCTGAGGAATTAGGAGATTGTCCGGGATTTCTAATCAAAAACGGTTTTCCAAAATAGTTGAGTATATTCTGAAATTCACTGATAAAAAACACAAGTATCCCTACAACCTAACTAACAGAGCAGTTCAGAGTCTAATGCGCTGATGCAACTATAAATGTCTGAATTAAATGTTAAAAAGAATGCTCGCCATAATTTGATGAAAATATTTCATCAAACGCCACGCTAAATATTTGGTAGAATGTCTGTCCCACGACGGCACGTGAAAATACGACAATACGCAAACTGAAGCTAGATAATGAAAATCATTCCAGAATTAACACTTCACATGAAATGTTTCCATGGTTCCGCGTATCTCTAGTAACTTAATACGGCACCCGAGGCTGTTTGTAGCAGTGACACTGATGCGACGCGGCTCCCGACACAGATGGCGTGTCATTCAGCGTCTGGAGAGAACTGGGGCCTTGCTTCCTCGCGTAGCGTCCTTATATATAAAGCCGCGGTGCGGACGGCTAAGGGAACGCCTGATCTTTTCGGCTCTCTCGACTAGCCGCTGGGCTAGTAACGCACCACTTCAAGTTACATAATAATTTATAGCTTCTTTTGCTTATGGCCGATGAAGCTTTTAATTTAAACGTGCATTCAGCACGCAGGTAAGTATTGATAATAAAATTTTGACGTGGCTAAGTTAAATACTTTGGGCGAGAGAATTAATTAAATTACACTGCACGCAGTAGATGAGCTCTGAACTGCCCCTTTTGAGATCCGCTATCGCTATAATTTTATAGGTATTAAAAAGAAACTTTACACATCTTGATAATGATAGCGGACCTCCAACCTATTTAAATCTAAACATCCTAGCCTTATTTATTAACCTACTTAATCTATCTTGCTTCCTTCAGTTTTGAGACGAAAACCACAAAATCATGAATTTCCACTAAAATCTTAATTTGTGAAATCCTAAGTACTGTTTATATTAAATCATTATGAAAGATGAATCTAAATATAAATTTTGAAGTCTCTAGCTCTTTTCTGTTGCGCCAATGATTTTTTTAGAAAAACGTCCAAATTTTGGGGTTGGGTTGGGTTGTTTGGGGAAGACCAGACAGCGAGGTCATCGGTCTCATTGGATTAGGGAAGGACGGGGAAGGAAGTCGGCCGTGCCCTTTCAAAGGAACCATCCCGGCATTTGCCTGGAGCGATTTAGGGAAATCACGGAAAACCTAAATCAGGATGGCCGGACGCGGGATTGAACCGTCGTCCTCCCGAATGCGAGTCCAGTGTGCTAACCACTGCGCCACCTCGCTCGGTCAAATTTTGAAAATGGCTGAAGTTATCGAACTAATATTTAACACACATTAATTTAGTATTATTTCTGACATGCTAGAAAAGTTTTAGTTCATTTGCTTGATTTTTAAGGTATTGCGCAACATTTATGACGTCAGAGCTAGTTACAGCAGACTGGCTGGCACACAATGGAAACTGATGTGAATTTACTACAGCGTGAGTAGGCTGCTTTCCTACATCACCCTCTAGTTAAATTTTTTGTTTATGAATGTTAATGAATGAAAAAAAATTTAATTACAAAAAGGGAAGCAAGAGTACAGTTTAACTCCCTACGAAAAATCAAAATTGAAATATAAACCTGTAGAAACATTAAAGAAAACTGATTACCTACATTAATTATTTAAATTGTAGGCATGTTCACTGCCTTTTAACCAATGTCGTTACTCAAAATTTTAAGCAAAGTCAATGAAATATTTTGGCATACATATTGCCTTAGACTAACAAACACACACAAATTGAAAAATTATGAAAATCTTAGATCCATTAAATACATTTCTACATTCACAAATTCAAAGAAAATAACATGATACATAAACAGATGATTATCTCTTAGGAGTCTTTTCTAAACCTGAAAGAAAAAGTTCACAAATAATTTTTACACACGTGGTTGTAGCCGCTTTGGCTGGCGTCCTACACTTCCATTCACAGGGGTAGAGAAGGGGAAGTTGCTATGGTGTGCGTCCTTCACTTCTCTCTAAATTACATGGGGGAAAGGGGAGGGGTCACTGTGAGTTGTGTCCAAGTCACTCCACGCTTTCACGCAGCTACCAGGCTGCCATTATCTGGTTTGTCCTGTAGAACAAACAAAAAGAGTGCCTCAGACTCTGTTCACTTAATATCTAAGGATGGGTCACAATGAAATGATGATATATACATTTTCTCTTCCAATATTTTGCTGGAACAAAGTTAACAGAGCTTTTTCAGTATTACTCTGGTTACTTAACTGTCATAAAATCGTTAAACAAATGGCTCAAAACGCCTTTAGTCATGTACTAGAGAAAATCTATGCTCAAGGCATACAATCATGAATCATATTTAATCTGAATTTATTATTTCTGGGCCGGAACACTGAACCAATGCTCCGTACATTCCTGACAAATCTGCATCTTATTTACTTAACTGACTCATCTTTGGTTACTTTATTCTTAGAGATAGTATGAGTATGATTAGTGGTTGTTTTCTCAGCTTCCATGTACATGTGAGTAACTTTTGGTAATAGTACAGTTTTGAGTGTTCAAAACACACTACGTTTAGTTGACTACTAAATCCACTTATTGGTCCTCTGCCGTTGTCAGTTCCACATCTGCAATTACGTACTTACTTACTTTGAAGTGTATTTATGCGGAGCTAAATAATGTTTCACGTCTGTCAGTATGTTATTTATTTATTTTGCAAGTGTATGTACTTATTTAACACTCACTCTATTAATATTTAAAGCATAGGATAGCACGTTTATTTCATATTCATAGTGTACTGCAGCTGATTAGTTTGCTCACGTGGCAATCCATTTCCACTCGATCGGACGCTGAAACCTCAGGTAGTCTCTCTCAGACCTACCACTAAAGTGCAGCAAGTAATTATGGACGAGCGTAATGCTAAATTCCTTAAACCTATAGGACACCATGAGCTGCTCTGTCTCATCTAACATAAGGGTACCTATGGTCGCATTCACGCCTACAACTCATAACCTCAATACGTGTAGGTGTATCCTGTCACACTCCACACTAAAATAATGGCCAGCTCCAATCTTATAAATACTTCAGGGACGTGTCCTTCACGTCTCAACCACAAACACTGCTCAATTCTATTACACTGCCTTTCCTTGCTACACAAGGTGAGTTCATCCTTACAACTTATCTGCATTTTTTTTTTCATAACACTAAGCAATCTCTTTTACTATTTCTTAGTTAGCTCTAATGCATACACTAGGTTTCACTACCACTTCAGATCCTGCTTGTACATGAATTCATATATCTTTTTAAATTACTGTTGGTGGACCATTTCCAATAAAACAACACTTTGTAGTTACTATATTACCTGGGTTCTATACATACTTGTTACTCAAATACATTTTATATCTTAATTACGTCATACTTCTCTATTGTTTGTCACTATTAGGTTTGTCACATTAGGTTTTTTTTTTCACTAATCGGTGGATAGAATGGTTCCAGAACTCATGACCTGATAGCCATGACGGAAAATTTTAGTATTTGGAAAGAAAAGGTCGAAAATTTTAGTGGATAGGAAAGAGGAAGAATGAGTGAGACCTGAAAGGGAAATAAGATCTCACACAGCTGGGACTGCACAGCTGCCACACTGTGTAGAAGTTACAGAACAACCTCCTCCCTACAGCATTCATTGGTTTAATGTTGGCTTGGTAACCATCACGGAAAATTTTAGTATTTGGAAAGAAAAGGTCGAAAATTTTAGTGGATAGGAAAGAGGAAGAATGAGTGAGACCTGAAAAGGAAAGAAGATCTCACACAGCTGGGACTGCACAGCTGCCACACTGTGTAGAGGTTACAGAACAACCTCCTCCCTACAGCATTCATTCATAACCTATGACCACGCCACGTCGATCTGAAAATACTTTATGATGCCTTTTTAGAACCTGTCTCAGTTTTTCCTTTTGATTGTCTGAAATCTTATACATTTCCTGCAATTTAGCTTTTATTTTGTCTAAAATAATTGCTTTTCCTTCTTCTGCTGTGTTCAGCTTACTGTTACTAAGATTAACACCTTCGTCCCAATACCTCCTATTTTTCAGAACTCGTATAGGCAGCTCCCAAGTTTCATCATCAGTTACTACATGTTTATCACTAAAAGGGACTGTAATTACTCCGGTTATTGGCAAGACCATTTTTAACTGGCTTCTTTCAAAGTCAACAACACTCTGATATTTTGACAAGAAATCTATGCCAATTAAAACCTCAATACTGAGATTGTTTACAATTAAACATGGATGATCAATTAAATTACCATTAATGTTAAAGGGCAGTAAAGCTTCTTGCTTTACCGTTTTTGACACCTTGCCAGTAGCACCAATTATTCTTAGTCCTGATACTCTCATTACTGTAAGCTTGTCTTTACCAGGTAATGCATCAAAGAAGGACTGAGATATTGCACTCACCTCACTTCCACTATCTAAGAGACATTGTACATTGATACCCAACATATTCACTATTATTATAGGGTGGCTTATTCTAGGTTGTACAGGTGGTTCCTCAAATTCATCTAGTAGTTCCTTTTGGATTTGTCTCCAACTAAAGTGATCGACATCTGTCATCATTACATTTAGGTCACAGTGTGTAGGGGTTTCCTGAATTACATTTTCAGCTGCCTTTTCCAGTCGGTCTATTAATTTTAAATGGAAACACCGCACGACTTCATTACATTTAGTTTGCTGAACATGACCCAAATTACTGTAGTCTGAGCGATTCTGCGCCTCCAGACCGGGCATAACATTAGTTACAGCTAAACCACTTTCACCATTATCGTCGGTTTCCTTCTCAAGTGACAACTGGTCACAGCTACTGGGTTCATCGACCCCAAACAGCCTACCCTCTACATTCCCACTTATCTCCTGTCCTAAATCTATTAGTACATTATCAACATCCTGCACAGGCACTTTAGATAAGAGCACATCATCTTCATCGTAAATATAAGCATGAATTTCTTCTGCTTCTTCACCTGTCAATTCAGTATTTTGTAGCTCGTCCCTATCGTTACACTGCTGCGCCTTCTCTTTCTCTTCCCACTTAGAAAGCGTCTCTAACACGGTATCTATCAAATACTGTGAGTGATCTAATATTTCTGTTGTATCCTTAGGTACTACCGACTCTTCATCCACATGTTGAGTTTGAGTATTCTGATCTGTCTTACCAATTCTCTTAACTACTGGCATAGGAAAAGTAACCGCCTGGTGAGCGCCAGTGTCCTCATAGACGGGAACTAGTTTTCCTGCCTCGGCCTACTGCTGTTTCCTCTATTTTCATTATAGTTAACTGGCATAGCATTGCTTTCCGTACTGTGGTTTACATGCATATTTATGTTTGGCACAACATTACTGTCATTTGAATGCCATTGTTGGTTCTGATAATTATTTCCCCAATTCCTACCTCTCTTAGGACGGCGAACACCTACTGTTCTAATGTTTACATTGCCACTTTGCTCGTTCCTAAAATTACTATTATTGTTATTGGCATTTCGGTTATTACGTGCTTGCTCCTCATTGGCAGCAACACGTTCTACACGTTCCAAATACTCAATGAAACGATCCAGATTGTCTCTAGGGGCAGATATAATTCTAGTTTGCCAATACCATGGCAGTTTGGCTTCAAGACCCAGTATAATCACTTCAGGTTTCAGCTTTTCCGCCAAATGTGACAAACGTGAAATCCATGACCTAGCAAACTCTTTAATGGATTCCTTGCCTGCATTGAAGCGTTTCCCACTCCAAAATTCTCTCAACACTTCATTTTGCTTATTGCTAGACCAATACTCATTAATAAAAGCTGTTTTAAATTCCGCTAATGTTTTACATTTCAACATAACATCAGCTGACCAACGCATGGCGTCACCTGCTAAATGGCTTCTAATAAACGAGATTTTCTCTCGTTCAGACCAAGTTGATGGAATCACATCTTCAAAATCGTTCCAGAAATCTAGCGGGTGGATATTTTTGTCTGGATCGAACCGCAAGAACTGCCGACACCCGATAAAAGCGGCGTTTGCAGCTACAACTTGTTGTATATTACCATTACCAGAAGTTACTGAAGCTACTTTACTCTCAATGTTAGCAATGTTAGTACTAATATTTTCTACTTTCATTTCCACATTATCTACTCTTTGTACAATATGGGTAGTATCAGTTTTGATTGCATCTATGTCTGCTTGACATATGTTTACTTTTATGTTAACATCTTTAAACCTATCTGAGCACAGTTCAGATTCCGCCTCGATCTTTTCTGTTAACTTGTGCTCCAGCTTCGCATCTTCCATTTGGAAGTCTTTGCGAACCTCAGCAACTTCGGATTTAACTGTTTTATACATTTCAGAAAACTGTTGAGCAACCTTTTTCTTAATATCCTCATGGTTGTAATCAATTTTATAATTCAAACTGTCTAGATCCTCTTTCAACTTATTGCAACCAGCCTTGAAGGTATCGTCCATTACCTCCAATCGTTTATTAAAATTTGTTTGGCTGGCCACAATCTCAGACTTTAATTCAGCATTACTGTTTTTGACCTCAGTTATTTCAAACTTTAACTCAGCATTACTGCTTTTGACCTGTTCACTTATTTCAGACTTTAATTCAGCATTATTGGATTCTAATTTATTGTCCATTGCCTCAAACCGCATATTAAAATTTGTTTGACTGGCAGCTATTGCTTGTAATATAACATTTAGATCAACAGCCCCAGCATCTTTGGGTTGCTCACGAGCTGGCTTTTTATCACACTCAGATGACGAAAAACTAGCTCCAATACCAGAATCATCAAAACTACATGAAACTTCTGATTGATTAGTCATATCTAACTGCTCCTTCTTAAACTCTACCATCTCTGATGACTGTTTCATTTTTAATTCATCAGAGAAACTATCATCCCATAAATTTACAATTTCTACTCTCCGCTTTACTACAGGGGTCTCTATTATTGAATCATTTCCCCTTCGCACACTACTGTCCGGAGACAATACTCCATTTTTCACTTTAACATTACTACTTTCATGCATATTTACACTCGAACCGTTGTCTGCATTTACAGTTCCCTCAACAGACATAGGTTCTGATATAAGTTTAACCTCAGTTTCTTTTGACGGTTCCATCGCCGACAGTCTTTTAGTGCAGGTTAGTAAAATTTTTAACAGCTTTTCACTTAACTTAGTTCCTTCTGCACGACGTATGGCGTCGCCGGCGCGGCGTACCAGGATTCCTGATGCGACGTGGCACGTTGAACTGTAGACGGCTCTCCGACGGCTGTTGTGTGTTTGCGTGGCCCGCAATTGCAGGCTCTGCGCCGGCTGCTCCAGCGGACGACTGCGGTGCGGCGAGACTGGCTTCTCGCGATGCCGGCAGCACCGCTAGACTCAGTACCAGCTCCGTCAATCCAGATGCGTTGTTAATCCAATTTCGTCGTCCACATTCACACGTAACACATTCACTGTTCTATTACTCAGCTGCGTGTCGCATTCCACTCGCGAATCCGAATAGTTAAAAATCACTTTCACTTAGTTGATTTCCCGGCCGATGCACCATATGTGGAGCGGCGTGTGTATTTGTTGAATAATCTTTTACTGTATAAATGTTTGAGTGTTGTAACATTTCCCGGCCGATGCACCATATGTGGGGCGGCGTGTGTATTTGTTGAATAATCTTTTACTGTATAAATGTTTGAATGTTGTAACATTTCCCGGCCGATGCACCATATGTGGGGCGGCGGATGAGTTTGTAAAAATAATTTGCTGCATAGATGCTTGCATGTTGAATCAGTTTCTGGCTTTTAGAATGTTGTTAATGCTGTCTTTCGGCGTTCTCAACACTGGCTCTCTATTTACTTTTTGGAACCCAGAAAGTGATTTAATAAAACATGGAACCAGTAATAGAGATCCTAGTGCCCACTTCATTTGAGATACAATTATAGCTGCAACTTATAGCTCTGAGGAATTAGGAGATTGTCCGGGATTTCTAATCAAAAACGGTTTTCCAAAATAGTTGAGTATATTCTGAAATTCACTGATAAAAAACACAAGTATCCCTACAACCTAACTAACAGAGCAGTTCAGAGTCTAATGCGCTGATGCAACTATAAATGTCCGAATTAAATGTTAAAAAGAATGCTCGCCATAATTTGATGAAAATATTTCATCAAACGCCACGCTAAATATTTGGTAGAATGTCTGTCCCGCGACGGCACGTGAAAATACGACAATACGCAAACTGAAGCTAGATAATGAAAATCATTCCAGAATTAACACTTCACATGAAATGTTTTCATGGTTCCGCGTATCTCTAGTAACTTAATACGGCACCCGAGGCTGTTTGTAGCAGTGACACTGATGCGACGCGGCTCCCGACACAGATGGTGTGTCATTCAGCGTCTGGAGAGAACTGGGGCCTTGCTTCCTCGCGTAGCGTCCTTATATATAAAGCCGCGGTGCGGACGGCTAAGGGAACGCCTGATCTTTTCGGCTCTCTCGACTAGCCGCTGGGCTAGTAACGCACCACTTCAAGTTACATAATAATTTATAGCTTCTTTTGCTTATGGCCGATGAAGCTTTTAATTTAAACGTGCATTCAGCACGCAGGTAAGTATTGATAATAAAATTTTGACGTGGCTAAGTTAAATACTTTGGGCTAGAGAATTAATTAAATTACATTGCAAGCAGTAGATGAGCTCTGAACTGCCCCTTTTGAGATCCGCTATCGCTATAATTTTATAGGTATTAAAAAGAAACTTTACACATCTTCATAATCATAGCAGACCTCCAACCTATTTAAATCTAAACATCCTAGCCTTATTTATTAACCTACTTAATCTATCTTGCTTCCTTCAGTTTTGAGACGAAAACCACAAAATCATGAATTTCCACTAAAATCTTAATTTGTGAAATCCAAAGTACTGTTTTTATTAAATCATTATGAAAGATAAATCTAAATATAAATTTTGAAGTCTCTAGCTCTTTTCTGTTGCGCCAATGATTTTTTTAGAAAAACGTCCAAATTTTGAAAATGGCTGAAGTTATCGAACTAATATTTAACACACATTAATTTAGTATTATTTCTGACATGCTAGAAAAGTTTTAGTTCATTTGCTTGATTTTTAAGGTATTGCGCAACATTTATGACGTCAGAGCTAGTTACAGCAGACTGGCTGGCACACAATGGAAACTGATGTGAATTTACTACAGCGTGAGTAGGCTGCTTTCCTTCAGTCTGCTATTAGCTTTCATAGGCAATGTCAGCAGATGAATTTCGTTCGCCTCTGTACAGTGATTTAAATGTAGCTGAAAGCAAAATAGTTCCTGTAACAAAAATAATTTATCCGAAAGTAAACCATTACGAGAACAGCAGTGAAACTGTGATGTCTATCACATAGTTAAAATACATAAGAGCAATACTAAGTAACGATAAGAACTGTGTGCATTTCGTGAAATCAGTAGTAGGAGAGGCGAACGGGGAACCCAGTTGTCGGAAGGTCCTGAGAAAGTACAGCCAAACAGCAAGAAACTCGCATACAAGACGATATTTTGAGTAATTCCAGAGTTATGCCTCTGCGTTTTTAGGCCATAACAGGTAAGGACACTAGAACACATCGAATCATTTCAGAAACTAATCTCTAGGTTTGCTTCAGGTTAGTACAGCTTCCCGAAAGTGTAATAGAGACGGTACGGGAACTTAAAGAGCTGTCTTTGGATGAAAGGTGACGCTTAATCGAAACGCTGGTGGATACATTCAGAAGACCATCTGTGGCTGAATTTAGCTACGTCAGCTGGCAGCTATGGCCTGAATACTTTGGGAGCGACCAATGCAAAATATTTTATATCCTGCCTCTCCTTCCTTTACGTCTTCATTTGACCACTTAAAAAGTGACTATAGACAGGGTAGTCAGCTTGAAGGTTACCACTTCATATCTTCCCAAAAGCATTTGCTAAATACCCTGTGTTTTTATTTATGTTCTCCTAACCATTTCATGACAGTTTTAATTAACCCGCCAGTCTGGACATTGTCAGTAGTGTTCCTAAGGCTAAAAGATTTCTTAATTTCTTTTTATGTTCTTTCACTGACGAAACAAATCGCAACACCAAAAAATAATTCAGGTAACGTAATGCAATGTTGGGAATACATATGTCTAGGCAACATAATTGATTAACATTGCATGATCACAGATTAATGCAAGTGCGAGGTAAGCCATTGCAAATATGAAATGCTGGTCCATTAACAACTGCTGTAACTGCCCAAATATTACATGAAAGCACGCAAATTCGTAGGCATTTTGTTGTGCAAGTGCTGGATGTCAATTTCTAGGATGGAGTTCCACGCCTGCACCACTTTGTTGCTCAATTAAGGGACGGTTAATGCTGGTTGTATGTGGTATTGATGTCCGATGATGTCCAGTATGTGATCGATTGGAGACAGATCTGGTGATCAAGTAGGCCAAGGTGACATCTCGACACCCTGTAGAACATGTTAGGTTACAGCAGCGGTACGTTGGCGAGCGTTATCATTTTGGAAAACACCCCTTGGAATGCTGTTCAGGAATGGCTGCACAACTGGTCGAATTACCACACTGGCGTAAAATTAGCAGTCAGAGTGCTTGGGATAAACACGAGAGCGCTCCTGCTTTCATGCGGACTCGCACCCCAGAACATAAGTACAGGTGTAGGTCCAGTGTGATAGCACGTAGACAGATTGGTTGTAGGCCCTAAACTGGTCTTCTCCTTACCAACACACCACGATCGTTGGCACCGAGGCTGAACCAGCCTCTATCAGAAAACGGAACAGACCTCTACCCTGCCCTCCAATGGGCTCTCGCTTGCCTCCACTGAAGTCAAACACAGCAGTGGTTTGCGGTCGGTGGAATGCACGCTACACGGCGTCTGGCTCGGAGCTATCCTTGAAGTAATCGATTTTTAACAGTTCGTTGTGCCATTGTGGTGCCGCCTGCTGTTCAGATTGCTGCTGCAAGGCTGTACGTCTCGTAAGAGCCATACGCCGACAACGATGGTCTTCGCTGTCGGTAGTGTCATGTAGCCGTCCGGACCTCTTGCGACTGTGTATTCTCATGCTCACCACTGCCAGAAATAATGTACACGCGCTACATTCCTACCAAGTCTTTCTGCAGTATCGCAGAAGGAAAATACAGCTTGTTGTAGCTCTATTAGACGACCTCGTTCAAACTCATTGAGGTGCTGACAATGGCATATTTGTCGCCTTGAAGGCATTCTTGACAAACATCAAGTCACCACTCGAACAGTCCACGGGTATACTGCCGGTTAATAGTGTCCAACGGGCACAATGTTTCGGCGGTCAGACATGTCGCCATCGTCAGGTGCGCTGACGAACTGAGCTCCTGAGGACGGGCAGCCGATTTAAATCCCCTCCCCCCGCGGGCCGCTCTCTTCGCCATCCGCGCCGGCGTCAAGTCACCACTTCCAGTCTCAGAGGTAATTTTAAAGCAAAACCTGATTTGCATCCTCATAGTGGTGCTGCTTGCGCCACTCTTTTGTGACTGGCGTGAAATCTGAGCAGGTACCATCTTTCAGAAGTAGAAAAACGCCTGATAACTTCCCTTTATGTTGCACAACTTCTTCTTGGTGTTGTGATTTTTTTTTTTTTTCGTCAGTGTATCCTGTAAGTCATACCTACTTTTTTGTAACTATTTGATACTCACTTGTTGGAATTAATCAGTTTGAGTTGCATTTTGACGCGCCTGTTTCTGTTCTAGAAAAACATACGTCAGATTTCAAGTTTCTCTTGCGCAAACTGTCAGCGAATCTTTCTATTAGTCTGTAATATTTGGATGTTTTCTCCTCCATCCTAATTCCTTTCTTTTGTGTATGATCACAGATTTTCTTAAGAGCTTTTCGCTCTTGCTTCTCAGTTAACGTAGCTTTAGAATGATTTCCGACTGCTATGGTTGCAGTTGCGTGTAGCGCTTCCGCTCAACCAACGGCGTTATCATATAACAGATTCGCATTTCGTGAATTTGATTCCCGATACCTCCAGAGATTTCTTCTTTGCTGGGAGGACTGCAACAGAGTGCACTGTCCCTGGTGAGGGCCACTGAGAAGCTATTTGACCGAGAAGTATCGGCTCCACATCAAGAAAGCTGGCAACAGTCGGGAAAGCCGGCCGGAGTGCGGTTCTGGGCGCTACAGCCTGGAGCCGAGCGACCGCTCAGGTCGCTGGTTCGAATCCTGCCTCGGGCATGGATGTGTGTGATGTCCTTAGGTTAGTTAGGTTTAATTAGTTCTAAGTTCTAAGCGACTGATGACCTCAGCAGTTAAGTCGCATAGTGCTCAGAGCCATTTGAACAGTCGGGAGAGCAGTGTGTCGACCCAACGCCCCCCCCCCCTCCCCCCTAATACGCATTCAGTGAAGCCATTGGCAGAGAGTGGCACAGTTGTCGGTCGATACCGATAGATCAGTCTGAGGCTGTTGATGGACTTTACGGGTTTGCTTTTGTGTGGTGGTTCCCTGTGATTTTGCCAATCTTTTGAAATTTGGTTGCTGCTTCTTAGGCAGTACCCCTACCGAATCGTGATGCCAGTACGATCTCCTCAACGTATGTGAAGAAGGATACTTTAAATAATTCCACACCATACGATTAATGGATGTCGATTTCTTACGTACTTTGGTTTCTCATGTGGTATCTTACCTATGAAACTAAGGCGCACAGTTTTTAGGACACATTTAGTTTCTTCTTTAATCTTATTAATACCTGCTGAATCAGCAGCGAAAGCTAGGAATTTAATAATGGTTTTTTATCCATAGTATCAGATATTTATGACTTTCGTGGCGTGTTCTCCATCTGAAACTAAGTAAAACAGAAGATTAGACGTATTGTTTCCTTTTCAAAGACCTATTCGTACGGGATGTAAAATGTTGCCTGGCAATGGCAAGAAGAGCGTGTCTGAAGAAGAGAAATTTGTTAATATCCTTCTCTGAAAGGATATGTGTGGTGTGTATCCGTGCATGGGAGAGAAACATGGATGTTACACAGTTCACACAGTTTATTTGCATGTGTTTTTGTAAGATTCACTAATATCATGAAATTATGGGAACACATATGCGAAAGAGAAAAGAAATATAAATTCTGGTTAAAGAAAAAGAAAGGAAAAAGGAAAAGCAAAAATAAATAAAAACCGCGCAATCTGCGACGCGCTCTCCCATCCGCGGAGGTCAGAAGTAGAATAGATCGTAGGCGGTTGAAACTCAGACACCGCCGGAGGAGGAGGGGTGGGTGCCCTCTGAGCCAGGCACCCCCCAACTCATTGGAGGTCTAACAAAGACCACTCGAAGATTGTTAGCAAATAATGTTCGGTAACGTGGCGTGTTTTCGAGAGCTGCATGGGCTGTTCGTAAATAGGTCCAGAAGTCGAGGCGGGATTTAGGTGCCTCATGAAAGAGATAAGCGACCGCCCACCCTTTGACCCACGTAACAGCATGACATTTGGCGGCGGAAAATGTCGGACCTCCGGGTATAGAAACATTCGAGGTTCGATTGTGTCTGGTGGCACCCGGAGGTAGCAGGCAATGATTTGCTGCACGAAGCGCCATACATCTTGCGATGAGGCGCATGTCAGACGGTGTTCATCAGTGTCCAGTTGCTGGCAAAGGAGACAAAGAGGGGATTCTGACAAGCCAATGTTGTGCAGGCGCTGCTTCGTGGCAAATTTCCTGCTTACTATGTGATAACACAGTGCCCGGACGTTCGTAGGGAGGAAGGGCTGGTGGACGGTAGTCCACACTATGGGCCACTGGGTGGAGGGATGTTTGGTCTCCATCACATTCCGGGGAACACAGCGCAGCAACAGGCTGTAATAACCCTTAGTCCTAGGTGGGCGTGTATCTGGGAGACTGGTATGTATGTAACTGTAGTCGACGAAAAAGGTCGAAATATGGGGCAAATAAGGCACGATATGGCCGACAGACATCGGTGGTGAGGTGGAAGCAGGTAGGAGGACCTCAAGCAAGCTGCGTATTAGAGATGTACCCTGGCCCGTCCACTGTTTTTTCAGGGTACACATGTACAAGGCTGCAGCTCGCATACGGACATTGACGAGTCCGACGCCACCATACCGTGAGGGCAGGGTAAGTGTCTCATAACGGACTTTAAACATTGAACCAGCCGTGAAAAAAAATGGCTCTGAGCACTATGGGACTTAACATCTTAGGTCATCAGTCCCCTAGAACTTAGAACTACTTAAACCTAACTAACCTAAGGACATCACGCAACACCCAGCCATCACGAGGCGGAGAAAATCCCTGACCCCGCCGGGAATCGAACCCGGGAACCCGGGCGTGGGAAGCGAGAACGCTACCGCACGACCACGAGATGCGGGCAAACCAGCCGTGAGATAATAGCCAAAAGCCGCCTGAAGGTTGCGCCCAATTACAGTTGGCAGAGGGAGAACTTGCGCGATGTGAACCAATTTTGATGCCACATAACCCGTTGAAGTGTGTCCTGGCGGCGCAAGAGATTCTGGTGGACGTCGTTGCGGATGACGTGTAACAGGCGACGGAAATTCGTTGCCGCTGTGCGTGTGACCGTGGGGGTAAAGGTAATGCCCAGGTACAGGAAAGTCCACACAAGCTGCAGGGGTGCCACTTCACCCTCCTGGAGGCCTCGTCCAATGTGCATTGCAGAAGATTTGGTGACATTCGTGGCACTGCCAGCGGCAGCCCCATAACGGGTAATCAATTCGAGGACTTCCCGAATCTCAGAGCCGAAGCGAATGAGGAGGAGGAGGTCATCAGCATATGCCCGACAGCGAAAAGTATGTTGGCGTAGGGTGAGCCAGAGAGCTTGGTCGTCAATTCCCCAATAAGGGCCTCAAGAGCAATGGCATACAGGAGGGTAGAGAGGGGGCGCCCCTGCCGTATCGAACGGCAGATAGGTACCGGCCATGCTAAACGTCCATTGACTTGGACACGTGAACTGGCACTGTCGTAAAGACGCCGGATGACGTCGAGAAACGGAGGGGGGATGCCCATTCAGGCTGCCACCGAAAACAGGAAATGATGACGCACTTCATCGAAGGCGCTGTCGGAGTCTATAGAGACGACCGCTGCCCGGAGTCTGCAGGCCGCCGCTATCGCAATTAAGTCGCGGCATTCCCCTGTGGCAGTCTGTATGTTAACCTGTCCGCCAGGCGTCGTTTGCTCTGGCGAGAGGATATGAGGGAGTGTAGTTCGGAGCCGCAGTGCCAGTAAGCGCGCGAAAATATTGTAATCGGCATTGAGTAGGGTGAGTGGTCTGTAACTCGTGACCATCGAACCACGGGCTGGTTTGTGGACTGGTATAATGATGCCCTCAGCAAAGGCGGGTGGGATTGCTTGGTCAGATGTCATCAGTTCTTGATACATAGTCGTCCACCGTGGTGCCATGAGGTCCCGAAAGGTACGTTAAAAGTCAATCGGTAAGTCGTCAATGCCGGGCGATCTGTTGACTGCACCCTTGGCGATTGCGTTGTTGACTTCGTCTAGCGTGACCGCCACTGCCAAAGCATCCGCCTCCGTGTGGGGGAGGGTGCGCTTGACGTAATGCAAAATGCAGTCGTCTGCTGGAGTTTCAGCGTCTTCATCACTATAAGTATGACGGTAGTGCTCGACGAATGTGTGGACGATGTCATTCTGAGTGGTCACCTGCGTTCCATGAGGCGTGGTCAGAGTGCTGATGATCTGCCGACGACACCTTCGTTTGTCGGACACTATATCATGCATGGATGGAATTTATAAATCCGCGTGATCGTGGCGCCGCGTCCGTATCACGACCCCTTGCAATTTCCGGCGTGCCAGCGCAATTATCTTCGCCTTAGTTCTTTGCCGTTCCAACTGGTTGTCCGGGGTTGGCGGTTGAGCATCCAGATCTCGGAGAATCGCGTAATAGAAGTCAACAGTGGTGCGATGCCAGTCGGCCATGTCCTTCCCGTATCTCATCAGTGTCCTCCGGATCGCCGGCTTGGCGCAGTCCAACCACCATGTCAATGTCGAGTGGTAGCGGGGAAGGCGTCGTTCGCAGGCTGTCCACGTTTCAGTGACTTGTTGGCGACACGCCAGGTCATGCAAGTGTGAGGTATTGACTTTCCATGGCGCATGGCTGCGCCATACTGATTGCGGCGGAAGGAGGACCGTACAGATGTAAGCGCAATGGTAGGAAAAGGCCAGCGGCCAGCCTTCGGCGCCCCGTATCGCAGATCGAAGAGTTTGTGAGACATGTATCCTGTCTAGTCGGCTTGCGGAATGACTTGTAAGAAAGGTATGGCCAGAAAGGTCGCCGTGTTGTACTTCCCAGGTATCGTGAAGCAGGAGGTCTCGCACCACTATACGTAGGCCTGGCATGTAGTATAGTGGGAAATCTGATCTTTAGGATGCAGAACGCAGTTAAAATCACCTCCTAGTAGGTAATGGTCATAACGCCCTAAAAACAGGGGAGCGTAGACATTAATGATGCGTGTCCCCATGGCAGTGAGTGCCATGCCCCGATCTGATGGAAGGAAGGCGACATCGGTCACAGAAATCCCGTGGCGGACGTAGATGGCCACCCCGCGGCCCATAGGATTACTCGCGGAGGCGTGGGCGGTATAGCCATCGATATCGGGGAGACTAGCCAAGTGAACTTCCTGCAGAAGGGCGAAATCAATATCCGAAGCCCAGAACATCTCCTGCATAAGGCGGATTTTCACCCTGGAACGGATGTTGTTGGTGTTGATGGTTGCTATCCGGTAGGCCTGGTGTCGGATTGCTGGAGGCTGGTCCACTCCGCCGTCCGCGCAAGGGTGTGGGTGTCGCAGCGGAACGTTATCCCGCTGGCCCGCAGGGGAGTCTGGGAAGAGTTTGATTAGTGGAGCGGCCGTGACGGCGCATGGTCCCGTAACGGCTCCTGCTCCTTGAACTCCTCCTCGTGCCACGCCGTGGAAGCGGAAACTGGTGTATAGTTCATTTTGTCTGTAGAAGATGTTGTAATAGTGCGTGGTGTAGTGTCGCCTGTGATACGTTCATGATTTAGTTCAGCGTCAGCACGGGGCGCAGGCACACCGATAGATGTCTCCGCGCTCATTACGCCTTCGTCAACAGTAGCGGGTTCTGAGGCCTCGTGCTGGTCGACGGTTACGTCCTCCTCGACTTGTAACGTCCCCTCTTGGCCGGAAACGGTGTGACGTCTTCGCTTGCGACGTTTCGGGGAACGTTATTTCCTTGTGCGACCCTCCGTGTCCGACGACGGAAGGGAGTCGCGTCGTTCTGGCAGAAAGGGCGCTGTAGGAACGATGAGCGAGTCGATCTCCATCGTGTTTCCGAGATCAGGGTCAGCGTCCGGTTGCGCCGGCATCTTCGGAGCGGCGTCGAGGGCCGGCTGAGGCGGCGGGTCGTCCGAGGCGGTCTCCGTCGGTGTCTGGTCGGGCTCGTTGGTGGCGTCGTTTGTGGTGACTGGGCGACGTTACAAAGTGGTAGGAGAAGCTAGAGCAGCGGCATAGGTCACCGGTAGCACTGTAGGTTGCGACGTTGGTGGTTCTTCGGCAGCTGGAAGTTGCGTAATACGCCGTTGTAGGCATTCGGATCTAAGGTGGCCCTCTTTGCCGCACCCGGAACAGGTCCGAGGCTGGCCGTCGTATATAACTATTGCACGGCATCCGCCGATCTGTAAGTAGGACGGGACGTGGCTTCGGAGATCTATGGTGACCCGTCGGACCCCGTTTAGGACAGGATACGTCTGAAACTCTGTCCACTTCTCCGTAGTGTGGCCGTGGACTGTGCCGTATGGGCGTAGTGCCGCGACGACTTCCTAAGCCGGAAGTTGGAATGGCAATTAGAAAATGCGTATCGTTCGCATACCTAAGCCTGCGTGGTCGACGGTTACCTCCCCCACATTGCCATCAGCGTGACAGAAGCGGAGCCCCCGTTTGGTCTCACGTAGTATGCGTTCGCACGCCACGTCGTTAATGATTTTCACATAGACCGTGCTGCTCACGATAGACAAATGTATGCCGATAATATCGGTCGCCGGGATCTTCACTTCCTCTCGCAGAAAACGCTCCACCTCGAGTGCTTTGGGTCGGGCATAATCGTCGCAGAAAGTAAATCGGAGTGTTGATTTACGGTAACGGTTCGCCATGGATCGTACAAGGTAAGCCGGCACTTAAGCAACGGCTGTCAGAAAGTAAACAAGGCGAGCTCGCGCGCCGCACAAAGTCAACACGTACGCGTCAGCTCTGTTGCCCTGCCGATGGCAGACTACCACTCTGCTACCGGGGGCGGACAATTAGGGGAGTGCACTTAACAGCCCTATCAGTCAACCAAATCAGTAACAGCTTGGACTTCACAGGCTTAAGCATTGTCCTACAAAATGATTGTCAGGTCCTGCAGAAAGTGTCATCACTTTTGTCTCTGAGCTGGTCGTAGGTTGTGTTCCAAAAGTAAACAGCAAAGAGACAGAAATGGTGACACCTTCTGCAGGACCTGACCATCATTTTACAGGACAATTCTCAAGCACGTACAGTGCAACTCCCATGACTTAAGCCCTCGTAAGTTCAACTCTGTTTCCAAACTGAATGAAACACTTCATGGCATCCGCTTCTGAACAGCTACAAATTCGTCGGGCAATAGACCGCGCCGCTGGAACTGTCAACTGAACTTACACTGCTAAGAGTATCCCACGACTTCCACATCGCTGGCAACGGAATGTACATAATGCTGATGACTACTCTGAAGGACAGTAAAACTTTGAAACTCGTATCTATTTTGTACGAGCTGTAAATAAATAGTTACCACTATTAAAGTTCCAACCCTCGTAGATTTGTTAGTAATAACTTTGTTGAACGGAGAAAGCCACATATTTTGTGATGTATGGCGAGAAGTGGTTACGGATAAAACTCAATAGATCTGCCTAATCCATCGAACAAGAGAGATGCACTGAAGCGAGCCTATACTGCACGAGTCCCCCCACCCCCGGAAGTGGTTGTACTGCTTTCTTCCATCACGTGGCCTCATCGCATCGTGTCAGGTACGCTGGTTTGTTGTTCCGTTACATACCGTAGCTTGCACACTGTTATGAGCGTCACCACGCAATTATATTTCTCTATTTTTTAAAGAAAACATAATTATATCAGAAACTTCAGCGTCAAATGATACAGCAATGTTCGAGTTATTTTTCGACATAATCAACATCACTGTTGAGATATTTGCCATATGGTGTTATAAACTTCCGTCTTCCTGTGTTGTAAAAGCATACCGCCCGGAATAAAAAAAATCATGTGACTGTCGTCTTTACTTTTCCGTCATGTGGAAATGCTGAGTGGCTGGAGTCCTTTTCAGGTGCTAGAAACGATGGAAACTACTGGTAGCAAAATGAGCACTATACGGTGGACGGTGAAACAGTTTACAACGAACGCCTTCACTGCAGTCGAGCGCCGAACCGTATGCTGACAACCAATGTCACGTATCAGCACAGTACCTGCACTGAGCGTTTCACGGCTCTTCGTTTGAGTGGCCCGTCGCAATTTCCGCCGTGTATCACAGTAAGAGTCAGAGTTCATTGTTTCACCTCTTGGTAGGAAGCCAATGTGCATAACGCCCGTCCTCTCACATTCCGTTGCGAAACAGTCTGTTTGAACTTCGTCTTGACCGAAGATCCACTGTGACGTCAAAGGGTCGAGTGCTGCTTCATTTTTGGGGTAAAGTGAGCAAGCCACGTCCCGCTGATCGTGACGATCCCCTCTAGGAAGTCTTCGCCGTCATCACGATACTGCTGCAGACACGTCAAATGCTGCTCCTAATAGGTTTATTTTGTATTGGCGTGACAGCTTCATCGGCATCCACTTCAGGCACGTTTTGATGAATAGCATGTGCTTCGTGACAATATCATGTACACTGACGTGCGTTCGGCAAAGCCTATATAAGACAACAGCTGTCTGACGCAGTTGTTAGATCTGTTACTGCTGCTACAATGGCAGGTTATCAAAAAAAATGGTTCAAATGGCTCTGAGCACTATGGGACTCAACATCTTAGGTCATAAGTCCCCTAGAACTTAGAACTACTTAAACCTAACTAACCTAAGGACATCACACACACCCATGCCCGAGGCAGGATTCGAACCTGCGACCGTAGCAGTCCGGCGGTTCCGGACTGCAGCGCCAGAACCGCTAGACCACCGCGGCCGGCGGCAGGTTATCAAAATTTAAGTACGTTTGAACATGGTGTTGTAGTCGGAGCATGAGGGATGGAACACAGCATCACCGAGATAGCGATGAAGTGAGGATTTTCCCGTACGACCATTTCAAGAGTGTACCGTGAATATCAGGAATCCGGTAAACCATCAAATCTCCGACATCGCTGCGACGGGAAAAAGGATCCTGCAAGAAGAGAACCAACGAGGACTGACGAGAATCTTTCAACGTGACGGAAGAGCAACCCTTCCGCAAATTGCTGCAGATTTCTGTGCTGGGCTATCAAAAAGTGTCAGAGCGCGAACCATTCAACGAAACATCATCGATAGAGGCTTTCGGAGCCGAAGGCTCACTCGTGTAGCCTTGATGACTGCACGACACAAAGCTTTACGCCTCGCCTCGGACCGTAAACACCGACATTGGACTGTTGATGGCGGGAAACGTGTAGCCTGGTCGGTCGAGTCTCGTTTCAAATGGTATGGAGTGGATGGACGTGTACGCATATGGGGACAAACCCTTCAATACATTGACCCTGCATGTCAGCAGGGGACTGTTCAAGCTAGTGGAGGCTCAGTAATGGTGCGGGGCGTGTGGAGTGTGAGATCTCTACTACCAAGGGAACCTCCCCATCGTACCCCCCTCAGATTTAGTTATAAGTTGGCACAGTGGATAGGCCTTGAAAAACTGAACACAGATCAATTTAGAAAACAGGAAGAAGTTGTGTGGAACTATGAAAAAAATAAGCAAAATATACAAACTGAGTAGTCCATGTGCAACATAAGGAACATTAAGGACAACTTCTGTGAAGGAGCGCCGTGGTCTCGTGGTTAGCGTGAGCAGCTGCACAACGATAGATCCTTGGTTCAAGTCCTCCGTCGAATGAATATTTTAATTTTTTATTTTCAGACAATTATGTGACGCACATGCCGTCACCAGTGTCGTATAGAATACATCAGACGTGTTTTCCTGTGGAGGAATCGGTTGACTTATGACCTTGCTATCAAATGTTATCGGTTCCCATTGGAGAGACACGTCCTTTCGTCTACTAATCGCACGGTTTTGCGGTGCGGTCGCAAAACACAGACACTAAACTTATTACAGTGAACAGAGACGTCAATGAACGAACGGACAGATCATAATTTTGCGAAAAAAAGAAGTAAATTTTTCACTTGAGGGAAGACTTGAACCAAGGACCTCTCGTTTCGCAGCTGCTCACGGTAACCACTGGACCACGGCGCTCCTGTGTCTACGCTGTACATGAAGTTGCTTATCTTGCACATGGACTACTCAGTTTGTATATTTTGCTTATTTTTTTCATAGTTCCGCACAACTTCTTCCTGTTTTCTCGATTGATCTGTGTTCAGTTTTTCAAGGCCTATGCACTGTGCCAACTTATAACTAAATCTGAGGTGGGTGCGATGGGGAGGTTCCCTTGTAAGAAGAGAGGAATATGTAACAGATCTACTAAGGAGACTGCCTATACCACACTTGTCCGTCCCCTTTTAGAGTACTGCTGAACGGTGTGTCATCCTTACCAGATATAACTGACGGAGTACATCGAGAAAGCTCAACAGCACGTTTTGTATTATCGCGAAATATGGGAGAGAGTGTCACTGAAATGATACAAGATTTGGGCTGGACATCATTGAAAGAAAGGCGTTTTTCGTTGCGATGGAATCTTCTCACGAAATTTCAATCACCAACTTTCTCCACAGAATGCAAAAATATTTTGTTGACACCGACCTACATAGGGAGAAACGATCACCACGATGAAATAAGGGAAATCAGAGCTAGTACGGAGAGAGAAGGATTTTCGTTCGTTCCGTGCACTATACGAGTTGGAACCATACAGAATTGAGAAGGTGGTTCGATGAACCCTCTGCCAGTCACTTAAATGTGATTTGCAGAATATCGATGCAGATGTAAATGTAGATGAGAGATGTGGGACCCCTAATACGTCTAGATATGACTCCGACGGATGACACTTACGTAAGCATCCTGTCTGATCACCTGCATCCGTTCATGACCATTCTGCATTCCGACAGACTTGGGCAATTCCAGCAGGACAATGCGACACCCGCAACGTTCAGAATTACTACAGAGTGGCTCCAGGAACACTCTTCTGAGCTTAAACACTTCCGCTGGCCACCTAACTCCCCAGACATGAACACTATTGACCATAACTGGGATGCCTTGCACCGTGCTGTTCAGAAGAGATCCCCACGCCCTCGCACTCTTACGGATTTGTGGACAGCCCTGCAGGATTCATGGTGTCAGTTCCCCCCAGCACTACTTCACACATTTGTCGAGTCCATGCCACGTCGTGTTGCGGCATTTCTGCTTGCTCGCATGGGCCCTACACGATATTAGACAGGCGTACTAGTTTCTTTGGCTCTTCAGTGTAATAAGGACAGCATCATCTGTGGAAAATGGTTGCTGAGATCCATAATCGTGGAGCGACGGTTTTTATAATGCTCTTCCGCACCAACTCTACAAGGTTTTCCTCGCTTGTAGATAGTCATCATGGGCTCTATTCAACATGGACCCTTTGATGATCTTCGGAAAACGGGCTACACCAGGGACACACCATCCGTTTGTCCACGACCTTTGGGCCGCACATCTAACCATGAATTTCGAGAGGCGTTGTGTTTTGTAAATTAAAAAAAAAAATCAGACCATTCCTCGCAGTAGGTGAGAGACAGAATAAGAGCTGCCATTTTCTGCGCCTGCTGCAGCTATGCCGCAAACGGTGGAGAATTGTACGGCCCTCAAAATATGCTTCTCAATGTTCGTCGACAAGAATATTTTTTTTACTGTTCAACTTTGTGTACTCTCTTACATCTCCATCAGAGCAACTAGACGCGCGCTATTGTGCATTCGTAATTTCGTCGAAATGCTGGCCGTGTGTAAAAGCATAATTCTGGGGGAATCTCTTGTTCGTGTAGCATACGAAACGCAATTCCTGTGTTTTGTTCTGTAGCGCGCTGAGCTTACGTTTTAAGGCGATTGTCTGCAATGATAGATGTTGACTCCGTTGGAAGCACAATAAAATTTGTCGATTATTACAGAGAAGTCATTTGGAATACCACTTCTAAAAATTATTTAAGTAATAATTTCGTGTGAGCTATGTTCCGGACGAAATGTCTCCGATCATATCACTGTAAAGAATAATTCTCGAAGTAGGAAAACAAAGAAGAAGCCAAAAATGTGAAAAGTGTTAATGAAATCTGTGCAGGAATATTCATATTATGGCGGCTTAATAGCACAACAACTGAGGAGCCTGACATTCGAACAACAGAAAAGATGGGTTAGGTGCAGCTCCCCACCATACGATTAGAAAATGATAAAAAGGACACTGATGAAGGAAAACGCACTAAATTGGGAAATACCATCTCCGCTTTTCGCATCTATGGCGTTACCGAATTTGTCGAATACGAGGGAGTTAGTCTACATACAAACTCTTCTGAGTGATGTTAACAGAATCTTCCGTCGCTTCTTGGTAGAACAACATTACACTAAATGAAAAACACGTTTCAGTAAATGTCTGAAGATGGCCTCGTAAGCCGAAAACCGGTTAACAATAAAAGTAATATTTATATACTAAGATGGTATCTGTTCTCTCGAATGTCCGAAAGAACAGATACCATCTTAGTATATATATATGTAAGGCTCACCGGCCACTTGACCATCTTCTTCTGTGCAGATGCACAAACAGTGCCCGAACTCTCATAGGAATCGGCATCGCGCCGCGAGTAATGACTATAATGGGCGGGGGCACTACGAATGTAGTGCGGGACAATACGTTGAGAATGTGGGTTTCGCGGGAGGCGTGCCAGAGATAAATCCTTGCAGTGGCGCTATCCTCTGTGTCCTAGGTTACTCAGATGGATAGAGCGTCTGCCATGTAAGCAGGAGATCCCGGGTTCGAGTCCCGGGCGGGGCACACATTATCATCCGTCCCCGTTGACGTATGTCAACGCCTGTCAGCAGCTAAGGGTGTTAATTTCATTGTAGAAGTAATACTGTAGAAGAAAAGCAAACTGGTGCTTTTCATTTATTCTTCTGACTGAAGTTGCGTAAACAATGTTTTGTAAAATAAGACAGAAATGACATATTTAAAATCAGTTACCCATCATAGAACAACTGAAAACATCCATTAATTATATGTGAGTTTTACGAAAATTTGCTGAAATTCTTTGTTCTGAAAAGCGAAATAAGTATCTTAAACTGATTAATAAGTCACCGGTTGCAGCTAACGATGCTTGTTGTTAGCTCTGTTGCTGGAGTTTCCCAAGCAGAAAGTCACAGGTCTCGCTGTGACCTCCTCCCAAAATCTGAAAACAAAACGTCACCGACGATTTGTATTTCTCATACATATGTTGTTTCTCCGCTGTATTACGATCGAAGTTAGTCAAATGACGCAACAAACTTTTTTCTCGGCCAGTTTCGGTTGAAAAAATGTGGAGTTTGTTGGTGGGAAATCGTGGAATGTTCCCACTTCAGTCCCTATGGTTTGATGAAGTTCAGATAGGTGGTGCCACTGTATGTAACTTCGAAAATAGCCTCTATAACACAGGGCGTTCCAAGCAGAGAGCTATCACAGAGTTTATTTTGACGGAAAACCAGAGCACTGCAGATATCCATAGGCTCTTTCAGAATGTCTGCGGAGACCTGGCAGTGAACAAAAGGACGGTGAGTCATTGGGCGAGGCGTCTTTGCAACAAGCTTGCGCAAATCTAACCGATTCCCTGCTTGCCAGCCGGCCGCACACAGCTGTGTTCTCCGGAAATGCTGGAACGTGGGAACACTCTTATTCGAGGTGATCGATGGATCACAGTCAAACACCAGCTGGATACTTCTGTTTGTAGTGCTGCCTTACACGTCCACTAGTTGGGCTACTCAAAGGCGTGTGCCCACTGGCTTCCTCTCAGCGTAACATAAGACGAACGAAGGACCTTCCGTACGGAATTGGTTTTACATTTTCATCTACATCTATACTCCGCAAGCCACCCAACGGTGTGTGGCGGAGGACACTTTACGTGCCATGTCATTACCTCCCTTTCCTGTTCCAGTCGCGTATGGTTCGCGGGAAGAACGACTGCCGGAAAGCCTCCGTACGCGCTCGAACCTCTCTAATTTTACATTCGTGATCTCCGTGGGAGGTATAAGTAGGGGGAAGCAATGTATTCGATACCTCATCCAGAGACGCACTCTCTCGAAACTGGCGAGCAAGCTACACCGCGATGCAGAGCGCGTCTCTTGCAGAGTCTTCCACTTGAGTTTGCTAAACATATCACGCTTACCAAATAACCCTGTGACGAAACGTGCCGCTCTTCTTTCGATCTTCTCTATCTTTTCTGTCAACTCGACCTGGTACGGGTCCCACACTGATGAGCAATATAGGTCGAAAGAGTGTTTTGTAAGCCACCTCCGTTGTTGATGGACTACATTTTCTATGGACTCTCCCAATGAATCCCAACCTGGCACCCGCCTTACCAACAATTATTTTTATATGATCATTCCACTTCAAATCGTTCCGCACGCATACTCCCAGATATTTTACAGAAGTAACTGCTACCAGTGTTTGTTTCGCTATCATATAATCATACAATAAAGAATCCTTCTTTCTATGTATTCGCAGTTCATTTCATTTGTCTATGTTAAGGGTTAGTTGGCACTCCCTGCACCAAGTGTCTATCCGCTGCAGATCTTCCTGCATTTCGCTGCAATTTTCTAATGCTGCAACTTCTCTGTATACTACAGCATCATCCGCGAAAAACCGCATGGAACTTCCGACACTACCTACTAGGTTATTTACATATATTGTGAAAAGCAATGGTACCGTAACACTCCCCTGTAACACGCCAGAGGTTACTTTAACGTCTGTAAACGTCTCTCCATTGAGAACAACATGCTGTGTTCTGTTTGCTAAAAACTCTTCAATCCAGCCATACAGCTGGTCTGATATTCCGTAGGCTCTTACTTTGGTTATCAGGCGACAGTGCGGAACTGTATCGAACGCCTTCCGGAAGTCAAGGAAAATGGCATCTACCTGGGAGCCTGTATCTAATATTTTCTGGGTCTCATGAACAAATAAAGCGAGTTGGGTCTCACACGATCACTGCTTCCGGAATCCATGTTGATTCCTACAGAGTAAATTCTGGGTTTCAAGAAATGACATGATACGCGAGCAAAAAACACATTCTAAATTCTACAACAGATCGATGTCTGAGATATAGGCTTATAGTTTTGCGCATCTGTTCGACGACCCTTCTTGAAGACTGGGAGTACCTGTGCTCTATTTCAATCATTTGGAACCTTCCGTTCCTCTAGAGACTTGCGGCACACGGCTGTTAGAAGGGGCCAAGTTCTTTCGCGTACTCTGTGTAGAATCGAATTTGTATCCCGTCAGGTCTAGTGGACTTTCCTCTGTTGAGTGATTTCAGTTGCTTTTCTATTCCTTGGACACTTATTTCGATAGCAGGCAATTTTTCGTTTGTGCGAGGATTTAGAGGAGGAACTGCAGTGCGGTCTTCCTCTGTGAAACAGCTTTGGAAAAAGGTTTTTACTATTTCAGCTTTACGCGTGTGATCCTCTGTTTCAATGCCATCATCATCCCAGAGTGTCCGGATATGTTGTTACGATCCACTTACTGATTTAACTTGCGTTACGAGGCTAATCGTGACAAGTTTTTCTCGATCTTCCTCACAGGCTATGAAACATGGGTTCATCACTTCCAAACATAAGAGAAACGGCAGTCCATGGAGCGGCGGCACACCTCCCCTCCTCAGAAGAAAAAAGTTTAAAGCCTCGCGCTTAGCCGGTAAAGTCATAGTGACGGTCTTCTGGAAATCCGAGGGGGTTATTTGATGTCCTTCCTCCTGATACTACCATCAACTCAGAAGTGTATTGTGCTACACTCTGGGAACTGAAGAAACGACTTCAGCGTACTTTTTGGCCCAAAAATGCAAGCGAATTCCTCCTTCTCCATGACAACGCAAGGCCCCACAAAAGCCTGTGCACCCGAGGTTTGTTCACAAAACTTACTGGACTGTGCTTTCTCAGTAGCCCTACTGCCCGAATCTCCCACCTCCCGACTTCCAATGAAGGATGCATTCCACGGAAGCAGTACGTGGATGATGTGGAGACTATGATGGTTACCTCACATGATCAGTCATTGTAGGAGGTGATCTGTTACTTTCTAATGTAGTACTTTTTTGAAAAACAACTTGTTTCCCAAGATCGCTTTGTAAACACAGATACTGGATTACGCATTTCGGCAATTTGTAATGCCATCCTCAAATCTAGAAAAAGAAAATATGTCGTCGTTACATGCTCATAGTGTAGAAAGCAAATGTAGTAGACCACACACAACAGCTCAGTGAAAAAAATTACTTACCCATAAAACGGGTCAGTGGTAGCAGCATGATACAGAGCTTACACCACTCTGTCACATGAGAACTATGCTATGTGCTGTAAAACGACAATCCTCATCTAAATTTGCTCGTTTTGAAGGATATAATCCAAACTATACATATAAATAAAAGCATCCCATACAAAAGTCGTGGTATTACGGTGACATGCTAAGGGCTCTGTCCTGAAGTACATACAACTCTAAACACAAAGAAAACACATACGTAACTCATCTTAGCTCTTCGTGGTACAAAGTCACTGACGACTGGATTCGGAATATAACGGAAACTAGTACTGAGACTTACCAGCAGAAGGAGGCCTGCACTGCCCGACGTCAATTACAACTAATGTAAAAGAGTCAAACTTTCGTTTAACATTGGAATTAACAAAATAAGCTTAGCATCAATGTGGTATACACCACTTAATTATAACGACAAAGTTTACAGAAATAGAAAAAAGGGCATCAGGTAAATTGTCATGGATGACTACCTACACAATCACATAAATATTGGACAATTTGAGACGTAACGATAACATAATATATTACATACGTTAACATGTTCAGGCGATAAAAAATATGTACTACAATTAATTTTATGGGAAATCTGCAGAGTCGACATGGTATTCGACATTACTGGTCGGTTTCGCTCCAAGCGAAGGACGGCAGTTAAAAATTACTCAAAATGAAATTGTAAAACAAGCTTCCAAGCAATGTAGAATCGTGTTTCCTCATCCACGTACGTCCCTGATTTCCCACCTTCCGGCATCCATCTGTGTGACCCAGTGGAGGATACACTCCACGGGAAGCAGTACGTTGTAAGAGGTCCATGACTAAGGAATTTATTGCTAGTGCATTCGAGAAGATGTAATTTCGATGGATTGCTCACGCGCTGGCTGCGATATGTAAGCTATAAGAGAATCTCAGACCAGAGAGCAGTGTCAGCAGTGGTGGTGGTAGCTCGTCGTCGGGCGGTTGGGCCGGTCGTGCCTAAGCGATGTAGTTTCAGGTATAAACAGCCGCGCGTATCTAATTTGTTACAACAAAATTTGTACTATTTTTATATCAAGTCCCACGTAAATGTTTAAAAAATCTTTTAATGATAATCTTTTTTATAAAATTAACTTTTTGACAATCATTCATCTGAATTTAAAGAATTTACTTATTTCTGCAATCCATGGTCATCCCGATTATCGTAAAGAAAAATCAGTTGTTTCTTTTTATACATGACAAATCTAGCCGCCAGTATTGCACTGGGCTGTGCCAGAAAAATTTCTTATAGGAGCAGATATATACGGGTTATCCGGCGACTTCATTGAGGTAAGAATTTTCAATTTATTCAGTATGATCTTTCAGGGCCATGACGCAGCACTGCTGACGTCCAGATATACCAGTTTAGATTCACAGTCAGTTAATTATTGAAAGGTTATATAACAGACACTTTTTTGTATTGCGAGGTTAGTCACGTTATTATTGCGAGGTTACGGAATAATAAACCGTTGGGAGGTTACACTAAATGTGAATGTTATATAATTTTTACATATTTTTTCTGTTGGGAGGTTACAATGTAGATGATGGGTCGTCGCACTGAACGGATATTATGCTGAAAAATAATATTCTGTAGCCAGAAGAGACGAAAACAATGTGATATACTAGAATGCTGAATAAAGTCAACCTGCTTCCAGAAAAAGATGTGTTGCGTTACTTACTGAACACCCATCGTTCCTACAGTCACTTGTGTTTTCTTTTTATGTCATCTTTCAGTATATCAAACACGGAACAAATTTATGTACTACGACTGTAGTGCGGGACAATACGTTGAGAATATGGGTTTCGCGGGAGGCGTGTCAGAGATAAACCCCTGCAGTCGCGATATCCTCTGTGTCCTCGGTGGCTCAGATGGATAGAGCGTCTGCCATGTAAGCAGGAGATCCCGGGTTCGAGTCCCGGTGGGAGCACACATTTTCATCTGTCCTCGTTGACGTATGTCAACGCCTGTAAGCAGCTAAGGGTGTTCATTTCATTGTAATTTCAACGGAACAAATTGCTGCGCGAAGAAATGTATGCATAGTAGATTGCTTGAACAATGACGAAACGTATGTACACGGATCTGATGCTGATGAAGTTTGATTTGTGGGGCTCTCAACTGCGCGGCAATCAGCCCCCGTACATGGTCCCAATGTTTTTTTTTTTTTTTTTTTTTTTTACAGTCCAATTTTTTTTTACGGAGTCTAATCTAGCCACTGTCATGAATGATGAGTACATCACGAAAACCCATTCCTGGGCAGAGAAAATCCCCAACCGGGTGGTGAATCGAACCCGGGACCCCGTGCTCCAGATGTAGCAACGCTGGCCACTAAACCACCAGCTGCCGATAAACACGGATGCGTACGTGCGTTGTTTCTACTGCTAGCTGTACATGGACTTTTGTTCCCGTGGGTAAGCGACTGCACAAAAGGGGCATCGTAAGTACACACCTTCACGCTATAGCTCTGATGCGCATGCGCTGAGTTTCCAGCTAAATAAGTGTACTGTTTTTTTTTTTTTCAAAAAAAAAAAAAAATAGTGTCTGTTAACTTGTGGATGATTCTTGCACAGCCTTTCAGATAGAGATGTCGACTAGGAGATTAGTCGTACGAGCCAAAGCGTGTCTGCACGCAGCGCACGAGAGCGGCACGGAAACGTGTCAGGAGGATTTCTGCGGGAACAGCCACTTTATCCGCCAACAGAGGGACGCGGGCAGACTGTGGCGCTTTAAAATTTATTAGCGTCGCCTTTTCTGCGCTGACAGTAAATTGTGGGCGAGTTTAGAATGCATGCGTGCTCTGCCGGAACATCGCGGCGTTGTCCGCGGGCAGCCGGCGGTGCGGTGGCAGCCGCCTCCCGCCTCTCGCCTCCCGCCTCCCACCTCCTGCTACCGCCGCCCCCAGCCTCCAGCCGCCGCCCCCAGAACTCACCTCGCGTGTCAACGCGGTAATTACCACCCGCGCGCCCACGCCCCCTTCACCTGCCGTAGCATTTGCATGGCGTACGCTCGCCAGGCGCGCGGGGAAATTTAAATTCTCCAATCGTTGCCTCGCTGAGATTCCCTTTCCGCCGTTCGGATGCTCCCGTCCGGCAGCCTCCATAAATAACGAGTCGCAAATTAGAAGCTTTCTCCGCCTCGCCACTTTCTCATCCGGAGCTGCAAAATGTGTCTCGGGACCCACGCCCTCCTCTTTCCGCCGAAACGTTTCTGTCATTGTGTTTCCCAACTTTTTATCAGATCCTCGAGCGCAGTTTCCCAAGAGAGACGTCCTTTGCAGTCACTGGGTTCTCAACAGGGTAATTTCCAGCTGCATAAGAAAAAAGCATACCGGCGTCATACTTACTCATATGGATAACATAATTTTAATTCGCATTATGACGAAGAGTTCCTCTTCGGCTTTCTTCATATTTATAAACACTAAAAGGAAAAAAATGGTGGAAAACACCCATCACGGCATAACGAAGAATAATCCGAATGAGACGTGAATCGGTAGATGTGTCGCACAGAGAAAAAAAGGATTACAGTTTCAGCAAAACTGGATGTTTCATTCAGGACAAAGAGCTTCACAAACTAAGCAAGTCAATAATGTGTCGGTAAACTTCTGGCCCTTATGCAAGCAGATATTCGGCTTGGCATTGGCTGATAGAGTTCTTGGATGTCCACCAGAGGTGTATCATAAATTCTGTCCAATTGGTTGATTCAGCCTGGAATCTCATTGACTGGAGTAGAACTGTTTTCAGTGATGAGTCCCGCTTCGAACCGATCTCCAATGATCAGTGACGACGTGTCTCGAGAGCCCCCGGAAATCGGTGGGATACCAAGCTGAGTGTCGGCTGTCATAAGGCCTGACTGCCAGGACTGATGATCTGGCATGCCATTTCTTTTCATAGCAGGAGCCCTTTGGTTGTCGTCCGAGGTATCCTTGCAGCACTGTGATGCTCCGACGATATTCTCCGCCCCGTTTTGTTGACCTTCATGGCAAGCCATCCTGAGCTTACAATTCAGCAAAATAATGCCCGCGCGCACGGAGCGAGACTTTCTACTGCTTGTTTTCCTGCATGAAAAGCCCTAACTTGGCCAGCAAGGTCGCCGGATGTCTCCCAAACTGAGAAAATTTGGAGCATTTGGGCATGGCCCTCCAACCAGCTCTTATTTTTGACGACCTAACCCGCTTATTGGACAGGATCTGACACGATAACCCTCAGGAGGAAATCCAGCAAAGCAGTCAATTCTGCATCAACATCTTCATCCATTCTCCGCAAGCCACCTGACGGTGTGTGGCGGAGGGTACTTTGAGTATCTCTAGCGGTTCTCTCTTCTACTCCAGTGTCGTATTGTTAGTGGAACGAAAGATTGTCGGTATGCCTCTGTGTGGGCTCTAATCTCTCTCATTTTATCCTCATGGTCTCTTCACGAGATATACGTAGGAGGGAGCAATATTCTGCTTGACTCTTCGGTGAAGGTATGTTATCTCCGTAAGGCTTTCGAGATTACTAAATGATCCTGTAACGAAGCGCGCTGGTCTCCGTTGGATCTTCTCTATCTCTTCTATCAACCCTATCTGGTACGGATCCCACACTGGTCAGCAATATTCAAGCAGTCGGCGAACAATTGTACTCTAAACTACTTCCTTTGTTTTCGGATTGCATTTCCTTAGGTTTCTTCCAATGAATCTCAGTTTGGCATCTGCTTTACCGACGATCAACTTTATATGATCATTCCATTTTAAATCACTCCTAATGCCTGCTTCCAGATAATTTATGGAATTAACTGCTTCCAGTTGCTGACCTGCTATATTGTAGCTAAATGATAAGGGATCTCTCTTTCTATGTATTTACAGCACATTCCACTTGTCTACATTGAGATTCAATTGCCATTCCCTGCACCATGCGTCAATTCGTTGCAGATCATCGTGCATTTCAGTACAATTTTCCATTGTTACAAACTCTCGATATACTACAGCATCATCCGCAAAAAGCCGCAGTGAACTTCCGATGTTATCCACAAGGTCATTTATGTATATTGTGAATAGCAATGTTCCTACGGCACTCCTCCGTGGCACACCTGAAATCACTCTTACTTCGGAAGACTTCTCTCCATTGAGAATGACATGGCGCGTTCTGTTATCTAGGAACTCTTCAATCCAATCACACAATTGGTCTGATAGTCCATATGCTCTTACTTTGTTCATTAAACGACTGTGGGGAACTGCATCGAAGCCGAATAACTCCTTCCATAAGGGCCAGTGGTGCACCGACACGTTATTGACGTGTCCTATTGGTGCGGCTGTTTTTCTCAATTAAATCATGAAAATTTTCTGAAATTTTAGGAATTTGTTTGCTAACACATGAACATCAAATTTACTGATTTCCGTCCTACTTGGATAATTCCTTCGTGATATGTATTTTTTTGTCTTGGACTGTGTTTGAAATTCAGTACCCGAACATCACTTTCTTAACACTCTTTCTGTCTCTTTTTCTTCTTGTTGTTCGACTCCGACTTTCTGCGACAAAATGAGCTGAAGCACGCCAATTTCTTCTGTCCTTCTCCCGCTGATCTTCCAGGTTGGAATTCATTACTTCTGCGAGTCCATCGATCTATCTTAGCCTATGCCCCTGTCTTCTGCTTTTACCTCCCATCTTCCCCAGCAGTAAGATCTTTTCCAGCGAATTGCGTCTAGCAATGATGTGCCCAAAGTAGATCAGTTTTTGTTTCAGTATCGGACCTTCGAAGGAGCGATCCGGTTGCAATTGCTCTAATACTGAGCTATTAGTTTTCGTTGCGACACGTGGAACTATGGCTAGTTCCCTCTAACACCGCATTTCAGAGGAGTCTGTTCTACGTCGAGCAGCACATCACAACTGCAAAGACTAGAGCATTTTTTTTTTCTTTGAGACATTGATCTGATTTTACGTTCTTGTTGATACTTCCCCCTTTGCGTTGTCCATTTTGTCGATGTGTTTTACAGCTCATACAACGGGATTCCTTCTTCGACTCGGCTCAGTGTTGCCTGCGCCTCACCAATCAGCTTATGTTCGATGGAAAACCATGTAAAGCAACGAACGAGCCGGCCGACCTTACGTCACAATTACCGTTATTACATTAAGTATTTTGCTTTGATTTCAGATTCATCAAATGATTATTGTTTTGTAATTACGCAGAAGAATGCATTGTTTTTCGTTCAGACACGTTACCTATAAAATTTGCAAATATAGACGTTTTTGTTCACAGAAGGATGTTCATAATTATCATTAAAATATTGTATTTTGTACACTGCTGTGTAAACTGTCTCTTGAATTTGTTATTGTGTTAGTCATTATAGATAAACGGTGGGCTCTACTACAGGGTTTGATTAGTTTGAGTCGCCGATGTCGTACCTTCAGCATCGAGGTCGCTGTCTGCAACTAAGTTCACTTTATTGTTCATTTTTCGGATTCAGACTATGGTTTTCCTTTCATGCTCATGGCCCGGCACTATCTCACTTAAGCGCGTTACACTAGCTAATCTGCGTATTCATACCTGTGAGCTCTCATATCTGTGAGACCTCACAAAACAACAGTCTGGTAGCTGTCCACCCAAATCTTACATGATTGGAAACTATCCTACCACTGATGAAATTTTTTTACCAATATAAGTAGAAATTATTTTACCAATATAAGTATTTCTCCTAATATGAGAATGTAGACTCTGTTTAAGCATCTGTGGTATAGGACTGGTTCATTTAACGACTCTTCTATCTTACAGATACTCCCATAAATTTCTTGTTGTGAATACATTTACACCCACACTCACAGATAAATGTCGTATACCTATTCCCATAAACCTCTTTTCATAATTACAATTACTCACACGCACACACAAACACACACACACACACACACACACACACACACACACACACACACACACACACACACACACACACAAACAAACAAACACACACAATATATAATATTTTAATGATAATTACGAACATCCACCTTAAACTTCTTTGAAAAAAAGTTTAAGGTTTATGGAAGTAGCTATAAGACAGAAGAGTTGTTAAATGAAACAGAGGCAACAGTTATTCACCCATTCCAACCATGAAATAAGCTAGGTGCTAAGATTCAACAGCAGCAAACTTTGAGTGAGTCTAAGTACATTGAAAAATGTGAAGTACAAAACACTACATCTTGAAGGAAAACAAGAAATGGTTTTCTCACTTGCATTCATAAGCAAACATTATCATCTGATTCGTCTCATTTCTCTAGCAAAGTATGTTTTACTTCTCTTTTGAAATCTCCTCTTCAGAGAATATGTTGAGGTACTGGCAAATACTGCACGTAATATCTATAGCTATGAACAGTGTTTCTGAACTTTAGTTATCATGGAACAATTGATTAATACTATATTAATGAAACACATATTACATACAACTATGTACACTCGTACACATGTGCTGATGAACTGATCACAGTTCCTTATGTGTCACTCTACCATTTTCGTACACTACGATTCAAACGTTCTATTATACATCTCTACTTCTCGCATCGATTGGCAACATTTCCTGTGTCTGACTATGCATTTCTACTTTACTCTTCCAGGTGGCTGCAGTTTCTGAAATCTTGGTATGAGCAGATGATTTTAATTTCAATTTCATGCACTAGCAATCAAGCTCCAGCATGGCATGTATTTGCAGCTTACAAAGGGAGAATGTAAAGCATTTGGCATTTTTATTTTTGTATTTAAAAGGGAAGGTTTAGGAAATTTAATACTCTACGATTTTCCTAATGACAACTAGTGAGTCTCACTCGTTGCCTCGGATCATACCAGACTTATTGCCAAATATTTTTGCAGTTTTCAACGACACACCCGTCAGACCATTACATTGTATTGTATTGTATTGTATGTTAAGCGGGGACCTAGAAACGACGGAGAGGCTTCGTCCCCGCCGCAGCCGCAGTGGTCCACAACCCCACGACGACTACCGCAGTCCACTTCACTTCACCCCTCCGCCTCCCCACACCGAACCCAAGGTTATTGTGCCGTTCGGCCCCCAGTGGACACCCCCCCCCCCCCCATCCCCAGGGAACGTCTCACACCAGGGGAGTGTAACCCCTATGTTTGCGTGGTAGAGTAATGGTGGTGTTCGCGTACGTGGAGAACTTGTTTGCGCAGCAATCGCCGACATAGTGTAACTGAGGCGGAATAAGGGGAACCAGAACGCATTCGCCGAGGCAGATAGGAAACCGCCTAAAAACCATCCACAGACTGGCCGGTTTCCGGACCTCGACACAAATCCACCTGGCGGATTCGTGCCGGGGGCCAGGCGCTCCTTCCCGCCCGGAATGCCGGGCGGGATGACCATTACATCGTTCGCTGATTAAGAATTTGGACTCTTTCCTTTGACAGGTTACCTGTTCCTTGGTTTACTTCACAACAACCGATTGAAACAGCTTCCTCTCTGCGTGATTAAGCTCACTGCTTCTCCTACGAATCTCTGATTCTTGGCAACATTTTCTGCGTTCTTAGGCTGTTTTTTGCAACTCAACCACTGCCTTTAGACTGTCGAAGTCCAAGTGACATCTCCCCGTCGAAAGGTCGATCATAGCTTTCCTTTGGCAGAGAAACTCGGTCCCTGACATTCAGTCCGTCACCAACAAATCTAGCACCAGGAACATGCATAACATCGCTATGTTTCTTAGGCGAAATGGTATCCAGGCCTGCCGCTTGACATTCTCAGATCTGGACTGAGCCGTGTGCGGATCTTGTTCGTACCGCCTATTGTTTAACATTTCTTTGCGGTACTGCCATCTCATTCCTTATTCGATTTACTAACCTCACTAAGTTGCTGGTTTGAGTGGCAGCAGCAGAGCTTATCGATAAGTGCACTGTCGTACTATCTGTGGAGCGACCGTTAGTATTTCCGAGTCGTCGTCTGTCAACTGAGTTGAGTTGGGACGGAGCGCCAGTGAGGTGCGGAGAGCCAGTACTCGTCGACCGCTGGCTATACACATGTACTGTTCGACGGAAGGAGACTGCAGCGGGAACGACCAGTGGTTGGTTGTTCGGTCGGTCATCTCATCGGGCGACGTGTGTTTGGTCTTTTGACCGTTTTTTGACTTCTTCAGTTGGTCAGCTTGCCGGAATAGGGTCAGTTCCTTCCTTGTGCAGAGATGTCGGGTGGCCAGTGGGCAAGTGTTACCTCTGCATGGTTGGCTCCGAGCCAGTGTGCCCTGGTCGCCATGTTTCCGAGTTCCGAACGGACATCAAGGGAGTCGGGATGGAGCTGCACTGAGCTCCGAGGAGCCATGACTCGCCCAACTGTTGCCGACACGCATAAATTGAGTGAGGCCGGCCGGAGTGACCGAGCGGCTCTAGGCGCTTCAGCCTACAACCGCGCGACCGCTACAGTCGCAGGTTCGAATCCTGCCTCGGGCATGGATGTGTGTGATGTCCTTAGGTTAGTTAGGTTTAAGTAGTTCTAAGTTCTAGGGGACTGATGACATCAGATGTTAAGTCCCATAGTGCTCAGAGCCATTTGAATCATTTTTTTGAGTGGGGACGACCCTGGTTGGTCGTTCGGTCGGTCGTCTCATCGGACGACGAGTATTTCGTCGCCGACCGCTTATGGAAACTCTGTGTGTGTATACTTGTGATTTCTCCTTGTAGTTCCACAATGATTGATTTTAGGACTGTCGAAGTTCTTGGTGCAAGTGTTAATGTAGAACTGTGTATAGCTTCTGTGACTTCCACTGAGCAGTTATGTATGCTGTCTGCGTACTGAAGTAGGCAGTCGGTCGGTTGGCTCAGACCAGCGAGTGTGTGTTTCCTCGCCGTGTTGATGCTGTCCGGCACGGCGTGTAGGTCGACAGCCTTTGGTGTTTAATACACTCCTGGAAATGGAAAAGAGAACACATTGACACCGGTGTGTCAGACCCACCATACTTGCTCCGGACACTGCGAGAGGGCTGTACAAGCAATGATCACACGCACGGCACAGCGGACACACCAGGAACCGCGGTGTTGGCCGTCGAATGGCGCTAGCTGCGCAGCATTTGTGCACCGCCGCCGTCAGTGTCAGCCAGTTTGCCGTGGCATACGGAGCTCCATCGCAGTCTTTAATACTGGTAGCATGCCGCGGCAGCGTGGACGTGAACCGTATGTGCAGTTGACGGACTTTGAGCGAGGGCGTATAGTGGGCATGCGGGAGGCCGGGTGGACGTACCGCCGAATTGCTCAACACGTGGGGCGTGAGGTCTCCACAGTACATCGATGTTGTCGCCAGTGGTCGGCGGAAGGTGCACGTGCCCGTCGACCTGGGACCGGACCGCAGCGACGCACGGATGCACGCCAAGACCGTAGGATCCTACGCAGTGCCGTAGGGGACCGCACCGCCACTTCCCAGCAAATTAGGGACACTGTTGCTCCTGGGATATCGGCGAGGACCATTCTCAACCGTCTCCATGAAGCTGGGCTACGGTCCCGCACACCGTTAGGCCGTCTTCCGCTCACGCCCCAACATCGTGCAGCCCGCCTCCAGTGGTGTCGCGACAGGCGTGAATGGAGGGACGAATGGAGACGTGTCGTCTTCAGCGATGAGAGTCGCTTCTGCCTTGGTGCCAATGATGGTCGTATGCGTGTTTGGCGCCGTGCAGGTGAGCGCCACAATCGGGACTGCATACGACCGAGGCACACAGGGCCAACACCCGGCATCATGGTGTGGGGAGCGATCTCCTACACTGGCCGTACACCACTGGTGATCGTCGAGGGGACACTGAATAGTGCACGGTGCATCCAAACCGTCATCGAACCCATCGTTCTACCATTCCTAGACCGGCAAGGGAACTTGCTGTTCCAACAGGACAATGCACGTCCGCGTGTATCCCGTGCCACCCAACGTGCTCTAGAAGGTGTAAGTCAACTACCCTGGCCAGCAAGATCTCCGGATCTGTCCCCCATTGAGCATGTTTGGGACTGGATGAAGCGTCGTCTCACGCGGTCTGCACGTCCAGCACGAACGCTGGTCCAACTGAGGCGCCAGGTGGAAATGGCATGGCAAGCCGTTCCACAGGACTACATCCAGCATCTCTACGATCGTCTCCATGGGAGAATAGCAGCCTGCATTGCTGCGAAAGGTGGATATACACTGTACTAGTGCCGACATTGTGCATGCTCTGTTGCCTGTGTCTATGTGCCTGTGGTTCTGTCAGTGTGATCATGTGATGTATCTGACCTCAGGAATGTGTCAATAAAGTTTCCCCTTCCTGGGACAATGAATTCACGGTGTTCTTATTTCAATTTCCAGGAGTGTATTTTTGACTGGTTATTGTGCCTTGGCTGTATTTAGAAGCCAATATTTGAAGACGTAGTGGTGCTTGTATCTTCGTCCGCGCTAATATTTTCCGTTGTCGTGCCGTTGGTCGGACGGAAGGGAATTTATTAGGTATTGGTCGGACCTTCAGCCGTCCGTGGGTCTGGTTGCCATCCGATTATTTAATCTGGCATCGCTGCCCGTCTCACATAACTTTTTGTTAGAGTTACCTCTTGGGGCTGACCCTTGGAACACTTCTGAGCACTACCGTTCTGTTGGTTTTAGACTGTGATTTTCTTTTAGTCTGAAGTACTGTGTGAGGCCTTCAGCTGTCTATTACTTTAGTTGTTCTAATTTTAAAATAAGGCCTTCAACCGACTTAAATTAAACTTTCAAGATTGATTGGTTTAAGACTATTTTAAAAAGGAGATTTGCCTACATTTGAAATCTTTGTTATCCAGGCCTTAAGCCTCAGTTCTTCTACGTCTAGTGTGTGGCCTTCAGCCGAGTATTTATTTAAATATTTTTGTAACTAAGGCCTTCACCCGTTTGTATTCCTTAAGGAAATTTTAACAACTTGTGTTCGGGCCTTCAGCCGTATTGTATTTGCATCCTTTTAAGGGTATTTTTAGGAAAATAAAGTTGTGTGTTTTGTGTAACTAACAGTAACCGATCTTGGCCCCTTTCCGGAACCATAACCTGATCCATTCTGTCCTACAAAACCCAGATTGCTTATCTTCGCAAATCCTTTTGTAGAAACCTGTGTAGATTGCATCGGTATCCAGTAGCAGTACCAGTGGAGTTGAGACATTAGTTACATAGATAATAAAAGCGGTCTGTAGTATGATTGTATGTCGACCATCACACTTAGCACCTTTAGAATGTAATTCATCCTTGACGTCACATCGATTCTCGAATCGTGACGGCTGGACTCATTGTTATCCGCTCCTACCTGATCCATCAACCATAGTCTTGAGGCTCAAAAGATCGAGATCAGTTTACTAAGTTCTGTGTGGATGGACGATGCCCCCTGTCACCATCCATATTTTTGTATCTGAAATGTACTAGGCCAGTTCTGCTAACTGTGTCCTCCTTGGGGCCGTTGTTACCACTGATTATAGTTGCTACTGTTTGCATAATCAACAGTGGGCCAGATAGTATGTCTTTTTTACTTTCGTATATTAAAACCATAATTCTGATTATGTGCCTGATTACCAGTTGCATAGTGTTGATCTCTCACTGCCCATTATGATGACCTACGCAATTATTCTGTTCTGAAGCATGTCTGTTGTTACCATTACCGTTAAACTTTCGATTAGAGCAACGTAACCTTTGTGTCTTCTTGTATTAACTCTATCGAATACAGCAACGATAGAAATTCTTCCAGATTAGTCCGTGAATAGTAATTAGTTTTTCCTGTATGTTCACTGGCAGCACATCTTTATGAGACACAGGATTATCACAATATCTTCTATTACTTATGTACTATTCAGAATATTTGCACAAGCTGCATTTCTGAACCTTAAAAGGTTCTTGATTCAATGTTTCTTTATGATGTCACTACAGTACTCCATCATACCAATGCTTCACCAGAGTAGCTTTCTCAAACTCACTGTATGTCCTACAGTATCCTGCAGTTTACATGGCCCCTGTCACATCTTTACCCTGAAGAAAGCCTCTCACAAAATCTGTCTTCTGGCCTTCTGACCAGGATTTCGGCGTTGCCCCACGAAATGAGTGAATAAATACAAAAAATGAATAGACTTCTTGTTTCGAAAAATAATCAAGAATTGCCAGTTGTATATTAAATTTTCTACCACTAAAATCACATCGTAAAGAGGCAATGGTTATCGTGCCATAATATAGGCGGCGGACCACCACGCATTTCCTGTGGTCTGTTGGAAGTTAATTAGAAAATGAAATTTTTTTGGAACCGTCTTCTACAGGTTCACCGTCTTCCACCATATCTTTTACTTCTGGCATCACTCATTCTAAATTTTCTGTTTGTTCCTTCACAGTACCTTTACATACCGAACAACATCTACATCTACGTAATTACTCTGCTATTCACAATTAAGTGCCTGGCAGAGGGTTCAGTGTACCACCTTCAAGCTGTCTCGGCCGTTCCACTCTCGAATGGCGCATGGGAAAAATGAGCACTTAAATTCTTCTGTGCGAGCCCAGTTTTCTCTTATTTTATCGTGATGATCATTTCTCCCTATGTAGGTAGATGCCAACAGTATGTTTTCACAATCGCAGGAGAAAACTGGTGATTGAAATATCATGTGAAGATCCCGTGGCATTGAGAATCACCTTTGTTTTTAATGATCGCCACTCCACGTATAATGTCTGTATCTCCCCCATTTCGCCATAATACAAAACGAGCCGCCCTGCTTTGAACTTTTTCAATGTCATTCGTCTGTCTCACCATGCCGATCCCACACCGCACAGCGATACTCAAGAATAGGGCGGACAAGCGTGGTGTAAGCAATCTCTTTGGTAGACCTGTTGCACCTTCTAAGTGCTCTGCCAATGAATCGCAGTCTTTTGTTTGCTCAACCACAATACTATCTTTGTGATCGTTCCAATTTAAGTGATTTGTAATTGTAATTCCTAAGTATTTAGTTGAATTTACAGCCTTCAGATTTGTGTGACATATGGCGTAATCCAAATGTAGTGGATTTCTTTTAGTACTCATGTGAATTACTTCACACTTTTCTTTATTCAGAGTCAACTGTCACTTTTCGCACCATACAGATAGCTTATCTAAATTATTTTTCAATTCGTTTTGGTCATCTGATGACTGTACAAGATGGTAAATGACAGCATCATCTCCAAATAATCTAAGGAGGCTACTCAGATTGTCTCCTATGTCGTTAATATAGATCAGGAACAATAGAGGGCCTACAACACTTCCTTGCGGAACGCCGGATATTACTTCCGTTTCACTCGATGACTTTCCGTCTATTACTACGAACTGTGACCTTTCTGACAGGAAATCACGAATCCAGTCGCACAACTGAGGTGATATTCCATAGGCACGCAGTTTGGTTAGAAGACGCTTGTGAGGATCGGTGTCGAAAGCCTTCTGGAAATCTAAAGATATGGAATCAATTTGACATCCCCTGTCGATAGCAATCCTTACTTCATGAGTATAAAGAGCTAATTGTGGTTCACAAGAACGATGTTTCCTGAATCCTTGCTGACTATGTGTCAATAAATAGTTTTCTTCGAGGTAATTCATAATGTTCGAATACAGTGTATGTTCCAAAACCCTACTGCAAAGGGATGTTAGTGATACGGGCCTGTAATTCAGCGGATTACTCCTGTTTCCCTTTTGGCGTGACTTGAGCAATATTCCAGTCTTTAGATACGGAACTTTCTGTGAACGAGCGGTTGAATGTAGTTGCCGAATATGGAGCTATCGCATCAACATACTCTGGAAGGAACCTGACTGGTATACAATCTGGACCGGAGGCCTTGCCTTTATTGAGTGAATTAAGCTTCTTTGCTGCACCGAGGGTATCTACTTCTATGTTTCTCATCCTCGCAGTTGTTCTTAATTGGAATTCAGGAATATTTGCTTCATCTTCTTTAGTGATGGAATTTCGGAAAACCGTGTTTGATAACTCTGCTTTAGTGGCACTGTCATCAGTGACTTCACCGTTGTTATCGCACAGTGCAGGTATTGATAGCGTCTTGCCACCTGTGTGCTTTATGTATGTCCAGAATCTCTTTGAGTTTTCTGCCAGATTCCGAGAAAGTGTTTCGTTGTGCAAATTACTAAAAGCGTGTCGCATTGAAGTACGTGCTATATTTCGAACTTCTGCAAAACTTTGCCGATAAATCTTCTCCGAATACTTCATGTACATTATGCAGTTCATGCTTAACTGTCGGAATAATTATATTTCTGCGTTGCTTCGCTCGGAACGTTTTCTAAGGCGTTGTGTATAATAATAAGTGTAAATTTGGGTGCCTTTTTTGATGCCAAAGGTGTTAGATGTTGCACAAAATTGTTACCTTGTGCCTCACATTTGTCACGTTAAGACCTTTCCCTATTCTTCAGCAATTTTATGCACTTTACTAGAAAGCTGTTTGACATTTTAAAAGAGTTATTTATGCTCTCATTTTGCTTCTGCAACCTCACAGGTTGATTTCTGGACCACCGTCGGTATACTGGCGTGCTCTCTTTTTAATTCTGATATTTCAGCGAATATTTCTTTCGCTAAGTCCTTTTGATTTTCAGAAAGAACAGTATTTCAGACGAGAGCTATCTTTTCTCCTGCAATTTGTGAAAATTTCAAAATTTAATTTCTATAGACATTTCTTACAGTCTTTTTGAATCCTCCACAGTTCCAGTAGATAATGCTGAAATATCTGTCGACATTGCAATTGTTTTTTGCCTATTTTGATCACCGTCGAAATAATTAATTCAGATTTCTTAAAAGTTCTGTCATGGACCAGACAGCCGTGCTTTCTGTGTGCCGGTTTCGCGCCCCGCCCCCCCTCCCCCCCTACAGAATTACAGACGACGTCAGTAGCCTGTTCAGGATCCATGGTTATCTACGTGAAAACCTGGACCATAAGTAAGATCTTGTCAAAAATTCGAAAATGATGCTGGGTTTAATATGAAAACAATTAATGTGATTTATTGTTATATTCTCCATACTGTAACAGTGTGCACCGTAATAAGTTGCATAGCAGTAAGTTCGTTATAATAAGTTCGCACTGAAAAACAATCTAATTACACCTGCGCCTGTTAGTGTCGGGGTACTAATTTCATCCACAAGCAACACCAAATCATATATTATCAAACAGAACCTAATGAAATTCAGTATGTGCATATTACTTTTAACACGAATGTGATTTATTACTTTAAATGTACGTGTAAACTTTTCCACCGACAAGAACTAGGAGCATCCAAGAACAGAAAATGAATGAGGATCTAAAGTGGCCATGATTACTTTGATATTTTTTTTCAGTGACCAGGTTGCTATGTCAGAACACGACAGTTTCATATTTTGTGCCTCAAACTCTTACGCGTGATCAAAATTTTCTGTCTGACTAAAATTAGAGACTATTCGAATTACTAACATTTATAAATATGTGTTACAGCACGGAAACAATGAAGAACTAAGACAAGATCACTCAGCAAATCGACTAATCTAAATCTAATAGTCATTCCATAAATGATCTGCAGTTTAGAAGTGCATTAGGAGAGTAATAGATGTACCAACAGTAATTACTTAGGAAATAAAAATTCTGATGAAAAATTAGTAATTATTTTTAATATTGCACTGTCCTAATGATGTAATGTATAATGAAGAAGAAAGTTTATAACTATTCAAATCGAGAGAACCAATTAATGAGTGGAAGTATACAAGCAATGAGGGGGTATGGAAAAGATCTATCATCAGTTTTTCACCAGGTTCCACTTTCTCCAAAGTCGAAGAAATACACAGCTTTCCTCTGTGGAGGAATATGTTACCAATATTGTGTGGCACTTTTTAGTTCGAATGCAACTACATCAGAATTCCGTAGGACATTAGTTCTGTTACTTACACGGTAACTCAGCTCAAATGTGGCTGTGTATGTAGTTGATATTTCAGCTAGTGAGCAGAGTCTGAAAGACAAAATCTCAGCTTCTGACACAAGTATGCAAGAAGATTAAAAAAAATTTTTAAGAAAAGTGTATTTTGGCAGACCTGCACAAAATCAAACCAGGTACAGAGTTACAACTCCAAGGAAGAGAAAACAATTAAAGCCTTCAGGGTTTAAATGTATTTTTTTAATAAATTATAAAAGGGGAACACTTGGTATAGAGTAAATAGTATCAAGAAACATTGAGAATATTAAGAGAGAATTAAATACATGGAATTTGTTACAGAGATGTGATTTCACTTTACCATTTCGCTTACACATGGAAAGCACCATTTTCGAGCTGTGCTATGAAATACTTCAGAAACAGAAAGTAAGTGGAGAAGTTATGCATTCGAAAATTACATGCACAAGAGGGATGCTCGTAAACCATCAAAAATCTAATGCAGTTATGGAAAAAAAGTTTTTAGCAATAAATTCTATATTGACTACAGAGTGAAGACATTACTATAGTAGGTCAATTAGTTGGGTGATGTACTTAAAACAACTTCATTGTGAAACCAAGCACGTTGAAGTGTCTAACAACTGTGTGCAGACGCTTTGTCTAGGTTGCCACTAGGAAGAATTAACGAAAGTCTTGACAAAGATAAAGGAAAGGAGTTTTGAATGAAGTATGTGAAAAATGTACATGATGAAAAATATGATTGGAGTTTCCTGCAAGAATGTTAAGAAAAGTTAGAATCATGATCCAAATTGGAAGCAGGTAAGAAGATGATGTAGTAAATAAGTGCATGAAATATTGAAGAAACATTACATTCAAGGGCACTCTTCCTAGGAAAGCAGCAGCAAATTTAGATAACTGGAAATTACGTTGACCAGAGGCAGATGGAGAAAAATTTATTAAATATATACATGACAGGTAAGTTCACTGTGGTATTCAGAAGTGTACATAAGATTTACAGTTGAACATCTATTTTTACAGCACAGCTAAAAGTTAAGAAAAAAGTAATTAAAATAGTTCAAGTGTCACGAGTTAAGATACGTAATCGAAGGAGACATGCAAAACATTATTCATGACAAGCTATTGCCGGCCGAAGTGGCCATGCGGTTCTAGGCGCTGCAGTCTGGAACCGCGAGACCGCTACGATCGCAGGTTAGAATCCTGCCTCGGGCATGGATGTGTGTGATGTCCTTAGGTTAGTTAGGTTGAAGTAGTTCTAAGTTCTAGGGGACTAATGACCTCAGAAGTTGAGTCCCATAGTGCTCAGAGCCATTTTGAAAAGTGTTGACGTTTATGGACTACTATCAAAATATGAAGGTGAACAACATTACAAATTTGCTAAAACAATGTGTTCTCAACAATTGTATTCTCTAAGTTTATTAAGCTGTACCCAGTCATAAAAGCTACAAGTAAAATCATTATTTCCAAAATTCTAAAAGACTATATGAAGGATATGGGAAAAGCCAAGAGTCATGTTAGCAGTCAGTGAGTCAAGCCAATGAGTCACAATTTTCGCCTAACAATTGGAAATCGTTGTGAAAGCTAAGGACTCAAACATATTTTAATTTCTGTAACCCATCATCCAATCCTGCAGCAGGCCATGTGCAAGCAACAGGTCTCTCATATACGACGGTACTGGGCACTGCGCACTGTGGGTTGAATAGTTAGCTCGAGCCCCTACGTGCTACAGCACGAAAATATACATATAATTGTTACAAACAACACTCGGCTTAACTGAGCGGCCCAGAGATGTGGCTGGTCTCAATGTTTGGCTACGTTTCTCGTCATTGGATGCTAGCTCATACTCGTCGTAAACTCAATTTTCGGGCTGAAATAAAATATAGAAAAATAATGCAACCAGGTATTGCAGTGAAATATAAAAATATTGAGTCACTCACGTCGACTTATAATTTGAAAAAGTAGTTTGTTTCTATTTTTTCACGAACAGTCTTCAATGCATTGACTAAACACTTAAAATGCCATCTGAGGTGCTTTTACGTAAGGGCGGCCGTTAATAACTGATGCTACAACATTTCACTACAAAATTCATATGTCGCCATCACAGCACTTGACAGTCTGTTCACAGTTCACAAAATAAACTGTTGTCTGCTGTCGTAAACCACTATATTGCGCTCAGCTTGATTGATTGAGAACGTCGCTACATACATACTTGTCACCGAGCGTGGCTACAAACGTAATAGTACCCCAGACGGGCGGCACATCCGGCTCTTAACGTCGCTCCAACTCCCCAAAGGTGGCCGGCCTATACACCCTCGAAACAACTGCCTAACTCAAAACAATGTTTGACAAAAAATTGCGAATATTCTAAAACTAAACACAAAAACACATATAATACAATGAGAAGTAAGGAAATTTTCTGAGCAATAACAATGTAAAGCCGATTTTTTTTCATTTGTCACCAATTTTTCACAGATAATATTCTTGTGGGGTAATTCAGCTTTTTCTGGATTTTCGACACTAAACATAAATAGACAGATAAAAATACACACTTAATTACTCACTTACCTCTTTAAACTTCAGAATTCTGCTCCTAGTTTCGTCTCTTTAAATTTATTTATTCTCTCAGTCGAATCCCATATTCTGACCTCTGATTCAAAAATGGTACATATTCTGCTAAATCGGCTATGATTACTCGATGCAGCTCTGCTAAGCGCTCTTGTTCAGATTAATCGGCCAAAACATTGCCCATATATTAGCTTTTGAACTTCCATAATTTTACAGTTTAAGACAGCAATAACTTTTGAACTATTACATGTTTTTTTGAGGTGCGTCCAGATAATTTACCTTTACATGTTTTTCTGTCTATGTGCGCCAATACACACCCCCGTGTGTAACATCATTATCGATTGTGAGTAATTGGTACAGTGTAATTAATTGTATGTAGATATTGAGTACTCATTCTTTAGGAGTTAAGATCTTTGAATTGTTGGCGGGAAATGGAACTTTATCATGTATAGTTTGTTTAACTTAACAGTGTGTTTAAATAATGAAATTTTTATTAAATATGTCTGTTTGTTAAAACAAAATTGTATCTAAATAACTGGTTCATACTTAGAGAAATTATATGTTGTAACTTAAAAGTCGTAGGGATCGCCGTCCACTACGGAAGGTCTTGACATACAAGAAAAGGTGGAAGTGGCGGTTACTTTGGGCGGCAATAGAGAGAGCATTTTAGGCAGTCAGTGGCCAGCAGTCACTTAGTCAACACCGCAGGTGCCAAGTGAGGCTTTCTGATACCAAATCTTTGATGAAATGGCCTCGGATGTGGTTCCGTATTTGGGATTGCTCTCGTATCTGGAATTTTTTCTAAAAATGATTAACTCACCGCCAAGAAGAAATGAAATGAAGCATTAAACCGCCATATAAGAGACCAGATAGCCGCCACGTGCTTGCCGCCACTATTGCGCCACTGCTTCAACTACTTTGGGAAACAGATATGTATACCAGTATGAACCACTGTACTTGTGTGTGTTTTTCGAATAATAAGTGTGACAACATTTTTGTTTCACCATTGAAATTAACCACTTCGTGATACCAAGTAGGGGCCTATCCTAAAAGTGCTAAAGACCGAGTATCCTGTTTGTGAAGAACTAATAATTCTTCTTTTTCTTACTTTAAATGTGCCTAAATTTCAGTGATTAGGAGCATAAATGTTGTTAGTTAAGACTACTTGCTTCACTAGTAGTAAAAGAGGCGCATAATATTGAAGTGATGAAAATCTTTAATTTGCTATATACTGCTTTTACTTTGAAAACTCCAAAGTTTCAGTACTAATGAATATACTCGTAACTGTGGTTAGTTAAAATCACTTGCTTTACAAGTGGTGTTATATGGCACTTAATTTTGATTCTATTTGAAATTTAACTCTAACGAAAATCATTTTGAAGTTAATTGTGTATACTGTCAGTGAAAATGGTTGTAAAGCACTGCAAAATAATTAATATCAAGTGGGATTGGAAATCAGTATTATTATAATGAAAAGTGTTTCTGTAAGGTGTGCGTAGTTGATGATAAAGGGAGGAACAGTTTAAGGGCCCCCACTTTAATCTTTAATGGCAGGAGAAAGTTAATTTGAATCTGGATTTTTACGCATGAATCTGAAACGTTACCACTGTGGAATGAATATGAAATGTGTTATTTCAGTGTCATATTAGTGCATTTGTGATGTGTATATGTGTGTTAGTCAAATCTGAAATCTTGTCAGGTGCCACTTAGTCTCGTGTTGTCTTTGTTGTTTAGGAAACGGAGGTTTTATGAAAATCGGTTCGCCAACAAAAAGAGGAATAATATAAGTTCTCAGCTTCAGCATCGAAACTTGGGACAGAAGAATAGTACAGGTGCTTGAATGACGTTCATATGGATTCAACTGGATTCAGACTTATTGATGTAGAGCTTCTCTGTCAAGCTATAAAGTTTTCATGTTCATTTGTTAGCTGTAAAAATACGGAATGCATGATTGTTGTTGGAGAAAGAAGAGTGGGGATGGCTTGTGATCTAAAATTAATTTGTAATTCATGTGGCTATGAATTTTCATTTTCCTCCTCCAAAAAACTGACACTGGTACCTATGAAAGCAATTTTAGGTCAGCGTGTGGTCTGAGATGCCTTGGACAGGGCAGAGATAGAAGTAATTTATTGTGTGGTTTTCTGAACATGCTTCTACCTTGTGCAAAGTTAAAAAAAAAATAAAGAAATATCTGGTACTGTATGCGATAGTGCCAAACTTTCTATGAAGAAAGCACTTGAGGAATTGGTGGAAATTGACCAATAAAAAATAGATCCTGGGAGTAGATATTCATGACAGTGAATCTGCTACAAATATCACTGACCTGTGTGTGTCTGTACGTGGAATCTGAATGAAAAGGGGTCACACATCTCTGTATGGAGTTGCATCTGTTATAGGTATTGGGTGAAGTAAAGTTTCAGATGTAGAAATTATGTCTAAATACTGCCACCAGTCTGCAACTACGAAAATGTCCAACAATGAAGACAGTGAGAAACTGTGGCAGTAAAAGGATGCAGTAGCATGGCTCTAAAATTATAGTAGCTCAAGTGGGGGCATGGAGGCAGCTGCAGTTGCGAGGATTTTCTCCAGGTCTGAGGACAAGTATGGTGTTAGATATACTAAATACCTTGGTGAAATGGGACTCCTCTTCGTTCAAAGCAGTAACAGATAAAAATCCATACAATACAACAACAGAGTAGCTGGAATGTGTTGGCCACATCCAAATGAGGCTTGCTGGTAGGCATTGTCGCTTACTGCAAGAGAATAAAGGTGAAGTACTTGAGGATGGAAAACCACTAGCAGGAAAAGACAGGCTTACTCTGAAAGAAGCTGATACTCTTCAGTTATTTTATAGGAAAGCTTTCAGGAAAAACACACATAATTTAGAAGCAATGAGGCGTGATGTGTGGGCATTTTTTTCCCACAAACTATCCGCTGATCAAACACCAATGCACAATCTGTGCCCGAAAGACGATTGGTGTAAGTTCAGCAACAGAAATGAGACGTATTCACATAAATGCTCATTACCAGAAACTGTTATCAATGCAATTAAGACAACATTCAGGTTTATTTTTTGAAGAAGTGTCTTCACGGAAAGACACAAAATACAAATGAAAGCCTCAGTAATCTAATTTAGATTAGATGCTCTTAAATGGCATTTTGTGGACTTGAAGTGCTCAAAATATTTGTCTATGATGCAGTTTTATGCTACAATAACGGAAATAATGGCAGAATTGAAGTGCTGAAGAGAATTGGTACAGATCGTGTTGTGTTTACAACAAAAGCATTTTACACCTTCGACGAGACCAGGTTCAAGAAAACTAATAGATCAGTGTCTTACCTGCAAATACAGGCCACGCAGATTCGGAGAAAAGACAAACCTGGAGGATGAAGAGTATCAGTATTCCTTTTTAAAAAACCCTTACTCATTCCTGATATCTCTTGTCGTTTACCCCATTGCCTCTACTTACGTTTCTTGATTAACTTCTATTTTGCGATGCTCCACTTGTTGTATGCAGTTTTCATGTCCTCAATTGATTTATAGCATATGTCATTGTACCATGAATGAGTAATTTTCTCTTTCGCCTTACTGATTATTTTGGAACTCTTCCAGCATCGTGACTGTCTCTTCCTCCCCTTCGTCTCTTACCCTTCATGATTTTAATTTTGTCGTACCGAACTTTGGTTTAAGCATGGCCTCCATATTTATTCTGTGTGGTGTCAGCCGGAGGTTCATTGTGGTGAGATAATGATCGAACTCTACGTTTGACCCTTTTCTGACTTGTACATTCGTAATTACGCTGTGGTTCTTGTGTGTAATTTCTACATGGCTGATTTAGTATTCTAAGGATAAAAGCGGTGGCCTCCAAGTCTTAGTTTTCTTGATCCCTTTCTTGAAGTGAGTTCACATTGTCCTCACGTTGTGTTGTTAACATAGACGTAACAGTCCCTGGCCATTCTAGTCAGTGAATCTGTGTACAGGGTATTGTCTTAACGGTCCTCTGAATCTCTTTTTCTCTGCCTAATTATGATTTTAATTCACCTAATGAAATGTTAACATCGCCCTTAGGAAATTTGTAATGGTTTTCCCTTGTTCATCCCAGAACTTAATGACTCGTCTTATTGGGTTAGTTTACTGGTGCGTATCTTGGATTAGTGGAACATGTGCATAGATTATTATTTTGAGACATATTAGCACATTTGCGTCCTATCGCCACCAGTCTGTAGTTTATTGGTTTCACCTCTGTTATTGATTCGAGGATTCTCTTGCAGATTACTAAGGCCTTTCTTAGGAGCAGAGCTCCTTTGCTTATTTTCCTGTCTGTTTTGCTGTTGATCGTTCTGTAGTCACTAAAGTCTATAGGTTTTTTATATCTATTACTAGGGTCTGTTCCATTGTCACTGTCAGTATTTTTTTATACATACTGCATCTTTTCTAATTTATGCAGCTTCCCTGCTCTGATTAGTGTATTAATGTTCAGTGGTCTTGTGTGCGTATTCATTTTTGTGGAAAGTCTGCCATAAGATTCTGCCCCCTTCCGTTTTGTGGTAGCTCTTGACATGCCAAAACCTATAATACAGTTGCGATGCTACAGTGGACACCGCTGGATTCGTTACTGTCTGGAATATTGATAGTATTACTCTCACGATTAATGGATAAACTTGGTTTGTGAGCTCAGATTTCGTTGATTAAATAGAACTCGAATGGTTAGTTACAGAGCTTTAAGCAGGCTCAAAATCCACATAAACGGACGCTGATCTTTAATTGCTCGCTCCGAGCGGACAGAGAAAGGGTTTCTCTGAGTGGTTGTTCCGTTGTCTCCACCGTTGGGAACTGGCATTATTATTATTATTATTATTACTATTGTCATTATCATTAGTACAATTATTATTATCATGCTTACAACTTTTATGATTATTTTATTACTGAGTTATCAGAATAGTTAATTATAATCAGATTCATCGTTGATTGTGTAAATTAATGTTAAAATATATCTTTGCATAAACAGATGTACATCAATAATCGCTTTGTCTGTTTGTGTGTTTTAAACGGTTCTAGATCTAGCAGTGAGGGAGGTTGTTGGTTGTTGCCAATGTCTGTTAAGGCAGACATATCGTACTAAAAATCTTGTCTTTACAACGTTTGTGTAATATGTTTAGTTCCTCTCACCAAAATAATATCTAATGAATGTCATGGAAAACCTGAATCTTTCCTGTTGAAGCAGGAATCATGTTTATAGACAAACTGTACCAAGCCGCAAGGAACAATAAATACTTTCACAAGCGCTTTTGTACATTCTGAGGCTATTGAAAACTGTTCATGCAGACTATTCATGCAGACCACACTAGTGTTTGCCACTGAGGTTTTCTGAACAATTTTAATGGTTGATTTTATTATATCAAAAAAGAAGAACAGGTTGGAGACCATACAGTTCCATCACTCTTTTTATTTTCCATGAGATTACAAACTGGAGGTATTCGTCGAAAGCGCACATCAGGGTTCGATTCACCATCCACTACAAAAATTTCCATCATTTATATTCAAATTCAGACTTTTCAACACTTCCATGATGGAGAAAAATTGATCCTTCACGTCTCATTATGCTTAATGGGAAAAGACCACAGGTGCTGTGCCAGAATCTTTGTCAGGAGCGAACAGGTCCATCAGGTAATACTTTCAAACTGAAACAAGCGTTAATATATTTAATGATTTAGCAAAGGCTGTTGGTGGCGAGTACGTATTTATATCCAGAATAAAGCATTTCATCGCGTCATTTAAAGTTAAAACGTATGAAGAACTAATTCCTGTTGAGCACATTAAAATTTTAACGTCACTATGGTCTAGATAATAAGAGCGACAGACGGCAGCACGACGTATCACCCTGTCCCACATTATCGGTGAGAACGCTATCAATTTCGTGCCAGACGAAATTCGTTTCGATAATCACTCGGGAAAGGTCTTAAAAAATCCGTCAATGACCAACTGACGTTGAGGTTTACATAAAGGGATTAACGCGGTTAATTGAGGTTTTTATAACAATTAATTAATCACTCACGGAAAACAGCCCGTAAAGCGGATGATGATTATTAGGTGACTGAAATACTCTTTTATTAAGCTAGAATTCATGAATGCATCATAGACCATCACAAGGCCAGATATTGTTATAAAACATCTTATTCACATCAGAATAGAATTTTGATGTTGCGGGTATTACTTGTCACAGACACTTCTTATGGTCCTAATCAGAGCATGACATGTTTTAGTTGTTATTTAAAGCAAGAAATTTGATTTTTCAAGCAAAAATTACTTTCACGTCTCTAGTAACACGTTATACTCTGATGTAACTTTAGATCTGGTTCGACTGCCATAGGGAAGCATCTTGTGGTAATAATTTTATCTAGATAAATGCGTGACTGTTCCGCCTAAAAATTACAGTCAGATGGAGATTAATTCAAATCGGCCGGAAACTTTTGCTCATGGTTGTACATTTAAACATGAATTTCTATGCGTTGAAAGTGACGCAAAAATTCTTCCTGACTGATTTGTAAAGTAAAGGCATGTAGAGGCTGCTTTGTAGAATTTATTTTCATTGTACGACTATAGCATTTTACCTTCACTAGGTCCTATACTCCATCTCTATCACAGTTTTAAGATATAATGTACTGACTCGCGTGTGTGAGTATATTGTAGAGACACTTTTACTTTTATTTGAAGAAACTTTTACATTATATGTTTTTAAACACACTTTTCTTATGATTTTTGTCGAGATCCTAAGATGGAAAGTCACCATAAAGAGAACGTATTCACACTACCACTTTATCCAGTGTGCTCACATGCATTATCGGTCTTCTTAGTCGATGCTGGAAACAGTTACAGATTAATCGGTTACATTGTTGTCCACGACAGACAGCAATCTTGCCAATGAAGTATTCAGAGCACACATGTGGCACAGCGTGTCGCAGAATACTAAATGTTGCCAGGACTCGGGAATAGAGCGCTTGATCCACCCTGTAGGTATGGCAACACCCCGTTCGAAGTCCATCAGTTTAGTGCCCCTTTGCTATAAGCAGTCTAGTCTACCTTTAATCTACGTAAAGATGAAGTTCACATTCGCAAATGGTGAGTACAGCACGTGGTGTTTACTTACCGTAAACGTCCCGTTGCTTTCCCTGATCAGCACAACGTGCAGTTTTGCACCACAGTGTTTTCCTACACAGATATGTCCAACTTCCACTAATCTCTTTTTTTCCTTCCCTACATGGAATCGTCACAGTTGTTACATATTAACGCTCATGGTGGTTGAGTAAAATAACGAACATAGCTACAAGAATAATTCTTGAGTATGATTACTTATAACACACTAACAAGATAGGAGCTCAGCTCGAACAACAACAACCGAATAGAAATGTGACTGTTTTACTGTACAGGCTGCCAGCGTCTCCTCGAACATTTACAGATTTAGTTTTAAAAAAGATTGTCAAAGCTACTAGCCGCATCTTTCAACACTTTTTCTGCTTTACTTGGTATGCCTTTATATCTACTTGGTTTCTGTGCAATTCACAATGAAGTGCTCGCAGAGGGTTCCTCTCGAGGCACCTTCAAGTTCCACTCTCGAACAGCGTGCGGTAAAAAAGAACACTTGTATATTTCCGTGTGGCTCTGATTTCTCTTATTTTATTAGGATGATAATTTCTTCCCACGTAGGTGAACGCCAACAAAATATTTTCGCACTCGGAGGGGAAAGTTAGTGATTGAAATGTCGTGAGGAGTTCCTGCCGCAACGAAAAACGTCTTTGTTTTGACTGCCACCACAATTCGTGTATCGTATCCGTGGCACTCTCTCCCCTCTTTCGCACTAATGCATAACGAGCTGACCTTCTTTGAATATTTTCGATGTCATCCGTCAATCCTACCTGATGCTAACCGCGCAGCAATGCTCCAGAAGAGGACTCACAAGCATAGTAAAGGCAGTTTGTTTACTAGACCAGCCGCATTTTCTAAGTGTTCCGCCCACAAATCGCAGTCTTTGGTTTGCTTTTCCCACAACATTATCTATGTAGTCGTTCCAATTTAAGTTCTTTGTAACGGTAATTCTTAAGTAATTACTTAAATTCACGTCCTTTTGATCCCTGTGATTTATTGTGTAACGGAAATTTAGCGGATTCCTTTTAGCACGCCTGTGGATGACTTCACACTTTTCTTTGTAAAGAGCCAAATGCCACTTTTCATACCATAGAGATACATTTTCTACATCATTTTGCAATTGTTTTTGATCATCTGATGTCTTTACAGGAGGATGAATGACAGCATCATCTGCAAACAATCTTGGTGGGCTGCTCAGAGTGTCGTTTACAAAGATCAGGAACGGAAAAGAGCCTATAACACATCCTGGGGGCACGCTAGATATTACTTCCGTTTTACTCTTTGACTTTCGGTGAGTTACTACGAGATGAAATCACGAATCCAGTCGCAAAACTGTGATGGTACCCCATTGGCACGCAACTTGATTAGAAGTCGCTTATGAGGAACGCCGTCAAAAGACGTCTCGAAATTTAAAGATTTGGAGTCAACCGGATATCCCCTGTCGAAAGCACTCATTGTTTTATGAGACTATAGAGCTAGTCGTGATTCACGAAAACTATATTTCTGAATCCGTGTTGGGTATTTGCCAATAAATCGTTTTTTCCGTGACCAGGCGACCACACTTGCCTGCCTCTCAGCAACTAGGCAATTTTGTCCAGTTTGTAAAGAGAGATGTCTTCAGAACTCTGCTCAATTTACAGGTGAATCCGCACTTTCGCTGTAGCCAATGGCAAGTAAGGGATCCGCGTCACTTACGTGGGTGTTGGAAGGTTCTGGAGTGCAGAACGCAGTTGCTTCGCTCTCTTGCAATTCAGACGTCATTCCAAACAGACGTCTGTCTTAGTTTTACAAGCCCCAAAGTGGGTGGCCTAGTTCCTATTGCTCGCTATGGTCGGACACAGCCGCAAAGACGTGAATCGCCACCTGTCCCACTTCCTGATCCTGTTGTTAGGCCGAAACCGGAGACTGGCAGTCATCCTGCTCAAAAATGGTTCAAATGGCTCTGAGCACTATAAGACTTAACATCTGAGGTCATCAGTCCCCTAGACTTAGAACTACTTAAACCTAACTAAGGACATCACACACATCCATGCCCGAGGCAGGATTCGAACTTGCGACCGTAGTAGCAGCACGGTTCCGGACTGAAACACCTAGAGCCGCCCGGCCACAGCGGCCGGCTAGTCATCCTGTAACTTCCACTCCCCATGGCGATCCCTCTGATGTACACTTTCGTTGTAAATGTAGACCCCAAGTCAAATGAACCTCTCGTTCATTTCAAACAGTCATTCCATATGGCCCCGCAGCCGTATTCCCTCCCTAGACAGGTCGGACCCGTGTGCTCGGTTCAAAAGGTAACGCGAAAATGACGACAGGCAACATTTACGATAAATTCGTGAAGCACACAACTACCACCGTCGTACCTTAGCAAAAGACCCTACTGAGAACACGCTAAAATTCTGGCCCTAAGTAAACAAGTCTAAGGCTCCTACATTGGTGTGGCTACTGAAGATAGCAAAGGAAACCCGAGATTTTAAATTTCGCATTTAAGAAATCATTGACGCAGGAGAACTGTACAAACGTACCGTCGTTTAACCATTGTACAGACTCCCATCTGAAGGACATGGTAATAAGAACCAGTGGTGCAGAGAAATAACAGAAAGAGTTGAAAACAAATAAGCTGCAAGGGCCTGATGGAAGTCTAATTCGGTTTTGCAAAAAGTACTCTAGTCTATTGGCCTCTTACTTAGCTTGCGTGTATCTAGAAACTCTGGTGCGGCATCGTCCTATGCGACGAAGCGGACGTGATCACTCGATTAGATATTTTCGAGCGAAGTGGACGCTGTTTGTGGTGTGTGTTTCAAGTTACAATATCTGAAATTTAGATAACTGCTGTTCAAGAACATTGTGTACATCTACTTCTATATCCTCCAACCGCTCTGAAGCGCGCGGCAGATGTTACGTCTTACTGTACCAATCATTACGACAGTTTCCAGTTTCACTCACGCATTTTGTACATAGGGTCTTCTCTGCTGACTCTAAATGTATATACACAGCTCTATCAAACGGGGCAGTAACTTCCAACGAAACTATTTTCAATTATGTCTGTCTTAGTCATGCAGGTTCATCAAAAGTACATTCTGTATTTTATTGATCAAGTGCTGGATCTAACGTCGTATCATTACAGTTGATGTTGATATGTTACATCTAATTATAAGCCTAAATAACTACCGATCAGTCTTTGTTGAGAGGGAACGCTCATACAGTGTGCCGTATTGTTCTACATGACGTTTGAATCTTGAAAACGGTGATACGCAGTTATATTTGGTGCTTGGCATCAGAGGAGAAAATAAACTGAAATAGTCAAATGCCTTTATATAAATATCAATGCAGTTGCGTTTCTGGAGAGACTACTTTGCAAGCTTATGTCGATACATGTACCTGTACAGCATTCTAAAGGTTGTAAATAGACAAACGGTCTCGATGTAAACTGAATGAATTAAACGGTGTAATTGATTGGTGATTACATTTTGTAAGATACAACAAATATGTCTAGATTGAAGCTAAGCAGCGCAGACGGATTATCATAAATATTAATGTGTGCAATGCCACACTATTCTTCTTTGACAATACCTTAAATGCTGTTAAAAAGTGATTATCACTCTATCGAAAAATGCTATAGTTACTTCCAAAATTAGACAGGGGTCAATGTTTGTGTATCGATTATAAGACAAAATAACCAACTCTTTGTGTGCTACCATTTGAACCTTTTATGAAATACGTTGGGCATTACGATCACATGATCCAAGTTGCGCACAGACAGATGTGGGCGCACTGTTCATAGCTCTCCCGTAGACATACAAAGCAGTATCTCAGCTTTAATAGAATTACGACTTGTTAGTGTTTTAGCACAGGAGAGGAATTCGTGGCGGGACGCAACAAACCAGTCAGAAGACTGAGGACAAAAAAAAAGTCTGTTAGATACATCTCATACGCAGAAAATTATGACCACACGCAGAGTGTATCCAAAGTATTTTTACCATTGTATACTCTTAAAATATCATGCAATGGCTTACTTAATTTCGATTCAACACAGAAGTTGACGAATAACTAAATGAAATTCTGTCTTATTTAGTGAAGATGTCAGGATGTAAGATGTGAAAGATTCAATTTTTCTCCATATAGTTTCGTAAAATCGTATGACAAGTACGTCATAGCAGCCGCTATGTCTGATCAGTACCTCACTGACAATCCATGTAACGTCGCTTTGCTGCTTAGGACAGAGTACCAAATTACACTGCGTCATACTGGATTACTGGAATATTCGTAAGGTCCCACAGTACACCGTAATCGCACCAGATCTCTCATGTGCAAAGAAGTGTTAGGCAAACGTAAATCACGAGCAGGTGGCATATGGGACTGTTTGACCAGCAGAGGACACATCATGGTCTTTTGCTGGCGGAATGTTTTGGCCAGCGAAGTTAGCTGGCTGTTATTTCGGCAGGAGGTAGTCTGGCCCGTTATGCGTGTGGATATGCTCGCGAATGGGTGACTACTGCTGGCTCGCACATTCTGTCCGGACGTTGTTATGGCATAAACTTACTTAAAAGATGTTGCATAGGTAAGACATCTGCTAATAAAGATACAGAATAGGGATTGGTATCTCACGAAAGAGAGAAACAAGTGAGGAACACTTCTAATCACCTAGTCTGTTGATATAATAGTACCTCAGGCAATGGCGATGAAAATTATGAATGTGCATAATTCCTTTAAAAATTAATAACTTCAAAACACCTTCGGCCATCTCAATCAATCACGTCTCAACTAATAGCGCATGAACTACAATATAGGATGACAAATTTAAGCTTAGTGTTAAGGAGGTAAAAAATGAGTTACGAGCCCGAATGTTGATCCCGACGGTTGAAAAAAGCATTTTAGCGCAAAACAAATTGTGAAACAATAACGGGCCACTGTACTGAATAACAGACCACAAAAGCTATCCACAGTGGTTTGATTCTAATTGGGTTTAAATCAGATAACAGTAAATAATGCTAATCTGGACAATTTCGCAGAATAACATACAAATAACAAACAGATGAAGGACTCCAGCGAAAAACTAATGTCACCATTGAAACGGTGGAAAATTTCTAGCCGTAATCCATGTATAATACTTATTTCAGCGATAAGTGTAACGTTATTTCTGTTTGTTATGTAGTTCATGTGCAACTATCGATAGACATTATGCGAGACGATTGGGTACATACACTGTAACTGGTATTTTTAACAACTAAAAGGGAACAGTGGGTAAGCGTTATTCATGATAAGCTTTACATGTGTAATTTTTACAGTAATATGTATATAAAGGGTAATTTTGTGGGGTTTTCAAAGGTGGATCGAGTCTATACAAAGGTGGCGGTCATGTTGGCCTTTAGCAGTTCGCTTTGAGTAGTCAGCGTTAATGAGCGACGTGTTAGAAGCAACAAAAGTTTTCAAAGTTTCTCCGGTGACACCTCTAGGGACTTGTAAAGTTTCTGTAGATTTTTTGGAACTTAGAAAAGTTTATATCGTGGTCGTGGACTCTAATTCTGAAAATCAGAGTGGTATCAGGCTTTTGAAATTTCAGCATCGGTTTGTGGAAAATTTCAATATTGGTGCGTGGACTTTGAAAATTTACCCACAGCCGAAACTTTACACTTTAATTTTGAACAGCAACTTTCAGGGAAAGACTTGGTGCATTTTTAATAGCGCTCGTGAATCTATCCTTTGCAGCTGTTTTAGTGTTAAGCGTAGGTTCAAGAGACATTTTTTATTACTGAATAGTACCCAGCTCTTGTTAAGGACACTAATTCATTTCGTCAACCATAATGCTACCTCAAATTTATCAAGTTATAGAAGTCTACAGAACGCTGGCAGGGTAGTGCGACAGGTGCGTGGCCATGCCCCAGACACATATTCAACCACCGAATTTTGAAAACTTGTCACACAAAACGCAAAGAGACAGTGCCGAAAAGAATTTAGTGTGCCACAAGATTGACTAATCACAAACTAGGCGTTGTTTGGCAAGACTTTAAACATTTGCTTCTAAAGATAAATGCTACAATATGCTACGCTTAAAACAGTCATATTTCAGCTGTAGGTAACTATCGTTCGTTCTCCCCTTAACGTTCATCGATGTCCTTGTTATAAGGGGTATTAGTGCACTTTTTTTGTAAATGGTAACTTAATATATAATCACGTCAACGTGTTGGTTATTTTTTCTTTGCATCGAGCAGTCTTCCCACAAACAGAGAACTAATTTTACTACCCATTTTTTCTGTATAGCCGTACCGGGGCTGAAAGTGAATGACGCTTGGCAGTATAGAACAATCGTTTAGCGTCCCCATGTCCACTCCTCAACACCTGACCTGATGCTCCGCGGAAAATAAGTATTCATGGCTTGTTTGGTCTTGCTTGGAGATATTAAAAAATAAAAAGAAAGTACACGACCTGTAACAGCTATAATTATTAGACTGAAAAAGATGTAAATTCAGATTAACGTGTTCATTACATCACCCCCCCCCCCCCCCCCCCCAGTCACCAACAGAAGTTCGGTGGCAGGAGGGTTGGGAGGTTGTATGGGGAAGGAGACCAGACAGCGAGGTCATCGGTCTCATCGGATTAGGGAAGGAAAGGGAAGGATGTCGGCCGTGCCCTTTCAAAGGAACCATCCCGGCATTTGCCTGGAGCGATTTAGGGAAATCACGGAAAACCTAAATCAGGATGGCCGGACGCGGGATTGAACCGTCGTCCTCCCGAATGCGAGTCCAGTGTGCTAGCCACTGCGCCACCTCGCTCGGTGGTTCACCAAGAGAAGTACCTGCGCTTACATTCATTACACCTTATGCCGGGTGTCCCACCTATGCGTATTCAGATGCAGATATTTGCAATTTCGGTTCTGCAGCGTGTAGCTGGAGTTAGCCCGATCAAATGCTAGTCATTACCTTTCTTATAGGACGCCCAGTGCCGACGGAAAGCGTCTGTTTCGCATTAGAAACAAAATGAAAATTAAATTGGAAATTTAGTTGTCCATTTGATAGAGGAGACCCAAATTGGTGTAGTGCATTATTCGCTTTATCGAAATACACTAACAGCAACGTAAAACACAAAGAATAATCAGTACTCCAGCATGTATCAAGTTATTCTAGCGCGATATTCTTTATCTTTCCTTTTGTTTACTTTTTTTTTTTTTGAGCCATCAGTCTTCTAACCGGTTTGACCACCCACAAATTCCCCTCCTGTACCAGCTTTTCATCTCAGAGTAGCACTTACAACCTACTTCTTCAATTATTTGTTGGATGTATTCCAGTGTCTGTATTTTACCCTCTACAGCTGCCTCTAGTACCATGGAAGTCATGCTCTGATATCTTAGCAGATATTCTGTCGTCTTGTCCCTTCTTCTTGTCAGTGTTTCCCATATATTAATTTCCACGCCAATTCTGCGAGGAATCTAATAATTTCTTACTTTATCAGTCCACCTGATTTTCAACATTTGTCTGTAGGACCACATCTCAAATCTGATCATTGATCTGTATTTTTTCAACTGTCATATAGACATTTATCTTTCTTAGGTAATTTATAGACTGCTCCAGGAAATGTATTATGTATATTAATTTTTGACCGTAAATTCACCATAAAAGGTTCGGACCTACTATCTTCATATATTTCCTTTTAATAATTTCATATGTGTAACTTTATTCGTCTTTTACTGTGTCACAATTGTTTTCTATGTTAGTTATCAGTATTTAAAAGTCTGTTACATATATTTTAGCTAACGTGTTTTTATCAGATTGTGGTTTTCGCGTAAATGATGACTTCATCTAAGTCCACAGCAGCGACATCTAAGGAGGATGTAGGCAAACAGATTTCTGGTAGCTACTGTACTTCAGTAGCCAGTAGCAATAATGACTGTGTGGGCGATGTGGCCTATTCTACACCTTATTTTAGACATATGTGGCGATGCTGTGCTGCCTATATTTATATGTTTTGACGATGCCATTATGGCCTTGGTGTATAAAAGGAATTTTTTACCGTTTTTTTTTCTGTACGTTTCCCTGGTTGTATGATAGTATATTGTGATACGTATTGCTATATTGAGTTGAAAGCTACACTGCTCACTACGTGTATATATCTGTATATCGTAGATCTGAGGATGGTCATTACGGACTGAAATCGGTCATCGTCGAAAGAAGTGATGTTGCGATCAAAGACTGGAATAAAAAACATCTGACATCTCAAATTCTTCCATTCTCTTCTGTTGCGGTTTTCCTACAGTCCATGCTTCACAACCAGACAATACGCTGCTCCGAACATACTTTCTCAGAAACTTCTTCCTCAAATTATTGCCTGTGTTTGACACTAGTAGACTTCTCTTGGCCAGTGCCATTCTGCTTTTTTTGTCCTCCTTGCCCCGTCCATCATCGATTATTTAGCTGGCTACGTAGCAGAATTCCGTAACTTCATCTGTTTCGTGACCATCAACCCCGATGATATGTTTCTCGCAGATATCCTTTCTGTTACTTTTCATTACTTTCGTCATTCTTCGATTTACTCTCAATCCATGTTCAGTAGTTATCATATTGTTCATTGCATTGAACATATCCTGCAATTCTTCTTCACTTTCACTCAGGGCAACAATGTCATCAGCGGATCTTTTCATTGAAATTCTCCCACCCTGAATTTTAATCCCACTTTTCAATCTTTCTTTTATTTTCCTCATTGCTCCTTCGATGTATAGTGGTACTTACACATATTGTATTTTATGCTTCTTTACCATAGCATACTCCTGTTTTTCTGAGAATTTCGAACATCTTGCACCATCTTACAATGTCGAACTCTTTTTCCAGGTCGACAAATCCTACGAACGTGTATTAATTTCTCTCCAGTCTTGCTTCGATTATCCACCACAACGTGAGAACTGCCTCTCTGGTGCCTTTACCTGTCCTAAAGCTGAACTGATTGTCATCTAACAGGTCCTCAATCTTCTTTCCCATTCTACAGTATACTTGCATAACATTTGGTTGAAAGAATACCCGCAACTGAGCATCATGGAATCAGATAATTAACTGCTTCAGTTCTGTAAGATGTACTTGTTCAATACCGACCACTTTAGGCTCAAGTGTATATCAATTTAGGTGCAGTGATTGCCTGTACTTCTGCATCGGGCAGACAGGACGCATTTTTATCATCCGATTTAGGGAACGTCGGATCCTTAATAATCCAAATCTAAATTGTATAGTTATTTGAAAGTCGATGGGTACTCTGTTAGTGACATAAACAGCAATTTGTGAATCCTTAATCACCACCACAGATGGCGTGTCCTTAATTTATTAGAGGAAACAGGATTGACGCACAGCCAAATACGAACCCTTCAACAACCCTAAACGAGCAAACCACGCTGATGCACACGTACCTTCTAAATAATTATTCTTTTATTAAATAGCGCGTAAGGGTACAGGATACTTGTAAATGACGGAAAAATACAAATTTTTTATGAGTTTATTAAATTCTATGATCTTCCTTACATTAATATATACATTATAGGGTTTCAAATGAAAAATGTCCTATACGTATAAAATTTTAAAGTCACGGTCTTATATGCCGCCAGGCCCCCTCATTTCTGTTACAGAAACCAGTATTACTTCCAAAAGAACTGTAAACTTTCTGATTCTAGCTATTATACGTATGATACGTTGTATATGTTGGTGACAGTGCAGGTTTCTATTGTCTGTCACTGATTATCTTTGCTAGTATTTACTTTTGTTTCGATGAAGCAGTTTGTTCACGTGTTACTGAATGATTGTTGCCAAAGTGGTACATATATTTGTGGAGGTACATATCCTTTAGTGTGCAATAAATACGAACTACGCCACGAATCAAGAAATTCCGTGGTAACCAGTTCAAACAAAGCAAGCCAGACTGTTGAAAGCAACATATGTATCAGTTCTTCAGGGAAGAAACTCCCTCATGGCAGTCCTGCTGGTGATCGAAATTTTTGTGTTAACAATGGCACTGTTTGTGGTGGAGTTGTTGCTGTTGATGTGGGCATCATATCTTCTTTGATAAAGGAAGTGGCGACATGTAAACAATATGATGGTGTAGGCTGTCTCGAAATAACAACAAAGTAGCAGGAAGGGTTTAGCGTCAAAATTAGTTGTTCTGTGTAGATTCGGCAATAAATCTACCTCGAAAATGGTTTCGAACGTTGTGCATAATTCATATGATGTGAATTTGAAGTTAGTGTATGCAATGCGTGCAATAGGAAAGGAAAAAAAGGTTGCTCAACGTTTTGTGGTTTGATGGACATTCCTCCTCCTCCCAGTAGGTTAAGCGAGTACATAAAAATAGTTATAGGTGTCTTGACGGTTGTGTCTAAAGCGCGTATAAAACATGCAGTAGAAGAAACTGTAAATATTACTGGAACCAGGGACATTGCTGTTGCACTTGATGGGACATGGCAACGTCGTGGACATCGTTCCTTGAATGGTATTTAAGTGCTACTTCTCTGGAGAATGGAAAAGTTGATGTTGAGTGCTTATCTAAGTACTGCCACACCTGCAGCGGTAACACTGAAGGACATACTGAACATCAGTGATCTAAGAATTATGATGGTTACGTGGATATTTCAAGAGGTCGGTGCTCGTTTATAAGGCTAGATATACGACGTACCTACGCGATGGAGACTCTAAAGCTTTCAATAAAATTAATGAGTTCAGTGTTTATAGTGATACCTTGGTAACAAAACTGGAGTGTTGTGGACATGTGCAAAAGAGGATGAGTGCTAAATTGAGGAAGCTACGAAGTGAAATGAAAAGAAAGTTGCTATCTGATGGAAAATCTTTGTCTGGCCAAGGCAGTTTTACAGAACCTGAAATAGACCACCTTCAGAGTTATTATGGACTGGCTATTAGACAAACTGCTCCTCTGAATGATGTTACAGCAATGAGAAAAACTGTATGGCCCACCTACTTTCATAAGTTGTCCACAGATGACCACCCAGTTCACGGACTTTGCCCTAAAGGAGCAAATTTCTTGGAGTGGTTACCAAAAAGCAAAAGAAAGTGGTGAAATATACCATCATAAGCATTTTCTTCCTGAGCCTGTTATGAATGAAATAAAACCAATTTTTAAAGACCTTAGCGATCCTGTTTTCTTTAGTAAATGTCTTCATGGTGGCACTCAGAATACAAATGAAAGATCCAGCCATTGCACATGGGAAATATTACCCAAGAATGTTTTTGTAGGACTAAATATATTAAAAGTAGGTGTACTAGATGCAGTGATATGTTTCAATGATGGAGTGATAGGAAGGCTGGAACTCCTGAGAAATTTAGGCATAAAATGTGGCTCTAATATGGAAGATCAATTGCTTGAGTGTGACAGACAACGGGTGATGCAGCTGAAAGGTTCGCTCTTCAAGTTACCAAAGAAGCAAGAAGTGCTAAAAGGAATGCCAAGAGGAAGCTTGAAGATGAAGAAATGCTGCAGAATGGAGACTATGCTTTAGAAATGTCCTGAGGCACAGTTTAATTGGACTCATATCTTCATTCACAACTTCGTGCAAGTTATACACTCCTGGAAATTGAAATAAGAACACCATGAATTCATTGTCCCAGGAAGGGGTAACTGTATTGACACATTCCTGGGGTCAGATACATCACATGATCACACTGACAGAACCACAGGCACATTGACACAGGCAACAGAGCATGCACAATGTCGGCACTAGTACAGTGTATATCCACCTTTCGCAGCAATGCAGGCTGGTATTCTCCCATGCAGACGATCGTGGAGATGCTGGATGTAGTCCTGTGGAACGGCTTGCCATGCCATTTCCACCTGGCGCCTCAGTTGGACCAGCGTTCGTGCTGGACGTGCAGACCGCGTGAAATGACGCTTCATCCAGTCCCAAACATGCTCAATGGGGGACAGATCCGGAGATCTTGCTGGCCAGGGTAGTTGACTTACACCTTCTAGAGCACGTTGGGTGGCACGGGATACATGCGGACGTGCATTGTCCTGTTGGAACAGCAAGTTCCCTTGCCGGTCTAGGAATGGCAGAACGATGGGTTCGATGACGGTTTGGATGTACCGTGCACTATTCAGCGTCCCCTCGACGATCACCAGTGGTGTACGGCCAGTGTAGGAGATCGCTCCCCACACCATGATGCCGGGTGTTGGCCCTGTGTGCCTCGGTCGTATGCAGTCCTGATTGTGGCGCTCATCTGCACGGCGCCAAACACGCATACGACCATCATTGGCACCAAGGCAGAAGCGACTCTCATCGCTGATGACGACAGGTCTCCATTCGTCCCTCCATTCACGCCTGTCGCGACACCACTGGAGGCGGGCTGCACGATTTTGGGGCGTGAGCGGAAGACGGCCTAACGGTGTGTGGGGCCGTAGCCCAGCTTCATGGAGACGGTTGCGAATGGTCCTCGCCGATACCCCAGGAGCAACAGTGTCCCTAATTTGCTGGGAAGTGGCGGTGCGGTCCCCTACGGCACTGCGTAGGATCCTACGGTCTTGGCGTGCATCCGTGCGTCGCTGCGGTCCGGTCCCAGGTCGACGGGCACGTGCACCTTCCGCCGACCACTGGCGACAACATCGATGTACTGTGGAGACCTCACGCCCCACGTGTTGAGCAATTCGGCGGTACGTCCACCCGGCCTCCCGCATGCCCACTATACGCCCTCGCTCAAAGTCCGTCAACTGCACATACGGTTCACGTCCACGCTGTCGCGGCATGCTACCAGTGTTAAAGACTGCGATGGAGCTCCGTATGCCACGGCAAACTGGCTGACACTGATGGCGGCGGTGCACAAATGCCGCGCAGCTAGCGCCATTCGACGGCCAACACCGCGGTTCCTGGTGTGTCCGCTGTGCCGTGCGTATGATCATTGCTTGTACAGCCCTCTCGCAGTGTCCGGAGCAAGTATGGTGGGTCTGACACACCGGTGTCAATGTGTTCTTTTTTCCATTTCCAGGAGTGTATTTATCAGAATTCAGGTACAAATATTTCCTAAAGTTTATAAAGCATTGCTCTAATTCTTTTCTGTAACTTGCAGTAGTCCATATTTATGTAGCAGACCTAAGCTTTATTGCAGGATCAAATAAATTTTAGAGAAAATAACATTTTTATTAGGAAAAAAGTTATAAAAACTAAAATGTAGGATGTGCCACTTTTATCCTTGTAATATACATAATTGGTGGAATTAAATAGGTCTCGTACCTCAGCCATCATGTCATGCATATCTGGTAAAAATTTGGTCTCCTTCGAATGTATAACATTGGATTAAATGGTACCTCAATTTGAGGAAGCATTTTGGAAAAAAAAACTTGCATCAATTTCTTTGTAATTTTTTTAATAATGCTAAGTAGGTTCAAAAGTATTCAAAATACTTCTAATTTGTTTAGAACGAGTGCTTCATTACCTGATATCAACAAAAAATCTGTAAAACATGTACATTATAAACAGTGTCTGAATGAAATAGGTTTTTATTTTTGCATAATACTGAGCCAGAAAAGTAGCCTGTACCCTTAAACCTCACAAATGTTCCTTTCAAACTTCTGTCTCAAAAGTATTGTAATTTCCTTTTTATTCCTTTAATCTTAATCGCCAGCTGATAGTGTTTCTCCTTGTGGATATGTGTTGTAACTATATTAAATTTTCTTTATCCAACTTCTTATTATTGGCTCTTTTAAATGTAAATTCTACCTGCTTATATTTTTAAGAGATGGTTAGACACTTTCAGTATTTATGCCTATGTACATTACTTTAAAAAAAGATATTTTGACGATGTATAACTAAGTATTTTTAATCAGCTACGTATTATGTGTCCTCATTTGTTAACGATCGGGCTAGTCAGCTCTGACTCTGTTCGCCGCTAGACTGCTTTACTTTCCCTGCAATACGTTGGTTGCCAGTTTTCGTGCATGGTTGTCTTCTGCCGCCACGTAATACCCTATCTCACTTTCACGTGCGGCTGTTACCATCCCGCAGCCTGGAGCCCAGTCTGCGGCGGACACGCGCCTCGTCGTGTAAGTTCTGTTATGGCGTTGGTTTTATCCAGTTCTTCACCTTTTTTCTCCCTCTGACCACCCACGTCGGTAGGCAATTTTGCTGATTATACGATGTGTAACCCGTCTTCCATTCTCACTAACCCGAGCGTTCCAGCTGCGTATTCACAGATGGGCATTTAATTCTTATTATTATAACTAAAAAGTGCTAAGTAGGTTTACGATATTTCATTACAGTTTCTCCATTTTCCTGTTGCTGTCATGGTACACCTAAAGCTGGGTTTCTAATCGTCCGAAAATAGCCGATGTTGAACAAATTGATCTTTTAGAACTGTAGCGGTTTATTATCTGATTCCTCTGTATGTTATTCTTGTCAGCAACTTGGATGCATGAACTATTAAGCTGATTGTGCCATAACTCTCGCACTTATCAGCTCTATCTTCAGAACTGTATTGATGGTGGTTTTCCGAAAGTCTCATTGCCTTCTGCACACTAACGTGGATAGTCGTTTTGTTGCCGCTGCCCCCCATGATTTTAGAAATTCTGATGGATTGTTATCTATCTCTTATGTCCTATTCGTAGTGACACTCTTTTAAATTCTGGCCCTAATAATGGCTCCGCTATCTCTTCCCTGTCGACTACTCTTAATTCATCCACCACGTCAACAGGCAAGTCCATCCTGATCTCAGCCTTCAGTACAATCTTTACACGTATTCCCTCAGTCTTGAGCATTTAACAGTGGAATCCTCTATGCACTCTTGGTGTTACCACCCTGGCTTTTAATTTCACCGAAGGTTGTTTTGACCTTTGTGTAGGCTGAGTCAGTCCTTCCGACAGTCATTTCCTCTTCGATTTTTTTCACATTTTACATGCAGCCATTTCGTCTTCCTTCCTTGTATTTCTGTATTCCTATGTCCCCGAACATGTTTGTACTTCCTTCTTTTGTCTATCAACTGAAGTATTTCTTCAGTTACCTATTGTTTCTTAGCAGTTACCTTCCTTGCAACTGTGTTTTTCTTTCTAACTTCTGCTATGTCTCTTTTTAGATATGTCCATCGCAGTGTCTGTAACCTCAGAGAATTTCAGCTGTATCTCTTCATTCCTTAGCATTTCCGTATCGCACTTCATTTCGCATTAATTGTTCCTGACTAATCTCTCAAGCTTCGGACTACTCTTCATCATTGCTAAATTGTGATCCGAGTCTGTGTCTTCTCTTGCATACGACTTACAATCCACATCTGTTTTAGGAATTTCCGCCCGACCATGATGAAATATAACTGGAGTCTTCCCATATCTCCCTGTCTTATCCTGGTATACCTACTTCTCTTGTGATTCTTGAACAGAGTATCCGATACTACCGGCTGACATTTATTGTAGAGATCAATTACTGTTTTTCCTCTCTCATTCCTAGTAACAAGCCCATATTCACCCATAAGCGGTTCTTCTACTACTTCCCCTACAACTCCATTACAACCTCCATAACTATTACACTTTCATCTACCTTTAGATACTGAATTACCCGCGCGGTATCTAACTTACTCTATCTCTTCATCTTTTATTTCAGAAGTTTCTGTGCATACTTGAACTATTGTTGTCGTGTTGGTTAGCTGTCGATTCTGATGAGACCCACCCTATCACTGAACTGTTCACAGGAACTCGTTCTCTTTCCTACTTTACTATTCATAACGAATTCTGTTCACGCAATGCCGTTTTCAGCTACTGTTGATATTACATTATACTTGTCTAACCAGAAATCTGTGTCTTCTATCCATTTCACTTCATTGAGCCCCATTATATCTAGATCGAGCCATAGCATTTCCTTTTCTTTGGTTTTCTAACTTACCTGCTACGTTCAAACCTCTGACATTCCACGCCGCAACTCGTGGAAGGTTACCCTTTCGTTGGCTATTCATTCTTATGGGCACCTCCTTCTTGGCAGTTGCCTCCCAGAGATCGGAATAGGGAACTATTCCAGAATCTTTTGCCAATGCAGAGATCACCATGACACTTATTCAATAACAGGCCACATGCCCTGCGGATACATATTGTGTACCTATAATGCGGTGGATTTCTTTCACTTCTGTGTTCTCATGCGGTTGATGATTGCTAATTAGTCCACCTTTTAGGTGGAGTTTCCCACCCCCAGGGGCAAGGGACTGCCCTGAACCCCTGTCCGCTCCTCAGCCAACTTTGACAAGGCCGTTATCAGGGTGATTTCCTATGCCGGAAGTCTTCGGCCGCCATTGCTAAAATTTAATAAGTGGCAAAATTCGAAGTCGGGATCCTGTAAGTTTTATCGCTGTTTATTAACGGCGAATGTAAGCAAGAAGAATATTCAGAGCTCCAGCGACAGTAGAGACCTGTCTTGCACTACCATCCAAACCTCCAGACGTCAGAAACTCAGATCACTACCAAGCGTTGTATGTTGATAGAGTATCAACCAAAAGTCCGATTTAGTTCGTACCATGTACTGTCGTCCAGCAGAACGGGCCTAAACGTTAATGAAAACCAGCAATAGAACTACGGAGTCAAACCCCAATGAAGACTAATGGTTCAAACGGCTCTGAGCACTATGGGACTCAACATCTTAGGTCATCAGTCTCCTAGACTTAGAACTATTTAAACCTAAGTAACCTAAGGACATCACACGCATCCATGCCCGAGGCAGGATTGGAACCTGCGACCGTAGCAGCAGTGCGGTTCCCGACTGAAGCGCCTAGAACCAATGATGACAATTTTTGTTTTTTGTTACCGTATCATAGTTGAAAGTGTTATATGGGACAACCTGTTTATGACGTGTAAAAGAGCTGTTTCGGGTCCACAGCAACGTTCTCTTGGCAGTCTGCTTTCGCTTCGTATCGTTTAAAGTAGTAAACCAATACGTATGTAGTTTCACAGAATATACAATCAGAAAAGAAGAATAACGAAATTATTGCTTCACACGTGAGTAAGTAATGGGAGTAGTAGTAATTATATTAATATACATAATAAAACTAATAGTAGTAATAACAAAAAAATAATTTCAATAGTAATTATATATAACATTCCAAAATCAATGCGAAGTCGGCCACGCACACACACACACACACACACACACACACACAGTGTCATTCATCCAGTAACAAAGGCTTCATAATAATGGTTGCATACAAAGAAGTGTAAAGCACTCTTAAATTACATATAATAGTCTCACACGAAAAATGTTAAGAAAAGGAAAATTCCCGTGAGTGAGAATTGAACGCTCTGCCAACTCAACGACGCGACACCTTCAAATAATTACTCTCAGATACGCTTTTCCTGTGCTTCGTAGTTCTGGTGTTACTTTTAATTGCCCTTTGTACATGGTGTACTGGACGACAGCACATAACACGACCTAAATCGCTGTTTTGGTTAATACTCTATCGACGTATAACATTTGGTACCGATCTGAGTGTCTGGCATCTGGAAGTTTGGGTGTTAAGTGCCACGGCCATGCAGAAACGCTGCTCTGCCTTAGAGTATTGATATTTTCATATAGTGCTGGATTTGTGACGGTATGCACCGGTACATCGGACCGGTACATCTTACCAAAAAAAAAAAAAAAATATCAGAACGGCAGATATTGAGATGTGGTACAACAGAGCTTTCGCTGCAGTTGAAGAGATGTAAAACAAATGTTGTATTTGCACTTTAAACCGTTGAAAGAGCACTTAAGAACTCTAAATTTCAAAAACAGCCGCTGGAAGGTCGCAGTATCGGAACTTCTTTTTTTACAAACGTGGCCATGCTGAAAGTAATTTCTCCGAATTATTCCTCTGAAAATTCTTACAGCTTTCTAAGTAAAACACATTTTTAACATTCTACATCTACATTCTTCATGTATACCGTTTTATTTCTCTTGTCTAGCGACGAATAAATTTTGCCCTAAGACAGACCAGTTTGTTGACACCATCACTGTAGAATGTTTGACTTTGTTGACGGAACCACAACTTCACCTATGCTTGCACCGCTTCATCACTATCTAAGTGATGTCCTTGAAGGTATTCTTTAAGTTTCGGAAACAGTAAAAAATCGGGTGGAGCCAAGCCGGGACTGTATGACGATCGATAACAGCAAACCCAAGGCGTCGGACTGTTGCAGATGTCGCAGAGCTCTGAGTGGTCCGGCATTATCATAATGAAAGAGAGAGTGATCGATGTGTCGACAAACTCTTTGAATTCGTGCTTTCACAAATTCGATTACAGCACACGGTTTCTCCACTCACATAGTTACGTTACATAGTTACATAGTTACAACTCGGAGCAGTCTAGCGCCAGAGGGTTACAACTTGCATCAGCGAAGCGTGGAAGTCGGCCGAGTAATATCATTGGTATTTAATACATCAGCCGATATTGAGGTCAGATAACCGAATAAAAAATTCTGAGGCATAATTTTTTACGTGTTAGCAGTATAAATTCAGATATCGTGGCCATTGGTACCTTAATACGTATTTCCCTCTAACATGTTGCATAATTTACTATCTGATGGATTCTGCATAGTTGTAACTACACCGCTAAATGGTATCTACGAACAGTTTTGTTACCAGGGAAAAATAAGTATAAATGTCTTGCTCTGTCACATGTACTTGGAGATACCAACCAACCCAACGGTAAACTACTCCTAATAGCTAAAATTATAATTTTGCAAATGAAGCAAATACTTGCGTACTGTTTTCCAGTTCACTGTCCTCATTTACCAATAAAACATCTACACTTATACCTGTAACAACCCCTATATTTATGCATATGGGGGTTGAAATTTATTGTGTTTGATTTGCACCGCATTTCTTGGAAACTGTGGGCTATGTTACGCTATACACTACATTTTTAATTGAAGCCAAGTATGTTTTATTCATCTTTTGAGTCCATATTTCCCGAAAGCAACTTAAAGTCTTCAATATGGCTCCACTCATTAGCCATATTGTTGAACTAAAAGTAGTTATACAGTAGCTTTGCGGTCTCAGTGTTTCTCCAAAAACGTTAGCAATAGCAGCAGTGCAGGTTTCCATACGTTATTCTGTTAACTTGTTGAGAAAGAGTTGGACTGTATGAAATGACAAGGCTGACAAGTACAGCGTAGAAGAAGTATGCCCTAAACTTCTATTACATTCTTCGCTTAATATACCTAATTGCTTTAGGACTTAAACACATTAATAATGCGTGAAGTGTTTTTTTAAACAGTGTATTGTGACTATTGATATGAACTCCCAGGTTTTTTTTTCTAGACAGCGAATACTTCAAAACGATGTTCATTGCAAAATCTAAGAGCATCATTAACCTCAGATTTGTATTTCTTCTTCTTATGTGTGGCAACTTCGCCTCCAACTGTAGCTTTGAGAGTCGTTTGTGCTTCCTGAGTAACTATAAATTATCTCAAAAACTCCTTACTCGACGTAGCCAAACAGAACTATTATATCAATATGTGATGTCCGTTCTTTCTAACACGTGGAAAAGAATAGACACCACCCGAAATCCGCAGCTGTGATGCATATTAGGTAAAGTGAAGATGGAGAGGAGACAAAAGAAAGGAATAAAAACATGATTATCTTACTGGGATATCCGCAATCGTTCTTTTAGTTAAAAATGTGGCATTTCTGTCTTTGATCGCTATTTTTTTTATTTTCAATAACCGGTTTCTGGCTAGCTGCCATCTTCAGATCATAATTGCTGTTACACTGTAAATTGTCAGTACAGAACTGACAGCGAACCAGCAGTTCTATACTGACAGGTTACTCTTTAATTGCAATATGGTCTGAAGATGGGCAGCTAGCCTGAAACCGGTTATTGAAAACAAAAAAATAGCGATCAAAGACTGAAATGCTATATTTTTACTAAAAGAAAGGAACTCGTCGGGACTATGGAATCGGTGGCAGCAAGTGAAATCGTATGCTGGATCAGGATTCGAGCCAAGTCTTTCCTGCTTACTAAGCACTTGTGTTGACCACTGCACCACTTGGACGCAGTATTCACCATAAAGCGTGGACTATTTCGGCACCTTCTCCTGCCGACATCCACCTAGTTCCACCTTTCAGCAGTCGACGTCCATATTCTTCATGCTCGCTAATTTTAGATATCCGCTGGAGTTCAGACGATTTGTTTATTCGCAGAGAAGGTGGAATGTACATTGCCCATCGAGGTGAATCGATTATATGAATGTGTGATGCCAGTTCCTTCGGACATCAATCTCGAATCAGTTATATGAATGTGTAGTGTCTCTTTTGTCGGATATGTCCGAAAGAACAGACACCACACATTCATAAAACTGAATCGCCTCGATGGGCAATGAATCCAAAACCTTCAGTGTGGATGCACATTTCGTCAGACCTCCTGCGGCAGTCTAAAATTAACGAGCATGGAGGACGTGGACAGGGACTTGCTGGTAGTTGCCGCTAGGTGGGAGTGTGAGGCGGCCAGGGAAGGTACAAAGAAAGTCCGACCATTCGTGGTAAGTACAGTGGGTGGCGCAATAATTACCGTAACTGCCTAGTAAGCAGGAGATCCCGAGTTCGAATCCCAGTTCGAATCCCAGTTCGGTACAGACTTCCACTCGTCGCCGCTGATCCCGCATAAAGTCTCGATGCAGCTGAGCCTTGCGCGGCTCGTGTTCATTCCGTTTATTGATTGTCATCTTCTCTTAGCGTACTGCCGCCTCGTTTTCTTATTCCATTTACTGGCGTCACTAATTTCCTGCTTTACTTGCCCTTGGGTGGCGGCAGCAGTGCTTATCGATAAGTGCTCTGTCGTACTATCTCTGGAGCGACCGCTAGTATTTCCGGGTCGTCGTGTCTCTGGAGTTCACTTGAGAGCTCAGTAGGGACGCAGCAGCAGTGAAGTCGGGACGGAGCTGCAGTCGGGACGGAGCGCCAGTGAGGTGAGGACAGCCAGCCAGCCGGCCGGAGTGGCCGAGCGGTTCTAGGCGCTTCAGTCTGGAACCGCGCAACCGCAACGGTCGCAGGTTCGAATCCTGCCTCGGGCATGGATGTGTGTGATGTCCTTAGGTTAGTTAGGGGACTGATGACCTCAGATGTTAAGTCTCATAGTGCTCAGAGCCATTTGAACCGTTTAAGGACAGCCAGTATTTGCCGACCGCTGGCGACACGTATATGAACTGTCCGACGGAAGGAGATTGGAACGGGATGACCGTTGGTTGGTCGTTTGGTTGGTCATCTCATCGGGCGACGTGTATTTGGTCGTGGCCGTTTCTGGGCCTCGTGACTTGGTCATCTTGCCGGACGTGGGACGGTTCCTTCCTTGTGCGGAGGTGTCGGGTGCCGAATTGGCAAGTGTGCCCTCTGCATGGTTGGGTCCAAGCCACTGTGCCCGGGTCGCCGTGTCTCCAAATTCCGAACGGATATCGAATTAGTCGGCCGCGCTGTCCGAGCGGTTCTAGGTGCTTCACTCCGGAACCGCGCGACTGATACAGTCGCAGGTTCGAATCCTGCCTCGGGCATGGATGTGTGTGATGTCCTTAGGTTAGTTAGGTTTAAGTAGTTCTAAGTTCTAGGGGACTGATGACCTCAGAAGTTAAGTCCCATAGTGCTCAGAGCCACTTGAACCATTTGGACATTGAGTTGAGTCGGGTTGGAGCTGCAGTCAGCTTCAGACAGCCAAGACTCGCCCGACCGTTGCCGACACACGGAACTTCAGTGGGGACGACCTGGGTTGATCGTTCGCTCGGTCGTCTCATCGGATGACGTATGTTTGGTAGCCGACCGCATGTCGAAACTCTGTGTGTCTAATTGATTCGTCCTTATTGTTCCACAGGGATTTCTTTTACGATTGTTCGGGTTCTTGTGCAGGTGTGTTTTCGCGGAATCGTGTGTAGCTCCTGTGATATCCACTGAGCGCAGTCGGTCGGTTGAAATAGAGCATCGAGTGTGTCGGGCGGAAGGGAATTGATTAGGCTGTTGATTGGTTCCTCAGCCGTTCCTAGGTCGTGTTGTCACCCTATTGTTCAGTGTTGCTCTTCGCTGCCTGTCTCACCTAAACTGTGGTTAGAGTTTCCTCCCCAGGCCAACCCTTGGAACACTTCTGAGTACCTCTGCTTGTTGTTTGTGATTGTCGACTTATTTGGTCGCAGGAACTGTGCCACGCCTTCTGCCGTGTATTAACATTGTCTGTTTATGTTTAGTATATGGCCTTCAGCCGAACTTCATGACAACTGTTTTTAAGATTAGGCCTTCAGCCGTGTATCATTTACAATTATTTTTTGCTCTGTACTTAGGTCTTCAGCCACGTTTGTTTAAGAATCTGTGGCTTTAATATGTAAATCCTTGTCAGTAAGGTTCCTCTTTAATTATCTGGAATTCTTCTAACGGCCTTCAGCCGTGCTCTGTAAATGTTTATCTTAATGTCGTCTTTAATTATTCTTGAGTAATTATTTGGGCCTTCAGCCGACAACATACTTCAAGTTTCCTTAAGATGTTTATCTGTTGCGTTGTGTAAAAGCTTATCCTTAGAGCCTCTCTTTTATTATGCAAAAAAAAAAATTATTGGGGCTTCAGCCGAAGAATTAACTCGAATTTTCCTTAATATTGGCTTTAGCCGGAAGATATTGTAATTTTACTTAAGTAAGGCCTGCAGCCGTTATTCTGAGTCCTTTCAAAAGGAATCATTTAAATTTATTCTTGAGGAGCTACTTGGTCTCTCAGCCGTGAATTGATCTTTGTTCCTTTAAAGAGAAAACTGTGCATTTGTCTGAGGAATAAAGTTGTGTTCTCGTATAACTAACAGTAACCGAACTTGGCCCCTTTCCACAACCTGATCCGCTCAGTCCTGCGAAACCGGATTTCGGCAGCTAGTACGGTGAGTTCTTTTCCTGTCCTTCCTTTCCTCTCCACCATCGACTCTCATAAATAAAACTATATAATTTCGCTTAATAATAAGGCAAACGAGTCTCTGACAGGCAGATTTAATGCCACATATCGGCAGGCCATCGCGCGACACTTATTAGATTGCTATCAAACTGCGAACAATCAGCGACTGATCGCCGCAGTCTGCGACTTCTCTGGAGACAGATTGCTGCTATCCGTCGTTCGTGTGTGGGTCCACACTCTGTGTGTGGGCCACACGTAAACTCTAAAACGCTCCTTTCCCCGGCGATACAATTTATTTTTGGGTGCATTATGGGCACTCAGGCGATACAATTTATTTTGAGGTCAATTCTTAAGCACTCTCCTCTTCCCACAACCACGAGGCTATGCACCATGTAACACTATAGTGTCGCTAGGAGAGTCAGTACTCGAATAACTAATTCCTCAAATTGTTGTAAACTATCGCAAATGAATTAATTCTTTTACTATTAATTGTTTTGTAGTGACAAAATTTTGCAATTTCGTGCTTTATCGAATAAACAGCTAGCGAGGGTGCACTTTATATCGCTCTTTAACGAGGTCTTTCCATCTGCAGTGTATCTGATTGTCTTAATACTGTGGAAAATACAGTAAATTTCTCGTCGTGGGCGTTGCAATATGAATACAGTCAGACTACACCAAAGAAACGTGAAATAAGACGCAGCGTTAAATAATAGAAGAACGATACTGTTCCATGAGTTAAGAAAGAGTTGTTGGTACATGTATAACAAACAATTGCTGATGCACTTCAACATAAAATAGGCTGGTAGGATGAAGTCGTCCATTACAATTAAAATCACTGTCATACAACTTCCGAGTTTCCACTCTTTTTGCACTGTCAAAATTTCCTCCCTGTTGATTGATTTTAGACCCATAACACTTCTTTCTCTATGAGCCATCCGTCTTCTGACTGGCCTGATGCCGCCTGCCATGAGTTACCCTCTTACGCCAAACGCTTCATCTCAAAACAGCACTTGCATCCTTCTTCCTTAACTGTTTGCTGGATGTATTCCCATCCCTGCCTTTCTCTACAGTTCGTACTCTCTACAGCTCCATCTAGTACCATGGAGCGTATTCCGGGATGTCTTAATACATGTCTTATCATCTCGTCCCTTCTTCATGCCATTGTTTTCCGAATATTCCTTCCTTCAGCGATTCTGCGCAGAGCTTTCTCATTTCTCATCTTATCAAAAAAATGGTTCAAATGCCTCTGAGCACTATGGGACTCAACATCTTTGGTCATCAGTCCCCTAGAACTTAGAACTACTTAATCCTAACTAACCTAAGGACATCACACACATCCATGCCCGAGGCAGGAATCGAACCTGCGACCGTAGCGGTCACCCGGTTCCATACTGACGCGCCTTGAACCGCACGGCCACACCGGCCGGCTCATCTTATCAGTCCGCCAGATTTTTAACATTTTTCTGTATCACCAAGTCTCAAACTCTTCGATTCTCTTCAGTTTTCCCACAGTCCATGATTCACTATCATTCTGTGCTGTGCTCTAAACGAACATTCTCAGAATTTGTGACTCAAGTTAAGGCCGGTATTTGATACTAGCTGTCTTCTTTTCGCCAGAAACACCCTCTTTTCCTGTGCAAGTCTCCTATTTATGTCCTCCTCACTTCGTCCAGTTTGTGATAAACAGTTTTGATAGAATGAGATTTTCACTCTGCAGCGGAGTGTGCGCTGATATGAAACTTCCTGGCAGATTAAAACTGTGTGCCCGACCGAGACTCGAACTCGGGACCTTTGCCTTTCGCGGGCAAGTGCTCTACCAACTGAGCTACCGAAACACGACTCACGCCCGGTACTCACAGCCTTACTTCTGCCAGTACCTCGTCTCCTACCTTCCAAACTTTACAGAAGCTCTCCTGCTTCTGTAAAGTTTGGAAGGTAGGAGACGAGGTACTGGCAGAAGTAAGGCTGTGAGTACCGGGCGTGAGACGTGCTTCGGTAGCTCAGTTGGTAGAGCACTTGCCCGCGAAAGGCAAAGGTCCCGAGTTCGAGTCTCGGTCGGGCACACAGTTTTAATCTGCCAGGAAGTTTCATAACAGTTTTGATGTTAAGCTTCTGATTGTTCGCATTTCTGCTTCTTATTACTACTTTCGTCCTTCGTTGATTGACTGTCAACCGATATTTTCTCTTCACTAGACTCTTCATTCGATTCATCAGACCTTGTAATTCTTCTTCACCTTCACTGAGGACATCATCTAATATTATCACTGATGTCCTTACCTCCTGAAATTTACCCTCCCCCTCCCCCCATACTCTTGAAACAGTCTACTATTTTCCCCATTGCTTATTTGGCATATAGTTGAACAGCATGTGTGAGAGGCTGCATCCTTGTCGTACCCCCTTTTAATCGGAGTACTTCTACATCTACATATACATATATACTCCGCTAGCCACCAAGCGGTGTGTGGCGGAGGACACAATTCCCGCCAAAGTCATTTCCCCGCCCCCCCACCCCCCCTCTGTTCCACTCGCGGATGGCGCGAGAGAAAGACGACTGTCTGAACGCCTCGGTACGAGCTCTAGTTTCCCTTATCTTTGAATGGTGATCGTTGCGCGATTTGAAAGTTGGAGGTAATAATATATGCTCTACATCCTAGGCGAACATCGGATTTCTAAATTTAGTGAGCAACCCCTTCCGTTTAGCTCGTGGTCTATCTGCAAGTGTGTCCCACTTCAAACTTCCAATGAGGTTTGTAACGTTACTTCGTTCCTGGTCATCCAATCCTTTTATTTCCCCTTGATTCTCGTATATATTATATGTCAGTCGTCTTTCAGTATATCTTGCTACTACGTTTCTCTGAGTTTCGAGCACCTTGTTCCACTTATTTTATCGAAACTTCCTTTAGGTTCCAGAATGAGATTTTCACTCTGCAGCAGAGTGTGCACTTTAGGTTGACAATGACTGTGAATGAGTCTTGATTTTTCTTCAGTTTTGTTTCCATTATCAAGCTCAAAGTGATAACGGCATTCCTGAAGTCAAACAGATGGTCGTCCAACAGATCCTCAGCTTCCTTCTCCATTTTTCTGTATGAGGTTTTAAACTGTATGACCGTTCACGCACTTATCCCATCTTGCTATCTTCGGAATTGAATGCATGACATTTTTCCGAAAGTCTAACGGTAATTCTTCTACATACCATTTTCAGTAGTTGTTTGGTTGCTCCCCCCCACCAACGATTTTAAAAATTGATATGGAATGTTACCTATCCCTTCTGCATTATTTAATCTCTAGTCTTCCAAAGCTCTTTTCAGTTCTGACTCTGATCCTTGATTCGCTACCTCTGCCACATCGACTGCAGTTTGTTCTTCTATTACGTCAACAGAGAAGTCCTCCCTCACAAAGAGGCCTTCCTGGTTCTCTTTCCACCCATCCGCTCTCTTGTCTGGGCTAACAATGGAGTTCCCATTGCACTCTTAACTTTGTCGACCATCCTTTTAATTCTTCTGACAGTTGTTTTAACTTTTCTATGCAATGGGTCACTCATTCTGAAGATAATTTCTTTTTCGAATGCTTCACATTTTTCCAGCAGTCATTATGTCTTATTCTCCCTGCACTTAAGGTTTATTTCATTCCTAAGTGATTTATATTGTTGTTTTCTTGTCTTTCCCTGAACATTTTGTGCTTCCTCCTTTCGTCGATCAATTGAAATATATCTCCTGATCACGTAGAGTTTCATTACAGCTACGTTCCTAGTATCTATTAAAAGAGGTGGCTCGTTTTCTGTTTTACAGGTTACCATCCCTTGCTGTAGGGGCTGTGATTTTTGATATTTTTTGTCTAAACTAGCAAGGAAAAACGGAGGCCACTACTTCCACCACATTAAGTGGATTTAGTGCTCACGTACTCACACTGAGCCGTGAACACTTCCCAGTTTATCAGTGGGGAATGGTTGAGGATGATTACTACTGTTATCGGTGCCATGCGTGCAATAGTCGTGCCAGGCGCGCGATATTGAATCTTTATACTATCGTTAATGGCGCGAGACCTGCACGACCTTATAGCAACCGCTATAGTTCCGCATTATTCTGTTACACTAGGGATAAGTTCAAGTAAGGAAAGGGAGAGACTGTAAGATTTACGGACTCGTTTATTAAGCAGTCGAGAATCGATCAATAATACAACCAAATGGGGGTGGGGGGAAGAAAGATTAGAGTTCAGCAGCTTGCCCTAACGTGCGTTCATAACACGCCACGTTAGCAGGAGGAAAGGAACTTTAGTGCCGATCGCCGTATTATCAAACAGAATCCGATTTAGTAAAGGAAGGGGTTGCAGACGTGCAACGACCACCACCAGGAATTAGCCAAAGACTAAGATGCTACTGTGCGTGAATCAGTCGGTAGCCTCCCGCACTAAAGCAATAAAACCCACAAGAAGCGAAACTATTGACAATGACCTATCAGGTTCCCTCTGGGCCCCAGGGGGCGAATCTGCAGCGCAGGTCGGCGCTCATGCTTACCGAACTTCATCTCCTTGAGGCGGCTTCTCCGGCCTCCGGCACGGTCACACTAGAACTGCCACTACTGCCCCTTTGTCCACCACCCATCCGCGGGGGGCGGTTGGCGCCCGCCGGCGAAAAAACGGGCGCGCACCTGAACTGGCCAATCATAGGGCCGGAATTTCACAGGGAGGCGACCTCGTGAAGTTAAAATTGAGCAGAAATAGCGTTTACAAGGTTGGTAAGGCAGGTTGGGGAACTGAGAACAGGAGAAACTTTGGCCACTACTGAATGTTCAAAACGACAGCACGTGCTACCCTGGAGATCAGAAAAGGGATGGGGAATCGGGAAGCCATCATGGTTGCTCGGAAGACTGCTGCCCTCGCCCATAAATAAAGAAAATTCCTGGCGCCAAGCTCCTCTCACAGATCAGTGTGAGACAAACTGTAAAAATCGTCAAATAAATCAGGTAACCCATAGAAATTATTAATATTGCCTGAATTATTATTTTACCAAATACCAGAATGCTGGGATTAGAAATATGAAATACGAGCACTGAATGGTGATTTAAGTGCACAACTTTCACTATATTTGTTTTTCCAACATCCGTGATTGCTCGTTTTACAGATATCCATTCTTCTTCAACTGAACCATCTGTTGTGGTATTCCATATTACTGCAGTCACATCTTTCGAGGCATTCAGATGCATCTCTTCATTCTCTATCATTATCACATTGTGATCGGAGTTTATATATCTGCTCTTGGGTGCACCTTACACCCCAACATCTGATTCGCAGATCTCTAACTGACGACGATAAAATCCAGCTGGAATTTTCCCGTGGCCGGCCGCGGTGGCCGAGTGGTTCTAGCCGCTTCAGTCCAGACTCACATGGCTGCTACGGTCACAAATTCGAATCCTGCCTCGGGCTTGGGTGTGTGTGATGTCCTTAGGTTAGTTAGTTTTAAGTAGTTCTTAGTTTAGGGGACTGATGACCTCAGCTGTTAAAGTCCCATAGTGCTTAGAGCCATGTTGTTGTTGTTGTTGTTGTGGTCTTCAGTCCTGAGACTGGTTTGATGCAGCTCTCCATGCTACTCTATCTTGTGCAAGCTTCTTCATCTCCCAGTAACTACTGCAACCTACATCCTTCTGAATCTGCTTAGTGTATTCATCTCTTGGTCTCCCTCTACGATTTTTACCCTCCACGCTGCCCTCCAATACTAAATTGGTGATCCCTTGACGCCTCAGAACATGTCCTACCAACCGATCCCTTCTTCTGGTCAAGTTGTGCCACAAACTTCTCTTCTCCCCAATCCTACTCAATACTTCCTCATTAGTTACGTGATCTACCCACCCTATCTTCAGCATTCTTCGGTAGCACCACATTTCGAAAGCTTCTATTCTCTTCTTGTCCAAACTAGTTATCGTCCAAGTTTCACTTCCATACATGGCCACACTCCATACAAATACTTTCAGGAACGACTTCCTGACACTTAAATCGATACTCAATGTTAACAAATTTCTCTTCTTCAGAAACGATTTCCTTGCCATTGCCAGTCTACATTTTATATCCTCTCTACTTCGACCATCATCGGTTATTTTACTCCCTAAATAGCAAAACTCCTTTACTACTTTAAGTGTCTCATTTCCTAATCTAATTCCCTCAGCATCACCCGATTTAATTTGACTACATTCCATTATCCTCGTTTTGCTTTTGTTGATGTTCATCTTATATCCTCCTTTCAAGACACTGTCCATTCCATTCAACTGCTCTTCCAAGTCCTTTGCCGTCTCTGACAGAATTACAATGTCATCAGCGAACCTCAAAGTTTTTATTTCTTCTCCATGAATTTTAATACCTACTCCGAATTTTTCTTTTGTTTCCTTTACTGCTTGCTCAATATACAGATTGAACAACATCGGGGAGAGGCTACAACCCTGTCTTACTCCCTTCCCAACCACTGCTTCCCTTTCATGTCCCTCGACTCTTATTACTGCCATCTGGTTTCTGTACAAATTGTAGCCATTTGAACCATATTTTCCCGTGTCTCTAGGCCTCTTGCAAGTATACTTCCTTCTCTTGTGAATTTTGAACTGAGTATTCGCTACTACTAACTGAAATTTATTCTAAAACTCAATTTGTCTTTCTTCCCTCTCATTCCTACTACCAAGCCCATATTTTCCTGTATCGTTCCTGCTAAACCTTCCCCTACAACCGCATTCCATACTCCCATTATTATTGGATTTTCATCTTACGTTACATACTCAATTACCCGTTCGGTATAGTCACATACTTGCTTCACCTCTTCGTCTCTTAACTGCGCCGTTAGCATGTGTATCTGAACTACTGTTTTCGGTTTTGGTTTGCTGTCAGATCAGATCAGATTAGAAAACCCTATCACTGAACTGTTTACAGTAACTTTCTTCCCTGTCTTCCTATTCATAAAAGATCGCACTTCCATTACGCCATTTTCCGATGCTGTTGATGTTAACCTATATTTGGCAGACCAGACATCGTTATCTCTTATCTGCCTTCCATTCCCCATCATCCGCCCCGACTATATCTAGATCAAATGTTTGCATTTCTCTTTTCATATTTATAGCTTCCTTACTACGTTAAAAATTCTAACATTCCAAACTCCGACTAGTAGCATATTGCACTATCATTGATTATATTCATGGTCAATTCCCTCTTAGCAGCCCCATTCCGGAGATCCAAATGGGGGACTAGTCTGCAATATTTTGCCAATGGCGAGATCATTATGACACTTTTTCAATTACATGCCAGAAGACCTGTGGACACACATAATGTGTCATTAATGCAGTGGTTTCCTTTTCCTTCTGCATCTTCATGTCATGTATCATTCTTTCACCTTGTAGGGCCACTTTCCCACCTTAAGGGAATGAGAGTGTCCTGAAACCTTGTCCGCTCCGCCGCCTTCTTTGGCAAGGGCGTTGGTAAAATGGGGGATACTTCTAATGCCGGATGTCTTCGGGTGCCATTTTTGATGATTTCTATTCAAAATTTAAGTAGTGGCTAGGCTCGAATTCGGAACCGATGACGTTTTAATTACTATTCTACGACGCTATCACTGGTTCACTCACAGAAAGTAATGCCCTTTAATGACCGCTGCCATTGTGAAAAAATAAGATTATAGATCGTCAAGAAGAAAAACACTGGACCCAGCACTGAGAACACGCGGTTGTCGACGACATTTAGTGTTCGTGATGTAGCTACATTTTTTCCCCATGAGAGCATTGGTCAAATGTATAAATTTTAATATGGTGCTGGCATAAAATTATTTGTTGCAGACGGTCCATAATACATTATTTCACCAACTTTCGTAACAATTCATCCAAAGCTCATGCTACCTCTTTTTCTATAATTTAGCAGTAGGTAACCAAAATTCGAAAACCTGAATTTTTCCTGAAGGCGATAGACTTTAGAGACATCCAAAAAGTATAAATTCAAATGAGGACATCTGTGCGTATATCAAAATGTGGTTAACGGGAATGAAAGAATAAGACGTAAACGACAAAGCAATAATACCAACATTTTGCGTAAAGAACTGTAAAAAGGCTCTGAGCTATGTAACTCTTTTTTTTCAATTTTGACTTACAGCATTTCTGGTAACTTTGACCTCGGATTTCCTTCTGCCCAGAATTGTAGTCCATCCCTGCTCACCAGTACAGAAATGGTAAATATGTAAGTAAATAAACTTTGACGCTACAGTAAAATATCGCTGTGCGACATTTGAATGCGTGCCATTACCTTATTTTTCGGGGGAGAGTACATGACTTTTTAGCTCAAGAATGAAGATTCAGACCGTCTTGATAGAGACGCGCTAATCCAGGTGTACATTTCCGCTCGTGGGGGCCGGTTACGGGGGCTCTTTGTCTACGGGAGACAGCTTCCCAAGGGACTGCGTTTGCGGAAGTTATCGAGGCCAGGCCAGCCGTGTACCTTTGTCTGCACAGGAGGGATTCACCTTTGTAGCCACTGCTACGAGTCCGTAGTGAACCATTGAGCGTGACCAAAGGAACCTTCCTACACGCAGATGTAAGAAGGTACCATCACAGTTATGCCTCGCCTCGTAAATGAATTAGATGTCTTTCATTCCAGACGTTGTCGTCCAATCAGATAAGTCGGTTTGCCTCTGTGCCGTGCCGTGGCAAATGCGAGCTGCACACGTTAGGAGAGTTTACCACGTTTCCCAAGCAGTCTTCAATGGGGAGCGATTGGTGGATCTGTGTAGGACTTTTGGGTTGGTCATGAAGTCTACAGCCTTCAAACATCTGCCAAGGAAGCCGAAGACCTGTATTTCACCTAACACCAACTTGGGGTTATTCCAGACAAATCATGTGGCCATTTCAAGAAATTCTCAAAAGGAAATACAATCCTTGGAGGTATTAAGAAGTACCAATCTGGACTCAGACCACTACCTCTCAAAGATAAAAATGAAACTCCAGACTAGAAACACTAGAGTGTAGAAAACCTCCAAGATGGTAAGATTTGACATAGAGCAAATTAAGAACAGACAAGAAGTAAGCCAGAGACTGAATAGTACAGATTTAAATAGCTGGGACCAACTGAAGGAGGGTTTTGTGATGATGGCCAATAAACTCCCTAGCAGCATAAGAAGAAGGAAGCATCCATGGTGGAATGAAGACTGTAACAATGCAATAGTCCAAAGACAGGCACCCTGAGGGAAGTGAAATTGTAAGTAAACAAAGATAAATTGGGAGAACTTTTTGGAACAGAGAAGGCTTACAGCTAAGATAATTCAAGGAACCGAACGGATCTTCACACAAAACCAACTAACCCAAATCAAAGAGAGCTTCCCTAAGAACTCCAGCGATTTCTATAGAATCTTCAAGCAAACACTCAGAAAATATAATACAGCAAGTCTCCACTTCAGAGACTCGCAGGGAAAGCTGGCTTTTAACGGCAAGTGCCGCCTCTTAGCTCAGTACTTAAGAACTACTCAGCTGTGATCCACCCAGCGAAGACTTCGACTACAAACAACCACATCAAACTTGGGCTCTCTGTCTCCATCATTGGAAGAAGTTGAGCAAGTCATTCAACTTCTAAGGAATAATAAGGCAGTTGGAGAGGACTCTATCGTTGCTGAAGTCTGGATATCTGCTGGAAGCAATGCCAAGGGCAAGCTCACCACGATCATCCAGGACATCTGGGAAAGAAGAAATTACCAACTGATCAGAACACAGCTCTTATCCATCCACTTCACAAAAAGGGAGATTATATTCATCAGAACAACTACTGTGGAATTTCTCTTGTTCCAGTAACATCAAGATTCTCTCCTAGATGTTGCTAACAAGGGCAGAAGATCAACTTGATAGTCAACTGGGAGAATATCAGGGAGGCTTCTGGAAGACCCAATCCTGTGCTGAATTGATCCTCATGCTTGTCCCGGGTTCAATTCCCGGCCAGGTTGGCGATTATCTCTGCCCAGGGACTGAGTGTTTGTGCTGTCCTAATCATTTCATCATCAACCTCACTCGTGACAGTGGCTAAATTGGTCTGAGTAAAGAAATTGGACTGTGTGAAAAATGGAGACTTTGGACGCTGATGACCGCGCAGTTGAGCGCCCGACAAAACCATACATCATCATCGTCATCATCATCAAAAACAACAACCTTAAAACTGTACTGGCATACTCCGAGCTGAGAAACCGAAAGGTGGTCGTCACCTTTGTTGATTTCAGGAAGGCCTACGAGTCCGTTAACAGAGAAACGCTTAACAAAATACTCAAGGAATTAGGACTAGACAACAAAACCGACAGACTCATTCTAGAAACCTGGACCAACACCCATTCCCAGGTCAAATTTAGAGTGAGATCTCAGAAAGCTGACAGAAACTGAAAAGGGAATTAAAGAGCAGGGAATAACTGATTTCCAGAATAGACAGTCTGTAAGACGTACCCTGAATGAAGTCTAAGGATTTCAGGAAAAGCCCCGAAGGAAAGGTACACCCTGGGAAGAAGGAAGGAAGGAGTTACATCGGCAGAGGATGCGAAAGTACTGGGCAAAGATCAAATCCTAACAGTTGAACAAGCGTGGTCCAGAGTAGGCACATTCGAAACAAGGAGAAGAAGATGAAGAATAAGAAAACTACTCATGTCACCCCCTAGCACATAAAATGTGATATTTTCACACTATCACAGATTGTGTGATTAGAGTTCCCTTACTACAGGAAACATGAAGACAGTCAGATGTAATTAAAACTGTAGGCACAGGAAATTTTTACACACACAATATAGTCGATAAAATTCACAGAAAGAAGATCAAGGCCAAATCTCCAAACAAAAAAGAGAAAGTAGCGTTAGTGAAAACAAGAGACAGAGGAAAGAAAAGTTAGTTGCACTAGGGTAAATGGGAAATATTTCGCAAAACAAATTTCATATTATTAATATTAAAATTAGCATCTGCACAAAGGACAAACTAGGTATGAAGATAATATACAACACAGACCAACCTGTGACTGATGTTTTTTACATCAGACAAACAGGACGAAAATTAACAGTAAGTTACACACACAGTGGAAACACCCCATCAACATTTACTGTACATCTTTGAGGAAACCAACACCCTACAGTACATATAAGCACTAGTCTTCCTATTAGTCATATAGCCGAAAATGGAAGCTAAATGAAACTCTTGGATGAAATAGAAATTTACACACATTTGCAAAAAATCGAAATAGTATCCTAAATAACCCCCCCCCCCCCCCCCATGAACCATTGGTGGAGTGGCTTCCGTGCCTCAACCATGCAGATGGCCGAACCGTAGGTACAACCACAACGGAGGGGTATCTGTTGAGAGGCCAGACAAACGTCTGGTTCCTCAAGAGGGGCAGCAGCCTTTTCAGTAGTTGCAGGGGCAACAGTCTAGATGATTGACTGATCTGGCCTTGTAACGCTAACCAAAATGGCCTTGCTGTTCTGGCACTTCGAACGGCTGAAAGCAAGGGGAAACTACAGCTGTAATTTTTCCCGAGGGCATGCAGCTTTACTGTATGGCTAAATGATGATGGCGTCCTCTTGGGTAAATTATTCCGGAGGTAAAATTGTCCCCCATTCGGATCTCCGGGCGGGGACTACTCAGGAGGACGTCGTTATCAGGAGAAAGAAAACTGGCATTCTACGGATCGGAGCGTGGAATGTCAGATCCCTTAACCGGGCAGGTAGGTTAGAAAATTTAAAAATGGAAATGGATAGGTTAAAGTTAGATATAGTGGGAATTAGTGAAGTTCGGTGGCAGGAGGAACAAGACTTTTGGTCAGGTGAATACAGTGTTATAAATAAAAAATCAAATAGGGGTAATACAGGAGTAGGTTTAATAATGAATAAAAAAAAGGAGTATGGGTAAGTGACTACAAACAGCATAGTGAACGCATTATTGTGGCCAAGATAGACACTAAGCCCACGCCTACTACAGTAGTACAAGTTTATATGCCAAATAGCTCTGCAGATGACGAAGAAATTGATGAAATGTATGATGAGATAAAAGAAATGATTCAGGTAGTGAAGGGAGACGAAAATTTAATAGTCATTCGTGACTGGAATTCAAGAGTAGGAAAAGGGAGAGAAGGAAACATAGTAGGTGAATATGGATTGGGGCTAAGAAATGAAATAGGGAGCCGCCTGGTAGAATTTTGCGCAGAGCATAACTTAATCATAGCTAACACTTGGTTCAAGAATCATAAAAGAAGACTGTATACATGGAAGAAGCCTGGAGATACTGACAGGTTTCAGATAGATTATATAATGGTAAGCCAGAGATTTTAGAACCAGGTTTTAAATTGTAAGACATTTCCAGGGGCAGATGTGGACTCTGACCACAATCTGTTGGTTATGAACTTAGATTAAAACTGAAGAAACTGCAGAAAGGTGGGAATTTAAGGAGATGGGACCTGGATAAACTGACTAAACCAGAGGTTGTACAGGTTCAGGGAGAGCATAAGGGAACAATTGACAGGAATGGAGGAAAGAAGTACAGTAGAAGAAGAATGGGTAGCTCTGAGGGATGAAGTAGTGAAGGCAGCAGAGGATCAAGTAGGTAAAAAGACGAGGGCTAGTAGAAATCCTTGGGTGACAGAAGAGATATTTAATTTAATTGATGAAAGAAGAAAATATAAAAACGCAGTAAATGAAGCAGGCAAAAAGGAATACAAACTTCTCAAAAATGAGCTCGACAGGAAGCGCAAAATGGCTAAGAGGGATGTCTAGAGGACAAATGTAAGGACGTAGAGGCTTATCTCACGAGGGGTAAGATAGATACTGCCTACAGGAAAATTAAAGAGACCTTTGGAGAAATGAGAACCACTTACATGAATATCAAGAGCTCAGATGGAAACCCAGTTCTAAGCAAAGAAGGGAAAGCAGAAAGGTGGAAGGAGTATATAGAGGGTCTATACAAAGGGGATGTAATTGAGGACAATATTATGGAAATGGAAGAGGATGTAGATGAAAATGAAATGCGAGATATAATACCGCGTGAAGAGTTTGACAGAGCACTGAAAGACCTGAGTCGAAACAAGGCCTCAGAGTAGACAACATTCCACTAGAACTACTGACAGCCTTGGGAGAGCCAGTCCTGACAAAACCCTACCATCTGGTGAGCAAGATGCATGAGACAGGCGAAATACCCTCAGACCTCAAGAAGAATATAATAATTCCAATCCCAAAGAAAGCAGGCGCTGACAGATGTGAAAATTACCGAACTAATGTATGGAAGTGAAACGTGGACGTTAAATAGTTTAGACAAGAAGAGAATAGAAGCTTTCGAAATGTGGTGCTACAGAAGAATGCTGAAGATTAGATGGGTAGATCACATAACTAATGAGGAGGTATTGAGTAGAATTGAGAAGAAGAGGAGCTTGTGGGACAACTTGACTAGAAGAAGGGATCGGTTGGCAGGACATGTTCTGAGACATCGAGGGATCACCAATTTAGTGTTGGAGGGCAGCGTGGAGTGTAAAACTCGTAGAGGGAGACCAAGAGATGAATACACTAAGCAGGTTCAGACGGATGTAGGCTGCATTAGGTACTGGGAGATGAAGAAGCTTGCACAGGATAGAGCAGCATGGACAGCTCCATCAAACCAGTCTCAGGACTGAAGAGCACAACAACAACAGCAGCATCCTAAATAAACAAACAGAACTCAAAAAATCGATAAATTGAGAAATTTGACACAATTCATGTCGCTGATAGACAATTCTGAAAGAATAATAGTATCAAATTTTAAGCATGATGTAATCGATTTTTTTAACAAAGATAAAAACATTTGACAAAAAATATAAAAGATACCCTAAATAAAGAAGCAGAATTCAGGAAAAAAATTGAGAACTTTGACAAAATTATTTTCGTTGACAGACAATTCAAAATGTATGACAGTCTTAAATTTCAAGTATGGCATAATCTGTTTTCAACCATCATGAAAGTGTACAACAAATTATATCTCTGTCAGACAGATTGATAATATAAGGAACACATACAAATATAAAAAGCAGAAGTACATCCTATATGAAAAATAACGTTCATGATATTACTGCGTAAGTAAAAATATACAAAATTGCGGAATATTAACATTTATATGTACGTGTATTGCTACAAGCACTGTTGATAACTTTGTTATATTCAGATATCGCTTGGAAAAGAAACATCTTCGAAAATGGAAGCAATAAATAAATAAAATATAAGAAATAGTTCTGGTTGGTTATCATTATTAATACAGTTTATAGCTGCAGAACAGCATACAGAAGGAATATTTAAATTTTATTAATCTATTATTCAGTTTTCTACATTTTTATTTCGTTTACATGTATTCTGTATCTACTGTGCATTTTATGGATTTTTTTCCTTTGTTGATGTTGTCTCATTTTATGTATAATTTTTACAAGTGATCACATCCTGAAAATTAAATACTGAAAAACTTACTTTTAGTTGTGTTAATTAACGAAAATTAAATAAATAATAAACATGGGCTGCGTGTACGTACTCTTTACAAGATTTTTATATATCAAAGCATGAGAAACTTATAAAAGAACGAGTAATTTATTGAGCCTCCTCCTAGAATATATTGTCGGGAATAGCGTAACACTTAAAGATATTAGCCAGTATTGTCCTTCCAAACTCGAATTACGTTTTATATAACATTTCTGAAAAGGAGGCCATCTGTAGAAATATGAGAGGCATTTTCGTGTCGAGTAGGAAGATTATTCGCAAGCCGAACTAAAGAATTGGAATGGAAGATGCTTTACTTCATCCAGAAGTTTCAAATTTATCTCTTTCGATACCTAAAATGTTATATCTGAATATGGCATAGACCTACGTTTCTCCTTACGTCCTTTCCCTTTCGTTGGCGGCCGAAGACATTTTTCCTCTCTTTGCTTTCATCTCACACGTAAAATCTTTCCTTCTTCCTTACTTTCGTCCAATCCATTTTATCACAGTCCGTGTTTCTAAATTAATTCTGATTCACTCTTCCTCATTCCTTCTGTGATTAAATGTAGCGTGTGTATATACGTAGCTTCCTTGCGCTTATAAGAGAAAGTAGCGAAGAGAGGTAGAGAAACTTTACAAAGGCGGAACGAAAAGACTAAGAGCCAGTGTCTTAAAGTCTACGACACAGCCGCGCTCTTACGCATACAGACAGATACTCGCCCCCGCACATACAGCCAAGCGATTTCTCTCATATTCCAGAGTAACGTGCGGCGAAAGCCGTTCCGTTTTCTGAAGACTAGCAGCTAAGGTCCTATGTATTTGCATCCTAAGGGCTCTGAAGCCCTCGGAGAACATGGTGTAGGGGAGGCCACCGTAATTACTGTGCTAATTACGAAAACGCCTTCCCACTCACCCTCATCCCTGGTCCCGAGCTCGGCGCTGTCCCAGCGTGCAATAAACAGGGCCGCCAACCTGCCGGCTGCCTGACGCCTTATTAATTAGTTCTAAATGCCAGCAGGTGCGGAGAGCCTGTGTGGCGTCACCCATGCCCGCCTCCGGCTATGCCTGCTTCCGCCCCCAACCTGTGTACTCGTACCACCATCTTCCTTTTTTTGTTACTCGACATCGCGGAACCCTCTGTTTGCTCAGCCGTTCTCTAATTACCCTGCAGCACGCGTGTGTTTACCCAGGATTAAAAACAAGCGTTTCGCGCAATATTTTATGACGGTGCTAGAGGCAGCAGACGAAAAACGGGCTCTCGTTCCCTCTTCCCCAGCTCTTTTTTTCCACTTCCTTTCTTTTCCCTTTTTTCCCCTCCGCTTCTGTAAAAACGGGGGCGTGCATTCTCGAGGTGCGGGCAGGAAAATAACGTTTTGGACGCGGCTGAAGCTGCCGCTGCCGCCACCGCCGCTGCCGCCACACGGCTGTCGTTCGAGCGTAGATTTGCCCCCTGGGCGGCAGCGCATGGCTCTCTCGTCCCGCGCAAATAATTCGACGCGCGAAAAAATACGAAGCGAAAAATGCGTTCTCTATTATTCCTCGCTGCAGACTAACGCGTCCTCGTCAACCGGGAGAAATCAATAGGACCCGTTTGGTCGAGAAAATATTCTCTCGATCTCCGCTGCAGAGAGAGAGAGAGAGAGAGAGAGAGAGAGAGAGAGAGAGAGATTCTCGCTGGAAGCAGTACCCTAGACGGTGGCTAAGCCATTTCTTCGTAGCACTGTAAATTGTGCAGGAGATCTTCTGTTAAGCTTGGTTTGTTCGAGAGTGGTAATGGCACATGTAGTGGTTATGATGCTACATATTCCAGGCGTATCAAACTGTTATCTTCACAACCTAATTAAGTTAATTACAGACTAACATGACTCTGAAGTCGACACTGATGGTACTCTATTAATTAATGCATTCTGTAGTTCGATTCGTGATTTTAATGAGCCTTGTGAGAGCGGAAGAGGGACACCAAACACACTACTGGTCATTAAAATTGGTACACCAAGAAGAAATGCGGATGATAAACGTGTATTTATTGGACAAATATGATACTAGAGCTGACATGTGATTACATTTTCATGCAACTGGGTGCATAGATCCTGAGAAATCAGTACCCAGAACAAGCACCTCTGGCCGTAATAACGGCCTTGATACGCCTGGGCATTGAGTCAAACAGAGCTAGGATGGCGTTTACAGGTACAACTGCCCTTGCAGTTTCAACACGATACCACAGTTCATCAAGAGTAGTGACTGGCGTATTGTGACGAGCCAGTTGCTCGGCCACCATTGACCAGACGTTTTCAATTGGTGAGTGATCAGGAGAATGTGCTGGTCAGGGCAGCAGTCGAACATTTTCTGTATCCAGAAAGGCCCGTACGGGACCTGCAACATGCGGTCGTGCATTATCCTGCTGAAATCACGGGTAGAGTCACGGGTCGTAACACATCTGAAATGTGACGTCTACTGTTCAAAGTGGCGGCAATGCGAACAAGAGGTGACCCCATACCATCACGCTGGGTGATTCGTCAGAATGGCGATTTCGAATACACACTTCTAATTTGCGTTCGCCGCGAATTCGCCAAACACGGATGCGGCCATCATGATGCTGTAAACAGGACCTGGATTCAACCGAAAAATGACGTTTTGCCAATCGTGCACTCAGGTTCGTCGTTGAGTACACCATCGCAGGCGCTCCTGCCTGTGATTCAGCGTCAAGGGTAACCGCAGCCGGGGTCTCCGAGCTGATTGTTCATGCTGCGGCAAACGTCGTCACACTGTTCGTGCAGATGGTTGTTGTCTTGCAAACGTCTCCATCTGTTGATTCTAGGATCGAGACGTGGCTGCACGATCCGTTACAACCATGCGGATAAGATGCTTGTCATCTCGACTGCTAGTGGTACGAGGCCGTTGGGATCCAGCACGGCGTTCCGTATTACCCTCCTGAACCCACAGATTTCATATTCTGCTAACAGTCATTGGATCTCGACCAACGCGAACAGCAATGTCGCGATACGATAAACCGCAATCGCGATAGGCTAGAATCCGACCTTTACCAAAGTCGGAAACGTGATAGTACGCATTTCTCCTCCTGACACGAGGCATCACAACAATGTTTCATCGGGCAACACCGGTCAACTGCTATTTGTGTATGAGAAATCGGTTGGAAAATTTCCTTATGACAGCACGTTGTAGGGGTCGCCACTGGCGCCAACCTTGTGTGAATGCTCTGAAAAGCTAATCATTTGCATACCACAGCATCTCCTTCCTGTCGGTTAAATTTCTCGTCTGTAGCACGTCATCTTCGTGCTGTAGCAATTTTAATGGTCAGTAGTGCAGACAGTATCGAGGTCTCAGTATTGAGGTCTTTTATAGACTTTGTCATGGTGGTAGTTGCAGTTAATTCAGAAATCAATAAATTTCACCGTGACGGTTTCCATTATGAAGAAGACTTTTGTGCAAAGTTTGGACTGTGTTTTACGCATGAATATACCATAGTGGCAATTAGGAGATGCCAGTGTTTGGCAACCTGTTTTAACAAAGCAGCCGGCCCAAAACTGCGCAAAAGAGCACAGTTAGGTTCGCTGTGAAAAGCAGAGCCCTTGCGCTGTCGTCCGTTTCCTTCGAATTCCTTGATTTGCGATAACCTCCATACACAGAAAGCTCGGGCTCTCTGAGACCCGAGTTCTTCCGCCTCCAACACGTGTTTCCATGACTCGTACAATCAGTCATCAGACCACGTGATCCTGCTGTTTAGGTTCCATGTTGAGATAATGTAACTGACCTGTGCAGGGGTTAGAAGATCAATAAAAGCTTGCCAGTGAGAGAGTTACTGATGTTCACAAACTTCCAGCATGTTGGACTAACTTGGGTCAGCAATTTCTGTTGATCAATAAAACGAAAAACGAATCCAAACTGCAAATGTTTCTATTGAGTTACTGATGTTGTTGATCACTACTTCTGATAGTCTTCTCATCGAGAATTAGGTTGGCGATTCGTAACTACAATATTATCCCTACCAATGACATCTCCTTGCCGCAGCTATATGCTACGTTCTGCTGCATTACAGTACCATTACTCGGTGTCTACCTCTCTCTTTCTCTGTTACCTATAACACTTCTGAATTTTTCAAGTATCCTATGATTTCTTGACTAAAAAAGCTTGTCTCCCAGTCTACTAGTAACTATATAGTACTCAGGAATTTTTGCTATCTGTTTCGGTGACCTGTTTAGCTTGCTCTGTAGTGTGGTATTCATCATTAATATATGAGTCTTTACCAACATATACATATTTATTAAGAGTCCGTAGCCACAAAGTGGAGTTACGCTACTCCCTTATCTCCTCATTTACATCCCCTTTGATTTATTCTTCTGTGATTGTGTAGACATGGTCGCCTTTAGCAGGAGATGATATCGATACTTTATGCATAGTCGGGGCAGGGAGTGTGATACCGGGTGCTCGTTTCCAAGCCAGCCAACTGAAAACGCGGTTTGACCTTTTCAGAAATTAGCCTTGATAGCTCGGTCGGTAAAAGCAGTGCCCACGGAAGGCCAATTTCTGTGTTCAAGTCCCCGTATGGTACACAGTGCTAATCAGCCACAAAGATTAAAACAGCACACATACATGGCATGGACAAATTTTATCGTCTACAGCAGTGATTTTCTCAACCTTTCCCTAATACGAAGTTCCCTATTCACTATACTGAGACAAGTATTTTGTAAGTGACATCAAAGATAGTAGAAATTTGTCATTCCTGCATGGAAACGTGTTACAAATGAGAGGAAATGAAACAGGCTGCCGTGAAGCAGTACGCATGTCCGAGAAATATCAAAAACGTTCCACACGTTCTGGGAAAAGCACGAATCGACCTGAAAGGAATGTATCATTTGTTATACACAAAGATTGTATGATTTGTTGTACGCACTAAGACTAATGGGACGGCAATTGGGACGGCAATTGGTAGAAGAGTTCTGCATTACAAGAGAAACAAAAGATTACGATTTCAGAAAAATTTGATAGTTTATTCAGGAGAAAAAGATTCACAAAATAAGGAAGTCAACAACATGTTAGTCCTCCCCCCCCCCCCCCCCCCCCTGGCCCCCGATATTGGCTTTGGCATTTAATGATAGTGTTGTCAGATTACTCCTGAGGGATACCGTGCCAAATTCTGTCCAATTGGCGCGTTGAATTGTCAAAATTCCGAGATGGTTGGAGTGCACTGCCAGCAATCCTCTGAACATTCTCAATTAGGAAGAGATCCGTTGACCTTGCCGGCCAACGTAGGGTTTCTACTGCTTGTCTTCATGCTTACCAAACAGCACGAAAGCAAACAGTAGAAACTGTCCCATCGCAGTCCGCGGCGTCTGCAGCCACACCTACGCTCTGGAATCTCATTCACTGGAGTAGAATTGTGTTCAGTGATGAGCCCTGCTTGGAACTGAGCCCTGATGACGACGAATGTTTCTACTACAATGTCGCCACATCCCTCCCCACTTGAGAACGCTCGGAGTATTGAGGACGGGGCCCTCCAGTTGTCTCTGGATTTTGACGACTTAACGCGCCAGTTGGACAGAATTTGGCACGATATCCTATCTAGCATTTGTGGACTTAGAGAAAGCTTTTGACAATGTTGACTGGAGTACTCTCCTTAAAATTCTGAAGGTGTCAGGGGTAAAATACAGGGAGATAAAGGCTATTTATAATTTGTACAGAAATCAGATGGGAGTTACAAGAGTCGAGGGGCATGAAAAGGAAGCAGTGGTTGGGAACGGAGTGACACAGGGTTTTAGCCTATCACTGATCTTGTTCAATCTGTATACTGAGCAAGCAGCAGAGGAAACAAAAGAAAAATTCGGAATAGGAATTAAAATCCATGGAGAAGACATAGAACTTTGAGGTTCGCCGACGACATTGTAATTCTGTCAGAGACAGCAAATGAACGGAATGGATAGTGTCGTGAAAGGAGGATATAAGACGAACATCAACAAAACCAAAACGAGTATAATGGAATGTAGTCGAATTAAATCGGATGATGCTGAGGGTATTAGATTAGGAAATGAGACGCTTAAAGAAGCAAATGGGTTTTGCTATTTGGGGAGCAAAATAAATGATGATGGTCGAAGTAGAGGGGATGTAGAATGTGGATAGGCGATGGCAAGGAAAGCGTTTCTGAAGAAGAGAAATTTGTTAACATCGAGTAGCCGATCGTGGTGGACGTGCGGTTCTAGGCGTTGCAGTCCGGAACCGTGGGACTGCTACGGTAGCAGGTTCGAATCCTGCCTCGGGCATGGATGTGTGTGATGTCCTTAGGTTGGTTAGGTTTAAGTAGTTCTAAGTTCTAGGGAACTGATGACCTAAGATGTTAAGCCCCGTAGTGCTGGGAGCCATTTAACATCGAGTATAGATTTAAGTGTAAGGAAGTCGTTTCTGAAAGTATTCGTATGGAGTGTAGCCATGTATGGAAGTGAAACGTGGACGAAAATAGTTTACACAAGAAGAGAATAGAAGCTTTCGAAATATGGTGCTGCAGAAGAACGTTGAAGATTAGATGGGTAGATCACATAACAAATGAGGAGGTATTGAATAGAATTGGAGAGAAGAGAAATTTGTGGCACAACTTGACAAGAATAAGGGATCAGTTGGTAGGACATGTTCTGAGGCATCAAGGGAACACCAATTTAGTATTGGAAGGCAGCACGGAGGGTCAAAATCGTAGAGGGAGCCCAAGAGATGAATACACTAAACAGATTCAGAAGGATGCAGGTTGCTGTAGGTACTGGGAGATGAAGAAGTTTGCACAGGGTAGAGTAGCATGGAGAACTGCATCAAACCAGTCTCTAGACAGAAGACCACAACAACAACAACATGCATTAGGAAGACAACGTGCAACAGTATCAATCAATGCCATGCCAAGTAGCTGTTTGCACAGGAGCCTGGTGTGGACCAACATATTATATACTTGCCTTAGTGGCTAGTACCGTCAGCGATGCATATATCTCTTCGGTCTCTCTCTCTTCCAGAACACCGAATTACGTGACGGATGTGTCACTCTAGCCATGTTGCGATCTTCCATCAAAAGACGGCGGGCATATCGCCTGCAGATGGCGAGGAGATGCTCCATAGAAGTATTGTAAGACATTGGTGGTACTGTTCCACGCCAAACGTTTATTACGTTGAGGAAATCATTAATTGGGTAAAATATTATCGTTGTCCCTAAGAAATCTGTTTAGCATTCGAATAGCAAATTCCGTGTAAAACGGTTAGTTCGTGTAGAAAAGTCCCTAGTAGTGTTACGTAGAATCAGAACTTTCATGTTATTTTTTTCTTCTCAAAAAGTGGTTACATGGTGTAACTCCGCTTCCTTTGGACGCAAAATTGAAAATATAAAATAGTACCCAAAACCCAATAAAAGCCTCAAATCCAAGATCCTAATTTCAAGTCCCACTGGAATAGCATCACTTGAATAGTAGCAAGTATATAGAAAAGAAATCCAGCATAAAGTGACAATGTTTTTAAAAGGGAAAGAAAAGAAACAGACTCCATTAGTTTCAAATTAAAATAACAGCAGATCCCAAAGTAGTGTACTTATAGATCACGGAATAGAACGAGTGAACTCAAAGAATACTCCTGGTGAGTACTCTTTGAGGACACTGCGTAATACAGAAGAAAAAGAGTCATACATTGTTAATGTGCTGCTAGCACTTGCTGGATCAGGTCGTATCTCAACGTGTGCTCTTGTACGTAGGCGCGACGAGGTTGTTTTTTGTGCATTTTGGGAAATTTGCGCTCTGCTAGGAATCATTAAACTTGAAATAGATATATCAGCAGCCTTGAGCATATCATTACGTAAAGCCGAGAAAGGAAAAGATCCGAACTTGTCTTAAATTGATTATGATACAGAGAAGACTGAACATTGCCCCAAAGTAATAGACTGTCAGTAATTTACCGACATAGTAAGGGAGCATTGGTATTGAATTGTGAGAAAGTAGCGAAGTTTCGTTAAAGTAGCAAATGAAATTTCGGTCTTGTTACAAAATCTTTGACTGAAACTTGCGTAACTAATTCCACCCAGCATAGGGAAAAGTTACTTCCTTAATACAGTGATAGGATGTGAACAGTATAGTATAAACTAACATAAAGTGGATTTACTGTGTGACATTTCTTACAACCCATATAATATTATGTATTTATGAAATATTTATTTGTGCGACGACATAGATTAATAACAGAGGTCAGCATGCATAAATATTCTTTGCCGCGTTAGACAATTATTGTACCGATTCGAACTATTGAACTTATGTAACCTGAAAACTTTAGGGGAGAAACTATTGCCGTACAAGGACTGTAGCCATAATTAGTACAAGGATAGCCATTGTTAAGCAACTACTTGTAGCTGTGCTCGTACACGAATGGGAGCATATAATTATGTGAACTGGTCGGTATCATTGATGAGCACTCGGCGTGAATACAGTGTGGCAGGACAGATTTTTTTATGTGATGTTCCTCGTAAGACAATATATATATATATTTTCTACCGCTAGTTGGTCGGAGCATCAACGAACATTTCCAATATATCTTAGGAGGAGCAGTTACAATGGTCACAAATTGATAATCAAATTATTTCGGCACACAACAAGTAAAATATGCAACACAACTAGACATACCGTTTGGACTTCTTCATTCTTTGTGGTCCGATAAAAATATCGTCTGCACACGAATACATGCTTTATACACAGTGTAGCATATAAAAATTAATTTTTTTACTTCAGGAACTTTAAAATACTGTGTGGTTTTAAATAAACATTTTTGTGTGTATTTACGAGTTTCATGATGATTGCAAACATTTTACATCCAATGAATGTTACGTACAATGTAGAAAAATCGTTAACTACCGCAAGTTTTGCAGACAGAATCATGAGTTCTTATACTCGTTTATTTGTGTAACGAAGCAAATTATTAGTGACTACCGATCACCGTAAACCCAATAACTCACGAATACTGTGATTTCGATGATCCATTAAACGTTTAAATATATCGAACTTTGAAAATTGAAACTTTTGGTATAGAAACATATCCCTTCGACATAGAACTCCCTCGCGAATACACCTTTGAGTTAGGTTTAACTATATTTTAGAACTGGAAAAAATATCTAAAGCAATATTAAAAAAAAATTCATATTCAAAGCTGTACAGGTGTTTATATCACTAAGGTGAACGGAGTAAGACCGAGATAACCGTTGTGTACAGTAGAAGCAGAAGTGGTTTATTGGCATTAAGACACAACAGTAATAGGCAGCTGGCTGTCAATCTCACGTCACATTCCCCTCAACTGCTTGACCTCAATTGGAGTAACTGGCACTAATTGCTTGATGGTCATGAAACAACGTGCAGGCTTTGAAGAGGCGAAACCCGAGCGCCGTCTCGCTGAGCTATGTTTCCCAGCCGTCATCTGCGAGGTACGCGGAGAAGCATCCAATAGGACTGTTAAATTTATACAAAAGCGTTGAACGGACGACTAAGTTGTCATCTTATTTAAAACGTACTTGTAACTCATAGGCAAGGATATAAATAGACATGGATTTTTGTGTCGATGGTAACACTACTGACAGTTGAAATGACTCTGCAAGAGCCCGTTTCACTGCACAACCTCAACCTTGAGAGCCGTACTCGTGTCATCCTTTCGATTTAAATTATGTTCTGAATCAAATTCCATGCCGATAAGTTGGTGCTGTTCTCTTTTATCTGCGACAACACTGCGCAGTGGAACTCTTTTACATTTGATAAATAAAGCCAGCCGCGGTGGCCGTGCGGTTCTAGGCGCTTCAGTCCGGAGCCGCGCTGCTGCTACGGTCGCAGGTTCGAATCCTGCCTCGGGCATGGATGTGTGTGATGTCCTTATGTTAGTTAGGTTTAAGTAGTTCTACGTTCTAGGGGACTGATCACTACAGCAGTTGAGTCCCATAGTGCTCAGAGCTATTTGAACCATTTTTTTGACAAATAAACATAATGCAAGCAACTTGTGCTCTGCACTTTTATTAGGAATTATTTCACGTTTGACAGAATAATGGAACTGACTTCTGCTCTGCATCTTTATTAGGACTTATTTTAAGTCATTTTGTGTTGATATGTATGCCACGTCCATCCTATTTTACCCTGCTTACTCTACGTTATCATATTTCCTTCCCCAACCCTTATGGCGCGATTGTGTGAATAGGAATTCACATTTATCTGGGCTATAAGAGACAGCGTTATCTTAGTGCTTTCCGTTTGCTATCGGTGCCGGTCTGCTACCTTCGTGCAGGGTAACCAACTTTGGGATCCTGTCAGTAAACAAAGAAGTTTATCTTCACTATCCTAGGGTAATCTTTATGTTAAGTTCGTGGTGAAAGGGACACTCCGGTCGTAATTTTTATGTTAAGTTCGTGGTGAAAGGGACACTCCGGTCAGTTCCGTTTGCCTGTGGGCTCCCTCCCAGCGGCTGTGCTGAAGGCACTCTGTCCTGTGCTTCTGGTGAGTTCATTCCGTAGTCGTTAAACGCGGTCTTGGTCTTGTTGATTTCACTTGTGAGACGTGTAAGGGCGCTTCAAACTAACTGAGATGGCTTAATACAAGTTACTAACAATGAAGCGTTGTGCTTATCCATTTGTGAGAAATTTTAGGAGCCCCAGATGTAATGGCCGGCCGTGGTGGTCGAGTGGTTCTAGGCGCTTCAGTCTGGAACCGCGCGACAGCTACGGTCGCAGGTTCGAATCCTGCCTCGGGGATGGATGTGTGTCCTGTCCTTAGGTTAGTTAGGTTTAAGTAGTTCTGAGTTCTAGGGGACTGATGACCTCAGATGTTAAGTCCCATAGTGCTCAGAGCCATTTGAACCATCTGAACCAGATGTAATAATTACGTCCAAGTCGCAGTGTTCATTCAGAACAACGTGTGTTGAAGCGCGGCCAAGAACGTTGTGAGTAGGACGGGACGATATAAGATCCTTTTCGGTTCTGTGAATGTGAGACCAGTTGTGTCTTCGTATGCGTATGCTATATCTGTTCTTTTTCTGACTTTTTTTTCGTGTTTGCGATGTAGGTAAGTGTTTACCAGCTGATCTCTTTCCACGTGTGTTTTGTAACGAGCCCTCAGCTCAGAACTCATTTACTGAGTGAGTAATCTCTTTCTTGTATTTCATGATTCCACGACAGATTTCTAATTTACAATCTCTCTGGATGATCATCTGCCTAATTTGTCCACGATTAACGATTACCTTTGTTAATGAGAACCGCGTGACATTCAGTCGGCGAACCCTCAGTTATCGGCTATTTAAGTGTAGAAATTCACACATAATTAAAAATTAGTTTGGTTTTCTGATGTAGTTGGCGTTCGCGCATAAATTTTACCGTATTTTCATTTCAATCGCTTTTTCTTGGATCTGTTGTACTTTCAGCAGGAACTCATATGCTTTTTCCCTAAGTACCGCATTTTGTCCGAATTATCTTGTTTTCTATACAAATTTACAGCTAACTCCGGAATCGGTACAAACTTCCTTGCTGTAGATTCAGTAATGTAGCTTTGTTGGAGCCCTGACCCAACATGTCTTTTCTGTATGTCTGTGAATGAATGTGCGATCCGTCCCCTCCATTTACTCACTAGTTTTATGAATAGATTATGAAATTAGTCACGATTAAATTATCGTGTAATTCTGTGTTCAAGCATCTTGCTATAGTTTCAGTAATGTAGCTTTGTTGGAGTCCTGATCCAATCATGTCTTATTCTGTATGTCTGTGAATGATTGTGCGATCCGTCTCCTCCATTTACTCACTATTTACATGAATAGATTTTGAAATTGGCCACGAATAAATTATCGTGTAATTCTGTGTTCAAGCATCAGCAAAATTTTTTGTACATCGTTTTTCCTTGGCTTCATTAATAAATAATTTCATTACACGTTTTCTGCGTATCCAATCAAAGCTTCTTTACTGAGGCATTTTATTTGAAATTATTCTCTTTTATTAACTCTCTGTGGCTTCATGATTTAAGCTTTGTTGGTAGTTCGCGTAAGGATCCCTGAAATCAAATAATGCACCTGTGTGAATTTTCCCGGTCCAGATTTCTTTTTTTACATAGAGTAGAGTGTGGGATGGTAACGAACGTGCAATTTAAATTTTGATCAATCTTAAATGTAACTTTCTTTCTGAGGAGTAGGAACACAGTAGTAGCACCTGGTTCAAATGGTTCTGAGCACTATGCGACTCAACTGCTGAGGTCATCAGTCGCCTAGAACTTAGAACTAATTAAACCTAACTAACCTAAGGACATCACACACATCCATGCCCGAGGCAGGATTCGAACCTGAGGCCGTTGTGGTCGCGCGGTTCCAGACAAGCCATTTTCCGTTGTCCACTTCACCATGTGCAATTAATTTACAGTTGTGCAGCACAATTTTCGGCAAGTGTCTGTCTCTGCACCTCGTAAAGCTAGAAGTATTTTACAGGGGAATTAACGGTTTCAAGACACTGGTGGTCACGTAAGAGGACATCCATAGGTTACGCCCGCGTTCATGGCCTAGAACACTTTCGACAGACAATCCACAGAAGTCTTCTCATCGTGCTAGTCTAGGCTTAGCCATTCATCGTGTTTCTGTTTGGCGAAGTTGGAGCTTCAAACATGAGGGATTCAATAGCTGCAAGTCCTTCATGATGGTGCAAGCGAGGAGGAACAGAATTATGCGAATTCAATTCTGAGAACGGAGATGGAAGATAAAAATTTCACATTTAGTGTTCATTAATGAGTCTACGTTCAATTTAAGTAATAAACTGAACCGTCACAACGCAACAGAATGTGAGGAACAAAGCAACCACATACCTTAGGTGAATAGTTTGTGCTGCTACTTGGAAAAATATTTAGAGATTCTTTTTTGCTGAATGACTGATACAGAAAACATGCACCTCGAAGTGTCTGACAATTGATTTTTATCATTTATGCAAGAGTAACCCATTAATTTAATATTTTGCCGGCCTCTGTTGCCGAGTGGTTCTCGGCGCTTCAGTCTGGATCAACGCTGCTGCTACTGTCGCTGGTTCAAAGCCTGCCTCGGGCATGGCTGTGTGTGGTGTCCTTAGGTTAGTTAGGTTTAATTAGTTCTAAATCTAGGGAACTGATGACCTGAGCTATTAAGTCCCATAGAGCTTAGAGTCATGTGAGAATTTTATTTTTCAGCGGGATGGTGCACTACAGCATCTACTACAGCGCCTGCATGTAAAATAATCTTTATTTCATAAGTGAGCTGCCTGACCGATGTCTGTAATAGGCAAGAGGATCTAGCACTGCACCACTGGACCTTATAGTCTGTGACTGTTTTGAGGAAGTTTGTGAAAGAATCCACGTGCCTCCTCTTGAAACACTGGATGAATTGCAACACCGAATACCAGCAGCAATGAGTGCAGTAACTCCAGACATGTTCGCGGATGTGTGAAACTAGTCCGACTATCACCTGGATGTTTGCCATGCGTCCAGTTGAGAATATATCTACGAAAATTATAATGTTATGCATGCAATTGTGCATGCATGAATAAGAAGTAATCTTGTAAAACAGGACAGTTCTTCCGAAAGTACATTTTTCCCCCTGTGTTAACTCCACTACAATTTCCTATTTTCATTTATGAGATAGAGTCTTGTGAAGTGGGATGAATTTGTTTGAAATACCGTGCACTAGGTGTCTTTAGGCTTTAAGAAACGATGGACATTTACACTACTGGCCATTAAAATTATTGCTACACCACGAAGACGACGTGCTACAGACGCGAAATTTAATCGACAGGAAGAACATGCTGTGATACGCAAATGATTAGCTTTTAAGAGCATTCACACAAGCTTGGAGCCGGTGGTGACACCTACAACTTACTGACATGAGGAAACCGATTTCTCACACACCAACAGCAGTTAACCGGCGTTGCATGGTGATACATTGTTGTGATGCCTCGTGTAAGGAGAAGAAATGCGTACCATCACGTTTCCGACTTTGACAAAGGTCGGGTTGTAGCCTACCGCGATTGCGGTTTATCGTATCGCGACATTACTGCTCACGTTGGTCTAGATCCAATGACTGTTAGCAGAATATGGAATCGGTGGGTTCAGAAGGGTAATACGGAACGGCGTGCTGGATCCCAACGGCCTCGTATCCGTAGCAGTCGAGATGACAGGCATCTTATCCGCATGGCTGTACCGAGTCGTGCAGCCACGTCTCGATCCCTGAGTCAACAGATGGGGACGTTTGCAAGACAACAAGCATCTGCACGAACTGTTCGACGACGTTTGCAGCAGCATGGACTATCAGCTCGGAGACCATGGCTGCGGTTACCCTGCATCACAGACAGGAGCGCCTGCGATTGTGTACTCAACGACGAACCTGGGTGCACGAATGGCAAAACGTCATTTTGTCGGATGAATCCAGGTTCTGTTTACAGCATCATGATGGTCGCATCCGTGTTTGGCGACATCGCGGTGAACGCACATTGAAAGCATGTATTCGTCATCGCGATACTGGCGTATCACCCGGCATGATGGTATGGGGTGCCTTTGGTTACACGTCTCGGTCACCTCTTGTTCGCACTGACGGCACTTTGAACAGTGGACGTTACATTTCAGACGTTTTACGACCCGTGGCTCTACCCTTCATTCGGTCCCTGGGAAACCCTACATTTCAGCACGATAATGCAAAACCACATGTTGCAGGTCCTGTACGGGCCTTTCTGGATTCAGAAAATGTTCGATTGCTACCCTGGCCAGGACATTCTCCAGACCTCTCACCAACTGAAAACGTTTGGTCAATGTTGGCCGATCAACTTGCTCGTCACAATACGCCAGTCACTACTCTTGATGAGCTGTGGTGTCGTGTTCAAGCTGGATGGGCAGCTGTACCTGTACACGCCATTCAAGCTCTGTTTGACTCAATGCCCAGTCGTATCAAGGCCGTAATTAGGACCAGGAGTGGTTGTTCTGGGTACTGACTTCTCAGGATCTATGCACCCAAATTGCTTAAAAATGTAGTCACATGTCAGTTCTAGTATAATATATTTGTCCAATGAATACCCGTTTATCATCTGCATTTCTTCTTGGTGTAGCAATTTTAAAGGCCAGTAGTGTATATGTCTACATCTACAGCTACATTGAAACTCTGTAAGCAGTTGTATGGTTCGTGGCTCAGGGTACACTGTACTGGGGCAAACTAGTGATTTCGTATATTGTCTGTTGGGAAAAGGGTAACTTCGAACTATGTAATACATAACATTTGAAAACATTGCTGGGAAATACTAATCAGTCTTGATCACAAGGATTTATTAAAAATTAATAATCACATTTCCAAACAGTAAAAGGTTTCGATTTTATGACATTTCATCAGATGTTGAACACAGACGACGTCTAGAGCATCGGTAAGTGTCGCAAAACAAGACGTAACTGAAGATGGTTTCTGATTAAATCGAGACCAGTTACGAGGTGGCCATGTGATTATTAATTTTTAATAAATCCTTGCGACCAAGACTGATCTAATATATGTTTACCAACGTGCCAATAGCTAAAACCATTAGCCGGTTGCAGGAGCGAATAGCGCCAGATACCTGCGACTTGGTGAAGTTGTGCTTGTCATCAACATACTTTAGTTCACAGCGCAAATTTTATGAGGAGACGCAGTGGTAACGTCTCCTTTCGCCTGAAGCAGGTGACTTATTAATGAAGGCACTCTAAAAGACGAAGTTCAGTTCCGTACATATGTGCCCAACAAATTGGCAGAAGTATGTGAAGGACACGTTCAGCTTATGCCGCTTGGGAAATCAGAACTAAGCTAGGGCAACAAAACGTGGCGAACAATATCGTCAGCGTACCCCTGTGTTGTAAAGGCGCCGCGGATGACGATCAAAGGGGTCCTCCTATTAAACAAAATGGAACCCCAGAGCATCACTGCCGGTTGTCGGCCTGTATGGCGACCGTCAAATTGGTATCCCACCGCCGTCTGCGAAGTGTCATTGGCTAAAGTAGAATTGTCTTCAGTGATGAGTCCTGCTTCCAACTGAACCCCGATGATCAGTGAAGACGAGTCTGGAGACGCCACAGACTGCGGTGGGACATCAACCTCACTTTCGCCCAGGAAATTGCCCGACAACCGGAGATGATGCTCTGGGTTGCCATTTCATCTCATAGCAGAATCCCTTTGTTGTCATCCGCGGCACTCTTACAGCACAGTTGTACGTCGACGTTATTCTGTGTCCCGTCTTGTTGCCGTTCACGGTAATCCAACCTGGGCTTTCATTTCAGCGAGATATTATCACACTTCTGTCTGCTAGTACTATACCATAACCTTAAAGTTGAAGGCAGGTCATAAAATAAATGTATCTTGTTAAAGCAATTATGATATAACGCAACAGAGCAGTGTTACCCTCTGAGAGGAATTTTGTTATGTTGACCGTGTTGTACCTAACGGAGGTGGTATATCGGAAGTGAAAGTCAGAATTACGTAAATATTTAAACAGTAACAAACAATATTTTATCTGTCTACACAGTTCAAAGAATAAGGAAAACGGTCGCCAGCCTAGTTAAGCAAGAGAATGATTGAAATTCTCGTTCAAGAAAACTTTAACGGAAAATCACAACCTATACTTTGCCACACGTGAGTGCAATGAACTCTGACACCTGCATATGTTCACGGTAAGGTTGGAGCTGACAGACCAGAACAAACTATTTGCATAAATATAACAGATAACAATACACACTATTACTTTTCACAAATTTTCCTAGCTGACATAAATTTGTAAATGTAGTTCACTGCAAAATTATGAACTGATCACAGGTTAAGTCTCTCTCAACTAAATACTATCTGCTTAGAATGAAAGTTAATTGGAATTCACTAACAGGTACTTCTCACTGTCTTTTGAATAAAGAAATTATTGTTTTCATAAATAGAGGTCTTTCTATTAATTGTTATTTATCATGAGCATAAAGGATAACCTGTGGATCATATTGCACTATTAATATGCACTTTCAATACCCGAAAGAAACAAGTGCTTAGCACTATTGCAGTTTTCCACTTTTACTACAATGAGACACAAAATTAACATATTTGTAAGATACTGACTCACCTTTTGCGATTTACAACAAGCACCAATGTGGTCATTTACTAAGCAAAACATTATAAGCCTCGGTCTTAAGAACTTTTAATTTTGAAGTTGGCAACAACATATTAATAAGCAATTTAAATAGAAAAATTATATTCTGCAAGCATCAATTACTTTAGTTCACTCTCTTGCCACATTAACCTTAACTTCCTTTTTACTATGTTCAGGAGGCATTAATTAGTTAAAACACTAGGCTTTAATGTTCTTTCAATAAGGACACTCGGTAATAACTTTAGTTCAAACGGGGAGGAACCTGAGAGGTGTTACGCTAAGGAAAAAATATCGAGGTAGGTACATAAATTCAGTTATAAATTACCTTATATTTCAGCACACTAACACTTCCAATAAGCTGATCCTTCACTGTACATTACTATAGTGTCCCATTGAAGTGGTTGTGCAATGTGGTGGCGATTGCATGTTGATAGGTGGATTTGCAGGTAGAATTGATGGACTGTCATTTCTTGGTGGCGATGATAGATACAAATTCCACAATAGTTCCAGCTCTTTGTCCATCCATTCCAGGCATAGGAAAGCGTCAGTAAAAGCCTCTCTCGGAACCGGCTCAATATACAACTTTTACAAGGGCAGTTCATAGTTTGGTAGCTGGTCCCCGACTGACTCTTTGTTCCACATTTTCTACCTAGGCCAACCACAATTTGCGCGCGCTACTCAGTTCCGTTCCCTAGGGGAACCACAACACCTTTTACATATGACATAACTAAGAACTCTAAGTGAAGGTCAGCAGTTTACAGAACAACAAACAAACATTTTAAATAAAACAGAACCTTTGCACATATTAACATTTCTATAAAAATTATTTAAACAAAATTACAATTATATACAGTAAGTTTTGTCTCCCTCCAAATGAGACAAAGAATTTAAATGATAGATACACTACATTGCAAAGTATCAAACCATGACATCAAAGTATTTTACACAAAAAAGAATAAACACTCTCATGATATCGATTCAATCCAACAACATTTACAGATACTCAATGTTATAACATTAAACCAAAACAAAAGGAAAAACAAATGCGTACAGCATTAGAGCTATGGTGTTACAATATTCCCGCCTGCACACGTCGAGAGTTTCTGCAGCTTGTCTTCGAGCGTGCCAAACCCTCTCTTGTCCAGAAACGTCACCGGAGCTCTTCCTTAATAAGACCGGTTGGAGCATTAAGGGCAGGGCCCTCCAGCCGGCTGGGTATTTTGATGGCCTAACGCGCCAATTGGACATAATTCGGTACGATATCGCTCAGGATGACGTCAAACAACTCTATCGATCAATGCCAAGCCGAATAACTACTTGCATATTGGCCTGAGACGGACCAACTTGTTACTGGCTTGCTCAAATTGTGAAGCTATTTCTCTTGAATAAATCATCCAGTTTTCTTTGATATTGTGATCGTATATTTGCCTCACATGCCCGTCACGTATACAGATTTCCGTCCAATTCGGATAATTCCTTGTTGGTGCAACGTTTTTTTTTTTTTTCCTGTTTCCTACTATAGAGGTTACTGTGTTTAGAAATTACCATAGAGCAGAAGGAAACCAGTAAATATTCGTTTCTGAGAAACACTACGATAAAGACAAATTACAGGAAGAGCCATTTTAACAGAGGGGTAATAGCAGCTGTGGACATGAGAGAAAGTGTTGAATTGGGTGAGAAAGAGGAACGTGGTAACACAGAAATAATGAATTACTATCTCGTAATATAGGTCCACAGTGTCTACAAATTTTTTAAATAGTTTCATTTAGCTTTTAGCTGTTTACAACTAGCTGTACCTGGCCATGCTTTGCTGCAATTCAGTCTGCTTGAATGGAAAAGAAAGAAAAGAGAGAGGACACGTTTATAATATGCATGGGAAACAGATATACGTCCCGCCGGCCGGTGTGGCAGAGCGGTTCTAGACGCTTCAGTCTGGAACCGCGCCACCGCTGTGGTCGCAGGTTCGAATCCTGCCTCGGGCATGGATGTGTGTGATGTCCTTAGGTTAGTTAGGTGTAAGTAGTTCTAAGTTCTAGGGGACTGATGACCTCATATGTTAAGTCCCATAGTGCTCAGAGCCATTTGAACCATTTGATATACGTCCTAGTTTCTTTCTCTCTACCGTCTCTGTCCGTCTGCCCTTCCCTTCCTTTTGTCCATCACCTACATCTTTCCCCTCTCTCTGTCCATCGCTTCCTCCCCTTTTCTCTACCCATCTTCTCCTCTGCCCTCTCTCTCTCCCTCTCTTATTCCGTCACCACCTTCCCCCGTTTCTCTTTCCATCTTCTCCTCCACCCTCTCCCACTATCTTCTCCTGCCTCTCTCTCTCTGTCCACTTCCTCCTTCCTTTTTCCTATGTCTATTTCCTCCCACCCGCCTGTCCATCTCCTCTCTCCATCTACATCTGACCTAGAGCATTGTTCATTGTTAATGCAAATTTAAATTCTGTAGTAGTATTATAATCATCAACCAATAAGCCATAAATGCAACTTCCCTGCTTGCTAATAACGTTTCAGTGTTGTGTATTTTATATATACATTTATACTCGTATGTTAAAGAGTATGAAGTATATATGTGTCTAAACTTTTTTTGCTATAAACTGTAATAATTTGAAGCAAATCGGAAAGGTATATTTTGAGATTTTTTTGTTACAATGTTTTACCTTTATAAACAATTAGATACCTAAAAACACGCCTGTATTATAATTCAGTGTTGTATCAACATTACAAAGTAATCCATGAAGAACGTTCGGAGAGTTGAGATTTGAAGAAACGAACAGCTGCGTTTGTACCTGCGTATAAAATGTAGACTTCCTAATCGCAAACTTCCGTACGTTTTTGATCGATTGCTTTGAAATTTTTACACAACGTTAAACTAGTAAAAGAGCGTGTTTTTATTTAACTTTATTTAAATATTCTGTCGCATCCAAATTTATATATATTTACTAACAAGGAAACGTTTTTATAAAAATCTCAAAGATCTACATAGACATACAGTATAGATCATATATTAAAGTGTTAGGTACTTAAAAACACATCTGTATTAGAATGCAACGGCAATAGCTTTCGGAAGCGCATGATTTAGAACAAACGAACATTTGCATTTTAACTTATATAGAATGCAATTTTGACATTCGTGCCATTTTGAGGCACCTACAAAACAGAATACAACCTACTGCGAATAGTTTAGTGTTGGACTGACAGTATGTACAATTGATTTTTTAGCTTGTTAACGTTCATATACTTACAAGATTTTGACGTTAGCTTGAGATTAGAAAGTAATATGTGTCCACACCACAGAACATTCAGCGACACTAGTCAATTATCTCCCATTCCATTTTATGTACTGTAAGTTTGAGTACCTTATGTACGTCACAACAGGCAGATACATCCAAAAGTATGAACTTTTAATACATTACAATAAATGCATGGAACAGTCGAGAGAAGATTTAGTCAGAGTCACCAGTCAATTACACAGGACAACGAAATTTTTTTTAACTCTTTTACTTTGATAGCTGACCTTTATAGATTCTTATGAGCTGAATCCAAATCTATCCTTAGTTTTTTGTATCACCCATAGTTTTCGAGCATTATTCTTTTTATTAGGTAGTACAAAAATCCTATGCTATACGGTAAATGGGGAAATTGATGAAACGCTTTGTTACAACATAAGCATGGTTTGTATTTACAGTAAGCTACTTAAAACAATGATATGTGTTAATAGAGGTTTCACTTGTCAGCTAGCATTGGTTTGTATTTCCTTTCTCTTTTTTCTTTGAAGCTTCTTGTGTAGCTTCTTCACGATGAGTCGCTTGCTAAACTTCTCAGTTAAGTGGCCAACAGTAGTTCCCCATCATGTCCTTCAGTTCCCACGGCTTTGATAGCGTTTTTCCATCACTTTAATGTCCTGATGAAAACGCTCTCCTCGCTCCTCACTAACATCTCCCATATTGTCCGGGAAGTAATCAAGGTGACTGTTCAAAAAGTGTACTTTCAGGCTCATTAAACATCCTAAAGTTTTAAACTTCTTTAACGTTGTAGCTATAATAGAAACATATTCTGCGACTTTTCGTGTCGTAAGAACTTTGTAACGACTTGCTTGAATTATACCCATGCTTCTTCCTTATTTGAGGTCATTGTGGATTCAAAGTTAAAATGAAACATCAATTTTCTAATGTCAGGTCCGACAAAGACGCCTTCTTTTAAAAATCTTAAGCATGGCTGAAGCAGCAACTGTTGAAAATCTTAACGGTAAATGATAACAGCCAAACAGTTGCAGGATAAGGATTTATTGAAATCCATGACCACGGTTTCGGTATATCTAAATATACCTTCTTCAGTAGCAAAAAATACACTGAAATCACATCCTCCAGTGGAGATACATAAAACAATCGTGCCAAAGGCGTCGTCAGTAGTTAAAATATCACCTCCATTTGTACAGCATAATTGTGAATAGAAGATCGATGCCAACACGGCATATCATCAGAGCTTAGCCTGGGAGGGCTGTAATGTTTCTTAATCACAAATTCACCACACATATAACAAAAACTGCCAGAGTCTTTACAACCACGATTAGACACTGTACTGACCACTTGTACAAGAAATGGGAAAGTGAGGTTAATACCATCTGTTAACACTAAAATAGAATCGACCTTTTTATTGCCAGCAATTGCTACCAACGTCATCTACATTCAACACACCTCTTTTTAAATTATTTTAACTAAATAAAAGCAGTTAAATTATTTAAAAAAGACTTAATTTAATAAATTAAACTGTAAAAAGTGAAGAAATGGTGGGTGACAGAGGTTTTTAGGTATCATATTTGGATTTCCCACCCTAAAAGACATAAGAATAAGGTATTTTCAGCAGAAAAGTTTTCCCTTCGTTGGCCTGTGTTATCGATCATGACATTCCATTTCATATACTATACGTTTGTGTCAATTATGTATGCCATGACAGACAGATACATCCCAAAGTATGTGTTTATAATACATTACAATAAATGCCTGAAACAATCAAGAAAATATTATTTCTAAAGTACGTGTGTTCGCTGAATATAAATTGTCTTTGTTCTTTGAAGACTCTGTAAATCTCAGTTCTATAGCGTCCATTAATCTGCCTTTCTCTAACCCATGTACTACCTATAGAGGTACCTGGATGCCGCTGATATTATGACTATATCGTCGCAGATCTACATCTACATCTACATTGATACTCCGCAAGCCACCCAACGGTGTGTGGCGGAGGGCACTTTACGTGCCACTGTCATTACCTCCCTTTCCTGTTCCAGTCGCGTATGGTTCGCGGGAAGAACGACTGTCTGAAAGCCTCCGTGCGCGCTCTAATCTCTCTAATTTTACATTCGTGATCTCCTCGGGAGGTATAAGTAGGGGGAAGCAATATATTCGATACCTCATCCAGAAACGCACCATCTCGAAACCTGGCGAGCAAGCTACACCGCGATGCAGAGCGCCTCTCTTGCAGAGTCTGCCACTTTAGTTTATTAAACATCTCCGTAACGCTATCACGGTTACCAAATAACCCTGTGACGAAACGCGCCGCTCTTCTTTGGATCTTCTCTATCTCCTCCGTCAGACTGATCTGGTACGGATCCCACACTGATGAGCAATACTCAAGTATAGGTCGAACGAGTGTTTTGTAAGCCGCCTCCTTTGTTGATGGACTACATTTTCTAAGCACTCTCCCAATGAATCTCAACCTGGTACCCGCCTTACCAGCAATTAATTTTATATGATCATTCCACTTCAAATCGTTCCGCACGCATACTCCAAGATATTTTACAGTGTTTGTTCCGCTATCATATAATCATACAATAAAGGATCCTTCTTTCTAGTATTCGCAATACATTACATTTGTCTATGTTAAGGGTCAGTTGCCACTCCCTGCACCATGTGCCTATCCGCTGCAGATCTCCCTGCATTTCGCTACAATTTTCTAATGCTGCAACTTCTCTGTATACTACAGCATCATCCGCGAAAAGCCGCATGGAACTTCCGACACTATCTACTAAGTCATTTATATATATTGTGAAAAGCAATGGTCCCATAACACTCCCCTGTGGCACGCCAGAGGTTACTTTAACGTCTGTAGACGTCTCTCCATTGATAACAACATGCTGTGTGCTGTTTGCTAAAAACTCTTCAATCCAGCCACACAGCTGGTCTGATATTCCGTAGGCTCTTACTTTGTTTATCAGGCGACAGTGCGGAACTGTATCGAATGCCTTCCGGAAGTGAAGAAAAATAGCATCTACCTGGGAGCCTGTATCTAATATTTTCTGGGTCTCATGAACAAATAAGGTGAGTTGGGTCTCACACGATCGCTGTTTCCGGAATCCATGTTGATTCCTACATAGTAGATTCTGGGTTTCCAGAAATGACATGATACGCGAGCAAAAAACATGTTCTAAAATTCTACAAGAGATCGACGTAAGAGATATAGGTCTATAGTTTTGCGCATCTGCTCGACGACCCTTCTTGAAGACTGGGACTATCTGTGCTCTTTTCCAATCATTTGGAACCTTCCGTTCCTCTAGAGACTTGCGGTACACGGCTGTTAGAAGGGGGGCAAGTTCTTTCGCGTACTCTGTGTAGAATCGAATTGGTATCCCGTCAGGTCCAGTGGACTTTCCTCTATTGAGTGATTCCAGTTGCTTTTCTATTCCTTGGACACTTATTTCGATGTCAGCCATTTTTTCATTTGTGCGAGGATTTAGAGAAGGAACTGCAGTGCGGTCTTCCTCTGTGAAACAGCTTTGAAAAAAGGTGTTTAGTATTTCAGCTTTACGCGTGTCATCCTCTGTTTCAATGCCATCCCGTAGTGTCTGGATATGCTGTTTCGAGCCACTTACTGATTTAACGTAAGACCAGAACTTCCTAGGATTTTCTGTCAAGTCGGTACATAGAATTTTACTTTCGAATTCAATGAACGCTTCACGCATAGCCCTCCTTACGCTAACTTTGACATCGTTTAGCTTCTGTTTGTCTGAGAGGTTTTGGCTGCGTTTAAACTTGGAGTGGAGCTCTCTTTGCTTTCGCAGTAGTTTCCTATCTTTGTTGTTGTACCACGGTGGGTTTTTCCCGTCCCTCACAGTTTTACTCGGCACGTACCTGTCTAAAACGCATTTTACGATTGCCTTGAACTTTTTCCATAAACACTCAACATTGTCAGTGTCGGAACAGAAATTTTCGTTTTGATCTGTTAGGTAGTCTGAAATCTGCCTTCTATTACTCTTGCTAAACAGATAAATCTTCCTCCCTTTTTTTATATTCCTATTAACTTCCATATTCAGGGATGCTGCAACGGCCTTATGATCACTGATTCCCTGTTCTGTACATACAGAGTCGAAAAGTTCGGGTCTGTTTGTTATCAGTAGGTCCAAGATGTTATCTCCACGAGTCGGTTCTCTGTTTAATTGCTCGAGGTAATTTTCGGATAGTGCACTCAGTATAATGTCACTCGATGCTCTGTCCCTACCACCCGTCCTAAACATCTGAGTGTCCCAGTCTATATCTGGTAAATTGAAATCTCCACCTAAGACTATAACATGCTGAGAAAATTTATGTGAAATGTATTCCAAATTTTCTCTCAGTTGTTCTGCCACTAATGCTGCTGAGTCGGGAGGTCGGTAAAAGGAGCCAATTATTAACCTAGTTCGGTTGTTTAGTGTAACCTCCACCCATAATAATTCACAGGAACTATCCACTTCTACTTCACTACAGGATAAACTACTACTAACAGCGACGAACACTCCACCACCGGTTGCATGCAATCTATCCTTTCTAAACACCGTCTGTACCTTTGTAAAAATTTCGGCAGAATTTATCTCTGGCTTAAGCCAGCTTTCTGTACCTATAACGATTTCAGCTTCGGTGCTTTCTATCAGCGCTTGAAGTTCCGGTACTTTACCAACGCAGCTTTGACAGTTGACAATTACAATACCGATTGCTGCTTGGTCCCCGCATGTCCTGACTTTTCCCCACACCCGTTGAGGCTGTTGCCCTTTCTGTACTTGCCCAAGGCCATCTAACCTAAAAAACCGCCCAGCCCACGCCACACAACCCCTGTTACCCGTGTAGCCGCTTGTTGCGTGTAGTGGACTCCTGATCTATCCAGCGGAACCCGAAACCGCACCACCCTATGGCGCAAGTCGAGGAATCTGCAGCCCATACGGTCGCAGAACCGTCTCAGCCTCTGATTCAGACCCTCCACTCGGCTCTGTACCAAAGGTCCGCAGTCAGTCCTGTCGACAATGCTGCAGATGGTGAGCTCTGCTTTCATCCCGCTAGCGAGACTGGCAGTCTTCACCAAATCAGATAGCCGCCGGAAGCCAGAGAGGATTTCCTCCGATCCATAGCGACACACATCATTGGTGCCGACATGAGCGACCACCTGCAGATGGGTGCACCCTGTACCCTTCATGGCATCCGGAAGGACCCTTTCCACATCTGGAATGACTCCCCCCGGTATGCACACGGAGTGCACATTGGTTTTCTTCCCCTCTCTTGCTGCCATTTCCCTAAGGGGCCCCATTACGCGCCTGACGTTGGAGCTCCCAACTACCAGTAAGCCCACCCTCTGCAACTGCCCGGATCTTGCAGAATGAGGGGCAACCTCTAGAACAGGACAAGCAGCCGTGTCAGGCCGAAGATCAGTATCAGCCTGAGACAGAGCCTGAAACCGGTTCGTTAGACAAACTGGAGAGGCTTTCCGTTCAGCCCTTCGGAATGTCTTTCGCCCCCTGCCACACCTTGAAACGACCTCCCACTCTACCACAGGTGAGGAATCAGCCTCAATGCGGGCAGTATCCCGGGCAACCACAGTCGTAGTCCGATCAGGGGATGCGTGGGACGAGCTGGCCGTCCCCGACAAACCCCCATCCGGACCCCCACAGTGATGCCCATTGGCAACAGCCTCAAGCTGTGTGACCGAAGCCAACACTGCCTGAAGCTGGGAGCGAAGGGATGCCAACTCAGCCTGCATCCGAACACAGCATGGGTACCAATACGGACGTACAGTAGCCGATGATGTTCGTTCCACATAGAAACTTTTCACATTCACATCTGAATTTATTAATTCATGATTGCTTAAATGGTTTTGTTTTGTGGCTGCTGGTATGTCGGACAAAATATATATTAGAAAACTGCAGTACAAAAGCAACAATGTAAAGAAAGAAATAACTTTAAGACGAGAAACAGAACCAGAGAAAATTACATACACTACTTTACCTCATGGTCCAATATGAGATAAAATACCCCATAATTTTCGTAAAACCATTGTACGAATCCAGTTCCGCACTACAAAAATCAAAAAGTCTGAGCAGTGATCTTAGATTTTTGCACATGATACTATCTATCAACGTCATCAAAAGTGCCAAAACAAATACAAAATGATACAGGTAAGATACCTGCTCTCTGAGAAACATGGATATTGACTTCAAACAATAAAAAGTCTGATGTTCTACACACGAGTACCGGAGGTGTATCGTTAAACTTACACCATAAATCAGACAAACTTAAAAGTTGTGGATTCACCTAAATATATAGGGACTACAGTTACGAATATCTTAAATTGAAACCATCACACTTAACATATTACGGGGACTGAATTCTTTTGGCAGCCTACTTAGAAGATGCAACATAACTACTACAAGCTTTACGCTTGTCTGTTCTGTTGCGGTGTGTCGCTGCGCTGTATGGGTCCTTGCCAACTAAGACTGAAGGAGAACGTCGAAGGGCAGCTCGTTTTGTATTATCGCGAAATAGGTAAGAGAGTGTCACGGGTATTATAAACGAGGTGGGATGGTAATCATAAAACAAAGGCGTTGCGGCGAGATCTTTTCACGAACTTTCAGTCACCGGCTTTCTCCTCTGATTGCCAAACGAATAAAAATAGGCCAGGTCCGTGTAGACTCGCGTAATGAGAGTTCCGTACAAACTTAATTATGTATACAGAGAGTTCGAGGATCTCTTCGATTTTTTTCTGTTATCGACATTGATACTAGAAAGATATTCAAGAAAGAGTTAATTTTAAGTTTTCAATCGGATAATAAATGACTATTTTATTTCCATCTGATGTCCCCGTAAAACAATGATTTTCTGATTTTTCTTGTATTTTTACTCTGAAATTTTTCTTCTCTCCAAATTTCATTATTCTACGTCAAGGAGAGGTATCGTACCCTATAGGTTTTAATTAGTGAGTTTGCGAGTATCAAACTACGTGACATAAATGGCCGTATCGTTTGATTGCATTGACCTAGAAGCTTAATATTTTTACTCCACCACAGGACTGTAGACCTAAAAAATGGTTCAAATGGTTCTGAGCATTATGGGATTTACCATCTGTGGTCATCAGTCCCCTAGAACTTAGAACTACTTAAAGCTAACCTAAGGACATCACACACATACATGCCCGAGGCAGGATTCGAATCTGCGACCGTAGCGGTCACGCGGTTCCAGACTGAAGCGCCTAGAACCGCACGGCCACACGGGCCGGCACTGTAGACCTAAGTATGTGCCAAATCTGAGGTTGGTACGTCTACCCGCTGCTGAGGAAAATGGGCTTAAAAGACAGACGGATAGAAACAGAGTCTCAAAACAAATGACAAAAGTTTATTTTTCGCTAATGCAGTTACAAATCAACAATTTCCGGATTTTTTTGTCATTGCTCGTACAGTGAAACCTTACTGCTTGGCAAATTTCTTAATTCTATATCAAAGGGAAATATCTTGTAGATGTTGATGACTTAGTTCTCGAGTATCAAATATGTAACATAAATCACGGTTTCTTTTGGTTGTGTAGGCTTAAGAGCTTACATTTATTGTGGCGCGAAGTGACTGGAGATCTTAGAACGTGATTTAAATTTAAACTTCATACGCCTGCCCGTTCCTGAGAAAAAAGATGGGTCAAAAGACGGACGGACAGACAGATCGTCAGATAACATCTTGACTATTAATAAATCTAATTAGCTGTATTTAGCCCCTTATTTGTAGATCATTACCGGATTCATGGCTCTAAAACCCCACCTCTTCAGCTGAACATATCACTAAAACATTAGAGCTCAAACGCTCGGAACTTTGTACCCAACATTCTTTGTCCGTCAGAACAAAATAAAGCTAAAAAGGCGACATGCCACAGTACGACTCTTTCGTTCCCTGTTGGTGACTGCGTATAGACCGGAGAAGCGGGCTCATTCACCATATGGGAAACCGCTATTTTATTCGAAGACAAATCGCCTTATAGCGCTGTTTTGTTCTGACGGACAACGAATGTTGAGTACCATGTTCCGAGCTTCTTAGCTCTATTGTTATAGTTATACGTTCATCTGAAGTTCGGTAGTGGCACGAAACCGGTAGTTATCTAAAAAATAAAGGAATAAATAGAGCTGAAACGGTTTACTAATACTCAAGATGATTGCTCAAAACGTTCTCCGTCAGATAACAAATGACAATTTTTTCATGTATTGTAATTACAAATGTATAATTCTGGCATTTTTTCTTTACTTGTACAGTAAAATCTTGTTTTTTGCCATATTTCACGATCTTAAATCGTTCAAATGGGTCTGAGCACTATGGGACTTAACATCTGTGGTCATCAGTCCCCTAGAACTTAGAACTACTTAAACCTAACTAACCTGAGGACATCACACACATCCATGCCCGAGGCAGGATTCGAACCTGCGACCGTAGCAGTCGCGCGGTTCTGGACTGAGTGCCTAGAACCGCTCGGCCACCGCGGCCGGCTTTCACGATCTTAAACCACCGGAAAGTTCCATGTAGGTATTGATGAGTGAGTTGGCGAATAGCAAGATATGTGACGTAAAACTGTTGATATTAGAATGTTATACAGATTTCAACTTGGTGCACCATAAACAGTATTTAACAGTTGGACAAACAGACGGGCAATCAAGTGATCCTGTAAGGGTTCCGTTTATTACAGGCTGAGGTACGGAATCCTAAAAATATTTTGTTGATTCCTATCTGCATAAGGAGAAGAGACCATCAAAACAAAATAAAATCTATCACAGTTCCTCCAGGAAGACTCAGGTGCTGGTTTTTCCTGTGTGCTACTGAATATCTGGAACGTCTGAAAATGGTTCTGACAACTCCAGTGACAAATGCAGGGTGTTTCAAAAAGAATATACGTATTTGGAATGCATATATTTATTAAAGTTTAATACATATGAATATGAAACTTTACACACATATTTACGAACATCCCATGTTCAGATTACAGATGTTCAATGAGTCTTCCATCAGCGACACGAACAATATCACATCGATACTCAAATTTCCCCCATACTCGGGCAAGCACGTCCTTCGTCACTGATGTTATGGCAGTATGGATCCTGTTCTTCAATTGTTCCAGGTTCTGTGGGAGTGGTGGTACATAAACGTTGTCTTTAACAGCCATGAAATTATCCAACGCAAAAATTTTGGCAATCCTGGCCTGTGGGATAGAGGTTATATGGGACCACCTGACAGAAAAAAATCTAGAAACACTAGAAAAGGTAAAATCGACTTATCTAAAAAGAGCACTAGGTCTCTCAAAGACTACAAGATCTAGACTAGTGTACCTGCTAGCGAAAGAGACATTCCCAATTGAAGACATCAAACTTCGAAATATGATGCCACACATCAGGGCTTCCAGAAATCAACTGAAGGTCATCGAGGACAAACGAGAAAGAGTATGGCCGGAGTTCTATGGCACCGAAGCAATGACAAACCGCTCATGGACAGCACCAAACTTCGAGATGCGACATGTCGTAACTAGACTTTGTATTCACGGCTTTCATCATCTAATTTCCAAAAACCAAACTTATCACGACCCAACCACAACATGTGTATGTGAACTGTGTAACGAAGACTGTGAAGGATATCACATAGAACTGTGCAGTAAAAGAGTGAAATCGATAAATTAATATGCACAAAAGGAAAATGTAAATGTAAATGTAAAATGTTAAGCAAAGTAACTGTATATGGATATTTGGCTGCCATTTTATTAAATAAAATAATAAATGCTGTCTTTAACGAAACCCCACAGGAAGAATTCAGAGGGTGTCAAATCCGGTGACCGTAGAGCAGAGACATGCTAAGTCGCCAGCTGCTTGGCGACCAATCCAACGGTTCGGTAGAGTTTCATTCAGATATTCACGCACTTCGCGACTCCAGTGAGGCGGTGCCACGTCTTGTTGAAAAATGAAGTTGTCTTCGTGCAGCCTCGGAAACAATCATTTTTGTAACACAGCGAGATACTGGCGACCATTAACTGTGTTTCCATCAAAGAAGAATGGACAGTAATGGGCTGCGGAGTAGCTATTAAAACATATGAATGTTACCAAGCAAAATAGAAGACAACTGACATCTAGCGGCTATTAATATGAACTAGACCAGGGGTCTCCAAACTACGGCCCGCGGGCCGAAACTGGCCCGCGAGGGCCGGCAAACCGGCCCGTGTTAGCTGGCCGGACATCCCCGATGGGCAATGTCACCTATTCTTCGAGCCGCACAGTGTTTGCCGACAAACTTATGTTTTTAAATAAATTAACTTTTTCTGGACACATTTCTACCGCTGTTGCAACAATGCAGTTCTTAATTAATTCACCGTCAGTAAATGGCTCACACTGTTTCGCTACAAAATGTGGCACACGAAAACTAGCACGAGTTGTTGCGTGTTGTTCAGCATTTACTTTCTTAAACAGCGACTGCTGGGTTTTTAGCTGGCGTTCCAGAGACCCATACATTTCTAATAGTTCGCATCCTGTAAACTTGGAGTAATTCTGAGAGTGCTTAGTCTCACAATGGCGTTTTATACTGTATTGTTTGGAGACTGATATTGCTTCATTGGAAATAATACACACTGGTTTGTTGCTTGACTCCACCAAGAAAAATTGTCATCCCCACTGCTCTTTAAAAATTCAACCTTTCGTTTCTTTTCCATATTTGTACTGAACTTCACAAAAGATTGTAACCTGAAAATAAAATTGTGCTATTTAATACTAATGAAACTAGGGAGTAGTCTGCCTAAGTAGAATGGAATGAATTTAATTTTAAAGTACTTTAATTACTAAATTAAATACTCACAATTACATTGTACTTTCATTAAAAAATACAGTGAAAAAATACTCAAGTCGTGCTATACGCATTTCGATTTTCAGATTTTCCTTGTCTCTTCGAATTCAAACTTTGAATTGTCCCACACTTCGTCGTCTCACCTACTAGTACAGCGCATAAAACACTAAAAAAACTCGTGAGACACTCGCAACATAGACACAGTCACGCAACAGAACTATCAAATATATGCTCTGGCTCTGCTACTCGCTACAAGACTACATAACTAAACTTATTGTTGCACCGCTTGAAGTAACAATGCGTTGACACACTCTACCTCTGTTACGTCTTGCAGTAATAGTGCTGCTAACACCGATTTTGGAATTTCGTTAGCTTTGCAGGACGCATTCGTGAAGAATATGCAGTGACATAGTTTTTTGTCGTTGAAATTCGCCAGAATAAAATACGCCAGAATAAAATACGCCAGAATTTCGGTAAGGTACGTCCTCCAATGAAAATTATGTAATTAAATAAAAATCTTAGTTCGTTTCTGTGTTAGCTATTACCACAACCTTAGATTTTTGCGATTTCATCTTTCCTTTGGCCTTACATTACGGTGATCATGTAGTGCTAGGGAGCTTTAATCCCACTAGGTAGATCTTGGCCCTTATGACTTCGTGGAGGAGTCAATGTGGCCCGCGGACTAAAAAGTTTGGAGACCGCTGAACTAGACAGTGTATTCGGTTCTCCAATAGCTGAGCCGAGGCGCAGCGATCGATAGTCTGGACGAAATAATACTTTGCAATCCGTACATTCTTTTTGAAACATCCTGCACTTTACTGTGTATTGCAGTGCAAGCATGTAGATGTAAGTGTATTCTCGCACAAAAGTTGTTAGACGCTTAACTGAGTAACGCTGATACCGGCTGGATTTGACCTATCACGGCGTAGCTGTTCTAGGCGACGTGAGAGTGGAGCGGCCGCCGGCGGGCCACAAAGGGTGCGCGGGCGAGGCTGAACCGAACCCTCGGGGGAGCCCTCTGCTCGACAGACAGACGGCGGCTAATCGCCGTGGGACAAGGGATTCGATATGCCGCAACGCGGCCTCTGAATAATTGACGGCCAGCCTGGCGACACGCCGGCGCCGGCACGACGCCTCCGCTCCTATACACACACACGCTCTATTCCTGGTTGCTGCAGTGTACCTCAATCACTACCGGGTCCCCGGGTATCAGCAAGTGAACAGCCTTAGTACTCCACTTCTATTTTGGCCTCCCGATGACGCCAATCTAGTCCTTAGTACTATTCTGTAAACACTTTATTACTTGAAAATTAGCTAAAGATCAGTTTGGCTACCGGAGAATTTTGGGATCATGAGAAGCAATAGCTACCTTATGACCTAGAAGATGGATTGAAGAAAACCATCTATACCAATTGCAAATTTCAATATTTTAAACATAGCTGCACAACAGCAACGGTTCCACGTAATAAAATTATACAGGGTGTCCCAGCTATCTTGTTCACCCAAAATATCTCTGGAACAATAACAGCTATTGGAAAACGACTTTCACCGGTATCAATGTAGGGCTGGTGTCCATGAATGTACATATTTGGAAACATTCTAAAACGAAAGCATATGTGTTTTTTAACACAAACTTATGTTTTTTTAAATGGACCTCCTATATTTTTTCTTCAGCAATCCATAGCATGACAAAGCATATACACAGTGGCGTTGATTGCATCGCAATATTCCCATTACATCCCGAGATATTGAGACGCGAAGTTGACGCTTGAAACACCCGACATGCGCTGCTAGCACACGTCCTCAGGCTCAGGCGTGAACCCCATGCTGCCCGTAATCGCGATGTGATTGACATGTGTAATCACACCTCCATACTTATCAAGAGGTCCGAAACGAATAATACCCTCTGCTGCCATCAACTCTCATAAGCACATAATGGTTTCCCTCTTGCACGTTTTACGTATCTACGTACACAATATGAACCAGTATCGATCGGTGTACACCCTTCAGGTTGTCTTATTTATCCTGCACACCCAAAATAAGGTTTATCTAATGCGTTATATGACCCACTGTGCCTATCATGCAGGGCCTGGCTCTACCTAGTCAAGTGTCCAACGTAGTTCCCACAACTACCACAGTTACCACTTCGCCTTGTTTATGATTAGCGACCCATGCAAACTCCTGTACTCCATCACCCTCCGAGCATCCCATTTGTTTTTGCTTTGGCGTGCAGTACACCGCTTGCCAGTGTAATCGTGCATCAGAGTAATCTAGCGACGGCACGGAGGTAGTACACATTGTGAATAAACGTTGTGTTGTGGAACTTATACTGTACAGTATAATGAACACACATGAAGATATGGTAAAATGCTGCTGATCTACGGAAAATGTACGTTGACGGGAAATACGTTATGAGATTGTTTGTTTGCTGATAGTACTGTTAGCGACCATTATGATTATTAAGTTAATATGTCTGTTTTGTACCCTACTCTACATACCTGTACTGTACCCCGTTGTAGGTGGACGAAATGCTGTTCAGGCAGAACGACCGTACAGAAGACGATTCCCTGACAAACCATCGCCTTCGCGCCGGATGTTTGGTCGTCTCACATCTCGTTTACGTGAAACGGGAAGCTTAAATCCAAGACCTCGACATCGTCCTAGAACACGCACAGATGAACGTGCTGAAGTTGCTGTGCTCGCTACCATAGCTGTGAATCCTCAAATCAGCACACGTCAAATTGAACGTGAAGTTGGTGTGTCGAAATCAAATGCACGGCGTATTCTTAAACGTCCTAAATTTCATCCTTACCATGTTCATTTACACCAGGATCTTCATGGAAATGACTTCCGCAATTGGGTAACATTTTGTCGGTGGGCTCAGCAAAAACTTCTGACTAATCCAAATTTTTTTGCAGATGTTCTCTTTACCGACGAGGCATCATTCTCCAACAAAGGAATTGTCAATATGGGGACTATGCATTATTGGTCCGCAGACAATCCAAAATGGCTCCGTCAGGTAGAGCATCAACGTCCGTGGAAAGTTAATGTTTGGTGTGGGATTACTGGAGATACCGTTATCGGACCTTTCTTTATAAATGGCATCCAAATTACCAGACAATACTCCAGATTTATACGACACAATCTTCCTGTTCTCTTGGACACCGTACCTCTGAATCGGAGAATGGTCATGTGGTATCAGCATGACGGATGCCCTGCACATAACGCCTTACGAGCACGACGACTTCTGAACCGTAAGTTCCCTGGTAGGTGGATTGGACGAGGTGGCCCAGTTAGGTGGCCTGCCCATCTCCGGACCTTACACCGCTGGATTATTTTCTTTGGGGAGCAGTGAAGGATGCTGTTTACCAACATGAACCAACAACACCAGAAGACATGAAGCAACGCATTATTGATGCTTGTACAGCCATCAAAGAGGAAACAGCAGCACGAAGTAGGGCATCCTTCATCCGCAGAGTGATCCTATGTATGAAAGCCAATGGGCATCACTTTGAGCATGAGATGTGAACGCTATGTTTAGTATGTAGTGCTGGTATCACAGTGGAAGTTTCTACAAAGGGGCATTTTACCCAGTGGTGTTAAGAAACATTTGTTTGCAACAATTTGTCATTTAACGCATTAGATAAACATAACATTGATAATTATGTGACAATAGAACAAATTGGTTAAACATGTTTACATTCATCTTCTATGTCCTACTTGAACTTCCCAAATCAAAACATTTTTACCTGAACAACTGTAAAACTTTTAGTCCACTTGCTCGTTTCACTAAGACCATCAACATGAATTTTACTATTACAAGTGAATGATTAACTGTCAATTGCGCTAGATCTACAGTAAAGTAAAGTTTTAACGTTGAACGGCATTCCCTTTTTAGTAACGAATTAACGATAAGTGAAGTTAACTTTGTAGCTAATGTTACAGAACCGCATCACCCCTAGCCTATGGGATAAATACCTGCTGGAATGTACGACGTTAATGCAGGATGGCAGCAGACCGTATTATTCGCTTCGGACCTCTTGATAAGTATGGAAGTGTGATCACGCATGTCAATCACATCGTGATTACGGGCAGCATGGGGTTCACGCCTGAGCCTGAGGACGTGCGCTAGCAGCGCATGTCGGGTGTTTCATGCGTCAACTTCGCGTCTTAATATCTCGGGATGTAATGGGAATATTGCAATGCAATCAACGCCATTGTGTATGTGCTTTGTCATGCTATGGATTGCTGAAGAAAAAATATAGGAGGTCCATTTAAAAGAACATAAGTTTGTGTTAAAAAAACACATATGCTTTCGTTTTAGAATGTTTCCAAATATGTACATTCATGGGCCCCAGCCCTACATTGATACCGGTGAAAGTCGTTTTCCAATAGTTGTTATTCTTCCAGAGATATTTTGGGTGGACACGATAGCTGGGACACCCTGTATACGTAAGGAAACGTATTCAGATAATGTCATCTCTGCTGACTCATCCAAAAGCTCATAAACTGGCGTTTTTTCATTCTGCCATTCACCGTATGGTAATTACTCCTTTATCACCTGCCGATCAACAAAAAGAATTGAATGTCATCAAAGCGATTGCGGTTAATAATGGGTACAATCAGAATATGATTGATTACACTTTCACTAAGAAAACTTCCCAAAACTGTTCGACTTCGAGCAACAACCTCCCCACTGACAGCAAAGAAGCTAAATAATTTATTTCTATTCCTTTCTTGGGTAATATATTGTATAGGATAAAACGTCTTCTAACGAAAAAATATAACTGTAACGTCTCCTTCTCTACAGATAACAGTTTAAAGAGAAATCTTGTACATTCAGTAGAGATCACGGGCGATTGGTTTTCCAATTCAGGGGTTTACAAACTAACCTGTAATAACTGTCCTTCCTATTATATTGGTCAAACAGGCAGAGCTGCGAAAACAAGATATAAAGAACAGCTATTAGGTAAAAAAGGAACGAATATACGCAGTTCTACGTTTGCTGAACACCTCCTGATAGCCAGTCATACGCTTATACACTGAGAAGCCACTGTTATCCTACACAGATAAGTCAAAGGGCGTAGATTAGATCTGTGGGAAGAGTTACAAATTTTCAAACATCTTGAGCTCAAGGACGGTAATATACTGAACGACCAGTTGAACCTTGCTTGTAGACAATTTTTCGAAGGCTTTAAACCTGCACTGTTTATGCTATAACATTAATGCTGGTAGCCTTAGTGGTTTATTTCCTCAGGAAGCTACGATGCACCTTCAATGCTTTAAGCTCACTACCCCTTATGTAATTGTGGTTTTCTCACGATGTATGTTTGCTACTACTTCGGCCCTTATGTGATTTTGCGTGCCTCTAAAATTTTGGTTTCCCTGTGAATGTGTATTAACAGGATCGTGTACCTGTGTTCGTAATTCTTTCTTGACAAGAGCTATTATTGTCAATTTTAAAGTTACGACGTATATACCGTTTGTGGACTTCACTAATATAGTAATGTAATTTTTATATTTAGGCTGCATATGCCACTGGGCGTAAGTTTCTCGGCATAAGCGCCACCTGCTTTTTTTATGTATAACTACATTATTTGCACCAATGCACCCATACTGTTATAACTGGAGTGTTAATTTCCTTCCTTTTTTTATCGTTACTTCACCTAATGACGTTATTAATACTGATAATTTAAACGTTGCCTTTGTACGCCAACTGGCACATGTTTCTCGGCACGAGCGCCACCTGCCCTGTTTTCAGAGTAACTACGCTCACCGATTACACCCAGTCGGTTGTGAGCTCTGCAAGATCCATGAACTATTTTATATTTACGTGACAAACCCTAATTCTAGGGCTATATTTCATTTTTGACAAATGGAGCTATGCCGACAATTGTAAAAACGGCGGTGGTACATTAGTCTTTACTAATGTACAATTGTAAGTACCAGGCGTCGTTATCATACTTCTGTAATGCAAGAGTTCTCTAATTTGTGTTAAAATTTATTCTTGGCTTAAGTTTCATACTTTTATAATGTAAGCTATGATGTTCATTGTCCTTAGGCTACCTTCTGAAGAAGACAAATTTATATTTGTCGGAACCTAGGTGATGAATTTCTTTATCCATTGCAACTGGTCGGCTGTTTATAATTTTATTATTTGAAAATTTATAAAAAGCTAAATGAAAACCAATAGTTATCAGTGACAGTTAATTTTTTAAAAAAAAAGGTTTGTTAAATAATAGATATAATAGATTAGAGGAACACCAGTAAATCTCCGAACCTGTAAAGAATCGAGCTCCCAAGTGTAAAACAGCTTCAAAGTTAGATTACTTTACAAACGAGTAAATCTGTTAAGTATTTGATGTCAAGCACGTATCTGCGAAAAAGTTTAATAAATAGTTAGAAATTATGTTTAAAATTTTTTAGAGGTTATCAGGGGCTCTCATTATGAAGCATTAAATGAATTCAGTTTGGGTAATTTGCTGTCTATTATTAGCAAAAAAAAGTTTTTCACGCATCTCAATGTTTATGACGACGTCATAGCTCCTGGACTATGTGTCGTATCCTGATACACGTCTGCAGGTGCGTTCAGTGGTATATGTGAAATTTGCCGGCAAAATATTTTCCGCTTCACGACCGATACTGAAGTTTTATTGAAAAACTAGAGCAATTACAGCAGGCGACGAACATTTCCCTTATCATTTTCTGGGAGATGTCAGCGAGACAATGTTTCATAAAGATTTGATATTATGTTTAAAGTTTCTCGGAAGTTGCTAAGTGCTATCATCGACAAAGAATTAATGAATAAAGTATGGGTAATGTGTGCTTTATGCCTCAAGACGTAAACACAGTTTCTAACTGTAATATTTATCGTTACTAGTTAACCTTCGCAATAACGAAGATGATGGAGGTTCTTAATGCCTATATTTTGAAAATACGGTAATCTAATCACTAATTTTATATTTGAAAACCTTAGAAAATATTTATTGTTTTTAGTGGATTTTCCACCAGGCACCACACACTTTTTTAAGTTTTTCGGTTAAACTTAAGTCAAAATTTATGTATCAGTATTAGATGTCACTTTTCCTAATGAATGGCCTATACATTTTTTCCAGGTTCAGGCCCCTTATTATGCATCAATATGCATCAAAATTATCTTGAGGGTAAAACATAACAACAATTTACGACATTTAAATATGAGTGAAAGTGTGTCGATATTAATAAAAGTTTCTTGTTCAGGACTCTATTTACACATCAGTATCTTAATGAGAAGTGTATTGTTAATACAATTCAACAACAATTAATGAAATTAGTTTTTTTATATTTATGGTGGGCGTACCATAGCGCTGCTCGTCAACCGACGAACGGCAACACGGCAATCCCAAGGCCAATGGGAACGAATGGCGATAAGTTTCCGTAGTTTAAAAATGGTGCTTTGTCGACCTACACAATATTAGCATTTTTGATTCTTGTTGGCATCAGCTATCCAGGGTTAAAATTTCGTTACAGTTTTTCTCCACCCTGTAGATTCAGCAGTAGGTTCGAAAGACTACATCCCTGTTTTATACCTTTCTTAATTCGAACACTTCATTCTTGGTCTTCAACGCCTTTTGTTCCCTCCTGGCTCTTGTACATAATGAATAGTATCCGCCTTTCTCTACAGCTTGCCCCTATTCTTCTCAGGATTTCGAAGATCTTGCGCCATTTTACACTGTCGAGCGCTTTCTCGAGATCAAGAAATCGTATGAAAGTGTCTATACGCCCCTTCAGTCTTGTTTCCAGTATCCCTGCAACGTCAGAACTGCTTCTCTTGTGCCTTTGCTTTTCCTAAAGCCAAACTGATCGTCTTCTAACAGATCCTCAATTTTGTCATCCATTCTTCTGTATATTATTCTTATCAGGAACTTGGATGCATGAGGTGTTAAGCTCATAGTGCGGCAATTCTCGTACTTGTTGGCTGTTGGTATTTTCGGAACTGAGAGGATGATGATTGCCTGAAAGTCTAATGGTATATCACGTCATATACATTCTACATATCAACGAGAATAGTCGTCTTTTGCTACTTCCCCCCTTGATTTTAGGAACTCCGATGCAATGTTATCTATCTCTTTTGCCTTATTTGATCTCATGTCTGCCAAAGCTCTTTTAAACTCTCTGATATTGGATCCCCTATCTCTTTCCTGTCGACTCCTCTTTTTTCTTCTGTCACGTTATCAGACAAGTATTCCCCTCGTTGAGTCCTTTAGTGTTCTCTTTCGATCTGTTGGATCTCTCATCTGAATTTAACAGCGAAATTCCCATTGAACTCTTAGCGTTTCCCCCCTTGCTTATAATTTCACCGAAGGTTGTTTTGACTTTTCTTTTTGCTGCATCCGGCCTTTCGACATTTCTTTTTCAGTTTATTTCACATTTTTTCTTTGCTTCCCTGCTCTTCCTATTTATTTATTTCCTAATTGACCTGTATTTCTATATTCCTGTATTTTCCCTAACATTTTTGTACTTCCTTCTTTCGTCTATCAGGTGAAGTATTTCATCTGTTATGCATGGTTTCTTCTTAATTGCTAACTTCTACCTACGGTTTTCTTTCCAACAACTGTCAGAGCCCTGTTTACGGATGTCCATTCCTCTTCAACCGTAATGTCAACTGAGCTACTTACCGTCGCAGTGTCTATAGCCACAGACAACTTCGTATCTTTTCCTTCCTTAATTCTTCCGTATCCCACTTCTATCCGTACTGATTCCTCCTGAATATCTTAAACATCAGCCTATTCTATTACAGAATCCACTGCCGGTATCTCTGTACTGTGAAGTTCCGTCGGATATGAGTGAAACCTTTCATTGTGTCAATAAAGAAACATCATCTAGCAGAACAAATGGAGTATTCTCGAAGAAAAGTTATGGAGATTTATCACCTTGAAACGTCCCCTTAGAAAAATTAAACAAGACTGTGCTTAAACTGACACACAATATTTTTAGCGCAACGCAATCTGACTTTCAAAAATCCCTACAAAAAAATGGCCCTGACTAACATTAACCTATGCGTTTCACAAATCGCTTACCTCACAAAAATCTTGGTTACTCGAACTACTGCAATACAGCGAGCGCCACAAATGCCAGCTAAATAAAAGATTCAAACTACGGAAGGCACGAACTACTGATAGGCATAGTTAGCAAATGAAAGATTTTGATAGAGAACAAATGATGTATTTACCTTAATAGTCATAATATATATAGCAGTTCATGACAACCAATCTTACAAATTTCAAAACTCCGCCATCTCTCTCCCCACATCCACCACTGCTGGCGGCTCACCTCCAACTGCGCAACACTACAATGGGAGACAACAATTCAAACTAGCCACAGGCTGCACACAGCACAGCCAGTGATTTTCATACAGTGCGCTACGTAACGTTGCCAATAAGAAAACATAAACAGCCTACTTACATAGCCCCCATGCTATCCACAAAAAATCTTACAAATTGTTTTGGGCAGTGGCCAATAATGATTTGATAAAATTTTTCATAATTACAATAACAAAGATACCAAATGCACACACTTATTCATACAATGTTGGTCAAAAGCTAAAATTTTCTCACAGTCCATAAAGACAGTCCTGATCATTCATCACAGTAAAATTGCAGTGTTTTTCTCAATGTCTGAGCAGTAAAAGAAAATGCACATGGAAGTAGTGGATTTCCATGCAGTCTTGAAGAAGGAGTGTTGTCCTTCCAACGGAAAGACAGTGCTGACTCTCGACATGCAGACAGGTAATGGGCCACAACAGAGCAAACCCACAACAGAGTCATTCGAAGTTTTGAAGATTATTGGTAAGTATGTCATCACAGAGCAGACCCACTGTTGTCCTGGTAAAGATTGTGGTATTGGTGGGCCACCAGAGGTGCAGACCACTGCAGTCCTTGTAGAAATAATGGTACTGGTGAGTCAGCAAATGTGTAGACCCACTGTAGTCCTTGTAGAAATGGCCAGCAGCCATCTGTTGAGACTGTGCAGGTGCACAATCACCATTGAAGAGTCTTGCGGATAATATAGCAAGTCCATAACCACCACTTGTGCACTCACAAAGTTTTTCGAATTGTCCTTAGAACCAGCAATGCTGTTATCCAGTCCCTTGCTGAATTATTAACACACATGCAAACACTAACAGTCCCTACTTCTCACATATTGTCCAAATACTATGACCAACAGAAACATGTGCAGTGAAATGGAACTTACAAGTTACTTAATTTGATGAACTGGTGTCAATTACAATTTTATAACATAAGAATACAATAACAAAGGTACAAAATACATCATCAAAAACATAATAATACAGATAAAATTTGTAGTAATAGGGGCTTTACAAAAGAATAGAAATAAACATATACATCAGTGTTACAGGATTTATGACATAAGTAAATACATAAAAGATCAGAATAATTATTGAAACATCAACTTCACACATGAGCATTAAAACAGAACAGAATTAATAATGTCTAACTTTTTTACAAACTAAATAACATATTATTAATGCAAATTATATTTGAGGATAACAGTATTCCTCATCATAGTAAATGTAGCTTAGTACTAGAAAAATTCTAGAACATAAATCTTATTAGCTAAACACATAAAGACAGGAAAAAAACAAAAATACAAGAGTACACAAACACATAGCAGAATAACACAGGGGGAAAGGACAGGGATTGTTTTCAGTGTAACATTTGGTACTGCAGTATTTTGCAAACAAAACCTTTTTTTTCTTGAAGATCTCCCTTCGTTCATCATTATTCCCAAAAGGTCCTATCTATACCTGCCTTCTGTACTTTTTTCGTATAACTTCTCAATGTATTTCTTCCAATTAATCGCATCTCATTCTCTTATATAGTCTACCCCCTCTTAAGCTAACTTAAGTCTACTGAGCGCAGATGCTAAACTAAGGGATGAGGCAATGCAGCAGTACAAAACAATTAACACAAACAGCAATAACAAAATATTCAAATTGCCCAAGCAAGCAGCAATATTACAACCAATATAACGCAATGAGCAGCAAACAAGAAAAATAAATCAGTAGTAAAACTGGCTTAACAGAGTAATGTAAAGTGAAATTTAGTAGCACTATGCCCGGCAAACAGCAGTAGCAAATGCAATAAATTATATCTAAACATGACAAAGCTCAAGCAGAAAAATATTACTGTAAAGACAACAATGCAGATAAGAGAAATGTCTATTCACATCTTAATATCTATGTCATTAAAGTTGTGCACCACAAGAAGTTATTCTACCAAAAAAATTACCAAGTAGTTGAAAAGAAAATTCCGTATGCAATTCCTGTGAAGGGAAATGTCTTTTTATGCTCCTTCCTGGATCTGTAGGCATAAAATATTTATATTAGTACATCTATTAAATTTTATTTTAACCAATGCTGCAGTGCAGCTAGAAACTATTTATTAAACAAAATGAGTAAATAAATACGTAAAGCAAGCCTTATGGCATTTCTCTCAACTAGCAAGACAATAGCCGTGAAATGTTTCTCATCGTTTCATTAGGCATTTTAGTAAATATCATAAACTAAGAGCTCCACAGTATAAGCATATGTTTTCAAGTTTGAGCATGTAGTATTTGCAATGCTTTCTACAAAGGAATATCAATAGCGAGGATTATGGCCTCTTTCTTTTTTTTTCCACCTGTGGCTCTGAAAGGCACACACTAATGGCTTTTTTCCACACGATTGTCGCGCAGCTGCCCACGTAATGTGTCGTGCCCACGACGCATTACGTGAAGGTCACTTAACTTTCTTACCGAAATATTTACAACACCAGTTTGCACTACAGTGGCAGTCTCATATAAAACATTTCACAGGTCGAGAATTTGCGTTGCAAATGTGTAGAAACAAAATCTTATGAATATAACAGTGTCCAAAAAATTTTCGCCGGCATTGTGATACATTCACGCATTTACACACATTTCATAACTCTTAAAGTACGATTCTTGGTTTCCAGCATCCTTTTTCACAGGTCAGAGTGCCTAACCACTACTCCTTATTCCTTACCTTGTTACACATATACATATTCGTCGACATTCTTCAATATTTCGTCATTATAAATATGTAGCATAATCAAATTCCTCATATAGCATCAGCTTATTGATCATAAACATACCGCAACAGCTTAATACACATAGTCATCGTAATAATAACATCATAACACCTCAGTCAACTCTCAAAATCGTCGTAGCTTCCTCCAATAATTTCAAAACCAAAAAAAATTCTCTGCTCATGTCAAAAGTGTCATCTGCCTCAAATGTACTTTAAAAATGGTGATCCCATACCAAATATATCATTCAAAGCTCTCATAATATCACAATGGGTCTGAAAAAATATGAACAGTTCACAAAGTACAGACAAAATACAATTTCGTAAATGTGAAGTTATACAACGGTGTAATTACGTAAACATCTGTCACTGATGTAGTAAAAAAAAGTTTGTCTCTCAGTTAAATGATCAGATAGCTTTGTAATTTATGTGTTAGAGAAATATGGTACCGAGTTGTATAAGCAAATACCATATTAGCTAGGGCTCCTTGTGCTTGCCAAACACATGGTCCACAAAGTAGGCGTGTACCCCCTGAGGATTAATGTAATTATACCCTCAGGTGTTACAGATTACAGCAATGGAATGAAACGTATCACAGAAAACCTTTGTATCATTGTAATTCAAAAACCTTTAAAAATAAATGTTTTAAGTACAAAATTAATCACTCAAATGCGTGTCCTGTAGCGCTAAATGTGCATCTTGCTGTAAGATAATTCTGTGGAAGTGTAGTTATCGTCCTCTGTAAGCAAAGTTCTGCTGAAGTCAATGTACTTACCTCATCATAAACGAAAGTGAAATGCTTTGTATATAGATATCATAGTTATTACGTACCTTACCGTGACCCGGCAGGGTCGCCTAATGAAACGTCCCCTTAGAAAAATTAAACAAGACTGTGCTTAAACTGACACACAGTATTTTTAGCGCAACGCAATCTGACTTTCAAAAATCCCTACAAAAAAATGGCCCTGACTAACATTAACCTATGCGTTTCACAAATCGCTTACCTCACAAAAATCTTGGTTACTCGAACTACTGCAATACAACGAGCGCCACTACTGCCAGCTAAGTAAAAGATTCGAACTACGGAAGGCACGAACTACTGATAGGCATAGTTAGCAAATGAAAGATTTTGATAGAGAACAAATGATGTATTTACCTTAATGCTATATATAGCAGTTCATGACATCCAGTCTTACAAATTTCAAAACTCCGCCATCTCTCTCCCCACATCCACCACTGCTGGCGGCTCACCTCCAACTGCGCAACACTACAATGGCAGACAACAATGCAAACTAGCCACAGACTGCAAACAGCACAGCCAGTGATTCTCATACAGAGCGCTACGTAACGTTGCCAATAAGAAAAGATAAACAGCATACTTACAACCTGACGTTGAAATAAGGCCTCATCCCAGATCAGAACAGCTGAACTAAAATAAGGGAGTACACTTTGTTGAATCAATCATTCGCCGATAAGACTTGCACATGTCGTAAATGGTATTGGTACAGATGGCTGTCGTGAGCTCTTTCCAGTTCTAGGCGCTACAGTCTGGAACCGCGCGACCGCTATGGTCGCAGGTTCGAATCCTGCCTCGGGCACGGTTATGTGTGATGTCCTTAGGTTGGTTAGGTTTAAGTAGTTCTAAGTTCTAGGGGACTGTTGACCTCATAAGTTAAGTCCCATAGTGCCCAGAGCCATTTGAACCAATTTTTTGAATTGCCTCCTCCAATAATTTTAGTTCTTGTTCTTCCATGCCTCACCCAGTAACAAATTACTGGACTAAACTTCCATTTTTCCTTTGAGGGCAATCACTTCCCTTAATACCCACCATGTCAGCGTAAAATCGTTCCGTAAATCCCTCCACATACAAACGTTAGGTAACTTCGCCAATGCCTTATGTTACTTCCTATATCAAAGAGGCATCTATAAACTTTTTTATGTACACATCCCTTGTACGTACTGTACCGCTCAGCAAGGCTGCGGATGTACACCAGTACACACTGAAGTACTCGCCAAGCCCATAACGGTCACGCAAATAGTTAAGGCGTTAGTACAACAATACAGTAAGCTGCATGCCAGCAGAAGTGAGTCGCATTTCAACAAGAGCGTGAGTGGGACTTAGCGCAAACCTCTAGCAGACCATCGAAAATTTACAGCCTAGAAAGACATAGTAAGTCCAATTTTGGAAATTTTTGAGATAAGAAAGAGTTTCTTAAGGTATACTGTGTTTCACACAGTTAGTTTTATTTCGGCATTTATTTATTCATTTATTTTGTCTTCAGGCAGCAGTGACCATACCTTCAGCAATAGTTGAAACTATAAATGGTTAACAAAACAACTTAGAGTTAAAGTAAAAGCTTATCATCGGGTGTAACAAAATGTACGTTACAATATATCTACACCGAAACGAGGTGATACTACTCAACGGGGCAAGCACTTTGCTGTGTGATAATGAGTCTGAATCTAGATACTGAAACAAGTACGACTTTTTTAAACGTAATGATGCACTTTTTAACGGCATCCCAAAACGCTTGTGAAGACGAGTGCCGTGACATAATGCTTGTTAGCTTTGAGGCTGACAGTCTTCTCAAAGCAATCCGATAGATATTATAAAACCGAAAGGCAAGTCGGCTGGAATTGGCCATTTCGTTTTAAACACGATCTTTTCGGCCTATTTCGTTGTATCAAGCCTTTCGACTGTTTACTTGTCTGCTCTGTAGAACAGCAGAAACTGTGTCGTCTACTTCAATGTTCTTTGCATGTAGACGTGCACATCAATGTGACGTTAGACATGCTAATTTTATACGGCAAATGCCAAAGATATACTGTCGAAACCATACGTCGGTGTAGGGATGTCTATTTTGATCTTTGCTGTTGGGCGCTCCAGGCAATTACCCGAATTTTCAGATCACCTTCGTAGTTAAACAGAGGATTAGGACGAAGACTGCAACTGACAGAACACCTGAAGAAGCTGTTCTGCCTAGAACGAGACGTATGGACAAGGAGTGTGGGACCAGACAGGCGAGCGTCATTCACATCTTGCATCGACATTAATTCCATGCTCATCATCTGTCACTACATCGGGCATACGGAGGAAATGACTTCGAACGTCGCATGGAATTTGGTCGGTTTGCTCGGCAGCGTTTGGGAGACGACACTCTTTACGGACGAAGCAGCGCTTACGAACCACGGTAAAGTAAATTTACGTAGCATTCACTACGGAGCACCTGAAAGTCCACTCTAGCTTCGCCATGTACAACACCAACGATAGTGGTTCATAAACATATACTGTGGCATTACAGGAAATTCCATTGTGGGACGTTAGTTCGTCCCAGGGGTGTTAAATGGAAATACAAAAACATAATCACACTTTCTTATTAACATTGTACCTGTTCTGCTACTTGACGTACCACTGCATAAGCGATAGTGTATGTAGCTTCAACAAGGCGACTGCCCAGCTCGCTCTTCTCGTGTTGCAATGTAAATACCGAATGAAAAGTTTCCTGGTTGTTACATCGGACGGAATACCATCGGAGAGAATGCTTCAGTACATCCAATGACCGAGCAGTTCCCCTGATTTGACTCCTCTCGATTTCTTTGTAAGGGGAGCACTGAAATATGCAGCTGTCATGAAGCTGCAACTGCGCCAGGAGGCGCGCGCCGTCCAATCGTCGCAGCATGCAGCGGCGTATCATCCAATGTACTTTCATCTGCCCATCAGCTCACGAACCACGATTTCAAATGTGCCTTACCGTTCATGTTAAACAATTTGAACACACGCTTAAGTAAAGTGTAAAACTAGCTTTCGTTAGGAAGAGAATTTATTTTGTGGGTGACTTGTCAGTTATTCTGAATAAAATGTTTAGTTTATGTAACAAAAAAATGGTTCAAATGGCTCTGAGCACTATGGGACTTAACATCTGAGGTCATCAGTCCCCTAGAACCTAGAACTACTTAAACCTAACTAACTTAAGGTCATCACACATATCCATGCCAGAGGCAGGACTCGAAACAGCGACCGTAGCGCTCGCGCTATGCCAGACTGGAGCGCTTAGAACCGTTCGGCCACACCGGACGGCTTTATGTAACAATTTCCAGTAGTATCTATAACCATATTTGTCCGACAGCAGGTGTTTTACTTTTAAGAAGCATTCAGGCGTCTCCTGTTATTATTATTATGATTATTATTTTTAAAACTAAGAAAGTTAATATAGTAGTTTTTTCGTGAATACTGCTGTTTATGAAGCACAAATTACCGACTTTTCTGTTTTAGCTTTTACAAGTAAGCAGGACGGGGAGGGCTTAAAATGGAAAACTGTCTCACGAAACTAAAGTTGTTTCCACAAAAACCTAGAAACATATAGACATAAATTCCTTACCTAACCTCCATCTGAAGCGCCAGGAGCAGGCATATGCCATAGTTCTGTGCACAACAACCATAGCTGATCCTGCATCTACGTCGTAAAGGAAATGAGTTTTATGTTATTAGTGTAGGGCTGTCTTATGCATCTAACGATGGAGCCTCGCACGAGAGATCTCCTTGGCGGTGATTACATCAGAATAGCCGACTCTGGTCGCTTTGGAATTCAGTGATAATACATATCTAGGATTCGTTTGCGAGGAGTTTCAACCTAAAAATTAACAAATATTATATCAGTGTTCTCCCCTTTTCAAGCACTTTCCGATTCCGTTAAAAAAACATGTCATTCCTTTGAAAAAATAATACTTATTTCAATATCTCGATCGATACGAGATCTGTTTAGGACTATCACATACCAAAGCTCGTAGCGCTTAGCCTATTATCAGTTGCCGGAAACTCCTTTTTGATAGCTGGAACCGTTCATGGTATAACAGGGTGTTATGTCTTACGTGACTCAACCCGTATACTGGATATCCGTCGTAAAAGTCGTCAGGCGCCTTTTCTCTGGTGTTTCGGCAGATATTTGAAATTTAGTTTTTGCAATATGTAGATGGAATTGGCCCAATTAAATACTTCTTATCGCATTTTTATGCGAACACAGTATCGATGGAAAGCATCGCTTTTCTTCTCATGAGTTAGCGATTTTCTCTGCCTCGTGATGACTGGGTGTTGTGTGATGTCCTTAGGTTAGTTAGGTTTAAGTAGTTCTAAGTTCTAGGGGACTGATGACCATAGATGTTAAGTCCCATAGTGCTCAGAGCCGTTTTTTGTTTTGCTTCTGATAACAAACAAAATTATTTTTAAATGTGGAATTTGACTTGCACATTTCATCGATACCAAACTAGTCTAGCGCTATTTTAGTTTTATCGTAGTTATTAACTGGTACAGTAAAATGCTGAAAGTAATCATTACTCCGACAAGGATTGAGTAGCGCCGCTGCATGGCGTTAGCAGTCAGGGCAGTGCTGTTGCTGGTGGACTACTGGTTGCTTCTTCCTCGGGATCTACTGTTCCCGTTAACACAGTTCGGTAAAACGAATATCGCACTAGACTAGTCTGGGACCATTCTATGGAATGAGCATGTGAAATTCCGCTTAAAAATCATTTTGTTTGTACAGGGAAACAAACTGGCATTCTCTGTCGACGCTCGACATGGCTTGAAAAAAGTGATGATAAGTATTTGCTTGGACTGACTCCGGCTACACATTGCAAAAACTAAATTACAAATGTCCGCTGAAACACCAGAGAAACGGCGCCTGACAACTCTTAGGAGCGACACCCAGTCTATGTACAGGGTGTTCCGAAACTAGTTCATTCAAATTGACACAAAAGGTAGAGAAAATCGAAACAAGTATTTTTCGACAGGGAACATATGGTCCCTGAAGTCAGCTCGATATGTTAACATTTTGTTAGAGGAGTTGACGTAAGTTGTTGTGTCGATGTCGCTGACTGGGAATGTGTGCTGACTTTCAAAACTGCTCTGTGCACTGATTTTTGGTTCTAAGGTCTGCGTGAAATGTTAGACAAAGGATGTATTTCCAGCACGATGGGGCGCCAGCTCATTTCAGTATTGCTGTGAGGAATCATCTGAGAACCACCTTCGCGTACAGTGGATCGGCCGAAGTGGCCTCTGGGCCTGTGGCTTGGCCACACAAATCGCCTGGCCAAACGTGTTAGTATTTTTGTCCTCTGGGCACATATGGAGTAACTGGAAATGAAACTGTTGTGGAAATTGTGGTGTCACCGTCAGACACCACACTTGCTAGGTGGTAGCCTTTAAATCGGCCGCGGTCCGTTAGTATACGTCGGACCCGCGTGTCGCCACTATCAGTGATTGCAGACCAAGCGCCGCCACGCGGCATGTCTATAGAGACTTCCTAGCACTCGCCCCAGTTGTACAGCGGACTTTGCTAGCGATGGTTCACTGACAAAATACGCTCTCATTTGCCGAGACGATAGTTAGCATAGCCTTCAGCTACGTCATTTGCTACGACCTAGCAAGGCGCCATTGTCAGTTACTATTGATATTGTAAATAATGTACAGACAAGAGCTACGTTCAACATTAATGGATTAAAGTTAAGTATTCTACCAGTTACCTCATTTTTTCTAAGTTCTAATATCCTTGTCCTGTTCCAGACCTCACGCCAACCTGCGTGAGCTTAAACGCGTGCCTTTCGGCTTCCTCTCAATTTAGTGGATTGGTCTCCTGCCAATCCACAACAGAAATAAAAGAATACCTGCCGTAACAGAGAGATGCTAGTCAATGGTCCGACGATGTACTGCGTGCATACAGGCCGATAGTCGCGCACTTGAGCAGTTCCTGTGACTGTCACAGCTGTAGCCAGCATGCTAAACGAACTTCTTTGTAAATCAGTCGTAGCATCAGAAATTGCTGTGGAACCATATGTACTGCAACTAATTTTTTAAGTTCTCTACCTCCAGTATTAATTTGTTAATTTGAGAGAGTAATTTCGTAAATAAAATATAAAATAAAATATAAAAATGCAGTTAATGAAGCAGGTAAAAAGGAATACAAACGTCTCAAAAATGAGGTCGACAGGAAGTGCAAAATGGATAAGCAGGCATGGCTATAGGACAAATGTAAGGATGTAGAGGCTTATATCACTAGGGGTAAGATAGATACAGCCTACAGGAAAATTAAAGAGACCTTTGGAGAAATGTCAAGAGCTCAGATGGAAACACAGTTCTAAGCAAAGAGGGGAAAGCAGAAAGGTGGAAGGAGTATATAGAGGGTCTATACAATGGCGATGTACTTGAGGACAATATTATGGACATTGAAGAGGAGGTAGATGAAGATGAAATGGGAGATACGATACTGCGTGAAGAGTTTGACAGAGCACTGGAAGATCTGAGTCGAAACAAGGCCCCGGGAGTATACAATATTCCATTAGAACTACTGACGGCCTTGGGAGAGCCAGTCCTGACAAAACTCTACCATCTGGTGAGCAAGATGTACGAGACAGGCGAAATACCCTCAGACTTCAAGAAGAATATAATAATTCCAATCCCAAAGAAAGCAGGTGTTGACAGATGTGAAAATTATCAAACTATCAGTTTAATAAGTCACAGCTGCAAAATACCAACACGAATTATTTACAGACGAATGTAAAAACTGGTAGAAGCCGACCTCGGGGAAGATCAGTTTGGATTCCGTCGAAATGTTGGAACATGTGAGGCAATACTGACCTTACGACTTATCTTAGAAGAAAGATTAAGGAAAGGCAAACCTACGTTTCTAACATTTGTAGACTTAGAGAAAGCTTTTGACAATGTTGACTGGAATACTATCTTTCAAATTCTAAAGGTGGCAGGGGTAAAATACAGGGAGCGAAAGGCTATTTACAATTTGTACAGAAACCAGATGGCAGTTATAAGAGTCGGGGGACATGAAAGGGAAGCAGCGGTTGGGAAGGGAGTGAGACAGGGTTGTAGCCTCTCCCCGCGTTTATTCAATCTGTATATTGAGCAAGCAATTAAGAAAACAAAACAAAAGTTCGGAGTAGATATTAAAATCAATGGAGAAGAAATAAAAGCTTCGAGGTTCGCCGATGACATTGTAATTCTGTCAGAGACAGCAAAGGACTTGGATGAGCAGTTGAATGGAATGGACAGTGTCTTGAAAGGAGGGTAAAGATGAACATCAACAAAAGCAAAACGACGATAATGGAATGTAGTCGAATTAAGTCTGGTGATGCTGAGGGTATTAGATTAGGAAATGAGACACAAAGTAGTAAAGGAGTTTTGCTATTTGGGGAGCAAAATAACTGATGATGGTCGAAGTAGAGAGGATATAAAATGTAGACTGGCAATGGCAAGGAAAGCGTTTCTGAAGAAGAGAAATTTGTTAACATCGAGTATAGATTTAAGTGTCAGGAAGTCGTTTCTGAAAGTTTTTGTTTGGAGTGTAGCCATGTACGGAAGTGAAACATGGACAATAAATAGTTTGGACAAGAAGAGAATAGAAGCTTTCGAAATGTGGTGCTACAGAAGAATGTTGAAGATTAGGTGGGTAGATCACGTAACTAATGAGGAGGTATTGAATAGGATTGGGGAGAAGAGACGTTTGTGGCACAGCGTGACTAGAAGAAGGGATCGGTTGGTAGGACATGTCCTGAGGCATCAAGGGATCACAAATTTAGCATTGGAGGGCAGCGTGGAGGGTAAAAATCGTAGAGGGAGACCAAGAGATGAATACACCAAGCAGATTCAGAAGGATGTAGATTGCAGTAGGTACTGGGAGATGAAGGAGCTTGCACAGAATAGATTACCATGGAGAGCTGCATCAAACCAGTCTCAGGACTGAAGACCACAACAGTTTCGTAACATTCTCTATATATACAGGTTGGAACCTATTTACACCGACAAACTCTCGGAGGTTGCACGGGACACCAAACAAACATTTTTCTCTGGTTTCCTAACTACCTGCGAGCATTTCTAAATCCGTCTGAGGGCATAATCGCTCACAATTCTCATGCAGTAGCGCATAACATGGCGACATAAGCAACTGTTAATTCATTTCACCTACAACGTCTGCACAACGTGGAACCAGATGATTACCCATTCGAGCACAGTTTTGCAATGGTATTCGTAACAGTGTCAAATTCATCCCACATTATGTCCTCTCTGCTGTTTACAGGTAGAGCAGTGTTCAAGCGCGAAGGGCTCTTCAGCATCCACAGTTCACCTGTTTTGAGTGAGAGTAATCCTTACGCCACACTTACTCGCTCTTATCTACGTGAAAGTGTTCTACGTGAATGTGCAGGCAAATGTTACTGGTGACTATTGAAGTTGGCCATATCTCTTAGTTTGGCCATAAAATGACACTACTGCCGTTTCCTCGCCAAAGCTTGGCCAGAGTTGCTGAATGCCGTGTAACTCGCTACAAGAGAGCGCATGTGGTTATGTGGTTACAGCATGACTGGGCGCAGTCACATCTCAGTCTTCCTGTGCGTCAGTTCTTGATCCGACAGTTCCGAGAGCAGTGGATTGACAGCGGTGGTCATGTATCATGGCCTTCTCGATTCTCTGATTAGATACTTCCGGAGTTCTTTTGTGTGTGTGACGAAAGATGTGAAACCTTGTTTACAAAATTCCTTTTGTATCAGAAAAGGATCTGGTTACCCTAACAGCAACAGCAGCATTATAAATTAAGGACACTCCTGCAGTCTTTGACCGTGTTAGACAAAACAAAAGCTATTTTTTATACAAGTCAATGCAGGCATTATGGAACCTCTAGAGTAATTGACGTAATTGTGTTATGTTAATGTTATTGTCTCTTAGTAACAAAGAATTAAAACTTATTTGTGGTATTTTCTATGCTCACAGAAAAATATATTAGAAAGTTTTCATTGTCCTGTGCAACCTCCCAGAATGTTAGATTAGATTACTTTGCATCGGGAGAAAACTCCCTCTACCGGCTTAAAAAGTCCTCGCAGCAAAATGTGATATTAGAGAAAAATATTTGTTGTCCGCAGCTCGTGGTCGTGCGATAGCGTTCTCGCTTCCCGCGCCCTAGTTCCCGGGTTCGATTCCCGGCGGGGTCAGGGATTTTCTCTGCCTCGTGATGACTGGGTGTTGTGTGCTGTCCTTAGGTTAGTTAGGTTTAAGTAGTTCTAAGTTCTAGGGGACTGATGACCCTAGATGTTAAGTCCCATAGTGCTCAGAGCCAAAATATTTGCTTCTGTGCCCGTGGAACCTTCCAGATAGTAGATTGTAATTTTCACCCTGTATAAATCTAACCGGGCTGTATCTGTACGAGTGCTTGAGCATATAGACTTACTGTTTAAATTTGTGTGTCACCTTCTTTAAGAAATCTGTTACCAAATTATGCTTATTTTACATCGAATCGGTAGAGTAGGGAGGTAACACTTGTAGGTAGAGGAAAATGCCTTGCAACCAGTTTCCTGTGCAATACTTCTTCTGGTTCCTTCTACTTAGTGCACGCCAGTATTACAAGATTTACACCTGCCACGTCAGTTTGATCCTCATCAGAAAGTTAAGAAAATTTTTAATAGTTGCAAATGTGTGTGGTAACGCGCCCCACCTTGAAACCAACGATGGACGTCATATGACGGCTACTGATCTTCACATAGTCGAACCATGGTCGAGGAGAGAGGTCCGGTTGTATGGATGGTAAAAGTCTGCCCTTAGTTTGTTGAATACATGCCATTGAGGGTTCTAGTCAAGGTAAGAAGCTATCTTGACTGCAGTTTTTAAATCAGTGGGAGGAATTAGCGTTATGCGAAACTGTCCTCCTCTTTGAAAAGTGCTCCACTATTTAGTTGTGTGAAATTCCATGATGTCCTTTCATCCATGGCAGTTTCACCTCTGCCACTTTTCTTTGCTTCTGTGATTGTCTCCAACATATCCAAAATATGTCTGTTTTCTTGTTTGCTAAAATTTGGATTTAATGGTTTCTGCATGACGCTTTGGGTGTCAACGAGTATTAATATGAGCTTCACCATTTATATGCCATAATAAATGGCCTCCCTTACGGATAATAAAGCCGCTGCATGGACAAAAGTTTCAGGCGGAACTACATTCATTTTACTGAATTTTCTCATTATGAGAGTACTGAAGGGTGATATGTTTTCATTGTTAATAACCATTCAGAGGATAATACAGCACAAAATATTTTTTTTATTCAAGACAACCGGTTTTAACAGTCTTAGCTGTCACCTTCAGGTCTGTAAAAAATACAGTACACGGAATCTGTGTCATAAGTTAGCCTGTAATATCTTATATAAAAGTTTTAGTTTTTTTTACAAAAAAAATGTTTAAGGTATGTAAATGTATAGGCCCACTTCCGGTTTTTTTATAATATCATACTAAAACTTTTAAATCAAATGTTACAGCTTAACTCGTGAGACATATTCCATGTATTTTGTTTTCTTACAGACCTGAAGATAACAGCTAAGACTTGAAACCGGTTGTCTTGAATAAAAAATATTTTGTGCGATCTTCGCTTTTGAATGATTTTTGACAAGTTTATGGGTGTCATTAGAGGGGCCAAAGAAAGCCTAACCCACTCCTTCTTCTGTTTTAGTGCCATCTGTGTATATGAAAGCGTATTGTACCGAATATAGATTAATAAACTGGTCTAGTTCTAGGCTGGTGTCCTTCCCATTTCTCAAATCGTGTTTCAAGTACGACACTTGGGCTGCATTAAAGAAACAAACTCATACCAAAACAAGGTAATTTCGTGTCCTGTGGGACTGTTGGCAAAAGATTTCGCTATTTCTCATAGCTTCTTGCTAGCAGAGGATAGCGGTTTCTACTTTTTCTTGAGAGGTGCTTAGGTTTGTCCCAGAATTTAGTCACTGCCTTTATGGACTTATAATCCGATATAGAAAAATGACTCAAAGAAAATGTACCTGATAACATTTATCTTCGTATTTTTAGAGAGGGAATCAATGTTTCTTATGTAGAGTTTTAAAAGGTGAGTGATAACATGGTACTAGAACGATTCAGGCTCTGTCAATACAATGTATATTCTTCTCCTATAAATGACGAATGCATCGCGAATGTCTGACACTACTTAATATTTACACCCTATGTTGTTGTGATCTTTAGTCCCAAGACTGTTTTCATGCAGCTCACCACGCTTGTGTATCCTAGGCTGAATCGAGGAAAAATTTCGTGAATACTAAATAAAAGATATAATTTCAAATTAACAAATTTCCATTATAATTAACTAATATCTATGTCCTTTTTGCCTGAAAGATATAATATATAATACTATGAAATGTTGTTCATAGTTCTACAAAATTAATCTGAAGATTGAGCTGCATGGTCCTATTCGCTTTCTACAACAACTACAACTACAAACGAATCGGGTCACGGGTCCGGAGGATAGTGTCACTGCAAAAATGTGTACATTATTTCAAAGTAGCAACACAGTTTCCGCAAATAAAGCTGCTCTTCCCCACTGCGCCAGCAGAGTTTTCATGGTACCGTGCTCTGCCATTACCTTGACACCGAATCCTGCCACCAAGTTTTGTCGGTAATAGATGCCGTATTTAATCTTGCAGAGTGCAAGAGATGGGTCGTTATTTTCATCTGTCTCTCCGGAGGAGTCTGACGATTCATTCTTTAGGTGTTTTCTGTTTCTAACATGACGTTTCTTCAAACTGTCGGCCTGGGAAGACATTTTTTGCCTTGGGAACATATTTTTCTTTATTTTTCCAATTTTTTAATTGTATTTTCACTTTCTGTGGATGTAAGAAGTAGTGCTCTTTGTGTACTGATTCAAGATGTTGCTGTAGATTTCTTTGGAGACTGCAACTAGTCGTGCAGTGAAGCATAAGACTTTGACGTGTTATTACACTCCTGGCAATGGAAAAAAGAACACATTGACACCGGTGTGTTAGACCCACCATACCTGCTCCGGACACTGCGAGAGGGCTGTACAAGCAGTGATCACACGCACGGCACAGCGGACACACCAGGAACCGCGGTGTTGGCCGTCGAATGGCGCTAGCTGCGCAGCATTTGTGCACCGCCGCCGTCAGTGTCAGTCAGTTTGCCGTGGCATACGGAGCTCGATCGCAGTCTTTAACACTGGTAGCATGCCGCGACAGCGTGGACGTGAACCGTATGTGCACTTGACGGACTTTGAGCGAGGGCGTATAGTGGGCATGCGGGAGGCCGGGTGGACCTACCGCCGAATTGCTCAACACGTGGGGCGTGAGGTCTCCACAGTACATCGATGTTGTCGCCAGTGGTCGGCGGAAGGTGCACGTGCCCGTCGACCTGGGACCGGACCGCAGCGACGCACGGATGCACGCCAAGACCGTAGGATCCTACGCAGTGCCGTAGGGGACCGCACCGCCACTTCCCAGCAAATTAGGGACACTGTTGCTCCTGGGGTATCGGCGAGGACCATTCGCAACCGTCTCCATGAAGCTGGGCTACGGTCCCGCACACCGTTAGGCCGTCTTCCGCTCACGCCCCAACATCGTGCAGCCCGCCTCCAGTGGTGTCGCGACAGGCGTGAATGGAGGGACGAATGGAGACGTGTCGTCTTCAGCGATGAGAGTCGCTTCTGCCTTGGTGCCAATGATGGTCGTATGCGTGTTTGGCGCCGTGCAGGTGAGCGCCACAATCAGGACTGCATACGACCGAGGCACACAGGGCCAACACCCGGCATCATGGTGTGGGGAGCGATCTCCTACACTGGCCGTACACCACTGGTGATCGTCGAGGGGACACTGAATAGTGCACGGTACATCCAAACCGTCATCGAACCCATCGTTCTACCATTCCTAGACCGGCAAGGGAACTTGCTGTTCCAACAGGACAATGCACGTCCGCATGTATCCCGTGCCACCCAACGTGCTCTAGAAGGTGTAAGTCAACTACCCTGGCCAGCAAGATCTCCGGATCTGTCCCCCATTGAGCATGTTTGGGACTGGATGAAGCGTCGTCTCACGCGGTCTGCACGTCCAGTACGAACGCTGGTCCAACTGAGGCGCCAGGTGGAAATGGCATGGCAAGCCGTTCCACAGGACTACATCCAGCATCTCTACGATCGTCTCCATGGGAGAACAGCAGCCTGCATTGCTGCGAAAGGTGGATATACACTGTACTAGTGCCGACATTGTGCATGCTCTGTTGCCTGTGTCTATGTGCCTGTGGTTCTGTGAGTGTGATCATGTGATGTATCTGACCCCAGGAATGTGTCAATAAAGTTTCCCCTTCCTGGGACAATGAATTCACGGTGTTCTTATTTCAATTTCCAGGAGTGTACTAGGCTTGTCATGAACCTCACTAGCGAGAGGAGACGCTGGCTGAAGTTGAATTTGCTTTGGTGTGTTTCCTTGGCTGGTACGTACCAGCTGTCAAGAACGCAAGTTCAGCCACTGCGTTTTCATTCAGTGGATAAACGTTAGTTGAACGAAAAACGTTTTCTGCAATCGCTAGTGTTTTCGCTCTCGTCCATTCAGCCATGAAAATGTTTCCAAATATAAGTTTGTTGACCCTAAGGTTCCTTGAAACTCACACATTAATTTTCGTAATATGATAGCTTAAAAACGTATCTAACGGCTGACGGCGGTGAGTTGTGTGGCTTGATAGGCTTATAATATGTGTGTTATTTTCTTAACAAAAATAGAGCACTTGTAAATATTCGTGAGGCACATGATCATTCACAGGTATGATGCAGTGTCTAGGAGCAAGGTGAAATTGAAAATGGTTCAGGCATTTCAGGAATGCTTCTTCGTTAATCCATCCAGAAGCCGTCATTTTTATCAGGGACTCATTTGGAACACCGTCACCAAATTAAAGTAAAACTCGTTTCTCTTTAAACGTGGCTATAGGGGGAGAGGATGGGTAATGGTTCCTGTGGAATTCGCACAAGCTAAGATGGTGCCCAGTTCTCCTCATTCTACAGAAGTCTGCCCATAAACAACTTTGCTTCCTTTTCCAGCAAATTCTTTTCTTTTATGCTTGTCATTCATTTGGCAACCTGATTCATCTGCATCACGCATTTAATCAAAGTCCTCCACAGTTTTTCTCAACAAGAAAAAGAATTCAGCCACACCATCTTTATTAAAACCATTGCATCTGGCTAGGGAAAGTCCTTCCACTTTTCTCAAACACAAATTTGGATTTCGTTTTCTGAACCCGTTTAGCCACCCTTCACCTGCCATTTTGTTGGCGTCTGAAAAAGTATGATTCATCTCGTTGGATTCTGCGATCTCGTAGGCAACCCTTCTTACATTATCTGTATGCAGTGAGAATTCACATTCACTTAATTTCCGGATACATGAAACAAATTCTTTTTCTTACCCCCTTTCTAAATATCACTTGAGCACCTTTTGCTTTTGCTGGAGAATCTTTCCCACCCTGCAGTCGTCTTTGTAGATATGAATATGGCAACCCAAATAATTCCGCTACGTGGCACTGACTTCTACCCTCCAGTTCAGCTTTAACTGCATTTTGCATGTCATCCTCGGTCGACAAAGAAACAGTGTTTATTTTAAATTTCCTCATCTGTGATGCAAAACGAAAACAAAATAACACAAAACGAAAAGAACATAATTGCAATAAACTGAAATAAAACAATTCACAGTTTTCACGTGTACTGTACTGACCCGATTCGCCAGAAATGCAGAATATCTGTGTCCCTAGATTGGTACTCCACTTTTAAGCGCCGATAACCTCCACTATATACACTTATTGTGTAAAGAATACTTAACAAACTGATATGCCATTATTCGTAGATACATTAATTTGAGTCGAAAGCTAATTTACAAACTAGAATATTTTCATAACTTATCACAAACAGGACGATTTTCCACAAACTTCTAACAGAACAATGTTTTCCACATTCCAACAACAGTCACTGCTATACGGCAGCACTTGCCGCACCACTTCCTACGTGATAATCAGGAGGAAATCTGTAAAACTGATTATATGAATAAGTGGTGTCTATATTTCGGACACATCACAAAGGGGAGGCATCACGTAGAATTCGCAGCTGTGCTATGTACCAGGTAAACTGAAGGTCAGGGTGGGAAAAGGCAGCGAAACGGGAAATTACTGCCCATAAAAGCTGCATCTGGACTTCATGCGGAATCAACGGTGACGAATCAAAATGTGTGCTGAACTGGATCTCGAATTTGGGATCTCCTGCTTACTAGGCAGTATCCAGAGTGATGCGTGCAGCACTACACCTCCGTCATGTTTGTAACGCAAAGATCTATTGTAACTGTGGTGTGCGAACTATAAGACCTTCGGTACACACACCATCAGATTATTTGACTTGTCGCTCTAACGAAGTAGGCGAGTGTCAGCAATATGTCTCGTGGTCTTATCATGGCGTGTTTATCTTCTGTCGTTAGGTCAGACGATAGAAATGCCACTTGCACACTTAGAGTAGCAGATTGACGGTGACCAACTTAAAACAGAACTTGATTAATTTTCACACACATTTATTAAAATAATAAAAAGAGTAGACATTATGTAACTTGATTCTGGATGCTGTTTACAATTGACAATCTGAAGTTCCTTTGATCTTGGTACGTTAATCTTATTCTCACATATCTCTGATACTTGACAAAGTGTCTATTCATTTATCTTCACGGCTATGTACAGGAATATGGTAATCTTATTAGGCGCAGACTGAAACCTGACTATAGACTGGTACAGACTAATGCAGACTGGTGCAGACAAATGCAGACTGACTAATCAGAGGTCGGTACACTCGTTATAATACCTCGAGCGTTCAGGTATCACTGCAAGAGTGATCCGCGAGGACAATAGGTTCTACGTTAGCAGGAATCTCATTGGCTGCGTTACATATTAATACGCGGATAGGCGGAAGCAGAATTCGGTCCGTCTCTAAGACAGCGCCATCTCATGGTGCGGAGACGGACGAGCGCTGCGTCTGTGCTGTTGTGCTTAGCGGGGCGCGCTCTAGTGGGAAAGTTGTGTACGCGCTGACTACGCGGAACTATGTACTCAACAGTAACCCGATCCCGTTTGGTTTGCACTGGACTGCGCCACATGCCGTAATAAGGACACTGCGTCGTGTTATAAGAGCTTTGAAGAGAGGCATTTACCTGATGGGATGTTTTCTGCATGATAGACCATGTTCCCATCGCTACCAAATATCAGCCAATACGATGTCTAAATAGAGGTGGAATGCATGATATGGAAATAACAAAAAATTTTATCACTTCAATCAATACTATTTGTCTCTTCACGTCATACATACTGGTTACTGTAACAACCCCGGAATGAAGTATAAAAAGTTTTACTAATTTTAGACCCCGCTGGAGGTCGGACGTAAATATGCATCCGCACTGAAGAACTTGGATTTATAGCCCACCGGGGTGCATCAGTTACAAGAACGATATCATGTTCTTTCCCTTTCCATTCCCCCCCCTTCCCCCCCCCCCTGTTCAATTTACACAACATGTAACACATGTCTTAAACAACATACACTACACATTCATATAACAACTACGTCACATTGGCATGTAAATCCCCAAACTTCATTGCGGATCCACATGTCCAGAGAGAATTTAAAATTACTGAGCATGGAGGACATGGACGCAGACTGCGGATAAATGATGGCGCTAGGTGGAAGTGTGAGTCAGCCTAGGAAAATGCCGAGATAGTCCATTGTGTTGGAGTGGCGCAGTGGTTAATATAACCACCTAGTGAGTGGGAGACCCTGGGTTCGAGTCCCGATCTGACAGACGTGTACAGTCATCACCACTGATTCCTTATAAATTCTCCCCTGTGGCTGATATCGTCCATTTCCTTTCCATTCCTTTCTCTCCCCTCCACAAAACTGACCCGATCCTGCTTCCGATCCGATTCGGCCGAGAGTACTCTAAAAATGTTATGCGAGCAAACTGGCCGTAAACAACCGTTACTAGCAAGAAAATGATTGATAGTAACCGACAACTCTTAGCTGTCTTTGACGGCTACGTAGATCACGGAAGGCTACCGGCTCGTTACAGCTGTGCGCCTCGCCTCGGACACGAGAAGCGACTTCGGACCTGAAGCCAGCAGACAGCTACGGGTGGGGCAAGGATGGGGCGTGCCCTGCGCCAGCTCATCCGTCGCCGCTCTGCAGCGCAGGGTAACTGGCAGCACCTGAGTGGCTCTGCGTCGACGTGCCCGCGCTGCAAATGGCCCGTCGGCGCCTCGCCAGGCCACGATACAGCTTTCTTTGTTTCCAGGAGACGGCCCCTCCCGAAGCAGTGCTGCACGTGGCAAGGTCGAACGCAAAGGCCGCAGAAACCTTACCAACTGTGATGACATAGAAAGCCGTTGGGAGGGATATCCTATTTATGTACTTCAAGTCTGATCCCCTATGATCCATAGGCACTGCTGTCACCATTCATCCGAGAGTTTTAACTCTTCTCCTCATCGCATGGCACTGTCTCGGTTAGCCTCAGGTTAGGATCAAGCGAAAAAAGAGTTTCGACTACCACTACTACATGAACAATAATACACACATCAAAAAAAGTTTTGCATCACCCCACTTCCAGAACTGCTAAAGATAGACGTTGACTGTGGATATTGTATCACAGACACAGTTCCTTTGACTGTTCAGGTGTGTCACTAAACCCGCCAAAAGATGTAAGCAAGCAGGCATGAGCAGCACCTATTAGACGTAGGGGGTCCGACAGCCGATCAGTTCCAGTCATTCCACCAGAAAGAAGGTACACAGCTCGTGTCGTCTGTAGTTCAACCATGCCTAGACGGTCGATACCGCGGTTCGATCACGTCTGCATTGTTACTTTGTGCCAGGGAGGGCCCTCAAGAAGAAACGTGTCCAGGCGTATTAGAGTGAACCAATGCGACGGTGTTCGGACATGGAGGAGATACAGCGAGCAGGAACTGTCGATGACATACTTCGCTCAGGCCATCAAAGGGCTACTACTGCAGTGGATGACCGCTACCTCGAATTATGGCTCGGAGGAACCCTGACAGCAACACTGCCATGTTGAACTACATTTTTCGTGCAGCCATAGGACGTCGTGTTACGACTCAAGCTGTGCTCAACTTCACTCCTGACATCCATGGCGATGTCCATCTTTGCAACAACGACACCATGCAGCACGGTACAGATGGGCCCAACAACATGCCGAATGGACCGCTCAGTATTGGCATCACGTTGTCTTCACCGATGAGTGTCGCATGTGCCTTCAACCAGACAATCATCGGAGACGTGTTTGGAGGCAACCCGGTCTGGCTGAACACCTTAGACACACTGTCCAGCGAGTGCAGCAAAGTGAAGTATCCCTGCTGTTTTAGGGTGGCTGTATGTGGGGCCGACGTACGCTGCTGGTGGTCATGGAAGGCGCCGTAACGGCTGTACGATACGTGAATGCCATCCTCCGGCCGATAGTGCAACCATACCGGCAGCATACTGGCGAGGCGTTAGTCTTAATGGGCGACAATTCGCACCCTAATCGTGCACATTTTGAGAATGATTTCCTTCAGGATAACGACTTCGCGCGACTAGAGCGGCCAGCATGTTCTCCAGTCATGAATCCTTTCGAACATTCCTGGATAGACTTAAAAGGGCAGTTTATGGACGACATGACCCACCAATCACTCAGAGATCTACGCCGAATCGCTGTTGAGGAAAGGGACAATCTGGACCAACAGTGCCTTGATGGACGTGTGGATAGAATGCCACGACCAATACAGGCATGCATCAATGTAAGAGGACGTGCTGCTGGATATTAGAGGTACCGGTGTGTACAGCAATAACGACCACCACCTCTGAAGTTCTCGCTGTATTGTGGAACAACATGCAATGTGTGGTTTTTATGAGCAATAAAAAGGGTGGAAATGATGTTTATGTTGATCTCTGATTTAATTTTCTGTACATGTTCCGGAACTCTCTGAACCGAGGTGATGCAAAACGTCTTTTGATGTGTGTATATTCACTCTCCCCTGCTGTTTTCCCCATCTTTTCCACACAGCCTGCATATAGGGCAACTCTTTCACTCTACCCTCAGCAGTATCATGACATCACTTCTCTCTCATGTTCAGTCTCATAAACCCCATCTGCCGCCGTAACTGAACTCCCACTGCTTGCAATACATGAGTAGCTCCAACGAGCTGCAGCAACAATCATCATCTGCCTCAATTGCACCAGCTATGTATGTTGCAGTGTTATCATCGTATACAACGACCGCAAAGAGTCTCATCCCGTGAAGAGTAAAGAAGGAGCGAGTGATTGAGCGGGAACGAGATGAATCGGTAAGCTTCCAAAGCGTGTTGACTAGTAATACCTTCGAATTTTTTATTTCTTAACTTAAAGGTTTTTAAATAAAACAGACGTTATTAACGTACTACATCTGTATTCTCCATTATTACATATTTATTTCTCAAAGTAGTCACCCTGGTGACGAACAGATTTCTCCCAACGAGAGACCAGTTTGTTGATACCGTCACTGTAGAATGTTTGACTTTGTTGACGGAGCAACAACCTGACCTATGCACCGCTTCATCACCATCGAAGGAAGTCATCGAATGTAATCTCTAAGTTTGGGAACACATGAAAATTGGATGGGAACAAGTTGGGACTCAACGTAGGATTACCGATGACAGTGAACCCAAGACGTAGGGTTGTTGCTCTTGTCGCAGCGCTCGTTTGTAGTCTGGGACTGTCATGCTAAATTAGACGGTGCTCAAAGTGAGGACTGACTCTTCGACTTCGAAACTCGATTGCAGCATTCTGTTTCTCACCCACCGACATAATTGTGTTACACGTTGCCATGTTACCCTCTAAAATCCGGAGACCTCTAGCGGTAGAGGTCTGCAAATATGTAGACGTGAAAACTAAATACGTAGAATGTTAATGAAGTTTGTTTTACTTGAAAGGCGTTGAGAGTTATAGAGGTGTCAGCGCCAGACACCACACTAGCTAGGTGGTAGCCTTTAAATCGGCCGCGGTCCGTTAGTATACGTCGGACCCGCGTGTCGCCACTATCAGTGATTGCAGACCGAGCGCCGCCACACGGCAGGTTTAGTCTAGAGAAACTCCCTAGCACTCGCCCCAGTTGTACAGCCGACTTTGCTAGCGATGGTTTACTGACTACATACGCTCTCACTTGCAGAGACGACAGTTTAGCATAGCCTTCAGCTACGTCATTTGCTGCGACCTAGCAAGGCGCCATGTTCAGTTACTATTGATATTGATATTGTGAATCATGTACCTTCAAGAGCGACGTTCATCATTAATCGATTAAAGTTAAGTATCAAACTAATTATGTCCGCTTTCTGAATTCTAATTCCGTGTCATGTTCCAGACCTCACGTCAGTAGAGTCCTTCCCTCCTCACACCGCCTGCGTGAGCTAAAACATGTGCATTTCGGCCTCCACTAGTAACACGGTGTTGGCTGCTCTATAAACATAAAAGTTATGACATAAAAAATCATGAGACATTACATTTCAGCACGCCCTCGTACAACTGGTTCCGTGGTAAACTTGTAGTTTCGAGGCGCATGTTAAAATCCACCTTAAGTTCCTATCTTCACTCATGTAGCCGATACAGTCTTTTTAAATCGTATAGATTGTTTGGAAACAATTCGATAGATCTGTTCAGAAATCTATTGCCATCGTTCATCATTTGATCCTACTGTGGATCGAAATCTGGAATTCCTCTAACAGGAAGAGTACCATGGTTATATGGTTCATGAAAAATATCAAAACCACTTCTTCAATATTTGGGCTTGCGCCTTTTGTATTACTTTACACACATGCCTACTCTTTTCACATTGTCGGTTAATGATATATGCTTCAGCAAATTCCCCATAAAAATAAATTGGAGAATGAATTCCACATACAAGATATTGGTATCGTATTGAAGCTATTGGTGAAGACTACTAAAACGTCCCACGACACTGAGAATATGACCATGTGTTACTTTAAACCTTCTATCGATGCACGGTATTCAGCTACGCACATCAAGTCTTCAACGTGATGTATTCTGCCATGTAGTTGTGTATATGTACGAATCGATGCTGATGAGCAGTCTAAATCTACAAAGACTAACGAAAATTTGTGAGTCGACTTGTTTACAGATTGCTGACCAAGTGTGCAGTACCTAGAGGGATGATGACGTTTCGTTTTGTTGGGCGCTCAACTGCGCTATCATCAGCGCCCATACAAAGTCTCAGTTTTTCACACATTCCAATTTCTTTATTCAGTCAAATTTAGCCATTGTCACGAATGATGATGTTGATGATGAAATGATGATGACAACACAAACACCCATTCCTCGGGCAGAGAAATATCCCCACCACGGCCGGGAATCGAAACCGTTACCCCGTGATACAGAAGCAGCAACGGTAGCCACTAGACCATGAGCTGGGACTACATAGAGGGAGCAGGATGGCATCAGTCTCTAACACTAACAAGAAGACTCAAAAAGTTCAAGAGCTATGGCCTTAGCTAACTAGTTAGCAGGCACTGATGGGATGGTCAGCTCACCGTAGATCGCTCATGATGCTGCACATCAAGTCACCTCTGTGGATATCATGTAAATGTACTGACGAGCAAATGGTTACAACTTCAGAAAATTTGGATACTTTATTCAAGAGAAACAGCTTCACAAATTCAGCAAGTGAATAACTCGTTGATTCACCTCTGGACGTTAAACAAGCAGTTATTCGGCTTGACATTGATTGATGGAGTTATTTGATGTCCTCCTGAGGGATGTCGTGCCACATTCTGTCCAAAATGTGCGTTAGATCGCCAGAATCCCGAGCTGGTTGGAGCTGCGTAACTTCGAATGTTCTCACTTGAGAGGAGATCTGGTTAGATATAGATTGGCCAGCACGACGACAATCAGTAAAAATTCTGCTCACACTGATCTGTATCTCCACGCAATTTCCTGCCATCATCCTTCAAAGCGTGAGGATGTACTGCGAACACTGGTACACAGGGCCCACGCAGTATCGGATGAGGAAAGCCTACAAGGAGAACTTAACCACCTTACGGACGTTTTCAAGAAGAACGGGTATAACGTGAGTCAAATTCGACGTGCTTTCAGGCAGAACGCACAAGCCCAGCAGAGAGAGAACGAAGAGGACGAGAAGACAATGGCGTACCTGCCTTACGCCGGCAAAGTATACAACGAAATCGGCAGAAATTCTGGCTCAGGGTAACATCAAATGTGTCTTCCGCCCACCTCCGAAAACGCGTGCCTTGCTACGTACAGTAAAAGATGACCTGGGGCTCCGCAAACCGGGTGTTTACCGTATTCCGTGTAAATGCGGTAAGGCATACATCGGGACAATCGAAGAAAGATGCCAGGAACACAGAAGGCACACTGAACTGAAGCAGCCTACAAAATCTGCGGTTGCGGAACATCACATCGATATTGGAGATACTATGGAGTACGCGGAAACGGAAGTTTAACTGCAGGCCTCGTCGTTTTGGGACTGTGTTCTGAAGGAGGCGATTGAAATACGTGTAGCTGATGGGCTGATCAACAGAGACGCCGGGTTCAACCTCAGCAAAGCCTGGGACCCAGCACTCAGCCAACTAAAAGCACAGTGCCGACCCAAAGCGACTTCCGCGCCCGACGAAGGCCACAGGACATCTGATGGTCCACAGTTCGCATCCAGCAGCCAGCAGCCCGCCCCTCCCCACCACCACTCCACGCAGCGCCGCGTGCGGCAGGGGGCGGGGGAAGGGGTGGGGAGCGATCAGAGTATAAAGGGGAGGAGATTCAGCGGAAACTCTCAGCCTGCAGTTATCACCTGAAGATGACGGCAAGGAACGCTGTCGAAATATCGTGGTTTGAAAACGACTGCACCCGGCTGGAGACCCGAGAACAGTACAAACACGTGAAATTTCAGTTTGACACGGGTGCCTCCGTCACATTGCTCAATTGTCACACACATGAACTGTTAAGCTCTCCACGCCTGTCTAAAACTAGCACGCAGCTGACGGCATGGAATGGACAAGACATTCCTATTCTCGGAAAGTGTACTTTGCCTGCCATGAATCGCTCGCATAAACGAACAGTGACATTTACTGTGCTAAAATACGCGATTGTGCGAACATATTTAGTCCTGATTCTTTCCATTTGTTTGCCTTTAACATTCAGGAAAATGTGTTGTCAGTGTCTGCATCCAATGCAAAAGACAGTGTAGATAGCTTGCTATAAGAATCCCGGAAAGCTTTTCTAACGTTTTAGGGAAATCTAAAAATTTTGTAGCACATATTACGCCGAAAGACAACGCTCAGCCGAAATTTCGCCGGGCCAGAATGTTCCCACTGCATTACGGGACAAAGTCGCGGCTGAACTTAAAGAATTGCATGAGAGCGGAGCTATTACACCCATACAAGCTAGTCAATAGGCAAGTCCACTGGTTTAGCTCCCCAAACCTTCAGGTGGCATTCGCCTCTATGATGACTTTAAATCTACAGTCAACCCACAAACTGACATTGATACTTATGCATTACTACGTCCAGAGGATCTGATGGACAAATTAGGAGCATGATGCTGCATTTCGAAAACTGATTTTTGCGACGCATATCTTCAAATACCGCTCGACGAAGAATCTCAAAAAGTGTGTGTAGTCAAAACTCATTGGGCTTTTTTAAATATTTGCATTTGCCTTTTGGCAGTGATTCCGCACCCGCCATTTTCCGACGGTATTTGGAACAGCTGATTGCACAAACGCCAAACTGTTCAAACTATTTGGTCGATATTATAGTAGCAGTTTGTACACCTGAAGAACATTTTGCAATTTTTTTGCTTTTGTTCGTGTGTTATCTGATGCAGCACAAAGTGTAGACTGGACAAGTGTGATTCTTTTAAACCTCAGTTGCAGTATGTTGGTCATGTCATAAACAATCAATGTGTACTTCCTCTTCAGTCGCATTTGTTAGCCATACGAGACTTACCAGTTCCTCGTAATATCATAGAATCGCAGTCAGTTTTAGGATAAATGAACTATTATATTCGAATCATATCGAATGCTGCGCAAATCGCAGCTCCATTGCATCGTTTGTGTCTCAAGAATATCCCCTTTGTTTGTACAGATGAGTGCGAAGTAAATTTTCAAAAACTTAAAGATGCATTAGTCATTGGTCGACGCTTGGTTCACTTTGAGCCCGACAAATCAGTTGTATTCCAAGTTGACACTTCCTCCTACAGAATCGATGCAGTGCTTTCGCTCAGAATTGGTGATAAAGACAGGCCCATTGCCTACGCGTAAAAAGTGTTGTCCATAGTTCAGTGCAACTATTCGCAAACTGAAGAAGAGGCTTTGGCTATTGTTTACGGTGTCACCAAATTCCGACACTTTTGTATGGCAGAGAATTCTACAAAAACTGCAAAGACCTGCTTTGTTGATGTCTCAATAATAATATGAGATTGTGTATCGTCCGACGGCTCAACATGGTAATGCGGACGCACATTCACGTCTTCCGATTGTCCCTGACACAGAGTTTGACGCTTCTGCTGCATCTTGTTGTCACATCGATGCTAAGGATTCTGAATTGCTTGAAGCTTTTCCGCTGAACTATAGGAAAATTGCGCAGGTCACGGAAGCTGATTCAGATTTGAAAATTTGCTAACATATATTCGCACATCTTGGCCGCGTTTCTTGCAAAGCATAAGTAACACTGAAGTGCGCCGATACATTGCACGTCGCCATAGCCTCGCTGTACAGAAAGGTGTGATTACTGTTCAAAATGACAGTGGACAGTCAGATGTGTTGATCACTAAAGCTTTGTAAAATGAAGTGTTCCAGTTAGTTCATCAAGGACACTGGCCGACTGTTCGTATGAAACAGTTAGCGCGTCGTCACTGTACTTGGCAGGGTATGGACACACAAATAGAACAGAAGAAGTGACAGTGTCACGCATGAGCGGAAAATCAGTCCGCTCCGCCACAAAAAAATTCTCTGCTTGGCCCAAGTCGTATCGCACGTGTGCACGTAGACTTTGCGGGACCTTTTTGAAACACTCCTTGGTTGATTGTAGTTGACATACAGCAATTTTCCTTTGCTGTGCCAATGAACTCGACGTCACAAAGCAAAGTTCAGGCGTTGTCCTCTAGTTTTTGCTTCGAAGGTTAACCTGAAGTAATAGTGTCAGACAATGGCCCTCAGTTCACGTCAAATGAGTTCGAAACATTCTGTGAACGCAATGGCATACAGTAGCTAACTAGTGCACCGTTCCATCTGCAGTCAAACGGCGAAGCGGAAAGTTTTGTCAGAACTTTCAAGTAGCAGATGGCCAAACTTCGCTCCGCACGCACCAGGAATCAAGCTTTGCAACTTTTTCTCGCCTCCTATATTTCACACCCACAAGATGGACCATCGCCGGCGGAACTTCTTCACGGCCGCCACGATCGCACACTGTTCCACATGTTCCACCTCCTCAGCATCCAGTGCAGAAATAAGGCCGTAAGTACCGCTTCCCGTCGCATGATATCCTCTTGTACAGGGTTTTCAGCGACAGCAGGCGGTGGGCGCCAGGCGAGACCGTCCGTCGTCTTGGCGCTTCCGTGTTTCAGGTCCAGATGGCTTGCAGCGCCGACATCAAAATCAACTTCGCCCCTGTCATGTGCACGATGATGTTTCAGTGTCTTTTCTCCCAGATTCACGGATCCCGAGGGTGTCATCACGATAGCGCGGGACGACCCCATACAGACGGAGCCTTCACCTCCTCCGCCTCCTCCCGTCCTACAGATGGAGCTGGACCCGCCCACACTGCAGCAGTCACCGCCTTCATCTGGACATGGCATCAGGAGGTGGATGCGTGCCCTACTGGTCGTTTTCTGGGGGACGTTCCCGCCGGATCGTAGGCCTGATGGCAGGTTCGCTGACTAGGACCGCACCACGACAGGAGCGCCCTCTACGGTGACAGAATATAAGCTCCGTTCCTGCCAGCCTCTGCTGGACATTAGTAGCAGAGTAGAAGATGGACACAAGCAGAGAGGCCTAGATGAGAGTGATATTCACGAGAGCAGTGACTTACGAGAGTGTGAATGCTGACGTGGACACCGTACATAGTGAAGAACACTTACTCTTTGCATGTCGCCCATTGCTTGCGACAATTCGTTGTAAATCCAAAGTTAAATATTGTCAATCTTCTTTATTGTAATAAAAACTATTAATGTGATTTGCTTGAATTGTTGTATAGCTATCCAAGACAGCAGCATCCTTTAAGCACCGTTTAAGAAAGAGTGGGCAGGATCCCACAGTTTGCATGAGGCCAGAGGTGGACCAACGCTTTACTGATTTTCTCAATTTGTGAATCTCTTTCTCTTGAATAAATCATCCAATTTTCTGAAACTGTAATTATTTGTTTGTCTGTATTTGTGCATCACATCTACCGATTTCCGCCCCATTCAGACAATTATCTCGTGGTGCGTCTTTTATACGTGAACCTGTGGGCCACAGGACTAAGTTTCATGTAAAGCCGGCCGGAGTGGCCGAGCGGTTCTAGGCGCTACAGTCTGGAACCGCTCGACCGCTACGGTCGCGGGTTCGAATCCTGCCTCGGGCATGGATGTGTGTGTTGTCCTTAGGTTAGTTAGGTTTAAGAAGTTCTAAGTTCTATGGGACTCTTATTCCTCAGAAGTTAAATCCTATAGTGCTCAGAGCCATTTGAACCATTTGTTATGTAAAATGAAAATGTGGGGAAACCTGATTAAATATTAAACCTCTGCTTGAGTAAAAAAAAAAAAAAAAAACTGAGAATGAAATCCGACATTTTCAAGATGCCATTGTATGGTTAAAAACCTAGGTTACTGCGCTTCCTCAAATAGCATAACGCATCGAAACGTAGCCTGCCAACAGGAAATTACCCAGAACTGGATTGCGCAAGAGAGGTCTGGTAAACCATCTGCCGTTGGTGTGTTCGTTAGATAGAATTTCAGATGCTCACCTAAACATCATAAGAATAGCTTAGTAAAAGTGAAAACATAAAACAACAGATACCGAAAAATACAAGACTTCTAGACAAATGAAGTACATGGTTTTCGATTCATGGCTCTATGACGAGAAGAACAGTACCTAGCCGCAGAAATAAAATAACACTGAATCATGGCGTGCTGAGAGCATATAATGTACGGGTCTCGCAAAACAGGCCAACGGAGTATTGTAACAAACGCTATTGCTAGTGGTGGAAGCTCCGAGTCGTGTAGATTTTCATTCTCAAACATATTACAAAAAGAAATCTTAGTTCCATTAATCACTGGCCTCACAGTAATCCCCTGACAGCAATCTTCATAGGAGGATATAAGAGTTACACTATGTTTATATATCAAATGAGCCGAAATTGCTCTGTATGCTCTGTTTTAGATACTTTGTTCTTTTCTTTTAGCACGAAGGCCGATTGTTGCTGCGACACTTCAATAGACCTCCAATACCTCATTTCATTAGAAGCAGAAGACCACAGCTCTTCAGTACCTAAAAATAGTTTAGAGTTTAAAGGAAAAAGCTAACGTAATATCATCCGTAGAGAAATAGGAAGAGTATAGATATCGTAAAATCTTTCGTCACTATTGCTAATGAACTGTGGTCAACAATTTTGAATCTGCAACAGATTATGAAATGTTTTACTGGAGAAAAATGCGTCAAATTGTTTTACCGCCGTGATGTATATTCCATGAGTCTTACATCTTGTCACAATATTTAGGCTGACTACAAATCAGCTATATCTTCAGACGAGTGTACACGGCGAATCCTCTAGGAACTTTTATTTTTAAGGTATCGAACAAGGTAAGATTGTCGAAACACGAGTCATAAAAGGGAAGACAGTTTTTGGAATCTCCACCGTGTTGCTCAGATTAACATTTTCTGCGGATTTCCTCCAGTTAAGGCGAATGACAGAATCGTTCCTTTCAAAAAAATACGGCCGACTTTCTTTCTCGTCTTGCTCCAATCTGAGCTTGTGTTCCATTGACCTTGCCGTTGAAGGGACAATTAACCCTTATTTCACCTACCTCCTTTATTTTTAGACACCACTTTCAGCATGGTTCCTTGTACAGGGTCCAAAGTGTTGGGTATGTAGTAAGAGAACTGTGACAACTTAATCTTGGAAACCTAAGGTAAGTGCATAGTCCACATGTTGAACTTCTACTGAGTATGCACAGATACAATTGTCGGCACAAAGATTATGACAACATGCCACCGTCACATTCTCAACGATTTTATTCGTTATTTCTAGTTAGACCATTACTTTCGGCTAATCCAGAATAAAAACTCACTTTTCGTCGTTTCGTAAACTCTGATGGCTTTCTTGCATCTACATCTACATGTACATGGTTACTCCGCAATTCACAATTAACTGCCTGGCATAGGGTTCATCGCACCACCTTCAAGCTATTTCTCTACCATTCCATTCCCGAACAGCGAGCGAGAGAAACGAATACTTAAATCCTTCTGGTGCGAGGTCCGGTTTCTCTTATTTTCTTATGATGGTCATTCCTCCTCACGTATGTGGCCGTCAACTTAGTATTATCACAATCTGAGGAGAAGGTGATAATTGAAATTTGATGACAAGATCCTGCCGCAACAAAAAAACTTTGTTTCACTTCACGTATCATATTCGTAGCGCTTCGTTTCCTATTTCGGGATAGAAAAAAAATCTCCTCTTCTTTGGACATTTTCGATGTCCACCGTGGATCCAGTCTATGCGGAACCCACACAGCACAACAGTAACAGGAGAGGTCGTACAAGAGTGATATAGGCAGTCTCTTTAATAGACCTGTGTCATTTTCTAAGTGTACTGCATATAAATCGCCGTCTTTGGTTTGCTTTACCCACAAAATTACCTACGTGACCATTCTGACTTATTCGTAATTGTAATCCCTAAAACCGACAGCAAACCAGCACCGACAACGATAGTTCAGGTATATATACCGACGTCACAATCTGAAGATGAAGAGAAAGACAACGTATATGTGGATACTGAAAGGTTAATGCAGTATGAACAAGGAGATGAAATCTAAGAGTCAGGGGGACTGGAATGTAGCTGCAGGGGAAGGAGCAGAAGAAAGAGTTACCCATGGGCAGATGTAGACTCCGATCACAATGTAGTAATGATGAAGACTAGGCTGAAGTTTAAGATATTAGTCGGCATGAATCAACATGCAAAAAGTGGGATGCAGAAGTACTAAGGAATGACGAGATACGTTTGAATGTCTCTAGGGCTATAGATACAGCAATGAGGAAAAGTTCAGTAGACAGTACAGTCGAAGAGGAATGGACATAAAAAGATCAATCAAGGAAGGGGGAAAGCAAGACATAGGTACAAAAAGGTAACTGCGAAGAAACCGTAACAGAAGAAGTATTTCAGTTGATCTATGAAAAAAGGAAGTAAAATAACTTTCAGGAAAAATCGGGAATACAGAAATACAAGTCACTTAGGAATGAAATAAATAGGAAGTGCAGGGGAGCTAAGACGATATGGCTGCTAGAAAAATGTGAAGAAATCGAAAGAGAATTGTTTATCGGGAGGACTGGCTCAGCATATAGAAAAGGCAAAACAACCTTCGGTGAAACTAAAAGCAAGGTTGGTAACATTAAGGGTGCAACGGTAATTCTATTTTTAAATGCAGCGGAGAGAATGGATAGTTGGAAAGAGTACACTGAAGGCCTCTATGAGGGAGAGGATTTGTCTGATATGATAGAAGAAGAAACAGAAGTCGACAGGGAAAACATAGATGGATCCAGTATTAGAATAAGAATTTACAAGAGTGTTGAAGGACTTAATAAGGCAGAATGGATAGGTAACATTCTATCAGAATTTCTAATGTCCTTGAGTGAAGTGGCAACAAAACTACTACTCGCGTTTGTGTGTACAATTTGTGAGTCTGGCGACATACCATCTGACTAATCCACACAATTCCGAAGTCTGGAATAGCTGACAAGTCCGAGAATTACCGCACAATCAGCTTAACAGCTCACGCATTCATGATACTGACAAGAATAATATACAGAGGAATGAGAAAGAAAACTGAGCACGTGTCAGATGACGATCAATTTGGATTCAGGAGAGGAAAAGGCACCACACAGGCTATTCTGACGTTGCTGTTGGTAATGGAAGGAAAATTAAAGAAAAATCACTGTGTTAAATGGTGCAAGATGTTCGAAGTTCTGAGAAAAACGGGGCTAAGCTACAGGGAGAGACGGGTAATACACATTATGTACAAGAGCCAAGAGGGAATAATAACAGTGGACGACCAAGAACGAACTGCTCGGCTTAAAAAGGGTGCAAGGCAGGGTTTTAGTCTTTCGCCTCTACTGTTCATTCTGTACATCGAAGAAGCAATGATGGAAATAAAGGAAAGGTTCAGGAATGGGATTAAAATTCAAGGTGAAAGAATATCAATGACACGATTCGCCGATGACATTTCTATCCTGTGTGAAAGTGAAGAAGAATGACATGGTCTGCTGAATGGACTGAACAGTCTGTTGAGTAAAGAATATGGACTGAGAGTAAATCGAAGAAAGGCGAAAGTAATGGGAAGTAGCAGAAATGAGAACAGCGAGAAACTTAACATTAGGGTTGATGGACACGAAGTAGATGAAATCAAGGAACTCTGCTATGTATGTAGCAAAATCATTAATGGTGGACGGAGCAAGGAGAACAAAAGCTGACTAGCACTGGCGAAAAGGGGATTTCTTGCCAAGAGAAGTCTACTACTATCAAACATAGGCCTTCATTTGAGGAACAAATTTCTGAGAATCTACATTTGGAGCACGGTATTGTATGGTAGTGAAACACAGACAGTGCGATAACCGGAACAGAAGAGAATCGAAGCATTTGAGATGTGGTGCTACAGACGGATTTAAAAATTAGGTGGAATGATAAGGAATGAGGAGGTACTACGCAGAATCGGACAGGAAAGGAATAAGTGGAAAACACTGACAAGGGGAAGGGAGAGGGTGACAGGACGTCTGTTAGGAAATGAGCGAATGGCTTGTAGGGCACTAGAGGAAGCTGTAGAGGGCAAAAACTCTGGAGGAAGACAGAGATCGGAATACATCCAGCAAATAATTGAGGATGTAGATTGCACGTGCTACTTGAAATGAAGAGGTTAGCATCGAAGAGGAATTCGTGGCGGGTCACATCAAAAAGGTCACAGGAACTGATGATTCAAAAAAAGCCCTAAGTATTTAGTTGATCTTACAGCCTTTAGATTTGTGCGACTTATTGTGTAACCGATATTCCTAGTACTCGTGTGGGTGACTTCACAATTTTCATTATTTAGAGGCAACTGCCTCATTTCCCACCATATAAATTTCCTGTCTAAGTCGTTCTGTAATTTGTTTTGATCATATGATGACTTTACGGTAAATAACAGCATCATCTGCAATGAGTGCTACTCAGATAGTCTCCTAAATCATTTATGTTGATTCGGAACAACAGAGGGCCTACAACACTTCCTTGTGGAACGCCAGATATTACTTCGGTTCTACTATATGAGTTTCTCTCAGTTACTACGAACTGTGACGTTTCTGGGAGGAAATCATGAATCCAGTAGCACCACTGAGGCAATAGGTCATAGGCAGGCAAATTGATTAGAAGTCGCTTGTTAGGTACTGTGTCAAAAGCCCTTTGTTAATCTAAATATATGAAATCAGTTTGACTTCTCCTGTCAACAGTACTTATTACTTTCTGAAAAAAAGAGCTAGTTGAGTTTCACAAGGACGGTATTTTCTAAATCCATGATCGCTGTTTGTCAATAAATCGTTTCCTTAGCGATAGCTTGCAACATTCGATCACAGTATACGTTCCAAAATCCTACTGCAAATCTATGTTGGCGATATGGGTCAGTAATTCAGCGGATTACTCCTATTATCTTTCTTAGGTATTGGCGTAACTTCAACTTCTCGTCTTTGGGTACGGATATTTCAACGAGCAAACGGTTTTATATAATTGCTAAATGTGGAGATCCTGTATCAGTAAAGTCTGAAAGGAACCTGACTGGTATACAGTCAGGAATGGATGCCTTGTCTTTATTAAGAGATTTAAGCTGCTTTGCTACAGCGTGGTTATCTACTTCTAAGTTACTCATGTTGGCAGTTGGTTCGAATTCCGAAGTATTTACTTCATCTCCTTTGGTGAAGGAATTTCGGAAAACTTTATTTAGTAACTCTGCTGCAGTGGTACTCTCGTAACATCACCATTGTTATCGCGCAGAGAAGTTACTGATTGTATCTCTCCGTTGGTGTACCTTTTCGTTGTTTCTGCAACGGTGTTCTGAACTGCTTAGTGTACCACGGGGGATTAGTACCATTTCTTATTAATTTAATTTTTATGTGTCTTACAACTGCCGTCTGTACTGTATCTTTGAATTTAAACTATATATGGTCTATGTTTCGATATTCAGGTTGGAAGGAGTGTAGACTCTCTTAGGAACGTCTCAAGCGAATTTTTGTCTGCATTTTTCACTAGATGTTTTTCTGGGTGTATTATTGGTGGGTTTGGATGTTACGGTATTCAGTCCCGCTACAGCAATCTCGTGTTCACCACTATCTGTATCTGCCATGATGCTCCCTGTTTGCTGATGACTATTTTTTGCTAAGAGGACAAATATGTTTTCGCAACTTTACACTTTGAGTTGACTCCTAAACTAATTAATTAAAATAATTTCGTAAGAACGCATTCACAAATGTTTGATTGTATTTACATTCCACAAATATGTGGCCAAGATTTCATGTGGTTGTCATCGTTAGGTTCCTTATGCTGTTTAACCTCCACCCTGTAGATGCCGACCACTTCTGTAATACGCTACGCCTGGTGGAGAAGGCGTAAGTGGTAGCATGAAACCATACTGGTCTCCAGTTTTAACAGTGCCCTTACGTCAGCAATACATGTCCTCTCCCGCCTAACCGTTTCACGACCGGTCCAAGGGTACCAACTCTACCCGTGATCGACAGGAGCCTTGTGTGCAAACTGCATATCCTGACATGACCATCGACGTGAATAAGTACCTGATAACTGGATCCATGCTGCGACGTGTAGTCTGCGACACTGGGTACGCTGTTCGTTTGGGTAAAAATGAAACAAAAAATACTACAGTAAACTTATTCAGTATGTAAAACTCCTAATGTTTTATCTCCTAACATTTTATTTCCTAATGTTTCTTGTCTTATTAGCATACATACATCAAAAAGAAGTTTTGCATCACCCCAGTTCCCAGAACTCCTGAAGACAGACGTTGACTGAGGGTATTGTATCAGACATACAGTCCCATTGACAGTTCAGAGATGTCACTAACCCCTCCAAAAGATGTAAACAACCATGCATGAGCAGCCCCAATTTGACGGAGGGGGTCCGACAACCGATCAGTTCTAGTCATTCCACCAGGAAGAACGTACACTTCTCTTGTGGTCTGTAGTTCAACCATGTCTAGACGGTCAATACCCGGTTCGATTACGTCCGCATTGTTACTCTGTGCCAGGAAGGATTCTCAACAAGAAAGGTGTCCAGGCGTCTCTGAGTAAACCAAAGCTATGTTATTCGGACATGGAGGAGATACGGAGGAACAGGAACTGTCGATGACTTGCCTCGCTTAGGTCGCCCAATGGCTACTACTGCAGTGGATGACCGCTACCTACGGATTATGGCTCGGAGGAACCCTGTCAGAAAAGCCACCATGTTAAATAATGCTTTTCGTCCAGACACAGCACATCGTGTTACGACTCAAACTGTGCGCAATAGGCTGCATGATGCGCAGATTCACTCCCGACGACGAGGTCCATCTTTGCAACCACGACACCATGCAGCACGGTATAGATGGGCCCGACAACATGACAAATGGACCGCTTAGGATTGGCATCACGTTCTCTTCACCGAGGAGTGTCGCGCATTCCTTCAACCATACAATCTTCGGAGACGTGTCTGGAGGCAATCCGGTCAGGCTGAACGCCTTAGACAAACTGTTCAGCGAGTGCAGCAAGGTGGAGGTTCACTGCTGTTTTGGGGTAGCATTATGTGGGGCCGACGTACGCCGCTGGTGGTCATGGAAAGCGACGTAACGGCTGTATGATACTTGAATTCCATCCTCCCACCGATAGTGCAACCATATCAGCAGCATACTGGCGAAGCATTGGTAATCACGGACGAAAATTCGCTACCCTATCGTGCACATCTTATGAATGACTTCCTTCAGGATAAAGACATCGCTGGACTAGAGTCGCCAGCATGTTCTCCCGACATGGATCATATCGAACATGCATGGGATGGATTCAAAAGGACTGTTTATGGACGATGTGACCCGTCAACCACTCTGAGGGATCTACGCCGAATCGCCGTTGAGAAGTGGGAGAATCTGGACCAACAGTGCCTTGATTAACTTGAGGATAGTGTGCCACGACGAATACAGGCATGCATCAATGAAAGTGGACGTGGTACTGGGTATTAGAGGTACCGGTGTGTACAGCAATCTGGACCACCACAGCTGCAGGTCACACTGTTTGGTGGTACAACACACAATGTGTGATTTTCATGAGCAATAAAAAGGGCGGACATGATGTTTATGTAGATCTTTATTCCAAATGTTCTGTACAGGTTCCGGAACTCTCTGAACCGAGGTGATGCAAAACTTTGTTTGGTGTGTCTCTAAAAAATACGTGAAGCGAAACAAAAAACTTGAGACTGAGTAAAATTTTATGCACCTAATTTTCTAACACTAATTGATTTTAACCCTTTTTTGTGTGGATTTACATTGTGATGCTACTTGGTCGTCTACAGGAATCTTAATCTAATCTGTCTTATCCTTTTTGAATTCAGTGATCGTGTATAGAATGTTGCCGTTTCCTTTAAGTGATGAAGAGCTAAGGCCTGTTCAGATGAATTTTCATAGCCTGAAATACTCGATCTAGATCTTTATTCAGGTAACGGACACGGTTGAGATGTTTCAGTGCTACTGAAACAAGGAGTGTCACCCTCCTTATTTCCGGGAAATGCGACCTGGTCTTTTCTATCTGGTATGCTCACTGCGTCGGAAATACGTAACTAATAAACTGGGTTTCCCAAAACTGAGCTTAACTGCCTTGAGGCAGAGTTCTATTGCCTAGAGTGTGCTCGTACATGAGTTTCTGGACTATCCCCTTTGTTACGGGTTTCCCAGAACATCATGCGAACTTTCCAAACCCTTAGCAATAGGATGACGGTGCACAGCTTCAGGCAGGAAGGTAATTTCAGTAACAGTGATATGTAGTAAAGGCAGTAGCTCTAGGAGTTCCGTAATAGCCAACAGCCACTCAGTCGTTAGCTACAGCACTGATTCGCTGCAATCACGAAAGCGATCAGCTCGATAGTACAGCGTCTTCGAAGGCATGAGTCGGATTCTTGTTGTTCTGAGGAATATGAAACAAAAATTACGAGTTATGGTAGATGTTCAATGTTTGGGACTCGTTAGAAAATGACAAAGTTGTGTTTCTAGTTAGAGAATGTCCATAGATTTTTTACGAGCAGGGAATTTCTGCGATTTAGTGTAGCCGAGTATTAATAATTAGCTGCAGTTCTGGTGCATGATGTGGTGTTAATAAGTAATTGGATCAAATATTAGCCAAAGTCATCGATTTGGTGAGGGTTTCTGAGTGTAATAACTAATGTCGCTTTTGTAGAAGCTGAATTAGATGTCTGAACATTATGTTTGTACACATTCTACATCTGCATCTGCATACCTACTCCGCAAGCCACCGTACGACGCATGGCGGAACGTACCTTGTTCTGCTAGCACTCGTTTTGTGTCATGTTCCATTTGCAAGAACAGCAAGGGAAAAGCGACATTCTACATGCCTCTGTACGAGCCCCAATGTCTCTTATCTTTATGGTTCTTATGCGAAATATAGGGCTTACATTTTGGTTTTCACGTAACTACAAAGTAACTTAAAGTTAAATGGGCTTCGTAGCACACTGATCGTGGGTTAGCCAGGGACTTATATGTCTACTTTAACGCGATTCTGTCTGTTTTAATTATTCGGGAGTTGACCGTATGGTTTTAAACTCTCTTTGCTTTTTGCGTTTAATTTGATTGGGAAACCGTTGAGATTGAACTTAACATATACATAGATGGACATGAGAAATGAAAGGTTGCAATAAATATTTCATCTGTGATTATTACTTTACGTATGAAATATATGTTGCAGATTAATAAAAATGAATTTCTTTGAATATTCCTAAATAATTATTCAAGTTTTACTTTTATTCAAGTACTAAAGATGTTTCTGCAAGAATGAAAATATTATTGTCCATCGAACTTAGCAAACATTTTCACGTTGCAGTGGATTTTGGTTTAACTGGATATACCCCGACTAGCTTTGAAGCATAAGACTATCTTTACCATATGAAAATGTTTTCTTTTTTTTTTATTGCTAACCTCTCATTAAAATTGCCCAGTTTTAAATACACTTTACGATATGTTCAGAATTAATCACATTTTGAATGAAAATTTTCGAAAGCTGCAGTTTGTATCAACCTGTGAATTCACAAGATAATATCTACTATCTCTCGTTATTCTGCGTCAGGAATGCTGTGAAAACAAACACTTTATTATTTTCCTTCACCTCTATCTGTACCATTTTTAGAATGTGGTTGTTATTGCGATCGTATATTTAAATCTATCGCTGCTGCAGACTGCTCGCTGCACCGCCAGCGATATCCAATAAAATGCTGAAATTTCTTAAATAAAATGGGTAATGTCCCGTGCGAATTTTGCAGTAATTGTGACAAACAGATTTTACTAGACAAATATATTTTAACAGAAACAATTAAAATTTTTACACACCTTTTACAATCCCAACTACAAATGGCGTCGATCATCGAGTCATAACAAATGAAAACTACGTAAGAGCCTAATGCAACGTCACTGATTCCTCTCCCATCAGTTCGCGCAGAAGACAAGCGATTCTATTACAATATATTACCAATTTATATCTTAACTAATTCTTGTACACTCTTTGTCTTTCTTGATCACATATCGTTTCTTCTGTGGAGGTTTTCACATCCTCCGCCACAGATAGTATTTCATACTCTTTGAATAATCGTTTGTAATAGCAAAATTCATAATTATGTTTTTCCTTACAAAATTAAGTGTCTTTTGGAAATTAAATTAACAGAAATACATGTAAATTATTTGTTACAGTGAGCATTATACATCGAAATGTTCTTTTAACTTTCACTTTGGATGCGTGCTGCCAGAGAACGTTACGCTACATTGGTGCAGTCAGTCTGCTACTGAGCTTATGCAGTAGTCAAAGACTGACCTGTATAGGAACTAAATCATCCAAATATCTGCAAATGTGTGTGCGCTGACATTCAATTGGAGCGGTGAATGAAAACATGAAAGACGGTAGGGCCATTTGGACTGCTTTCCTTTCACAACAATGATAATTACAGAGCTGCTAATCAATATTGTAATGGGGTAAGTTTGGTCTACCAGTGACTGCACACTCAAAGGGGCGGTATTTAATTGTTTTGGTTAATCGGGGAGTTACTTATCCTTCCTTCATTTCACTATTTTTTCCTTATTCTGTTTCGCTGCTGCTATATGCAGAGAAAAGGGCATTACTTTGAGGGGTTTTCGGAGGGCAACGAATGGGCAACTATTCACAGAAGGACCAGTCAACCGCACAGCAGGTGAGGGCTGGGCGGCTTTTTCACTTAAAGCTGACCTCATGCAAGGAGAGAGAGAGAGAGAGCGTCAATAGCTTCACCAAATAGCCTGGTGCGGCTGACAACGCCGTCTGGCACCATTGTCTGCCGGCGTCCGCAGCAAGGAGCAGGGGTGTCGCCCAACGCCAGGGAGGTGCCCACCAAAACGCTTTGAACCGCGACACGGCTGTTTCCAGACTCTCTCGGCGTTGCTGACTAAATTGCCGAATGACTGGTTTCAGAGATCCGTATTTGCTCGCACTGTAAAATTTCAGTTTCCAAGTAAAACACGGATCCAAACAGCGGGCTGGCCTACAGCGTGTCAACCACGCATGCAACATTTTTCTGTTTTAGTTTTGGTTCTCAAACATGGTCATTTCCCTTCGCACATTTTGGTTGAAAATCAGACGGTGCCGTCAGAAGACGTAACGAGGTACCTCTAACTTTTGTGGCGGAAATAATTTTAGCGGGAAGGTGACTTCTGTCCGTCTGCTGGAGGAAGAGCAATCGAGGATGTTTTCTTATGTCATTAGCGTGTAATTATACTGCCACCTGCTATTGGCTGATATTATGTTTTGATGGAATCCATGTGGGGTGATTCGGGAGCGCAAGACGCTTGATGACGAGGGTTAAAGAGTCGGTGGGAGCAGATGCGAGGTGTCAGTGGCGAGTAGCCGAGGTGAAGATCCATGGTGACGAGTTCGTGACCCGAGTGAAGGTGGCAAATTTGTGGCTCATCACAGTCCCTGGACATCAAGTCCATAGGACAGCAACAGTTTGAAGCAAGTATTCTCGCAGCTCCGCCATTTAAGAAATGGTGTATCCGATTTAACGCAGCAGCCGATCAGCTGTTGCATGTACTGCAGCCGATAACTTTTAGAGTTGACGATCACTATCTCACGGAGTAAAATCATTCAACTAACGATACCAATCAAAACACTAAATCGAATTCTCTACAGAAGAGTGGAAAAACTGTAGGAACACGCGAGGCCATACTGATCCTACGTCGTCTCATAGAAGACCGGTTAAGGAAAGGCAAACTAACGTTTATAGCATTTGCATAGAGAAATGCTTTTGACAATGTTGACGGCAACACTGCCTTTCGCTACAGTCTGGAACCGCACGATCGCTACGGTCGCAGGTTCGAATCCTGCCTCGGGCATGGATGTGTGTGATGTCCTTAGGTTAGTTAGGTTTAAGTAGTTCTAAGTTCTACGGGACTTATGACCACAGCAGTTGAGTCCCATTGTGCTCAGAGCCATTTGAACCGTTTTTGAACACTGCCTTTCAAATTCTAAAGGTAGCAGAGGTAAAAAAAAGGGAGCGAAAGGCTATTTACTATTTGTACAGAAACCAGATGTGAGTTACAAGAGACGAAGGGCATGAAAGGGAAGCAGTGGTTGAGAAAGGGGTGAGACAGTGTTGTAGCCTATCTCTGCCGTTATTCAATCTGTATATTGAGCAAGCAGTAAAGGAAACCAAACTAAAATTATGAGTAGGAATTAGACCCCAAGGAGAAGTAATAAAAAGTTTCACTTTTGCCGATGACATGGTAATTCGGTCAGAGACAGCAAAGGACTTGGAAGAGCAAGATGAACATAAACAACAGCAACACGAGGACAATGGAATGTTGTCGAGCTGAATCAGGTGATACTGAGGGAATTAGATTAGAAAATGAGACACTTCAAGTAGTAAATGAGTTTTGCTATTGGGAAATCAAAATAACTGATGATTAAGTAGGAAGGATATAAAAAGTAGACTGGCAACGGCAAGAAAAGGGTTTCGGATGAAGGAAAATTTCTTAACACCAAGTATAGATTTGAGTGTCAGGAAGTCCTTTCCGAAATTATTTGTGTGGGTTGTAGCTATATATGGAAGTGAAACATGGACGATAAACAGTTTAGACAAGAAGAGATTAGAAGCTTTTGAAATGTGGTGCTACAGAAGAAAGCCGAAGATTAGATGGGTGGACCACGTAACTAATGAGGAGCTACTGAACAGAATTGGGGAGAAGAGGATTTTGTGGTCCAACCTGACTAAAAGGAGGTATCGGTTGATAGGATACAGTCTGAGGCATCAAGTGATCACCAGTTTAATATTAGAGGGATGAGTAAGGGATAAAAATCGTAGAGGGAGACGGAGAGATGAATACAGTAAGCAGATTCGGAGGGGTGTAGGCTGCAGCAGCTACTCTGAGATGAAGAGGGTTGCCCGGGATAGAGTAGAATGGAGAGCTGCATGAAATCATCCTTTGGACTGGAGAGCACAACAACAACAACGTTACCAAGATGTAAATGGCGCACTGTAGAGTATTTGAACAGGCGTCCTTTTCATATCAGCATTACCAACTGACACTTCAGGTCTCGCAAGTATGATTCACGGATCTGAAGTAATTTCATTTTTTTATGACAAAACTCCATTTTCCATACGTTTTTAGATAAATAAATCTATTTATTATAGTGAAAAATCTCTCATGTTAACATCAATAACTCCTTTAATCACTAAATTTAGCATTCTAATTTCATTTTTGGGATATTTCACATGATACGTATTGATTTATGTCGAAATGCAAACTCAATCGTGCCTGCATCAGGTGGAAACTTCGGTAGACAAGTAAATGTTTGGTAGAGCCCACACTGCCATACCCACCAGCTTATCGCAACCATAAGGAGTTTCAGAGTAAGAAGTGACTATTCTTTTAAATAAGATCAAATCAAGTACCAAAACAAAGGCACTCTATTCGAAAGAGAATATCAGAAAAATCAAAATGTGAGGATTTAGTAACAGTGACCACCGCGTTGGTCTACCCCACGCAACGTAACATGCCTGTTCGTTCTGTCTGCAAGATGTCAAAGACGTCGCTGCTCGCGTCTGGGCGCTTTTGAACGGCAGTCCTGAGGTCATCCTGTGACGGAAGTAACACACCACTTCAGTAACGTCTATAGAATGTGTACAGTGAACGGACTTTCGTCATTACCCTGAAGAATGTGTCACTGAAAAGCATGTTCACCATATTAAAACGTAACGCTTTACTTAGCTGATTGTCTTGACGTTGGCCTTGTTGCCTTCTTATCAGGAGTATCACTACGAGTATGGTGACAAATCTTGTTTCCATGAAGAAAGTAAACTGTTTTTGGGATTGTTAATGTTCGGCGAATCGCTAACTACAAAATGGAATAAAAGTCTCAAATTTTAACTGTCTTTATTTTATACTCGTCATGTTGACAATTTATCATCCGTTGGGTCCGTTGTGCTACAGATTCAAACCAAACAATTATACTTCCTACCGCATGACAAAATAGAATTGACTATATTACACCAAAATTTCCGCCAAGTGGAAACAAGAAGGAGAAAATTGGCGAATGAGGCTAAAAGCTTTAAATGATTTACACAACTGCCAAATGCGTTGTTTCAGTTAACAGTTAAGCATAAGTTAGCCAAAACGAAATTAGATGTTTTCATGTTAACACTTCAGAATCATCGTATCACATATATTATAATATTTTATGGATGAAATAATTATGAATTGTAGTTAACAGATTTTTATACGGACTTTTATAATTCTAAATGACATTACCAATACCTACTGATATCAAAGCGTTCAAATGCATAATACCTGATTACATATGAGTGAGATGGGTTCCCGCGACGACGTAGCCAGGTCCAAAGAATCGGCAGTAGATTTACATCCATTTACATACAGTTTCTGTAACGTCAAAATTGGCTCCCTTATACATATTCCTAAAGTCAAATTGTGTGTCATATAAATTTTATACTCTCTTGTATGTTATTCCTGTTAGGAAATAGTACGTAAGTTTCCTCATTTGTTCGCCCTTTTAGTACCTTTGGTCTCTGCATTCTTTCGAAAGTCCGATGGCATGTCACCAGTGTCATACATAGCAAATGATTTTAGAAATTCCACAGGAATGTTATCTAACGTCTGCTATTCTTGAGTGCAGCTCTTCCAGATTCTTTAAGATTCAAACACTGGATCCCTTAAGTCATCCAAATCGACACGTGTTCCACTTTAAACGATAGGCTTTAATGTTCATGACACTACATTAGCCTACCTGCAAAATAGCAGAATCCAATCTTAGTATCAGTGCAAGTAGAAAATACACATATTACCGACACGGAATCTGTAACATCCACCGGTAATAATGGCTAAATTTGGGAATCAATTATGAATATAAATGTCTCAGATTATATCGACAATATGTCCATGCTCTTCTAGTGTCATCAGCCAAGTTGCGGGTTAGCAATTTTGTTTTGTCGTTTTACTCCAGCGAAATTCAGATTTATACAGACAATCTACATGTCCAATTTCTCCATTAGTTTCCATTTTAGCTTGCACAGGATACAATAGCATGGAGAGCTGCATGACCACGCTTACAACAACTTTCGATTCATGTGTTTGAGAACAGGGATTTGATTCCGCTCTATAAACTCTGCTATATTCAAACTGTGTTTCAAATCGTGTAACCTCCCTTGGCGTTACAGCCATGGGCCCCTAAGAGATTCATTGAGAGTCTTTCAAACTACAGAAGTTGGCTGTCGCTGCTAAAGGCCTCGGCCTTCCTCGGCTATTCTGCTTCTACAAAGGGAGACCGCCACACACTTCTCGGCCTCCCCTAACGGCCAGGCCAGCGCGCTTTACCCCTTCGCAGACAATCCCCAGCAGTTTTTCATCCTCATAGGACTAACTCTTAGCTTCCCTATGTACAATACTTGTGACAGAGCTAATTCGCAACAGGGTGAAAATATCTGCCTGTAAGCCATCATATTAGCACCTACAGAGAATAATTAGCGTAGACAGCGGAATTGTTTGACAATCTACCACAGGAATCAGTCTCTAAATTTGAGCAATAGGTTTCTGGGGGAACAACGTCGCCTATCCTTCATTGTTTCGCCCTTAAGTTCCGAGAGCGTTTCTGTTATAATTCTGTAGTAACTATACTTATCACGATACCAGCAGCGTGTGTCCGAACTAGTGTTGACACATCCTATTTACAGAAAATCGGGACTTGCTAACTGGTGGCTTAAGAAATAGGTGGGACTAGGTCATGAAGTCGGGACACAAAAAGGACCTAAAAATGCCAACATCATTGTAAGTACTGTATTATACACTACTGGCCATTGAAATTGCTACACCAAGAAGAAATTGAAACACCCCCTTTGAAAAATTAATGAATTACTGTGCTGATAAACCCCTTACATTATTTGATTTTCAAACAGCTTAGCAGAACTGAACGTACTCAGACATTTCGCTCTTTATCTATTCTGTTCAACACTACACTGACACACAATATTTTTAGCGCAACGCAATCTGACTTTTAATAATCCCTACAAAAGAATGGCCCTGACTAACAATAACCTATACCTTTCATGAATCACTTATCTCACAAAAATCTTCATTACTCGAACTACTGCAATACAGCGAGCGCCAATACTGCCAGCTGAATAAAAGATTCTAACTACTGCAGGCACTAACTACTGATAGGAATAGTTAGCAAATGAAAGATTTTGATAGAGAACAAACAATGTATTTACCTTAATAGTGTTCAAAAGTCATAATAGATATATCAGTTCATGACATCCAGTCTTACAAATTTACTGTCTCTGATGGACACACGTCCAGATCATCCGCTCTCAAAACTCCGTCATCTCTCTCCCCACATCCACCACTGCTGGCGGCTCACCTCCAACTGCGCTACCCTACGCGCTGTTAACAGCCAACTGCCCAACACTACAATGGCGAATGTTGCAACAATGCTAACCAGCCACAGACTGCACAGAGCACATCCAGTGATTTTAATACAGAGCGCTACGTGGCGTTACCAATATAAAAACCTAAACAGCCTACTTACAAAATGCAGATTATCAACGGGAATTCATCGGACAAATATATTATACTCGAACTGACATGTGATTACATTTTCACGCAATCTGGGTGCATAAATCCTGAGAAATCAGTACCCAGAACAACCACCTCGGGCCGTAATAACGGCCTTGATACGCCTGAGCATTGAGTGAAACAGAGCTTGGATGGCGTGTACAGGTACAGCTGCCCATGCAGCTTCATCACGATACCACAGCTGATCAAGAGAAGTGACTGGCTTATTGTGACGAGCCAATTGCTCGGCCACCATTGACCAGACGTTTTCAATTGGTGAGAGATCTGGAGAATGTGCTGCCCAAAGCAGCAATCGAACATTTTCTGCATGCAGAAAGGCCCATAAAAGACAGGCAACATGCGGTCGTGCATTAATCTGCTGAAATGTAGGGTTTCGCAGGGATCGAATGAAGAGTAGAGTCACTGGTCGTAACGCATCTGAAATGTAACGTCCACTTTTCAAAGTGCCGTCAATGCGAACAAGAGGTGACCGAGACATGTAGCCAATGGCACCCCATACCATCACGCCGGGTAATACGCCAGTATGGCGATGACGAATACGCGCTTCCAATGTGCGTTCACCGCAATGTCGCCAAACATGGATGCGACCATCATGATTCTGTAAACAGAACCTGCATTCATCCGAAAAAAATACGTTTTGCCATTCGTGCACCCAGGTTCGTCGTTGAGTACACCATCGCAGGCGCTCCTGTCTGTGATGCTGCGTCAAGGGTAACCGCAGCCATGGTCCCCGAGCTGATAGTCCATGCTGCTGCAATCGTTGTTTAACTGTTCGTGCAGATGGTTGTTGTCTTGCAAACGTCCCCATCTGTTGTCTCAGGGATCGAGATGTGGCTGCACGATCCGTTACAGCCATGCGGATAAGATGCCTGTCATCTCGACTGCTAGTGATACGAGGCCGTTGGGATCCAGCATGGCTTTCCGTATTACCCTCCTGAACCCACCGATTCCATATTCTGCTAACAGTTATTGGATCTCGACGAACTCGAGCAGTAATGTCGCGATACGATAAACCGCAATCGTGATAGGCTACAACCCGACTTTCATCAAAGTCGGAAACGTGATGGTACGCATTTCTCCGCATTACACGTGGCATCACAACGACGTTTCATCAGGCAACGCCAGTCAACTGCTGTTTGTGTATGAGAAATAGCTTGGAAACTTTCCTCATGTCAGTTGAAAGTGTCGCCACAGGCGCCAACCTTGTGTGAATGCTCTGAAAAGCTAATCATTTGCATATCGCACCATCTTCTTCCTGTCGGTTAATTTTCGCGTCTGTAGCACGTCATCTTCGTGGTGTAGCAATTTTAATGGCCAGTAGTGTAATACACTGATGTGCAACATTAACTACCATAAAAATTTTCACATGTTGTGTCACGAATAACATAGCCCGATGAAACCTGGACTATACTTCGAAAGAACTGCTACAGCTCAGTGCAGGAGTAGTCTGAAAGAAATACGCAATACAGGAACAGAAGCGACATTTTTATTCCAAGACAATAACTACGCTCAAGTTAACCCAATTTCTGAGGGTCTCCTGGAGATTACAAACCGCAGGACATGGTTCTTAACAATCCGTGTGGTTAGCATGGCGGTAATCCATCCTCAACGGTGGCAACGAGGTTGATGAGGGCTTCTTGTGGTAGGGCGTTCCATTCCGCCAACAGCGCGGTTGCCAGCGGTTGCATGATCGTTGGTGGGTGTAAACGTGCTGCAATATGTCTGCCCAACGCATGCCACTAGTGTTCGATATGAGTTAATTCAGCGAAACGGAGTGGTCAGCCCACTGGCCGAATATTCTCTATTTTCAAGAGCTCCTCTTTATACGCTTTTTGATGCCATCTTCCATTGTCAGACATAAAAATGAGGTCAGCTCCGAATGCACCCCTGAAAAGATGCATATGGCGAAAGAGAGTGCACTCGCAGTAATGTTGACCGATGAGTGCAGCGTAATAGGAGATGTGAAGGTCACTCCGCTCGTGCAACGTTATGTGTCGCTACGCTATAACACAGAGACCAATGGAACGGCCACCACTAATGGACGTAACTTCGTATGGCGTGAGGTAAGACCACGCATGAAGGAATATTGTCAAATATGGTCGTTTAGGTAGTCCAGGTGCTATCGTGTGTAATGTTGGATGGGCGTATCATACACTCCTGGAAATGGAAAAAAGAACACATTGACACCGGTGTGTCAGACCCACCATACTTGCTCCGGACACTGCGAGAGGTCTGTACAAGCAATGATCACACGCACGGCACAGCGGACACACCAGGAACCGCGGTGTTGGCCGTCGAATGGCGCTAGCTGCGCAGCATTTGTGCACCGCCGCCGTCAGTGTCAGCCAGTTTTCCGTGGCATACGGAGCTCCATCGCAGTCTTTAACACTGGTACCATGCCGCGACAGCGTGGACGTGAACCGTATGTGCAGTTGACGGACTTTGAGCGAGGGCGTATAGTGGGCATGCGGGAGGCCGGGAGGACGTACCGCGGAATTGCTCAACACAAGGGGCGTGAGGTCTCCACAGTACATCGATGTTGTCGCCAGTGGTCGGCGGAAGGTGCACGTGCCCGTCGACCTGGGACCGGACCGCAGCGACGCACGGATGCACGCCAAGACCGTAGGATCCTACGCAGTGCCGTAGGGGACCGCACCGCCACTTCCCAGCAAATTAGGGACACTGTTGCTCCTGGGGTATCGGCGAGGACCATTCGCAACCGTCTCCATGAAGCTGGGCTACGGTCCCGCACACCGTTAGGCCGTCTTCCGCTCACGCCCCAACATCGTGCAGCCCGCCTCCAGTGGTGTCGCGACAGGCGTGAATGGAGGGACGAATGGAGACGTGTCGTCTTCAGCGATGAGAGTCGCTTCTGCCTTGGTGCCAATGATGGTCGTATGCGTGTTTGGCGCCGTGCAGGTGAGCGCCACAATCAGGACTGCATACGACCGAGGCACACAGGGCCAACACCCGGCATCATGGTGTGGGGAGCGATCTCCTACACTGGCCGTACACCACTGGTGATCGTCGAGGGGACACTGAGTAGTGCCCGGTACATCCAAACCGTCATCGAACCCATCGTTCTACCATTCCTAGACCGGCAAGGGAACTTGCTGTTCCAACAGGACAATGCACGTCCGCATGTATCCCGTGCCACCCAACGTGCTCTAGAAGGTGTAAGTCAACTACCCTGGCCAGCAAGATCTCCGGATCTGTCCCCCATTGAGCATGTTTGGGACTGGATGAAGCGTCGTCTCACGCGGTCTGCGCGTCCAGCACGAACGCTGGTCCAACTGTGGCGCCAGGTGGAAATGGCATGGCAAGCCGTTACACAGGACTACATCCAGCATCTCTACGATCGTCTCCATGGGAGAATAGCAGCCTGCATTGCTGCGAAAGGTGGATATACACTGTACTAGTGCCGACATTGTGCATGCTCTGTTGCCTGTGTCTATGTGCCTGTGGTTCTGTCAGTGTGATCATGTGATGTACCTGACCCCAGGAATGTGTAAATAAAGTTTCCCCTTCCTGGGACAATGAATTCACGCTGTTCTTATTTCAATTTCCAGGAGTGTATTTGTACTCCATGTAGTGTTAACGCACTACGATGCAAATAAACAGCCCCACTGCCTCCACCCCCCCCCCCTCGCCGAACTGTCCTGTCGGGTCTGAGCACTGTGTCGCCAGTCATATTCATAAGGCTTGCTGCGAAATGACTGGTATAAGTTCGTGAAGCAACCTGTAGTTGCTTTCGCTAATGTAGTGGGATAGAGACAGTGGGAAATCGCTTGGTCGCTCATCGGGCTGCAGGCCTATGAAGGACGAAAGTCCACGACCACAGTCCGACGACATCTGCTGTCTGTCACACATCTACTCTCCACCTTCCACTATCAACACTGTTACATCCCCAAAACGCAATTTATTCATTAATACGCTTCTCCGGCACTTGGATGTGTTACAGATAATTAATATTTTTTCTTAACCTATTTCATTTAGCAATAAACATCAATTCATATCATTAAAACCTTATTTTCAATAATTTGTGATTTTTCCATCTGCTAAACGTGCAAAGTATTAGTCCTGAATGACGAATAGAACTTTTTACAGAAAAATTTCAAGCTGTTTAATTTAGTATCGGGAAACATCTTCGCTAGGAGCCGTGGATTTAGAGATTTAAACAAAAAAGTGATCATTAAACGCCACCCCAACAACTCCCACGCTCACATTCCACCGGTTAGGATTTTTAAGTTCTTGAACATGATACTCGCTTCCTCCCCCTTTCCACTCTCCACCATCCCCCACTTCTACTTCCCCACCACCACGGAAAGAATTTGCGACTACACCTATCTTTTCCCGCATATCTTCTACCCCAATTTTTCTTCGTTGACTGGACGACAGGTTCAGAGGGGCCCGTCGGAAATTGTACCAAGGGCCGACGCTAATTGATTAGACACTACACCCGTATTCAGTGGTTCAAATCCACGTCCGAGCGACAAGATCCAGATTTTCGGCGATTTCTCCAAATCCTGTGATGTAAATGGTTTGAAGGGCATTTGAAAACTACATGCCTGTTTTCTTCACAGTCCAGCTAGTAATTACAAGACAGTATTCCGTCTCTGGTGACCCCATCGCCTTCAGTACGTTACACCCCGATAACTTGTAATTACTACTACGACTGCAGCACGTAAACAAATGTCCCATTACGTTCCATTCTCAGCTACTTGGTCCAGTCCTTGGAAGCAGCACTAATTCTATGCGTCTGTAGTCGACCAAATGATTTCTCTGTATCCGCAGAAACTGTCATACAACGTGCGACTAAGAAGCTGCGCAAAACGTCATATTTTCAAACGTGTATGTGACTCGAAATGGCATGCATCCTTTGCACATGGAAACTAAAGAAAAATGGAATGTCCATTCTCTGGACGCCAAAATGTAGTAAATAGAATAGAAATAGAATGGTTCTACAATGGGCAACAAAATTCAGTGGAATCAAATTAATAACGCAGGGAAAGAGTGTAACAAATTTTACGTTTATTATTATGGATAAATTATTTATTATTACGGATAAATCAGAAATACAAAATTCTCCGTACATACTTGACTAGAGACGGGCAAGACTTGGTAGTTGAGCATGTAAAGGGGTAAATAATTTTATCTCACCACATGATGATATCAGCGATCCAAAAAGAAAATGCACCTGGCACAAAATCAGCTCAGTGTGTCGATTTTAGGTGAGTCAGTGTGATGTTGCGTATATACGCAGCTGACCGCCAGCTGTTTCTAATTCTGCATCCCCATGTACCTACGACTATGTGAGCCATATTCCTATCACCTGAACGACCACTTTCTTCGTTCGCCCCTAATGGCTCCCTGGCTTGTCCTGAACAGAGTGGCCACTCACTGTCTCCTAATCCAAGTGCAGCGGCTGTTGTTCGAGGTGAATGTCATAGTGGTAACACAGTCGAATGCTTATAGTGTGTTAAGGCATAAGGGCAGATACTTCAAGGTATTACTGTGTGTGGTAATGTTATTTATCCTGTTTCGGAACTCTAAAACAAATGTTCTTATTTTATCTGCGTAAAACTATTGGGACGAGTGGTTGCGGTGTCGCATGGGGTAACAGCCACCTCCTGAGCTAAATATCTGAACAAGAACTCGGCGTTCATAGTTAAACGAAACCCGGATTAAAATTTAAGCTGCGTCATTGGATGTCTGTAACAAACTGTAGTAATTCCATAGTTCCAGTTTATCGTAATAACTTCAATTAAGTATTTTAAATCTGTAACCTCTATATGCAAGCAATAAGCTATATTTCCAAACGAAAAAATCATGTTGTATTCCAGTACACTCACGTAAGATTCCTTTTAACTAAGGAGATTCCCGCTGGGTGCGCAAGTTAAATAAACTTAATGTGAAAACATGCACAAGGCGCTTTTCTTCTGAACTATTGCAGTTTATATACAGCTGCTGTGATACTGGCGATACTTGCTTGCATTAAAAATTCCTAAATGCTTCGGATTTTAAATAAATTTTGATGTTAGGTTTGTCCTATACTCAGTAGCACTTAAAATACTGGTTTGTGTGCTACCCTAACATTTTTTTCATTTTTATAGCATTTGACGTATGGCAGACATTCTGTAATCTGCGCGTGCTTAACTGAATAATTAAATGTGCTCAGTCTGCCGACGTGTGCCTCATGTAATTTGTTGGAGCTAAATAAAATTATGAAATTATTTTATGAGTGGGCTCACTGGCTTACCGCTACCCAGATCCCCGGATCCTGTACCACTCAGTTTCAGAGGGAAGCACATCGGTTGTGAACCGCTTCACTTGTGAACCGCATCTGTCCGTCTTCTGTGGCTTTGGGAATCCTGTCATCCAGATCACTAAGCTGCAAAATGTGACTTTTCTCCTCGGCATGTCCCTTAACCCTTTGGTACAGAACGATGAGAGTATTCGTAATGAAGCCCAAATATTGCTCACCAAGCCCACTGCACACACTTCATAATCATAATAAATATCCTCCTTATCACACAATTACACATTACTCACAAGCTTAGAGGGCTCTGTTTCGAGGAGATACTGTTTTGAAATCTGTTTAACGCGTGTCAAGCCCATTAAATAATTAACAGAAGAAATGCCCTTAATCAGTCACTAATAACCAAGATACATCAGTCATAAAGAAGATATAAAACGATGATCATCTTGTAAATAACAGACCAGGGACATAAATTACTATCCACCATGTCATTATGAGGGGAAAAAGAAAAGGCACACACATACGCATGAGACTCACTGAATTTTGTGTGGAACTTATGTGAAACTTCTTATTAAAATAATTGTGTTGCAGCAATATTTATGACACAAAATAGGACAAGATTAAAACCGAAATGTTGATGCTAACCCAAGAAACCCAAAAAATTAATTACACAGATTAGCGAGTATTCTTGACACATATTACCGCTATAATATTGGCAAGGTCGGACAGTATAGGATGGGATGAATACAAACACACGGCATAACAAACGATTTTATATACCATCGAGCGTTTGATACCCAAAATAACAGTATATATATATATATATATATATATATATATATATATATATATATATATATATATATATATATATATCAAATCGCTGTTCTCTATCACGTTGCATCATCTGCGATCATCAGACACAGTGTACTTTCACCATGTTGTTTTAGCTTTACAGTCCTCCCAAACGAATGTAAAAAAAAAGAAACGTTGCCTTTGTACTTATGTACTTATTTTAGTATAGAGTATCCTTACCTTTTGACAATACTGACTGGGATATACTCTTGGAAATTCTGAAGGTAGCAAGGATAAAATAAAGGAAGTGAAATTTTCTATACATATCGTACAGAAACTAGTTACAAGAGTCGAAGGACATGAAAGGGAAGCAGTGGTAGAGAAGGGAGTGTGACAGACTTATACCTTATCCCCGATGTTATTCAGTCTGTACATCGAGCAAGTGGTAAAGGAAACCAAGAAAACTACGCAGTTGGCATCAAAGTAACTTTTGAGGTTTCTCAATGACGTTGCAGTTTTGTCAGCGACAGCAAAGGACTTGGAAGAGCAGCAAAATAAAATTGATATTGTCTTCAAAAGAGGTTGTAAGAAGTGCCAAAACAAAAGTGAAACAAGGGTGATGGATTATAGTCTAATTGGATCAGGTGATGCTGAGAATTCTTGTTAGACACCAGAAGTAAGTAGATGAGGTTTGCTATTCGAGCAGCAAAATAACTGATGATGGCCTAAGCAGAGAGGACATGACGTGCAGACTGATAATAACAAAGATATAACACATATATTTTTAACGTATAGTATAGACTAGTTATGTGGCCTTTTGTGAAGTAATGTGTCTGGAATGTAGTTTTGATTCAAAGTGAAACGTGGACAATAGGAAGTTCAGAAGAAAAGAGAATAAGAGTTTTGAAATATGGTGCTACAGAACAACGCTGAACGTTCGATGGGAAGATTGCGTAACTAATGAGAAGGTACGGTATAGAACTGGATAGGAGCATCAAGGAATTAAGTTTTGTGTTGGTGGGAAGTGGGTGGGGTACAAATTGTAGGAGGAGGCTAAGGGATGAGTACAGTAACTATGGCTAGAAAACCGTTTCTGACGAAGAGAAATTTGTTAACATTGAGAATAGATTTAAAGTATTTTCTGAAAGTATTTGTATGGAGTCTAGCCTTGTATGGAAGTGAAACATGGACGATAAATAGTTTAGACAAGAAGAGCTTTCGAAATGTGATGCTACAGAAGAATGCTTAAGATTAGATGGGGTAGATCACGTAACTAATCAAGAGTACTGAATAGAACTGGGGAGAGGAGGAATTTGTGGCAGGGGATTGGATGGTAGGACACGTTCTGAGGCATCAAGGGATCACCAGCTTAGTACTGGACGGAAACGTGCAGGGTAAAAATCGTAGAGGGAAACCAATAGATGAATAAGCCAAGCAGATTCAGAAGGATGTAAGTTAAAGTAGTTATTCGGAGATGAAAAGGCTTGCACAGGATAGAGTATCACGGAGAGCAGCATCAAACCAGTCTCTGGACAGAAGACCACAACAACAACATGCAAATGGATGCAATGGTTCATTTTGCATTTGATATGGTCTACAGTGGGGCATTAGGGGCTTATGAGGTACCATTAGTTCGGCTTTGGAGAAAACCACAAAGAAGTTGTTTTACCATATTTTCGTATCGAATAGACCGCGGATACCAAGACGACTATGCATAGCAAACGGCTAAAGTTTTTACGATATATTCCTAAGATCCACATCGCAAAGAAGCTCGAAAATTTTCTTCATATATTTATTATTATTCATTACAGTGATTCAGAGTTATCTTATTTGTACAAGTAAAACAGGCACGAAAAACAGAAAACACGTGGTTTATAAAATGACACAACTTGGAGAATATATGCTGTAAATTGCCTCCGTTACCATCAGACCAGTTCTAGACACCCCATGTTGTTGTTCTACTGAAGCACATGCAACATTTATGAGATATAAAGTGATATAGTTTTGCATTATTTCCATTTCAGATATGCAAACTATCAAAATTTTGCTCACCCATAAAGTTCTTTTCACGTGGGTGACATGCCCTGCTGTAGAAGCGGAAGAATGCTCCTATCGGGGCCACTAGAAGACTTTGACTGAAAAATGGGACGCCAACTGCCTCATTCTTCCTTCCTCAGCATCTTAAAAAATTTTCCCGAAAATCTAGGCATGCCAACATATGCATTCTACTTTTGAGCGGAGAGAGGAAGAGACAGCGGCAGCGAGACGGCAGGCAGTGGTTGTGGTATAGATGTTACAGAGAGAGCGAAAGAGACAATGGCAGTGTGAGAGAAAGAGAGGGGCACGGTGGCAGTGGAACATAGTTGACATTGACAGAACAGTACTAGGAAAAAGTGGAGGAGATGATGCCAGCAGGACAGGAGTAAAGAGATGGAAATAGTTAAAAGGAGTGGGGGATGGGGAGAGGCATGACAGCCAGTGATAATGAGACACAGAGTCTATGAAAATGGCAAAGAAGAAGAGAGAGGTAGTCACAGTGAGATGAGTCAACAGCAGTGGGAAGGAATGAATGAGATAGTAGCAGTAAGACAAAGCAAGGTGGAGGCAGTGATAGTGAAATTAGACAGTAGTGGTAAGACAACGAAGAAAACTGTGGCTTTGAGACAGGAAGTATGGACTGTCAGAGAGACAAGCAGATAATGACAATAAGTTGGATGAATGAATGAGTGAGAATACACAAGTGGGAGTGGATGGTGCGACGGGGCGGTAAATAATTAAAGAAGTGCGGTTGAAGTGTTCACACGAATGTGCATATACAAATGTTGGTTAAAAATGTTATTGCAAATTTTGGCTCTCACGTAAGTCTCAGGGGATGATTTCCACGCTTGGTGCATTAGTACACTTCCACACCCGAGCAATTGTTATAGTTTTGGAATTAATTATTCACTCAGACATAAGTACAGTTTATGCTAGGGAACAAGAATTAGGCGATTATTATACTAAAATCAGTTTTTCACAACATAGTTCAATCACTATTTATTGAGGTTGTTCTTTTCTTTCACACAACGAAATTAGCACTGGTGAAACGGTTTACAGTTTTACTCTAATAATAATTTGACTCCGAGCCCCCAATAGCAATAATGTAGGGTGCTATAAACTAAAATTACTCAACCAATTCGAACAGAACCGCAAGTTCCACTGTCCTTTTTGTTGTTAACAGTCTTGGCACGAAATCACAGTTCCCCACATGTTCACTTACGACGATGTAAACCTCGTAAATCGTACTCACACAAATAATCGTAGCACTTTCTGTTCACCAAATTTATGCTTGCACACTTGCACTATTAAACAATACTCTTTGTCGAAATAAATCGGCGCAAAGAGAATTCTCAGACGACCACATGGGCCACTCTCAAGTGGGGCTCGCTCGCCACCCACCCTCCGAAACGACTGACCAACGACTGACCCCTGGCCAAGATGGCCGCTCGCTTATATCGTCTCGGAAGTCAATCCCCCCTTGTTATTTAAGTACCAATCTCAACAGATCAGGTTACAAATTTTGATACATTCATCCCTCGACAGAAATAAGTACACCATCAGAACAGCGCTAAAAAGTTCATCTTATTTACTATGTTACATCAAGTTCTAGGATTACTCTATCGCCCGTAAATCAAGTTTAATTTTTGCAAAATTTCGCCACTTAGCGCAAATTTGTTTGTTTACATCTGTACTGCAAAGTTTTAACATAGAACTGCATGTAGCACCGTTTTCAGACGTAATCTATAGCAATCTACACATTGCGCTGCTCAAAATCTTCATATCTATAATAAATAATTATTTATGGGCGATAAATGTTAATAATAATTTGCAAACAATGAAAACTATTGCAAGTTAAGTGTATATTGTAACTTCACTAGTTTAAAATACGTGTGATGCCACCCAAAATATTATATAGTGCCGTTCTTTACGTCAGGAATTTTCTGTTTAATTTTTGTAAACAATTTTCCCTCAAACTTTGTTTATTGCTCTTTACGGGCTTCATTATTTATTAATCTTAACATATGACTACGGCACTCGATCCGCTATGACGAAACGTTTTTAATTAGTGGTCGCTCATCCCTGTAAGTAGTTATTTACTATTTTTATGAATCAAAAATGGTTCAAATGGCTCTGAGCACTATGGGACTCAACTGCTGAGGTCATTAGTCCCCTAGAACTTAGAACTAGTTAAACCTAACTAACCTAAGGACATCACAAACATCCATGCCCGAGGCAGGATTCGAACCTGCGACCGTAGCGGTCTGGCGGTTCCAGACTGCAGCGCCTTTAACCGCACGGCCACTTCGGCCGGCTTTTTATGAATCTTTCAATATTCGTGATATTAGCCGATTTTGATGTTACTATAACTTTTGTGTCTCATGATTTGAAATAAAGATCGATCTTAAAGAAGGTGCATATTGATAACCACAATCCACTGCCGCATCGCTCTTCGCCGTAAGTTACATAATTTTCGCGTAATGCGCGAAAAACCAAACAATTCCCCAAGCTGCGGGCCACGTGGCGGCAGAGGCGTCCCAAAGACCGTTGCAAACCTCGCGAGGGCACGCCGCGCGCTTCCGCGAATCGCGCGCCATGTAGCGCGCTCGCTCTACACAAAGCAATCCTTGCATACTAGAAATATTCGTCTAGTAACGGGGGTTTGTACCGTCACAATGGGTATGAGCGACTTACAGCGGTGGACAAGTGGGTTGAGCGAGTTACGGTTAGGAGATCGTGTCGGACTGAAAGGTGAGTTGCATGTTTGAAAGAGAGCGAAAATATTCGCCTGCCAACACTGTTGTGAAAAAATCTAAAAGAGATGAGGAAGGTAAAATGAGGCAAATGTTATTCCAATTTTAAGTCAGAGTCTTTTAAACCTGAGTGTATTCGCCTTTTTTGTGCTCCGATAGGAGCTTTGTTCCTCTGATAATAAGAGAAGTAGAAATAAAGAACTATTGTGAGCTTCACTGTACTTCCACACAAAGAGAAGTTTTCGCTTTCGATAAAGGGCTCGACTCCTCTCATCGCCCCTCTTGATAGCACATCAGCACAAGTACAATTTGCAATCACACGTCGCTCACATTTCATCTCTCCACATTCACACAAACAAAAAAACTGCACACCTGCAATAAACCCATACGAATTACTACCACGTCAGTTACGTTCTATATACTAGATATTTGTAACCTCTGCATCTAACTCTCTCTGCAAATAGGCTGTCGGCGTTAAGTAGCCCAATTTAGCGATCGCCGTCAAGGGTGGCATAAGCGTTCATCTAACCGTTTCATATTAGTGACGTCATCCAACGTGTGTCAGTCGCTTGCAGATGGACATCAGTGATCAGTTCGGAAGACTGGGGACAGGTGGTCTTCGAAGCCTGGGTATAGACCCTGCTCGACCAATCCACCGTGAACCATACTGGCGCCCTACGTGACTTCTTGCATCAGCAGCAAAATATGCAGGTGTCCCAATATGTATCTACATTCCCTAAACATGGAAAATGGATGAAATTTCAACCAATTATATGGGAACTAATGAGAAAACTTTTCATTTCAGACAAATTTATGCAAACTATTATAACATTTCAAGTTGAAGTCAACGGCGGCTGGAAACCACACATTTGCAGTCCTCCCGCAAACAATTCATCTCCAGACCTACGTATTGAGACTTTCATCCTCTGATATGAGAAACTTTCACAGCGTTCGGTATTAATTATCATATCACCTGTATTAATTACAAAAGATTCCAAACCACGAAGGTTATGTATTTACGCTGCCTTAATGAAAAGATGCATAGGACTGGACCTCAAACTGGGATAGGCTGAAGGTACTTTCATAAATGGCCGCGGCCATGTGACAGAGACTAGTGAGTTAGACAAACTACGAGAAATGTAAATTAGATGGCTGGACGGAAATTAGAACCCACTTCCTTACGAGTTCCAATGTCAAAGTCATCACCGACAGCGAGTATTTACGTTCCTTCGTCCGTTTCGCCTTAAATTGGCCCGACCTTGCAAATACGGCATTCGTCAAAGCAAACGTCACGTTGTGATTCAGAGGAAGAATGCTGAGAAGTTTTGGGAGACTAAGCAAACAGCATTAACAGTGAAGGTAAGAGAAGGTTCTAAGAACGACTACTTAGGTACAACGTGCGTCCGTTTACTCAGAGCAAGAGTGTTGCTGCATGTTTACACTATGAGACTGGGTGGGGCTTAAAGAGGGGCTTAAGCTTTTACATTATGCATAACATGGAGGATTACTGATGATTCCGAAGGAAACGACACGCTAGGGGTCAATAAATACGTACGAATATTAAATGAGGCATCTTCAGAAATGTTCCACATGAACGAAAATATGTTGTGGAGGCGGCCTTCAGTCACAAGACTGATTGGATGCAGGTCTTCACGCTTTTCATTACAGTGCAAATTTCTTCTCAGCGTCTGTCCACTGTCTCCATACATCCATCACGTGCTATATTCAGAACTTGGTGTCCACAATATTAGCGCCAGTTCGGAGCGAGCAAACAGTACTTCAGACATACGTCTCACGTTTAATACACATACTTTGACAAGAAACCTTCGGTCTATTGATGAAATACAGGAAGCAGCGAGGATTTCAGTTATACTCATACGATTGGTTCTGTAACCTCCCCACCGAAATTTAAAAGATATTTTATTTTATAGAAATGGAGCCAAGCGTAACCTCCCTAGCAATTAAATTAAATGACAATGACAATTAAACAAAAATTAGCAATCTGACCCAAGTATAAGTTCCTCACAAAAAATGAAAGTCAATTCAGTGATAATAAAATCTCAGTGACAATGAAAACACAAACAGATCGAAATGTCGATCTTATGCCCTGTTCATTAATTACACTGAAATTCTTACCTTAGTAAAGATGCATCTGCTCTTATTTATTTTTGCTATAGCTTGGGGGAAATTGATTGCAAAAATTTTGAATTTAAGGGAAGCTTTTCTTTAAGGAATATCAAGACAATATTTGTTTCATTAAAGAATTCTTTGTAAAAAAATTGCTTTGAAAACCAAAATTATTATTGGGGCGATTATTGCACAAATTAGTTACAGTTAATTTACATTATTAGCTGAGCGCATTTAAAAATAATATACCTCATCCTGAATCTTGACCAGAGTGCCATGTCGACGCCCGCCGACTCCTCACACACAACTGCACTGGGCTGCTACTACCGACAGACTGCCCACTGACTACTGCTCGGAACTGTACTGCACGACTACTACTGACAGACTACTGCTCGCAACTCTCGCGCGGTCAAGCGCAGACTAGCCACGATAAATGGCTCTCTGGTCAGAGACTCTGCAATGCCTCGCCATCGCCGCCACACAACATACGTGTTTCAGTTCCAACATATTATTCCAATAAAGTGAAATGGTCTCAGTTCCCTATTATCTCTAATATGCGGATTGCGTGTGCAGTAGATTGGGTCATGGTTTACACTTTCAATTGCTTCAGAACATGTAGTACTCTGATTCTGTCTCTTTGTTTAGACATTTGTTAATTCAAGTGACATAAAGCCGGCCGCAGTGGTCTCGCGGTTAAGGCGCTCAGTCCGAAACCGCGCGACGGCTACGGTCGCAGGTTCGAATCCTGCCTCGGGTATGGATGTGTGTGATGTCCTTAGGTTAGTTAGGTTTAAGTAGTTCTGAGTTCTAGGGGACTGATGACCACAGATGTTAAGTCCCATAGTGCTCAGAGCCATTTGAACCATTTTTTTGACTTCTAAGCAGCTTTTCGCACTCGCAGGTATGCTTTTAAGCGAGTTGTAGTGCTATGTCTCTTATCATTCTGAGCTGTTTTTCGGAAGGGATGCTAGACACACCGTTTAGATTTTTATTCGTAGCCACAATGGCGAATCTACAGGGTGTTACAAAAATGACCGGTATATTTGAAACGGTAATAAAAACTAAACGAGCAGCGATAGAAATACACCGTTTGTTGCAATATACTTGGGACAACAGTACATTTTCAGGCAGACAATATTTCGAAATTACAGTAGTTACAATTGTCAACAACAGATGGCGCTGCGGTCTGGGAAACTCTATAGTACGATATTTTCCACATATCCACCATGCGTAGCAATAATATGGCGTAGTCTCTGAATGAAATTACCCGAAACCTTTGACAACGTGTCTGGCGGAATGGCTTCACATGCAGATGAGATGTACTGTTTCAGCTGTTCAATTGTTTCTGGATTCTGGCGGTACACCTGGTCTTTCAAGTGTCCCCTCAGAAAGAAGTCACAGAGGTTCATGTCTGGCGAATAGGGAGGCCAATCCACGCCGCCTCCTGTATGTTTCGGATAGCCCAAAGCAATCACACGATCATCGAAATATTCATTCAGGAAATTAAAGACGTCGGGCGTGCGATGTGGCCGGGCACCATCTTGCATAAACCACGAGGTGTTCGCAGTGTCGTCTAAGGCAGTTTGTACCGCCACAAATTCACGAAGAATGTCCAGATAGCGTGATGCAGTAATCGTTTCGGATCTGAAAAATGGGCCAATGATTCCTTTGGAAGAAATGGCGGCCCAGACCAGTACTTTTTGAGGATGCAGGGACGATGGGACTGCAACAAGGGGCTTTTCGGTTCCCCATATGCGCCAGTTCCGTTTATTGACGAAGCCGTTCAGGTAAAAATAAGCTTCGTCAGTAAACCAAATGCTGCCCACATGCATATCACCGTCATCAATCCTGTGCACTATATCGTTAGCGAATGTCTCTCGTGCAGCAATGGTAGCGGCGCTGAGGGGTTGCCGCGTTTGAATTTTGTATGGATAGAGGTGTAAACTCTGGCGCATGAGACGATACGTGGACGTTGGCGTCATTTGGACCGCAGCTGCAACATGGTGAACGGAAACCCGAGGCCGCTGTTGGATCACCTGCTGCACTAGCTGCGCGTTGCCCTCTGTGGTTGCCGTATGCAGTCGCCCTACCTTTCCAGCACGTTCATCCGTCACGTTCCCAGTCCGTTGAAATTTTTCAAACAGATCCTTTATTGTATCGCTTTTCGGTCCTTTGGTTACATTAAACCTCCGTTGAAAACTTCGTCTTGTTGCAACAACACTGTGTTCTAGGCGGTGGAATTCCAACACCAGAAAAATCCTCTGTTCTAAGGAATAAACCATGTTGTCCACAGCACACTTGCACGTTGTGAACAGCACACGCTTACAGCAGAAAGACGACGTACAGAATGGCGCACCCACAGACTGCGTAGTCTTCTATATCTTTCACATCACTTGCAGCGCCATCTATTGTTGAAAATTGTAACTACTGTAATTTCGAAAGTTTGTCTGCCTGAAAATGTACTGTTGTCCCAAGCATATTGCAACAAACGGTGTATTTCTATCGCTGCTCGTTTAGTTGTTATTGCCGTTTCAAATATACCGGTCATTTTTGAAACACCCTGTATATACATAACCTGGTCGTAAACTGTATTGATTATATGTTTCGACTTCGTGAATTCAGTAACTCGCCCACCATGAGCATTGGCCTCCACAATGGAGACCTTAGACATTTTCTCATGGGGCAGAGTGTTACAAATCGCATGTCTGATCCACCAGTATTTATGGTTTTGTATGAGATTTTCAGCAATCCTTTTAATGTGACGCAGTTGCAGTTGTCCTAGGTATCCAACATCTGAGGCAATCTATTGCGATTCATTCCATTCACCACACAAGCGCAGTGTTTCCAGTTTATTAGGTAACGTAGGGAACAGACGACGAAAACATCTTTCCTAGCATAAATCGGACATATAATATGTTTTACGTTTCGTATACTTCTTCAATACTGAATAATTACATTACTTTCGCATTACTTCCTCCTTCTTTCGTTGCGCTTTCTCTTGCATACCATCTCCATTTACTAGTCAGTAAACACTAATCTCCCTTCCTTCCTTCCATCCAATTGCTGCTGAAAAATCATGTCGCCTTATTGATGGCTTATATTCGTTATTTGGCGATGTATTTCAGGGCGTAAAATGTGTTCACAGTCTTGTGTTAACGTTCATAGACATGGCTATGGATTGGGGCCCTTGCGAGATCGTGATGAAGGAGTTGGGTATTGGCTGCAAACAGCTAACAGTAGCGTTGGCCGCTGTTGACCTATCTCATACGCTTGCTGCGAATAGTGAATTTGTAGAGCAGCATTTTAAAGAGACCACGACTGACTTTGCCGACTTGGTCCACTAAGAATTCTGCTCTGGCATCGTGGTGTCATCTCGCTAGCAAGACTAGCGCTAGTATGGAGATGTTCGGCTAGGAAGGTTGTATGTGATTAACGAACCTGCAACGAACGTTCTGAGCATTGTCTCCCGCTAATAATAACACAGAGCCTTTCCTGTTCCGGTCGTGAGGTCTCTTCTTTACCGCGGCAGGGCAGCACACAGAGCAGAAAGAAGTAGTTCGTCGTAGGCAATTCCAATGTTAGGCGCGTTCTGGCAGCTGTCAAGGAAACAGCATCAAGGGAACCTAACTAAATGTAACTCATTGTTTATCCCAGGAGGAACTGATCCCCACGTGGAACGGGCCTTCCTGGGACCAACTGATTACACAGGTTGTAGTAAGTAGAGAATCATCGCCCACGTCGGCGCCAACGACGTCTGTCAGGGATGCTACACATTATGTAGTCTCATTTCCCCACTTCAGAATCAAACTTTGTCTTTATTGACACCCGAAGCATAATCAGTGTGCCAGATCAGGATTCGAACACAGGTCCCCTGCTTGCTAGGCAGATGCGCTGACCACTATGCCATCCAAACATAGTGGTCGGCTCAACCCCACGGACTACCCTAGCATAGCTCTGAGAGACTCAAATCCTCATACCACACACTATGACGTAGTCTCCCACGTCATTAACCTCATTACTCGCAGCATCTCGTCGACTCCCGTAAGAATTTGTGCTCGGGGTGCATCTACACTGAAGCAATCACTGGCCCTCATCGCCTTAATTATATCTGTGGTGACTGTTCTCTTGGACACCTCCGAAAGAACAGACATTACATATATCTTAGCTTGGAAACCTTAAAAAACAATTGTCTCCAGTATTTTTGAGAGTTGCATCGAACTTCTTTGGGAAAAGTGTATCTGAGTGTTGAACTTCACCTACTATAAATGTGAAAAATAACAAAAATACGATTGCCATGTGATCCCTTTGTAAGACTGGGTTATATTAGGTTCATCAATGCCATGTTGTCTACCAGAGCAAAAGTTGATTAGGTACATTTATGATGCATATTTTTAATAAATGTTTGTTATTGTACTCATGTGTTACCACTAGTTATTATGTTTCATAGTTATTGTCCTGCGAAGGATATGTAACTAATAAGGCAGCATGTCACTTTGATTCCGCTACCTACTCTGATGAGGGGGGGGGGGGGGACGGGGGGGGGGCAGAATTCGCTTACTGCTACCTTTGTGTTGGACACCTGCCTTAGGTGTACAGATTAGTTTGATATCTCATTTGAGAAATTTCGGTAGACAAATGATAGCAGGCCTACTACAAAGTTGAGAGAAACGGATAGAGGACAGGCCGGCCTCGGAACATGCAGTGGTACAGGCATAGCTGCAACTGGTTTCTGACGAACAAATGCTGAAAGGCACCTGGCAAAAGGGGGCGAAATCGGGGTAGCTTTCGTTGATTTGAAAAAAGAATTCGATATATTTAGGCAGCCTAAACATTTAAACATTTTTACACACAAATGCACTGTGCAGGTACACCGTTCCATTATTATGGATTTTCTCTCCTAGCCTATCTGCGTACTGAGCGAGGTAAAAATGACTATCTACATGCATTTGATCGCGCCCGAATCTCTCTCTGTTTTTTTCTTTTGATCGCTACTCGAGATGGGAAGCATAATGTTCGCACCGTGTTCTTGGAATACAGGTTCTGTAAATTTGCCGAAAAGCGCTCACGACAAGCAAGTCGTTTTCCTGCCAAAGAGTCCTGGTTTTAGCTCCCCTAGCATTTCAGCTACACTTTCATACTGGTTACATCGACCTGTCCTGGCGGCGCGCCTCTGAAAATGTTCGATATAGGTCGTCATGGGTACTTGGTAAGGAATCGAGACGCTGGAAACAGTACCCTACAGTTATTCGCACTAGCGTGTTGTATGACATTTCCTTTGTAAGTGCAGCACACATTCCTAGAACCCTTCCCTTCGTGGTACGTAGTCCCATATATTTGCGTTTTTTGTCGTACTCAGCATATACTCCAACGGTTAGGTACTAAACGGATCTTTCTCTTTGTTATAGGCATTATTGTTAAGTATGTGTAGTTTAAAGAGGGCTGCGGATATTCTTCTTCTTTCTTCCCTCTCGACTTTCATTCAGGTACTAATCAATCACTTTTTAACGTTCAGTACCTTTATATTAGTCCAGAATGGTTTTACTCTTTCTTGCTTTGCTTTCATCTTCAGAAGATTTCGATCGTTCATTTGGTTTTGACTTCAAAATGGTTTAAATGGCTCTGAGCACTATGGGACTTAATTCCTGAGGTCATCAGCCCCCGAGAACTTAGGACTACTTAAACGTAACTAACCTAAGGACATCACACACATCCATGCCCGAGGCAGGATTCGAACCTCGACCGTAGCGGTCGCGCGGTTACAGAATGTAGCGCCTAGAATCACTTGGCCACTCCGGCCTGCTTTTGACTTCAAATCTCTCCTTCATGTCTTTGATTATTATTATTTTTTCCAGTTTCCCTAGACCATTTTATTTTATTTATTTTATTTTGCGGAAGTAGTCAAAGGTTATTTTGGTTAATCTATGAGGGTTCATGAAAAAGATGCATTCTTAAATATTGGTTCTGCTTTTACTGACTCTGTATGAGAGATTTTCAGTAATTTGGTATAAGGTTTCATTTCTGAGATTGATTAATTTGTTGTGGAGTATGGGGCCAAGTGTTTTTCTCAATATCTTCCTTTGTTTGACCTCCAGTCTTTCACCTGGGTCATGTCCGGTGACGGACAGTGTTTTGGTTGCATTGAGGGCTTTCGATTTGATTACTGGGCTGTAATGTCTTATTTTCACATTCCATGAGGGAAACATTTTGTTATGTGTGTTTTTGTTGAACTGGAAGACCGGTTCAACTTCTTTTCTTTTAGTTTCCATTGCCTTTTTCTCGAGGCCTTTCCAACTGATCTGTTTTACAAGATATCGGAATTCTTTCACGATTTCTGCTTTTTGTTCTGCCTCTTTAAAATGTTTTGGTGGGTTTTTTATATTTGTCAATATTTTGGTGTTTTCGAAGAACATTTTAAGATCTATTTCTGTTCCTCCCGTTCGATGTTCTTTTGTTTGGTTTCTTGCACGTTTCGGCTGGTAGGGTCATATTAGCTGCAGAAGCTACACGATTGACTGTGACGTCTATTTTGTTGAAATTATATTCACAAGTATAAATTTATATCAGGTCGTTCTACCATTCCTTACGGTCGTGCAGCGATGATTCTTATGTGTACACAACCGCATCTTCTGTGAACAATTTTGCAGTGCTGCTGATCCTGTGTGATGAATATTTTATGTATAGCGAAAAAATTAGAGGTCCTACTACGGTTTAGCTTCTGTTGAACATTCGCAGTCGTAGAGAACTGGATTCTGTTTATCAAATTTTTCTCGAGGGAATAACATATTTACGAAGATCCTCCGTATGGTCGTACTTCCACGCAAGGAAAACATAGCACTCACCAGTCAGAGAGTGCTGTGTTTGCCCTGCGTGGATGCATATATTGCAAATCCTATTTTTGGCGCACTGAAGATTTATCACAAACGCATCACACTTCGTACGATTTCTTATAATTAAACGTCAACTAAGGAAGAAGTTTTCAGGATATGGTAACATACAAAGTAACTTCGTTACATGTTGTGTCCCTTCAGTGTGGCTGTGCAGTTAGAGGTGTCGACTTATGGAAATGAAGTAAAGAGATTAGCATCCGGTTGTATCGTAATATTCATATTATCTTCTTGACGTCTGTAACAGATTTTGGGATCAGCAATGACGTTTATATTCTTCCTTGGCATAAATATTTAGCTGATTTATCTGAGTATGTTGTGAATTCCAAGGGTATGGTTAAAGAGAAGAACTGAGAATAATATGGCAAGCAATGCAGAGCCATCTAACTTCAAAGTCATAGATACGTTCTGCAGCAGAAAACATCGACGAGTGGACTTTCTTTTTCGCCAGGGAAGACTACTAGTTTCATTTTAAAATATATATTTTTGTAATATGTTTGCTATTTATTTTTACGTTCTTGTTGCGGAATGGTAAAATTTTACACGAGTCGCCACCGGCTGACAGAAGTTATGGGCGGCCTGTGAACTTGGTGTAGGACGTTCCTTTGCAGCCAGTCTGTCCACAAGCGCATCAATGTGGGCTAACCATTAAGCAACTGAGAAGTGTCTTGTGTTAAACATAGCTTGTTACTTTGTAAAATTCCTGGCCACTGTTTGACAGTTTTAATGTTACATGATGCTAAGTTAACGATGAAACTTTGAACTCGATGTGTGTTAAAATGAAAAAAAGTTCTTCGACGCGGGAGACGTAACGACTCTTAACTGCTTCTTCCCGCCAGACTTTTACCCGCCCTTGACCCACAAGGGACCCGTTAAGTGCGAGGTCGCAACAGGTCAATAATATGTACGCCATTCGGCGCCACACTTATTGTATACCAAGTAACCACAATATTGGCTCCTAATGGCAACAGGGGTGGGACTGAAGTATCCAATGGTGGGCACAGTATGAGGCTTCAGAGCGTAGTTGAACTGCTTAGTCGACGAGTAACAACAGTGCTACAGTGCTAGTGGTGTTGATACAAAGCAGAGCAATGGTAACGATAAACAAAATAAACATTGCATTGTATCTACAATAACAGTTGCCGAAGCTGACATTTTCTCAGGAAGGAAACCAAGGAATTGCGCAAAGTAAGAAAGAAGTGGCATAAGTAATATTAGCGTTTCTGCAAGATGAGTCAGTGGAATGTGTGATTTCATATATGCTCGATTGTGAAGACAATGAACTTGAGGAGTACAATTGTGACAGTACGTGCTTAAAAAGTGAAAGTGGTTCTGGAACAGGTGTCGAGCCATGTAGTTCATCATCCTTGTCGGACGGGTAGCAATAAATCCCGTTTCCAGTGAAATGCAGTAAAGGACAATCGAGCGCTTACCAAACAAAATCACCTACATGCAGGATCATCCGCAGCATAGTAAAAAAGCAGTTATGAACAAATTTAGAATAACTCCATGTCAACATGACCATGTGTGCTTAAGAAGAACTACGGATATTCAAGGGAGGACATGGCGCACTTATTACAAACACTGGTGACTGCGCGTTTCAAGGACACTCGATACTATTTACAGGACGAGCGTGATGGTACACAGTTATGTTAGCCATATTAAATTGTGCACGTCGTAGATTACAGTGATTTAGAGGGAAACAGTTGATGATTTTGGAACTTCAAACATAACTCAAGGAAGAAGATAAAAATATTTGAAACAGCGTCAACTTGATGATGCACAGCAAACTGCAGAATCGGCCCGAAGACTTGTAGATGAGATAAACAAAGTATCTCATCGTTCAGTAAGGAATTTGTTTTCAATTCTGCCCAATCAGCATTTCAAGAGGAAACACAAGTGAAAGGCACCCTGGGAAGTAGAGATAGCGAGCCCAGCTGCGGCTCGCGTTGATGCTATTTGTAGGTTTCTGTCCTCTGTTGGAGGCCAGACCATAACCTTTAGTTGGCATGGTTGCGGTTGCTCGTCTTCTTCTCGTCTTGACTGGCGCCACTCGTTTCGCAAGTGTTGCGTGTCCGCTAGTGGCAGCAGTGGCGTTTATCGATATGTAGTATCTGTTTCCCCATCTTTGGGGCGACGTCGTTGTTTTTCCGTGTCGTGTGAGTGTGGCAGTTCGGTTGGGGACTCAGGAGGAGCCAGGTTCACTCAGTGCGTGAACACTCCGGGACTGCTGGCGGCGCGCATGGACAGCCGGATGGAAGGGCTGTGGTAACGAGGGTGTACGACCTCGTTGTAAACCAGATCCTGCAGGCTTTGAGATGAGTGCTTTTCAATTCAAGTAGAGAAACCTCCACCATTGTGACATCTCGCGATTCTCCAGTGACTTGGGTTTGTGTTGCTGATCGTAGTGTCGCCAAGGTGAAGAGCAGCGAGTGGAGCGCTTGGGGAAAGCGGATCTGATTATCTTTCCTCGACTTCTTATTACTATATACTGCGTTCAGCTTGTTACAATTTGTTATGTTCAACCTGCGGTATTTTTCCTGTCTCGTGGCCATTAATGCCCAAGTTACTTGCCCTGGGGGTTAGTGTATGTAATGGCAGTGAACGTTTCCTCTCCTTGCTGGTCCTGTCTGCTATGGCGTGTAGTTTTGACAGCTTTCTTGATTGTAGGCCGTTTGTGATTCTTCTACTCTGGTGGTAGTCATTTCTTTCTCGTTCCAGGCGCTCTAAGCACAGATTCTGGGGGCGTAATGCAGTCCGCCGGTTCCGGCTTTGGCGTGTTGTTCCATTCTTGCATTAGATTTATTGGACGTCAGGTAGCTTCAGCAAGATTATCATTAGTTATTCGTTAGACTGCCACTAGTCTGAGTTACCATCTTGTCAAGTGAATGCAACTTCTGGCTACCTATCTCATCGCTCGCGAAAGTGTTTGTTGCCGACCTTCTCAGAGGTCGATTCCTGGAGCACCGTCTGTGACTAGTCCTTGTGTTTTATTATTGTATTATTTATTACCACACCTTGTAATGCCTACATTAAAGGTTATGTATGTCTAGTTAATAGTTCTGGTCGCCTTCTGGAATAAATCTAGCAGTGTAAGGGTTGTGTCGGTTACCATAATCCTATTCCACCCATTTGGTGGTCAGTTGTTTGTTTCTTATAATTAACCTTTGCTTGTATTTGCTGTTTTACTGCAGGTTTCTAAATTCTTATATAATTGCCGTTCCTTGAAAGTAAGACCTACAGCCGTCATTGTGGTCATTTGCTCTGAAAAAATAATTCGATATTTGTATTTTAGCAGTAAGCCTTAAAAGCTTATTTACTGCCGTTACTGGTGTCTGATACCTTCTGCTGTGTGTGTGGCCACTTACCTTTTAGTATTTCAATACCTGTAGGTTGTAATTGCAGGCCGGCCGGTGTGGCCGAGCGGTTCTAGGCGCTTGACCGCTACGGTCGCAGGTTCGAATCCTGCCTCGGGCATGGATGTGTGTGATGTCCATAGGTTAGTTAGGTTTAATTAGTTCTAAGTTCTGGGCGACTGATGACCTCAGAAGTTAAGTCGCATAGTACTCAGAGCCATTTGAACCTTTTTTTTTTGTAATTGCAGCGAGTTCTTAAACATAATTTATTGCCATTCTTGGCGTGTAAGGCCTTCAGCCGTGATCATAGAGGCTTGTCTTTTTTTTCAAAAAAAAAAAAAAAAAAGATTATCTGTATCTGTATTTTATGGTGATTTGCTAAATTATATCGCACTGAAAACACTATTATTTACAGAGTTGTTTTTCTCCTTTAATAATTAAGCGTAGAATTTTTTATTTATTGTTGATTCTGGAATTACTGTTTTAAAAATAAATTTAATTGTAAAAGGAAACCAATAATAACTGATTACAGCCCGTCCACAATCGTAACCGAATCCTGCCTTCCCTTGTCTACCACAAGGTTTCAAGTTGTATCAAAATCCACTAACATCATGCCTTAACGCATGGGGATACAGTTTTGTCGACTGTTATCCTGGATGGTAAATTGGGTGATTTGGCCCCTACGATTCTTTCTCGTGTGTGTGATCTCGCAAGAGCAGTACGGAATATTCCCGTCACTGCAAGCAATAGTGGGAAAATGGGTATAACAGGCCTGCAGCTTTGGTACTAGCGCTGCTTTTGCTAGTAGCTGGTCAAAATAATGTGCTTTTGCGTGATTTTTGGTCTTCGTACAAACGTTATGTTCCTTTAGAGCCTACTATACCGCCTGAAATGTGTGAGCCATTGCAGTTCATATCACCGGGAACCTCCCGACGTAATCGGCCTCTGGATGTTTGTTTCTTCCGTGCCTATGAAACATACATACTGGCCATTAAAATTGACACAAGATGAAGAAATGCAGATGATAAACGGGTATTCATTGTACAAATATATTATAGTAAAACTGACATGTGATTACATTTTCACGCAATTTGGGTGCATAGATCCTGAGAAATCAGTACCTATAACAACCACCTCTGGCCGTAATAACGGCCTTGATACGCCTGGGCATTGAGTCAAACAGAGCTTGGATGGCGTGTACAGGTACAGCTGCCTATGCAGCTTCAACACGATACCACTGTTCATCAAGAGTAGTGACTGGCGTATTGTGACGACCCAGTTGCTCGGCCACCATTGACCAGACGTTATCAATTGGTGAGAGATCTAGAGAATGTGCTGGCGGAGCCTAGGGTCGTAACACATCTGAAATGTAACGTCCACTGTTCAAAGTGCCATCAATGCGAACAAGAGGTGACCGACACGTGTAACCAATGGCACCCCATACCATCACGCCGCGTGATACGCCAGTATGGCGATGACAAATCCACGCTTCCAATGTGCGTTCACCGCGATGTCGCCAAACACGGATGCGACCGTCATCATGCTGTAAGCAGAACCTGGATTCATCCGAAGAAATGACGTTTTGCCATTCGTGCACCCAGGTTCGTCGTTGAGTACACCATCGCAGGCGCTCCTGTCTGTGATGCAGCGTCAATGGTAACCGCAGCCACGGTCTCCGAGCAGATAGTCCATGCTGCTGCAAACGTCGTCGAACTGTTCGTGCAGATGGTTACAGCCATGCGGATAAGAGGCCTGTCATCTCGACTGCTAGCGATACGAGGCCGTTGGGATCCAGCACGGCGTTCCGTATTACCCTCGTGAACCCACCGATTCCATATTCTGCTAACAGTCATTGGATCTCGACCGAGACGAGCAGCAATGTCGCGATACGATAGACCGCAATCGCGATACGGTACAATCCGACCTTTATCAAAGTCGGAAACGTGATGGTACGCATTTCTCCTCCTTACACGAGGCATCACAACAACGTTTCACCAGGCAACGCCGGTCAACTGCAGTTTGTGTATGAGAAATCGCTTGGAAAGCTTCCTCATGTCAGCACGTTTTAGGTGTCGCCACCGGCGCCAACCTTGTGTGAATGCTGTGTAAAGCTAATCATCTGTATATCACATCAACTTCTTCCTGTCGGTTAAATTTCGCGTCTGTAGCACGTCATCTTCGTGGTGTAGCAATTTTAATGGCCAGTAGTGTATTATCACAGTATCCGCCGCTACGACGTAAATGATAGAAAGTCTCAAGAAAAGCTCGACAACCGACGATTTCACCTTCGGTTGCGTGCCATCACTTTCCGTCAGCTTGTAATGCCACTTCCTCGGACGAGAAATCAATATCAAAAATTAGCTCCCAAAACCCGAAGAATTTCCCCCTCCCCCCCCCCCCCCCAAGTCCCAAATTCGCAGAAAAGTGAATAAGCGAACGAAGTTCCATTTATCACTATTATTAGGACAATAACAAGTAATTAAATCAGGAATCTAAGATTTGACAATTTAGCAATCTACGATAGGAAGATTAAATTTCAGTAAAATTAAAATCAAAATCACAATAAACTGCAAAATTAGCATAAATTAACATTTGCAAAGTTCAACCAACGATCCCAAAGAAAACTCCGTGTGAGTTCTCTTTGGGAATCGTGAGTAATGACTAAGTATAAATCAATGCATTGTCACTACGTTATGAGAGTTAGCCGAAGCAGGTTATATATTTCAATGCTCCTACATGTAGGCGCTTAGATTGTTTTTGAGACTGAATAATTGCGATCTATTATGACGCAGTAATACGATCTTCTGACTTCAAATATCACGGCATTAGGATTCGAACGGAGGACTTTTACCTACTAGAATAAAGTGAACATTTAGCTAGATAATTGAACTAAACATTACTTAGACAGTGATTTAGGCAACGAACACTGATAGACAATTTTCATTCATAATAGCCAGTGGTTTATGGAACTTCAGTGATAGTTCCGAAGCATATAATTTAAATCCCCTTAACACCTGGGGAAGTTTTCTTCTCAAGGCTGATATTGTGCAATAAAACACCCTCTCGTGCCAAGTCGTGCATTTGTGATTTAAAATTCTATCAAATTAGTGACATGAAACTCCTGAGTAATAATTACGCGCAGCGATAATATTTGACTGTAGCGCTCGGCGCTTGTGTAGAATCTTTGACTCAAATAACAAGCCCACTGTTACGATTTCTTTGATACTTGAAATTACGACCAGCTCGTAGGGAATTTGTTGTGGATGTGACTGTATTGGTTTTATCATTAATATTTCATCATTAATCAGTTAAACATCGATTACGAACGATTAATTACGATTCTTGGTGAAGTAAATATCTCACGCACGCCGACATTTCGGTTCAGCACTGTTATTTTGTGTTACGTCGTCTTCGTAACTTGATAACGATCTCAACACTCTACCGACTGTCGCCGAGATTTAGCCGAGGCCAAGTACAAATCATACGAAATCATCAAGAAGAAGAGCCGTTATAAGCTCTCATCGCCCCGTTACAACAGTATGATTCTATAATTATTCCTTGAGAGTGGAACCTAGCTGAATGTACAGCTCGGTTCGTGGCTCCGAAGAAGTCTGCCTTCGATTTTGATGGTACAAACCTTTATTTTGACAGTGGAGCGCCACTTTTCATTCAGTGTTCATTACGCGAATCTCGGTGATATGCATTTTTATGAATGCATCCCATAGACGCACGTGGTGAGTCATGAACAGCTTCTCTAATTGTTAAGACAATCCTTTCAAATGAGCCTTAATAAAGATTGAACTTACGACTTCGGACTCAAGAGCTGCTCTGTCAGACAGCCGCATTTTTCGCAACATCCAGTTTGCGTACTGACAAGGGAATCTCCCCATCGCACTCCCCTCAGATTTAGTTATAAGTTGGCACAGTGGATAGGCCTTGAAAAACTGAACACAGATCAATCGAGAAAACAGGAAGAACTTGTGTGGAACTATGAAAAAAATAAGCAAAATATACAAACCGAGTAGCCCATCGACATCAAGGCAACATTAAGGACAATATGACGTCAGGAGCGCCTTGGTGCTGTGGTTAGCGTGAGCAGCTGTAGAACAAGAGGTCCTTGGTTCAAGTCTTCCCTCGATTGAAAAGTTTAACTTTTTATTTTCAGACTATTATTATCTGTCCGTCTTTTGGGAGTGATTATCACAGCCACAAGAAAACCTAAATCGGGCAAGGTAGAAGAATCTTTTTACCCATTCGCCAAGTGTACAAGTTAGGTGGGTCGACAACATATTCCTGTCATGTGACGCAAATGCCGTCACCAGTGTCGTATAGAATATATCAGACGCGTTTTCCTGTGGAGGAATCGGTTGACCTATGACCTTGCGATCAAATGTTTTCGGTTCCCATTGAAGAGTCACGTCCTTTCGTCTACTAATCGCACGGTTTTGCGGTTCGGTCGCAAAACAGAGACGTTAAACTTATTACAGCGAACAGAGACAGACAGATCATAACTTTGCGAAAATAAAGAACGTAAACTTTTCACTCGAGGGAAGACTTGAACCAAGGACCTCTCGTTCCGCAGCTGCTCATGCTAACCATTGGAGCACGGCGCTCGTGTGCTCACATTATCTTTGATGTTGTCTATCTTGGGCATAGACTACTCAGTTTGTATATTTTGCTTATTTTTTTCATAGTTCCACACAACTTCTTCCTGTTATCTCGATAGATCTGTGTTAAAGTTTTCAAGGCCTATCCACTGTGCCAACTTGTAACTAAATCTGATAGGGGTGCGATGGGGAGGTTGCCTTGTGAGAACGCCGGTGAACCGCAACACGCGCGCGAGCTTACTCCGGAAGGTGGCGCCTCTCGCGGCGCCAGCGGAAGAGCGCCGCGCGTGCGCAGTCGGCGGCGTCGCGGGCGAGGCAGTCTGCGCGCGCGAGCCAAACAGCCGGCGCGCCGCTGCGGTACTTCAGTTCCTCCCGCGCAGCGCCCGCAGCAGGGCCCCCGCGACACGTGCGTCTCCTGGCGGCGCGCCGACGCCTCGCAGCTGCGGCCAACAGAGTGAGTAGGGGGCGGGCTGTCTGTCTGGCTCTCACCCCGCAATCACCACGATTCCTACTCTCTCCGCACGAAACTCTAGTGAGAGGCGACAGCCCATTGCCAGTATGCTGGACGTAGGCCATTAATACATTACAGTACGGTGTCACGCGGGCGATGTGAGGTGAAAGAGTGGGGAAGATCGAACTGGAAGTATTCTTTCCGTTGGTGTCTTCCCTCGAACCTTTGCCAACCGAGTGATGAAATGCCTTCGGAAGTTATTGCTGGAAGGAAAATGAATGTCGTTTCTACATGCATTAGAATATGTAAACGTTATTAGGCTACTGACCATGCCCACTATGCAGTTTGTACGCTGTCACTCTATTCTTGACGCAGTCTCAATCCTAGCAGAATTCTCGAACACGAAATTTGGCCTATATTAATACCGATAAAGTGTCCGCGAACTGAATGCTCTTCTGCGTTGAGTGGTCACAAAGTGCAGCGAGCACAAACACAACATCAAAGATAATACCTATTAATGGTAGGTAAAAGGTTATTGAACAAAGCCAGATAATAGGCTGACTCATTTAAGTATTCATGGTAGGTGCAGCGTATAAAATCACTCTGCAGCCTACACAAATTCACAAATTAGTTTTAGTGCACTCTAGGTATCGCTTCCATCAGGAAGGTTTCATCGAAGACAAAATTACAGACTTTGTATAGATGGACAAGCCGCAATCACAAAGTCGTGTTGCTTGCGATAGACGTCTGAATAGTTGGCAACACGATGAATTCAATTTATTTCCACTCAATTTTGATTGTTCTTAGATGCCATAACTATTAGGTTCAATGGAACCAACGATTGTTTGTGCCGGGATCGACTTAAACTACCTAAAATGGTACGCCGAAATGGTTTTCCTTTTTTTCTATAATAGCGAGGCGTATATAGAACAAGAGACTTTCATTATATTAAATTACCTGACACATGCGTTTCATTCCAAGCGGAAATTGTATTGGTACTAATAAACTTTCTGAAGAAATAAAATATTTCAGTAATTATCGCCAAATGCAGTACCAGTAATTACTAGCTTGGAAAAACTGACAGATAGAACAACTGTGACATTACTTTGTATAATTTCAACTTCAAAATGATTGGTAATCTTTGTTCTTTCTTAAATTTAATTAATCGTCGATCACTTCTCTGTAAATACAGTACAACACAATTGAGACGGAAATATCAATGAATATTTGTTAAGATCAGTATTTTTGTGCTAGAGACTCCTAAACCTTCTCTAATTTTATATAACATACTGTCCCGTGTTTTTTTTTTTTCGCTATTGCGATCCATTCGTGAACTACGTTCGATGGACTAATTATCATAAGCTTCTAAGCAACAGAGTACTTAATAGACCATCGCAACAGTCTAGAATTGGATCTATTTTGTACCTTCATAAAAATGGATGAATCAATAAATTTCGGACTATGATCACATATATAAGCACTTTTAAATAACCGTTAACAAAAATACCTGCAGTTTTAGCCAATATACACTATTTATTACTTGAGGGGCAGCCTATGTTTGAACTATACATTATTTTTTACCGCTAAGACACTTACTTGTTCAATGCAACTTTCATGTTCTGACGGTTCTAACAGTGAAGTGAGAACATGTCTCACGTTACGAGAATAGCATAATCGTGTGCACACGTTTTAGTACCACCCCTGCAACACTTTCCACTCGAACCTTTTCCGATACAGTATTGCGGATCTCCTCCGCACAAAACACCTGCCACTGTGTCGTGATTCGCAGGAATCCAGGTGTACTCGAGTTAATCGAGTTCTCAACGTCTGTCCCTAAAGCTCACTGACTGTAGTCGGTTGAACTAAAGGTATGTGCACGTGCTCAGCCTAAAACCGGGAAACAACTCTTAATCCGTGTACTTAAAGCAAAGAAGGCACTAAACGATGTAAATTACAAATCTGGAGTTATCATATTTGATTAACTGCAATGGTTCTCCCGTAAATCTTGTTGCACACTCTTCCACTTGGGTGCACTTGGTGCATAGCGTTGTACACAAAATCGCTTGTTCGCTAACGGTCTGTTTCTGCGTAACAAGGGAAAGGAAACTGTCCAAATTCTGTAATGCATTAACATTGGTCCGGAAAATGCCAGGCGACATTCATTGCTCCATCTGCACCTGCGCATTGTTCGTACGTTCGACCACAATGGGTCAAAAATAAATCAACACGAATCCCTACAGTTGCATACATCATCCGTGCAAACAGGACTTCCTCGGGCTGTACACGGATCGCGTAAACGCGACAGCTCATCCAGCCTCAGGATAAAATGTGTGAAGCCGTCAAATGCCGGTATCTAGGCGGCGAAGAATGAAGTGCTCGAAAGTGTTGCATCGAGATGCTGTTGGACTAGAAATGTAGTTTTTAAAAGCACTTATTCGATGTACTCTGACGACGTTTAGTCAAGCACACTACCGTAACTGCAGCAATAGACCACTTTTCTTCATCAATGATGAATTTTCAGTCTGCTGCTGAGTATGAGGTGGTTTGAAACGTCCCGACAGACTAAAATTCTATGCCGCACCGGAACTCGAATCTAGGACCTTTGTCTTTCGCTGACAAGTAATTCAGGCTGAACTATTTGATAATGACTCCAGGCCACCCTCACAGCTACGTAATTGTCCCAGGTTCGAGTCGAAGGCCGGCACACAATTTCAATGTTCCAGGAAGTTTCACTTCCATTCAAGTTTTCCATGTTGACACAACTGCAAGTGCAGGTGGAAAAATTTAGATTATTGTAGTCAGAAACGGCCAAACTAACATAGTGATTACTCCATTTTCAACTATACTTAATATCAACATCCCAACCAGTACTTGCGCCCAATGACTGAACCGTTATGTAATTTTTATTTAATTGCCGTGATCGCAAATTTTTTTTTTTCAATAGAATTACCGTTTTCGGCTGCTCAACATAGGACATGTTGCAGAGCAGCAGAATAAGAGATTAAGCAGATGGCGAAACAGTAAAATTCTTTTCAAAGGCTGTGCGATGTTAAAAATTATGTAAATCATCATCGCTCTCCACATTATTTTATGCCAAATTCTGTTCGATTTATTGTGTATCAATCATTATTTGGCATGTGAACACTTATCACTACACCGTTAGCAACTGAAAATCAAGCTTTTACCGACTTGGTCAGTTAGATGTCCGTGCCTTGTAAAAGTCAAATGTACGTAGGCAGTGATGCAAGCAAATCACGTAACAAGTACCATTATCAGCCTGAGACCTGAATGCGTTCCTCGATTTTTTTCCATAATATTAAAAAAAGATTCCAAATGTATGCATCAACGAGCAATTTTGCCGCTTATCATCCTTCCACTTACAAAATTTAGAAAGTATCTATCCAAAAAAAAAAAAAAAGAAAAAAATGGTTCAAATGGCTCTAAGCACTATGGGACTTAACATGTTCGATTTCTACGTTTATTAGAGGAACTAATGGGACTAGATAATCGATTTTCGGTTTTTTCAGAAATCGGTTAAATGGTTGAAATGGCTCTGAGCACTATGAGACTTCTGAGGTCATCAGTCCCCTAAACTTAGAACTACTTAAACCTAACTAACCTAAGGACATCACACACATCCATGTCCGAGTCAGGATTCGAACCTGCGACCGTAGCGGTCGCGCGGTTCCAGATTGTAGCGCCTAGAACCACTCGGCCACCGCGGCCGGCAGGTATCTATTCATCACACAACTGTGTTACGGATCAGGATTCGAATCCGGATATCTACTTACTTAATAACGCGTTTTCCCGCGTATACTGCTATTTATTTAAGCTCTTTCTTCACTTCACCTGGTTCCTGCCTTCCAGCCATTATCCAGAGCTTAGTTGTATGAAGAATCACACCACATTACAGCTACCAATCGAGAACGCCAATGTGTGAACATGAATAAACGAAAAGACAGGTATCCAGATAAAGTTGCTATTTTTAGGTTATTTTACGTTCACACCGTTGTGATCTTGTTTCGTAATGGCAATTTCTTGTGTTCCTTATAGAACTAAACGCTGGATGATGGTTAAAATAGCAGAAATTACTAGTGAAACGGAAAATATGAGTAAATAAATAACAGCCTAAATGGGAAAATGCCTCATTCAAACGGTTCAAATGGCTCTGAGCACTACGGGACTTAACTACTGAGGTCATCAGTCCCCTAGAACTTAGAACTACTCAAACCTCACTAACCTAAGGACATCACACACATCCGTGCCCGAGGCAGGATTCGAACCTGCGACCGTAGCGGTCGCGCGGTTCCAGACTGTAGCGCCTAGAGCCGCTCGGCCACCCTGGCCGGCTCAAATTGCGTCATTCACTTGATAAATTTATGGCTGTGGCACCCGAAGTCGGTGTCTATCTGCGTCATACGTGCACGCCTCTCGATACGATTCAATGCACTGCCCTAGGAAGGAGTGTCTCCCACTATCAGTCCCACTTTGACAAGCAGTTTCGACGTTCCGTTTACGAACATTCTAGCGAAAACATCGGGTATAGCCGACGATTTCAATCCGAAAATTATCCGTTGGAGTACGGAATTTTAGGTAGATTTGCGTGTTTTATTCAAATGTTTATGGTGACGCTTCGTTAGAATTTGTAACAGTAACGACCTGATGTTCTACTTGAAATGAAACAAGATAAATAAGGCTACAATGTGCTTGCGGTCGCAGGTTCGAATCCTGCCTCGGGCATGGATGTGTGTGATGTCCTTAGGTTAGTTAGGTTTAAGTAGTTCTAAGTTCTAGGGGACTGATGACCACAGATGTTAAGTCCCATAGTGCTCAGAGCCATTTGAACCATTTTGCTTGCGACTACTGCGTTGTGGAGATGTGCGCGGCAGCAGAGCTTTATGCTGCCGCGTGAAGGCGCACCCTGAGTGCTTCCGGCGCGGCGGCGTGTGGCCACTAAGTCAGCAGGTGAGGCGCTTCAGGCTGCAGCGGGCAAAGTCTGAGAGCACTCGAGCCGCGCCGCCGGCGTCGGCGTCGTATTGGCGATCAGATTAGCGCCGGCGCTGAGTTTTGTGGGCACGCCAGCGCCGGGGGCGGACATGCGAGCGCAGCGGGCCGGCACTGTGCGCCGATAAACGCCGCCCCCGCCACCCCCGCCGCCGCCACCTGCGCCGTAAATCCACGGCGGCCTTCCCCACTGTTTGTTGTTTGCGCTTTCGCCACTTCGCGCCCGCAGCCGACTGCAGGTGAAGGCGACAACGGCCTGTGGGCATCTGACCGCTCTCTCTCTCTCTCTAGCCCTGCATCAATCACTCTGCAACGCCGTAGCGTACCAGGAGCTGTCTTTGCGAACTATCACAGCGAGAAAGACACCTTTCACTATACAGGGTATACCACAACTAATAGCAAAAGCTCCATACTTTCAAAAACAGTGTAGAGTGCATGGCAGGGGGTACTTCTCGTTGTACCAATTTTTGGCACCTCTTTCTAGGGGTACGGTTATGGCTGAAACAATCGGTTTTCAATCATGTCGGTTTTCTTTTAAACACTAGTTTAACTCAAGTGTTAAAACGTTCAAAATAACCGATTTCTGGCCGGCCGGAGTGGCCGAGCGGTTCTAGGCGCTACAGTCTGGAACCGCGCGACCGCTACGGTCGCAGGTTCGAATCCTGACCCGGATGTGTGTGATGTCCTTAGGTTAGTTAGGTTTAAGTAGTTCTAAGTTCTAGGGGACTGATGACCTCAGAAGTTAAGTCCCATAGTGCTCAGAGCCATTTGAACTATTTAACCGATTTCTCAAAAAACCGAAAATCGATTTTCTAGTCTCATTATTTCCTCTAATAAACGTAGAAATCGAACAAGATTGACCCCCTCCTCTTCAAGATACATAGAATTCATAGCAAAAGGAATTTTTTTTATTCCAGTCTTTGATCACAATATCAATTGCTTATACGATGATTGGTTTCAGTCCGTAATTATCATCCTCACTTCTTTTTTAGGACATCGTGTAAAGAAGATCTGAGGATGGTCATTACGAACTGAAACCGGTCATCGTATAAAGAATTGATATTGCGATCAAAGACTGGAATAAAAAAACATTTGGCAGTAATGGATCACTGTTTGTATACGCGACTATGTCGCAGTTGGTGAAAGAAAGGAATGTTTCGCTAATCTTCTCGAAAACTCTACGAAAAATCACTAGTATTCTTTTGTTGATTCTAATTTTGAAACTGCTCAAAATTATGTTGTAAAGGCGAGGATCATACCACTGCTTGGGCATTACGATTAGTCATATGATAAAAAGTGAAAACTGGGTTTGGAGAACTTACATTTTTCATGTCAATTTTTTGGTTTTCAAAACATACAAGCAGATAGAGGCATGTTATGTAGTAGACACAGACAACAGATCAGCTTCTTTCTATTAATGTTGTAAGCTATGAATAAATTGTTAAGTTTTCTCCGCAAATGATGTCGCAAGTTTGTCTTCACTCACCCACTTCTTAAATCCGTCAAAGCATGTGGGGCATTGCTCTTCAATGATACCGCACTTCGTAAAATACTTCCACACTAGGGATGACGCCACTCTGCAAGGCAACTCAAGTTCGACGAGAACAGCAAGAAACGACCGTATAGACCAGAAGGGACAAGACACGCACACTTCATGTACACTCCTGCCATCCAGTAGACCACGCCATATGGTACCAGGGCCATTATTGTCTCAGTAATGCTGTACCAGTTCTTATGCCATGTGTTGGCTGCTCATTTGTTTACTTTCTCATTAAAAGAACACTGATCGGTTTTCCCGTTTTTTATAATAACGAAATATTTCAAATCAATGCAAATTTTATCAGTAAGAATAAATCCTTTTTTAAAAAAGGGTTTATTTAAAAATGAAAAATTTTAGCACAGCTGCGATGGCTAGTTGATAGTTCTGTTTTTTTTTACTCGTTCATTAGCAAACATTAAAAAAAACGCCAGTTATAACCAAGACCAAGCAAATAACTTAAATATCGTTTATTCAAAGCTAAAATCCTGGCATCAGCTTTAACCAGTAGGTTTTTCCCATTCCCATCACCTAGCCGTGCATTAGTCACTCTTTAATATTGTCCCGATCCAGGAGCGCTTTTTTACGAACCGTCAGAGCGACAAAGACACCACAGAGTGTATCACAATTAATAGCAAAACCTCCATACTTTGAAAAACAGTGTTAAGTGTATGGCAGTGATTACTTCCCGTCGTACTAGTTATTAGGGCTTCTTACTATTGTATTCGAGTATGGATCATTCGAAGAATAATTGCACAAATGCTTCTGTGCGCGCTATAATTATTCTTAATCCTTCCTACGGGAACGATGCGTATAGGACTTTGGGGGGGGGGGGGGAGGGGGAGTATTCCTAGTTTTTTTTACTTAATGCTGCGGCTGTTCTATTCTACAGGCTCTTACGTTCCTCGCGATCAGGTGTTCGACCTACCGACTGGCCTGATGAAACCGGAATTATTAGACACAGGAAGAAGCCACATAAAACGACGTTTTGTAGAAATCCCCTAACGGTTACGATTTTACTAACCACTGAGAAACCCTGAGTGGTCTCATTAAAATCTCGCTAATTAGGAGAAGTCGAGGGGAAGTAATTCGTAACTATGACAGTACGCCAAAAACCGACCAAAGTCAAAGCGTAATCTCACTGCCAGCGATAAGAAAACTTTCACTAGCGTCAACTGCTTTCAGTACTGCCTCTAATTAACCTTTAGTTCAAATACTGACACCGTATTTCGTAACCCTCGAACAGAAGTCACCCAAGACCAAATTCCTAGCAGAATTCAAAATTAACATCCCTATAATTCCGGGTAACGAATACATCTACGCGCCATTTAAAATCCCTAGATACATCTCAATTTCAATACAAGACTCAAAAAGAAATTCGCAGTTCTGGCTTGGCGCTGTATAGATCAGTCAATGACCAAATCCAGCATAGCACTGTTTATTATTTTCATTATTTTATATAAGATCAAACCACAGTGTAACATACACAGTCACGACGCTCATTCCTGTGAAAATTATTACCCTCTGACAGCTGGAACAACAATAGCAGCCCCTAGCGGCGAGACGTCAGCCGTAAGATTCATGTGGTCTTAATTATTTTTCTTCTTAGTTAACGAAACAGTTATTATATTTTAGCGTTCGAAGCATTAGTAAATTACTGAGAGACGCGAATTATTGTGAAACAAATGTAAACACAGCCGAATCTTACTGATTCAGTGCAATAAGCTACAATTTGTTCATGAAGAAATACTTTCGAATATGTCAATAATTGCAGCTTATACTGCTGAAATCATGCGAGTATAAAGTCATATTTCATCAATGAAAAATATAAATTTTTTGTAGTTTCCCGTTCTTATTATGATAGTGCCTTGACACCTAACAGTTTTGTGTGAGGTCTAACGATTCGCACTTTACTAAACTTCATGCGACTTTCCAACGCACGAATATTTTCGTGAAAGTGACTATTTTTGCTTCAAAAGAGGAAGCGTTGAAAATTCTTACCGTTAGCGGTTCAGATATACCAACAATAGTGAAATTGGTTTTTTCTTTTTTGGGTAACAGTTTAATTACTTCTGACGTTTTATTATCACGTCCTTGTGGTTTTCCCCTCAGCAACAGTCGTGAAGTCTGGTGAACAGAACTTCACGTTGGTGAATAGTTACACAACGTCTTTCTGCAAAAGGTAAGACCTTCCGATGTTAAATAACTATTTTTCCTCTCTTAAAAAAACGATACTCTTCAACAAATATCTGCGGATCACAAGAGAATTAAAATAAACTGTTTCGTAATGTACCCTTTCATACCTCCCAGGGTCTTTAGGAAACCAAAGAAATAAAAATGTATAATTTTTTAGTTACCGTCGACTTTATTGGGAATACTTGCGCTCTCCGTTGTAAGAAGTGTGTTAGTATAAACGATACTGTTCGCACTCGTTCTATATTGTGTTCAGAAGTGTTGTTTGCTGGCCACTTGCAGCGCTGCTGTCTCGGAGTATAACAAAAATGAACAGGTACATTGCGACTGTATGCGTTAGATTGTGGTACGGCTCGAAGCAGCGCACACTTATACACATTGTGCTTTCTAAAACATTTTTTTCTACGAGTAACGATAGAATTTCCCCCAGCTATGGACGATGGCTGCACTATCAGCTTTCTCTTTATTAAAAATCGCCTCCAAGCGATCAGAAAATTAACATGGTCTCGACAATGGGATTATTAGAATGCAGGTTCTTGTAAGTTTCGGAGCAGGATTTCGAGTAATTAGAGGCATTTATCTTCAAGCGTCTACCAACATCTTCGTGACTATCTCCGGTGCGCTGAGCAAACATATGACCACACATGCTGTTCTTCTTTATATGCGTTCAGTATCCGGATTACCTTATTTGGTGGGGGTCTCACACACTTGAGCAATATTCAGAAAAGATTAGCACGAGCATTTTGCACGCAAAAGTCATCCACCGACCTTTCCTGTGACTGAATCTATGTGATCATTCACTTCAAATCCGTAAAAATAGAGCTGTCCAATTATTTCTAAGAGGCAGTGATTTCTAGGATGGAACACAATTCACAATAGTTATGGGACGTGCTTCTTATTACTGGAATTTTTGAGGCTTGCTGATATTTTCATATTCCGATCAAATATCTGGGACGTTTCCAGAATGAGATTTTCACTTTGCAGCGGAGTGTGCGCTGATATGAAACTTCCTGGCAGATTAAAACTATGTGCCAGAGCGAGACTCGAACTCGGGACCTTTGCCTTTCGCGGGCAAGTGCTCTACCAACTGAGCTACCCAAGCACAACTCACGCCCCGTCCTCACAGCTTTAGTTCTGCCAGTTCGAGTCTCGGTCCGCAACAGAGTTTTAATCTGCCAGGAAGTTTCATCTGTGACGTTATTCTGCTATTTCGGAATAATGCAGCGTAGTTACTCGACAAGTGAGCAGTCGAAGTTTGCACTTCAGTGTGTCGTTTCCTTACTATGTCTGTATCTAGAATGAGTAAACTGACCTGATAATCGCAACATTATAGGTATCAGTACGTGTTTGAGAGCAAAGTTTCCCGTGAGTGAGTATTTTACTGTATAGCTAATCCTTTTTACGTTTCTAGTTAATGAACAAGTAAGTATTCTTCGAGTCAGTATAAGGATATTTTTAATGTCACCTCCTAATTCTTGAAAAAAAAGGGAAGAATCAAATGACTCTCAGTATGATATGTAGTCAGGTAACGTTATGTAAAGGAAGGTTTTACACTAATCTCCGGAGGAGCAAACCACAAATGGCAGCTTGACTTCCTTTGCCAGCAAACGGAGCGTAGGGCGGCTGAACCTGAACTGTGCTAACAGTACTCACACTTATTCTGACAATTCCTGCAAAAATTTTCAAGTCAATCCATATCAGTCATCACGTCCCTGCGTTAACCATTACAAAGATTAAGGAACGCTAATGTGAAGCGCAGAGACACGTTTAAAGGAATCATTGTGATGTGTTGGCAAATGTGCCAACACCTTGTAGATAGAGGCGGCCTAAATGCACGCTATCTAACGCAGACGGGCGTGAATTCTGGAACAGGATAAATAGTGAATGCTAATAAGAAAAGTATGCAGCTCCTCGAATACTTAACTTTATTCTATCCTTGTGGTACATCGCTCTTGATAATACAAATAAGACTATCTTCAGATACGGTTAATGGCGCCTTGCTAGGTCGTAGCCATGGACTTAGCTGAAGGCTATTCTAACTGTCTCTCGGGAAATGAGAGAAAGGCTTCTTCAGTGTAGTCGCTAGCAAAGTCGTCGTACAACTGGGGCGAGTGCTATCCCGTATCTCGAGACCTGCCTTGTGGTGGCGCTCGGTCTGCGATCACACAGTGGCAACATGCGGGTCCGACATGTACTAAATGGACCGCGGCCGATTTAAGCTACCACCTAGCAAGTGTGGTGTCTGGCGGTGACACCACACATTGTCACTTCAGAATCTTTATGATTAGAGGAACAGACCATTCAGCAAGAGATTCGCCTTTTCACGTGTACCGTATCGTTTGCCACGGTTCCTGTTTTTCCCTTGGTTTACTCCTGTGTGGAGTTTCCACGCTTTCCTAGAGGGCGTTACGGAGTCTCCGTGAGCGCGCTGTCAGCGCGCCCGCTGGGAGGAGGCGCTGTGTGCCGTGCCCAGGGCGGAGGCGGCAGCTGAGACGAGTGTTTGGCCCTGGACGACTGTTCTGCAGCGAGACGGTCGCTCCCTCTATGCTGGGTTGGGATGGACCCAAAAACCCGGGGCGCGAGGACACAAAGAGGCCGTAAATCTGCAGACAACGTTTGGTTTCGCGTTCATGGGATGGGGAAGCTATGAAGTCCGTTTGCGGCTGCCAATAACATCTGGAAGGCGGTGTCGTCACTGAAAGTAAGGTTTTTCATCTAGTTAGTCTGGCGGGGTCAATCTCCTGGTGTTGTGGGAGCTATTAAAAACCGTGTGGCAACGTTTCTCTGCTTTGAGTTTGTGATCGGAAATTACCTTGCATGATCGTCCATTTCAAAGCCATACTGACTTAAGGCGCGCATCGTAAAGAAACAGAAAAAGGAATTTTTTGGTTATGGACCTTCTGCAAACCCATGGACGGCGTAGGTCACTGGTAAAGTACGTTGTAAAATGTTAAATAAACTTGTACTGTCTGGTGGAGGGATAGAGCCAATTAATTTTATAGATGTCTGAAATGCGAGATAATGTTAATGTTCGCCAATATCTGTTGTGTTTTAGTACGTAGGGATATTTAACTTTAGTCGTTGTGGTGTATATGTTGTGACTTGGCAAGACAGCCAAGCCACTAGGAGGAAGCCGAAAGGCACGCGTTAAGCTCACGCAGGCTGGCGTGAGGTCTGGAACAGAACAAGGTCTTTATAGTAGCAAAAATAGTACGTAGCTTCTGGAATACTTAACTTTAATCCATAATTGGTGAACATCGGACTGACGGTACATGCATCACAAGATAAATAGCAATTGATAATGGCGCCTTGCTAGGTCGTAGCAAATGACGTAGCTGAAGGCTATGCTAACTATAGTCTCGGCAAATGAGAGCGTATTTTGTCAGTGAACCATCGCTAGCAAAGTCGGCTGTACAACTGGGGCAAGTGCTAGGAAGTCTCTCTAGACCTGCCGTGTGGCGGCGCTCGGTCTGCAATCACTGATAGTGGCGACACGCGGGTCCGACGTATACTACCGGAACGCGGCCGATTTAAAGGCTACCACCTAGCAAGTGTGGTGTCTGGCGGTGACACCACAGTGTATATTCTTGTGTTAAGGAGTTTAGTCCCCGTCGCATTTAAGCGCTCTATTTAATTATATGTAAGGTAGTGCTAGAGTTTCTATTTGGTAATCCTTCTAGCCACGACTGATGTCGGTTGCTCGGTCTGGCTGAAATGTTGGGCCTATTGGGTAGAGACCGTTGTTGACTTGCTCTCTTCAGCTCCGAAGTCCCGTATTGATACTACGGCGGTAGTTCTCCTGGAATCTCATGAGCAGAAGTTATCAATTCTTGTGAGCACAAATAAAGCTACCTTTGCCTCTGTAATTTTCGTCCGCTGGCCAGCAAGCTTTGGTTAATGATTACAAATCGCCAACTGGTCTTCGTCCAATCAAGTGGCTCGTGTTGGACAAGCTCCCTTTCCAGTTCGGGTAGATGTTTCCTCCTCCTGGTGGAGCCATCCTCTTTCCCGAGCCATGCTGGGGTAATAGTTGCCCGAGTGTCTATTGCCGCTCAGTGTTCCAGGAGAATGAAGTAAGAGGTTAATTATCTACTCCACCGTTATGCCCTAGAAAGGCGAATTAGAGTAGTTCTGGATAACGTAAGTATTGTACACTATTAACATAGTTGTAGGCTTGGAGTATTCGCTGTTTGGTAATATTTAGCCTTTTGTGTCGGCAATCCGGCGTATTCCACGATCCAACAGTGTTATAGAACTGGAAGATTTCGTTTTGATACATTTGCTGAGACGTGACTTAATTATTTGCTATGGATGTTAATTGATTTAAATGAATCTTCTTTTATTTGTGGATATAATTCTTAATGAATGATCGCCCTTAATGGTTTAACATTTAATGTACGTCTGATTGTCCCCGATGTCTCCTACTAACTTCATTCACAGACTGAATAGGTGATCCTTGCTCAATTTATCGGACTTTATTAACCGTTGATCTTTATTGTTTATGGTCTTAAAATTTTTGTTAAAAAGGACTTATTTAGATTCATATTGTGTATTAAGTAATTCTTAAGTTATATAGCAATTATTACGAGTGCAAACATTCTCTCATTGTTACACTTGCTTGTTCTGTGGTTGCACTGAAAGGTGTGACGATAAATGCGAAATATAATGTGAAGCGTTGGGGGCGAACTAATCCTTTCCCTCATCATTGATTCAAATGGCTCTGAGCACTATGGGACTTAACATCTATGGTCATCAGTCCCCTAGAACTTAGAACTACTTAAACCTAACTAACCTAAGGACATCACACAACACCCAGTCATCACGAGGTAGAGAAAATCCCTGACCCCGCCGGGAATCGAAACCGGGAACCCGGGCGCGGGAAGCGAGAACGCTATCACACGACCACGAGCTGCGGACCCTTCATCATTACCGTTAAAGATGACTGATCGTTTGTCTCTTGTTATTGAAACTGGTTGAGAGAATAGTTTGATTGATCCCGTAGAAAGACTATATGATGACGTATCGTCACTTGCCTAAAACTACATGGATATCTTAAATGTTTCTGGGAGTACTTGACGTTAACACCTCAGGTACACATGATGAAGAGTCCTGCTTACAGTGTTTACCGTCATAGTTCACTGTGACGACGATCGCTGTCGAGGCTAGGATCTTGGACGCCAGTGCTACCGCGGCGTCGCCCCCGCGTCGGGCAATGAAAGCGGCGGCGAGCGGGCGCCAGCGCTGCCTCGTTGTTGGGCCGTGTTGGGCGGCGCTATTGAGCGGCCTGTCAGCGCCAACGGCGGCCGCCCATTCACGCTAAAGAGCGATTGCTCGGCGTGCAGTGCGCGGCGCGGCCAGCTGCTGGCAACTAGCGGCTGGCGCCACTCCCCTTTCACTCACAGAGCGCTGCGATTGAGACGGCGCAAGGCCGGGCGGCGGTGCGCGGGCGGGCGGCAGGCGATGCGACGCGTGTGACGTCACACACTGTTGTTCTCGCAAAGTCTCATGGCGCGCAACTCCACAGTGGTGCCTGCGGGAACTACGTGGAATTCCATTCTCCAGTCGTAACGGTTATATGAAGGTATCAACCCGGTATCAGTCACGTGATACTAGTAATCACGGGCATCTACGAAGGGCCTACAATAAGCTTTGAAATACACTACTGGTCATTAAAATTGCTACACCAAGAAGAAATGCAGATGATAAACGGGTATTATTGGACAAATATATTATACTAGAACTGACATGTGATTACATTTTCGCGCAATTTGGGTGCATAGATCATGAGAAATCAGTACCCAGAACAACCAACTCTGGGCGTAATAACGGCCTTGATACGCCTGGGCATTGGCTCAAACAGAGCTTGGATGGCGTGTACAGGTACAGCTGACCATGCAGCTTCAACACGATACCACAGTTCCATCAAGAGTAGTGACTGGCGTATTGTGACGAGCCAGTTGCTCGTCCACCATTGCCCAGACGTTTTCAGTTGGTGAGAGATCTGGAGAATGTGCTGGCCACGGCAGCAGTCGAACATTTTCTGTATCCAGAAAGGCCCGTATAGCACCTGCAACATGCGGTCGTGCACTATCCTGCTGAAATGTAAGGTTTCGCAGGGATCGAATGAAGGGTAAAGCCACGGGTCGTAACACATCTGAAATATAACGTCCACTGTTCAAAGTGCCGTCGTGTGAACAAGTGGTGACCGAGACGTGTAACCAATGGCACCCCATACCATCACGCCGGGTGATACGCCAGTATGGCGATGACGAATACACGCTTCCAATGTGCGTTCAACGCGACGTCGCCAAACACGGATGCGACCATCATGATGCTGTAAACAGAACCTGGATTCATCCGAAAAAATGGCGTTTTACCATTCGTGCACCCAGGTTCGTCGTTGAGTACACCATCGCAGGCGCTCCTGTCTGTGATGCTGCGTCAAGTGCAACTGCAGCCATGGTCTCCGAGCTGATAGTCCATGCTGCTGCAAACGTCATCGAACTGTTCGTGCAGATGGTTGTTGTCTTGCAGACGTCCCCATCTGTTGACTCAGAGATCGAGACGTGGCTGCACGATCCGTTACGGCCATACCAATAAGATGCCTGTCATCTCGATTGCTAGTGATACGAGGCCGTTGGGATCCAGCACGGCGTTCCGTATTACCCTCCTGAACCGACCGATTCCATATTCTGCTAGCAGTCATAGGATCTCGACTGACGCGAGCAGCAATGTCGCGATACGATAAACAGCAATCGCAATAGGCTAAACTCCGACCCTTATCAAAGTCGGAAACGCGATGGTACGCATTTCTCCTCCTGACACCAGGCATCATAACAACGTTTCACTAGGCAATGCCGGTCAACTGCTGTTCGTGTATGAGAAATCGGTTGGAAACTTTCCTCGTGTCAGTACGTTGCAGGTGTCGCCACCGGCGTCAACCTTGTGTGAATACTCTGAAAAGCTAATCATTTGTATATGTCAGCATCTTCTTGCTGTCGGTTAAATTTCGCGTCTGTAGCACGTCATCTTCGTGGTGTAGCAATTTTAACAGCCAGTAGTGTATATTTTATTTCTCAGGTATTTTCGGTTGAAGAAGCGAATAATTTGTTCTGGGACGTCGTGGTATATTCCCGCTTCAGCTTATAAAGTTTCATAAAGATACGATAGCTGATAGCGCTATACGTATCCGTCAAACCGCCGTCTGTAACGGAGGTGAGTATCAAACGGAGAGCTCATTGAGTTTTTTTGGCGGTAAACCAGAGGATCGAAGATATCCATAGGTGCTTGCAGAAAGTCTACGGATACCTGGCACTAAACAAAAGCACGGTGTGTCGTAGTGCGGGATTCTGTCACCATCGCAACAAGGTCGCGCCAACTTGTCACACCTCTCACGGCTGCAATTTTGGAACGTGCCAACACTCTCATTCGTCGTGAGCGAAGCATCACTAACAAACACCTCACCATTCAGCTTGTCGTCTTTGTTGGTAGTGCCGACACATTCGTCCACCAGTTGGAGTACTCAAAGCAGTGTGCCCCCTCTGGGTTGCTCGCTGCCTAACAGATGACCGTAATGAGCAACGAAGGGCCATGTGTGCAGCATTGTTTGCGTTTTATGAGGCTGATCGTGAGAACTTCTTTTCGAACATCGTCACAGGTGCTGAAAACTGGGTTCATCTCTTCGAACCGGAAACAGAACGGCGATCAGAGGAGCAGCGCCACATCACCTCTCCTCCGAAGAAAAGGTTCAAAGCTGCGTCCTATGCCGGAAAAGTGATCGCAACTGGGACTCTGAAGTGGTTATTCTGTTTGATGTCCTCACTCGTTATATAAAGAGCTCGATAGCACAGGTGCAGCCATAGGACGTATACGGCTTTCGATGTAGGAAGAACTTTGTGAGAATACTTTCAGAAATAGTTCTGTTGAATGATTATGATGTCAGTCTTCACCTGAGAAACAATATAATCAGGCTGTAGTTATTAATACACAACGATCACATAGATAATATTGTGAGTAGAGAAAATCAAAGACTGCGATTCATTGGCAGAACACTTAGAAGGTGCAACAGGTCTACCAAAGACACTGCTTACACTACGGTTGTCCGCCCTATTCTGGAGTACTGCTGTGCTGTGTGGAATCCGCATCAGGTGGGACTGACGGATGACATGGAAAATGTACAAAGAAGGGCAGCTCGTTTTGTTTCATCGCGAAATAGGGGAGATAGTGTCACAGACATGATACGTGAATTGGAGTGGCAATCATTAAAACAAAGGCGTTATTCGTTGCGACAAGATCTTCTCATGAAATTTCAATCACCAGTTTTCTTCTCCGATTGCGAAAAAATTCTGTTGGCACCCACCTACATAGGGAGAAATGATCATCACGATAAAATAAGAGAAATCAGGGCTCGCACGGAAAAATTTAAGTGCTCGTTTTTCCCGCGTGCTGTTCGAGAGTGGAACGATAGAGAGACAGCTTGAAGGTGGTTCATTGAACCCTCTGCCAGGCACTTTACTGTGAATAGCAGAGTAATCACGTAGATGTAGAATCAGTTCTATTCGCAAGACTTACCAATGTAGTGAAATATACCTGACACAAGTCAGGATATTTAGAGGATTCTCCGTGACAGTTTGAAATACGTCTGAAATTTGTTTTTCGTTGTATTTCCCGCTGTGTATATTACATGAAGAAAGTTCCTTTGTATTCTGGGCATGGTGTAAAAAAGAGTTATGTTTTAGGCATTTGCTTATAGATTATTATTGTTGTAATTATCTTATATTACAATAATGAGTTACTTATTTTCAGTTAACAAAATACACGTATTTGAAACAGTAAACCAGATAACAAAAAAAACCATGAATGTGAAACGCGAAACAACAATTTAAAACATAAAATAAATGTAAGAAACGTTAGTAATTAAAATAATAGTTAATGGTTAGAAATTAGTTACGCTGAAAATACTCCCTCAGCACTTTGTGTACACATTTTACAGAAATTGTGTTTGAGAAATCAGTTTTAATACATCGGGGTGAATGTGGCTTACAGGCTTCTTTAATTTATCGTGACAAATTAAAACACTTATAGCCGTGCTTATGATGTTACTTTATTTTGTTGCTGCCAGTTTCAGCGCTTCAGTGCGTCATCTTCATGCTGTTTCTGATGCAGTAAAGGTTGATATAAGCCCCATACATAACACACCAGTTGCCAGCGTTACAGGCTGTGCAGATAAATGTGTCAGCACTGCAACCATCAACTGCCAACTTTAATTTATGTTCTGCGAAAAGTTTTCATTTTCAAAAATGTGTTTCCAATTATTACAAAAGTTAGTAAACAGTTTTCATGAACATTAATTACATTTAAACTTTTACGTGAACAACATTTTTTATATGTCATCGTTTCGAAGATATTCCCACTAATTCTAAAATGTCAAATTATCTTGCGGAGTGTGTTTTGCCCCTCAAAAATAATATCGGACGCAACAAAGAAATGCGTACGCCATTATTTTGTCCCCCCCCCCCCCCCCCCGCACCCTAGACACCCGCCAAGTTTCATCAACTTTGTCACTTGGGGATGTTCCCTTGTAAGTATATATATATACATATTTGAAATGTAAACGCTTCGATTAAGCCTGCGTCTAAGTAGGTTAAAATTTTCTGGTTGTTGGGCTTCTCTCTAGTCATTATTCAATTAATTCGTAAACTAACAATCGTCTCGGAAAGCTGGCAATACGATGCTCTCGTTCTGTTAACGTCGAGAGTGCAGTACACATCACTGCTCAAAATACCCCTGTCAGAAGAATCTACAGGATTCACGTCAGGTGGTCTTGGATGGCATGGTGGAGGCCCTGATCGACCTACACCTCTTTCACCACATTGGCGCATTAGATGTCGCCTCACACCAGCAGTATCTTTCCTCTTCAGAATGAAATTCTAAACGTAATTGTATATTTACTTTTAGCCGACCTAATGAAGTTCCTCATTTCTGCGCGATTGCCTCTTCACAGATTTTGAAGACCGTGTTCACTGCAGAAAGATGGTTATTTCCTAAGCTTTACGACGAGTGCCTGTTTACAGCCGGAGTGCTATGGCAGACAGTAGATGATGAAGGAAGAAATCAGCCGTCACTCAAGAAGCTTCAGTTGGTAGAATGAGTGAGGACATAAACCGCGCCTTTCAATGAAGCTGCTTCCTAACCTCCTCGACATCTCACATTCATCGAAGGATTATGACTGCGTTGTATTGTGGTGACCAGATATGATGTCACGAGGGCTCCCGATAACTGTGAAATCGACATATTTATGGCGGTAGGGCTGAAGCAGATGTTTTGTGTAAAAAGGAATGGGTTTGTGTAATGTATGGTGCGGTGGTTAATCCCGTTATTCAAAGACCGCAAATACGAAGACTCGGTATTGAATTCTTTGTAGGTTCTGAGGTATTTTCTGCCACACATCGGTTAACGTGTTAAATTGTGGGTCATCAGGTACCCGGCTGGATAAGGCGGTCCGATGGTTGACAGAAGATAAGCTCTTAGTACGTCCATTAGGTCCAGTCGTAATAAGGCAATGCTGTCTTGAAACGGATCTTCGGGTCTATGATATTTATTTTCTGTATGAGAAAAGGATCGAATTGGTAGAGACTTGGTGTTAGAGGCTGGGTGGGAATGTCGTTGAGTAACCGGGTGGGAATGTCATTGAGTAACAACAGGAGCTGGAGTCTTCGTAAGATGACATTAGCAAATGGCCTTAACGGCAGTAACGTGAGCATATTGTAGGAATTTCTATAAATCAGAACAGAAAAAGTTTCGTCCTCCCACACTGACAGAGTAAGATGTTGATGTGGATTAGTAAAACGAGGGTGGATACGTGGTTGAAGATGAAGTGTGATATGTTGTAACCGATGCCGAAACGTAAGTCTGTAGTTCTTATTGCAACAGTTTAGGTCAGATAATATTTTTTAGTCTTCCATAGCTGCAACGCGTATGACATTGTACTATTATTAATAACATAAATTCGCCTACATGTTGTACATTCTGTTGCTGTTATGAGCGGCTCACAATGCGCTGTCGTGGAAACATGTCGTGTAAATGTATGGCGCTTCCCGCTATCGACCTACCGCCGCAAAAAGCTAAACACGAACGGTACAGTGCTGGCGGAATTTTCCTCTGTGCTGTTGTGCCGAAGCGTAATTTTTATTTTATTTTACTTTATCCGTAGAAACTTTTGTAAAAGCAAAAATAAGAGAAGCACTGGGCCGTTATTACGCTCTCTTGCCGGCTGGCCATAGCGATCGTGTATTGCAGACGCCACGCCCAGTACTTACTCGAGCGCCTGGCTGTTACACCAACTGCGCAAGCCATACCAGTGTCGCCGGGAGCTATCAGAGAAAAGCATCTAAGTAATTCTCAGGTGCCAGCTGCTTGTACTCCACTGAAAAATTCCTTAGCAGTACCATCTGATGTATACATTGTTAACGCATTCAAATTACATCCAGTGCTGAGCGGAAACATGCTGACCGTTGCCCACCGAGAATTCTATCCCGCCTGATGGCGTTCCGGGCACATTACATCTACATCTACAGTGTTTCTCTACAACTCACAATTAAGTGCCTGGCAGAGGGTTCATCGAGCCATTTCCATTCTACTTCTCTACCATTCCACTCTCGAATGGCGCGTGGGAAAAAGGATCACTTAAATCTTTCCGTTAATGTTCTGATTTCTCTTATTTTGTTATGATGATCATTTCTCCATACGTAGGTGGGTGTCAACGAAATATTTTCACATTCGGAAGAGAAAGTTGGTGATTGAAATTTCGTAAATAGTTCTCGTCGCAAAGAAAACCGCCTCGTTTCAACGACTGCCACCCCAACTCGCTTATCATATCAGTGTTACACTCGTCCCTATTGCGCAATATGACGAAACGAGCTCCCTTTCTTTGCACTTTTTCAATGTCCTCTGTCAATCCTACCTCGTAAGGATCCCATACCGCGCAGCAATATTCCAGCAGAGGACGGATATGTGTAATAGGCTGTCTCTTTAGTGGGTTTCTCGCATCTTGTATGTGTTCTGCCAACACAGTGCAGTCTTTGTTTCGCCTTCCCCGCAATATTTTGTATGTGGTCTTTAGAATTTAAGTTGCTCGTAATTGTAATTCCTAGGTATTTAGTCGAACTGAAAGCCCTTATATTTGTGCGATTTATCGTATAGCCAAAATTTATTGGATTTCTTTTAGTAACTGAAGTGTTGGCAGAAGAGCCAACACCGTGTTGCTAGAGGAGGCCGAAATGCACGCTTTTAAGCTCACGCAAACTGGCGTGAGGTCTGGAACAGTTAAGGGAATTTATAGTAGCAAATAAAGTACGTAGTTGATATAATACTTAACTTTAATCCATAAGTGGTGTACATCGGTTTGACGGTACAGGCATCACAAGTTATATATCTATTGATAATGGCGCCTTGCTAGGTCGTAGCAAACGACGTAGCTGAAGGCTATGCTAACTATCGTCTCGGCAAATGAGAGCGTATTTGTCAGTGAACCTTTCCTAGCAAAGTCGGCTGTACAACTGGGGCGAGTGCTAGTAAGTCTCTCTAGACCTGCCGTGTGGCGGCGCTCGGTCTGCAATCACTGACAGTGGCGACACGCGGGTCCGACGTATACTAACGGATCGCGGCCGATTTAAAGGCTACTACCTAGCAAGTGTGGTGTCTGGCGGTGACACCACAGTACCCATGTGGATGACCTCGCACTTTTCTTTGTTTAGTGCCAATTGCCACTTTTCGTACCATACAGAAATTCTCTCTAGATCATTTTGTAATTGGAACTGGTCGTCTGATTATTTTACTGGACGGTGAATTACAGCGTCATCTGCAAACAGTGTATGGGGACTGCTCAGATTATCACTTAGATCATTTATGTAAATCAGGAACAGCAGGGGGCCTATGACACTACCTTGCGGAACGCCAGATATAACTTCTATTCTACTCGATGATTTACCGTCTATCACTACGAACTGTGATCTCTCTGAGAGGAAATCACGAGTCCAGTAACACAACTGTGACGTTAGTCCACATGCACGCAATTTGTTTAATAGTTGCTTGTGAGGAACTGTATCAAAAGCCTTCTAGAAATCTAGGAATATAAAATCGACCTGAGATCCCTTATCGATGGCACTCATTACTTAATGGGAATAAGGAGCTAGCTGCGTTGCACAAGAACGATATTTTCTGAATCCGTGTTGGTTATGTATCAATAAGCCATTTTCTTCAAGGTGATTCATACTATTCGAGTACACTGTATGCTCCAAAATCCTACTGAAAATTGAGGTCGGGGATGTGGGTGTGCAATTGAATGGGTTACTCCTATTTCCTTCCTTGAATATTTCTGTGACCTGTTGTACTTTCCAATCTTTAGGAACATACCTTTCGTCAAGTGAGCGGTTGTATATGATTGCTAAGTAAGGAGCTATTGTGTCTACATAATCTGAAAGGAACCTGATTGGTATGCCATTTGGACCAGAAGTCTTGCCTTTCGTATGTGATTTGAGTTGTTTCGCAACACCTAAGATATCTACTTTTATGTCACTCATGCTAACAGCTGTTCTGGTTTCGAATTCTGGAATATTTACTTCGTCTTCTTTCGTGAAGGAATTGCGGAAAACTGTATTTAGTAACTCCGCTTTAGTGGCACCATCATCGGTAACATTTCCATCGCTATCGCGCACTTACGGTATTGACTGTTTTTTACCACTGGTGTACTTTCCATACTACCAGAATTTATTTGGGTTTTCTTCCATATTTTGAGACAATGTTTCATTGTGGAAACTATTAAAAGCATCTTGCATTGACGTCCGCAGTAAATTTTGAATTTCCGTGAAACTTAGCCAGTCTTGGGGTTTTTGCGTTCTTTTGAATTGGGCATGCTTTTTTCGTTCCTTCTGCAACAGTGTTCTGACGTGTTTTGTGTACCATGGTGGATCAGTCCCGTCCCTTATTAACTTATTAACATATGAATCTGTCTATTGCTGTCGATACTGTGTCTTTGAATTTGAGCCATATCTGGTCTACACTTACATAATTAGCTTGGAAGGAATGGAGCCTCTCTCTTAGAACGGCATCGAGCGAATTTTTATCTGCTGTTTTAAGTAGATATATTTTGCGTTTATTTTTAGTGGTTTTGGTTGACATAGTTTTGAACCTCGCTAAAATTATCTTGTGTTAAATGATCCCTGTATCCATCATGACGATCTCAATTTGCAACCATTTACAATTCATGTGGGCTCATGAACTAATTGTTCGAAGTAATTCTCAGAGAAATAATTTAGTACAAATTGGGAAGATGTTTTCTGTCTACCACCGGCTTTGAACATGTATTTTCGCCAACAAATCGAGGTTTGATTGAAGTCTCCACCAATTATAACTGTGTGAGTGGGGTACTTATTTGTAATGAGATTCAAGTTTTCTTTGAAAGGAAACTTCATAAGCGGACAAGAGACGATTTGGCAATCATTATAGCGACGATACATGCCACAAACGAGGGCGACTTTCATAACTGTCAGATTGTTATGACTCAGTACCTGGGAAATATCACCTCTGTTGCGAGAATCTATGGAAAGTGGTAGAAGGACGATAAAATCAGTCGCGGGTAGGCGACAAAGTATTGGACGTCGACGACATCACAGAACGTGGAGGTCGGAGACTCGTGCGCTCTGCGGTGACGATCTGTAGCAGATATGACGACACAGTGCAGTAACGGTACAGGTACAGTAGTTCCGCAGCACGCCGTTGAGCGCACGTTGTACAATGTGGGTCTCCACAGCGGATGACCGCTCCATATTTTCATGTTGACCCAAAGACAATATCAGTGACGACTGCATTCGGCACGGCATTATCGACGTAGGACCGTAGATCGATAGGCACGTGTTGCCTTGTCGTATGAACCATTTTCTTGTTACACAACATTGATAATCTTTTTCGGATATACCACCATCCAAGCGAACAGCTGCTGGAAACACGATCCGCAGCTTGGACACAGGCCTGTGCAGACAGTATATTTGTAATTTCTGACATTCACCTGGGCTTATTTGGGGCTTATGGTAGTAAGCGAAGGTATAGTTACAACTGTGCACTACGTGAACACGTTCCCGGACAACTAGCTTCGCTTCATGCTTGATGTCTTCCCCGGCGGTGATGGCATGCTCCATCATGATTTCTGTCCGTGTCCAAGGCCAGGATAGTGTTACAGTGGTTTCAGTAGTAGGATAGTGAACTGAAGTTGATGTATTGCTACCATTCTGACCTGATCTGAATTCGAAGGAATGCAGCTGTGACATTATCGGGAAGCAGATAAATGACCACAAGCGACCGACCCGTAATCTATGGAGATTGTGCGGCATGTGGGTAGCATTTGGCGCCACTGATCTACGGAACCCTATCTACAGTGCTGTCTTGCATTCTGAAGGTAGAAAAAAACGCTATTAAGCACATGGTTGTAATGGTAGTCTCATCGGAGTATATACGCACATAAACTTCTTTAATCATGACACCACTACAGCTTTGGGCCTCACCACTGACTGCAAGTCTTCCCAGGTGCATACTTCGATTCACTCTGGACGTCAACGGAACGAAGACAAGGTCGTCGTCAAATGGAGTTGTGTTGCCCTTAGACGGAATGTCAGAACAAAGCCAATATCCTTAGCCCATGTGACGTGTGGTGTAATTGTGCGTGTGTTGTGTTGTACAAGTTCATAAGGTTTTATGTAATGTAACATGGGGTTTTATTTAATCACTGCTTTTCCCAGCTAATGAACGTCATTTTGTTAAAGAAATCTCCACGTGGGAGCGTGTAGCAATATTGCCTGTCAAGCAGTGTAAATGTCACTAAGTTCATTCACTAAAGTAATCATTTATATCCAGCAAACAAGCTAAATGAATATAAGTAATCTGATCTAACGAAGATTAATGATTTTTGGTAATTTAAGTGCTGTTGGTTAAAAGACTCTTTGCTAGCTGCGGATCGTTTATCAAATTTAATGCTACTGTTATTCGAGGTGGCAACACTTTTCTTTAAGCAAAATGAACAGTTTTGTCACACAGTAACACACGTCCACAGCACTACTGTACTTTACTGTCAAAATATTTCATAAAAGTTGTTACGAAATTACCAGTTTTCATACATCAGCAGATAAGAATTTATGTCTAAGATACTGTTTGCATTCATAGAAGTTCAACGTATGCACAGTCTAACTGGAATTTTAGTACCTCAGAGTGCGCTCTGGCCACCAATATACAATTATTATCACAATTATAACCAACAACATTTCTGTCTGCATAGAAAATCAATTTAAAACTTCCGCTGCAATATTTCATTAATATGGCGGCTAGCATAAGACAATCACTTATCGATTCTGCTTCAGGCTGTTTTGTACTCATAATAAATTATATGTATTTGAAAATATTTCTAAGCTTTATAAGACACATTAATATTCACCATTTACCAATAAACTGCGCTGTAGATCAAATCAATAGCGCTAATGGCTGCTCTCTTTGGTACCTGAACAGAAAACTTAACATATATATAGGAGAATTAGACTGAAATAAAACTCCAAACAAAGAAGATTCGTTTCAATAACACACAAACTCTATCTGCAAATATCGGTTAGCAACATAATACAGTTTTTTACAGACCTCTGTGTTACGAGACATCAATCACATCTTATGAACGCATCAGTTCGAACAAGAAGGACGATTTTCCTACAAAACGCATACATAACAAAAGATTGAGATTTTCATTATCTTTTTACATGGGTATTGTCTGAGATATAATTTTTACAAAATATTAAATTATGTCGCTGACAATAATTATTATTTTATTAACGATAAAGTCCTTTTTATTAGTATTACGAGAATAGTATCAAATTTCAGTCAGATTCCACATACAATGCTGTCGTGAACGGTATTCTGAATAAAATAAAGACATGAATATTACGCCCAGTAAGAAATCTTGATACGAACTGTGAAACGATAGGTTTCGATATGGTGTCAAAATAAGGGAATTTGAGTGTGTTACTGGTGCTAGGAGAACTCATAACAGATATCCTCGACAAATGTTGTGTTTTTAACTTTCCACACTCCTGAGTAAAGTAAGAATAGGAAAAATCACCTCCACACAATTCTAAATCTGGACATTGATTCGCCCAAGAAAATGTACTCATGAAACACATCAAGCAACGTTCAGAAGATCTTTTTACCTTATCCATTGTCCTTTGTTTTCTTTTTAAGCATAAAATAACGTAAAAACACTACTTTTTTCCTGCGACAGAACTGACTTTCACATAGTTTTGAAAGTTCGTTAATCAAAAATTTTTCACCGAAGTGTTGAAATTTTGTTTATTGAAACCATTTTACCCTTTGACATGTTTGGCTACTTTGTGTGAGATCATTCACTGCAAAAACATCCACGTCCTCGTGTAACCCTCGGAAAGTGAATAAATTAAGGATTAAGGAGAACCCGCGACTGCAAGATTAGTGAGTTTAGAGATAACAATGTGAAAACTTTCTTCCAAAGAGTCCTTGAGACAATGTCTGTTCCGTTGCGTCGACGTTCTGTGCAAATGATACCGTTTGACATGCGCTGTAAAATGTTTTGGAGGTTCGTTCAGGTCCGTTCCATAACGTTCAGTGTCAGTCGATCATTGCTGACGGCTTTTATGACATAGTCATTAATCGTAGCCAGTCTCCCTAGTATGGTCATTCTAGCAAACTGTGACGTATAATAATGATCAAGCAGTTTCCAGTCTACAATTAGTTAACTCATCAGCGATTCCGCTCGTGGATCAATCTTTAGAAGCGTGGAGCGAGGTAATGGAATTTTTTTCGTGGGACGCGCCTGGAGGTGCTGCAAGCCGCCGCACAGATGCCGTCAGCGAGCCGGCGGTCGTAAAACCTCGAGGTGCGGGAACAGCGACGCGGTGTGACACGGGCTGCCAAGGTGTGGCGTTGCGTCTCTTATTTCGTCCGCTCTGCGGGGCTTATGAGCAGCCGGTTCTATGATGAGCTCCTCTGCAATGCAGTTTACATGCTGCTGGATGTACCTTTCCTCTTGTAACACCAAGAACTGTACTTTTCATTCAGTGTGTTCCGCATCAAAAGTTCACTATCGTTAGATGTTAAGTATCTAAACGAAAATACCTTAAACAGGGTTCCCAGTTACGATATTTACACTCGAGGTCTGAATTATAAATCGCCTTTGGCCACAATTTTTCGTCTTTTATTCAGTACACGATGCATTTCCGACCCTGTGGGTCCATCTTCAGGTGTAATTCGTTTTAATACATGCTGTATTTGTTCTCTCGAATGAGATGAAATGCATATTCCTGTCACGTAAAGGTTTGATGTTAGGTTACGAATTTCATAAGCGAAATATTTTCCGCGTCTGACTTACGAAATTCGTAACCTAACATCAAACCTTTTTCGTGACAGAAATATGCATTTCATTTTATTTAAGAAACAAATAAAGCATGTGTTAAAACGAATTACACCTGAAGATGGACCCACAGGGTCCGAAATGCATCGTGTACTGAATAAAAGACGAAAAATTGTGACCAAAGGCGTTTTTTAATTCAGACCTCGAGTGTATTGAGTACAATCACGTTTGAAGCTGCAAAATATGGATAAAATTAAAACGATATTTAGATTAATTACTTTATTCTGTTTGGGTAGAACAGCCGCGAAAAATTGAGTGAACGACACTATTTCTACGAGTCGTTTAGTTTAGATTAGCACTTCAGTCCAGCACTACTGGGAAGCACGTGCACGCTTAATATGGTAGATTTTATATATTTAGCGGATGTCGTAGCACAACACATGAATAAATTACGTATGACTTGAATACAACTCAGACATTAAGTTTTCAAGCAAAACATACAGATCACATAAAAAGGAAAAAGAATAGATATAAAAATACATAAAATATATGGGAACATAGCTATAGCGGAATGTCCATATTACTGATTACAGTCTTTCTGGTAGCGAGCAGGAACTGACAGCAGTCATCAATGAAAGCACACAACTGGCAATACTCAACTACATGTTATATGATTTTCCTAGCAGCTCAGCACTCACACTTTGGCCAAGCGACTTTTCTCATCTATACAACGAGTCACCTGATCTACCACAGTTTTCTAGTATATTATTTAGATTGGAACTGATTTTATGGGGCTTCTCGAATTCAGGTGTAGTGGTGGTGCGGCAAAGCATACACTACTCACCATTAACATTGCTACACCAAGAAGAAATACAGATGATAAACGGGTATTCATTGGACAAATATATTATACTAGAACTGACAAGTGATTCCATTTTCAAGCTATTTGGGTGCATAGATCCTGAGAAATCAGTACCCAGAACAACCACATCTGGCCGTAATAAGGGCCTTGATACGCCTGGGCATTGAGTCAAACTGTACAGGTACAGCAGCCCATGCAGGTTCAACACGATACCACAGTTCATCAAGAGTAGTGACTGGCGTATTGTGACGAGCCAGTTGCTCGGCCACCATTGACCAGACGTTTTCAATTGGTGAGAGATCTGGTGGTTGTGCTGGCCAGGGCAACAGTCGAACATTTTCTGTATCCAGAAAGGCCCGTACAGGACCTGCAACATGCGGTCGTGCATTAGATGCTGAAATGTAGGGTTTCGCGGGGATCGTATGAAGGGTACAGCCACGGGTGGTAACATATCTGAAATGTAACGTCCACTGTTCAAAGTGCCGTCAATGCGAACAAGAGGTGACCGAGACGTGAAACCAATGGCACCCCATACCATCACGCCTGGCGATACGCCAGTATGGCGGTGACAAATACACGCTTCCAATGTGCGTTCACTGCGATGTCCCCAAACACGGATGCGTCCATCATGATGCTATAAACAGAACCTGGATTCATCCGAAAAAATGGCGTTTGCCATTCGTGCACCCAGGTTCGTCGTTGAGTACACCATCGCAGGCGCTCCTGTCTGTGATGCAGCGTCAAGGGTAACCGCAGCCATGGTCTCCGGGCTGATAGTCCATGCTGCTGCAAACGTCGTAAACTGTTCGTGCAGATGGTTGTTGTGTTGCAAATGTCCCCATCTGTTGACTCAGGGATCGAGACGTGGCTGCACGATCCGTTACAGCCATACGAATAAGATGCCTGTCATCTCTACTGCTAGTGATACGAGGCCGTTGGGATCCAGCACGGCGTTCCGTATTACCCTCCTGAACCCTCTGATTCCTGCTAACAGTCATTGGATCTCCACCGTGGCGAGCAGCAATGTCGCGATACGATAAACCGCAATCGTGAGAGGCTACAATCCGACCTTTATCAAAGTCGGAAAAGTGATGGTACGCATTTCTCCTCCTTACACGAGGCATCACAACAACGTTTCACCAGGCAATGCCGGTCCGCTGCTGTATGTGTATGAGAAATCGGTTGGCAACTTTCCTCATGTCAGCACGTTTTAGGTGTCGCCACCGGCACCAACCTGGTGTGAATGATCTGAAAAGCTAATCATTTGCATATCACAGCATCTTCTTCCTTTCGGTTAAATTTCGCATCTGTAGCACATCATCTTCGTGGTGTAGCAATGTTAATGGTCAGTAGTGTACTTTCCCTGATTGCAGAAAGTGGACATGAACTGTAATGCCTAACTGAAGTGGTCGCCCTTAGTCCGACATCCTACCTTCGTGACCAACAGTACTAACTGGTAGTCCACTCTCGTATGGGCACCCGGTTAAGTGGTTGCATCACGGAGCTGGAGTATTTAATCGTCATGGTTGCTGTCGATCTATCACGACAGGACGTTTGCGTAGCTTTCAAGTGCAGAATCTGTAGCCTGTAGATTTAATACACAGCTCAGTGTGGAGGCTGAGAGTATCACACAGTCGATGCTCATTCGTATGTAGGAGTGGTCATAAAATTCTGTCTCCTCAAAATAATCAAGCTGCAGTCATAAAAACTTGGGATCGCCTTAGTCCTTTTCTAGATATTTACCCTTCGTTCATTTTTCTAAGTGATGGGTGACATGCTGACATTTTACCCAGCTGTAAAGGAAACGTTCCATCTCGAGAGGCACCTCATCGACGTTCTGGAAATGACAGGCACACAGTAGTTTTCTCAGGGTAAGCGCGTGCCTTGTCAGGATAATAAGGTGGATGAGACAAAATTTCGTAATTCAAATAAGCATCTTGTGTGAGTATTATAAGTAGAGTAAGCTGGGCGCTATCTTGGAGCAAAACTACCACATTGGATGGCATTCAGCGTTGCTTCGTCTTGACATCCTTGTCAGGAGATTTCGAAAGTTTGAGCTTTCACTGGTTTGCACTTTATGAGCATAGCTGACACCAGACCACAGCAGTCCTTACAAATACACAGCATCGCCTTTCCCATCGGTGGTAAGGTCTTCGTCTATGTCGGTTGCGGTGAATTCTCATCTTCCCACTGGCTGCTTTGCTCCATTATCTCCTGTCCACGGTGATAGACCGAGGACGCAACCATGGTTACTGCGCATCTGAGGAAATCATCTGGATTGGCCTGTCACAACTGAAAGGTTATCGCAGCTGACTGGAATGGCCGACCTTCTCGAACCGGTTTGAGCAGTTGCGGAATCCAGCGGGCGACAAACTATGAATGTTCAAAATGTCGTACAGATTGTTAAAAACTGATCCGTGACACTTTTTCCACTGCGTCGCGATTTTGGTACACCGGATTAGGAGCACCACGTTGTCCAGTTCTAATGCGATTCTTGGCTCGTCATAGAGAGATGGTGCGCCACTTTGTTCTCTATCATTCAATGTTCGTCCATGTTTTAAATGTTTGCGCTACATATCGTTGTTTCATATTATTGGAAATCGTTGTCGTAAAATTTCACGAATGCACCACTGACTGTTGCAACGGTGTTCTTCTTCAATTGGAGAAAAGGAGTTACTTCACCGTATTTCACTTCAGCAATGGACTGGGCCTTTACGTTTTGGTTCCTCTAGCGGTGTACTAACTTGCTACAGTACTGTGTCCCGGGTATTTCAGTGTGTACAAGAGCTGTAGACACACAGCAGGAAAGGAACAAAAAATTACGTTACTTTACTTTTTAGAAATGAGAATTCAAACTGTATGACTTTCCCTCGTAAGTGCTGGAGAATAGGTTATTACACATTTCTTAGTGGTATTCACTGATTTTTGATAACACTGTCCCATCCATTTGTGGTAACATTGCTCCACTCGACCCCCAACGTCTACCGCTTGCCAGTCTGTTCTACACCTCCGTAAAATGTTGCAACTATTTCGAAATTAAACTTTCTCCATTCACGAAGCACTTCATAAACAAAAGTAGTCGCCCCTTACACTGAATGCAAGTATTAGGATGAGAAATGAACAAACGTCATGAGAACTGCAACCTTTTTACTCGGCAAAATCATTCCTCAATTTTGAGTACATTAGTATTCGACTAAAGAAAGTGGAGTCAGGCGTCGGCGACTGCAAAAGTAACGTAACATCAGGGCTGATTAAGCAAAGGTTGAAATCCTTCGAAAAAGTTGTTATTTCTCAGTTGTAGCTGGTCATTAAGTAGGTTTTGTTTATGAAGCAACAGGTGTTTAAAGATTTGCAACTCCTCAAGGATGTCAAGCCTAGTGCCTTTAGCCTCGCAGTTTAATAGCTCTGTGTTATTTGGAGGATTGGGAGCATGGGCAAATTGAATAAGGTGCTCCGCAAAGAACATATACCCACGAAAAGTGGTGATGGCACGCGTGGCTCGACTTTTGTATATCTTCCCTTTATTAATGTATATTTTCACTATATTATTGTTTATCTTCACTTTATTACGTAACTGAACCGTTTGACGTTAACTGCAATTTCATTTTCAATTAACAAACAATGTTTTTAGATAGGTTTTGAGCAATGTAAACATAAGGCACACGAAAAAACAACGTAAGACATTTGATTGCCAAATATTACTGTATTATTCCCAAACACAAAGTCACCACAGTTTCTGTTAAAAAATCTGTCTCCCCTGTTAACAGTGTAATTACGAAACAAATTGTCAGTGGCTTACCTTTGCAGACGCAGTGGAGTTGAGAATATTGTGCCATAACGCTTTATCAGTATCTTTACGTCTCATATTATTTAGACAGAACAAAAACGACATACGTATGGTCTACCTTTTTCAACCATTCTTAAACAAGTTATGGCGCAGTTATTGCAGAACTATAACTTTGCCTGGTAATATTCTGCATCCGCGGCTACTTTTTACACGAGTTTACTTATTACTGTAAAAATGCCAATTATCACACTCCTCCATTATTACACCATTATTAGCACAAAACATGAAAATCTTGTTGAGTGCACTATTATATGAACCGTACTCAGCCACTGCTTGCTGGCTACTCCCTCTACTTCTGTCTGCCGCACTGCTCTTTCGAAAGAAAAGTGGCACTAGAAAACGGAAAAGTCAAGGTCGCCTGTTAACCCTAAAGTTGCTCTGTCGCTGGGCCGGCTCACTGCGTATTTTGCCAGTACAAAAGGCGTTCCATAAACGGAAGCGACAACGGAACGGTAAGAGCATGGCAGTTAACAGGCGTAGTGGCTCCCCTATTTCCGTAACTGGATTTCGCTCCTTTCTTTTAATACATTTTTCATTTCTCATGAAGAGAACAGACGTACACAATTATGTATCAGCATAACAATAAAATTTTCAAATGTGTGTGAAATCCTATGGTACTTAACTGCTAAGGTCATCAGTCCCTAAGCTTATACACTAATTAACCTAAATTAACCTGAGGACAAACACACACACCCATGTCCGAGGGAGGACTCGAACCTCAGCATAACAGCGTAATAAAGCGATCAACTGATAATTACAAACTATTTAAGCTATTACCTTAGGACATCTCACTCTCTCTTTCTCTCTCGGTATCAGCTACCATGAAATAACCATCAATAAGTTATTTATGATACTGATAACACTGACGAAGTAAATTAGTTCTGTTCCTTTACAAAAAGAAGGTAGTCTTGTACACTGAGTGCAAAATAACACGAGAGAGACGAAGCAAGAATGATATAAGAAGCATACAGAGAGCGTATGCGTTGATGGAGATTGCCTACGAGAATCAAGAAAAGGCCTTAATGTGTGAAAGGTATCTCTACTAATGGACATAAGGAGCACAATGCTGCATGGAGATAAATTTTTTATTGTGGGAAATCTAGAAAAGAAGAGATGGGAGGTATCTGAGCTGTTGTCTTACAAAAGTTGAAAATTTTGTGGACTGACGAGATAACAAATTGAGGCGGTCTTCTAATGAGTGGCGAGGAAACCAGTAAGCACTATAATTTTTCCTGGAAATATCTTGCATCCGCGGCTACTGTTCGCATGAGATTACTTATTGCTGCAAGAAAGTCAGGGAATGACTTCCATGAAACAACAAAGAACTGTCGACAGTAAAAATTCTAGGGCTGGACTTAGCAATATATTGGCAAACAGTTGAGCACGCAAGATGAAAGTGCTCTTCTTGGATGAAGAATTTGGCAGAGGAGAGTGAGTATCGGGGGGCGGGGCTACATTAAACTAAATTATTGGTGACTAAAAACAAAGTAATGATATTTATTTTCAGAATTCTGTTGATATCATGTGTGCTCAATAGTCTCTAACTGAGTGAAAACTAAATTTCGTTCATCCCTGGGGAGTATTTATCGTGCTGTGTCTGTTATTCATGACAAGTAAGAACTGAGTGTCAAATATTGAAAAGAGTGAAGAATGGATGATCCGAGGTTAAAGTCCTGACGACGACGATGTGGCTAGAACCGGAGCACACGTTCACAAAGTTCGTTGATCGAAGAAGGAAACTTGTCATGTCCTTTCCAAAGGCGCCGATTAATCAAAATCTACGTACGACTACTCTGGAATTCAAACTTAAGTGCTTGTCAGAGGATTCACAGAACAACTTTCAGGTTATTTCTCGACCGTTCCACTCTCCAACAGCACGTCGGAAAAATGAACGCCTAAATCTTTTTATGCAAGCTCTGTTGTCTCCTCTTTCATTTCAGTCCTCGATTCTTCTTATGTAGGTGTGATACAAGGAAATATTTTCAGATTCGCAGGGGAAAGTTTGAAATTTACAAGTTCTCTCTGCAACGAAAAAATCTTTGCTTTAATGATTGTCAGCCGACACGTGTATTATACCTGTGACACTCTCTTCCCTAATAAGTGAGAACACAACACGAAACGCTATTCTTTGAACTTGTTCGATGTCCTCTCTCAATCCAGTCGGGTTATGATCCCACACACATCATCAGTACTTCACAAGAGCAGTGCCGGCAGTCACATTTAGTACATTTGTTGCATCTTCTAAGTGTTCTGAAAATAAAACACAGACTCTCGTTTCCCTTCCGCTCATTTTCTCGATAATGGTTCCAATTTAAATTGTTTGTAATTTTATTACCTAGGTATTTAGTTGAATCGTTAACATTTAAATTTGTATGATTTACTGTGTAACCGAAATTTAAGGAAATATATTTAGTACTCAAGTGGAGAACGTAACGCTTTTCATTGCTCAGGGTCGAATGCCACTTTTCACATCCTGGAGATATCCCGTGTAAATTATTTTCAGTCCGTATTGATCTTCTGACGACTTTACTACACGCTAAATGGCAGCGTTATCTCCAAATCATATAAGAGGGAGGCTCAGATTGTCTCCTAAATCTTTTATGTAGGCTAGAAATAGCAGAAGGCGCATAAAACTTCCTTGGGGGTACGCCAGATATCACTTCTCCTCGATGACTTCCCATCACTTACTACGAACTGTGTCCTTTCTGGTAGAAAATCACGATACCATTGTTCAAGTGAAACGGCATTCCATAGACAAGCGCTTTGAAGACATTTGAGAGGAACGGTGTCAGTTTACTGGAAACTGGACCACACGTCTTAAAGAACTGCAGTGTTCAAACCAACTTTCGCCTTGCGTACAGCTTCAAGTTCTGTTACCATGGTGAAATCAACTACCTCCTCTTTCTGAAACTTTCTAGTATAACTATCTCCCAAAGGAACGCTGTCACTTTTCTTCCTTTCGTCAGTGGAGTCAAATGTAAAGTGTTGATTTCAAATGTTCATAAGATCCTGCATGGCGTATCCTTCATTTAAACAACTACCCAAATATTACAATATTAATGTACTCCCCTGGAGCCCTTGCTAAGTACCTGTATAAATTATTACCAGTTCCGGAAGTTCCAATACCACTAGCGTGAGGAGTACATGATTATTTCAGTTCCCATCTTCTTTGGAAATCAATGACTCACTAGAAGCACTCACGACCAGGAAAAGAATCTGGGGGTATGAACATGGAGCCAATTGAAGTGGAAGGCTCACATAAAAATAATCGCAGGAAAGGCAGATACCAAGTTGAGATGCAGTGGAAGAATGCATTGGAAGTGTAGTCGACGAAAGAAGTAGCTTGCAAGACACACATTCGACCGACACTTGAGTAGTGCTCAGGAGCGTGGCTCCATTACGAAATTGTGTTGATAGAGAAAATAGACAAGACTGAAAGACAAGCAGCCTGTTTCGTCGCAGTTTCGTATAGTAATCGTGAAAACGTATGGGAAGTGCTCATCCGACTCTAGGGCAGACTGGATCGAGGAGTGGTTTACTGTTAAAAACCCGAGAACGTAAGTACCTTTAAGAGTTAACTAGTAGGCCTACACGTAAGGCTCGCGAAAAGCCTATACAGTAATATCAGAGCGGTTAGAGCTTTCATGGAGGCTTACCAACTTTAGATCGTTTCACGTTTCATTCGTAAATGGAACGGTAATGGACGTATTTCTTATTTTAATTTTATTTTTTATCTTTTTTTGTGGTAACCGGGAGTGAGGAGAGATGGTGGAGGAAGTTGGAGAAGTTACAGGTTTCTTCTTACCAACCAACAGGAGAGGTTCGCGTCCTGTAATTTAAATTACCAAAGCATTTCTGCTGAACGTAATATGCCGTTTACTCCTCCCTTTGCAGTTAACAAACACAAAAAAGTCATAAGGGAAAATAAAAGTTTAGTAACGCCTTTAGCATGAAGGCACGGAGGAAATTGGCCTACCAGAACTGTGTGCATTATCTTAAAGATAGCTCCTAGCTCTCGCTAAACAGTCCCTACCAATTTAGACAAAAGAATTCACGGGAGCACACACACACACACACACACACACACACACACATTTTAGAAGAAACACAGAAAGAACGACATTGCACTACAACAGCTATTGAACTGAAATCTGGTTTCGCAGGACAGAGATGATCAGCTTGTGGTTGCGGAAAGGGGCCAAAATCAGTTACTGTTAGTTGCACCAAACAGACAAACTTTATTTTACTAAAGACACTTAATCACACATGCCCTTAAAAGGATTCAAAACAATACGGCTGAAGGCCCGAACACAAGTTATTAAAATTGCTTTCAGGAATACAATCTGCTTAAGGCCTTAGATTAAAAAAAGGGGAAAAATTTTACATAAATACTCGGCTGAAGGCCACACACTGGACATAGAGCAAAACTTTCTTAAAAATTAGTTCAAACAAAGAATCTTCAGACTTTTAATTTAAGGCTGCTGAAGGCCTTATCTTAAAGAAATATTTCGCGTAAAAGCTCGGCTGAAGGCCATTTACTGAACATTTAACAACTAAAGGCTTCAGGCCTGGAAAATAAAGATTTCATATGGAGCAAAATCTCCATTTTAAAATTAGTTTTAAGCAAATCAATCTTTAAATCTTAGTTTAAGTCGGCTGAAGGCCTTATTTTAAAATTAGAACAAACTAAATTAATAGGTGGCTGAAGGCCTCGCACAGTACTTGAGACAAAAATCACAATATAAAAACAATATAACAATGGTGCTCAAAATTGCTCGAAGGGTCGTCCTGAGGAGGTAACTCTAACTCTTTCTTCTGTGGGTAGTGAGAATGGCGCCATTTCATCGACTGTCGTTTTGTTTCGGGCTCAAAATGGTGAACCCGGGTTTCATCACCAGTCACAATCCGGGAGAAGAAGGCCAACCCATCTGTTTCAAAGTGTTGCCACAATCAAGGCAAATGTTTTTCTGTGCGATTTGTGATTCTGATGACTTCACCCTCCATGCCCAGCGGCTAACTGTACTTCTGTTGATCGCAGGTGCTCCATACACTTTGCATAAGCGTTAGTGAATAATCCGCACGGTTTCTTTCTCTGCAGTGAGAAATTCAATGACGGCACGTTGCTTGTAACGTACATCACCTTTAGACGCCATTTTGAAGTTGTCCTGCAGCTACGCTCTCTGTCGAAATTGACGGAAACTTAGCGCGCTCATTCAGGAGACTTCAAATAATACGTATATAACGTTTCTCATTTGTAGCATTGTTTTCGGCTGAGACAAAAAAATGCGGTGCGCTACTTTCTGGGCAACCCTCGTAGTAAACGTAGGCTCCAAAATGCATACCTTAAGAACTATGAAAGAGCACGTTTCATCTTCTTTACTGTGAAACACATCTCGTCAACAGCAAGCTCTTGTTTTGGGACCAGGTAGTGTGAACCAAAAGAAAAGTCCAGTGAATAAAAGCTCTAGGATGTTTCCTTTAAGAGATACGAGCACTTGCACATCTTCGCCGCTGTCAGTTACATTTTAATGAACAACTGCTCACAGCTCTTAAGGTATGCATTTTAGAGCCCATGCTTACTGGCCTGTTTTTCTTGTTTAGGTGTAAGGAACCTGTCCTAAAACTCTGTAATGGTAATGTAGTTGCACCCTGTCTAGACGCAGATGGAGGTAACTTTGCTTCCGTCAGTGATGCAAACATTCAAGTGTGCACTCTGCAAACTATTGCTGTCAGCCGTAGTTTACAACGCTGCCTTGTGAATTAGTCGAGAGCAGAGGTGCGCGGTGGCGAGACCGGAACAGCCGCTTCGTAAGCGGCAAGTGGTCGCTTGAGCAGGTCGCTGCTCTGCCGGGGACAGCACAGTTGCCGGTCGAAGGACCTGCGCGCCGCGCAGCGGGGCTGTGGGTCAAGGCCGCCTCCAGCACCCGCTGTGTGACCCGCCATGTCGAGCCGGCGTGTTCTTTTTCCGCTTCTTTGTACTGCCCTCCCACTACCGGCCTTGCGTGCAGCTGTGAAAAATATACATTCTGGCAGCCACTTCGTTTCTGACACAGCGAAATTACCCACGTTCGGACGATTTACGTCTGGTAACTCGGCAGTCAGCAGCGGGAGGTCGACAGGGTCCTAAAATGGAGAGAAATCTGGCTTTGGCTCACGCAACAATGCACACTTGTGTGAAGTCTCCAGCTCCTTTTTTACCGGTGTGTGTGTGTGTGTGTGTGTGTGTGAGTGTGGGCTCGTGCACAGGCTTTCGCATTCTTCCTTGCTTCATTATAGCCGCATTGGATAAATACGACCTGACGCGCACACGCTTAAGCCGTCGGCACATGGACCGTGCATCCGAACGTTGAGCGTTGAGCGTGCCGAGTTTCTGACGTCACAGCATGGAATAGCACGCTCGGAACTCTTTCCGAACGTGCAGAGCAATATCTGACATGTCAGATATTCTGAGCGTGCGTCTGAGCGTTGACCAATGAGATGGCACAACTCCACCTACGTCACACGCACACCGGCTCCCTTCAGTACAGAGTTGTGAGGCGCCATATTGGAATTCATTTCAAGCCTATATGTATATATGCCGTTCCGAGCACCAGCAAATTGAGAATAACTGCAAAACCCATTGTTAACTGTGTGATTCGTTCCAATAAAATAATGAGAAACATCATAATCGTGGCAAAAGAGTTATTGTAACTTGCGTATAAAGAGAGTAGGCTATTTGAAGGCAGCGACACACTGAAGATCCATCCAAAACGCATTGTTCTTGGTACAATTTGTTATATTTAAATTTCAGTTAGTAACATATCTACGATTAAGGTTTCTAGCAAGCGGTAAGATACTATTATTAGAGACGAAAAATGAGATACTGGTTTAGCGTAATGAATAGCGTCACTGTCCTTACGTGATTTTTTTTGTTGGGGCGGTGGTTCGCGTCCTGACACAACCAATTTTTTTTCCTAACATTCGCTTTTTTATTAGCTTCTGATACTTTATTATTAGTTTAATATAAGTATAGACTATAATATCTGATGTTATATAAATACAAGTTCACCTTTTCTTGGCGTGACTTTGTTCGATTGGCTTAATCTAAAGAACATCTTGTGCTACTTCTATAAAGTTATTTTGTTCCTTCTTCTTTTACGCTTCATAATTCACATGTTGTAAAGATTCTGCTACTGGATAGGAACAGTGATCAAGTAAGACTGACCTTGGGGTTTTACTAAAACGTGGGAATGACGAAACAATGTTTATCTTATGCGAAGAAGTATTCCAAAATTGTAACGCATTGTTTGTAATGGAATTTTTATAAGCCTGTGTCCTTATTGATTAGACATGGCACTTTCCTTTTCGTGGACGATGGAAGAAATGTGCGTTTTAATAGAGCTAACGAGGGAATTTCACGCGCGCCCGTTGAGTAAACTGTGAGATTTACGAACTAGAAACATCCCTCAACTGTCGCTGGAGTGCGTTGCGATTGCGTATACCACGTTGGGGCCCACGTACCGTATGCACGAGTCGCATCGTTCCTGAGCGTTCAGCAGCACGTTGAAGTTGAGACGCTCAACGTTAATGTTCGACAGCACGGTCCGTGTGCCGACGGCTTTAGGAATAAAGTCGCCGGTACACGAACCGTGCTGTCGAACGTCAACGTTGAGCGTGCCGAGTTCAACGTGCTGCTGAACGCTCAGGAACGATGCGACTTGTGCATACGGTACGTGGGCCCCAACGTGGTATACGCAATCGCAACGCACTCCAGCGGCAGTTGTGGGAGGTTACTGTTCGTAAATCACAGTGTTTACTCAACAGGCTGCGTAAATTCCCATGTTAGCCTTATTAAAACGCACGTTTACCTCGTTTTCCATATCCTAGTCACGTTGTTCTATATGTAATATACACAAAAACTTCAATGTCGATGTACATGTTTTAAGACAAAAAGGAAAGTACCATATACAATCGAGAAGGACACAGGCTTATGAAAGTTCCATTACAAACAGTGTAGCACAAATTTGCAGTAGTTCTCCACATAAGATAAACGTTATTCTATCTTTCCCACACTTTGGTAAAACCCTAAGGTCATATTTACTTGATCATTGTTCCTACCCAGTAGCAGAATCTTTAAAAGACGTGAATTACGAAACTCAAAGGAAAAAGGAACAAAATATCTTAATACAAGTAGCGCAAGCTGTCCTGTAGATTAAACCAATCGAACAAACTCACTCCTCATAAAAAGGTGAACTTATATTTATATAACATCAAATATGTAGTATATACTTACATTAAACTACTAATAATGCATCAGAACCTATTAAATCCGCGAATGTAGAGAAAAAAAATATTTTGCGACATCGCGAGACAAGAACCATAGCTTCACCATCCAGCTGGTCGTGGATCATTGACGCTACTAACTGCTCTTTCTTTTTTTACTTTTTTATTTATTTATTTATTTATTTTTGTTAGAGTGATAACATTTCATGAATGACCAAATCTAACGCGTTACCACATGCTAAATGCTTTAATCGTAGCTATGTTACTTTCTGAAATTTAATTATGACGAATTGTACCGAGAACAATGGACTTTTGATGGATCCTTAGTGTGTCGCTACCTTCAAATCACATACTCTCATAATACGAAAGTTACAATAATTCTTATGCCACAAATATGACTTCTCATTATTTTGTTGCAACGAATCATACAGTTAACAGCGGGTTTTCTAGTGATTCTCAATTTGCTGGTGCTCAGAATCGGCATATATACGTATAGGCTTGAACTGAATGCCAATATGGCGCCCCACAGCTCTGTGTTGGAGGGAGACGGGTGCGTGTGACGTAGTTGGCGTTGTGCTGATTGGTCATTGCTCAGACGCACGCTGAGAATATCTGACATGCTAGATATTGCTCTGCACATTCGGAGACTCCCGAACGTGGTGTTCCACGCTGTGACGTCAGAAACTCTGCACGCTCAACGCTCAACGTTCGGATGTACGGTCCGTGTGCCGACGGCTTAAGGATTCAATCGACTTCTGTATGAACGAGGACAGAAACTTGCACTTATGATTAGAAAGTTTTAGTTAAAAATAATTTTACAAGGTTATATGGGCATTTTAGTATGTATTTCGTTTTACGTAATTTGTATTACTTATTATGTTTTGCTCACATCCATTTTGATCTATTTGTTTTACATAACTTCATATTAATTTACGCTCCTTATGGGTAGCATCCCATCAGGCCTCTACTCCCACAATAGCTCACATTGTGCTTTCCGGCCTGTCATAGTCGTACCTGTGTGGGCACTATAACGCACGTATTGTGCAGCACACAGCTGATACCGCGTTTGTATTTTTGCAGGTGAGGTCCTACGCTGTGCCGCTGCCGTGGTGTCTGCTGGTTTGCTTAGGGTAACGTACGGCTTTCTGAACCTTTTTTGAAATTTTATCATCTCCTTCATACACGGAGTGACATGTTGTAATCTCTGTCCTCTGTCCTTTAATTGGGTCCACTTCTCACTCTGTATGACTCGATGACGGACGGGTTTTACATGTAGTTACTTTTACATAAGTTTTCGAACACGTTTTGGTTATTTACTCACATAGATGTACAAGATAGGAATATGCCCCTTCCACTAATTGCTTTTAATGGATTGTTTTCTTGTTTTGTAGACAATCTGATGACGCCCCAAAAGGGTGAAACACATTATTGAAATTAAATAACTGTGCGACACAGACTTTTTATCAATTTGAACTGTTAATTCATTTGCACCCGTACATCAATTTCATGCGAATTTTACAAGTATGTTATCGATCAAATAGTTTTCAGTTTTCATTCACGAATGTCCAATGTTCCTATCACCAGAACCGCGACCAACATCCAGACTACAGTGAAGTTTCAATTACTCTTTTTCCAACCAGTCTGGAGTTGTCGCACTCGATGTTTTGCTTTGAGGTAGGGGAGGTTTCCACAAACAACTTGAGGGAAATGTAGTCACATATTATGAGATCAGGTGACTTTAGAGCCCAACGGTACAGATGCGAGATGCGTACGCCGCTTAGAACCCATTCATTGTCGAGACAAATCATTGCCAAGAAATGATGATGCATGCAAGTGCCATTGAGGGCATCCTCCATCCTGTGGAAAAATTTTTTAAAGCCATCACATTTGGCGTCGACTGTACTATTCATCGCAATACCGTCCATTGCAGTTTCGACCGTAGGCCATTTTCAAGTGGTTACACGTGCTGAAATCACGCCAGTAGGAGACATTAATTAAAATAAAAACCTTAACTTGGCATTAACAGGCCAGGAAGACCCAACGGTACCCACTGACCACCGTGTCATTCTCAGACAATCGTGAATGGATGCGGATATGGAGGGGCGTGTAGTCAAAAAATGGTTCAAATGGCTCTGAGCACTAAGGGACTTAACATCTGAGGTCATCAAACCCCTAGAACTTAGAATTACTTAAACCTAACTGACCTAAGGAGATCACACACATCCATGCCCGAGGCTGGATTGGAACCTGCGACCGTAGCGGTCGCGCGGATCCAGACGGAAGCGCCTAGAACCGCTCGGTGGACGTGTGGTCAGCACACCGCTCTTCCGGCCTTATGTCAGTTTACCAGACCGAGGGCTGAGTGCACCCCGCTTGCCAACAGCACTCGGCAGACAGGATGGTCACCCATCCAAGTGCTTGCCCAGCCCGACAGCGCTTAACTTCGGTTATCTGACGGTAACCGGTGTTACCACTGCGGTAATGCCATTGGCCGACATTAATAAATGCAATAAAATGTAGCGTGAGCCCCTAGGGCTCTTTTTCACACACACCACTGGTATGTGTCTCATTAGGTTCACGAAATTTTATCCCATACATCACACACCGATGGTGTATGCGACGAAGTGAAACTCGAGTCACAGAGGCTCATGTCATTTTTATCCATGTTACACACATCAACAACAGTGTTGCATCAACCCGACATGTCGTGCAGGAGCTTTGCTATTGAAACTTTTTCTGTGTCGGTCGGAAGGTCATCCCTGGCGTAGTTTGTAAAGATACAAACAGTTACCATAAGCGCCACGGGTAGAACGTCGCACTAGAATGAATTGCAGCATTTCAGTTGAAAGTAAAGCACCAATAGAGGAGTGTTAGAGGCATGTGCGGAACGGCAGAGTAAACATCCATCATGCCATGAAGCAGAATGCCGCGTGACCGATCATCGGGTCTGCATTACCACGTTACGGGCAGAAGTCTGGTCTGGTTCGAGGTGTGCTCCAGAGTCAAAGCCAATTCCTGTGGCTGTGGCATTGGGGCCAGATGACAGCAGTGTTGAGGATTGTTCTACGTACCGCATTATGTTTAAGCTCAGAATATGTTTTAAAATTTAGTATTTTATCCACCCTCAGCAATTGTAGTCGTATATAACGAAATTAAAAGCAACAAGGAAATTTACCAGAATGAGATTTTCACTCTGCAGAGGAGTGTGTGCTGATATGAAACTTTCCTGTCAGATTAAACCTGTGTGCCGGACCGGGACTCGAACTCGGGACCTTAGCCTTCCGCGGGCAAGTGCTCTAGCATCTGACCTACCCAAGCACGACTCACGCCCCGTCCTCGTAGATTTACTTCTGCCAGTATCTCGTCTCCTACCTTCCAAACTTTACAGAAGGCAAAGGTCCCGAGTTCGAGTCTCGGTCCGGCAGACAGTTTTAATTTGCCAGGAAAGTTTCATATCAGCACACATTCCGCTGCAGAGTGAAAATCTCATTCTGAAAATATCCCCCAGGCTGTGGTCAACCCATGTCTCTGCAATATCCTTTCTTTCAGGAGTGCTAGTTCTGCAAGGTTCGCAGGAGAGCTTCTGTAAAGTTTGGAAGGTAGGAGACGAGGTACTGGCAGAATGAAAGTTGTGAGGACGGGGCGTGGGTTGCGCTTGAGTATCTCAGTTGGTAGAGCACTTGCCCGCGAAAGGCAAAGGTACCGAGTTCGAGTCTCGGTCCGGTACACAGTTTTAATATGCCAGGAAAGTTACAAGGAAATTTAATTTCTTTACCGGTTTCGGATACCTGTGGCCCTTCTTCGGGAGATTATACCTGTCGCATTATTTGCGAGAGTCAATAGAAGATGGATACAGCGAAATGCCATAGTCAGGTGGTTCATAGTGTCTGTACGAAATGTTAAGATTCTACAGCAAACGGATGTCAAGGTTACCGGACGGTAATTTTGTGGATCAGATTTACTACCTTCTTGTAGACAAGTGCGACATGTGCTTCCTTCCAGCTGCTGAGCACAATTTTTTGTTCGAGGGATACGGGACGGACGATGGTTAACAGAGATGCTAACTCAACCGAGAACTGGGTATAGAATCTGATAGGGATTCCACGGCCCTGATGCTTTGAGCAGTTTCTTTGATTTCAGCTGTTTCTTAATGCTACTGATAATAATATCTATGTCAATCAACTTTTCAATGGTACGAGGATTATACTTCGGCAGTAATGCTGGGTTTTCCTTTGTAAAGGAACATTTTGAATCAGAGCTCCCTCGAAATCTTGGCGGCAAGAGCCGGCAGCCGTAAACACGGGCGACGAGACGTGGAACATTGCAGTCCGGCCAGGCCTCAGGAGTCCTGGTGGGGAAGAGAGAGAGAGAGAGAGAGAGAGAGAGAGAAAGAGACGGGCAGCCGGCCGCCTGCTGGACAGGCCGTTTGCCGCGAGGAATGCCCGCCCCTCCCACCAGAAAAGAACACGACGTGCTGCGCCTCGCTTAACGGCCACTGCCGACGTCCGCCAACCACTGTGTCGACCCGGAGAAGCTCTCCTTCTGCAATCCTGGGAATGTGGCAGCGGTGTCTGGACGCCACCTCGTGCGTGTCGGAATAGTCTCCTCTGGATGCCTTTCTATGATGGTACAGCGACGCACTTCTCTAGTGAAAAATCTGAAATCGCATTGTGTGCGCACAGTGATTCTGTAATCCAGTGAAGTATGGTATAATTCTGTTGACTTCTCTGCTTGTAAATCACAGACCGATTCCAAGCACTCTAACTGTAATTAATCCACTGCGTCAGACGACAGGCTCTTTGATAAGCATTGCATAAATTTTCGCGTGACAAAAGTTCGTGACACTCAGAAATTTTTGGCCGACAACGTAACGTTACTTGAAATTGTCTGTTTCGTTTCATATCAGTCTCTTTACTTGAATTGGCTTCATAAGCTTTCTTCAAGTAATTCAAGTCCTTTTTTTCAGTTGTTTTCTCTTTTAGAAATTATCTCCATAATTACTAACATTTACTGGAAGTGAGAACCACGCTTTTTTCGCAGTGACGTAATATGTTTTGGGTCCGATGGCTTCTGTGAACTAATGAACCAAAGTTCACGAGATGACTCCACAATTGCTTTTCGAAACTTCCTTTAAAAACGCGTTTTGAATCATGAGATATGTCACAGTCAATGCACTAGGTTAAATTATCTGTAAGTAATATGTTTCAAATGTAACTATATGGATCAAATGTCACTGTTTATACATTAGTCTTGAAACATGTACGTTTGAAATATGATTGATGACAGTAGTCTGAAACGCTACTGCTAGAATGCGGATGCCATGTGAAAGTGTATTTTCTTCGTCGCTTATGTGCTTGGCATTGTAGTAAACTTTTCTATGTGCGAGAATGTAAATTTAATAAATGTAAATTTAATATAGCTGCGAGAATTCAAACTGACAATAACTTTAAACCAAACCAAAACTGCATGAATTTACGTAACACAAAAACTGAAAAATAATGGTCCCTGTGCTTAATGAATGCTATCTCTGAAATATTAAAATTTTCTTCCTTTATCTGCGCAATGGTAATGCTCTTCGCACTGCTCTCTGTTAGCACTGCTCAGTTAGGAAACAGCTATTGTGCAAGGCTGTTCCTTAGCATACATTTTAACTAAATTGAATATGACTGAGACAATAACTTCTTGAGAAAAATAGTTAATCGAAAATGACATTATCTGGGGACTGGTATTCACTTGTGTTAAGTAACAATATGGTACTAACTTTACAACTTCTATTTTGGCTCTTTGAACAGTAATAACGCTCACAATTAACACACTCAATAAACTGATTATACATTAAAAATTAACTTAACAAAATCATTGGATGTGAGTGCTACATTGTCTCAATCATCGCTTATGAATACGGGCATTGCACCCGTAACAAAACAACTTTCTTTCCTTAATTATTTCCCACTTCTGTTGAGATTCCTTTTACAATTAGCAAACATCATAGTATCTTGCAAATAAAAAAATCAATACTGCACTTAGCACACATCAGATACAAATAATGGTTCAAATGGCTCTGAGCACTATGCGACTTAACTTCTGAGGTCATCAGTCCCCCAGAACTTAGAACTACTTAAACCTAACTAGCCTAAGGACATCACACACAGCCACGCACGAGGCAGGATTCGCACCTGCGACCGTAGCTATCGCGCGGTTCCAGACTGTAGCGCCTAGAAACGCTCGGCCACCACGGCCGGCCACATCAGGTACAACACGTCTTTATACTTGAGAGACCTCCATACGTCCCTCGGTCTAAAGTTACTCTAACACATTACCCATATCACCTTCAATCAGTGAACGCTGTTGAGCAGCAACGCCACTACACAATCGATACTACTCTTGACCGTCTCTTGTTCAAATTAATGTTTTCTAACAAAACTGGAATTAATTTGCCATCTGTAAGTACCTTTCACTCTCAATACCTGTCTGGTATTTTCGTTCTTGAACGCCTTTATCCTTCCTCCCCCATGTAATGCAGGTTCAGTTCACAATGTCTTGTAATAGGTTGTCCCATTTGAAACAAGGAACAAATAACTTGTTCAATGTAGTCTTAGCTCATTTGCACAGAAATAAGTCACTGTTCATGATCTGTAGAGAATATTCGTAGGCCACAGTCTGAAACCCAGTAGAAGGGTCTATTGGTCAATAACAATACTTGCCTGTAAGTATTTACGTAGCTCTACGAATGTCAGTCTTTGACTCAGGTCAATATACAAGACCTCTTCATATCATCACAATGTATTCTAGCTACCACTGCGTGAATATTGTTCTGTTCAATGAGTGACCTCGAGCAACGACGACTGCACCATTGACGGAATCCACACAAACGACAGCAGGTATGTCTAGGAAAATGGGATGGCAACTGCGTGAATGTCTGTCACGCGTTTCTGTATGATAAATTTTTGGAATACTCTGGAGAGGGTTCTGTGTACGTTCTATTACTTCAATAACCTTCAATGCGATAAGACATTCACTTCGCGGTGCATCGTTATCCACCATTTTCTCCTGCATGTCCGATATCATGAATTTGACGTTTAGATAACATTCTTCATAAGCATTCACTGACTCGGAACTTTCAACACATAGGCCTATATTATTTTTAGGGTAGTTAGTCTTCTTCATAGATGGAGTAAAAAAAATTGCCTTCGGTAGACCTCGGGGTTTAGAACGACTACGCACCGCTGTTACCATCTCTTTTCCCTCAAAATTTTAGTGCGTTTCAGCACGAGTAATTTCGAGAATATTTTGGAGACAGTGCTGAGTACGTTCTATCCCTTAAGACATCCTTTAACGTGATAAAATATTCACTTCGCAGTGCCCTTTTGTCGATTGATCAAATATGCTAAAGAAGGTACTGAACCATCATATCCCAAACTTGTGGTGAAAAACACCACGCCGGCCGGGGTGGCCGAGCAGTTCTAGGCGCTACAGTCTGGACCCGCGTGACCACTATGGTCGCAGGTTCGAATGTGTGTGATGTCCTTAGGTTAGTTATGTTTAAGTAGTTCTGAGTTCTTGGGGACTGATGACTTCAGCATTTAAGTCCCATAGTGCTCAGAGCCATTTGAACCATTTTTGAAAAATACCACAGTCGTCGTTACAAATAAATTTTTGCGCTGACGTTCCTGAGATGGAAAGCGACAACAGCTCTCAGTTCCTATGAAGAAAAATACAGCTTAACGAAAAACGATGCTTTTTTAAATTTGCATCGTACCGAAACCATGAAGTCGCTCACCAAATTCTACCATACTTAAAACATTAGTGTAGCTGACGGTCTTATTCCCAAACAACTATTCATATTATTGCTGTTTTAAAGAGGGAACATGAGGAAATACTTCCCATTGACAGGTAATTGGTAACTGGGTAAGAGTCCGTATAATCGTTGTTCAACACACAGCCTCTTACTTTGCAACATCATCTCGATTCCACAAGAATGGGCGCAGCTGAAAGGATATTGTTTTCAAGGGAGGAAAATATCCATTCAATGTGCGACGATAAATGCGCTTAATTTTTCAGAGACACGCAGAAAAAAAATATTTAAGTCCTGTCGGAGGTGCAGTTGATATATTTAATGCTACAGAAATTGATTTGTCCTCCTAACACCTTAACGTAGTGAGATCCCCAGAATTATGCTGTGTTCCTGGTAGAGTCACCCAACCCAGATTGGTGAGTAGGTGAGAGACTAGACAATGAGTAGTCTACCTAGGACAGTATATGGGCAGCAACCACATTGTCCATCAGCTAAGTCTCACATAGGGATGAACAACATATTCAAAGATTGTAAAATCAATGCAGGAGTGATTACGGAAACCAGACAGGAGTTGAATGGTACTAATTTATAATATACAATAATAGGAACCTATGCACCAGGGGAAGGAAAAACTAAAGAAACAGATCTCTGCTACCAAGAATTACAAAAACACATGAATAAAATAAAGAACACCGACTAATTAGGAACAAAGAGACAGAAGGAGTATTAGAAAGAAAAATAAAGCCTACAGGGAGTTCCTGCAGGAACGTACTGAGGGAGCTAAGAAAAATATAACAAAATCAGAAATGAAAACAAGAAAATAGTAAGACAGGCACACAGATCTTCACGAGTCACATTTGTAAACAGAGTAGAGCAGGACATTCACAAGGGACGGGAAGTGGCATGTAAGCTGCTCAGAGACCTAAAAGTAACAGAGACACAGAGAATATAAATATAATTCCTTCAGAAGACTAAATAAATCATTAAGAGAAATTATGATATAATCCAGATGCAGAGGCGTCAACAAAAGAAAAAGCAGAGGAAGGGACAGACCTAATAAATCTGACAAAATTAAAACAACCATGGATGAATATGAAAACGGAATAGTACCTGGACAAGGTGGGATCAATTCCGAACTGATATTATGTGGTGGAACATTTTTAGAATTCAGAGTGCTTTATCTCTGTAACTGAGTCGGCGTAGGCCTACATGCTATATACCAGAAGAATGGAGATGAACTAAACTTATTTGTGTTTGAAAAGGGAGTTAGAAGTCAAAACTAATTACAGGGGAGTCAGTATTCTGAATGCTTCTTACCACATCGACGGCAGACTATTAAGAGTCTTCGAAATATTTCTGATGCAATTTTACCAGAACAGCAAGCATGCTTTCGTAAAGGAAAAGCCTGTGCCAACGATATTTTCACTCTGCAACGAATAAGACAAAAAAGACGAGAATTATGTTTCGAAACACGCCAAGCGTTTACTGACTATGAAAAAAAAAACGTTTAGACGCATCCACAGAAAAGAGCTCTCATCAGTAACGAAGAAGAGAGGTTTCCCCCGGCGCCCGATAAAAATGTGCCAAGGTTTATATAAAAACACCAAAATAAGAATAGATACTGGCAAAGAGCTGCGACCGGGAACAGATATAAACCAGGGAGTAAGACAAGGCGGAATTACGTCACCAACACTGTCCAACATTTACATCGACGACCTCGTCAGGCAGTGGATGAAGGATGGAGTAGCTAAAGAACTGGAGCAGATAAATTACTAAATACGACACTTTTTTCGAAGAATTTGGTGAACATACAGGGAAATGAAGAGAATTACAAATAGCGCTCCATAAACAATTTAACCCTAAATTAATACTTTATGATTCAGCAACAACAACAACGACAACAGATGGCCTTTTAAGGGAAATACCCCATAAAGCACAAGACATTCATCACTAACATAATAATAGAACAGCTGTCCCATTTCCTGTACCCAGGATGCAACAAAATTTTTAAAGAAGAGAAAGACATAAAAAAAAATTAATATCTATCAACATATATGTGGCGCTATAACATTAAAGGGTAAGACTAGAAGAAAAACCCAAAGTATATTTTTTAAAGTCGCGGCAGTACGTACCGTACTACATAGGGGCAGAAAGTTGGACATTAAGATCCAATGACATAAGACAGCCTAAAACATCAGAAATGAAGTTCCTTAGGTCACTGAAAGGCTGCACAAGATTTTAAAAAAAATAAGTAATGAAGAACTGGGAAGAACTGGGGGTACAGACATTCACTGAAAAGGCAGTCTAACGAAAGCGTCTTTGGAAAGGGCATCTCACCTCGGGATATCAACAAGCGATGGAATTCGATGACAAGCGATGGAATACAATCCTACCGGAAGAAGGACTTTGGAAAGGGCAAGAAAGAGATGGTGAGGCCGTCGCAGGCCATAAAGCCTAATCCTGGATTCTCTGTTGGTCCATTACGGCCAGGGGACATCGGCTGGTAGGTATTTTTCAATTCAATGAACTTTACCAACAGCCGCAAGCTTCAAGATATTTTATTTTATTCTGAAAGCAACCAGTTTCGGCAATTCATTTTGCCATCTTCAGGCCCATACCCTTTTTTCAAATGAACGAACTTATCGTATCGCGCCATAAAACTGGATATCGTGAATTCCAATCGGTGTGCAGCTGGTTCATACGAAAGCGGCACAATGATTGGAATTCACGATATCCAGTTTTATGGCGCGATACGATAAGTTCGTTGATTTGAAAAAAGCCTATGGGGACTGAAGATGTCAAAATGAATTGCCGAAACTGGTTGCTTTCAGAATAAAATAAAATATCTTGAAGCGTACGGCTGGTGGTAAAGTTTATTGAATTGAAAAATAATCCTGGATTGTCTGAGGAACAGGAATTTGATTTGCAAAGCTAAAAGAGATGTTGTTATGAAAAACTTTCCTAAGGTCGTCCGCAATGGCACGGGAGATGTATTTTAGTCTGCAATAAGAAGCAATGAAAGTGGGGAAGAAAACCTGAAACGACGCGGATAAAGAAACGTTTGTGCACACAATGGGAAAGATAACATTAAGACGAATTTGTGATACGGAATATATGAAAAGACGATACAGAGATCGAATACGGTGGGATGTGAGATGCGGTATGTGAGATATGGAACAGACTGCAGGAGAAAAGAGGCCCGCAAATGCTTGGATCTGGGGCGCTGCGATACCTCGCATCGTTTCTCCAGCTGATCTAATGCCGCTCGCGAATATTGGTTTCGGTGTTAGCCAACGCCGCATCCAGACCGTTCTCTCATTTCCATGCAAACCTTTCTCAGGTTATTGTGCAGTACTTCTACACTTCTGCAGAGCCCCCTTCTGAATCTCTCGTCCACACTGTGGGATTAGCTTTAAGAGAACCTATGGATGTTCAAACAAGGCTAAAACGTCCAGAGTGCCATAATAGAAAATCAAAAAATAAAAGTGGTTTTGCTCTTCCTGAGACTAGGGGAAAAAGGTGGAGCATTTATTTCAGTAGTATGTAGGTCAGCAGTGTGCGATGAGGATTTGTTTTAGGAAAGCGAGAAGGGGTGTTGCTAGAAAACTTTCGGAACTAGCGGGATTTTAAAATTTGGCGTTTATCCAGGATTCAGGTAATATCTACATACGTCTCGCGTTTAACGTAAATATATACTTTAATCCATACTTATGCATAAGAGGATATAAATTCACATAGTGTATAGTATACTAGACTACACTGTAGTTAAAAAATGGTTCAAATGGCTCTGAGCACTATGGGACTTAACATCTGTGGTCGTCAGTCCCCTAGAACTTAGAACTACTTAAACCTAACTAACCTAAGGACATCACACACATCAATGCCCGAGGCAGGATTCGAACCTGAGACCGTAGCAGTCGCGCGGGTCCGGACTGAGCGCCTAGAACCGCTAGACCACCGCGGCCGGCAGACTGTAGTTAAGTCCACTGTGATTCTTATCTACACACAGGAATGAGTGACAACGTCGCCATACTAGTAGCTTACAGACAGGTAACATAACCACAATAACATTCCCTAATATTGCGAGAAGTTACTACTAACGGCTGAAACGGCCCCGAATTTCCGCAATGTGAACCGAATGAGATTGAACTGTTTGTTCGGACCATCTCGCCCTCCAAGTTACCTCCCTGTAGGCAACGATAAAATAAACCGCCAGTTCTCAAAGAATCATTTCGGTTGGCTTCAGAGCGGATTTTCGCCAGAAACAATCGTCCATCATTATAGTGTGCAGTTCTTACCGGAACATACAGCTAAGACCTGCGTAAATACAGTCCATCTCAAAGAAGATAACTGGCAAGCCGAGAGATATCGTGCGCTAGGTTACTGTTTGTAAGTGCTGAGGTAGCTGTTCGTGGATGACTTTTCTTCATATTTTTCTAGGACCTTATACAGCCAGAAAAAGATTCGATAGCCCAGTCGATCTTAAAGATGATGACAGGCCGAGAGGTATTTGGGGTCCATGTTACCGTTTTCTAGTTTACTGATGTAGCTACTTGTAGAAGACTTTCCTTGATCTGTTTCTGGGTACCATCCCTGCCAGAAAACGAGCAGGTAGTCTTTAGGTCACCCTTTTATGAACTGCGTTTCCGTTTGCTACTTCACCCTGGGACACACCTCTTTCTGTTCTAAGAGTGCCTCACCATCCCACTGATTCCACAAAATCACGATAGTGCGAGATAGAGTCACCCGTATTACCATCGTAGTTGTCAATATCGATACTTGAAGTATATTGAGTGAGTAGTGAACTGCTTATTAGTTTCGTATTTGGCTGCTTTTATTGACAAAGAAACAACTTATTTCCAATTGCTTTGGCTCACTAATATAGAAACGAACTACGCCCTATATCTGATGTGCTAAGACCGTCCTCCTAACTCAGTGATCATTGCTTTTGGCTGCTAAGTGGAGGTCTCGAGTACGATTCCCAGTGCTTTCAGGATTATTTCTTGATGGGAGAACTTGAATGAGGTGCACTCAAGATCGTGATGCCAACTGAGAAGCTACTTGTGTGAGAAGTAGTGTCTCCGAAGCCACGGGAGCCGACGGTGGCAACGAGAGTGGTGTGCTGATCCAACGTCCCTCAAAACAGCATCCGAAAGTTGGAAAGTTGCCATTGCCGGAGGGTGACACGGCGGTCGGTTGGGACCGGTTGGCTCGTATCTTGGCTTTGCTTTTGTGCACAAAAATATCTTGACTGCTCCCGTAAATGTTTTGACAGTTTAACCCAATTTTTCGTTACTTTCAACGGCAGTGAAGTAATGTAGTTACTGCTTGTTACTATTATGATCCTAAGATGGTATTGATCTCGCAGTTTAGCGACCTAAAACACTGATCATCATCATCACTTTGATCATTGAGCTGGGAAAACAAAAAGGAAGAATATGATGCAGTCTACATGTTTTCCTTCCGTCTCACGTTTGCAATCGGATTGAGAATAAACAGACGAAAGATGAATGAGAAGTAGTAGAAATGAGAGTAACGATAAAATTTAGTTCAAAAGTTGTGGTTCAAGAACTGTGCTTCCTTGGAAGAAAAATAACACTTGACGGACGAAGCGGGTAATCGGCAAAGGCGAAGAGAACACTAGGCCAAAATAAGTGTACTTGTATCAAATATAGGTCTCAATTTGAATAAGAAATTTCTGAGAATGTTCATTTGTAGCAAAGCGTTGTGTGATAATTAATCATGGAGTGCGTTAAAAACGGAAAATCAATGAATCGAAGCGTCTGAGATGTTGATATTCTGGTGGATTGATGAGATCAGAAATGAAGTAGTTCTCTGCAGAATCGGCGAAGAACGAAACATTTGGAGCACACTGAAAGGAGAAAGGGGCAGGATGATAGTATATGTGTTAAAACATCAGGGAAAATCTTTTATGGTGCTGTTGGGGGCTGTAGTGAGGACAGAGTGTAGAGGAAGACAGTGATTGGACTAGATCCGAGATATAAGTGAAGAGATGAAGAGGATGGCACAAGAAAGGAATTCGTGGCAGACCACATCAAACCAGTCAGAAGACTGATTCTGAAAAGTAATAAGAAGAATTATTTGTAGGAACTCCTCATCGACTCTCAAGAAGTGTATGTTGTTGAAACTTGTACAGTTTTCTCAATGTTAGTCCAGGTGCGTAAAGGCATTATGAAACAATCTTTTAACCACTGCCTATTTGATATGATATTAATAGAGCTGACTGGCCTCTTTCCTATCAGTACATGAAAATTTAAGATATGTGGTTATGGAAACCAGGTTTAGCTGAAAATTGAGTGGACTGGTAACATAGGAAACGAGAAGAAATGGTGATGAGAAGAACACGGAGAAAACATTGACGATAAGTCGGTATTCAAGACTTCCTTGCAGATGGAACTCCCCCAAGAAAGTGTGATAACACAGTTAGCGTTTACAATGTACATAAATGATCTAGTACAAAGCGTCGGAAGATCTTTTAAGGCTTTTTACAGATGCTTCGGATGACTAGATAGCAGTACCAGAGGATACGAATACCAGAGGATTGCCGAATGGTGCATTATCTGGCAGTTGGCCACGAACATGAATAAATGTAAAATATCGCCCACACATAGGAAAATAAATCCACTACTATGCAGGTACACTATTGACGACAAATTGCTGGAAACCGAATCCACCGTAAAATATCTAGGCGTATCCATCAGGAGCGAAATTAAGTGGAATGACCGCATGAAACAAATATTAGGAAAAGCAAGGGTGTGATTGAGATCGTTGAAAGAATATTAAGAGAATGTAATTTATCCACCACAGAAGTGGCTTAAAAGGTGCCGATTCTTGAATATTGTTCATCAATCTGGGACCTTTGTTGATAGGAAAGATAGAATAGATAGAGAAGATTCAACGAAGAGCGGAGTGTTTTGTCACGGGATCATTAGGTCGCGCGACAGCGTTACAGAGATGCGCAACAAACTTCATTAGCAGACGGTACAAAAGAGGCGCTGTGCATTATGGAGAGGATTACTATATAAATTTCGAGAGAAGAGTCGGACAGCATACTACGTCCTCCCCTCCCACATACATCTCACGAGATGGCCACGACTAGAAAATTCGAGAAATTAGACCTAATAGAGAGGACTACCTACAATTATTCTTCCACGCGGCGATGGCGAACAGAACAAGAGGGGGGGGGGGGGGAGAGGTGAATTAGTTAGTGATACCAGAAGTATCCTCTACTGTGCACCGTCGGGTGGCCGTTTCGAATCTTAATGTAGGTTTTGGGACATGATGATAGGAAATGTGTTAAGAAATCAGGGAATAACTTCCGTGGCATTGAGGGAAGCCGTAGAGGACAGAAACCGTTCGTGTCGACAGATACTGCAATACATCCTACAACTAACTAACGCCACTGCATGTCACACTCAGAGGGAAATGAGGTAATGAGGTTGGCATAGAAGAGAAAGTCGTAGCTGACAGTATTAAACCAATTAAATTGACGGCTCAGTCATGGGTATCACTCATGATGACGGAACATGCTTACGCTCTATAACACTGGGCTTGCGTTATGACTGGGTCAGTGAGTCAGTTTCATTTTCCGTGGATCACTTGTACAATTAAGCGTAGTGATGTGGGACGAGTTATTTTACACTAACATCACATATTCATGTGTAAATATGGCTACATGCTGACCATTTACAAGTCTTTCCTTTAGTTTTTATTTTATTTTTCATTGCTTTGAATGTCCAACACGTTTTCTACATTACAAAAACAGAAAATCTTCTACAGCTGAGAAAGAGTTATCAAGTAGAAACTTCTCCTGCATTTTCGAATTAAACTTTGCTGTGTATACGACACTTTATATCATTGGGTAGATGATCAAAACGTTTTATGACAGTATTGTGTGTCCCTTTTTTGCGCTAAAGACCGATGTGGAATGAAGGAAACTGGTGTAGTCTCGTGGAGACAAAAAGCTTTATTCTTCAATGAGATTTCTCAAGGTATGACGTTTCGCTGAGTCACCCTTATGCAAGCTGCCTGCTATAGTAGCCGAAACGTCAACACTCATATCACATATTACGTGGTCACACGGACAGAGACAACGAGCACCTGCCACGAAAGCTTACGCTAGTACACCTTGCATATTCTCTCCCAGAAACAGTTCTCGAGATTAACCATTGCTAACGCGTTGCTTTCAGTAACTAAATCTCACTAACGAAACGACTATCATGCATTCTAACCAATGACAATCGCGACTACCTGCCAACTTTCGTTTTCCTTTCTGGAGACCGGCAGGATTTAGGGCCCTAAGAGAGAGGAATTGTGTGTCGGGCGTGGCCAGAGTTTGTGGCTTCCTAAGGCAAGGTAAGTGTCCGTGGAACGTGTCCCAGAGACACCGGCCTCTGCTTTGTGCTGAGAGGCATTCCTCGGTGTACCCGCGACGCCGTCAGGGCAACAGGCCACACAGCGCTCTGTACCCAGGGACCGAGAGAGGCTGCCGGTTACGTACTGGCGGGAATTCACCGTCTACGGCTCTCTCTACTATGTCAATCAGAATGTTTGTGGCCGTACGGTACTGTTTCGGTCTACGTCATTCGGCCTTGCTCATACCTGCTTCAAGAACTTCCTTGTGCATCGAGTGGCCACATCGTTATGCACTGCCCAGGAATGACATTAAAGAGCGTCTGCCAGTACCTGGTACACCCTAACAGCACCGGACAAAAATTTAATCATTCTCATCTTCATCTTAATAGTATTGCTGATACTATGTAACACCATCTCTAGCCTCGACAGTGTCCTTCCTTCAGCGCTAAAGACCGATGTGGAATGAAGGAAACTGGTGTAGTCTCGTGGAGACAAAAAGCTTTATTCTTCAATGAGATTTCTCAAGGTATGACGTTTCGCTGAGTCACCCTTATGCAAGCTGCCTGCTATAGTAGCCGAAACGTCAACACTCATATCACATATTACGTGGTCACACGGACAGAGACAACGAGCACCTGCCACGAAAGCTTACGCTAGTACACCTTGCATATTCTCTCCCAGAAACAGTTCTCGAGATTAACCATTGCTAACGCGTTGCTTTCAGTAACTAAATCTCACTAACGAAACGACTATCATGCATTCTAACCAATGACAATCGCGACTACCTGCCAACTTTCGTTTTCCTTTCTGGAGACCGGCAGGATTTAGGGCCCTAAGGGAGAGGAATTGTGTGTCGGGCGTGGCCAGAGTTTGTGGCTTCCTAAGGCAAGGTAAGTGTCCGTGGAACGTGTCCCAGAGACACCGGCCTCTGCTTTGTGCTGAGAGGCATTCCTCGGTGTACCCGCGACGCCGTCAGGGCAACAGGCCACACAGCGCTCTGTACCCAGGGACCGAGAGAGGCTGCCGGTTACGTACTGGCGGGAATTCACCGTCTACGGCTCTCTCTACTATGTCAATCAGAATGTTTGTGGCCGTACGGTACTGTTTCGGTCTACGTCATTCGGCCTTGCTCATACCTGCTTCAAGAACTTCCTTGTGCATCGAGTGGCCACATCGTTATGCACTGCCCAGGAATGACATTAAAGAGCGTCTGCCAGTACCTGGTACACCCTAACAGCACCGGACAAAAATTTAATCATTCTCATCTTCATCTTAATAGTATTGCTGATACTATGTAACACCATCTCTAGCCTCGACAGTGTCCTTCCTTCAGCGAGGAAAATTATTCGCATGCTTCTCAGGTATGCCACAGACTTAAAGCCACTTATTAATCAATAGAACGAAAAACCAGTCCAAGTTCCAAATATTTAATTTTTCATTCGATGACTAGTTTCGAGCCGAGATCCATTTTAAAATCAACGTAACAAAGTCGAAAATGGCATTTCCGAAGATAAATACAGATAACTGTGGTTGTTGTTGTGGTCTTCAGTCCTGAGACTGGTTTGATGCAGCTCTCCATGCTATCTATCCTGTGCAAGCTCCTTCATCTCCCAGTACCTACTGCAACCTACATCCTTCTGAATCTGCTTAGTGAATTCATCTCTTGGTCTCCCTCTACGATTTTTACCCTCCACGCTGCCCTCCAATACTAAATTGATGATCCCTTGATGCCTCAGAACATGTCCTACCAACCGATCCCTTCTTCTGGTCAAGTTGTGCCACAAACTTCTCTTCTCCCCAATTCCTATTCAATACTTCCTCATTAGTTATGTGATCTACCCATCTAATCTTCAGCATTCTTCTGTAGCACCACATTTCGAAAGCTTCTATTCTCTTCTTGTACAAACTATTTACCGTCCATGTTTCACTTCCATACATGGCTACACTCCATACAAATACTTTCAGAAATGACTTCCTGACACTGAAATCAATACTGGATGTTAACAAATTTCTCTTCTTCAGAAACGCTTTCCTTGCCATTGCCAGACTACATTTAATATCCTCTCTACTGTGACCATCATCAATTATTTTGCTCCCCAAATAGCAAACCTCCTTTACTACTTTAAGTGTCTCACTTCCTACTCTAATTCCCTCAGCATCACCCGACTTAATTCGACTACATTCCATTATCCTCGTTTTGCTTTTGTTGATGTTCATCTTATATCCTCCTTTCAAGACACTGTCCATTCCATTCAACTGCTCTTCCAAGTCCTTTGATGTCTCTGACAGAATTACAATGTCATCGGCGAACCTCAAAGTTTTTGTTTCTTCTCCATGGATTTTAATATCTACTCCGAATTTTTCTTTTGTTTCCTTTACTGCTTGCTCAATATACAGATCGAATAACATCGGGGAGAGGCTACAACCCTGTCTTACTCCCTTCCCAACCACTGCTTCCCTTTCATGTCCCTCGACTCTTATAACTGCCATCTGGTTTCTGTACAAATTGTAAATAGCCTTTCGCTCCCTGTATTTTACCCCTGCCACCTTTAGAATTTGAAAGAGAGTGTTCCAGTCAACATTGTCAAATGCTTTCTATAAGTCTACAAACGCTAGAAACATAGGTTTGCCTTTCCTTAATCTTTCTTCTAAGATAAGTCGTAGGGTCAGTATTGCCTCACGTGATACAGTACTTCTACGGAATCCAAACTGATCTTCCCCGAGGTCGGCTTCTACTAGTTTTTCCATTCGTCTGTAAAGAATTCGTGTTACTATTTTGCAGCGGTGGTTTATTAAACTGATTGTTCGGTAATTTTTACATCTGTCAACACCTGCTTTCTTTGGGATTGGAATTATTATATTCTTCTTGAAGTCTGAGGGTATTTCGCCTGTTTCATACATCTTGCCCACCAGATGGTAGAGTTTTGCCAGGACTGGCTCTCCCAAGGCCGTCAGTAGTTCCAATGGAATGTTGTCTACTCCGGGGGCCTTATTTCGACTCAGGTCTTTCAGTACTCTGTCAAACTCTTCACGCAGTATCGTATCTCCCATTTCATCTTCATCTACATCCTTTTCCATTTCTATAATATTGTCCTCAAGTACATCGCCCTTGTATAGACCGTCTATATACTCCTTCCACCTTTCTGCTTTCCCTTGTTTGCTTAGAACTGGATTTCCATCTGAGCTCTTGATATTCGTACAAGTGGTTCTCTTAATTCCAAAGGTCTCTTTAATTGTCCTGTAGGTAGTATCTATCTTACCCCTAGTCAGATAAGCCTCTACATTCTTACATTTGTCCTCTAGCCATCCCTGCTTAGCCATTTTGCACTTCCTGTCGATCTCATTTTTGAGACGTTTGTATTCCTTTATGCCTGCTTCATTTACTGCATTTTTATATTTTCTCCTTTCATCAATTAAATTAAGTATTTCTTCTGTTACCCAAGGATTTCTACTAGCCCTCGTCTTTTTACCTACTTGATCCTCTGCTGCCATCACTACTTCATCCCTCAAAGCTACCCATTCTTCTTCTACTTTATTTCTTTTCCCCATTCCTGTCAATTGTTCCCATACGCTCTCCCTGAAACTGTGTACAACCTCTGGTTCTTTCAGTTTATCCAGGTCCCATCTCCTTAAATTCCCACCTTTTTGTACTTTCTTCAGTTTTAATCTACAGTTCATAACCAATAGATTGTGGTCAGAGTCCACATCTGCCCCTGGAAATGTCTTACAATTTGAAACCTGGTTCCTAAATCTCTGTCTTACCATTATATAATCTATCTGATACCTTTTAGTATTTCCAGGGTTCTTCCATGTATACAACCTTCTTTCATGATTCTTAAACCAAGTGTTAGCTATGATTAAGTTGTGCTCTGTGCAAAATTCTACCAGGCAGCTTCCTCTTTCACTTCTTAGCCCCAATCCATATTCACATACTACGTTTCCTTCTCTCCCTTTTCCTACATTCGAATTCCATTCGACCATGACTATTAAATTTTCGTCTCCCTTCACTGTCTGAATAATTTCTTTTATTTTATCATACATTTCTTCAATTTCTTCGTCATCTGCAGAGCTAGTTGGCATATAAACTTGTACTGCTGTAGTAGGTGTGGGCTTCGTATCTATCTTGGCCACAATAGTGCGTTCACTATGCTGTTTGTAGTAGCTTACCCGCATTCCTATTTTCCTATTCATTATTAAACCTACTCCTGCATTACCCCTATTTGATTTTGTGTTTATAACCCTGTAGTCACCTGACCAGAAGTTTTGTTCCTCCTGCCACCGACCTTCACTAATTCCCACTATATCTAACTTTAACCTATCCATTTACCTTTTAAAATTTTCTAACGTACCTGCCCGATTAAGGGATCTGACATTCCACGCTCCGATCCGTAGAACGCCAGTTTTCTTTCTCCTGATAACGACATCCTCTTGAGTAGTCCCCGCCCGGAGATCCGAATGGGGGACTATTTTACCTCCGGAATATTTTACCCAAGAGGACGCCATCATCATTTAATCATACAGTAAAGCTGCATGCCCTCGGGAAAAATTACGGCCGTAGTTTCCCCTTGCTTTCAGCCGTTCGCAGTACCAGCACAGCAAGGTCGTTTTGGTTATTGTTACAAGGCCAGATCAGTCAATCATCCAGACTGTTGCCCTTGCAACTACTGAAAAGGCTGCTGCCCCTCTTCAGGAACCACACGTTTGTCTGGCCTCTCAACAGATACCCCTCCGTTGTGGTTGTACCTACGGTACGGCTATCTGTCTCGCTGAGGCACGCAAGCCTCCCCACCAACGGCAAGGTCCATGGTTCATGGGGGTGAGGGGGGGGGGGGGACAGATAACTGTATGCACTGTAAATGTACATTACACATTTTTTGACATCTTCTGAAACGCTGTTTTCGACTTTGTCATGTTGATTTGATAATGAGTCTCGTCCCGGAACTACTCATCGAATGAAAAATGAAATATTTGCAACCAGGACTCCTTTTTCGTTCTATTGATTAACAGAAGTTGTTGACCCAGATTACTCCAGCATGCTGGAAGTTTGTTCCCACTTGTTAGTGATTATATCCCCTAACTGGTGAGGGCTGATTGCTATGTTTGTTTCACCTGGTGTTCCAGAGAGATCCAGCCATTATCTAGGCGAATAAGATCAGGTCCACCAGTTGATATGTAAGGGTTTTTTTTTAAATACCGCTACCAGTCACACACTGTGTCAACTATTGTATTACATATTTATTTAGCTACATGTTTCCAGGGTTATACCTCATCTTCAGCCTAAACGACATTACAAAAACAACTTCGCAATAAGGTCGAACTGATGTTACATAGTCTTTTTTGAAAATGCTGTAGTCTTCTCTGTTCTTCTGGAGTGGCAGTCTCGTTGTGATGCGTTGAGGTGTTTCCATTTCCGTGGCTGTCTTGGTCACTGTTCACAAATTGTCACTAACGTAGCAGTAGCTTGGAAACACGATCGCAAACATTTCTGTAGTGCAGTGGACAAGATGGTCGTCGAAATACAGCTGGTTTCGATTTGACTATCGATTTGTCGATCTATGTGGTGTCAGATGTTTACATGTATTCTGCACGTCTTGTTATCGTATTACAGATGTAGGTTGACGAAATACACTACAAATTGAGCACTTGTTACAATGCTATTGAACACATCAGGATATAAACTATTTATTTTACATATTTCTAAGCTATTGCTGGGTCTAGAGTCAAACGACTGACGTATTATGTATCTTTCATTCTAGGAGTACAGTTTTGAAATTGGAAAAGAAATGTGGATTTTAGGAGACCGTCATTTCATTCAGGATTTCGTTATTCCCCACGTGGCCATGGATGAATATTTCCATTTCTTCAAATTTCTAAATTATGTAGTACTTTGAGATCGTTTCTGTTGTAACAATTTGTCCTGTTTCATTTATATGTTTCGCTCTAGCTGATTTATTCGGTTTTCCAAGTCTGAAACAGTCAATGTGTTCTTTAAAGCTCGTTTTAATATTTTTTCCCGTTTGGCCAATGTAATATTTGTTGCAATGTCTGCTTGTAATGTTATAAATTCCTGCTTTGTTAAGTTTCTATGTTGGATGTGATATGTCATGTATCAGTTTCTATTTTAAGTTGTTGTTGGTGGCAGAGGTGATCCTGATGTCTGTTTTTTTTTAAAGCAGCTTGGCTATTTTGTCTGATATGACACCTAAATATGATAACGTTATGTACTTGGGGTTTTGGATGTTGTGTGAGAAAGCTGTGTCACATTGTTTGTTGTTATCTTTAGCTGTTCGTTGTGATAGTGTTTCTATTTCATGTTCGTGATAGCCATTATTATGCGCAATGGAATCATTGCAGAAATTTTCATTAAGCACCTTGAAAATGAACTCCTCAACAACAAAGATATAATAACCCAGAAAATAGTGCACTACTGCAGATATGTTGATGACATTCATTGTATACAATGGAACTGATGAAGATATAGAAACTCTTGATACTGTCTAGTTTCTGTGGTGACTCGCCCACTGACGATGTGCAGCTTTATGTGCAAATGTCCACTGCAATCAGTTCTCTTTCAAATGTTGATTCCGAGATAGTTTAGAGCTGAGAACAGCAATTGAAGTCGGATTTGAAAGCGTTTGTTGCTGACAAAGCGCCACAGTCTTGTCCGGTTCCTATTGCATAAAACCTTCTTACAATTGCGGTTCTCAAGCCGCCAGATGGTATACTATTCCCTGTAGACAGTTTGGAGTAACCAGTTTGATACACCAACAGACTGGCTATTTCACTGATGTTGTGATCATGGGCGCGTTCAAACACATTAGCCCAGGTGTGCCCCTATTACTTGGCGTGGACCTGTCTTATAGCGTTGATTACAGATAACTGAGTGACGTACGCAGCACCTGAGTCAGCGGTGGAAGGCCATATGACCGTGGCGATCTAAAACGACCACTGTTCTAAGGCGGTGATTAATATTAGGTCTACAACTTTGCTTCCGCCGTTTTGCAATAGCCGGTAGTAGCGGCAAGTGGGGTTCGGGTCCTTGGTCGTAGGTGTAAAACAGTAAGCCTAGGCATCCGTGAACATAATGCCATAAAAATATTAGCCGATTTGTGATTGCATCATAAGGTTATTCTCGATTAAGTACGTCAACTTACGTACTCATTTCTTGCCATTTTCGGGAAGTTTTAATTTTCTGCTTTAACATGAAGAAATCTGCGGCTGTGGCTCTTAAAATGCTGGGTAAGACCAATGGTGAGGGAACTATTAGTGGAAGAATGTGCAGAGATTGTTTTCAATGCCTTAAGAACGGCGATTTTGATGTCGAAGACCGGCATGACGGTGGAAGACAGAACGTTTTCGTAGCTACTGAAACAGACGAAGACAGTCACTGGACATCATTATCGAAAGCAATTGATGCATTCGAGTCCAGCACTGAAACAGAAACGGCCACAATACAGCGATAGACACGTAAATGTAATTTTGCAGCACGTCATGTCGCAAAACCCGTCAAAATATACGTGGAAGCGTTGAAATGACAAGTCCTCCGCCGTATTCTCCATATGTTGCTCTCTCTGGCTACCACCTTTTTGGATCAGTGGTATACAGTTTGGCTGACCAGCATTTCCGATCATATTAACAAGTGCCATATTGAATCGATTCATGGATCCCTACAAAATATGCCCAGTTCTTCCGCCACGGGATTCGTATGCTATCCGGAAGATGTGAGAATGTAGTGGCCAGCGATGGGCAATACTATGAACCATAATTTTTTTGTAAGTTTTTCACAATAAAGCCTCGAACTTGGAGAGAAAAAGTGGAAGCAAAGTTGTAGACCAAGTATTTTGTTGAACTAATCGAACAGAATGGAGGCAAATATCAGCCGTGATATTGTTGAATGATAACGGACAACGTCAGGAACTGGAAATCAAGGGAGCTGTAATTTGTTTTGTATCATTGTCCCTCCGAGCTAAATTTTTCGCTTCCCGTAACAATGCCTGGTTCCTCAACAGCTAGCGTACTGAATACGAAAAAAAGCGATACATATTTTCATGCAACTTTTTACCTCAGTTTACTATGAACCGTGATTATGCGTCCCACATATTCCGGTACGCTGTGGATACGCTGCGAACAGGTGGCGGGATCATTCTTTTCATTTCGCAATAATATTTTAGTATTTTCTGTGTTCGTGATGCATCAGATTATTACTAGAAACTGTTGTGTATTAATTTTACAATCCTCATTAAATCACTTGCAGCCAATTTACATGCCGTTGTATTTGGACGCATGGCCGCGTCTACTTTCGCTGGGAAGTAGCAACGCACAAAAATCTGTGTGCTGACCTCATTTAGGTGCGCTGAAATTCGTTACCGAGGGCGGACGGAGAAGCCGCCATACCATCACTCGAGCGACGCAGTCACCTGTGAGTAGGCATTCCAAACGAAACAGAATGCGCGGCGGCACGCCGAACGAAATACGGTTACCAATTTGTCGAGTGCTATGCGGGCGCGGCCCCACGGGAGCTCGGTTTGAACTTCATCAGTGAGTCATTTGGAAGCGCTCCAGAAGCGGGGAGGCCCGCTGTCCGCTAATTATAGAGACGCCGCCACTACTCTACTCTGCCGAGAACAATCACGGCACGCCAGCATCTGCCCAGCCGCGTTGGCGCCTGTAAACACAATGACACAGCCGGCGAACGGAGTGCACTGCACCGCCGGCGATGATACCAGCAGAAGAGCATTTCATTACGACACTCCCGACTGTTATAGACTGATGGGCGGTGGCTCTACGGCCACAGACCATTGCGAGACTCAGTGCGGCACGCTGGCGTTGACACGTCACGCTGTGACGTAAGTACACAGTGCCGAAACAGCCCGCAAATGACGAAATCCGTTGACACATGGGACTGTGACAGTGGGCAGACTGTTACGGATCGCCACCTGTGAGCGAGCATCTCGGAAAAAGGCGAGGTTCGTCATGATTATAGGTGGAAAGTGGTTGAATGACGGTAAAACCAACCGTAGGCGACGATGCGTTGGGCGTCCATTACTCATCACAGGAAATCGATGGATTGCCCACTCTCTTAACCCTAGAACGCTAAAGGTGCGAAAATGTTACATTTCCACTAAATAATCGTCAAGTTTACTGCTCCACATTTTATTCAAAGGAAGTCATAATTAATAGATTATGCATTAGTTAATTACAAGCAGTAAAGGAAACAAAAGAAAAAATTCGGAGAAGGTATTAAAATCCATGGAGAAGAAATAAAAACTTTAAGCTTCACCGATGACATTGTAATTCTATCAGAAACAGCAAAGGACTTGGAAGAGCAGTTGAACGGAATGGACAGTGTCTTCAAAGGAGGATATAAGATGAACATCAACAAAAGCAAAACGAGGATAATGGAATGTAGTCGAATTAAGTCGGGTGACGCTGAGGGAATTAGATTAGGAAATGACACATTTAAAGTAGTAAAGGAGTTTTGCTATTTGGGGAGCAAAAAAACTGATGATGGTCGGAGAAGAGATGATATAAAATGTAGTCTGGCAATGGCAAGGAAAGCGTTTCTGAAGAAGAGACATTTGTTAAGAGAATAGAAGCTTTCGAAATGTGGTGCTACAGAAGAATGTTGAAGATTAGATGGATAGATCACATAACTAATGATGAAGTATTGAATAGAATTGGGGAGAAGAACTTGACAAAAAGAAGGTACCGGTTAGTAGGACATGTGCTGAGGCATAGGGATCACAAATTTAGCATTCGAGGGCAGCGTGGAGGGTAAAAATCGTAGAGGGAGACCAAGAGATGAATACACTAAGCAGATTCAGAAGGATGTAGGTTGCAGTAAATACGGGGAGATGAAGAAGCTTGCATAGGATAGGGTAGCATGGAGAGCTGCATCAAACCACTCTCAGGACTGATGACCATAACAACAACAACAACAAAACAATTATTACATCCGCAGTGGTATGTTATGTATCAAATTAAGTAAAAAATGTCGTGTTTTATACCGTACTGTAGGAGGGCGCATAAATCTAGGGTCAATCAGAGTAGTTGCGATCAGTGGCGGGTCTGGCGACAGAGTGCAGTGCTGGTGCAGGCGCTGTCCTGACCTTAGGCAGGCTCACAACGCAAGAAGAGATTCTCCTGTAGATACAAAACCAGACAATTTATTTCAAGAAGCATAAAGTATATGATTAACAACTTAATCCCGAGGATGTTCTCACGGATACTGGAATCACAGGGATCACGAGGTGTATGCATAGTAGCAAGACAATTAAATCTATGATTTTGAGCTGTTAATGGAAGCGAAATCCTGTCAGGTAGTACGTGCAGGAATGATAAAGAATTTTAAAATTTAAGCGCTATTATATTGGCAGAAGCTCGAAATACGACTGTAAAACCGTCAGTTTCGGAGAACCAAGAAACATTGTTTGCCAGAAAGTGGATGCGACGACAAGGAAGTTGAAGAGCTCGTTTCAGTGGTGGGAGAAATTTGTGAGTATTACACCCAATAGGAAGGGGGAAATGTTCCAGGTCTAAAGGAAAATTTTAAGCTGTTAGAAATGATGGGGAGACATTTTGCTTATGCAGTTAAACACAAAAACCCCGAGTTAGCACATCCATAACCTGAACTAACTGATGACCTAAATGTTTCAGGAATTAAATGGCTCCAAACGGTTTCAAGATCAGCTTTAATGAAGCCAACTGAAAGTTTAGTGAAATTCGCTTTGAAAATGGAAAGAGAATTCCAGAATTTCCGCATCAATTTAATTGATCGTAACCCAAAAGATTTTTTAAGGTTACAGGCGCCACCTGTGGACGGATCGGGCACCGTTCGTCGTAGCAGCGTCCGCTGGAGCTGTTCATGAAAACCACCAAGTGTTTTGCTGTCATCTGGGAACGTTTGTGTGTGGCTGCTGAAGAAGCGTTGCAAATGTTCAGATGTGTGTGAATTCCTAAGGGGCCAAACTGCTGAGGTCATCAGACCGTAGACTCACACACTACTTGAACTAACTTGTGTTAAAAACAACACACACACACCCATGCCCGAGAGAGGACTCGAACCTCCGCCGGGAGGGGCCATGCAGACCGTCACATGGCGCCTCTAGCCACGCGGCCTCTTAGCACGGCGAAGATGCGTTGCCTGCACGCTGAATCTTCTGCAACCCACTGAAAATGGCTGTTATGTTGGTGGACTAAGAGTCCTGATACAGCCCACTGGCCTTCTTATGTTGACAAACGTCATCAGTTACGATTTCAGTGGGCGCCGGATGTTTTAGACTGGACCGTGCATCAGAGGAAACCTTCACTTCCTCTGATGAACCATATTTGCTGGAACATCAGGCAGATGCTCATTTTCGAATTTTGCATCATCCTGGAAAATGGATGCTCAGAACATGCACTGCGCCATTTGATACAGACCAGTGGGGACAGTATTATGCCGAGGGGTACATTGGCTTCGGCTTCCATGGGTATTTATGATAGCTTCATCCCTTTATACTTGATGTCTTCCCCAATGGCAATAGCGTCTTCAGCACAAGAACTCTCCACGTCTCAATGCTCTGAGCAGCATGATCATGAACTCACACTGATGCCCTGGCCACCCAGTTCGGCTGATCTGAACGCGATATCGCACGTTTACACGCTAACGGGCGCTATCTCTGCACCAACAAATCACCAGTCGATAATTTAGGGGCATTTAGTAATACGTGTTTAGACATTTGGTACCGCGTACGTCTGAAACCGTAGCAGGGGCTTGTCCAATCAGAGCCATCCAGAATCGTTGCTGTATTGTCTTAAAGATGGACCAACACGCTGTTTATCAGGTGGTCATAATGTTCTGGCCAATCACTTTATTATATCCAACGATCTAGCAGGTATTGATAGAAGATACTGGAAAACTTTGATGTCCAAATTACACAAGTGGTAGAGGACCCCTGTTGCTTGACACAGGCCGACATGAACATATTTTAAACGACAAAGCGATGACAGTTCGCGATTTTAACACATACTGGACATTTATCACTGATGACTGTTTTCAATCAGTTAAGGAGGACATAATTTTACCTAGCCACTCCAACTGTTACTCTGCGGCATTCTATGACAACGCCTTATACGATATGAAATACACTCCTGGAAATTGAAATAAGAACACCGTGAATTCATTGTCCCAGGAAGGGGAAACTTTTTTGACACATTCCTGGGGTCAGATACATCACATGATCACACTGACAGAACCACAGGCACATAGACACAGGCAACAGAGCATGCACAATGTCGGCACTAGTACAGTGTATATCCACCTTTCGCAGCAAAGCAGGCTGCTATTCTCCCATGGAGACGATCGTAGAGATGCTGGATGTAGTCCTGTGGAACGGCTTGCAATGCCATTTCCACCTGGCGCCTCAGTTGGACCAGCGTTCGTGCTGGACGTGCAGACCGCGTGAGACGACGCTTCATCCAGTCCCAAACATGCTCAATGGGGGACAGATCCGGAGATCTTGCTGGCCAGGGTAGTTGACTTACACCTTCTAGACCACGTTGGGTGGCACGGGATACATGCGGACGTGCATTGTCCTGTTGGATCAGCAAGTTCCCTTGCCGGTCTAGGAATGGTAGAACGATGGGTTCGATGACGGTTTGGATGTACCGTGCACTATTCAGTGTCCCCTCGACGATCACCAGTGGTGTACGGCCAGTGTAGGAGATCGCTCCCCACACCATGATGCCGGGTGTTGGCCCTGTGTGCCTCGGTCGTATGCAGTCCTGATTGTGGCGCTCACCTGCACGGCGCCAAACACGCATACGACCATCATTGGCACCAAGGCAGAAGCGACTCTCATCGCTGAAGACGACACGTCTCCATTCGTCCCTCCATTCACGCCTGTCGCGACACCACTGGAGGCGGGCTGCACGATGATGGGGCGTGAGCGGAAGACGGCCTAACGGTGTGCGGGACCGTAGCCCAGCTTCATGGAGACGGTTGCGAATGGTCCTCGCCGATACCCCAGGAGCAACAGTGTCCCTAATTTGCTGGGAAGTGGCGATGCGGTCCCCTACGGCACTGCGTAGGATCCTACGGTCTTGGCGTGCATCCGTGCGTCGCTGCGGTCCGGTCCCAGGTCAACGGGCACGTGCACCTTCCGCCGACCACTGGCGACAACATCGATGTACTGTGGAGACCTCACGCCCCACGTGTTGAGCAATTCGGCGGTACGTCCACCCGGCCTCCCGCATGCCCGCTATACGCCCTCGCTCAAAGTCCGTCAACTGCACATACGGTTCACGTCCACGCTGTCGCGGCGTGCTACCAGTGTTAAAGACTGCGATGGAGCTCCGTATGCCACGGCAAACTGGCTGACACTGACGGCGGCGGTGCACAAATGCTGCGCAGCTAGCGCCATTCGACGGCCAACACCGCGGTTCCTGGTGTGTCCGCTGTGCCGTGCGTGTGATCATTGCTTGTACAGCCCTCTCGCAGTGTCCGGAGCAAGTATGGTGGGTCTGACACACCGGTGTCAATGTGTTCTTTTTTCCATTTCCAGGAGTGTAACTTTTACATACGAGGCGTGTTTTTTCAAGTAAGGTCCGTTTTGTTGTAGACACTACTAGTTCGCGCGCATACCCCAACGAGCGCGTTCGTCGTGTACCGGAATGCCTCGGGAACAACTGTGCTTAATTTCAGCTACGTAGCTAACCTGTATAGTTCTGTTCCGTGCTTTCAAAATGAAAAAGTCTATCAACTCGCCCTCCGCGTGTGAGGTTCGCTCAGTGATACGGTTTTTGTCAGCAAGGAACCTGTCTGTTGCAGAAATTCATGTACAGATTTACAAAGTGTGGTGATTCTGTTATGAGTTGAAGCAAAGTGCGCAAGTGGGTACGAGAATTCAAAGATGGCCGTGACAACGTCCATGATGAAGACCGCTCCGGTCGCCCTTCTTTGATTACAGACGATTTGGTGGCTTGAGTTGAAGCGGTGATTCGTGAGAACAGGCGCTTCAAATAAACGTCTCTCAAACGAATTTCCTGACGCGTCGTGATCAGTGCTTTACAACATTGTTTCTGAACACCTACAGTTTAGGAAAATGTGCTCCCGTTGGGTCCCGAAACGCTTAACACAGGACCAGAAAAACTAAAGATTTGAGTGTGCGACGAAGATTTTGACTCGTTATCACGAAGCAGGTGACAGCTTCTTGAGTCAGATCGTAATTGGAGACGAAACATGGGTTTCGCATATCACGCCCGAATCTAAGCAACAGAGTATGGAATGGAGACACACACACACACAGTCGCCTATAAAGGTGATGGCCAAACAGACTATGTCCCAGCACAAAATCATGGCGTCGGTGTTTTGAGATAGGCATGGTGTTCTGCTGGTCGACTTCATGCAACGAGGAACCACTATCAATGCAGAAGCATACTGCCAAACCCTGAGAAAGCTACACAGTGCGATTCAAACCAAAAGACGCGGCATGCTGACAACAGGAATTGTCCTTCTCCATGACAATGCAAGACCTTACACTGCAGGTCAGACCCGCGATTTTTGGGGCAGTTTTGGCTGGGAAGTTTTAGACCAGCCACCCTACAGTCCTGATCCTATACCTCAAACAACACCTCAGTGGCTACCGATACAATGATAACGACGACGTGTAAACGGCAGTGAACTCTTGGTTATCGGAGCACGCGGCAAGTTCTCATGAATAGGGTATTCTAAAATTGTTTAAGAGCTATGATACCTGTTTCAAAAAAATTGACAGCTATGTCAAAAAATAGAGTGAAGTGTGTACTTTCTGAAAATAAATTTACTTTTTTGAAATAACCTTTCGCTGTGTACTTATGTACAAACGGACCTAAGGTAAAAAAAAACACGCCTTGTACACCGCAAGATACAACTTAAATGTTGCGACACCAGTTTTGCGGATCGACTTCAGTAAATACATGTAGAGCGGACTATGGGATTATTTTTGTAAGCCCTCGTCGCTAGTTTTCTAAAGGCCTCGTCGTTACCGCTGTGGAGGCCGATCTGCCACTGTTCTTACGGTACACCGAGTTCGAGGGATAGTGAAACGGCTTCTGGTGCAGTACACCCGTAAGACAATTTCTCCCTGCCACTATTACACAGCTATGTCCTACAGTCAAGTAACAAGATAGTGGAATGAAGGTTCTACAACACTCCAACAGATTAGTAACAAAGTCACACAAATGAGTTGAAAGGTTTACTTGTCTTTCTGATTTGTAGAATAAATAAGTCTGCATCACCACATGTAATATAAAGCAAAAAAGCCCCACAATGGCTAAGTTCAAATAGTCGTAGGTAAACTTCGCAGTTTATAGCAAATGCAATTTCTAACAACTGTCTGTTCACTTCTAAGAGTTTATTATACGACGTGTCCGCCTCCGGTAGCTGAGTGGTCAGCACGAAAGAATGTCAATACTAAGGGCCCGGGTTCGATTCCCGGCTGGGTTGGGGATTTTCTCCGCTCAGGAACTGGGTGTTGTGCTGTCATCATCATTTCATCCCCATTGACTCGCAAATCGCCGAAGTGGCTTCAAATCGAAAGATTTGCACCCGGTGAACGGTCTACCCGATGAGAGGCCCTAGCCATAAGGCATTTACATTTTACTATACGACGTTTTCCCTTTCGAGGTCAGCCTGGACGATGATTGTAACCAAGTCGGCGAGAGCTGCTCTTCTATCTTCCGAGTAGTCTTCCGTCCGTTGTCGTCCAGTCATCGGCGGATTGTACTCGGCCAGCAACTGGCCGAGACAAAGTCGGTGTCTTTACCCTCATCGACCCCTGTTTCTTGTTCGGACGACACAGCACTTTGCATTCAGTTACATATTTTAATAATTTTAACAACTTTGGACACCTGTTGTACTGTATGAATAGCCTATCAGTTCTGTACAACTATTTTAGCTGTGGTTGCCCCAATTTTAAGATTGTCTGTCTTGGCACTGGGTGCAGTGGCGGTGTGCCGCCGGATTGGCAGCTGGTCGCGATCTCGGTACCAGAGCACGGCGCCGCCGGCGCAGCAGCCGCGGGGGCGTCCTGCCGGAAACCTGGCAGTCTGTTGCCGGCGCGGCTCGGCGAGGCGTCTCCAGCGAGCCTGGAGACAGTTTGCGTGTCAAGGCGGCGCGCCAGAAGAAGGGACCTCCTTTTGTGCGTCCGCCCCTCGGAATTTATAGCGCGAGTTACGAGAGCGCTTACTTGGAGCAACTGGGCGCTAAGACGACGCGAGGCCGCCTTGGCCGCCTCGCCGACAAGTTTGTTCCGACTTAGCAGATGTGCCCCCGTGGAGAGCGCCTGGCAATTCCACTGAATTATACCTCCCTCGCCCCCTCCCTCACCCCGGCTGCTGTTTGGCTTTTGCTACTGAAAACCGGGAGGGCGGCTCGCTAAAAGTATCCCAACAATCTCAAAATCCTATTTCCGTGGCTCCTTTACCTCTGAGGCAGCGATTAAACTCACCAACCTCGCCTTATTCCACATTCGTAAATCCATTTTCTGATATCTATTCAAAATTAAAACGCTCTTGTAGATGCTGCAGATCGTTTATAGTTTTAGGACATTTATAGGAGCACGCTAAGTTATGTCGAATTAATAATGTGAGACTTCAGTCTCGATTTAAACAGATATAGACAAAACCATGACAAAATCGTCGTGAGTTTAACGCAAGTTCGTGTACATCTGTTTAGTGTGCTCGTTGGACATCGCTTACGCTTGTTGAAATTTTGTTTTTCTTTATTGTCATTTTGCACCTCATACAAGGTGGGCTGGCAGCGGAAAAATTTTACTCTGCTGTTCAGCCACAAGCAGTGCAATAAAGGAGAAAACCAATGAAGACAGAAAAGTAACATGATGGTGATTAAAAACAGTAGAAGAATAATTAAAAAAACATGAAGCCTTTCACACTCGACGAAAAACAAGAAAACTGTCGGCACTGTGCACAAACACTGATGATTTAGACGACACACGCGAACGAAGGAGCGTGGGCGGCAAAAAACACCGAATCACAAACACGACGGCACATACACTAAACCGATGGCGATGAACTGCGGCGCGCAAATGTCCACTTAACGTGTGTGAGTCTGGGGACCCGCCAAGAGGGGAAGAAGGTGGTGGGGGAGGGTGAGGGGAGAGCAGGGATGCCAATGGCAGGGAAGATGCGGGGAGGAATGAAGGTATGGGGGGTAGAGGAAGCCCAGGGGAGGAGGGGGGAGGAAGGGAGGAGGGAGGGAAGGGAGAGAGAGGGGAGAGAGGGTGCCCTGAGGAAAAAACACAGGAAGTGGGAGGGGTGGATCAAAGTGGATTGGAGGGGTAGATGGAGGGGAGGAGGACATCATGAGGGAGGGGGAGCTGGCGGAAGCCACCTTGGGAGAGGGTAAGGAGAGTGGAGAGATGGAGAGCAGGTGGGACATGGAAATACAGGTGCGGAAGGATGTGAGAGACAAGCTGGTGAGGGGGATCTAGTTTACAGGAGGTGTAGGGGATACGTATCCGTTCGAGGAAAAGGAGGAGGTGTGGGTACTAAATAAGGTCGTACAGGATACGCATGGGGGAGGGAGACAGATGCGATAGGCGAGGCGAAGATCATGGCGTTCGAGGATTTGAAGGGATTTGCAAAAGGTAGGAGGGGCGGAGATCCAGGCAGGGTGGATGAGGGACTTATAGGTGGGGAGTATGGTGGAGGGGTCTAGACCCCATGTACTGCCAGAAAGGAGCTTGAGGAGATAGAGTCAGGAGCGTGCTTTGGCTTGGATTGTCCGGAGATGGGGGTCCAAGAGAGGCGACAGTCAAGGGTGACGCCAAGGTGGGGGTGAGGGCGATAGGACGGCCATAGATGGTGACATAGAAGTCGAGGAGGCGGAAGGAAGGGGTGGTTTTGCCTACAAAAGATCGCCTGGCTTGTTGAAATTTATAGTAGTGCCTACATTTACGCATGTGTCCACATTTCATTTCTAAAGTTCGCTGAAAAATTAGGAGCAGTGCTCGAAATTGCAATCGAAATAAACACAATAAATATATATGATGTAATTAACATGTTCAACAATCGGGTAGTCGCTTTGAAACCATCGCTTATCAAACTACTGTATATTATTTAACATTGTTTACACCGAGGTAGCGAAAGCCATGGGGTAGCGATGTGTGTATATACAGATGGCGGTGGTATCGCGTACACAATATATACCATGGCAGTGCATTGATGGGGTGATTTATGTGATTTATGTGAAAAGATTGCCGACGTGATTATGGCCTCACGACCGGAATTAACTGACTTTGAACGTGGAATGGTAGCTGGAGCTTGCTCTATTGGGCATTCCATATCGGAAATCGCTAGAGATTTCAATACTCTTAGATCCGCAGCGTCAAGAGTGTGCCGCGAATACCACATTTCAGGCATTACCTCTCACCACAGACAACGCAATGGCCTACGGCCTTAAATTTGCGACCGAGAGCAGCTCCATTGGCTTATATTTGTCAGTTTAAATAGATATACACTAAACCATGACAAAATCAAGGCAACACTGCATGAAATGAGCGCAGAAATCAATGTGGGACGTGTGACGAACGTATTCCTGTGGACAGTGCGGCGAAATTTGGCGTTAATGGGCTATGGCAGCAGACGACCGAACAGAGTGCCTTTGCTAACAGCACGACATCGCCTGCAGCCGGTATCGCCCATATCGGTTGGATCCTAGGCTACTTGAAAATCGTGACTTGTTCAGATGAGTCTGTATTCTGTTAGTGAGAGCTGATGTAGGGTTCGAGTGTATCACAGACTCCACGAAGCCATGGACACAAAATAGTCAGCAAGGGAGTGTGCAGACTGGCAGTGGCTCCATAGTGGTGTGGGCTATGTTTATGTGGAATTGACTGGGTCTTCTGGCCCATCCCAACCGATCATTGAGGAAATAACCATTTGCAGACATTCATGGACTTTAAATTCCCAAAAAACTGTGACAGATGACAATGCGCCTTGTCACTGGGCCACAATTGTTCGCAGCTGGTTTGAAGAACATTCTGGACAATGCGAGCAAATCATGGCTCACCGACATTACCCGACATGAATTCTATTGAACATTAATGGGACATAATCGAGACGTTAGTTCTTGTACAAAATCCTGTAACGGGAGCATTTTCGCCATTATGGACGGCTATAGAGGCAGCACGGCTCCGGACCTCCCGCCACTTGGTGAGTCCATGCCAGGTCAAAGTTCAACTGTGTGTGCAATCTTATGGGACTTAACTGCTATGATCATCAGTCCGTAAGCTTACACACTACTTAACCTAAATTATCCTAAGTACAAACACACACACCCATGCCCGAGGGAGGACTCGAACCTCCGCTGGGACCAGCCGCACAGTCCACAACTGCAGCGCTGAGACCGCTCGGCTAATCCCGCGCGGCCCCATGCCACGTCGAGCTGTTGCGCTGCTCCGGGAAAGGAGGTCAGACACGATATTACGAGGTATCCCATGACTTTTGTCACCTCAGGGAGTATCTGTCATTTAAAATACACCTGTATCAGAGGGGCACTGCCGCAGCACACTGTCTGAAGTGTGGCTTAGTAAGCATCACATCCACCCGAGGTGTGTTTAAGAAACAGCGGGAACGTAAATTTTTTTGGAAACAGTTTCATTTATTCGTCTACATCAATGTCATCCCCTTCAAAACAGTCCCTGTTAGGCAATACACAATCAAGCCACAGCCTTTTCCAATCCCGACAACACTTCGGAACTCCATCTTTCAGGTAGCCTTTAGATCTCACACCAATGCATTTTTAAACTATGCTTGTAAAACGACGGTCCTTAAAATTTTTCCTTATTTTTTGGATAGGCAGAAAAATGTGGCCACGTCTGGCGAATATGTAAGCTTCGCCATCATCAAAGTATTGTTCTTGGTGAAGATATCACTAACAAGCAACACAGCGTGAGTGGGTTTATTATCGTGGTGCAAAAATCATCCATTGTTTCGTTACTAATCTTGGCGTTACTTTTTCGGATTGCCTGTGCAAACGGCGTTTAACTTAAACTACTACTTACTGATCGTTCAGCCTTGTGGCAGAGCTATTGGCGCACTATCCCGTTAAATTCTAAGAATATTTTGAGCATTATCTTCTAATCTCATTGCACTTATCCGATCTTTTTGGTCTTGGAGATCCAGAATGTATCCTTTGGAACCATCGAACCTTGGGTTTGACGTCATGTTCCAAGCAACTTGCGTTTTGCGTTCGCTGCTGTTTCTATTCGAATAAATTTGGCACAATGTTTACTGGCACGTCTCATACCCAAAACATCACAGAAAATTCATTCTATGACGCATTTGGTATGGTAATAATATCGGCGTCTTCTCTGATATTGATCTTCTCCGATAGTGATTAGGCCATTGTTCATAATCATATCTTTCGCTTCTTCCAAGATTCACCAACTGACGACGCTCCAAGGCGATCGTTATTTTCAACGTCTTCACGGCCTTCTTCGAAACGCTTACAGCAATATTTAACATTGATAAATCGTCCGGACAAGAAGAGAACAGAAGCTTTAGAAATGTGGTGCTACAGAATAATGCTGAAGATTAGATGGGTAGATCACATAACTAATGAGGAGGTACTGAACAGAATTGGGGAGAAGAGGAGTTTGTGGCACAACTTGACTAGAAGAAGGGATCCGTTGGTAGGCCATGTCCTGAGGCATCAAGGGATTACCAATTTAGTGTTGGATGGCAGCGTGGAGGGTAAAAATCACAGAGATGAATAAACTAAACAGATTCAGAAGGATGTAGGTTGCAGTAGGTACTGGGAGATAAAGAAGCTTGCACGGGATAGAGCAGCATGGAGAGCTTCATCAAACCAGTCTCAGGACTGAAGACTACAACAGCAACAACAACAACAAAACTTCTAAGCACGCTGTTCTAATAGCAAAATCTTATACAAATTCCCTGGTCTGTTTTTATAGAAACTAATTAATCGTTGCTACCACCAAAACACTTTCAGTGCTTTTGACAGCTAACATCAGACTAAACATCCGATACGGCTGATACTTTTCATACATGTTTACCAACACAGTTACGAAGAAACTGGGTGAATCAGACCAAACATCACACGAATTTACAATATTTAGGTTAATTTTTCACTGCCCTTCGAATATTGCTCCCACAAAGAAGAAAGGGACGAAGAAGATTTGCTTACGAAAAGAGAATATTTTTCCAGGCGGCTGTCTGAGGCAGACAGCTGGCTGACACAACGTAATCTTGCCACAAATATAATGCGGCTGCCATGCTGAACGAAGTGGAAACCGAGACAATAGTCAGTGAAGTACTGATGATTCGAACAAGATACTACTTTTCTTCACCATCATTATCGTTAGTTTAACCATCGCAGTGCGCATGATTTCAGGGAAATTTTTCGCTAAGGCATAGTATGAGTACTTCAAAATTCATAACTTCCTCTCGAGTAGCCCTCCAGCCGAAGCAAATATTGATAAAATCGATGTTCCCCCTACTAATTTCACAGCAGACGAAGCATAATTTATGACGGCGGAAAAGACGTTATCGCTTAATTTGCGGTAAATTGGTTCGTACCCGGAGCAATATTTCGCGGAATATCTTGAGTGCTGTTAGAGGTGTAGGTTCTCCAGGAAGGGGTATTGCTTATCTCACCGGTTAACATTTCGGCTGTCTAGAGAGGAAAACAACCTGGGGTTACTGTGTTGAAAGTATTCGATACATTTGTAATACCTTTTGTAGGCAAGCTGCCATGGGCTTACAATGTTTTGTACACACGGTTGCTTATCAATTAGATGAATATACGAATCGATGGTACCACTGTTTGTTAGAATGGAGACTTAAAAGATGATGATTCAAATTTTAAAGACACGAAATCTTCACCATGCAACAGTTTGGTAATTATGGGTAATGGAAAACTTTGAGCGAGCACATATAGCCTGCTGACATTCCTCTACTCATTTTTGTAAAATAATCTCAAATTTCATGTAAAAGGATTCTAGCTTGATTTGTTGTTCATACGTAAAGACAAATTCTGATGGAAGTAAAGCATTACATGTGATGCGTAGTTCTGCATTGACAGGTAGATTCAAGCTAATATATATGTGTATATTTTTACAAAACGTCGGAAGACGTGGACCAATTTCAGCCATACTTGATACGCATACTGCTTCGTATCTGGACAAAAATACTGTCTGCATGAGACACTTAAGGGTGGGGTGGCACATACATATATCAAAAGCGACCGATATCAATGTCATCGGATCCACTGCATTCGCACTCGCGAGACCAACTGATAAGAGGCTCAAAGCTCACTCTATGGTCCGTTGAAGAAAATTTAGGATACCTTTCGAAATGCAACAACCCTTCAGAATTCTTTATAAGAAACTGAAATACAAGATTGCGGTTATGGGCTGGAAAACCATTCTTTTTCATACACGCATACACATGTACATAAATTATCATCTACATATGGTGGTTAAAGGAATTATCACATACTTCTGTAAGTGGTAGTAGATCTTGACTCAGCCTTCAGTCTAATCTTCGTGACAAATCATGCACTCTGCTCAAATACAGCGGATTCCATCCAGATTCATAACAAGCTCCTGTAACGTCTACAGACTGTCGATGGGTTGGGGCAATACAGTGACACAGCCAGAAATCCAACTGATTCAGGTCCAGTGAATGAGGACCCATGCTACCGGACCTCCTCGACTATTCCATCGCCGTGAGACGTTCTGATGAGTACATTCGCACAATTTGTATAAAATGCGGTGGGTCACAGTCGTTGCCTTTCTTCATGGATAATGTTCTCCAATAGCGCCAACAATTCATCGCGCAGATACTGGTGATACACAATTAAGGCGCCAAGATTTTCTGTGAATTCTTTTCACTTTATGTTACTATTAGATTACCTTTTACAGTGCACCATTGGATAATAAAACTTTTCGTTGGCTGGTAATGACTAGCACTACGTACTAACAATTCTGTAGTACTGCATGTCTGGGAGTAAATTACAGCTGAGGCCTGACAGAAAACTCGATGTGGGCAACGCTTCGCTGAGAAGCTAAAGGGGGCCTGGGAAGAATGTTGTTGTGTCCTGCAGGGGCGGGTATTTACTGCCCTGAGACAGAGACACTTCGAGGAGGCGGTGGTTTAGGCGACAGTGCGATCAAGTGAGCAGAAGGTTACTGTCTGGTGAACTGAAAAACTATTTCTGGATAGCAATTTGGCAGGACAGTGTCGGTGGGGGTGGCAGAAGAAGCCGAAAAGAAATCCTCTTTTACCGTAAAGGAATGTGTGGGGGCACAAACAATGGTTGCGACCTGACTACCGAGGAATCTTCTCATGGGAAGCGCCAGGGCACGCTGCCTACTGAAAAGCTGAATTCCGTATTTGATTGGTGGAGTGCTAATCTTCTGGAAAGAATGAGTTCAGGCGATTGGCTGACAGATTCATGGCCCATACGGTGGGTAGTAATGTTTTTGTAACATCTGTCGGAATTCGTCGCCTCAGTTCAAACACAGATGCCGTTTGTCTAGGAAGGAGCAAATGTATGGCATGGAGATACACTTTTCGGTGGGGATCGATCGAAAACACTTCCTTAACGGATTGACTTAGAAACTTTGCTGGCGACAGCCATAGTGGAGGATCTGGTGGTTAGATTTAGAGAAGTGTTGATTTTGCCACAAGGAATGTGTGAAGTCGTTTCTCTGTGAATAGAATTGGCATTCTGTTTATTCGAGTGACGATTCCCTACCTCTGTTGAGTCTGACGTAAGGTGAAGTGCTTCTTTACGGAAGAATACTTGAGTCGAATTTCTGTTCCTGTCTAGTGAGCAAACAGAAATCCTGACTAGTGTTCTGTGTTACGTATTTAAGGCCCAGGAGTTTGCTGACGGCATATGACGTCCACTATGTAGACAGAGAATTACAGCTACGTCACGTATTTAACTTGCTCAGCGGCCAGCACCTCAACGAACGCCGGCCGGGGTGGCCGAGCGGTTCTAGGCGCTACAGCCTGGAACCGCGTGACCGCTACGGTCGCAGGTTCGAATCCTGCCTCGGGCATGGATGTGTTTGATGTCTTTAGGTTTAAGTAGTTCTAAATTCTAGGGGACTGAGGACCTCAGAAGTTAAGTCTCATAGTGCTCAGAGCCATTTGAGCCTCAACGAACAGATAATCGGTGCAGTGTATGTGCCGTCCGTGCTTCAGCAGGTGATGCGCACACTTGGTTCGGCAGGTAGCAAATGTGTTCAGTTCCATTTGCTTGTCCACAGAGATTTTCAGAAAGTGCCAGTCATGGGTAGGTCATCTGTTTCTCACATCTAATCGATATCAGCAGAACTTTGTGTCAAGATAATAAAATGAAGGGGTGGGGGGGGGGGGGGTGGTCTAAAGAAAGTCAAGCGCATGTTCTGCTAATCTCGAAATTACATTTAGGACAGAATCTGACATTGTGTGCTTTATGTTTACACAATTTTTGCGGTCTACATGTTTTTCTGAGAATAAATAATTTACGGCGTTCGTTATTCATTCTAGCAGCATCCCGACAGGAATAACTGGTTTTATTTCCTAAACCACAGCACATTACCTCATTTTCTAGGAATCCGTGGGTGTAGGTTGTCAATGGCAGCATCGTTCGTATCATTTGTATTCGTGAGAATTCCGCTACGAAAACAACATTAGGCAACGACACGTATACAACTATGTTTTACAGAAATCACAGGTGTTTACACACAGAATATCTGTTTTGTAAAACGTACAGCCCTATGAGCTTGTCATCGACAGTTCCTGCCCATACCCTGATACTGAAAACATCCTGATGCCTCATTTCCATGATTTCTCCAAACTTTTGCGTCTGTCCACATGTGCATATTGTGGGAATTTAGTGCAATAGGGTGGACTTCACCACCGCACACTACTCGTCACAGCAAAATGGCTCACTTCTGTATACGTACAGGAATAGATTTCCAGAAATTTTGTAGCAACTTCTAGCTTCTCTTTTAGAAATTGTGACACTTTTTTAAACACCATGTATATATTGTGGTTTCGGAGCCATAGATAATAAAATGAAGCCACAGTATAGAAGCTGTTGAGGCGAGACAGCTACATATGTTTCTAGTATTCAAATATACACTCCTGGAAATTGAAATAAGAACACCGTGAATTCATTGTCCCAGGAAGGGGAAACTTTTTTGACACATTCCTGGGGTCAGATACATCACATGATCACACTGACAGAACCACAGGCACATAGACACAGGCAACAGAGCATGCACAATGTCGGCACTAGTACAGTGTATATCCACGTTTCGCAGCAATGCAGGCTGCTATTCTCCCATGGAGACGATCGTAGAGATGCTGGATGTAGTCCTGTGGAACGGCTTGCCATGCCATTTCCACCTGGCGCCTCAGTTGGACCAGCGTTCGTGCTGGACGTGCAGACCGCGTGAGACGACGCTTCATCCAGTCCCAAACATGCTCAATGGGGGACAGATCCAGAGATCTTGCTGGCCAGGGTAGTTGACTTACACCTTCTAGAGCACGTTGGGTGGCACGGGATACATGCGGACGTGCATTGTCCTGTTGGAACAGCAAGTTCCCTTGCCGGTCTAGGAATGGTAGAACGATGGGTTCGATGACGGTTTGGATGTACCGTGCACTATTCAGTGTCCCCTCGACGATCACCAGTGGTGTACGGCCAGTGTAGGAGATCGCTCCCCACACCATGATGCCGGGTGTTGGCCCTCTGTGCCTCGGTCGTATGCAGTCCTGATTGTGGCGCTCACCTGCACGGCGCCAAACACGCATACGACCATCATTGGCACCAAGGCAGAAGCGACTCTCATCGCTGAAGACGACACGTCTCCGTTCGTCCCTCCATTCACGCCTGTCGCGACACCACTGGAGGCGGGCTGCACGATATTGGGGCGTGAGCGGAAGATGGCCTAACGGTGTGCGGGACCGTAGCCCAGCTTCATGGAGACGGTTGCGAATGGTCCTCGCCGATACCCCAGGAGCAACAGTGTCCCTAATTTGCAGGGAAGTGGCGGTGCGGTCCCCTACGACACTGCGTAGGATCCTACGGTCCTGGCGTGCATCCGTGCGTCGCTGCGGTCCGGTCCCAGGTCGACGGGCACGTGCACCTTCCGCCGACCACTGGCGACAACATCGATGTACTGTGGAGACCTCACGCCCCACGTGTTGAGCAATTCGGCGGTACGTCCACCCGGCCTCCCGCATGCCCACTATACGCCCTCGCTCAAAGTCCGTCAACTGCACATACGGTTCACGTCCACGCTGTCGCGGCATGCTACCAGTGTTAAAGACTGCGATGGAGCTCCGTATACCACGGCAAACTGGCTGACACTGACGGCGGCGGTGCACAAATGCTGCGCAGCTAGCGCCATTCGACGGCCAACACCGCGGTTCCTGGTGTGTCCGCTGTGCCGTGCGTGTGATCATTGCTTGTACAGCCCTCTCGCAGTGTCCGGAGCAAGTATGGTGGGTCTGACACACCGGTGTCAATGTGTTCTTTTTTCCATTTCCAGGAGTGTAGATATACGAGTGGCTGTGGTGCGTGGAGTAAATGTGTATATTGCTTAAAGCAATCAAAAAGAGGAAAGATAATATCCCACCAATCATTTCAAATGGTGTAGGATTTCACTCCTTGCTAGGTGGTATCTAGAATGTACATTTCTCTCCTTGAAATGTACAAAGGGATGCAAGAGAATTCCACTAAAAAAATGAGTCTACTTTCTTTACTCATTGAAGCTGTCGGAATTCTGAAGCAAATTAAGCCCTTGCTAATAAGGTTGGGGGGGGGGGGGAGGTGGAGACTGGGAACGTGATTTCAGCGTATAACTCGTAAGAAAAAGATGAAAATTTGTGAGAGGCATTTCGTGTGAATTGCAGTCCAGTCCTGCGAGATACATGAACAGCCTTTGGGAGAGGATGTAATGGGGCTGAAGAGCGCAAAACATTTCCTCATGTTGGTAGCCCCCCCGTTGGTGAGAGGCTCGTAGCCTCTAATAATGGAGACGTGCTGGAAGCCCCTGGGCAGGGTCCCAGGGGAGCGAGCTACACGCAGAGGTCGGTAAGTTGCGCGCTGAATAGGCCACCGACAGCCCTCGCAGGCCTCGCTAAGGCCGCGCCGTGACTGCCCCACTGCGGCCATTACCTGCAACGAGGCAGCCGCGCCCTCCGACGCAACACCCGTCCCGGCAGCCGCCATCACCTGCCATGTGGGTATTTCACCTCAACAGATCCATGTAACGCCCTATCGTCAAGCGCGAAGCAGAAGTTTTATAAAAGTTAAGTTTTTCAACTGGTCTCTTACTGTCAACCATCTTCTGCTACAAGTTTCAATCCCCACATTACTGCACTTTTGACCATTAAAATTTCACCACTCGTAAAAAATGTTCCATTTGCTTGTACATGCAAATACACTGGCTGAGAGAAAGTAGTGCATCCAGAAGGGGGGGGGGGGGGGGGGTAGGAGTTAATGAAACGAAACTTAACGGGTTGAGAAAGTATGTGTCGTCATTTTATTAGCTACAGAATCGATTCAAATTTAAAAAGAACCCACATATCAGTATGATGTTTCACCCCTTCTGACCTGGAAGCACCTCGTGATTCGCTTGGGAATGGTGTCATAAAGACGCTGGATCCTCTGCTGAGGTAAACAGGCCCGCTAATGTTGTTAGTCGTTGATGTTACGGATACTGGCCCTAGGATCGACTAGACGCCCGAGCTGGTCCTAAACACTTGTGGTATCGTCAGGAGTTCATGTGTCACACCGGAGTTGACAACGCATATCGATAATACCATAGATGTTAGCGAAGTTTTGCTGCAAACTGCAACGACAGATCGGAGGCTGTCCTGAAGACGACGTCTCCCCTCTCAACAAAGCAGCGCCCTCACCCTGCGGTCAATGTAGGTTCGAGCATGCAAGAGCTCAGCCCAGTTTCTGATCTCAGCTTCAGCAGTCAACCCCATCTAGTAGGGTAGAGTTTGTCCAGGTCTCAGTAGAACATGTACTGGTGTTAATGTTGAACGTTGTCCTTCAAGGGAACAGTTTGTGATTGTTTGTATCAAGTGGTGCCTTCACAGTCAGTGACAGTTGTAAATGTCTTACGCTGTCCTGTGGTAAAGAACTGTCTCAAGTTAAGTAAATCTTTCTCTTCACTAATGTAATAAAGTGAACTAGTATTTCATATGTGGTAGTTAAAATGAACTACTCCCAAAGCACTCAAAGAGCCCAAGGTTGTGGATACAGGACTATAGTTTCTTCTGGATGCAACACATGTTCTATAGAGGACAGTTGTGAATATTTTGCTGGCCATAGCAGTACGTCAAGATCACGCCATGTGTGAAATAGCGCTTTCCTGCAGAGAAATGGCACCACAATAATGTCACAAGAGACGTATCATATGAGAATGCAAGATAGCTGCGAGGTATTGTTGTGTCATTAGAGTTCCCTCGGCCATGACCCGATGTACCGTGCGGCACCCTTCACAACTATGTCAGGACTAACACTGATGTGCCCTTCTAAAAAATTGTAAGAGCGGGTAACCTATATCAGATTGCGCCATGCCCACAGAGGATGGTAATCCAGAGTAGTGCAGAGACTCTGTTTTTGCTGTACCACACGAAAATACCCACACTATATTCATACAGTATGAATTAGAGGACTTAGCGACTTACAAGAAACTTTGCATATAATTTCAAACCTTTACGATAAATTTTCTCGCTTTTATCTCCCCACAAAATTACGAAAGAAAAAAATGTTTATCACCTATTACATTTTCACTGTTCGTGCAGTAAAACTCCCGCATAATTCACGTGGTTTCAAATTATTGCTTCTGTGGCACTAACTCTATTCTCAACACTAAATGTGCGTACTAAATAATATTATTGTACGTCACAAAGTTCAGTATATATCACGTCATAAACACGTTAGCGTCATACATACTATTCTACCATCCACTTTTTTACTACTATCCCTATCGCAGCATATTTCACAGACAGCTCCCACGTAGACCACTGAATGCCACTGCTAAATTATGTCATTGTACGACATACACTACCGGCCATTAAAATTGCTACACGAAGAAGAAATGCAGATGATAAACGGGTTTTCATTGGACGAATATATTATACTAGAACTGACATGTGATTACACTACCACACAATTTGGATGCATATATCCTGAGAAATCAGTACCCAGAACAACCACCTCTGGCCGTAATAACGGCCTTGATACGCCTAGGTATTGAGTCAAACAGAGCTTGGATGGCGTGTACAGGTACAGCTGCCCATGCAGCTTCAACACGATACCACAGTTCATCAAGAGTAGTGACTGGCGTATTGTGACGAGCCAGTTGCTCGGCCACCATTGACCAGACGTTTTCAGTTGGTGAGAGATCTGGAGTACGTGCTGGCCAGGGCAGCAGTTGAACATTTTCTGTATCCAGAAAGGCCCGTACAGGACCTACAACATGCGGTCGTGTATTATCCTGCTGAAATGTAGGGTTTCGCAGGGATCAAATGAAGGGTGGAGCCATGGGTCGTAACACATCTGAAATGTAACGTCCACTGTTCAAAGTACCGTCAATGCGAACAAGAGGCGACCGAGACGTGTAACCAATGGCACCCCATACCATCACGCCGTGTGATACGCCAGTATGGTGATGACGAATACACGCTTCCAATGTGCGTTCACCGCGATGTCGCCAAACACGGTTGCGACCATCATGATGCTTTAAACAGAACCTGAATTGATTCGAAAAAATGACGTTTTGCGATTCGTGCACCCAGGTTCGTCGTTGAGTGCACCAACGCAGTTTCTCCTGTCCGTGATGTAGCGTCAAGGGTAACCGCAGCCATGGTCTCCGAGCTGATAGTCCATGCTGCTGCAAACGTCGTCGAAACCATCGTGCAGATGGTTGTTGTCTTCCAAACGTCCTCATCTGTTGACTCAGGTATCGAGACGTGGCTGCACGATCCGTTACAGCCATGCGGATAAGATGCCTGTCACCTCGACTGCTAGTGATACGAGGCCGTTGGGATCCAGCACGGCGCTCCGTATTACTCTCCTGAGCCCACCGAATCCATATTCTGCTAACAGTCACTGGATCTCGACCAACGCGAGCAGCAATTTAATGGCCACTAGTGTATATTTCAGCACGTCATGAATGTAGAGATGCGTGAAAAATTACTTAATCTTAGAATGGTGTTATAATTACCTAGACTTTACTCATTCCGAGCTTTATAGCGACTGCAGTTGGCTACGTCCTAAAAACGTTGTGTAACGCCATGTTACTAACGATCTCAGGTTCCAGTACTCTGACGGCCATATAGGATGATTGATCACGCTCGTTTTTGCCTCCGAACGTTGCGAGTTTTCGTACTCTTTTGTGGGGTGCCATCGGACGTTGTGGTGATCGCCTCTAAACCTTACGGAAACGTCGTCGGTCACGTTGCTGAAACGAGGAAGACGTTCGAAATATATTGTGTGCTCAATGGGGTCCGGCAGAGAAAAACTGAACTGATGACGCACTTGCCTTCCTACTTGGTAATTGTCAGCTGCCGAATTGTCGTTATGGACGACGGCCAGCCGTACACTTGTACAGTTCGTGGCCAGGATGGCCATATCCGTTCTGATCTCCGACGTAGACTGGTTCAGAAGCCGATCGGAGACATTGTTCTTCCTGCGGCGCCCACTGAGTTACCTCTATCTGATGAGTTCGTGGTGGGGCTGGCACGGGCGTCGACTCCTCTCGACAACTCGACGGACGATTTGCCTGTCTCTCCTACACTGCCGCCGGAGGCTGTACCAAAGGACGATGGCCGTCCCAACTCCACGGTTGTTGATCATGGAGCTGTAACGATCTCCACTTTTCTGCCGTCGAGCCACGTGTCGGACGATAGTCGCCTGCCATCCGACACGAAACATCTTATTAAGAGGCAATGGTCACCGAGGGAACGGAAGAGACTACGCCGTATCCCTTCTCATGACAGCTTCCATCGGATGTGCGCAGGATAACTGACCTGACGCCCTGGCAGCCTGACGACGCGGTGTCTTTCCCAACGTCCGGCTCCAGACAACGCCCACCTCCGGACACCGACCATTCCTGTCTGCGGCTGATGCGGTTGCCTTCCTTTTTGTATCTGACGCTACCTGTGGGCGCACGTGTGATAGTGTACCAGTGAACCAGCCTGGTGAGACGTGTCTCCTGGGCCCATGACGTCGATGCTGAGGATGGACGTGCCGAAGTTGCATAGAGCGATGGACCCCCACCCCCTCCCCCTTGGTTGGTTCGTTGGTTCGGCTCCCTCTCCGTCACAGAGATGTGCCCTTCCACGGAGACCTAACAGGGGGGCTCCGTGTGCTTCCTCCGCGTCTGAATCGTCCGTCCTCCCGGCGCTAGCAGCTCTTCAGACTTACCGCATAGCCACGGTCAATATCAATATCATTCGTGTACACTACAAAATGGCTTTACTCCATGACATGCTGTATGCTGCGGACATTGATAGCGCCCTCGTTCAGGAGGTGCACTTTGCAACTTTCTGTGCTCCCCGTGATTTTACAGCACAGGTCTCCCATGCTTCCCCTTCTGGTAGTGGGACGGCAATATCTCTCACGTTTTGTGTTGTGACTTGGCAAGACAGCCAAGCCACTAGGAGAGGAAGCCGAAAGGCACGCGTTTAAGCTCACGCAGGCTTGCGTGAGGTCTGGAACAGGTAAAGGAATTTATAGTAACAAAGAACGTAAGTAACTACTGGAATACTTAACTTTAATTCATAATTGGTGAACATCGGTCTGACGGTACATGCATCACAAGATAAATAGCAAATGATAATGGCGCCTTGCTAGGTCGTAGCAAATGACGTAGCTGAAGGCTATGCTAAGTATCGTCTCGGCAAATGAGAGCGTAATTTGTCAGTGAACCATCGCTAGCAAAGTCGGCTGTACAACTGGGGCGAGTGCTAGGAAGTCCCTCTAGACTTGCCGTGTGGCGGCGCTCGGTCTGCAATCACTGACTGGCGACACGCGGGTCCGACATATACCAACGGACCGCGGCCGATTTAAAGGCTACCACCTAGTAAGTGTGGTGTCTGGTGGTGACACCACATTTTGAGGCATCAGGATCGTTAGCGTCCAAGAGCCACCTGGTTCGAGTCGCCGCCAAGAACGTTCCACCTTCTACTCAGAGACAGACATACCTCTTTTCCTGGGTCACAGGGAGGTGATTTCTACTGCACCCAGGTATCAAATGGTTCAAATGGCTCTGAGCACTGTGGGACGTAACCTCTGACGTCTTAGAACTACTTAAACCTAACTAACCCAAGGACATCACACACATCCATGCCCGAAGCAGGATTCGAACCTGCCGTCGCGTGGTTCCAGACTGTAGCACCTAGGTTGGCTCGGCCACTGCGGTGGGCGCACCCAGGTATCCAAAGATCAACTACCACGTCACTCTCCGTGCGCGGCGCTAGCGACAGTTCTCCAGCACCTCAGCCTTGTGGATTCTTCAGAGCACGTTCGTGGTGATCGTCCGGGATTTCCACATTTCACAAGATATTCTTACAGCCTCCTCTATAATGCTTACATCTCCCCCGATATCGTCCGTGGGGTTCAGGCTGCTGTAGTTTGGCCTGTTGCGATCTCTGAACATGTTGCATGTATCTGTGCCATCAATCTGGCGCTACAGGGTGTGGTGCCGTCGGTCATGGTGGGTGCTCAGCGCAAAACCTGCCCTCCTCAAGGTGTTAAATGGTTACTCGAGGGAGGCGACGACGGAATTCCCTTTCACCATTCTCCGTGAATGTACTATGATCCCGTATTCTCCTGGCGATGGAGAATCGTGGCAAGGCGCACCTCACATCTCTCTCTCGCTGTCACCTTGAAGGAGCTATGGTCAGGCCGCGTACCAAGACTCAGAAGAGTCCATCCATGTGTCACGTGACAGCGAAACGGAGCCATCGTCAGAGGACTTGGTCCTTATGACCGTTGATGGGTAGCGTTTAGACACCCAACGTTATATAGTGCCTACCATCCATGCACATTATGCTATGTTGTACTCTGAACAACAAGGTTTCTTAACAATGAAATGTATCTATTGATACTCTTCAAAGTGACACACACGCCCAAATCGCAGTTAGGAGATGAACAAATCCAGTAACAATCCAAGTGAAACCTGTTGTTGTTACTCTGACAAGGGTTACATGCTGGTTATACCGTTTCAGTAAATCTGTTTTTATCTTCATGCATCCTTAGATAACAATTAACTTTTTGTTGATTAAATAGATATTATGTTGTTCAGTCCCTTATCTGTAATTACAGCGATATTTAAAAAAAATTAATCACAGAAACTATATTTCACACCATGAATGAATTTTTATTTCGCGCATGATGTGCTATCTTTGTACGTGATGTTAGGAATATCAAATGTCTTACATGGCTCCACTGTCGCATGATTCACTGACTATTGCGTCTATAGAAACAAAACTAGTTCAGACCGCTACTGAAGCATTAAAATCCAACCTTCCTTGCGTTTTGCAGTTGAAGCACGTCTCTAATACCCTCACCGTCGAATGCCACTAATTGGAGGAGTCTCCCAGAATAGATGACGTATGATGCTACCGCTCTGCATACGATGGAGTCCGCCTGTTTAAACAATTTCTGACTCATGGTGAAAACTGTGACCGATATGAAACATGTGTCGCTTTGTGCGGCGAACCGACAACTAAGCGCCGTGATGTACAGCGGTCTCTGAATCATTCAGTAACGCCTTCATGTATGTCATCTAGTTATGCTTCACTCTGAAACAGCACATGTTAACATTCCTTCCGAGGAAGACCCAAGGCTATTTGTATCTGCATCAACTAACGCCAATGCTTCCAATGACCAAGGGTGTCGGGTGTTATAAAACGCACGCAAAGGATTGAGCCTATTTACAATGGAACTTATGCCTCCTCACACCATGTATAACATGTTGCAATAGTTAAATCGTGAATAATGTGCTCTAATAACGATAGTCGATGATAAGTGTTCCCTTGCGGCTCAAGAAATTGTTGCCTTGATTCTTGGTCGACGATTTACTGACGTTTATTTTTGTCTGGACACAAATTGCTTTTGCCGTCTGAGTGTGTAATCACAGACTTCGGATCGGAACTGTGGCTGTTATAAATGTTTCACTAGATGTCCAAATGTTGCTGTATCTCATTACACCGATTATGCCTCTCTCCAAACAGAATTTCCTGCTGAAGTGCGGGGTGTTTCAAAAAGATTCATCCGATTTAATAAGATTACATCTTCCACGTAACTCAAGAGAGGAATTTCGTGTTGGTGTATGCTTTTACATACAACTAGAAATTTCTAATTTTTATAAGGAATTATCCGAATTTACAGAACTATATCCTTTTCGTGGATACATGTTCAATCTTGGGGTACTTCTTACAATTACATTTAAAATCATAGTTTCCATTTACACCCCACAAAAGTTAAAAGTACCGTTCACCATATGCGTGGCATTTATTTAACCGTTGCTGTTCGGCATCACATGTCAGCCAAAATTATTGGAAATGGAGGCGTATGAAGTCTTGCACAACTCCCCACAAAAAGTCATGCAATTATTGCGAGATCAGGCTACCTTAACGGCCAGTGACGCAGTGGTTGATACGTACATCCCCTACCACCGATCCATCGCTAAGGCAGCTCACTGCTGTGAAATGTTGTTATATTCAGGTGACAGTGTGTTCGTGTTCTGTGCAGCTGGAAGGTGAAATTTTCGGCATGTTCTCACAACTGTGGCATATCTCCAAGACATCCAGGAACGCAATTCCAATAAAGCGCCCCACACACGAGCGACGAATAGCAGCGATTCGTCGTAAACGATATCGCTACGATTGATCTTTCGTTTCGACCCCGTCACACACCAGCGAGTTACCGAGCAGTTGCATCTAGTGGCAGGAAGGGCACTGTATCGCGAAGTACTGCTATAGAAAATGAATTGCTGTGCTTAGCAAAAGCTGCAGCTGATCTTCGTATCTATACGAATATTTGAAAAAAAATAGAAAAACAGGTATTTCAATTTATTAAACTTGTTTAGAAACGCTTTTTTTCAGAACTGCGGGCTAGTTTACACTATGTATTACTTTTTTCACTGACGCCATGTGGTTTGTGTACATCTTCCCAGTGTTCCAAAACAAGTCAGTTTATCCATCCTAAAATCATTTTTTAATTCACCTTGCTTATAGCTTAACTGCAAGCGTTTACACAATATGTTTTGCAATGTCGATAAATCTACAGAAATGTTTTCAATAGCACCGCTGACGATTACCGTAACTCTGTTTACAAAACGTGTGAGAGTGAGTTAGATAACATGAATTGACAAGGGACTCGAGTATAGCTGTTGTAGTATCCTGCCCACTCGAATAGGAAGCTGTTTTGTCGGATCGCTAGACAACAAGCAGATTACATTAAGGAAGTTTATATAGAAGTATTACAGAAAGTAACTTTGCGCATTCCCAAAGGTGAGTCGCAAGCAAATGGCGACATGCAAATAATCAATGTTCTTCAGTATATATAATTTCAATTCAAGCAAAACAAGATAGTTCGTAAGGCACTGCTGTTGCGTTATTATGACGGCTGTCCTCCACTGCGGCCGCGGCTCTTATATTCTCTTCGTGCAGATACCGCCCCTGTCTTGGCGTCGCCCTAGTCTGCGTACTGTTCGTTGATGTCGTCTCACAGCCCTCTCTGCTCTTCCATTCTTCGTCGTTGTGCCGGCGCTTCCCTTTACACGGGAACACATTTGTGTGAAAATTTAGATTGAAACATTTCGCATACTATGACGGTGCGTCATTCTGTTTGGATATTACAAACTTCAAGATGCCTGTAACTGTTTCATAAATAACGCAAAATCATCATAAGAAATACAATGTATCGAGAACGTTACCGTGAACTTCACATCAATTCTACTTCTACTGCACAAGCTTGTAAATGCAATCACTGCAAAGTCCGAGGACGTATTCTGTAGTACTTCTTAACACAAATGGCAACACCGGCCTCTGCTCACTTCTCAGAGTGATACGTGGTCCCTGACTTACTAACTCAGTTCCTGACCTTCCCTCTGGAACATAGGGCCGTGACGAAATTTCTCCACCTGGTACGATATGTAGCATGTCTCTTCACTCCAGGTTTTCCCATCTTCTGCAGCTTCTCTCTCGATCGTCCTGTTCCACGTCTGTTTGGGACGACCACGTTTTCTGTCCTTTTCCCCGTCTGTTTGGGACGACCACGTTTTCTAACTCCTTGGGGGTTCCAGTCCAATGCCACCCTTTCAACAGCTCCATCTGGTTTCCTCAATGTATGCCCAATCCAGTTCCATTTTCATTCCTTGATTTGTATATTGATTGGTTGCTGATTTGTCTCCCTCCAAAGATCTTTATTTGTCATAATATCTGGCCATCTCACTTTTAAAATACACATGAGACAGCGCTTCATAGAAACTTGGAGCTGGTTTTTGATGTGGTTAGTCACCTTCCGAGTTTCGCAACCGTACAACAGAACAGCCATCACATTGCTAATGAAAAGCCGGAGTTTGGCCTTCTTTGAGATGTTCCTGTTTCTCCAGACAGGGTAAATTTGTACAAATGCACCATTTGCTCTGCGGATGTGACTAAGGACGTCTTCCTAAGCGCCTCCTGTAGTCGTGACTATACTTCCGAGATAGAGGAAGGACTGGACCTGTTCTACGTCCTCTGCATTAATGGCCAGCCTATTCGTGATGGTCGAATTTATCCGCATTTCTTTGGATTTTTGTGAACATTTGTCTTGAGGCCTGCAACTTCCGCATCACTCTGTAACCTGGCCAGTTTCTCTTCGATGTCTCGATATCGTTGTGCCATTAAGCAGATGTGGTCTGCGAAATTTAGATCTTCGATCCTATCCCTCGTCCCCCATTGTACACCTCTCTTCCGTTCCCCCATCACTCTCTTCATCACATGGTCCAATACAAAAAGAAATGGTGTTGTCGAAAGAATACACCCTTATCGTACTCCTGAATTAACTTGGAAAGGTTCTGTTAGTTCTCCATTACGTAGTACATGTCATTCATAGTCTTCAAACATTTCCTTGATGATGTTAATAATCTTTGTTGGAATGCCATATTTTGCAAGAGTATCCCACATGACTCTTCGATTGACAGAGTCGAAAGCCTTTTCAAAGTCAATGAAGGTAAGTTCGAGGGTGTGTTGTCACTCCGCACTTTGTTTCAAAATAATTCTGAGAGTATTGATAAGGTCCACACAGCTTCGATGTTTTCTAAAACCCGCCTGCTCTCTCTTCAATTGTACTTTCACAGAATCCTGAATGCGGTTTAAAATGATCCTCGAAAGTACCGTACTCGGTACTGGCAATAGGGTAATGCTCTGACAGTTGTTGCAACACTGGCCTCTGCTCACTGCTCAGAGTTATACATGGTCCCTGATTAAAAGGAAATTCTAACTTATTGTTGGTACCCAACGAGGTCAAAGTGATGCGAGTCAATATGGCTTCTAGGCAGGCATATTGCCATATATTTCTACTATGCAGTCAGGCAGACATACTGCAGGCACGAATCGCATGTGGAATCCGAGGCCGGCCGCGGTGGCCGTGCGGTTCTAGGCACTCCAGTCCGGAGCCGCGCTGCTGCTACGGTCGCAGGTTCGAATCTTGCCTCGGGCATGGGTGTGTGTGATGTCCTTAGGTTAGTTAGGTTTAAGTAGTTCTAAGTTCTAGGGGACTGATGACCACAGCAGTTGAGTCCCATAGTGCTCAGAACCATTTGAACCATTTGCAATCCGAGAGACTACCTTGGATTTCCGTGCGATCAGCGGTCAGCTAGCGATCGCTGCTGCGCCTTCACTGATCAGTCAGAACATCACGACTGCCCAGCTGACAGCCGGTATATCCACCTTCGGCGAATAACAGCGGCTACACGTGTGTCATGAAAGCAGTGATGCCTTAGTAGGTCGCTGGAGATAATTAGCACCATATCTGCACACACAAGTCACGAAATTTCCGTAAATTGCTGGAAGAGTGCGGTGCTACCTGACGCCCACGTTCAGTCACATCCCAGGTTCGATCTGGTTCAGATCTAGCGATATGGGGAGCCAACACATCAACTGGAACTGCCATTGTGTTTCTCGAACCACTCCTGGCCTTGCAACACGGCGCATTATCTAGTTGAAAAATGCCGCTGCCTTTGGGAAACATGATAGTCATGCAAGGGTGTAGGTGGTTTGTAACCAGTCTACGATATTCCTTGGTGTCACGGTGCCTTGAACGAGCTCCACCCATCCCATGGATGCCCACGTGCATGTTCCCTAGAGCTTAATGAAGCCGTCGCCTACTTGTCTCCGTCCCGCGGTACAGGTGTCAAGGAGGTGTCGCCCTGCAGAACAAGGATTCGCGCCCTCCCTTTAGATATGATACCTTGCAACGCTCTGCCACTGCTTAACGTCCAGTGCCGATGGTTACGTGCCCATTTTAGTCGTAGCTACCGATGTCGTAATGTTAACATTGGCACATGCATGTGTCGTCGGCTGCGGAGGCCCGTGGTTAGGAGTGTTTGGCGCACTGTGTGCTCAAACACACTTGTATTCTGCCCAGCATTAAAGTCTGATGTTAGTTCCGCCAGACTTCGCCGTCTGTCCTTTTTTTTTTTTTTTTTTTTTTTTTTTTTGGAAGGGGTGGGGGGGCTGTCTCAGTATTCTGACTAGTTTGATGCATCCCGCCACGAATTCCTCTCTGAGCTAACTACCACAAACACTCCATTGAAAAAAATTACATAACATCCTTGGATAACAAATAAGTAATCACCGGTTTTGGTTGGTTCAAATGGTTCTGAGCACTATGGGACTTAACATGTGAGGTCATCGGTCCCCCTAGAACTTAGAACTACTTAAACCTAACTAACCTAAGGACATCACACACATCCATGCCCGAGGCAGGATTCGAACCTGCGACCGTAGCGGTCGCGCGATTCCAGACTGAAGCGCCTAGAACCGCTCGGCCACACCGGCCGGCAACCACTGGTTTTCAAATACATTTATTATCCTATTATCCGTTTTGATTATATTAATTTTTTAAATTACCAGTTTCAGGTTAGCATGAACTATCGTCAGATCTGTAGACAGCATTAAAATAACTGATTAGCAAATATTCTACGAAATATAAAAAATATTACAATATCATGTCAACATCAAACATCAAATGCACCAGAATGTACCTGAATGCATCGGTTACAAGAGAACACGTACAACTATTGTTGACAGGTGGGCGGTTTACTCTTGTAACCGATACATTCAGGTACGTTCTCAGAGTGCATTCGATGTTTGTGCTGGCGTGGTATGGTAACATTTTGTATTTAGTACAGTACCTGCTAATTAGTAATTTTAATGTTTTTTACAGATCTAGGGATGGTGCATGTTGAACCGAAACTGGCCATTTAAAAAATGAACTCAATCAAGGTGGATAATAAATCTAGAATTACTGCTCTTTGCTAATGACGGAGAACTCATAATGGGGGCGAACAGAGCTACAGCAGCACAAGAAGCAACAAATGAAGCATTCATAAGTATTGATTGGTTCTCCGTAAATTATAACTAAGTTCATTCATTCCGTTAAGAGGCAACAAATATAGTCCTCAAAACCAATACAACACGGAGGATGGGGGGAAGGAATACGTCAAACTATTTCTTCAACACTCATGGCCGCGTATGTCGATCAAAACTTGAATTGGAAATCACGTATTGTAGATCTTCTGAATGGCTTGAGTTCATCGTTTATTTATTGCTTTTGCTGATGGGAGCAGAAAATAATTTTACTTTGCCTACTTCCGGTCACTCACGACATTCATTGTATTTTCCTTGATAAGTTCCATAATAAACGCAAAGTAATCATTCCACAGCCACAGGTTGTGTGGATAATTTTCAGCTATGTATCAACTCTTCATAAGTTAATCATTCACAGAAACGATACTTGATCACCTTTTTCGTAAATTAAGTGTATAATGAAAGTTTTAAAAATGTTTAAATCAGCTTTAATCGATAACAGAAGAGAGAGAGAAGATGCAACGAAGAGCGGCACGTTTCGTGATGGGATGTTTACAAAACTCGTGTGTTAGATGCTACTAAAGAGCCGTTGTGTATGGGGGAGAGTTTTACTGCTTAAATTCCGAGAGGACATTTCGAAACGATAGTTGGCCAAAATATTACTTTCTCCTAAAAATGTCTTGCCAAAATACCACGACGGTAAAATCAGAGAAATGAGAGCTCGTAAGGGCGGTTATAGGCAATCCCTGTGCTGACACACCCTACTCGAGACGAACAGGTAAGAGGGGGAAATGATAGTGCTACCAGATGTGCCCTCCGCCACACACCATAAGGTGGTTTGTCAAGTGTAGGCTTAGATAGTATGTATGTGCTAGGGTTGCATTTATCAAATTACGCTGGAGTGTAAGGCAATAATAAACAGTTTTGTAAACGATGTGCACGTGGACGTAGAACACGTATCTTCCGCTTCCTGCTCCGCCTGCGTTGATTCTCTAGTCTGGACAGAATTTCTTTTCCTTTAAACGAATTTTTATGTTGTTCACAAATTACAACAGCTCCTGAACTTTGCACGGTAGGAGCCATAGAAGCATGGCCTTCTCCAAATGTACTTTTGACCAAAAAGAGATTTTCACAGCCAGAGTTGGCATTCTGTGCTCTCGTGGTGATATTTCCATGAAACTTTCATCCCCCAAGACGTACTTCTATAGAAGTCAAATACAAATTTTCATAGATATAGGTTTAAAAATTATTTAATACAATGAAATATTTTCATAAAAATTTCCATTCTATGCTCCAATCCCTAAGGGTTTGCATTTCGAAAAAACACTGAAACACATTCTTTTTATTTCCAACCGAGAAGCTAAATACAAATTTTCAGAGATCGAATTCCAAAAATTCTTTCGTAATAAAATATTTCCATAAAAAGATCAATCCCATATGTTCCCCCCTCAGGGGCTTGAATTTACAAACCACTGAAACACGTATCTTATTCGATTTTGACGGAGAAGTCAAATATAAATTTTCATAGATTTAGGTTTAAAAAATTTTTAATAGCACTTTAACACTGATTTGTTTTCAGAACAAATTTTCACCAACTGTTTCACCCCCACTGGAGTTAAATTTACGAAATTTTTGAAAAACATGTTTCTTTCTTTTGTGACAGTGAAATCAATTTTCTTCGTTCTAATTCAGAATTGCATTAATAGTGACATTTCTTAAAAAAACGTTTCATCCCCTATTTCAGTCTCTTAAGGGTGGAACTTCGAAAACTCTTTTCTGAAACGATGCCTGCAGTATACCCTCTCTGAATCTGAAGTTTGGCTGAGCGGTTCTAGGCGCTTCAGTCCGGAACGTGCTGCTGCTATGGTCGCAGGGTCGAATGCTGCCTCGAGCATGGATGTGTGTGATGTCTTTAGGTTAGTTAGGTTTAAGTAGTTCTAAGTCTAGGGGACTGATGACCTCAGATGTTAAGTCCCTTGGTGCTTACAGCCATTTGAACCATTTTTTGAATCTCAAGTTTCTATCCTCAGTGGTTTTTCTACTTTACGAACAGAGATTGTAAACCCGCCGAAACTTGAAAACAAAGATTAAACCAAAGAAACTGGTTAATCTAATATTGTGTATAATACATTGCTTTTGACCACAGATAGGACAGGAGAACCACTTGGGAAACCATAAATGAAGCTTCGAGGGAGCCGCGTGCAGTCTGCACGTTTCAGTCGGTGTTTGCATGCAATCTGCTCGGAGTGGCGGGCACGCCGAGTCGGACGGCAGCAGTCCAATCTGCTGTGATCAGGCAGGGACGGGTCGCCGCTGTGTGACGGCGGTGCCGGCCTGTGTCGCTGCGGAGGACCCCGGACAGTCAGTCAATGCGGCACACGTCCGGAGCAATTTGCTGGCGACAGAGCAGGTGCGGGCAGATCTGATAGCGGCCCGCCCCCCGTGTGTCCCCCAGAGGGGGCGCTGCTATCTGCGGTCCCCACAGTCGCCGTGCCGCGGTCGCCACCCTGACCCGCTAACGACCAGGCTGGGGCGCTGGATTAGGCGGTGGCCTGCAACCCTGGTAGCAGGACAGAACACTGCCAAAGGAAACCGTCCCCAGCTCGACAAGGCGCAAGTCAGGACGCAAATCTCACTACAATAGACGACCGCTATTCGGAAAGTAATGTTCCATAGGTCGCGAAACGATAACGACGGTGAAAATCCGATGAAGCTTTGCACAGATGTGCAGGTCAGTGTGTCTAGTGTGCCTATAGACCCCGTTACGTCGCACTTTTCGGTTTTGAGCTTACAGTGAGGACTTAATGTTGCTTATAATAATAGTGCCTCCCACCCAGGTTTCGGCTGACTCTATGCAACCCCACATAACGCGCCTGCCATGCTTTTCCTTCCGCATGACCTTATTCATAACAATTTTCGGAGGGAGGCGGGGGGCGGGGGGGGGGGGGGGCAATGAGGACGCCCCTGTAGCCTTTTCAATGGAAAGCATGTGTTGTTCATCCACCGTGCACCCCGGACTTGGCTCCCTCTGATGTTCATCTCTGCTCACAAGAACCAATGGGTGTCAAGACAACATTCTGGCACAGACAACGAGCTGCATACCTGAGTAGAGAAGTGGCGGGAAGCACATGGGGATGGCTTCTACGAGGGTCACTCCAAAAGAAATGCACACTATTTTTGTAAAAATGCAGTTTTCATTCTGCATGTGTGAAAGTTTTACAGTGTGCAGATCCTTCCTTCCCACTTGTTTTCAAACTTAGTTCAACCTGTTCCCGTGAGTGGCGCCATCACAGCATGTCTTCAAGAAGGCTGCTCTTCACGTTCGTCAGAAGCAACGTACTGTCATAGAATTCCTGTGCTGTGAAAACGAGACAGTGGGAAACATCCACAAGAGGTTGAGAAAGGTGTATGGAGATGCTGCTCTCGATCGCAGTGCAGTTAGTTGGTGGGCAAGCAGGCTACGTGATGAAAGCGGGTACGGAAATATTGAGGATTGTCCTAGCAGCGGCAGGCCTCGTACTGGACTCACTCCAGACAATGTGCAAAGAGTTAACCAATTGGTGACAGCTGACAGACGCATCACAGTGAACGAATTGTCACGGTACGTGGGGATAGGGGAAGGAAGTGTTTGCAGAATACTGAAAGTCTTGGCGTTAAAAAAGGTTTCTGCCAGGTGGGTCAAGAAACCATGGAATCGATCATAAAACTCGGATGGACGACACTGGAACTCCCGCCTTACAGTCCTGAACTGGCTCCATGTGACTATCATCTCTTTGGTAAACTGAAAGACTCTCTTCGTCGGACAAGGTTTGAAGATGATGACTCCCATGTGCACGCTGCCAAACAGTGGCTCCAACAGGTTGGCCCAGAATTTTACCGTGCGGGTAAACAGGCGCTAGTTCCAAGATGGCGTAAGGCAGTTGAGAGGAATGGAAATTACATGTAGAAATGAAAATATTGTACCTAAAGCATGTATCTACACACTGTAAAACTTTCAAACATGTAGAGTAAAAGATGGATTTTAAAAAAAATTGTGTGCAATTGTTTTGGAGTAACCCTCGAATTACGACGTATTCAAACTTGGTACAACTCTACGACAGATGTCGAAGTCGGAGTAGGACTATGTAAAAAAGTAGCACGAAGGTGTAGTACACTATTGCAAACAAAAAAATATTTCATTTTTGCTGTGGTTCCCTTTCGCGACCGGTCGGACCTTCCTTCCCAAATAGCGCTATTAGAGTCGAAGTTTTTTTGGGTGTTTGCAGCAACTGTTTAAGAAATTACGTGACTACTTTTAGTCTGTCATATACCCCATAAAATCACTATTTAGACATGCGGTTGTTTTGTAGACGCAAATAATTCCAGATAGAGAATTAGAACTAACGTTTACTCGTGTTACCAGGCTTAGGTAAGGTAACTATTTTAAGTGCGACATTGCAACTGTGTCTGCATGAGCGGGGCAAGCATTGATTCGCACACTAGATTAGCATTTGGGGATGGTGTCGTTCACATCTTCATCAGACCAATGAGTTTTCCGTGGCTTCCCTAAATTTCTTAAACAAATCCTTTGATGGTTCTTTGGTTCTTTTGAAAATACACGATCAGTTTCTTTCCCTGTCATTCCCCAGTCCTAGCTTGTGACCCATCTATAATAATCCCATCGTCAACAGGACTGAAGGTACAAACCTTCATACGAGTGGCATACGTCCCCCCACTTATGTGATCGGTTTAACCAGTGTGGTGATTGAATGCTATGTTCTGGAAGGTTCAGCACAAGTATTTTATTCACGAGGCTTTACAATTGTTCCTTATTGGCACAGAACACTATTCTCTCCCTTATCTAACTATCCTCTCCTTTACCTACTCTCTCCTCACCAACACTTTTCTCACGTACCGTCTCCTCTCCTCTCCTTTCCATCGCTGTTGTGATGGAAAGAGGAAATTGAAGGACTCTATGATGGGGATCAACAGCCTGGTGACTTGACAGAAGAAGGAGTTGATATGGATCGACATGGGGTTCCAATATTTGAGTTTAACAGAATTTTGAAAGACTTGCCATCAAATTTGGCAGAAAGAGTAATATCATTCCTTCGGAATTACTAAAATCATTGGAGGAAGTGGAAGCCCAGCAACTACACATCTCGGTTCCTAGAATCTTTTGGAAAAATATCGTCGTCACTACTCTGAAGATATCAAGGGCAGATAAGCTTAACTGGTGATCCAGCCATGCTACTGACAGGAGTAATATAGAGGGAGGAATGGAAAAGAAAAGTCAGGATCTATTACATGACAATCAGTTTGGGTTTAGGAAAGGTAAAGACACAGAGGGACAGTTCTGATGTTGTGCTTGGAAATGGAATCAAGACCTAAGAAAATTAAGACATATTCATAGGATCTGTCGATATAGAAAAAGTGTTCGACAATGTAAAACTGCGTAAGTTGTATGAAATTCTAAGAAAAATTGGTGTAAGGTGTAAGACAATAAACAATGTGCATTAGAACTTAGAGAAAATAATGAGAATAGAAGAACAAGAACGAAGTGCTTGGATTAAAAGGATGTAAGAGAGGCATGCATTATTTTCCTCCTACGGCTCAGCTTCTACATCGAATAAACCAGGAAAATGAATGGGTCAGAAATGGGAATAAAATTCAGGGTCAGAGGTTACAATAATAAGACTCGCTGATTTATATTGTTACCCTCAGTGAAAGCGTGAACAAGTTTACAGAACATACTGTAAGGAATGGACAGTTGGCTGAGCACTGAATATGAAGTAAGGGTAAACTAAAGAAAGCGAAAGTTGCAGAAATCAGATTAGGAGAAACTTACAATAAAAACTGGGGGCCACGAGGTAGACGACGTGAATTCTGTTCTGTGCAACCAAAATACTGCATGATAAATTCCGCTTGATGAATGACGCGAGGAGGACATAAACATTGACTAGCACAAGCAAAGAAGACATTCCTGCCTAAAAGAAACCTAGTGGCATCCACCATCGGCCTTGTCCACCCGGGTAGCTGAGTGGTCAGGTGACGGATTACCGTCCTACGGGCCCGGATTCGATTCCCGGCTGGGTCGGATATTTTCTCCAGTCTGCGGCTGGGTGTTGTGTCCACTTCATCATCATTTCATCCCCATCCGGCGCGCAGGTCACCCAATGTGGCTTCGAATGTAGTAAGAACTGCACCAAGGCGGCCGGACCTGTCCCGCAAGGGGCCTTCCGGCCAGTGACGCCAGACGCTCATTTCCATTTCCATCGGTCTTAATTTGAGTAATATATTTCTGAGCATATTTGGAGCACAGCATTCTATGGATGTGAATCATCGACTGTGGGAAAACCGGAAATGAAAATCGAAGCGTTTGAGATGCGGTAATATAGAAAGATTTAGAAAATGAGGAGATTCCCTGCAGAATCGACGAGGAGAGGAACATGTGGTAAACACTGCCAAGAAGAGGGACAGTATTACAGTAAATGCGTTAAGCAATCACTCAAAAACTCCGATGGTACTAGAGGTAGGTGCAGAGAGTAAAAACGGAAAGGGAAGATGAAAATTGTAATAAAAACAAAAATAATTGAGAATGTTGGGAGGACAGGTGAAGAGGTTGGCACAGGAGGAGTTCGTGGGAGACCACACCAAACAAGTCAGCAGACTGATGAACGAAAAGAAAACTGCATAAAGCTTTAGGCCAGGCTTGAATAAAATAAATTCGTATCCTAATGCCTGTTAAATCAGTTTATTCATAAAATCCGCTGTTACAGTTTCAGCTGTTCGGACGTTTTCAGGTTGAGTTCAATGAGAGATAATAAAATGCTTTGACAGAGGTCGAAAATTGTAAACTATATGACATGCGTACATGTCATCATGCTAATGCATGTGATATATTAAAAAGTGTGATATATATTAAAAAGTGCATATTTTACGTTCATCATTACTTATCCCCGTCGCTCTTGTTCGCTTGCTAGTGCCGTCTACTCACCTACATCTGTATCACCATCTCTGTCTTTGCTCTTGATATCCAACAAAGAACTTGCTACTATCAAGTGGCCTGCCCACGTGTCCCACCCACCTACATTTAATGTGCATAGCGGCGTTAATCACGTTTTCCTCCCAATTCTTGATTCATTTGTTAGCTTTCCTATACCTCTCAGTAATTTTTATCATACATCCGTTCCTTACTCGCTACGTAATCATACACATTTACTGGTTTTCAGACTGAAATCCTATTTCTTACCACGGTAAGACAAATAGAGTGACACACATTGACTGTAAACTTTATTTTCTCTATCTACCAGCATTTCTAAGATTATTTAGTTCCCCAATATACACTCCAAATTTTTTTCTACTTAGAATTATTTCAATGTCCAGTTGCAACAAAACACATCGTCTGAACTTCAACTTTTTGTTTTGTGACAATTTTGTACTTGGTATAAACGCTTAACACATTTGTAAGATACTCGTATTTCAGTCAAAAGAGATTGTGTAACTAAAATGACAGTGCTATTGGCAAACACACCGTTTGTCCTCAACAAACTTGAAAGTGTCCAGTTTGTAAGTAATGGCCACATAAACACTGCGCAACCTCGCTCGTTTGTTCAAAATGTTTGTTGCGGAGCGTTGAAAATTAAGTATATTTCCAGAAGAAGGTAACAAATCCATTTTGTGTTCCTCATACAGAAATTCATATTATTAATCGCAAATAAACTATGATATCAGTGTACCAAATACCAGCTCGTTGTATAGAAGCCCTCGAGAGTTTCGTTAATTAACACCGAGTATGCATCGTATCGTCGGCCGCATTTAGCCTAAAATAATTTTTTACCATCTGCATTGAGACACCACAAAACAATATGTCACCCGATACCAAGTAATTGTATGTTTGTAGCTGCATGTTTGCTTATTTTACAATTATTATTCCTGTATGATATGTACAGAGTAAATACAGCAATATCGTAAAATCGCACGACTGTTTTCATTTGTTCATTTACGGGAAAAGTTATAAACCGTTTCTGTCGTAGGAGTTACAAAATATATTTCACACGTGAACTCACAAACTCCCAGTAAGTGAAGAGTAACGACAGCATTTGTGGTACAAAACATTGCTTCTCCGGGAAGCGGGAGTATTGAATGATCGTAGTTATTCCAAGCGCTACGCGCGCTACTAGAAGTCAACGCTAATTGGAGAAAAACCGAACCGTTAGACAAAATAAACAAAAAGAAACTTTAATTGATTGCGTCTCCATCAAGAGGCGCAAGTGATTTTAACCGGTATCAGCTAAAAAAATGGTTCAAATGGCTCTGAGCACTATGGGACTTAACATCTGAGGTCATCAGTCCCCTAGACTTAGAACTACTTACACCTTACTAACTTAAGGACATCACACACATCCATGCCCGAGGCAGGATTCGAACCTGCGACCGTAGCAGCAGCGCGGTTCCAGACTGAAGCTCCTAGAACCGCTCGGCCACAGCGGCCGGCCGGTATCAGCAATTTGATTTCATAATTCCTCTGTTAACTGACTGTGCTTGCTACTTGCAGGCACTTTATTACATTGGAACCAATGAAATGTCACGCAGCACTGATGATAATTTGAGACTAATGTTGAAATCGAATTCGGCATCATTTCACATGATGTTTCGAAGTTAATTTAAAATGAGACCTGCGTTGCTGTATGTTGCTCATAATCATCACTGACTTTACACTGTGTTCCTCACGCGATGTTAAGACGGTAATTTGGATAGTAGGCATATGTGTTACTCGGTGTTACTCATATCCTTCAACTACTTTACTCAGACAGCTTGTAGAATGGCTAAGATGGTGTACCATTGAGTGATAAGATTTGGTATAACCTTACACAAGCGATGATCACATCCCAAATAAAGATGTGTTTTTCAGATCAGGTGTAAAAGAAGTGGGAAGAAACAAAAGCACGTAAGATACACTATGTAACCAAAAGTATCCGGATACCCCCAAAAACACACGATTTTCCTATTAAGTGCATTGTGTTGCCAGGTACTCCACATCAGCGACCTCAGTAGCCATTGGCCATCGTGAGAGAGCTGAGTGTGGTGTTCCGTGGAAGCCACGGGCTTCGAACGTGGTCAGGTGATTGGGTGCCACTTGTGTCACACGTCTGTACGCGAGATTTGCACACATCCCTAGGTCCACTGTTTCCGATGTGATAGTGAAGTGGAAACATACAGAACAAAAGCGTACAGGCCGACCTCGTCTGTTGACTGACAGAGACCGCCGACAGTTGAAGAGGGTCGTAATGTGTAACAGGCAGACATCTATCCTGACCATCACACAGGAAATCCAAACTGCATTAGAATCCACATCAAGTACTATGACCGTTAGGCGGGACGTGAGAAAACTGGGATTTCATGGTCGAGCGGCTGCTCATAAGCCACACAACACGCCGGTAAATGCCAAACGACGCCTCGCTTGGTGTGAGGAACGTAAACATTGGACCACTGAACAGTGGAAAAACACTGTGGGAAGTGACACAATGTGGCGATCAGATGGCAGGGTGTGGGTATGGCGAATGCCCGGTGAACGTCATCTGCCAGCGTGTGTAGTGCCAACAGTAAAATTCGGAGGCGGTGGTGTTACGGTGTGTTAATGTTTTTCATGGAGAGGGCTTGCACTCCTTGTTGTTTGGCGTGGCACTATCACAGCACGGGCTCACATTGAGGTTTTAAGCACCTTCGGGGATGGCGACTGCATCTTTCAACACGATCGAGCACCTGTTCATAATGCACGGCCTGTGGCGGAGTGGTTACACCACAATAAAATCCCTGTAATGGACTGGCCTGCCCAGAGTCCTGACCTGAATCCTATAGAATACCTTTGGGATGATTTGGAACGCCGATTTCGTGCCAGGCCTCACTTCACTTCGTGAAGAATGGGCTGCCATTCCCCAAAAACTCTTCCAGCACCTGATTGAACATATGCCTGCGACAGTGGAAGCTGCCATCAAGGCTAAGCGTGAGCCAACTCAGTACTGAATTCAGACATTACCGATGGACGACGCCACGAACTTGTAGTTCATATTCAACCAGGTGTCCTGATACTTTTGATCACAAAGTGTAAACTGACTAGAGTATCTTCAAAGAAAGGCTAACAATAAATGTCTAAAAGCAAGACAAATGTGGAGGAAGTCGATAAGAAATGTGGGGAGACCGACTTAACTGAGATCTATGGAGACGGAAAGAGACAGGTATGAAGACTTAGAGTCGACAGTGCGGTCATCAGGGGTGGTGCGCAAGAACAGATCAGGAAAGGACGCGGAAGGAAACTGATCGTGCCCTTTTCAAACGAACTATCTTCTAATTTGCTTGCAGCGATTAAAAGAAATCACGGAAAACCGAAATCTAGGTGCCCGAAGGGGGTTTGAAGCGTCCGTCATCCATACGAATGCGTGTCCACTGTGCTAACTGCAGCACCACCTCATTCTGTAGGCCAGTCTTAGCAAGAGTAACCTTTGATGTTGGTGATGATGATCATCGTCTAGGTCTGCCGTCCTTTGTCTGAGGGCATGATTAGTAATGAACAACTTACCTATCTCTTACGTCTGGCACAAAGAGACAGATGGGTTGCGCTTCTTCACTTTACTCCTACTCTGGGATTACTGAGCAGCTACCTTTATAGTTAAATAACTGTACACTAGGTTTTTGCTCCAGTGATGCTATCATTAAAATGTCAGCCTTTTCTTCGTAGTAAAATGGACCTTCAGCATGCGGAACCGACCACTGTTCTTCCGAGTAATAGTACAATTTTGCCTGACGTGAATGACGGAACATGTAACGCTTACTGATAAGACAGCTTGACATCGTCTGAAGTCGAGAGGAGCAGGAATCAAATATCTATTTTATCACTTATATTTTGGTTTTATATAAGTCAGGAGGCAATCGTGGCCGTTGTCATGGAAGGTTAGCTAACCGTGAGTACCAGAATATCCTGAAGGAGATCGCAGCGAAGAAGTCGAAACGTCATTTGTGGAAAAGACACTGATGTCGATCATGAAGTGCCCCAAAACCACGAAGGATTTTATCTTGAAAGATTTAGGTTTTCCATGCTTTTCCTAAATCGCTTAAACCGGATGCTCGGATTTGAAATGCAGGTAAGTGGTTTCTTCCCTGTCCCAATCCATACTTGCCCTGTTGGTCAACGGGGCGTTAAACAAAAACTTTGCATCTTTTTTTTCCATTGTCGGATTATGCGATTTGTGGAGAAGCATATTACCTATCCTGCAGGACATATCATAAGAACCTCCAGCCGATAGTATTAGATCATGCTACGAAAAGGAAACATAATGAGCCCCAGGTATAAATAACAGAAGCAGATGAAACAAACATCCGAAAAAAAGTTGAAAAGTCTTACCTGTAAGTTGCACAGTTTAGAAGAATAACTGGAGAGCGTATTTTTACACACACACACACATACACACACACACACACACACACACACACACACACACACATTAATTTACACACATCCAAAAGTCTAATTTGGTAAGTAGTTGTTGCTAGGTAATTATGGTTTTAACGTATGTATCCTGCAAAATTTGTATTTATGTGCTATGAACCTAAAATGAAGATAATGAAATACTGATAAAATTACAAATATCACACACAGTTTTTGTTGAGTGTTTTAATAGGCCAGACATCGAAGATACATTTGGGTTTCGTGTACGGCATTATGTAAATACAACATAACCCGATACATCACTTTATTTCGTTTCGGCATTATGAATTTTCCCCCCATCCGATGATGTTAACAGCAGTTTTAACAGCAGCTGCCCTAACGTATAGCTATAATTTTCTCGTAATAGTAAATGGTAATTTCAATAGCTGTTAATGTAAAATATAATGTACTAAAAGTATATCATTTATACGACATAATGATGCGATGTAATTAAATAAAACCCTATAGCTACCTACTTACACTGTCTGCATTTCGTTTCTCTATCCTATCCAAGCGTTCGTAACGAATTGACTTGCAGGGCAATGTAACGAATGAGAGTATACTCTTATTCCCTGATAAGACGGAATGGATTTTTTCCGAAGGAATAAACCTGGCGTTGCTAGAATTACTGATTTCATCAGTTTATACTTCAGTATTTCCTATTGACCACGTTCAAAACAGACATGCACGTGAGCATCTCATAATGATGCCATAAATGGGTAAAAGTACTGAAAAAATTTTCTAGCCGTTACTGAAGAAGCTAAGGTATTTTATGCAGTAAGCGGAAGGTGCATTTCATTTACATGAGTTTATCAATAAGCCTTGAGAAAACCCTGAGAATAGCCACAAGAACCTTAGATGTGAACATGCTGCTGTGATCAAACTCAAACTGCGCATTCGATAGTTGTCGCCATATTACATTAAAATGACATTTACGATTTCTAGCCATCATATTGTGGTTCATCAGTGATAACATTCGCAATTCACAGTTTTTCAGACACATCCGCTTATTTCCAAATATAAGCTATCTATATAGAACCTTCCGTAAGTACAACACTGAATGTCGTTCCCATTGAAAACTCCCTAAGAAAAAAAATACCGTTGTTGTACCACTAGGGATGCGGTATGCTGTTACAGCTGGAGTAAGCAATTAGATAAATTTTCGACGCCAAGCCTTCAAATTCTATTCAGATCGATACACACATACAGAGAATTATAGTTTTTGTCCAGGACAATGTATAACATTGTTCCAAATATAAAATATTTTCGACCTCCCCAATGTGACAGGTTTTGAGATGATTACCGTACTCGTCAGGCTAATGTCAGAACATGAAATCTTGTCCGACATACGCAATGTCGGGATTCCCTCTGCCCCACGCCCATCCGTCTGGGTTATGTGACTTAAAAGAGCGAAGTTCTTCAATAGCCCAAGCTGCTGTCATTACTTGGAAACGGATGAAAAGGTGTGAGTATTAGAGACTGGACGCCTGAAAGTGATTCCAACTTCGTGTTGAATAATATTAAGGTGTGTATGATTTTGGATACTGGTACCGCCATTTATGTTTCATTTTTATTCAGTAGCTGGCCTTTTCCCTGCAGCTTTGCTCTTGTATACCTTCGACATATATACTGTACACATCTCCTCTTCCCCCCCCATCTCTACGTCCATTAGGTCTCTCTAGACACCTCAAATCTGTCCATCTCTTCCTCCAGAGTCTCTCTCTCTCTCTCTCTCTCTCTCTCTCTCTCTCTATCTCTCTTTCTTTCTCTCCTCACCCTCCCTATCTGTCCATCTCCTCTGCCCACTCTCTCTGACTGTATCTTCCTCCTTCTTTCCATATCCTCCTGCCTCTCTCCCTGTCCTTCTCCCATCTCTTCCTTCTCCACCTACCCACTATCCCTCTACACTTTCCATCTGCCTCCTGCACCATCCCCTCCTCCCCCATCTCTCTGTATATCTCCTCATCCCCCTCTGCCTCTGTCCATCCAACCTTCCCCTCTGACTATCTCTTTCATCCTCCAAGGCCCATCTCTTCCTGACACTCCCTATCCACTTTCTCCTCCCCTCTTTACCTGCTGATCTGCTCCTCCCCCTCTGTCATGAAGGGGCTTGAAAATCATTTATTTGCCCCTGACACATAGGCTGCCATACATAGCAGGTCTATATATCTAGACAATGCTACTTGAACACAGCACACCTGTCATGCAGGGCAGCCTACAGCTTGAGATCCAGAAAAACTTTTCTTGACCCTGACATGTAGGCTGCCCAACAAAGTAAGTTGATTTGTTAGGCCAAAACTGCTCCTACACTTCTTGTCTGTTGTGCCGGATGCCTGCATGCCTGGGACTCGAAAGAAACGTTCTTCCCTGAAAAATCTCGCTTGTATTTCAGCTAGGAGGTTATAAACCACACAATGCTGATATTCGTTAGGCCTGCTGTTTCTGTACCAGATTTGTTGAAATCGATCCAGGGTTTTGGTGGAGGTCCCAAACATACATGTATACTTTATAACAGAAATACTTGGAGAAAAAGTACGCAATGCCAGATGTAGCAGAAGAGGTACATAAAAACAAACACATGGGAACAATTACTTCAGAATGAGTACCAATCACTCTGCCACAGAACTTATATTAAAATTATTGACCAAAATCCTTTCATTGCAAGAGCTGACTGACGCAATAATTATTGTTTCCCTTGGAACTTCCTGACAGACTAAAACTGTTTGCCAGATCGAGACACGGGCAAGGTTCGCAGAAGAGCTTCTGTGAAGTTTGGAAGGTAGGAGATGCGGTAGTGGCAGAACTGAAGCTGTGAGGACGGGTCGTGACTCGTGCTTGGGTAGCTCAGATGGTAGAGCACTTGCCAGCGAAAGGCAAAGGTCCCGAGTTGGAGACTCAGTCCGGTACACAGTTTTAATGTGTCAGGAAGTTTCATATCAGCGTACACTCCACTGCAGAGTGATAACCTCATTCTGAATTGTTTACCTTGTTTCTGTGATCAGTATCATCGTTAGTCGTACATTGTTCCGTAGCTTACACGGTATACTTCCCACATAAATAAAACAGAGTATATCGATTTCATTCAAAGTTCCTGTATATTAATATTTTCCAGTCTCATTAGGAAATTTTTTCTTCTTTTTTTCACGATAAATATTATGACAATAATAATTGAATCATTCAATAAAGACAGTTTGCACAGTAATAATAATTGCTGAAAAAAAAGGAAGTGCAGGCAGGGATATTCGACCCACGGACCTCGCACTCCTAACACTAACCACTTGGCTCGGATCTCTTGAGTACTAATGCCCATACTAAATATACAGGGTGGTCCACTGATAGTGACCGGGCCAAATATCTCACGAAATAAGCATCACACGAAAAACCTACAAAGAACGAAACTCGTCTAGCTTGAAGGGGGAAACGAGATGGCGCTATGGTTGGCCCGCTGGATGGTGCTGCCGTGGGTCAAACGGATATCAACTGCGTTTTTTAAAAAAATAAGAACTCCAATTTTTATTACATATTCGTGTAGTACGTAAAGAAATATGAATGTTTTAGTTGGACCACTTTTTTCGCTTTGTGGCAGATGGGCTGTAATAGTCACAAACGTATAAGTACGTGGTATCGCGTAACATTACGCCAGTGCGGACGGTATTTGCTTCGTGATACATTACCCGTGTTAAAATGGACCGTTTACCAATTCCGGAAAAGGTCGCTGTCGTGTTCATGTGTGGCTATTGGTATCAAAATGCCCAACGGGCGTGTGCTATGTATGCTGCTCGGTATCCTGGACGACATCATCCAAGTGTCTGGACCGTTCCCCGGATAGGTACGTTATTTAAGGACACAGGAAGTGTTCAGCCACATGTGAATGTCAACCACGACGTGCAACAAGTGATGATGCCCAAGTAGGTGTTTTAGCTGCTGTCGCGGCTAATCCGCACATCAGTAGCAGACAAATTGCGCGAGAATGGGGAATCTCAAAAACGTCGGTGTTGAGAATGCTACATCAACATCAATTGCACCCGTACCATATTTCTGTCGACAAGGAATTACATGACGACAACTTTGAACGTCGTGTACTGTTCTGCCACTGGGCACAAGAGAAATTACGGGACGATGACAGATATTTACACGCGTTCTATTTAGCGACGAAGCGTCATTCACCAACAGCGGTAACGTAAACCGGCACTTTATGAACTATTGGGAAACAGAAAATCCACGATGGCTGCGACAAGTGGAACATCAGCGACCTTGGCGGGTTAATGTATGGTGAGGCATTATGGGAGGAAGGATAATTGGGCCCCATTTTATCGATGGCAATCTAAGTGGTGCAAAGTATGCTGATATCCTACAATGTTCTACGATGTTACTACAAGATTTTTCACTGCATGACAGAATGGCGATGTACTTCCAACATGATGCATGTCCGTCACATAGCTCGCGTGCGGTTGAAGCGGTACTTAACAGCATATTTCATGACAGGTGTATTGGTCGTCGAAGCACCATACAATGGCTTGCAGATTCACCGGATCTGACGTCCCCGGATTTCTTTCTGTGGGGAAAGTTGAAGGATATTTGCTATCGTAATCCACCGACAACGCGTGACAACATGCGTCAGCACATTGTCAATGCATGTGCGAACATTACGGAAGGCGAACTACTCGCTGTTGAGAGGAATGTCGTAACACGATTGCCAGATTCATTGAGGTTGACGAACATCATTTTGAGCATTTATTGCATTAATTTGGTGTTTACAGGTAATCACGCTGTAACAGCATGCGTTCTCAGAAATGATAAGTTCACAAAGGTACATGTATCACATTGGAACAACGGAAATAAAATGTTCAACCATACCTACTTTCTGTATTTTAAAAAACCTATCTGTTACCAACTGTTCGTCTAAAATTGTGACCCATATGTTTGTGACTATTACAGCGGCATCTGTCACAAAGCGAAAAAAGTGCTCTAACTAAAACATTTAAATTTGTTTACGTACTACACGAATATGTTATAAAAATTTGGGTTCCTATTTAAAAAAAAACCTAGTTGATATCCGTTTGACCTATGGCAGCGCCATCTAGCGGGCCAACCATAGCGCCATCTGGTTTCCGCCTTCAAGCTACACGAGTTTCGTTCTTTGTAGTTTTTTCGTTTGACGCTTGTATCGGGAGATATTTGGCCCCGTCACGATCATTGGGCCACCCTGTATAAACACGAACAAAATTTCAAACTCGATTTTCTCGAAAACGGTTCAGAGTTGCGTGTTTCTATTTTTATGTTGAAGCGGTAGTCATGCCCTACACGTCCCGTCGAAATGAATCAAATCGGTGTGGAGAAATTCGAATAGTCCCCTTGTCAGCCCGCTGTCAGGTGTTGTTGTTGTTCTGCGCTGCTTACAGTGCGCTGCCACAGGCGAATGCAAGCAAAGCCTTCTAAATACAAGGTCTACGCACAGCGGCCATATTGGCAAGTGACGTCACAAACTGTTGGCCATCTTATCTTTAGTCGGCAGTCCTGTTGACTTGTATGTTGTGTTTAACGTGTGGGCCACGTGAAACTGATATAGATTTCATATAGTATTCGCCTGCAGTTCTTCGAAATATGGGATACAAGTGTTGCATTCCCGTCCGCCAGGGAAATTATAAATCCCAAAAAGGCATGAGAGTGCATATGTTTCGATTTATCAAATGTGTGAAGTTGAGAAATCTCGAGATTGCAGCTATTCCCAGACAGGAATTTGTGTCTTCGCATCATTCAAGGGTAAGTAAATGACAAAAAATTTATAGCGTGTTATTTGTTTCCATTGTCAATTGTTTTTTAAAAGCAGTTACGTATCATGTACCAGTATAATTTGTTTCTTAATTCTGGACCATTGCTGCGAGGTTAATACGAAGCCAGCTGTGAAATGTCTCTCATATTTGCAACTATTGTCACACAGAATAGTTATATTAATTAGTATGGCTCGAAAATGTTTAGTAATCCTTATCATTCCTACCAGATTAATGAGTTTCCAGTACTTTTATTTGGAAGAGCTACAGAATGATTTTGTTCTGTTTTACATATACAGCTATTCGGAAATAATTTCAATCTAAGTAAACCAATTTAGAAAATTGTTTTAATTAATTCAGTATTCGACAGATTAAGTAGTATACAAAGCAGAATTTCGAGGCAAGTGCATTGTGATTAAATTAACAGCAATCTGTGACACGAATTTCAGTCAAGGATATAGGCGAAACAATCTTTTCATGTTTAAGGTTCAAAAGTTCTGGAGAAACAGGAATAAAATATTTTTTCGGGTTTTTTGATTTATTAAATATTATGTCAGAAGGTGCTCCATTTCGTCAAATGATCTGAGTTTCGTGTGAGGTCAGCAAATTTTGAAGTGGAGAGGAAAATTTACAAAAAAACCGGGGAAAGAAATTCTTAAATTCTGTAGGAGCTCCATCTGCTTTATTTAAAACCGAAAACGTCTGCTTGTTGTTGCATATTGCCGATTTTTTACTGCAAGATAACGTAGCTCCTGAGGTAAAAAGGCATAATTTAAAATTACAGTTTGTATTCAAGCGTAGAAACGCGTAATTTAGGCAAATCGTCAAAATAATTTTACATTTTGAAATAACATAGGGCAGTTTTGGTCAGTTACTTTACGCAATTATATAAATTTTCATACTTTCATTACAAGGCCATGTAGAAGAGGTAAGCACGAGAATCCCAATGCGATCTCAGCTCTAGAACTCGTAAAGTTCGTGTAGGTGCAGAGTGCTTAACAGGAGTGCTCCCATACAGACGTGGCCATCAGTATGTGATGTCACAAGTGTGCGCGCAGGCCTGTAACCCTAGGTGGTGTTGGTGCAAGGCGGCGCGCGCCCTGAGGCTCCGGCAGGCACGGCGAGAGCGCCGGCCGTTCGTCACGCGGCGCTGAGTAACGGCGCGCCGCCGCGCCGTCGCCGTGCATTGTGACGTATGTAGCGGAAGCGGCCACGCCCCCTCCGCGGCTCAAAGGCGCCGCCGTGTGGCGCCGCGAGGACGACGGGCCGCCGGCGTAGCGGTGAGGCGAGGCGAGGTCGACACTCGAGGGCTCGCCGCCAGCCCTGCCCTGCCGGACGCCCAGAGGGATCGGCCCGCCAACTTTATTCGCTCCGGCCTCACTCGGGAAATGCCGAAATTAATGGCCGCCAGCGCTATCAATGGCTAACGCCGCTTTTGTGCGCCGCAAATCTCGCGTGGTCCGGCCATGGTATACTGCCCCAGTGGCCAGCCAGGCGTTTTCCAATAATATTCCAGCTGTAGCGCAGGGGAGAGGGTTTTATCTCGGAGCATTTTTCAGTTTTTCAGACTTATACGATCTCAAGTTTACGGTAACTGCTACTAAATTAGTATTGATTGACTTTAGACAGCCGGATGTTACCTGGAGTTCTTTACAGTTAGTACAGTTGTGGTACAGCTTGCTGGAGAATTTCGTTGGTTGCCCGTCTACGAAGCTGCAAATTCTCGGCAAAATAAGAAATCTCTCTGCATTTGATCTCTCTCTCGCCGAAGAGCGACCAGGATCCGTCGATGTGCTATAACAGGATATTTAATGAAAATTGTATGGTAGATCCGTAAGTAGGATTCATTAATACTTTTCGAAAGAATTAGAATCTTCTTCCAAATAAGCTTAGCTGTTTGTGCAGGTTCGTGCTACCATTCCATTTTTTATTAATTCGAGCGATCTTAAAGACGCTATAGTGCTTCATGTTACTGAGTCCAACTTCACAAAAACGTATCACGAAAACCTACTTTTCTTATACGCATTGTGTTTCAGACGTGATGGCCAGTATTCAGGGATGTGTCAGGAATGATCATTCGAAACAAAAGAGTCTCGTAAACGTGGGTTCAAACGCATACTTCAAGAACTATGAGCAGTTCTTGATCTTCGATACTGTGAAACAAATCTCTTCTAATGCAAGATCCTTATTTCTCATATTTGGGGAAGTGTTAGTAGGACAAAAACAAGAAAACAAACGTCCAGTAAACATGTGCTCAAAAATGCATATCTTAAACGGTAAATGATAACAGACAAACAGTTACAGGATAAAGATTTATTAAAATTCTTGACCACGGTTTCGGTATACCTAAATATACCTTCATCGGAAGTAAAATACACCTGAGCAGGAAGACACCTTCAATAGCAAAACTCCGCATCGGAACTGAGAAAGAAAAAAATAACACTATAGATTAATTAACTGTAAAATTACCAATGTATTAAAAGCACAAAAACTTTTAGTCACTTACTAAAATCCCATCCTGCAATGGAGAGATGTTTAAATTCTTCGGATATCTTAAAAGTTATGAGCACTTGACCATTAGAAGAGTTTGAAACGTCCCCTTACAACAATTATACATGACTGTGCTTAAACTGACACACAATATTTTTTAGCGCAACGCAGTCTGACTTTCAATAATCCCTACAAAAGAATGGCCCTGACTAACATTAACCTATACCTTTCACAAATCACTTACCTCACAAAAAACTTCGTTACTCGAACTACTGCAATACAGCGAGCACCACTACTGCCAGCTAAATAAAAGATTCAAACTACGGAAGGCACTAACTACTGATAGGCATATTTAGCAAATGAAAGATTTTAATAGAGAACAAACAATGTATTTACCTTAATAGTCATAATATATATAGCAGTTCATGACATCCAGTCTTACAAATTTCAAAATTCTGCCATCTCTCTCCCCACATCCACCACTGCTGGCGGCTCACCTCCAACTGCGCAACGCTACGCGCTGTTCACATCCAGCTGCCCAACACTACAATGGCAGACAACAATGCAAACTAGCCACAGACTGCACACAGCACAGCCAGTGATTTTCATACAGAGCGCTACGTAACGTTGCCAATAAGAAAACATAAACAGCCTACTTACAAGTTCTGTTTCAAAGAAGCAAAGATGAACAAGTGCTCGTACCTCTTAAAGTATGTGTTTTAGAGCACATGTTCAATGGATATTTTTTTTCTTGTTTTTGCCCATACTACTACTTCCCAAAATATGGAAAACAAAGAGCTTCCATTAGAACAGATCTGTTTCACACTATCGATGATCAAAAATTGCTCATAGCTCTTAAGCCCATGTTTACTTGACATTTTTGTTTCGAATGATCGTTCCTGTCACATCTCTGAATATTCGCCATCACTTCTGAAACAACATGTATATCAACTTGTATGTGGCGGATCAAATGGTTCAAATGGGTCTAAGCACTATGGGACTTAACATGTGTCATCAGTCCCCTAGACTTAGAACTACTTAAACCTAACTCACCTAAGGACATCGCACACATCCATGCCCGAGGCAGGGTTCGAACCTGCGGCAGTAGCAGCAGCACGGTTCCGCACTGAAGCGCCTAGAGCCGCTCGGCCACAGTGGCCGACGTGACGGATCAGAGGAAACGCATGATTTCCGCTACTGAACAACTGAAAACCGGTTTCATTAAACATCTAGCATACAGTAACAGCATTTCTACCGCATTTTTGAAATCTACATACGTTAGTAATTCAGAAAATGATGTCGTTGGGTGACGTCCTTCTTGCTGGACACAAATTTTGATCCTCTTCTTAAAGTTACACACTGCTGTCTTCGACATTTCATTCGGCAGAGCATCAATTTCATCACGAATGGGAATTTTGAGGTTGTCGGTAGTGTGGGGCTAGTTCACGTGAAACATCAGATGACTGTAAATAAGTAAGCGTTTGTTAAACCAAATGGTAGTAGTGATTAAAATTCTTCTGGGTTGTGCCCTGAGGAAGGCCGTTGCAATTCGGCCGAAACGTCGGTTTTAGTTTACTATTGTTGTTAGTTTTTAGCAATGACGCGGCATAATACCCAGAAGAATTTTAATCACTATGACACCGGCCGCGGAAGCCTACGTTCTTACATCACATGATAGTAAATTAACTTCAAGGACACACAATCGGAACCATATGAACAGCATTACCTTAATTTTTATTGCATTCCCTTGAACAGTATTGATTTCACGTCGCCCCACCAAACGAAGTCACAGATCGATAGACTGGGTAGGCGTGGGGGCCAAGGAACACCATCAAACCGTAAAATGACATGTCCTGGGAACATCTATCGAACCACTTCCACAGAAGCTCTCGCCCTTTGAGCAGTGGCACCACGCTGGTGGAACCACATTTATCTCGTCTTCACTCGACGCCATACAAGTTCTGGACGGAGGAACTTGTTTAACATTTCCACATAGTGTTTTGTAGTCACAGTAACTGCCACAAAATTCTCTGCGCTGCACAAAATCCGTTTGCAACCCGCTGGACAAAATTTATTTTGTACGGATGAAACCTGAGAACATTATGTTGCGATGAAGCAAACTACGTGGCATACTATGCAGCCTAGCAAATCGTTCCGGATTGGCAAGAACCGCCGTTCTCACTCTGTCTACATTCCCGGAGTTCAGACTGAAAGGGGAAGACAAGGTAGGGTCATTTTCATCGTAGATGCCGTGCCTGTAAACGCTTCGCAGTACAGTATTTGTACCTGTAACTGCATTGCGACGTTCGACATTGCGCTATCGACGGAAGGGTTGTTGAACCGTGACAAAAGAATTATTGTCTCTGAACAACTGCTCGACCGCGAACATACAATGCTCTACTACCCAACGATCCATAGCAAATGAAACTGCATTGTCTGAACTGTCTGCCAACGGTCGCTCGAGCTCAATACCCCAACTCGTCGTCGATTACTAGCGGTTTAAAAATCGAGCTTTTCCTCTGCCCCACACTGTACTATCTGGAATAACGATAACTGCAATTGAATTGGTACTGATTGACTTCAGGCTGCCGGATCTTACTGAGAGTTCCTTACAAAAATTCAATCCGATTGATGGACTAAGAATCTTGAAAAGAGCTCAAACATTCGTAGCTAGCGTAGTAATTTATTTTTGTTTTGAGATTAGTATATTAGACGCCGAAAATTTATCTTTCACTCTCTGAATAACGCAGTTGCGGTACGGCTTGTTGGATAATATCGTTGGCTGCTCCTCAATGAAGCTGCAAATGCTCGGCAAATTCTGAAATCACTGCATTTGGTTACTCTGTCACCGTTGAGGGGCTGGAATCAGTCGATGAGCCCCGACAGCATATTTAATGACAAATGGGTGGTAGGTCCGTAACTAGGATTCATTAAATACTTTAGTTAAGAACAATACTGGTAATCTTCTTCCCAATAAGCTAGACCCTATATGCAGGTTCGTGCTATCAGTCCACTTTGCCCTAATTCCAGTGAGCCACAGGTCACCTTACTACTTCGTATTACTGCGTACAGGATTCACCAAAATGAATCGTGAACACGTGCTTTTCGTATATGAATCAGCTCATAATTTCCAGACAAAACTTTCCCCAAAAAAATTCTGAATAAAGTCAATATTACTTCTTGAATATTAATAAATTAAACTTTCATAACATCAAAGTCCCTGCAATGGTAGCTTGCAACAATGCTTTGCACTGACAGAGAGCCCCTCACTAACAAATCGATTGTCCTCTTCAACAACTAGCATCCCAGTCATCACTGCACTCTATCGTGCTTTTGAACATAATAAACTGCGAGTCTATGAAAGTGAAGCTTACTCCCAGGTATTTGTCTGTAATTTTCAATTATAATGAATTTATTGGTCACTTCATTGACTTCGTTTGGTGTAATTTGAATTTACATAATTCGATTGTTTAGCGTAAACATTCGACTTACGTTGCATATTTGCGATAAGGAAATGAACAACTACTAGTTTGAAAAAAATTCTACGTTTTATGTGTGCTGTATACAAAGCTACCTCATTTTAATACTGTTGTAAGGGCCATTGCCCAACGTCACCGAAAAATTAATGGATACATAAAAATATGAAAGCTTCTCCTTCGGATCCTATGCATTAAATCTTAGGAAAAGAACCTTTTCTCTACTTTGGCGAATGGAGATAGTTGCTCGGACAGTGCCACATTGTCAATATGACTGTGCCCCTTCTACATGTTTTTCTTTCATTCGTGCAGTACTCATCATGTTTGCATAGCGACAGAAAAAAATCAGAGCCGGTCTGTTTCGTTATTCCTATCACGAACCATATGTTTTTGTTTACTAATGCCAGAACAGTGTACATCTGGTTGACATACGCCATTATTAAATGAGGACTCAAATAATGGAAGGAAATACTTTTCCAGTAATATTTGATGCAGCGTAAACTGGCGACGCGAAGCTCTCGCTTCAAGAGAGTGTCAACATCGATTTGTTGACAAAAGCCATGAATGTGCCTGGGGCACAGTTTACGCACCTGCTCGCTACCGCGGTCCCTGGGACATTTAGCACATCTGGGAAGCAGTAGTCACACCGAACCTGCAGCACGGTATCTAATTTCCGAAAGTGACTGAACGTGCAGTATTATGACAAAGCTAATAACAGCACTATAAAAGTCATTTTCAGCAACTGTTTTACGTTCAGTGTGTACTTTTCGGTGGAATGTGTTACTCGTCAGTACGGATACTATTGAGGAGTGCTTTTATAATGTTACTTTACGCTAGATGATAATGAAAAAACGAATAAACTGTCGTTGTTTGCACACTGAATATTGGATTATTCTTTCAGTTTACGATCTGTTTTAGGGACTGATGACATTAGCAGTTAAGTCCCGTAAGATTTCACACACATTTGAACATTTTGAACCATCTGTTTTTCCATATTCAAAATACGTTAATTAATAAACGGGTCTCGTCAAAAAATTTTAGATTTCCTTGGGTATTTCTACAGTAGACAATCCTACATCGAGTCTGTTGTGTGCTATGAATTGGAAATACTTATGGTCTGACTGAAATTGGACTACATACATAATATACTCTCTTTCAAGTTCTGAAGGTGACAGGGGTAAAATACAGGGAGCGAAAGGCTGTTTACAATTTGTACAGAAACCAGATGGCAGTAATAAGAGTCGAGGGGCATGAAAGGGAAGCAGTGGTTGGGAAGGGAGTGAGACAGGGTTGTAGCCTCTCCCCGATGCTGTTCAATCTGTATATTGAGCAAGCAGTGAAGGAAACAAAAGAAAAATTTGGAGTAGGTATTAAAATCCAAGGAGAAGAAACAAAAACTTTGAGGTTTGCCGATGACATTGTTATTCTGTCAGTATAGATTGAAGTGTCAGGAAGTCGTTTCTGAAAGTATTTGTATGGAGCGTAGCCATGTATGGAAGTGAAGCATGGACAATAACTAGTTTGCACAAGAAGCGAATAGAAGCTTTCGAAATGTGGTGCTACAGAAGAATGCTGAAGATTAGATGGGTGGATCATATAACCAATGAGGAGGTATTGAAGAGAATTGGGGAGAATAGACGTTTGTGGCACAACTTGACTAGAAGAAAGGATCGGTTGGTAGGACATGATCTGAGGCATCAAGGGATCACCAATTTAGTATTGGAGGGCAGCGTGGAGGGTAAAAATCGCAGAGGGAGACCAAGAAATGAATACACTAAGCAGATTCAGAAGGATGTCGGTTGCAATAAGTACTGGGAGATGAAGAAGCTTGCACAGGATAGATAGAGTAGCATGGAGAGCTGCATCAAACCAGTCTCAGGACTGAAGACCACAACGACAACAGATAATATGCACATATATCTCAGACACTTACGATCTACATGGTCAAGTAGTACCTTACATCCGCTTTTGCTTCTTGTTATTCGACGAAAAATTGTTATGAAGACAAGTATGATTAATGATTAAACTGTCAATGGCTTGAGACGAAAACTGCTGGGTTACTCGTTCTCAGAATATTTCAGTTCACCATGTGTTTGTATTGCCTGAGTCTTTTCTTCTTTGACCACTGTGGGGCTCCATAAAAATGAACTGTAATTAGTATATACTGTTACGTATTACCCGACCCAAGTAACATTTGCGATAGCTGTGTTATTAATGAGAAGCAACACTTCACACACATGAACTAAACACACACGAAGCCACAGGTGGAGCTCAACTACCTGGCTCAGCAATTTATTCCTTCCTATACATACATGGAACGTTCTTGTGATATACAATATACAATAAATAAGTCCTACAAATTTTCAAAATTTGCAAAACTTAAGTTGTGAATGTCAGGAGGAAATGAATCGGTGACACCCATATCGCGAGCCAATCAGGAATTATAACCACGGCGAACATCACATACCATGCGCCAATAGGAATGAAATATATTTTTAAACGTCCTGTTTTACAAAATGCCAATATTCTTTACTTTCCACATTAGGATATCAACCAGCTTGTCATTATTTATAAACTTTATTTATTATTATCGTGTGTGGATTTAGCATAGCTGATTTTCATTAGCACTGTATTTAGCACCTTATAGACTATGCTCAGAAAAGTGTTAATGTTTCTCTCGTGGATTTCAGATGCAGCAAAATTTTTCTTTAATACTGAAAACGGGTAGATTGGTGGCAGTCATTCCATTCCTCTACGTGTGCGAATAAGATAAATAGTATTCTCTGGTGGAAAGACGCACAAGTCAAACATAACACATAACAAGGAAATTTACTTGGATGTTGTGAATATTTGTTGACCTTTACCATTAACACAATTAGAGTAAATGTGTTTCGAAGGTCGATATACGTCGACGAGTGTGTTATTTGTTCCTGACGTACTTGTCAGAGCAAAGTACTTTGACAGAGAACTTGAACTGATTGACAGAATAGTTTACCGTGAAAACTTTGTGAGACATGTTGCTCTTGTTTAGGTTCGAGATAACAAACTAACTTCCAAACCTTGAAGAAATCTACGGTCCAACTTTTAAAGCAATGACTTTCGCAAACATATCTCTCTTTTTTTCTCCCATTTATTGTGTGGTGTAGAGTGTTTTCGCCAATTTGTCTGGTGTTAACTTTGTGGTCAGGTGCCTTTCAGCCGCCTCAGTCGTCAGTTAAACTAAAGGAGCGAAGTCGTGTGTGCCGTATCTCTATGAATCATGTAAGCTTTGTTCCATGTGTTATATTTTAACTGTCTGAGCACCGTATTTACTGAGATAGAGATTGAGACCAGCACGACATTTCCTTAAACGAGCGTGGGAAATCACCTAATAAGAACATCATAGTTGACGTTTAGCATGCGGTGCTCCAATGGTTCTTTTCCCATTGCCAACATTGGTGTAATATGCTGAAATGTCCAACAGAGTGAAAGAGGCGACTCAAAGATAAATCACTGGTAGTTTTGTGTTATACTAGCTGTTAGCCGCGGCAGCGCACGCGCATCAGTAAAATCAGATTGTGCATGTGGCTTCTTTCACTGAAAGACTCCGCTTTATATTTTAGGCTGCTTGGTGGATGTCTTCCTATTTGACGTCACTTCGGCCGCTTGCGAGTCGATGACGACGACAACGACGACGACGAAACAAACGCATAAGCACACGCAAATACATTCCAGGGCGGAGAAAATGCGACCCATCTAGGAATCTTACCCACACTATGTGATCAAATGTATCCGGACATATGGCTGAAAAATTTCGTGGCTCCCTCCATCGCTAATGCTGCAATTCAGTATTTTGTTGGCCCACCCTTGGCATTTATGACAGCTTCAACTCTCGCGGGAACACGTTCAATCAGGTTCTGGTAGGTTTCTTGGGGAATGGCAGCCCATTCTTCACGGAATGCTGTAGAGGAGAGGTATCGATGTCGGTCGATGAGGCCTGACACGAAGTCGGCGTTCCAAAACATCCCAAAGGTGTTCTATAGGATTCAGATCAGGACTCTGCGCAGGCCAGTCCATTACAGGGATGTTATTGTCATGTAACCACTCCGCCACAGACTGTGCATTATGAACAGGGGCTCGATATTGTTGAAAGATTCAGTCGCCATCCCCGAATTGCTCCTCAACAGTGGGAAGCAAGAAGGTGCTTAAAGCATCAATGTGAGCCTGTACTGTGATAGTACCACGCAAAACAACAAGGAGTGCAAGGCCCCTCCATGAAAAAGATGAACACACCGTAACACCACCGCCTGCGAATTTTGCTGTTGGCACTACACACGCTGGCAGATGACGTTCACCGGGCATTCGCCATACCTAAACCCTGACATCGATTCGCCACAGTTTGTACCGTGATTCGTCACTCCACACAACGTTTTTACACTGTTCTATCGTCCATTGTTTACGCTCCTTACAGCAACCGAGGCGTCGTTTGGTATTTACCGGCGTGATGTGTGGTTCATGAGCAGCCGCTCGACCATGAAATCCAAGTTTTCTCACCTCCCGCCTAAATATCATAGTGCTTGCAGTGGATCCTGTGTGATGGTCTGGATAGATGTCTGCCTGATACACATTAGACCCTCTTCAACTGTCGGCGGTCTCTGTCAGTCAACAGACGAGGTCGGCCCGTACGCTTTTGTGCTGTACGTGTCCCTCCACATCGGAAACAGTGGACCTAGGGATGTATAGGAGTGTGGAAATCTCGCCTACAGACGTATGACACAAGTGAAACCCAGTCACCTGACCACGTTCGAAGTCCATGAGTTCCGCGGAGCGCCCCATTCTGCTCTCTCACGATGTCTAATGACTACTGAGGTCGGTGATATGGAGTACCTGGCTGTAGGTGGCAGCACAATGCACCTAATATGAAAAACGTGTGTTTCCAGGGGTGTCCGGATACTTTTAATCACATAGTGCGTGGCCTTGTGATCAAGAGTTAATCACACTAACCATAAGACTATGAGCTACTGCCTCTTAGCAGTACCTTTATAGTGATGCGTGATGATAAAGGTAGTAAAATAAAACGTGGACTTCGGAATGTTATTAAACAGCGTTATACTGATGAAGATAGAAATTAAGTAATCTGTAGTTCGGTGCAGCGCATATTTTATAATATTCCTACGTACAATATTATCAGCTGCCCTGCCGTGTCTGCCTGCTACCAGTGGCTGCACCTTCATATCATAATCAAATGCAGCCTCACTAAAATCGTCCCACATTCTACATTTAAAGGCACGATATCTTTGTGTTCGTCGTATAGCATTTAAATGACTCCATCGTTGAGAATCTTCAACTGTCTCACAAACTATAAGAGAGCTGTGACGCTCAGCGGCTAAAATGCAACGAGCTTGTGACTGATAATTAATATCTAAGTACGGATTAATTACGCTGCGGATTGGAAAAGTATTGAATTCATTACATTTAATAGTATTTTTAGAGCATATCAAACAATAAGAGTATTTTACAAATATGATAAACTTTAAAGTTAAAAGAATAAATAGCTTTTTCTAAGCGTAATTATTGTTTGATATTTCACGTTATGTTCATTAAATAAATAAATGTATTTTATTGTACACTTTCTAAAGTAGCTTATGTTCTTCCTCAGCGTTCAAGCTATCTCCATACCAAATTTCATCAAAAGCGGTTCTGTGGTTCAGTCGTAAAAGTGTAACAGACAGAGCTACTTTCGCGCTTATAATATTAGAATGGATAAAAAAATTATTCGAAAATGAAGATTTATGGATCATTAAGTACCTAAGCAAGCCAGAAAAAAAATTGTCACGTCCAAGATACATCATGCTGATGCCTTGTAGGCCGGCTCTGGCATTGAGATAATGGCACTGATTCGGAGAGCAAAGGTAATCCCATGTTACTTTCAGTATGCTGCGTCCATCTGAAGACACTCTTGTCCTTAGGGTCCTGTAGAGGTTTCTAAGTGTGGAGACGTTGATTGCTTAAGTTCCACGCGCTGTTTAAAATAGTTCCAGGAATTTACTGTGTAACTAAGATGAGGAGATTTAGTGGGGCAGTCGACACGTGATGGAGTGTCTGCTTGTTCGTCGAAGTGGGAACGTAAGAGCGCATCCTTGTGAACGCAGCGGGAATGTTCTAGAGCATATTGATTACGAGCAAGAACACTTGGTCGAAAGAAAGTTCAAATAAACATCCAGGTTCATTTTGACGGTTCCGCGTTTGTTTAAAGGTAAATCGTAGTACAAAAAGCAAACTCAGAACATCACTTCCGTGTCATATACACCCTTCGCCCCTCTGAATTAAACGCTTCATTAGACAAGCGGTGCACTCTACGGCTAATACCATTTTAAAAGGGCAAAATCCCGACTGATCAAGCAACACTAAATGCTTACAGTTAGCTACCGTCCATTTTCTGTGTTTTCTTTATCTCACTAAAGTCGAAGATACAGTAGCCATTCCTCCGCTTGCCTGCCTTGTTAGCTGTCGTCAGCAATTAACTCACTTTTATCGTAGATCGTTGATGCCAATACCTTGTAATTGGTTAATATAATAATTAATCGGTATATGATTGATTAGCATTTTTAATTGAAGGGGTACGTAGTCCCCTTCGTTAGTTTTACGTCACTATCTTTTCTTGTATATTACGATAATTAAGCGATATGCTGCTGTTGTTGTTATGGTCTTCAGTCATGAGATTGCTTTGATGCAGCTCTCCATGCTACTCTATCCTGTGAAAGTTTCTTCATCTCCCAGTACTTACTGCAACCTACATCCTTCTGAATCTGCTTAGTGTATTCTTCTCTTGGTCTCCCTCTATGATTTTTACCCTCCATGCTGCCCTCCAATGCTAAATTTGTGATCCCTTGATGCCTCAGAACATGTCCTACCAACCGATCCACTCTTCTAGTGAAGTTGTGCCACAAACTCCTCTTCTCCCCAATCCTATTCAATAGCTCCTCAGTAGTTATGTGATCTACCCATCTAATATTCAGCATTCTTCTGTAGCACCACATTTCGAAAGCTTCTATTCTGTTCTGGTCCAAACTATTTATCGTCCATGTTTCACTTCCAAACTACACTCCATACAAATACTTTCAGAAACGACTTCCTGACACTTAAATCTATACTCGATGTTAACAAATTTCTCTTCTTAAGAAACGCTTTCCTTGATATTGCCAGTCTACATTTTATATCCTCTCTACTTCGACCATCATCAGTTATTTTGCTCCCCAAATAGTAAAACTCCTTTACTGCTTTAAGTGTCTCATTTCCTAATCTAATTCCCTCAGCATCACCCGACTTAATTCGACTACATTCCATTATCCTCGTTTCGCTTTTGTTGATGTTCATCTTATATCCTCCTTTCACGACATTGTCCATTCCGTTCAACTGCTCTTCCAAGTCCTTTGCTGTCTCTGACAGAATTACAATGCCATCGGCGAACCTCAAAGTTTTTATTTTTTCTCCATGGATTTTAATTCCTGCTCCGGATTTTTCTTTTGTTTCCTTTACTGCTTGCTCAATATACAGGTTGAACAACATCGGGGATAGGTTGCAACCCTGTCTCACTCCCATCCAAACTACTGCTTCCCTTTGATGCCCCTCGACTCTTATAACTGCCATCTGGTTTCTGTACAAATTGTAAATAGCCTTTCGCTCCCTGTATTTTACCCCTGCCACCTTTAGAATTTGAAAGAGAGTATTCCTATAAACATTGTCCAAAGCTTTCTAAGTCTACAAATACTAGAAACGTAGGTTTGTCTTTCCTTAATCTATTTTCTAAGATACGTCGTAGGGTACGTATTGCCTCACGTGTTCCAACATTTCTACGGAATCCAAACTGATCTTCCCCGAGGTCCGCTTCTACCAGTTTTTCCATTCGTCTGTAAAGAATTCGCGTTAGTATTTTGCAGCTGCGACTTTTTAAACTGATAGTTCGATAATTTTCACATGTGTCAACACCTGCTTTCCTTGGGATGGGAATTATTATATTCTTCTTGAAGTCTGAGGGTATTTCGCCTGTGTCATACATCTTGCTCACCAGGTGGTAGAGTTTTGTCGGGACTGGCTCTCCCAAGGCCGTCAGTAGTTCTAATGGAATGTTGTCTACTCCCGGGGCCTTGTTTAGACTCAGCTCTTTCAGTGCTCTGTCAAACTCTTCATGCAGTATCGTATTTCCCATTTCATCTTCATCTACATCCTCTTCCATTTCCATAATATTGTCCTCAAGTACATCGCCCTGGTATAGACCCTCTGTATACTCCTTCCACCTTTCTGCTTTCCCTTTTTTGATTTTCCTGTAGGCTGTATCTATCTTACCCCTCGTGAGATAAGCCTCTACATCCTTACATTTGTCCTCTAGCCATCCCTGCTTAGCCATTTTGCACTTCCTGTCGATCTCATTTTTGAGACGTTTGTATTACTTTTTGCCTGCTTCATTTACTGCATTTTTATATTTTCTCCTTTCATCAATTAAATTCAATATATCTTCTGTTACCCAATGATTTCTACTAACCCTCGTCTTTTTACCTACTTGATCCTCTGCTGTCTTCACTACTTCATCCCTCAGAGCTACCCATTTTTCTCCTACTGTATAACTTTCTCCCATTCCTGTCAATTGTTCCCTTATGCTCTCCCTGAAACTCTGTACAACCTCTGGTTTAGTCAGTTTATCCAGGTCCCATCTCCTTATACTCTCACCTTTTTGCAGTTTTTTCAGTTTTAATCTACAGTTCACAACAAATAGATTGTGGTCAGTGTCCACATCTGCCCCTGGAAATGTCTTGCAATTTAAAACCTGGTTCCTGAATCTCTGTCTTACCATTATATAATGTATCTGATACCTTCTAGTATCTCCAGGATTCTTCCATGTATGTATGGTTTTTGAACCAAGTGTTAGCTATGATTAAGTTATGCTCTGTGCAAAATTCTGCCAGACAGCTTCGTCTTTCATTTCTTACCCCCAATCCATATTCACCTGCTATGTTTCCTTCTCTCCCTTTTCCTACTCTCGAATTCCAGTCATCCATGACTATTAAATTTTCATCTCCCTTCACTACTTGAATAATTTCTTTTATCTCATCATACATTTCATCAATTTCTTCATCATCTGCAGAGCTAGTTGCCGTATAAACTTGTGCTATTGTAGTAGGCATGGGCTTCGTGTCTATCTTGGCCACAATAATGCTTTCATTGTGCTGTTTGTAGTAGCTTACCCGCATTCCTATTTTTTTATTCACTATTAAACTTACTCCTGCATTACCCCTATTTGATTTTGTATTTATATCCTGTATTCACCTGACCAATAGTCTTGCTCCTCCTCCCACCGAACTTCACTGATTCCCACTACATCTAACTTTAACCTATCCATGACACTTTTTAAATTTTCTAACCTACCTGCCCGATTAAGGGACCTGAAATTCCACGCTCCGATCCGTAGAACGCCAGTTATCTTTCTCCCGCCCGGAGATCCGAATGGGGGACTAGATTACCTCCGGAACATTTTACCCAAGAGGACGCCATCATCATTTAACCATGCAGGAAAGCTGCATGCCCTCGGGAAAAATTGCGGCTATAGTTACCCCTTGCTTTCAGCCGTTCGCAGTACCAGCACAGCAAGGCCGTTTTGGTTACTGTTACAAGGCCAGATCAGACCATTATCCAGACTGTTGCCGCTGCAACTACTGAAAAGGCTGCTGCCCCTCTTCAGGAACCACAAGTTTGTCTGGCCTCTCAACAGGTATCACTATGCTGTGGTTGCACCTACGGTACGGCCATCTGTATCGCTGAGGCACACAAGCCTCCCCACTAACGGCAAGGTCCATGGTTCATGGGGGCCGACATGCTGACTGCATTAAAAATACTACGGTCGCAGGTTCGAATCCTGCCTCGGGCATGGGTGTGTGTGATGTCCTTAGGTTAGTTAGGTTTAAGTAGCTCTAAGTTCTAGGGGACTGATGATATCAGAAGTTAAGTCCCATAGTGCTCAGAGCCATTTGAACCATTTGAAGAAGTCCTTGGATAAATTGTTCTTGGTTTATGCCGCATAAAATTCGGATAAACTCACAAGCTTTTGATGACTGCCTCTGCCACCATCGTCAGTGGTAAGACTGACTGTCTCGAAATGGCAACGTTCCCACTTTTATGGCCAGAGCAACTGACTGGCAGGACGCCATGATGGTATCACGGGGTGTGCTGAGGTGGCCCCCTCTAGCTCGCCACAGAATATGTTTGCACTCTGTATCCAGCTTCGCTTGCAGCCGATCACTCACATAGGACGGGAATCATCACTCACATCAGCGGTACTCCCTGGCTGGCCGTAAGACTAGTCTGATTTCTTACCTGATAAGGAAACTACCTATATTACTAGTTTCCGTACTGCAGAATGGCATCTGCGCTATGTGTTGATCCTCCTGAGTTGGTGGAATGGCGTTGCACCATACCTCTGCTTTAATGTTTGCCATATCAGTTCACGTACCATCTCCGTGGCACTCTCTCCCCTGTTTCGCGATGATACAAATCGAGCGGATCTTCTTCGAACTTTTCCATGTCCTCCGTCAGCCCCATCTGATATCATTCTCACACCACACAACAATAGTCCTGTTCTACATTTTAAGTGTAATGCTAACAAATAGCAGTCTTGAGTTTGTTTTCCTATGAAACATATCTACGTGACATTTCCAATTTAAACCATTCGTAATTGCAATCTCTATGTACTTAGTTGAATTTACAGCCTTGTGACGTGTGTGATTTATCACGTAACCTAAATTTATAGGATTTGTTTTAGTACTCATGTGGATGACTACATACTTTTTATTATTTAGAGTCAATTGCCGTTGTAGCCGAGCGGTTCTAGGCGCTTCTGTCCGGAACCGCACTGCTGCTACGGTCGCAGGTTTGAATCCTGCCTCGGGCATGGATGTGTAAGATGTCCTTAGGTTCATTAGGTTTAACTAGTTCTAAGTCTAGGGAACTGATGACCTCCGATGTTAAGTCCCATAGTGCTCAGAGCCATTTGAACCACAACTGCCATTTTTCGCACCATACAGATATCTAGTCTAAATTATGTTGACTTTAAAAGACGGTAAATGTCTGCATCACCTGCAAACAATCAGAGAGGGCTGCTCAGATTGTCTCTTACGTTGTTTACGAAGATCAAGAACAGCAGAGGGACAGTAACATTTCCTTAGGAAAGGCCAGATATTACTTCTGTTTAACTCGATGACCCTCCGTAAGTTATTTACGAGATGTGACCTTTCTGACAGGAAATTACGAATCCATTCACACAACTGAGACGCACAATTTGATTAGAAGATTCTAAGAAAATCAAAAAATATGGATTCAATTTGACATCTTCTGTCGATAACACACTTTACTTCATGAAAATAAAAGAGTTAGTTGTGTTTCACAAGAACGATATTTTTTGAAGGCGTACTATTTGTCAATTAATCATTTTCTTCGAGGTAATTCATAACGTTCGAGCACAGTATATGTTCCTAAATCCTTCTGCTAATGACGTTACTAGTGTCGTCTGTAATTCAGTGGATTACTCCTATTTCCTTTCTTGGGTACTAGTGTGACTTGTGGAACTTTCCAATCTTTAGATACGTACCTCTCGAAGAGCAAGTGGTTGTATACGTTTACTAAGTATGGAGATATTGTTTCAGCATACTCTGAAAGGAACCTGAGTAGTATGCGATATAAACCGGAAGTTTTATTTTCAATTGACTTTTAGCTGCTTTGCTACACCGAAGATATCTACTTCTAAGTTACCCATATTGGCACTTATTCTAGATTACAGTTCTGGAATATTTACTTCGTCTTCTTTGGTGAAGGAGTTTCGGAAAACTGTGTTCAGCAGCTCTGCTTTAATGGCACTGTCGTCAGTGGCATCTCCGTTGTTATCGCGCAGTGAAGGTATTGTTTGCGTCTTGCCGCTGGTGTGCCTTACACATGACCGAATCTCTTTGGGCTTTCTGCCAGATTTTGAGATAGAGTTTTTTTGTGGACACTATCTGCTTTTTTAAATAGGTGTATTTTGTGTTTATTTTTGGTTGGTTTGGCTGGTAAGATATTAAGTCTCGCTACTACTGCCTTGTGGTCAGTAAACCCTGTATCCATCATGATGCTCCATATTTGCTCAGGATTTTTTGTTGCTAAGAGGTCAAGTGAGTTTAAGCAACCGGTTACCCTTCCAGTGGGCTCCTGAACTAACTGTTCGAAATAATTTTCTGACCAACCATTCAATAGAGTTTTGGACGAGGTTTTACGCCTACCGCCGGATTTAGACATGTAATTTGCCAAAACATGTCGAGGGTTGACTGAAGTCAATAGCTGTAACTGTATGAGTGGGATACCTATTGGAAATAAGACTCAAGTATTATCTGAACTGTTCAGCAAGGAAAGTGAAACGTTGTTAGTAAATAGTTCGTACAGGAAGTGAATTGGGATACCTATTGGAAATAAGACTCAAGTATTATCTGAACTGTTCAGGAAGGAAAGTGAAACGTTGTTAGTAAATAGTTCATACAGGAAGTGAATAGGAGCTGCTGAAAAATACTGCAAATGAGTTAGGTAGATCGGATGAGCAATGAAAGCTTATTGAATCGAATAGGGGAGAAGGAAATGTACGACATAACCAAACTGAAAGAAGGGGTCTGTTGATACGACACATCATGTGGCATCAAAGAATCGTCACTTTGGCAACGGAGCTCAGTGTAGTGGGTTGAAGGTAACGCAGAGCAGTGTAGTGGGTTGAAATTGCAGATGGAGGCCAGGGCTTGACTTCAGTTGGTTGGTTCAAACGAATGCAGGTTGGCGCAGCCACATACGGATAAAGAGACTCGCACACAGTGGATGAACATCGAGAACTGCATCATAACGGTCTTCGGAATGTAGGCTATAAAGTCATAACTATAAGACAGTGGAGTGGATGAATGTTCGGTATGTGCTGCAGTGAATCTAGTTTGCGAGCAAGTGTTGGTTCAAATGGCTCTGAGCACTATGGGACTCAACTTCTGAGGTCATTAGTCCCCTAGAACTTAGAACTAGTTAAATCTAACTAACCTAAGGACATCACACACATCCATGCCCGAGGCAGGATTCGAACCTACGACCGTAGCAGTCGCGCGGTTCCGGACTGAGCGCCTAGAACCGCTAGACCACCGCGGCCGGCCGAGCAAGTGTGACTCAATCCTCGAGACTCCTACTACTTTTCGTTTTCTGTTTACGTATCCACCGCCTATGAGAGACAAATATATGCAGTTAGTTGACCAATCAAATGCATTGACGATTAATATCAAATTTCAGCCGGCCGCGGTGGTCTCGCGGTTCTAGGCGCGCAGTCCGGAACCGTGCGACAGCTACGGACGCAGGTTCGAATCCTACCTCGGGCATGGATGTGTGTGATGTCCTTAGGTTAGTTAGGCTTAAGTAGTTCTAAGTTCTAGGGGACTGATGACCACAGCAGTTGAGTCCCATAGTGCTCAGAGCCCTTTGAACCATCTAACTTCAGACGGATGACATGGCAGTAGGTGCGGAACGCAAGAACTGACCGATTTAGGAGGGCTGGGAAACCAAATCATTCATCTTCTAAGGAACCATCCCAATGTTCGTCAAACGCGATTTATGTAAGCCATGAAAACCAAATCTGTAAAAAGAGTCCAGCTGTACCTAGATGCGCCTACAATGTTTAACCCCTGTACCAACCACCCCGCTTCGTCCTTACAGAAAATTTTTATATATAGCTGGCACCACATGGACCCGGGACTGCAGGGATAACCGAAAAACACGTATAATTCAGATTACACAGTTTTTACCGGAAGCTGTCTTTACCGTAATTAAAAAACATGGGGCATACCACATCTGAAAGACCACTGCGTTACCTCCGCGCCACTCACTGTAACTGACAAGTTATTTACAAAATTACACGTAAAACATATTTCATATTAGTTGCTTTCAGTTCGTTGACGATAAGTAATCGTCGACCCTTTTTCCTTTCCCTTCGTCACTCAGTTTCTCTCATGAGGATGTGTCTCATTGTCGGGAGATTGAAATATCGGTTTAGTGGTGACGATGACTGGTTTATGGAGCGTTCAACTGTGCGGTCACTAGCACCTGTACTAGGTCCTAATTGCTACACAGTCCAATTTGCACACAATCCAATCTACCCACTGTCACGAATGATGATGACAACGACAACACAAACACACAGTCCCCAGACAGAGAAAATCTCCAACCCGGCCGGGAATCGAACCCGGGACCGCATAATCTAGAGGCAGCAACGCTAGCTACTTGACCACGAGCTGCGGACCTCGCTATAGTCAAAAGTATTTACTCCTGATAACATAACAACGCGTTACACTGACTCGCTGTGCGTGGTAATAAGTTGCTCGACCAGCTCTTCCTTTACCGAAAGCACAGTGATAACCATTTCTGCGTCACTTAGCTGCTCCCATCCCGGATCATAGGCATCGATAATCAACCGCGGATGTTTACGTCGTCTGCGTCTTCAGGTGTAGAAATTTGTTTCGGAAGACCGGTGAGACATGTAGAAGTACCAAAAATTCCCACCATTTTACCCTTCAACGCCACTTTCAGCGTACAGTGTTTCAAGCCACGATGGAGTAATTGTTGTTCGCGTTGTCCCTACGAGCATCGAACCCCGTTCAAGCTTTCAGAAACGGCGAACGAAAGTCCGATTGGGTCCCGCTTCGTGCTCTGGCAGTGAAACGTGTATCACAGGCATAAGAGAACATTTTAAAGGAAAATATTCTAATTACAATGACTTACATTTAGTTTTTCATTGTTTCAAAAATCACCGAACTATTCACAGATGATCCATGTCTTGACAATCGGGAGCTTGCTGTTTATTTTTGCGCATCTTCTAACCTCTCATTTTCGCAATACTGAAGTCATTGTGTTTATAGTAATGCTTAGGAAACATCACTCACTAGTGCTGTGCCCTTGCAGCGTTCAGTTTTCTCCGTAACTCGAGATGATAAAAAGTCGGAAGGCTGACGTCTCTGCTTGAGAAACTGATTCGAGATTTTTTGCACGTCAATAAATGAAATGTTACAGGATTTTACTTCAGGTTTACACACTTTATCATGAATTTTCTCTGCTAAGCACATCCAAACTGCACGAGGTGCGTCATCCGACCACGTTACATGCACATGTTCGACAGCAGACTAACAAGATCAACATTATTCTAATTTGTCTCAACGTTGACAATTTAAGAGAAAATATTTCTGTTGATAAGACCGAGCTCATTTACCATTCTGAAATGTTTCAACAATGTACTAACAATTAGTTAAACTGCATTTTTAACAGTGAAAATTTAGCAAAAATGATGATTATGAAAAAGATATGTACACAGTAGTTCTGAGCTAATACAGTTCCCAAATCTTTCAGTAAACTGTATCAGTAATTGTTTGAAATGCAGTTTTAAGAAGGAAAATATAATAAATTAGTTATAAAAAAATATGTGCACAGTAATTTTTAATTGCTGTAGATAGAGCCTAAACACAATTTTTACATCCATTTTATACTAATACATGTGGGAATATAACGTAAACATCATGTAAGATATAAATTAAATGTAAAGAACATTGTTGCATGAAACGTTTCATTGGATAGTGTATACTAATGCATTGTGTCGCGTTCTTCATTAAAAAGTGAGACTGTACCAGTGACCTGTCTGCTTTCATTCCATCGTGTAAGAAAGCGGGGAATAATTATCTGTGCATGTCATAATGCTGCAACCTAGTCCTTCAAAGAGTCCTGAGGGAACAGTTCACACATGCTGCATGCGAATTTCCTCTTGCGAATGAGTACACAGTCCTGGAATGTTGAAGTGATATCATGTCATGGGATGTGTAGTGGAAGAACATGGAGACCGCTGACGAACTTCTGTAGTGCGGTGTTGAGTGCAACTTAACACAGGATCGAAGTAACTCTGGACTCGAGCGTAAGAGGGAGCCTCCGCGAGCAGGGGGTAGGTATTTGCAGTACAGAAGTACATAGCAAACAGCGCCCGTCTACCGCTGCCAGTATTTTTTTCCTGTTGGTGGGAGCGCGATTGCGGACAGAATCAAAAGCGCGGACCGTGGGAGGGCGGAGCCGCTTCCCGCCAGCTGTGATAACACGCTGCATTTCGCGCCGCGCCGCGCTCTGAGGGAATATGGAGGCGGTCGCGAGGTGGCGGGCGGGGTCCTGAAGTTTGCGTTCAATTACGACATGCCGGGCGCCGGGGGCGGGCGCTTAATATTTACCTTGTGTCGCCGAACAAAGTCGGCAGTGTTTGTCCGCGCCGCGTAGTTCCGGCCTGCGCCACCAGGGGCGCCGCTGCCTCGTGCCGACTCTCTTTTGTTTGCTTTTGTGTTCATCCCGCGCGCGCTGCCGCGCTCTCGCGACTTTCTCCCCCCTCCCACTACTACAACTCCCCTCCCTCCTGCCCCTTCTAGGCACCCAAGTCTCCGTCTCTCTCACCCCTCTCCGTCCCTTTAACTCATGCCTTCTCCCTCCTTCACTGTCCCCGCAACTCTGTCCGCCCTCTGTTCTTACTTACGAATATCTCATTAGCGTCTGTCCCGGATGTTAGCAATTAGCCACCTCGTAGTTGGGACCGCTTACTGCGGCGCAAATTAGTCGCTGAGAACAAAAAGTGCTCAAAAGCGGGTCGCTGCGGTCCCCCGCCGACGTTTTCTCTTCCTCCCCCCGTAAAAGGGCTGTTTTAATATTTAGCTTGCATTCCGCGCACGTCGCATAAAGGACTGTAGCCTGTTACTCGAAGACGTGTACACACTTCTGACGCGTCCGGCGAGGGGCAGAAGTTGTACGTTCCCACGGACGGTTATAAAATTATTTAGTCCATGTTCTATGGCCGACACCTGCTGCTGAAGCAACTGTTTATATGACGTACAGAAATGGGCAGCAGTTTGTGGCATTAATTAATACAGAATGGAGGCTACGAATTTTATTCCATTATAAGGCTCTTGATGGACCTGAACGATACGAAGGAAGGAAAACCTCATTCAGACGAGCAAGCAATACTGATTTTTCTTAAAGTTATATTATCCATCACTTGCTTCTTGCGAAAATCATCATAGATCTGGGGAATATTATTCCATACGAATGCAAACAAATTATCGAACTTGGATATTTCAGTGGCCATACTCCGTAGCAGCTGCTGACGTATTTAGTCAGAAAAAATAAACAATTTAAAAAAAAAATAATAGACGTGGCTCGATGGTACAATGCCAAATGTCTCGGAATCCTAGGCTGTTGGTATCATTTTTCACTTCTTTCATCTCCACGAATATGTGTGTTAATGTGAACAGTGCAGAGTTTCATCTCATTGTTTTTCCTGGTCTTTATCCCGTATCTTCATGGGATAGGCATGTTAATTTGGACTTGGCGGATGTCCATCCTGTCGCCACCCCTTCCCCTGGAATGGAAATTATGTACCTGCTCAGTCTGCGTCTACTGCTATCCATGCGAAAGTGTAAGCACGTTTATCGAAATGTTTAATACCATGTAACTGAGGCGGGACGTGGATATCATCTCGGTATTTAACTAGTAATTAATGAGGTACAGGATAGAGCTTGGGCGAAAAGGTAGTTGTGCCATAGCTTGACTAAAAGAAGGAATCGGTTGATAGGATACATTCTGAAACGTCAGGAAATCGTTAGTCTATTACTGGAGGGAAGTATGGGCGCTAAAAACTGCAGGAGACCAAGAGATGAGTAAGGCAGTGTAAATCAAATGGATGTAGCTTTCACAGGATGAAGTAGTGTGGAGAGCTCTATCAAACCAATCTTTGGACTGAACGTGATAACAACAACAACAACATTCATCTAGTCCAGTGATTTCCAACCTGGGGCTGATTAACCCCTGAGTGGTACAATTAAAATTTCCGAGGGGTAAAAATACAAAGGTTCGATTGTTTCCGTTACGAAATAAAATCTATTTTTAAAAGATTTGTACTTTTACGACAGTTTCATAGTACTGTAACACTGATTTCGAAGTTACAAATAATTACATGTGTTTCAAGTACTAGCATAGCGATTGATATTATGTGGTGGAAATTACAGCTTGTGAAACGAATGTATGAACCAAAGAATACGAAGTACGAGGGTAATCCCAACAGTAAGGTCTCCTATTTTTTTTTATAAGTACAGAACTCTGTTCGTGTGGCAGTTGGTCACACTGTTACGAAGAGCGCTTCACTCGCTGTGTGTAAATACGCACACGCCGCGCTGAGGCGCTCAGTCTTGGCTTGGCAACCGTTGAGAACGGAGCTCCCGTTGGATGTTACCGCCAAGTGCGAATTGCTCGCAGCTGTTCGGTTTTGAACGCAAAGGGCACTGCACCAATTGAAATTCATCGCCGATCGACGGAAGTGTATGGTGTGTCGTGCTTGGATGTCAAAAATGTTCGTAAGTGGTGTAGAGAGTTGGCAGCTGGTCGGACCGAAATTCACAACGAACAAAGGAGCGAGAGACCGTCTAATTCTGAGGGGACTGTGTTAAAGGTTGAGCAAAGCATGCGTGAAGAACGGCAGATCACCCTGGATGATTTCTGCACGTTGGTTCCTGAGGTTTCCCGAAGCACTGCTCGCAGAATTTTAACGGAAACATTTAAGTACCGGAAGGTCTGCGCAAGATGGGTGTCACGCATGCTGGCTGAGGACCACGTGCGACAATGAGGTGATGCTTCCCGCGCATTTCTTCACTACCTTGCAGCAGAACAGGACCACTTTCTGGACTCAATTGTCACGGGTGACGAAACCTGGGCATACCACTTTACACCTGAGACCACGCCAGTGGCGGCATCCTTCTTCGCAGCATGGCGGCGAGCTGGTATGACATGGACATACAAAAACTGCCACAGCGTCTACAAAAATGCATCGAAAGAAATGGTGATTATGTCGAAAAATAGCTACATGTTCAAGCTGCAAACTGATGTAAACCATTGTAGAAATAAACAGGCCTATGTGCCTACAAAAAAAAAAAAAAATAAGAGAACTTCCTTTTGGGATTACCCTCGTAAATATTCCACAACTGTAATCTAGAACAACTGCCAACATTAACTTAGAAGTAGATATCCTCGGTGAAGCGAAGCAGCTTAAAGTCACTTAACAAAGGTAAAGCCTCCAGACCAGTTTGTATACCAGTCAAGTTCCTTTCAAAGTGTCCTGATATAATGGCTCCATACTTAGTAATCATAAACAACTGCTCGCTCTTCGAAAGGTCTCAACTTTATCTTATTGAATTAAATTTTGTACCACAGTGGGGACGTGAACCCGGGTCTCCTACTTACTGGGCAGGTGTGCTAACCACAGCACTGTGGCTATGACGGCTGCACAGACTACTCTCCCTCACACAAACTTCAGTTCACCTTCATCCCATTTTCCCCTTCTTAAATCGTCAGTATTGCCGAGGCGCTCCGACATCGGTGTAGCATCCTTGCTTTGTACATAATGCTGTCACATATGCTCAAGTATCTCACGAAAATGGCCTCTCTAGTTGTAGATAGTATTATTATTACTATTTATTATTATTATGTGCGATTGGACCCATACGGATCACGCAAAGCTTTTCCGATTCAATTTTTTAATTCTCCAAACTTCTCTCGTTCTTTCCCCATGAATTCTCTTTCTTTCCTCTGTCCATTTTGTCCCCTGTCTCTTGCAAACTTCATTCTCGGGTTGTACTTTCCAACTATTGATTTTTTGCCTGTATACATTTCTGTTTATAACTTTTGAAGAATTTATTTGTGCATTTGCTAGATCTGGAAAACTAGCGCTCACAAATCGGGAAAATTGTGAGGAGCTGGCAAGATACTTTTCCGGACTCCTCAATTGCCCTGAACCTTCTTCAAGATTCCCTCAAGAAACTGCTACCTACACAAATCCAGAATCCCCACCACCTACACTAGAGGAGATCCAAAGACATATTCATAGACTGAAAAACAACAAGGCATCCGGAGAAGACAATATCACTGCAGAACTACTTAAAAATCTTGGACCAAATTCCCTCAAAGAACTCACTCAAATCATCACAGACATTTGGCAGACAGAAAAACTACCAGAAGATAGGAAATGCGCCCTAATTCATCCACTGCATAAAAAGGGAGACATGGCAGATATAAACAACTATCGAGGAAGCTCCCTTCTCCAAGTCACTTATAAAATCCTCTCAGCTTGTCTTCTTCAACGAACACAAGAACAACTCGAACACAGTATTGGTGAATACCAAGCTGGCTTTCGCCCTCACCGATCCTGTGCAGAACAAATTTTCAATTTGAAGACAACACTAAAATACAAAGCAGTCAGAAACAGTCCGATCATTTGTTCCTTTGTTGATTTCGCAAAGGCTTATGATTCAATCGATAGGCAATCTCTCTTTATTATCCTTGAGGAGCTAGGACTCGATCCGAAAACCCTAAACCTTATCAAAGAAACGCTCACAAACACAACAGCTAAGATAAAATTCCTGGGTGAAATATCAGAGCCCTTCCTGATCAAAACCGGCGTCAGACAAGGTGACGGCTTGTCTCCACTCCTCTTCAACCTTGTCTTAGACAAAGTCATCCGAGAATGGGAAAAAGAACTGAAGAATCAAAATTACTGGAAGCCTATACAACTAGGAAGATCTAAAGATGGTATTAAAATTTCATGCTTGGCATTTGCAGATGACGTGGCCATTCTAGCAGAAAACGAGACCACAGCAATTAAACAGATAGCCATTCTCAAAGAATGCGCCGAAAAAGTTGGGCTACAAATTTTCTTCCAAAAAACCAAGTTCATCTGCTCAAAATTTGAAACTCAAAAACCGACTACAAAATATGGACAAATTGAGAAAGTTCCATTCTTTAAATACTTAGGCGAGGTCCTAGAACCCACAGGGGGAGAGAAAACTGCACAAAAAGTTCGACTGCAAAACTGAAAAGAGCATACTGGAAAACCCACGACATCTACAATAAAAAGTGTCTCTCCATTCACTCAAAAATACGACACTACAATACAGTAATGAAGCCCGAAGCACTATATGCCAGCGAAACACTCACACTCCATAGAAAAGGCGACCTGGAAGGCATCCTGAAAGAGGAACGCAAAATTATCAGAAAGATTCTTGGCCCAAAAAGAACGGAAGATGGATACAGGTTACAGTCTCGGAAAACTACAGAAAAATTATCTAACCTCGCCGCAGACATCCGGAAAAGAAGACTAAAATTTTACGGTCATATCCACAGACTCCCAACACCCAGACTCTCCCACAAAATTTTAATATGCATTGAAAAAGTTGTAGATAGTATTATTTGTTTATTTATTTATTTACACGTCTAGTTCAGTTGGACCAAATTGAGAAACAAATCTTCATGGTCATGGAACGTGTCAGTACATGACATTACAACATAAAAGTAATAACCGATACAAAATTAAATGTTTATGAACGCAAAAAAATCAGGCCATGAGTTTATGTAAACGCAGTCATCAATATAACATAAGAATGAGCTTGATTTTTCAAGGAACTCGTCAACAGAACAGAATAAGTGACCCTGAGGAAGCTCTTCAGTTTCATTCTAAAAGCGCGTGGATTGCTGGTAAGACATTTGAATTCTTGTGATAGCTTAATGAGAATGGATGCAGCAGTATACTGCACACCTTTGTGCACAAGGAAGTGCGATCCAAATGCAGATTGGATTTCTGTGGAGTATTAACTGAGTGAAAGCTGCTGCTTTTTGCGAATAAGCTGATACTGTTAACAAGAAACAACAGTAAGGAATATATAAACTGAGAGGCCAATGTCAAAATACCCAGACTAGTGAAGAGGGGTCGACAAGAGATTCGCGAACTTACGCCACTTATTTCCCGAACTGTCCGTTTCTGAGCCAAAAATATCTTTTAGAATGGGAAGAGTCACCACAAAATAATACCATACGACATAAGTGAATGAAAATAAGCGAACTAGGCTAATTTTCGTGTCGATCGATCACTTACTTCAGCTACCGTTAGAATAGTAAAAAACTGATGGTGACCGTGGTACCAGCAAAATAATCGTTAATTTGACGAACGACAGCGAGTCCGGTTCTCGTAAGATCCTACGTACAAAGTTTCAGGACACCTGCTACCCAATACAAAAAACTGAGTGTAAAATGTCTCTACGTTTTAAATTCTATAATCAACATAGCTAGTTTTAGCGCAGATTAAATAAGTTATATTTATTCCCCTTTACAATTTTCTGCAGAATTTCACAATTTCTGTGCTGGTTATAATCTCTTCAAAATGTGTCTTAAAATTTTTGCATACGACAATTTTATATCTGCTAGCTTTTTAACTGATTTCAGTATCTGTGTGCTGAAACAGGTAATACTCTACAGACTTGGTCCATGTACTGGTTTATTTTGTGCACAGCTATTATCTTTTGTCGAAATAGTTTGTATGTGTGTAAGGTGTAAGCTATTCACTTGCAAACGCGAGTAGGAATAGCGGATGCAGAAGTATGGACGAATAAATAAAAGTTCGGGGAACAAAACGAAAATTCTCTGATTAGTGCAGATGGAAAATTTGCGCTACTTGTAGAAGAAAAGGTAGACAGCTGGCAACAGCGGTTCTAAGGGACTGTAATGTGGAAAAGAGGAGCCTGCAAAATGTAATAGGTATATGGGCTGTTCATGAGGCAGAAAGAGGCGACAATGTGATGTCACAGTTTAACAGAAAACTAAATGATATAAGTTCAAACGAGACAACTGGAGTCGATGATGTACGGTACCTGAGTGCTTCTGTGTGCGATGTAGGAACGAGATGGTTGTTTGTGCTGCTAAGAGAAAAGTAGGTAACGGGCAATTTACAGCCGGATTGTTCCAAAAGTTGTGTCTGTACCTTACTGGAGAAGGTACAAATGGGTAAATGAAAACTGTTTATCAGTCTGCCATGTCACTGTTCTAAGCTAAAGATCGAATAATATGCAACAGAATGGAAATGAAAATTTGAGAGGTTCTGGACAAGGACCACTTCGTTATTAGGAGAGGAAAATGCATCAGAGCAGCAATTTTAAATTTTCGTTTATGAGTGGAAAGAAAAGTAAATAAAAATCAGTTTCTGTGAACATACGAGAGCCTACGACTATGTCGGATGGAACATAATGTTCACGGTTATGATGACAGATGTTGAAGCACCATGGCAGACTCGTAAGGAACGTATACAAAAACCAAGTGAGAGTTATAAAGTTGGATGATTAAGGAAGATAATTTTGTGTTATGAAGGGTGTAAGGTACCGTTGCTGCTTTCCATCACTATTGCTCATTTGCTCGTTTTTGAAGCAACAAAAAGGTGAACGAAAATTGCGGAAGGGGATAAATACCAATACTATGTGTCTTTAACGATTTCAGGTGCCAAAGATTCATCTTGTAAGGCTTCTGACTTTATAGACGTCTTATGTTATTAGAGCAGCACTTGTATTTTAATTGTGGTAAGAGATTCATTGAAAGTTATTTAAAAAGTTCACATATGTGGGTAATTAGGATGAGATTAATAATCACCTGTATTGCATGCTCAGGGGATAATGGGCTGTCGGAATTCGACACAGTGTTTTTGCCGAGAAACCACGGGAAACGAGGACAGGCACTGTGAACTACTGGGCTGCTCTGTGGTGCGTGGCAGGGACGTAACCGCGTTTCTGCACGGGCTTGCTCAGTGCGGTGTCGTTGGGGGGCGGCTGAGTTCCGGTGTCAAATGACACAGCTGGGGTCGCAGGCTTCCAGGCTGAAAGCCATCTCTTAGCAGTACACATTCATACTGGCTCTGGCCTTGAGAGTTTACGGAAGATTGAGTGGAACGCGAAGCCTGTTGCAGCGAAACGGCTCCAGCCCAGCGACAGTTCAACTGCCACAGTTTTAATAAAAAAAAAAAAGAAAAAAAATATTGGATCTTCCGAAAAACTAGGCAGGTGTGGGAGTTTTGCTGAAAATTTCTACTCAACTGCTACGCGGACTAGCACAGACTGGCGGAAGGCTGTATGTGTCGAAGTAGGAAGGGGGCACACGTATAGAGACGAGACCTGTGACTGGACAGGAAAGTGCAGTCCTTCTTCTGTTCTTTCGCAGTAGCGGAATTGTGAATTTTGTGTAAAGGACAGTCGGGTCTGAGACTTCCCCGTGAGCGGAGAGGACGTGTATCTGTGTGCTCCAGCTTGAGCACGATAGAGGTACTTCGATTGATAATCGAGCGCGTCTCTGTAAGCTGTATATTTGTCACTCTGTGAGCAGTGTGAGGAAACGAAGAAGCTCTAAGAGCAGTTGTACGTTAGATGTGCTCTATTTTTATTCTCGCGTGCTTGTAGTGAGACTCTGCCCATATCTGGCCGCTGGGCAAGCAGCTGTCATCCGCACGCGGTACGAGACCAGAGCAGTTCACAAAGAGGAGTATTACGGAATTGTTAGTCCACCAGAATGAAATTTTCGCTTTGCAGCGGAGTGTGCGGTGATATGAAACCTTGTGGCAGGTTAAAACTGTGAAGCTTTAAGAGTCGGAGACGAGGTACTGGCGGAGTTCAGGCTGTGAGAAAGAGTCGTGAGTCGTATTTGGATAGCTCAGTCACTAGAGCACCTGTCCGCGAAAGGCAAAGGTCCCGAGTTTGAGTCTCGGCCCAGCACACAGATTTGATCTTCCAGGAAGCTTCAATGTTAATCTAAGTGGGCAGACAGGTTTCAGAGCTGCAGCGAGCGTCTACCGACCCTGCGGGAGCCTGAATCAGTCAGCAGCAGTTGGTTTCTCTATCGTTTTGGATATTCTCATACCGCAGCTCGGCAGAATAAAGGTCCTTAATTCAATAAATGTTTGAGTACCATGGCACTGTGCTGTATTCGAAAGCTGTCAGATTCATTAGGGAGTTGTTTAGTTTCCCTTGCTATAACTCGACGACTTACTTTTTGTCAGTACAGTATTTATCTAAGAGGACCACATGTTAAATATGAGTTAAGCCCGGGCCAAACTCAGAAAGAGAGACTGTTAAGGACAGGGGATATTCCAGTTAATCGAAATTTTTAATTGAATAAAAAAATTACTTTGACAGTAAATTTTGTACATATTTATACATAAATTATTTTTTGTGTTTTATAGTTTCCCACCCCCGTCAAATCTAACCGATGGTATAGAAGCCTTCATCCCTCATCTTCATATCATAAAAGAAAACTTTGGCTCAGTCTGGAAGACACTGCGAAAACCACATAGTCGAAAGATATGACTGACGAGCGTCATGCATATCAGTACTGTAACTCCGTCACCGAAGTAGTAACTGATACAGTGTGCGACCTGGGAGAGAGAATCTGTGATAGTGAAATAAATAAAAAGCTGAAACTGTTAGATAATGTTTGCGACATTTTGGCAGTGAAATTGGATTGTGTCACGAATCTTCTACGTCAGATATAACGTTTCGCGGGTATCTGTTGCGATAAATTTCAGTCTGAATACTGCCACACACTACGAGTCTCCTAAGGTACTCTTTTCAAGCACTACTGAAATATTTTGACCTATTCGTGTGATTCATATTTCTTTCTATATTTGAAAGACTGAAGCACTTTCATAAAAGGATAGGTGCCAAATCACCTACATCAATTTAAAACATGAATGTGATATGGACACTGAGAGGCTAGTCAGAAACTAGATTATATTTTGTATTCACTTACACTTCACTCGTTCATTCTACTGTCGTGCGAAAACGATTACCTTCTAGAGACAGAACAGTATACAGAGGGTAAAATTTTGTAAGAAAATTTCATACTGAACCAGAGATGGTCAAATGTAGTATCGATTGTGTGGTAGCGTCGCTGCTCAACAGCGAACGCTGGTTCAAGGTGTTATGGGTAACTGTTGAGTAACTTGAGTTAGAAAAGCGTAGATAGTAACTTTAGATGAAGAGATCTATGGAAGACTCTCAAGTGTAAAGACGTGTTATATGTGATGTGTGCTGGATATATACGCATTCGCTACGGGCAGTAATGGTTTTTATTCGCAAGATATCATACTGGAAATAATTAGGTAAAGAATATTTTTTTGCTACTAATGCAATGCGCGTATTCATAAGTGATGATTGAGACAATGGGTAGCACTCACCTCCAATGGTCTTGTAAAGGTAATTGTTGATATATAATCAGTTTATTGTGTGTTAAATGTGAGCATTATTAATTTTCAAAGAGTCAAAATACAAGTTTTAAAGTTAGTGTCATATTGTTACCCACAGGTCAATATCAGTTCCCGATCCATGTCATTTTTAACAGCCTTGCACAATAGCTGTATGCTAACTAAGCGATTTAAAGTAGTAACAGAGAGCAGTACGAATAGCGTTGCCATTGCCAGCTAAAAGTAAGAAATTTTATTATTTCAGGGATAGTAATCATTAAGCACAGGGACAATTATTTTCAAATTGATCAAGTTTTGTATTATTGTCAGGGTCAATTTCACATCAATAATGTTACATCTGATTCAGTTTTTGTGTAACTTAAATTCATGCAGTTTTGGCTTGTTTTAAATTTGTTGACAGTTTACACTCTCGCAGTCAGAACCGTTCAGTACAGGGCAAATCCAATTAGGAACGAGATAAAATACACGTTCGCATGCCATTCCCATTCCAACAGATGTTTTGCAAGCTACGTCAGTTACATTACTATTAAAAACGTACATGTTTCAACAGAAATAAGTAAATTTTTCACTAAATCAGCCAAACATGAGCAATGACTCATACTTCGCAACATAAACGGAAGTACGCTTTCACGTATTAGATGCCCGAAGTGATGTTTAGCCTACCAGAAATTTTTGTGGCCATTCAGCGTCTCAGATGTACTGTGGAGCTGTTTGGAGGGAAGAGGCCAGCACGAGGCCGTCAAATTGTTAGCTAATTGTTGACCACATCTTATGAAATAGACAGACCTTTTCGTTGAAGTTTAAAGTGTTGGTTTTTAGTTTGAGCGTTTACTTCGAAATGTATTCCTTTTAACTCTTTGTGGAGGTCTTTGAGGGAAATAACTAGGAGCACAAAGAAGGCAAAATTTGCCTTCTTAGCGGTGTGAATAAAAATATCCCATATCTTATGGGCATATATTTCCATGAGAAAACGATTCATGAATTTTTCCATCCGCTTCTAGCATCTTCGAATCACCACATCTGTAGATTCCAGAAAATGACAATCAAGAAAGATAAAGAGATGCCACCTGAGATAAGAGATGTGCTCTTCGCACCTTCTCCCAGTGGACAGCCAGACAGAAGGATTTCTGAAGGCCATCATGACGCAAATGATGAACGTGACTACAATTTAAATTTAAAAATGTAAAATATGGAATAAAAGAATTAAATACGGCAAGTTAGACATCGATTTGTTATCAGCAACCTTAAAATTGCTACAGAAGATGGTTACAAAATGAATATTGTTGGCAAGCTAAATTATAAAATAAAAACACAAATGAACCATAACACACGTATCAGTATCACAACACAACCCATCAGCAACCACCATGCAGTAGAGAACACACAATGCAAACAAAATGAAGCAACACAAATAACAAGAAAATGAGGCATACCCTGACATTTGACAGCAAAATCACGCACAGAATAGGAAGCATCATGAGGAAACCAGGTATGGTTCAAATGGCTCCGAGCACTATGGGACTTAACTTCTGAGGTCATCAGTCCCCTAGAACATAGAACTACTTAAACCTAACCAACCTAAGGACATCACACACATCCATGCCCGAGGCAGGATTCGACCCTGCGACCGTAGCGGTCGCGCGGTTCCAGACTGAAGCGCCTAGAACCGCTCGGCCACTCCGGCCGGCTGAAACCAGGTATGCATATGGTATGTAAAACAAACACTTTTCAGAAAAGATTAAAACTGCCTATAACCAGCTGAGATAAATTCAACAAAGCAGGTATATACCAGGTAACCTCCAAGGATTGACATTCAGTATACGTCGCACAGACATGTAAAAATTTCAGGGTAAGATTCTCAGAACATTTAAGAACATTCCACATTTGCAGACCACCTTATGAAAACCAAGAACCATCCCAGTGGCATAGAAACGGACCTCCAAATCCTACAACAGGGTAATCATCTGTACGAACTTTTAACAATAGGAGAAAATTACCACATCCAAAAAGCTCTGACACAGGGCAAAAAATTTATGAGTGAGCAAACAGTACTATGTAACAAAACATTATTCAGCACTCTAAATTAACTATCGGACAGAACAAAATAAAACATACACACACACACACACACACACACACACACACACTAACATACACAATGAAAACAACCGGACAGATTCATTTCTCGCGTACGTCATACAAAAAAAAACAGTAAACAAACGACAGTCGGAATCGCATCAGAAACGTAAATTTGTGCAGTGAAACGAGTGCTTAAGCCAACGCAACGTAACAAGGCACAGTGCTGACTAACGATCAGGAGAAAACGTGAGTAAACACTATCAAAATACGAAACATACTCCATGAATAACGAACTACGCGAAATAGTTCTCCATACCTGTTGTTATTGTTGTTGTGGTCTTCAGTCCTGAGACTGGTTTGATGCAGCTCTCCATGCTACTCTACACTGTGCAAGCTTCTTCATCTCCCAGTACCTACTGCAACCTACATCCCTCTGAATCTGCTTCGCGTATTCATCTCTTGGTCTCCCTCTACGATTTTTACCCTCCACGCTGCCGTCCAATGCTAAATTTGTGATCCCTTGATGCCTTAAAACATGTCCTACCAATTGGTTCCTTTTTTTTGTCAAGTTGTGCCACAAGCTCCTCTTCTCCCCAATTCTATTCAATACCTCCTCGTTAGTTATGTGATCTACCCATCTAATCTTCAGTATTCTTCTGTAGCGCCACGTTTCGAAAGCTATTCTCTTCTTGTTTCACTTCCATACAAAGCTACACTCCATACAAATACTTTCAGAAACGACTTCCTGGCACTTAAATCTATACTCGATGTTAACAAATTTCTCTTCTTCAGAAACGCTTTCCTTGCCATTACCAGTCTACATTTGATATCCTCTCTACTTCGACCATCATCAGTTATTTTACTCCCTAAATAGCAAAACTCCTTTACTACTTTAAGTGTCTCATTTACTAATATAATTCCTTCAGCATCACACAACTTAATTCGAAGGGAGTGAGACAGGGTTGTAGCCTCTCCCCGATGCTATTCAATCTGTATATTGAGCAAGCAGTAAAAGAAACGAAAGAAAAGTTCAGAGTAGGTATTAAAATCCATGGAGAAGAAATAAAAACTTTGAGGTTCGCCGATGACATTGTAATTCTGTCAGAGACAGCAAAGAACTTGGAAGAGCAGTTGAACGGAATGGACAGTGTCTTGAAAGGAGGGAATAAGATGAACATCAACAAAAGCAAAACGAGGATAATGGAATGTAGTCGAATTAAGTTGTGTGATGCTGAGGGAATTACATTAGTGAATGAGACACTTAAAGTAGTAAAGGAGTTTTGCTATTTGGGGAGCAAAATAACTGATGATGGTCGAAGTAGAGAGGATATCAAATGTAGACTGGCAATGGCAAGGAAAGCTTTTCTGAAGAAGAGAAACTTGTTAACATCCAGTATTGATTTGGAAGTCGTTCCTGAAAGTATTTGTATGGAGTGTAGCCATGTATGGAAGTGAAAGATGGACGATAAATAGTTTGGACAAGAAGAGAATAGAAGCTTTCGAAATGTGGTGCTACAGAAGAATGCTGAAGATTAGATGGGTAGATCACATAACTAATGAGGAGGTATTGAACAGAATTGGGGAGAAGAGGAGTTTGTGGCACAACTTGACTAGAAGAAGGGATTGGTTGGTAGGACATGTTCTGAGGCATCAAGGGATCAACAATTTAGTACTGGAGGGCAACATGGAGGGTAAAAATCGTAGAGGGAGACAAGAGATGAATACACTAAGCTGATTCAGAAGGATGTAGGCTGCAGTAGGTACTGGGATATTAAGAGGCTTGCACAGGATAGAGTAGCATGGAGAGCTGCATCAAACCAGTGTCAGGACTGACGACCACAACAAAACAACATTATGAATGAAGTGTTGTTAAGTCTCCATTTTTTTACTCTTACCAAATTTCATTCCTCTTTTATTATTTCATATAAATATCCGACACATCTTCAGTCTTTTAAAGCAAATGAGGCAATGTACTGCGTTAGTACGTCACTTCGTAAAAATATTTCCAGACTAGGATCGGTGTCATTCTGCAATACAACGCATGTCCTGCGACGAGAGCGTAAAACTACGGTATAGACCAGGTATATGTAAGTCTTGCAGACCGCACGTACACGCCTACAATATGCCACGACGCACGGCAACAAGGACATTTATGTCTCTGCAATGCCTTACCAGCTCTCATGCCGTATGTTTGTTGCCCGTTTCTGTCGATATTCCTATCCAAATAGTACTGATCGCTTCTCCCATTTCCTATATCCAGTATTTCAAACAAGTCGAAAGTTTACGATTAAAAATTACTCCTTTTTTTAAAAAAGATATGTAAAAGCGAAAAATTTTAGCATTGCTTCTGTAGCTAATTAGTAAATAATTAAGAACATCTATTGTAACCGAGACCAAGGAAATACCGAAAAATATCTGTTATTTGGAACTAGAATGCCAGTATCGGTCTTAACCGGTCGATTTTTCCCATCCCTACTCACAAGGGAATCTCCCAATCGCAACCCCCTCAAATTTAGTGATAAGATGGCCCATTGGACAGCTCGTCAAAACCTGAATAGAGGTCAGGCATGAAAACAGGAATGTGTACTGAACTGTGGAAAAAATGAAGCAAATTTGAAACAATAACGGTCCGAGTTTAATATGTGAACATCGAGCCACTTTGCAAGACGGTGGTGTTGTGGTTATTCGGTCACGGTGATAGATTACGATGGCTAAAATCCGGGTTCAGATCTCTTTCATACCCCCCCCCCCCCTGTTTTTTACCACAATATTATGAGATGTGTGTCCGGTCTTTGACGTGTCCGTTCGCGTATTCAGATTTATGGCTGTGTCATGGTGTAATGTCCGTATACAACAGCGAACAGGGAACTTGTTACGTTCTTTTAAAATGATAAACAACTTAACGATTAATTTAAATGTACGTCTGAACTGTGGACTGGGTACTGAACTCGAATTACCGCGTGGCGTGTTGTAAGTGCAAGTGCTGTGCTTACTCTGTGTTATTGTTAGCAAAAACTTTATACGAATTAATTCGGCAATGCAACTCCCAATACCAATAAACAAATACAGTCACTGCAAAATACATTCAGCCCATTAGGCACCGAATCATCTGGCCCTGTTCGAAACTGATAACTTTGGTCCCTGTGCACATAACAAATAAATTAAATTGTTTTACCTCTAAAGCAGCAACGGAGTAACGCGATATATTTTAGTCTCTCACGAGCAACAAAAATATTCTTGCTAACTGGCTCAGCCGTGGTCAATGATGCCATAATACTTGTTGAACTGCACATGAAATTCTTTTGGCTGATAAACGAGGATATTTAAGAAAATCCAACTTCTTTAAAAAATATATGACCTTGACAGGGAGACGGTACTGATTATGGTGGATTACTAACACAGAGTTTTCTTAGCAAAATTTATTGTAAGTTAGGTTTGTCTTTTCAAAAAAATATGAAAGTTGAAATTACGTTACTCACAATTGATTCACGAACAATGGGATTTAAACAGCAAGTATTATCTAACCTCAGTAATCCAACATAAATGCAAATCATCAAATTACATATAGCACTGTCAACAAATCTTAGCATTACAAACGTGAAATATCTAACTAGCATTTTTATGAAATCAGCTTACGTTCTCAGCCAACTCATCTAGACTAACGCGCTGGCAAAGCAAAAATCATAATTATTTTACGTTTTTACCTTCCTTGCATGAAGACTTCTGCTTCCATGTTCAGCAATACTGACGTACCTGAATTAATGGAACACCTTGTGACTTCACACAGCAAACCACAAAACTGACTACTCCATCGTCTTTCACTCACAGACAGCTGCCTACAACTGTACGCCAAGAACTCTCTTTCTTCAACATTATAATAATCTCAGACCAGAAGTTGTATCTCTGGGTCTGCGGTGTTACACAGTCAGCGATATAAAACCTATCAGAGACATACACCGTTTATAAAATCTTGTTCGGGTGGCATATACAAATATGCCCCCGTAGACTCCTTTCAACCTCCAGACGTCCTTAACTCTTATTTGTTCGACACAGCTACATTATGCTATGCCTATTGCGCCCTGTTTCGGAAGTTCTGAGTGTCGAATTCCTTCGCTGTAACGTAGTTCACGCCTGTTTATTTGTTGTTTTCACTTCTGTGAGAGGTCGATGCGGCATCTCGCTCGTTCTCACTATTCATCACATTTACTTGCGACTGTAATTTATTATTATTTTATATTCTGTAAGCAGCATGACAACTGCCAAGGCTACAGAAGGAGAACAGATACGTCAATGAGCGGAGGGTGATCTCATAAGTTTATGAAAAAAAAATACTGGGGCACAAGGGCTATTTGAACACGAGTTTTACAGTCCACCACCGTGACCACACAACCACAAAGTCGTGACTGCTGAGTCACCTTCATCTACATCTACGTGATTATTCTGCTGTTCACAATAAAGTACCTGGCTGGGGGTTCAATAAACCACCATCAAGCTGTCTCTCTACGGTTCCACTGTCGAAAGGCGCACGGGAAAAACGACCGCTTAAATTTTTCTGTGCGAGCCCTGATTTCTCTTATTTTATCGCAATTATTATTTCTCCCTATGTAGGTGGGTACCAACAGAATTTTTTCGCAATCGGAGGAGAAAACAAGATTGAAATTAATGATTGACAATCCAATTCACGTATCACAACTTTGGCACTATGTCCCCTATTTCGCGATAATACAAAACTAGCTGTGCTTCTTGGAACTTTTTTGATGTCATCCGTCAGTCCCACCTTATGCGGATCCCACACCGCACAGCAATATTCCAGAATAGGGCGGACAAGCGTGGTGTAAGCAGTCTCTTTAGTAGACCTGTTGCACCTTCTAAGTGTTCTGCCAATGAATCGCAGGTCTGGTTTGCTCTACCCACAACATTATCTATGTGATCGTTCCAATTTAGGTTATTTGTAATTGTAATCCCTAAGTACGAGTGTGAGTCAAATGAAAACCTTAAATTTGCAATAACAACTCGAAATTTCGCGCCGTTATCCTGTAAGCTGGCAAGCGTGCTACAAACAGCGTGCAGAATGGCCTGTAGGTGGCAGCATAGTGCAGATTCACACATACCGTCGCAGTATCAGTATAAAGATGACCGCCCCACTTGCGACTTGCACCAGCGAAGAGCAGCGTTCTGTTGTTCTGTTATTCGGTTTTTGCGTAGTGAATGTGTGAAACGTATTGAAATTCATCGATGGATGAAGATTCAGTACGGTGATGCGTGTTTGTCACACCAGCAAGTCTACGAATGGAGTAGGAAGTTCGCAAATGGCGTAAATTCAGTGGAAGATGCTCCTCGTCCAGCTCAGGCACACAGAGTTGTGACTCCACAGAACATTGCAGCAGTTGAAGCCATAGTGAAGGAAAACCGCCGAGTGACACTGAATGAGATTGCAGCATGTTTACAGATTAGTGATGGATCAGGACACCACATTGTGCATGATGTGCTCCAGTTTCACAAAGTGTCTGCAAGATGGGTGGCACGGCAGCTGACTCCTGAAATGAGAGAACGGCGTGTTGATGCTTGTGAAGAACTACTTCGGCGCTTTGAACGAGAAGGTGATGGCTTCCTTGTAAGAATCGTTACTGGGGACGAAACCTGGGTTCACGTCCACCAACCGGAAACGAAGAGAGCGAGCAATGAATGGCACCATTCCTCATCACCAAGTGATTTCCGTACGTTTGGACCACTCAAAGATGCAATGGGAGGAAAGAAGTTCCGTTCTGATGAAGAGGTACGCCACGCGGTGCATGAGTGGTAACGCGTGTAAGTAGGCTGTTTAAAGGTTTTTATAATGGTAATGCCACGCAGCGCTCTGTATAAAAATCACTGGCGGTGCTGTGTGAAGTCTGTGGCTGGTTGGCATTGTTGTAATATTCGTTATTGTAGTGTTGGACAGTTGGATGTGAACAGCGCGTAGCGTTGCGCAGTTGTAGGTTATCCACCAGCAGTGGTGGATGTGGGGAGTGAGATGGCGTAGTTTTGAGAGCGGATGATCTGGATGTGTGTCCGCCAGAACGAGTAAATTTGTGACACTGAATGTCATGAAATGACTTTTGAACACTATTAAGGTAAATACATTGTTTGTTCTCTATAAAAATCTTTCATTTGCTAACTATGCCTATCAGTAGCTAGGGCCTTCAGTTGTTAGAATCTCTTATTTAGCTGGCAGTAGTGGCGCTCGCTGTATTGCAGTAGTTCGAGTAACGTAGATTTTTGTGAGGTGAGTGATTCATGAAAGGTATAGGTTATTGTTAGTCAGGGCCATTCTTTTGTAGGGATTTTTGAAAGTCAGATAGCGTTGCGCTAAAAATGTTGTGTGTCAGTTTAGTGTTGATCAGAATAAGTAAAGAGAGTAATGTCTGAGTACGTTCAGTTTTGCTCAGCTGTTTGAAAATCAAATGACGTAGGAGGTTTATCAGCACAATCATTCATAAATTTTTCTAAGGGGACGTTTCACGCGGACTACCAAAATAATTTTTTTCTAAAGGAATTTGTGCACTTTGTAAGAGCTGGAGGACGTGCATTGAGCGTGTGGGGGATTATGTTGAAAAGTGATACCGCTTAGTACCACTTCTGCACTATAAATAATATTTTAAAAAATATTTAATGTTTTCATTTGACTCACCCTCGTATTTAGTTGAATTTACAGCCTTCAGATTAGTGTGACTTATCGCGTAATCGCAATTTGGCGGATTTCTTTTAGTTCTCATGTGAATAACTTCACGCTTTTCCTTATTCAGGGTCAATTGCCACTTTTCGCACCATACAGATATCTCATCTAACCCATTTTGCAATTCTATTTGGTCATCTGACGACTTTACAAGATGGTAAATGACAGCGTCATCTGAGCTTGGACCATTCACTTTTTCCACCTTCCAGTGCACCCTCTTCATGCTTTCATGATTGATCTGTGTTCAGTTTTTCACAGGCTTACTGCTGGACCGGACGACGGTTCAATCCCGCATCCGGCCATCCACATTTAGGTTTTCCGTGAGTTCCCTAAGTCGGTCCAGGCAAATGCCGGGATGGTTCCCTTGAAAAGGCTACGGCCGACTTCCTTCCCCATCCTTCTTTAATCCTTTGAGATCGATGACCTCGCTGTCCGGTCTCCTTCCCCAAACAACACAACCCAACCCAACCGCTGGACCATTTTCCCACTGAATCTGGGGGAGTGCGATCGGGGGGTGTCCCTTGTCAGCTACAGAGGAGGATGAAGAAGTGATAGGGTTCCGAGTGTTAAGGGGCTCCGGAAAGGCTCAAAATCATGAAAAGTTCAATTTTTACTTTTTGCGTTTTCTGAATCTGCAGACTATTACCTTTTAGTAGATATATAATTTATTCAATACCGAAGACTACAACTATTTTTAAATTTTTTTTGAAAAGTGTTCTACATGGGCGTGACCCACTGTGGCGCTGTTAAACTGCTGTCAAATGGTGTTACTATTAACGTCCGTATTCATCAGGTACATTTTAGTGATGTGAGATAAAGTATGTGTTGTGGCTAACCTGTGATGGTTCAATATATATCGCTGGTGTGATTGTCGATTGTTTCATGTTTATTTACTCTGTCGTTATCTCGAAAATATTCGTAATTAATTCTGTTTCTTGAGTCTCTGTTTTGTTGAAGTATAATAATGAGTAAAAGTAAAGTTATTAGAAATCCTCTGAAGGCTTTTAAGAAAAGGAGAAATGTTGGAAAGCCAAAGGTATGTGTTATTTCTGTAAACAATAAAGACGATAACCAAGTGAGTGAACCTAACCGCTCAAGTGCACCTGCCCATAGCAGTCAAAGTGGGAAAGAAAATACTTCACAGAAGAAGCTTGGTTCAATGAGTGAAAACTATGAATGTTTTATGGGCGAATCGGATGTGAACGAAATATTTGATATGTCGGTTCTCAAAGGAATTTTTTCAAACTGTGTAAGATGTATTCATTGTAGTGAAGTTGGTCTGGAACTCTCCATAATAAAGCACGTAGAACTTGCTAGTGAAATACAACTGAAATGTGATAAGTGTTCATACATGACCACCTTTTGGAACAGTGTTGCAGTAACTGCAACTGAAGAAAATGGTAGCAAAATCTAGGAACACAACATTAGATTTGTTTATTCCTTGCGTTCAGTTGGTAAGGGTGCTACTGCAGGTGCAATTTTCTGTGGCATCATGAATCTTCCAAATCCCCCAACCAAGTTTACGACCTATAATAAATTAACAGGGTCTAAAGTAAAAGATGTCTGTATGGAATCTATGAAGAACGCTGTGGAAGAGGCGGTAATGGAAAATAATGGTAACAGAGATTTGACTGCAGCGTTCGATGGTACCTGGCATAAACGGGGACACACATCTCTTCATGGTGTAGTATCTGCCACCAGTATGTATACAGGGAAAGTTTTAGATGTAGCAGTAATATCAAAGTATTGTAGATGTCCACAAAAATATAAAGGTACACATGAAAATAATTACAAAGCTAACTATAGTGGCAGTAGTGGAGGAATGGAAGTGGCTGGTGTTGTCAGTATATTCCAGCGTTCTGAGGCGTGTGATAAAGTGCGATATGTTAATTACCTTGGTGATGGTGATTCTAAAAGTTTCAAACATGTTCAGGGACTGAAGCCCTATGGTGATGATGTTGTAGTGCAGAAATTTGAGTGTATTGGACACGTACAGAAGCGAATGGGAACAAGACTTCGGCGACTGAAAGCTTCGTACAAAAAACAAAAACTCAGTGATGGTAAAGGATTGGATGGGAAGGGAAGGTTAACTGACAGTGTAATTGACAAAATACATAACTATTATGGAATGGCTATTAGGCAAAATACACAAAGTGTCGACGAAATGGAGAAGGCTGTTTGGGCTCTTTTTTTCATACTTCTTCAACCGATGAAAATCCCCAACATAGCTTGTGTCCCAAAGAAGAAGACAGTTGGTGTAAATATAACAAAGGATTGCTAACTGGTGAAGTGTACACTCATAAGCATAGTCTGGCTCATGCAATAATGGAGGTGATAAAACCTATTTTCAGAGACTTAGCAGCACACGAACTGTTGAAAAAGTGTATTCACGGAAAAACTCAAAACCCCAATGAAAGTGTAAATTGTGTTATATGGTCGAGAATCCCCAAGACTGTATTTGTTGGAATAGAAACACTTCACTTTGGTGTGTATGATGCTGTTGCGACTTTCAAGGTGCAAGGTATTTAGAAATATGGGAATGAAGATAGGTTCTAACGTGGTACGAGCGATGCTTGCTTTAGACAAGGAACGCCTTCGGGCTGCAGACAGGGCTGTAAAGAGTCTAGAAATACAAGCAAGAGTAAACAGGAGGAGGAACAAGAGGAAGCTGGAGGAGGAGTTTGCAGAGGATGAAGATAATCCATCCTATGGACCTGGAATGCACTAAAAAGTTAATCCAATCATTGTCGCTCGATTCCCAAAACTTTTATTTTCTCATACTAATTATATGTTTTCTAAGGATCTTCCAAACATATTTGTTTCAAACTTTCAGTAAATGTTACACAGTACCTTCTGCATAATTAAACACAGCCTTTTTCCAAAAAACTGTATATTTTTGAATATATAAATAAAAAATTGCGAAAAAATGTTGTGAATTTTCATTACAATTGAAAAAAAATCATCTTTAATAACTGAACTAAAATTTTGTAAAATCCCTGTGTTAAGTTGTAGCCCATATTCCAATAAATAATCTGTAAAAAGTTCAACTTCCTACCGCAAAAACTTTGTGAGGAAAGATGTAATTTATAAGCGTTATTTTAACATTGCAAGTATAGGGCGTTCCGGAGCCCCTTAACGAGGTGACGCGTATCGGACGGACGCGGCCGTCAGAAGCTCCGGAGCAGCAACCCGCGGCAGGTGTACGCCGGCTGGAGGAGTGCGCAGCTCTCAGCGGCGGCTGGCTGCCAGCGCGGCCGCGGGCTGGAATGCCGCCGCCGAGGCCCAAGGATGCAGACGCATTCCTGCAGCAGCGCCTTGACCGCCGCGCCAGAGGACGGCGCGCCCACCGGCCCGGCCGCGGCGCCAGACAATCTCTTTCTGGCCTCTCTCTCTCTCTCTCTATCTCCTCTCCTCTCCTCTCCTGCCCGCGCACGTGCTGCTGCTGCTGGAGCCGGCGCCGCCCGGCCGCGGCACGCTTCCTCCTATTGTCTGCTCTAGCGCGTCCAGGCAGCGCTCCTAAAGCCGACCTCACACGGGCCGCGCATCCGAACTTCGACATTGGGCGTGCCGAGTTTCTGACGACGTAGCGTGGGCAAAGCACTTTGGGGAGCCTCTCCGAAAGTGCGCAGCAGTACCAAGTACACTACTGGACACTAAAATTGCTACACCACGAAGATGACGTGCTACAAATGCGAAATTTAACGTTGTTGTGATGCCCCATGTAAGGATGAAATGCGTACCATCACGTTTCCGACTTCGATAAAGGTTGGTTTGTAGCCTATCGCGGCTGCGGTTTTTCGTATCGTGACATTGCTGCTCGCGTTACTCGAGATCCAATTACTATTAGCAGAATATGGAATCGGTGGGTTCAGGAGGGTAATATGGAACGCCGTGCTGGATCCCAACGGTCTCGTATCACTAGCACTCGAGATGACAGGCATCTTATCCGCATGGCTGTAACGGATCGTGAAGCCAGGTCTCGATGGCTGGGTCAACAGATCGGGACGTTTTGCGAGACAATAACCATCTCCTCGAACAGTTCGACAACGTTTGCAGCAGCATGGACTATCAGCTCGGAGACTGTGGCTTCGGTTACCCTTGACGCTGCATCACAGAAAGGAGCGCCTGCGATGGTGTACTCAACGACGAACCTGGGTGCACGAATTGGAAAACGTAATTTTTTGGTATGAATCCAGGTTCTGTTTACATCATCATGATGGTCGTATCCGTGTTTGGCGACATCGTAGTGAACGCACATTGGAAGCGTGTATTCATCATCGCCATACTGGCGTATCACCCGGCGTGATGGTATGGGGTGCCATTGGTTACACGTCTTGGTCACCTCTTGTTCGCACTGACAAGAATTTGAACAGTGGACGTTACATTTCAGAGGTGTGACGACCCATGGCTCTACCCTTCATTCGATCCCAGCGAAACCCTATATTTGAGCAGGATAATGCATTACCGCATATTGCAGGTCCTGTACGGGCCTTTCTGGATACAGAAAATGTTCGACCGCTACCCTGGACAGCACATTCTCCAGATCTCTCACTAATTGAAAACGTCTGGTCAATGGTGGCCGAGCAACTGGCTCGTCACAATACGCCAGTCACTACTCTTGATGAACTGTGGTATCGTGTGGAAGCTGCATGGGCAGCTGTACCCTTACATGCCATCCAAGCTCTGTTTCACTCAATGTCCAGGCGTATCAAGGCCGTTATTACGGCCAGAGGTGGTTGTTCTGGGTACTGATTTCTCAGGATGTATGCACTCAAATTGCGTGAAAATGAAATCACACGTCAGTTCTAGTATAATATATTTGTCCAATGTATACCCGTTTATCATCTGCATTTCTTCTTCGCGTAGCAATTTTAATGGCCAGTAGTGTACGTCAGATATTAGTGAAGCGTGACATTGCCAGGGAGGAGACGGCGGTGTTCATGTAATTTATTAAATAAAAAAGAATAACTGTAGCACACTTTTTATGCCTAGACGCCAATGTTCAGTTTACAATCACAGCTGGACATGTCATCCTGAAAGCAGTAACATACACTGAGATGACTAAACTCTTGGGATACCTCTTAATATCGTGTCGGGGACGTCATTTTCCTCTGACTCAACAAGTCGTTCGAATTCTCCTGCAAAAACGTTGAGCCATGCTTCCTCTGCTTTTTGTTTTGGGTCATCACTTTTCTGTTTTGATGCGGCCCCCCACGAATTCCTCTCCTGTGCCAACTTCCTCATCTCAGAGTAGCACTTGCAGCCTACCTCAGTTTGCTGGATGCGTTCCAGTCTCTGTCTTACTCTGTACTTTTTGCCTGATGACTTGACAGATGTCTTATAATCCTGTCCCTTCTCCTTGTCAGTGTTTTCCACATATTCCTTACCACTCCGATTCTGCGCAGAACCTCCTCATTCCTTACCTTATCAGTCCATCTAATTTTCAACATTCATCTGTAACACCACATCTCAAATGCATCGATTCTCTTCTGTTGCGGCTTTCGCATAGTCCATGTTGCACTACCAGTCTTCTTCAAATTAAGGCCTATGTCTGATATTAATAGACTTTTCTTGGCCAGAGATGCCCATTTTGTCAGTGCTAGTCAGCTTTTGATGTCCTCCTTGCTCCATCAGTGATTGGTTATTCTGCAGCCTAGTTAATGGACTTCCTTAACTGAATCTACTTCGTGGCCACCAATCCTGATAAGTTCCTCCCTGTTCTCATTTCTGCTACTTCTCATTACCTTCGTCTTTGTTCGATTTACTCTCAATCCATATTCTCTAATCATTAGACTGTTCATTCCATTCAACCACGATAGCAATGTCATCAGCGAAGCGTATTATTGATATCCTTTCACCCTTTTGAATTTTAATTCTATTCAAGAACCTTTCTTTTGTAAAATTTGAAATTTTCCCGGCGAATCAACTGTTCGAAAAGATTTCGGGCTTGCAGCCGGTCGCCGTAAACTTCATTAAGATTACGACGACCGGCTGCAAACCCGAAATCTTTTTGAACAACCTTTCTTTTATTTCCGTCATTGTTTCTTCGTTGCAAAGATTGAACAGTAGGGGAGAAAGACCACATCCCTGCTTACAACCTTTTTAATCCGAAAATGGTTCAAATGGCTTTGAGCACTATGGGACTTAACATCTGAGATCATCAGTCCCCTAGAACTTAGAACTACTTAAACCTAACTAACCTAAGGACACCACACACATCCACGCCCGAGGCAGATTCGAACCTGCGACCGTAGCGGTCGCGCGGTTCCAGCCTGAAGCGCCCAGAACCGCCCGTCCACAACGGCCGGCTTTTAATCCGAGCACTTCGTTCTTTGTCGTCCACTATATACTATATATACTATACCCGTCTCTCCCTACAGCTTACTCTTACTTTTCTCAGAATTTCGAACATCTTGCTCCATTTTACATTGTCGATCGCTGTTTCCAGGGCAGCAAAGCCTATGAATATGGCTTTATTTTTGTTTAATCTTGCTTCCATTATCAATCTCAACGTCAGATTTGTCTCTCTGGTGCCTGTACTTTTCCAAAGGCCAAACTGAAAGTCGGCTAACACATCCTCAATTTTATTTTCCATTCTTCTGTATATTATTCTTGTCAGCAACTTGGAGCTGAGCCATTAAACTGATTGTTGGATAATTCTCACACTTACCAGCTCTTCCAGTCTTTGGAATTATGTGGATGATACTCTTCCGAAAGTCAGATGGTATGTCGCCAGACTCATTCATTCTACACACCAAAGTGAGTAGTCGTTTTGTTGCCACTTCCCCCAATGAGTTTAGAAATTCTGATGGAATGTTATCCATCCCTTCCGCCTTATTTGGTCTTAAGTCCTCAAAAGCTCTCCGAAATTGTGATTCTGATATTGGATTCCCCATCTCTTCTAAACTGACTCCTCTTCGTTCTTCTCTCACATCAAATCTTCCCCCTCATAGCCGCCCATGATTGCGAAAGTGTTGGCGATGCAGAATTTTATGCTCCCATTAACCCCTGGAGTATGTCCGTTACATGTTCCATGGGATACATGTCGGGCGATCTGGGTTGCATATCAATCGTTCGAATTGTCCAGCATGTTCTTCAAATCGGTCACTAACAATTGCGACCCGGTGACGTGACTCATTGTCATGGGTACAGGACGTACATGAACGGCTGCAAATAGTCTCCAAGTAGCCGAAGGTAGCCATTTCCAGTCAATGTTTGGTTCAGTTGGACCAAAGGACCCAGTCCATTCCATGTAAACACAGCCCATACCATTACGGAGCCACCACCAACTTGCACAGTGCCCTGTCGACAACCTGGGTCCATGGATTCGTGGGTCCCGCGTCCCACCATCAACTGTTTCCAGCTTCAATCGGGGCTGATCTGGCCAGGCCACGGTTTTCTAGTCCTCTTGGTTCCAACCGGTAAGGTCAAGGTCCCAGGAGGGGCGCTGCAGTCGACCTCGTGCTCTTAGCAAAGACACTCTAATCGGTCATGTGCTGCCACAGGCTATTAATGCCAGATTTCGCCGCAGTCCTAATGGATACGCTCGTTGTACGTGCAACATTAATTTTCGCGGTTATTTGACGTAACGTTGCTTCTCTGTGAGAACTGACAACTCTACGTAGAGGCCACTGCTCTGTGTCGTTGAGTGTAGATAGTTGGCCACTGCGTAGTCCGTGGTGAGAGGTAATGCCTAAAATCTGATATTCTCGGCACACTCTTGACACTGAGGATCTTGTAATATTGAATTCTGTAACGATTTCCTAAATGGAACGTTGCATGCATTTAGCTCTAACTACAATTCCAAGTTCAAAGTCTGTTAATCACCGTCTTGCGGCCATAATTACGTCGGAAACCTTTTCACGCGAATCACCTGAGTGGAAATGACAGCACTGCCAAACAACTGACTATCATATCGTGTGTACGCAATATTACCTCCATCTGTATATGCGCATACCGCTGCTCCATTACGTTTGTCACCTCATTGTGTAATTTCTTCAACTGTTATACATTAAATTGTATCCAACTTTATTGAACAATATCTTCTTAGGCAACTTTTCTTCCATTTATTTACACATCTGAAGGTGATCGTAGCCAACGTGCTGTAACTGTATAATGAAAATTGCGGTCTCGATATAAAAAGCTTTTTACAATAATTTTTTTTTGTATGTAATAAATATGTTCTCGAAGCTCCTTTAAATGTAGGCCAATGAGATCGAAGTACCCCACCTAGACCATTCACATGAAGAGCATCCTCTTTTCAATACAGAGTCTGGAGACGCCATACTTGTTTTCAGTTGGTGCCCTTATTTGGTGTGTTTTATGTTATCACTTTCGTCCTCTGAATATATGTCGTTTCAAAGTACCAACATATCGTCGATACACCTAAAACCGGTCTTTATTTCTACCATAAGTTGTAGTAAAATGACGTGGGACCTCATAATGGTGATACAGAATTTTCGGATTCAAACTTGCGTGTCATGAAAGCATGCCGTTTCAAGGCAACGACGCATTGAAGATCACCAAAAACGCATTGCCATTCGTACAATTTGTTACAGTTGAATGTCATTTAATAACGTATCTGCGTTCAAGAGATGGTAACATAGGAAAGATGTCGATGTGTTACAGAAGTTCGTTGTAGTGTAATGAATGGAGATCGGAGTGGTGTGTTAAGTGTAGCTGCTTCCATCACACTATATACAGATATTTTTCCACTCAGCTTCACGTTTTCTAATAAGTTCTAAGTGTAATAGACGTATTCTCTAAGAGGGGCGTTCATTAAGTAATGCAACATATTTGTTCAGCCAGTTTCGGTTGAAAAAAATGCAGAATTTGTTGTGGAATATAGTGGAATATTCCCGCATAAGCCCCTATAGTTCCTTGAAGTTCCGACAGATATAGGTGCTGTATGTAGCCATCAAAATGGCGTTTATAATGGAGGTGCGTTGCAAGCTCACAGCTGTCACTGATTTTCTTTTGGCGGAAAACGAGAGCATCGCAGATATTCACAGGTGTTTGCAGAATGGCCAGGGAGATCTAGCAGTGAACAGAAGCACGAAGAGTAGTTGAGCGAGGCATCTGACATCATTGCAATAGCGTCGCGCAAACCTGTCCAGCATCACATATGCCGGTCAGCCACTTTCGTTCGGGGTGATCGAAGTATCACAATCAGACACCTCGCTGCACAACTGTGCGTTTCTGTTGGTACGGCTAACATACTCGTCCATCTATTGGGGTACTCAAAGGTGTGTGTCTGATGGGTTCCCCGACGCCCAGCGAAAGACCATAAAGACCAAAAAGGACCGTCTGTGTGGAATTTCTTACACGTTCGGGGAGGTTATTGATGCAGCAAAGACTTTGGCTCCGACATCGACCAGTAGAGTGGTAGTGGTACCATGCAGGCACACAGAACCTGCTAGTAAGGCGGCGTAAGGCTGTCGTACTGAACGGAGATTATGTGGAAAAAATATGGGGTTTTGTAGCCAAAAGAGTGGAGAATAACCAACCTGCTTTCAGAAAAAATTGTATTGCGTTACATATTGAACGCCTCTAGTATAATATTCGATATTATGTAAATATAACTGCACTGTCTCTCAATATTGAGGATGTCAGTTGACTTTGTCTACGAGAGAGTTGCACTACTTGTAGTAAGATATTTTGTACTGTCTTGTACTGTCTTGTATTTCATATTTTTTAAAGTTTCTGCCACTGAATAGAAACATTGGTAAAGTAACAATGACCCCCATGTTTTACTGAAATGTGAGAACGATGAAATAACTCGTTTATTATGTCGAGGACTACTGTAAATTTGTATCGCACTATTTGTGATGGAACTTTTATAACAAAATTGTTAAGGCTTTCGTGGCCACCTGTTGACAAACTGCCTATTGGCTTCTGTCTCGGGTTCTTCGGCCGACGTTCATCTAATGATTTTACTGACGTTTCGCCAGCACGAGTGGCTGGCATTGTGAAAGCGTCACCCACCACCGGCATTGGAGGGTGAAGCTTTGACAATGCCAGCCACTCGTGCTGGCGAAACCTCAGTAAAATCATTAGATGAACGTCGGCCGAAGCACCCGAGACAGAAGCCAATAGGCAGTTTGTGAACTTTTGTAAGCCGGTGTTCTTATTGACTGGACACGGAATTTTGCTTTTCTGCCTTACAATATGTTCATGGACATCTAAATTTTTATTTACCTATATAGCAGACGGAACAATAGGACTAGCATATTGACAAGAGACGAAACATCTGTTTTAATACAACTAAAGTAGGAATTTTACGCTAATCAATTTCGTAAACAAACTCTATGATTTGTGAGCTACATACAGCCGACACTGTTAATGGAGAGCACTGTACTGGCAAATCACAAAGGCAGAAAGGAAGAACACGTATCCAGCGTATCCAATACGACACGTGCACTGCCTCTAGCACGGTTGGTCTTGGCGACCGCATCCACCCCTGCGTAACTGCCTCGTTCCGTGTGAGGAGGGCTTAAAGCTCTCGCAGCTAGTTTACACTTGCTACTTCGATAACTTGTGTCTAGTGTACAAAACCGTAGCTGCGAACTACTCACGGATCGCACAGGGTCGTTTCTCAGCGTTCAGTAACGCGGTGGATTTCACGGCCCGTGTGACGACGGCTTATAGACCTCCGCACGGATCGCACAGCGTCGTTTCTGAGCGTTCAGTAACGCGGTGGATTCCACGGCCTGTGTGACGACGGCTTATAGACTTCCGCACGCGAGACGTGCCTCTCATCGCGGGCACACCCGATGTGGCTTCCGCCGTGGTTTCCGCACGGTCTGAAATGTCCTGCTACATCCTTTTGAACGTGTTCGTCATCGTGATTTGGGAACGCAGCGCTCTCCAGCGGCACTTGTCGTCTCCCTCTCGTTCGCCAATCATGTTTGTTTACGAAAATGGACACGCATAAAACTGCTGCGTTAATCCTTTTGGTAATCTTCGAAGAAAGGCGGAGAAAATCGATGTAGCGGGACTTTGAATTTCGCCGCGCTACACTCGTTCCCTCAGATAAAAAATATCCCGTCGCAGCGGTATGAGCGCTCGACGGCAGAGAAAGTACTAAAATGGTAACACTTTTTTTTGTTTTCTATCCGTTTTTTGTTTGTCTCTTGATAGCCGTAGCTTAAGGCAGGCGTGATCGGATGCTGACGTAAAAACTTAATGGCTAATCTTGATCTGATTGTAATGTGTAGACATTGTGGAAGTTATTAAGAAATTCGGTGGATGGAAGTAGCAAAGTGAATTAAATTGCATACAGTATCAAGATGATTTTAATTGGTATAAATTAGTGATCCCTGGACTATTGCAAGATTTCGGAGCAGATTTTTTCACGCTGAAATGGAGATTTTTGAAGACCTGGACGCCGCCCGAAAGAAGACATATTAACCTGGTAAAAAATGAACTCTAAGCTACGCCATTTCCCCCTGTCAGTTACATTTTGTTATTCCCTGTTATTTTTCAAAATTTTTTGTAGTGGAAATTGGTTTAACTTTTGCTCAAAAACGCCACAAGGACCACCCCAACAATAGCTTTTTCGAATAACGAAGTCCGATAGCTTTTCTGTAATACAAAGTCCGATCTGCATTTCTTTCTTTCTTTCCCTTTTTTCACGGCCATTTACGATTTTAAAACCTCCTTTTTATTCACCATTTCTTCCCACATTTTTAACCTTTTCTTTTTCTTTTCTTCTCTTTTTCTTTTTTATTTTCCACTACATCGCGAAGAAGGTTCTGGACTCATCCTTGGTTTCTACGGTACACATGCTGCATAGTAATTCAAAATACGAACCAGTAGAGGTTAGTCGTTAGCTCAAATGAATATTTGCAACTTTTCTGGTTTTACATTTACATCTACATGTACATGGATATTCTGCAAATCACATTTAAGTGCGTGGCAGAGGGTTCATCGAACCACCTTCACAATTCTCTATTATTCCAATCTCGTACAGCTCGCGGAAAGAACGAACACGTATGTCTTTCCGTACGAGCTCTGCCTTCCCTTATTTTATCGTGGTGCACGTTTCTCCCTATGTAGGTCGGTGTCAACAAAATATTTTCGCATTCGCAGGAGAAAGATGGTGATTGTTATTTCGTGAGAAGATTCCGTCGCAACGAAAAACGACTTTCTTTTAATGGTGTCCAGCCCAAATGCCGTATCGTTTCAATGAGAGTCTCTCCCATATTTCGCCATAATACAAAACGTGCTGCCCTTCCTTGAACTTTTTCGATGTACTTCGTCAGTCCTATCTGGTAAAGATCCCACACCGCGGAGCAGTATTCTAAAAGAGGACCGAAAAGCGTAGTATAGGTAGTCTCTTTAATAGATCTGTTCCTTTTTATAAGTGTCCTGCCGATAAAACGCGGTCTTTGGTTACCCTTCCCCACAACATTTTCTATGTGTTCCTTCCAATTTAAGTTGTTCGTAAGTGTAATACCTAAGTATTTTATTGAATTTACGGCTTTTAGATTAGACTGATTTATCGTGTAACCGAAGTTTAACGAGTTCCTTTTAATAGTCATGTGGATGACCTCACACTTTTCGTTATTTAGAGTCAACTGCCACTTTTCGCACCATTCTAATATTTTTTCTAAATCGTTTTGTAGTTTGTTTTGATCTTCTGAAGACTTTATTAGTCGATAAACGACAGCGTCATCTGCAAACAACCGAAGACGGCTGCTCAGATTGTCTCCCAAATCGCTTATATAGATAAGGAACCACAAAGGGCCTATAACACTACCTTGGGGAACGCCAGAAATCACTTCTGTTTTACTCGGTGACTTTCCGTCAATTACTACGAACTGTGACGTCTCTGACAGGAGATTACAAATGCAGTCACATAACTGAGACGATATTCCACAAGCACGCAATTTCACTACGAGTCAATAAAGTTAAACCATAGTGTCTAATGTCATTTTCAGCAAGCATAACACCCACATTCTCTGTGTTGTATTGACAACAATGTGCTTGCAGTAAAGTGCTGCATCACGTACACTTCAAGAAGAGATTCATTTCGTAATTTCAGTCTAAAGGAACAGGGAACATTTTCACAGCTACTACAACAGCGAAAAAGATGTGCACCGACAAGATACAGACATGAAGCAGTCCATGAAACCAAGAGGAAGATAGGTATGTTTTACATAAGGTTTTATAATAACAAAAACTTTAGTGTGTAACTTGCGTTCCGACATAGGCTGCCAGTCGCGTAAATTATACTGTTAATCACTATTGCACCGCTTGATTGAGAAATTTTCGCTGTGTTTGCAGAAGAAGAGTTTATTTTTCATGTCTCGAAATAAAATTTTTAACTTGGCGATGAAAGTCAACATGACAAGGCTGGTAACGCTAGGGGTAAAGAAATCGACCAGTTAAAATCTATACCGGTTTTTTAGTTCTGAATAACCAATAATTTTCGGTGTATCTTCTGTATCGGTTATAACAATATTTTTTACTTCTTGTAATAACTGAGTAAAAAAGCCGAAATATTAATTAGCCATAGCTGCAGTGCTAAAAGTTTTCGTTTATAAATTAACCTTTTTTTTAAGAAAATAGAAAGACGTAATTTTCATTCATAAAACTCCCATCGCTTTTAATAGTAGTGCGTTATTATAGAAAACGGGAGTGTCATTTCAATAGCCATGCCGGCTAAAACGAGCGACAATTACGTGGCACAAGAATAAGTACAACATTGCTGTGACAACAATGTCCCCATTGCCTTATGTCGTGGTTGAGGACAAGCGTGTACGTTCAGTATTCACGACGTCTATACGATAGTTTCAATCTGTCGTCGTCGGAAATCCTTTATACCGCATAATGGCACCAACCCTGGTCTGAAGATATTTTTATGAAGTGACAGCAATGAAAGATTAAAGATTTGTCTGCCGTCTCTATGAAATAATAAGAGAATGGAAATTAACGGTAATAACTTAAAAATTTAGCAACAATTCAGGCATGATATAATAAGAGCATGAAGTACTTTATCAGCTGCCTCTGTCTACCTAATATGCCTTTATCTGCTTGTAGCCCTTGAAAGCGGAAAAAAAAGTTCTTCGGCATCAGTTATCGCCGTTTAGCACTGACTATTCATAATGCCCGATATGTGGTATGGTCCCCCATTACAAAATGATTCTTGAGCAGAGTTTCAAAAAATTAGTAGCAGTAGGAGAAACTAGTAGTTTTTTGTAGTATTCAACCCCTTGTCATTTGTCGATAAAAGCAGCAAATTGTGGACCAACTAAGTTTTCTTTTATTTGCCTAATTAATTTAATGTTTTGATTCTATGTTTCTTAAAAAAGAGAGAGTCAATATTTTTAAATCTTTGCTAGCTTTCTCCTTTGATTACAGGAAATAATAGGAATAGAAAACCTAAAATCGGTTGTTTCAGAAACGGGTTATTTTGAGCAGTTTTAACCGTCAGGTTAAAATGGCGAGGAAAAACGTCGATAAAACCGAAAACAGGTTGTTTCAGCGATAACACATAACAGCGATACACGTATGCTGTTTGGCGCTATTACTTCTACAGTGCAAAACTGTCGGCATTTGTCATCTCAAAAGATGCTATCATACACGACGGCGTTAGCTTGTCCACGCCACGAATAAAATATTAGACAAAACGTTCTGAAGGCAACGTATATTTTTAAAATTTTCTCAAGATATGTTTTGTTAGTTGAACTCTGTTTTTCCCGGGTTTGGAGCAAGTGAAGTGAACATTTTATAACTACTCTGTTAATTGATTGACCTCATCTATATCCCGAGGACCAAATTAATCAGTTTCTTATAAGCTCGGGAAAAATTTAGGCGTTTTCGAGACGATAAGATGGAATATTTCGCTGTGTACGCCGTACAATATCAACTGCGGCAGTGGTTATTATTTCTCACTTCGCGATAAGAGGCGCCGAATGCTCGGCCCCATAGCAGTCTTACTCGGAATTGTGTTCTTTTAATGAGGCTTAAAATTTTAATTCTTCTCTAATTCAGGTCGTCTGACAAATTTATTTACCCAATTTATTATTATTCGTTATTAATTTGCGTAGCTTATTAATCCTCCCATTCCTACCAGTTACGATGCGGAAAAAATAGAAATGAAAAAAAGGATTTGTAGAGTGCAGCTGTGAATCTAACACAGATTCTAAGCTTCGCCGCATAATGCCTGGTGGCTGCACCAGCGGCGCTTTCGTTTAACAGTAAATGTCGTATGAGTACATGATGGAGATTTGAAAAAGTTTCTTTCCTCGGTTTCTGGGATAATATTCGTTTGCGGACCCCATCTACGAGTATCTGGATAAAAAAGGTTCATTTTTCAGTAGTATGTCGATCGTATCATTTCGCAGTCGACTGCATGTCCTGATATTTAGGGATAGATTTCTCAAAAACGGAAACTTTCATTTTTGGTTGCACACAAGCGACTTGGCAAATATGAGTCCGTGTGTGAGGGCTTCCCCCTATTAGCTAAATCTGTGGTTCTGCTTGCTTCACTCATCCACGTCCCTTTCCCCTGTTTGTAAAGTTGTGTGTGCTAACCAACTTGTGGTATATTCCACCACAAATTGGTGCATCGTCGTATGAATGTGTAGGTCCATATGGGTACTTGTTTAGAATATTGCTGGGAGATGTGCGTTCTGATTCATTATTAGTATCATTAACTTTTTGTCAGATTTAATGATTAAATATATTTTGTTGTGTCTACTGTCATCTTGTGTCTCGCTGATGGAATAGTACGGAATAGTTGCAGTAGATTTTACATTCATTATTTGGCTTTTATGTATTTATTTTGCGGAGACTGCCATTTTGAACTGCTGATATAATGATTGTGGTAAGTATTATGTAGTCATCTATTAGTACGAACGAAATTTGCGCCTACAGGGTGGAAGGAAATTCCCGTAACAAACTTCTCCGACTTGTAGACGAAAGGAGTCACATCCGGAGACGTACTGTTCCCGTTCTGCAACGTTTAAGTTAACATGTGTAACACGTCCACGTCTGCTTCCACTCAAGCTAACTGGTCCTCCACACTTTATCTTCATGTAGAACGTATTTGACCCTTTCTTTCAAGCTGTGCACTAAAATTCCGCCAGGAAATATGGTTTCAGCGTGATGGTGCGACATCTCACTTCTCTTGTACGTGTCGGAGACATCTCAAGAGACGATATAGTGAAAGATGGATAGGCCGAGGCAGTCCAACCGCGTGGCCGCCGCGATCGTCGGATTTAACTTCTACGGACTAGTTCTTGTAGGGCTCGAATGCAAAGTTTAATTTACGAGGCTACTGTGTAGACAGAGGAAGATTTGCCGGCACGAGTTCTGGCCGCTGCGCTATAGATTTAAGAGACACCAGTTGGGATGGAGAGTGTGTACCAGAACATGCTTCGTAGGTACAATGTTTGTGACAATTTTGGTGGTCGCCACATCGAGCTGCTGTTGTAATGCATCACCACTGTTCAGTACGTACAGTATGGTGGGTTCTCTCTTGTTTCGGAATAATGTAAACGCGCCACGGTTAAGATTTATAATACAAGAAAATGTACTTGAATGGTAAATGTACTTTTCTTTAGGTTTTCTTTCGAATTTTTATCTAATAGCAATACTGCGTCACACCTAATTGAGAAAAGAATGAGTTAACCATGCCAATTGAAACTGTCCTAGAACGGAACCGGTTCGTCTCAGACATTGGTTCGTACTCGAAATATTATGTACTCGCTCCCCTGTACAAGTCTTACAGGTTTTTAATGAGGTTTCCGAACACCCTCTGTAGTCAGCAATAATTTGAGATGCTCTTTAGCTTCCATGCGCTCCTATTAGAGGAGTAATTTTACAAGCATGGAGATGAAGGATCCATAGTATACCAGGAACATTATCCATTTGCCCATTCCATTTAAAGATCGTGAATTAGATGTACGATTGTGGGTACCCGCCTGTAAAAGGCCTTATTCCTAAAACTGTCATTTCGTGAACTGTGTCAAGGAGGTAATAATGTATTTTAGCCCATATTTAGAAGATTAGCTCTGGGAATATTTGGAGCAAGGTATTCCGTGAGGCAGAGCACCATTCTTGCAGCGTGCGCAAAGATATTTGTTGAGCATTTAACTGACGCCCTAGAGCAGACAGAACAAACCGGTATGGAGCGCTGAACTCTTCTAAGGATCTTCTCTATCTGTTTCATCGGTAACAATCCCGTACCGGCAAAAATAATTAGCGGTTGGGCCGAAAGGCGATTCGGCAGATGAGCTCATTAGTGGATGAATTACACATTCTTATGATATTCTCAAAACATATCAGATCAGTAACTCCCTTTCTCATTGCTAGACTTTAGTAATTTTAACCGAAATGGCTCGTGAAAGATAGTCCTAGAGACTTGAAGGTGGTGTCTGATTCTAGTGGCTGTTATCATCTAATTTTCTAAATTTCTTTAAGAATCCTCCTTTTTAGTTTAGCTACTCGCAGATCCTGTTCCTCATGGGTCGTAGTCATAAGACCATCCAGCAGACAGGTGGCAACTGTGGAGAACTCGAATTCTTCGGTGTAACTGAACATGAATAACTTTTCTCCAACTCACCTTCTATTTCAGGATGCCGTGCGGAAACACCACCAGCACCGTGTCGTATGTGGCTGACATGTGAGGGTATGAATACCGTCCTTGTGGGCCAAGTGTCAGGTTTCGCGGCATAAATAGCACCAGGGTGGCCCGCATGTTCTGTATTGCCTACTCGGCAGCTGAGCTGGAGCAGCACCAGTACAAACAGCGGAGGCCAGAGGGAAATATTCCGTAAAAAAAGGACGTTTGAGAGGCGGAATACGAATTGCGCTGAGGTGATTTTCATTTAACGTACGTTGCATGAAGCAACAACACTAGCTTTATCACCATTTGTTCGGAGCTTGTTTTATGTCATTTATAATACACCGTCATACTCTGTGCTATAAAACTTCTGCAAGGTTATTTTATCGTGGTAGATAGATGTGACAACATGGAATGTATTCGCAGTTGCGCGAATACGGACCATCATCAACAGTATGATGGAATGACAACAATGAAAATTTGTGCCTGACCGTGACTCGAACCCGGATATCCCGCTTATCACGGGCAGTCACTTTACCGTTAGGCTATCTGGGCACGACCATAGCCAGACCCAAACTTACATATTTCGCCAACCCTGTGTCTGCAGCCTGCACTCGTACATTCATTCTGTATATTGCTGTACCAATGTTCAAATGTGTGTGAATTCCTAATGGACCAAACTGCTGAGGTCATCGGTCCCTAGACTTACACAATAGTTAAACTAACTTAACGCTAAGGACAACACTCACACCCACGCCCGAGGGAGGATTCGAACCTCCGGCGGGAGGGGCATCACGATTAGTGACATGGCGCCTCTAACCGCGCGGTCTATTGCTGTACAATAAAGACATTTTAATTAAAAGTTGCTTGCTCGGTGACGGTGGACAAACACTACAATGGAGTGCCTATGTTGTTCAGAAGTGCGATGTAATATTCCTACGGACATGCAAGCATGTCATGAGACGAGGCAACAGTCGTTAGCCACTGGTTAGTTGGTGCATTTGCAAAAACTGGTGCAATCATGAAGCAGCATGATACTTTCCTGGTTCCGTATTTTCCCTGGTAAACACTGTTGTACAAGGAAAATTGAACTTATTCATAGAAACAGAATGTCAAGAAACAATTTTGCCGGTAATAGAAAGCGAACATTTTCGTCGGATGATTATTGACAGCATCGATATACTTGGAAGCATGCACGTTGACACAGAGCTGTCACACAAAATTATCCATTCAGAACCGGTTTCGTTCATAGATCATCTTCACAGAGGATAAACGTTTTAGATTGGTTCAAATGGTTCATATGGCTCTGAGCACTATGGGACTTAACACCTGAGGCCATCAGTCCCCTAGACTTAGAACTACTTAAACCTAACTAACCTAAGGACATCATACACATCGATGCCCGAGGCAGGATTCGAACCTGCGATCGTAGCAGCCCCGTGGTTCCGGACTCGAGTGCCTAGAACCGCTCGACCACAGCAAACGTTTTAGAATGGCAACATCACATGACATACATGCCTTTAGATACGAAGGAGAGCGATATCAATTCAAAATTTAAGATAACATTTAACATAGGTATTGAGCAGCAAGGCAATTACTCAAATGACAACAGGTGAAATACTGACAATCTAGCATACAGGTAAGGTTGTGAGTAAGTAATTTTATAACACAGCACTGTGTAGTCATGCATATAATAGAAAGCAACTGAAACGTTCAATGTAAGCGGAAATTGTGCAACACGAACTGCATACTGTGGATCATAATATCAAACTTCTAGTAGATCAGTTGTGCGCAGGGAAGTATCTTTTTAGTGCTCCGAGCACGCATGATGGCCTGCCCACAAACAGTAATCAGCTCAGAATTTAGCACTTTCTCTTTGCTAGGTCGCGTTCATTTCGGTACCACATGTAGCGAAGTGTACAGCGAAGAGTTCCTCTATCTGATGGAGAGTCCTGCACTGATTTATTTGGTTGTGTACTTTGGTCAAATTAGTGGTTTCAGTGTCTCTCTCTTACAACGGACCATACATCTTACAGTTTAGAGTACAGACACGTGTAGTTTGAAGTGACAAATGAAGCCAGAGTTGAGGATGTGTGAAATGTGTGCATAATAAATACGAATATTATTTTATAGTATCTGTAATACGAGTACAAGCGAAAGTTCCAAAGACAGGAAGAACACAGGAAAATAATCATCGACATCATGTGCATTTAAGGGTTAGATATCTCTGCCTATTCCGAAACCAAGCACTTTTAAATAAATTTCCTTTACTTTACGTCTATGGTCACAAATTTTTTGTCATCATACTACCGGTTTGAGTCTATAACGACCACCTTCAGATCTGTTTTATAAGAACATGTCCTAATGTATTGGAGCCGGAGTGGCATCGACAAATGATTTTGTGTTTAACATTTGACGATCCCACTATGGCTCCAGTATATTAGGACGTGTTTTTATAAAACAGATCTAGTCATTATAGACTGAAACCGCTAGTCTGAAGACAAAACATTTGTGACCATAGACGTAAAGTAAAGGATATTTATTCTATATTCGTGTCACTGTTTTATTCGTGACCGAGTCGCAGCTTGTGCAAGCACTTTATAGCTGATCGTGCCATCGTGTTAGTCGTCATTCTATCCTTCTTCAAACCTTGGGTCTGTCATCATATGTTTTCCTTGGCATCCGATATTGATCCATTCAGAGCGAATGGCCAGCCTTTCCATTCTATACTGTTCGATCTTTTATATTATTCCTAGAACATGGCGCTCCCCTCTTACCTAACTGTACCTCTTATGATCTAATTTGTATGCTTGCAGAGTTCTTGTGAGTCTCTATTCTGCTGCTCTTAAGCTCCATAAATATTTGATCATTAGTCCGTAATTAGGATCAAACGCTTAGTAAAGGTGCAGTCATATAGTATTATAGAATTTAAGTACTGTCTCTTTATAGTTTTGTTCAGTAGCATTCTCGTAACTATGCCTACCACGTTTACATGTTCTAGTTTCTTTTCAGGATCAATATTATAAGCATAAAAGATATGACAGCCCAGGTTGTGAATACATCGACTTGCTCCAGTATGTTTGATTTTAGCTCTACGATGTTCTTTCCCAAAAAAAAGCAACAATTTCTTCGAGAATACAGTTACTCGTTGTAGATTGCCTTTCGTATGACCCGTATAACCTCGTAATCTTTGAAATATACTGTTAATTAAATACTGTACGTTTTGTTTCCTAAGAATTTTCCTTTTTCTTTTGCTATTTATTGATAATGTTGTTTGCATAACTGTTAAACAGTGTGGGCGACACAAGACACCCTTGCCCGACTTATATCAGTCATCTCACTCCCGTACTTATGATGTAACTAACGCTTATATTAATATTGGTATCAGCATACAAACGCTGAATTGGGCTTATTAAATGCTAAGGAGTGCCATACTCTCCAAACTCTCCAAAAATTTCCCATTACTTATATCTCTCCACCCAGTGAAAATTAATCCACAAAAGCTATATACGTTCAATTCTCTGAGTTTTTCTATTATCTGGTTCACAGAGAAAACACAGTACATACATGCTCCTCCCAATCTAAAACCGTTTTGTTCTTTTATTTTATGATCTATAATTTAACCTGTCAGACAGTATTTTGTCGTACATTTTATACCTACAGTTTAAAAGGCTTATATCTCTATAGCTGTTGCAGTCTTTATCGTCGTCGTTTTTAAATACAGGCAAGGCTACTGAGTTCTAACAACCTTCCAGAACAATGATATTCTTCCAGAATAGGTGTACAAAATTTAGAATCCTGATCTAATATATTGATGGACGTATGTAATGAGCTCCTAATTTTTTTTGTCTTCTGTAGGACCTGTTACATCTTCTATTTCTGCCAAGGAGATTTGATCTGCATTCATATGTGATTGAGCTGTCACAGTATTTTTTTCTTTCACTGTACACAGTCTTTTTTAAAAATAATACAGCCACATTTCGTCGTAGGTATTATTCCGCTGTAGGGAATTATCTTTCCCCTCCTTATTGACAGCTTTCATTATTATACACTCCTGGAAATGGAAAAAAGAACACATTGACACCGGTGTGTCAGACCCACCATACTTGCTCCGGACACTGCAAGAGGGCTGTACAAGCAATGATCACACGCACGGCACAGCGGACACACCAGGAACCGCGGTGTTGGCCGTCGAATGGCGCTAGCTGCGCAGCATTTGTGCACCGCCGCCGTCAGTGTCAGCCAGTTTGCCGTGGCATACGGAGCTCCATCGCAGTCTTTAACACTGGTAGCATGCCTCGACAGCGTGGACGTGAACCATATGTGCAGTTGACGGACTTTGAGCGAGGGCGTATAGTGGGCATGCGGGAGGCCGGGTGGACGTACCGCCGAATTGCTCAACACGTGGGGCGTGAGGTCTCCACAGTACATCGATGTTGTCGCCAGTGGTCGGCGGAAGGTGCACGTGCCCGTCGACCTGGGACCGGACCGCAGCGACGCACGGATGCACGCCAAGACCGTAGGATCCTACGCAGTGCCGTAGGGGACCGCCCCGCCACTTCCCAGCAAATTAGGGACACTGTTGCTCCTGGGGTATCGGCGAGGACCATTCGCAACCGTCTCCATGAAGCTGGGCTACGGTCCCGCACACCGTTAGGCCGTCTTCCGCTCACGCCCCAACATCGTGCAGCCCGCCTCCAGTGGTGTCGCGACAGGCGTGAATGGAGGGACGAATGGAGACGTGTCGTCTTCAGCGATGAGAGTCGCTTCTGCCTTGGTGCCAATGATGGTCGTATGCGTGTTTGGCGCCGTGCAGGTGAGCGCCACAATCAGGACTGCATACGACCGAGGCACACAGGGCCAACACCCGGCATCATGCTGTGGGGAGCGATCTCCTACACTGGCCGTACACCACTGGTGATCGTCGAGGGGACACTGAATAGTGCACGGTACATCCAAACCGTCATCGAACCCATCGTTCTACCATTCCTAGACCGGCAAGGGAACTTGCTGTTCCAACAGGACAATGCACGTCCGCATGTATCCCGTGCCACCCAACGTGCTCTAGAAGGTGTAAGTCAACTACCCTGGCCAGCAAGATCTCCGGATCTGTCCCCATTGAGCATGTTTGGGACTGGATGAAGCGTCGTCTCACGCGGTCCGCACGTCCAGCACGAACGCTGGTCCAACTGAGGCGCCAGGTGGAAATGGCATGGCAAGCCGTTCCACAGGACTACATCCAGCACCTCTACGATCGTCTCCATGGGAGAATAGCAGCCTGCATTGCTGCGAAAGGTGGATATACACTGTACTAGTGCCGACATTGTGCATGCTCTGTTGCCTGTGTCTATGTGCCTTTGGTTCTGTCAGTGTGATCATGTGATGTATCTGACCCCAGGAATGTGTCAATAAAGTTTCCCCTTCCTGGGACAATGAATTCACGGTGTTCTTATTTCAATTTCCAGGAGTGTATAATTTAGTGTTTGTTTTCCATATGTATGATAGTCCAAATTTTCATATAATGTCTCCCATCTCTGCCTTGTCACTCTCATTTCTCTTTTAACTAATGCGGTTTGCTTTTATATTCAGTGTGATCTTGTACCCATCTTCTGCTGTGACGTTTTAGATAAGCATCTTTGTTTCTCCGCCGGCCGCGGTGGCCGAGCAGTTCTAGGCGCTTCAGTCGGGAACCGCGCAACTGCTACGGTCGCAGGTTCGGATCCTGCCTCGGGCATGGATGTGTGTGATGTCCTTAGGTTAGTTAGGTTTAAGTAGTTCTAAGTTCTGGGGGACTTATGACCTCAGATGTAAAGTCCCATAGTGCTCAGAGCCATTTTTTGTTTCTCCCAATCATCTTTGGTAGGTCTTTATTCCACACAGAAAGCCTTCATTTGTTCGCATATTTGTTCCTCTTTCCAACAGCCTGTTCAGGTAATTTAGTCATTATATCACTAAATTCTCTAAAATCTTCTTTTATGTGTAGTTCCATTTTTGAATTTTTTAACATGTCATCTATTCTCCATTGGTATAAATGTCTCAAGCTGGAATCTTGTAGATATATCTTGAAGACTTACACTGCTGGTGTATAACACGTAAAGTCGACACTATAGTGGAATTTCTATTTTACTTACCACGAGAAAATAGTCCCTCATTGTGGTCTAGTATGTTGTACCAATGCTGTGGTTTCACAAATTGTCAGGAGAATGATTGATATGCTCCCTCTTGCAAATCAGATAAATTTGTGGGTATCTTTATATCGATAAAATCCACTTACTACCCTCAGGTTACTAAATATGTCAAAGTCTCTTAACTGTTTACCGTTCCAGGTGCTGTAAGACTTCCATTAGTTGCAACTATCCATTTTGAAAACGCGTTTCCTGCTCTTTCGATAAAATGCCCAGAGATTATGCCGTGCTCATGGTTTGAGAGCTTATCCATCACAGAATGTAGGGAATGATAAAATTCACATGTACTCTCTTTTCTGCCCTTCTCGGGCACGTACATGACTATGATATTAATATACTTTTTTAATTTAATTTTTGGATTTATAATTCTTATTCATCAGAGTGCTTGAATGTATGTCCTTTTTCAATCCCACTTTTACAATTATACCATCACCTGCACTTTCTCTTTCAATCATAACCACTTCACCGTATATTAAAACACAATTTTTCAATTCAAAAGATTCTCTATGTTTCTTTTGTGTTTTTGTTTTACTACTTTAGTTATTACCGCTATATCAGTTTTTGCTTTTATTAATTCTTGATTAATTTCTTGTTCTTTGCATTATAAGCCCCTTGCTGCCCATGTGGCTATCTTCAACAATTGACTGCTCCAGTTGCATTTGGTCCTATTCATAGCCCTGGTCATCGTCTTAATGTCAGTTCGTGTTTAACTTGCTTTGATGTGATGGTTAAATAATTTACTTCCCCGGTGACAGCTTACCGACCTGTAGCCAATATCATAACTGTTAAGAGACAGCAAAATTATTTATATTTCATTGCATTAGGTTTAGAACATTAAGTACCAAGCATCAAGTTGTACCAAAGCCAAAAGCCATTTTGTAACATTCTCTTAATAATTTGTATTTTTTATTGTGTTGCTACATTTCTGTTATCGTGTGCCGTGTCAAACAAGTGTAAATTAGTCGTTGTACAGCTGACTACCTTTAAGGAAGTGTAGTAGGGAAACTCATTTCTGCTACCAAGGATGCTTAGGCTGATTTAATAGTAGCATTCAGTTACTACATTCACAACACTATCTTATCCTGGAATTTACAGCGTGGTCGTGACGCCAGAATATGTTACTGTATAGAAAACACAATAATCGAAGCTGGACAAACTAGCCACCCAGCCATTTTCCGTTTGGTGATTTAATGTGAAGTAATGGATATATCTGTCAGTACTCACTACAATATCTGCGTGTTCTGCTTAACAGATCCGTTAACACTATAATATATATCTAAAAAATCCCCTCAGGGAATGTCAAGAAATGCTGTCCTTTCAGCTATTAGTTGCGTTCACTGAACATCTTCAGGTGGCAGGGGCTTTGGTGCTGATTTTAAATGTACCAGCAGCAGCTGAAGTGCTATTTTACATAAAACTGTCAGTATATCCGACCCATTTTAAGAAGTCGTCCAGTATTAAACCAAAATCTCAGAAGAAGTTAAAGGAGAATCTGTATTATTTAGAACAACATGCAGATGGGATTAACGCAGATGTGAGTTGTTAGTAGTTCAGTATTATGAGCACCGACTGTGATTAAGTAGGTATCAGACAGAGCCTCATTTCTTTGACCAGTCATAAAAATAGCTTCCAGATTTTCGATGATACTGTTTTAAACTGCCCTTACATTTTCTACTCTGTTGTGCAGAGACAATTCAAGATTGGCAAAACTGAGGTTTTTATTTTCAGTTCACACAAATTGCGTGTGTTCGCTGTCACGTGCCAGAGCAACGGCCTTGCCACAGTGGCTACACCGGTTCCTGTCAGATAACCGAAGTTAAGCGCTGTCGGGCGTGGCCGGCTCTTGGATGGGTGACCATCCAGCCGCCATGCGCTGTTGCCATTTTTCGGGATGCACTCAGCCTCGTGATGCCAGTTGAGGAGCTACTCGACCGAATAGTAGCGGCTCCAGTCAAAGAAAACCATCATAACGACCGGGAGAGCGGCGTGCTGACCACACGCCCCTCCTACGGCGGTCGGATTGTCCCGATGGGCCACTTGTGGCCTGAAGACGGACTGCTTTTGTGCTGTCACATGCCGGTATTAACTGCGTCCCGTCATCACATCGAAGCTAAATGTATGTGATATGACGTGTGAACCATCAAATATTATGTGTCAACCATTTTTAGCAAACAAAATTCATACATTGAAGCCCGCATTGTTCCCGTCTAGGGAATGTGCCTCCCCAGATGATATTGTTGTCATTTACAGGGCTAGAAATGTTGTCGATTGGTTTTATGGGCACAAAAAAGGAAGGATGTTTTACCTCTCCTCCACAGCTGGAGAGACTGTCGTGTAACGTTTGTGTGTACATTACAAGGGCATCAGACAATTAGTATCACCTTGGGGAAAGGATTCTACATTCATGTTCAGAAAAAAACAAAACACGTTGAACTAGAGACAGGGCGTTCATATTCACAGGACATGTATTTAGCATGTTCTACACAATAGATCGCCCGCATCTCGTGGTCGTGCGGTAGCGTTCTAGCTTCCCACGCCCGGGTTCCCGGGTTCGATTCCCGGCGGGGTCAGGGATTTTCTCTGCCTCGTGATGGCTGGGTGTTGTGTGCTGTCCTTAGGTTAGTTAGGTTTAAGTAGTTCTAAGTTCTAGGGGACTGATGACCATAGATGTTAAGTCCCATAGTGCTCAGAGCCATTTGAACCATTTGAACAGAATAGATCAGCATTTGAACCACGTCCGGTCGCGTGTTCAAGGTCAGCATCGTTATCATGGCACAATGCCACTTACCGGTAAAATGAGCCTGTGGCTCTCGTAGCTGTAAATCGATGGTGGTGGATCAGTACGACTTGAGCAAACGTGCAGAATGCCTCGCAGACCTATGTGCGAACCGTTCCCTCACATCAATGAGTTTGAAAGAGGGCGCGTTATTGGCATAGGAGAATGTGATGCATCAATCCGGAAAATTGGTGCTCGTGTGGGACGAAGTGTGTCGGTATTGCGACTGGTGTGTGCAGAATGGTTCACGGAAGACCGTAGAACACGATGAGATGGGTCGCACCACATTGACCATTCCCGAGAAGATCGACACCTCATCCGAATGGCACTGCAGGACCGATCTGCTTTCTCCTCGGCTCTGGCGCAACAGTGGAACAGTGTGACACATCGTACACTACCAGGATTAATAGTCCGTCTCCAATTATTACGGCATGGGTTACGTGCGCGTCGTCCACTTCTCCGCTTGCCTTTGGCGAATGTGCGGAAACATGATAGACGGCAGTAATGTACAGAACGACGTCACTGGGGACAGGAATGGCATCAGATAGTGTTTTCGGACGAATCCTGGTTTTATTTGTTTGTAAACGATGTCCGCAGTTCGGTTCACCACGGACAGGATAGTGTTTTCGGACGAATCCTGGTTTTATTTGTTTGTAAACGATGTCCGCAGTTCGGTTCACCACGGACAGGATGGTGTTTTCGGACGAATTCTGGTTTTATTTGGAAACGATGTCCGCAGTTCGGTTCGCCACGGACAGGAGGAGCGCAATCACAGTCACTGGATTCGCACAAGACATACAGCACCAACTCAAGGCATTATGGTGTGGGGTGCTATTCTATACAAATTCAAATCACAGGTGGTTCGTGTCCTGGGAACTGTGACCAGTGTGACTTACGTGAATGACGTCCTGGGACCGTAGCCATACTCTTCCTGCTCAGCACTCCAGACGCCGTTTCACAACAAGTCTATGCAAAACCACATGCTGCTGCACGAACATGTCCCTTCTTGGTGTCACAGGATGCCAGCCTTTCTCTCTGGCCCGTCAGGTCACCAGACTTGTCATTCAGAAATGTGTGGAGTTTGGTGAAACGACGGGTGCAGTGCTGTGACGCTCTGCCAAACAACATAGATGAGCTTCGGTACCAGATGAATGCAGCACGGATTGCGATGCCACAGGAGGCCATTCGCGCCTTATCTGCGTCGATGCTATCGCACATGGAATAATTTATCAGGGCCCAAGGCAAACTCTGTGCGTAATAGGCAACAGGACACATACTGAACCGAAGTGTCTGCAATGTTAATCACTTCTGCAGAACATAGTAATGTACATGTCCGGTGAATATGAACGTCCGATCTCTTCTCGTTCGAGGTATTCTGTTTTTTTCTGAGCGTGAATGTCCTGGGTCACCCTAAGGAATCATTTCGAGGTCCAGCCTACGTGACAAAGGAGAATCACGCTACAGCTAAATCGAGAGAGTTGTTCAGGATTTGAGACCTGCCTTTCTTTAATTCGAGAATGGCGTATTAAAAGCTGTTCCGCCAGATCACTTGTTGTAGAGGAAGTTTCCATGTCATGGAGACAGTAAGATGTCAGAATATCCAATGTAAGAGTAAATATTTGTCCTAATATTCTAATGTTCTCCTCTCTGCTAAGCAACAAAATGTGTGGTATTTGGACTTTTTTTCGTCATACTGATAGCACTGATTCTCCACGCCGTTGACTTCATAATTTTGGAGAGCAACCTCAGTAGCCACTCAAAATGCACTGAAGTATATTAGAGCGAGTTTTAGAGCTTCCCAGATGTGATAAATGTTCTTGATCATACAATGAAGGCTTTCACGACCGGATGGTACTGTTGTTGACAATTCTTCCAGGTTATATGGCCGTGGTCCATGGAATACTTCTATTCCTAACGTTTCGTCCAATACTACGTTGGACATCCTCAGAGGTATGGCTGGTCCTGCTGAGTCCTGCCGACTGACGAGTCGGGCGTCGGTGAGCAGCCTAAATACCGAGGAAAGTGGGCGTGGTCTAGCTAGCTTTACTACCAAAAAAATAGGACAAGTACTTCTTTCTGTTAAAGATAGAAGGCCACCATTATCATCTAGCGGTGTGTATAAAATTCCATGTACCTGTGCCAAGGTCTATATTGGTACTACGAAAAGAAGCGTGAATACGAGGGTAAAGGAGCATAAAAGTCTTTGCCGACTGGGTAAAATATATAAATCCGCCGTTGCGTAACATGCACTTCAGTCCGGTGACCATGGAGTTAAGTTTTCTGAAACTACAGTTTTAAGTGCTACCGCGAACTATTATCGACGACTGTATAGGTAGGCTATTGAAATTTATAAACATGAAAATAATTTTAATAGAAAAGAAGAGGCCTTGAAATTAAGCGAGATATGGACAGTGACGGTAGAGAATCGATAAGTGATCTTTATCTGTGACGGACGATTATCGATAGTTACATTTTATCTTTGACTAGTTTTCTCTCTGCCACTATGTGCAAGCTAGACCACGCCCACTTTCCTCGGTATTTAGGCCGCTCTCCGACGCCCGACTCGCCAGTCGGCAGGACTCCACAGGACCAGCCATACCTCTGAGGATGTCCAACGTAGTATTGGACGAAACGTTAGGAGTAGAAGTATTCCATGGACCACGGCCATATAACCCGGAAGAATTATCAACAACATATGCTGTTGAGTCCGGCGGACATGGGGTACCAGCCACGCCGTACAATATCCGTACACTATTCATGAAAACGTTGAGGAACGATGAGCCAGTGATTTGTTTTTCCGATGGTACCAGCCTCTAGTAGGGTAAAGTGCTCACTACCATTTTTTGTGAGGGCGACGTCAGATGTTGCGTATATTTCAGTTTGCTCCACAGAAACTAAAGTGGCCAAGAAAATCTTGTCGCTGAAAGTATAATGTCCCGTCGGGATGCTGCATAGGTTCTGAGGCAGGAATCAAAGAATTCAGAGAACGTAGTCACTGGGAATAGAAATATTATTATAAACCTTTATAGAATAACTCCCACTTTAAATCGAAATAAAAGTCCTTGGAAAATGCTGATACGAGTTAAACTCTTTAACTGTCCCAATAAAAATCAGTCTGGAGGCCAGTTCGGAGGTACGACTTCCGTGGAGAAAGTTATGTCTGCACTAAGACGATACTAGACAATTCTGCGCTGAAGCCACACAACTAGGCTAGAGCTCTGTGAGAACTCTTACGAACTCGATAGGGAACGAACTGGCTGAGCTGCTTTCGGGCGGTCCCTTCATCCTTGTGATCAATTATGCTCAGTTCAGGGGGTGCGGCATACTTGCCGTTAGCGGTTGGGCAGTCACAGTCGCTGTCACTGCCACTATCGGACAACGGGGCAAACTCTAGCGTCAACGTTGGAGCCTCGAACCATTGCCCCCTTTGTGGTATCGGTGGTTATGATACCACAGAAACTATTTTCTGGACGATGAAACAGAACTGAACAGAGTTGTTCTTTTACTGAGATGAAACATCGCTCATCTGACCAGGCAACATTTCACCTGAGTCGATACTATGATGGCAGCGTATTTATGCAGGTACTGTGACTCCTATCCCATGAGTAATACGTGAAACGAAGATCTTTTCTTGTTACTTTACACCAAGTGTTACCAGATTGAATAATTAAAACTGAGGCACCGAGGGAGTCAGTGCACTGCTTAAGGCACTGAACCCTAATTCCAGAGTATGTGCGTTCCAACTCCGCTGAGTGCTCAGCAATTTCACTTCACCTGAATTAAAGGAACAATCGTTGGACAAGCCACGGTCATTTTCTCCCACTTCATCTTTTCTACAATCGACTGAAACTTTCCTTAATCAATGTGATTCGCTTAAAGTAAATATGGCGATGACTCTTTACGAGACGATGAGGCAGATTTCTTGCCTCACGCTAGTCTAATGTGAGTTTTGTTTCCTGTCTAAAATGACCTCGTCGTTGATGGTTTAAACCTTAACTTATCTTAATTCCTTCTTTCCAATTGACGTATGTCTATGAGGATATCATTTTCGACGAGACCGTACGTTTCGACCTCCCACCATCTTTTCTTCCTGACAGAAGCTGCATCACTCATGGTATCAAATGTATACATTTACTTCCCCTCCAAACTTTTCACTTCACTTACTCGAATACAACTCCCTAACGGCTACCAATCTGCTTCTCAGCTGGTAGCCATGATGAGAAAACTCTCATGGTCGGGGTTCACAGTAACGTAGAAATTTTTGAGGGACATATTCGCCGTCTACTGCAGAAATTATTTATTTCACAAGTGTATTTTAGGTCTTTGGGCCATTTTCAAGTGGTACTGCTAAATATTTTGCTTCAGCACAGGTCAGACTTCAAATCGTCCTACATATATAGGTGTCATCGTCAAAAATAAGCCTTTTCACTACAGAAATACAGTAACATCAGATGTTTGCGAAGCTTTGCACATTTTTGAGTATGAAATGTATACATATCGGGGGATTTTAAAGTCTGACATGTGCTGAAGCAAGCTCTTTTGCAGTACCACTTCAAAATGACGTAGAGGCCGGAAAGGCAGTTGTAAAATAAATGTTTTCCACAGTCAACGGCGAATATGATAGTCGAAACACATAGTTTTCTTTTGTTAATGATAGGGATTATACGCCAGTGTTAGTGAGCGACTAAATGAGTTTAGATGAATGGAAATTATCTTCCTCATTTAAGAATATTGTTCGTACATAGCCAACTATGAATAAATGTCACTGTTTTGCAATGCGACTTCTTTTCAGATATCGCCTTTCTTAAGATTTTGGAAATGTTCCATTCAATTTAACATGAAATCTCATATCTATCGTGCAGGCATCTTCAGAAATATGAACCTAATCCCAATTCAGTGTTTACGATTTAGTAACTGGAAATGACTGTTGAGTCTACATCGTCCATAAGTAACGAAACCCGTCAGATCGCTGTTCATTGAGTAGCAGAAGGAACGTCTTATTGTATTATAATACTAAGGAGTCCTCCCAGTTTGTTTACAGATGGAACTCTGCAAAACTGAACGTTTACAATCTTTTCGCATCTTCCTTTTATCTTCAGAGTCAATACAGAAAGTGAATGTAAGGAGCCAAATGGGTGTCCATAGGTTCTGCCCTCAAAATGTGTATTCGTTATTTTCTGTCCAGGTTTTCACGAGAGATTAGGCCTTTACCTCACAGATCCTACTGATTCCGAGCTTGGAAGAGTTTTGTTACGCTCCCCCGCCAATCACTCAATGTTAATATACATCTGTAAACAGCAAATCAGGGTACTTCTGGTACAACTATTACCCCTCCTTTCCCCCCCCCCCCCCCCCCCCCACCTTCCCCGCCTTCCAAACACACACCGTTCCTTTCCCTTCAGGCTTGTCTGCCACCAGCTTCCGACGGGTATCATAACTCGGGCCACATTAAGCTCCCTCGGACGAAGAAAATCATTGTAGATGGGGAACAGAATAACATTTAGTAGATTTGAAGGCATGTTTCCTCTATCTTTCCTCAATCAGTCTCGTAATAGTGCTTGAGTTTCCTCTCTTACGTCCAATAATCTCCCGAAACTGCAAACAGAAGTGCTCTGGGTATCTTTTATTCCGCGGTTGCATAGCAAAGTCTTTAACCAGAGAAGGTTACGAAACTATAGAAGTCCTTTTAATGCCGAGGTAGGCGTTAATAAGATAGAGGTAAAATAACGCAAGGCGGGGACCGTCAGAGCAGAAATAGCCGTGTCGCCAATGGTCAAAAGACATTATTTCTAAGGCGGCACTAGTGGTGGGCGAATGTGCAACTGGTCTTCTCAGGTATACTGTGGTCCAGCGTGAGGAGTTCGTATGTCTCCTCTATATAGGATTATGGCCGCTACTTAGTTATTCATAACATCGAGCAACTATTCTTGGATCTTGAGTTCATTTAAATGCTGAGCCAGTTGAGTGAATTTATATCACTTTGTTTTCGCCTTGAACCACGTTTCCAAGGGTGAGGTTATTCACATTGTAATAACAGTAAATGTTTCCAAGCCACTTTCGTTAACTGTTCATAACACAACGGAAGCATTTCACTTATTGATTCCATAAAGATTCCGATTTAAGTGAAGTGATGTGCAGTGAACCACGTGACTTTACGTTAGCTTATTCACGTTTCAACACCAGTAAATATTTATTACCTGCTTTCATTCAGCTTTTACATTATCGCGCAAGTGTTTGCCTTACTGAGTCCACAAAAATTCCTATTTAAGTGAAGTGATGTCACTGTCTGTGTGCAGCGTACCAAGTGACGTAAGCCAGTTTACTCACATTGTAATACGAGCAAATTATTCAAAACTGCTTTCAATAACTGTTTATAACATCAGGGAAGTGTTTTGCTGATTGATTAAGTAGAAATTACGATTTTATTGCGTAGTTTCGTGTTACATTTCTTTGCGTATTGAACCTTGTGGACATAGTTTAATTTGGCCTATGCTTTGATTCGAGTAAAGGGTTTGTATTTCTTGTGGGTGCAACACATTCAGTTTTTCACGATTCTCTATTATTTAGCAGTACACAAATTGTCGTTTCTCCAAACTATTCCAGTTGATTAAGAGTTGTACCTGACAACCGCATCTTACTTTCCTATCCACACCTGAAATGTATGTTTTGTTATTGTGAATAGTACAATGTGCACTCCGCTATCAATTTATTCACAATAGTATGTTTTAATTTTCTTAGTGAAGGTCATGTCATTGAATTTATGTTTCTGGTTTACGGCACCACAAGTTCAAAGTGTGGTACATATGTGGTCCATACAATAAATACCATTAAAATGTTCAAAGTTGGTTTACTAACTAGCCAGTACCTACTGATAAAATTAATTGATTGGATTGTTAAGAGTATCGCTTATAGTTTCTGTTTATCAGAAGGAACTTCACAATTTTTTAAAAGTCGTCTTTCTTCCATCTATTACATTCGCACGTTAAGCGTGAGGAGGACGACTGTCGGTGAATCTTCGTAAAGCTTCTAATTTCCTAATTTTCTCGTCCCTGTCATTTCGCGAGACGTATTTGGGAGGCCGTCACATGTTGTTCAACGCGTCTTCGAATATATTCAATCAGATTTTTGACGGTAAATCTCTCCATCATACGTAGTGGTACCTCGTAGCCACTGGTGTCTGCGTTTATCTGTAATGCTCTCATGCCTACTAAACGATAGAGTGATGTAACGTTCCCTGTTAGTCCAACCAACTGTACATTCCCTGATGGTGTTAAAAACTTTCAGGGATGACGTTGAAGATTAACTGGATGAATTTGAGGAAAGGGACTCCGGTCAGAAAACTACCGAGTCGCAAGCTATAACCGAACATTATTCTGATATCTTTGTCAGTGAAATACACGTACCGTTACTGTTGGAGCTAGGACTGCAGGTTAGGTAATCCCAGTGAGCTCATACGTGCAGAGGTTGGGATAGTAACGCAACTAACCCAGTGCATATGGTGCACAGTGTACTGATTTGAGCAATCCTATATTGTAGTATACTACAGTCTACAGTCTGTTTACAAATTGAAGTACGAACATCTATGAGTCCTAACCAAATAGAGTTGTATCCTGTACCAAATGGCTAGGTGGAGCGAGGACTAGGTGTTAAATAGGCAGACTTACACCTTGAAACGTTTATTAAAACTAAACATTCCCGAGTTAATCAGAGGCTATTAAATTATTAACCATCAATTGTAAGCACAATCTTCTCAGTATTGTATCCAAGCGGACGAATTAAGGAAACATAAAATTTAAAAAATCTACAAAGATTTTGAAATTGGAACTATAGATTATACCTTTAAGTTTTGAGCGTCTCAAAATTCCTTGGTGAGGAGGATTTAAAAACAACAATAATGATTTTACACAAATTCAGTTAGTATAACAGACATATAGTTCTGTAATCTAAGTTTAAAATAAAGAATTTAAGATTATTTACAACTTCGCAAACAAGGGTTTGCAAGTATTTAAAACTATTTTACACTCATGTAACAGAGACGGCTTAACAAACAGTAATGTATTTTCCTATGCCACAAGCTCGGCGAATGTAATCGAGATGCCTCCGTCAGTTGCAGAGCCGGCAACGTTAAGAGCTGTCACTCACCACACAGTGTCAAATGGCGTCGGTTTTGTTCTACTGACTCCGTTTACTGGACATCTAACACCCATTAAAGAATATCATATATCAGACACATTCCCGCAGGTGATCAGAAAACGACGATAATTAGTTACTAGAATCGACACCACTAACAGCTGATAGACTCAGGAATTACCAACGACGCAAGACAGCGTTAATGAAAATAACCCCTTTCTTAAGTTAATTTCCCATAATAATAACAAAGCCCTCTCGCGTCACATTAAGCAACCATACTACATGAAGAATTTATAATGCCCTAAGTGCATCAGCATACAAAATTTAATAAACAGACATCGGATGCTAATAGCAATCCCTTCAGTATAGTTATTCTTAACTTAGTAGTCAAGACGCGCCTTTAGTATACTCAAAAACAAGTTTGTATGTACGTCTGCATGGTATGCTTTCCATTGCGACCCAAACTTTCAGGCTCACGGTGTTTGTACCAGACAGAAAATCAGTGCCACCAAGGCGTAGCCTGAAGCATTTACTACGCTCAGAAATGCTATGGCGGAATGAGAACCGATCTGGGCTACCACACGAATGATACCTGCTACTAATACAGTAAATTTCGAGGTAAAATCACAACTTTTCGCTAGCAAGAATTTTAAAAATGGTATAATTTATCAACACTAGTACACACTGTGATTTGAGCGACCGGAAATGCAGAAAGCCATTAATGACAGCAAAACTATATCGTGTAGAAACACAGAAGTTGTCGTACGGCATCAGTCCTTTGCTGGGCGTAGGTCCGTCACCATATTACTCCAATATGGAAGTCCAATAATCTCCACCTCACACTTCATTTACGAAACAGCTCCACAAGCAGATTAGGTGACCAAATCCGCGTAAGTCCTGACGTATCCCAACAGACTCACTGCCGTTCGCCAGATAAAACTTCGGAACCGGCAGCACCGCATATACCCAACGGACACAAACGGTCTAGCCACACCAAGGTTCGCCAACTTCCAGATTTCAGCCAGCGCTGATGCCACCGCAGAGCGTCAAACATGGATTACATCGCTGAAGTGCCAGTGATCGGCATGATTTTCGTATCTGGGCAAGCAAGCGGATACAGCAGATACGCGGAATGGTTGTATGGCACCAAATATCCACGCAGACACCGTGTTTCACACCAAGTATCCAAGACTATTCTAACGATTATGTGAGTGGGAGTGATACAACGACAGAGTAGGATGACAGACAACACGGACTCCCCGCTTTATAAGATTCAGTACTTGAGCGAGTGGGCAAGACGCCTGTAATAAGTAAACGATCAGTTGCATGTGAAATAAATGTTTCGCAGAGTACTGTGTGGCGAGTGCTACGGTAAATGCAGCTAAATCTCTACCATCTGCAGAAAGCACATGATTTGACTCCTGCTGACTTCGGACTTCGTGATGTGTTCAAAAAATGTTCAAATGTGTGTGAAATCTTATGGGACTTTACTGCTAAGGTCATCAGTCCCTATGCTTACACACTACTTAACCTAAATTATCCTAAGGACAAACACACACCCATGCCCGAGGGAGGATTCGAACCTCCGCCGGGATCAGCCGCACAGTCCACGACTGCAGCGCCTGAGACCGCTCGGCTAATCCCGCGCGGTGTGACGTGTTCAGCCAATGATTCTTGCAGCGCCTTCAGTCGATCCTCACTTTTCCGTTCGTATCTACGTTTACGGACGAAGCCTGTAGCAGCAGGGATAGAATGCTAAATGGTCGTAGAGTCATGGTATGGGTCGATAGGAATCCCCAGCTGGACCTATAAGAATCCCCACGTTACAAAGAGCCATAAAGAAGGATTAACAGTCAGCGAGTGGGCATGCACTTTCAGTCGCTGTGTATTGAGCCCGTTTCTTCTATCTCCCCGCTTAAATGCTCGGTATACATCGTGTTTATTTGAGACATACCACCCATATATCTCACTTGTTATTCGTTAATGGATATGGTTCGAACATCCCACCTCAATTTGGAGTGGGAGTCCGAGAAAATCAGTAACTCCCTGGAAAGTGGACAGGCAGAGGATGTCCTTTTTCGTAGCCATAACGTTCACCGTGTAAGACGTGTATATTTCTATTGTCTATTGTCAAATCACAATTTATGAAAGATGTTTGTATTAATAGGATTAAGTAGGAATAATTAATATTTGTCATGTTGGAAATAATTGTGGTAGCAGGGAATGTCTGCACCAAAGTATTGTTGACAAGAGAGACCGCGTATGGATACATTTTAAGAAAAGAGCGGGAAAGACCGCGCATTGATACATTTTGTAATGGTAGCAGGGATTGTCTGTAGCAGAAAGCATTGCTGGCAGGAGAGACCGCACTTTAGCGTTCGTAGAAGTCAGTAGTAAGCGAGATGTGAAGCGAGTTGGTAGCAGGTCTGAAGCGAGAGGTTGAGAGGAGTAGTGTGCCTGCCAGCCACCAGCTATGATGTCCAAGAGATTATAAACGGATGTACAGAGACATGAGCTAACTATTATCATAAGAGGAACTAATATTATTGAATGATTTTCTTTGCGAAACTCAAGACTACTGAAGGTATGTTTGCGCAATGCTAGTTGTAAGATTATTGTAAAAAGTAGGTCTCATTTGAACGTTTGTGAAACAATTTCATTACCAACAGTAAATATTTGAAGCGTTTTCAGAACATAATTAATTTTTGCCAGCAATGTTGCATTACTGATTATAATCCACCCCAAAAACCATCAACATAAAAATTTGCAAAAATTTTATTGTAGTCAAGAAAAAGTGTAACTATGAATTACGTACCTTCAGCCAAATTAATTAAAGAATCACGTCAGCTTTGCTGTTAAAGAATAACGTCAGCTTTGGTAATAAATAAAGCCACTTATTATGACAGCCCACCAGCAGTTAATACAGTATAGTAAACCAGAGTAAGTATATTCATGTCGCAGTTCGATGTAGCAGTCAGATGGCGATCCAGTAACAGTAAAAAAGGTAACGAACAGTTTTGGGTTATTGCAGATAACGACTGAGGTCCACGACGACGACACATTCTATGTTTCGTCGAAATAATCAGAAAATCACTTTTAAAAAGCAGCAATTAAATTTGTATGCGAAGATAGAGAAAGAGAATAAATTTCAAAGGGAAGATTTCATTTGTTATTTTTAAGGAAGAGAAAGAAATCCTAAGGGAAGGTTACATAGGTTATTGTAAAATGGAAGGTTATCATTAACAAAAGAAGTATAGACGAGACGGTAAGGTTTCAACCGAGTCTCACCGTACTTGATTTGATCTCTTCTTGAGTGGCCATATGAAAAGTGTTGTGTACGAGACGCCTGTCGAGACTGAAGAGGATCTCCTGGCAAGAGCTCTCGCTGCCTGCGACACGGTTCAAGCGACACCAAGGACTGAATTGGTGCGGCAGAACTTTGTGCGCCGACGCCATCCCTGCACTGACTCTGACGGGCGCCATTTTGAACATCTGTTGTACATGTAGCAGTTTGTCGAACTTGCGTTGGTAAATGGAATTCATTAATAATATTCCGTAGACTTTAGATTTTCGGTCTCTCTGACATAAGCTGCGTGCACCGTCACTAGTCCATTGACAAGGGTAATTATCTGAGGGTACTGGAAAGCTTTCAGCGGGAATTATGTACGTCTTGACGAGGGTTCGTTAATTGGAGCTCTTGGTTTGAGCGCTGAGTGGAGCTACAGCGGAATTTGAATAGAAGAATCCATTCCCTCGAAGTTTGAAACATTATTTCGGAGTCACCCTGTAGATACCTATGACTTGAGCAGTAGTGCAAGCCGTGGAAGTATTTACTTTCCCGCTAACCCATTTCGTAGATTCACCGTCCGATAAGTCGATTCCGTCCACTTCCTTTACGTACAACTGAACTACGTGATCGTTGCACTTCATCTGCATACACCCTCAATGTCCCTCTCACTTATTTGTGTAACATAGGTGACCCATGTTCAAAAATGGCAGTCGTTATTAATTGTGTAGTAATTTACTTACGATTATCGTACAACTGAAAAAGTTGGCTGTTTTAATAACACTGACAGCTATTCAAATGTAGAGGTATGTTGAGGATGTAGCATTCATTTTGTCGTAACAGACCTCCATGATTTATTTTGTTGACTACATACGTTGACATTCAGTCGTGTACGCCATCTATCTTGCCGCAGTCACACCTCGGCTCAAGGCAAACAGCTCGAAAAAGTCAGCTACTTTTTCTCGCTCGTGAGATCTTTACTTCACAAATGCAGCGATAAACAGCGGACCAATTTTAGAGTAGTGTCGCTGTATGGACGGGTTACGAGAACATAATTTTATCTCAGAGTGGCCATAAAGAGGGTTTATACACATTGCTGTTGGCGGGAATTCACGTTCCAAGGAGACTCGCCGAGTCCGGGGTCGCGAGCTATTACCTGCCAGGACCACGGAGCGCGCTGCATACTTTGTGTCCCCGCCCCTCGGTGTGTGTGTGTGTGTGAGTGTGTGTGTGTGTGTGTGTGTGTGGGCGGCTGTCAGCGGCCGCCGCCTTAGGGGACCGCGCTCTCCAGATTCCGGCGCCAAAATAAACCAGCCAGCGCCGCCGGAAGGACTCACTCGCCTCGGCCGCCGGCGTTATTCTTCCGGGGCTGACGGACGCCTGCTGCCAAGTGCTCTATTACGGTGGCCCCCCCAGGAAGCTATGCGCCCGTCACCGCTGCCACACGCATCCGGAGGGGCATTACTCACTGACTTACGGTGCTGATGGGCACGAGAGTGATACCGGACGTCATCACGTCTGCGATGGACAGCGGCCTCTGTCCTCTCACATGTCGAGGTGTGGAGTGTATTAATGGCTCAAGCCTACCTCAACTCGGCAATGTGCAGAGCCTGTTCAACGTCCTCAATGAATGGAGAGAGATTACGCCTTATGTAAGGCATGGCTAGTTCATTTTTCCTTTACCGGAATATCATTGCTTTTATTTCCAGCGGACTTTCTTTAATCTTTCTAATAGTACGACATAATAAAGTCTTGTGCAGAATTCCAGCTCAAAGCTGTTTACATAGGCAAGGAATGACAGCTTTGTGTTCAACTTTACACTGATTAACAAATATAGACAAAGACACATGTTGCACAGTTGAGCCGCTATTTTAGGTGGGTGCATATGTTTGTAGCGTTTTGATTTTGTCACGTTGGTTTTTCGGTAGCTGTGGGTTTTGAAACTTCCTGGCAGATTAAAACTGTGTGCCCGACCGAGACTCGAACTCGGGACCTTTGCCTTTCGCGGGCAAGTGCTCTACCAGGTTCTGCAAGGTTCGCAGGAGAGCTTCTGTAAAGTCTGGAAGGTAGGAGCTGAGGTACTGGCAGAAGTAAAGCTATGAGTACCGGGAGTGAGTCGTGCTTCGGTAGCTCAGATGGTAGAGCACTTGCCCGCGAAAGGCAAAGGTTCCGAGTTCGAGTCTCGGTCGGGCACACAGTTTTAATCTGCCAGGAAGTTTCATATCAGCGCACACTCCGCTGCAGAGTGAAAATCTCATTCTGGAAGCTGTGAGTTTATTTATCGATTGTAATTTTGTATTTGTAGTTCATCGTTACTATCTGAGTTCACACATTGTCAGTTTTTCATTTGGAGAGTGAGAATGGAGCTGTAGGTGCTAGAAAATGGAGTGCGAAGGGAAGAAATAGGAATATTTCCTGCACATTCACCTGCTTGAGTTCAGTAGAGGGGTGACAGCAGTAGGGGCAGCCACAGACATTGGCGCCATATATGGGGATAATGCCATTGGACAGAGATGGCAGGAAAATGGCTTTGTCGTCTTGAGGAGAATCGTTTTGACGTTTGTGACTCCCAACGTTCCGAACGACTAAACAATGATCCACATCAGTGTATTCGAAAACTGGGAAATATGATGAACTGTGGTCATTCCACAATAGTGCGATATTTGCATGCAATGGCGAAGCTTCAAAAATCTGGTGTGTGGGTACCGAATGCTCTAAGTCAGAATCATAAAAATCAGCGGGTGGCCATTTGCGTATCTCTACTTGCAACCGAGCGAGGTGGCGCAGTGGTTAGACACTGGACTCGCATTCGGGAGGACGACGGTTCAATCCCGCGTCTGGCCATTCTGATTTAGGTTTTCCGTGAGTTCCCTAAATCGCTCCAGGCAAATGCCGGGATGGTTCCTCTGAAAAGGCACGGCCGACTTCATTCCCCATCCTACCCTAATCCGATGAGACCGATGACCTCGCTGTCTGGTCTCCATCCCCAAACAACCCAACCCTCTACTTGCACGGCTTGAGTCGGCTCGCCAACAGCACCGACTTTTCCTATCCTGTGTCGTTACTGGAGACGAGAAATGATGTCTTTACGCTAACGTAAGGAAAAGCAACAAAGCGGCAACTCCCCATACAAAGACCTGCCTGCATCCACCAAAGATAATGTTTTGTCTCTGATGGAACAGCGACGGTGTGGTGTACTAAGAACTTCTCCCGCGAGGAGTAACAGTAGCTGTTTATATTCATTGTCAACAAATTAGAAGTCTCGTAGATGCATTTCAAAAACAACGAATTGGAAGACTGCGAGAAGTGATGCTAATCCACGATATCGCTCATCGGCATTCTGCTAGACTGACAAAAAACAGCATACAGGAGTTCGGTTGATAAGCGGTTCCTCATCCACCATATTCAACTCATCTTGCACTCTCAAATTTTCATCTTTTTCCGCTCTCTATCGAACAACTTTCGATGAACTTCCTTTCCGGATGAAAATGCGCTCCGAAAGTGCCTCGATGAGTTCTTCGCCTCAAAACCACATGAATTCTCCAGTCACGGAATCGGGAAGCTACCCCGGCATTGGCAGACTGTTGACAATAGCGAAGGAGAATATAATGGTGAAGTAGAATGTACACTCCTGGAAATGGAAAAAAGAACACATTGACACCGGTGTGTCAGACCCACCATACTTGCTCCGGACACTGCGAGAGGGCTGTACAAGCAATGATCACACGCACGGCACAGCGGACACACCAGGAACCGCGGTGTTGGCCGTCGAATGGCGCTAGCTGCGCAGCATTTGTGCACCGCCGCCGTCAGTGTCAGCCAGTTTGCCGTGGCATACGGAGCTCCATCGCAGTCTTTAACACTGGTAGCATGCCGCGACAGCGTGGACGTGAACCGTATGTGCAGTTGACGGACTTTGAGCGAGGGCGTATAGTGGGCATGCGGGAGGCCGGGTGGACGTACCGCCGAATTGCTCAACACGTGGGGCGTGAGGTCTCCACAGTACATCGATGTTGTCGCCAGTGGTCGGCGGAAGGTGCACGTGCCCGTCGACCTGGGACCGGACCGCAGCGACGCACGGATGCACGCCAAGACCGTAGGATCCTACGCAGTGCCGTAGGGGACCGCACCGCCACTTCCCAGCAAATTAGGGACACTGTTGCTCCTGGGGTATCGGCGAGGACCATTCGCAACCGTCTCCATGAAGCTGGGATACGGTCCCGCACACCGTTAGGCCGTCTTCCGCTCACGCCCCAGCATCATGCAGCCCGCCTCCAGTGGTGTCGCGACAGGCCTGAATGGAGGGACGAATGGAGACGTGTCGTCTTCAGCGATGAGAGTCGCTTCTGCCTTGATGCCAATGATGGTCGTATGCGTGTTTGGCGCCGTGCAGGTGAGCGCCACAATCAGGACTGCATACGACCGAGGCACACAGGGCCAACACCCGGCATCATGGTGTGTGGAGCGATCTCCTACACTGGCCGTACACCACTGGTGATCGTCGAGGGGACACTGAATAGTGCACGGTACATCCAAACCGTCATCGAACCCATCGTTCTACCATTCCTAGACCGGCAAGGGAACTTGCTGTTCCAACAGGACAATGCACGTCCGCATGTATCCCGTGCCACCCAACGTGCTCTAGAAGGTGTAAGTCAACTACCCTGGCCAGCAAGATCTCCGGATCTGTCCCCCATTGAGCATGTTTGGGACTGGATGAAGCGTCGTCTCCCGCGGTCTGCACGTCCAGCACGAACGCTGGTCCAACTGAGGCGCCAGGTGGAAATGGCATGGCAAGCCGTTCCACAGGACTACATCCAGCATCTCTACGATCGTCTCCATGGGAGAATAGCAGCCTGCATTGCTGCGAAAGGTGGATATACACTGTACTAGTGCCGACAGTGTGCATGCTCTGTTGCCTGTGTCTATGTGCGTGTGGTTCTGTCAGTGTGATCATGTGATGTATCTGACCCCAGGAATGTGTCAATAAAGTTTCCCCTTCCTGGGACAATGAATTCACGGTGTTCTTATTTCAATTTCCAGGAGTGTATTATTAGCGAATGAAGTCTCTATTATGTTTATCTACTGTGTTTATTAAACATGTGGTAATATGCTACCAACTTATGCACTAACGTAACACTGAAAATTAGATCTCGAATAATAATTTGGAAAATAAGTTGTTCACATATCTCAAAGAACTCTGTCATTTAGAGCAGGTATTTCATATGTACCATATATTCTACAGTTTGTCATCTGCAAATAACAAAACGTTTTCCACTTTTCTGTTTTAATATTTGTAGATGACAAAGTATAGAATGTATGGTAGATCTAAAGTAATTGATAGCACTATATGAACAACTGTAAACGGTGTCCACAACCTCCCACAATCATTTCAAACAATTGGAATTCGTTAGAGTTAAACAATCGTGGTTTATTGTAGAACGTTTAGCAGCTCTTGAAGTTTTATTCCTGTTACGGCAGAATTTGAATGTGTTGCCTACTGGTCACTCATAGCACACCAACACGATAATCGATATCATGAACTAGTCAGCATAGTAGTATCAACAGTTTTGACTGCTTCATTGATTCGTATACGAAGAGTAACAGTGTCATTGGCTTGACCCTGTAAAAAGAAGTCTCATAGCGTGACATTGAGAGAGCGTGGGGACATAGAATGGGACCTTCACAGCTCATACACATCTCATGAAACAAGTGACTGACCATATTAACCGACCTCTCTTTGAACACTCACAAACGACAGCGCCAATTCAGTTCTGACCTGTCGTCTGTTGTGTTCACTGGAAGCAAAATGCTTAATGATTTTGCTAGAAGATAGTCTGAAGTTTCAGATTTAATCTTGAGCTCCAGGTGAGAGTCTCATTTGTGTATTGTTATTGTTGTGGTCTTCAGTCCTGAGACTGGTTTGATGCAGCTCTCCATGCTACTCTATCCTGTGCAAGCATTTTCATCTCGCAGTACCTACTGAAACCTACATCCTTCTGAATCTGCTTAGTGTATTCATCTCTTGGTCTCCCTCTACGATTTTTACCCTCCACGCTGCCCTCCAATACTAAATTGGTGATCCCTTGATGCCTCAGAACATGTCCTACCAACCGATCCCTTCTTCTTGTCAAGTTGTGCCACGAACTTCTCTTCTCCCCAATCCTATTCAATACTTCCTCATTAGTTATGTGATCTACCCATCTAATCTTCAGCATTCTTCTGTAGCACCACATTTCGAAAGCTTCTTGTCCAAACTATTTATCGCCTATGTTTCACTTCCATACATGGATACACTCCATACAAATACTTTCAGAAATGACTTCCTGACACTTAAATCTATACTCGATGTTAACAAATTTCTCTTCTTCAGAAACTATTTATCGCCCATGTTTCACTTCCATACATGGATACACTCCATACAAATACTTTCAGAAATGACTTCCTGACACTTAAATCTATGCTCGATGTTAACAAATTTCTCTTCTTCAGAAACGTTTTCCTTGCCATTGCCAGTCTACATTTTATATCCTCTCTACTTCGACCATCATCAGTTATTTTGCTCCCCAAATAGCAAAACTCCTTTACTACTTTAAGTGTCTCATTTCCTAATCTAATTCCCTCTGCATCACCCGACTTAATTAGATTATATTCCATTATCCTTGTTTTGCTTTTGTTGATGTTCATCTTATATCCTCCTTTCAAGACACTGTCGGTTCCATTCAACTGCTCTTCCAAGTCCTTTGCTGTCTCTGACAGAATTACAATGTCATCGGCGAACCTCAAAGTTTTTATTTCTTCTCCGTGAATTTTAATACCTACTCCAAATTTTTCTTTTGTTTCCTTTACTGCTTGCTCAATATACAGATTGAACAACATCGGGGAGAGGCTACAACCCTTTCTTACTCCCTTCCCAACCACTGCTTCCCTTTCATGTCCCTCGACTCTTATAACTGCCATCTGGTTTCTGTGCAAATTGTAAATAGCCTTTCGCTCCCTGTATTTTACCCCTGCCACCTTTAGAATTTGAAAGAGAGTATTCCAGTCAACATTGTCAAAAGCTTTCTCTAAGTCTACAAATGCTAGAAACGTAGGTTTGCCTTTCCTTAATCTTTCTTCTAAGATTAGTCGTAAGGTGAGTATTGCCTCACGTGTTCCAGTGTTTCTACGGAATCCAAACTGATCTTCCTCGAGGTCGTCTTCTACTAGTTTTTCATTTGTGTATAAACGCAGTGAAAATATATAATGAACTTCAGGTCTATTTACTTTTTTCATGAGAGGCTTTATGTAGCTACACTTTTCCAGTGCAATAATTCTTCTCTGCAATGAGAAGAGTCGTTTTGGAACGAATGTGCAACGTGGATAAGGCTTGATGTTTTTTATGTATGAAGATAAAATGCTGTGTACCGCCACGATATATTATACAGTCGCCTGACTTAATCTTTACCTCGAACTAAAATTTGCGATAACATTGCTGCAAATGCAACTCAGAACCGTAATGTCTATTCGATGTACATTTTACACTCAAATAATATAACAATAATCGTGTGTCAGAAGGATATTTTATTTAAAAAGAAATTATACTCTTGAGCTATATCTTTTATGCGTGTCTCCATCAAAACGTAATTAATATAATTACATAACGGTACCTCCTTACATAAGATTAAATGAGGGACTCAAATACAAAACACCGCAAGGTCCATTACTTTATTTAATCTCCTTTCTTTTCTTTTCACCGATTGATGTCCATGAAACATAAATTATCCATTTTATCGGAGTACAATTTATTCCTTTTACCGCAGTAATATCTAAACTGCCTGGATGTACATCTCTGATCAGAGAGCATGGAATTTCGACGTGCGTACATATTGTTGTCATCTGCGCAGTCCACCATGTTGTAATTACGCAAAAAAAATTCCACCGATCTATAAATGACAAATAAATCTTTATTTACGTCTGGTTTTGAAATTTGTATCAACATGCTGTCATCAGGCTGATGTTGGAGCAGATTCGAAAACTGTTTTCATTTTCCTTTGTAGCGACACTTTGAGATAGCCATGTTGTAATTAGGCACGAAACGAAATACGAGCATCTTTGGCCGGCACGTTCAGACAGCTGGAGTTTGACATCCATATAGCATAGGAGACACTTAAAGTAGTGAAGGAGTTTTGCTATTTGGGGAGCAAAGTAACTGATGATGTTCGAAGTAGAGAGAATATAAAATGTAGACTGGCAATGGCAAGGAAAGCGTTCCTGAAGAAGAGAAATTTGTTAACATCAAGTATAGATTTAAGCGTCAGGAATTCGTTTCTGAAAGTATTTGTATGGAGTGTAGCCATGTATGGAAGTGAAACATGGACGATAAATAGTTTGGACAAGAAGAGAATAGAAGCTTTCGAAATGTGTTGCTACAGAAGAGTGCTGAAGATTAGATGGGTAGACCACATAACTAATGAGGAGGTATTGAATAGGATTGGGGAGAAGAGAAGTTTGTGGCACAATTTGACTAGAAGAAGGGATCGGTTGGTAGGACATGTTCTGAGGCATCAAGGGATCACCAATTTAGTATTGGAGGGCAGCGTGGAGGGTAAAAATCGTAGAGGGAGACCAAGAGATGAATACACTAAGCAGATTCAAAAGGATGTAGGTTGCAGTAGGTACTGGGAGATGAAGAAGCTTGCACAGGATAGACTAGCATGGAGAGCTGCATCAAACCAGTCTCAGGACTGAAGACCACAACAACAATAGCATAGGAATTGGAAGAAGCAAGGAGGACCGGGTTCAACGTCACTTCGACATCGAGGTAATTAGAGACGGAACACAAGCTCCGTTTTCAAAGGAGCCATCCCGGTATTTGTTTGGAACATAGAGATCACTGTCTTATTACTTATATCGCTAATTAACATTACAAGTCACGTTCTGCCTTCTGTCGGCTAACAGCTACATCCCGCCTTCCACGCCTTCTCTCAAGAGTTGCAATCTCTGCTAGCACGAGGTGTCTTTAGAACGTTTTCTTTTCTCACGTCGCCGGTCCGGCGCACATAAAAGGGAAATAAAAGAGAATACCTGCACATCAAAATCTGATATTGTGGGCAAAGAGCATGAGAAGAGGAAAACTGAACTAATTTTATGAGTGTACACTACTTGTCACTCATAACATACACAATATTCAGACCCCAATCTGGGCGTGGACAATCAAGTTCGAAGCTGATGAATAACGGCATCTCTTCAATCTGTGGTAGCAGGAAATCTTAGAGAGTGTCCAGGCAAAGTTTTCGCGATTTGGCTTTCTTTGCAGAGAAAAATTGGCCTATCACCCTCTCGTGCATTAGGTCACACCAAACATAAAGCCTTGGGCTATATAGGATGTGTTTAAACGTATCGTGTGGATTTTTTTGATGTCCCAAATCCTAAGGTTGTTTTGATTCACATGTCCAGAAGTGTGGGAACGATCCTTCATCTGAAACGCAGGCACATTTTCAAGTAGACTTCGTCAGCATCTATGGTGGCAAGCCTGGAAAACGTAAATGCATACTGCAGAGGACGCTCGTTCGGCTGCAATGCTTCGAGCATTTGCACTTTTGTACGAAAAAAAGCTTAACCGCTCATGTAATGCTTTATGGACAGTTTCTCTTGCTCCCTGCAGTTCATGTGTTGCACGACGTAGTGAATTCAGGGAGTTGGGCTGAACTGCAGTTTGCAGTCTGGCAACATGTGCTTCAAACAGAGGGGGCGTCCAAAAGGCCTTTGACAACTGCTTGTCTCTTTACAGTTTCTGAATCACCTCAATATGTATGTATTTCCTGGTGGTGTCCTCGGGTATTAGTGTCAATACTTCAGTAATACCGTTGTCACAGATAGGATTCTACATGCCAGATGACACGTTACTTCTTCTCCTGGTCTGTGACCATTTTGGTACTCCCCAAATGAAATTTGTTACAGACGAAATAGGAAAGAGAGGAAGGACACGTTTAGGGCAGTTAAATATTTTATGAAAACTATTGTTTGCAGTTCTGCCGAAGTTACGGTGAGAAAAATCCTTCACTTGCGGTGACTAGTTAGTACAATATATCCGTAATGAAACCATTGCCTGCATCGTAAGTATTGAGACGTAACGCTACCAGAAAATCAGTAAAACTGAGTTGTTCTGGTGTTGTCTGGCAAGAAGCACTGATAATACACTTTAGATGAGTTTGTACATGTTACTCATGATTGCCGGTTGTGTGTAGCAGCAAAGGTACTGGTTGTACTGAGAGTCTATACCTACGATGATGATAATAGTTTGATAATCGAAGTCATGTCCGAATGTAGTCACCGTACGTAAAGGGTGTTTATCACCACAATTTCGACAGAGTTACAAATTATCCACACATACAAAACTGGATGTATGTGTGTATGTTCTATATCTCCTCGCAATCTACAGAACCGATTTCAACCAAACTTGGCACACACATCCGCTACTGTCAGACAACAATTGCTATAAGGAAGAGAACCACCTACCTATCATAGGTACGAAGATATGTCGCCATAAACAACGAAATGCGCGGAAAACTACAGCATATTGCATGATGTTTAATTTTATTACTTTTGTGCTGCTAATTCTACTGTCAATAAGTATCGCAGACAGTATCCACGGATGCCTTTAAATGCTCCTACGAAATTATATCACGATACCACACATAGTTCAGGAAATATGACGTCATAAACACTGACATGCGTGAAAAACTACGGCATTGTCCATGCCGTTTAAAATCATTACTTATTGACTACTATCTCTATTCGCAACACATTTTTCAGATAGTATCCACGTCTGCTGCTGAATGTACGTACTTAATTACGTCACTGTAAGTCATATGTCAGGAGATGTGACATAAATGCTGAAATGCCTGAAAACCTGCCGCATCCCGCATGACGTTTAAATGCATGACGTTTAAATTTGTTTATTTTTTGCTATTAACTCTATTCACAACATGCTTCGCAGAGTGAATCTACATATGTCGCACATTGTACCTAACCAAATGTATCATTGTGAGACGAGTAGGTTAAGAGATATAACGTAATAAACACTTTGATGAGTAAAAATATTCCGCATCACACAAGAGGTTTTAGTTCATTTGTCCTTTATTACTAAGACACCACTACAGTCGAGTCAAATTAGAGAACTCCCTAATACCTGGAAGCGCGTTCGACAGCTTCCAACTGGGAAGTACAAAAGACTGTAGCCGAAAACAATTGCCGTCTATAGAGCTGTGACGAGGCTTTGCCATTAAAACGTTTACAAAAAAATAGGATACTGTACTTGCACATTTGTGCGTTACGCGTTATTCTTTGTGAGACTGTTTCATAATTTAAAGAGTATTTTTACGAATATGTGGAAATACAATTTTTGTGTGTTACACTACACACACTTTCTTTGTTTCTACTAGAAAGCTGGCAAAACCAATACCCTGCAATGTTGGGTTTTCAGCGAGTAGTTTTTAATAATTTTATGTTGCCTACCTGTTTTTCCTGCATAATACTGGAGGTCTATAAACGATTCTTTATGTCTGCTAAATTCTAAGTTATGTATTTTTAAAAACTGAATCAATATTCTGGTCCTAATTTTCAGCGCAGCATAAAGGTACAACTTCCGGTGCCTCAACTATGTAACATGTATCTGTTTGTAATTCAACTACGAGTAAAATTTAACTCTTGATTATCACCTCTTTTGTATATGTACTTTAGGGCTATATAGGATACACAATGTGTTATCATATCATAATAATTTTCAGACAGAATAATTTTAAAAATCCGCTGAAGGTAGCTCAGAGAGTGCTGGTAAATGTTTGGGCAAAACAAAGATATACAAGCGTTGTTTTTTCATGAGACAGAATTTCTCTCCGGTTTTTCTTACAACCACGGAAAGCAGGAACAGCTACGATGTATAAATAATGATTATGAAACACCATTTCAAAAAGCTCTCCGAGGCAATCAGTCAACTCCGCGGAGGCATAAATATTCAAGTCTGCAACTCTATAGGTCGTAATCCATAAAATATGGCGCACTCAGGTAACTGACTCCTATCTTGTCCTTGAAATACAACAGTAGCCGTGTCGTGGCACAGACAGCGTTGTCAATTGAGGATACTGAGGGAAATGAAGCAACCTATGTGCAGAGAGATTAACACACTATTCTTGTAATTGGAAGTGAAACGGCGGAAACTGAAATCAGTTGTGGCTTCTGATGAAGCAATTTGTCCTCCGCTAAAAGAGACTGGTGGAAGTCGATATATGTTAACCGTGGATGGGCGGACGATCAGTTGACCACCGTTCTCTCTTGATTTGGAGGTAGCTTAATTAGATATGTTAAAAAGCAAGAAGAATTGGAAAATACCTCTTTTTAGTATAGTTTCATTTCGCGCCAAAACACCTCACAGCAAAATTTCAGTTTCTTCATCCCATTGTAAAATTAAGCACCGTAAACTCTGCAAAATGTTGAGTTATAGGGTCGAATATTCCCTGATTTCATGAAAATCCTGCCCTGTGAACCACGATTCACGTCAAGCAGTCTCACAGAATCTGGAGAATAGAGTGGAACTAACGGTGAACTAAACATGCATTGTCGGCAGCAGTGATATAGGAATATCTTATGGTCTAATATACGTAGTTCTCCGGCTGCTGATTCATTCTATCCAGTAATAAAACAAAACAGAGAGCAGTGATATTTCTTTGTCTCTATGAAGTAATAGGTTTACATCAACACAATCTCTAAAAGTATCTTATTTCCACCATATAAAATTGTCCGCGGTTTCTTTGATGAACTTCCAGAGGGTCTTGATTATTGTTTGTGCTCAGGATCATGACAGTGGATCTGTTTCATTCATAACGATAAACCAACATAAGATTTCATAGGGACTGTAAGCTTTCTACGTTTAATGTAAAAGTTGTGCTGAGATACCTGCGCCAGCGGAGGTTCGAGTCCTCCCTCGGGCATGGAGTGTGCTTAAGTAGGTTAAGTAGTGTGTAAGCTTAGGGACTGATGACCTTGGCAGTTAAGTCCCATAAGATTTCACACGCATTTGAAAATTTTTTTGATACCTGCGCTATCAATCATAACAGACAAACACCTCGGACAAAGGAAGATTTTTTGTAGTTTGCCATATTTATTTCAATAAATGTAATGGAACTTGATGCTACGAATTAACTTAGCAATGGGGCCTCCTGAGTAAAGAATTGTTTAGTATCGGTACTTGCTTCACAACGTAAGCAAACTAATATTATTTCCAATGGGCCCGCAGCTCGATATAAGTAGAGTAAAGACATTATGAATTAAGCTCAAAAAGGTGCTTCTTTTTTTGAGACGTTTATTTAATCATGACAGGCCTGTTTCAACATTATTGCCATCATCAGGCGATCTGAAAATAGTGGTTTTATTATATAGTATTTTCTAGGGCAGACCGTAGCCTACTTGTCGTATATGAGATTGACAATCATGCATTTATGGAATTGTTAAATTATCTATAACATCGCTGGTTAGTCACCTAAGCGTTTTTCTTACGTCTTTTAAAGTTATTTTATGACGTAGCTTTCATAGACTATATTTGTTGAAACATTTAGCCTGAATTTTGTCTGTTGTGTGTGACAATTTTTTGTCTGACGTTCAACCATTGATGTCATAAGTTTACATCATAGCAGTTACTTATCGATTTCCCTTAGTTACGGTTTTGTTTATCTGTGAATGTGTGATTGGTATGGCTTAGGGAAATCAGTGCTCTGATGTAAACTTATAACATCGGTGGATAAAAGTAAAAGTTGTCACACACAACAAATAAAATTCAGGCTGTAACTTCCAACAAATATAGCCTATGAAAACTACGTCATAAAATAACTTCAAAAGACGTAAGAAAAGCACTTAGGGGACTAACCAGCGATGTTATAGGTAAGTTAAGAATACCATAAATGTATCGTAGTCAATCTCATATACGACAAGTAGGTTACTGTCTGCCCTAGAAAATAGTATGCAGGGTGGTCCGTTGATCGTGACCGGGCCAAATATCTCACGAAATAAGCGTCAAATGAAAAAACTACAAAGAACAAAATTTGCCTAGCTTGAAGGGGGAAACCAGATGGCGCTATGGTTGGCCCGCTAGATGGCGCTGCCATAGGTCAAACGGATATCAACAGTGTTTTTCTTTAAATAGGAGCCCCGAATTTTTCATTACATATTCGTGTAGTACGTAAAGAAATATGAATATTTTAGTTGGACCACTTTTTTCGCTTTGTGACAGATGGCATTGTAATAGTCACAAACATATGGCTCACAATTTTAGACGAACAATTGGTAACAGGTAGGTTTTTAAAATTAAAATGCAGAACGTAGGTACGTTTGAACATTTTATTTCGGTTGTTCCAGTGTGATACGTGTACCTTTGTGAACTTATCATTTCTCAGAACGTATGCTGTTACAGCATGATTACCTGTAAATACCACATTAATGCAACAAATGCTCAAAATGATGTCCGTCAACCTCAATGCATTTGGCAATACGTGTAACGACATTCCTCTCAACGTCGAGTAGTTCGCCTTCCGTAATGTTCGCGCATGCATTGACAATGCGCTGACGCATGTTGTTTCGCGTTGTCGGTGGATCACGATAGCAAATATCCTTCAACTTTCCCCACAGAAAGAAATCGGAGGACGTCAGATGCGGTGAACGTGTGGTGCTTCGACGACCAATCCACCTGTCATGAAATACGCTATTCAATACCGCTTCAATAGCACGCGAGCTATGTGCCGGACATCCATCATGTTGGAAGTACGTCGCCATTCTGTCATGCAGTGAAACATCTTGTAGTAACATCGGTAGAACATTACGTAGGAAATCAGCATACATTGCACCATTTAGATTGCTTCGATAAAATGAGCGCCAATTATCCTTCCTCCCATAATGCCTCACCATACATTAACCCGCCAAGGTCGCTGATGTTCCACTTGTCGCAGCCATCGTGGTTTTTCCATTGCCCAGTAGTGGATATTATGTCGGTTTACGTTACCGCTGTTGGTAATTGACGCTTCTTCGCTAAATACAGAACGCGTGCAAAAAATCTGTGATCGTCCCGTAATTTCTCTTGTGCCCAGTGGCAGAACTGTACACGACGTTCAACGTCGTCGCCATGCAATTCCTGGTGCATAGAAATATGGTATGGGTGCAATCGATGTTGATGTAGCATTCTCAACACCGACGTTTTTGAGATTCCCGATTCTCGCGCAGTTTTTCTGCTACTGATGTGCGGATTAGCCCCGACAGCAGCTAAAACAACTACTTGGGCATCATCATTTGTTGCAGGTCGTGGTTGACGGTTCACATGTGGCTGAACACTTCCTGTTTGCTTAAATAACGTAACTGTCCGGCGAACAGTCCGGACACTTGGATGATGTCGTCCAGGATACCGAGCAGGATACATAGCACACGCCTGTTGAGGATTTTAATCACAATAGCCATACATCAACACGATATCGATCTTTTTCGCAATTGGTAAATGGTCCATTTTAACACGGGTAATGTATCACGAAGCAAATACCGTCCGCACTGGCGGAATGTTACGTGATACCACGTTTGTGACTGTTACAGCGCCATTTGTCACAAAGCGAGAAAAGTGGTCCAACTAAAATATTCACATTTCCTTACGTACTACACGAATATGTAATAAAAATGGGGGTTCCTATTTTAAAAAACGCAGTTGATATCCGTCTGACCTACGGCAGCGCAATCTAGCGGGCCAACCACAGCGTCATCTGGTTTCCCCCTTCAAGCTAGACAATCTTCGTTTTTTTGTAGTTTTTCGTTTGACGCTTATTTAGTGAGATATTTCGCCCGGTCACGATCAATGGACCACGCTGTATAAAAAAACCATTACTTTCAGATCGCCTGATGATGGCAATAATTCTGAAACAGGCCTGTCGTGATTAAATAAACATCTTTAAAAAAAAGCAGCTTTTTGGACTTTATTCACGATGTAAGCAAACTGTCGTGTACATAGTTCCGCGTAGTCAGCGCGTACACAACTTTCCCACTAGAGCTAAGCACAACTGCGCAGGCGCAGCGCTCGACCGTCTCTGCACTACGAGATGGCGCTGTCTTAGAGACGGACCAAATTCTGCTTCCGCCGATCCGCGTATTAATATGTAACGCAGCCCAAGAGATTTCTGAACGTTTTCTCATCGCGGATCACACTCGCGCAGTGATACCTGAACGCTCGAGGTATTATAACGAGTGTACAGACCTCCGATTAGTCTGTCTGCATTTATCTGCACCTGTCTGTACCTGTCTCCATTGGTCTGCATTTGTCTGTACCAGTCTATAGTCAAGTTTCAGTCTGCGCCTAATAAGATTATCATATTCCTGTACATAGCCATGAAGAGATATGTATAGACACTTTTGTCAAGTATCAGAGATATGTGAGAATAAAATTAACGTACCAAGACCATAGGAACTTCAGATTATCAATTGTAAATAGCATCCAGAACCAAGTTAAGTTATTTTTATGCTTTTTATTATTTTAATAAATGTGCTTGAAAATTAGTCAAGTTCTGTTTAAAGTTGGTCACCGTCAATCTGCTACTCTAAGCGTGCAAGTGGCATTTCTATCGTCTGACCTAACGGCAGAAGATAAACACGCCACGATAAGACCACGAGACATATTGCTGACACTCGCCTACTTCGCTAGAGCGACAAGTCAAATATTCTGATGGTGTGTGTACCGAAGGTCTTACAGTACGCACACCACACAAACTAATTTATTTTTTTATACTCTAGCGTGTCCATCTACAGAAGTAGCGGAAAAGGAAAGCAGTAACCTGGATCTCCGATGTCTGCAGGAAGTCAGCCGACGGGTAACACACACAGTCACTTGCCGAAAGTTAGGAATTCAAATGTACTTGACTATCATGTAACACAGTATTCGGAGATGATGCAGTTGATACTATGCATAGTGACAGGTGACTCGGTACACAGTCTGACACGGCGAGCCGAACATCAAGGCGGTTTGAAGAGCTGCCTACAAGGGTATCAGTAATGGCGTCCACCCCAGCCACCCGGTTATTCGGAAACAAGAGAACAGACTGGGAAGAGACGCTTGCCAAGGCTCTTTCAGCTCCCTGTTTATAGCTGACCCGCTTTTGCCAGGTCTGTTATTCTGGATAGCGTCACACTGCACATGTTGCTGCACGTTTGTTCTAGCATTTAAGATGGTGACTTCTTGTGGGCGTGTTTCAGCTAGCTGAATAACCTGGTAGACCGCCAAGAGTATTTTAGTTCTCTACGCAACGAGTAAAAGATTTGCGAAATTTGGTGGGATAAAGTACCCCCCATTCTTCAGACATTATAAACCAAGATATCTATATAATTAAAAGTAAGTTTCGGGATGTATGAAACATCTGAGAACGGCCCTACCGAATTTTCATTCTTTTTTCTTTTGTTCGAAATTATCAGCACAAGGTGTTTATGGAAGAAATTTTTGGAAAATCGACCGGGAAAATCAATTTTAGCGGCATTTTTGTATGAGAGAGATGCGACTGTCCATTTAACAGTTCTGCTGTCATATGTTTTCACAACAAAACAAAATTGTGACGTTCATTTCCACAGTTCTGCTGTCGCAGGTTTTCGTAACAACAACAAATTCCGCACTGAGTACTGATATTTTGCGAAAACGAATACAAATGAAAGCGGCATTTCAGTGTGTTATCGGTGGTGATCATATCTTTGGTGTACTGCAAAGACTGAATTTATGTCAGTTCGTGATAATTTGGTGTGTCGTAAACTGAATTGATTTCAGTTCGTGGTTTACTTCTTTTGAAAAAATGCCATTAGTTAGGCGTCGAAATATCGGTCGGCGTATGCGCAATGCTGGCCATCTCCGTCATCGTCAAGTCAATGAAACTGATGGAGAGCGCTGACAACGTTTGGAGGCGTATCGAATAAGGATTTCTCAAGCGCTCTCAATTATTACACTAAAACAATGAATTCCGTTTTATTTTATTCCACTAAATTCATGATCTTACTGAAATTGTTTTGTACCAGTTCACATAAACGACAGAGTGACAGACATGTTATACAATAGTCACTTTCTGTTAAACTGGCTACGGGAAAGAACATGCTACGCTGTGGTGTGAAAGTGCGTGGTTTTGCTTTCCTTTTCGCAGTCGTTCTTAACAGGAATCGGAAAAGTTGTGTTTACGGCTAACTTAATAATCCTGTCTGTCCGTAGATTAAAACTATACGAAATACTGCCATTAAAGCTACTACCTCACAGATCCAGCAACTGGAAAAGTCTCTCTTACAGCCCACAACCGATGCCCACTTATTTATCCAACCATTTTCACTTTTATTCGGAATCAGGGTACGGTATGTAATAACAATAAATAAGGTCAGAAAAATGGGAGATGAAATGGATACAAACAAGGGGAAGGAGCAGCATGTGGACAGAGAGCTGTGGGAGGAGGAGGAGGTGGATAGAGAGATTGTGGGATAAGAGATGTAGAGGGAGCAAGTGGAAGATGCTGGGCAGACATTAGGAGCCGGACACAGTGAGAGGCGGAGTAGCAGAGGGACAGAGTGGGGAGAAGTAGTAGATTAGGGCGCATATCCAATTCCCATACATATTTAGTAATTCCGAAGCATTACCGGGTTTAAACCAATGCAGAAATGCATCTTATGTACGAAATAAACACGACTAACAATGGTTTCCATTGTTGGCTCATTAATAGTACAACGGCTGTACCCATTTAGGAGCACACCGTTTGCCTTTGCGTAGGTATCAGCAAAAGTCAGGTCAACTATGTCGAGAGGCAACTACAGGAAATCAAATAATGTGCAGGAGAAACCGCTATGAGTAAAAAAAACACGTATTTTGACTAGAAAAACTGTATTTGAGTAAATGCTGTTAGTGTCTGCAAGATGGAGAAATGGAAGGATCGCTATTAGAATGTGTACTACAAATTATTTGGAACTTTATCTGTAGGCAATATCTACTCATACAGAGAATGCCACACTAGGAAATAGAGGCTTCCAAAAACAAATCATTATGAAAGACTGTAGTTTTGGCAGATGTTACTTAACGGCGAATTTAACGTTGACCGAATGGTGGTCTCTTTTTCACAGATATTGATCCATCAAGATCCTGATAAGGTAATGAACATGTCACAAAAAGAGAATGGCTATCTACAAACATATTGGTTATCGTTAAGACCGAAAAAGATGATTTCTATGTTGACAATAACGTTTCACCAGTAGCATTGCCATTTCCTAAGATTATCTTGTTGGCAGGTTATATGAACACTGCGTAGATTGTAAGTAAAATATAGTTTAATAAATAGCTGTTACGTAAATTTTAATGGTAATCAAAGAAAGGTTTCTACGCAATTTGTAGCCATTAAAGTTTGAAAAAGATCAGTATACGCAGTTCAGGAGGTTCAGGTGGTACCAGTTCACTATTAGATAAATCCTGACAGTGCCTAAATTCAAGGGATTACGACTTGATAATAAATTCAGTTCCGAGGAGATTTCAACAAAAGCTCTGAAATGCTCATCTGCTACGTGAATGTTCTAAAATGTACAAGAAGTAAAAATAAAAGTAAAAGCCATGTTTTCCAAGTTCAAAATCGTGTAGTACGGAATGGGAGGGGGCGCTGAAAAGTAGTGCCTCTAATTTTTTTCCAGTGATAACTCGTTAAGTCTTTTTAAAGAAAACAAACATTGCTAACACTCTACATCTTTATTTCTGATGTCTACATATTTATTTCTTAGCTTAGTTCCCTTTTTTTGTCCAAGAGACTATACTGACATTATTCGGCGACATCTCGTGCCGCATTTGTATATATCTTATTATTAACTTATAACCTGCACCAGACACGTGTCTTATACAGGCTTTGCCGACCGAATTGTCGTATTCAGCTTCTTTACGTGTCTCTGTATTTGAATACGCATGCCTATATCAATTTCCTTGGCTATTTGATATACGAGGGCTGTCCAGAAAGTAAGTTACGATCTGTCGCGAAATGGAAACGACTATGAAAATCCGATAAAGCTTGGCAAAGATGTGTTGTGCAGTGACTCTAGTATGACTCTAGGTAGAATTATGTCGCTCTTTTCATTCCTGAGCTGTTAGTGAGCGCGTAAAGATGTTGTAGAAAATAGTGCCTCCCGCCAAGTATGAGGGCCTGGTGAGAATTTTCCCCTGAAGCTATGCAACCAACATTACATAACTGTCGTGCGGTTTCTTCTTCAAGACAATTCTCAGCCTCATTCTGCAGGGGCAATGAAGATGTTCCTGCATCGTTTCAATTGGAAATGTTTGGTTACCCAAAATGCAGCCCGTAATTGTCTCCCACTGAGTTTTTTACTCTTTGCTCAAACGAACCGCTGGCTATGAAGACGACATTTTGGCACAGACAACGAGCTTTAGGCCAGCGTAGAGAATTGGCGGAAAGCACTGGCGGCTGCTTTCTATGATGAGGGTATTGGAAAGTTGGTACAACGCTACGACGAACGTGTGAGTCAGAACGGCGACTACGTAGAGAAGTAGCTGAAAGGTGTAGCTAACTGTTACAAATGAAACATTTCTGATTTTCACTGCGATTTTCATTTCGCGATCCATCGTAACTTACTTTCTGGACAGCCCTCCTACATGTCTCAACTCCTGTTGATACTGATACTGGTCATTCACCGTTGATGTACTGAGAACCGGTCATCTCGTCCACTCTGTGGTCACGGTAGCTCCATTATGATAGTCTGTTACGTCACCAATCGACCGATATTATTGCCCAGAATCCATTCAAACAAACCGACGCACGAACACCACTTCACAGCTAAGTGTACGCCACCAGTGGACGGTCGCATGACGGCCTGGTAGTGTTCGTACGTCATCTACAGCGATACAAATCAAAACTTGCCCCTTCTAAGTTGGTCGCCATTACTTTGGCCAGTGTGCTTACTACGACTGACACGAGTCATCGTGACCAGCTGTGCCGGACAGACATCCGCACAGGAGCGGGGTGGGCCTCGGAGGACCAGCCGCGGCCGAGCTCAGGTGCCGGGTGCCTGGACGCAGGCAGCTCCGCCTGGAGTCCGGGTCGCGACCCCAGCCCGCTCCGTCCGGGTGCCTCGCGCCTCACGGTCGCCCACCGCTGACCTCAGCCGCGGCGCCTCCCACACTCAAGGCGACTCGGCGGCTCGTTTTATGCTCCCACTCCGCCGCCAGTCCACGCTGCACTTGTACCGCGTGTGCTCGGCTTAAAACAGGGCGTACGCTTTTCTATTTCCAAGCCGTACACTGGAGAAGCGATGACGGAAATACGAGGGTGAGTCAAATAAAAACCTTACATTTGTAATAACGAATCGAAATTTTGCGCCGTTATCCTGTAAGTTGGTAAACATCCTTCAAACAGAGTGCAGAATGGCCTCTATGTGGCACCATAGTGCAGATGCACACATACCGTCACAGTATCAGTATAAAGATGGCCGCCCTACTTGCGACTTGCACCAGGGAAGAACAGCATTCTGTTATTCGGTTTTTGTGTAGTGAAGGTGTGAAACCTATTGAAACTAATCGACGACTGAAGGTTCAGTACTGTGATGCATGTTTGTCACAGCAGCAAGTCTACGAATGCAGTAGGAAGTTCGCAAATGGTGTGAATTCAGTGGAAGATGCTCCTCGTCCAGGTCAGGCACAACGAGTTGTGACTCAACAGCAGTTGAAGCCATAGTGAAGGAAAACCGCCTAGTGACAATGACTAACACTGCAGCATGTTTACAGATTAGTCGTGGGTCAGCACACCACACTGTGCATGATGTGCTCCAGTTTCACAAAGTGTCTGCAAGATGGGTGCCACGGCAGCTGACTCCTGAGATGAGAGAACGACATTCCATAATTTTTAACATTTTTATGCAGCGACAGCAACTGATATTGTTTATGTAAGAATATACAGCCTACAGTTACAGGTTAACTTTATCGTTTACCTAGGTTTCAATGTTAGTAATAACGTCTTCTTCAGAACCTGCAAAAAGTTAATATTTTAATGTGTTAGTAAATTATATTAGATATGGCCATCCTACAGGATGCAACGTGTAGTAATTACATAAAATATTATTTAAATGTTTGCCTAAAATGTTAGAAATTGTGAAATTCGTGCCAGCCGAGGGTCAGAAAGCAGCTAATAAGTATGTAGATGTTATGCATAAGATCTGCAAAACAGGTATGGCCATCACTTTTATTAAACAATGTAAATTTTGCAACGTAATCCCGGAATTTGTTAAAGGTTTTATAAACACTAAAATTTGCAATAAGTCGCCTAGTCTTAAACGAAAATTGATGCAGCAAATATTAGTTCAAAGAACGGCGGAACTTTACTCGAAAAAAGATAACCTCAACGCTGAAGAATATGATCTCCAATTATTCTTGTCTAAAACTTTTAGAGATAACGACAATTTTCAGGTAGATGGGTTCTGGTTTCATGTCACCTTGTGGTTAGATAATCGTAAAATGGAAATTGCTCAACGACATGACAAAAAGTTAAAGAAATTAGTTAGTCGAGTTAGCTCCGGTGTATCCCAAAATGCGCACAAAAGGGAGGCTGCCCATTTGTGTTTCATCAACACGTTGTAAATGAAACAGATATCATTTTCACAGAGGACGAAAATAAATTGTTAAGTAAAGGCTTCAAATATAATATAGGACCTAGTTTGACCCCTCAAAATCTTCGGAAGTTGGTAGTGGATCTTAAGGTTGGCCTTGATAGCGGTAAAGCAGATAAAAGTATCCAAACGAGGCTTGCTTACGATGCTTGTAAAATAATACAAAAAGTGTGTCTAGGTAGTTATACATTCACGAAAGATATGTGCAATGTTAAAAACATTAACGAAAAGCTAATAACTAAGGCCGACAAGGGGAACACGATTATCGTTTCTACAAAAAAGAAGAATATATTCAGGAAACGGAAATGTTTTTTGAAGAGAATGGCATCGTACCACTAGAGGTAGACCCAACGCCCGCCATACAGAGGGATATTAGAGCGAGTCTTAGCAATACTAAGAAGTTGATCGGATAACTTAAAAAAAAGGCATTGATAAACATGAACCCTAAGCTCCCGACGTTAAGGAGTCAATTTAAGCTCCACAGAATTTCCCATCCGATCCGCCCTATTGTGGATAGCACCAATAGTGCTTATCATAAATTAGCGAGACACTTACGTTATAAAATTAAAAAATATTTCGTGTTTCAAAATAATTTTTCGATTAAAAATTCAGTGGACCTAGCCAACAGACTTAAAAACGTAACATTTTCCGAAAACACCAAATTGGTGTCATTTGACTTCATTAGCTTGTACACAAACGTACCAGTGGATCAGACCTTGAACATTGTAGAACAAAACTTAAGATACCACAAAAAATTATCCACCATACAAATTGATGAGCTAATGTTACTTCTTTGATCGACCCTTAAATACAATTATTTTTCATTCAATAAAAAATTATATTCACAGCCATGTGGCCTAGCTATGGGGAGTCCACTCGCATGTATCATGTCTGAAATTTTTATTAATTCTCTGGAATTGTTTTTTTTCAGAAATTACACTGAATTAGTCAACAACATCATGCTTTATGCGAGATACATGGATGACATTCTTCTACTGGTTAATAACTCTCCAGAAGGAATAAAGCAGATTTTCGCAACATTTAACAGTCTACATGAATAAATAAAATTCACACAAGAATTGGAATCAGCTGATAGATCACTAAATTATCTTGATTTAACGTTGACTATTAAAGATGCTGAAATAGAGTTCAACATATTCCGGAAGGCAACTTATTCAGACAACATCATCCCGGCCGATTCAACCCACCCCCAAGCGCATAAAATGGCGTTTTTCAATTCTAGTATCCATCGGGCGATTTCTATCCCGTTGTCAGATGTAAACCACGAAAAAGAATTACAAATTCTCGGGAGTATTGCACAGAGTAATGGTCATGATCCAAAGATAGTGAGGCAGTTATATCATAAGAAAACGCGAAAAAGGACAACGGCTTTAGTAAACACAAATACTCAAACCCAAGATCAGACCAAGATATGGTTGTCGGTTCCTTATATAGGTAATGTCTCCTACAAGATAGGGCGCCTGTTGAAAAATTCAGGTTTTAAAATTTCCTTCTCGACGAATAATAGTTTAAAGCGAAATTTGGTTCATACCCTTGAGAAAGACTGTGATAAGTCAGCGAAATCAGGCGTATATAAGATTATGTGTGATGATTGCCCATGTTATTACATAGGTCAAACAGGCAGAGCTATAGCAGTAAGGTTTAAATAACATCTTCCAATAAAGGGATTAGTAACTTTCCTTTGCGGAACATCTGGTGCAAATGGCTCATACACCTAAACCTTTACGTGACATAGAGCTACTACATCACGAAGTTAAGGGCTATAGACTCGACACGCTAGAGGAATTACAAATTTATGCACACCTAATTACAGATAGAGGCAATTTACTGAACGATCAACTGAATCTAAAAAATATGGCATACTTCAAAGACTTCAAGCCATTATTAGGTTTACAATAATTCATAATGCATGTGACCATTACAGTTTCTGTAATAATAGAACCATTCCTACAGATGTTCATACGAGATTTGTTGGTCAGTTTATAAGGCTCTGTAATAGAATGTAAAACGTAGTCATGGTTGAGACTGTAATCAACTTACAATAGTAAAGTATAAGTTAATTCATAGTAAAAATGTTATCTGACGCTTGGTAATAAAGAGTTCGATTCTATACGTCTCGCGCATGCGCGGCGGCCTCTGTGAGGCAGACCGCGAAGCCATCGCGGTCCGCAGTCGCTAGTCACACGACGAGGCCCACACAACGGTCTTAAAGTGAATTTGCTGCAGCTTGTTTAATAGAAGTGACAAAACCTTATGGTTATGCATCAAGTTTTATAAAGTTGACTTAGGACATGGCTTGTTTTAGGCAAACAGTTAAATAATATTTTATGTAAGTACTACACGTTGCATCCTGTAGGATGACCATATCTAATATAATTTACTAGCACATTATAATATTAACTTTTTGCAGGTTCTGAAGAAGACGTTATTAATAACGTTGAAACGTAGGTAAACGATAAAGTTAACCTGCAACTGTAGGCTGTATATTCTTATATAGAAAACGACATGTTGATGCTTGTGAAGAACTTCTTCGCGCTTTGAACGAAAAGGTGATGGCTTCCTCGCAAGAATCGTTACTGGGGACGAAACCTAGCTTCACTTCCTCCAACCGGAAATGAAGAGAGCGAGCAAGGATTGGCGCCATTCCTCATCACCACAACCAAAGAAATTTCGAACAGCACCATCAGCAGCGAAGGTTATGCTGACTCTCTTTTGGGACGAAAAAGGCGCCATTTTGGGGCATTACATGCCTAGAGGGACCACTGTTACCAGTTCATCATACACAGATCTCCTAAAAAATCATCTGCGGCCTGCAATCAAATCAAAGTGACGTGGATTGCTGTCATTAGGCGTCCTTTTGCAACATGACAATGCAAGGCCCCACACTACCCGTACAACAGTTGCAACAATCACAGACCTGCGTTTTGAGTGTCTTCCCCATCCACCAAACTTGCCAGACCTTGCCCCAAGTTATTTCCATGTGTTTTGACCACTCAAAGACGCAGTGGGAGGAAAGAAGTTCCGTTCTGATGAAGAGGTACGCCACGCCGTGCGTGAGTGGTTGGGCGGACTACCAAAAGAATTTTTTTCTAAAGGAATTTAATTTTTTAAGCGCTGGAGGACTTGCATTGAGCGTCGGGGAGATTATATTGAAAAGAGATACAGCTTTATACCACTTCTGCACAATAAATAACAATTAAAAGAATATTTAAGCTCGCCCTCGTACATCCAGTAGTGAATCAAGTACAAGGCGTCAGAGGTAGACGTATACGCAAAAACAAATGGTTATAGCGAAAGAACACGTCATTTTACATTGAAGCTCCAAAGAATCTCGTATAGGGATGTGTAGTCAAATACAGAGAAATGTAAACAGGCAGGATACGGCGCTGCGATCGGCAACACCTATATAAGACAGATGTACGGCGTACTTGTTAGATCGGTTACTGCTGCTACAGTGGCAGGTTATCAAGATTTAAGTGCGTTTCAACGTGGTTTTACAGTCGGCTCACGAGCGATGAGAAACAGCACCTCCGAGGTAGCGGTGAAGTGGGGATTCTCCCGCACGACTATTGCACGAGTGTACCGTTAATATCAGGAATCCGGGAAAACATTAAGTCTCCGACATCGCTGCGGCCGGAAATAGATCCTGTAATAACCGGACCAGCGATGACTGAAGAGATTCGTTCGACGTGACAGAAGTGCGACCGTTCCACAGATTGCTGCAGATCTCAATGCTGGGCCATCGTGCGAACTATTCAACGAAACATCGTCGATGTGGACTTTCGGAGCCGAATGGCCACTCGTGTACTCTTGATGACGGCACTACACAAACCTTTATGTGTCGTCTGGGCCCGTCAACAGCGGCATTGGTCTGTTGATGACTGCAAACATGTTGCCTGGTCGGACGAATCTCGTTTGAAATTGTATCGAGTGGATTGACCTGTAAGGGTATGGAGACATCTTCATGAATCCATGGACCCTGCATGTCAGCAGATTGACTGTTCAAGCTGGTGGACGCACTGTAATGGTGTGGGGCATGTGCAGTTGGAGTGATATGGGACCCCTGATACGTGTAGACAGGACAATGCTGATGACACATACTTAAGCATCCTGTCGGATCACTCGCATCCATTCATATCCAGTGTGCATTCCGACGGACTTGGGAAACTGCAACAGGACAATGCGACACCCCACACGTCCAGAATTGCTACAGAGCGGCTCCAGGAGCACTCTTCTGAGTTTAAACACTTCCACTGGCCACAAAACTGCTGAGACGTGAACATCATTGAGCATATCTGGGATGTCTTGAAATGTGCTGTTCAGAAGAGATCTCCACCGCTTCGTAGTCTCATGGATTTATGGACAGCTCTGCAGGATTCATTGTGTCAGTTCCCTCCAGCACTACTTCAGGCTTTTTCCGAGGCCGTGCCACGTCGTGTAGCGACACTTTTGCGTGCACGCGGGGGCCCTACGCGATATTCGGCAGATGCACCCGTGTCTTTCGCTCTTCAGTGTATGTTGTTGGGTTAATAGGCAAGTCGTGATCCGATGTGACGTGTGACGCATGCGCGCGCATCCGCAAAAATTTTTACTGTGCAGCAGACAGACGTAGTACTCCTAACAGTCAACATGTGAACGACACAATAAAATATGCAGTGTGTGCTGTGGTTAGCGAAGATAAAATCTGTAACTGGTGTTCAGCAGCCAGCGGCGTGCAAGATGAGAATCGAACGTAGGTCCTCCTACACGCAAGTCGATTTATTTGCGGGACAGTACTCTTCGAGAAGCGGGAAGTTTGATTTAAAATGATGGAAAACATCCTAACGCACATGTAAATTCCAGAGACCGTCGAACGTGTACGTCAAGCGTTCGCAAGAAGTCCACGTGAATGCATTGCATGTGGTAGTAGGGATCAAAAAAAGGGTTCAAATGGCTCTGAGCACTAAGGGACTAAACTGCTGTGGTCATCAGTCCCCTAGAACTTAGAACTACTTAAACCTAATTAACCTAAGGACATCACACACATCCATGCTGGAGGCAGAATTCGAACCTGCGACCGTAGCGGTCGCGCGGGTTTCCAGACCGTAGCGCCTAGAACCGCTCGACCACTTCGGCCGGCTAGTAGGGACCTATCTGTCTCCTGTTCGATAGTGCATGACATCGTGCACAAACGTCTGCGGCTGTTTGTTTAAACACACCAACTTCGCATCACATTAAGCCTGGGGATCACTGCAAATGATGTCATTTTGCTGATCTGCCTGACTTTCTTTCTGATCTACATAACCGATTTAGCAGACAACCAGAGCAGCCCTTGGATTGTTTGCTGCCGATGCTGTCACTGACAGCCTTTTACAGTCGTCAGACCACCATAACGAATTTCAGAACGATTTAGAAGAGATATCTACATAGAGTTAAAAGTGTCAAATGACACTAAATGACGAAAAGTCCGAAGCCATCCGCATGAATACGAAAAGAAATCGCTAAATGTCGCTTACACGATAAATCACATAAATCTAAAGGCTGTAAAGTCAACTAAATTCTTAGAGATTACCATTACCGATAGCTGAAACTGGAATTATCACACTGATAATGTTATGTCGAAAGCAAACCAAAGACTGCGATTAGTTGCAGCACGCTTAGGAAACGGGTCTACTAAAGATACTGTTTAGGCTTGTACAATCTCTTCTGGAGTATTGCGCGGTTTGAGACCCGCATCAGGTAGGATTTACGGAGGACCGCGAAAAAGTTCAAAGAAGGGCAGAGCGTTTGGTATTGTAGCGAAATGAGGAAGAGAGTGTCTCGGAGATTCTACGTAAATTGGGGTGGCAGTCATTAAAACGAAGGCATTTTTCGCTGCGACAAGATATTCTCATGTAATTTCAAGCACCAACTTTCTCCTCAGAGTCGGAAAATATTCTGATGGCACCCACCAGCAAAGGGAGAAATAATCATCATAATAAAATAATAAAAGTATAAAAGAAATCAGGGCTCACAGAGTTCCAGTGTGGAACGGTAAAGAAATAGCTGCTGGCCGGTGTGGCCAAGCGGTTCTAGGCGCTTCAGTCTGGAACCGCGCGACCGCTGCGGTCGCAGGTTCGAATCCTGCCTTGGGTATGGATGTGTGTGATGTCCTTAGGTTAGTTAGGTTTAAGCAGTTCTGAGTTCTAGGGGACTGATGGCCTCAGATGTTAAGTCCCATTGTGCTCAGAGTCATTTGAACCAGCCAAGGAAATAGCTTAAAGATGGTTCGATGAATGCTTTGGCATACACTTAATTGTGAACTGCAGAGTTATCATGTACACTTAGATGTAGATGTAGGTGAAATGTTTCATCGCATAGACGAAATCAATGGATTGCTGTTCAGTGTTGAATCTACCTTCCACATCGATGGAAAAGATAACGGACGTAAATGTCGAATATGAGGATACGGGACTCCTGCGGAATTGATTGAGTGCGAATGGGACAAAAATCAAAAGTTAATGTGTGGTTCGAATTACATCAACATTGTGTGACTAGTCCACATTTTATGAAGTCTGCGGGGACAGGGAACTGCTATTTCGACATAATGGTGAAATGCGAAGTTCCACGAATGCGTCCCGACGTTTTTTTCTAGCAGTATGGTGCCGCACCCCACGGGGTGGTTACTACACTCATAATTGAGACGTTTCCTGACAGTTGGACTGGGAGGGGTGGAGGGAAGGGGGGAGGATCCCCTCAGTTTGCGGATCTGACTCCACTGGATTTCAGTTCATGGAGGTTTATCAAGGACATTATTTACAGAAGAAATGTTCCAGATCTGGCCGATTTGATAAAACAGATACACACCGCAGCAGAGGCCGTAACCCCTGGCAAGCTTATGAACATTTGGAGTACCGTTTCCATATCTGTCAAGCTACGAACGGCGCCCAAATTGAACAATACGAACATAGGTAGATACGTTTGAGCTCATGTGGACAATGTTGCACCAATAAAGTTGTAAAGATTAGATTAGATTAGATTTACTTTCATTCCAACCGATGCGTAGTGAGGAGGTCCTCAAGGATGTAGAACATGTCAGAAAAACAACAATACATGACAAATATTTACAACTAAAACAAATAAGGTTTCGTACCATTCCATAGGTCCCAAGTGGAATGATCGTCATTTTTTAATGAACACTATATGAAAGAGTCATTTTACGAATACTGATGCACTGAATTTAAAATAATTTTTTTTTAAATTTATTTATAAGGTAATAAACGTGTAATGCAACTACTATAACACTTATTTACAATGAACACATTACTGCACTGAAATAGTGCAGAAGTTAGATTGTACTTACACGCACACACACACATATACCCAAACACACACACATACACACACACACACACACACACACACACACACAAACACACACACACACACACATTTACAATGAACACATTACTGCACTGAAATTGTGCAGAAGTTATATTGTACATATACACACAGATCAGTTGGTTTTACTGAGAAATTCATCAATGGAGTAGAAGGTGTTGGCCACCAATAAATCCTTTAGGCTTCTCTTAAACTGAATTTCATTGGTTGATAAGCTTTGTATGGCTGCTGGCAAGTTATTGAAAATGTGTGTTCCCGAATAATGCACACCTTTTTGTACATACTAAGTGACTTTAAATTCTTGTGAAGATTATTCTTATTTCTAGTATTGATTCCATGAATTGAGCTGTTGGTTTGAAAAAGTGATATATTTTTAATGACAAATTTAATTTAGAAATAAATATATTGGGAAGCAGTAGCTAGTGTCCCTAGCTCCCTAAACAGGCTTCTGCAGGATGTTCTTGTGTTCACACCACATATAACTCTTACTGCACGTTTTTGTGCCCTGAAAACTTTAGCTTGGCTTGATGAATTACTCCAAAAAATAATCCCATATGACATTTTGGAATGAAAGTAAGCATAGTATGCCAGCTTTTTCATTTTTATATCCCCTATGTATGAGACAATTCACATTGTAAATAGAAATTTGTTAAGACGCTTCAGCAGTTCTGTGGTGTGCTCCTCCCAGTTGAATTTATTACCAAGCTGTAATCCCAAGAGTTTAACACTGTCCACTTCTTCTATCTGCTTGTCATCGTATGTTAGGCGTATACTCGTGGGATACAAGTTCTGAGCTGCGTGTAGTGTGTTTTTTCAAACTTAAGTGTCAAATAATTGGCTAGGAACCAGTGATTAATGTCCACAAATATTTTATTAGCTGATCTTTCTAAGACTGCACTTGATTTGCTATTTATTGCAATGTTTGTATCTTTGGCAAACAAAACGAACTTGGCATCTGCTAATGTTACAGATGAAAGGTCATTGATATACACTAGAAAAAGTAAGGGCCCCAAAATGGAACCTTGTGGGACCCCACAAGCAATTAGTTCCCAGTTCGATGATGCCTGATAGCTTGATACATGTTTCTTTCCTAATAACACCCTTTGTTTCCTGCCAGAGAAATAAGATATGAACCATTTTCAGAATTTCCTGTTACACGATAATATTATAATTTATTTAAAAGGATATTGTGATTTACACAGTCAAATGCCTTTGACAGATCACAGAATATACTAGTTGGTTGCAATTTTTTTGTCTAATGAATTAAGTACATTGTCACTGTAAGTGTAGACAGCCTTCTCAATATCAGAAAACCTTAATAGGTACTTAAATAATCAGAAATGTTTTTGTATACCTCTAGCCCAAACACCCTGCGTATGTTGAATCAGTTATAATATTCACCGATGTCGTAGCGGTTCTCAGTGAATACAAGTAAGAATTGTGGGACCAGATCGGGCTACTGAACAAAGAGTACATACGCTATTTGATCAAAATACCGGACACCCCTGTTTAATGTTCCGTAGTCAAAATGAAAGGAGGCGAGGAGTATTGTGTCGTCAGTAACGAAGCCGTGACATCAGAATAGGTCGGTCAGGAGAGCTAAGCGACTTCGAACGTGGACTAGACATCGGATATAATATGATTAACAAATCCATGAGGGACATACTAATTCTTCTAAATCTGCCGAAGTCGATGGTTTGTGATGTGATCGTGAAGTGGAAATGTGAAACAACAGCCACGGCTAAATCCAGCCCAGGAAGACATCATGTACCGACGACCAAGGATCGCAGAGCGTTGGTTGTGAAAAACAGAAGTCCGGCTGGCACAATTACTGTTCGTACGGAGTTAGAAAGACACAGGTATGATTTAGAAGAGCTTTTCATAGGCCACACATTTCTGTAGCTAAATGGCTCTGAGCACTATGGGACTTAACTTCTGAGGTCGTCAGTCCCCAAGGACTTAGATCTACTTAAACCTAAGTAACCTAAGGACATCACACACATCCATGCCCGAGGCAGGACCCGAACCTGCGACGGAAGCGGTCGCGCGGTTCCAGACTGGAGCTCCTAGAACCGCTCGGTCACCCCGGACGGCGAATACCTACTGGAACAACCCCAGCGTGCGACATCACTACCTTCTCAGCTTTCGGCTCTTGATCAAGAATGTGCTATCATTCTTCCACAGACGTTCAGACACCACTTTGAGAGTGCCAGACTGTCACAAAAGCGAAGCGTGAACGCATCCCACACTAATATCCACTCACAAGTATCCAGATACTTTCAGTCAGACAGTATGTTGAAAGTAAAGATGCAGTGACGTTTCTGGTTAGCAACTTGCCTGAAAGAGGTGCGAACAGCATAAATAGTGTCACAGTCTCAAACACTTATTGAAGTATTGGTAGTGTACAATATGTTAATAATGAAGAAGAAAGAAGAAAAATGGAAGATATAAGCCAAAGTGCTCCGAGGAAAAGATAATAATGGAAATATGAAGTCTTTCTCCGCTACTATTCAGCTTGTACATCGAAGAAACAATGATTGGAATAAAATAAATATTCATCAGATGAACTAAAGATTCAGGGTGAAAAATTCGCTAATAATATTGATATCCTTAGTGTCTATTGAATTTAATAGTCTGCTGAACACAGGATGTGGGCTTAGTGTAAGCCAAAGAAAGGCGAAACTAATGAAGAGGATAAAAAGTGAGATTAGTGATGAACGTACGATAAAATTTTTTTACCACGTATTAGATAGAGATAAGAGGAGCCGAAGTGAGATTAGTTGTAAACATAGCATAAAAATTTTGTACCACATAGTAGACAAAGATAAACAATAATGCCACATTGGATGTAAAATAATTCATGACGGAAGTAAGGATGATATGAGAATAGACTACTAAAGGTGACGAAGATATTTCTCGCTAAAAAGAGTCTACTAGTACCAAATATAGGACCTAATTTGGGAAACGAATTTCCAGGAGTCTGCCTATGGAGCTTAGCATTGTATGGAAGTGAATCACGGACTGTGGGAAAATCGGAACGGGTGACAATCGAAACCAGGGCAGTGCTGAAAATTAAGTGGACTGGTGATAAGTGACGAAGTCCTCTGCGCACTCCGCGAATAAAAGAGTACGTCCAAAACAGCGTCCAGAGGACAATTTAACAAGGCGTGTGAAGTCACTGATTACAGTGCCAGTAAAGCAAAGTTATTAAACTCGTTTTTCCGAAACCCCTTCACCATATAACACGAATCAAGAACAATTGCGTCTCTCCTGGTTGCAGGCAATTTCGTGCTGTTAATAGATACACTCGCGTCGGTAGTCTCTAGGTGTATACCAATAACGCAAAATTCTGCGGCACTGTCTTAATTGGATACGTTCGTCGTACATGTTAATTTCTGCCTTTATTTCGCGCAGCGTTGCTGTTTTGTTAGCACTGACAACTGTCCATACGCCGCTGGTCTTGGTAGTTGAGTGAAGGCCGTCGGCCCTTGAGACGTCGGAATATTAAGTTCCCTAACGACTTCCGAAATGGAATGTCCCGTGCGTGTAGCTCCAACTACCATTCGACGTTCAAAGTATGTTAATTCCCGACGGGAACCTTTTCACATGAATCACCTGAGTACGAACAACAGCTCCGCCAATGCAGTGCCCTTTTATGTCTTGCGTACGTGATACTGCCTCCATCTGTACGTGTGCAAACCGCTTTTCCATGACCCTTGCCAGCTCAGTGTAAGTGGGAGTTATTTGATATCTTCGCACTGTTATGTTGTTTCTGCAAGCCGATACCAGTATAAAATCAGGGGTAAGAGTGGTACACAGCTTTCATTCCTCAGCCCATGAGATAAAAAAATAGCTCTGAGATCTTCTGAGGTCATCAGTCCCCTAGAACTTAGAACTACTTAGAACTAACTAATCTAAGGACATCACACACAACCATGCCCGAGGCAGGATTCGAACCTATGACCGTAGCGGTCGCGCGGTTCCGGACTGTAGCGTCTAGAACCGCTCTGCCACTCTGGCCGGCCCAATGAGATATATTACATCAAAACATTAACCTATGTATTGGCATTTCACACAAAATAGTACAGAACTTCGTCATTTTTATTGTATGTGACACACCTTCTGTACGAAAGATAGCGTGTATCTCAACCATGTGATGTAACAAAGTGTTTTGTGGGGCATCACACTAGTGCCTTAGCGTATCACTATTTCCAGTGGTTATCGCCTCCAGTATAACAGAACAGAAATTGATCTCTTCGTCTAATTCGCCATCCCGCTTAATTACCAGTGCCTGCACCGGTCGTGAATAGCGCAGACGAGTACGTCAGTCGGTAAACGGGAGTACCACGAAAGGCAAGGTTCCAGGTTCGTGTGGTAGATAGTTTTTATCTGTCAGGAAGTTCCAAAAAGTGCACAGTCCTCTGCAAGGTCAACGTTTTATTCTGAAATAAAGCTTCCTGTTATTAACCATAGAACACTAAAGGTGGGGGGGTGGGAGTTCTATTGTTGCTAATTTTTACTACTCCATATTATATTCAAAGGAAGTCACAGATTGTAGTTTGTGCATTAGATAATTACGGTTATAAGATTTCTAGCTGTGTATCACATAAAAAATAAGCACAAAATGTCCCGTTTTACAACCTATACTGACAATACCAGATTAGCGGAAACCACGAATTGGTATCAATTGCCTTCATGTGTTCGTAACTCAATGCGCTGTTGTCTATTGATTTTCACTTTTCCTGCTACATTGGGATAGTATTTATCATATTATACAATTCTTGCCATTACAGCGAATGTTACGCACTAACCATTTATAAGCCAGTCAGCAAACGGTGACATACATCCCGTCTTTGTCAGTGTCAAGCTCCCACTGTGTTAGCCCAGAAGCCACCGTTACGTACTGATGCAGTGTTGTGTCGCGGTTTAAATAGCGTCCACGCGATCGACCCAGTCACTGGTAGGATAAACTGGAATGCCACGCGCAGTTCTCGGAAGGCAATCGACCCGCCAAAATAGGACAGCTGTTTCAACAAACAGGCCGCATTGATGCCACTCGATACGGTTCACAGCGTAACAGCAGGCCTTCGGAAAATAACATGCCTTGTCGAGCGTTCTGATCACAGGAGTGGACAACAGATAGCTGCACTGTGTGCCTCTCATTGCCATCAGATAATAGCATATCCCATTATGTACACTATGTCATTCTGCTTACACTATTCAGTGCCGAAACTTTTTCTAACGGGGTTATTGTGTCAAGGATTACAAAGCTACGGTTGTTTGTTGCATAAAACAGGGTTAAATGTTCCTATACATTAAATATGGGATATCTTATTTTCGTGTTAAGGTTGGAAAGATAACGTGTTTGTTCCAATGTAAGAATAACACGTGATCTTCCTGGACCATGTTGTAGTGGATGTGGTTTACTGTTCTCTTATCCTTTCATGTCATAATATTTCAAGTGTTTATCTGTACCGCGTAGACCACCGTCATGAGTGGATACACTTACTGCTGTTGTGAGAGTGAAATCAATCACAGGATGACAGGTGCTAAAATGTATTGCCGACATAAAATGTTCTCGCTCGTGAAGCAGGCTGCCCAGCTGAACATTCCCATATTAAGGACCTATTATTGCAATAGCCAGTCACACATGATCTCCTTTCAAGGTACACTGCGGAACAACTCTCTCACAGTAAGAATTCAAACCGGATAGTTCGGCGTGCGGCCATATTAGTTGGGGAGAGGGTTGTACTTGAAAGATAGTGTACCTAGGGACACATAGTGTCCCTATGTACACGTGATGTTTCTGGTCAGTGTTTCAATCGAGTGGCCGATTTAGAATCACATGAAGAAATGAGCACTTGAGACCACCGTAAGCATTTTCCGGAATTTTGAACTCTTCTGTTGTTGTGAGGTATGATATTGTATTTTGTGCAACGTTTAGAAATATTATGAGTGCCACATGTTTAACTGCTGTATAATATATGGAAGCTATCTGGGGGATGCAGTTAATTCTTCAGCTGCAGAGTTTCATGGTGAGTAACATCATGTATATTTTTAAAACGAGGTACGTAACTTGCTGACAGTTATGCCATACTTTGTCAGTCATGCAAAATCTTGTACCCTGAAACGGAAAAAAGTCCTGATGTTTGCAAATAAACTGAACACCATTTCTTCCACAACTATAATGGACACGGCCAAAACACATCTCAAGCAATAAAGTATTGAGATAGTGATGCTCTGTATTCCCTGTATCTTATCGACGTCCTACTGAAATGGGCGGGGATGAATAAAATTCGTATCTAAACCATTTTCTCATGGCGTGGCCTACAGTTTTGAAAAAGATAAAAGGAAATTAGATTAGCTTCAGGAGTAGATGTGTAAGTGAAATACGTGAAGTTATATGGAACTCAGGTCAATCAAACACAGAATCAACGTAGAGTAGGAGAAGACGAGCATGATTACAATAGTTAAAAACATAGTCTAGAAACAACTACCTCCTTTCACCTACTTAGAATGATTAATTAGATACGGTAATCATGTAGGTGACAACGTAGGAAATAACAACCATTATGCATCACCATACATAAAATACTTAGGAAAAGCAAAGCCCAGAAAAAACATGGTAGGAAACGACCGTTGCGGCATTACCGCATGGCGGTCAGCGTTTCAGTTGTCAGATGTGAGATTGAAAAACAAAGAGTGATGTACTACAGGTCCTAGAGAACAAGTGAAAGAAATGTGAAGCAAAAGAGTACCGAGATCCATTAATATAAATGGAAGTATTTCTAACATCTAAAACAAACAAAGACTCTAAACTCCAAAGTAAATAAATTAAAATATTATTTTCGATAGTGAAGCAAGAGAGAGTGAGAAACGCTATGAAGTCGAATACTTCAGCCTTAGTCTGAAAGTTTTGAATAAAAATTCCGTTAATTAATTCTGTTGTCCGTCAGAAACATAAATAAAGGGTGTGTCAGGACGGACGGTCATTATTCGGGGATTGAAAGCAACGATCACTGGGACCCAAAATTATAGTAAACATGGGCTCTAAAATTCATATCTTAGAGCTAGGAGCACTTCTCCATTTTCGTTACTATGAAACTGATCTCTTCTACTGTATAATCCTGGCTTTCCATGTTTCGCAATGAGGTGGCTCTTCTACTGTATGCTCTTGGCTTTCCATATTTCGAAATGAGGTGGTATATACAAAAACAAGAAAAATATGTCAAGTAAACGTGGGCTCTTGAGTGCATACCTTAAGAGCTGTGAGTATTTGTTCATCTTTGCAGCTGTGAAACACCTCTTCTACTACACAAGTACTCATTGCTCTTGAGGTATGCATTTTAGAGCTCATGTTTACTTGACAACGTTTTCTTAATTTGCTCCATAGCAAAGAGGTTGCAGTATCGAAGATGAAAAAGTGCTCACACCTGGTGAGGTATACGTTTTACAACCTATGTTCACTAGACACATTTGCCTCGAATGATCGTTCCTGTCATAGCTCTGGATATTAAACTTCCGTAATGGGACACCATCTACGAGTATAAGGCGCTCTTGTCAGATGTAAACCATCTGAAGGTTACGTGGAAAGTCTATAAACTATTTCTGGACGATAAGGTCCGTCTCACACCGAATATTAATACTAGCAAGCGATCTGAAAAACATTAAACCTATGTCGTTGTAGGCAACTCGTTTGTTCCCAGAAATATGTCTGTCGCTAGTTAATTGTGCGTTCCTTAGTTAATAATATGGTTTACTTTTTCTCTTTTGGAGTCATCAGTCTTGTGATTGGTTTGATGCAACCCGCCACGAAATTCTCTCCTGTGCCAGCCTCTTCATATCACACTAGCACTTGCAATGTACGTCCTCAATTATTTTCTGGATGTATTGTAATCTCTGTCTCCTTCTACAGTTTTTGCCCTCTACAACTACCTCTAGTACCATGGAAGTCATTCCCTGATGTCTTAACAGATGTCCTATCATCCTGCCCCTACTCCTTGCCACTGTTTTCCCCATATTACTTTCCTCTCCAACGCTACGCAGAACCTCCTCAATCCTTATGTTATCAGTCCATCTAATTTTCTACATTCGTCAGCAACACGACGTCTCACATCTTTCGATCCTCTTCTGTTCCGGTTTTCCCACGGTCCCTGTTTCACTACCACATAATGCTGTGCTCCAATCGTACGATATCAGAAACTTCTTCCTCAAATTATGGCCTATGATTGACGGTAGTAGACTTCTCTCGGCCAGGAATGCCCTTTACGCCAGTGCTAGTGTGCTTTTGATATGATCCTAGCTCTGTCCGTCATTAGTTATTTTGCCACCTAGGTAGTAGAATTCCTTAACTTCATCTACTTCGTGACCATCAGTTCTGATGTTAAGGTTCTCGCTGTCCTCGTTTCTACTACTTCTCATTACTTTCGTTTTTTTTCGATTTACTATCGATCCATAATCTCCGCTCAGTAGACTGTTCATTCCATTTTCCATGCTCGTATACTTCCTCCTCCTGTGATTCTTGAACAGAGTATTCGTTATTACTACCTGAAATTTATTTCAGAACTTAATTAGTGTTTCTCCTCTCTCATTCCTTGTCTCAAGCCAATATTCTCCCGTAACCCTTCTTCTGCTCCTTCCCTTACAACTTCTTTCCAGTCCCCAATGCCTACTAGATATTCATCTCCCTGTACGTACTGTATTACCCTTTCAGTATCCTCATACAATATGTCTTATCTTCAACTTGCGACGACGTCCTCATGTATACCTGATCGTTATCGGTGATGGTTTGCTGTCGGCTCTGATAAGAACATCCCTATCACTGAACTGTTCACAGTAACACACTCTTTTCCCTACCTTCCTATTCACAACTAATCCTACTCGTGCTGTAGCATTTTGTGATGCTGTTGATATTACCCAAACTCATCTGATCAGTAACCCTTGTCGTCTTTCGATTTCACTTCACTGATCCATTCTATATCTAGCCTTAGCCCTAGCATTTCCCTTTTCAGATTTTCTAGCTTCCCTGCCACTTTGAAGTTTCTGCTTTCCACGCACCTGCTCGTAGAACGTTATTCTTGCGTTGGTTATTCAATCTTTTTCTCATGGTCTCCTCCCCATTGGCAGTCCCCTCCCGGAGATCTGAATGGGGCACAATTCTGGAATCTTTTGCCAATGAATGATACTTTTTCAATTATAGGCCAAATGTCCTGTGAATAAACGGATTCAGAAAACATCGTTCTTTTGAAACACAACTAGCTCGCTGTACTCGTGAGGTAATGAGTGCTATCGACAGGGGATGTGAAATTAATTCCATATATTTAGATTTCTAGAAGGCTTTTGACACTGTCCTGACGGATATGTTTGTCTTACTGTGGTTTCACCGCCAGACACCACACTTGCTAGGTGTTAGCCTTTAAATCGGCCGCGGTCCGTTAGTATACGTCGGACCCGCGTGTCGCCACTGTCAGTGATTGCAGACCGAGCGCCGCCACACGGCAGGTCTAGGGAGACTTCCTAGCACTCGCCCCAGTGGTACAGCCGACTTTGCTAGCGATGGTTCACTGACAAATTACGCTCTCATTTTCCGAGACGATAGTTAGCATAGCCTTCATGCTACGTCATTTGCTACGACCTAGCAAGGCGCCATTATCAATTGCTATTTATCTTGTGATGCATGTACCGTCAGACCGATGTTCACCAATTATGGATTAAAGTTAAGTATTCCAGAAGCTACGTACTATTTTTGCTACTATACAGACCTATTCCTGTTCCAGACCTCACGCCATCCTGCGTGAGCTTAAACGCGTGCCCTTCGGCCTCCCGTCATAGTGGCTTGGCTGTCTTGCCAAGTCACAACACTTACGTCCCACAATTTTTGTTGCCACTGATAACTGCCCTGCTCTCGTTCGTTAAGTGAAGACCGTTGGCCACTGCGTTGTCCGTGGTGAGAGGTAACGCCTGGAATTTGATTTCTTGGCACACTCTTGAAACTATGGATCTCGGAATATTGAATTTCCTAACGACTTGCGAAAAGAAATGCTCCATGCATATTGCTCCAACTACCGTTCTACGTTCAAAGTCTATTAATTTTCGTCGTTCAGCTCTAATCTCGCCGGAAACACTTTCACACGAATCACCTGACTACAAATAACAGCTCCGCCAATGCGCTGCCATTTTACACCTTGTGTACGAGATACTACCGCTGTCTTTTGACTTCCGTCACCTCAAGTGTATACACACTAGTTCGTAATAAAAGCTATAAGAATCAAGTCTTAATGAATTAACTGTTTTATAGCATGGTACGTAGACTGTATGCCTTTCTCCACCACACAAAAGTTCTTTAAGCTGAACAGTAATGCTCCATAACAGTAGTAAATTATGGTCAGTGAGAAACAGAAGGTGAGTGGTGTAGATGACGCCGCCACACGGTAAAGAACTCTGCGACTGTCTGCGTGAGCCATTCAGCTGCTCCTAAGTGGGCTGCGGTCCCGTCACGACAGGGACCGTGGACCGTGCCTCTTCTGACGTTGCTTTGGCAGGCAGAGGGGCCATTGGCGGCTATCCCAAGCCAACAGGCAGCAGATGCTCCCAGATGCTTCTCATACGAGTCTTACGTTGCTGCTCCGCTCAGCACTTCCTGTCGACGGGAGCCAAGTGCCGCTATTTCTAGCACTTCTGCCCATCTGGTTCCCACAGCTGGTGTAGCTCTAAGAGATTCATTGCTTGCTTTCATGCTAGCTAAACCAAGCAGTATAATTTAGTCTCGTGCACTAATTGGCTACCCACAGTGCCACAGAAATAAAAAGTTGGGAGCAAACGGTATCAGGGATACCATCGATGTTTTAATATGTAGAACGTTGCAAATAAACTAGCTGCTAAGTTATCTTGAAACAACGTCCTAAATTGTTTGTCGCGCCACCGGACGAACGAACTAGGAGAGTAACACTGTAGGAATTATTGATAACATTCAGACCTTCGGTAGTTCTAAAATATGGGGGAAGTGATAAATTATTATTCAGGTTAACGTCTAGAGCGTATGACACATGAGGTATACGATTACGAAGGAATATCATCAATAAACACCGAAAATGAATGAGTGAACCATCGCACAGTCTGCTTATCAGCTCATGCTTCCAAGTTGCTGGCAATAATAATCTAGAGAATAATGGAAAAGAAAACTGAATAAGTCTTAGAAGGTGACCAGTATCACTATAGTGGAAGTGGACGCAGCGGGGAGGGAGTTCTGAAATAACACTTGAAAACTGAGGCAAGGCTTTAAAAAAATTAAGACACCATCATACGATCCATTTACATAGGAAAAACAATCGGTATAGTAGGATAGTAGATGATGTTTGAAAAAAAAAATAGGAGTAAGTTACAGGGAAAGACGAGTAATATATTTAGGTGCAACAAACAAAAGGGAACAATGACAGTAGAAGAGAAAAGCTCCAACTAAATATGTCATAGGATACTGGTACAGTATCTCTCCATTATTGTTCAAACTATCAATGAAAAACTAATGAAGGATATTGAAGAAGGTTTGTATAAAAATTCGCTGAATGCACTCTGCGAAAATGAGAAAGACTTGTGTGGTCTGTTAAACGGGATGAACAGCTAAAGTGTGCAGACTGCGGATGGAGAATAAACCAAAGGAGAAGAAAGTAATGGGGAGAATCAGAAATGAGTTTAGTGATAAATGTAAAATAAGAATTTGGGGCAATGAAGTAGACGAAGTGAGGGTATTTTGCTATTTTGGAAGGAAAGTAACGCATGAAGAAAGCAGCAAACTAGGATAGGCGAAGGCGGAATTTCACATTGAATTAGGTGTACTACGTTCAAAAATGACCCTAAATTTGAGGAAAGAATTCCTGAGAAAGAACATATGAAGTATTGTATTGTATATAAGTGAATCGTCGAGTGTGGGACAACCAGGTACGTTGACATGAGTTCCTTCGATGAAATGATGAAACACGAAGTAGGTAACACTAATAAGAAGAAAATACAGGATAAAATGGCAAGTGTCTTGAGGGAGTAATTTCCACTGTATCTTGCTATTAGAGGGAGCATGAGAGAGTACAAATTATATGTAGAATAAATCCATCACATAATAGAGAAACTTTATTGAAAGTGTTAAGACATAAAGAGATTTACAAAGATAGGAAATCGTGTCGCATCATATCAGTAAGAAGACTTCAGACGATGTATTGTGCCAAAATTTATATTGTGTTAAATCTGCGTTACTAGTAGGTGTCACCTCGTCTTATTATCGAAATTTGGTATTATTAAAAGAAACGATGCCAGAATGAAATTTTTACTCTGCAGCGGAGTGTGTGCCGATATGAAACTTCCTGGCAGTTTAAAACTGTGTGCCCGACTGAGACTCCAACTCGGGACCTTTGCCTTTCGCGGGCAAGTGCTCTACCACTGAGCTACACAAGCACGACTCACGCCCCGTCCTCACTGCTTTAACTCCGCCAGTACCTTGGTAGAATACTTGCCCGCGAAAGGCAAAGGTCCCGGATTCGAGTCTCGGTCCGGCACACAGTTTTAATCTGCCAAGAAGTTTCAAAAGAAACGATGGTTCAATTAGTTGTTTGAAAAATGTTCTTATATGTATTTTGGAAAAATGTTTTAGACAATGTCGTCTGAAAATATCTAAGCAGCAGAATCCGGTAAAAGGCAGCCGAGTTTTCTATGCACGGACGACTACAGAGTTGCAGATTGCGGCAAAGATAACACCTACGCTGCAGCTAGCTACCACAGGAATTCAACGACAGTTGCAAAGGAAAACCAGCTATTGTTAAAAGGCAGAATTAGCGTGCTAGGTCTGCTCACAATGATTCTTTATTTGTCCCATGAGAAACTAGTTAGTCGTTGTTGGTTGGTAACCGCACTGACACGGCAGTTTTTGAGTCAAACGCTACAGTAAAAAAAAATGGCTCTGAGCACTATGGGACTTAACATCCGAGGTAATCAGTCCCCTCGACTTAGAACTACTTAAACCTAACTAACCTACGGACATCACACACATCATTGCCCGAGGCAGGATTCCAACCTGCGACCGTAGCAGCAGGGCAGTTCCGGACTGAAGCGCCTACAACCGCCCGATCACAGCAGCCGGCAAACGCTACAGTCTTTTAGGAAAATTCCGTGAGATTGTTATTGACTTGTTTGAAAGATATTTGCGCTGGTCTGTGATAAATCTGATCGCACTTTGAGGGGGTAAGAGCGTCAAGTGTTTGATTTGTGTGAGGACATAGAATTTTGTGAAAGCAGTAATGGCTGGTGGCTGATTTGGTTGAAGGGACCAAGTAGCGAGGTCATCGGTCCGTTCGGATTACGGAAGAACGGGAAAGGAAGTCGACGGTGCCCTTGCAAGGGAACCACCAATTCTGCTGAAGTGATTTAATGAAATCATGGAAAACCTACATTAGGACGGCCGGATGAGTGTTTGAACTTTCGTCTTCCAGAATGCGAGTGCAGTGTGCTAACCACTGCGCCACCTCGCTCGGTAGCAGTGATGGCTGCGGCGTATTGTAGTTTAGGACTGGTTATCTTATGCCAAAAGTGTTCTTGAACAAGTGTAGCTTGAAAGCCACTCGTGTGTAGGCGATCCGTATCTCGGTTAGATTAGAGATTTTCCACTTTGTTGTGGGGGAAAAGCGACATTATCAAGTCAAGCCTATTTTTGAATTTGAATGTGGAGAAAGTACGCAATAAGGAAATAGTGCTTCTGAGTTCTTGTATTAGTGGATGTGAAGGTGAAAGCAAGCACTATGGAAATACTGACTTTGAGATACTGTGTTAGAGCTTATTTTGCTACTTCAGCGTGAGCCTGGATGCGTTTTTGTAAATTTTTGGAAATCTGTACACAGATACGCAGGCTGTGTTATCTTTATAATTAGGAGAACGGACATCCTACTGTCCTATACTGATGTGACCAACTGCCTAATAACTTGTTTGTCCGTCTTTGTAACGAAATACATCACTGATTCTGCCTATCGGGAATTCGACAGTTCGTTGGTAGTCAGTGGAGGTATGTGAAATTAGATCACGTTATTCGCCTAAATAAAGGGCCGCTGATTTGCGTACGCGGTGATGGCTCCCGATAGCGACCCAGGTGGTTTCCATACGATTTACATCATGCGAATTTGGTCGCCTACACATCAACGTGATTTCACTATAAAGCTAATAAATACCACTGTAGCACGTTTCTGACTCCGAGACACCTACAGTTATACTGCTGAAAGATGACATCGGCGTCGGATGAGACACCCAGCATGAAGGGATGCAGCTGTCATCGTGTCTTCGATTACTATCACAGGTCCCGTGCAAGCGCAGAAGAATGTCTACCATAGCATAATACTACTCCGACCAACCTGCCTTTCACCTCGATGACGACGTTTAGGAGACGACCATCGACCTATTGTAGTAAAAATGTGGTTCACCTGAAGAGCCGACACGTTTCCGTTAACCGACGGTCGAATACCACGGTTCCATGCCCACTACAATCGTAATTGACGATGTTGTTTCGTCAACATGTGACCATGTAGAGGTGGTCTGCTGAGGAGCTCCATGTTCAAAAAGGTTCGATGAACGGAGTGCTCCGAAACACTTGTGCGTACACCAGTATTGTGCTCCTTCGGCAGAGATGTTACGGATCACCATCTAGACTACTTTACAAAACAGAATAGCCTCTGAACCCCAAGTTCTGGCAAGAGTCGTTGACATTCAACCATTTAGCGTCCAGTGGTAGTTTCACTATCCTTCTACCACTTTCCGTAGGTGCTCACGACTGTAGCACATGAACATTCTAACAGCTTTGCCGTTTTCAAGGTAAAAATACTCGGCCATTTGTCAAAGTAGCTTACGTCAATGAATGTCCCCATTTGCAACCCGTATCTTCGTCGGGGTGATCCTATGCTCTGCGTATGTTCCTCTTACATACTTTGGTTAACGCGTCACGTGGACGCAACGCCACCAGGCGGCATCTAACGTCGCGATGGGCAATGGTAATAATGTTTTCGGTTATCAGTGTATATGACTTAGTGAGAACCAATCTAAACTGGTACCAGATCTGCACGCTCGGTCTCGAATTTTGTAGGTTTTTCTATAAAACCACCGGCCGCGGTGATCAAGCGGTTCTAGGCGCGACTGCTACAGTCGCAGGTTTGAATCCGGCCTCGGGCATGTATGTGTGTGATTTCCTTAGGTTAGTTAGCTTTAAGGAGTTCTAAGTTCTGGGGGACTGATGACCTCAGATGTTAAGTCCCATAGTGCTCAGAGCCATTTGAACCATTTGAACCTATAAAACCCTAAACGACTAGAACCATTGTACACTACTGGTCATTAAAATTGCTACACCAAGAAGAAATGCAGATGATAAACGGGTATTCATTGGACAAATATTTTATACTAGAACTGACATGTGATTCCATTTTCACGCAATTTGAGTGCGTAGATCCTGAGAAATCAGCACCCAGAACAATCACCTCTGTCCGTAATAACGGCCTTGATACGCCTGGGCATTGAATCAAACAGAGCTGGGATGGCGTGTACAGGTACAGCTGCCCATGCAGCTTCAGCACGATACAACAGTTCATGAACAGTAGTGACTGGCGTATTGTGACGAGCCAGTTGCTCGGCCACCATTGACCAGACGTTTTCAATTGGTGAGGGACAATGTGCTGGCCAGGGCAGCAGTCTAACATTTTCTGTATCTAGAAAGGCGGTCGTGCTTTATCCTGCTGAATTGTAGGGTTTCGCAGGGATCGAATGAAGGGTAGAGCCACGGGTCGTAACACATCTGAAATGTAACGTCCACTGTTCAAAGTTCCGTCAGTGTGAACAAGAGGTGACCGAGACGTGTAGCCAATGGCACTCCATACCATCGCGCCGAGTGATATGCCAGTATGGCGATGACGAATACACGCTTCCGATGTACGTTCACCGCGATGTCGGCACACACGAATGCGACCATCATGATGCTGTAAACAGAACCTGGATTCATCTGACAAAATTAAGTTGTGCCATTCTTGCACTCAGGTTCGTCGTTGAGTACACCATCGGAGGCGCTCCTGTCTGAGATGCAGCGTCAAGGGTAACTGCAGCCATCGTCTCCGAGCTGATAGTCCATGTTCGTGCAGATGTTTGTTGTCTTGCAAGCGTGGTGTAGCAATTTTAATCACCAGTAGTGTAATTAAGGACACATTGAGTGTCTCTCCTGTCGTTAGAGTTCTATGTTTTAAATAATTTCAATAGTAGTGAGTCCGCGGAATGTACAACTGAGCGAAACTAAGGTATTGGTTTCTGATGTGCGACGTTGCTCTCCCCTTACGTGTCACTATGTAGTATCTAATCGTTTTGTTATGTCTACGAGGGTGGTCGTGTCTGTAGGGTGGCGCAGTACGGAGAGTACAAAAAATGTAATTTATATATGCATCACATATTCTATGTTGCAAATCGTTCGATCACGCGCAAAATCCACCGTACCTAATTTTGCTAATAAGCAGTCTATATGGAAATAATCATTTTATCACAAACGAGGGGATTAAAATCAGTGAACGAATTGATGCCAGAAGTTGTCGTAATGGTGTTTGACTTAAACCTCCTATTACCCCAATGATAATTCTTAAAATAATTTTGGTTCAAATAAACGTCCTCAGTTGAATACAGTATGATAGTACTATTATTGGGGCAATTTTTTGTCATGTTATTAATGTTGCAGTTATTTCAGCTTGAAGCACCTATAACTTCTGGAAATCAGAAATGGATAGGTGCTGTGTGTGTGTGTGTGTGTGTGTGTGTGTGTGTGTGTGTGTGTATGTATATAATGACAACGTTTTAAGGAAAGGGAAATTACCACTTGATGCAGGAATTAAATTATCAAACAATTTCTATTCAATCAGTCATCTATTTACAGTCAATCAAATAATGATTCAAGTAAGTCAGACATAGTTAAAGAAATCCATGTATCGTTTAAGTAATCTTTAAAAATCGACATTTTAGAAAAGGCATAGAATTTTAAATATCTTGGCTGCGATATAAGTTTTTATAATGACGTAGGAGAGTAGGAGGAGGATGGAGGCGAAGATTAGTGTTTAACGCCCCGTAAATAATGAGGTCATTAGAGATGGATTAGCAAAGGATGGGGAAGGAGATCACTCGTGCCCATTCAGAGGAATCATCCCGGTATTTACCTGAAACGATATAAGGACTCTAGTCAGGACGGCCGGACACGGGTTTGAACGGCGTCCTCCCTAATGTTAGTCCAGGGTGCTAACCACTGAGTCACCTCGGTCTTTATAACGACAAGGACATGGAGGAAAAAGCAAATATTGGGATGCCTGTGGGACTATTCAGATAACTTTTAAAAACAGTTGGGAAAGAAACGAAAATGAAACTTTAGAAGTTGTGGATTTGCTTACACTGTTTTATGGCAGTGAAGCCTGGGTGCCGACTCAAAAACAATTGAGTAAAATACAGTCGACAGAAACGAGATACTTGTGGAGTGTTAAAGGATGTACGGGGATGGATAGTATAGGAAATGAAGATATTAGCAGAAAATTAAATATAGGATAAGTACTCAATGAAATATTAAGTAATAGACAGAACTCGGCCGACCACTTACACAGAATGAAAAACACCAAACCTGCCAAGGCAGCGTTAGATCACAAGCCGAAGAGGAAAAGAGATCGAAGGCGACCCAGGACACACTGTAGACAACTGTGAAGCTTGAACGTGCAAGAATGCTTGATCCATGAACCGTAGAAGAATAAGAAGACGAAAACTTCAAAGTAATACCTTGAAACATAGTAGACATACTCGTACATATCGTAAAGGTACAGTTTGCCTGGACTTAACAGTTATTCACTGAAACACAAATTAAAAGCACAAACACAGCACTAAGGGAGCTCGATTATCACTAACTTTAATCAGTACGCATAACTTTCTGACATTGGGATTATTATCGCTGTTCGACCATTTCACTTTTCGACTTACATCATCTGGAGCGAGACTCTTTGTCTTGGATGCGATTATATATTAACAAGCGATTTTTATGCAAGTTTTGTGAATAATTGAAGCAAAAGATCTCTACGAATAATATTCTGATGATAGCATAACATGCAAATAAAAATGTATCTAAATAAGTAAAAGTTGAAAATGTGGATTAACAAAGTAGAATTACGAATTTATTCTTAAGACCTTCAAAAGCACACACAAATTTATCTGAGCAATCCACTGTCTATGACGCTTTGGAAAACGTGCACAAGCCTCGGCACAGAATTATAATCAGTACTGTTACTTTCGAGTCGTAACTGCTAACGTTAATTTTGCTACGAAAAACAGGGTAGCGTGGCTGTGGGGCGCCTGAGAGCGGTATGCATGTACGAAGGTCACTCCAAAATAAATGCACACTATCTTTTTTAAATCCATCTTTTATTCTACATGCTTGAAAGTTTTGCAGTGTGTAGATACATAATTTAGGAACAATATTTTCATTTCTCCACATAATTTCCATCCCTCTCAACAGCCTTACGCCATCTTGGAACCAGCGCCTGTATACCCGCAGGGTAAAATTCTGGACCAACCTGTTGGAGACACTTTTTGGCAGCGTGCACAAGGGAGTCATCATTTCAAACCTTGTTCCACGAAGAGAGTCTTTCAGTTTCCCAGAGAGATGATAGTCACATGGCGCCAGGTCAGGACTGTAAGGCGGGTGTTTCAGTATTGTCCATCCGAGTTTTGTGATCGCTTCCATGGTTTTTTGACTGACATGTGGCCGTGCATTGTCGTGCAACAGCAAAACATCCTGCTTTTGCCGATGTGGTCGAACACGACTCAATCGAGCTTGATGTTTTCTTCATTGTCGTCTTATATGCGTCTGTCAGCAGTCAGCAATTCGTTAACTCTCTGCACATTGGCTGGAGTGTGTGCAGTACGAGGCCTGCCGCTGCGAGGACAATCCTCAATATTGCCGTGCCCGCTTTCATCACGTAACCTGCTTGCCCACCGACTAACTGTACTGCGATCGACAGCAGCATCTCCATATACCTTTTTCAACTTCTTGTGGATATTTCCCACTGTCTCGTTTTCATAGCATAGGAATTCTGTGACAGCACGTTGCTTCTGACCAACGTGAAGTGTAACAGCCACCTTGAAGACATGCTGCGATGGCGCCACTCACGGGAACAGGTTGAACTAAGTTTGAAAACAAGCGGGAAGGACGTATCTACACGCTGTAAAACTTTCACACATGCAGAATGAAAACTGTATTTTTATAAAAATAGTGTGCATTACAGTGGTACTCTTCTCTGGATCTAATTTCCTCTACGAGTCCCATCTGTCACGGATCCTCTTCTGACGAGAACTATTCAAGTATTGGTCGAACGAGTGTTTAGTAAGTTACTTCATTTGGTGATAGAGTAAATGTCTTGAGGGTTCTTCCAATGAATCTCTGAATGGCGTCTGCCTTACCTGCTATTATTTTTATGTGCTCATTCCACGTCAAATCGCGCCTAGATACGTTATGGATGTAACTGCTTCCAATGATTGTTTTACAGTCGTTTATTCATTTATTAACATGCCTTTCTGCCTATTTACACGCAGTACGTTACTTTGTTTATCTGGAGAGTCAATTGACAATCCCTGCACCAAGGGTAGATACTATGTAGGTCTGGCAGCGTGTCCGTACGATTTTCTAGACTTGCGACGTCTCTGCATACAGCAGCATCATCCGCTAAAGAACCGCGTGGAACTTCCGGCGTTATCAGCTGGATTCATTTACATAGATGGTGAAAAGTAATGATCCAACAACACTACCTTGGGTTAGGCCCAAAGTTATTTTTTCGTCTGAACATTTCTCTCCATTAAGAATGACATGCTGTGATGTGTTTACCAGAAATTCTTCATTCCAGTCACCCATCATGATCAGTAGGCAGCAACGAGTAACTGTATTGAGCGCCTTCCGGAAGTCAAGGAACACGGCATCTACCGTATGGCCGATAGCTACTGATTTCTGGGTCACATGGACGGACAGAGCGAGCTGGGGTACAAACGAGCGTTGTTTTCGGAATCCATAGTTATATCCACAGAGAAAATTTTCGGTCTCCAGAAATGTCATATGCGATAGTGAATCCCACAGAGGAAATCTTCGTGCTCCAGAAATATATTACGTGAGCGAAAAACATGTTCCAAAACTCTACAACAAACCCCTATCAGTTCGACGATCCTTTTTGAAAAGGGGAATGACTCTTCGGTCATCCAGCGATGTACCGTATACTGCTGTTACAGAGGGAGCAAGTCGCAATCTCAGTTTAGAATCATATGGTATCCATCAGGTCCAGTAGCGTTTTCTCTGTGCAATTTTCTTCTCCTTCCTTTATTGACCTTTGCTCTGCGATAGTGACTTATTTCAGTGCCTATCGTCCTGACATACGTGTGAGGTTGTAAAGGAGGAACTATAATGTGATCGTCCCCAGTGATACAGTTTCGGAAAAAGACGTTTAGTATTTCTGTCTTCTGTGTGTTATCCTTCATATCAGTGTCATTAGGACAGACGGGTTCTATCAGTTTACTGATTTAATATAAGACTAAAACTTCTTTCAATTTTCTGTCAAGTCGATAGATACCAGTTTACTTTCGAATTGGTTGAACGGTTCCCACAAGACCCTCCTTACGCTAATTTTAATTTCATTCAATTTTAGTTTGTCTCTGAGGCTCTGGCTACGATTTGATTTCAAAGCAGCTTTAGATCATGACTGTCGAAGCACAACGGTTCTTGCCCATATCGCGCTACATCGGTGGGCTGTATCTATCTAATATTTGTGGTACAATACTGCGTATTTCCTGTTGTATGCTGAGCCGAAAATTTCCGGCCTGTTGATGACCAGATCCACCATGTTATTTTCTCAAGATGGTTCTCTGACTGGCTGCAGTAGATAATTTTCGGATGAGGCAGTTAGAACGATTTCACGTGATTCCCTGTCTCTGTTAACCGCATCAATCACTCGAGGCTCCCATCCTGTTACTGGTCAGATGAGATCTAAACCTAATACTGTAACATGATAAGGATATTTACAAAAACGTTTCTCCAAGTTCCTCGTCAAATGTTGCACTACTGCTGCTTCAGAGGCAGGGGGGTCCATAAAAGCATCCGTTTTCTATATTTGCTCCATATTGAGCACATTAAAAAATTGTTTTGCTTTCGGAAGCTGTATTTATCCCTCAAAATATTATCCTATTTTTTGCCCCTATAAAGACATCTCTACCACCGGCGTTGAACCAATCTTTGTGATATACATTTCCATCGGAATTAAGTGTTTAATAACTATTAACATTTAGTTTCAGCGATTTTTCTGTCCGTATTACTATGCGGGCATTGTTACTGTTTATAAGCGAAGTTCTAGAACGTTCTTGTAGTTAAGTAATACTACAGTAACTATTTCGTTCTCTCATCTGCCATGACAAATGCTCTTCTCCTTAATTTCCTCTCTGTAATGAGATCTCATTGCGCCTGCGGAGATAACTCGACAGTCTGGTGGGACTAAAGGCCGTGGGAGACGCCCTTCTGTCGGAGTCCCAGATGTCCCATGCCGGGCACTTACTCCCTCTTCTTCTGAGAGGACTGCCGAATGACCGCCGGCTGCAGAGAGCCTTCATTCATCAAGAGGTCTGCTTACGTCTCCTGCAGAGCACTCCCAGGGTCCAGTTAATAACTTTAAACAACAACTGCCGAGTGGACCCGATTGACCTTGGGAACCAACGGCAGGGGTTGTCCGCCTTCACTAAGTTCACAGACTACACTTCTGTGATTTCATAATGTTGGTTCGTATTGTTGATTTCGATTCCGCAAAACTATTGCGAGTTATGGACAGATCTGAAGTGACAAAGTGTGCCCTTGTGTCCTAAGCTGTTGCCTTACCACTTACTTAGCGTGAATTACAAACAGTAATTTCGTCACTACGTGACCTAATCGGGTAAGTGAATGTCTTAATCAGCTTCATTAGTAACAGCGAGGTTAGGTTCACTTTTTTTCTGTGCGGCGTGCTTCCCGCAGAGAATATCGATCTGCTCGAGTAATCATTACCACAAGAAACGTGAGTGCGTGTTCTGAGTAACGAGAAGGAAACTCATCGAATCGACGCTCATGGTTCATTAATTATCTGCTTTTCGCAACGGTTAGCACGACTGTTATTTCCAAGAGATGTCACCGCACCAAGTGTATATACACATCCATATAACACTTACACTGTGTAATGTTTCAATTATAGCTTATTGTAATTACAGTTAATGCGTAATGTCGCAAGTACCTAAGCACACGAGACAGAATATTAGTCAACCATTAAAAAGAGAAGAAGGAGATCTTAACTCTGCAGCAGAGTGTGCCCTGATTTGAATCTTCCTGGCAGATGAAAACTGCATGCTGGACGGGGACTCTAACCTAGGACCTTCGTTTTATGCAGCCGAATAGTCTTCGTAATTTTGTTTATTTATAACAGTTTATTCAAAATTCAGTAGTACTACTTGTTTTAAATGGTGTTATTTACAGAGTCGCACAAGATGTTTCAAAATCTTAAAGATTTGCCATCTGGTCAGTTGTGTGTAAGTGATTAACCTTTACACGTAAATGCGTAAGTAAAATATATAACAGATTATTTTACCAAAATTACTATTAAAACTGAATTTTTGTATACGTTTCTATAAAATGATGTCAGTGTACGATATATCAAACTGACGAAGAAAGCATCAAGTTCACTGCTGCCAGTTATGATTTATTCGTATCCACAAAGGCTTAAAGCTCTTATATGTGTTAAAATTACTTGTGTGTGCTATGTTACGACTTTGTCGGTAACGCACTGCCTAGTGGAGAAAAAAAAATACCATTTCAGAACACGCCTTTGTGTAGTCTTTGAGTAAAAACTGAACGTAAGTTCAAATGGCTCTGAGCACTATTGGACTTAAATTCTACATCTACATCTATACTCCGCGAGCCACCTTACGGTGTGTGGCGGAGGGTACTTATTGTACCACTATCTGATCCCCCCTTCCCTGTTCCATTCACGAATTGTGCGTGGGAAGAACGACTGCTTGTAAGTCTCCGTATTTGCTCTAATTTCTCGGATCTTTTCGTTGTGATCATTACGCGAGATATATGTGGGCGGTAGTAATATGTTGCCCATCTCTTCCCGGAATGTGCTCTCTCGTAATTTCGATAATAAACCTCTCCGTATTGCGTAACGCCTTTCTTGAAGTGTCCGCCACTGGAGCTTGTTCAGCATCTCCGTAACGCTCTCGCGCTGACTAAATGTCCCCATGACGAATCGCGCTGCTTTTCGCTGGATCATGTCTATCTCTTCTATTAATCCAACCTGGTAAGGGTCCCATACTGATGAGCAATACTCAAGAATCGGACGAACAAGCGTTTTGTAAGCTACTTCTTTCGTCGATGAGTCACATTTTCTTAGAATTCTTCCTATGAATCTCAACCTGGCGCCTGCTTTTCCCACTATTTGTTTTATGTGATCATTCCACTTCAGATCGCTCCGGATAGTAACTCCTAAGTATTTTACGGTCGTTACCGCTTCCAATGATTTACCACCTATGGCATAATCGTACTGGAATGGATTTCTGCCCCTATGTATGCGCATTATATTACATTTATCTACGTTTAGGGAAAGCTGCCAGCTGTCGCACCATGCATTAATCCTCTGCAGGTCCTCCTGGAGTACGTACGAGTCTTCTGATGTTGCTACTTTCTTGTAGACAACCGTGTCATCTGCAAATAGCCTCACGGAGCTACCGATGTTGTCAACTAAGTCATTTATGTATATTGTAAACAATAAAGGTCCTATCACGCTTCCCTGCGGTACTCCCGAAATTACCTCTACATCTGCAGATTTTGAACCGTTAAGAATGACATGTTGTGTTCTTTCTTCTAGGAAATCCTGAATCCAATCACAAACCTGGTCCGATATTCCGTAAGCTCGTATTTTTTTCACTAAACGTAAGTGCGGAACCGTATCAAATGCCTTCCTGAAGTCCAGGAATACGGCATCAATCTGCTCGCCAGTGTCTACGGCACTGTGAATTTCTTGGGCAAATAGGGCGAGCTGAGTTTCACATGATCTCTGTTTGCGGAATCCATGTTGGTTATGATGAAGGAGATTTGTATTATCTAAGAACGTCATAATACGAGAACACAAAACATGTTCCATTATTCTACAACAGATTGACGTAAGCGAAATAGGCCTATAATTATTCGCATCTGATTTATGACCCTTCTTGAAAATGGGAACGACCTGCGCTTTCTTCCAGTCGCTAGGTACTTTACGTTCTTCCAGCGATCTACGATAAATTGCTGATAGAAAGGGGGCAAGTTCTTTAGCATAATCACTGTAGAATCTTAAGGGTATCTCGTCTGGTCCGGATGCTTTTCCGCTACTAAGTGATAGCAGTTGTTTTTCAATTCCGATATCGTTTATTTCAATATTTTCCATTTTGGCGTCCGTGCGACGGCTGAAGTCAGGGACCGTGTTACGATTTTCCGCAGTGAAACAGTTTCGGAACACTGAATTCAGTATTTCTGCCTTTCTTCGGTCGTCCTCTGTTTCGGTGCCATCGTGGTCAAAGAGTGACTGAATAGGGGATTTAGATCCGCTTACCGATTTTACATATGACCAAAACTTTTTAGGGTTCTTGTTTAGATTGTTTGCCAATGTTTTATGTTCGAATTCGTTGAATGCTTCTCTCATTGCTCTCTTTACGCTCTTTTTCGCTTCGTTCAGCTTTTCCTTATCAGCTATGATTCGACTACTCTTAAACCTATGATGAAGCTTTCTTTGTTTCCGTAGTACCTTTCGTACATGATTGTTATACCACGGTGGATCTTTCCCCTCGCTTTGGACCTTAGTCGGTACGAACTTATCTAAGGCGTACTGGACGATGTTTCTGAATTTTTTCCATTTTTGTTCCACATCCTCTTCCTCAGAAATGAACGTTTGATGGTGGTCACTCAGATATTCTGCGATTTGTGCCCTATCACTCTTGTTAAGCAAATATATTTTCCTTCCTTTCTTGGCATTTCTTATTACACTTGTAGTCATTGATGCAACCACTGACTTATGATCACTGATACCCTCTTCTACATTCACGGAGTCGAAAAGTTCCGGTCTATTTGTTGCTATGAGGTCTAAAACGTTAGCTTCACGAGTTGGTTCTCTAACTATCTGCTCGAAGTAATTCTCGGACAAGGCAGTCAGGATAATGTCACAAGAGTCTCTGTCCCTGGCTCCAGTTCTGATTGTGTGACTATCCCATTCTATACCTGGTAGATTGAAGTCTCCCCCTATTACAATAGTATGATCACGAAACTTCTTCACGACGTTCTGCAGGTTCTCTCTGAGGCGCTCAACTACTACGGTTGCTGATGCAGGTGGTCTATAGAAGCATCCGACTATCATATCTGACCCACCTTTGATACTTTACTTAACCCAGATTATTTCACATTCGCATTCGCTAATAACTTCACTGGATGTTATTGAATTCTTTACTGCTATAAATACTCCTCCACCATTGGCGTTTATCCTATCCTTGCGGTATATATTCCATTCTGTGTCTAGGATTTCGTTACTGTTCACTTCCGGTTTTAACCAACTTTCCGTTCCTAATACTATATGCGTACTATTTCCTTCAATAAGAGATACTAATTCAGGAACCTTGCCCTGGATACTCCTGCAGTTTACCAATATTACGTTGACTTTTCCTGTTTTTGGTCTCTGAGGACGGACGTTGTTTATCAACGATGATAATGTCCTGTCTGGTAAGCCGTCAGGTATTTTATCGTTTCGCCCAAGGGGGGGTCCCTCTAACCTAAAAAACCCCCGTGTGCACGCCACACGTACTCTGCTACCCTAGTAGCTGCTTCCGATGTGTAGTGCACGCCTGACCTGTCTAGGGGGGCCCTACAGTTCTCCACCCAATAACGGAGGTCGATGAATTTGCAACCATTATAGTCGCAGAGTCGTCTGAGCCTCTGGTTTAGACCCTCCACACGGCTCCAAACCAGAGGACCGCGATCGACTCTGGGCACTATGCTGCAGATATTAAGCTCAGCTTGCCTTCCGCGTGCGATGCTGGTTGTCTTCACCAAATCAGCCAGCCGCCGGAAGGAACCAAGGATGGCCTCAGAACCCAAGCGGCAGGCGTCATTCGTTCCGACATGTGCTACTATCTGCAGCCGGTCACACCCAGTGCGTTCAATAGCTGCCGGAAGGGCCTCCTCCACATTACGGACGAGACCCCCCGGCAAGCACACCGAGTGCACACTGGCATTCTTCCCCGACCTACCCGCTATTTTCCTAAGGGGCTCCATAACCCGCCTAACGTTGGAGCTCCCTATAACTAATAGGCCCGCCCTCTGTGACTGTCGGGACCTTGCCGGAGAATCGGCCACTGGCCCAACAGGCGAGGCATCCTGTGGTGGCTCGGAAACGATGTCATCACCACTAGGAAGCACCCCGTACCTGTTGGAAAGGGGTAAGGCAGCTGCCACGCGGCCAGATCCCACCTTCGCCTTTCGGCCAGGCACGCGCGAGCCCACCACTGTCCGCCATTCACCCTGGAGTGATGGCTGACCGTTAAGATGCTCACTGCCGGAAGACGCAGCGACATCAGGGGTTCCATGCGATTCCAAGGCCACCGAAGTAGGCATAGGTCTCACCACAGTTGCCCCAACGCCACTACGAGCCGACGCCTGCGCCTCGAGCTCGATGAGCCTAACAGACAAAGCCTCCACCTGCCCCCGAAGAGTGGCCAATTCTCCTTGCGTCCGCTCACAACAACCACAGTCCCTAGACATGACTATGTTTACCCTACAAGCGAACGGTGTACTCGCCTTATTAGCAGCAGGAAATCGAAGTGCTCTCTCACTGACGGTCTAACCGACACTGAGCTGTTCTAACCAAACAAACAAAAGCCTGTACGATACGAGGGTCAGTAGCAACGGCGATACTGTACACTACACTGTTATTAAAATAAAAGGTTGTGTCTAGTAGGCACTCAAACACGCAAGAAATTACAAAAATAAAATAGTAACTACACAGATAACTGAAAATAAGTTGTACCTGTTTGAAGCTCGCAAAAATGTGTAACAAGCGAACGGTGTACTCGCCTTATTAGCAGCAGGAAATCGAAGTGCTCTCTCACTGACGGTCTAACCGACACTGAGCTGTTCTAACCAAACAAACAAAAGCCTGTACGATACGAGGGTCAGTAGCAACGGCGATACTGTACACTACACTGTTATTAAAATAAAAGGTTGTGTCTAGTAGGCACTCAAACACGCAAGAAATTACAAAAATAAAATAGTAACTACCCAGATAACTGAAAATAAGTTGTACCTGTTTGAAGCTCGCAAAAATGTGTAACAAGCGAACGGTGTACTCGCCTTATTAGCAGCAGGAAATTGAAGTGCTCTCTCACTGACGGTCTAACCGACACTGAGCTGTTCTAACCAAACAAACAAAAGCCTGTACGATACGAGGGTCAGTAGCAACGGCGATACTGTACACTACACTGTTATTAAAATAAAAGGTTGTGTCTAGTAGGCACTCAAACACGCAAGAAATTACAAAAATAAAATAGTAACTACCCAGATAACTGAAAATAAGTTGTACCTGTTTGAAGCTCGCAAAAATGTGTAACAAGCGAACGGTGTACTCGCCTTATTAGCAGCAGGAAATCGAAGTGCTCTCTCACTGACGGTCTAACCGACACTGAGCTGTTCTAACCAAACAAACAAAAGCCTGTACGATACGAGGGTCAGTAGCAACGGCGATACTGTACACTACACTGTTATTAAAATAAAAGGTTGTGTCTAGTAGGCACTCAAACACGCAAGAAATTACAAAAATAAAATAGTAACTACCCAGATAACTGAAAATAAGTTGTACCTGTTTGAAGCTCGCAAAAATGTGTAACAAGCGAACGGTGTACTCGCCTTATTAGCAGCAGGAAATCGAAGTGCTCTCTCACTGACGGTCTAACCGACACTGGTTATCAGCCCCCTAGAACTTAGAATTACTTAAACCTAACTAACCTAAGGACATCACATACACCCACGTCCGAGGCAGGATTCGAACCTGCGTCCGTAGCGGACGCGCGGTTCCAGACTGTAGCGCCTAGAACCGCTCGGCCACCCCGCCCGGCTCTGGACGTAAGTGTGGAAATGAAACAACTAATACACAATACCTCCAGTAATCACCGGCACCTTTCTCTTCCGTAGTGCATCACATATAAACTGTTACATTTTGTAAATAGAGAGGTGTCTAGAAACCATTAGATGCAAAGAAAATGTAGCAAAAAAAGGAAGCACCATTTCAAAGCACAAAGAACTCACAACAAAACTAAATTTTTATTTCAGAATAAGCTTTAGGGTTGCGGAAATATATGGTTGAGTTGATGAATATATATGTTACAGTAAATGTTTCAGGAAGTGCACAAATCCTTTTCTGTCAAGGCTGTATAGCTTAACTTCTTTCTCATTTATGAAATGTCATGACGTTATGAAAACATTAAATGCAGTAATTATGTTACAAACTGTGGAAATTATACGCTGGGATTCATGGATACATGATGGAGTCAGGGAACAAGAGCAAAACATTGGTTGTACCAGAGTTGTGGGTTGCTAGGATTGTATGTAACAGGAATGAGCGATAGTTACCTTCGAGAATGGACAGTGTGAGTTGATGTTAGTCAAGAATCCATTTAAGGGGACAACAGTGTTATTATCAAAACATCACTAAGTTTGAACGAGATCGTTTAATAGGGCTCCTAGTAGCTGGATGTTCCTTCTGCGACATTGCAGAAAGACTTCACAGGAATGTGACCATTCTACATGATTGCCGGCAGCGATGGTCACGAGAATCTACTGTTGTAAGAAGACCGGGCTTCAGAAGCGTACATGGCATTACAGAGTGGGAAGACCGTCGTATTCCACGTGTGGCTGTGTCACGTTAAACTGCATCTGCAGCACCAGTTTGAGCAGCATTTGGCCCTATAGTGACACAACGAGCTGCTACAAATTGGTTACTTCAACGATAGCTTCGAGCCAAACGCCCTGTGGGGCGCATTCCATTGACCCTAAACCATCGTCATTTGCAAAGTCTGTGGTGTCAAGCGAGGGCACTTGGAGGGAAGGGTGGAAGACTGTAGTGTTTTCTGATGAAAAGTGGTTCTGTCTCGGCGCCTGTGACGGTCCTGTGTTAGTTACGAGGAGGATAGTCAAGGGCCTCCAACCAAGCTGTCTGCGTTCCAGACGCACAGGACTTACAGCTGGGGTTATGGGCTGCGGTGCGATTTCGTATGACAAGAGGAACACATCCGTGGTTATCCCACACACCCTGACCTCACATTTGTACAACAGTCTGGTGACTCGATCTATTGCCTGCCATTCATGAGCAGCATTCCAGTGGATGTTTTCCAACAAAATAGCGTTCGCCCAGATACTGCTGATGTAGCCCAACCTGCCCTTCAAAGTGTCGACATGTTGTCTTGGCCTGCTCGATCACCAGATCTGTCTCCAGTTGAGCAGCCACGCGGGGTAGCTGTCCGGTCCGAGGCGCCTTGTCACGGTCCGTGCGGCTCCTCCCGTTGGATGGTCGAGTTCTCCATCGGGCATGGTTGTGTGTGTTGTCCATAGCGTAAGTTAGTTTAAGTTAGCTTAAGTAGTGTGTAGCTTAGGGGCCGATGACCTCAGCAGTTTGGTCCCAGACTATACCACAAATTTTTCCTATTTTTTTTTCCAATTGAGCACATATTTCAAATCATTGATGGACAACTCCAGCACCATCCTTGCATTGACCGACCAAGTGCTACATGCATGGCACTTCATTCCAAAACTGACATGCGGCACCTCCACAGTAAAATGCATGCGCGTTTGGATGCTTGCTTTAAACATTTTGGCTGTTACAGAGTTATTAATGTACCAGCATTTCACATTTACAGCGGCTTATCACTCGCCTATATTAACCTGTGGTTTTGCATTGTTAATTACTTCAATATGTTCACGGATTTTCCTCACTCTGCATTAATTATTTTTTTGTGTTGCGATTTTTTGCCATCACTGTAATATGCAGATAAATATGCTATTCATAATATAAACTGAAATACGGTCTCAAGCTGACACAGGGTGCATCTGTATACTTGCTACTCCATTTTTCATTTCGGAAGTACCATTGCAAATTGAATAATGTAGGCTGCTATTAAAATCAGAGGTATGCAACTGTAAATGTTTTCTTTGATGTTTGTATTTTTTGTAAACTTTCAAAGATGTCTAGTTTTTTGCCTAGGTTAGATATGTAGGACGCTGATACTTGTTTTAGCACGGTGTTTTGTTTCATGGAAGTGGGTGTCTACTACAATGTGTAGTATTTATTGTTTTTTTAAAGCTGCCACATGTTCTTTGAATCTAACGTCAAATGTTCTGCCTGTCTGACCTATGTTGAAAGTGTCACAGTCCTAACATTCAATTTTGCACACACCCATATGGTACAGCAGATTACTCGTGCTGCTGTTAGGAGGTAACTTCTGTCCAATACTGTTATAGGTGGAGAAAGATAAGTTTATGTCTTTTCATGTGAGGACGTTGGCAGTCTGACATGAACTACTAGCCGGAAATGGGATTGTATCGAAACTCTAATTTTCTGTTTGTTTTTGTGTTGTGATTATTTTGCCATTACTGGGTGTATTACGGGGTCTGCTATCGAGCTGTTATAGCCACTTGCAATGGGGATTTGTTTTACTCTTTTAATTTCTTGTTTATATTTATCTTCAGAGAGTGGTAGTAGGCTTGCTCTGTTGACTTTACACCGGACTGTTGGCATTTTGTTAACGGTGTGATGACAAGAGGAGCTTTGGATGCTAGTATGTGTTGTAGTAGGTTTCTGACAAATGTCAGATTGGTGGCTGTTATTCATTATTCTAAGGGTAAGATCTAGAAAGGGTGTGCTGATATCTACTTCGTACTCAACTGTGAATGCTATATTTTCATTAGAGTTGTTAATCCGGTGGTTTAATTCATTGATATCATCTTTTATGTCATTGATAGAAATCATGGTATCATCAACTTACTTGTAGAATTTTCCGTTGAACACCAAGTATGACAGCACAAAATGTTTAAACCGTACCATGAGAATGATTGATAAATACCAATTTGAAATGTATCAGAAACCCATCACAACACACATGGTAATCTATCTTGTTCATGTGCCTCCGTCTATGCACAACTATTACAATCTATGTCCATTTAAACCACCTAACTATAGTCGAGCTTTGGCATATACCTGCATTTTTCAGCACCTTCCCCCCCCCCCCCCCCCACCACCACTTTCTACCTCTCTACCCTACATACAACCGCATTTTCACTCTGTTATCAAATCGACTATATGGTTTGGGATATCTTGTATCAACCTATCCCTTATTTGGCCGCGTTGTGCCACAAATTGCTTTTCTCTTCAGTTTCTTTTAGTATCTTCTTACTAGTTGTCCGACCTACATGTTTAACCTTCAGCAATTTTCTATAGCGCCACATTTCAAAAGCCAATATATTCTTTTTTGAAATTTGTATTGGCCTTTTCCACCACTTAAAATTGTATAAGATAATAAATTATTTTTTCTTTTCCTGAAAGGGTTTTATGTGTGTATTTTACAGCCTCTTGACTCCCGCCAGTGTTACTTATTTTGCTCATACTTGAAACTAGCACTTATCTAGTACTTTTAGTATTCCATTTCGTAATATAACTTCCTTATTTTGCTCCCTTCAGTTTTCTTGTATATTTTATAACATGTTCACATAACGCTACGCATTCCATTCAACTAATCTTGTTATTTAGCTGTGTCTGATGGATCGGTGGTCTTCCGTAAAACCTTAATGTTTTCATTTAGTCTCCCTCGATTTCAATCCCCTTTTCTCAAATGTGTTGTCTTTGGTTTCCTTTACTACTTTCGCGATGTACGAGCTGAATGAAATGCTTTCACATGGTTCAAATGGCTCTGAGCACTATGGGACTTAACATCTGAGGCCATCAGTCCCCTAGAACTTAGAACTAGTTAAACCAAAGTAACCTAAGGAGATCACACACATCCATGCCCGAGGCAGGATTCGAACCTGCGACCGTAGCAGTCGCGAGGTTCCGAATTGAAGCGCCTAGAACCGCTCGACCACCGCGGCCGGTGAATGAAATGGGGACAGGGTACAAACATATTCCGCTATTTCTCAGTTGACTAGTAGATGTTGTGTGTTTCAACTCTTTAAAGCACTGTTTCCTTTTTGTATATGTGGGAGATAATCTTCCACTTTTTTTTTTTTTTTTGCTCCCTGTCAGCTTCAGTGGTCCTAACGGTTTCTCCGGTCAACAGTCCTCTCAAAATTTTTGATGCAGTATTTAGACAATAACAAAATTATACGTTTTAGTCCCTAGCCGCATCTTTATTTGGTCATTGATACAAAGCATGATGATCGGGCCACAGCCGTCGAACTTAATTACCGAAGTATATGTTCATATACTCAACATTACGTACCAGCTAGGATCAGCGAGGTTGATCACTGTGTGGAATGGGATGACTTGATGACAGTACTTGGTGCCAAAACCGGTACCTGTAGCCATTTGACAAAATAGGGGTAAGACTATAGAATGAAACAAGTAAATTTTTGCTGGTTATTGTCACAGCTGTTCCAGTCGTCAACTATATCGAGAATATGTTCCTCAGAAAGAGCACAAACGTGCTTATACTGAGGCGACAAAAGTCATGGGATACCTCCTAATATCGTGATGGGCCTCCTTTTGCGCGGCGTAGTGCAGCAGCTAGATGTGGCATGGACTCAGCAAGTGGTAGGAAGTCCCCTGCAGAAATACTGAGGCAACATGCCTCTACAGCCGCACGCAACTGCGAAGGTGTTACCAGTGCAGGAAGTTGTGCACGAACTGACTTCTCGATTATGGCCCGTAAATGTTAGATGGATCTGATTTCGGGTGACCTAGGTGGCAAAATCATTCGCTCGAGTTGTCCAGAATGATCTACAAAACAATCGTGAGCAATTGTGTCCCGGCGACGTGACATGGTTGCTTGGCAAAATGAAATCCACGAACAGCTGCAAATGGTCTCCAGGTAGCCGAATGTAGCAATGTGATCGGTTCACTTGCACCAGAGGATGTAAATACAACCCAGGTCACTATGGAGCCACTACCAGCTTGCACAGTGCCTTATTGACTACGTGCGTCCACGGCTTCGTGAGGACTGCACCACATTCGATACCTAAGATCAGCTATTACCTACTGAAATCGTGACTCAGCTGACCAGGCCACGGTTTCCCAGTCGTCCAGATATGTTGCCGAGCTCAGGGGGGGATTGGGGGGGGGGGGGGGGAGGGAGGGCGCTGCAGGCTATATCGTATTCTTAGTAAAGGCATTGACGTCGGTCGCCTGCTCCCATAGCCCATTAACGACACATTTCGGCGCACTGCCTTGACGGAAGCGTTCGTCGTATGTCCCACATTGAATTCTCTGTTTATTTCACACAGTGTTGTTTGTCTGTTAGTACTCACTGCTCTACGGAAACGCCGCTGCTCTCGGTCGCTCAGTGTAGCTTGTCACCTGAAATCTGGAACTCTCGGCTCACCCTGGATCTCGGAATATCTTTTCTCTAAAAGATTTCCAAAATGGAATGTCCCATGCGTTTAGCTGCAACTACAATTTCGCGTGAATAATTCCAGTCGTGCGGCCATAGTCACGTCGATAGCTTTTCACATTGCAGTTAGTTGAAGCCACAGTGATTGAAAACCACCGAGTGACACTGAACGACATTGCAGCATGTTTACAGATTAGTCATGGCTCAGCACACCACATTGTGCATGATGTGCTCCAGTTTCACAAAGTGTCTGCAAGATGGGTGCCACGACAGCTGACTCCTGACATGAGAGAACGACGTGTTGATGCTTGTGAAGAACTTCTTCGGCGCTTTGAACGAGAAGGTTATGGCTTCCTTGCAAGAATCGTTACTGAGGATGAAACCTGGGTTCACTTCCACCAACCGGAAACGAAGAGAGCAAAACCAAAGAAGTTTCGAACAGAACCATCAGCAGGGAAGGTTACGCTGACTCTCTTTTGGGACGAGAGAGGTGTCATTTTGGAGCATTACATGCCTAGAGGGACCACTGCCACCCTTGCATCATACGCAGATCTCCTACAAAATTAACTTCGGCCTGCAATCAAATCAAAGCGACGTGGATTGCTGTCAGCTGGTGTCCATTTGCGACATGGCAATTCAAGGCCCCACACTGCCCGTACAACCGTTGCAACAATCACAGACCTGCATTTTGAGTGTCTTCCTCATCCACCATATTCCCGAGACCTTCACCCAAGGGATTTCCATATGTTTGAACCACTCAAAGACGCAATGGGAGGAAAGAAGTTCAGTTCTGATGAAGAGGTACGCCACGCAGTGCATGAGTGGTTGCGCGGACTACCAAAATAATTTTTTTCTAAACGAATTGATGCACTTTGTAAGCGCTGGAGAAATTGCATTGCGCGTGGGGGAGATTATGTTAAACAGTGATACAGCTTTGTACCACTTATGCACAATAAATATTTAAAAAAATATTTAAGGTTTTCATTTGACTCACCCCCGTACTTTGCGTACGCGATACTACCGCCGTCTGTACATGTGCACATCGCTATCCCGTGACTTTTGTCTCGTCAGTGTATTTCACAGTTTGTGGTGGCAACGACAGCTGTGTGGCCGGTCAGAAGCAGTGGGGGTTTGCAGCTGGTGCTGGCATCCGGGGGGGGGGGGGGGCGAGGTGGGCGTGGCCAGCCGCGATTACGGCGTGGCACAAATTCCGCGCGTTTCCCGGCGTGTCGCGCGGGCAGCCTATTCAGCCGGCGCGGCAATTACAGCGTCCGGTGACGAGCGATAAATCAGAAACGGCCGCCGCCGCGCGCGCATGCGCCGCCGCTCCGTAGCTCCGCGGAACCGGGCGCCGTCTGCGCGCCTAATGACCTTATTACGCGCACAACCCCACAGGACAATGGCGCTATTGGCGACGGATCCGATGCATTATTCATGAGCTCCCAACTCACCGTGCTGTCACCAGCGTCGCGCGGAACCCGAATCGGAGCACAGCGCCGGCGACGCCAAAGTGCAGCGCTGCGAGATGCACCAGGCTCCGATGCAGGATGACGTCGGGGCGTGACCGAAAACGTGTCTTCTGCAAAGCAAAGTAACAGCTCTTAGTGCCACTATATATCACATTGTATTTGGCTTGGATACTTACGGAATTGCAATTCTGTCAGAGACAGCAAAGGACTTGGAAGAGCAGTTGAACGGAATGGACAGTGTCTTGAAAGGAGGATATAAGATGAACATCAACAAAAGTAAAACGAGGATAATGGAATGTAGTCGAATTAAGTCGGGTGATGTTGAGGGTATTAGATTAGGAAATGAGACACTTAAAGTAGTAAACGAGTTTTGCTATTTGTGGGGCAAAATAACTGATGATGGTCGAAGTAGGGAGGATATAAAATGTAGACTGGAAATGGCAAGGAAAGCGTTTCTGAAGAAGAGAAATATGTTAACATCGAGTGAAACGTCCCCTTAGAAAAATTAATGAATGACTGTGCTGGTAAAACCCCTTACGTTATTTGATTTTCACACGGCTGAGCAAAACTGAACTTACTCAGACACTTCTCTCATAACTTATTCTGATCATCAATAAACTGACACACAATATCTTTAGCGCAACGCAATCTTTCAAAAATCCCTACAAAAGAATGGCCCTGACTAACAATAACCTATACCTTTCATGAATCACTTATCTCACAAAAATCTTTATTACTTGAACTACTGCAATACAGCGAGCGCCAGTACTGCCAGCGAAATAAAAGATTCTAACTACTGAAGGCACTAACTATTGATAGGCACAGTTATCAAATGAAAGATTTTGATAGAGAACAAACAATGTATTTACCTTAAAAGTGTTCAAATGTCATAATATATATATCAGTTCATGCCATCCAGTCTTACAAATTTTCTGTCTCTGATGGACACACGTCCACATCATCCGCTCTCAAAACTCCGCCATCTCTCTACCCACATCCACCACTGCTGGCGGCTCACCTCCAACTGCTCAACGCTGCGCGCTGTTAACATCCAACTGCCCAACACTACAATAGCAAATTCCAATAATGCAAACCAGCCACAGACTGCATACAGCACAGTCAGTGATTTTCATATAGAGCGCTACATGGCGTTACCAACATAAAAACCTAAACAGCCTACTTACACGACTATAGATTTAAGTGTCAGGAAGTCGTTTCTGAAAGTATTTGTATGGAGTGTAACCAAGTATGGAAGTGAAACATGGAAGATAAATAGTTTGGACGAGAAGAGAATAGAAGCTTTCGAAACGTGGTGCTACAGAAGAATGCTGAAGATTAGATGGGTAGATCACATAACTATTGAGGAGGTATTGAATACGATTGGGGAGAAGAGACGTTTGTGGCACAATTTGACTAGAAGAAGGGATCGGTTGGTAGGACATGTTCCGAGGCATCAAGGGATCACCAATTTAGGATTGGAGGGCAGCGTGGAGGGCAAAAATCGTAAAGGGAGACCAAGAGATGAATACACTAAGCAGATTCAGAAGGATGTAGGTTGCAGTAGGTACTGCAGATGAAAAGGCTTGCAGAGGATAGAGGTACTGGGAGATGAAGAAGCTTGCACAAGATAGTGTAGCATGGAGAGCTGCATCAGACCAGTCTCTGGACTGAAGACCACAACAACAACAACATACGGAAGCGGCGGCTACTGGCCATGAGATACGACCTGTAACTGTAGGGCCTAGAGTTTTATGAGCTAAAATATTTCGAAAATTATCACTAAAAATGCCGTGAAACATCGGTAAAATGGCGTATCAGTGACATATATATGGAAAATAAATAACGAAAGCTGAAGTAAATGGATAGCTTTATAAGGGATAGGAAAGTAAATTGCATAGAGGTTAACTAACTTAAAGTTTCAGTGTTATTCTTTAAGATATCTCATTCATTGAAAACGTACGAAATTTGTAGAACCGTCTTAGAGCTGTTGCAGTGCATGACAACATGTGCTTGTGTCATTATCAATGAAATTCACCAAGAATCGTGTAAATGAGATGTTATTTTATTTTATTTGACTACCAATTTCAGCATTCCATTATGCCATCTTCAGGCCCCATATGTGTCTCTCAAAATAATCGATATTGCCAGACAGCCATACAGCCATATTGCCATACGGCCATGTCGTGAATTCAAACCGTCTTCACAAGTGCTTCACTCGTAGATTTGATAGCTGTTGCATCGAATGAAGCACTTGTGAAACGGTTTGAATTCACGACATCCAGGAATATATACCACTGTATGACAATATCGATTATTTTGAGAGATACATTTGGGGCCTGAAGATAGTATAATCAGGAAACTGGTAGTCAAAATAAAATAAAATAAAATAACATCTCAGTATACGGCTGTTGGCGAATTCCATTAACATTGACCATTAATTATCCAGCTGATGTCCCCTGTCCGTGATGGATGAACTGAGTCACGCACTTATAGTCAGAAAATCTTTTTATATTAGCTTAAAAGACTGGAGTGTGCACTCTGATATTTTCCTTTAGTTTAAACAACTAATCTAAAATATCAATGCACGAATACCGATCTTTCACAAATGGGCATTATGTTTGGTACAATATAGGTTCAAAATGTCGATATGATTGTTTCAGTACCCATAACTTGCTGTAATTTAACTGCCGTAAGTGACGTGGTCATGACTATAAACGGAGAATCGTCTCTTTATTTCTAACGTGTACGAAAACGTTCTTAATGACGATTTTTCGTTTTTTTTTTCAAGACACGTACGTTGTTCGTTCTTGACAGCTGCAAAAGAATGAACTGCTGTGTCAAAAGCGGACGTAGTACACTGACGTGCCGGCCGGGGTGGCTGAGCGGCTCTAGGTGGCACAGACTAGAACCGCGGGACCACTACGGTCGCAGGTTCGAATCCTGCCTCGGGCATGGATGTGTGTGTGCTGTCCTTAGGTTAGTTAGGTTTAAGTAGTTCTAAGTTCTAGGGGACTGATGACCTCAGAAGTTAAGTCCCATAGAGCTCAGAGCCATACACAGACGTACAAGAAAAATCTTAGAAAAGTACAGTTTGACGCTGAATATTATCTCACAGGTTGTGCGTGAGCAAGAACACCATGTAGTTGGAACATAAATCGATTCGGAAATGCTGGATTTTATGACAGTGGTTAAAAGGCGTAAAATGTGGGAAATGATATTCACACCAATGGAAGGAAAAGTTATTAATGGGGCTTACAAAGAAATAAAAAACGTGGTGATGAAAAGTAAAATCTTGGAAAGTAAACACAGGTTTTACTATAATTACACTATTAGCTTGCTTACGTTTGTATCATTTACTAAGTACGGAAGGTGCACTATAGTAACTGATACAGGGTGTTTCAAAAATGACCGGTATATTTGAAACGGCAATAAAAACTAAACGAGCAGCGATAGAAATACACCGTTTGTTGCAATATGCTTGGGACAACAGTACATTTTCAGGCAGACAAACAGTAGTTACAATTTTCAACAACAGATGGCGCTGCGGTCTGGGAAACTCTATAGTACGATATTTTCCACATATCCACCATGCGTAGCAATAATATGGCGTAGTCTCTGAATGAAATTACCCGAAACCTTTGACAACGTGTCTGGCTGAATGGCTTCACATGCAGATGAGATGTACTGCTTCAGCTGTTCAATTGTTTCTGGATTCTGGCGGTACACCTGGTCTTTCAAGTGTCCCCACAGAAAGAAGTCACAGGGGTTCATGTCTGGCGAATAGGGAGGCCAATCCACGCCGCCTCCTGTATGTTTCGGACAGCCTAAAGCAATCACACGATCATCGAAATATTCATTCAGGAAATTAAAGACGTCGGCCGTGCGATGTGGCCGGGCACCATCTTGCATAAACCACGAGGTGTTCGCAGTGTCGTCTAAGGCAGTTTGTACCGCCACAAATTCACGAATAATGTCCAGATAGCGTGATGCAGTAATCGTTTCGGATCTGAAAAATGGGCCAATGATTCCTTTGGAAGAAATGGCGGCCCAGACCAGTACTTTTTGAGGATGCAGGGACGATGGGCCTGCAACATTGGGCTTTTTGGTTCCCCATATGCGCCAGTTCTGTTTATTGACGAAGCCGTCCAGGTAAAAATAAGCTTCGTCAGTAAACCAAATGCTGCCCACATGCATATCGCCGTCATCAATCCTGTGCACTATATCGTTAGCGAATGTGTCTCGTGCAGCAATGGTACCGGCGCTGAGGGGTTGCCGCGTTTGAATTTTGTATGGATAGAGGTGTAAACTCTGGCGCATGAGACGATACGTGGACGTTGGCGTCATTTGGACCGCAGCTGCAACACGGCGAACGGAAACCCGAGGCCGCTGTTGGATCACCTGCTGCACTAGCTGCGCGTTGCCCTCTGTGGTTGCCGTACGCGGTCGCCCTACCTTTCCAGCACGTTCATCCGTCACGTTCCCAGTCCGTTGAAATTTTTCAAACAGATCCTTTATTGTATCGCTTTTCGGTCCTTTGGTTACATTAAACCTCCGTTGAAAACTTCGTCTTGTTGCAACAACACTGTGTTCTAGGCGGTGGAATTCCAACACCAGAAAAATCCTCTGTTCTAAGGAATAAACCATGTTGTCTACAGCACACTTGCACGTTGTGAACAGCACACGCTTACAGCAGAAAGACGACGTACAGAATGGCGCACCCACAGACTGCGTTGTCTTCTATATCTTTCACATCACTTGCAGCGCCATCTGTTGTTGAAAATTGTAACTACTGTAATTTCGAAAGTTTGTCCGCCTGAAAATGTACTGTTGTCCCAAGCATATTGCAACAAACGTTGTATTTCTATCTCTGCTCGTTTGGTTTTTATTGCCGTTTCAAATATACCGGTCATTTTTGAAACACCCTGTAGAAAATGATGGGTAGATAAGAATTCAAAGTCCGAACTTGGACAAATAATTTCAAAGTCCAACAGTCTGGGTAAAATCAAAGTCCGCACGACCTCGAAGGCCGCAGATTTTTCAGGTCCAGCCTCAAACGAAATATCTCTATACTCCAAACTGCAGCAGAATCTTTCCGTGAGCGAAGCAGTTGGGACATTCATTTCTGAGCGCTCCTCACTTACACTAAACGTACCGCTTCTGGCCAGCTAGAGACCCCGTAACGAGCCATCACACTCGGCCTCACAGTTTGAAAGTTTCCATGTTAAGTAGGTGTTATAGAAATCAGATGATGTGTCTTTCCAGCGCGCATCTCACTTTGTGTTTATACATTTTCTGCAATTGGGACTTATCCCATAGTCCTTGAAGTATTAAATTTATTCTTAGTAGCAGCAATGTTAACAGAAAACTTGGTTCAATTAGTAGAAATTTAGTATATTGTCACATGATACAAAATAGTGGATAACTAGTACTCATACAGTGCGTGTTACTGAAAATAAATTTCGAATGGGACTAGGGTACACCGTAGATTGTGGCATCTCCATGCCTTCGTCTTAAGATCCGCTTTCTCATGCAGCAGTGCTTACTTTGTTGTTTAACAATACAAACAATAAAATAACAATAAAACAACAAAGTAAAGGGAACAAAAAACATGAAATCTAAATAACACCTAAAGAAAGAGTAATTATGTGTTTTTGATGTTATACTAGTACGATACAATGAAGTGGTTAGGTCATTCATCTTTCGAATCACAGCTCGACTTATGAACTTAAAACGATAAAAGTTATAATTTTTATAAATGTGCGATAAGGAGTATATCTTTATCACTCTATTTCTGCAAAAAAGAAAAACCAAAAAAAAAACCGTATGCTGCAAGGTTCCTTATCGCCAAACTATTTTGTCTTGAGAATTTTAACTTGCTATTCATATCTCCTGTCCAGCTATAATGAATTAAGTACTTATTATTGAAACTAGAGTTTCTGCTAGGCGGCTACATTCAGCCGTGTCTGTCGGCAAATAACTCAGAACAGTAATTTGACGGCTACAATATTGTCTTCTACATGTACATCTACATTTATACTCCGCAAGCCACCCAACGGTGTGTGGCCGAGCAAAGCGTCACCTGCTTGCTTCTTTCGTCCGGACACTGTCAAACGCATGCCGAGCGGCCATATCCCCTGCTCTCAGATGCATTTGTGCACTTGAGCATACTACTTCTCTCCGAGATCAGAGGCTGTATTGTCGTATAGTTAAGGGGACATCGTAAGTGAAATTCGTTGAAATTTGACATTTTCTGTTTTCTACTCCATAATGCACTTTGGAATTTCCTGAGCATTTTGGTATTTTATACATTAAAATCAGACAATTCTGAAAGCTTCAAATAATATTTTGAATGTGTACGTTCGACTGTCAAATTTCGCGGCTACGCATATACTGCCACAGTTGAGCAATCATATCTTGGGAACTACACAGACTAGAAGGCTGTGAATTGCTTTTTTTATTTTACCCTACTGCTTCGACTCATAAGTTGGCATTACGAATAAACAAAGCAGTCCTTTTGCTTCTTGGTTTTCTTTGAAAGTAGTGTGATTATAGGCTAGTTTTGTAGTAACATAACTTCTATTGCTTTTTATATGTAAATAAAATGACTAAGTGTAAAAGTAACTTCAAGAAACGCAAATTTGCGGGTAACAGGTATGTGAGATCTGGATTTCCTACTGAAGTACTTGAAAAAACGTGTGCTAGCTGTGCAGGAAACCACGATAATGTCTGAGGTGACCACGCTCCCTAGTGGATCGAAAAGGAAAGTAGCTCTAGAAACAGGTGACAGTGGTAAAAGTCGTATGATGTTCCTATAAAAAAACTTGAATGCGTACGATATGTCAAGAAAAGGATGTGAAAGCGTATGTGTAATCTAAAAACCAAGCTGGGTAACACAAAACGGTCTGATGGCAAGACAATAAAATGTGATGGAAGACTATCAGACAAAGTAATTGATGAATTACAGGAATATTATGGGAAGGCCATTAGAGATAACTGTCACAATTTAGAGAAGCTGTGTGGAGCACTTTCTTTCATTGAATACGAACCGATGAGAAGCCACGTCATGCTTTGTGACCACCTCCACCAAACACTTGGTATAAATATAGGGAAGCTGAATTTTCTGGCACCATGCTTGAATTTACACATAAACAGTCTCTTCCATTGTCAGTAATGGAGGCAATCAAACCTATTTACAGAGGTTTGGCAAATCCTGAGCTACTAAACAAGTGTTTACATTGTAAGACCCACAATGTGAATGAGTCCTTCAATAATGCTGTGTGGTGCCATGTGCTTAAAATGTATTTGTTGGCCTTATGACTTAAGTTAGCAGTTACATGATAATAGTTGGTGGTGACTTCAATTTACCCTCGATATGTTGGCCAAAATACATGTTTAATTCCGGATGTATGCATAAAATATCATCCGAAATTGTACTGAACGCATTCTCTGAAAATTATTTCGAGCAGTTAGCTCGTGACCCCAAGCGAATAGTAAACGGTTGTGAAAACACGCTTGACCTCTTAGCAACAAATAATCCTGAGTTAATAACGAGCATCAAACCCGATTCAGGGATTAGTGAACACAGAGTTGTCGTAGCGATATTGAATATTGTAATCCCCAAGTCCTCGAAAAATAAGCAAATAGTATACATATTCAAAATGTCAGATAAAAATTCACTTAATGCTTTCCAAAGAGAAAATCTCGACTCATTCCAAATTAATAATATAAGTGTAGATCAGATGTGGCTTAAACTCAAAGAAATAGCATCGGCAGCAGTTGAGAGATTTCAGATAGATTCCGTATTTCTGGATTTCCGGAAGGCTTTTGACACTGCACCACACAAGCGGCTCATAGTGAAATTGCGTGCTTATGCAATATCGTCTCAGTTATGTGACTGGATTAGTGATTTCCTGTCAGAGAGGTCACAGTTCGTAGTAATTGACGGAAAGTCATCGAATAAAACAGAAGTGATTTCTGGCGTTCCCCAAGGTAGTGTTATAGGCCCTTTGCTCTTCCTTATCTGTATAAACGATTTTGGAGACAATCTGAGGAGCCATCTTCGGTTTTTTGTAGATGACGCTGTCGTTTATCGACTAATAAAGTAATCGGAAGGCGAAAACAAACTGCAAAACGATTTAGAAACGATATCTAAATCGTACGAAAAGTGGCAGTTGACCCTAAATAACGAAAAGTGTGAGGTCATCCAGATGAGTGCTAAAAGGAACTCGCTAAGCTTCGGTTCCCCGATAAATCAGTCTAATCTAAATTCAACTAAATACCTAGGTATTAGAATTACGAACAACTTAAAATGGAAGGAACACTTAGAAAATGTTGTGGGGAAGGCTAACCAAAGACTGCGTTTTTGGACAGGACACTTATAAAATGTAACAGACCTACTAAGGAGACTGCTACACAACGCTTGTCCATCCTCTTTTAGAATACTGCTGCGCGGTGTGGGATCCTTTCCAGATAGTACTGACGGAGTACATCGAAAAAGTTCAAAGAAAGGCAGCACGTTTTGTGTTATCGCGAAATATGGGAGAGAGTGTCACAGAAATGATACAGGATTTGGGCTGGAAATCATTAAATGAAAGGCGTATTTTGTCGCGACGGAATCTTCTCACGAAATTCCATTCACCAACTTTCTCCTCCAAATGCGAAAATATTTTGTTGACACCGACCTACGTAGGGAGGAACGATCACCACGATAAAATTACGGAAATCAGAGCTCGTACGGAAAGATATCGGTGTTCATTCTTTCCTCGCGCTATTCGAGATTAGAATAACAAAGAATTGTTAAGCTGGTTCGATGAACCCTTTGCCAGGCACTTGAATGTGTTTTGCAGAGTATGCATGTAGATGTAGCTATAACAACTTTTAATGGCGGGAACTATGAGAGACTCAAGGTTCTAGAGAAGTTAGGGGTAAGATTTGGATTTTGACAGAACACAGCAAGTGACAAAAGAAGCAAGAAAGAAAAGGAGGAGGCGAGCACTGGGCTGTTGTGACACTGAAGAAGACACAGGCTATGGACCACAGCAATTCTAGTTCATAAAAGACGCAGAATTGTAAGTCTGTATAAGAATTTGTAACAAAAAGGTTGTAAACCTCAATATCTCTTAACTACATTTTAGCAGTAAATGACCCGTTTTATAAAAAAAGTACTGATGGTAGATACATGATAGCTTCACAGCATTCCAAGTGGGAGATTCAGCACACATGGAACTAGAATAATCATAATATCCTGCGTTGTTTGGTTTTTGTGTTCATTTATTTACAAAATTCTGTCAAAAGTTTGAGTGTTTGAGAAAAAAAGGAACTTCCTCTACAATACAATTTTAGTAACAATTATAATTCAGTGTATCTAGAAAGGTGCATTAAATAATTATGGAAATTGCATATTGGTGTCTTAAAAAGTTTCCAAGATAATGGGTCACAAAATTCGATAATTTAAATTGGCGCCATAGGATACACAACGTCCCCTTAGGTATGAGATTTTCGCGAGATATAGTAAAGGAAGATGCTTCACAATTCGGCGGAATTGCCTAGTAAGTAGTTAAAAGTCTCAAGAGGATACGCAATAATGCCATGCCAAACCAATGGACTTAGTCATAGATGAGCGCTAACGTATCATCATCCGTTTTCGCCGTACACCCTCTCGAATGTAGCTTCCACTGGCATCAGATTTGAAGTAGTTATTCGGAAAGAGTACTTAACATTTCCGCTTACTATGCCCTTGCGCTGTTTGGCAACCAGCCACCCACCAGTGGTTGATTCCAACGAAAAGCTATGGCGATAACGGTATAACAGTTTGTGTACATTAACTACCTCGCAAACAAACCCTCATACAAGGAAGGCATACGAATTAGACCAGCATGGATAAAACGAGAATCCTTTGTCAAAAGAAGTGCACTAGTGTCGATCATTAGCATTAATTTGAGAAAGAAATTTCTGAAAATATTCATTTGCAAAACAGTATTTCATGAAAGTGGATGAAGGACTGTGGAAAAACCAGGAATAAAAGGATCGATGCTTTTAGAATGTGGTGTAAGTGAATAGTTCTGAAAATTAAGTTGATTTGTTAGATATGAAATGAGGAGCTTCTCAGCAGAATCGTTGAACAAAGTATTAGTTGGAAGTACTAAGTAGAATTAGGGACGGCATGACAGGACTTGTGTTAAATCAGTAGGGAATGTACGGAGCCGTAGAGAGGAAGAGAAAGACTGGAATGTTGTACATCCAACAAATGGTCGAGGATGTTGTGTGCAAATTTAATGTGAGATGAAGGGAGTGGCAAAGAACCGAAATCCCTGAGAATCGCGTCAGACTGTGATCCTAAACCAGACTAAGTGTCAGCGTCCACCAGCTGTTTTATTCCGTTGGACATGGCGTAGCTCGAGTACCTCTTTCTCGTTAGTATTGCTGGGACGTTGTTGGAGCATGGTGGTAATGGCATTGAAAGAAGGAGATCGCATTTTAAATGGAGATTCCCACTCACCAATTCTCTGTTAAATTTTTTCAGTGTCCGAGTAACTGTGGGTTAAAGGCAGCCTTTTTCTGCCGAAAGTTGCATTACGTTATTCATACTCGGAGACTTTTGGGTAAGAAAAGTAACATCTGTAGAAGTCGAACATACAGAACGGAGACAATATTCATCCACATGTGTGAAACAACTTGTTCTATTCATTAACGACGTCTTGCAAACAACAGATGGAAGTGAACTGGTGGATATCACCTGTTTAGATTTCAGAAATGCGTTAGCCATTTGCCACATCGGTGAGTACTAACCAAGATACTATTACGCCTGTGAAGATATAGCCATGTGATTTGCTACATGGTATTGCCTAAAAGAAACCAGTACGTTCAATTTCTCCTTACTATCCTTTGCTGACAAGTGCGAGAATTATCGCAAAATCGGCTTAACAGCTCATGCATCGAAGCTGCTTACAAGAATCATATACAGAAGAATGGAAAAGAAAATTGAGAAAGCGCTAGGTGACGATCAGTTTGGCTTTAGGAAAAGTAAAGGGACGAGAGAGGCAATTCTGACGTTACGGCTATTAATGGAAGCAAGGCTAAAGAAAAATCAAGACACTTTCATAGGATTTGTCGACCTGGAAAAAGCTTTCGACAATATAAAATGGTGCAAGCTGTTCGAGATTCTGAAAAAAGTAGGGGTAAGCTATAGGGAGAGACGGGTCATATACAATATGTACAACAACCAAGAGGGAATAATAAGAGTGGACGATCAAGAACGAAGTGCTCGTATTAAGAAGGGTGTAAGACAAGGCTGTAGCCTTTCGCCCCTACTCTTCAATCTGTACATCGAGGAAGCAATGATGGAAATAAAAGAAAGGTTCAGGAGTGGAATAAAAATACAAAGTGAAAGGATATCAATGATACGATTCGCAGATGATATTGCTATCCTGAGTGAAAGTGAAGAAGAATTAAATGATCTGCTGAACGGAATGAACAGTCTAATGAGTACACAGTATGGTTTGAGAGTAAACCGGAGAACGACGAAGGTAATGAGAAGTAGTAGAAATGAGAACAGCGAGAAACTTAACATCAGGATTGATGGTCACGAAGTCAATGAAGTTAAGGAATTCTGCTACCTAGGCAGTAAAATAACCAATGACGGACGGAGCAAGGAGGACATCAAAAGCAGACTCGCTATGGCAAAAAAGGCATTTCTGGCCAAGAGAAGTCTACTAATATCAAATACCGGCCTTAATTCGAGGATGAAATTTCTGAGGCTGTACGTCTGGAGTACAGCATTGTATGGTAGTGAAACATGGACTGTGGGAAAACCGGAACAGAAGAGAATCGAAGCATTTGAGATGTGGTGCTATAGACGAATGTTGAAAATTAGGTGGACTGATAAGGTAAGGAATGAGGAGGTTCTACGCAGAATCGGAGAGGAAAGGAATATGTGGAAAACACTGATAAGGAGAAGGGATAGGATGATAGGACATGTTCTAAGACATGAGGGAATGACTTCCATGGTACGAGAGGGAGCTGTAGAGGGCAAAAACTGTAGAGGAAAACAGAGATTGGAATACGTCAAGCAAATAATTGAGGACGTAGCTTGCAAGTGCTACTCTGAGGTGAAGAGGTTAGCACAGGAAAGGAATTCGTGGCGGGCCGCATCGAACCAGTCAGTAGACTGATGACAAAAAAAAAAAAAAAAAAAAAAAAAAAAAAAAAAAAAAAAAAAATCCTTTGCTGCTTGCTGAAAGCACAGCACATACACTATAGGCTACAACCGTGTCTCCTTTATTATTTCCTGTCTTTAATGTGCCCCCCACCTCCCCGATCTATGTCTACCTCTATAATCATTATTAGACTGATAAGTGCGTGGTAAAGATTATTTTCAATTGCAGCCCCTGTATTAGGAGTATCTTCCCGTTGCATCTGCGTAAGGAGCGCGGAAATGCTTAAATGCTTCTCTGGGCTATGTAATGATCATAATGTTGTCTTCACGGTCATAACTGGAGCGATACATAAAGGCTTCTGGTGCTTTACTAGTTCTCTAACTCAGTATCACATTTTCAGCATCTCCTCGAAGCTCTATCGTGCTTCAAACAAAACATCTTCACTTCCCTTGTAAATCATATTTGATGTTGGTCCCATAGATTTTAGCAGCGGTCTAGGGTGTTTTGTGAGTTACCTCTTTTTCAGACAAAGAGTTTTCCCTGTGTCCTACCAAGGAGAGATTTTTGTAAAAGTTATCTTTCGGTCGTGTATTTTTATCTCTGATAACTTTCGTACTTCAAGAAGTGTATTATCAGAAACTTTTCTAATTATGTGAATGCTGCAAACTTATATTTGTCCTCCTTCAGTCTGTCTTCTAAGATAACACTTCGGTCAGTGATGCCACTCCTGTTTCTACATTTCTGCGGAACTAGAACTGACCCCCCACAGAGCAAATTTCATTAGTCATGTTAGTACGATACTACAGTGCCCGTGTTGTTAAGAAGAACGATGCAACATGCATGCATGCATGTCAGAAGGAACAGTGCGTCGTTATTGTTAACAAAAATGGTTCAAATGGCACTGAGCACTATGGGACTTAACTGCTGAGGTCATCAGTCCCAGAGAACTAAGAACTCCTTAAACCTAACTAACCTAAGGACATCACACAAATCCATTCCCGAGGCAGGATTCGAACCTGCGACCGTAGTGGTCGCGCGGTTCCAGACTGTAGCTCCTAGAACTGTTGTTAACAACACGGGCACTGCAGTATCGTATTTATCCGCGGATAACGGGCAGTGACATTCAGTTAAATTGTCCTCCCTTATACGGGAATTACATAATGTGTGAACTAGTACAAGTTGAGACGCAGGAACGACGACATATGCAAGTTTGGGTCTGGGCATGGACCGTGCAGGTATAGCAGAAGCTCGCGTAAAGAGGGAACTCCGGCTTCGAATCCCGGTTCGGCACAAATTTTCATTGTCTTCATTCATTTATGCAGCTGATTTATACATGTCACGTATTTGTGGTAATTTTTAACAATCACGACTCTTTAATTTACCTTCTCTCTAATTATTTCGAAACAGTGTCATAATTTTTGTGAAAACCTATGAACCCCGGACAAAGTGGTAATTTATCTTAATTGCTCATTGAGAGAATCGGAAACTGACATAAGACAATCGAAAGTCATTACATTTAGAAGTATTGATCGAAGTACGCTTGGACGTGCGTCACTGTCAGGGACACGGCCTGATAGAGACCATCCAGTGATGTATGACCACAATCTACTATAGCTCGTGTTAGGCGCTGTTAGACATAGTCCTCACATTAGTACACGGGCTTTCGCACAGCAGACCAACATCAGCCGGGCGTCTGGCTTCCTGGCACTAAACACCGAACAGCTGCATCTGTCCCACCTGCAGCTACACCCGGAGTTAAACGTTCATGAGTCTGAACTGGGGTGTAGCGACTGTCGATGCATTTTACACAATGCAGTCAACGGTTTGGCTTTATTAGCGCGTATCCTATTTACAGAGGAATCGCAGTCAAGTAAACAAATATAGCTACATTCCATTTCCGTAACAGAAAAGCGAAGCACGAGCCTGTGGTTATGTTTAGGAGACACACGCTATAAAGCAGTTCAATTCCGAGTAACTGGATACAGCCCTGGACAGGCAATTAACCGGGATGTTCGATGGGTAGGTCGGAGAACTAACGAAAAGGTATCGAAGCGAGTAATGAAGAGAAAGTCTTTATGACATAACTATAAGAAGGGGTAGGTTGACAGGATACATCCTAAGAGCTGGAAATGCAGGCAAGTGTAAGTGTGCGGTGGGGAATTTGAAATAGTAGAGGTAGATAGTGCAGGCAGACCATTAGTTGGTTACATTAAACTGTATCAAGTCCTTGTAGGTTGCAATACCCAAGGGTAAATGACAACACTTTCATGTAGGGGAGACCTAGGAAATTGTTGATGTTAGGAGTTCACCATGTCTAATAAATTCATTTGTGTAGATAGTTCATCTTTGTTTGTAAGTATTAACAGATTGGCCTTTTATTGTATTATGTCTCATTATATAAATTTTAATTTTAAATGAATAATTGCTTTTGCAATTACAAAATGTAATGCAAAAGTGTCATATTCCCTCAGTAATGAGAACAGATGACTTCGGCCAGAAACAGGACAACAGTAACTGAACTTGAATACTTTTTTTTTATTTTTAGAAAATGTAATTACGGTAATTAATTAAACGCTGCAATATATTTCTTAGTGAATAGAATTTGATGAAACGATTATTATTTTAAAAGTTAATATGACTCTAGAACTGTACTTTTCATTAACAAAAATCAGACACAGATTTCTCCCATTCAAAGTTGGTGCACTCCTAAGTTACTATGTGAAGCATTCAGTCTTAAGTGTAGGGTCAACGTAGATCTCAAGCTATGTATCATCTTGCGCTATACTTTCTTTGGAAGTTTTTCTTTGTTTTTGTTTCACTTATAGTGCTGCCTCATCACTTTACACTGTTTTTATAGTTGACATGAGCGAAACTCTCGCATTTAGCTCGGTGTGACTTTTCCATTTCTTTTTCACACATAGTCTTCGTTTAGGTAATTGTTTCCAGTCGAAATTAATAGTTTAGGCTTAATGGGAGCAGCAGATTTTGAAGGTGTTCATTGTTAACTGTGCTCATTCTGATTTTCATCAGGAGATCAAACAGGAGTTTCTGCGGCTTAACGTTTAGATGCTTAAACTTGTGCAGACGATAAGACGGGTATGCAGATAAAGATCTGTGGTTTCCGCCGGAGCAAAATAATGCCCATTAAACATCATACGGTTCGGGCTCATGTTCTTTGAACCCATTATCTGCATTACAGACGATAGCTGCTCAGTAACAATCGGTACTCAGTAATGGCGAGGTCGTCAATTTGCCTAAGTCGAGTAAGTTAAAAGGATTAACAAGAATAAAACACAGGTAAATAATGACTGTGAAACATATACTATCTAGGTGGTCATGTGTAGCAAAGAATATCCAGATGTTTTACCAGTTATTCCACCAGAGTTTGTGTTGAATGTATTGACAATTACAGGACGTTAAGACGTCAAATAACGTACACGATAGTTCTCTACACGTTGCAGTCATATGTTGCATCGCGGACTGTTGCGAGACGTGCAGGGAGAGGATCACTGAGGTTCTGGAAAGGACGTCAGGGATGTGCCGTGACGATTCCAACCTGCCCTAGGTTTCTCAATTGAGGATCCATTGCGCGAACAGCCCAATCGAAGTGGTCCAAGAGATTTTCGGAGATTTTCGGCTGGATGTAAATCCGGGGGGCTTGGTGGCCACTGAAATACGGTAAACTCATCCTGGTGCACGCACTTACAAAGCGAGCTGTGTAATGTATTGCGTTGTCCTGGTTGTAAATGTCATCGTCGCGGCGAAAACCGAACTGCATCTAGGGACTGACATGGCTCCAAGGATAGGCGAATACTTGAGTTGATCCACTGTGTCTTCTAGACTGACGAGATCGCCCGCGTGCTGCGGGCCATTCTTCTTTAGGTGCCGCGCTTGCACGAACAGCGCATGTTAGCGTAACGTAGGGACCACCCACTTCAATAGGGAACAAGAGACACTTCTCTCGCCTATCGAGAAAAGCAAAATTGTCGTTTCCCCCCTCCCGCCTAATAAATAATCCTAAATGCGAGATGGCGGACGCTGCTAGCACTTCCCCTGCAGTTACCCGCAGTAAGACTGCAACACACGAGGCGCGAGGATCGACTGCACCCGCCGAAACTAGCGCCCCGCCCGCTACCGAAGGCAAGGGAGCGGCTGGCGACGCTCGACAGCTTGGCGCGAAAGCGCAAAAGCAGCTCGAGTCGCGCCGGCTAATCACCGAACTATTCGGGGTGGACGTCTCACCCACCAAAACAGCTACATTTAATATAACCTTACACTCACCTGTCACTGGACAGTCATGTACCATTGTCCCACCGACGCCGCAGCCTCAAGAGATTGAGGCAGCGGCGGCGGATGTGGGCTCAGAAAGCCACTACACAGAGCCCTGGCAGGTGGAGGGCCCAAAACGCAGACCCAGAAAAACACCAACACAAACAAGCGAGCAACCAAACTCGCTAGGGAACCGAAAGGCGCTGTTGCCTACACCTACTAGCTCATCTCAGGCTAGCAACATTAACACAAAACAAAACGCAAACACAGCTGTGGCGAACAACAACAAAGCACACAAAGCCACAGCGGTGCCCACACAACACAAGACTGGTTTCCCCCCCCCCCCCCCCGTCGTTATACAAAACTATGGGAACCTTAGTGCCCTTAACACTGCATTCGTGGAAAGGCACATAAACAGTACATTACATGCAAAGTACTCCGGGGATAGGGCCTCACTGTACGTTGCCACAGACAACGACTATAAAGATCTTCTGACCTTCCTCAAAGATCGGAAGATCGAACATTACACGTACAGAACGCTGGACGAGAGAATCCAGCAGTACGTGATCAAGGGAGTGGATCCCAGTACCCTCAACGAGACAGTACAGGCGGCGCTTTGTTATCTGGAATTCGACTGTAAAAGTGCCTCCCGGATGACAGGGATCCGTACACAAGCACCGTTACCACACTACATGGTTGAGTTAGCCGACACGGCCGATTCCCGCGCCATCCTGCAGATAAAGAGCTTTCTGCGGATGGACGTACGTGTAGAACTTTACGAACCACCCAACGTCCCCCAACAATGTAACAACTGCCAGCGGTTCGGCCACTCGGCCCTCCGCTGCGGCCTGGCAACTCATTGCCGCGGATGCGCTGGCAGTCACAGATCCAACACTTGCACACAAACACAGCCAAACCAGCGACGCTGTGCTAACTGCGCTGGGCCCCATGCGGAAAACTTCAGACAGTGCAGTGCATACAAACAGGCGCTGAAGCGGAAACAAGACAAGAGCAGGGAACAGTACGACATACCACCCCCAAGGCCAGCGCCGAACCCAGTTAGGAACGGCGTAACGTTTGCCACGGTTGCACGCCCTGGCGGAACGGCACAGGCCGCGGAACCTCAGCTCGCTTCACACACATGTGAAACAACCGCTGCAACAGCCACACAACAGCCACAGACAACACCTGAAACCCAACAAGCATCGGTACCAACACCTATGCCCCCAAACAACACGACCCCACTCCCGGAAATCACGTGCTGCGACGAAACGCACCATATACAGGAAAACACATCCACACAAGAACCCCCACAACCCCAAGCCCAGAGGAGGAATAGACGTACACGTAAACACAGGGCGGGGAACACGAAATCACCACAACAGGCCACGCAGCAACAACATATCAGCAACACACAGGAAAACAGTCAACAAGACACCGAGACTGTAACTCATACTACCATCCCCCTCACCACAGAAGTAACACAGACGCCACAACCTCTGTCACAAAACAAAAACACAAATGCCACTCCTAACAACACACCAATACCCGCACAAGCGGCCGCTAACACCACAACAGCACCTCAGGCTGCCACACCCAACACCAACACATCACCTGGGGGAATACTGGAAACACTGTTCCCTCGGCACACGACCTTTCAAATCCTTACCAAGGTACTGACGGCCGTCACTACACTCATCACCCAGCTCATGAGCGCCGAACCCGGGCAATACTGGACTGTCATACACACTGCCATCACAACACTCTTTCACACTCTTACATGAATAATATACCACACCCGGCCCATAAAGCAAACCCGCACACACTATCACAGATCCTGTTCTGGAATGCAGACTCGATCCACAACAAAAGGGCAGAATTTGCCGCATTCATGGAGCGCAAGGGAATCCTTGTAGCGCTACTGAGCGAGACTAAGCTTAAACCGCACAAACAATTAAACTTTCGTGGCTACTGTGTCTATCGTACCGACCGACCGGGCGACGCCGTGGCAGGTGGAACTGCAATCGTCATACACAAAGACATTGAGCACACAAACATAGAGATCCCCGAACTGGAAAAAATCGAGGCTACGGCCGTCACAGTCAAGTTCAACGGAGCCTACACCACACTGATATCGGTATACAACAGCCCTGTAGGCACTTCAACACGCGATATCAGCACATTACTCAACATTTCACCTCGAGTAATAGTCGCTGGAGATCTGAATGCAAAACACCCAGAATGGAATTCACGCATACGAAATCCCAACGGCAAAAAACTGTACGAACATTCACTAGGCAGAAACTACATTATACTAGCGCCGACTGAACCGACGCACATTCCCTATCAGGGGGGACACAGGCCGGACGTGATAGACATGGCCCTCATCAAGGGCATTACATCGACACTCAACGTTGCCGTTGAAAACGATCTGCCCTCAAACCACCAACCTGTAATACTATACATTGAGGAAACACTGCAACACATGGAACAACGCAAGATGTTGGACTACGGGCGTGTGAATTGGACATTGTTCAAGCAAACGCTCGATAGCCACATCCCACCTATACACGAAATTAATGAAACAGCACAAATTGACGAGGCAGTAGAAACCCTCACTAACGCCGTCCACGACGCAATGGCAGGCACCATACCTGATCGCACCTCACAACAACGCAGTGCGGCCCTGCCCCAGGAAACCCTGGGCGTAATCTCAATGAGGAATCGCCTCAGGAGACAATGGCAGCGCACCAGGCGTCCGTACTTCAAACGGCACATTAACAGGCTGCAGGGCATCATACATGATAAAATACAAACACATAGAACACAACAGTGGAACCAAAAACTTGAAGGACTGGACACCGCACGCCCTGGCGTGTGGCAACTAGCCCGACACTTCACCAGGGAGAAAATATACACCCCAACTTTTCAAGGGCCTGACGGACCTGCATACTCAGCGGAAGAGAAAGCAGAACTAATGGCTCGAACACTCGCAGCGTCATTCACACCGAACCTGGTACCATCAGATCCAGTGTTCACACTTGCTATTGACCAAGAGGTTACACGCATTCTAGCCCAACCATCGCGCGACGACAGTCGACATGCTAGCACAGCCAAAGTCTCCTGGGCTATAATGCATTCCGCTGCTAGGAAAGCCCCTGGTCATGATGGCATTCAAAACCGTGCCCTCCAGGATAAAGCAACTGAGTACCTAACACACATAACGAATGCCATACTAAAACACCAACACTTCCCCGCCTCTTGGAAGACGGCCAAGGTCCTGATGTTCAGGGAGCCGGGGAAAGACCACAGCCTCCCACAAAATTACCGACCCATCAGCCTTCTGAGCTCGCTCAGTAAGATTGTTGAGAAGGTGATTCTCAAACGCATCACTAGGCACTGCATAACAAATGACATCCTGGGACCGGAGCAATTCGGCTTCAGGAATCACCACTCCACAACACAAAAACTCCTACGGGTCGTTGAACATATAACATATGGCTTCAACATAAACAAAGCTACAGGGGCGGTGTTCCTGGACATCGAAAAGGCTTTCGACCGTCTATGGCACAACGGCCTCATCCGCAAACTCGGCGACGCTGGATTCCCCGACGGGCTGCTGCGTCTAATACACTCATACCTCATAGACAGGAGTTTCAACACTGACGTGCGGGGAAAACAATCAACACGACACGGTATACGCGCGGGAGTACCCCAGGGAAGCATCCTAGGGCCCCTACTGTTTAACCTCTACATAAAAGATCACCCAACCACACACAATACTACGATGGCATTCGACGCGGATGACACAGCCATCCTAGCACAAGATTGGAAACCATCAAACATTACGTCACGCCTACAGACTGCACTCAGAGTGGCTGTGCCTTGGTTGGAGAAATGGCGTGTTAGAGTAAACGTCGACAAGTGCGAAGCCGTTCTGTTCACTAGAAGACTGAAGCAACTGCGCAAACACCGCTACTGCAGACCAATAACTCTACATTCACGCCCAATACGTTTCCGCAGAAAGTCAAATATCTCGGTGTGTGGCTGGACCGGAAATTACTCTGGGGGGACCACATACAACACATGACCAACCGAGCTAGCGCGAGGCTCAAACAGCTCTATCCTATGCTCAACAGGCGTAGCACACTGAACAGAAGGGTGTCGAGGTCCATGTACATGACACTTATCCGACCCCTGATGACGTACGCAGCTCCTGTCTGGGGATACGCTGCGCCTACACGCCTGCGCCGTCTGCAGCTCATACAAAACAAAGTACTCAAAATCATAAGCAATGCTCCACGATACACACGCATCGCGGACCTTCACCGAGAATACCGACTTGAGACTCTCACGGAGGTAATTCACAAACTCACCACAAGTCTATACAGAAACTCCAGACATTCGCAGAACCCGTTTATTCTGAATCTGGGGAACTACGACCACAACCATAGATGGAAACATAATAGACTAAAACACATACTTGTAAGGGCATAACATCAATGGCCAAGCATACGCAAACATAACGGTACAGGCGAGCCCCTGTTAATCAGACGACATTACTGGATATCCAGCTGAAATACACTGCCGAATAACTGGCACCACACAGGGAAGCCGTACCGTACACTGCATGCAGACAAGCTCCACACATCCCCCAACTCAGTGAGATGATCTATGGCCGATCTCCCACTACTGTATAACGATCTTGATTGTTCCAGGAATGTAGCAGCTGCAGCAACTGCGATACATCGCCATCGCTTGTCACAGTAATGATGCATGATACCTATACTAACAAATACAACCTTGCATGAGCTATCGCAGCTAGTAAGCCACTACTGCTCTTACTACCCATCCCACCGTCGCAGAGGTTTTTTTCCCACGGCACGAGTCTTGGCACTTTTTTCCCTCTGCTCTTCAAATCGCTACCCTCACTCGCGTTTCGTCCACTATCTATCACCTGATGGACCGTGTTAATGCGTAGCCTTACCCAGACGCACGGACAACATCACAGCCCAGCATCCTGTGATCCACTTACTAGGTAACTAACATGTTGAAGGAGGTGACAGTAGAACGTTTGGTTTGATCACCACGTTGGTGCGGGCGTGGAGGGGCCCCATCTCCTACCCGGGGAATTCCCTGACCATAAAGCTCCCTGCTCAGGCCTGCATCCTTCCGATTACTGTTGCTGGATGTTCGCTTGAACGTCTCACCTGTTGCCACTCAGTGGACATGCAATTGCGGTACTGGCGTGACAATTCCATTCTTCATCGTCGATGATCAGCAGTCATCCTGGGTACATGATCAAGGAGCCTGTTGCGGAAGCCTATGCGCAGCAAACTACGCTGAACAGTCGTTAAGGAGACACTGTTATTAACCCTGCCGCCGTAATGCAGCCCTGTCACGTACGGCCCGGGAAGCAACAGAGTTGCTTCGGTACTCGTTTTAGATAGCACCGTTTTGCCACCCACGGTCTACTTTAACCACAGCGGCAGTGAACAATTTAGAGACTTAGTGGCCGAAAGCCAGTCATCATACCCTTTTGATCACAGATTAAACACTCCGTTCCTGCTTTACGACAAAGAGAGCAATGTTTTGTCTGCGGCTATCAGACCAATTGTGTGATTGGACTGAAGAGTTCCTAGATAACAGAACGTAGCATGTCATTCTCAATGAAGAGAAGTTTTCCGTAGTAAGAATGACTTCAGGTGTTCCGGAGGGGAGTGTCGTAGGACCGTTGCTATTCACAGTATATATAAATGACCTTGTGGGTAACATCGGAAGTTCAGTGAGGCTTTTTGCGGATGATGCTGTAGTATATCGAGAGACTGTAACAATGGAAAATTGTACTGAAATGCAGGAGGATCTGCAACGAATTGACGCATGGTGCAGGGAATGGCAATTGAATCTCAATGTAGACAAGTGTAATGTGCTGCAAATACAAAGAAAGAAAAATGGTTCAAATGGCTCTGAGCGCTATGGGACTTAACATCGGAGGTCATCAGTCCCCTAGAACTTAGAACTACTTAAACCTAACTAACCTAAGGACATCACACACATCCATGCCCGAGGCAGGATTCGAACCTGCGACCGTACTAGTCGCGCGGTTCCGGACTGAAGCGCCTAGAACCGCTTAGCCACCGCGGCCGGCGAAAGAAAGAAAGATCCTTTATCATTTAGGTACAATATAGCAGGTCAGCATCAGGAAGCAGTTAATTCCATAAGTTACCTGGGACTAGGCATTAGGAGTGATTTAAAATGGAATGAACATATGAAATTAATCGTCGGTAAAGCAGATGCCAGTCTGAGATTCACTGAAAGAATCCTAAGGAAATGCAGTCCGAAAACAAATGAAGTATGTTACAGTACACTTGTTCGCCCATTGCTTGAATACTGTTTACCGATGAGGGATCCGTACCAGACAGGGTAGATAGAAAAGATAAGAAGATCCAACGGAAAGCAGCGCGCTTCGTTACAGGATCATTCAGTAATTTCGAAAGCGTTACGGAGATGATAGATCAACTCCAGTGGAATACTCTGCAAGAGAGACGCTTAGTAACTCGGTACGGGCTTTTGTTGAAGTTTCGAGAACACACCTTCACCGAGGAGTCAAGCAATGTATTACTCCCTCTTACGTATATCTCGCGAAGAGCCCATGAGGATGAAATCAGAAAATTAGAGCCTATACAGAGGCATACAGACAATCTTTCTGTCCACGAAGAATACGAGACTGGAATAGATGGGAGGTCCGATAGCGGCACTCAAAGTACCCTCTGCCACACACCGTCAGGTGGTTTGCGGAGTATGGATGTAGATGTAGATGTAGCTGTAGACTCCACTTCACCTCCGACGCTTTATACACTCTTCACAAGCCGTCTGTGAGTCATTATTTCACGTTGACGTCGCACCTATGAGGCGGTCACATTTACATGACTGGGCCGTATAACACACACTGAACTGGCGGCAGAGGCTTGACTGTGCTCGTTTTTAATGTCTCGCCTTGCGAAGCGTTAGTAGTACCCGCATGACGATTAGTCATCTTACCTCGTTTCCCCACTTGCCGCGGTCCTCACAACTGACTTGAACTGTCAAGGAGGAACGATGTTTATATTTTAGTTAACTCAGGGAGGGAGGCAAAAACTAGTCTGAAATATCCCTAATAAAAGACAGTCTCTGTTGCAATTTTTATGGATTAATCAGTAACGGAGACTGTCTTTCATCTGGAACAAGGAACCACTGTTGCTGCACCGGACCAGAGCAGAAAGGAGCAATTTGTAGCCGGAGAGATGTCAAAGGGCCACATTTTGTGCGTAGAAAATAAAGACGGGGAAGCCGGCTGGTGTGGCCGAGTGGTTCTAGGCGCTGCAGTCTGGAACCGCGCGACCGTTACGTTCGCAGGTTCGAATCCTGGCTTGGGCATGGGTGTGTGTGATGCCCTTAGGTTAGTTAGGTTTAAGTAGTTCTGAGTTCTAGGGACTAATGACCTGAAAAAAAAAACGGGGAAATTTAAGAAAACTCCATGTGGGTGCAACGCTGGTTGATTGCGTCAGAGACTAAATTGATAAACTGAAGACAGGTATAATAGCTCATTGCAGGTTTTATCTTGTGGGAAGCGAGGAGAACGCCCACCTATACCAACAGTTCTGTAGGAAAAGGTGAAAAGGCTATTAAAACGTAACGCGTTTGATTGATGATTTATTCACGTTGACAGGTAACAAAAAATTTGAAATATTGCGTCGCACAGCCATTGCGACTCATCAATCGCGGTCTTTGAAGCGTGAAAAGATCGAACTATGCACTTTTCCCAACACAATGGCCGAAAGTGCGCCGAATACTTCGCCTTTGTAGCAGAGGTGCTGTTTCGCTCTGGTATTTTTCATTTCTCTAGTTTTCTTCGTTTTTGAACACCTTTCAGGCCTCGCGATTTAGCGCACAGTTTCATCATTCGTCATTCCCGGCCAAAATAAACAGGGTAACTTTTTAACGGCACTAAGGACAGCGCAGGATCGGCCGGGCGCCATTTCTGTAGGCGCCTGCGGCGCGCGGCGGTGAAAGCTTTTGTCATCGCGGGCGGCCACCTGTATTGATTACGCCGTTCTACAAAACCCTTAAGCCGGCGACTTGGCCAGCTGCGGCCTTCACACAGGAGATCCGTTTCCCCGCCGCGGCTCGCCAGAGATTTATAGTTAGCTGTCTGCCCGCTGGTGGCGCCGCGCGGCCCCGGCCGGCACTCTGACAGCTGCCGTGTTTGCAGTTGTCGCTGCCCGGCTTAACGGCATCCACAACGCTGCCGCTGCCACTCTACGTTTCCACACATGCACCCTTTTTTATTATAATCCTCTTTTTACACTCTTAACGAGTTTATCTCTGTTCCCAGACCTCTCATGTTATTCAGTTTCTGCCTCCCTTTGCTAGAAACACGATCTGACAGTAGGGATGGGAAATACCGACCTGTTAAAACAGATACCAGTTTTACCATTGACTAACCGCAATTCTTCGGTATTTATTTATTTATTTAATCTTGCTTATAACAGGAGCTGATTATAAAAAGCGAGTAAAAAGATCGAAATATTAAATACACTACTAGCCATTAAAACTGCTATACCCAGAAGCAATGCAGATGACAAACGGGTGTTCATTGGACAAATATATTATACTAGAACCGACATGTGATTACATTTTCGCGCAATTTGGGTGCATAGATCCTGAGAAATCAGTACCCAGAACAACCACCTCTGGCCGTAATAACGGCCTTGATACGCCTGGGAATTGAGTCAAACAGAGCTTGCATGGCGTGTACAGGTACACCTACCCATGTAGCTTCAACTTAGTACCACAGTTCATCAAGAGCAGTGACTGGCGTATTGTGACGAGTCAGTTACTCGGCCACCATTGACCAGACGCTTTCAATTGGTGAGAGATCTGGAGAATGTGCTGGTCAGGGCAGCAGTCGAACATTTCCTGTATCCAGATAGGCCCGTACAGGACCTGCAACATGCGGTCGTGCATTATCCTGCTGAAATGTAGGGTTTCGCAGGGATCGAAAGAAGGGTAGAGCCACGGGTCATAAAATATCTGAAATGTAACGTCCACTGTTGTGCCGTCAATGCGAACAAGAGGTGACCGAGACGTGTAACCAATGGCATCTCACGCCATCAACCCAGGTGATACGCCAGTATGGCGATGACGAATACACGCTTCCAATGTGCGTTCGCCGCGATGTCGCCAAACACGGATGCGAACATCATGAAGCTGTAAACAGAACCTGCATTCATCCGAAAAAGTGGCGTTTTGTCATCCGTGCGCTCAGGTTCGTCGTTGAGTACACCATCGCAAGCGCTCCTGTCTGTGATGCAGGGGTAAGGGTAACCGCAGCCATAGTCTCCGAGCTGATAGTCCATGCTGCTGCAAACGTCGTGGAACTGTTCGTGCAGATGGTTGTTGTCTTGCAAACGTCCCCATCTGTTGACTCAGGGACCGAGACGTGGCTGCACGATCCGTTACAGCCATGCGGATAAGGTGCCTGTCATCTCGACTGCTAGTTATACGAGGCCGTTGGGATCCAGCACGGCGTTCCGTATTACCCTCCTGAACCCACCGATTCCATACTCTGATAACTCGGTTAAATTTCGCGTCTGTAGCACGTCATCTTTGTGGTGTAGCAATTTTAACGGCCAGTAGGGTACATTAACGTGTACACAGATATTCCCCAAGCCACCGCACGTTGCATGGGGGAGTGTGCCCTGTACCACTACCTATCACCTCCTTTCCTGTTCCAATCGGACATAGAGCGCGGGAAAAACGAATGTCTGGATGCCTCCGTATGAGCCCTAATTTCTCTTATCTTATCTTCGTGGCCTTACGCTCAGTGAATGTTGGAGGCAGTAGAACCATTCAGCTGTCATCTTCAAATGCCGATTCTCTAAATTTTCTCAATAGTGTTTCTCGAAAAGAACGTCGCCTTCTCTCCAACAATTCCCATTTGAGTTCCCGAATCATCTCTGTAACACTTTTTTTTTCTTTTTTTTTACGGAGTAATTTTCATTCGTAAAGTTTGCATTGTTTTGAAGTATTGCGTTATTATAGAAATTAGAAAATCGTTTTTTTTACGGAGTAATTTTTATTCGTAAAGTTTGCATTGTTTTGAAGTATTGCGTTATTATAGAAATTAGAAAAGCGTTTTTTTTTTTTTACGGAGTAATTTTTATTCGTAAAGTTTGCATTGTTTTGAAGTATTGCGTTATTATAGACATTAGGAAAGCGTTAACAATGCCGACAGAAACAAGTAGCAAGCACTGTCTTTCCTATAATATAATAAAATAGGAATGAAATTATGGAATTAGTAATAAATTAAAAACTTATCAACCGTTCATTCAGACTATACAATAAAAACAGAAAGTAGCTGATCTGCTGCCAGCGCCTACATAAGTTGCCATAATATGATTGTATCCCATGTAAACGAACAAATTACCACGAAAAACATGGTGCTTCCAACCTCAGTTTTTATCCTCTAACACTGACTATTCTTAATTCCCGAACAGTGGCCTGATCCCTCACTACAACACGATTCTTGAGCAGTGTTTCAAAAAATTACTATCAAGTACTAGTGATTTTTTTGTGGTGTTAAGCACTCGTCACTTTTAGAGAAAAGCAGCGAACGGTGGATGGACTAAGTTTTCTTTTACTGTCTATTTAATTTAATATTTTGATTCTTTGTATCTTCAAAGTGAGAGAATAGAAACGTTTCAATGTTTTTTCTCGATTTCCGCAGGTAACAACAGGAATAAAAACCCCAAAACAATTATTTCAGTTACCGGTGATTCTGAGCGGTTTAAACAGTCAAGCTAAAGTAGCGTGAAAAAAAAAGAACGATGTAACCGAAAATCGGTTGTTGGAGCCGTAACCGCCGTACCTATCTGACAGTTAGGTCCCTCAGCTTGAAAGCCTTTTTTGTCTTCTGTGGGAAGCGTAAAGTCACACGCTGGTATTACAGTGAATGAATGTAGGATCTTGAAAACCATGTTCATTAGTTGGCGTCGAACTCATGATCCTGACAGCATTTGCGGGTAACTTTACTCCCACGGTACATGCATTTCGGTAATCATGCTCCTAACCCTAGGTCTCAGTCATACATGCCCCATCACACCTCTAACCTCACTACTCCACATAACTAAGTGAATAACATATAAGAATCATAAGAGAAAGGCTCTCAAAATCAGAATCGTTTGTACTAGCACTGTGTTTATTATAATTCATGAAATACTTTCGCAAGTGAGGAGCTGGGTGTGACATGGAGGTATGTCACAAAAACATAATACTTTATCAAAAAAAAGACTAATTTATTAAACATAAGTTTCTCCGTACTGTTGTTAGAAATATATTTTCGCATGTGACGTTATTGACCTCAGATAAAAGCAAACAGTGACAAATAATTCCTTAATATTTGAACTTTAAATTGCCGTTGGAAGTGATGAGATACTGCGAAGCTTGACCTCTCTCATCTGGAAAGACAAGAAATCAGAACAGACAAGAAAAGGCTATAAAATAATGGTAAATGTAGACCAGATAAATATTCTTTGATTCCTCGTAAATAATTTAATTTTTTTGTTAAGCTGCGAATGTATAAATAAAACGTAAACAGGAACACCCCCAGGGCCTTACTTAAAACAGCAAGTAGTCAAATAAGTGTTGGGTACCAAAATCAGTTGCATAAAGGCAGGACAAATCATATTCATAAATTAAGAACCAGGTTCAAACGTAATAAGCAGAAAAAGCAGTGATATAATGAATTTAACTAATGTAAGTTAGTCTAATCGGTAACCTTTTTAAATGGGACCAGGATTAATTCAGGCGTTAAGCACATAGTATAAAGAAGCCTGCCGCACAGCGGATGAATCCGAAGAGCAGCTCAGACAGTCTACACGTAAACGAACACACCAAACAATTTGATATGCCTCAGCAATTTCAATTTACCATTGATTTCTGTAGACATGTAATAATACACCAAACTCCTGGGCCGTCTTCAACTAAATTCGAGTGACCTATTGCTCACGAAATTCCAAAAACCAACTTTCTCCTCCGAATGCGAAAATAATATGTTGTCACCGACCAACATAGCGAGGAACGATCACCGCGATATAATAAGGGAAATCGTAACTCCTACGGAAAGATACAGGTGTTCATTCTTTCCGCACGTAAACGAGATTGGAATAATAGAGAATTGTGAAGGTGGTTCGAAGAACCCTTTGCCATGCACTTAAATGTGTTTTGTAGAGTACCCATGTAGTTGTAGATGTAGATGTTTAAGTTAATAGATTAGCAACACCAACTCACTAGAAATGATACTGAGTTTCGACAATTTCTCGTACGTTAACGTTACACTTACTGCCGGCACTTGTCCTTGTACCGACATCCTACAGTTATCAAAGATCAACAAATGAGAGCAAGTTTATGTTGCCTCACAAACTATTTTTTATTCCACGCATCCGCAGCTGTCAGAAGGCATGATGTCAGGAAGAAAACCTCTGACAGCTGGTAAAATTGTTATTTATTGAAACACAGCCGGTTTCGGGGCCTAGAGCCGCATCACCAGGTGTAACAACGTCAAAACGTCGTAGCCTTCCCCATCGCCTCCAGCCAAAATTTACTATTTAGTGAATGATGTTGCCAGTACACTGAATAGTAAATTTTGACTAGTAGCGTTGGGGACGCCTATCGACCTTTTAACGTTGCTGGACCTGCTGATGCGACTTAAGGTCACAAGACTTGTTGTGACCCAATGAACAACAATTTTACCAGCTGTTAGCGGATTTCTTTCTAACGTCTTGTTGACTGCCGGTAAGGCAGAATGACAGAGAGCATGCCAGCTCCCTGACCAGGCGCTAAGCAGGCGGTTGATTAGCTACGGGCAAAGAGGTTACATTGCGCCTTCGATTTAATATCGAAACATCGCACGGGTCACTTCCAGTTTATACAGAACGTCCCTGAGATGTCTAGAATTCGTTCATAGTGCATCAGCATTCACACGATTCCACAACTCCATTCCTTTTTAGATTCGGCATGGTCGCCGTAAAAGGTTGTATGTTGTATCATTTCCTACAAAACGAATGTAAATGAATAGTTTCTGATGTTCGCGTCTACTTTCCTCACACCATTGTGTGACTGTGCACACCGTACTCGTCTGTGACTCATCCTGCAGACTTCCTCGGACCAACTGCCGCTCGCAGAATCTACAGGCGCAACATTGCTCCTGACACTCGGATGATACAGCATCCCCACACTGCCTGTGGACTCCGGTCCGGCAGAGACGGATAAGGACAAGAAAGCGAAGCGATAGCTGTACCGTTGAAAAAGCTACGAAACAACTGTTTCAGATGTTGGGCCTTCTATTTGTAGCGTCTTCAGGGATTTATACGAAGTGTGACACTGCAGCATCCGTCACTGGGTTCCTACTTACGTTGCCAGCGACATGTTCACCGTGACACTAGAGCTGATGAGGCGAAGCGAACTACTGCACACTGCTCACAGCTGAAGTAACTATGCGTGATGATGGAAGAACTGTGAACGTAATCGTCAAGGACCTGAGGCGAGTGCCACGCTTCGACAATGAAAATCGATTTCAAAGGGGACGCGAAACTGTCAGTGAATGCAGGTCCATCTCAACCAGTCAACATTGAAAAGGAAATTAAATACAATACGTGTATGGAGCAAGTATCTCGCAGAAGTCAATTGCTGATAGTGGCACATTGTTCCATGTCAAGAACATCATGATTTACCACCGAGAGCTTCTAAAAAAGTTTCTGAATTGTAGAACCAGTTTCGGTCCTCAGACTATCATCAGGTTCATTAAAACTTTACCGAGCGAGGTGGCGCAGTGGTTAGCACACTGGACTCGCATTCGGGAGGACGACGGTTCAGTCCCGCGTCCGGCCATCCTGATTTAGGTTTTCCGTGATTTCCCTAAATCGCTATAGGCAAATGCTGGGATGGTTCCTTTGACACGGCACGGCCGACTTCCTTCCCTAATCCGATGAGACCGATGACCTCGCTGTTTGGTCTCTTCCCCGCAAATCAACCCAACTCATAAAAACTTTAACTTCATACTATGCGGTAGAATCAGTGGCGGAAAATTATAAAACCCATGATGTCAACGCTATTGCCATACTACAAATGAATGAATGCACTGTTTAAGACATTTTTATGACTGGTGATGTAATTTGTTTACTGTTTATCAACAGTGAGAAACTCACTGATTTTATTACGTATTTGATTCTACTGATGTTATCGCCCGTTATAATTTTAAATGCTTTTTGTGAACCTGATGACGGTCTGTGGACCCAAAGTGGTCGATCAATAAACAAATATCAGTAGCTTACGGCGGTAAACCGTCACGTTTTTAAAAAAGTTTACGAGATATGAGCATCACATGCATAAAACGTTGGACGTGTTTAGTGGGCGAGGTCGCAGAGAAACAAGAGTTTCCGATGAGTCGCAGTTTTGTATCTTTTCACATGATGAAAGGCGGCGAATACTGTTACTTCGTTTAATTAACAGTGAGTGGATGATATAGTTCAAACTGTGGTTTCAAAATGAAATTTTCACTCGCCAGCGAGGTGTGCGCTGGTACGAAACTCCTTGACAGATTAAAACAGTGTGTTGGACCGAGACTCGAATTCGGTACCTTCGTCTTTCACGGGTACGCGCTCTGCCAACTGACCTACCCAAGCACTTCTCACTCTACACTATCACATCGTGACTTATGCATGTACCTCATCTCATAACTTCCAAACTTCACAAAGTTCTCGTGCGAAACATGCGGGAGTAATACCCCCGCGGTCACGCAAACTGCGGAGGTACGGATCAGGCACGGCCACGGGGCCTGAGTCATGTTTGGGTTACTCTGTTAAAAGAACACGCACCCGCTTAAGGTGAAGGTCGCGAGTTCGAGTATCAGCTCAGCGCATAGTTTTAATCTGCCATGAACATCTGTGATTTTTTTCGGGGTCTTTTTCAAATTATAACTACGACAAAAACAATCATGTTAGTAGAGACACGAATCAGAATATTTCTTACAGCAACCTCGGTGTCCATGTGCTGCCGTTTTTCTGCATCTGTCTTCTACATGATGGCTACGCACATAATTTCTGTTTTAACACTTCGGCACCTGTAGCACCTCCACAGGCTCACTAAATAACCTATTCCATCTCCCACAGAATTTTTCAGGAACTGTCCGGAACACGGTCTGACCCATAACTGTCAACATCCTCGCAGTTTGTGAGCTCTGTGGTACCTGAATGAGATTTTTCACTCTACAGCGGAGTGTGCGCTGATATGAAACTTTCTGGCAGATTAAAACTGTGTGCCGGACCGATACTCGAACTCGGGACCTTTGCAAGTAGAAGGTAGAAATGACCAGAAGTAAAGCTGTGAGGATGGGGCGTGAGTTGTGCTTGGGTAGCTCAGTTGGTAGAGCACTTGCCCGCGAAAGGCAAAGATCCCGAGTTCGAGTCTCGGCCCGGCACACAGTTTTAATCCGCCAGGAAGTTTCATATCAGCGTACACTCCGCTTCTGAGTCAAAATCTCATTCTGGAAACACCCACTAGGCTGTGGCTAAGTCATGTCTCCGCAATATCCTTTCTTTAGGAGTGCTAGTTCTGCAAGGTTCGCAGGAGAGCATCTGTAAAGTTTGGAAGGTAGCAGGCGAGGTACTGGCAGAAGTAAAGCTATGAGGACGTTGCGTGAGTCGTGCTTGGGTAGCTCAATTGGTAGAGCACTTGCCCGCGAAAGGCAAAGGTCCCGAGTTCGAGTCTCAGCCCGGCACACAGTTTTAATTTGCCAGGAAGTTTCTGTGGTACCTAATTCACAATTAGTGGCTTCAGTCGGATATTTTATAGACAACTAAAGAACGGTACTCTCTTTCCTCACGAATTGCGTTCATTATCAAGGCTGTAGGTATGGCATTAGCATGATGTCTCTAGGGTGTGACTAAAGTTTCAACCCGATACCCATTTCCACACAAAAGTGTTGATTGAACCTTGGAGCGAACCTTTACGTTTAAGCAGTATCGCATCTACACCATAGCCAAGGCCTTTGCTAGCAACGACGACGAGTAGGACATGGGGTGCGATCCAAGAGTTGCGGATGTCGGTTGTGGCACAGTGTGTGCCTGCTGCCGAGTACGCTGCTCCAGTCTGGAGCGCACCTTGCACATGTGAAGAAGGTGTGTGCCTCAACGAAAGAGCGCGAACGTTACACTAGTGCAGAAACTCTGGTAGTTCTTTGGCACTTCAGCCTCTCAGGCAGGGTCATTGTGTCAAATGTGTAGCTGACGAAGATGGAAACAGACTCCAGAAACACAGCCACGATTTGCAGCTCGCTGGGAGATGCCTGCGAACCGGAAAAAGCTTCATGCGATGCACGCAGGTCCTCCTAGGTACCCATCAGAAGCACCGGCTGATAGTACGGAGAACACAGCTGTAAAACCTGTTTATTCAATAGAAGAGCCTGTCTCTGGTAGTGAACTCCTTCCCCTGGACAGGAGGAGAGTGGGAGTGCCCCGTAGCGAAACCAACATGCAGAAGTGGGGCTTCCACTCGCATGAAACAGCTGTACTAAGTGAATGTGGCGTGGTGCAAGGCCGGGAGAGCTAGTGCACGGTCTTGTGCTGGTCCAACTCCGCACAGCACAAGATCTTTACACAACTTAATAGTAATGACATTTCGGTAACATATTTGTGGAAACAAAGAGGCACGGCTCCGGTTAACTGGCAGGTTTTCTACGAAAGCACAAATTAACGGAGATACGAACGTGTACCTTCATGTATTAGCAACCATCTTCTGCTTTCTGAGACCTTAACTTTTCCCAGCGAATTGAATGTTCTTAATGTGGCGTTCACACCTACCTACTAGTGGGCTCAACAAACTAGCAAGATGTTTAGCTACACGATATGTCGGACCACCAATATTAGAAACAATAGGCCTCAACGGGACAGCCGCTTTATGGCCTTAGCGGGGCCATATAATATAGGCAGCACAGCAGAGGAGGTTATTAGTCTTTCTCTCAACACTCTTAGTAGCGTCAGCACCGATTTTTCGATACGCCGAATCAGAAAGTAGACGCTGCATCTTTTGAATGTAATCGTGCTTGTTCAACAAAACCGTGGCATTTCCCTTGTCCGCAGGTAAAATAACAATATCAACATCAATTCTGAGTGTACGTAAAGCAGCAGCCTCAGCTTCTGTAATGTTACACTTGGGTGGACCGGCCCCAGTCAACACGACAAACTTCCCTCCTAACCTCTTCCGCATCCTCGGAAGGAAATAGAGGGAAAGAATTAGTGCTACCTCACCTGTTGATTAATAGTCACTATCGATATTTCTGATGTTGGTTATTTTTGGTTGCGTGTTGACTCTGCGGTTACTTGTTCTGTGTGTGGTATCTTCCCTGTTTCTCCTCTGTGAACCGAGGAATCAATTTCCATTGCACATTGCTTCCTCCTAGCATTTGTGCCTTGAGAGTGGCAGGGTGTGCTTCTGTCGAAATATCGGCGGTGGTCGACGACGTCACCCGGCAGCAAACCTGTAAGTTATTTGAACATCTTCTGCTTTGTCTCTTTCCAAATGTTGGAGGAACGGAAAGGATTAATAACGCGGCGTACTGTGCCTGGTAGACTACGTGACTTCAATATCTTGATGTGAGCCTAGGTCATGAATCACGAGCAAATGGGCAGATATTGAATTATTTTTCCGCTCGACGAGGCTAGTCAGTCATGCTTCGTAAAGCGATCTCTCGATAGCAGTGCGATCCATTGTTCAAGTCTTGGGGTGATCGTAGGTAGGTAACTGTTTAAAGTGCAAGTCTGCTGTCTATATAAATCACTGCATTGTCTTCTGGTGGGAAGATATGGACATGCCGACTTCATTCACACACTGTGCCAGAATGCCGAGTGGGGTGTGGGTAGGATGTGGCATTTGAATCGCTAAGGGACTCTGAGAGGCGTAAATACAATCAAATGCTTTATCAAAACTAGACATGTTCGTCACCTGGAGATATCCGCGTTCCCCATTTGTCCAAAATAGGCTTATTTTCTGCTTCTCGGTCAATATTTTCATTCAAAATGACCGGTTTTGGGCGATGTCGCCCATCTTCAGATTATTTCTCGTATTACAGAATAATCTATACTTTAAGGACAATCGGTTCTCTGTCACATACTCAGCTTGTAACAGTGAACTAATTGTTCCATTAGGACAGGTTGTAGCTACGAGATATAATCCGAAGATGGACGACGTTGCCAGAAACCGGTGATTTTGTAATAAAAACAGCAATCGACAGGCGGTAAATATTTTTTTTTTTTTTGTACAATCAAGTCTGTGTGTATTGCAGCAATACAGTATACTGGTTTCTCTCCAGGGAAATTGGAATTGAACTGAGTACGAGCCTCGTAGGCCACAAGGATGGGTGGCAATAAAGAACGAAAAGGTGTAGAAAGGAGACAGTGATATCTCAGGGACGAATGTAGATTGCTGGAGGCAGAGACAAGTTCCCTAAGCCACCTGCTCTTCACCAGAGGAAAATTACGGAGATATGGACAGGCTTATGCCGTAAGGAAAAGCCAAATTACAAGAGAGCGAGGTTCACAAGAGTCTACATGCAGGCAGAAGTGGGAGGCAGTCACATGGCATCTTCCCAAGCTTCTTGATTGGTTACTGAAAGAATTCTGTGCTATGCCGTGTCTACAGATGAAGTATGAACTGCCCCACGACATGAGTCCATTAGTTCAGCACTCATGTAGTGGCATACGTTTCTCCAGAAAACCACTGTATACCGAACATAAGATCTTAAGGAGAGCTGAAAACCGATAAAAATGTTATGAACCCTTGAGTTTCTACGTCGAGACTGACAACGTGTGTCGTAAGTGATTCACCCTTTAAAAAGGGCCCATGGTACTGGGTTACATTAATTAGGCATATACAAAATTATGAGCGTAAAAAAAATTAAAAATATTTGCTTCGCTTTTAAATTTTCCGGTAAATTAAAGAAATGTAAAAACGAAGCTGGCTTATCATAGAAATAAAAATGTCTTTCATGAACTATGCGAAGGCTGCAAGACACCTTGAATACGTAATAAAAGAATAGTTTTTTGTCTATTATGATAGCTGGATTCTTTGCTGTAGTGTTCTGGGTCTGCTGGTCGCTAATGAGGCAAATATGTGGAACAATGCTGCTGAAGCGGTACTATATATGAAATAAAATCAGTTTTTTTTTTTTTTTGCTCTGCATTACCGTGGGGGACACCTCCCGTCTTTCATGTCTTTGTTTGCATTTAAATTGTATTATTCGCTTTTTATGCATTTTTATTCTCTATGTAATTTGCGTATCCTGGGTATACTGCATCTTAAGATTAACTGAACACTTACGGTCTTCAGTATAATCGAGCTGTAGATTCTCGGATGTATATTCAAACAGAGGATTCCACAAGTCCTCGATGACGCATATTCTTGCTATTTGTGCTGGGGTTCATTTCTTTTTCTGTATTTAAATGCTAGCGTCAGTTGTCACATATTTATGTTATCGATGTGTTTTTGTATAACTACGTTACATGCATATTTTGTACCGGTTCTTGATTCCTTCTGTTTTTGTATTTTAGCCCCGATGATGACTATATTATACCCGAAATCTCGATATGCAATAAATGACCGATTTCTGTGACTGACTGCTGCTCTCCGTTACATTTGAAGATATGAAACACTTGGGACGATCAATGTGAAAAGAAGCCTCGGACAAAATACTACAAATTAACATGGTATTTGGCTACTAAAGGCTAATCGTCAATAAAAATCTTATATAGTTGTGTCAATTAAAGTTAATCGAAATCTAAGTAAAAAGGGTGACACAAAAGATAATTAAAATTAAAGTTTCAGTGCATACAGCACAAACACATAAACGCTAATATTGTTCGAAGTGGGATGAATAGAAAGTTTTGGCTTTCAGTAAAAGTGGGCTATCAATGCAAAACAACTATCTACATCACTAAAATTCTTGACTACTGTAGCCGACATGACATAAACGTCAAAAGAATAAAACCCCATGAAAAATGGAAAAAATAAGAATTAGTCAGGTTCATCTCTAGCTCTATCAGAAAATAGAAAAATAGAACCCATTGTGGTTTATTTTTAGAACCAATTGTTCTGCTGTAATCGAATAAAGTCGCTTCCCAAAAACAATACAACATACTCTGGGTAGTATAATGACAAAACGATTCCGAAAGAAACAGAAAATGAATTAATTTCGTCAGTCTTTTGCGACGCCAGTGCAACAAGATATTAAACTGCAGCTGGTGAAAGTTGATGAAATGTAACTCACAATGATAACAGTTTAGTATTTCATCGTCCTTTCCTAAGGCATCACATGAATAATGCAAATGAGGAGCCAATATAAAAGACAGCAAAGTGCGATTTATTCTTTTCTAGAGGAGAAGCAGAAAACTGAAAAACTTATTAGAAGAATACTCACGCTTCTGAAATTTTTTATCTGCCGTCTTTTATGTAAAACAAATGATTTTGAGCAACCAAAATATGGCAAATTCGATATTTAAGTTGTAAAAATGGGTTAAAAGCTGGTCTTGGTTGGCTTTGATACGAACTACTGGATTTGTAGGTTTTTGAAACTACACCAAAGTGTATCCACGGACTTCTGAGATTAGTATTCGCTACAACTTAAGAAATGATAAATAACAGTCCGTGCCTCATGTACTTTTATTTTACTAATGACCTTACTGACAGTTAGCATAGAACAAAATAGAATAAATCTACAACACAGAAAGGGTGGAAGACTTTGAAAAAATATAAAAAATTACAGAGCGATCAAAGCGAAACCATTATTAAGTAAGTCACCCTCAAAAAATGCACTGAAACGAATTTTAGCACTGGTTACTCTTGAATAAATAGAGAAATACTTAATACGTTGCCAACATTTACATTTTCATTTGCGTGCCATGTTTGGAGTCTGCCACATCCATTTGCATTTTCACAAGAAAAAAAAAAGAATTCTAAACTGAATAAATACACGGTAATGAACAGAGATAAGAAACACACATAGCATGCCAGTAAACAGAAGGAGATGGGTAACTCGTACTGAGTCCTGTATTGAGATGGGCTACTGATGGAGTTGGCCGCTTTTGAAACAACACCTGCTGGAACCTGGTCAGTTTTGAACCAAACACACACTTTTAAACGACTTTTCAAAGCATTCGTCCTTTTCTGACACCATGTGAGTACCATGCGATTCAGCGCAGAGGGAACAATAGGAAAGCATCGATATCAGAAAATGGAAAAAAATGGACTTGGTCGTCTTCGGTACTAGGCTCCTCAAATGTGCAATAGTTAATGGCAATTTCCGGAACATACATGATCAATCCATGCGGTAAACTGTATCTTACCAGACTAAAATTTTTGTTCCATTTATTGCTTAAAATTGTCACACATATGGATACTGGAACTGTTTGTTTTGAATAGGAAAATGTTTCGTTTATTACATAAAATAGCTGCTTCAAGTTTACATTCTGTGCTGCAGCACAAGATGAAAGATTTCACAAAACCATTAACGATCGACAAAATCAGAAAGAGTTGTTATGATGAAAGATAAATTTAATGTTACCTAAATTGATTGGTCCATTAAATGAATACTACAGAAGGGAAAACATGATTTGATATCCCGAATTGTTTCCATAGCTGTAGCGAAAAGCTACGATTCGGTAAGGCCATTATTTTACTTTCGGGTTCTTGTGACGACTCGTTAGATCGGTTTTCTTGATACATCGCTTACAAGCACAACGTAATCTGCAACAAGATATTTTCTCTTGTTTTTGTGTTATCTTACTGTAGTAACAACAGACACTGAAATCGCTGTCGTCCACAGCTATTACTAACACTTTAAATCAACGTGATTGCCTATTCAACCCATGTCTTAGCCAAAGATCACTTTTAGCCAGCATTAGAAAGTTAAAGTAATCGATGAATTCTTTCACCGGAGACAATGGTTAAGTTCAGAGAAGTTTTGCAATGACTGCATTTAAGAATCTCTAATTTTACTAAGTATTCGGTTATTTACTGCAGTGTCAACAATCCCTCTGCTATGGTTGAAGTTATGTCATACATCTGACATTTGTACCTGCACATGTGAGTGTACTAATGTGTGCAATCTTAGTTTACCACTTAGCGCGCAAATGGACAAATTATCTGAACTATCTTCTCAAGCCCAGGGCGTCAAACAGACATTCTAAATAAATATGACCCTGACCCCACAAGGCAGCTAATATCAGGTGCGGATCGTAACAAAAATCATAGGAAATGCAGCTGTCACATACCTACAATGCATGAATTAATAATAGTGAAAGTTTGGGATCTATTCTAGAAAGACAACACAGCTATTCCCTTTTTTTCTACATGTAATTTATCACATGTTGCTTTCAGGGGTCAAGTGATAAACAACAATCATGTTCAATTTCTTTTGTCACTCAGTAACAAAATATTTAATTCTTGGATATATTGAAACGACGGTTATTAAAATCGTTATCTCTACACATCAAACTTTTTATTGCAAAAAAAATGATTATAAAAGATCCACATCAGCTCATTTAAATCTACGTTGTCATAGCTGGTCAATGCACTGAGTTGGCGGAGAATACATTTACTTTTTGAACCAATGACAAATGTCTCATGACCTAATGTGTGAGGGTACTTCACCAAGGAGCATCTGCAACGGCGTTGTCTGCGTGCGGGATCTGAAACGCTAATTCCCTACTCTGGCCTTGACTGAATTCTTTCAGTCACACCTTTCCTGCGTTCTGGAGAACGTTAATCTATCCCTAGTCGAAATAATGGCTGTTGCACACTCGCTGTGGGTTGAAGCGATGTACACTATTTCTCTGTCCGTAAAAATTTCCAGAGCATAATTGTATGTATTTTATTGTATGTTAACCAGGGACCTAGAAACGATGGAGAGGCTCCATCCCCGCCGCAGCCACAGTGGTCCACAACCCCACGACTACCACCGCAGTCCACTTCACCGCTCCGCCGCCCCACACCGAGCCCAGGGTTATTGTGCGGTTCGGCCCCCGGTGGCCCCCCCCCCCCCCCCCCCCCCCCACGGAGACTTCTCACACCAGACGAGTGTAACCCTTATGTTTGCGTGATAGAGTAATGGTGGTGTACGCGTACGTGGAGAACTTGTTTGCGCAGCAATTGCCGACATAGTGTAACTGAGGGGAACCAGCCCGCATTCGCCGAGGCAGAAGGAAAACCGCCTAAAAACCATCCACAGACTGGCCGGTTCACCAGACCTCGACACAAATCCGCCGGGCGGATTCGTGCCGGGGACCAGGCGCTCCTTCCCGCCTGGAAAGCAGTGCGTTAGACCGCACGGCCAACCGGGCGGGCACAGGAATAAGTAACTACCGCTTTGCTATCTGCCGCCATGCCGCCAAGGTACATGAAGCATATCGTCCTCACTTCGCAGGAAGCACAGCTCTCAAGGCGCTCGTTTATTTCCACACACTTGTGCAGTCTGCCACGAGGTCTCAAAATTCTTTTGTATAATGGGGATCTCCCCACCGTGTCATGTCTGCATCACCAAGTATGGCTTCATCCACTCACCGTCTCACTGCAGATGAATAAACATTTTTATGTTCCTTGCTGCTTCGCAGCTTAGCCCTCTTAATGACGTGCAGCCACTTACCCTCTGTCCCCACCGTACCTGCGTTAAAAGGAATAATGTATTGTTCTGGCCTTATCCCCCTCTGTGCTGAAGTTCGCCATTCTCTTGCTAAATGGGAGTTTTGCGACATCATTAATCAGCTGCTTGGTTCGTTTCCAAAATGCGTTTAACTTGTTTGTTCATGCCAGTCCATATATTGATAGAGATTGTTTTGTTAGTTTCCGGTACATGAGATTAACTGCAATTGCCTTTTGTTGATACAATATAATAACAATCGTGCTGTGGCGTCCTGTAGTTATGGATCAAGGTCATGTAATGTCCACAACATATGGACGCCTTACAGTTACTGTCTATAAGCTTATCATTTATATTAATATTGCAGCTTTCTTGAGAATACTGAAGCTAACTTACAGTCATTCTCTGGCACCGCAAGCACAACAGGAAACGATACAGAGTTTATGTCCTAATGCGATTAAGAAGGAGCGTTAATATACATGAAAATGTTCATTATCTACTGTTGTAATGAGCTACTTTTACTATTTTTCTGTTGATTTGCTTGTCATTGCGCTCTCTTCCGTATTCCATCTTCATAAAAAATTACAGCCTGAGCGGTAAGTGACAGCAAACATTTTATATCAAAACGTCTTAGAAGTTACGTTCCAGAAAAATTTATTTGGGATGCAGAAACGAAAATCACTTCTAGTCGATAAGAGAACTAAGCAGCGGGCAAAATTGGTTGCAAAGCGGTGATACTTAAGTTGAGGCTGGATCTTATCGTCAGTCAAACACATTTGTTAAGCATGCAACGTTGTGTACTGCCGATAGCTTTGCCACTCTCACAGACATGGCAACCAGTGTCATCATTTATGTTAGAGATCTTCAAAAATAAACACAGATTGAAAACCACCTGTAATGTCTGTTTTGTATCTTTTTATTTGGAAAATGAACAAACAAAACTTGTTTTCCTTAAGACCTGTCGATTGTGGAGAGCTGTAGAAGCAGACAATGGGTCCACGTTTGTAGAAATGCTGAGTTTTAAGTGTTCTTGCATAACGCGTTGTGTGTGATGAAAGGTGCCGTCGTTCGAAAGAATATGGACTAATATTGATACTTGGAACCTCAGTAGCAGTATATCCCTCGCCAGACGCTGCCCGACCCGTCGCATAACATGTATGTGTTACTTGATCGTGGGGCACCTGTGAAAGAAGCCATTGCCAGAGTCGATCAGAAGTAATATAGCTCTGGTCGCGATCTGTAAGGGTGACTAGGTCGTAATATTCCACCGGTGTTGCGTCTTTTAATGAAAATGCGTCGATTATTTATGCTCAAGTTGTTAAAATGGCAGCGCAATTGGTGTGTAAAGGTAGCACTATACATCATATCTGTTAATAACGTTATTAAAGTGAATAAGCACCCCAATTTAAACCAGCCACCAATCATTTTATTCCTTCCAAGAGCAGAAAGAACTGACAGATTACTTCATAAATATCTATCTATAACTGTTTAAGATACGTAAAATAGAACACTTAGTTACTAAGTTAGATTACTGTATTACTGTAATGCAATGCAATTAATTCATTTTTGTCCGTAGGTCGACCATCGCCAATCTCAAGTTCACGACTGAGCGATCCAGGATTTCTATTTAAACAAGTAAGTTTCCACTTCACACTATCTATAAGTAGTTTATTCCGCAAAATAGTGTGTTGGAGTACATTTTACAAGTGTCGACAATAATAACGTGAGATACCGTCACGTACAACTTCACAGAGTTCTTTTCAAAGAATTTTAAATGTTGCCGAGGTGGCGTAACCGAATTTAGACAGATTAGCCTGAGTCATTTCTGACGGAAAATTGTTTTTAAAGAGTTTTCCAAGGCGTAAGGATGACATGAAGTAGGACACATTTGTGCTCCCTTAAAGCACATTAAACTCCCCAAGAAACATAGGTAATTCTTACAATAAGAAAGTACAGCAGGTATCCCTTGTTAACAATGCTATTTATTACAAGCACATAGTGCCATTATCGGTTTAGAGCCGCGATGTTCATTCTCAGTCGGATGTTCACGTTTAAAATTACATTTGTCGTATTTGGTACAGGTTGGTTCAAATGGCTCTGAGCACTATGCGACTTGACTTCTGAGGTCATCAGTCGCCTAACACTTAGAACTAATTAAACCTAACTAACCTAAAGACATCACACACATCCATGCCCGAGGCAGGATTCGAACCTGCGACCGTAGCGATCGCTCGGCTCCAGACTGTAGCACCTAGAACCACACGGCCACTCCGGCCGGCTTGGTACAGGTGATGATGACTGTTCTTCGTTGTTGTGGAAGTTCCTTGTGGTGGTGGTACCCTACAGAAAAAGATCAATTTGTGAAGAGCAATACTTTACTTTCTGATTGAACTAAGACTGGATAGACTACTCGGCTTAAGAGACATGTTAAATTTTGGAAATAGCTGGTAGAGCTATTGCTACGATCTACACTTGACCAATGTGGTGCAACCTATGTTTTCACAACTGTGGAGGCTGAAGCGAGCTAGGTACATGTATTCGTTCCTACGCCCTATGGTGATACGACAGAAATCTGCCTACAAGCTGCTTGTCGAAGACCTGCAGTGATCGCTGTTAAGTGTTACAGGTTGCCTGAAAACTTTGCCGGTGACAATGTGACAAAACTAAATGGCAAGTGGATTACATTTTATTTGATGCCCTATTTACTACATTTTTAAGTCTCTCAACCCGAGCGTAGCACATCACCTTAAGCAGTATGGATGATTGTTCGCGCAGTACAATCTCTTAGCCATTGCACCTGGTCAGCCTACACAAGTCGTTTTGACGAGGCGCCCCGATTCGCGTGGCTCGCCAGTTTTGAAACGGACCGATCGCTTTCGCGGGCTACCTTAGCAGTATTTAGGTAAGACGTAAATTATAATCAACGGAAATGGAAAAACTAGTACCAAAAGTAACATTCTAAGAAGAATGAGTAAAGGAAGAAATGTTCAGGGAAGCAAGAGCCCAACACAATCAGCAGCACAGGTGCGGATGTTTCAGAAACTTGTCAGCAAGACATTCCATACAATTGGCCAACGTTTCAGCATCCACAGAGTATGTTATCTCACAGTACCCGCCTTGTCAGAGGTTACAGTACCGTCGGCGTGCTTGAGACACAAAACCATGTCTTCCGTCTCCACGTTGTTAGTGTGGCCACACTCAGATTCCATAAAACCAGGTCTGAGGCTCCGAAGAAGCTTTGGAAAGGGTCCTGTAATTCATCCCCACTATCTCTGGTGATGAAGTAAGTAGGAGATCAAACTAGTCTTAGGACCAAATCTAAACGACAAGTCTCAGAGAGGACACTCCCCCATCCTATCCAGTTACCCTCACCTACCCTTCCCCTCCGAATCTCTCCTCCATGCATAAGTCATGTCCATTCCCGTCCCCTCCCACTTCCTCTCCTGTCCTAAGCCATTTGCCTTTCTTGTAGAAAGGCCAGTCAGAGAGGACCCAAGCAAATACACACACATTTAATTCTCACAATAACAGCTCAGTGTTTCACTGCCAATGTGTCTCTGCTTCTCGGGCCAGAGTGTTTCTACGCCAGAGCATACATATTTAGCTCTCGCAGTACAGCTCAGTATTTTACAGCCAAACACATGTCTCCGATCTTCAGGTGCTACCCTGACTGCGTTCGACAGTACGGGGAAACGGGGAAACAGTAGTTGTATGAGTCACCTGGAAACACTAGCAAATTGTTCCACCTGACTTGTATGGTTTTGTCATACACAATTAAATAGCACATGAAGATTGACTGGATTCCTGAAATGCGGCTAGTATACATGCCATTATCCAAGTAAAGGAACTACGAAATTACTACCGCGGCGGATTTTAGTCATCGTGAACAATCCAAGTAACAGTTTTGCTGCAAAGTATGTAGGCCCTAATTGGCATCTCCCCTGTTTTGGCAGATGTATTGTTTTTCTTGTTTAAACTGGTATTTTAACGTTCCAAAACCTTACTTTTTAATCGTTTTTCTTTTTCACTGTTACAGTTCTGCATTATCTGTTATCCTAATTGTTATTACTATTTCAAGGCTTCAGTGGACTGGTTTCATCAATAGTAGTGAATCAGAAGTAGTACTTTAACTTCTTGAAGTAAAAGTTGTTTCATTTATGCATTTAGTAAAAACCATTTGTTGTTTATTAAGCTTAGAGATAGTGTTTAATTTGAATGATTAAATGTGGTTACATGTTTTTCAAGAACTTGTTTGTCATCTTAGGTCGAAGACTAAGCTGCTGCTTCACACAGTCACTTCGATTAAATATGTAGACGTAACTTTGCAAAGGAATGAACATGTACGGACTGTAGTAGGGAAGGTGAAAGGTCGACTTCGGTGCAGTGGGAGAATTTTAGGAAAGGGGGATTCATTTGTGAAGAAGATCACTTATAGGACACAAGTGGGGCGCATTGTTGAGTTCTGTTCGAGCGTTTCGGATCCGCATCAGGTCGGATTAAAGAAAGACATCAAAGCAATTCAGAGGCAGGCTGCTAGATTTGTTACAGGCAAGTTCGAACAATAGGCAGATGTCACGATATGCTTCGGGAACTCAAACGGGAATCAATGGAGGGGAGATGACGTTCTTTACGACGAGCATTATTGAGAAAATTTAGAGAACCGGCATTTGAGGCTGACAGTAGAGCTATTCTTCTCCCACCTACGAACATTTCGCGTACGGATAATGAAGTAAAAATTATAGAGATTGGGCTCGTGCGGGAGTTCTATGTGCTAGTGCAGGAGGAGAGGAAATGACTTGTAGTGGTACCGCGTACCCTCGGCCACGCACCGTACGGTGGATTGCGGGGTATGTATGTAGATATAGATGTAGAATTAAATCCTGTGCTAAAATCCCGGTGAAAATTATTCGTGGCATCTCAGTACTTACCTGCATCCTAACTACCAACTTTCATCCATGGGTCTTGACCGAATGATTGCTTAGTAGAGAATCACATGACTTTTTCATAATATGGAACTCAGCGCTTGTTGCATTGTCTCTGACTTGCTAGAATGCTTTACCCATATTTTAATTGAGTCTTACACTACATTTTTCACATCTGATTTCCTGACGTCGATATTCTGTTTATGCCAAACAACTCTCAAATCGATACAGTCCACCATTCTCTCAATGTCTCTTCAGTACACAAATTAAATATCTTTGGTGATAATAAAGAATTCTTCTTCACAATTTTCTTAATTTCTGTCTCTTTTACAGTTCCACTGGTCTTCCTAAGAAAGTTAGAGAGTTACCGGATCACTTAAGGTGCGTTTACACGTGTGCGCATTGCGGCTAGTCGCCTTGTGGCTGTAGCCAGCCCCACGCGCAAATGGAGGCATGCGTGTAGATGCATGCCTCTTCATCAGTATGTGCGTGTGAGCGATTCCAGTCACACCTGTTTTCACACTGGACGCTTCGTCTTCGTTGTGTTGCAAGCTATAGCATCAAGGCGCACAGGTGTAGACGCACCTTTAGTATGTCACCGGAGGCATTATTATTATTGTGGCTGAAGAGGAGAGAATATCTAAGGCGTGTTTCAGAATTATGCGAGATAATTCTCTTTCTTTCAAACAGCTGTTTATCATCGCTTTATGGGCCAAAGAAGGGTACTCATCGATTGGAGAAATATGCAGGTATTTTTCCATTTTTAGAAGGCTCGTCACCCGGCCGCTGTGGCCAAGCGGTTCTAGGCGCTTCAGTCCGGAACCGCCATGCTGCTAGGGTCGCAGGTTCGTATCCTGCCTCGGGCATGGACGTGTGTGGTGTCCTTAGGTGAGTTAGGTGTAAGTAGTTCTAAGTCTAGGGGACTGGTGACCTCAGATGTTAAGTCCCATAGTGCTTAAAGCCATCAGAACTATTTGAAGGCTCGTCAGAATGATGTACATAAGTATGGGCCGACATCACAGATGTCAATTTGTTGTAGAATTGTGCAACAACAATTATCCTTACATATGACGATACTTTCGGACATAAAAATTAAACTGTATCATGAATTCCAATTACAAATGGCATGAGGTGGTAGGGCTAACCCTTTACATATAGTGAGAATCAATCACATAATGTAATAATTAGAATATAAAATCGTAGATAAGACTATGAAAAAATATACAAATTACCACACATTTATCATTACTTGATCTGATGACATCATGTAACAGCTCTCGAATGCAGTCGGTAACCCCTCCATTTTTCACTTTCTACGTCTTGCTACTAATTCGTCAACTTCCAAAATAGCGTGGTACAATGTCTCTGTGGCTTAGATTCAAGTTTCCGTTGTAACAATATATATAGTTCGCTTTAGGAGAAATGATTTGTGTACCTAATATACTGTAGAAACTGTAGTAGTCATTGGCACCTAACAGAATTGTTTCATCTTCTCTTACGACATTCCTGTAACTGCACTCGGAAAATACACAAGGTGATTTTCTTTCCACGCCACACACACATCTTCAGTATGTTCTGTTATTTAATCTGGCAAAATAGCTGGCTTATGAACCGTGCTCAGTCTGAAAGTGTGTAAACTGTCAAGAAAACTGATTTATTATTCGTCGTGATAGGTCTAATTTTTAATACTTTTATTTTGTGGCCTTGGGTGTAATTTTGCCGATAGAGAGACGGGTCACCCTTGTAAGCGAAATAATCAGATGTGAGGATGGTTCTTATTGAACCGAAACCGATCATTTAAAAAATTATTGCCGTCAAAACGGGTAATAAACTTTTTGAAAAACAGTTATTATGGATTAGTTTCCGAACGACACTGTCATTTTTTGCTTTAAGAAAATACTATATACTTTGTTTTGCATCAATCACTATCTCGGATGGTGCTCATAACAAATCGTAACATTGCTTCATTCAAAGTCTATAAAGACGCGTTTTAACTCCGAGCATACAATTTTAGCCTGAACTGATTGGTAAGTACACTGTCATTTGATGTGACAGACGGGGGAACAGAAATGCCAGTGGTGGTCAGTTCAGGGTGGGATGGTACGCTGGTTGCCTGGAAACATTTATCGTTATCATTGACGAGGGGCTGACATGTCTGTATTATAAGGCTATGTTTGATAGTTAGTATAATTACATTAATGTTAGGATTTAGTTAGTAGTAATGTTGGTTGTGTTTTTCAACAGTACTGGATAGTGTATGTAAAATGATTCCTATCAAGTTGTGATACATAGATCAATTTTATTCTCTAGATAGTGGGTCAGTGCATAGCCATGTAAATAAATTACACCAAAATAACCTCTGGTGGCGTCCGCAAATAGGTGTCTTACGATGTTCAACTGGCTCGAGTCGTCCATGAGATCCAGAAGGCCATGATCCGTGTCTGCTGGGAAACATTCGATACAGTTCTGCAATGTACGTCAATGAACAATATACGAGCCTACGGTATACGGACCCAACCTCTAGTCAGATGAATGACTTGGTAGACGATAAAACGTAGCTCTTAGTGGGGAGGAGCCATTAGAAATTAAAGTAGCGTATAGAACAGCAAGATGCTACAATACAGACGTGCATCAACATGCTATTTAGTGTTAAGATGCAGGGCTGCTGACGTTCCAATAAAAGTAGGGCACATACGTTTTAAGTAAAGCCCACGACGAAAAAGTCAGAGAAATTGGAAAATCGAGCGGATGCTTACTGATTGTAATTCTCACCCATGCGCCGTTTGCAAATGAAATGTAAGCAAAGCACAGCTCCTCGTTCTGACTCTAGTGGGTCATCGTGATCGACCAATCCTTGCCCTAGACATGATCCAGAAATGGTAGGGAGGGGCATATGGTCAGCACAATGCACTCCCGGACACTATCAGGTTTTTTGACCTTGGAGCCGCTACTTTTTACTCAGGTAACTCCTTAGTTGGCATCACGAGGCTGAGTGCATCCTGGTACAGCTCTCGTAGCAATGAAAAACGCCTGGTGGAACCGGAAATCGAACCCGGGACCACCGCATATGAACGAGACACTGAGCTATGAAGGCGAATCGCAAATGAAACGTGAAAGGAGAGAAATCATCGTGGTACGAGAACTACTCTCCACCAGTCACCGTAAGGTTGCTTGAGGAATATCGATGTGAACATACAGTGCGTAAATCTGAGCAGGGTAAATAATAGAAGCCAAACTAAGAGCTTCAACACACATTTTCATTTTAACGAGTTATCAAAGATGAGCACCACCGACATTGGTTGGTTGGTTGATTTGGGAGAGGGGACCAAACTGCGAGGTCATCGGTCCCATCGGATTAGGGAAGGATGAGGAAGGAAATCGGTGAAGGTACCCGTTTCTCGCAGCCGTTGTGTAACTTGGGCAAACAGTTTGTGCGATGGAGTGTGACGGTATGGAAAACGTTCGTGATACAGCTCATTAGCAGCTCTTCTGTTACCTCCAGCTTCGCCATACACAAGGACCATGTCTGTGTATTCCGCAAGCGTGTACTGCACCATGTTTCCTCTATCGGTGATGCACAGGTACTGACTCGGTCTCACAGCAAAGCGAAGTGACATCTGGGGATCGTTTGACGTAGTACACGTCATCGTGTCTGCCCTGTTGCATACCAGGACAGGGAACTCTGAGACGTTTCTCTTGCCCTAAGCAGACGTTGACGAGGTACACATCTGAACTGAAACTGTTGTAGAAAGGAAACGATACGATTCCGGACGTAGGTCCCTATTCAATATGTTCTGTACTCACTACCCTCTACATGTCCTAGAAGTTTGTAACGGGAATTTACGACCACCCTGTATATTACGATTTTGTAGACTGCGAAGTCGACGCTAGCGGGCCAGAAACACTGTAGCGGAAGAGTAGCAGAGAAATAGAAAGCTATTGAGATGGAATGGCACAGCCATGGGTAGTGTATGTATTCGACAAAAAATGGCGTCAGTCACCTACCTGCCTGTCACCTCCCTGACTGCCCAATACACAGCGCGTTGAAAATTTCGATGCCTCGTTGTGTCTTCATGGATACAGTTGTATCGTCCCCACATCACAGTGGCACAGCTGCTCGAAAATGGTACTGGGAAAGAGATATAGTATGACCAGATTTTTGAGGTGTTTCTCTCCATCTCTTCCACAGTGTAGTGAGCTGCACTGTTCTGTTCAGAGAGCAAAGATCCTTGGCTATCTTTGTGCTAACTATATCACTGCGAATAACGGAAGACGACGTCGAATTTCACAGAATTTCCTTCTGGTTTCTCTGAAACCAAGTATGCGAATACAGAACAAGTACTGAGAGTAAACCCAAGAGAGATGAAACTATTGAGGAGCAGACGAAACGCCAGCGACAGATTTAAGACCAAAGTGGTTCGGACCACCTGGAAGACGAGAGGAAGTAATTCTCCTGCCTATGAAGCAAAATAATGCGCGACGGATTTCGCAAGTAGGATAAAAGAACTTGCGAAAGGCAAAGAGAGCATCCCTCAATACAGAAAGTTCAATATTATCATACATAAGACTTACCTTGCTTAGAGAATTTTCTGAAAATGTTTCTCTGGATGTCAGTATTGGATCAAAGTGGATCTTGGAGCATGGCAAAGGTGAGGAAGAAGATAATTAAAGTATCTGAGATTTGGTGTTTTCGAAGGATGCTGAAAATTAAATGCACTGACAAAGTAAGAAATGAGGAAGTTCTTTGCAGAATAACCGAGGAGAGAAGCACTGACAGAAAAAAGAAATCGCCACACCAAAAAATTATTAATCTAGAGTAATGAAATTTCGGGAATGCATTTGTCTAGGTAACATATTTAAGTGATTAACTTTGCAGAATCACAGAATCACAGAATAATGTAAGCGCGATGTTTTAGGAGTTTTCTCACGATCAGGCAATTTTTGATATGTTGATTGTCATAGTAGAGTTTATATATTTATGAGCTGGCGAATGTTTAGTGTTTAGTTTAAAGAAACAGGGCTCTTTTTTTTTCAGACCTAGTGCTGTTCAAGTCGTGTTTTGGGAATCTGCAACCACTTTAAACATGCAATCTTAACTGTATTTGATGATTTTTGTAATTTTATTTCGTGGCTAAACAACATTTGTAGGACTACAATTTTAATTTCTACTTGCGCTACCATACGGAATAGATCATACGTCCGTTGCATTATGAACGTTTTGTTGTTGGATACATAAATTATTCAGGAGAATATAACCAGTTCGATCATTTTATTGATATTTTCTTGTTATGAAACTTGTATTAATTTAAACTCTCTTTAGTTGCTAATGGTGGATAAATTAATGGATTGTAGTACAGTAATATTTTTGAAGCGAGTTTAATCGCTGGGAATGAAAGAATACTATGTACTGCTCGACCGTACGACGACATGCGGCCAATATACCATATAGAGCTGTGCATCTTCGAACTGCCTCCAGTGTTTAAGCAGGCGTTAGTCCAGGTCTGTTGCAGAATGGAAACGCATGGAAACCACTTGTGAAAACAAATTATCTTTAAAGAAACACTTTACTCGATACGATTTCACGATTCTTAGCAGACAGGATTTCAGTTGAACTCTTTTTGAATAATAAAACTTTCTGGGTTTACTTAAAGGCGTATGTTTAAACTATAAGAAACTAACATACTTCAGTGAGGCGTACTTAACACTTGTAATATTCTCAATACAAATAAATAATGCACAAATGAGTCATATCTAACACCGGTAACATTCTCAATAGAAATAAACAATTCATGAGATAACGTCAGCTGTCTCGCAGAGGATGTTTTAGTCTACAGGAAAGTTACATGTTGAATGCAATAGAATGTAGTAAGACATTTTGTACTTGGGCAAGTGCAAGATGATACCCATATCAGACATAAAGAGCCCTAAAGCTGCAAATTAAAATCCTATTTGTTCCTTTCTTGATTCGGTCACGACATTTAATTATCTAGTATTAATACTGCGATCTAATATGAGTAGTAATGGACACGTGAAATCGTTATCAAGGCAGGTGAACTGAAGATTTAGACTGCTTGGACGAATTCGTAGAAAGTTCAGAGCTTATCCAACAGAAGCCGCTTACAACTTATTAATGATCTAGCGTTAAGGGGCCTTATCATTTGATGTAATGAATGAAACGCGCCACCAAGATCGTAACAAATCGGTAGAATTCATACTAACGTGTTTCAGTGGTGCTGAAGATGTTATAAACAATAACATTTGAAAGAAAGTTGGGGTAATTGTTTTAATCGCTCCTGGATATAATTAGACAGCCAGTAATCGAGAGAGAGAGAGAGAGAGAGAGAGTGCCGCAAGTCTACTGCATCCACCTCATATCTTGGGTTTTTCGTTTGCTTTAGGGATCACTAATGTTAATACGAAGACAGCGGCCTTACCGCAGTGGCAACACCGGTTCCCGTCAGATCACCGAAGTTAAGCACTGTCAAGCTGGGCTAACACTTGGATGGGTGACCATCCGGTCTGCCGAGCGCTGTTGGTAAGCGGGGTGCACGCAGCCCTTGTGAGGCAAACTGAGGAGCTACTGGATCGAGAAGTAGCGGCTCCTGTCTCGGAGACTGACATACGGCCAGGAGAGCGGCGATCTGACCACATGCCCCTCCATATCGGCATCCAGTGACGCCTGTGGGTTGAGGATGACACGGCGGCCAGTCGGTACCTTCGGACCTTCGTGGCCTGTGCTGGAGGAGTTAAGTTAATATTAATACGAGGTACCTTCGTCCAATCACTTCACAGTAACTGACGGAGAATTAAGTATTTTGACGTCTACGTAGAAGAACGATGGCATGCTGAAAACTCTTAAAGCTTTCTAAATAAAAAATACGTTTTAATATTGTACTTATTTATTCTTCATGTCTACGTCTTTGCAGCCATCTGTCGATAGAGAGCTTGGAAATGCAGCGTTTTGCATGGTAGTGTGTAATGTAACAGTGTGCTTTCATCGACTATCGAATTCGAAGAATTCCTTCACACATGGAGCATGCTCTCCTTCAGCACGACAACGCCAGACCACTTATGAGCGCTGCGACATCTGCAGCATCCTTCTTACCGTCCCGATTTGGCCCCATCCGATTCTCATCTGCATCCAAAACTTAAAGAACCCTTCGAGGACTTAATTTTTCTAGTGACGAAACGGTGAGGTTATGGTTCCGTCAAGGACGTGTAACATTCTACAGTGACAGTATCAACAAACTGGTCTCTCGTTGGGAGAATTTTCGTCACCAGGGTAACCGCCTCGCAGGTTCGAATCCTGCCTCGGGCATGGATGTGTGTGATGTCCTTAGGTTAGTTAGGTTTAACTAGTTCTATGTTCTAGGGGACTAATGACCTCAGCAGTTGAGTCCCATAGTGCTCAGAGCCATTTGCACCATTTTTTTTGACTATATTGAGAAATAAATACACTACTGGCCATTGAAATTACTACACCACGAAGATGACGTGCTACAGACGCGAAATTTGACCCACTGAAAGAAGATGCTGTGATATGCAAATGATTAGTTTTTCAGAGTATTCACGCAAGGTTGGCGACGGCGGCGACACCTACAACGTGCTGACATGAGGAAAGTTTCCAACCGATTTCTCATACACAAACAGCAGTTGACCGGCGTTGCCTCGTGAAACGTTGTTGTGATGCCTCGTGTAAGGAGGAGAAATGCGTACCATCACGTTTCCCAATTTGATAAAGATCGGATTGCAGCCTAACGTGATTGCGGTTTATCGTATCGCGACATTGCTGCTCCCGTTGGTCGAGATCCGATGACTATTAGCAGAATATGGCATCAGTGGGTCCAGGAGTGTAATACGGAACGCCGTGCTGGTTCCCAACGGCCTCGTATCACTAGCAGTCGAGATGACAGTCATCTTATCCACTTGGCTGTAACGGATCGTGCAGCCACGTCTCGATCTCTGAGTCAACAGATGGGGACGTTTGCAAGACAACAATCATCTGACGAACAGTTCGACGATGTTTGCAGCAGCATGGACTATCATCTCGGAGACGATGGCTGAAGTTACCCTTGACGCTGCATCACAGACAGGAGTGGCTGCGATGGTGTACTCAACGACGAACCAGGCTGCACGAATGTCAAGATGTAATTTCTTCTGATGAATCCAGGTTCTGTTACAGCATCATGATGGTCGCATCCGTGTTTGTCTACATCGCAGTGAACGCACATTGGAAGCGTGTATTCGTCATCGCCATACTGGCGTATCACCCGGCGCGATGGTATGGGGTGCCATTGGTTACACGTCTCGGTCACCTCTTGTTTGCATTGACGGCACTTTGAACAGTGAACGTTGCGTTTCAGATGTGTTACGACCCGTGGCTCTACCCCTCATTCCATCCCTGCGAAACCCTACATTTCAGCAGGATAATGCACTACGGCATGTTGCAGGTCCTGTACGGGCCTATCTGGATACAGGAAATGTTCGACTGCTGCCCTGGTCAGCACATTCTCCAGATCTCTCAGCAACTGAAAACGTCTGTTCAAAGGTGGCCGAGAAACTGGATCGTCACAATACTTGTACACGCCATCCAGGCATTGTTGGACTCAATGCCCAGGCGTATCATGACCGTTATTACGGCCAGAGGTGGTTGTTCTGGGTACTGATTTCTCAGGATCTATGGACCCAAATTGGAGTGAAAATGTGATTACACGTCAGTTCTAGTATAATATATTTGTTCAATGATTACCCGTTTATCACCTGCATTTCTTCTTGGTGTAGCAATTTTAGTGGTCAGTAGTGTATGTAGACATGAAGAATAAAGATTTATGTTCTTAACAACGTGTACTGTGTTAAAAATAATTAAGCATTGTCGCATAAAAATTCGGAGACATTACTTTTCAGCGCGTTCCCGTACGGTAAGTGGTAATTATTAAAAGCGGAGAGTCCTACGTGACGCATGCTCTAAAAAGAATATTTCGGTTTACTGGGTACAGAAGCTGAGATACGGTCCACCTCCCCACATATTACGTCACAATACCAGAGAAGTGTCCAATGCAGCAGCGATAACAACGTAATGTATTTCGTTATATGAGGTTACAGAATATCAGCCTGAGATCATGAAAACAATTTAAATGAACGCCTCCCGTACGACGGTTATCAGGTTAACAAAGATATACGCGAAACCTGAGAATAAGCACGTTGATAAATCATCCACTAAATCGAAGCAAAAGATAACGCACGATACCATTACAAACTGCTGTGCAGTGTTCGAGGAATGTCTGTGTTGGTAATCGATATTGATGTACTCAATACACCCACAGAATAATTGCGAGTTTCAGATTGTGATATTCGATAAAACTGAAATACTCTATAGACTGATAACGCTAAAATCCAATGAATGGACCGTGAGTCCATTGTGTAGGTAAGAGATTTATGTAACACGCACACAGCGTGAGAAACAGAGAGACAAAAACTTGCTTCAGTTAAATTAATGTTTTGTAGGGTACAGTGTAATGTTCCGTTGGCGTCTAAGGCAGTTCGTCTTGGTCTTCGTCCTCGATATTTATGCCCTTAACTTACTCCGAAAATAGAGAGAACTGGTTGGCTTTTGATGACCATTTATTTACGAGTTACTGAGTCACAAGAAAATTTCACACCTTTCGTTGTTTTCGGTTCAATACCCCCTAAAGAACTCGTTAGCGACAAAGCATTAGCTAAGATCAACAAGGGAGGCTGAAGAGTCGTAACGGGTTACTTCCTAAGAAGTTTGTCGTCCACGTTTGCGAGATTGTTTAGGACAGCCTAGAACGTTAAAAGCAACATCCTGGGATGGAGAACAGAACCCCACTCCTGAGGACTGGATAAATATCGTTAACATTGAAACTTTTTCTTTATTTGCCTGATATTTACATTTCCCTTACTGGTAGTAGGCTGACAGTGACGAACTGACGCTCTTTGGCCATTTTATTGTGTAAATTACATTTTGAATATAAAAGAACCTCATATTGAAGGAGATACAGTAACTGATAGAGACAACGTCACGAAGGTAATGTACATTACCTTTACTACCAGGATGATGTATGGAGGTCCCTGGTAGCTGTAAGAAGTGTTGGAAAGGAAATATGTGCAATGTCTGTATGGGAAGGAACCTGTAGGCGGGATGTAATCGACAGGAAATAGCAAATGGGTAAGCCATGTGTGGACTCGAGACTTCATGTGGGATGTGTAACGCAGGTCATGGTTATGAAGAAGGGTAGTTTTCACATACTGGTATGGGTAAGAAAGATTTAAATATCATAGATAGATATCTGAATCGACAACCATTTGCTATGTCATAGAGCTTAATAATGACTGATAGGAAGGTAATCAGCGACATGTGACGCTACTATAACTCCATTACTAACTGTCTGACAGAAAAAGGGAAGCACGCCGAATATGTTGTTGTACATGAATCTAGCTGTGAACTCGTAGTACGATAGACGAGTACACAGTGTGTCGAAGTTTCCTTAGGACTATGGCTATGAAAAATGAAAGTCACGCATTACGTTCATAAAACCAATGTCTTTATTGAAATCACCTGCATCAAAACTCAGCTAAGACCCTTATATAAGTCTTCGTACATCTGTAACGCCGGAAATGCATATCCTCCTATTTCCATCTATTGTACTATAATTTGTTTTCCTTATTTTTGTTACCTGAATATATGACATTTCTGTGTCTTTACATATTGTAATTGTGTTACTATTTGTATATATATATATATATATATATATATATATATATATATATATATATATATATATATATATATTATGCATTTATGTCGATGTATAATTGGTTTGTTTCGTAAATATTATTTGTATTTTTACGCTGGGTCTTGCCTAGGGAAAACTGCTATCGAACGATTACATCGATAGGTCGTGTGAAGACTCAAAGTGTGTAGGATCTTTGGTAGTGTTAACTCTGCCGCATGGAGCGCGGGCAGAGCGGTGGGAGTCTGGCTGGAGTAGCGAGTGGAGCAGGTGTGTTGTGTGACGCTCCCGCGAGTTGCCGCGCTTTCGGGGTTTGGCAGCATGTAATTGCGCTGACATGGTGTCGCGGACGGGAAGCATTAGCTGGCGCACATCAAGAGCCCGTTTCGCCTGGTGACCGTGTCGAGAAGAAGGCGCGCCAACATCCAGCTTCTGCAACAGCGACGGCCGACAATGAGTGACTGTCGCCACCTCCTCGATTGACGGCTTCAAACCTTCAATCAACCAACAAGGAAGACTAAAAGCACGTAAAGTTTCAGAACTGCATGGCAGACCTCAGCTTTTCAAATTGTTCCATTTGCCTCGCAAAATGACAGCAACTTAGCATGAACCTTTGTTGCTCATTGACCCAACTGCATTGCCAAGCAGCGTCCCTTCCTTTTCCGAAATGAACCCGAGTGTCGTTGAAATTCAAGCGCCAGCATAATTCCATTTCACTGCTTTAATTTCAAAGTTCAATTTAAGAATTCATAGCTGGCTACAATAGTTAGATTACACAAGCACAAATTAAGAGTGCGAGTTTTGTTACCGTATTTTAGCTCACCTGTGACTGCAGCTCAGCTTGGTACGTACTAAATTTTACTATTGTTAATTGGTCAGAATCGTTTAATTCAAGGTCAAAGTTAAATCTCTTCTTTCTAAATTGCGTAGATTCAAGTAGCTTTAGAAATGATTGTTGAGGTAGTCCAAGACTAACTGTATTTCGATGTGCTTCAGAAAGAAAGCTCACTATTAACTTCAGTCACTAAATTAACTTTCGATTTTCCGGTTTTATTAATTCTTTTGCTAAATTAAGTGTAGCGAAATTTATTACTTCTGACAAACTTTCAGTTTTCACACTACACGTGTCAACCTTCAGTTGCCACGCTTCTAGTGCTAATTATATGTGTAATAACCTTTCTTTTTCAGTTATTATAGTAATTGTCCATAGGACTGGCGACCGTAATTTCCCCCAAATCTCAAATATCAAATTACCGCTAGTTGATTGTTAACGTAACAGCCGCACATTTACTTTCTTTATTAACTTTATCCCTATTTCTAAATTAATTTCCACCAGTTTCACTTGCATTTTTTCTTTCATTTAGATGTAACCCTTTCCTCCCTCTTTACCGACAGGTTAACTTCGGTGACGATTGCTTTTCCAAAATTCCCATTAGGTACACGCGGTTTAATTTTTCACTGTTATTAAGGTCGATAAGTGAGGGGGAGTTTACACGTGGCGACCTGGTGACAGGACAATCTTCAAATTTGAGGTTGTTCTGGACACGAATTTTGCATTGTACAAATCTCGTAACAAAGTACTGGTTACGAAATGGTCGATACGTCAGCGAGAATATTAGTGTGAGGAATCCTAATTAGATTTGAGATTTGGCATTTATATTGAAAATTATTAAAATGAGTGAAGGCAACAATTACCAAAATTTGGTAGGCTTGGATAAGGAACAATCGGTCGAACAGTGGGGAATGCGCACCGCGGTACCCATTGTCCAGGGACAGGCGGCTAGCATGAAAGACGCGACCGCCGAAACGCAACAAAGAGCAGAAATGGAATTCCACACTTTAGAAAATGTTTCGGAGTCGGAAGTGAAAATCAAATGCGAATCCCTTGATGACGAATACGGGGGGACAATTAAAGAGGAAGCCGCTACGGAAGTAAAACCGGTAGTTTCCGGGAATTTAACTGATTTATTGAATGTTTTGATTAACGAAATCAAGAGTCAATCGGCCAAGCAAGAAGCTCAGTCTGAAAAAATTGAACGAAAGCTAGACAGTCACAACAAAGCTATTAATGTTGTTAACAACAATGTTGGAGTTGTTAACACAAAAGTTGATAAAATCAAAGAAGATATTGTTGTGATTAATAGCGAAATCGGTAATCTTAATCAGGAAATGATAGGCGTTCAGGCGGAAATTGCGAGCATAAATACTCGTTTTTATTCCGAAATTAGCAGAATCGAGAAAAGTGTAGGAGAAGCAGTTGCTCCGATCATCGAGAATAAGGTGACGGAACAAATTCAATTAGTGAAAAAAGAGGATCAAAAGAAGGTGGAAACTTTAAAGGCTTTAGTATCCGAAGTAGATACCAAAGTGACGAAGCAGGCTAATACCTGCGAAAAAAAAAGGGAAGTAGAAACGCTTGCGACAACCACTTGCCAAGTAATTACGAGAGTGTCGGAATTAGAAAAGAAACTTGACGAAAAACAGAGCTATGTCCCAATCTATGCACATAGTTCGGAATTGTTGACGAAAGAGGAGCGGTTCGACCCCTTGAAAAAAGGCGGTATACACGCCACGGATTTCATTAAGAATTGTGAAAGAGTTTTACCCAGATCATGGACTAATGAGAGAAAAATCAATGCGATTATTGATGTGTTGGCTGGTGATGCCAAGCGTTGGGGCTTAAACCTCAACATTACGGACCTGACTTTTGACGAATTTAAAAATTAGTTTCTGGCTGAATACTGGTCAGAGCAAAAACAGCAAAGTGTCTGGCGCGAATTTGTCGTATCGAGGCCTTTCGATGCGAATTCGCGCGGTTCGATGAAGGAGTTTTGTGAGGGCTGGATCCGCAAGTAGGAATACTTGCGTGATCGCCGCACGGAATCCGAAATAGTCTGGGAACTCTACAAAAAGCTTCCAGATGATACAAAACGCTACGTAGGAAGCAATTACAGAACAATAAATGATTTCCTGGAAAGAGTGGAGGACGAGGACAATTGGCGCAATAATCGCGACAGTGGTAGAGGCCGTGGTAACAACAACGGGTACCACAGCAACCACAACAACGATAACCATGGGAATAATGCATACCGCAGCCATGGCAGCAATAACAATAATGGTTCGGATCGTTATAACAATCGGTACAATGCAAATAATAACAGGAATGACGGAAACCAGTATCATACTAACGTGATACGGGCTTCACAGAATAGTAATAACGCCAGAGGGTGTGATCAGCCGCCTCAGCAGCATCCGGGGACCGTATCTGCTGGGACGAGACAGGGAAACCATTAGCTGCGCCGGTGAGGGGCCGACCGGGCGTGGAGAAATTTTGGCGGCCCAATAGCAGGAGAAAACCCAGGTGTCGTCGATATGAAAATTCCGTGTGGAATAATCAACGGCGGGAGAGTGTGCCAGTGTTAGGAGAAAGGAGTGCGCCCACAAGTAGTAGATCAGCTGTATACAGGGCAGTAGGAAGTACATTCACTGTCAGTGAGAACAATTTAAGTAGTGTTCCGGAAATCGATTATAAAGTGGCAGCTGTAATACCCACAGCGGAACTGGAGATTGAGTTTAAGAATGATTCGTAAGTGTTGAGAGACGATCAGATGTCGGTTAAAACGTCCGTCATCGAGCGAGGGGACGCAGAGAGGGATGAGGTCTGGTTAAGGCAGTTCGGTCGCTTATACGACGAACTAAGAGATTATAGGGGCCTGTATGGGAGAAGTGTTTATGGGGAGCGCGTGCAGGATTTTCCGCGTCTCGTCCCGCAGGAAGATAGTGTTTGTGAAATGATAGAAAGTTCTGGCCCTAACCGGCAGACTTTACTAGAAATAGTTGATGTTAATGGGGAGCACGAGCAAGATTGGTCGTGTTTCGTCCCGCAAGAGTTGGATGTTGAAGTAGTAACGGAAAGTTCTGGCCCTAACCGGCAGACCTTACCGAAAGTTTCAGTGGTAAAAGTAGCCGACCCATCCGACGCAAACCTCCAGTTTAAACATTGCGAAAGTATTAAGGAGAAAGATTGCGAAAATTTTAGTGATAGCCGGACATGATTGGCAGAAAACCACGTAGATTACATTGTGTATGAGGTTAGAGCTGACGTTATACGGTCAGACGATAACAGTGTGGGTTGCGCAGATCTAGAGGAAGTAATTGCAGATACTACTGGGCACATTTCTCCAGGTAGATTGGCAGATGAGATCAATCTGGCTAAAGAGGAATCAACGAAGGTGACAATTAGTGAATTGATAGCAAAGCAACACTCGCTAGTTGACGAGTTACAGGAAAAGGTTTCGGTATTGGAGGCGAAGCTACAGACAAAGCCTCAGGACAAACGTGTTGAAATTAAAACTGTATGTGAACAGAGGCTGAAAAAGCTGCCAGATAAGCCGGATTTGGGATCAAAGCCGGATGCTTTTTTCTGGAATGACCTGGATATAGACGAGGATTTACTGTGGGAAAATAATGAAACAGTCGAGGACAAGTGTAGACGGGTAGTAGTGTCTGTTAATATGCACGACCTACAACTAAACGTGTTGATTGACACCGGTGCAGAATTGAGTGTTGTATCTGGGAAAATATTTGAGTTACTGAAAGATAGACCTGGCATCGTAGTTATGCCAGTAACAGGAGTGAAAATTATCGGTGCTACTGGGAAGGCCAGTAAACCGGTCACAAAACAGACTTTTGTCCACTTCGAGATATGTGGGGCACGATTTGAACAAGAGTATGTCGTCGTGCCAGACTTGACTACGGAAGTAATTATCGGGTTAGATTGGCTATTAAAGTACCGTGCAGTGATTAATTGCGAAAGCAAAACTTTGACATGTACGTCACAAGATAAAACAATAGTAGTTAGTTTTGACGAGGCAGGGGACGGTGTGCATAGGCAATACCAGCCTATACACATTGTTAACTGGCCGGATGCTATTGACGTAGGTATGAATTTGAACTACTGTAATGTGAGGAATCTCGGCATTGACAATAGTGTAGAAAGTGAATTGGAAAGTATTGTAGACGGTGTGTCAAACGTAACACACGAACAAAGACGAGGCCTGTATGAAGTAATAATGAAGAATAAGAGTTTGTTTTCAGACAAACCGGGACTTGTGGAAGGATATAAATGCAAGTTGCATGTGATTCCGCACGAACCATTCTTCGTGAGACCGTATGCTATACCGCTGTCCAAAAAGGAAGCAGTGCAACGGGAGATAGATAAGATGATCGAATGGGGAGTGATTGAAAGAAGTACGAGTCCATATAATAACGGTTTGGTCATTGTAGCAAAACGGGATGGTAGTGTGCGTATTGTGATTGACGCACGCACGTTGAATAGGGTCGTTCAACGTGAAACAGACAGACCAGAGAGTATGGAGGACATTTTGCAACGTTTTCATGACGTTAAATTCATGACTAGCCTCGATCTGACGGCTAGTTACTGGCAAATAGAACTCGAAGAAGAATCTAGGCCATACACCGCCTTCTTGTTTGCGGGCAGGTGTTATCAGTATAGAGTACTGCCGTTTGGACTTAATATATCTGTGTCCGTATTCATCAGGGCCCTAGATAAAGTGCTAGGACCGGCTTTGAGTTCAAGATTAACTGTATATGTTGACGACCTATTGTTGGCCAATGCCACTTGGCATGACCATTGTGACCTGTTAGATGAAGTTTTTAGAGCATTGCGCCGTGGCGGAATGACTCTAAAGCTAAAGAAATGCGAATTTGTGAAGCAGGAACTGAAATTTTTAGGGCATGTAATTACCACTGCTGGTATTACAAAGGACCCAGAGAAACTAAGGCAATAAGGAATTGTCCTCCACCCAAGTCTAGGAAACAGTTAAAAAGTTTTCTAGGGCTAACAGGATTTTACCGCAAATTTCTAAAAGGACAAGTGTTTAATGATGAAAATTTGAGTAACCTCTTACGCAAAAACGTTCCGTTTGTGTGGACTGACGGGTGTCAGGCCGCTTTCGAGAGATTAAAAGACGAGTTGTTAAGACCTAACATACTATTTCATCCTGATTTATCGCTACCCTTCCATCTGGGAACGGATTCGTCGAATTATGGGGTAGGGGTAGAACTGTTCCAAGAAGTTGGTAAAGGAGAGGATACGGAACACCGGACGATAGCGTTCGCGAGTCGAACTTTATCAAAAAGTGAGCGAAACTACACGATTTCTGAGAAAGGGTGTCTCGCTATCGTGTGGGGATTCAAAAAGTTCAAGGGTTACCTATGGGACCGTAAGGTGATTATTCATACGGACCATAAGGCGCTCACTTATCTGAAGGACTGTAAACTACTTCACGAAAGACTGACTAGGTGGTCGCTGTATTTACAGCAATTTAACTATGACATCTGTTACGTAAAAGGGACCGACAATTGCGTAGTGGATGCGCTGTCGTGTTTGCCCGAGTCTAATCAAGAGATATTGAAAGATGAGTCAGATGGAGTGGTCAAATTATACTATTTTAAAGACGTTGAGGGACGTAAATTAATAATGAACATCTGTAAGAATCTACGTCGTCATCAGAACGAGGACGGTTGTTTAAATATGGTGAAAACCCGATATGACGAAAGGAGTCCAGAAGGAGAAAAATTAAGGAAGTATTACAAGATATACGATCATATCTTGTACATATGTAAGAGTGAAGATAGTAATATTTGGCGGGTATGCTGGCCCACCAAATACGTCACGGAAATAATTGACTACTACCATTTGGCGTATGGTCACTGTGGACCAAAGAAATGTACGGAAAAGCTGAGTGAAGTAGCGCATTTTAATAACATGTTAAAACGCGTTACTGACAGAGTGAAAACTTGAGATTTATGTCAGAAGGTGAAGGTTACCAACTGTACGAGTCGTGGTCCTATGCAAAGTATAAGGCCTAACGACACCTTTGAATTACTGTGTGTGGACTTGTACGGACCTTTGCCCAAGTCATCAGGAAACTTCGCCTACATTTTAGTAGTGCTAGAAGCTTTTTCCAAGTTCATCAAACTATACCCAATTAGGAAAGCTACAGCCAAAGCGGTCTATAGCAAGCTTGTGAACGATTATTTTGTTCATATTGGTAAGCCCAAGGCGATTCTATCAGACAATGGGGCACAATTTACTTCTAAGATGTGGAATGAAGGCATGGAAAGTAATGGGGTCGAGGTGATCCATATTTCAGCTTATTGTCCGGCTGGGAACCCCCCGCTGAGAGGTATATGCGCGAGCTAGGCCGACTTTGCCGTACCTATTGCCATCACAACCATAGGGCATGGGGCAAATATGTAGCAGTATTTGAGAGAATTATGAACACCTTGAGACATGAATCTACGGGATTTTCTCCAGAGGAAATCCTGTTGGGTGACAGAAGTAAAAGTTTAGTGGAAGAGATAATCAAATTCCCTCCACGGATTGACATTAGTATTTGTGTGAAAAAAGATCGTTTGCGAGAAGTAATGAAGCTAAAAGCCGATGCTCTCATACGTCGTCATGACGCTAAAGTGCGTTTTGCTAAGTTTGCGATCGGAGACTTAGTACTTGTAAAAGCTCATGAGAAATCGAGCGAGATAGACAATGAAATCTCTAAATTTAAGTTTGTTTATAATGGACCATATAAAGTCATTGGTATACCTCACACAAATGCTTATTGCTTAGAGTATCCGAGCTCTGGAAAACTATTAGGTATACGGAACATTGTAGACCTGAAATTGTACCAACCTAGGATTGATTAATACCACAGAATGGGTAATTTGTACAGTATGTAAAATAGAGTGGAAGATCTAACGATTTACTAGATTGACATGCTTTTGACTGACCAAGGTCATTAAAGAAATTGTAATTAATAAGTAATTAATTTTGATTAATCAGTCTAATTTTAATCAACTTAATCATGATATAATCAACTGAAAAATCCAAGCTGCTAGTTTAAGTTTTCAGCTGAGTCACAGTAGATTAACCCTAGCATTACCAACGGGGGGGCCTCGTAGGCCCACTGACTCAGTTTTTCTATGTTGTATCCACACCCTTTGATATATGAACTTGAAAGCAAAGGTAATTTTTCGTTATTGAATGTACTATTGAGTCATTACAGAATTTCAGAATAAAAATGTAATTAAAATTCATTTACTTGATTTAATTCTCTGTGGGCCTTAGAAGCCCACCCGTTGGTAATAGCAAGGAAAGATTTACGAGGTTGAGTCTCTCGTTTCAAATTCTTACCATGAAACGAATTTTGGCATTGTTGCCTTCAGACATATTATTATGAAGCGGACCATTGTTATTTTCAGTGTTTCTGCTGCTGTTGAACCAGCAACATGATTAGACATCGTTTACGTGATAGTTCCATTGAAAGAGTGCTAGAAGAAGTTTTGAACGAATCAGATTTAGAGGAAAGTGAAGTGGATGATGATGTGGAAGAAATTAGAACTGATTCATCGTCTGAGAATGAAGTTGAGGTTGAAGCCAATCCACCAGATGATAATGATACGGAATGTGATAAATTCATTGCAAAAAGTGGACGAGAGTATATTACGAAGCCATCTCGACAATATCGGCGTTCTGTACAAAATATAGTGCGAGAAAGAATGGGGCTAGGACAACAAGGAAGAATTGCGTCTCCGAAAGAGGCTATAGAGCTCTTTTTTACACCTCAAATTATGAATCTAATAAAACTACACTCAAATGAAGAGGCTTCTCGACTAGGTATTCAGCACACAGATGAAGATGAGTTATTTTGTTATATAGGACTCTTGCTAATCATGGGTTCAAATCATGACAATAAGATACCTGTCCAAGATTTATGGTCTTTGCTTCAGGGCCGACAAGTGTACTGTGAATCAATGAGTCGGACCCGATTTTTCGAATTGACTAAAATATTGAGGTTTGATGATAAGAACACAAGAGAAATTCGTCGCCAGACTGACAAGTTTGCTCCAATGAGGGAAATTTTTGAAAGCTTCAATTCTTCACTTCCATTGTATTTCATTCCTGGTCTACATACAACAGTGGATGAGATGTTGTCTTTGTTCCGTGGTCGCTGTCCATTCAAGGTGTTTCTAAAAGAAAAACCTGGAAAATACGGCATTCTAATTCGAATGCTGTCTGATTCTGAGACTAGATATGTGATCAGCATGGACATCTATACAGGCAAGTCAGGAAAGACACAGCATTCAAATGGACCGATGGAAATTGTAAAGAGACTAATAAAACCTATTGAAAAATCAGGCCGTAATGTTACCACTGATCGTTACTATACTTCAGTGGAGCTTGCTGAGACTCTATGGAATGATTTTCACCTCACACTTGTTGGCACCCTACAGTCTACAACTGGCCGCAGTTTACACTCTTCCATCTTTGCTTATACTGACCCTCAGACACAGAGGCCACCAGTTACTCTTGCATCAACGCTAGTCCGCGAGAAGCCAAAACGACTGCTGTTGATGCTTTCAACTTATCACTCAGAAGGGGTGTTGAATGAAGACTCAAAAAAGACTAACATAAATCTTTTTTATAATTCTACAAAGGGAGGCGTGGACACCATAGACCAGATGGCAAGACACTACAGCACAAAGAGAGGAACAAGAAGATGGCCTTTGTCCCTCTTCTACACACTCATTGACATAGCAGCAATAAATGCATATTCACTCTTCCTCCTCAACTTTCCGAATTGGAAAAAGAATTTGCTAAACCGCAGAAGAGTTTTTATCACTAACTTAGGTCTCGAACTAATAAGATCTCAAGTAGATCAACGGGCACAAAATTTTTATGGACTTCAGAAGCCAGAAATAATGGCAATGGAAAGCATCACACAACGGAAGCTCAGCTGCTCTGTAGAACCATCATCCTCGACAGCAGAACCAGGAACACGTGGACGGTGCCACCTATGCTGCCAAGAAGCTGCATCTAAAAAGATCAAGTACAACAAGCTGGGAAAGTCAACTGTTACCTGCTCTCAGTGCCACAAACACGTCTGTGGGAAACACTGCAGGAAGACAGTGTTGTGGGAAAAATGCGTTGCAGAATGAGACAGTAAATTTTGTTTGCTTCATGTAGTGTATCGAATTAAAAAAGTCGTTTTTATAAGAAAACACTATTTTGAAACATTATTCCAAAAAATATATAAACTGAATCTCGTGATTTGTTCATTTTATTCCTATTATAATAGCATCTTTTATTATCCAGTATACAAAAACAATGTCTAAGCATTTTGAATTGTTATTAGAGGTATCAGAAGTAAATAAACTTGATTTATGATAAAATAAATTGTGGTATTCTTTATGGGCCTTTGAGGCCCCCCCCCCGTTGGTATTACATGTAACAAAAAATACGTTGGTAATGCTAGGGTTAAGGAATGTAAATGTGGTTTTGTAAATAGCTGTAAGATTCCATAAATATGTGATTTGCTAGTCATTGCCGATGTACTTAGACGCTGTTTTAAGTTTCAGGCTAGTACATGCGTGTGATGATGGACAGTGTTGAGTTATCCACTGTGATAGTGTTTATGGACTCCTTGAGATTACTCGGGAGTGAGTTTTACCGAAAGAATTCAGTGAAACGGACGTTCTGGAAATGCCGTTACAAGGGCGAGAGAGATCAAGCGTACCGCACAGGCGGGCGCAACAATACTGGCGGGGCGGAACCGCTGTCGGCTCTTGTGCCGCTGTCGGCTCTTGTGCCGCTGTCGGCATTCTTTGTACTTGCGAGTACGGAAGGCGGAGTTGTTTTTCTTCCCAGACAGCTGATATGAAAGAATTCTGTTGTCAATATATATGTTTTTGTCGATCTGCTGTATATTATTTTCTTGTTTAGCGTTAAGTGCACACTCATGACGAGAATATTAATTATGAAAAGTTTATATAAAATACGTATTCTATGTAATTAATTATTAATTTGCGTATTTTGATATACCTGTTTTCTATGACCATGTAATCTGATTAATTTTGTAAATAGTATTCCATTTCTTGATACTGCTAGGAATTTAGATTTTTAGAATAGCTAAACCATTTTCTCTGTTTTCTATGAATTTTAATATGTTGTCAACCTGTTTTATTTTGATCAAGATGACAGAGTGGAATAAGATTAGGAGTGTCTCCACTCAATTATTATCGTCTAAAAATTGGTTTATGGTTAATTAGGCGAATGCTAAATTTTGTTGATGTTTTGAGCATATGCATTTACGCTGTTTCTTTTTTTTTTTTTGGACATTTTCTGAGTCTGTTTACGTTACACGAACATCCTCAGACAATTTGGGGCACGTGTAACGCCGGAAATGCATATACTCCTTTTTCCATCTATTGTACTATTATTTGTTTTCCTTATTTTTGTTACCTGAATATATGACATTTCTGTGTCTTTACATATTGTAATTGTGTTACTATTTGTATATATGTATATTTATGCATTTATGTCGACGCATAATTGGTTTGTTTCGTAAATATTATTTGTATTTTTACGCTGGGTCTTGCCTAGGGAAAACTGCTATCGAACGATTACATCGATAGGTCGTGTGAAGACTCAAAGTGTGTAGGATCTTTGGTAGTGTTAACTCTGCCGCGTGGAGCGCGGGCAGAGCGGTGGGAGTCTGGCTGGAGTAGCGAGTGGAGCAGGTGTGTTGTGTGACGCTCCCGCGAGTTGCCGCGCTTTCGGGGTTTGGCAGCATGTAATTGCGCTCGACTCGCGATGATAGTTTCTGACATGGTGTCGCGGACGGGAAGCATTAGCTGGCGCACATCAAGAGCCCGTTTCGCCTGGTGACCGTGTCGAGAAGAAGGCGCGCCAACATCCAGCTTCTGCAACAGCGACGGCCGACAATGAGTGACTGTCGCCACCTCCTCGATCGACGGCTTCAAACCTTCAATCAACCAACAAGGAAGACTAAAAGCACGTAAAGTTTCAGAACTGTATGGCAGACCTCAGCTTTTCAAATTGTTCCATTTGCCTCGCAAAATTACAGCAACTTAGCATGAACCTTTGTTGCTCATTGTCCCAATTGCATTGCCAAGCAGGGTCCCTTCCTTTTCCGAAATGAACCCGAGTGTCGTTGAAATTCAAGCGCCAGCATAATTCCATTTCACTGCTTTAATTTCAAAGTTCAATTTAAGTATTCATAGCTGGCTACAATAGTTAGATTACACAAGCACAAATTAAGAGTGCGAGTTTTGTTACCGTATTTTAGCTCACCTGTGACTGCAGCTCAGCTTGGTACGTACTAAATTTTACTATTGTTAATTGGTCAGAATCGTTTAATTCAAGTTCAAAGTTAAATCTCTTCTTTCTAAATTGCGTAGATTCAAGTAGCTTTAGAAATGATTGTTGAGGTAGTCCAAGACTAACTGTATTTCGATGTGCTTCAGAAAGAAAGCTCACTATTAACTTCAGTCACTAAATTAACTTTCGATTTTCCGGTTTCATTAATTCTTTTGCTAAATTAAGTGTAGCGAAATTTATTACTTCTGACAAACTTTCAGTTTTCACACTACACGTGTCAACCTTCAGTTGCCACGCTTCTAGTGCTAATTATATGTGTAATAACCTTTCTTTTTCAGTTATTATAGTAATTGTCCATAGGACTGGCGACCGTAATTTCCCCCAAATCTCAAATATCTAATAACCGCTAGTTGATTGTTAACGTAACGGCCGCACTTTTACTTTCTTTATTAACTTTATCCTTATTTCTAAATTAATTTCCACCAGTTTCACTTGAATTTTTCCTTTCATTTAGATGTAACCCTTTCCTCCCTCTTTACCGACAGGTTAACTTCGGTGACGATTGCTTTTCCAAAATTCCCATTAGGTACACGCGGTTTAGTTTTTCACTGTTATTAGGGTCGATAAGTGAGGGGGAGGTTACACATCCATATTTAAACTGGGTGAAAGTGGGATAGAGCTGGTATAATTTTTATTAAAAATGAAATTCCTCCAGTTGTACTTAAGATTTTTTATTTATTTCTCTACTAGTTTCGACGTTGCATCAACGCCATCTTCAGGCTTTTTATTTACTTCGCTACTAGTTCCGACGTTGCGTCAACGCCATCTTCAGGCCTGTACACTTTGATGAAATCAGTTGTGAGTGGCTCAGTCTAGAATTCCGCGGTGAGACAAACACGTGCTCCACATGGATGGCAGGCGGTAACTAGTGTGACACAGTAATTGTTCTCGAAAAAGAATGATATTTTCAGAGTTTCATTCTACCAATAATAATTTTAAAAAATTCATAATTTAAAATCTACTCGTTCCCCTTTAGAAAGTTCTAATGTCTATAAGATTTTTTGCCACACCTGCTCTTCTTACTACATACGACAAACAGGGCGTGCCTTTACAACCACATATAACGAACATCAGTTAAGAAAAAATGGCACTAGTACCCAAAATTTGTATTTTGCCGACCACCTTCTGATTACAGGTCACGCGCCTAAAGCTATTCACGATATCAACATTTTGCACACCGAGAAGAAAGGGCGTAGACTAGATATTCTTGAAGAAGTAGAAATGTTTAAACATCTTTCTCGAAATGATAGCCTCATTCTCAAAGGGCAACTGCAGTTGCGTATAAAAAATTTCTTCAACTGTATAAACCCATTATTCGACATTTAATTTCGGGTCTCCTCGTGCAGTTACCGAAATTTTTTCCCTCTGAGTCAACTCATAATTTTTCTTTCATTAAATGGTTTATTGGCTGTATTTAAAGTTATATCGTTTTCTACAGGTTGTGTCATTCAGCTCTTTTTGTATTTCTATAATGATGTTTTCATACTTTAAACTGTACTTCAAAGCTCTGATGTAGACAAAATGTTACCTTATCTGCTGCTGTTAAACAAAATATTGTCTTTTGCATCATGTACTGAATAATGTTGTTCATAATATTCGTCTGTCTATACTTGGATGTTAAGTAGCCTAGTTGTACTTGCGGCTACTAGACGGTACTGTAGGTGCAATGTTCACCTGCCCGCAGTTGCTATCGCGGGCGCCTCAGTCTGCTACTACCTGTAGCTCGACATATGCGAGCGGGCCGTAGTGGCTCGCTTTCCACGCATTTTATTTTAAAATTGAAACTAAAGCTTTTTCGCTTGATATTTATTTTATGCATGACGTGTAAGTACAGCTTGTTTTTGTACTGTTAATCAGTTTTCAGTTTTCAAACTATATTTCTGTGCTTTTAGACAAGCAAAAAGTTACCATCCATGTCTGCTGTTGTCATATAAAACTTTGCCTGTGAGTTCATGTACTAAATACTGTTCATCCTAACATTCTGCTGTCTATATTGTAAATGTTAAGTAGTCTACTTATATTCACGGCTACCAGATAGCACTCTAGGTGCAATGTTCATCTGCCCGCACTTGCTAACGCGGGCGCCGCAGTCTGTTGCTACCTGTGGCTTTATAGGTATGAGCAGCCCACAGTGGCACGCCTTTGATGTACTCTTTTTAAAATTTTTGTGACTAAAGTCCTCCCTTTCTTGTTATTTATTTTATACGTGACATGTAAGTACCGTTTCTTTCTTGTACTGTTAGTCAGTACAAGAAGTTTTATACAAAAATTTTCTTTTCCCATAAATTTGTAATTACGTTAAAGGCCACTTTAAATATTTAAATTCTGGTGGAGACACTCTTTGAAGTGTTGAAACCTGGTCAAAAAGACAAAAAATTGTGACCAAGAGTTTATTTAGTTCAACTTTAGTGTCGCTATGAATTGTCTGCTTGATGCTGGGGTACTTCTGAGGCCGGCAAGATCCTCGGATCTGTCTGGGAGAGGACATGTTTGGGATTAGATCGGACGTCGACTATGTTCTAGTTCCAGTGTCCAGCATATCAAGAGCAGTTAAAACAGTTGTGGGCCGGCGTGCCTCAGGAGAAGATAAAACGGCTTCATTACACCCCTCCCTCCCAATCGATTCAGTGCATGCATCCATACTAGACGGCGTCCAACGTCGTACTGGTGGGTGGGCTTATGCTGACGAGTTCTTCCTGGGTTTGTAAGCCCAGAAACAACACCATATACCCTTCCAACCTCAGAAGTTTCATTTCATTTACTCTTCCCGTTTAAGTACACAATTGCTCCCTCCATTAAATCTACGCTTTCTTTCTTTCTTTTGCAGGTGCCTTGTCCCGCGGTTTCGCAGGGTCGGCACGGTTAGGAACGGATTTGGAAGGTTAGTTGGAAGAGGTGGTCGGATGCCCTTCCTGCCGCCACCCCGTACTCCCCCAGGACGGAATTAGTGTACCCCAGCTGTCTGCGTCTAGTGTAATCCATGGAATAGTGCGAACACTGGCTGGCTCTGAGCACTATGGGACTCAACTGCTGAGGTCATTAGTCCCCTAGAACTTAGAGCTAGTTAAACCTAACTAACCTAAGGACATCACAAACACCTGCGACCGTAGAAGTCACGCAGTTCCGGACTGAGCGCCTGAACCGCTAGACTACCGCGGCCGGCGATGGGCAACACATCATACGTTAGTGTTCTGCTGGTATAATAGCCTGTAGTCAAGCCTGATCCACCGGTAGCATACGCCGTGCGATGGGAGGATCTAGCGTGAGCCACCGTTGGTACACCATGGCGTGATCGAACTAAAATTACTATAGTTCTTGAAAACAAAAGTTCTGATATTGAAATACTAAACAACCTATTCAGGATTAAAAATATTTTATTTTGTCTAACAAAGGACAGAGTCACTCCAGGAGCGTCGTTGATACGAACTGAAAACACGTGGCATTTCCCATTAAATCAAATCAAGAGACATGATTAATAATTTATGGGAAAATTTAGTGAACTTTCTGTGGCACTTATAGTTACGAGTTACTGGTGAAGACAAGTATGAAAGTCCAAAGTGCCCTCAGTGGCTATATCTATCAAGCAGTGAGCGAAACGTGGCGCATACAAAGTATTCGACCAGAGTTTGACACCAGGAGATATGTACCACGCTGGCTGCAGAAATGACAGTCAAGCCTATGGTGGTGGGGCTCGATCTGGTAACTAATATAAATTGCAGACCAGTCTTTGTCCGATATTATTTAACTTTTCTCTTGTTGCAACCATCTATCGATGGCATCTAGTCGAGACGATTTGTCATCTGCGAGCAGTAATTTCTGATGATAGTTCCGCCAAATCCTGCTCCAGACAGTTAACTTCTGTAATGTGGGTGTGCCCTTCATGCGACTTTATTTCATGTTCTGCATTTTAAAAATTATGATCTGCTACGCTCCATGCATCAGCTTCTTTTTTACATGATTGCTTTCTTGTCCTCATCTTCAACTACAATCGAACATTAAGGCTACCTAACTAATTGTGCATCACGTGCCTTCAGTAAGAATTGCTGGAACATCTTGGTCATACCAGCTTAAGAGGGGTTCAAGAGTGAGATTAGAATTCAGGGTGAAAGAACGTCAGTGGTATGATTCGCTGATGACATGGCTATCCCCAGTAAAAGTGAAGATCTGAAGTACCTCTTGAATGCAATGAACAATCTGATGAATACATAATATCGATTGAAAGTAAATTGAAAAATTTGGAAGTATTAAGAAGTAGCAGCAAAGAGAATAGCGAGAAGTTTAACGTCTATGTTGATGACCACGAAGTTGAATTATGCTACTTTGGTAGAAAATAACACTAGACGAATGAAGGAAGGAGGACGTAAAAAGCGAAAGAGCACAGACAAGAGGGCATTCAAAGCCAAAAATGTCTACTAGTATTAAATATAAGCGTTAGTTGGAGGAAAACATTTCTGAGAATGCATAGAAGCATTGTATGGTAGTAAATCGTGGACTGTGGGAAAACTGGAACAGAAGAGAATAGAAGTGTTTCAGATGTGATGCTACAAAACGATGTTGAAAATTATCTGGGCATGAGAAAGAATGAGGAGGTCCTCCGTGGAATTGCGAGTAAAAGAAACATATGGAAAACACGGACAATAAGAAGAGACAGGGTGGTAAGACTTTTGTTTGGAGACTAAGGAATGATGTCCGTGGTGCTCGAGGGAAGATAAAAACTGTAGGGGAAGACGGAGACTGGAATACACGAAACTAATATTTTAGGACATAGGATGCTCGTGAGTTTGACATGCAGAGGGACACTTGGTCGGCCGCATAAAACCAGTCAGAAGGCTGATGAATAAGGAAAAGGAGGCGTGGGAATTACCCACGTACACATACAACGACTTCCTAACAGCAACAGAAGCTCTGATTGCGTTGCCTATGGGCCCCAAGCAGCATGACATTCTTAAATCTACGCATTCCCCATAGCTTGTCGAAAATCCATGTAGTGTATACGAAATAATGTTAATCCGTGGTCTTAAGTTCGTTTCTGTCATGTGTATTGCAGCTGATGTAACGTTTGTGAAATTTACGTATCACACGTCGTGTTGTAGGTCTTCCATGACCTCATCCTAACATATGAAGTACGGTGGGTTAGTGTTTCTGTTCTAAGCTGTTTGACAGGCCCTTCGAAATGCTGGTGATCATGAATTACTAAAGATATTTCTTAAAAAGATGAATTCTAAATTGCATTATGCGGACATTTCCACCATGCGGAAACCATGAAATTAATGTCGAACATTCTCGGTGGCAAAGTGTGTATATTATAATAGGCTTCCATCTCATCTTACATATGCAAGTAGTAATAAGAGAAATATATGAAGGGCTTATTTCAATAGTGGTACAAGTCCATTACCTCCACTTTTCTCCCTATAATGCTTCTGCAATTAATGATTCAAACAAACACAAAGATTGATCTCTAACAAGAAGCCATACGCTTGGATATTTCTGGTATCTCAACTGCAGATTTTTCAGCGCTCATTTAACTTTAGGATTCTGTATCTTACAATGAACAAAAATGGACTTGTACCACTAGTGAAATAAGCCCTTCATATATGCCACGGTGGTAGGTATAGGAAATTTTTCGACTGGGTCGTATGAGTAAGATTTTTGCCTGTGAAAACGGCTCGTGATGTAAAAAGAAATTGGACTTCTTATCTGCTAATGCAGACAGCCTTTACAAGCGAGACTATATGAAATGCAATTTCAGTCATATTCAGAGTGTTTCAACACAGTGGTTACAAACTTTCAGGAGAGAGAGCGTATATCTAGATGATAGAAAATCACATCGACGCAGTGGTCGGAAATCCTTTGCTGGCACGGTAGTGACGAAACAAAACACAAGAAAGGAAGGATGCGAGCAGTTTGGGTGGTTCAAATGGCTCTGAGCACTATGAGACTTAACATCTGTGGTCATCAGTCCCATAGAACTTAGAACTACTTAAACCTAGCTAACCTAAGGACATCACACACATCCATTCCCGAGGCAGGATTCGAACCTGCGACCGTAGCAATCGCGCGGTTCCGGACTGCGCGCCTAGAAACGCTAGACCACCGCGGCCGGCAGCAGGTTGGGATAGAATGTTTATGATGCGTAGTAGCTACAGTGGAAACTAAGAAATAAGAACGAAAACAGGTACCGATCATCGTCAAAGAAGGTGTTCGAAATTACGACTCCGGATCATGAGGAAGGCCTCACATCTCCTGCGCATGAAAGATCTGATGTTCTGGAAAATACCAGGCGTGTCCCAGAGTTCCCCAGCAGCTGTCACGATGCGTATAACAAGTTCCTCAGCACTTCTAACATGGGTTTCGTACACCAGAGTCTTGATGTAACCCCTCAAGAAATAGTAAATAAAGTGATATCTGACGATCTCGGTGACCGGTGCGCCGGAATGTGAGGCCTGCATCGCGGCCCGGGGTCGTAAATTCGAACCCTTTTTTGACGGTAGTCGTTGTCCAAATTTGTTTTTATTTCTTTGTTTGTTCTGTAATAAGCATAATAAACATGTTTCCCCAACCTGTTTTGTCATACCTTTCTTGTGTTTTGTACCGTCACTACCGAGCCCGGAAAGCGCTTTCGACAATGCATTGCTATGTGATATTCCATCGTCTATACTACAGGAAAAAAATCGCAACAACACGAAAGAGTTGTGCGACATAAACGAAAATTGGTAGGCGTATTTCTAGTACAGCAGCTGTCTATACAAATTTCGCGCCAGTGTTATGAGGGCGGCGCTAATAGCGCCACTACGAAGCCGCAAATGAGGTTTGATGTAAATACGCTCTGTAACGGTCGTGAGCGTTAGTTACCTTTGAGACTGGACATGGTGAGTTTTTATAAGTCAAGAATGCCTTTAAGGTGACAAAGATGGCATTATCAGTACCTCACTGAGTGTGAACGAGGTCGTGTAATATGGCTACGAGAAGCTGGATGTTCTCTCTGCGATACTGCAGAAAGACCCTTGCAGGAACGGAGCCACTGTGTGTGATTCTGGAAGTGATGGTCACGAGAATGTACCGTCGCAAGAACGCCGAACTTCGTACGGCCAGATGGCACTACTGAGATGGAAGACCATCGTGTTCGACGTATGGTTCTGGCGCATGGCGCATCTGCAGCAGCAATTTGAGCAGCAGTTGGCACCACAGTGACACATCAGACTGTTACAAATAGGTTACTTACGGGCAGCTCCGAGCCAGACGCCCTGTTGTGTGCATTCAGTCGACCGCAAACCGCCGCCATTTGTGACTTCAGTAGTGTCAAACGAGAACCCAAAAGAGGGCAGGTTGGAGGACTGTTGTGTTTACTCATGAAAGTTGGTTCTCCCTCTGTGTCAGTGATGGCTTTGCGTTGGTTAGAAAGAGGGCAGCTGAGAGCCTGCAACCAACGTGTCTGCGTGCTAGACGCATTGGACCTGCTCCAGGAGTTATAACCAAGTGTGTGATTTCGTATGACAGCAGGAGCACTCTCGTGCGAATTGCAAGCGCCCTAAGTGCGAGATTGTGCGTCAGTCTGGCGATTCGACCTGTTTAGCTGCCATTGATAGGCAGCATTCGAGGAGGTGTTTTCCAACAGGATATCGCTTGCTCACTTACAGAAGTTGTAACCTAGCATGCTCTGCAGTGTGTCGACATGTTGCCTTAGCCCGCTCGATCACCAGATCCGTCTCTAATTAAGCACATATAGAACATCATCGGACGAAAATTCCAGCGTCATCCCCAAGCAGCATTAACCGAGCGACCGAGTGCCACAGCTATGGAACTCCAACCGACAATGCATGAACATTTGTTAATCACTTAAACATGTTATCTAGGCAAATGTGTTCCCTAAATTTCATTGCTCTACATTAATTATTTTTTGGTGTTTCGATTTCTTTCCGATCGGTGTAGATGCGCTTAATCTCGGACAAAGGGGAAGTTATTAAAGTACTTCCCGAGGAAATCGCTTTTTGACATCTGCAAAAAAAGTCACTATTTGCTGTTTTCATTGATAAATATGAAATTGTTCTAGTAAACAGAATAATCGATTTACATAAAATTATTCAAGATACGAAGGAATTAACGACATTAGCTGCCAATGGGCATTGAGTTCAGTCACTGGGGAAAACTGAAAATTTGTGACGGACCGGGATCCTGATCCGGGTTTCCGGCTTAGTGGGCAGATGCACTGACCACTGAGCCATCCGGACACAGTCGTCATCACAACTGCACGTTCTTCCCCAGCACTCCTCACGTCAGACGCAAATTGTAAACTTATCCATCCACTACAGTTGTAGTGCTCTCTGCCCATTATGCTCATTACTCACGGCATTTCGCCGATTCCCGTAAGAGTGGTGTGATTACGCACTAAAGTCATCATTGACCGTCCTCCCCTTAATTATACAGGGTGTTACAAAAAGGTACGGCCAAACTTTCAGGAAACATTCCTCACACACAAAGAAAGAAAATATGTTATGTGGACATGCGTCCGGAAACGCTTACTTTCAATGTTAAAGCTCATTTTATTACTTCTCTTCAAATCACATTAATCATGGAATGGAAACACACAGCAACAGAACGTACTGGCGTGACTTCAAACACTTTGTTACAGGAAATGTTCAAAACGTCCTCCGTTAGCGAGGATACATGCATCCACCCTCCGTCGCATGGAATCCCTGATGCGCTGATGCATCCCTGGAGAATGGCGTATTGTATCACAGCCGTCCACAATACGAGCACGAAGAGTCTCTACATTTGGTACCGGGGTTGCGTAGACAAGAGCTTTCAAATGCCCCCATAAATGAAAGTCAAGGGGGTTGAGGTCAGGAGAGCGTGGAGGCCATAGAATTGGTCCGCCTCTACCAATCCATCGGTCACCGAATCTGTTGTTGAGAAGCGTATGTACACTTCGACTGAAATGTGCAGGAGCTCCATCGTGCATGAACCACATGTTCTGTCGTACTTGTAAAGGCACATGTTCTAGCAGCACAGGTAGAGTATCCCGTATGAAATCATGATAACGTGCTCCATTGAGCGTAGATGGAAGAACATGGAGCCCAATCAAGACATCACCAACAATGCCTGCCCAAAAGTTCACAGAAAATCTATGTTGATGACGTGATTGCACAATTGCGTGCGGATTCTCGTCAGCCCACACATGTTGATTCTGAAAATTTACAATTTTATCACGTTGTAATAAAACCCCACCCGTAAAGAGAACATTTGCACTGAAATGAAGACTGACACATTGTTGGATGAACCATTCGCAGAAGTGTATCCGTGGAGGCCAATCAGCTGCTGATAGTGCCTGCACACGCTGTACATGGTACGGAAACAACTGGTTCTCCCGCAGCACTCTCCATACAGTGACGTGGTCAGCGTTACCTTGTACAGCAGCAACTTCTCTGACGCTGACATTAGGGTTATCGTCAATTGCACGAAGAATTTCCTCGTCCATTGCAGGTGTCCTCGTCGTTCTAGGTCTTCCCCAGTCGCGAGTCGTAGGCTGGAATGTTCCGTGCTCCCTAAGACGCCGATCAATTGCTTCGAACGTTTTCATGTCGGGACACCTTCTTTCTGGAAATCTGTTTCGATACAAACGTACCGCGCCACGGCTATTGCCCCGTGCTAATCCATACATCAAATGGGCATCTGCCAACTCCGCATTTGTAAACATTGCACTGACTGCGAAACCATGTTTGTGATGAACACTAACCTGTTGATGCTACGTACTGATGTGCTTGATGCAAGTACTGTAGAGCAATGAGTCCCATGTCAACACAAGCATCGAAGTCAACTTTACCTTCCTTCAATTGGGCCAACTAGCGGTGACGAAACTAAAATGAGCTCTAACATGGAAATTAAGCGTTTCCGGACAATGTCCACATAACGTCTTTTCTTTATTTGTGTGTGAGGAATGTTTCCTGAAAGTTTGGCCATACCTTTTTGTAACACCCTGTTTATACGGTGTCTGTTCTTTCGTAAGTATTCGAAAGAGTAGATTCAACATATATAGAATTATTCTCTCTTGAAACTTCCTGGCAGATTAAAACTGTGTGCCGGACCGAGACTCGAACTCGGGACCTTTGCCTTTCGCGGGCAAGTGCTCTACCAACTGAGCTACCCAAGCGCGACTCACGCGCCCTCCTCACAGCTCTTCTTCCGCCAGTACCTCGCCTCCTAGCTTCCAAACTTTACAGAAGCTCTCCTGCGAACCTTGCAGAACTAGCACTCCTGAAAGAAAGGATATTGCGGAGACATGGCCTCGCCACAGCCTGGGGAAGTACAGCTGTGTGGACGGGGCGTGAGTCGTGTTTGGGTAGCTCAGTTGTGCTGCTGCTAAAGACTCAGTCTTTGAATGCTGTAATTAATGACTGCAATTATCTGTCACCTTATTTATGTCATTTCATTGTAACCATTTTTGCTACTGTTTTTGTGGAATAAAAAAAAAAAGTTGGTAGAGCACTTGCCCGCGAAAGGCAAGGTCCCGAGTTGGAGTCTCGGTCCGGCACACAGTTTTAATCTGCCAGGAAGTTTCATATCAGCCAACACTCCGCTGCAGAGTGAAAATCTCATTCTGGATTATTCTTTCTTAATGGAATTACCGTAGCATAGATAACTATTTTTCCCTTTTACAATGGAGTTTCTTTTTCATATGCTGATGCCAACAATTAGATTTATGATTATCGGCTGATGTTATCGGAACAATACAATTAAAACTGTGACGGAAGTTATAAAACCGGTTATCAGTTTCTACTGGGATTATTAGTCCTAAGACGAACGAAGTGTTGATTCTCAAATACTTTGTATAATGAAAACAGCAACATGGCTAGACACATGCATTAAATTTCAGCACTTAGTAAACTGATGAAATCTGCGACTCCATCCTCTCTCAATCGAATAAAATAAAAAATAAAAACTGGCAGAGGAAAAGCAACGCGCAATAAAACAACGTTTGCGTTGAAGGAGGGCGGGCATGTCGTGCACAGACGGCTCGTCGACAACCGCCACTTGGTTATCTATTTTCGTCACTAATAATTCAGGGCAGTCCTTGTTGCCGTAGGCTCCACCTAGTTACGAGTCACACGAACTGTATGAGTTTTATGGTTGCATGTCAGCTAATAGCGTGCGGTAACTGATATCTGTCGAAGCCCCGGCCGCTAAACCATAGCGAAATCAGCCAGCTCTTGTTGAAACAATATCGACGCTGAGACTCATGTTGCCAGTTTATGGTTGCCATTAAAATGTCAAATGGAATCCGTTAATAGTCTACTGCGTAAATCTTCGGTAATCATATTGAGGTACTTTCTTCAAAACTTTCTAAATTAGTAATTTTAAGATTCTTGTAAACATACTATGTTTTTCATCGTACAACAGGGTTTGTCCGAGGTAATTTACTCCTCCTTTTGCCAGATATCAGAGCGTTTCAAATATAAAAAACTGAAAAAATGTACGCTCTAGATAAAAAATGAACGTTTTCCGTTCCGAACAGTGGAATAAATTACGGGTTCCTTAGAGTCGAATATAGCAAGAAAGAGTTATTCCATTTTACGTACTGGTTGTTTATGTTTACTGGACATTTTAACATCGACAGAGATCAACTCTGTAGGTAAAAATCATTGGTAATTACTGCAGAACCTGTGAACCACCACAAGTATTATCATTACAAATTTATTCCCTAACCTTACAGAAAATCAAGCCATGAAAATTATACTCCTCAATAAAAACAACGAACTTAAGGCACGGGTAATTTACCCCCGCCCCCCCTCCCCCACACACACGTATACCTTGTGTTCTTCAGATCGCATTGTGATTGAGAGTCCTCAGATGGGAGAAACATTTACACTACATGTACTGGACAAACACGTTATCGCGCACAGATTCTGTACACTTGATTATGAATTCACTATGGTTAATGATGTGGAGTGTACTTTACGTCTCTTAAGAAACTTGCTGTACTGTATTCATGTTTTACGGCTAAAACTTATACTCTTCCATAATGAAAAGAAAAACCACTGCTGTAAACGAACAGCCTATTTTACCAATTATACTACTCTTGTCTCTCTCATCAAATGGAAGTTATTTTATGCTTATGTAAGCAGAATAATTATCGATAAAAGACCAAAAATGTCTATGGCTGGAAGGTTCTTTACAGTGGACATTATTTCCTACCGTTAATAAAGTGCCTGAGGTGCAACGCAGTTTTGAACTTCAAGGCTATTCATAGTACCTTGAATGTTGTCTGTTGCTGGATTACTTAAAAAAATAATTGCGACTATTGCAGCTTTCTTTACCGAAATTACAGCATCTCTTCCTGGTCGTCCAGTGTTTCACAGTTGTCTTGAAACTGACATAAATAACATTAACGACTAAATGTAATGCAATGCAAGTACAATGGGTCTAAAATCGTTGCAGAAGTGTATATTGCCTTACTACTCGTTTTTACAGTAAACATTGTGTGTGTTTGAATTCCTAAGGGACCAAGCTGCTGAGATCATCGCTCCTTGACTTACACAATACTTAAACCAACTTATGCTAAGAACACACACAACCACGCCTGTGGAAGGACTCGAACCTCCGGCGTGAGGGTCCGCGCAATCCGTGACATGGCGCCTCAAACCATGCGGCCACTCAGCGCAGCGTAAATACTTCATTGAAGCTACCGCTGTAGGAGCATCATACGTGGGCTGTGTCTTGCGGTTGCTTAAATGTGTGTTGCATTTCATTCAACAGTTGCTGTTTAAGTTTGTTAGCGCACTTTGTTCTGAAAACTTCGTTCTCGAGAAATTTTTTGAGATGTTTAAATAGGCAGATAGTGAGAACTTGCCTCGTTCTGGATACCTTCCAGCACTCAACTGCAATGCTGCACCAACAGTTTGGCGAGATTCACCACAAACAAAAATCGTAACAACTTTTCGACTGTTGTACACATTATGACTCTGAATTGCTTCATGAAAAAATTGTCGGATCGCTTCAACAGCACAGTAAGGTAACCAAAAGAAGGGTGAGTTGTTGCCTCACATTCTGCTCCTCTGTCGGGGGACTGTAGTTTGCGGCACTACTATCTTGTTATTATTCGGTTAGGTTCCACAAATGTTAGAAACCCTCACCGAAGGAGCTTTCCAATGCTACTGATAAAAGGCAAATAGTGCCTTAAAAATGTCGGAGTCGTAATTCTGCACCCATAAATGCTATACATTATTTGCATACATCAGAATAGTCAGAACATTGTGCGCTGCAACTCAGCTAAAACCACACATCAAATTATTTACTTGTTTTACATATTCTAGAGCCGTAAAACAATAGTGGCAGATATTCGCAGACAGCAGGGATGCGCAAATAGGAGGTTGTTGCGTAATGTGTATTTGAGGACCATCCAGTTTGGAGTGTTGTTGCAGTGTGGCATTGAAGTAAAGTGTGTCGATTTCACCGTTCTAAAGCATGTCTTCAAAAGGTGATCAGCCTTCATGGACTAAAATCGAGGTAGCCCGTTGGAAAAATGTTATCTAGGAGTACGTGAAGCCTATGGCGAGATTGCATTAATTCGTAGGTCGACTGCATGATGGGTCAAGGCATTGCGTACGATCCGGAATGAGACTGTGATTAAGACCGCACAGTAGGTCGTTCATTCCTCAAGATCTGATTGGCATCTTGAATGGCCTCGAATTCTTAGACCATCGATGAAATGAAAATTATCCGTGAACTTTGGTCTCCATCATCAAACGGTGTGGCACATACTGACCAAATATCTTAACAAGAGGAAAACTGCGCCCCGTTGAACTCCACAGCGACTCACGGATGTACAGGCTGGCTGGCAACCACCTGGGCAGATACCGCAACGACGAATACGCATTTCTAGAGCGTATTGTCGTCAGTGATGAGATGTTTACACGAGCCAACGAGCCTGAATTAAAGCGTCAATCGAATGAACGGTGTTACCCACGATCTCCAAGACCGCAGAAATGTTGACAGGAACCCAGTCGCGTGAAGTTTCTGCTGATTGTGGTAATGGACTACGAGGGTGTTATTCTTATGCGTACTGTACCTCAGCGACAAACCGTTCAACAATAACTACTATTGCCGGCATCTGCAACGACATCTGAGTCCGGCTATGCGGCGCAAACGTCTACGTTTATTGCGACAAGATCGCCCCATGTCACTGCATGGCAGCGCACGTTGTCTTGTCGGACACAGCGTAAATCTCCTACTGCAAGTGCCACCGGAAAGATCTGGAACACCTTCCGTAATCACCAGACATGAGACCTCGGGACTTCGGTCTATTTTCGAGGTTGCCGTTTGCCTAACTTGAGATCTGTTCTCCGAACAGCAGGTCGCTCCGTCGCTTCCGTCAACAGAGAACGGCTTCCCTATAATTTGCAAAATGTAGTAGACTACGTTGAAGGATTGCAATACAGCTCTACTTGTTAGTTTATTAAACACTGCGCTCTATACATTTTGCCACTACATTAGTTACTGCCCTCATATTTATGGTGACCTGTCCTCCCAACTTCACCGTTTGGTGGCAATTGTGATTGTCAGAACCCACACGTGAATTTGTGTTTGATTTTTAGAATAAAGAATTCCCATGAACATTTAGGCAGGATTTGATGGTTGATTTTTCTAAGACCTATATCTTTGATGGAGCAGTTCCCCATAAACTTGCGACCAATACTTACGGAACTGCTGGAAAAAGTATTGCTTGTTATACGAAGCAAGGTCTCGTTCCATTGTGATAGATGCTCAACACATTTCAGAGTTGTTGAGCGAGCATAGCCAGCTGACGACTAATGATTATTTGATAGGTAGACCTGGATGAGTTACGTGGCCATCCCGTTTATCTTATTTAACGTTCATTGACTTTTCTCTTTGAGAGTACTTCACGAGTGAGGTGTACGTTGCTGCACGACATGAAACAGAATCCAGTCATACTCGGCATACTTACACAGCTGTGAAGCTAACAATCGTGTACTCAAACACAAGGTGCATTTGTGAACATCTGTTGCAAATTTATTTGAATATCTCTTCATTGCAGTGTGCTGTCATCGTCATAAATTCTCAGGTCACTGCAGGTTTCTCTTAACGCATAAACAATGGATTAAGAAGAGTTATGAAACCTCTTGGCATGCTATATTGTGTACTGGACAGGATCTCGAACATGGAAGCTTCTCTTTCACGGACAGTTCTCTTACCAACTGTGCTACTCAGGCAACAATCCTTGCTTTACTTTGACTGGTACTTCTCCCTAACCTTCAAAACTTAACACATATTCTCTTGCGTACTTTTTGGTTCCTGCACCCTTGGAAGGAAGCGTATACCAGAGAAATGGCTTAGCTACACGGTAGGAAACTGTTTGCTGACCGAATTTTTGACTATGCAGCAGAGTGGGTGGTGTTTTGAAAAATCCTTGCAGAGTAGAACTTGTTGCCCGACCTCGACTCTAACCTGCACGCCTGCCTTCCACGCGCAGTGACCTCTCCGACAGAGTAGCGGAATCTGGCATGGGTGAAAGTATATGATAATATGCGTAGACGAACAAAGATCCGAAAAGGATGGGGCGCAGCGCGGGATTAGCCGAGCGGTTAAAGGCGCTGTAGTCATTGACTGTGCGGCTGATCCCGGCGCCGGTTGGAGTCCTTCCTCGGGCATGGGTGTGTGTGTTTGTCCTTAGGATAATTTAGGTTAAGTAGTGTGTAAGCTTAGGGACTGATGACCTTAGCAGTTAAGTCCCATAAGATTTCATACACGTTTGAATATTTTTTGAAATATGGGGCCGCAAAATAGTTGTCTCAGAGATAATTGCTAATGTGAGGTTACTTGTTCCTACTGAAATCATTGTGGGAAACTGTCCTAGGTAGTACAAGTATGTTTGATAAGTAAACTTTCGGGTTGTGTCTCCACCTAATTGGATTCTAATTTCGCCAGTAGCCTACAACACTGCTTCATCATGCTACATTTTTCAATTTGCTGTACATTTGCCTTTCCATGCGTTGTACGAGGATTTCAACGTAATAGTCCACTCGTGTCCGTACTACATCTACACATCTACATCTACGTGACTACTCTGTTATTCACAATAAAGTGCTTGGCTAAGAGTTCAATGAACTAAAATACAAATTCTATATAAAAGTCCTAAATCTGAGAAGACTGTACAACTTGCTGCTCCAGTTCTTCAACCGCATCATCCTTTTGCTTCGTAGATCCAGAGGATTGCTCGCGGTGGCCAGGCTATAGGCCCTGGTGGACCTATACATCTTGGACCACATTACCGCGTTCTGTCTTACATCAGCAGCAAGATAAGCTCGTGTCCCGTCATCGAATTACCACATTCCAAAACGCTACGCTAAAGTTAAGGAAGCCCTTGGGCCAAATTTGAGGCCAATTGGATGGGGATTTAACTGAAAACCTTACACGTTAAATGCATTTGTAATAGATAGGACTGTACTTGGTAATGAAGTCAGTGGCGACTCGTGACCACACATTCGCAATTACCTCGGAAACGACTGCGGACCCATGTTTACTGGAACAGTTTCTCTTCTGTTATCGATAGATACAAAGCGTCATTTTACACTGATCATTTGATCCACCCCGTAAAAAAACCTTTTTAGCGAAGTATCCCGGTAGGAAACTCCCCACGATCAGCACTACTCAAGATCTGTACTAGAAATAGAGGGCTGTAGGATCCGTTCAGAATGTGCCGAGGAAAAGTCAGTCGACAGTGAGGACCCTTGAAACTGTAGCCAGAATTGGCATGGACATTACGAGAAGTCCCTGCAAGTCGATAACAAGGTTATTGCAGCAGGTCGGTGTACCTCGCACATAGTGTCATCGCGTACTAAAAGCACTGGCATTAAAAGTCTACCGTGTGAGTTTGGTGCAAGAATTGGAATTTTAGGACCAGGAAAAAGAGTGTTTGTTATTGTAATTGGCTGTTAACATCAATTTCGAACTGTTACTTGGACCCTTTGCTTTCCTTCACGACAGATGAATCCTGATTTCATTTGTCAGGTTATTTAAAGTCCAAAAACTGCAGATGTTGGTGGCAGGGCAACCCACACGTTCTGAATGAAGAACCTCTCCACTCAGAGAAGAGAGGTGTTATGTGTGCGTTATCCGGCGTACGCGTTATTGGCCCGATATTTTTCAGTTACAGCTTAAACAGTGCCAGATATCTAGAGATCTTTGACTCTTTCTACGCACAATTGACAGATGCAGAGAAGCTGTACGAAGCGTTCCAGAAAGATGGAGCTACCGCTCACACATCCAACCAAAGTATGGTCCACGTCACCAAAATATTCCCTGAAGACAGAGTTTGTCAGTAGAGGTCTCTGGCCCCCAAAGTTCCCGGACTTAACATCGTTGTTATGGGATACACTACAAAGCGAAGTGCATGATGACAATCCTCGCACAGTAGACCATCTTAAACGGAACGTTACTAGAGAAATTAACATCTGAATTGCAGCGTGTTGCTGGTAACGTCATCACGCGAATTCAGTGGTGCCTAGATGACCATGGTCACTATTTCCAGCATCTATTATGACTAGATAACAAGTTTTTTAATGTTACTATTATTTCTTTTTTCTCAGTTACTTCAATGTTACTTCAATCTCAGGCATGAGGCGTACCGGTTTTGTGTGGAACTCCCTGTTTAAAACTTTTAAAGGTATCTTAAATTAGCACGAACGGATATGAATTTTTTCTTCTCTTAATGCTTAGCACCGAAATAAGATTTAGAAATTAATTCTCTTACTGAGGAACTTCCATGTAGTACCTCGAGAAAAGCACCTTCACGATCATTAGATTCATGTTCTTTTTACAGTTTCTGTCTAGAGCCTAAGAAAAGGCAACTAACGTCTGAAGGATGTTGGCGCCAAAAGTAATGTTGCCTGTAGGAAAGATATGCTTGAGGAGAACTTCTATAGTTCGTACTGTGGACGGAGAGCGGAGGAGTAAAATTGTGATTTCGGGTCAAGAGTCAGTATCAAAGAATCGCAAACATCAAGAGACATTAAATTTTCAACAAGAGCATTCAGCCCAAGAAACATTACTCTTGAAGGGGACATTTTGTTTACAGACAATCTACTTATGCATAATTAATTTCCTTAATTTGCTAAAAATTTGTATTCATTCTACACAATGAAAATAAAGGTAACTTAGTTGGTAAGGGCATCTCACGCATGGTTCCAGGTTCGAGGCCCAGATCTGGCAAACAGATTTGATCCGCAAGGAAGGCTCATAAAAGCACTGATTCTAAGATTAGCTCTGTTAAGGAATATATGTCTACAATCTGACCACTCGTGACCAATTGTGCCTACTTTTTTTAAAGTCATGAAAGCTTCTTTATTCTGGCAGGATGTCAATTATCGATAGTAATGTTCGCTGTTGTGAGAAGCCGCTGAAATAAAACTGTAAATATGTAGGAGACGGGCTATGTCGACATTGATACAGCGTTCAAAACATTACATGTGACACCGTGGCCGTGCCAAAAGGCTAGCTGTTCAAGAATTTTCCCTGTCTTCGTTGGACATGGTTTTGGCAAAACGGGGTCATGATCTGTAGCACAGTGAGTATCGCCATTCCCTCATAATGATCGGTTCTGGACGTGCTTTACCGAGTGAGAACTGTTCGGAGGGCAGCGGTAGAATGTTAGTCACAGTGAGTGGGGGTCTTGGCCTAATGTCTCGAACCCAAGTATGGCAACAACTTTTGTTATAAAAAAGAAAGAAAATTACTTAAAAGTCAAGGTGCACGATGTGATGGTAGGCTGGATGTCTGTTGAGGTGAAACAGTGAACAGCACGTAATCTCTGTGGACTTATGCGCCCGTCAGTAGTACACTATAAAGCAGGCACTGGGGCGTGGGATTCTGTATATCGATACACACTCGTGGGCTCTGGGTGATTCATAAATCATCAATCAACAACACTCCTGTTTATACTGGTAAATCATCGGGGAGCTATAACACCCACTCAGCCAATAAAATGTCTTCGTGAGCAACATTTGTGACTGAACTGTCGTTGCCGGCCGGTTAGCCGATTGGTTCTAGGCGCTACAGTCTGGAACCGTGCGACCGCTACGGTCGCAGGTTCGAATCCTGCCTCGGGCATGGATGTGTGTTATGCCCTTAGGTTAGTTAGGTTTAAGTGGTTCTTAGTTCTAGGGGATTGATGACCTCAGAAGTCAAGTCCCATAGTGCTCAGAGCCATTTGAACCATTTTTTTGGAACTGACATTAATTTCCAAGTCCCTTCTCGCTGTCATCAGTCTCGATCACCGCAAAGTTGAAAATCTAAGTGAGTGCTTGGTGGTGTTCTTTCGTTGATATACACCACACCATATTTTTGTGACGTTTACAAGCACAATTTATTCATGCGAAATCCAATTTTCAATTACGGTCACCAGTTTTTACACTACGAAAAATCTGTAGCGCAATTTTTCAGGCCAACGCGCGCAATCACACATTTTTTTATTCCATTGTGACGCAGACTAAACATTTCACGTTTCTTAGAAATCGACACAGTTTACATTTAGTACAGCCCTTCAGCAATTTGTTAAAGACGATTCATTTAAGTCGATCTATAACTAACATCACTGTCTCAAACAGTAATAACTTCATTGACAATAATGTTATGTATGTTTGACAGTCGCAACACAGTAAGACAGAATATTCATTGTTTTTACATACTAAAGTCACTAAAATGTAATGAAGGTTCGTGACTTTGGCGGCGATTGGAGTGAGCATTGTCGCGTGCAGAACATTCAAAATAGAAAAGTGGGTAAAACACTGAGGGTGCGTCTCGTTACCTCTCAAATCATGGACTGACTGTTTCATGACTGATATGGTCTCATATAGAAATGCAGAAGACTAATCAGTAGTTTTTAAAAGTGCATATCATTTTTAAAATTGGTTAGACTGGAATTTACTGTTTTTTATGAACAATACAAGCTAGTATGATTTTTATTTATAACAAACATAGTTTGTCATAAATTTTGGAAAACACATAGAGCTTTTGTACTTCCACCAATGTGGATCCTCTTGTTTGTATGAATGTGCGCCGTATTGCACGACTAGTGCATTCCATGATATTGTTAATTAGTGAAACAATTAGTTAATGCCGTACTTGTACGGCACATGATACGGAAAAATTAAGGATAACAAAAGTAGGTATTCGAAGTCTAGATTCTGCCAGTGACTATGATGAAATTTGCGATGGAACTTGGCATTAGCCAGAAACTTTGATGTTAATTACTGCGCAAGATGATCAGTCTTCGTCAATATAAAATACTTCTCAGTAAAGTCGGAATGCTTAATTTTCGAATGATGTATGTAACTGTATGGAGTTATGCTGATTAATTCAAAGGTTTTTCATGAAACGAACAGTGACGCTAATTTCAGTTAAATGTTACTGTGCCCTAGAAAACTGATCACTAAATGGAATCAGAACACTTTAAATGAGAATATGAATAATAAATTTAAGAACAATAAAGTCTAAATACGTTTTGAAGATTTTTAGGTATGTGGCACCTGGTAAATGAATTGAAAATGAGGTGAAAAATGGGCGATACAATTTGGTTATTTTTGGTAGCAGAAAAACATGAAAGGTGGAAAAAAATCCATCTACTTCGTCGCTCTTCAAAAACGGTACCTTTCAGAAGGAAATATTTAAAAGGCGTTGCAGAGTGTAGCACGAAAAGCCCATAAAACAGGTTAATATTCAAATGGTTCAAATGGCTCTGAGCACTATGCGACGTAACTTCTGAGGTCATCAGTCGCCTAGAACGTAGAACTAATTAAACCTAACTAACCTAAGGACATCACACACATCCATGCCCGAGGCAGGATTCGAACCTGGGACCGGAGCGGTCGCTCGGCTCCAGACTGTAGCGCCTAGAACCGCACGGCCACTCCGGCCGGCGCAGGTTAAAAACAGAATGATAATTTGAGAAATACCTGTGTCACGGTGATCCACAAAATTACAAGCTAATACGCAGAATGTTTCTGACTTCACCACACTTAAAGTGCACTGAGGGTGTAGGGTGGGAGGCTGTATTGGTGATGAGTATTAAAGAATTTAATGCGTAGTGGGAAGAACAAGACGTTACAGATGTAAGAAAAATAATGAGAGGGCATGGTTGCTGTGTCACAGAACATCTCAAGGCTGATTTTATCTATCTACATCTACGTTTTTATTTACATTTATACCCATAAGCCATCTTACGGAATGTGGCAGAGGGAAGTGGAAACATCCTTCTAAGTACATAACAAAAATCGCATACTCCCCACACTTTTCATTGTAGATTTGCACACGCTCTCCAAACTTGCTGGCAGAACTTAATAAGATAATCATTTAAACTAACAACCTGGTACAAATTGCGTCATTCTTGAAAGTTTTCAAGTCTCTTATGCTCACCCAGAACACATACTGGAAGTTTTTTCTACACTACTGGCCATTAAAATTGCTACACCACGATGATGACGTGCTACAGACGCAAAATTTAACCGACAGGAAGAAGATGCTTTGATATGCAAATGATTAGCTTTTCAGAGCACTCACACAAGGTTGGCGCCGGTGGCGACACCTACAACGTACTGACATGAGGGATGTTTCCAATCGATTTCTCATACACAAACAGCGTTGCCTGGTGAAACGTTGTTGTGATGCCTCATGTAAGGAGGAGAAATGCGTACCATCACGTTTCCGACTTTGATAAAGGTCGGATTGTGGCCTATCGCGACTTTGCTGCTCGCGTTGGTCGAGATCCAATGACTGTTAGTAGAATGTGGAATCGGTGGGTTCAGGAGGGTAATACTGAACGCCGTGCTGGATCCCAACGGCCTCGCATCACTAGCAGTCGAGATGACAGGCATCTTATCCGCATGGCTGTAACGGATCTTGCAGCCACGTCTCGATCCCTGAGTTAACAGATGGGGACGTTTGCAAGACAACAACCATCTGCACGAACAGTTCCACGACGTTTGCAGCAGCATGAACTATCAGCTCAGAGACCATGGCTGCGGTTACCCTTGACGCTGCATCACAGACAGGAGCGCATGCGATGGTGTACTCAACGACGAACCTGGTGCACGAATGGCATAACGTCATGTTTTCGAATGGATCCAGGTTCTGTTTACATCATCATGATGGTCGCATCCGTGTTTGGCGACATCGCAGTGAACGCACATTGGAAGCGTGTATTCGTCATCACCATACTGGCGTATCACCCGGCGTCATGGTATGGTGTACCATTGGTTACACGTCTCGGTCACCTCTTGTTCTCATTGACGGCACTTTGAACAGTGGGCGTCACATTTTAGATTTTGTTACGTCCCGTGGCTCTACCCTTCCTTCCATCCCTGCGAAACCCTACATTGCAGCAGGATATTGCACGACCGTATGTTACAGGTCCTGTACGGGCCCTTCTGGATACAGAAAATTTTCGACTGCAGCACTAGCCAGCACATTCTCCAGATCTTTCACCAACTGAAAACGTCTGGTCAATGGTGGCCGAGCAACTGGCTCGTAACAATACGCCAGTCACTACTCTTGATGAACTGTGGTATCGTGTTGAAGCTGCATGGGCATGTACACGCCATCCAAGTTCTGTTTGGCTCAGTGCCCAGGCGTATCAAGGCCGTTATTACGGCCAGAGGTGGTTGTTCTGGGTACTGATTTCTCAGGATCTATGCACCCAAATTGCGTGAAAATGTAATCACATGTCAGTTCTAGTATAATATATTTGTCCAATGAATACCCGTTTATGATCTGCATTTCTTCTTGGTGTAGCATTTTAATGGCCAGTAGTGTAATACAAGTACTAACGTCATGGTCACTCTAAACAAAGGTACCATGAACAAGGCAAGTTGATGGGTTCTGATCTGCAGTTTCCCATCCATCAGGCAGTGCGAAAATACTTCTGAGGCTCACATTTTTCTGACAGCTGAAAACCTTAGGGGAAGATGTAGCTGTTCCTGAAGCTTTGACCTATAGGCACAATTTTTCCGAAAGCAAGCTTAATCATCTGACGCTTCCTGAGTTATCGTAACAGTGGCGTTTCAGCTGCAGAAGTGGACCGCCCTTTCTCGGAGTGACAATTTCCCTCCGGTAATTGTAAATTTCCACGCGGAACGACCGTTTGAATCGGTGAAAGGCGGCTTCGCCCCAGCTTCCTGTACATAATGAGGCCACGCTAAACAGCGGCGGGCCGAGGTGGCTGCCCCGGCCCTGCCGAAAGCCCGCGCCGGCCCGTTCCATTAGTGCAGCCCGCCCTGCAACGGGGGGTAGCGGACGCTGACGAAAATTTCCGGAAGGGGTAACAAAAACTTTTTCATGTCATCTCTCATGCGAATAACGTTTCTTTCTGTGTCCCACAAAGGATAGATGGCTGATCACGCAGAATAAGAATGTGCATCAAGAGCAAGCCATTAAAGCTTACTTTCCGCTGCGCGGCAAGTTAGGTGTTGAAGTGTGGACAAGCAGACGCAAAATGGTTAGCCTGTACTGCCAGGTGTTTTCTAGTAAGTGGTGCAGGAAATATCAGCTCAGGAAGTTCGTGACGCTTTTGTTTGAAGACTGTTCCACGCATAGAAAAGAAACCAACACATTGATGTGTGTATTTATTAAGGTACCACACAACAAAATATCTGCTCTTATAGCCTTTACATATTGTACACTGCAATTTCTTCCCTAGAGTTTATCCCTCACGGGGTCCGCTGCTTTCATGATTAGATAAATTCTTTTTATTTAACTTTGCTGCGAGACGCCTTACCTATCGCCACACTTCACAGCGTAAGGGAGGGGTGGGTGCCTGCCATGTGCTCGTGAGGGCTAAAACTTTGTGCTCTGTGTGATTGTATTTTCTGAGGTGGCAGTTGGTAACGACGTCAGCATTTGATTGAACGAGTGTGGAAAACTGCATAAAACACACACTCCAGTTGATTGGTTCCAGATCGACGGACGTTAATCCACGAGACTGATTCGATTCGGGTCTGACTCTCTTCTGTCTCTAGAAAGTTAGGCTGCTGCACGTTTAATTACGCCAGCAGGTCCCCTTTAATAGAATATTACACATTTTTCCTTGCAGCCGGCCTCTGTGGTCGTTCGGTTCTAGGCGCTTCAGTCCGGAAATGCGCGGCTGCTACGGTCGCAGGTTCGAATTCTGCCTCGGGCATGGATCTGTGTGATATCCTTAGGTTAGTTAAGTTTAAGTAGTCCTATGTCTAGGGGACTGATGACCTCAGATGTTAATTCCCATAGTGCTTAGAGCCATTTGAATCATTTTACATGAAATTGACGTCTAATTTGATATATCGGTGAATGACAGTAGAAAACGATTTCGCAAAAGTTTCTTCGTGCCATGCCAAATGAGAAGCTGAAGGCTAGCGGCTCACCACAGTTCAAACCCTGTTATTTCAAACTGACATGACGACGCAGGTGAAGTTTCATTCTTTCGCCGCCCTGAAATCTGATTTAGCACATCAGATAGTTATTTTTCTTTACTGCTGCTTTCAAAAGTCGTAGAATGTTTCTAAATAATTTATATTGTTCTCTTAATTCTGATATAGGTTTCTAATTCATAAACATTAACCGCACAGATAAGTACCCCCTTGTGAATTATCACATGTCCAAAGCTTTATTTCGCCGTTGGAAAACTGTTTCTAATATTCTGCCTTTCTTTTTTGAGGTAGCCATAAACTCGTGTTACAGTGTGATCAACGTTTCATCGACACCTGTCCATTCACATCACCTGTTGGACTGAAGAAGAGTCGCAACATTAACAACATTCCTTGCCAACAACAAATACTTTTAGACGGTGGAGATATCGGGAAACTAAACCGACTGGTGGAAAATTAAAGCCTAGTCCAGAGATTTGGCTGCTATGTTGTTTGTAAATAAAAGCGTTTAGATAGTTTAGTAGAAGTCTTTATTTATTAGGACATTTGGCTGCTGCCATCAACAGATCAGTACGGTGACAGTCGCAGTCAATCTTACGCCTAAATTCGGCGTCAGAATATTACGTCGCTGTACTTATAAGCATTAAAAGCTTCCCCTCAATCACCATTGATGATCAAAGGCATCATGCGTTCATCCGAAATGCCTCTGCACACTGAAACCTTACCATACCACCAGTAAACCGATGTCTTTCTATCTTCGTGCGATTATACTGACTACTACACCTCCATTACCATCATTCCACAAAAAAGAGAAGGAAGGTTACTGTTTAATGTCTCTTTCTACAGTCAGATCACTAGAGACAGAGCAAAGCTCGGATTAGGGAAAATGATTGCGCAAAATGAAACCGGTCGAATCCTTTCGAAGGAATCATAATGGCGTTTACCTTAAATGATTTAGGGAAAACAGAAAAACTATATCTGGATTGTCGGGCTGGCATTTGCACAGTCGTCCTTCCGAATGCGAGTGCTAACCACAGCGCCACCTCACTCGATGCTAAATAAACATGGAATGCATTCGTGAATAGCACTTCTCGTCTGTTCATTAATGTTCCTTTACCGATGTTGTCTACTTCACTGTAATGGGGTCTATATCTACATTTCCTCACCGAATTAAGGGATCATTTTTTCGAAATTCGTTAATTGTCCCTCATACCAATACATGAGTTTGAAATTTGGCTTAAAGGTGGGTACAGTCTTCCTCTGTAATGGTACAAAAGCGTGATGCCATGCGACGTCACTCTCGGGCTCTACGACGCTTCGGACGGTAAGGTGTGGACACAAACAGAAAAAAGTGCAGAGCTGAGGAGTTCATTGCCACCAAATTTGCCCAAAGCCCTGCTCAGTGGCACAGTTGGCGTGTTACACGATGGGAATGTCGTCACAGTCGCTCTTACCCGCATTTAACCTCTCTTTTAGGTGCTTCATCGACGCCCAGAGTACAAATCTCGCTGTTCACTTATGAATGGTCGAGTAAAATATTTCAGACACACCGCCGCTCAGGATCGAAAGGAACAGGCCTCAGTGGTGACCAAATGGGTATTAACGAAACCATCCCTTTCCTTGAGCCTTTGATTCCCACACTTTTCGCGGCCGAAAACGACAGTTTGCAGTGCGATGAGCGTAAGAGTAACGTTCTTGATTGGTTTTTGGCACTTTGGACACCTCTTTGGTGTCGTATCCTGCCAACTCATTAAATATGGGGTGCCTAGGAAACCTGCTTTCTCGGATCGCTAGAACACAATTCAAGCAAATCGTGTTAATGAAGTTTATTACAAAAGAAAGTGATTACAATACTTAACTTTGTGAAACACAGATGTGTCGAAGGCAAAGACGACAGAGAAAACAAAAAATATCTTCAGTATATACAAGTTAAGTAATACAGTGGATGCTCCTATCCAGGTCACTGGTCTTGGCGCTTCTGTAGAACTGGGCTAGTCTTCAACTGCGCCGCATTCAGTCGGGTGCAGCGCTTATGCTTTGCGTAGAGGGCTCGCCGTCGCGTTGTCGTCCTAGAGATCGGTCCGCGTGCAATTGGCTGACGTCTCATTCACAGCCTTCTTTGCTGTAACGTTCCCGACCGGCGATTCAGCCCATCTCGATAGACATCACGGGGCTGTAACCACATTGAAGATGATCTCACACCTTTGCAGTGCGACCCCTATTATTTGTTCTGGTGTCCGGGATGAAACCACTAGTGGCGGCTTAAAACCAACGTCATCTGAAGCAGCAAATATTCTTACGTTTTTTTCAGTGTTCCTGTTTCATGATCTCCTGTAGTGTGATCATGAAGAGGTGTGACATTGGAACAAGCATGAATGAAACGCAAAGGGTTCCTCTACGACGATCCACTTCGGCGACCCTATCAGTGGTACCTGCCTACATGTCTTTGAGTGTTTTAAAAATGTGCCTTGACGTAGAAAACTGGGAATTACTCCTAGGCACATGCAGGTAGGCTGCTGGTTTTGTAGATATGTCAAATGGTTGCCTACCCACAGATGCTTCACGTGACTTCATAGAATGGAACCGCCGCTCGCCATCCGGCGGAAACTCCTCATGGTGCGACGGGTGTGCCAATTCCTTGCCTTTCCTACCTCCCCTGCGTACCCTACTGTTGCCCGACCGCCTATGGAACGTCTCTTTTCCAGTCGTCCAAGGGCAACGAGACCATTTGGGATTCGTGCCAAGCATTTGCTTGAGTCTCTTGGTGTGGAGCGTGTGGCACCCCAACTCCAGGGTTTTACCCGCCTGCCTCCCTGGTTGCTCCAGAGGCCCAGCGTCCTTTTAGACTTGTCGGAGTACCGGAGGAGCTGCACTCCTGCGTTTGTTATTACCTCCTTATTTTACGATATTTTAAACCAGCATCCCGACCATTTACCAGGATTTACGGATGGCTCTAAACAGGGGGACTCTGTTGGTTGTGCTGTTGTTTTCCCTGATCGAGTCGTCAAGTTACGGCTTCCTGCGGCGTTTACCATCTTTGATGCCGAATTGTTTGGGATCTTGCGGGCATTGGAGCAGATGAGATGTGTTCCCAGTCTTAAGTTTCTCATCTGTTCTGACTCCCTGAGTGCCCTTCAGACCGTGCAACACTTGTACCCAGCGGATACGGTCGTCCAGAACATCCATGACGCCCTAATCCACCTGCAACGGCAGGGGAAGGAGGTTTCCTTCTGCTGGGTGCCGGGGCACGTGGGTATTAGGGGAAACGAACTGGCGGATGTGGCGGCCAAAGATACATGTTCCCTGCCTCAAGTTGTTGAATGTGGTCCCCCTCCATGCTGTTACCTCCCTTTTGCGTTTTCGTGTTATGCGTCAATGGGAAGTGGAGTGGCTGGCAGTCGGTGAAAATAAGCTGCGTCTGGTCAAGGCCACCACGCGGCCATGACGTACGTCCTACCAGTCGTGCAGGCGGGATGAGGTTCTCCTCACTCGCCTCCGCATCGGGCACAGTCCCTTAACGCATGGTTTTTTACTCCGGCGGGAGGACCCCCCAACCTGCAGTGCTTGTGGCGTCCAGAGTACTGTCCGCCACATTTTACTTGACTGTCCTTTATTCTCTGACCAGAGGTTTCCTTGCCACCGGATTTGCCCTCTATTTTGCAAGACGACGCAACGACTGTGGTTAAGGTCTTACGGTTTTGTGTCCTGTCCAATTTGTTGCCTCGGATTTTAGGGAGAGGATTTTAATGTGCTGCTGGGTGACTGGCTCACCCAGGTTTCAGGTAAGAGGTCCGCCAATCACGATTACCTACTTGTTTCACTTCGATTTCTGTTCTCTTTTCCTTGTGTTTCCTTTCCTTTTTTAGTGCGTTTCTTTTCCTCTTGTTTTGCCTCTGCATAAGAGGATTTGGAACTGCGTCAGGCCTGTGTCTTTTAGCCGTTCTCCTTGTTCGCTGTCCGTCTTCGTCCCTTCACCGCATGTGTTCCTGTTTGTATGCGTTTGGGCGCTGATGACCAAGCTGTTTAGCGCCCGAAAACCTCAAACCACACACACAACCACACACAATTTCCCTACAAAGGAAAATTTTTAAAGTTCTCCGTAAATAAGGGCAGGTGCCACCGAGAATTTTGCCGAAGGAGGGGGTGTTAGAGGATCACATTGCCATTTTACTCTCGCGTAAGGAATGAGATCACGCTCAGTATGGCTGCAGCCCTGAGATGTTCGTCGAGAACGGGTTAATAGCCCAGGAGGTGGCAACAGTGCCTAAGGTTGTCAAGAATATCGTCCTTTTGCTCACCGCACAGTGAATTGTCGTTTTTGACCGGAAGCGTGAGCGAATCAGTGTCCAAGGAAAAGGAATGTTTACGCCCACCGCTGAGGTCTTTTCATTTCGATTCTGCGGGGCGATGTGTCTGAAATGTTTTCCTCGGCTATCCATAAGAAAACCGCGTAAATTCAACGCTTTGCGTTGCGGTTCTGACGTCCGTCACAGAGGCGACAAAAGAAGGGTGTAAAATGTGGGCAAGAGTGGCTACGACGACTTTCCCATCGTGTGACACACCCACGGTTGCACTGGGTAGAACTGTCATGAAATGTGGTGCTAATGTGACATCATTAACCCACTTTACGAATTACATGAACTGCTGAACTCTGGCCTTTTTCGCAAGTGTCAACACTTTGCTTTTTGAAGCGCCGTTGAGTCCGAGGGCGAAGTATCAGAGCGCCACGCGTATGCACCATTACAGAGAAAGGTTGTAGGTATATTCGAGCCAAATTTCAAACTCATGCGTTGGAATGCGACACAGTCCGAAGTTTTCTAAAAGGAGATCCGTTATTTCTGTTGTTCGGTGTATATTGTTCACAGCATAAAATGTGCTCAAACAGACTCTCATAGACACAGTGTCTGCCAGGAAAGTACAATCCCTGAGCCAGTTTTTGGTTCGGAAATCCATTGTATTGTGGACTATTTTGTTTTCGGTGTGGTAATATATCAGTATTGTTCTGAAGGGCCAGATCTTGAATGACGAACTCATTGTGGCATGGAAACTATATCTTGCGTGTGGTACAAAGCATGTTTATAGGTGACGAAGTCTGCTATTTTCCAAAACCGAGTATAAATGGCGCCTTTAAGATGTTAGGAGAATCTCTTATGAGACTATATACCGTGGTGATGAAAAAAGTTTGAACATGACTGAGGCATTGCGGTTCTTTGAATAACTTACCTGTTCCAAGCAAGACGTACTCGTTTCCTATATGGGTAGAACAGATTCTGATTTGTGACGCAGTCTTAGCTATCGTTTACAGTGACAGCTTAGCTCTCCTTCATCTACTTTGGTGTTTCTCTGACAATCTTTAGACATCACTTTGAAATTTCTTTTGCATCGTCTCTGGCAACCGAGGTCAACCTGAATTTGATCAACCTATTACAAGAGTCTTAAGAGAAGCTACTAAGGACGTATAATAGAGGTAACACACTAAACGTTTCACGCAGCAGAAAAAAGGCGGGCATTTTACTTAAGGTTTATGGCGTCAGCGGGTTCTTAAGTTTCCTACTACAGGCAAAACCCTAAGTAAAAGAGAAAACTCTCTCGGAGGATGAATTTTTACTGTAGTTATTCCATTTATAAAGGGAATAAAATCAAATGATTAATGGTAATTTTATAGAATGAGAAAGTCATAATGATTTTCATACCTCAGAATAGTTTAACTTCATGATATTTTATAAGAAATCTGCATTAATTGAGTTCTGAAACAACGAATGCAATTTTTATACCGTTATTAATTTTAGTGTCTCGATTTGTTGGAAATTTATTAATGACGTCAAAAGTAATTGGAAACAATTTTTTTTTGTAAAAGAAACTACGCCTTCATATTTTGGCCAATTTTTTGCGATTTTTCAGTCAGGAAAACAGTTGTTATAGTTGGGCCATCCTGTTTTCTAACCCTACACTTGCCCTCCTATCAAAAACTATAAAGTTAGTGTACGCATAATACACGCTTAGCAGGTAGCGTGTAGCCCTATGGCGTGTTGGGTCTCCTCGCGACACAGAAGACATTGAGAGACAATTCTGATACATTACCGAGAAACAGGGTTCACTAACCACGGTGACTGATCCGAGGTGGATCAAAGGCTCTCGCATCTTGCCTGACTGCGCCCCACACATGTTCAGGAGGAGGAGGAGATTAGTGTTTAACGTCCCATCGACAACGAGGTCATTAGAGACGGAGCACAAGCTCGGGTTAGGGAAGGATGGGGAAGGAAATCGGCCGTGCCCTTTCAAAGGAACCATCCCGGCATTTGCCTGAAGTGATATAGGGAAATCACGGAAAACCTAAATCAGGATGGCTGGACGCGGGATTGAACCGTCGTCCTTCCGAATGCGAGTCCAGTGTGCTAACCACTGCGCCACCTCGCTCGGTCACACATGTTCATACGAGATGAGAAGTCAGGTAAAGTGTGAGGGACGTGGGTCCATCGACGCACCCCCGTTGTCCGCCGAAAAACCGTTGACTCTGTTCGACAGCGATGGAATGATACGTTGTCACACTCACGCTACAGGTGCCCTGTGATGTGCTCTAGCTGAAAATAAACACTGATCAGTAGCATCTGGACACCTAATAGCAGACATTTATATGTAACGTTGTCAAGACTTCGTCCTAATTGCAGCTTGAACTCTGCTGGTGACGTTTCCTAGAAGTGTCTGGATGCCTGTCGAAGAATGGCAGACATTCTTCCTCTAGATCCAAAATCAGAATGGTGTTGGACGCTGGAGCCCTGAGCGAGGTCGAAGTCTTGCATAACGCCAAAGATGGTCCGTTGGGTTCAGGTTGAGACTCTTGGAACGCTAGCCCATATCAGAAATATTATTATCCACAAACCATTACCTCACGGACGCTGTTTGTTGTTTCATGACAGAGTGTATTGTCATGTTGATGCAGTTATTGTCTCCGATCTATTCCTCTACTCATGCAGTGCACAATGCCATAAAATGTGTCCACGTTCTTCCGCATTTGTGTTTTCTGAATCGCAATACGAGGACCGTACAAGAACAAAGAAAAACGCCTCCAGTGCCATAATACCATCTCCACCGTTTATCATTGTTAGCACTACATATAACTGCAGGTAACGTCACTCCGAATTACCCGTTTCCAGTCGTCCACTGTTGAGTGGCGTAGCGCTTTACAATACCTGTTGCAACGCACAATAAATAAGTGACGGGTTACATAAAGACGTCTGCATTGTATTACATATGAAAAATTTTAGAGAAATTAACTTTCTGAAATTGTAATCTGAAACAACGTAATTTTAAATTTGCTTCAGAGCTTCAAAACCCCACGCATAAACTAGAGTGACAAATTCTAATAGTTTCTCAGAGGCTACTGTTTGTTTGTTGGCCACGTTTACTCGGTATTTGAGAGCTGAAGACATACAGACTCGAAAGGTTGTTTCCACAAAAATGTGACAACAGTTGCCACTTTTACTATCCCTTCGAATGCTTTCAGTGGAGTTGTTACTTTTAATGTAGCACCTGTGAACCGCAAGCACTTGAAGAATTGTCATTTGCCACGTACTACGTCTTCATTAAGACATTCCGGGAAGGTGCATGAGTGCTATTAGTGCCCTCAAGGCTTTCAGAAGCCTCAGAGAAGTTTGTACTTTAAAACACCTCTTCCCGGAGTTTGCGAAACGTAGTTATGCAGATTACAGAAACTGAAGAGCCGTCCGCTTAATGGAGGCAAAGAAGTTCCAGCCGTCAGCACCTCGCCGTGGCCGTGCTAGTTTAACGGGCTTTCGGTGGATCGTAAGAAATAACGACGACCTCAGCGTTACCCTGCACCGACACATCCACAGAGAACTCTTTCTCCTGTGGGAATAAGCTCCTCTCAGAGTTCACCAGAGTCGGCCATGAAACTTCTTTCGGCGCACAATGCTCACGCGATGAACATTAGAATAAGCTGTCAGTAAATAAAGGACTCTTGCCTCTTTCGCTTTTGTTTTCTGGAATCCCGTAAAAAAGTGTCACTCTTGTCTTTTCTATCTCCTAAAATCCCGTTACACGTCGGTAATAGGATTTCGCATAAGTAAGAGAACTTTTTCCAACATTTACGTTACGATTACATTTGCATTTAAATTTAAGCTACCTTTCTGAGACATACGCTTTCTCACTTTTAAGTCTTTAAAAATGATTATATTGTTTTGCGTTCATACAGGCGATTGTGTGCTTATCAATATTATCAATATTCTCTGCATGATGGGTACTGTTCTCGACTGAAAACAAAGTGAAGACTTCGCAATTAACTCAGAAAAGTGACATAGGATTACGTATAATGTATCCCTGCCAATAAGTATAATTACGGCTATGTAAATTAGCGATCATCAAGTAACAAATAAAGTAAACTTTTTTATACAGTTTCTATCAACGACTACACTGATTACATTCGCTTTTTATCCATCGTAATCCACTTGGCACAAATGAAAAATAAATTTTTATATGAGATAGTTTCTCTAAGTTGTAATACTTACGTTTACTAAGCACATAAACAGTTCATGAAGACAAATTTAAAGATTTATAAAATTGCAAAATTTTTAAATATATTACGGCCTTGGACGATTTTCACTCCTATTGGTAACGGACGCTGTACTAATAATGAGATAATTAGAGCTTCAATGAAATGAAAAATTATACAGATCTCATTTTTATACCAATGTAGAAATTAGATAATTAGTACGCAGTTGCATTCACTCATTTTTTAATTTATTTTATTCCCTGTTTGTGAATACGGATGTATGTTAATAGAGTCCTAACTGTCTTCAGTTCTAATTGGGCTTCTGCATCAGTTTATCTTCTCATTTTGTGGCAGACGTTTTGCCAAGTCACTTTGAAATTTAAGTAAATTGGTTCAGTAATCCAGTTGCATGCCTTTTTCTCTTATCGTCTATAAACTCGAATGTTACTCAAGTCTTAATGTCCAGAAGAATTTGCAAGGTCCGGTACCTTAAGGCAACTAATTTTCAAGCATGTGATCTCCGACGACGTTTTAAAAGTTATATAGAAAACACAAAGTGTTGTATGTTGCCTACTAATTGCTTCTATGGCTATATACACTTTAGCAACTGAACAATGAGAAATACTCCATCCGCTGCTGTTACGGTCGCAGGCTCGAATCCAGCCTCGGGCATGGATGTGTGGATGTCCTTAGGTTAGTTAGGTTCAAGTAGTTCTAAGTCTAGGGGAGTGATGACCTCAGATGTTAAGTCCCATTGTGCCTAGAGCCATTTTTTGAACCAAATTTTCTATCATAAAGTTGTTTCCGATTCCACAGGACCTTTTTCGTATCAGTCTCTGTTGGTCCATTAGGGGCAGGCGACATTGGCTGATTAAGTGACTGTCGATGTCAATGACATTCACCAACAGCCACGTAACTAAGATGTTATTTTATTTTATTTTGAAGGCTACCAGAGGTGCTTATGGGGCCTGAAGATGGCATAATGAAATGCTGAAATTGGTAGAGTTCTAAATAAAGTAAAATAACATCTTAGTTACGCGGCTGTTGGTGAATTTAATTGACATTGGCAATTTTTCATGTCATGTTCGCTGACGTTCGGTTTTCCGAGAATTCTAACTGAGGTTTTGGAGGTTACTGCTTAATTTTCTGTTTGGACTTGATACCCAAACATCAGAATATTTCACACAACCTTCCTCATTTCATTAATCCCCACCACCCACAACACAATCTTTCTAATTTTCAATGAAACAGGACTTATCATGATTATCAGTGAGACCATTTTATTCCTTATTGGAAATAATCTTCATGAAATTATGCTCTACAAGTCATTCATTTAATGTTAATAAGAACCACCACTACTGTATTTGAGGTACATTTGTTACGTCAAAACTAGTTTCCTGCTAGTAATGATCGGCAGGTGGCATTGAGAATTCACCAACAGTTTTCATGAGTCTTTTCCACAGAACTATGACAGCAGTCTTCTTGAGTTATGATATCGACAGAATTCTGTGAAAATTACCCAAGAACAGTGTTTACAAAATATCAGTGGAACAAAAATGTTGTGACGTAACAAAAGCACTTTATTCGCAGCAGTGATGGTTCTTACGAACATTAGCTCTTTATTAGATTCCTCCCTTTTTAGTGTTACTGGTTTCTGTCGTCGTGTGTGTGATCCTGCTTAGCGTGTTTTCTTGGGGAAATAAAAATTGCGAAATGTAGCGTTCTGTCCGAATTGCTTTTCGGTTAGATTTGGAAAAGTGGTCTGAGGTGAAAACTTTCAAGTACTAACAATGCGTAGGTCCCCTTCGGTTGCGTATGCACTGTTGCAGCATGTAAAATTCTTGCTTTTTGTAGCCATTCTAACTGCCTCTTTCATGTTTATTATTAGCTTTCATTTTCAAAGATAACACACAGTGTAAAAGCTGAAAAATGAGATTCCTCCGGCTTTTATTTACATGTCTGACGTCTCTGAAACAAACAGTAGTGAATTTACAAAAATTTTTGGTCAAATAGTTCAGAAAAATGTATCATCTTCGGATTCTGAATGTAGAACGTGCTAAAAACTTTTATCTAGGTGAATACTAAAATTTAGATTAAGTGTTTTTCGAATTTTAGGAATACAGTGTACTGAAAACTGTTAAGATGATAAATAATCATTAAGGTCTTGTAACACTAAGAATTAGGTAAGCTGTTGAAAGAATGTTTGAGTCAGCAGCGTTCGGAAACTTCCTGCTAGATTAAATCTTGGGTACTGGATGCGGACTCGACCATTGAACCTTGGCTTTTACAGGCATTGCTCTCACTGACTGACCAAAAAATGGCTCTGAGCACTATGGGACTTAACATCTATGGTCGTCAGTCCCCTACTGACTGACCAATCCACAGCCTACTCAAGACCCGCTCTCATAGCCTTTTAATTTTGGCGGTAGGACTGAGATACTTGCGAATTAAAGCTGTGAAAGTAACGGTTGACATCATTCCTTATAAAAGCCAACGTCCTATGTTTGACTCCAAATCAAGTACTTAAGTTTTAATCAACCAGGAAATTTTAAAACACTGCACACTTCGCCGCAGAATCTGTGTTAGATCCATTCTGCAAACAATCACCTAATCTGGAGCGAAGAATTTTCTCCGGGCTGTCCTTTCTTTCAGAGGTGCTCACCCAGTATGGGTTGTAGGAGAGCTTCTGTGACGGTTCGAATATAGGAGAGAAGAGGGTCATGATTAATTCCTGGATAACTCAGTCTGCATGGACATTGCCCGAGTATGGCAACGTTATGGGTGGAAATACCATTCGAAAAGGTATTGTTTCCTTAAATAATAGTGAGAAGACTCTGACAAGACCAGAAACAGCTCGAGAACTAGTAGAAGCTGGGCAACAGGACAAGATTGTCCACAGACAGTCTCTGATAGTAAACAAGTGGACATCAACAAGAGAAGGACCGACAACAGAGACGGCAGGACAGAAGAACATGTCTAACAAGTAATCCAGGAACGAAACCCTCAGGCGTAGCGAATCACGTGACAGAAACAATGATGCTGTGTGACAACAATATAAGAGCGCATGGAGATCACGATGAAAGACAGAGCCGCTGCACTGCTAGCTGTACTGGGCGACTGCAATCACTGGTAGGCCGACGAGATGTGAGCTGCAGTGGCGACCCCAGCGCTTGCAGATGCAGCTGCGCTGTCTTGTGGCTGTCATCGAGTTCCATGCCCGCCTTGTGGGCTCTAAATTCGGTGAGCCGAGACACGAGAAAAATGTTTGCTACCTGACCTACCCTAGCTTCGCAAGAAAAGCCCTGAGTCGCTACGGCAGGTCGGCTTGCCAAGCGTAGTGGTAATAAATTATATACACAAACCTTGCTCGACCGTCAGTCCCTATGTTAGTGAAAATTCGTGTCAAAATCCACTGAAGTGTTGCTGAAATTACCTGCAGGAATTCCTGAGATTCGCCTTCACATACAGCGAGTCACTTTAATATACAATAAGCATAAATTCTGGTCAGGCTTCGTTGCTCTCTGGAATTACGGTAGACGTTTACCGATTTTCCCCACCAGATACCACCAACTACGTAATTGACCAGATCGCAGCTTCCATCATTGCCACTAGATGTCACTCCAAACGGCCCTTAAATATGGAACGGACAACAATACATACAGCGCGAATCACCCAAAACTTGCACCGTAAATATTGCGGAAACAGAAAGTGCTACTGATGTGCGGTTTTCACAGAATTGGTGAGCAGTCAGCGGCATGTATTTTCAGCCAACCAACAAACTGTAATAATACTTATAAAGTGTGTTTTATGCACAAACACACACTTTTTCAAATGTATCAATGCCTATTCACATTAAGAAACTATGAATAGGATAATTTAGAATGTTATTGGTGGTTATTGCAGGATTCTAGTGCGAGTCGTTTACGCGGTATCGTATTTTGGTAAGTTCGCACAGCGACTCTTGTACGATACCTGTGGCTGCACACACTGAAGTACAATAGAAGTGCATACATTAGTTGCTTGGATTCTGACCAGTAACGAGACAAATGACCATCACAGGATGTGTTCGGAATAACTAACGGCAGAAACAATACTCGCTTCCAGTATGGTATGGAACGACAGCTAAGTGAAATGAAATCATGGCGTTTATGGCTGGGAGACTCCATAGGAGGTGTTTGGCCGCCTGATGGATGTCTTTCTATTTGACACCACTTCGTAGATAAGACAAAATGACGAGGATAACACAAACACCAAAGCCTCGCACGACCTGGCCGGAAATCGAGTCAAGGACGCTGGGATCTGTAGGCAGGGACGCTAACCACGAGATAAGACCACGAACTGCGGCCAAGAGTTGTCGAAAATATGTTTCAAGAAGCGTGTTTTACAGCAGACGTTCCTCCAAAGAACATGAGCGACTGTTATGCTAGGCTGTGAAAATAATATCAGTGTTGCGAAACCATTAACTGATGTCTTATTTTCAAGACAAATTTCTCTGCAGAGGTCTTCGTCGAACGTCATTTTCCCAAATCATAATGTGTTGTAAAAGTTATTTACAGTTTCTACATACAGCTTGTATTGATTTCTTTCCCCTCCAATGTGTGAGCTGTGGTCAGTGACCGCCATCAACACATGTGGTAATGGTCTCTCCAAAATAGGCTCCAGATGAATATTTTCTCGCCTTACGTTTCCAGAATACATAGCTTGAATTCCACTTCCCCTGATTTCTTTTTTTTTTTACTTTATGTTTACATAGATTAGAACAGAATATGAAAGTAGCAACACGTTACGTGAAGTATGATCGTGTTTTATCATAGCAGTTTCAACGTTCTACATAACATTGCGCTTAAATTTCAGAGAATCAGATAACTGAGCGTTGATTCTCCTTCAGCGTTACTCTTTGCTGTTCTCGTCCTGGCACGAGTATCGCGTGACTTCGTGACGTTCAGCCCCCGTTTCCTCTACACTTAGCATGCTGGCAAACTTCCGTGTGGTTGAACTGCTGATAGAGCTCTTCAATTGGCCCTTCCTTTCCCAGAAAGTATCAATACAATGTCACAGTTTCGCGGACGGGGTAGTACAACGCAAAATCGAACGATAGCTTACTAGTTGTTCTTCTATCCATCTCATAAATATTCCATACTTCAGAAAATGGATGTTTTCTTAGATTTAGTAACCACTGTACTAGTTGAAGCTACGTGTATTCTCATAATCATAATTTCAGGGTAGTGTTATTAAGGTTTTTTTGAATGGTGACTCTGCATAATGCCAGCCCCTAGGTTATTATCCAATGATTTTAGTAGAATTAGGGCTACCATTCTGTAAAAGTGGGACTAATTCCTGTGGACGTCCTAAAAAAAATTTTGAACATAAACAAATTTTGAAAAACAACATTGTCAAATGTTATGTGAAATGACTTATCTAAAAATAAGAAATAGATGCAGACTGAGAATTTAAGGTTCAGTGTTTAACTTAGAATTAACAATGTTAAAGATTACTAGAGGATATTTGTGTGGTTGATTGCGTAGACCATGCAGTCTGCTGCTGTGTGGCCTTGTCATAAGTTTATCTACTTGTCTTTAAGGCTCTGGCTCAGATGGTTCAAATGGCTCTGAGCACTACGGGACTTAAAATCTGTGGTCATCAGTCCTGTCTTTAAGGTTCTAAGGTACACTCTGAACTTTGAATTCTCAGTCAGCACCTCATGGTTTCGAGCATCATTCAAAGGCGCTTCATATGTTCTTATAATATGTTTTTTCCCTTGTTTTCAGACAAATAGATTCACAAGAAATTTGACCGTTTTTTTTCAGAATTGTTTGTTTCTAGGTTTTCTCAGAAAGCATGAAATATAATTAGTTTCAATACAGAACGGTATTCTATTATTTTTAGAAGTATTTGGATCAATAGAAAACAGAGGAGTTTCAACCACGCTTTGATTTCCTGTGCATTTTACTTTTTGATACGGAAGAAGGAATTCCGGTATTTCTGTTTTCATGAGATGTGGAACTATAATAACTTGTTGAGCTACTGAGATGGTAGACTTTTTATGCTCACTATTATCATAGTCAAACAGCAGTTCTATGAAAGTTGTAGACGCCCGTCCGGTCTGAAGTTCTGCTCTCCGACACCCGGTGGAACACCTTCAGTCGACTTATTCTGGCGTGCTGCAGCCCTACAACAGTTGACATTCGTCAGCATCTCCAGAATGAAAAAAAGAGTACGGATTACAACCTGCTCAACATTACATAGACGTGACTGGCAATGAATATTCTACTGCCCAAGTAGACCACACATGAAGCATTCAATATTTTTCCTTCTGTTTTTTTTTTGCGTTGGAATCTCAAAGCAGTGTAATATCAAAGTTCCATTCAGCTAACAGAGAGCTCTAGAGCAGGACAGGCCAGAGAAAATAATTATCAAGTGTAATGTAAGTTATGCTCCACAGTATCGACAACAGACATTTTCATGTATTTACACTAGAGCAAGTTATGTTAAAGTAAATGAGCACCTGGCATTGCCTATGTAAGTATTTATTCCAATTCTATTCATCCATCTCCTCCTTCATCTTCTTTGTCCATCTCCGCCCTCATCCCTGTCCTTCTCCCCCCCCCCCCTGTCTCTGTCCATCTCCTGCTGCCCTCCTCTCTTTCCGTCTGCTACACCCCATCCTCACTGTCCATCAGCTCTTCCCACTCTAACCCCATTTCCTCCTTCCCCCTCAGTCCATCTCCTGCTCCCCTTCTGAGTCAATCTCCTCCACACTTCCTTTATCTCTTCCTCCACACTTCCTCTGTTCATGTCCTCCTTCCCCTCAATCCATCTCCTCCTCCCCTCTTTTTGTCCACGATCCCCTCTATGTCTCCTCTTTTCTTCCTCTGTACATCTCCTCCTCTCCCCCGTCTCTGTCCATCTCCTCCTTACGCCTCTCTATCTGTCCATTACTCGGTGGCTTTGCCCATACACACGCGTGTCACATATTTTTCACAAATGATTAAATTTTCTCATTTTTAGAATACTAAGGGAGCGATCTTTTTTACTTCCAAAAACATTCAGCACCCTACATCGTATGAAATATTTCCTTACTTGAGACAATCGGTTTCGACAGACTTTGCTGTCATCTTCAGGTCGTTAAAATCTTTTTGTTATGAAACGTGTTCATTTTACGTTGGATCTCACGCAAGGTTGTCTTGTGGATATCACCTAGTATTTCATATATATTTAACATTTTCTATTTCACACATACTTTATATATATATATCCCTTGCATCTCTAGCGAATTTCGCCCTAGAGTAACGTTTTCACGCAGCTCAACTTTTATTATGTCATACCTTCTGAAGTATGAGTCGAAGAATGCTATAATTTTGTAGGTACATTCGGTGGCATATGCGGATGCTGAATGCAGAGTGTGTTGCGAATAGAGTTAGTAGCAAAGATGTAATAAATTTAAACGTCAGACATGCATCTCAGCATCAGCAGCCAAAATACAAAAAGGACGAAGTTTTTCCGTTCAGTGGATTGTCAGAAAGAAGATATTACTGTTAAGGCAATAAATGGCACTGAATTTCCTCCATAGGCCATCGGAGGCCAATAACCACTGGCAAATAATACAGAGTGTCCCAGAATAATTTATACACTTTTTGAAACTGAATATGTCTTTAATTAAAGGAGATAGAAATTCAGTACAATGTTTATGATGCACTTGAAGGTCCAACTAAAGGTGGTAAATATTCAAAATGGCCTCCTTCAGCCGCAATACACCATCGACAATGACTTAAAACAGAGTGACATGCCAACTCTAGTCTTCCTAATGGGCCTCCTCAATTTGTTCTCTAAGATCATCCAGTGTTTGTGGTCTTGCAGTGTAAGCTGTGTTCTTGAGAGCACCCCACAGACAGAAGTCTAGAGGAGTTAAATCAGGGGATCAAGCTGAAAATTCCACATTCCCTCTTTGTCCTATCCACCTTGCAAGGAATGTACAGCTGACAAATGCCCCCACATCAATGTGAAAGTGATGTGCTGCACCACCCTGCTGAAAGCAATAATCTTCATTTTCAAAAAAGTCATTAAGACCAGGAGTTATCATATGCAGCATTTCTAAGTAAGACTCACCTGTGACAGTGTTTCCAAAGTAGTACAGCCCAATTAACCTTCCAGAAGACAGATCACACCGGACTCATACTCCTGGTAGATTAACATGTCTTCTCTCTGTTGTGTATGGGTTCTCACTGGCCCAGTACACGCAATTATGGTAGTTAATTGTTCCATTAAGTTTATAGTTCATGTCATCTGAACGAAGAATTAGATCGTGGAAATGTTGCTCTTCTACGCATCTGCTAACGATCCATTCAAGAAATTCACTTCACCTTTTGGGATCATCCTCATTAAGAGCATTGAAGAGTCCTGGAATGTAAGGCTTCAATTTCTGAACCCACTGAATTCTATGTACACTGCATTTGCAGGTCTCAATCTCACGAGAGCATTTCCTTGCAAATTTATTCGGGATTGTGTGTACGCCTGGATCACTGCATCAACCCTTTCATTGTCTACTGAACACCTCTTTCTTCCACAATGTCTCTTCTTCAAATCTTGTATTGTTCCTCTGATGTCAAACGTATCTCAGATTCTTGCAATAGTTCAGCCCTCCAACATCATCATTCCTCACTCAGATTCTGATTTCCAGTAACACTTTAGCACACTTTTCCGTTGAGCCAATAATAACACCATGTTTACAGTCCCAGAACAAAAGAAAGTGTTGTTACGTTTTTCATTGCCTTCTGAATAATTATCCACAAAAACTGCATTTCCAGCTCCTTTAATTAGAGAGATACTCGATTTAAAAAAAAATGTATACATTATTTTGGGACGCCCTGTATTTGTGCGATCACTAGTATTCGATGATGGTTGTTCCATGTTTAAGTGCTATAATTCTCGGTTACGACAGTGGGCAGATTATTTTCATGTACTACAATATCGTGTATGTGCTTCAGTATTTATTTTGTCAATCGGTTTTCGGCTTACAAGACATTATCCGACTTCAGCGGGCTATCGGCGTTAAATAGGTACAGTATTCATGTACAAAATTGTAAAGACGTTATACTTAGAGACTGAGGTAAGAAAAAGTGTAAATTTCAGGTTACACGGTGCACTGGTAAAGGTATTAAAAATGTTTAACAGTAAATAAATATAAAGGGGCAAATCAGAAAAACATTAACTCTATTTCTCGAAAAATATTTAAATTAAACCCGCAATCACAAGAAAGTAAAGTTAATACAGGACTAGAGTACTGAAGAATAGCTTGAAGAAGTATTGAATGTGGAAGGTGATACAAAAACATAATAAAAGACAACTGGCAACGGCAACAGAATACGGTAGAAAAGATTCAAACATTCAAAAAAACGGAATATAAGGAAAAGATAGATAGTTACCATAGAATGTCGAATACCGGAGAAATGGAGGAATAGCGTGGAAAAAGCAGTTTGGGAAGTATTTGAAAACGCTAAGTCACTGTAGAAACATAACACATCAGAAAAACCACACCATGTGGTAAAAAGATGAAAAAAATAAAAGCCCACTGAAGATGCTGCAACAGCAATGAAACATGTTTGCGTTAAAACACAAAATTGTGTTTTGCTAAAGGCGGACCCAATCCAAAAATATACGTAAGGTTAGTGAGTGTTTAAGATCGGCGAAAGACACACGACACCCCTTAGCAACTCCTGAGGTGTATAAAATTCCGTGTATCAGTGGCAAGGTTTATTTGGAACAACGAAAAGAAGTGTCAATACCCTGTTAACCGAACACAAAGAGAATTGTCGACTAGGACATACCGACAAATCAACTGTAACCGAACATGTGATCACGAATAAAGTTAAGTGAGACTAGCGTACTAGCCAGGACATCGCATTATTTATACATCGCACGTATTTATAGGGAAGCTGTAGAGATTCAGAAACATCACAATAATTTTAATAGAAAGAGGAAGGCTTGAAGTTTGACAAGATATGGCGATCGACTTTTGCACCAACGATGTGACCATCGATTATCTTCAATGGAGAGTAATGGCGTTATTCAGAGATAAACTCATAGTCGCTCTATATAAACGGGACCTCCAGTCGTTAGATTTAGCTAAATCTGACTACAAAATGGCGTGAGCCAGAACAAGAGATGTTGCCCGCAGTTGGTAAAGGAACCTCAGGAAGAATAAGTTTTACAGATCGACCACGACCTCTCAGCCTGGAAGTTTTAACTAATCAAGACGCCGGCCGTGAAAGCCTACGCGTTATGATGTGATAAAAAATTGTTGAATAGAGTTTTGATGGGCCATTATTCCACACTAAGGGGTTGAAATAAACAGCTTAGATGGACATCGGTAACTCACACGCAATGGCTGTAGCACATGGAATGCGTTAGTATTCGTAAAAGCGTCTCACCGAAAACTGTTAAGTTGTTGCTTAAGGCTTGGGTGGGGGCCATTAATATCTTTATATCGCACTGCAAGAAATTAGACATCGCCTTAATCTCTCTCGAATTAGGTACCATTTGAACTACTTTGACGCCTGTGGCCAGACCCCACTTGCAAAGCTACGAGTTAAAACTGGACAGAAATTCTCACGAAAGGGATATGAAATTTCACAGAATCACTTTCAGAAAACATAAAGACACTTTAGCACACTTTGATACCTTATGTGGGCTCATAACAGATTCCATGCATCCCCATAGCGAGAACTGTAGCTCCAGTACAAGTCACAAAGAAACTGCCCAAAAATTTATAAAACAATTGAATGAAAATACTCTTGCCCGGCTTCCATTTCCTTTAGGAAACATTTAAGGTAATTAACCACCCACAAAACTTCCGATTTATAGTTGGTAATCCACACTGGCAGAATTTGCGTGAAAATGTGATCAGGACCATATTACAAACCAACTTTTATAACATTCAACTTTAATTCACAGAATTTTAGTAATTATTCAACAACACATTTTACTCACAGTTATTCCCCATACAAAGTGCTGAGCTGATAGTCAACATTCATAGTCATTAGTTACGAACACTGTTAACGAATTTCTTTACACCATCAAAATTACGGTAATGAGACCATCACCTCCACGACTAAACTGACTCTAAACTAGACATTTCGAGTGGTATCCACGATTATATAATTTAATTTTATGCCTGTTATTCACCATATCAGCAAGAGCTTCATAGCAGCGTCCGCACCTTAGGCCAGCTCTCTGACAGTGCCCCAGGATGGTGGATTTCCGGGGTCGACGCCTCCTTATTAGAACTGCGCGGAGGTGAACCTCTACTATTGACTGTAACCACCTGTAACCCTCCGCTCTCCAGTTTGTCCATCTTTTCCGAAGCCTAAAGGAAATCTCTTTGCTTAGCTTCCTCACAGGTTATACTTTGACAAGACCCACTGTACTCTAACTTTGGCTAGTTCGTCCCATTTCTGTATCCCATCACATTCAAACTTAATGCAGTCACACACTCATGGAAGGGCTCAGACTCGAAATGGGAAGTGTTGTACATTACAATGAAACATATATGGTTTCATTCTCATATCCACAGGCCATATTTCATGAGTAGAAAAATATAAAAGTATTTTTTGTGTCACAGTGTATCACAACCGTCAAGCTAGTGACACTCTAATGTCATTGGCATGCAAAAGGTTTAAAAGTAGGGTACTAAAAGTACGGCATCATTGTCGAAGGAAAACATAGTGAATAAGAACACTTATACAGTGACAAACTTCACCATCGTGAACCACAAACTCACATAGGGGCAACTTTGATGTGATGGTCGGGTGTAACACATTTAGATGAATACTCACTTTGTCATGAACATGATATCACCTCTTCATGTCTTCCTTAGCAACGAACATGTTGCGACATCAACGGGTTTATCTGCAACAGCGGATGTTCCTCTTTAATTAATGGTGATGTGGTCTGACACAGTTCTGCGTTGTCGACACTGTTTGTTACGTCAAAATTGTTGTGTTTATTTTGCTATATGTTTAGCTACTGTAAAAGATGGGACATCGGGCTATTGTGCCTCAAGTTCTCATGTTAACGGAACGACGGAAGACTCAGTCAACATTAAATTTTTTGATGCTGTTACGAAGCTCAGAGCACTGCAATATCACGAGTGCCCGCCACGAAGAAGGGGAAGCCACTTCACTGTGCTTTCTCAGTTCCGAGCAGCCACATCCAGATGTTGTTCGCTAATCGATCGAGACTTCCCTCTGCTTACATTCCACATCCACTGGCGCTTCAAATTCATCCGCCGATAGTGATGCCAGTCGCCAGAGAGAGCCCTGTTAACTGTGGACTATTTTGCTTCCACCTAATAATGATGGATGGTGATCCTTCCACCTGCGGGCACAAAAGACGACGCACCGCCAATTCTCGCTCAATTTCTACAGTTCCTGCAGTTAGGAAGTTCCACGAGTTCCAGCAGTTCGTTTAACAGAGTACAGTTCCGCCATAGCAGCCGCTGTTTACGGAGCATTCTTATCAGTTACTACAAGTGTCTGCGTAATACTTTCAGTCATGTCTAAATCATAGACTGCCAAGAGGCAGCAAAGTTATTTAATATTTCATTGTATTAGATACAGGACTATTAGATACAGGACCTCAAATGCCACACATCAAATTGTTGCCAAAGTTAAGTAAAATATTGTATCATCACTATTAATAAATATTATTGGTTATTTCTTATTCTGTTACCATAGTTATGTTTTATTAACGCTCTATTGCACAAGTAGGGTGTCCCAAAAACACCGACAGTGATTACTATGCTGTGCGGAAAGGAACACTGATCGCTTTTCAAACAGGAAACAATATCCGGAAAGGCACGGACTGAGCGCTGGGGAACGTCGAAACCTGAAATGGATGTGCGTTCCACATTACGTCAATCAGCCCAACATGAGTAGCACATCGCGCTGTCTGCATTACAGACGGGCTTCAAATTGTACCTCAAACGTCAATGCAGAGCCTACGTCGGCGGTGTTGAGCCTGACGCACATGAGCCAATACATGCGACTATCTCTACGTATTCCAGTCGCTCCGTGGACACGAGCAATAATATCTTCCTCTGACTTTAAAGATGTACCATACACCGTTCCCCTCACGACATCCCACAGAAAATAGGCGATAGATTTCAGATCTAGTGACTGTGCTGTCCGAGGAACTGGTCAACACATACCATTAAGGTGATTCTGCACATCGACATCAGAGTGTGCTGAAATTTCGTCGTATTGCAGCCATTTGTTCATCCGACCATTTACTGGCAGTACATACAATATGTTTCGTAAAAGATCTCTAATAAATATAACCAATGCTATGGTCACCAGTTACCCTGGCCCAGATATTAATATCAGCCCTGTGTTGGTAATTTTGACTTACATGCGCAGACGTATTTGCGTCAGCCAAAGATACATGTTCCACAAGTTTCATAGCCTGTTTGTAGCAAATGTGCATTCTTTCGTGATTAGCAATAAGTTCGTGACTTGTGACAGGAATACGCTTTGTTGTAAATACCGTTGAACAGATGTATCAGTCGTGGGTAGTTCCACTCCCGCAAAGCCTGGAAATTCTGTACATGGTACGGATATAGCTGATGTTATCGACAAAACGCCAAATGGCGCTTTTACGCGTGTCCAGTGCTTGTTGCACCTGCCAGTGCTGGTGGCTGGGTCCTCTTAAAACATTGTCATCATGTCCTCCTACAGCTATACTATTAGAGGCGATTGTGGACGACCCGCATCGCGTTACCACACCTACCAGAGGACGAAGAGCAGACTGGGGTGGTATTTTTAAGTATGAAGCACAAAGGGTTATTGCTTTACTGTCCGGTGAACGCACCTCACACAGGAAATACCTAGACGCAACTTCTCGGCTTCTCTGAGACGCCTTCTCGAGCACCGCGAACGTGAAATGACGTCCAGCATACAATTTTGCAGCAGGTCTCCCACCATATCGATCATTTACGCAGCTGTGTACTGCTCCGTGTCGCACTGATGTCAACAACGATACTGCACTAGCAGACCACACAAAGTCCGCTGAAGGATGCTCACAAGTGCTGTGTGGAGCAATGCAGCGCGCGTGGTGGAATGTTAGTAGGCTTAGTTCGTCCTCCCGCAGTACACCGATGGCTAAGGGGTTGCATACCTTCCGTATTCATACACCAAAACGAAGCGGAACAAACCGTCAAAACCGGTCTTTCTCACATTCGACGCTCTACAGCGGCCAAGCCGTACGTTCCTGGAAATGGATTCCTTCTTGAAAACCGATCAGTTTGCCTTTCCGAACAACGTACTAGGAGTTGTTGATGCTTTTTTGCGACATGCTGCAGATAATACTAACGGTCATAGTGCCATCTCAATTAAAACTATAGTGGGATTACGCTTTCTCCTACCGTGCGTGTTTCAGCTGGATGATTAGTAACGGCCATTTACGACACTCATACATTTAGTTTGCTTATTTGTAAATAAAACGGAACGTAGATGCGACCTTCCACTATGATCTGGAGGTAGTCACATTTTTAGTTACAATACTCTCTGTCAGTTAAAAATATGGCACCATCCTGAATATTTACATAATGGTCCAACCCACTGTTTTGTGGATACAGTGGTTTACACTCTGCTCAGTCACTTTCTATGAAACACACACAAACAACCCCCACCCCCCATACACACACACCTTTTCATTATATATTCAGAAACGCTTCTACTGAGTAGAAGACATTATCAAGCAGATGTGATTTCTGTTTTTGTTTGAAATCAACTTTATCGTCTATTAAATTCTTAACATCATTTATTGAGCAGTGAAAAACTTTTATAGCTCAGTACCTTACACATTCTCATTCCACGCTAATCCTGAGTGAAACATATTGCAAGTTATTTCTCCTCCTGCTGTCACGTTAATGACAACGGTTTGAAATTGTGATTGACTGTCGACAACAAACTTCACGAGTGAGTGAACCTACGGTGAGGCTGTTGTCATAACGTGTAAAGAAATGTTTACAAGATATCCTAGAGCCGACACCACATTCTGCGTTTATTACGTCTGAAAGTAGACACTTCTCTCTTCAAGTTATCCCTGATGAAGATGCCCTATGGCATTAGCAACTCAGAAAACATTAAGAAAAATTTTTGATTTTCATCTGAAAAATTGATCTTACCCCCAACTTAAATGGTGCAGAGCTTTGACGTTTAAGACGATGTGTAATAATTACTTCCAGTTCAGGTTGTTACCAATATAAACCAGTAAGAGTTTAGTGAATTCTGTTTTATTTATTAATTTATTTTCGTATATTATTTCAAATGATGTTACGCAGGATTTTTGGCCGTGGAGAATTGTATCTCTGTGCTTCATCTAAGATCATTGGTAGAGAACCAGTAATTAACGAAAAAAGTTACATTTTCAAGTATTTAAGTCTATTAGGCTTGATTACAAGAATCTTCAGCAAAGGGCACCGTTAGCGTTTTTTTATATATCTGTGACGGAAAGAAGACTTTACAGGGCTACAGCAGGTAGTGGACGTTGAGTCGAGCGTCGTTTCGAAGCGAGATACATACGACAGTAAACCAGTGGCGACTTTACTATCAGTTCCTCCTTCTCCACCTTTTGTGATGGCAGATCATTTATATACAAGAAGAATTTGGACGGACACAATATCGACCACTGATATACAGCTAAATTTATTATTATCCATTGAGAAGATACTGTTTTCTTCATCCACTTTCTAGTCTTCTTCGTGCATCTCTCTGCATGCTTTTAGTTATATACGATGAAAACTTCTTGCCAGTGACATGCACTCTAAGGCAAAAGAGAGGGGGAGAGAGAGTACAATTTCTGAGGAAACTGCATGATTTGTTGTAGACAAAGACCTTCGAAAGTCGAGTAAGTAAATAACGCGTTGGTCCACCTCTGGCCTTTAGGCGAGCAGTTTTTAGGCTCTACATTCACTGATAAAGTTGTCGGATATCTTCCTGAGGGATATCCTGCCACATTATGTGCAGCCGATGTATTCGATGGTCAAAATCCCTAGTAGGTTGGAATACGCTGCCCATAATGCTCTAAAGTTTTCAGTTTTGGAGACACCCGACGACCTTGTTGGCCAAAGTTAGGGTTGGTCAGCACGAAGTTAAAGTAGTAGGAACTCTCGCCCATGTGCGGGCGGGCATTATGTTGCTGGAATGTAATTCCAGGATGGCTTGCATGAAAGGACACAAGACGGGGCGTAGAATGTGGTCGACGTACCACTGTATTGTAAGGGTACCGCGGGTAACAACAAAAGAAGTGCTGATGTGAAATTACACCGCAGATCATCATTCCTGGTTGGAGGCCGCCCGCGGTGGCCGAGCGGTTCTAGGCGCTTCAGTCCGGAACCGCGCCACTGCTACGATCCCAGGTTAAAACCCTGCTTCAGGCATGGATGTATGTGATGTCCTTAGGTTAGTTAGGATTAAGTAGTTCTAAGTTATAGGGGACTGATGACCTCAGATGTTAAGTCCCATAGTGTTCAGAGGCATGCTGGTTGTAGCACTTTATAGCTGGCGGCAGTCAATTTGGTAACCCACCACAGTCCGTAACATCTCCAGACACATCTTCGCTGATCATCGGGGATCGGTGCGAAGCGGGATTCATCAGTGAAGACAATCCTGCTCCAGTCAATGAGATTTCAGGACAAATATGCACGACAACATTGCAAACGAGCTTGTTAGTGTACAGAGGTCAATGGCAGTCAGCGCAAGGGGCACCGTGATCTCAACCCCTATTCCATCAGCGGCCTATTAATGGTTCTTGTGGTCACTGAAGCAATAGCTGCACGTCGAATCGATGGTAACTATGACTCCGAGGCTCTGGGTGCCTCTCTGACGAATGATCCGCCCTCACGTTATGTAATACCTCCAGGTCGACCATATCCTTCTCAACGCAGTGTTCCGCCATGGTTCAACAACTCCTGCCAACATCGTCGAATAGTGTTATCGCTCCTATTCGAATTTCGAGCAGTTCGCCGATTACTCCAACCGGCTTCTACGAGACATCTGCGTAAATTGTTGACGAGCCTGTCTGTGAAGCATAGTTACTGACTAACTGAGTAGGCGGAATGAAATTGGCTAAGATTTTGTGCCCTGGTATCGACACGACCCCTGTTTGCTATTGCGAGTTTGGCTGTGAAATTGGGCTGCAACGTCACACATTGATTCACCAGCCGCCAAAGATTACAATTATCGCATTACAATCTTTCATTTTCCGTCAGTACCTTCATAAATATCAATGTAACAATAGCATACCTCGTAATGTTTTTATTTATTTATTTATTTCAAAACTTTAAACGTGGCTGGAACAGCAACTGTTGAAATTCTTCACGATGTAGGATGACAGCCAAACCACTTGCAGGATAAAAAAATTTTTATTACAATTCTTGACCGGTGTTTCGGTATATATAAGTATACCTTCATCAGAAGTAAAAAATGCTGAACAGGAAGACACTTTCATTAGCAAAACCTTAGCATCGGAAATGACACTAGAGCTTAAGTAACCGTGAAATTACCAAAGTAATACAGGCACGAAATCTTTTTGTTACTTACTAAAATTACATCATGCAATGGAGATTAATAAAACAATTGTGCCAAAGGCGTCGTCAATAATTAAGACATCATCTCCATTTGTACAACATGACTGTAGGCACAGGGTCAATGCGAACAGTTTAGCACCGGTACTTCACCTATGAACTGTCAAGACAAGAGTGTGAAAGCACTAGGCCAGATGGTTTCGCCGAGAGAGGGCACTTGTGCTATGTGCCAGACACTCGCGCACATTAAAATCCATGGATACATACATAAGCGCATCATAATTATTAAAAGTTGTGCTAATTAAATCTTCTGTCTTATTAAATAAAACATATCAGACCATTTAAAAACATTTACGTAAAATAGAAAATATGGAACTAATTTATCTCTGTCCTAGTGTGAAACAGATGAAGCTTGCACTATGGAACACATCTAACGAGAGAGGGCACTAGTGTAATGCGCGAGAATCTCGCGTAACATAGGCGATGAAATACATACTAGCGAAAACAACCAAAATGTTGCAGTAAAACGAAACCATCTGTCGTTGTCCGCCCCGGTAGCTGAGTGGTCAGCGTGACAGACTGTCAATCCTAAGGGCCCGGGTTCGATTCCCGGCTGGGTCGGAGATTTTCTCCGCTCAGGGACTGGGTGTTGTGTTGTCCTAATCATCATCATTTCATCCCCATCGACGCGCAGGTCGCCGAAGTGGCGCCAAATTGAAAGACCTGCACCAGGCGAACGGTCTACCCGACGGGAGGTCCTAGCCACACGACATTTCCATTTGTACCATCTGTCGTTGTGAATAAAAACATACTAGTCAGTGAACCACACATGCACATCTAAAATGACAAACAGCAAACATCAAAAATACGTAAAATCCCAACAAGACAGGAAAAGCCGGCCGGTGTGGCCGTGCGGTCTAGGCGCTTCAGTATGGAACCGCGTGACCGCTCCGGTCACAGGTTCGAATCCTGCCTCGGGCATGGATGTGTGTGATGTCGTTAGGTTAGTTAGGTTTAAGTAGTTTTAAGTTCTAGGGGACTGATGACCACAGATGCTAAGTCCCATAGTGCTCAGAGCCATTTGAACCATTTTGAACACGAAAAGCGCATTTCACCGTCATCAACAAACAAGAAAACTACCTTCTAGTCAACCAGACTATATTACATTAAGGCAAGGAAGGATTTGAAACTGTCTAAAAAATTTTTGTTTCTTAGCTGCATCTGTTCATTAAGAACAAAACCATCTTTTAGAGACAGATGCTTGAAAATTTCTAATTCTTCGAGCAAGTCCAGTTTGCAACCCTTATTCGCTTCATGAAGCAATTCTAAGTCATCCAGTGTACGTGGCGTATGCTGTAAGAGCCATAGAAGTTCGGCAAACGTGGAATTATGTACGTTTTCCCCGTTAAGAATTTTAATAAAAAAAATTTTATCCTGCAACTGTTTTGGCTGTCATCCTCTATTGTGATTTATTTATTTATTTATTTTAGCTTAATGTGTTTGTGATACCATAATATGCAGCTGTCACGTTTGGTATTACACTATTTATAGTTTACAGAAAATGGGAAAATCGGGAGCGTGTGGAGATCTCCGTTAGGCTAGGACCCAGAGACACCTGGTTCGTGAAACGGCGGTGATTTAGTTCATTTACCTGATGCGCCGAAGTGCAATGAAAGCGCAGACACTACGGTCACGGGACGGATATTGCAGGCGACCTCGGCCGCGCCTGCCCACGTGTGACGACAGTGGACTCAGCCACCCGCGGTCGCGGCCGCTGGAACAATGTGTGGCTTAATCCTGAGGACTACTCAGCAGCCAGGGTGGTGTACGGCCCGCGCTGGCTCTCTCGCAGTTCAGTTTCACCAACTCCTGCCGCAGGCGCACAAAAGGCCGGCGTGAATTCTGGCGCGTAACTCGCTAACCGCGGCGCAGGGAGACAGCGCCAACTTGCGAGCGTTGCGCGGCAAGTATATTGCAACCGCAACTCCCCACCCGTGATTTTGCATACACACACCGCTCTCCACTGGCGCTATATTGGCTGTTACCGATACTGGCCTCTTACTGCAATATCTCGTCACGACTAACTGTGTAGTTACAGAAGCTTAAAGGCAAAGCTGCACCGTAGCTAATAACACATTTACAACATGAAGGGTGATTCAGATGTCTCTAACTATAGATTTTATGCAACCCGCAACCCACCGAAAGCCACATGCGAGGTTTCCATTTTTTCTCGCTCACTACACACAAACTATTGGTCCTACAGAGAAAATGAACTTGACCTTTTTGTAAGCAATTTTGATGTAGCAAAATTTTTCATGGGGATGCGTTTTCGCTAGAGGCAACAGTTTTCGAGATATTTACGAAAAAAAAAAACACTTTTGAAGATAGCTTTCGTACGTTCTTCTTGAATAATTCCAGAACTACGGCCTCTAGCACAAAACGCATACCGGTACAAAATTTAACTATATTCATTTCCTCCAAAAGGTCATGTTCGTTTTTTACGTATTACTAGCAGTCTCCTCACAGGGAGTAACAGAACACAAACGTCTTACTTGTGGTATTTTGAGGCGTAGCAGGTTGCATAATCCCTATAGGCAGGGGCGGTTGAATTCGTAACTTTCTCCAATGATTCACAAAGCAATTGCAAGAAAACTGTAATCCATACAGACAAATGGCACAAAACAGTGGGCAGAACATTTCTACACGTTTCGATTCGTATCAGAACATGTATAAAAACCACTCTGTACATACTTTCTCAATCCTGTGAAGAAATTTCGCAAGTGGGCTGCCATCACGTGTCCCCGGGAAGTTCGTATGAACGATCTCAGTGAATTGCATGCAAGTATTGGCTTTTGCTGTGTCACGTGCCCGAGTAGGCATGTAATGTGACTAACAAACTTGGAGAATCCTCATTTTACTGATATGTGTCTATATTGTATTTTTCTGGCAGTCGTCATCTGAAGCCTTAGGGCTTTATAGCGTTCTCATTAAAATAAATTAAACTATATCTTCTGTTTTACTGATTTCTTTCGTCTTTTTATACTTGCTTTTGTCCCATATAAAGTTAGGCAATCACGCATCGTGCAGCATGCTATTTGGGACATGGAATACTATAAACATAATATTAATACTTAGAACCTTTTTGGATGGGGTTGTGAGAATTTAAGATCCTTTCTTCATTAATAACGTACAGAGACACAGAACTACTTTTAATGTTAGTTTATGGCTCATTTATTATCCCTTAAGCATGATAATGTTGCAAGCAAGCAGTTCGTTACAATCCTCTAGGCATCTTTCCTATAAATTATGCCGAACGTAACGGAATATCAGATAATTGCGGACATGATTAGAAAAAGTCTTCCTGCTCTCATTGATGAACTAACTTCTCGGGCATCTTCTCTGCCTTCGGAAAGGTCACCTGCACCTTCGTATTGTGAGCGTATTCCATGAACATCTGTCCACCTTAGTTTCGTACTTTGCCACTCCATAATTTGTTCGCATTTTCACGCACATTTGTCATTTTATTTTCTTTGTATTATCACTTTCTTTTGTATTTTATCGGTCCACTTAGTTTTTAACACTTTTTTCTGGACAACATTTTACGTGCTATGTGTTCATTATTATACAAATTTTGTTTAGTACCGTGCTGTTTCCACAAGGTATGTCCACCGTAACGGTATCTGCTTTCACTCCTCACTTTACTGGAGCTTCAACGTAAAATGGCTTTCTTTCATTATGTTTTGTCTAACCAGTGGGTAAGACACCTCAAGGTATTTGGTGTTACCAGATGTAGTTCCGAGGTGGTCGACCTTCCTTCAAAACGAAAATATGTGGTACGTTCAAGTGGTGTGTGCGGTTGAGATTCGAACTGAATTGCTCTCTCACGCGTGGGGTGCACTCCAAATTGCGCTGTATCATCACGTCTCAGTGTTTTTCTGCACTAAACTACATACGAAGCTCTGGGAGTAACTCAACCGTGAATACACAGTGGACAGTTCGAATTTCTTTCTAATAATTTCCATGAATTCAGCCAGGTAACACTTCCAGCGACCGCCGAAATATCGGCGGTCGCTGAAAGTGTTACCTGGCTGAATTCCCGGAAGTTGTTTGAAAGTTGTATACGCCAGAAGAAACTCAGGCTTCAGCTCGAATTTCTACTGCATCAGACATGTGTCCTGGAAGGGCACACATACGCAGCATAAACTGCTAATACTAAGTTGAACATACCACCTGGAAGCTGTTATGGATACCAGTAGATTGGGATGCCTCTCCTCTCAAAAACAAGTTCTCTATCTGTAACACTGGTCTCTTTCACTAGGCTTGTTAAGTGACTATCGCATTTTATATATTTTGCGACTTTGCATTGTTCTACGTACTTTCCTTTCATTGAAATTGGAAGTTCGAGTTCCGTTTTGGAATTTCGTATTCCTTTTAAGAGCGACTAATTAGCGCAGTCTACGTTTATGCTCAACTTAGGAAGCGATAGACTTGAGAAAGCTGTTAGGTCTAAATGAAATACAGATAATTTGTTTTCTCATTTACCGTCATAATGTCGTGCTGAAAATTTTAACGGTAGCGTATCTCTCGTATATCCTAGGATTGATGGAATCAGATTTCAGGCCATCACCGATATGGATAGCGTGTAAACTTCACATAATATTCCACACAGTGTAAAGTACACCGCTGTGATACAGAAGCTGAGTCAAATTGAAAGGCTCAGTTATAAAATTTCGATGACATGTTCGAAGAATCGTGTAATGACCGTGGGGCAAAGCTTGAAAAATGTAGAATTCCTCAGAGATTTGCCGATATTTGTTCTCTCCAATCCATTCCACGAATAGAAACACTGGGCATTCCGATAAAAATACATACTACGTACAATCTACCTTATATTTTAGGGTAGCTAGTGGTTTACATATATGTTGCTGTAAATTGTAATTCCAGATGTAAGTAATGATGTTGTTTGAAACTGTATGGAAAATGAAGCTATGGTGATTTACCAGAGTGAAATGTTATTGATGTTTTTATTGGCGTTTTGGTCTTCAGTCCAAAGACTGGTTTGATACAGCTCTCCACCCTAGTCTACGGTGTGCATATCTCTTCGCCTCTTAATAACGGCTGCACACTACATCCATTTGATCCTGCTCACTGTATTCATCCCATGGCCTCTGTCTACAGTTTTTTCATTAACAGTCGATATTTTCTGTATTTATACTGTGCCAGCTCGGGCAAGTTTTCTTTTCTTTGCGAAATCAGAGACTGTTGAACTGAATGCGTCTACACGGTTTACAGTCTGTCACACAAGTTCTTTTTACATCGACGACGAGTGTTCACTTCAGCATATTGCATAACTTGCGCTATCCCGTTACGAACCCATACACTAACTAGATGTGACGTTACTCTGTAGTTAGCTTTGGATTGGCATATGTAATATGGCCATATGTGTAGAGGCTTTTCCGCCAGATCCAGATTCCAAAATTTCCCCTACCTCTCATCTTAGTACACATCTTGGTGAAAATTTTTGATAGATTAAAGCTATGGTGAAGCGCCACTGTATCGTTTATCTCATGGCTGTAGCAAGTTGTGCGCGAGAGGGTCTGTGTGATTTGTAAATAATAAAGAGCTAGAGTTAGACTGAATAACTCATTATGTGAGAGCTTACGTGCTGTAGATAACGGTCGGGATTCGTATTTCGTTTCTGCAAGCACTTTTATTCAGCAACAAAGTTCCTTTACAGTCAGTAACAGTCACTTTATTTTCTGGATGTGCCGTTCTGGAAGGCTTGTCACACTCATAGATACCTTTTGTGTGGAACGCTCTGTAAGTTCCTATTTCGTGTACATGTACGGACGGGCCCCGCCATACTGCATCCAGTTATCCCATTGGCAGATGACACTTTCAGCAGGACAATGCTCAAGCACGTACAGTGCAAGCTGTTACTGATTTGTTTCACTGATGGGGCTGCTAAGTGCTATACCACCTACTGTAGTCCCTTGACTTAAGCCCTCGTAAGTTCAACTAGATTCCTAAACTGAAGGAAACACTTCACAGCATTCGATTCAGAACTGCTACAAATTCGTCGGGCAATAGACCGCACCGCTCGAACTGTCAACACTACTGGCACTGCTAAAAGTATCCTACGACTTCCACATTGCTGGCAACAATGCTGCTGACTACTTTGAAGGTCAGTAAACCTTTGAAACACGTATCTACTTTGTGTGAGCTGTAAATAAATAGATGCTACTATTAGGGTTGAGTTCTATCCCCTGTATATATATTTAAAAAAATTAAACACTTTGTGCAAATGACCATATGTAAGGTCATTTGCACGAAGTGTTTAATTTTTTTAAATGTTTTAGATTTGATAAACCTTTTATAACGTGCTCATTTTTATCCACATGACAAACAGGCGTGATGTCCAGCGTAGAATGATCACGTTTCACAACAAAAAGATTTTATCAAAACCTGAATATGACAGCAAAGTTTGTAGAAACCGGTTGTATCACATAAAGAAATAGTTATGCAGTCTTGGCTGTTGAATGTTTTTAGCAAGTAAAACATATCTCTCCTTCGATCTTCGCAAAATGAGAAAATTCAAGCTTTTCTTTCAATTTTTAAAACAGCATATTGTACCCTGAAGCGAACGTGTTTGTTAAGATAACGGCAGATAACAAAAGGAATGTACAAAAAAAAAAAAAAAAGGATATCGTTTCATACACGACACTGCCCTGTACCAGTACGTTCCAAAAAGCCTCCCGAGAAAAATATGATTGTTCAGGAGCTCATATCTCGGGATATAGTGATCAGAAAGGTAAGAGTGTCATGTGTTTTGGGTAGCTATTGACATCGTGACCATTTATATACCTATGAGAATAACGGGCATACTGTAACTATCCCACAGTTCAGAGTCAAAGAATAATATTAACACTACCTTTAGCCCAGGAAAATTGAGGAAATTGGTTGATCAGGTGTGGTCTAGGGTAGGCCTTAAGGCAGCTTATAAAAGTATTGTTTGTTCATTGACGGTTTCTGAGAAATACCAGAAAAACCATGATTTTTCGATAGGAAAAGTGCCAAATGTGAGCAGACAGACCAAACATAATGTGGTATTCTTGGAGAACTTCTAAAGTTTTTTCCTTATCATTTTGCATTACCAAGATCCTGAGGTTCAGAGTTACCGTACTTACGCAAGTAAAATGTACACTTGATATCCGGTCTGATGCGTAAATGCGTACATCTACATCTACATCTATAAACCACAAGCCACCTTACGGTGTGTGGTGATGGTGTCACTTCACCCTTTTCCTGTTATGGTCGTGAATTGTTCGCGGGAAGAATGAAGGTAAGTCTCTGAGCTCGAATCAGGTTTTACCTTCTTGGTCTTTTCTCGAGGTATATGTAGGAGCAAATCATATAGTGGTTGACTTTTCTACAAACGTACTTCTAGTAACTTTAAACGTGAAGTCGACTGGGCATCTCTGTCACGCTTTCGGCGCTTACTATATGAACCTGTAACGGAACGTGCTGCTCTTCTTTGCGTCCTGTTTGTTTGCTCTATCAGTCCCATCTTCTACTAATCGCAGACTAGCGAGGAATATTCAAGTATTGGTCGATCGAAAGTTTTTTTGGGCTCCCTGCTTTCAAGGTAGACAACATTTCTGAGAATTCAAGCACCTTAGTGTGGCATCTGTCTTAACAACTGTGATTTGCTTTACATGGTCGTTACACTTTCATTGACACTAATGTTTACCTCCACTGCTTCGTAACACCAGAAACAAAGCAGCAGTTCATCGATAAGTGCGAAATACATATCCCGCAACAATAGGGAACTCGTGTCTGCGATCTACAGATGATATGTTCAAAAAATGGTTCAAATGGCTCTGAGAACTGTGGGACTTAACTTCTGAGGTCATCAGTCCCCTAGAACTTAGAACTACTTAAACCTCACTAAGGACATCTCACACATCCATGCTCGAGGCAGGATTCGAGCCTGCGACCGTATGGATCGCGCGGTTCGAGACTGTAGCGCCTCGAACCGCTCGGCCACTCCGGCCGGCAGATGATATGTTGTCAGAACGTTTCTGCTTCATATCCCGTAGACAACCGCACGGAGGGAGGGCATAAAGCAAAGCAACTGCGCGAAAGATATGAGAGAGAGATGCTAGTCCAGTGAAATTTGAAAGGTAAAGGAGTGTATTACGAACTCTGTTACAGACTACTGGAGATGAAATAACGCCATTATTTATACGCTTGACACCTGAACAGTGAAAGGGGTCATATAGCAGGATGGGTAGGCAGAATTTCGCCGATGCGGCAGTTTTACTTCTCGCGATGACCGCAGGCGCTGGGTGCGACCGTTCTGAGCTGGCAGCTCTCCCCAGTGTTTCCTTCTGCAGGCGCCTAATAACATGCGTGAAACCACGACCCCGGGTCGTGGCTCCACCCCAACCAAATTGCGGCCTAACAGCGGCCCAGACGAGACGAGACGAGAAGAAGAAGTCGGCCGGGCGGACGAGGTTTTATTACTGCAGAGCCGCGCCCTCTCCCTTCACGGCCCTTCATAAGTCGGTGGGCGGTCGCGAGACTGAAAGAACCCGCTGCTCCGGCCGGCCCCTTCAGCGCAACACCTAGCAGCACGCGGCGCATGGTACAGAACACATTTATTTAAGCGTTCTTTTCACCTGGAAAGGTTGGGGTCTTCAAGCCTTCTTCTACGTCTAACCCAGCAGTTCCCACCTTGGGGATAACTACGCCCATTAGGGGCTAAATAAAATTTTCTGAGGCGTAAAATAATCAAACGGCGTTCGGTCATGTTTGGGTCACTTAACTAAGTTATTTTTAAGCACCCGTTACTGTTATCACAATTACGCAAGAGCTATTATTTTCCCAAGACATGGATTAACACGCTACACTATATAGTGAAGGCTAATTTCAGTCAACATGGTGGAGGCTACACTTACTTTGTACCTCGTACCATACATCTATGACAGTCAAATTGAGACAGAGACAGGGTGAATCACCTAAAACTTGCACAGCACATATTACGGAAATAAAAATTGCTGTTGATGTACGGTTTTCACAGAATAGGTTGGTAGTTAGGGGTTCGAATTGTTAGCCAATACACAGATTGTAATAATACTTAGAAAGTATACTTATTGTGCAGACATACGCTTTTTTAAATGCAAGAAACTAAAAGTATAGTGAATTAGTGGTGTTTGTTGCAGGACTGTACGGCGAGATGTTTAGGAGACATAGTGTTTTGAAGAGTTTCCACACCAAATCTTGTTTGTGTCTTTCAACCTGAGTAGTTGCTAGGTACGGTGTTGTTATCTTTACTTACAGTGTGCTTGTGTTTCCCTTGAATGAACTGCGCCATGGTAGTCAGTTTGTGCGCGACAGTCTAAGCAGTAGATAGTGAGTGGACTATGGGATTTACCAATGCAAGAAAAAGCCGACGAGCTCATGGTATAGAGAGAATGTAAGAAGAATGCAGTTCGTTCTTCTACAGTTTATGCGGCAAGATATCCCAATAGAAGTCAACCATCACGGCAATTATTTATCAACTTATTCACCTAGTTACGCGGAAGTCATAGTGTAATATGTAGGCAACGTAAGGAGAAGGAAACTAGTGGCGACAGAAAAGAGGGAAATTAATGCTCTTGTTAATGTTACTTTAAATCCGTCTAGATTGCAAATTTTTTTTTATTATTCATATGACCGGTTTCGGTTCATTCAGAACCATCTTCAGATCTGATATTTAAGTTACAGGAGTAACCCGTCCAATTCAGCAACTTTCACATGCTACGTGACGTAGCATGTGAAAGTTGCTGAATTGGACGGGTTACTCCTGTAACTTAAATATCAGATCTCACGTAGCATGTGAAAGTTGCTGAATTGGACGGGTTACTCCTGTAACTTAAATATCAGATCTGAAGATGGTTCTGAATGAACCGAAACCGGTCATATGAATAATAAAAAAAATTTGCAATCAAGACGGATTTAAAGTAACATTATAAAATCACTGATTGCTGTTATCCCATAAGACATTATGTCTGTTTTTGTAATGCTCTTGTTGTTGCCACAGTTGATTCGCACATTAGTTCCCATGCATTCGCCCGAGGAAGCGGCATGAGTCACGCAACTGTCCTATGAATTATCCATCGACATACGTTTATTCCTATCACATCTCTATCCATCAACGGCTACGTGAAAACAATTACGAGAATCATGTTAACTTCTGTACATGAGCATCAAGACAGGATACTCTACACGTATTATATATCTTGTTTAATGAGGAAGCCACATTAACAATAATGGCCAGGTAAACCGCCGAAAAGTTCAATATTGGTTTGTTGACAATCCCCATTGGCTTCGTCAGTGGAACGTCACCGTCTATGGAGTGTAAACGAGTGATATGTAATGGTTGACCATCAACCCATTTGTCTGTTTTTCCTAGATAGAACACTGAAGGCGCACAGATATCGCAGCCTCCTAACAGACCATCTTCCACGGATGATAGAAGACGTTCCTCAGTAGACTACGAATATCCTATGGTACCAGCATGGTGGCTGTCCAGCTCATAGTGCATGTCTTCACGAATTTTTTCCGAATTATTCGTTAGATGCAGAGGACGTGTACCTTGGTCCCGTTCGCCAGATTTCTCTTGTACACGTATCTCTGTGGGGAAAGCTGAAATGCACTGTCTACAAGGATAGACCTACTAAACGCCATGATATTTAACGACGTATTACTGTAGCGTATTACTGTAGCGTGCTCGGTCATCTCCGCTGAAATGCTGGCACGTGTGCAGCAGACGTTCCATGCCAGACTGGAAGCGTGTGTTGCTGCTGCCAGTGGACATTTTGAACACAACCTGTGATTGTCAAATGTCTCGTCAGTAGTCTGAATCGACGTAACTAATGTACTAATGTATGCACGTGTGTTGTTCTTTAGTGTGTGCTATCACAGGTATTGTACAAGTGTCGGTGTGGGAACTTTCCAAAATACGATATCGCGTAAACGACTCGCACTAGAATCCTGCGACAAACACAACTGGTAGTTTAATTGATCCTACTTTTAATTTGATAATGTCAATAGGACTTGTTGCATTGTTAATGTCAATAGGAATTGTTCCATTTAAAAAAGAGAATGTTTGTTTAAAAAGAGTCTTTTTGAGTATTATTACAATCTGTTGATTGGCTAACAATACAAGCCCCTGATTACCAATCCACTCTGTGAAAACTACATATCAACAGCACATTCCATTTCCGCAACATTTACGCTGCTAGTTAATGTGATTCACAGTGTATTTTTCAGAAGAAATCTGACGACATGGCATAGTCACTGAAACAATTCTTTACATGAATGTCGATGTGAATAAATACGAGACCGTATCGTCTTGTCTTATGGTGTTCTAATGTCCCACATAAATAAGATACGAGATGCTTTTTTTAATGAAGCCGTTGTTGGCTTTCTTGACCTTGGAGCCGAGACCTCTCGTTCAGGTAGCTCCTCAGTTGGCATAACGTGGCTGAGTGCACTCCTTTTCATTTCTCTCAAAAGCGAAAAATCGCTAGTGTTGCCGGGAATCAAATCCGGATCGTCTTCCTTGCCGCCAAACACACTGACCATTGAGCTACGATAATAATCTATAATTGCTCCGTTATAGGGTTTTAATTCGAGAAATTCTCTACAAATATGACGTTACTTGCCTAAAATTTTTGATCGTAAATAAGACTCCTTGCGGGAAAGCAGCGAATGTGTTAACAGCGCGGTAAACTTATCGAATGTGGCAGTTCTCTATCAACGATATGGGAATTGTGTGTCCCCATTGATGGAAACACTTTGGTATTTGTTTACTTATTTATTGGCTCTGAGCACTATGGGACGCAACTGCTGTTGTCATTAGTCCCCTAGAACTTAGAACTACTTAAACCTAACTAACCTAAGGACATCACACACGCCCATGCCCGAGGCAGGATTCGAACCTGCGACCGTAGCAGCAGCGCGGCTCCGGACTGGAGCGCCTAGAACCGCACGGCCACCGCGGCCGGCACTTATTTATTCCCCAAACTAGCTGAGGCGACAAATATCGCCATCCTCAGTGTGTTCTTTAAATCTTATTTATTATACGTTATGGTACGTTTTTAAAAAAAGTTGCGCTGTTTGCGGCGTATTTTCTGTGCTTTTTCTGTTGCCGTTTTTCTCAGCGTACACCATGTCATCTGCAAGTTCCTTGGACGGCATGAAGCTAATTCTCTCTTCTTTGTATAGAATTGGCTACATACCGTCCAACGAACTAGCAGATGACAAGGTGTACGCCGAGGAAAACGTTAACATAAAAAGCACAGAAAATACGCCGCAAACAGCGACAACAATTTTTAAAAATATGCCATAACGTACAATAAACAAGATTTAAAGAACACACTGAGGATGGCTATATTTGTCGCCTCAGCTAGTTAGGGGAATAAATAAGTAAACATACAACAAAGTGTTTTGCATCAAGGCGGACTCACAATTCCCGTATTGTTGTTTCTCTATGCAAACACGGAGCAAATGGAAGAGTGGCAAGATAAAGTTATAGATTTATGTCAGTTCTTCCCGTTCACTCACGTCCCAAAATAAGTGTTTTCGGCAGTTCTATCTAATGAACAGGCTGCAAAAACCGTCATATGCAGCACAGGTAGAGAGAGCAAAATTTTTCTTAAGTAATAAACGCGCTTTAAGAAAGCAAGAATACTGTTAGCAACAGAAAATAACGACAATAGCCACGAGCCCTCTTTAGACCACCTAATCGTTCGTGGAACACTCGTTAGATGGCGGCGCTTATGTTACCGAATTACATTTACATAGTAAACATTGACCACAGTGGAATATTTGCCAATGCCTGAAGAAAGTATATTTGAGACTAGCAAAACATTGAAGCGAGACAAGAGGCACAGCAGTATCTTCCCAGTTTTGGAGTCATCGGTGGCCGGCAGTGAAGAGTCGAACTACGTCTTCCATATCAAGTGATCGGAAGGAGTCCAGGGGTAATCAGTGGGTGTCCTCAGTGCGTGGGCAGTGAAGAAGGAAACTGTGTTTTATTTAGCAGGCTATCTGAAGCTAATTGTGCGTAAATGAAGGAACGTTATGCAGTAGAGAATTACCGTATGAGGCAGTGCATATGTTGGGACGCTGACCTAATATTCGGGAGGGTGGAGCTGCTCTGTCCGGCCATCCTGATTTAAGTTTTTCGCAGTTTTTCTGGATCGCTAGGGAAAGTGCTGGGATGGTTTCTTAATCTGCGCTACGCTCATAGGCCACCAATCCTATTCTCTTAAAGCATGTTACGTATGCTGCTCGTCGTATATCGGCCTTCTGACTGACATTGCATTACCTTGACAAATCGTATATCATTGTGAGCTGATCGTTGGATATATAAAGATAAATAAAAATAAACAAGTAATGATAAATGTCGATTAATGACGCATCAAAACATGGCAGAGAAACACACAGTACTGGTAAATGTTGATTAATGAAGCGTCGAGACCATCATAGAGGGATACAGAGGTAGGTATTTGAGAGTTAAGGTTTGGATGCTCTACTGATTCTCCTTCGTTGAAAGTAGCGGAACTTCAAAACTATTTGCATATTGATAGAATGCTTTAGCTTTCTAGAAGCCCGTAAGAGTAGCACTCCGTCTATCGGGTCAGGAAGAAGACAAACGTAGACTGAATAGTATAAAGAAGAAACGTAAGAAGAACAGGAGGTCTGAACTCCATAAAACAACAGGGACGAAGAAATCCAGACGGAGATCCGTTGTTGTTGTTGTCACTCGGTGGAAGGCACGTATACAAACCTTTGATAGATGTAGGTAATTCATATTTCAAAGAACAGCCCTAAAAAGAGCTGCAACGTGTCTGAAAAGCATCATTGGGTATCAATAGATATAAAAAAGTTGATTGACGTTATTTAAATCTGAGTGTAAAACATTTTAAATGCATCCTGACGATTTCAATTCCTAGCATATTACGGTAGAACAGACGGTGACCTCTCCTTTATATTTCGGGCATTCAGCCGCGCAAATATTACTTCTTCTTATGACTCACTCTGAGGAGGGCTGTACGGTAGGCGGCTGAAGTATCAGCTGAAGAAGTGATGTTTGTGCTGCTGCATGTCGGAAATTTAATGGATTATTCATTACACGGCGAGAAGTTATAAATACAGACTTATTACATTTTCCCTGTGAACTGACATGCCGGTAAATTTGTGTGTGGATGCATGAGAGAGAGCGAGAGAGAGGGTGGGTACTCCCTCTCCCTCGTAATCCGTCACGTTTGTAGGACGTCGGAAATCACGCACGGATTATGACGTCTCTGTTAATTAAACGCAGTGTTTCAAAAACGTCTGTTATTAACAAAGCACACTTTGGTTGGAGGGTGGAAATCAGGTGTGGATTATGACGCCTCGATTAATTAAACACCCTGGTTTAAAAATTACAATTTACTAATAAAACTTACGTAAAGTTAGGACCGTTACGAACTTTCAGAGACTAGAAACTGAGGCATCGAAACGCAACCAAATACACACACACACACACACACACACACACACACACACACACACACGCGCGCGCGCACACACACAAACACGCACACACACACACACACACACACACACATATATACAAGGTGGTCCATTGATAGTTACCGGGCCAAATATCTCACTAAATAAGCATCAAACGAAAAAACTACGAAGAACGTAACTCATCTAGCTTGAAGGGGGTAACCAGATGGCGCTATGGTTGGCCCGCTAGATGGCTCTGCCGTAGGTCAAACGGATATCAACGGATTTTTTTTTTTAAATAGGAACCCCCATTTTTTAATTACATATTCGTGTAGTACGTAAAGAGATATGAAAGTTTTAGCTGGACCACTTTTTTCGCTTTGTGATAGATGGCGCTGTAATAGCCACAAACGTATAAGTACGTGGTATCACGTAATACTCCGCCAGTGCGGAAGGTATTTGCTTCGTGATACATTACCCGTGTTAAAATGGACCATTTACCAATTGTGGAAAAGGTCGATATCGTGTTGATGTATGCCTATTGTGATCAAAATGCCCAACAGGCGTGCGTTATGTATGCTGCCTGGTATCCTGGACGACATCATCCAAGTGTCCTTACCGTTCGCCGGATAGTTTCGTTGTTTAAGGAAACAGGTAGCGTTCAGCCACATGTGAAACGTCAACCACGACCTGCAACAAATGACGATGCCCAAGTAGGCGTTTTTGCTGCTGTCGCGGCTAACCCGCACATCAGTAACAGACAAATTGCGCGATAATCGGGAATCTCAAAAACGTCGGTGTTGAGAATTCTACATCAACATCGATTGCACCCGTACCATATTTCTATGCACCAGGAATTGCATGGCGACGACTTTTAACGTCGTGTACAGTTCTGCCACTGAGCAGAAGAGAAATTACGGGACGATGACAGATTTTTTGGACGTGTTCTGTTTAGCGACGAAGCGTTATTCACCAACAGCGGTAACGTAAACCGGCATAATATGCACTATCGGGCAACAGAAAATCCACGATGGCTGCGACAAGTGGATCATCGGCAACCTTCGCGGGTTAATGTATGGAGCGGCATTATTGGAGGAAGGATAATTGGCCCCCATTTTATCGACGGCATTCTAAATGGTGCAATGTATGCTGATTTCCTACGTAATTTTCTACCGATTTTACTGCAAGATGTTTTAATGCATAACAGAATGGCGATATACTTCCAACATGATACATGTCCGGCACATAGCTCGCGTGCGGTTGAAGCGGTATTGAATAGCATATTTCATGACAGGTGGATTGGTCGCCGAAGCACCATCGCACGTTCACCGGATCTTACGGCCCCCGAGTTCTTTCTGTGGGGAAAGTTGAAGGATATTTGCTATCGTGATCCACCGACAATGCCTGACTACATGTGTCAGCGCATTGTCAATGCATGTGCGAACATTACGGAAGGCAAACTACTCGCTGTTGTGAGGAATGTCGTTACACGTATTGCTAAATGCATTGAGGTTGATGGACATCATTTTGAGCATTTATTGCATTAATGTGGTATTTACAGGTATTCACACTGTAACAGCAAGCGCTCTCAGTATTGATAAGTTCACAAAGGTACATGAATTACATTGGAAGAACCAAATAAAATGTTCAAACTTACCTACGTTCTGTATTTTAATTTAAAAAACCCACCTGTTACCAACTGTTCGTCTAAAATTGTGAGCCATTTGTTTGTGACTATTACAGCACGATCCATCACAAAGCGAAGAAAGTGGTCCAACTAAAACATTCATATTTCTTTACGTACTACACGAATATGTAACAAAAATGGAGGATCCTATTTTCAAAAACGCAGTTGATATCCGTTTGTCCTGTGGCAGCGCCATCTAGCGGGTCAACCATAGCGCCACTCATAATTATTCCATTCAAAGTTAAGGCCCGTTTGGTTTTACTGTTAACTTCACAAAATTCGAAATTATAGACCGATACCCCTTTCCATCAGACACACGCACGGTCGAACTTTGAAATCCTTTCACAGGGTAACATTAGCGTGTTTCACGGTACGTTAGTGTTATACAGACATCCAGATTTTTCAGTAATTTGCCTAAATTGCTCGGTACCAGTGCCGAGTTGTTTCCTTCGAAAAGGCACAGCCGATTTGCACCCTTGACACAGTTCGAGTTTGTGCTCCGTCTCTAATGACCTCGATGTCGCTGGGACTTTAAACACAATCTCCCTTTCTCTTTTTTTTTGCTTGCATCTTAAAATCTCGTCCACGGTCATTTAGGAGGCGCTTTGAGTTGAGCATTCAGGAAAATGGGAACTCGTTTAAACATTTCATTTGAACGAACGTTCCACCTCCTTAACATCCATCTGTGCACAGCTAACTATATGCTGCGACTTATTGATTTGCCCAGAGTTGGTTTAGCTTCTCGTTAGTGTTGTTGTTGTGGTCTTCAATCCGAAGACTGCTTTGATGGAGCTCTCTATGCTGTTCTATCCTCTGCGAGACTCTTCTTGTCCGAATGACTACTGCAACTTACATTCTTCTGAATCTGCTCACTGTATTTCTCTCTTGATCTCCCTCTACCATTTTTACTGCCTCACGCTTCCCTCTAATACCAAATTGGTGATCGCTTCATGTCCCAGAATGTATTCTACGAGCCAATCCCTTCTAGTCAGGAAGTGCCACAATTTTTTTTGTCTCTCCAATTCTGTTCACTATCTCCTACCAATCAAATATTCACCATTTTTCTGTGGCACCATATATCAAAAGGTTCTTTCTCGTCGTGTATAAATTTTTTATTATCTACGGTTCATTTCCATGGATGGCTACGCTTTATACAAGTACTTTTAGGAAAGACTTCTTAGCACTTAATCTATTTTCGACGTTAGCAAATTTCTCTTCTTCAGAAACGCTATTCTTGTCATTGCCAGTCTACATTTTATATTTTATCTACTTCGGTCACCATCATTTATTTTGCTTCCCAAATAGCAAAACTCATCTAGTACTTTAAGTGCTCCGTTCCCTAATCTATGTCTCTCAGCATCGCTTGATTTTATTCGACTACATTCCATTACCTTTGTTTTGCTTTTGTTAATGTTTATCTTATATCCTCCTTTCAAGACGTGATGCATTCCGTTCAACTGCTCTTCCAAGTCATTTGCTGTCCCCGACAGAACTAAAATGTCATAGGAACATGTCAAAGCTTTCATTTCTTCTTCCTGAACTTTAATTCTACTGCAGTTCTTTCTCTGTTTTCCCTTTACTGCTTGCTCGATGTACATATTGAATGACATCGGGAGTAGGCTACAACCTTACCTCACTTCCTTGTCAGCCACTGCTCCCCTTTCATACTACTCGACTCACGTAACGTCCGGCTGGTTTGTATACAAGTTGTAAATAGCCTTTCTCACCCAGTATTTTTGCCACTGCTACTTTCATAATTTCAAAGAGAGTTTTACAGTCAAGATAGTCAAACGCTTTCTCTAGGTCTATAAATGTTATAAACGTAGGTTTGCCTTCCCTTAACCTGTCTTCTAAGACAAATCTTAGGGTCATTATTGCCTCGCGTGTTCCTACATTTCTTTGCAATCCAAACCGATTTTCCACGGGGTCGGCTTCTGCCAGGCTCTCCATTCTTCCATAAAGAGTTCCATAAAGACTTCATGAATGTATTTTGCAACCATGACGTGTTAAGCTGACATTTCGGTAATGTTTATACCTGTTACCGACTGCTTTCGAAGAAATTGTAGTAATTACTTTCTTCTTGAAGTCTGAGGGCATTTCGCCCGTCTCATACATCTTGCACACCAGGTCGAAGTGTCTTGTCATGACCTGCCTCCAAAGGCTATCATAAGCTCTAACGGAATGTTGTCTACCTCGGGGTCTTGTTTCACCTTAGGTCTTTCACTGCTCTGTCAAATTCTTCTCGAGGTATTATATCACCCACCTCATCTCCATCCACGTCCTCCTCCATTTCTATAACATTGCCTTAAAAATTACGTCCCTGGTATACACCCTCTACAAACCTCTTGCGTCTTTCAGCTTTCCGTTCTCTGCTTAGGACTTGTTTCTCATCTGAGCTCTTTATATTCACACAGGTGCTTCTTTTATCTCCGAAGACATCTTTAATTTTCCCGCAGGCGGTATCCTTCTTTCCCCTAGTAAACTATGCTTGTAAATCGTTACATTTGCCGTCTGTCCTTTGCTGCTTAGCCTTTTCCTGCTTCCTGTCAGTCTCATCTTTTAGAAATTTGTATTCCCTCTGGCCTGCTGCATTTCCTGCATTTTTAGAGTTTTTCCTTGCATAAATTAAGTTCAATATCTTCTGTGTTATTCAAGGATTTCTACTAGGCCTTGCGTTTTTATTTATTCGAGCCTTTACTGCCTTCATAACAGCTATTTGATACAAGAAAACAAAGTTCTATTTAAAAGAAATATAACTCTTTGCTGTAACTCTCTGAAAGATAACTAAATTCATAACCCCGCAGGAAGAATAACATTTCTCGCTGATGGCTTATGGCTGTGGCTAAGCCATGTCTCCGCAATAGCCTTTCTTTCAGAAGTGCTAGTTCTGCAAGGTTAGCAGGAGAGCTTCTGCAAAATTTGGAAGGTAGGAGACGAGGTACTGGCAGAAGTACAGCTGTGAGGAGGGGGGGGGGGGGGGTTAGTTGTGTTGGATAGCTCAGTTGGTAGAGCACTTGCCCGCGAAAGGCAGAGGTTCCGAGTTCGAGTCTCGGTCCGGCACACACAGTTTTAATCTGCCAGGAAGTTTCATATCAGCGCATACTCTGCTGCAGAGTGAGAATCTCATTCTGGGAACATTTCTTGCGTTTCGTATCTAAATATAATATTTCCTTTGACTTATTATTAACGAAGTTACAGACAAGTATACGTTATCTGAAACACTTTGCATAAGAAGTTTTCTATTGTGTTGAGCGAGAGTCTTGCAATATTTTTTGAAAGACAGCGTATTAATCTATTAATCTTCTGTACTATCTAGATTTCTGCTTTTACGCCCTTTTCACGTACAGTGCTAAAAGATCTGAGACCTTTTAGACAGTGTTAAGGGTCTAAGCAAAAACTAACACGAAGAAGCGTCAGGATGACAGGACATACGTTAAGACATCAGTAACTAATGTCCGTGGTACCAGAGGGAGTTGCAGAGGGTAAAATATGAAGAGGGAGATATATATTGCTGTAGAAAGTGCTACTTTGATATTAAAAGGTTGACGCAGGAGAGGAATTCGTGATGGAGCTCATCGACCAAGTCAGTTTTGTAAACATAGTCCCCGACAAGGTACGAAATGGTAACTCGAGTCCAGTGCCACGTTGGAAGTAGTCATATTGGCGACAAGTGCAGGTGCTGAAGTGTAAATAACATCTGTGAAAACTGACACACGAGAAATGATGTTTGTTCAGAAATGACAATGATCACAAAAATATTACTGGTATTTACTATGAGAATTCAATGTAGAATGGAGCACCCACGAGCTGCTATCAAATACTGAGACGTTCTATGAAATCAAAGAAAGATGTGATATGTCCGTTGGAATCCTTATGTTGTTCGTATGCTCACAAAGAATGATTAGCTAGCTATTACTGTTGGATTGTTATAACTTGGTATGTGGTATCCGGTGGTCCCCAATCCATCGCATATGGCGTTTATTTTGAATGCTGCTGTAGGATGCCAGATTGCGATCACTATTGCAGCGGTTAACTGACATGTCGTCACTACTCAAGGATAGTTTAACAAGATTACTGCTGACGATTCGCAGATTCCGTGTTTGAGAGTAAATGTAGACAGTGGAGGTGGACGTTCAGGAGTAAATAACAGACATACTTAAAACAATTCTCATTTATTCTTCAGTCTGAGTTGCACATTTTTAACTACATGACATGTTTCGATATTCTGGGGCACCTTCTGATCTAATTAGTTGCGTTAGCAACCCATCTCGTCTGTTTCAGAACTACATTGGTACTCTGTTGATGAACTGTGGATGCGGGGCAGCGCCTCGTCAAATATTTGCCAAAGAAAATCGCAGAACAGCCTTGCGTTTTTGGAAGTTACTTTATAGAGACAGCCAGTTTCGGCATCTCCAGCATCATCAGGTCCCACATCCACTTCAAGTAAAAGCAATCAGATACATCTATAAATTGCATACTGGAGCCATCAGTATCTTCATACCGTGAATACGTGTTCGAATACTGCCTTCAAAGACTTGGCAACAGCTCTCAGTAAAAATACTAGTTACCAATGTGGAAGTTCTGATACAGACATGGTGGACGTCTGAAGAAACCACTTTGATCTGAAGGATTAAAAATGTGCTGATAGTGGGAGGGCCTCCGTCACGTCCAACCAATACGGCTCGTATTCTGTAGTCAGGTCGCTTGTGTACAATCGTGTAATGATAGACGCTAAGATCTTTTCGATCAACATCTCTCCCACCCACCCCCGTTTGGAGAAAAGCAACGTAAGCTTCATGACGTGTAATGGACTCAAACCTGACGGAGTCAACAGATAACTGAAAACTGAGCATTTTGCATCATATAAGAGATTCAAAAACGGATACTTTTCTTGAAATCGAGAAAAGAGAATATCACAATTGTCACTATTCAACGACAGCGCCGTTAGCCTAGCGACTAAGGCAGCTGGATAGAGATTACCAGATGTATTCAGCACTTTTTTTCCATCTGTGTTTTCCACATCGAAACTGATAGCAGTAGGAGGTTCAGTAAAGTACATATATCAATATGCAATGATAACAAAGTAGACAAATAAATTTTTCAATTGATTTGAATTAGTAAAGAATTAAAATTTTAAGCCTCGTTGTATGAAAACAGTTCCGACAAAAAACTGCTGCGAAGACGAGCTACTAGAGAATGACAGTTATCGCATAAGGAAGAGAAACGAAACCTTGTACCAGTTGGTAATGTAAATAAAATAACGCATTCCTACAAGGCGCAATATTTCATCACAGCGTATAGGAAAATAACTGCCTAAACTTTTCCTGTCGTTCTAAGAAACTAATTATTAATTTGGTACAGGGCGTACAGAAGAGGTCTGTTGTATAGCCTATTCGTTAAAAATGTATACATCACATGGCCTATATCTGGAAAATCGACAAATTCCAATGGTTCAAATGACTCTGAGCACTATGGGACTTAACTTCTGTTGTAATCAGTCCCCTAGAACTTAGAACTACTTAAACCTAACTAACCTAAGGACATCACACTCATCCATGCCCGAGGCAGGATTCGAAACCGTGACCGTAGCGGTCGCGCGGTTCCAGACTGTAGCGCCTAGAACTGCTCGGCCATCCCGGCCGGCTGACAAATTGAGTTTACAAAACATACCTTCAGGACGTTGCAAACCCATGCGTTGCTGATAACAAGTTTGGCTGATATTGGCTTCCTGAAATGGACAAACGAAAATTATCATTTATAATAGTACGTTTATAGATGATGAGAGCTGAACGACTTGCTTGGTAGAAGTAATACTGCAAAACTGCGTACCTGTGTGCCAGCCATGTGACGTTTATTTTTATTATCAAGTTAATAATTTATTTTCAGGCTTCAAAATTGCAATCTGCTGGAAATCCAATGCGAAATGAACAGCCGCACCGATGCAGTAACGATTCAAAGCATAATTTATGATCAGCTTTCAATACCGATTTTTCAGACAATCTAATCGTAAGCGTGGCATGCATCAAAATTAATTCTCGGAAAAGATATATATTTAATTGTATATAAAGTCTGTTTTCCGCCGAATATTTGGAAGGAGCGATGTAGGTGCGGGAAGACATCATTCGTTAGATGTTCTTCGTGCTGCGAATGTATTTGCTTCGAATGTTTGTGTGCCGAGTTTCATCGAAATAATTGTTCGAAGGAAACTGAGGATATGTAACATATTAAGTGAAACAGCGGTTGTGAAGTGCCCAGGATAAAATTATAATTCTTTACCAATCCAAGTCGTTCGAGAAATTTATTTGCCTACCTTGCTGAGAGGGTCTATACAAGGGCGATGTACTTGAGGACAATATTATGGAACTGGAAGATGGTGTAGATGAAGATGAAATGGGAGATATGATACTGCGTGAAGAGTTTGACAGAGCACTGAAAGACCTGAGTCGAAACAAGGCCCCCGGAGTAGAAAATACTCCATTGGAACTACTGACGGCCTTGGGAGAGCCAGTCCTGACAAAACTCTACCATCTGGTGAGCAAGATGTATGAAACAGGCGAAATACCTCAGACTTCAAGAAGAATATAATAATTCCAACCCCAAAGAAAGCAGATGTTGACAGATGTGAAAATTACCGAACTATCAGTTTAGTAAGTCACAGCTGCAAAATACTAACACGAATTCTTTACAGACGAATGGAAAAACTAGTAGAAGCCAACCTCGGGGAAGATCAGTTGGGATTCCGTAGAAACACTGGAACACGTGAGGCAATACTGACCTTACGACTTATCTTAGAAGAAAGATTAAGGAAAAGCAAACCTACGTTTCTAGCATTTGTAGACTTAGAGAAAGCTTTTGACAATGTTGACTGGAATACTCTCTTTCAAATTCTAAAGGTGGCAGGGGTAAAATACAGGGAGCGAAAAGCTATTTACAATTTGTACAGAAACCAGATGGCAGTTATAAGAGTCGAGGGACATGAAAGGGAAGCAGTGGTTGGGAAGGGAGTAAGACAGGGTTGTAGCCTCTCCCCGATGTTGTTTAATCTGTATATTGAGCAAGCAGTAAAGGAAACAAAAGAAAAATTCGGAGTAGGTATTAAAATTCATGGAGAAGAAATAAAAACTTTGAGGTTCGCCGATGACATTGTAATTCTGTCAGAGACAGCAAAGGACTTGGAAGAGCAGTTGAATGGAATGGACAGTGTCTTGAAAGAAGGATATAAGATGAACATCAACAAAAGCAAAACAAGGATAATGGAATGTAGTCTAATTAAGTCGGGTGATGCTGAGGGAATTAGATTAGGAAATGAGGCACTTAAAGTAGTAAAGGAGTTTTGCTATTTGGGGAGCAAAATAACTGATGATGGTCGAAGTAGAGAGGATATAAAATGTAGGCTAGCAATGGCAAGGAAAGCGTTTCTGAAGAAGAGAAATTTGCTATCGTCGAAAATAGATTAAGTGCTAAGAAGTCTTTCCTAAAAGTACTTGAATAAAGCGTATCCAGTATTGATTTAAGTGTCAGGAAGTCATTTCTGAAAGTATTCGTATGGAGTGTAGCCATGTATGGAAGTGAAACATGGACGATAAATAGTTTGGACAAGAAGAGAATAGAAGCTTTCGAAATGTGGTGCTACAGAAGAATGCTGAAGATTAGATGGGTAGATCACACAACTAATGAGGAAGTATTGAATAGGATTGGGGAGAAGAGAAGTTTGTGGCACAACTTGACCAGAAGAAGGGATCGGTTGGTAGGACATCAAGGGATCACCAATTTAGTATTGGGGGGCAGCGTGGAGGGTAAAAATCGTAGAGGGAGACCAAGAGATGAATACACTAAGCAGATTCAGAAGGATGTAGGTTGCAGTAGGTACTGGGAGATGAAAAAGCTTGCACAGGATAGAGTAGCATGGAGAGCTGCATCAAACCAGTCTCAGGACTGAAGACCACAACAACAACAACCTTGCTGTTATTGATTTACTTACCTTACTAGGCCTCCTATAACTACAAATTTCTGAACAGAAAGAATAAAAATGGAAAAAAACTGTAGGGTGCAACGGGGAATATAATACTCTTTCTATGCTGCCCAGTCAGATGCCTTGGTCGCTACGCCAACGCAGCTTATGTACTACGGCGCTTAGCTTATGGATATGTAAGAGGCAGTAATAACAATTTCTTTCCTCGGTTTCTAGGAACATATGCGTTTGCGGACCCCATAAATGGTGATCAATTTCCAGCTGTCTGTCTATTCTGCCACCAGCTTGCGAAACAGAGAGTTGAACTAGATGCGTATCCAACTTACGCGGCGGATTGACGAACGTTCGTCTGATTCACCGACCAGATTCCAGTGTGGTTGTCTGGTGGTTTTCCGCGCTCTTTTAAGCAAATGATGCCTTGCCCCCAATTTCCGTCAGAGAAAAAAAAAACGATGTAAATACGGTTAAAACAAGATAATGTGCAGAACAGAGTTTACACTATTCACAGACAGGTTGCGGACAAAAATTCGCCTCTCCGGCTAACTGACGACTGTGGCGGCGGGAAGGGCATCCGGCAACAATGTTAAAATAAAAATAAATTTGCGAAGTCATGAATACAGCGGACGCCTTACGAAGTCCTCGGAAAGAGAGAGAAGGTCTCGGTAGGAAGAAGGCACCGTGGCGGGAATTATAAACTGAAGTGTTCCTGAACAGTTTTCATCAAGTTATCCAGCTACGAACAAGCAAATGCTCTAACATCGTGACCAGTGGAGTATGAGCTAAATGCAGCTAAAACCATTGTCGGTGTCCACGGACGAACACTCAGCAGACGTCCGCAGTCAAATTGTTAAGTTGGACACGTCTGAAAGATTACATTTTCTCACTTAACATGAAACAACAATTTTTGTGTGATGACTGCAGTCTCAGACGTTTTATGTTTCTGAACAACAGCGCGCAGGTCGTCAAACCAGCCCACAGGAGTCGCCGTTGATCATTCGACTTAAACAGGTCCACCCCTCTACAGGGCGATTCAGCTGCCCCTACCGATATAATTTTATACAATTCTGTGTCTGGCCTTCAAAAACCACAGCGGCATTTCGATTTCCCCTTCCTCACTACACGGAATCCTACAGACAAAAATGAACAGTAAGCTTTTGTAGATGATTTAATGAAGTTAAATTTTGTATAAAACGTCTACATACGAGGCCGCGGTGTTCGAGTAATTCAAGAAAGTAGTACAAAAATGACCTTGAAACTAGTCTTCACCCCACCCCAGCCCCCACCACTCATCCTTCAACAGTCACGTTTTCTAGCAAGTTGATCTTTGCAGTCCTCTTACCACTGTACAAAAATTTGCGACTACGCCAACTATTCCAAATTTTCGATCATTTTCAGTCTCTATTAATTACGCTGTTACGCCACCAACGTAGTCGGCTATTTCATTAACATTATTAATTTACGCGTGGCCGTGACAGAACTGGAAGAGAAAAGAATTTTTGTACACGTTAGGCTAAAACTAACAATGCTGACATTTCGATCCAAACTTAATCCTTACAAGGTCAGTAATTTCGTAGGCAGAAGGCCTGACGAATACAGAGATCTAAATGTTTATTTAATGCTTTTAAAATTCAGAAAATTGTAGGTAAGATTTACGCAAACGTCAGTTTTACAGTTTTTAAGTGCTCGATTCAGCCAGTGGCGCAAAAAGGCCAGTCAATGAATACCAAAAATTGTCGAATGTAGAAAATAACTCGTGGAGTCTAAAATTTTGGTGGAAAGAGGGAGTGCCATTATCCCGAAATCTTGATCTTATATACAGTAACCCGAATACTCCTGGTTTTAGCGAAAACTCCTCCGAGTACAAAGTTTAGCTACATTAAATTTCCTACAAAAAGGCCCCATTCATTTTCTGTGTAGGACTAATAGTTGGTACATAGTTTGTTTTTCAAGTCCTGATAAACACTTACGCGTTGTATGGAACGACACCGGTAATCAATCACCTTGTGCAAGTTCATAGGGTTTAATGGCTAATGTCAGTTTGAATAAAATCATTTTGAATCGTAGAGCAATACCTGTTGTCATATCTCACGGCGTTACCACATTGTGTGGTACCGTTGTATGTAGGAATCTCTGCCATCGATTTGTTACACACACACACACACACACATACACACACACACTCTTTGAGTGTAGCAAAACAGCTTGTGCAAGCCCAAATGGCCTACTACACAAGCCAATTTCCCGGAAATACATTATTCTGACAAATTGAAACTCACTTATACGCTGACCCTCCTGCATCAAACGTTCCTAATAGACACTTGCATTTGCTTTCATGTTTGCATTTAGTTCGCTCCACACAGGGTGAGCCTGGCGTGACACTAACTTTAGTTGTCAGCAAGAGAGGGTGTTGCCTGGCTTAAATGTACACCGTCTCTCTGCAGTATCAACCACTTTTTGAGGGTAGACTGTTTTACACAGGATTCAAGGTCGAACTTTCTGCTACCATCTGTTTTTCACAATGGCAGAGTATTTTCTTCAAACACGCAGCACATGAAAATGGAATACTTAAAATATATTATAGGTAGCTGATTTCCAATACTAGTTCACGCTTACAAATATTACAGACAAAATTAGTTTTAATAAAATCAATAATCAACGTTTTCCTTTCATGTGTCGGTGAATAATTTCAGACCGTTGCTTTTCATAGGCTTATTCTGGCTGACATGTAAGTGGTATCTTTAGAATCGACGGTTACTAAACGTCTGCTTAGCTCCTATCATAATGATTGAGATTTATTCTGTTGAGAAACTCTTCAAGCATTGCTACTTATTCAGTAAGACAAAAAGTTAAACTGATGATTTGACGGTGAAGCAAAAGTGAATTAATGCAGAATAGTAGAGATTCATCCACCAGCGGAAGTCGCTGGATTATTAATATCCAAATGTCAGTCACTAACAAAATGGTACTAACTTAAAGTTCATAAACTTACAGTTGGGTAAAAAAAAGAAAATCAGTGGAGGACAAAACCCATAATCGATATGTTATGGGAAAGAAGGTCACGTACGTTTAGCGTCAGTAACTTTGTGGCTATCTCCAACATTAATAACATGAGTGATTGTTCGACCCATGACCCTCACTGCGCAGATACTGGGAATCTAGGTGAATTTAGCCCTCTTCAAACTATTTCACGCTTCTGCAACAGTATCTCGCATTACAGTGCCGTCTTATCACCGTTGGTTTAGCGTGCGTGACGGCCGACGTTGCGGCTCTGAGTTCCGTCGGGGATCGAATTACGCGTGGGAAGGATTGCCCACACAGCGGCTGTGCTTTCAGATCCGCGCCCAATCGTAGCGAATGCCGTTCTGAAAGCAAAACTTTAAGACTGAAAAGACGAATGGCCAAGTCACTTGCCGTCCCGGAATAAGACTGCGCAGCCATTGCCTCTCCGGCTTCCTATCTTGACTTCAGCAGCATTCACGTCTCGCCGGCCAGTCGTAGGGCACCGCCAAACCGCCCTTTCAACGGCTGGAGAGTTAACTGAGGACCAACCAATCAGCAGCTTCTGCACGAAGCGGCGGCCGGCTGTCCGATTCCCTCGGTGCGACGGTCGTTCGTCCTGCTCATAAGATCTCTGGAAACAGAAGTACTCTGAGGTCGTAATCCGCGAAGTATTCTCGACAACCCCTCCCGCCAGGGGTTCAAGTCCTCCCTCGGGCGTGGGTGTGTGTGGTGTTCTTAGCATAACTTAGTTCAAGTAGTGTGTAAGTCTAGGGACCGATGACCACAGCAGTTTGGTTATTTAGATTGTTGTTGTGGTATTCAGTCCAGAGACTGGTTTGATGCAGCTCTCCATACCACTGTATCCTGTGCAAGCTTCTTCACCTCCCAGTACCTACTGCAACCTACATCCTTCTGAATCTGCTTAGTGTATTCATCTCTCGGTCTGCTTCTACGATTTTTACCCTCCACGCTGCCCTCCAATACCAAATTGGTGACTCCTTGATGCCTCAGAATCTGCCCTACCAACCGATCCCTTCTGATAGTCAAGGTGTGTCACAGACTCCTCCACAATTCTGTTCAATACCTCGTCATTAGTTATGTGATCTACCCATGCAATCTTCCGCCTTCTTCTGTAGCACCACATTTCGAAAGCTTCTATTCTCTTCTTGTCTACACTATTTATCGTCCACGTTTCACTTCCATACATGGCTACACTCCATACCAATACTTTCAGAAACAACTTTCTGGGACTTAAATCTATACTCGATGTTAACAAATTTCTCTTCTTCAGAAACGCTTTCCTTTCCATTGCCAGTCTGCATTTCATATCCTCTCTACTTCGACCATCATCAGTTATTTTGCTCCCCTAGTAGCAAAACTCATTTACTACTTAAAACGTCTCATTTCCTAAACTAATTCCCGCAGTATCACCCGATTTAAATCGACTACATTCCATTATTCTCGTTTTGCTTTTTTTGATACTCATCTTATATCCTCCTTTCAAGACACTGTCCATTCCGTTCAGCTGCTCTTCCAAGTCCTCTGCTGTCTCTGACAGAATTACAATGTCATCCGCGAACCTCAAAATCTTTATTTATTCTCCATGGATTTTAGTTTCTATTCCGAAATTTTCTTTTGTTTCCTTTACTGTTGGCTCAATATACAGATTGAACAATATCGGGGATAGACTACAACCCTGTCTTAGTCCCTTCCCAACCACTTCTTCCCTTTCATGCCCCTCGACTCTTATAACTGCCATCTGGTTTCTGTACAAATTGTAAATAGCCTTTCGCTCCCTGTATTATACCCCTGCCACCTTCAGAATTTGAAAGAGAGTATTCCAGTCAACATTGTCAAAAGCTTTCTCTGTCTACAGATGCTAGAAACATAGGTTTTGCCTTTTCTTAATCTATTTTCTAACGTAAGTCGTGGGGTCACTATTGCCTCTCGTGTTCCAACATTTCTACGGAACCCAAACTTATCTTCCCCGAGGTCGGCTTCTATCAATTTTTCCATTCGTCTGTAAAGAATTCGCGTTTGTATTTTGCAGCTGTCACTTACTAAACTGATAGTTCGGTAATTTTCACATCTGTCAACACCTGCTTTCTTTGGGATTGTAATTATTATATTCTTCTTGAAGTCTGAGATATTTCCCCTGTCTCATACATCTTGCTCACTAGATGGTAGAGTCTTGTTAGGCCTGGCTCTCCCAAGGCTGTCAGTAGTTCTAATGGAATGTTGTCTACTCTCGGGGCCTTGTTTCGACTTAGGTTTTTCAGTGCTCTGTCAAACTCTTCACGCAGTATCATACCTCCTATTTTATCTTCATCTACATTCTCTTACATTTCCATAAAATTGTCCTCAAGAACATCGCCCTTACACATACCCTCTGTATACTCCTTCCATCTTTCTGCTTCTTTGCTTAGAACTGGGTTTTCATATGAGCTCCCTTAGATATTCACACACATAGAACATTTAGTATTCTCTATACATTATTCAACTAACTGTCTCGCTGCCTTCCAGCGGAATGTCTGCTCTTCAAGACAGAAGGCACCCCACCCCACTTTCGCTCTGGCTAATGGGGACAGCTCGCTTCGCTCTGCCCACGTGTTTGCTTACACTATTGTGCGTTTCGTCGAAACTGTGACCACAGGTCCACTGTTGATTCCGCTATAAGCGGCTTAGCCACCGTCCGGTGAGCGCCAGATTCTTCTGGTCACACCTGGAGGTCGCCTGCTGAAGGGACGTTATGAAGGCCCACCGGCTTCATATCCGTGAGAACTGCAAGGAACAGCAGTCACATGCGGATGTATTAGAAAAAGTACTGAAAACAGGGTAAAGATGCAAACAATCCTGTTGGCAGAACATCCCCAACTGAGTATTATTGCAGACGTTGTAATTACTTTATTTTGTAAGTTGTAATTACTTTATTTTCGCACGACCGGTTTCGGACTGTTATAAGGCCATCTTCAGGTGCCGCAGCAGTGGTGTGGTCCCCGAGCGCCGCGTTACCAGACGCGGTGTGCTGCCTGTGAGCGCAGAACAGGTAGTCCTGTTAATTAAATTCTAACTGAAGTGGTATTTTCAACCTGTGCTAGGTTAAAGATGGTAGTAAACAGTATGAAATTAGCTAGAGCATTTACTGAATTTTGTAACCACTTGTTTTTCGTGTTCTCGTTAAATAAGCATCGAGGATTAAACCGGGTGATGGTAAGGGTATTAGATTAAAAAATGAGTCTCTTAAAGTAGTAAATGAGTTTTGTTATATCGGGAGCAAAATAACTGATGATGGTCGAAGTAGAGAGGATATAAAATGTAGACTGGTAATGGCAAGGACAGCGTTTCTGGAGAAGAGGAATTTGTTAACATCAAGTATAGATTTAAGTGCCACGAAGTCGTTTCTGAAAGTATTCGTATGGAGTGTAGCTATGTATGGAAGTGAAACGTGGACGATAAGTAGTGTAGACAAGAGGAGTACAGAAGCTTTCGAAATGTGGTGCTACAGAAGAATGCTGAAGATGAGATGGGTAGATCATATAACTAATGAGGAGGTATTGAATACAATTGGAGAGAAGAGAAATTTGTGGCACAACTTGACTAGAAGAAGGGATCGGTTGGTAGGACATGTTCTGAGGCATCAAGGGATCACCACTTGAGTATTGGAGTGCAGTGTGGAGGATAAAAATCGTAGAGGGAGACCAAGAGATGAATACACTAAACGAATTCAGAAGGATGTAGGTTGCAGTAGGTACTGGGAGATGAAGAACCTTGCACAGGATAGAGTAGCATGGAGAGCTGCATCAAACTAGTCTCTGGACTGAAGATCACAACAACAACAACAGGATTTGATTGTTTACGAATGATGCAATCCTACGTTGATTAAAAATGTGAGCAACAGGCCAAGGCGTGGTCGACGCCTCACAACGGTGTTGTAATTTTAGTCGGTAGTAGTTAACAAAAGTAATATCAGATTCGGGAGGAAATTTTCGTAAAACGAATTGACTAACGAATAAGAAAACTATGCTGGTTTTCACCAGCACATGCACGCGGAAGTCCATGTGTACGAACTCTTTCTTAGTACCAGTATTTTCTGTGCATTATCCACATCCCTGAATGTCCCCTCCGTGTTGTTACTAATGCAGCACGCCTCGTTTTTTCCGTGTTGCAGCGCTACTGAAGGCGGCAGGGGGCGGGCTGCAGGTCGTCTTCGCTCCAGAGACAGCGACATGAGCGGCGCCGCGACGCCCGCCGCCAGATGACGCCGGGGGGCGCTCCATGGCGCAGCGGCTGAGCGAGGTACTCACACGCGCTGCCTGCCGTCCCGACTCCATAACCTTCTTATATTAGTTGCCGCCAGCGTAGTCATTTATAGGTTAAAAGGTGCAACAAAGCCTCCAGTGAAGCGAACTGTGAACTGAAAAAGGTGCACAATAAAACGCACATCACTACTGCACATAATTGATTGTAGCCCATTACTGTCTTGAGTATGTCTCCCTCCTAGAAATTTCTGGTGATCTTTCTCTCTTCTTTTTTGATGTCGTCAAGTTGTTGTTTTCTGTTAAGGAAAAAAAATAGTGGTAATGTCTTATGAGACCAGACTGCTGAGGTCGTCGGTCCTTAAGCTTACGCACTACTTAATCTAACTTAAAGTAACTTACGCTAAGGACAACAGGTAAACCCATGCCCGAGGGAGGACTCGAACCTCCGTCGGGGCCGGCCGGAGTGGCCGTGCAGTTCTGGGCACTACAGTCTGGGGCCAAACGAACGCTCCGGTCGCAGGTTCGAATCCTGCCTCGGGCATGGATGAGTGTGATGTCCTTAGGTTACTTAGGTTTAATTAGTTCTAAGTTCTAGGCGACTGATGACCTCAGAAGTTATGTCACATAGTGCTCAGAGCCATTTGAACCATTTGAACCTCCGTCGGGGGCAGCCGCGCAGGCCGTGACAAGGCGCCTTGGCCGCGCGGCTTTGTGTTATGGGTTAGTGTTTCACTTGCATAGAGGATTGCTGGTGGTATGACAGTATTGTAGTGTCGAATTTTTGCCCCTCTTGACAGTGATTTTTTGTTGTAGATGTTTTGCGTTAAACCCAACCTTTTTTAATTTTCTGGAGGCGATGTTGCTGTGAGATTTTTTCAGTACCTGTCGGTTCGATGAATTCTTCAAGATATTTAAAGTATGGGACCCTACTAATTTTACCATACTTTGTTTTGAAGCATGCTATTTCTAGTTTTGAACAAAGGAATTCAGTTTTCTCTAATGAAATTTGTATACCTACATTTCTGCACATTCTTTAAGTATTTCCAGCTTTGACTGCAGTCTGGTCACTCTCTGTTGGTATCACTAGGTCGTCCGCAAATGCAAGATGTGGTATGTAGAGGTTATTTTTGGCAACGCCTAGTCCGATTGGCTTCCAAACGTCACATTTCTTGAGTTCTTCTTCCCATTCTTCCATAACCTTGTCTAGAACTACGTTGAACAGAATAGGAAAGAGTCAATCACATTGTCTCAAACCTATTTGAATGTTAAAGGGTTCTGAGACCTCCCCCATAAATTTCACTTTAGATTTCGTGCCAATTACAGTTTTTTTTTTATTTCTTGTGTTTTGGGATCTAATCCCCTCTCTTCTAAAATTTGAAATGGTGAGGGCCTGCCTATTGAATCGTATGCTTTTTTGAAATCTACAAATGTGCCTACTGCAGGTTTTTGCCTTAGAGCTCGCATTCTGAGTGTGGTTTTGAGGTTGAAAGTTTCCTCCGGGCACGATCTGTTCTGTCTGAATCCTGCTTGATATTCTGGTACTTTGGGTTCTAATTGCCAGTGTGTTCTGTTCAGTAGACAAGTTGACAGAATTTTGTGGGTACCTGGTAATGCAGAGATCCCCCTATATTTTTCACATCTGATTTATTACCTTTTTTATGTAGTGGATGAATCAGAACAATCATACAGCCATCCGGGAATTTTCGGTTTGCCTGATATTTTGGATTATTTGAGTAATTTCCTTGAGTGCATTTGGGTCTACATTTTTCAAGAGTCTTGCTACAATTCCGTCCTCCCCTGATGCTTTACTGCTTTTAAGTTTCTTGGTGTGCGCATAAATTTCCTCTTGTGATGGTGGTGACGAGTTCTGTGCTAAGATTTCTAGCTGCGCTTTCGGGAATCTCTCTTTGGGTTCTGCACATTTTAACAGCTGTGAAAAATGTGTGGCTACTACTTGGCAGTTTCCTTTATTTGTCAGGACCAATTTACCACCTTGTTTCCGAAAGCAAAGTTATTATGATGAGTAAACTTTAATCTGATTTGCGAAACTCTTATAGAAATCGTGTGTATTGTAGCTTTTGAAGTTTTCTTCGATTGACTGCAGTTACTCACTGACATATTTTCGTTTAATTTGTCCTAAATTCTCGGAAGCCTGTTTGCGCATTTCGAAAAACTTCTTGTGTGTTTCTTCTGATCTGTTGCAATTTTAATTTTGAAATGCCTTTTTTCTTTCTTCTAGTGCGTTCTCGTATTCTTGATTCCAAAAAAGGGTGTTCTGGTTTGTTGTGAAGACGGATGTTATTATTGTTACTGTTACTATCATTATTAGTATGTTTCCAGTGTTGTTACAAAATAAGACACACGGAATTTTCCATACAATTTTATTTCTCTTGCGTTACTGTTTATCCTCGATGGTGAGTGTTCATCGGAGGTGAGAGTATCATCTGGAGTGTCCCAGGGAAGTGTGGTAGGTCCACTGTTGTTTTCTATCTACGTAAATGTTCTTTTGGATAGGGTGGATAGCAATGTGCGGCTGTTTGCTGATGATGCTGCGGTGTACGGGAAGGTGTCGTAGTTGAGTGACTGTAGAAGAATACAAGACGACTTGGGCAGGATTTGTGATTGGTGTGAAGAATGGCAGCTAACTCTAAATATAGATAAATGTAAATTATTGCAGATGAATAGGAAAAATAATCCCGTAATGTTTGAATACTCAATTACTAGTGTAGCGCTTGACACAGTCACGTCGTTTAAATATTTGGGCGTAACATTGCAGAACGATATGAAGTGGGACAAGCATGTAATGGCAGTTGTGGGGAAGGCGGATAGTCGTCTTCGGTTCATTGGTCGAATTTTGGGAAGATGTGGTTTATTTGTAATACGACCTATTCTTGAGTAGTGCTCGAGCGTTTGGGATCCCTATCAGGTCGGATTGAGGGAGGACATAGAAGCAATTCAGAGGCGGGCTGCTAGATTTGTTACTGGTAGGTTTGATCATCACACGAGTGTTACGGAAATGCTTCAGGAACTCGGGTGGGAGTCTCGGGAGGAAAGGAGGCGTTCTTTTCGTGAATCGCTACTGAGGAAATTTAGAGAACCAGCATTTGAGGCTGACTGCAGTACAATTTTACTGCCGCCAACTTATATTTCGCGGAAAGACCACGACGATAAGATAAGAGAGATTAGGGCTCGTACAGAGGCATATAGGCAGTCATTTTTCCCTCGTTCTGTTTGGAGTGGAACAGGGAGAGAAGATGCTAGTTGTGGTACGAGGTACCCTCCGCCACGCACGGTATGATGGATTGAAGAGTATGTATGTAGATGTAGATTTAGACACATGCTGACGATGTCTGCAATCCTCATTGAAGCCCGCAGACTGCCGCCTGCAGGCTTTGTCGCGTCTGTAGTCATGCGTGTTGGGTTTAGCAGACTGATGTAATGGAGATACAAAGACCTCTGGTAGATAGAAATTGGCTGAGCCCGGCTCGACGAACGGCAGCGGGTCCGTCGCTGCTGCAACTGCAGTAAAATTTCTCTAATGGCTTTGCTCCCGGCACGCCGTTAGCGGCGGCCCGCTATTTATTTTGATAGGTGCCCTGCCCTGCTAGCTAATGGCCCCCTAGCCGCCGCACAGCTTTTAAGACTCTTGTTTAAGTGACACCCGACTCCGCCCGCTGTCGCGTATAGCCGCGGGGGCTATAAACAAAGCGAGTTCAGTACTTGTCCGGCGCTTCCACGACCTACATGGGACAGAAAGAATGATAGAAGTATGAGCAATAAACGGGCACGGGGTGCTGTCAAATAACAGACCAGGGTCAACGCCAATACGTGCCGCGAGGACGCTTCCCAATTAAAAGCGAACATTTCCTCAAATATATGAAGCACTTCTACTCGCCGCGTTGTTAAGTATTTTAGTACCCGCATACCACTGCTATCACATTTGCCAATCTGGATCATTCAAATTGTTCTTTATTCCCTTCCCTTCTTCCCAGAGGTAGTCGTCGTGCAAATTCGCCTTTTGCGGTTTATTCATAGAGTGACGATCAGCAAAGCAGTACTGAAAGTTCCTTCCTCCGTGCATAATCTCTATACAGGGTGAGTCACGAAGATATGCAAATATATAATTATGTTTTTCCACAAGTAAAACTAAAGACAAAAGTTGATAAACATGGGTTACGGAGTTACGGCAAATAAAAGATTATGCGTGAATTTTACCAACTTCGCTAATATGAAGCCATCGCAAAACTGTACGTGGTTCAAGTAAGGCACAATTTCCATTTATTTTATTGTTATTGGTCTGTTGAATCTAATAAAACATATCCAAACGTGTATCTGCAGTAGTTCTCCAGACCATCCAGAGAAACAAAGATTATTATTTCATAAAATTTTTAATTTATTGACTACTTGCCTCAACTTGTTTTTTAAATTCCAGACAATTGTACAAAGATTTCCGCAGAAGTTGAAGAGAATCGGCGTATTCCTCTGTCATAAATTTGAAAGGCATCCCTTTTTCATAAATTTATTGACTACTTGGCCCAACTTGTTTTTTAAATTCCAGACAATTGTACAAAGATTTCAGCAGAAGTTGGAGAGGATCGCCGTATTCCTCTGTCGTAAATTTGAAAGGCATCCCATTTTCATAAATAATCTACAAACTACAACAGTTACTTTATGGTGTCACCTAAATGCACTGATTTTATTATGTTCTTTCACTGAACAATACAGAAAACTAATTCGATTCAAAAGTAGGAAACGATTGAAATACCTCACTAACGGTTGCCAACAGTCACATGAACGTGTCTACATTCTTCATGGAAAGTAAACATATTTACTTGTATAACAATCTTTGCTTCTCTGTTCTGGAAAACTACTGCAGATATACGTCTGGGACATGTTTTATGAAATTCACCACACCAATAACAACAAAATAAATGAAAATCGTGCTTTACTTTAACATCGTTCAGTTCTGCGACGGCGGCGTATTAGCGTAGTCGCTGAATTTCTGCCATGATGTCGTACTAGCCGTAACTCCATAACTAAACATTTGCGGACCTACGTTTTTTTATGAACTTTTTCTTTAGTTTTACTTGTAGAATATCATTAAAATTTGCACACTTTCGTGAATCACCCTGCATATAACAGGCTATGTCCCGACTATGACCGATTTATCGTCGCCCATCCGAAACCACTAATGGTAGAAACTTGAAATTTGCAGTGGGTGTCGGTTTATAGCGTTGACGTGGTTTAAGAGGGTATTTTTCGATATTCTATCCTTAAGGGGGTAACTAGGGGATGACATATTTTTTTGAAAACACGTCACTATTAAGGCAGTTTAGGTACTACCGTATTTTTTTGGTACTTGGTTTCCAGGTCAGGAGTAAAGAAGTACGTTTAAATAGCATATGTGGAAATTTAGCCCCTAACGGGGTGAAATAGGCGATGAAATATTTTATGAAAATGTTTATTATGTTACTATTTTTAAAAGTAAGTCTTTGAAAATTTGTATTTGGCTTCTCTGTTAGGAATATTAGTACGCATGTCACTTTATTAAAAGTTCATCTCTGGAGGGGGTGAAATTAGGCGTGCAATGTTTCATGTAAATATTCCATTTCAGAAGCATTTTTGAAGCCTTTAAAACTTGTGTACAGATCCTCAGTTGGAAATGAAAATACGTGTTTCACTGTTTTTAGAAATTCAACACATAAGGAAATGAAATGGGATCAGTCTGATTCACTGATTGATTATAGCGCAGCCCAAACCGATAAGAATAATAATTTGAAATATGGAGAGAATGTGGACATTCTATTGAAGGCATCGTTTAAGAAGGAACTAAAAAAAAGGTTCAAATGGTTCTGAGCACTGTGGGACTTAACCTCTGTGGTCATCAGTCCTCTAGAACTTAGAACTACTTAAACCTAACTTACCTAAGGACATCACACACATTCACGCCCGAGGCAGGATTCGAAACTGCGACCGTAGCGGTCACGCGGTTCCAGAGAGTAGCGCCTAGAACCGCACGGCCACTCCGGCCGAAGACGGAACTGTTCGAAATTCCATTATTAAGTGAATTAAATAGGCATTAAAGGCTTTTTGAAAGTATGTCATTATCAAGAAAATATTGAAGTTCGAACTACAAAAACTGATCTTTTGATTCTCAGTCAGATGTAAGAAAACACTTCCTGGGTATTATTGCAAATTGAAACACTAACTGTGTATAATAGTGGGTGAAAGTCGTTTTGAAAATAAATCATTATTAAAGAACTAATGAAGCAATTTTAAAGCTACAGCTATGAAAACTGGTATTTGCCTGCTTCGTTGGAAATAAAAAAGTTTACATGTTTCGGCGTCTTTGGAGATTCAACCCCTAATGGGGTGAAACAAGGGATGACAATTTTTCGTTGGGTGGAAAAAAATTCAGAGCCGAATTTACGAAAACTGCTATTTCAGTTCTCGGTCAGATATAATGAAATATGTGTTAGCGGATGAAATTTTATAAGAACTCGAAAGGCATGATTAACAAGTACCTTGGACTCCAGCTACCAGATTCGGTTTTTGGTCAGAAATACATTCGGAAAAGACCATGTTTCTGTGGCTTCAATCAACCTGAAAAGTTTAGAAGGTGTTGCAATTTATGGCCATCTTAAAAGTTTGTGTGAAGAGAAGAATCTGTGCAGGCCATATAGTCATCGGAGCGAAGCAGCGGACACTAAGCTAGTGTCATATAAATTGGACAGGTGTACAATATTCGTAAAATAAGGAAAGAAAGTAGATATTTGCCAGTCAAGGAGGGTCTAATTTTAAAGCAGTTGGGCTTTATAAGAGAGAAACGCAATTTCGAACATTTATCTAGGCGTCCTCGGTTTACAAGTAAATCATTTCAGGCGAATGCTTGTATTGTCAATTCCTCCCGTGCCCTTTCACGAATACTTCTCCGACTATAATGGCCTGAACGGTAAGGTGAACTATTCAATTATATAGGCAAGTAACCATATTAGTGGTGTCAACGTTCTTGAACGTATGCAAATCTGGTAAAATACGAGAAAAACTTCGTAGCCGATCACTAAAATATTAATTTATTGCTCGCGGCACCATAGTAGCTTTTAAATCGGTCGTTAGTTAATAATTTTCAGCTATGAATACAACGCCGTTAGATAACTTACAAAAAACCCATTTGTACCTTGTTATATGTTACCCTGGCGAGCTGTGTTCGAAGCGGCAGCGGTATTGTTTGATCCTTTTTTAGTGGAGTTCAGTCTAGACCACGAATACTTTTACAGCCTACTGTACAATACGCTTTGAGTTCCGAGTTGACTAATTAAATCTTCACCAACCCTTCCCTGCTGACTGGGAATATTCAGTTGCGCTCACAAATATTTTTGGTATCTTTGTCGATACAGATGCATAGATTAAAAGTACCTTCGTCATTATTGTCGCCATTATTTCAAGAATTGAGATTGAGCTCTTCAGAAATATGTAGCGGTTTTAGACCTTCACACAGTCTTACTGTCACGTGTTAGACCTGTCTGAGGAGAAGGGAATAATTACACAATAGTTATATCAAGACTGTCACCTGAAAAGATGATGATCTGATTTTCACATGAAAAGTAAATTAAAATTTTAGTATCTAACTACGGATTAATTTGAATGTTTAACATTGAAATGCAAACTGTTTCCTTTCTATGGCGAAGGATAAGCGCAGGTCTTGTTCCACAGTAAATCCACTGGTATAACTTGTCAAGGCATATTGCGCATCTCTTACAAATTCTTTTCCTCCTTATTATGTTATTTATTATCTTATTATTACTATCAAAAGACATTTTCCCTGCGAGAGAATACTGGGTAAAGCTTCGAGTAACTCAGTTTCAAATTGTATTAACAGTACCGTGTATTTTGCATTTTGAGTGCCTTGAGATAAATAGTACATGTTAAAGGACTTCCACTGGATGGACAGAGATAGTTGACCAGAGACATTTGTAAACACACGGATCGAAACAGTTTTCTTGGATCACGTGCAACAGTTTACTTCCTTTTTTTATTGTTGTGGTCTTCATTCCGAGCTCTCCCTGTTAAACTGTTCTGTACAGATATATTCATCTACTGGAGTTAAGCTTTAACACTTACAGCACGGTGCCCGTACGCCGTATGGGCGCGGCCGTCCTGACGTTGGCGACGGCGCCCGTATACCGTACGGGCGAGCCTTGGTTTGGCTCGGTAAGCGCGTTTAGCGGGTCTCCGAAGCAGTTTCGTCAACTAATGTGGAGGTAGTTCATTCTTCTTGGGCAAGAGGCAATCACTTATCGGCTATCTCATCCTGGGAGCGGCTTTGACCACTGCAAAGACGAAGTTACCTGCAGTTCATTCACAGGTGTTAAGGATCGTGAAGATATCGCGCAGTGAGTTGACGGAGGCAGAGATCTTATATATTCTTTATGGAGATGCAGGATCTGAAATTGACGATTCTGACAAAGAGGATTCGTACTCTCCAAACGAAAGTATAAGTGATGATTCAGGTATGTATATGTCTCAATTGTTCATAAAGTGAAGAGTTCTTTACCGCATTTTGTATTGTGAGTAACGTTCATTACTTCACTTGCATTTAGTACCTTTTAGTACCAATCTTAGCATTATTTTCTTTTCTATTCAGACAGTGGTACAGACCATCAGTCACCATCTGTGGTTCCTGGTCGTGTGTGCCTCACTGAGCACAAAGAGCAAGGTTGGTCGGAACTAGACGATCAGCCAGCACTGCTGGATTTCCAGGAAGTAGTCGGCGTAGCACCGCATTTTTCAGATGCCACTGAGGAGCTTCGATATTTTAGTTATATCTTCAATGACGACCTTATTCGGCTCATCCAAAGTGAAACGAATCTGTACGCTGGTAACGTTATTACGGCACTGAAACGCAAAGGAAGCCTGAAAATAAACTCTGTTTGGCATAAGTGGTCTGCAGTAGTATTGCGAGAGATTTACTGGTCTCTCAGTATTATTTTGCATATGTGCGTCGTCAGATTGCCGAAAATCAGTGATTATTGGTCAACAGACCCGTTTACGCAGACAGGATTTGTGAGTAAATTGTTGAGTCGCGATCGATTTTTCTTTACATTGTCGATGTTACACTTGAATGACAATGATACGTTCATTAGCACGGGCGAAGAAAAGCACGACCCACTTCACAAAGTGAGGCCTTTGTTTGATTTTTTTGTGAATAAAAGCAAAATTAGTTTTCGTCCAGGCATGAAAATGACAATAGATTAGGCAATGTGTCCCTTTCGTAGTAGAACAAGCTTCAGAGTATACATGGAAAACAAACCCGATAAATATGGAATAAAATTGTATGCTCTCTGCGATTCATAAACTGGTTACATGCTAAACTCTGATGTATATACAGGTTCTGCAGGCAGTGTTGACAATAGTATCCACGGCCTTGTAAAAAGGTTGTGTTCACAGTACTTTGGCAAAGGACATTGCATTTATATGGATAGGTACTACACCAGTCCATCTCTTTTGAACATGTTGTGGGAAAATAAAGCTCTTGGAGTGGGAACTGTAATGAAAAACAGGAAAGGTTATCGACGAATATTCAGAACACTAAAACTAAAAAAAAAAAGATGGTTTTTCAAAGGAAACACCATCTCTTGGCAGTGAAGTGGAAGACAAAACGAGATGTGTTTTGTCTTTCCACAAAACATAAGTCTACCAGCACTAGTATTCAAGTGAGGGCCAAAGGTGGAATAGCAGAAATTTTAAAGCCAGACGTTATTATTGATTACAATAAGAATAAAGCTGGGGTTGACAGAGCAGATCAGTTCTCCAGCTATTATCCGTTTTCCCGAAAAACTTTGAAGCGGTGGTAAAAGCTGTCATCCACTTGTTTATCATGTCAACTGTCAACAGTTTTATTTTATATAAAGAGAACACTAGGAAGAATGTATCCCTAATAGACTTTATTCACAGAGTGGGAAAGATATTGGCTGAGAAGGGCGGAAATATTTTTCAGCAACAAGCCGCTTCATCCTCACAAATTGAGAGGACATTTGCAAGGCACTTTCTAGAGAAGGTCCCACCCACTGCAAACAAGGTGAATGCTACTAGGTATTGCAAAGTATGTTCAGACAGGGGGAAGAAAGAGAGGGGTAAGCACTTCAGGAAGAAAAGTAGATGGTGGCGGAAGGACTGTGGCGTTGGCCTTTGCGTCCCACAGTGTTTCCAGGATTTTCACATAAAGACTAACTACATCTGAACTATTAAAATACTCCAGTTTACAGGTATCTGCAGTTAGACAGTCCAGTGATATTTTGTTTTAAATTTAGATACAGTAATAATGGCATTACTCAAGAGAGAGATCATGTAAAACTTTTTTATCCACGATATTTTTGTGTTTCCTTTTTTTAATTATAACACCCATTTGTATTTTATATTGTAAAATAAACTCACATTCATGTAAAGCTCTTACTTTTTCCTTCCTTTTAAATGATGCAAGAACCATATTCCTATCATTTTTCTGTTCTTTGCGATCTAATTTCAAACATCCATTAAATATGCCAGTTCACAGCCAAGTGTCGGGTGTAAAGAGGGCATTATTGAAAGTGTTAATCTACTTCTAGAATTTTAACTTTATACTTCCCTGCAGTCCGTGTATTCTCAGCTTTTAAACTACCAATTGATCCCATCTTGTAGTGAGGTTGTACTATGGATTTCTCCCCTATTCCATTCAATACTATTTCATCCCACTTACCCAGCTAATCTTTAGCAGTTTCCTGTAATACTAAATATCTAAATATTCCTTTCTCTTCTTGCCTGAACCGTTATCGCCAAGGGTATTTTGTAGAAGAGTACATGAAAATATCTTTTACCGTCAGAAAAGATTTCCTAACACAAATATGAAGTCAGTGTTAACAAGGATCTCTTATTCACAAACGCTTGACTTGGTGCTGCCATTATGCATATGAGATCTTCTCTACTTACGCTATGATCAGTTACTTTGCTAACCAAATAGCAAAATTCACGTTAAACACTTCGCATATCATTTTATAATCTATTTCTCTTACCATTGCCAAATTTAATTCGACTGCATTCCATTAACCTAGTCTTCCTTTTGTCGATATTTATGTCATAACCTGTTATTAATGAGTTATCTATTCTACTTTAAAGATTTTCTAAGAGTTAGAATGTCATCAGCAAACCTTGAGATTTTAAATCTTCTTACTGAAATTTAATTGCAAATTTCTCTTCGAGTTACCTTTACTGCTTGCTCCGTCTGCCAATCCAATAACGTGCGGAATACGCTACAGCCCTTTCCCACACCGTTCTCAGCTGCTGCTTCCCTTTCATATCTTTGACTCTCATTACAGCATTATGATTTCTGTGCTGGTTGTAGATATCTTTCTGTCTCTTTTTTCACTTGCGATCCACAGAATTTCATAGAGTTTATTGAATTCAACATTAGGAAAGGCATTCTATAACCATACAAATTTTGTAAACTTAGATTTTCTTTTCATCAGTCTATCTTTCAAGTTAAGTCTCAAAGTCAGTATTGCCTTATGTGGTGCTATTTTACTAGGGAATGCAAAATAATCGTTACCGAGATTTGCTTCCACCAGTCTTTCTACTCTCTTGGATGAAATTGGTGTCCGTATTTTCCAACCATGACTTATTAAACAGATAGGTCTGCAACTTTCACACCTGACGGCACCTATGTTCGTTGGGATTGGAGCTTTAATTGTTATTGAGATCTGAGGGTATTTCGCCGGTCTCATATATCTTGTATACACTGTGGGGTGGTTTTGTCCCTTTATATTCACGCAGGGACGTCAGTAATTATGAGAGATTCTCATCTGCCTTGTTATGACCTGTCAGTGCACTGCCCAATTTTTCTAGCAGTATAATAAATCTCCTTTCATTGACATGTATTACCTCTTCCCTTCCCATCATTCTCTTTTCCTTGTCTTTCCATACGAAGAGCCAATTTACAAATGCGCTCCCTAATGTTGGGGAATTAGGGAGGCAGTAGCACACGCAAACGAGCTATTTGTCGGTCAGTATGGATTAGAAAAGAATCGTTTTGTGGTTTCTCTGGTCACAAAGTTCTCTCTCTCAACACTGGTATAAAGTGAGACTCAACAGGAATCTCCCACCTTCTTAGTTTATTAGTAGTTTTCTTGGTTCCCTATCTCTAGTCACAGAGTATTTACGACATCTCTCCAACGATCGCCCTGTGCGCTTCCATTTCTCATCTTTAATCTTACCTATCAACTTTAAAATTCCTTCTGATCCAGCAAATTACTAAATATATTATTTGAAACCTTCCTCTCCCCCCCCCCCTTTCTGACAATTAATTTTTCTTTGTAACTCGTTACTGTTACTTCGATTTTTATTGCTGAAAAATATTAGCTTGGAATAAAGGAGAAATATATGGTATCGTATGCAAAATTGTTTTTAAGGGGACCACACCATGGTTCAGGTCGAAAACAATCGATTTTCGGTTTCCATGATATTTCGATAGATTAAGGTTTTATTGAAGTACTCTGAAAAGGATTTAAAGAGAATTTTCCTACCACGTGTGTTTATGTGCCACGCCCACTTTTCTGTCACCCACTTTCCTGCATATATTTTAGATCTTTATATCCCATACATTGCACGTTAGGATTTTTTTTTTACTCCCGAGTGTGTTGGCTATCCTTGAAATACAACGGGTGGTATTCTTTTGTTTCTGCTGTTTGTAAACAACACGCTTTCATCCACGCTGTTAGTTTTGTTCAACTGTGATTGCAAGTAGTTGTTACACTTACGTTTGCAGTGCTTGTTTACGTTTGTTTTGTTGTGTTTATTGAAGAAACGAAACGTAAAGGCATTTTCCAGAAACGACAATTTAGAGGAAACAAGATTAGAAAGCTTTCTGTACAAGAGATTATGTCGCCTGGCAACGGTTTTTCTAATTGTAATTCTTCAACAAGTGCATCATCGAAGAAGCTCTCACCATTTCAAGAGAGTTACAAGGAATTTATTGTAGGTGGCTGGGGGTGCAGTAACATTATTATAAATTTGAGAATATTATCAGATGTAATTTCTAAATTAATACAATGTAGATAGTGTGGTGAGTCAAGTGTGTGAAAATTTGTGAGAGTGCCAGTGGGAGAAAATGCCTAGCAATTGCTTTGGATTTAATTTGCACTAAATGCTGAGTTTTGATTTCATTTATGAGTTCTTCAAAACCAGATGGAAGTGGCCCTTATGAAACCAATACAATACAATGCCTTACCATCCGTTGGCATGGGCTTGGCTGCAGGGAGAACATTTTGTTCTGTGATTAACTTACTTAACCAACAAATAAATTTGAAGAACTGACTGCAACGTTAGAGAAAGCATGAAACTGGCTGCTGGGGAAGCAGTGGAAGAAAATGATGGATATTCGGATATTGAAGTTGCACTTGATGGAAGTTGGCAGAACAGAAGACATACTTCTCTGAATGGAGTAGTGACTGCCACAAGTGTAGACGCCAGTAAAGTGTTGGATGTGGAGATAATGTCTAAATACTGAAAATGTAGTAAAGTCAATGAACATAAAGAACACAACTGTGTGGCTAATTTTAGAGGAACAAGCGGTGGTATGGAAGTTCATGGAGTACAACAAATATTTCATCGCTCAGTAGAAACAGGAGGCGTACGGTACACCAAATATTTGGGCGATGGTGGCAGTAAGGCACACAACAATGTGGTGAACTATAGGCCATATGGAGATGCCATTATTAGCAAAATAGAGTGTGTAGGCCATGTTCAAAAACTTTTGGGAACAAGGCTGAGGAAACTAACTGTTGACATGAGAGGAAAAAAACTTAGAAGATGGAAAATTGTTGACCGGACTGGGTCAGTTAACTAAAACTGAAACAGAAAACTTGCAGGTATACTATGTGCAGGCAATTAGGAGAAACAAAGAAAATGTGGAGGCAATTAAGAGAGATGTTTGGGCCATATTCTTCCCTAAGTCCTCTACTGATGGTAAGCTATGTCATGGAGTGTGTCCATCAGGACAAAATTCGTGGTGCAAATACAATAGAGCTCAGGCAACTGGAGAATCTTATTCAAACCAGCGTTCTCTTCCTGCTGCTGTTATGACAGCAATTAAACCTATTTTCAGAGTCTTGGCTAATCCTGACCGTCTAAGAAAATGTCTGCATGGGTAGACACAGAACCCAAATGAGTGTTTCAGCAGCATAATTTGGAACCACCTTCCTAAAACTAAGGCATGCATACATTGAAACTAGGAGTTCATGATGCTGTTATTACATTCAGTTTTGGCAATATTGGAAAGTGTCAGGTACTGAAAAAGCTGGGAATTAATCCTGGTGAAAATATGATCACTGGGCTGCAACATTGCGATAAAATGAGGATAGCTGACGCAGACAGGTCTGCATCTAATATGGCCAAGAGAGCAAGACATACATCCAGGAAGGTGAAAGAGAAGCTGGAAGACCTCCTAGAGGCCAAAGAAGGGCCATCATATGTAGCAGGACAGTTTTAATTAATTGTAAGTAACAAATTTCAAAAGTTTTTTCTTTGAAGTCAGTTTCCCACAAACTAAAATTTTCAGTACATATGCCCCATTAATTCAGAAACTATCATAGATAAATGAATGAAATTTTCAGAGAATTTGCATATCATAAAAATCCACCTCTCGTACTACATTCATTAATATTCTCCCATTAGGGGGTTCTCAAAATATATTTTCTGCAGAAGAAACTTAATATTTTTGTTAATAAATTTAAAAAAGTATTTCTTAAAAACTATAAAATGGATAAAGTAGATTTTTGTATAGTTGACTCTATTAGCATCTAGTAACATACAGTAAAAATATTAAGGTCCTACATCATTTAGTTATTTCAGAAATGGGTCAAATACTTGCCTAAATTAACATGGGTTGTATAGTCAGGGTGTGGTCCCCTTAAAACACTACGAAAATGGTCTCTAAATATATACTAAATGAAATGTTTCCGTTTCCCCTCGTGAACAGTGTTACAAATCACTAATAATCAATACCTTTATCTATGCATTATACTTCTATGGCCGTAAAAGCCCTCTACTAGCAATATTTAACCATTTCCCAATGTTTTTTAAACTCACACGAGGCAGTGTAATATTTACGACCTGTTTTTATAATGCCAGGCAAGTGGTCCCTAAGTATCTATATCTACATCTACATTTATACTCCGCAAGCCACCCAACGGTGTGTGGCGGAGGGCACTTTACGTGCCACTGTCATTACCTCCCTTTTCTGTTCCAGTCGCGTATGGTTCGCGGGAAGAACGACTGTCTGAAAGCCTCCCTGCGCGCTCGAATCTCTCTAATTTTACATTCGTGATCTCCTCGGGAGGTATAAGTAGGGGGAAGCAATATATTCGATACCTCATCCAGAAACGCACCCTCTCGACACCTGGCGAGCAAGCTACACCGAGATGCAGAGCGCCTCTCTTGCAGAGTCTGCCACTTGAGTTTGCTAAACATCTCCGTAACGCTATCACGGTTACCAAATAACCCTGTGACGAAACGCGCCGCTCTTCTTTGGATCTTCTCTATCTCCTCCGTCAACCTGATCTGGTACGGATCCCACACTGATGAGCAATACTCAAGTATAGGTCGAACGAATGTTTTGTAAGCCACCTCCTTTGTTGATGGACTACATTTTCTAAGGATTCTCCCAATGAATCTCAACCTGGTACCCGCCTTACCAACAATTAATTTTATATGATTATTCCACTTCAAATTGTTCTGCACGCATACTCGCAGATATTTTACAGAAGTAACTGCTACCAGTGTTTGTTCCGCTATCATATAATCATACAATAAAGGATCCTTCTTTCTATGTATTCGCAATACATTACATTTGTCTATGTTAAGGGTCAGTTGCCACTCCCTGCAACAAGTGCCTATCCGCTGCAGATCTTCCTGCATTTCGCTACAATTTTCTAATGCTGCTACTTCTCTGTATACTACAGCATCATCCGCGAAAAGCCGCATGGAACTTCCGACACTATCTACTAGGTCATTTATATATATTGTGAAAAGCAATGGTCCCATAACACTCCCCTGTGGCACGCCAGAGGTTGCTTTAACGTCTGTAAACGTCTCTCCATTGATAACAAAATGTTGCGTTCTGTTTGCTAAAAAGTCTTCAATCCAGCCACACAGCTGGTCTGATATTCCATAGGCTCTTACTTTGTTTATCAGGCGACAGTGCGGAACTCTATCGAACGCCTTCCGGAAGTCGAGGAAAATAGCATCTACCTGGGAGCCTGTATCTAATATTTTCTGGGTCTCATGAACAAATAAAGCGAGTTGGGTCTCACACGATCGCTGTATGCAATAAAAAAAATGAAAAGGAGGTGCTTCTGTTCGTATTAGTGAACGGTATTTCAGATCACCAGTTATCTATACGTTATCCGTCTATGCCCGCAGATACAGGCCACCAGAGATATTTAATAATTTCCAAATCTTTCTTGGAGTAAATTAAAATACTATAAATAGAAACTGAATCGAAATTTCCTGATGTAAAAATTTATACAGTCTAGGCCACGACGAATGTGTGCAATAAATATCCGCTTTGAATATGTATAGAAACACAGAAAAATTCTAAGCTTTGTATTATAGACGACTGCCTACCTAAAATGGATCAGTGCAAGATAACATGCATCGACAGAAGAAATATCTGGTAATTTTTTAGTACAATATTATTGATATTTCGCTGGAGTCACACCTATTATATACCTAGTAGTGACGCTACGGAGTAACTCATCTAATTTCTTTTGCTTCTTCTTCTTATTAATATTATTATTATTATTGTTATTAGTCTACTCCAGTAATTAATATCCTCACCGGATCAGACTACAGGAAGAAACAGGAACCATTTCCGGACATAGTATAATATTTGACCTCGATCTGTAAATCTGATATGAATATGACAAGGCCCTGCAAAAAGGCACCACGTAGAAAGAGGCTGCAAATAATGGTTACCTCCTTCCTGCGAACCACTTTTTGACAGATCTGAACAGACCTTATCCAAGACAGACTGCAGGTAGTTTGCATCTTATTTTTAGCCAATAAGAAGCATAAGAACAAGGTTAGAGAGATTACTGCAGGTAAAGATGCATAGAGACTATTGTTATTCCCCGGTGTCATTCGCGAGTGGAGTCAAACTCGAGCGATAAAGAATTACACGAAATTCCTTCCTCTTTATGGCCTGCAATGGTCTACAGGATATATACGTGGAACATGTGTAACTATGTAATTTCAAGAAACTGGAAGTGTGAAGGATATAACACACTATTGAAAAAATAATAGCAAGTGGTGAGTGAAATGAAACTAATATTTTAGCAGCCATAACAAAGAATCCACATATCGGTACAAGGCAGTCTGAATGTACGAGTGGGCTCAAACAGGGCAGTGTTTGACCAATACCGCATTCCTACGTATTTCATCGTTAACACACTTCATTCTGTCAACATCGTCATTGCAATGATTTTAAAACCCATAAAAACTCTCCGAATTTTGTCTATGTAATTAGAAAGTGAAGCCGCTTTCTATGAAAGATTTTGTTTCTAGGTGAAGCATCGTTTACAGCCATGAACGTATCAACTTTTGCAATATGGGTAATGGTTAGTCGAAGACGCGCACTGCCATAGAAAACTAGATAATCAACGACCTTTCAAGGATCACATCACTCTAAGTACGTCCACTGTTTATCACGGAGTTCTTGTAGCCCCCGAAATTCCTATAGAAGAATACAGTGCTTAACATCCTATAGAGTCCCCTGGATGCCAAGCTGTCTGAAGTACTAGAAGTACTAAATTAGCCCTAGGATCAATCACAAAGGAAAGGTGAAACGGAAACTTAGCTACCGGACTTCAGATGGGCCGATTAGGGATTGAACTTCACAAAATGCCTTGTAGTAACTTTATCTTACAGGGTACACGAGGTTACGAGATCACAGCAGAAGGAAAGGCGTGCTGGTATGCACCTGACGAAAAGTTTAACGAACTATATTGATGAGTGTTCCTGAACTGTATTGACATTTGAAAAATACTCTCACTGTATTAATCGTCATTATTCATGGAGGGTGTAGATTGGCTCAGGGACGCAACATGCACGCTTATGTGTTCACACACAAAGACTCAAATATCCACAGAATAACCAAGGAAAATATTTATCATTTTCTAGTAAAAGCTGAATCGTTAAATTGCCTTTTGACTCGCAGCGGAAAGAAATACGAAACTCAGCCGGGTTCACAGTGCATGGAGTGAATCGTGCCAGAATGAGAAAAAAGTTAGGCCATATCCGAATGTAGGTACATGTTAATAAATTTATGCCCCATAATGCTTCTAAGAAATTACTTTAAAATAACAGATTTCTAACCCGACAATACTGAAGTAGCTCCCATCCAAAAACACTGTCAATGTCCGCACGGAAGCAGCACATCATGCTCACAACAAACGGCTCAGACACTACTCTGCCATTAACACTGCACTAAATTCTATCCTCCTCGCCGCCACGCCCAGAGACCGAAAATCAGCAAGACGAGTTTTTTTAGTGGTACCACGCGACTACTCCGGTGAGAAGACAGGAGAGACAACTCTTTCGACTTGCTCAAAATTTTAGATCAGGTGAACGTCTGATATCTGAAAACGAGGCATTCCTTGTGCCTGGGTCTGAAGGAAGCAATCGCGACGCAGCTCTTTAAGAAAACCCTCGCAGATAACGTCCCGCCTGAGTGGCGCATCAAGGCAGCTTCGAAAATCAGCTCAGCTGCCGTTCTCAGCCCTCTGCTGCAAAACGGAACCAACAAAGTCCACCAGAGTTCACCACGTTACATGCGCTTGAAATTCCATCCACGTTTATTCAATCCAGCGATCATCCAAGTCTAAAAGTGGGATTTAAGTACATGCTGTCTTGAATATCAAAAACTAAAAATAGAGCACACTCAGGTTGCATTACCAGCACGATATTTCTCTCTGAGAAAAGACAGACAGAAAAAGATCACAGGAGATCTTGTTAAAAACCACGAGGTTTATGAAAGTTGAATTCAGTGCCACCTTTCTATTGGTCCCTGACTTACGATGGGATTATAGCTACAGAACTCTGCTGTTACTATCATAGATGCTGCCACAGCTATCGAAATGGTATCAACATCACAGGTATTTCACCTACTCTGCACAGATAATTACAGACCTTTTGAGCACAACACTTAGTGTTCAATTGATAGGTCGTTCAGGATACCAAAATGGCCTCCACACTCCCCAGACCTAGCACTTCCTGACTTTTATCGGTGAGGAACCTGAAGAGAAGAGGTCTAAAAAGAAATAGAGAGTTATCAGGAAGATACAAATATGATACGAGCCTGAGCTGCGTTAAGTCCAGATGAAAGTCAGTGTGCAGTGCCGTCTGTCCGAAATCGCTTTTCAGCATGTGTCAGTGCTCACAGTCAGCAATTTGAGAATTTAACGTGACAGTTATCATAATAATAAATAAAAGAAAAGTGTCTGAGCTACGTATTTTTTACATTGAGATGCGCAGAGCTGTTAACAGTGCTGTTATGTTGCTCTCAATTAATCAAGTCCCTCACTATTCATATCGCTGAAGCCGTCTTCGGATGGCTTTCCACAGCTACAGAAAGAAGTCCATTATAAAAATTTAAAGTGTCTCATTCGGCGCCTATGAACTTAAAAATTGTTTCGGTACGTTAGGTAACTTACTACATTTTCTGCTAAAGCTTAACGAAAATGGTATCGAGATGCGTACAGGGTGTTCCTCTTAAGAGTCATCAGGGGATTTTCTCTAGAGTTGGCGGCAGATATTTTCAATCTCATTCTTGTTATGTGTAGCTGGAGTCAGCCCACGCTCAATCGAAGGATCACGTAAAATTCCGCTTTAATAATCATTTTGCTCCTAACGGGAAACAAACCGACGCTTTCTGTCGGCATTGGTTGTCCCTCGAAGGAATTGATGAGCAGTATTTGTTGAAGGTAATTCCAGTTAGGTAATACAAAAGAGAAACTGCAAGTATCTGAATATCTGCTGAAACATCAGGGAATATGCACTCCTGGTACCCCTACCTAATATCGTGTAGGGCTCCTGCGAGCACGTAGAAGTGCCGGAACACCGCGTGGCATGGACTCGATTAATGTGTTGAATAGTGCTGGAGGCAATTGACACCTTGAATCCTGCAGGGCTGTCCATAAATCTGTATGAGTACAGGGGTGTGGAGGTCTCTTCTGAACAGCACGTTACAAGGCATCCCAAATATGCTAAATTATGTTCATGTCTGAGGAGTTTGGTGGCCAGCGGAAGTGTTTAAGCTCAGAAGACTGTACCTGGAGCCACTCTGTAGCAATTCTGGACGTGTGGGGTGTCGCATTATCCTGCTGGAATAGCCAAGTCCGTCGGAATGCACAATGGACATTATGGATGCTTACGTACGCTTACGTACGTTTCACATGTCAGAGCCGTATCTAGACGTATCAAGGGTACCGTGTCACTCCCACTGCACACGCCCCACACCATTGCAGAGCCTCCACCAGCTAGAACAGTCCCCTGCTGAAATGCATGGTACATTGTACATTCTACCTGGACACAATTTGAAACGAGACTCGTCCGACAAAGCAACATGTTTCCACTCATCAACGGTCAATTGTCGGTGTTGACGGGCCCAGGCGAAGAGTGAAGCTTTGTGTTGTGCAGTCATCGACGGAACACGAGTTGGCCTTCGGCTCCGAAAGTCCATGTCCATGATGTTTCGTTCAATGGTTCGGACACTGACGCTTGTTGATGGCCCAGCATTGAAATCTGCAGCAAATTGCAGAAGGGCCGCACTTCAGTCACGTTGAACGATTCTCATCAGCCTCAACGATGTCGGAGATTTGATGTTTTACCGGTTTCCTGATATTCACGTTACTCACGTGAAATGATCGTACCGCAGAATCCCCACCTCGTCGCTACCTCGGAGATGCTGTGTCCCATCGCTCGTGCGCCGACTGTAACACCACGTTCAAACTCAGATAAATATTGATAAGCTACCATTGTAGCAGCAGTAACCTGTCTCCCAACAGCGCCAGACACTTGTTGTCTTACATAGGCGTTGCCGACCGTAGCACCGCATCCTGCCTGTTTCCGTATCACTGTATTGAATACGCATGCCTATACTAGTTTCTTTGGCGCTTCGAACAAACATAGCTTTTGCTCACATGGCTTTAATCTAACATTTCCGAAAAAAATCACATTTTAACTGGTAACGAGCATTTCAACAATTGGTAACTAACGGGCCCAAAGATGTCTGTGCGTTACCGGAATTTAGCCCGTACGAATGTTTGAATTTGCACTTGCAAAGAAGTAATTGGCTTTCTTCAGTGCTGGAGAACTCGAAAAAGGTACAATGTATCGAATTTCTTCATCGATTATTTCTCAACACAGCGTCCCCTGAATGACCATTACATGAATTTGAAATTGATTATGACTACCCTGTAGGGTCTGGATGGACGTTAAAAAACCAGAAAACGGCAGGGACGTATTCAAGACTGGAAATGGAGGAACATGTGTCTGGCGCATGTGTCTGGAAATGCATCGCTGCCACGTTACGTGGCCCTGACGAATGAGAGTTCCATGTGTGCTGCAGGTGAGAGGGATAGTAGTAGTTGTCATGTGGGATACACATAATTGTAATTTCGCTCACACATCTTGGCGGACCACTTGTCTCGAGCTAGTACAAGGATCGTCTCAATATCCTGTAGCACCTAGTCACCAGATCTGGTGTACGCATAGTCCGGCTCCTCCCTGCACGTTCACTTGCCTGAAAGGACGCATGATAACACAAACGCTCAAAAATGGCTTGAAACGTTGTGTACTGTGGTTGGTGTCTGTGTGGGTACGTGTTTTGGTGTAGCCTTATGCCTTTACTGCCTCTCGACGGTTTCCGTCTGCCTGGTCGTACAAAACAGCATCTCGGCTGCTGACGCCGCGCGGGATTAGCCGAGTGGTCTGCGGCGCTGCAGTCATGGACTGTACGGCTGGTCCCGGCGGAGGTTCGTGTCCTCCCTCGGGCATGGGTGTGTATGTTTGTCCTTAGGATAATTTAGGTTAAGTATTGTGTAAGCTTAGGGACTGATGACCTTAGCAGTTAGCACACTGGACTCGCATTCGGGAGGACGACGGTTCAATCCCGTCTCCGGCCATCCTGATTTAGGTTTTCCGCGATTTCCCTAAATCGTTTCAGGCAAATGCCGGGATGGATCCTTTGAAAGGGCACGGCCGATTTCCTTCCCAATCCTTTCCTAACCCGAGCTAGCACTCCGTCTCTAATGACCTCGTTGTCGACGGGACGTTAAACACTAACCACCACCACCACCACCTTAGCATTTAAGTCCCATAAGATTTCACACACATTTGAATATTTGTTTGATTGCCGACGCGAGTACCGGACCTTCTGCTGCTTACATCACGCAACTTCAATCACACAGCCTGTAACACACAAGGAGCCCACGGCAAGTGGTCAGAGGAACTGTCAATCTTCACTGCCATCTACCGTGGTAGCGATGCACTTCGGACACATGTTCATTCTTCAGCGCCATCTGCCGTGGTAGCGATGCAGTTCGGATACATGTTCATAGGACTCTTTTCCTCCATCTAGAGTCAGTAATCCATCACTGCAGTTTGTCGGTTTTATTAACATTCAGCCTTTGTATAAAGCGACCTGTTCCAGCTTGCTCAGTCAATATGGCTTGGTATAACGACTGCATAAAAGGCTAGAGGAAGCACCGGATGTGGCGTCGGGCGTCGGCTGCTGTAGTCTATGCGCTATATTTGTCGTCGTACAGTCCCGGCAGAAGTGGTCCCCTAACGCCCCACGTTCACATCGACGTCTGTTTCACAGAGACCATAAATCGTCCGTCGTGGATCTGCAGGGGCAACGTGGACTGATAGGGTAAATCAGGGTGAAATACTGAACAAAAAATTTTGGCCTCGTAGAAAACAAGAAACTGTTTATTTAAACAAAATAAAAACACTCTCCTTTCACAAAATACATAAGTAACACAAAGGGACTACAAAATTAGAAAGAAATCAATACTTATTTTTATCCATGTATATGGGTGGAATGGCGAATGCCCTTTGAGTGAAATGGTGAACTTATTTCCCATTGCTTTTTGCCACATACGTCACACATAGATTCATATTGTGAACAGCCTTCATGCAGCCAACATTGGCAGCAAATACATTTGATCCAATCCACATCCTTTTTAGTGCAACTCTACAGTTCACAGCACCCTACACAACAACGCACTTCATCATCCCCGTCGTTATCATCGTCTTGCAATTGGATATCCAGCGATGAGTAGGATTCGGTATCAGTGGTAGACGCTTTTCGTTTCTTAGGCTGCTTCTTTTTGATAACTCCTTTGGTAGTTTCTTTGGTTACGGTTTTTCCTTTGGTTACGGTTTTTCCTTTCGTCCACTCTTTAGCATTTGCTCTACTCTTCATTGACTCATTTTGTCGTTTTCTGTTCCGCAGGTTGTCGATGTTTTCTGGAGAAGTCAAAACCTCAGCTAAAGCTCTGGACTTCTTCCTTGCAGATGCAACTTTACCTAGGATAGGTATCGGCGAAATATGGTCCAAGAGTTTGCCAGGGGTTATTTGAGATTCTTCTGTTGCCACTGTCGAGGTCATATCTGTTGCTTCTGATAAAGACTGCATGTTTTCCTGTGGATTTTACGCCTGTTGCGAACAGCCCAGTTGTGGTGACGCTTGTATGTGTTAAAGTCCCTGATCGTTATCTACGTCTGCTGTTGCTTCTTCCGATGGATTAGGTGTCTCCTGCCAGTGCGAACAACTTGGTCGAGATGAAGTAGGTCTGTTTTCATGTCGTTCGTAGTTTTCCTGATGTTGAGCTGAAGCTGATGTTAGAAACGCGTATTCGGGGATGACATCAGGATTAAGCGGGATGATTCCTGTGCTTCCGAACCCCGATATTGCATTTTCTGTCGTAGCTGCTTGTACCCATGCCTTTGTAAGCAGTCCTCCGAACACTCGTCTGGAAATTTTTCTACTTGGATTCATTTTAATGTACGAATTGCAAGCATTTTAATAATAGGATTTCAGAGCTTTAAAAAATGCTCTGTCTAGCGGCTGCAGATAGTGTGTGGTGTAGCTGGGTAGACAGAGCAAAATTATGTTTTTTTCTTCTGCAAACTCTAATGTATCCACGCTGCTGCAATGAGAACTGTGTCCATCCAAAATAAGCACGACTGTTCCTTCAGGCTTCCTCGGTGCAAAATGGGTCCTTAGCCGCAGGAGAAAAATATCAGTTGTTACCTACGCCGGTTTTTGTGACATGAAAATCGTGGAACCCGGCGGCATACCGTCATTGTACTCGGCCTTTTCATTTTTTCCCTTCAGAACACAAGCTGGGGTAAAAGCAAGCCCTCTCCGTTGCAGCAAGCGATTACAGATATGGTTTCACCCTTTTCACCGGATGTTATCGCTGGAACGCTCTTAGACCCCTTTGCTGCCAACACGTAACTTGATCTGTTATTCAGCTTCATCTACGTTGAATATATTTCCGGTCATATCAAGGAGGTTATGCTCTACCAAGATGTTCTGCAGCACTGAAAAATAGCCTGAAACGTTTTTCGTACTTAAACCCCTTGACCGTGTTTGTGAAACTCCTTCCGATTTGCGGATTGTGAGTTCCGGATTTCTTTTTAAGAATAAATGTAGCCAGTCCATTACAGCAATTTCCTTTTCTCGGTTAAATTTGTGATGTTGGTTATATTTCTCAGCTAGCTTATATGCCATGGTACGTGCGTCTGTCTTCGTACGTGCAAATCCGAAGTTTTGTAATTTTATGATATGTTTTACCAACTTTTTCTCACATTCATGTGTTAGTACAGGCGGCACACCCAAAGGTTTTTCGTAAAGCATCTGTTTGCTAATCGTTTCTTTAGCGTTGACCATGGAACGTGAAACTCCTTTGAGGCTTTATTCAGGCTCATTCCATTTTGCACCGCTTTTACGGCATCGTTAAGTTGCTTCTCTGTCCAATCAGCATAGCAGCACAGCTGAATCCTTTTTTTATTTTGTAAAATGTAGGCATCTTTGCCTGGAACAATGACGGTAGTTAGAACATTTACTTTTTTAATCCCTGACAAACCAAACTGTACTCGCAAATATATATATATATATATATATATATATATATATATATATATATATATATATATATATCGTTAATTTAAAAATTAGTTTATATATATATAAACTAATTTTTAAAATTAGTATATATATATATATATATATATATATATATAAACTAATTTTTAAATTAACGATTGTATTGAGATGTCGGATAAAACAGAATATAACTCTCGCATTCCATGACTTCTCAAAAACCCTGGTTGGGATGTACCTAAATAAAAGCTTTACGCTTTACACATAAGAAAAGTCCTTCACCGTATCACCCCTGCTCGAGTTCACCATTTCTGCCATTTGCTATGGGAGAAACGGTGAATAGCATGGCAAGAAGTTCAAAACACTAGACGCAACGATTTCTAGGTTATGTAGTACATAAGCAGTATAGGAAAGCAGAACATGTCAAAAAAGTACCCCGCAGACTACGCTACCTGAAGTAATATCAACAAATGCACGCAGCATATAAAAATTATTTAGCATGAAAACAGTTTTGTTCAAAGTACTTACGGTTTTTAAAACTGAGCTGGTTTTCAACGCCGGCCGGAGTGGCCGAGCGGTTCTAGGCGCTACAGTCTGGAACCGCGCGACCGCTACGGTTGTAGGTTCGAATCCTGCCTCGGGCATGGATGTGTGTGATGTCCTTAAGTTAGTTAGGTTTAAGTAGTTCTGAGTTCTAGGGGACTGATGACCTCAGAAGTTAAGTCCTGTAGTGCTCAGAGCCATTTGAACCATTTGTTGGTTTTCAACACGTGCACACTACACAGATGATCAGAGACTGTTGGCATGCAGACATACAGAGACATCTGTTTAACCAGTAAAGAATTAAAGCAATTCACCATTTCACCCGATTCACCATATCACCATGACTTACACTACACTTGTCGTTTGAAATTAGGAACGAAGGAGCATTAGAGTTTAACGCCCCGTCGATATCGAGGTCATTGGAGACATAGTACAAGCTGGAATTGTTTCATATGAACTGTCCCGGGCTTGCCTGGAGCGATTTTGGGAAACTAAGGAAATCTTGAATCTGGAGGGCCGGGTGCGGATTTTAACGGTCGTCCTCCCGAATGCGAGTGCAGAGTGCAAACCATTGCTCCACCTCTCTCGGTGTTGACCTATGTGGCGGTTTGCATATGTGGCAACAATGTACTGGGTGCTTATAAATAAGGTTAAACTTTCAAACCCCTGTAGAAATATCAGCACTGGTCAGAATGACGTCAAATTGCAACGGAATATTACCGGAGAAGGGGAAAACGTATGGCAGAAAAAAATAATTAGTTACAAAATGTAGCAATAGATGGAGCTGTAAGCATCATAATTTAGTGGTCGACTACAAATGACAGGTGAGTCATACAACAATGCCTAAGGTGTAAGTCTGACGCTAAACAAACTGTACTACTTATTGTGCATGGTTGTACAGGTGTGATACTGTCAGTTACGTAAGCCCATCCAACACGGCAACGTCGTATCACATTGGATGGGAAACCTCGGTTTTTAATTGTCCTGAGGCCAAAACCGCATAAAAACTATCAATCAAAATCAAATCGGATTATTAATTTCCGTGTGACTGACGCAAAATTTGCTCAATATGCTGTCCACTATTTTCTGCAACAAGTTGAAATCGAGAAACAGCATGTTTCATAACTGATCAAAGCGTTTCCGGCGTCACGTTCAGAATGTGTTGCGCAATGCGTGCCTTCCGTGTAGCTGCGTTGCGCAATCGGAACACTGAACGCAACATCTTTCAGATAGCCCCACAGTCAGAAGCCACAAGGATTAAGATCAGGTGATCGGGTCGGCCAGGCTGTAGGGAAATGACGGCCGATTACTCTAGCATTTCCGAAATACCGCTTCAGCGGCTGCTTAAGTGGATTTGCTATGTGCGGAGGTGCGCCATAATGCATAAAAATGATCCCATCCACACATCCACGCTGTTGGAGAGCTTGAATGACGTGGTTGCCCAAAAAATACTCGTAGCGCTTACCAGTGACGGTACAGGTAGCGGGACTGGAAACACCTGTCTCTTCTAAAAAATATAGTCTTCTGGTAAATGATACCGGAAATCCGCACCACACATGACATTTTTAGGATGAAGTGGTAGTGGTTGATTTGAGTGTGGCTTTTCCGTTGCCCGTATTCGACAATTCTCTGTATTGATATATCCACTTCCATGCGAGCAAGAAATTCTCAAGCAAAGGTCTCTCTTGCTGGCAGGTCAACAGGAAGCAACTTGTTCACATGGGTAATTTTGAATGGATACCAAAGAACGATATTTCGTAGGATTTTACGCACGGTGCACACGAGTATGTGAAATGTTCGGGCACTTCTCGGTGCACGTTCCCTCCCTCTACCAGGTTGCACACCAAAAGGACCCGTCTTTTCGAATTTCCTAATCACGGCAGTCATCGCACGAACGCCTTTTTTCAGACCCTACAGTTCCCGGAGCTTCTGCAGAGCGACGTGTGCACAGTCATCATTCATGTAATACAGCATAACAAGCAGAGCGCGATCCTGCATTGAGAGAGTCATAGTGATCTTCGCAGAAGTGTAAGGAGGAAAAGCCATGCACCCGGCGTGTTTATACCAACTTCAATGGGTCGTGCGCATAACAGGTGTTTTCATTTACGTATTCTGACACATACAGCGCCATCTACTGATCAATTTTCACACTGTTTTTTTTTCTTCAGACACATGTTTTCCCCCTTCTCCCATAATATTCCATTGCGATTTGACGTCATTCCGACCAGTGGTGTTATTTCTACAGCGCTCTGAAAATTTAACTTTAATTATACTCACAATGTATATTCATCCAAGGCGCCTGACCTCGGAAACACGAATTCTTGGCTAATCTCCGGAATGTAACACCAAAGCTCCTAGCAGTGATTGTCAACCCTTGTTCACAGTCGGTTAGTCAGCGATGCGCTGCCTTGTTCACCACACGCATGCCTGTAACAGACTGCTCAAATAACGTTGTTACACTCGCGCCAAGCGTCACATCTGGACGCGAAGTTCGGATATTGCACACGCCACATCTCCGAAAAGGACATCCATTCTCATGACTTTCAGCCACAATTTAATTGGACTCTGACATGACTTCCAAAATTACGTATCAGGATAGGAGGGCCGTTTTAACCTGTCACAAGTGAATACCCTGATCTAACTGGAACAGTGTATGGTTGTATTACCGTGTATAGGACAGTAATATGATTCGAGTACCAACCCTGTGTACGGAATACTTTATCTAATAAGACGTTTTGTATTATGCCTGTTCTGTGTCTACAAGACAGTGAACTTGAATGCCATTATGTTACGATATTCTTGCATTTGGAATGGTTTGTTACGACCGTATAACCATCAAAGGTTCTTTCAGCTCAGCATGTTGCGAAATGGACAGTAGAATTAAAAACTAGCGAAATTGCTCTTGAGGGTGGTCAGCGTAAAGGACTGCCAAAACAATCACAACATGGGAGATAAAAGGGTTATTTAACAGGCTTCACTGGCATATCAGAAGCAAAAGTACAGAATACAAGTTTTGTGAAAAATTCGGATACGAATGTCTTATGAGCATTTGGACGATTAAAAAATAAATAAAACACCACTGTAAAAGTTCTCTTACACTCGCCAACGATGAAAGGGCAGTCCAAGTAAGGTGGCCATGAGATGGGGATGCGAGAGATCGGTTAACCTTTCATCACAGATCACAGAAGGCGAAGTCGATTTAAATTGCTCAAATTGGTGTGAGTTGCACTACGTAGGGTGCAAGGCGTTCCATCTTTCTAGTTGTCGTGGAACATAAAAAATAAATACTTTAGAATTTTACTTGAGTCTCCTGTACCGACTTTACAGAAAATAACTGATAAAAGATGTCACTCGTAAAGAAAAATTTCAATAATTTATGCCTCCCTAGAAAAGTGACTTGAATTTTGAAAAAAATACGGGTTTCTAAGAGTAGATTATTGGAATAACCGTGCTGTTTACTAGAATGTTCACCCTATAATTTTTACCAATTACCTTAGCTAGTGTAACTAGTTCCTGTACTCGTATAGTGCATTGAGTCGCTTAATGAGGTTATGCCATCCACTCGTCCTTGGTAAAGATTACCATTGCGACGCGAACGGCGGTTTTTCCTATAATATTATTAGAAATTACTACTTGTGCGAAATATATTTTCATCTGCCGTTGTCATACATAGTACGTCTAAAGTCGCATCAACCATAAATATCATTTCTCGTGATGGCTGACGACCTCTGTCACGCCGTAACGCTGATGCCAGTTTGTATTAAACGTTCCGTAAGTTGAACACGTCACAGAATATAATCGTAAGCAAGTTTTGGGGTAGCATTGGTATAAAATCGTCGTGCACAAGTTGACAACTGAGCCCCGATTAGAAGGTTTGCAGACGATTATGCCAGAGAACAGCGTGAGAAAGCTTTTTATACTGAGTTCAACACACTAAATTCATTTTTGGTGGGAGAATCAAACAGTAAAAAGACAATATTTGCCGGCCGAAGTGGCCGAGTGGTTCTAGGCGCTCCAGTCTGGAACCGCGAGACCGCGACGGTCGCAGGTTCGAATCCTGCCTCGGGCATGGATATGTGTGATGTCCGTAGGTTAGTTAGGTTTAAGTAGTACTAAGTTCTAGGGGACTGATGACCTCAGATGTTAAGACCCATAGTGCTCAGAGCTATTTGAACCATTTTTGACAATATTTCAAAGTTCATCTTGGAAATGTGGGTTTTAGTTAGATGATGCAAGCCTAGTGATCTTATGGGCTGAAAAACCTTTATTTTATACATTGTAGATATCTGAGTAGTTTCTACTTTTAATCACGCACAGGTTTCTGTTACTCATGCTTCTAATCTTTGTTGAATTTGTCTGCTTAATCTGGCTTCTGGAACACAATTTTTAGATCTGATTTATCGGTTTATAGGAGGTCTCTTTTGTCTTTCAATTATTGATTGCCTCTTGCAGCTGTGCCAGCGACGATATATGGATGTCTTAAATTAATTAGAAGTCTCCAAATAGGTCACTAGAGTGCAAAATACTGTAATGTCTACCACAAATATTTGCTATGCTGGTTTGGATTTTTATGTATGGATGCCACTGTGGCGTTACAATAGTGTTTCCTATTAATACAATTTTATCTAAAAGACAAAACAATTGTTAACGAGAAACAAACTAAACTCGCGCCATGGATTAACCATCGTGATCTGATATATGCTGGGTGCAGATACAAGTGCATTTCCATTCCCGTGTACGAGTATACAATGCAAAATCCAATTTCCTCTTCAAACAAATATCGCAAACAAAACGAGGAGACCGTTCACATGATCTCTATTTCGAGAAGCGTATCGTATAGAGCAGCAGAGTTCTAACATAATAGCACCGCTGGCCGCAGACGCCTCGCTGTGAATACGAAAGGGCTGCAAGAAGGAAAAGAAGAGAGTTACAGAATTATTGTGTACCATTTACTTCACCATTATTCACTTTACTTAAAACAGAACAAAAGGAGTGACTTCTAGAAGGGGCCGCCTTCACCTTTCTGGGAATGAATGCAACATCAGTAAATACAAATTTCCAAGAAAGAAACGTGCGGGGGTGGGGGGAGGGGGGGGGGGCACCATCAGTTCTGTGGTGGGTCGCGCAGTCTCTGCATCCCTGACATGGCTACCAACACAGAAATGGCAAAGATACTATCATTTTTATTTCCCCAATACTGGTCTTCGTAATGATCTGGTTAAAATTATAAATTATCTATACTGACTAGTGAAACAATCGTCGTCTCGTACAGATTATGGAAAACTATTTTGAGAAGACCAGACTCCTAAACTAAGATTCGAGTAATGTCCGAAGCCCACGCATTCTGATGAAATGTTATATACACAACGTAAAACACTATATAACAAATACTTGACCATCTCCTTTCCGTCGCCGACCTTGCGCTACGAAACCGAATGTCTTGAAGTTAGAGATCTCCCGGATAGGTAATTCCAACTGCATTCCTGTTGTGGCCGTGTCATTTTCGTACTTCACTAGTCGCCTCATTAAGCTGTTGAGATTACAATGTTTTATAGTGTCAGGAACTTGAATGTGGTCTTCAAACTGCCTGCCATGAAAGTCACCACATATTCTTTGGGAGCATTAGTGCAACGATAACTTATCAATAGAATCATATCGTAATTGTATGGAACCTCTGGTTTCCAGTAGAGTACCCTGTTCACAGACAACAGCATTGACTTTATCCGGTCTGTAAGATAACATTTATTCCACTCCATTGTGGCACGGCGATACAGCAGCTTTGTATTGCAATTAATATTAAAGAAAATGTTGTATGTTGCGCAATGGTCTTTATTGCTAGGAAAACACCGCGTTACCCCGGATAGGACATCATCGCGCTATCTCGTGCGATGTGGATAGTAGCAGCGTAGAGTAAGACCACGCTTATAAACCGTAAACATGGCCCCAATACAGAGTGCCGCTCTCATGCGTGAACCAATAAAGAGCACTGTGAATGTAGGACTGCTTTTAGTATTAACTGTAAGGTAACCTCCAACCATAGGTTCAACACACATGGTCTACTGCCGCGCGGGACTATTGAGTGGTCTAGGGCGCTGTAGTCATGGACTGTGCGGCTGATCCCGGCGGAGGTTCGAGTCCTCCCTCGGGCATGGGTGTGTGTGTTTGTCCTTAGGATAATTTAGGTTAAGCAGTGTGTAAGCTTACGTACTGATGACCTTAGCAGTTAAGTCCTATAAGATTTCACACACATGGTCTACTGAGTCACACTTTCCCAGCTCTATTAGATTCAGTTCGAAAGCAACTTAAAAAAATAAGGATTGCACAGCGAGTACTGTAATGTTTGATTTGAAAGGTTATGTTTAGGAATCACTAAAAGCTGCTGCTGGAGTAAGCAACTATTCTTTACAAGTTTTGGTCATAAGATTATTATTAGTTAACAAAAAATTATTTCCATCAGTCTGTGTGCAACCTTACCACTGTGGCGTCAATAAAATAATACTGAAATAAAACAAAACGCAGCCTCTGCCACTGACACAGCCGTGAGTATCCGTATAAAATTGCCGTGCGCAGAATCACGGTTTTGGGGGTGGGGTCTTACTGCTCGGTTCCTGTTTGAGCTAGGATCACGGGGTTTCTGGTTTCGTCCGGAACAGCGGCCATTTTTATAGCCTTTCGAACATCTGTTTTATTGCACCTATGTTGCAGTATATTAAGCGAGACTTTAACGACGAACCGGAGCTGGTGCCCAGGCAACTTGTGCCAATCGATTAATTCATTTTGCAAAATATTTTAATTCGGTCGAAATTATACCTAAACCAGATCAGCCGTTGCACGAGTCAACAAAAGTCTAGATCAGTTTCCAAGCTATGGCGGTCTATTGGCAAAATTACGGTAGAGTAAAAGTTGGGAACCAGAATGAAAAATGGTTCTATTAAAAAATGGTTCTATTACAGCTCAATTAAAGGGTAGTATGTCCTGGACACAGTTAGGGATATAAGAGATGTGAACTAGCTTTCGGACTTATCTGTCAGCTTCAAAAACATTTGAATCAAACCATCGTGATATACACGGGCTTTTTAACGAGTTAGCCCTACTTCCTCAGCGGAGTGAGCTCTCTTATTCGCGAGGTATTGGCACTCCTGAATATCGCAGTTTATAGGCTACAGTTCGTGATCATGTGCCCAAAATCCAGAAGATCCGCCAACCATAGTACAGTGTATATAATATTACAAGGAACACATTGTGTCATAATGAGATTTTCACTCTGCAGCGGAGTGTGCGCTGATATGAAACTTCCGGGCAGATTAAAACTGTGTGCCGGACCGAGACTCGAACTCGGGACCTTTGCCTTTCGCGGGCAAGTGCTCTCGCAGGAGAGCTTCTGTAAAGTTTGGAAGGTAGGAGACGAAGTACTGGCAGAAGTAAAGCTGTGAGGAATGGGCGTGAGTCGTGCTTGGGTACCTCAGGTGGTAGAGCACTTGCCCGCGAAAGGCAAAGGTCCCGAGTTCGTGTCTCGGTCCGGCACATAGTTTTAATCTGCCAGGAAGTTTCATATGTTGTGTCATATTGTCATATTGCACGACGTGACAAATGACATGTTGGGTGACATGAGATGATGTATCATGTTACTCTACTTGACACGATGCGTTACATTACATGAAATGGGTACTAATAAGTAAAAAAGAGCGTATATGTGAAGTATGTTTAGATCTGAATGTCTTTGAAGCTGCCAGATAAGTCGAAAAGCTACTTGCCTTCTATTACATCCCTAATTCTGGCCAGGACTTTTCGACTTTTTTGTGCTGTGATAAGAGCATTTTTCTGTCTGGTATCAGCCGGCCGAAGTGGCTGTGCGGTTAAAGGCGCTGCAGTCTGAAACCGCAAGACCGCTACGGTCGCAGGTTCGAATTCTGCCTCGGGCATGGATGTTTGTGATGTCCTTAGGTTAGTTAGGTTTAATTAGTTCTAAGTTCTAGGGGACTAATGACCTCAGAAGTTGAGTCCCATAGTGCTCAGAGCCATTTTTTTTGTCTGGTATCTGTATATCAGTAACGTGGCACATAAATACAGGATTATTCATAAGTACTACCAAAGTTTCAAAAAGGCGACTATATGAAAACTGCAACACATATAGAAAACTGACACACGTCAGTGGATAGGGAATTCCTCCAAGTTCCGACTCGTATATGGGCCGTAGCGTATTTGCTGAGCGCTTCGCTAGAGGGCAGGCGAATCACAAAATGTTGATAAATCATCCGCTCCGCACTGTCACATCGAATTGGCTCACGCCTGCCGATAGGCAGCCCAGCGAACAGAATTTCGAAGCGGGCTACTGTCGTACAGACTTCAGTGAATCGCGTTTACATGCTCTTCCACCCGTATTGAAGTTTCCTGCATATTGGGAACATGTAAAGTGCTTCAAGACTTGGATACATGTGTCGTCTTTCTGTGTGACTTGTGGTTTTAGAACAGTTGACTTTTGAAATTCAGAAGGTACTCATGAATTGCATTGTCTACACAAGCGATTGCAATCGTTCTCGGCGTATTCCAATGACGAATTCTTCTCGGGTTATCAGCCGATTGGTGGCGTCGTCTTGTCGCAACGTTTCGATGAGTTTCGTACCCATCATCTTCTGCCGAAGTCTTAGTTGTAATGCATTTTAATTCTGTCCAGTGTTTCATTAATGCACGTAGGTTTTTTATTCTTAATTTTTTTGTCGCCACATGCAGACTGATACTACACAAGTAGATATAATTAATTTTATTTTACCTGATAGTGATCACTTGACCGAAACAGGTAATGAATGAACGTTAATTTTATGATGTCAATTATCACATTCATGCTGACTTATCAGTAAGTAGTATGCTCGCTGCAAACAGCAACATGCGATGTGCATCTATTTTTGACACACTCCAGGAGGCTGTTCAGATGTTCTATAGATACGATGCTCCGTTCCGCCGTCAATCTAATCTGTGATTGACAAATGTTTATAAGTGCTCACGCAGCACATTCTCCAAGACCAGGGCCGGCCACAGCGTGCTAAACTTCACACGTGCAATGCGTGCGGGCCAACTGCGGTCCACGGCCAGACCCGGTATTCGGTTTTGTTCGGTCCTACTCGGAAGTATCCGGAGCAACACGACATTTGATTTAGCACTGCGATGTGGCATTTTGCGGTTGGCACAACTCTCTCAATTCGGTAGAATCGTGGTATCAGCGCTGTTTAGCCTTTTTGTTCGTGATATGAAGGACGTTCACAGGTCCAGTGCCTGTTTGCACTAAACGAGGTATTCCTTTAAAATAAATGGGAAGGAGAGATGAGTCGGATGAGAATTCTCAATTGGCATAAGAGACAGGTACTGCTTATTTGCTACGAAATGACATTATAATACATGCAGAAAGAATTTAAACTTTTAGATGACAATGATAGAGCAAAGAATTCCAGCGATCGGCAGAAGGGGTTTCAAAAAATGGTTTAAGTGGCTCTGAGCACTGTGGGACTTAATATCTGAGGTCATCAGCCCCTATAACTTAGAATTACTTAAACCTAACTAACCTAAGGACAGCACATACATCCATGCCCGAGGCAAGATTCGAACCTGCGATCGTAGCAGTCGCACGGTTCCGGACTGAAGTGCCTAGATGTGATTTGTTGTTCTGTACATCAATAAGCACTTTGTACCAAATCTGCAGGCATGGAGCACCTGAAGAAATTGGCGGTATGAATAGTAAAATTTGTGAAGTCGCACCCATTATTCCATTTTAAGTTGCAACAGTTTTCAAAGAAAATGAATGAAGAGTATGTGGACTTCGTATATTACTGCAATCCCTGAACGATTTTTCGATTTAAATCTCGCTGTTGTTGACTTTATGAAGGAGAAAGGAGGGCAAAATTAAAATTAGAACAACTGGAGTGTAACGCCGACTTCGTATTTCAAGTGGACTTGACTGCACACTGTCCACAGTAAGACATTGCAAGTTAACTTCTTTCTGATTTGCAAAAAAGAAAAGCATTGTCACGTAGAACTATAATATGGTGAAAAATAGGCCTATTTGCTGAGTGTATTTATATATTTTGATGATGCCATTATGGCTTTATCACATTAGGACATGGAGTAGAACAGGTACGATTTACCTTATTTTATCCCTACATTTCCCAGTTTGTATGAGAGTATATCGTGATATGAAATGCTGTATTGTTTTGAAAGATACACAGCTCAGTAGTTGTAAATTTTTTATATTGTAGATGGTCGTTACTCACTGGAACAGGTCATCGTTGAAGAACTTTTTATTATGATCAAAGACTGGAAAAAACTGTATTTTATTCTTATACTTATGCCTCAGGAAGATTTGGGGCATTCTCTTGGATTATACCAATCGTAGAAACATTTGGAATACAAAGAGTTTGGCGAAAATGCGGATTTACCACACTGACATTTTCTCATATGAATCTCACTCGGGAAAGAAACGTCGTTAAAGACTACTGAAGATCTCACACGTCGACAGTAATTTCTCACAAACCACGTAGAACTGTTCATTTTGCCGGAAACAGGCGCTTACAATTGATTATCAATCAAGATACATTTTCACTGAAAACAATTCCAGATAACTCTTCCATCCATTTGTTGGTTCTTTGGAATTTATTCATAAGACATACAATTAATACACGAATGGGGACAAAGTTATTTCTGTATACATTGGAAAATATTCCTGTAATAATCTTGTGTGGACATGGGCATATAAATGAAAATGTAAAATAAATAATAATCGGGTTTCGAACACCGGCCGGAAATGTGTGAAGCCGTGAAGCTAGCCATTGTACCCCTGCTTCCGTTTAGCTCTTTACTCACTGAAAGGTACAGACAGTAATCCAGGAACTTTGTCTGTCGTGTTCGCAGGAACAATCGCGCTTATAAGGATAATCCGAGATAGGCTTTCTCTTATTGTGACTGCACTTCTCGTGAGCAAAGTTTCTGAGAAGTCGGATTATGGCACTGACCTCGATTTCCTCTTAAGTATCAAGAAGCTTCGCTGTACAAAATTCACGACACCAACGAAGGGCCAAGAGTCGTCAAATGTGCGCCAAGCTTTCGCTCTTACCTTCTTCACTCACTTCGCAGACTATTTCAAAACTACACTACTGGCCATTAAAATTGCTACACCACGAAGATTACATGCTACAGACGCGAAATTTAACCGACAGGAAGAAGATGCTGTGATATGCAAATGATCAGTTTTTCAGAGCATTCACACAAGGTTGGCGCCGGTGGCGACACCTACAACGTGTTGACATGAGAAAAGTTTCCAACCGATTTCTCATACACAAACAGCACTTGACCGTCGTTGTCTGGTGAAACGTTGTTGTGATGTCTCGTGTAAGGAGGAGGAATGCGTACCACCACGTTTCCGACTCTGATATAGGTCGTATTGTAGCGTACCGCGATGCGGTTTACCGTATCGCGACATTGCTGCTCGCGTTGGTCGAGATCTAATGACTATTAGCAAAATATGGAATCGGTGGGTTCTGGAGGGTAATATGGAACGCCGTGAAGGATCCCAACAGCCTCGTATCACTAGCAGTCGAGACGACAGGCATCTTACCCGCATGACTGTAACGGACCGTGCAGCTACGTCTCGATCCCTGAGTCAACAGATGGGGACGTTTGCAAGACAACAACCATCTGCACGAACAGTTCGACGGCGTTTGCAGCAGCATGGGCTATCAGCTCGGAGACCATGGCTGCGGTTACCCTTGATACTGCATCACTGACAGGAGCGCATGCGATGGTGTACTCAACGACGAACCTGGGTGCACGAATGGCAAAACGTTATTTTTTCGGATGAATGCAGGTTCTGTTTACAGCATCATGATGGTCGCATCCGTATTTGGCGATATCGCGGTGAACGCACATTGGAAGCGAGTATTCGTCATCGCCATACTGGCGTATCACCCGGCTTGATGGTATGGGGTGCCATTGGTTACTCGTCTCGGTCACCTCTTGTTCGTGTTGACGGCACTTCGAATAGTGGACGTTAAATTTCAGATGTGTTGCGACCCGTGGCTCTCCTCTTCATTCGATCCTTGCAAAACCCTACATTTCAGCAGGATAATGCACGACCGCATGTTGCAGGTCCTGTACGGGCCTTTCTGGATACAGAAAATGTTCGACTGCTACCCTGGCCAGCACATTCTCCAGATCTCTCACGAATGGAAAACGTCTGGTCATTGGTGGCCGAGCAAATGGCTCGTCACAATACGCCAGTCACTACTCTTGATGAACTGTGGTATGGTGTTGAAGTTGCTTGGGCAACTGTACCTGTACACGCCATCCAAGCTCTGTTTGACTCAATGCCCAGGCGTATCAAGGTCGTTATACGGCTAGAGGTGGTTGTTCTGTGTACTGATTTCTCAGGATCTCTGCACCCATATTGGGTGAAAATGTAATCATTTTTAAGTTTTAGTATAATGTATTTGTCCAATGAATACCCGTTTATCATTTGCATTTCTTCTTGGTGTAGCAATTTTAATGGCCAGTAGTGTACATCTGTGTATGCACAACACTGCGTCAGTGTGTCTCATTTGGCTGGTGGTGCGTCGGGCACAGTGGTGGTGAGCGCGCGCGTGTTGGGCAGATGCGGCCAGGGGCCCCCAGCCGGTGGCCGCCGCCCCGCCGGCCGGCGCTGCTGCCGCTACCGCTGCTGCTGCTGCTGCCGCTGTGGCTGGGGCCCGCGCCGTCGCAGGCCCACGAGGTGGCGCCCTGCTCCTTCAACACCATGTGCTCCTGCAAGTTCGGCAGCCACACCGACGTGCCCACCGTCCGCTTCAGCGCGCCGCCCTCGCTGCACGGCCTCCGCGACATCACCTGCGTCGGCGTTCCCTTCTCCACCATGCCAGGTAAAGCGCCGCCCGGGCATCTGTGTTCTCTCGCGTCTCATTTCATCCTACATCAGGGTTTCACAGCAAACGTGTGAAACTTCTGCGTTTATTTCTGAAACTGAAACTGTTGAAATAACTGAGTAGGTGAAACTTCCTCGTTTTTCTACTTAAACTTCCGAGTGTCTACTGAATGTTCTGAAACTACTGCTTGTTTCTATCATTTCATTTTACTGACCAATAGAATTTTCCCCGAAATTTACTACTCAAACTTATCATATTCATTTATGGCCCAAAAAACAGGGTGAAAAGTATATAAACCGACAAGCTCTGGGTGGTTGTAGGGGACATCAAAACAAATATTTTTCCCTAATGTCATTTTTTCCTATGAGGAGTATTTAAACAGGTAGAGGAAGATTTCTCTGGCGGCAAATTGATTAAACCAACAACACTTTTCCATTTTTTGTGACCAAGAGACAACAACTAGGTAGCAGATAAGGCCCAATTAACACCGACCCACACATTAACGAAGAACCGCACCTGATGAGCGCAGGTAACTGTGGCATGTGGGCTGTCCTCACTCCAAAGATGTAAATTGTGCATGTTCAAGACTCCATCAAGCCCGAACGTTGCTTCATCGGTAAACAACACAGAGGATGGAAATTTAGGATGCATTTCACAGTGTTTCAGGTACCACTGCGAAAACTGTGCTCTGGGTGGATAATCAACTGATTCCAGGTTGTGGACACGCTGTAAGTGAAGTGGACGTTACAATTGCTCTCGAAGGACTATTCTTACATTCGTACGATTCGTCCCCATGTGACGTGCAACTGGACGAGTGCTGATTGAAGGATCCCGCTCCACATGCTGCAAGACAGCTTCCTCAAATTCCAGATTTCTTACCGTGCGACGGCGTCCCTGTCCAGGTAATCTGCTAAATGACCCGGTCTCACGCAGACGTTGCTACACAGCAGCAAAGGTCGTATGATGCGGGATACGGCGATGAGGATATTTTTGTTGATAAACCCGCTGTGCAGCTCGTCCGTTGTGGTGCGCTGTGTAGTACGCACCAACCATATCAGTGTACTCACTCCAGGTGTATCGCTCCATTAGTAAACACAGGCAATGCACTACTAGGCTGGTGGACAGCAGTTTCTACAACTGAAGAACGTAATACGCCCTCTAACTACTGAAGATCGTAATACGGCCTCTATCAACTGAAGAGCGCAATACGGCTTCCAACGGTTTGAATAATCCTCGTAGGAAAAAATGACATTAGGGAAAAATATTTTTGATGTCCCCTACAACCTCCCAGAGTTTGTCGGATTAAATACTTTTCACCCTCTATACAAATGCAAGCTGACTTTTCAAATAATTATGACAAAAGAATGGCCCTGAATTAGAAGAAATCCTAACAATAAGCTACATATTTTCATAACTCACTTACCTCACACAGAATCTTCATAACACGAACTACAGCAGTAACAGCAAGCAGCAACTACAACCAGCTAAATAAAATGATTGTAACTACTGTAGGGTCTAACTACTAATAGCCATGTACTTAGCATTGGAAAGATTTTGTTGCAGAGCAAACAATGTATTTAGCAGATTTTACCTTATTAATTGACATCCAGTTCCAAAAATTATAGCCCGCATCTCGTGGTCGTGCGGTAGCGTTCTCGCTTCCCACGCCCGGGTTCCCGGGTTCGATTCCCGGCGGGGTCAGGGATTTTCTCTGGCTCGTGATGGTTGGGTGTTGTGTGATGTCCTTAGGTTAGTTAGTTTTAAGTAGTTCTAAGTTCTAGGGGACTGATGACCATAGATGTTAAGTCCCATAATGCTCAGAGCCATTTGAAACATATGAATCAAAAATTATATATTAGTCAATATTTCTGTTTCCGAATCATTAGCAAATACGTCAATCATCATTTTACAATCCATTTCCAACCAACATTAAATCTTCATGAAGGACATGCGTCCAAATCGTCCGCCCGCCCTGACACTGCTAACCCCCATCACTCTTAACTATTAACTTATTACTTCGATTACTTCAGCCGCAGAGTCTCTTAGCGAGGGCATAGACGGCGCTCTGTGATATTAATGCAGCCTACAGCACTGCCAACATACAAACATATAAACAGGATACTTACACGTGCTGCATAAGCAGACGGCGAGTGAAGGCCATTGAATAGCGAGTACTGCACCCCATTTATCGTCACAGGAATAGAGTATGGAGTGGTTTTGACGCTTGCATGAAAGTGGAAATCGATCCTCAAGGAAATTGTGGGAAACAATTAGATTGTCTCTATATTTACTGTCGTATTCCAGATCTGCTACTTCACGCTCTAGATCTGCGGGAATTCCGTAATGGAAGCTTTTTCAGTTTTGCCATTCTGTTGCACTAAGAACCTTCAATTACATAGGCCTGCAAACCATAAGGACGAAAATAACTTTCGCATCATGTGATTCTGCCCAGTAGCATTTCTCGATTAAACTTGGACCATATACAGAAGGAACTGTTACACTAAACGAGTGGCGTTCAGTAAGTAATGCGATTATCTGGACGGGAAGGAGCGCCTGGTCCCCGGCACGAATCCACCTGGTGGACTTGCGTCGAGGTCCCGTGAGCCGGCCAGTCTCTGGATGGTTTTTAGGCGGTTTTCCATTTTCCATGGCGGATGCGGGCTCGCTCCCCTTATTCTGCCCCAGCTACACTATGTCGGCGATTGCTGCGCAAACAAGTTCTCCACGTACGCTTACACCACCATTACTCTACCATGTAAACATAGGGGTTACACTTGTTTGGTGTGAGACGTTCCCCAGGGGGGGGGGGGGGGGGGGGGGGAACCACCGGGGGCCGAACCGATCATTAAAATAACCCTGGGTTCGGTGTAGGGTGGCCCGAGGGGTGAAGTGGACTGCGGTAGTCGTCGTGGGGTTGTGGACCACTGCGGCTGCGGCAGGGACGGAGCCTCTCCGTCGTTTCTAGGCTCCCAGTTAACATACGATACAATACAGTACAATACAATACAGTACAATACAATACAAGAAACGCGATAGATTTTCTTCTGAAAGCAGGTTGATTTTAGTCCGGATTCCAGTACACCACATTATTCTCCACTCTTTTGGCTGCGAAACCCTGTATTTCAACGTAATCTTCGTTCAGTGCAACGGCCTTGCACCACGTTACCGGAAGAGCCTGCATGAGCGCGTACCACTCTACTGGTCGCCGTTGGAGTCAACGTCTTGCTGCATCAATAACCTCCCCATCATCCACTTACCCCTTCCCATGGAGTGCATCCATCATTTTGGCAAACAGATGGAAATAGCAAGGTGCGAGATCAGGGCTGTAGGGACCATGAGGAAGAACAGTCCATTGAAGGTTTGTGAGTTCCTCTCGGGTGCAGAGACTTGTGTGTGGCCTTGCATTACTACGAATGGAGGGAAGTTCATTTGCATTTTTGTAGCCATGAACAGTTGCCTGAGAGCAGCACAGTACACTTCAAAGTTGCACTATGAGGGAGGATATCAAAGAGAATAAGCCCTTCAGGGTCGCAGAAGACTGTCGTCAAGACTTTACCGGCTGAGGGTGTGACTGCGAGCTTTTTCTTCAGAGCAGAGGTGGTGTAGCACCACTACATGGATTGACGTTTTGTTTTCGCTTCAAAGTGGTGAACCCATGTTTCATCACCTGTGGCGATGTTCGACAGAAAATTGTCACGGTCAGCCTCATAACGTGTAAGCGGTTCCGCATGGGTGGTCCTTCGCTGCTCTTTATGTTCTTGTATTAGCCAGCGAGGAACCCACCTTTGAATACCCCAACTGTTGAACGAGTGTGTCAACTCTAGCTTCAAAACGTCAAGTTAAGAAACCAGGTGTCTGATTGCGATCCGTCGATCACCTAGAATGAGAGTATCGGAACTTTCCCACATTGCAGGAGTTACACGGTTGCGGCCAGTCGGCAAGAGGGAAATCTGACATGTTTGCGCGACCTTGTTGCGGTGATGAGAGACTCTTCGGCCTACGACTCAGCCTGATACTTTTTCACTGCTGGATCTCCGTAAACACTCTGCAAGTGCCTATGAATATCTGCGACGATCTGGTTTTCCAGCAAAGGGGAGTGAATGACAGCTTTCTGCTTGCAGAGCACCTTCGCTACAGACGCCATTTTGGAAGCTACGTATAGCGCCGGTACGCATCGGAGCGGAGCGTGTTGAAACTATGGGGGCTGAAGGGGAAATATTCCACAGTGTCTCACAGCAAATTCTGCAATTTTTCAACTGAAATCGACAGAGAAAGAAAGTGTTGCACGACTCACTGAACGCCCATCGTAGTACAGAATGTAACTGAAAGAGGTACTCAACTAGACGAACAGAAATGACACTTCTATTCAAATGCAATAATTACATTGAAGTCATCGTAGTTCATGATGGTCCCCCGGAGGTTACAAAAGGGGGGCGGAGATGGTTCTTAATAGACTCTGTGATCTTCGCGGTCGGCAATACATGTTCTGCAACATTCTCCCACGCTGGCCACGAGGTTGTGGTAGGGCGTTCCATTCCACCACTTTCGCGTGGACAAGAGCTGGTAACTGATGCATGCGGACGTGCTTCAGTACGTCACCCCAACGGACCCTTCCGTCCCCCTCCCTGCGTGTTTGATGGGATTTATGTCAGTGAAATTGGCAGGTCAGTCTGGTTGCTGAATATCGTCCCGTTCCAAGAGCTCTTTTATTTACGGCTCAAGTTTCATGGAGCTAAGTTTCTTGGCAGTGAGACATCATGCGAAAGTTACTTTCCTCCTTTAGGTTTGCGCACCAGCGTTTTTTCCATCACGAATGGTGTTGTATTTGAAGACATTTAAACTACTAAATTCCATGACAGACTTATACTTTTACCCTTTTCCTCAACGCTGTTATGAATGTCACAACAAGCTTTGTGCCTGCGATATTTTCACATCAATAGAGCGCTAAAGAATTTTCAAGAAGCCCTTTCCAAATACTTTCCAAGCTGGCTCTGAGCGTCGTCTCCAATATCCTGTGTGCTACCAATGATTGTCATGTCCGATAACGGCAGTTCGTGAAATTCTTCTACCTGAAGTGGACATAAAGGCTCAATAGCAGCTACGAAAAATTCTTTTATTAAATCACCGCATGTTAAGGGGCTCTATGACTTCGATAAATGTAGCACGCGATTATATCTCATTGTAAACGGACATTCACATGATTTTTCTTCCTCTTCTTCATCCTCATGAGAGAGTATCCATTTAAGTTTTAAAATCTCTTGTATACGCTCATATCATTCACATTCCCCGTTTCCGTTTAAGTGTCTGTGTGAATTGAACTTCCTGAAAATATTCGGTTTCTTATGATACATAATCATTTTGCTTACCCATTTTTTATGCAAAAAGGTGAAACTTCTCGCACTGGGGATTCAAATGCGCTATTTCTGTTAATACAAGGCGCTGCTGTCAAAACCGACCCCTGCATACTTCATAGTTGTCGCGATTACACGCGTGCGCTCGCATTTCCGTCAGTTCCCATCACGCACTGCCCGAAATTCCGTCCTTCACTACACCTAAAGACACTTTACGTGGCCCATTGTAATCCTTCTGGATTCAGCTACCACAAAATTTTACTATCACTTCAAAGTCAGTTAATGACATGAAGTCCGCCTCTCCTTCCGTATCTGTTTTCAGTGTTCTACATGTATCCTCTAAGATTTGATAAAACACCCTCCTCTCGTCAATTACCTCAAAATTCTTTCAAATCCTATGTTGTTTCCCCGCTTGCTATGGATTCATTTGCCACAATATCCGAACCTGGTAACTGAGTGGTCAGCGCGACGGAATGTCATAACTAACGGCCCAGATTCGATTCCCAGCTGGGTCGGAGATTTTCTCCGCTCAAGGACTGGGTGTTGTGTTGTCCTTATCACCATCATTCCATCCCCATCGACACGCAAGTCGCCGACGTGGCGTCAACTCGAAAGACTTGCACCATTCAAACGGTCTACCCGACGGGAGGCCCTAGTCACACGGCATTTCCATTTCCAACAATGTTTTGATGCTACACTCCACGATAGTCTGCCTTGTGCAAGCCACTTTATCTCTGAACAGTGGCTGAAAGTTGCATCCATTTGTACGGGGTTAGTGGGTTCGTCTCTTGGTCTCCTTCTACAACTTTCACCTCTACAGACTACCCTCCACTACCAAACTTTACATTTTTTTATACTTTCTAATGTATCCCATTAAACGATCCCTTCGTTTCGTCAAGTTGTGCCATAAATTACTTTCTTCCCCAGTTAGATTTATAAATTTTTCATTAGATACATAATCCACACATATAATCTTCCGCAATACGGTAAAGAACAACATTTCGAAAGTTCGTATTCTCTTCTTCTCTTAGCTGCTTATCGTCCACGTTTCACACCCTCGTAATGCTACACTCCAGGCATATACTTACTAACACTATTACATTTATGTGACGTGTCTCTTCAAAAATGTTTATCTTGCTATATTCACTCCGCATATTATATCCTCTCTACTATGTAGCCTCTTTTCAAGACACTATCCATTCCTTCCAACCGTTCCTTCATGTTCCTTGCTATGTGCGACCGTATTACAATGTCATTTCAGAACTTTAATTTACCTTCGAAATTTCATCCCTGTTTTTATTCACCGCAAGGTCCCTTGTAGACGGAATTACATACATCCCGCCAATTTGTTGATTGAATACCAATTGTTTCCTCAGTACTTTACGGTCCACTACTATTCTTTTCTGTAGCCCCAATACCAACATATCCAGTGCTCCCTTCATTGCCATATTTTCAGATCGAGTCAGTCGAGTCAATGAAACGACCGCTTCCTCTTCCTGATCTGTCTTACAGCCTTAAATGGTTCAAATGGCTCTGAGCACTATGTGACTTAACATCTGTGGTCATCAGTCCCCTAGAACTTAGAACTAATTAAACCTAACTAACCTAAGGACATCACACACATCCATGCCTGAGGCAGGATTCGAACCTGCGACCGTAGCGGTCACGCGGTTCCAGACTGTAGCGCCTAGAACCGCACGGCCACACCGGCCGGCTTTACAGCCTTATCTGCCATATCCTTTCCTTATATCAAGGCTGGAATCTTCATCCTAATCTGTACTGGCTCCTTCCAGTTCCAATCTCCATTTCTACATCACTTTTCACCTTCCAGGCAAATATTACCTAATCCCTCCCCCTCCCCTTCCTCCCATTCCTGCAGCATAGCAATACATTACCTTAGTGTCATATTATTCCTCAACCTCAACTCACCGCAACCTATTTTAATAGTGTTTGCTGTGAGCTAACTTCGAGGGCTAAGACATTGCCACATAGTCTATTATCTTTGAACAAATGCAACGTAAAATTCTGAAAATAGTTGCAGAGTCATAGATCTGATTCTTTTTAGGATAGTCTGTGCTGCAGGCAGTGGTTCTTGTATATGTAACTGAACTCGAAAATTATCTGTTAAGGTGTCTTAAAGTACCTGATACCGTTCTTACGTCGACTGGTGGTCCGCGGTTACTGGCTCCTATCTGTTGATTAAGGTCTTTATAGTACACTGGTGTGCAAAACTTAAGAACGCAGGTAACTTCCGAAAGCTGTATCACTGCCAAGTAACATAGCTCAGTGAAACTAGGGCCATACATAGAAAGATGTGCGCTGGTGCCAGAGTGTAGGGACTAGACCAAGAAGGAGAGAATTCGTATCCACTACTCGAATGAGAGCAGATTCTGCTTGAGTAGTGATTGTGGACGAACCTTCATGTGATCAGATTTGGAACAAGTAATGGATCCAGGAACATCGTCGAACACGAACGTTTTGTTGATCCCCGTGTTATGGTGTGGGACCCATGATGTAGCATCGGCTACTGTCCTCCAAATCTCTGAACGCAATAGACTTGCAGTGAACATTATTGTGACACCGTAATGTTTCCCACCATGCGTCTTGTCAGGGGTACATTCAGCTGCATGGCCAGAATGTTTCCATGTGACAATTACGATCGATATGTACGATTGGAAGTTTCTTAGTGATGCGAGCAACGCGGCCGTACTACGCAGAGCACGTTGCACGAGCGCTAAACGTGTGGGTGGCTCCGCGCACGCCGGCAGAAGGCTGTCGGCCTGCGCTAATGAGGCGGCACGCACGAGCACGCGAGTCGCCGCCACGCACCAGCGCTGCTGCTGATTCGTTACGCCTGGCTGTAACGTGCGACGGTCACGCAACGCGACTCGCAACTACACGAGGCCGGTCTTCGCAGTTCCCAACTTCCTTATCGCCAGGCTTGCGTCCCAACACCGCTGCAATTGCATATGAGGTGCTCCCGGCCTTATTACGCAAGTGAAATACATAATAATACTGAAATACTAAAAGTAACCCGTACTTAGGCACAGACGGTAAGTTGCATACACCATTACGTATAAAGATCGTAACAGGACATCTGAAATATCGGTATTTTGTAGAAATGACATTCATTTAAAGACTAATATCAAATTCATGGACAAAGTTCAGGGGAACGGTTATTCCGTTAAAAGACTATAGTGAATGACGCCTCCATTTCATGAGTAGATGCGTCGTAGGCACGATATCAGCACATCGGTAACAGCATCGGTGACAATGGACATTGTGATGGTATCAACAATGTAGTTGACAAAAAACCGTCATCATACACCTGGAGACGATATCCGACAAAATGTCAACACAAAATTGGGCCGACACAAAATTAGAGAAAATATAAAATTGTACTGTGACACGCAGTTCATATTGTAACCAATATACGAACAGAAAAAATACTGTAATAAGTAAACTAATTTATTGGCATAGATACAGTGCCTGTTGCCATAACAGATAATGTCCAATGGGCGTCAAGCTAGTTTATCATCAGGGGAGAAATTTGTCAAGTCCGACATGACATATAAACACTGCCGCCATTCATCTAAGCCTCATACACGTAAGACTAAATTGTAAATCTCATGCACAGAACTATGAAAAATGTCAACCATAGTACAATCGTATTCAAAGCTAAAGGGTGAAAGTAATTTTCACATCATATATCACTGCCATGTAAAATACTCTACTGGCCATTAAAGAACAAATGCAGATGATACACGGGTAGTCATTGGACAAATATATTATACTAGAACTGACATGTGATAGCATTTTCACTTAATTTTGGTGCATAGATCCTGAGAAATAGTACCCAGAACAACCACCTCTTGCCGTAATAACGACCTGAATACGTCTGGGCATTGAGTCAAACAGAGCTTGGATGGCGTGTACAGGTACAGCTGCCCATGCAGCTTCAACACTACACCACTGTTCATCAAGAGTAATGACTGGCGTATTGTGATGAGCCAGTTGCTCGGCCACCATTGACCAGACGTTTTCAATTGGTGAGGGATCTGGAGAATGTGATGTCCAGGGCAGCAGTAGAACATTTTCCGTATCCAGAAAGGCCCGTAGAGGACCTGCAACATGCGGTCGTGCATTACCCTACTGAAATGTAGGGTTTCGCAGGGATCGAATGACGGGTAGAGCCACGGGTCGTAACACATATGAAATGTAACATCTACTGCTTAAAGTGCCGTCAATGCGAACAAGAGGTGACCGAGACGTGTAACCAATGGCACCACATACCATCACGCATGGTGATACGCCAGTATGGTGATGACGAATGCACGCCTCTAATGTGCGTTCACCGCGATGTCGCCAAACACGGATGCGACCATCATGATGCTGTAAACAGAACCTGGATTCATTCGAAAAAATGACGTTTTGCCATTCGTGCACCCAGGTTCGTCGTTGAGTACACCATCGCTGCCGCTCCTGTCTGTGATGCAGTGTCAAGGGTAACCGCAGCCATGGTCTCCGAGCTCATAGTCCATGCTGCTGCAAACGTCGTCGAACTGTTCGTGCAGATGGTTGTTGTCTTGCAAACGTCCCCATCTGTTGACTCAGAGATCGAGACGTAGCTGCCAGATCCGTTACAGCCATGCGGATAAGATGCCTGCCATCTCGAGAGCTAGTGATACGAGGCCATTGGGCTCCAGAACGGCGTTCCGTATTACCCTCCTGAACGCACCGAGTCCATATTCTGCTAGCAGTTATTGGACGTCGACCAACGCGAGCAGCAATGTCGGGATACGATAAACCGCAATGGCGTGAGGCTACAATCCGACCTTTATCAAAGTCGGGAACGTGATAGTACGCATTTCTTCTCCTTACACGAGGCATCACAACAACGTTTCACCAGGCAACGCCGGTCAACTGCTGTTTGAGAAATCGGTTGGAAACTTTCCTCATGTCAGCACGTTGTAGGTGTCGCCACCGGTGCCAACCTTGTGTGAATCCTCTGAAAAGCTAATCATTTGCATATCACAGCATCTTGTTCCTGTCGGTTAAATTGCTCTTCTGTAGCACAACATATTCGTGGTGTAGCAATTTTAATGGCCAGTAGTGTAGCTCGTTGGAACTTGGACCATACATAAAATGAACTGTAATCTACAGTAAATAACAGAAAGAGATAGCCAGTAAGGCGGACAGAAATAACACTTTTAATCAAAGATTATTATTATACTAAGGTCACAGCGTTTTATGATGGTCCCTAGGACAAAAGATGGGACGTCGTCCTTAATAGGGTGTCTGATCACAGATAGCAGTACATATTCTGCGACATGTTGCCTTGATGACCACGAGGTTGGTCAGGAGGTCTCGTGGTAGGGCGTTCCATTCCTCCACAATGACTGTTAACTACAGGTGGATAGTGTTGCGCCTGTGGACGTACTGCAAGAATTCCCCATCACGCATTCCACAAGTTTTTGATGGGATTTAAGTCGGTGAAGCGGGCAGTCCAGTCTTCTCGTCCCAAGGGTCCACCACCTGCACTGTGCATCAATAAACTGGAATTCAGGGCCGAATGTACCGATGACATCGTCTAAGAGAAGTCAGCACTGTTCAGAGCTATTAATTAGATCATTTTACCACTCTTTTGCCACTGGTAAATTATTTGCCATCTCGTTAAGCCTACGTTTTAATGAGAATATAATACTTTCTGTGAACAGTTACACAACACACAAGCAGAGATTGTGGATGATTTATATGTATCTATCTCCAAAGTAATAACAAAATGGCATCGGTTGGTATTGCTCATTATCTATGTCAGGCCTCAGACTGTGTGAATCACATTATCCTCTTATATGTACAGATTTTACGCGATTGAAGATATAGTAAAGCAATAGTTTCTAGCCTGAGGAATAAATAAAATTGTACTCAATATGTCAACCAGTATAAACGTGGCAGATTCCCTTTGCAAGAACAAATCAGTTACAGGGTTCCACAAGTCGCAGTCTTACGTCCACTATCTTTTGTGATATAAATAAACAACTTTTCATCTGGTATACAATAAGCAGAATTCGTTGTGTTTGGAAAGGGCAAACGTATAGTAAACAATCCACATGTACATACACTAACATGGTAAATGGTAAATAATGTTCCAGAAAATGTTATTGTGTGGTTTCCTATAAGTGGTAGTAATCCCCAAGAAGCACAATTTATTCAGATTTGCACATGTGGACGTACAGCGACACATGTCAGAAAATAATAGTTATGTTGAAAACTTCAGAATTATTAGATATCCATACTGAAGAGCATTTACACTGGTAAAAATGCGTTTTTAACTTGTAAAACAACTCAGTTCAGCTACATTTGCACTTGAATCAATGAAAATTTTGGAGAGGGAGACAAATCTGTAAGTTAACCTAAATTGTGTATTTTCATTAAATAATCACATGTGGAATAATGTTCTTGGGTAGCTCACCTTCAAGAACGCCATAACTGGTTGCCTAACAAATGAATAGCAATGTAATGGCTGTTGTTACAGTATTGTTACATTTAAGAATATTGGGATTGCAGAAAAACGTGCTGAAAGAATAACATATGTTGCTCACCCAAGGTCATGTTATAGATATCTGTTAAGGAATAGGAATTTTGACTAATTTATACGTATTTCCTCATGAAGTTCGTTATAAATAAGTTGCTATAGTCCACAAAGACTAATGATGTACTTAATTACTTACATAATTAATAGCGAAAACGACACTCATTAATCCATATTAATGTAGACTTAAGCCCAGAAAATGGTGCACAATGCTGCCACCAAAATTGCTGACCGCTTACCCAATGATATATAACGTCTACAAGCAGCAAAATTAAAAGTAGTGATATCAAACTAAGGATATTCCTCCTTTCTATGTAATATATATAGAAAGCTGAGCAACCTGGCATGTCTCAAGTGTTTATTTATTCCTGTCTTCTATTAGTCAATCTCATCCTCCCTCCTCTCTGTCGATCTCCTCCTGTCCCCATTCTCTGTCCATCTCTTGTCCCCTCTCTCTTTCTACCTCCTCAGCCTCCCTCTTTCTTCAATCTGCTCCTTTCCCATTTGTCCATCTGCTCTTGCTCCTCTTCCCTCTCCCTGCCCATCTTTTCCTCGCCTCTGTCTGTTCATCTCCTCCCTTTCTGTTCTGTATCCATTTCTTCCTCTCCTTTCTCTCAGCTCGTCTAATTCCCTCTCCTTTCTCTGTCCATTTCTCCCTCCCATATTTGTGTCTACCTCAACCTCCTCCTATCCCTGCCTATCTCCTCCTTCCCCCTCGCTTTCGATCACCTCGTTGTCCTCTCTTCTCTCTCCATTTTATCACACTCACCTGAATAAGAGGCTGTTTTTTCTTGTCTTGCTATATTTGTTGCCAGACTGTAGCTGACATGTGTACCAAATGTAACTGATATCAATCCAGAACATACCAAAAAGGCTTTGAATGATCCATAATGTTCCAGAACATTCCACAACATTCGAGTGTGTACTGGAGTGTTCCCCAATGATTTGGGATGTTCCCAATCATTTAGGAATTTTCCTGAATGTTTCAGACTATTTCCGAACGTTGCAGACCATCCCAGATCATTGTGGAATACTCTGGAATATTGTGTAATGTTCTCGAATACTCTTGAATGTTCTGTAATGTTACAGAAATTTCTAGAGAGCAAAACTTTCCAATCCCTTATGTCTTCAAAATCAGGACTTTCGGGTAAGAACGTTACTCTTCTTTATGGGTGGGGGATAGAGAGCTACCACACTATATAACTTCCTTGATCATACCAGGACTGGTTTCTTAGTTTTAGTGGCATGCACATTGTATACTTACTTCTACGGTACGTAGTGATTATCATCTCTGTTAGGTTTATAATCTCCTAGCACAATTACTAGTGGAGATATGGCAAAACATATTTTCTTGGCTCATACTATATAGACTGGCAAGAACAAGAGGCATATTATGTGGAAAGAGTGTTGGCCTACCTTATCAGTCTGATTGTTTGACAGCCTGCATGTCAGGAACAAAAAATGGTTTCCCCACCTCCCAACATGTTGGCTGCCCTGCACCACAGCAATGTTGTAGTGCAGTAGTAGCAGCCTGCTTCATCGACCTGCTTTTCAAAGCATCAGCAAGAAACGGTTTCCAAGCCCCTGATGTATATGCAGCATTGCACAACAGGTGTGTTGTGGAAGTGGTATCAGCCTGCTTCGACTTGTTTTTCAGGGGTTATATGTGCAGATGTGCATGGAATGTGGGAAGCTCATGATGGATAGAGGAGGGAATAGAATGGGGGCTGGAGGAATTGGATGTAGAGAGAGAGGGGCAGAAGGAAATGGGCAGAGAGAGGAGGCAGGAGGAGATGGACAGAGAGGGGTTAGGAGAACGTTCGTCAGACAAGGTGGTGAGGAGGAGATGGACAAGAGTTGGAGAAGGGTATTGACAGAGAGGTAGGCGACGGATTATCTCCACTATTATTCAACCTAGTACTAGACAAAGTGATGAGGGAATGGGGAAAAGAACTGAAATCTCAAGGACACTGGAAACTAACAAGACTGGGTTGATTGTGGGACAAAATAGAAATATCAAATCTAGCTTCTGCTGACGACCCAGCCATACTATCAGACAATGAAACAACATCAACCAAACAAATAGAGGCACTAAAAGAATGCACAGAAAATTTGGGCTGCAAATCTCTTTCGAGAAGTCAAATTTTTTTGGCTCAAAATCAAACATAAGAAAATAGTACACATAATACACTAAAATAAACAGAGCATACTAAAAGTGACTTGTAAACCATAGTGAAGGAAGAAAGGAAAATCGTCAGGAAAATTCTCAGCTGAAAGCTGACAGAGGAGGTGTACAGATTACACTCTAGGAAAAGTACAGAGAAGATTCAAATATAGCAACACGTCAGAAAAAGAAGGGTGAATTTCATCAGGCTATTACCAAAACAACTCACCAAGGGAATTCTAATATATATATATACAAGGGGCCAAATCAACAGTACCATGGATATCACAAGTTAGACTATACCTAGAAAATGGATCCAATAGAAACAGAAGACAGAAACGTATACAGGGACAAGATATACAAGTGGACTGTGAGGTCAGAGAATGAAGTCCCATAGAAACCGCGAACAAAGTAGAATGAAGATAGAAAGAGACTCCATGGAGAAAAAATGAGAGATCTTGGAAGATCAGAAAGAATGCTTAAACGAGGCAGAATGCTTTGCTTCATCTTACAGGTCTCGACGCAATTATTATTAATAATAATATATACTGCTTGTATGAGAAACAGCACTCTGGTGATTAGAACCTCCAAGTTCCTACAGGGGCGGAGATATGGCCAAAAAGGGTTTTCTATCTTTGATAGGTTGACCTGCATAACAAGCCTGTTGAGTCGGTAGCATCAGCACACTTTTCAGGGAGTACATGTGCAGATGTGCACGAAGCAGCAGACACATTTGGGGTAGTAGATGGATTTTGAGGGAGTGAGGGTTGTGAACTGGATAAATAGAAAAGGTAGGTAGGAGATAGACAGAGGAAAAGGGTTAGGAGTGGGAAGAGCTAGTGGCGGAGGGGGGGGGGAGAGCAAAATGAGGAACAGGAGGATGTGGACTAAGAGTATGTGGAGGAGGACGAGGATGGACCTAGAGAGGGATGACAGAGATAGACAGTGAGAGGGATGAGGAGGGTACAGGTAGAAAGAATGGGACAGAAGGTGTACAGTGTGAATGAAGGAGGGGAGGAGAGAGATGGAGGTGATATAGAGAGGCAGTGGGCAGGAGCAAAAGAAAGATGGAGAAGGAGGAGATGGACAAGGAGAAGGGGAGGAGGAGGTGGACAGAGGATGGGAGGGAAGAAGAGACAGTCAGACAGGGCAGAGTAAGTGGACAGTGACGGTGGGCAGGAGGACATGGTAAGAGAGTATTATGGACGAGATGAACATATAGAGGTAGGAAGATGAGGTGAACAGAGAGAGAGAGAGGGGGGGGGAGGGGGGAGAGGTTGGCGCAGACAGGCGGATGGAGAGATGTGTGCAATACGAGGGTTGACTGAAAAGTAATGCCTTAACCTTCGTAAATCTTGAACAGTAGGCAGCATTGATATGCGGCAGGTACTGGCCTGTTCCGTAGCCTCTTCTCTACAGTTTCAGTTGGCGGGAAGCCTTAGCATTGAACGGTTGTGTTGTTACAGTATAAAGTATGGAACTCTCCGCAGACGGTCGGTCAATGCGATTTAAGCAACGTGCAGTCATTGAATTCTTTGCAGCAGAATGTGTCACCTCAAAGATGATTCTTCAGAGAATGAAAGCAGTTTATGGTGATTGTGTTGATGTGAATACTGTGCGTAGTTGGGCGAGTAGGTTTAAAGATTTTGCTGCGGGAACATCTGACCTGCGTGAGCAACAAAGAGTTGGACGTCCTGTGATAGCTGCCACCGAGTTCCAGAAGAAAAATGTCGACAGCTTGAGACAGTACGATCGTTGTATCATCACAACTCGGCGAACTCTGAAACGATGGCTAACAAGGGTCCCGACGGAAAAGGGAAACGTTTTCCTACAGCATGACAATGCCAAACCACACACTTCACGTGCCACCACAGCAGTACTTCAGAGACTGAATCTCACCACTGTACGGCATCCTCCATACAGTCCGTATTTAGCACCGTCTGACTTCCATCTGTTCCCGATAATGAAAGACGATCTGCAGGGACACCATTATCCTTCTGATGAAGACGTTGAGAGAACTCTGAGACTGTGGTTGCGGAAACAGTAGGTCGAACTCTTTCGTGACGGCTTCAGAAAACTTGTTAATCTTTGGCAGAAATACATCCAACTGGCTGGTGATTATGTGGAAAAGTGAATATTGGTAATTAAATATCACATTATAAGGATCGTGTAACAAGGCTGCAAGAAACAGGATGCTCGTTCAGTGATATTGCAGAAAGACCTGACAGGGATGTAGCCACTGTACATGATTGCTGTCAGCATTGGTCACGGTAATGTACGGTGGCAAGAAAACTGGACTCCGGACAGCCACGTGGCACTGCCGAGAGGGAAGACCATCGTGTTCGGCGTATGGATCTGGCGTAACGTACTGCATCTGCAGCAGGAGTTTGAGTAGCAGTTGGCACCATAGTGACACAGCAAACTATTACAAATCGATTACTTCAAGGACAACTCTCACACAATCCCTGTAGCGTGGATTTCATTGACTCCAAACGACAGGCATTTGTGACTTCAATGGTGTCAAGCGACAGGTCATTGGAGTGCGAAGTGGAGGTCTGTTGTGGAAAGCTGTTTATGCGTTGGTGCCACTGTTGGCAGTGTGTTGGTTAGGAGGTGGCCAGTTGATGGCCTACAACCAACCTGACTGCGCTCTACAAACACTGGACCTACATCTCGAGTTGCGGTCTGGTGCGTGATTTCGTATGAGAGCAGGAGCACAATCGTGGCTGTCCCACGCACCCTGACTGCAAAATTGTGTGTCAGTCTCGTGATTCAACCTGTTGTGCTGTCATTGCTTTACAGCATAGCAAGGGGTGTTTTGAAACAGGATAATGCTCACCCACATACCGATGTTGTAATACAACAGGCTCTTCACATATCGACATATTGCTTTGGCCTGCTCGATCAACAGATCGGTCTCCAATCGAGCACATATCGGATATCACCGGACGACAACTCCAAGGTCATCTGTGAACAGCATTAACAGTCCCTGCATTGATCGACCAAGTGCTACAGACCCGGCGCTCCATCCAACAAACTGATATGCGCCCACCTGTACAATATAATGCAAGTATGTTTGCATGCTTGTATTCAACACTCTGGCGGTTACACCGATTGTTAATTTACTGCCATTTCAGATTTACGACAGTTTATTTTGCGCTTACGTTAACTTGTGATCGTGCAACGTTAATCTCTTAAATATGTTCCCTAGACAAATGTATTTCGAAAATTTCATTACTCTAAATCAGTTTTGTTTTTGTGATTTTTCCGTCAGTGTACACCATACAAAATTTTTTAATAGTGCTGAAAATGATCTAGCAACCGATATTGCAATTGTGTATTTTACATGTCCAGGAGGTCTACCAAAAATGTTGTGCTTCATCGAATGTGAAACACATATATCATATACTGCTTTTTGGTATTGCTGTAAACGACTGTGCCTGCAATAGTGCATTTTGTGGATAAACCGTTTTAAAAGTCTTATACGACGAAGATTTTCCAAAAGGTTCATAAGACTGTGAACAAAGGCATGAAAAATACATGGTCTACATTCTCTCTTCGCCGGTTTACCAGTTTAGAAATCCACACAATTGATAGACAAGAGCTTGTTTGTAAGTTATTTTACGCATTAACCTTAGGTTCCTGTGTTCATCTAGACTCATCATTATACCCAGACAGGCTGGTGACTCGTATCATTTAAACTGTGTCTCACAGAGCGGACTAAACGGATGGGAGAGACGAGGTGGGAAAAGGAAGGAGTGTAAGGTATTTGGAAGGAAATGAACGTAAATACCAAGTGTCAGGACGTAATCCCTAAAACTGGCAAAGCTTTACAGAAGCTCGAAATTTACCGCCAACGTCAATATATGTTGCTCTTAACAGTTTCCACAACGAAACTCTATCCCAAAATCTGCTAAGAATCCCAAAGAGATTCTGATCATATGAAAAATACGCCAGCGGCAAGACGCGATAGAAATGGTGATATCGTTGATGAAAATGCCATTAGAGCAGATATACTAAACACCGTTTTCCGAAACTCCTTCACCGAAGAAGACTTAGTAGATATTCCACAATAGGAATCTATATCAACTGTCAACATGAGTAACTGAGGAGTAGATAAATACGGTGTAGCGATGCAGCTTAAATCACTTAATAAACGCAAGGCCTCAAATTAAGGTCATATACCAGCTACGTTGCTTTCAGGGTATGCTGTTACAATAGCTCCATACTTAGCAACCATACACAGCCGCTCGTCCCTAAAGACTGGAAACTTGCACAAGTGACACCAATGCCAAAGGCAGGACATAGCAGTAATACGCTGAACTGGAGAGTCATACCACTATCGTCTAACCACAGTAGGATTCTGTTGAAGCATAATGAATACCCTCGAAGAGAAAGAATTATTGACAAACAGCACGGATTTTGAAAATACCTTTATTCTTATGAAGTAGTGAGTGCATTCGACAGGGGATTTCAAATTGATTCCGTACATTTAAATTTCCAGGTTTTTGACACCCTTCCTCAAAGGTGAATTCTAATCAAATTACTTTCTTTTGGAGTCATCGAGTGAAACGAATGTAATATCTGGCGTTAGAGGCCCTCAGCCGTTCCTGACCTACATAAACGACATAGGACACGATCTGAGCAGCCCTCCACAGCATACAGTCATTATAAAAACCAATTGCAAAATGGTTTAGACAAGATATTTCTACGGTCCTAAAAGTGGCAGGTGCCTCTAATTAATGAAAGCGTGCAGTCATCCATTTGAATAAAAAACGAAATCGGCAAAATTTCAGTTACGCGATAAGTCACACAACAGTAAAGGCTGTAAATTCAACTAAATACTTCAGAATTACAACTACGAATATCTCAAATTGGAACGATCACATCAATAATTCTGTGCAAAAAGCCAAACAAAGACTGAGATTAACTGACAGATCACTTAGAAAGTGCAACAGGTCCGCTAAAGAGGCTGCTTCGACCACGTTTGCCCGCCCTCTTCTGGAATACTGCTGTGCGCAATACTACTGTGCAGTGTGGGATCCGCTCCAGATGGGACTGGACTGACGGAAGATATGGAAAAACTTTAAAGAAGGACAGCTCTTTTTGTAACATAGCGAACTAAGGGAGAGTGCCACAGACTTGGAGAGGCAGTCACTAAAAAAAAAGACGTTTTCGTTGCGGCAAGATCTGCTCGTGAAATTTCTATCACCAACTTTCTCCTCCAATTTCAAAAATATTTTTTGGCACCCACCTACTTAGGGAGAATTGACCATCACAATAAATTAAATCAGGGCTCGCCCATAAAAATGCCATAGCTATAGATGTAAATGAAGCTACAGAGAGCGAAGATACTGAAAGGGTAATTCAATACCTAAATGGAGATGAAAACTTAATAATCACTGGGGACTGGGATGCAATTGTATAGCAAGAAGTAGAAGAAAAAGTAATGGGACGATATGAGCTACATGAGAAAGGTGAAAGGAGCAAGACTAACAGACTTCTGCAGTAAATGTCCGATAGTAGTAGAGAAAAATCCTGTTCAAAAATCACAAGAGGAGAAGGTACACCTGGAAAAGGCCGAGAGACACAGGAAGATTCCAGATGGATTACATTTCGGCCAGACAGAGATTGTGCAATCAAATATTTGAATATAAGACATCCAAGAGAAAATAAGATTTCATCACGATTTACTAATTACGACGAATAAACTGAAGTTCAAAGAAATCGTACAGAAGAGTCAGTGGGATACTAAAGTTCTTAGTAATGATGAGACGCATTTGAGGCTTGCTGAAGATGTCGATACCACGATAAGGATCAATAAAATATTCTCGGTTTACAAGTCGCGTTATTTCGAATAAAACACTCGAGTGCTGCCTCCACCGTCGTCATCAGGAGTTGAAATCACTGGTGATCGGAGTTGAGAGCTCGAGCGTTTTATTCGAAATGACGAGACGTGTTAACAGAGAAAACTTTGGGGAAGCATGCCATTGCGAAGGACTCAGAGGACACTGCGATAAGAAATACCATAGTAGGCAGTTCAGATAGAGAGAAGCAGTCTCTAAAAAGATCAATCACAGGTTTTGGATGTACAAATATAGCTACAAGAAAGGTAAAATACTTCAATTTCGAGACGAAAAATGTTTAGGAAAATTCAGGAATAGTACATTGAAGGCCTCTGTGAGGGGAGACGGGATTTTTCTCATGACGTGATAGAAGAAGAAATCGGAGTCGGTATGGAAGAGATAGGGGATCCAAAATGACGAGACGTGTTAACAGAGAAAACTTTGTGGAAGCATGCCATTGCGATGGACTCAGAGGACACTGCGATAAGGAATACCATAGTAGGCAGTTCAGATAGAGAGAAGCAGTCTCTAAAAAGATAAATCACAGGTTTTAGATGGACAAATATAGCTACAAGAAAGGTAAAATACTTCAATTTCGAGACGAAAAATGTTTAGGAAAATTCAGGAATAGTACATTGAAGGCCTCTGTGAGGGGAGACGGGATTTGACTCATGACGTGATAGAAGAAGAAATCGGAGTCGGTATGGAAGAGATAGGGGATCCAAAATGACGAGACGTGTTAACAGAGAAAACTTTGTGGAAGCATCCCATTGCGAAAGACTCAGAGGACACTGCGATAAGGAATACCATAGTAGGCAGTTCAGATAGAGAGAAGCAGTCTCTGAAAAGATCAGTCACAGGTTTTGGATAGACAAACATAGCCACAAGAAAGGTAAAATGCTTCAATTTCGAGACGAAAAATGTTTAGGAAAATTCAGGAATAGTACATTGAAGGCCTCTGTGAGGGGAGGCGGGATTTGTCTCATGACGTGATAGAAGAAGAAATCGGAGTCGGTATGGAAGAGATAGGGGATCCAATATGACAGTCAGAAGTTAAAAAGCTCTGTAAGATTTGAGATAAAATAAAGCATATGAAACAGCCAACATGCACTAGAAATTCGAAAATCATTGAGGGAAGTGGCAAAAAGACGAATATTCAAGTCGGTGTGTAGCATCTACGAGAATAGTGACCATCAGTCTTACGGAATATCATCCACACAACTCTGAAGGTAGAAAGGGTAGATAACTGCGAGAACAATCAGATATTCAGCTTTACAGCTCATGCATTCTACTTGCTGACAGGAATAACACCGAGTGAGATGGCGCTCTCTGGTTAGCACACTGAACTCGCATTCGGGAGGACGACGGTTGATACCCGCTTGAAGCCATCCTGATTTAGGTTTTCCGTATTTTCCCTAAATCGTTTCAGGCAAATGTGGGGACAGTTTCTTTGAAAGGACACAGCCGACTTCCTTCCATCCTTCCCTAATCCGATGCGACCGATGACCTCACTGTCTGGTCCCCTGATTTAGGTTTCCCGTAATTTCCCTAAATCGTCCCAGGCAAATGTGGGGACAGTTCCTTTCAAAGGATACAGCCGACTTCCTTCCATCCTTCCCTAATCCGATGCGACCGATGACCTCATTGTCTGGTCCCCTACCCCACATCAACCAACCAACCAACCAACAAGGATAATATACAGGAGAATGGAGGAGAAAATTGAAGATCTGTTAGATGACGTCAGTTTGGCTTTATAAAAGGTAAAGGCACCGGAGAGGCTGTGCCGTCGTTGTATCAATAACCGATGAAGAAATGTAAACTGATAGGTGACTCGGAATTTTACATGTATGGACAACACCACGGAAATCAAGCAATTCAATTTCTCTACTTACAACTGTAATGGCTCAGAGGTTTCAATTACGGTGTTGAGTGAGTCCTAGAGTTGCACTGAAACAAAAGGCAATTGTTGAAAACCAATAGAAATGTTCTGTTACCATATTCATTAAACTGTTGTTTTCAACAGTGACATTCGTTTCCTTAGACCTCTGCTCGGCCTGTGGTGATAATATACGGTATTGCATGGAATCCCACGTCGCCGCTGCCTTGCGTGTTGCCGGATGACGCTTTATTGACCGAGAGTGCTAACAACGTTGACACAGTAACACTTTTATTCACTAAGTTGCAAACATCGCACTTTGGTTTGATAAGAACGATAAATAATTCAATTTCCCAAGCCTTAACAACTCCGAGTTTGAATCGCTTATGGTATCGTGGGCTTTGGCTTGAAAAACTATTTAGACCATTTTATCATTTTGCTACAACTCTCAAGGATATTGAAAGGTTCCTCCCAGTTAGATATGTAATAATGTAACAAATATACAGAGCCCGGCAAAAAGACCTCATGTATTTGCAGAGGCCTCTGTGTGAATAGTGGTAGGGTTACTAATGTGGAGGAAGTTTCGATGTATAGCGCTGTACGCAACATTTCCAGCTGACGCTATGGCTTTATTAGGTGAGCATCGAGCGTTTGCTGTGGAGGAGTATATTCGTAATGGCGGTTCTCTGGTTACTATTCAGCGAGCATTTCTCCTTCTGTTCGAACTTGGGCTGCGTGTTTCTGGTAATGTGGGAAAACCTATTCGAGTTTGGGTATAAATGTTTTCCGAAGAAGATGGCTTAACTTAACAGTTAATTCAAATAGCTACGGTCACATAGTACAGAGCTAAGTTAAATCATTTTGTTTAGTGACCATGGAGAGAGAGAGAAGTCTGGTGCTACCAATATGGAGCCATATTCACACTTCTCAGCGTTCTGCAGAAATTATGAGAGAGTCGTTTCGCTATTTCTCTTTTCGCGAAGAGATATTGCTTGCCCTGTAAGGTCACCCGATTTATCACCCTGCGATTTTTTCCTTTGGGACCACTTAAAGCTCAAGTGCACAAAAATCACGTACAACCCTGGAGACAATTACCCAGGACGAGGCTGCCAATCCACCGGAAATGACACGAAGATCTGTGAATAACTCCCGGGAAAAGTTTCGTCAGTGTGTCAACAATCAAGGCCGCCATTTTCCAGACATAATTTTTAAAGCCAACTAATGTAAAAGGACATAGTATTTGTTTTTCGCAAATCAAAGTATTTTTTCTGTATCTTTCTTTGTTTATTTCCAACAACGCTTTGAAGTACAGGAGGTCATTTTGCTGAAGCCTGAATAACAGGTGAGTAACATCTTCCCAGGAGTATATGCTTCTATCTTGGGAAGGATTCATATGCTGTAGATACCAGAGGCCCCTCTACTACATGTGATATAGGTGATCAAGTTATCGTATCGCAGCACACGTAAATGTAGATAAACAGTCAGCAGGACGGTACTCGATCTTATGTTTTAATACTACTGTATGTTATATTGGTCGATGAACTCTCGGAGAGTGTATGATCTATTGTTTTCATTCCTTATGCATGTACTATGCTTTCCGGAAGAGCAATGAGTCTTTTTTCTCATTCTCCTCCGTGAAGTTACGTACCCCTATTAAGCGATTGCGGCTCAGTTTTGATGAAGTTAACGATATGCTCGATAACAAACAAATAATGTATCTGAAGAGGGAGTCTTTTAAAACGTATAACGTACGAATAAATAGCTCATACGTTTAAAAACACCTAATAATGTTACTTCGGAAACTGAGAAAGACGTTCGTATGTTCGGTTTCCGTAAACTCTGTTGGTACAAAGTGTTATGTTGAAAAAAGAACTAATGGAAATAATTTCAAGCCGGATATTCGTGATCTGTTCGACCACCATTCTGCATTCGGTTAAGCGTTTTAAAAATGCCCCAAATTGTGAATAATACATTTTAATTAACGATTTCCTTTTATCTGCTTAATTATCGCAAATGTTTTATGATCTGTCGCTGCACGTACAGAACACAGTTTGATTTAATTTCGAGAGTGTTAATGGTAAATGTATAAGAGGTGTGAGAGCAAAGAAATGACAGAATGAGATGCGTTAAAAGTGTCTCCTGTACTCGCAAAGATTGTTTGTACCTGAACAAAATGGTTCAAATGGCTCTGAGCACTATGGGACTTAACTGCTAAGGTCATCAGTTTCCTAGAACTTAGAACTACTTAAACCTAACTAACATAGGGACATGACACACATCCATGCCCGAGGCAGGATTAGAACCTGCGACCGTAGCGGTTGCTTGGTTCCAGACTGTAGTGCCTAGAACCGCTCGGCCGTGCCTGAGCATAATATGATTACCGTCTGTGAACATTTACAATATGTTGATTAAATGAAACAGTTTCCTACGTGTTTGTCCACTTATCTGGAGACTATCAATATGTAAATGAAAATTGTACGCTCTGGTTCCTATAAAAAAAGAAAAAGACCAATGCAAATTTGCAAGAGCGGTTGCACTGACGACGTAGGTATGCCGGTATTTCAGTATAAAGAACGACTCTACATTAATGAAACTCAGTTCTCTATAAAACAGTAAAAAGGAAGTGTCAGAACAGGGCACTATGGACGCACTATCCCCTATATACTAAGAGTGAAATAAGGCATCATCAATATCGCATACGATTATGCATTCGCATTTGTTTTAAAACATAAAAATTCAGATGTCATTGCCTGCCAAAAACTTCAGCAGTAGTAATTTATGAGATTCCTCTAATGACGTTTTTAATCCGAGATTGCACATGAATATTATTTTATGTATAATAAATTGGTTCATAAATTGTCTATCATATTCAATCCTGCATCAGTCCCTTTCTCTGAATTACTATTTTTATTATTCAGTAAGGCTCTGGAGTGCACATATATCTATACGAGACTGCATTTTGAAATAAAATGCGAATGCAAGAGAGACATGAAATAATATTCTGGGAAACGATTTCTGGGTACACGCTGTAGGTTCATGTACCTACAATATAAACGGTATTTGTCATACCAGAGACTTTCTGTAACGAAGACAACCTTGCAGCGGTATATTTAAAATTTTATACTCTATTTGACTTCGTGTGTAATACGTAAAAAACGTGCCACAGCGATTTTCAAGTCCGTAGGCATGTTGACCTCCCCCCCCCCCCCCCCCATTTACCTTGGACCTTGCCGTACCGTAGGTTCAACCACAACGGAGGGGTATCTGCTGAGAGGCCAGACAAATGTGTGGTTCCTGAAGAGGGTCAGCACCATTTTCAGTTGCTGCAGGGGCAACATTCTGGATGATTGACTGATCTGGCCTTGTAACATTAACCAAAACTCCTTGCTGTGCTGGTACTGAGAACGGCTGAAAGCAAGAGGAAACTACAGCCGTAATTTTTCCCAAGGGCATGCAGCTTTGCTGTATTTAAATGATGATGGTGTCCTCTTGGATAAAATATTACGGAAGTAAAATAGTCCCCCATTCGGATCTCAGGGCAGGAGGACGTCGTTATCAGGAGAAACAAAACTGGGGTTCAAAACTGGGGTTCTACGGATCGGAGCGTGGAATGTCAGATCCCTTAATCGGGTAGGTTGATTACACAATTTAAAAAGGGAAATGGATAGGTTAAAGTTAGATATAGTGGGAATCAGTGAAGTTCGGTGACAGGAGGAACAAGGCTTCAGGTCAGGTTGTAAGTAGGCTGTTTAGGTTTTTATGTTGGTAACGCAATGTAGCGCTCTGTATGAAAATCACTGGATGTGCTCTGTGCAATCTGTGGCTGGTTGGCATTGTTGTAACATTCGCTATTGTAGTGTTGGGCAGCTGGATGTTAACAGCGCATAGCGTTGCGCAGTTGGAGTTGAGCTGCCAGCGGTGGTGGATGTGGGGAGAGAAATGGCGGAGTTTTGAGAGCGGATGATCTGGCCGTGTGTCCATCAGAGACAGTAAATTTGTAAGACTGGATGCCATGAACTGCTATATATATATTATGACTTTTGAACACTATTAAGGTAAATACATTGTTTGTTCTCTATCAAAATCTTTCATTTGCTAACTATGCCTATCAGTAGTTAGTGCCTTCAGTAGGTTGAATCTTTTATTTAGCTGGCAGTAGTGGCGCTCGCTGTATTGCAGTAGTTCCAGTAACGAAGATTTTTGTGAGGTAAGTGATTTGTGAAAGGTATAGGTTAATGTTAGTGAGGGCCATTCTTTTGTAGGGATTATTGAAAGTCAGATTGCGTTGCGCTAAAAATATTGTGTGTCAGTTTAGTGTTGATCAGAACAGGTAAAGAGCGAAATGTCTGAGTATGTTCAGTTCTGCTCAGCTGTTTGAAAATCAAATAATGTAAGATGTTTATCAGCACAGTAATTCATTAATTTTTATAAGGGGACGTTTCAAGGTGAATAGAGGGTTATAAATACAAAATCAAATAGGGATAATGTAGGAGTAGGTTTAATGGCTCTGAGCATTATGGGACTTAACATCTACGGTCATCAGTCCCCTAGAACTTAGAACTACTTAAACCTAACTAACCTAAGGACATGACACACATCCATGCCCGAGGCACGATTCGAATCTGTGACCGTAGCGGTCACGCGGTTGGAGACTGAAGCGCCTAGAACCGCACGGCCACACCGGCCGGCTAGGTTTAATAATGAATAAAAAGTAGGAACACGAGTAAGCTACTACTAACAACATAGTGAACACATTATGGTATCCAAGATAGACTCGAAGCTCACGCCTAATACAGTACTACAAATTTATATGTCAACTAGCTCCGCAGATTACGAAGAGATTGAAGAAATGTATGATGAGATAAAAGAAATTATTCAGGTAGTTAAGAGAGACGAAAATTTAATTAGTCATGGGGGACTCGAATTCGATAGTAGGAAAAGGAAGAGAAGGAAAAGTAGTGGATGAATTTGGACTGGGGGTAAGTAATGAAAGAGGAAACCACTTGGTAGAATGTGCACAGAGCATAACTTAATGATAGCTACCACTTGGCTTAAGAATCATGAAGGAAGGTTATTATACGTGAAAGAGTCCTGGAGACACTGGAAGGTTTCAGATAAATTATATAATGGTAATACAGAGACTTAGGAGCCATGTTTTAAATTGTAACACATTTCCGGGGGCAGATGTTGACACTGACCACGATCTGTTGGTTATGAACTGTAGATTAAAACTGAAGAAACTGCAAAAAGGTGGGAATTTAAGGAGATGGGGTCCGAATAAGCTGAAAGAACCAGAGGTTGTAGAGGGTTTCAGAGAGAGCATTAAGGAACGATTGACAAGAACGGGGGAACGAAATACAGTAGATGAAGAATGGGTAGGTTTGAGAGTGAAATAGAGAAAGCAGCAGAGGATCAAGTGGGTAAGAAGACGAAGGCTAGTAGAAATCCTTGGGTAACAGAAGAGATATTGAATTTAGTTGATGAACAGAGAAAATACAAAAATGCAGTAAATGAAGTAGATAAAAAGGAATACAAACGTCTCAAAAATGACATCGACAGGCAGTGAATAATGGCTTATCAGGGAAGACTAGAGGAGGAATGTAAAAATACAGAGGCATATATCACTAGGGGTAACGGTAGACACTGCCTACAGGAAAATTAAGGAGACCTTTGGAGAAATATCAAGAGCTCAAATGGAAACCCAGTTCTAAGAAAGAAGGGAAGGCAGAAAGTAGGAAGGTGTATATAGAGGGTCTATACAAGGGCGATATACTTGAGGGCAGTATTATGGAAATGGAAGAGGACGTAGATGAAGATGAAATGGGAGATATGATAATACGTGCAGAATTTGAAAGAGCACTGAAAGACCTTCTGTAAGTCGAAACAAGTTCCCAGGAGTAGACAACAGTCCATCAGAACTAATGATAGCTTCTGGTGAGTCAGCCTGACAAAACCTGTGACATTACATGTTCCCAATCAGGGGCGAATTATTTAGTTTACCGCAGTGCTTAAGTAGTTAGGTTTTTGAATCTTTGCGCATTAATCTAATTTATTAGATACAGTTTCTGCGCTTTTGTCATGGTCTAGAGTAGATTTCCGTAGCGCTAGTCGATAGTCGTATGTCTGTTCGTTTTGAAAGCTGGTGACCGCTTGTTGGCGTTAGTAAGCCAATCAGTCAGGCGGGAGTAGCCGCCCGAGACATAAGCAACAACAGAAAAGTAACCTATATTGTGACTTTTACGAGACCCTAACTTGAAGCGAATTTTATATTATCAGCTGCGCGCTTTAATAGTTTTGTTTCTTTAGTTTCTACGAGTTAATTTAATATCTAATAGCCACAGTTCTCGTGTTTTCGTTTGCGTTGGAAAGTAAACCGATTTTGTGACATATTACAAGTTCCTAATCAGAGGTGAATTACTTAGTTTCACCTGAGTGCTTCGGTAGTTAGGTTTTTGAATCTCTGCGCATAACTTCATTTATTAGACACAGTTCCTGCGTTTTCGCGAGGGTCTACATTAGAGTTGGGCAGCACGAGTCCATTTATCTGCATAGCTCAGTTTTCCACGGTCTTTAGTACGGACTGGGACTGCTGTTGTTGTGTGCGGATGCGAGCCCAGTTGGTGACACTTTGCTCTCAGCCTCAGGCTGTGATGGCTTCGGTTACACAGCTTGAGGCTGCAGTGGATTGGCACCACTGTTGGTGGTGACGCCTGTCCTGTTTCAGAGGAAACCTCTCAGCCTGCAAAATCCGGACAATCACAGAGGGTGGGATTATAGATAGTTGGGAGCTCCAACGTTAGGCGCGTTATGAGGCCCGTTAGGGACATGGCTGCCAACAAGGGAAAGAAAACCAATGTGTACTCCGTGCGCATACCGGGTAGAGTCATTCCAGATGTGGAACTGGTCCTCCTGGGTGCCATAAAGAGCACAGTCTGCAGCCAACTGCAGATAGTTGCTCACGTCGCTAACAATGATGTGTGTCACTTTGGATCAAAAGAGATTCTCTCTGGTTTCGAGCCGCTAACAGGAGTGGTAAAGGCTGCTAGTCTCGCTTGCAAGATGAAAGCAGAGCTGACCGTTTGCAGCATAGTCGACAGGACCGATTGCGGACCTCTGATACAGAGCCGAGTGGAGGGTCTCAATCAGAGGCTCAGAAGGTTCTGCGACCGTGTAGGCTGCAGATTCCTTGACTTGTGCCTAAGGGTGGTTGGGTTTCGGGTTCCGGTGAACAGGTCAGGTGTTCACTATACGCAGGAGGCGGCTATGGGGCGTGGACTGGGCGAAGTTTTAGGTTAGAGGGTCTCGGGAAAACACAAGATGGGCTTCAGTTACAAAGGGTGCAGTTCTAACGCAGGAGGAACGTAGATACAGGAACCATTGGTATAACAGTTGTAAATTGTCGTAGCTGTGTTGGGAAAGTACCAGAGCTCCAAGCGCTAAAAAAAAGCACTTATGCTCAAATCGTTATAGGCTGGGTAAAGCAGGATACAAGCTTAGCTGAAATTTTTGGGAAGAACCTGACGGTGTTCCGAAAGGATAGGCTAAATACGGTTGGCGGTGGGGTGTTGTTTGAGGTGGTTTATCTTGTCGAGAAATTGAGGTAGATAGTTCCTTTGAGTTAGTATGGGCAGAGGTCATGTTTGCAACCGGAATAAAATAATAATTGGATCCTTGTACCGACTTCCCATCTTTGATGATTACCCGACTCATACAATTATAGTTGGTGGTGACTTTAATTTACCCTCGATTTGTTGGCGAAAATACATGTTTAATTCCGGAGATACGCATGAAACATCATCCGAAATTGTGCTAAACCCATTCTCCGAAAATTATCTCGAGCAGTTAGTTCATGAGCCCACAGGAATAGTAAACGGTTGTGAAAACACACTTGACATCTTAGCAACAAATAATCCTGAGTTAATAACCAGCATCAAAACCGATATAGGGATTAGTGAACACAGGGTTGTCGTAGCAAGACTAAATATTGTTACCCGAATATCCTCCAAAAATAAACGAAAAGTATACGTACTCAAAAAAGCAGATAAAAATTCACTTGACGCCTCCCTGAGAGGACAATCTCTACTGCTTCCAAATTAGTAATATAAGTGTAGACCAGATGTGGGTTGAATTCAAAGAAGTAGTATCGGCAGAAATTGAGAGCTTTATATCAAATAAATTAACAAACGACGGAGCTGATCCTCCTTGTTACACAAAAGGGGTCAGAACACTGTTGCAGAAACAACGAAACAAACATGCCAAATTTAAACAGACGCAAAATCCCCAACATTGGCGATCTCTTACAGAAGCTCGACATTTAGCGCGGACTTCAGTGCGAGGAGCTTATAACAGTTTCCACAACGAAACTTTGTCTCGAAATATGACAGAAAATCCAAAGCGATTCCGGTCGTATGTGAAGTATGCTAGGGGCAAGAAACAATGAATGCCTTCTCTGCGTAGAGCAATTGAGATACTACCGAAGACAGTGCTGCCAAAGCAGGGTTACTAAACAAAGCATTCCGAAATGCCTTCACGAAAGAAGATGAAGTAAATATTCCAGAATTCGAATCAAGATCAGCTGCCAACATGAGTAACGTAAAAGTAAATCTCCTCGGAGTAGTGAAGCAAATTAAATCACTTAATAAAAGCAAGGCTTCTGGTCCAGGCTCTATACCAATTACGTTTCTTTCAGAGTATGCTGAGAGATTATCTCCATACTTATCAAACATATACAACTGTTCGCTCGACGAAAGATCCGTTCCCAAAGAGTGGAAAGTTGCACAGGTCACACCAATATTCAAGGACGTTAGTAGGTGTAATCCTCTCAACTACAGGCCCATATCATTAATGTCGATATGCAGCAGGATTTTGGAATATATATTGTGTTCGAACATTATGAGTTACCTCAAAGAAAACGGTCTATTGACGCAGAGTTAACATGGGTCTAGAAAACATCGTTTTTCTGAAACACAACTAGCTCTTTATTCGCATGAAGTGTTGAGTGCTATTGACGAGGGATTTCAGATCGATTCCGTATTTCTGGATTTTGGGAAGTCTTCTGACACTGTACCACAGAAGCGGCTTGTAGTGAAATTGCGTGCTTATGGAATATAGTCTCACTTATGTGACTGGATTTGTGATTTCCTGTCCTGTAGTAATTGACTGAAAGCCATCGAGTAAAACCGAAGTGATTTCTGGCGTTCGTCAAGGTAGTATCATAGGCCTTTTGCTATTCCTTATATATATAAACAATTTGGGAGACAATATGATTAGCCGTCGTAGGTTCTTTGCTGATGACGCTGCAGTTTATCGATTAAAAAAGTCATCAAAAGATCAAAACAAATTGCAAAACTGTTTAGAAAAGATATGTGAATGGTGCGAAAATTTGCAGTTGACCCTAAAAAGCGAAAAGTGTGAGGTCACCCACATGAGTGCTAAAATGAATTCGCTAAACTTGGGTTACACAATAAATCAGTGAAATCTGCAGGCACTAAATTCAACTAAATATATAGTAATTACAATTATGAACAATATAAAATGGATGGAACACATAGAAAATGTTATGGGGAAGGCTAACAAAAGACTGCGTTTTATTGGCAGGACACTTATAAAATGTTACACGTCTACTAAGGGGACTGTCGACACTACGCTTGTCCGTTCTCTTTTAGAATACTGCTGCACGGTGTGGGATCCGTACCGGAGAGGGCTAACGGAGTACATCGAAAACGTTCAACGAAGGGCAGCACGTTTTGTATTATCGCGAAATATGAGAGAGAGTGTCACAGAAATGATACATGCTTTGGGCTGGATATCATTCAAAGAAAGGCGTTTTTCATTGCGGCGGAATCTTCTCATGAAATTCCAATCACCAACTTTCTCCTCCGAATGCGAAAATATTTTGTTGACACCGACCTACATAGGGAGTAGAGCACTAGCCCGCGAAAGGTAAAGGTCCAGAGTTCGAGTCTCGGTCCGGCACACAGTTTTAATCTGCCGGGAAGTTTCATATCAGCGCACACTCCGCTTCAGAGTGAAAATCTAATTCTGTATGACTGTGTATGTTGTGCCACCTCTTCAGTGGCTAAGCAGCACAACATTTCCATTATTTGATCTATGTTTTCTTTCCTTATATTCTGCTATATGCCCATCGTAACAGTGGATCTTCTTCGCCCACACATCGCATAGCTTCTTTGATGATTACTCCATACGATGTGTGATTTTAGATTTTTCGTGCTCTTCAATTTCCATTCACCGACTCCGCGTCTCTATTGTTAAGCTTCGTAATGCGTTCTTCGAATTGCCTACAGCTGCAGACCTCCTGCGATAGGGACTCCTTTTTCTTAAAAGCCTCGTCTGATTTGTACCGATGCTGTTTGCAGACCTCCGTGATGTTCTTGACTAAATATACGATCAAATTTCCGGTTGACGTCAACGGACATTTATATTCTTGTATAACGTCTTCGAGTGGTGAACTTCAGACCAACGTTTCTCGTTTTCTCGTTCTGTCTTCGCCTGTACATTTGCAAGGCGAACGAACTCCCGAGGTCGTCGCCCTCCGCCTATGTCATCGGACGTTTCGTAGCTCGTATTACAATTTCTAGAGCCGCGCACCCAAAAGATGACTCATCCCATTAGATAATAGCAGCAATCCCTCAGACTGTTTGGAATGCGGCCTCAGCGACTGGTAAGATGGCTCCACACAAGCTCCGGACTGACGAATGAAGAACATAAAGAACACATATAGACATGATATATAATCACGACGTATGAATATAATTTCCATTAATGTCACTCATTAAACTTTATTCCCAGCAATCAATATTCTTGTTCACTAATGTTTTTTTTTTTTTTTTTTTTGGTCATCAGTCTGCTGACTGGTTTGATGCGGCCCGCCACGAATTCCTTTCCTGTGCTAACCTCTTGATCTCAGAGTAGCACTTACAACCTACGTCCTCAATTATTTGCTTGACGTATTCCAATCTCTGTCTTCCTCTACAGTTTTTGCCCTCTACAGCTCCCTCTAGTACCATGGAAGTCATTCCCTCATGTCTTAGTAGATGTCCTGCCATCCTGACCCTTCTCCTTATCAGTGTTTTCCACATATTCCTTTCCTCTCCGATTCTGCGTAGAACCTCCACATTCCTTACCTTACCAGTCCACCTAATTTTCAACATTCGTCTATAGCACCACATCTCAAATGCTTCGATTCTCTTCTGTTCCGGTTTTCCCACAGTCCATGTTTTACTACCATACAATGCTGTACTCCAGACGTACATCCTCAGAAATTTCTTCCTCAAATTGAGGCCGGTATTTGATATTTGTAGACTTCTCTTGGCCAGAAATGCCTTTTTTGCCATAGCGAGTCTGCTTTTGATGTCCTCCCTGCTCCGTCCGTCATTGGTTATTTTACTGCCTAGGTAGCAGAATTCCTTAACTTCATTGACTTCGTGACCATCAATCCTGATGTTAAGTTTCTCATTTCTACTACTTCTCATTACCATCGTCTTTCTCCGATTTACTCTCAAACCATACTGTGTACTCATTAGACTGTTCATTCCGTTCAGCAGATCATTTAATTCTTCTTCACTTTCACTCAGGATAGCAATGTCATCAGCGAATCGTATCATTGATATCCTTTCACCTTGTATTTTAATTCCACTCCTGAACCTTTCTTTTATTTCCATCATGGCTTCCTCGATGTACAGATTGAAGAGTAGGGGCGAAAGGCTACAGCCTTGTCTTACACCCTTCTTAATACGAACACATCGTTCTTGGTCGTCCACTCTTATTATTCCCTCTTGGTTGTTGTACATATTGTATATGACCCGTCTCTCCCTATAGCTTACCCCTACTTTTTTCAGAATCTCTAACAGCCTACACCATTTTATATTATCGAACGCTTTTTCCAGGTCGACAAATCCTATGAAAGTGTCTTGATTTTTCTTTAGCCTTGCTTCCAATATTAGCCGTAACGTCAGAATTGCCTCTCTCGTCCCTTTACTTTTCCTAAAGCCAAACTGATCGTCATCTAGTGCATTCTCAATTTTCTTTTCCATTCTTCTGTATATTATTCTTGTAAGCAGCTTTGATGCATGAGCTGTTAAGCTGATTGTGCGATAATTCTCGCACTTGTCAGCTCTTGCCGTCTTCGGAATTGTGTGGATGATGCTTTTCCGAAAGTCAGATGGTATGTCGCCAGACTCGTATATTCGACACACCAACGTGAATAGTCGTTTTGTTGCCACGTCCCCCAATGATTTTAGAAATTCTGATGGAATATTAACTATCCCTTCTGCCTTATTTGACCGTAAGTCCTCCAACACTCTTTTAAATTCCGATTCTAATACTGGATCCCCTATCTCTTCTAAATCGAATCCTCTTTCTTCTTCTATCACATCAGACAAATCTTCACCCTCATAGAGGCTTTCAATGTATTCTTTCCACCTATCTGCTCTCTCCTCTGCATTTGACGGTGGATTTCCCGTTGTACTCTTAATGTTATCACCGTTGCTTTTAATGTCACCAAAAGTTGTTTTGACTTTCCTGTATGCTGAGTCTGTCCTTCTGACAATCATATCTTTTTCGATGTCTTCACATTTTTCCTGCAGCCATTTCTTCTTAGCTTCCCTGCACTTCCTATTTATTTCATTCCTCAGCGACTTGTACTTCTGTATTCCTGATTTTCCCGGAACATGTTTGTACTTCCTCCTTTCATCAATCAACTGAAGTATTTCTTCTGTTACCCATGGTTTCTTCGCAGCTACCTTCTTTGTACCTATGTTTTCCTTCCCAATTTCTGTGATGGCCCTTTTTAGAGATGTCCATTCCTCTTCAACTGTACTGCCTACTGCGCTATTCGTTATTGCTGTTCAAATGGCTCTGAGCACTATGGGACTTAACATCAATGGTCATCAGTCCCCTAGAACTTAGAACTGCTTAAACCTAACTAACCTAAGGACAGCACACAACACCCAGTCATCACGAGGCAGAGAAAATCCCTGACCCCGCCGGAATCGAACCCGGGAACCCGGGCGTGGGAAGCGAGACCTTATTGCTGTATCTATAGCGTTAGAGAACTTCAAACGTATCTCGTCATTCCTTAGTACTTCCGTATACTAATGTACGCAGTCTCTTAGCCTCTCTTATAGTTCGCGGCATGCAATTTCACACTAGTATTAGACACTAAGTGTTTGCACATGCGATGTTTCATTGTTTCACAGTTATTCTCAATGCTCTAAGGACCAATGAACTCAGCAGTTTGGTCCCATAGTCCTTACCACAAATTAAAAGAAAGTATTCTTAAGGCTCAAATCACTTTTATTTCAGCAGGTTATGCCGAGATGCTGTCCTATTCAGTTCCGGGCAGACCTCTATTGATATAATTGACACTTCACTGTTTAACAAACACCGCGACAATTTAATATGCAAATAAAGTCGATAACCCATCGTACTTGTTCTTAATTTAAAGCTTGTGTTCCCTAACAGTTAGATGCGAGGTACTCCAACAGTTGCGGAACCAAGTGTTAACTAATTACAATGTCATTAACCACTGTACTGTTAAACGAAGAATATATTTATATCCACTAAGATCAGAACATTATTAAAACAATAAATTTTAATGTTTTATACTGTATACAAAATTTCGTAAGTAAATTTTCTCATATTGAATTCCATTAACTGTGACTAATGGTTCCATACGTTAATTTTCTTCCAATCCCTTGGTTTACTCCCCCCCCCCCCCCCCTTAATCTACATTAGCTAACAAATAGCTTCCATCATGCGGAATGCGAATGATCGGATAAGGTCCGTCGTAAACATGTTACCATTTCTTGTTTAACCTCTTAAGAGCCGATGACTTACAGTGTTTTGTTAGTCGGACATTATCGGCTATGGTACACGTCACAGTTCTACCCAATTTACGATCGAATTTGGCCTTCCTCAGCATGCTTTTGTGATTCACACACGTCGAACAATGACTCCGTATATTTGTATGACTCAACCAAGATCGGTAACGTTTTAATCCACCCATTAGTTTCGGGCGTATTGTATATTATGCCTGGTGCCTAGTGAATGATTGCTACATGTTATCGTCAGTCTCTTCAAAGACTGACACCTACTCTATCCACTTATATTGTGGCGTTGCAGCATAAATGCGAAGAAATCTGTTAAAGTCTCTAAATATACGTTCAAATGTCGACGATTCTGCATGATATCCTGATATGTTTAATATACTTTACGTCTAATTTTAACATACACCCGTCCCAAGTCCAAGGAATGAGACTTTCCAATAAGTTTGATTAAGTAGACATCTATCACAATCCTTGATCATATCAGGTTTCTAATCGAAGACTTCCAAGCTAGCTAATTAATTCCGCTGTACTTCAACTAAGTATTGAGACTCGACTATTTTTTCTAGATAACGTTTTCAACGTCCGATGAGTTGTCCGTTGGTGAACCACTTAGTCCACAATTGTCATTTACATACAATATATTGGCACCTAAATCATTAATATTTATTCTCTGGAAGAATCTGTCATGCAGTTCCCATTTCCTCAACAGGTTCACAACAATAATTCGCCCGTCAATGGCTAGAGTACATACCCGTTTTAAAAGATCAATTAGTGCATTTTTGTACCTCAGAAAATCCCAGCCCCGGATGCACGGATAAGGTAGTGTAGTGTGTAGCCTGAGCCTTCACAGAAACGGAATGAGTACTCAACGCACCTGACAGTGTACTATTTGCAACTGGCAACACAGGCAGTTTTTGCTTACTATTCAATTGTTTAAACAGACAAACGCTCAACACAATAAAAATCACTCCATTATCGAGCAGAATATTTATAGGTTCGTTATTTATTAGAACTTCGACCACTGCTTGTACATTTCAATAGGTTTTATTCTACGTCCACTCGGATTTTCTAGTAATTCCTCTCGAAAGTCCATCTCATCGTTTTATCTTAGCACTCTTACTTCCAATGACGTTTTCGACTTCTTCTTTACGTTCAGCCACTTCTGGAAGACTAAAGAGTCTGTCTCTAGTTTGTCGATTCAGTTGTCCTTTCATTATTCCTTCCGAGCGGTTCTAGGCGCTACAGTCTCGAACCGTGGGACCACCACGTTTGCAAGTTCGAATCCTGCCTCGGCCATGGATGTGTGTGATGTCCTTAGGTTAGTTTGGTTTGAGTAGTTCAAAGTTCTAGGGGACTGATGACCTTAGAAGTTAAGTCCCATAGTGCTCAGACCCATTTGAGTCATTATTCTCTTCCTCTATAACTGCCTCTCGTACTTCACAGTTCTGAACTGAAAGTCTTCTTACACGGTCTGTTTTCAGTTTATTTTTTGAGGTGGCATGTATTGTCTTGATGTCTTTATTACGTTTGCAGACGCTGTCCAGGAACGGTCGATGGGATACCCCATTGGACGTGTCTCACGTTATTATCCTCCGTTCTCCGGTGGCATATTTCGATCGTTACTTTTTTCATTCCGTGTGTAGTTGATTGAACCGCTGTTACTGTCGTTCGGTCTCTGGCCACAATGCCTATTATTATTATTGTGCATAGCACCGTTATTTTTATTGCCGTTACCCGGCTGATTATGAAGTGAAATGGACCTTCTGTTCCTCGAATGACAGCCACTACACTGATTATTGTTGTGAAAATTTACAATATTCGTATTATTGTTATTATATTGCGAGTTTACTTTTCGATGTTTATCATTGCAACAATTGTCCGCCCCAGTAGCTGAGTGGTCAGCGTGACGGATTGCCGTCCTCTGGGCCCGGGTTCGATTCCCGGCTGGGTCGGAGATTTTCTCCGCTCAGGGACTGGGTGTTGTGTTGTGTTCATCATCATTTCATCCCCATCCGGCGTGCAGGTCGCCCAATGTGGCGCCGACTGTAATAAGACCTGCGATATGGCGGCCGGACCTGCCCCGCGAGGGGCCTCCCGGCCACTGACGCCAAACGCTCATTTCCATTTCCATTTCCATTGCAACAATTACCGCGGTATACATTGTACGCATTAGCATCATATATCTGACTTTTCGAACTGCTAGCTTCCTCTTGGATTACCTTTAGCGAGTATACTACTGACAGGAATCGATCTAAGTTATCGTCGGGTACAGTAAATAATTTCTCTCGCAGATGAATTGATAATTCCCCTTTCAGAACTCTTAAACCTCCATATGGTTCATGGATTCACCCCAGTATCGGGTCTTATTTATGTACTTTCGAAATACTGTTTCGGGTTGTATAATCCTATACCATAAATCTCGTTTCTTATTTGTTTACTTTTCGATCACTATTTCGCAATACGTAAGTTTTCAAATTCGCAGCACGCCGTACAAGTCTTAGCTACCTCAGGTGCCCATAGCGAGACCTCACCACTGGTTTTCGATACTATAAACTGAATTTTGTCCGCTCATTCCAGGATTTAGGAAACAGATTTTAAAACTTTTTTATCAGCACCAATTGGTGAACAGAAGTTTTCTATGTTGAAAACATATGGAACCGCCTGATTGTAAGTATGCTGTTCCACTCCGATGGTCAAAATGTCGATTGCCGTAATCTGAGTCTTCGCTACTGCAAACCGATTTTTTCCGGCTGCCGTTGCACCTCTTTTTCTTTATCTTTGGATTGATCGGTGAGCGTTGATCGTACTATCTAGCCAGCTATTTTAGGTCTGTTGACTAGCTGTCCGTACGCAATAATCAATTGTTGACTTGATTAAGCCAAGCGGGAATTTCTGAGATTACCTTTTCTTTAATATTCTGAACCTCGGCTTTAAATTCTTTTACGTTTTCGGTGTTTCCGGGTATCGATGATTCCTATTTGATCGATTTACTAACTGACTCTAGAGCGCTCTGTAGTTGAGATCGTACCTCCTCTGATTTGGTCACTATCCACTCTCATATTTCTTCCTCAGTCTTTTTCGTCTGACCCATTAATCAGTTCTAAATATACTCTTGGCTTAATAGCTGTGAGACTTTTACTTTGATCGGTAGATCATCTATTCTGTCTGACACGGCAGAGTGCTCTTTACATATCTCTTCCATATGCTTCTCTAAGATATTTACCGATCCCTGTAAGATATCATGTTTACTACTTCCTGACTTGAAGTCCAGTTTCAGTGTCTCGAGATCCTGAGGCAGCCTATCGTCTATTTTGAGCCTCTCGCGATTTATTCGCCTGTTTAATATCCTCCTTCAATCCTCGGTCTTTCTGATCAGTTTCTTCCCTGTGTTTTCGTTCTTGTACCTCCCGTTGCCGATTAGCTTTTAATATCTTCTCCTTAAATTCTCGAACCTTTTTATCCCATTTTCCCTATATTTCTGTCCTTGTACCTCCAGTTCCTGATCAGCTTTCTCCTTCAACTTAATTGAAAAGTAAAACAAAGCATCAACCCCCACTTCATTTGTAGCTTTGCCAATACTGCTAGGTCGTACAATGGAAACGCTATTGGGTGTCGGCACTCCTACGTTTTTACTTTCAGTCGTTTCTGCCGAAAACGAGTTTATTCCGGTCACATTCGATTATTCTAATTCTCCTGCTCGATTCATCTGTTCAGGGAATACGTTTTCTAGCCTATTATCATCCATCTCTGTTTTCTCCTCCTTAGTCATATCTTCGTTCATATCCTCTACATTAGATTTCAACCTAAAGAGCTTCTTGGACTTGGTCAGATACTGCAGATTACTACCAATCAACACTAACAGAACTACAGACACGCAACACACAAATACTGTCTATGCTGCAATATCATTACGACAACGCGAGGAAATTTGCAGTAGCCATCCACCAGCTGTTACAACATATTTAATTGAAGCACAATGAGCTACGACTCGAAGTTTAACTACCGATTATTAAGGCCACCTCGCCGTGTCAATTTCGATACGTACTTTGGTTTTGTTTCTTTTGTAACATCTGTAAGTCTGACTCCCTCAGACACGTCTATCGCTTTCAGTTCACTGTAACTCAGGGTGTAGTTTCTCTAAGACAGTGAACATGTAACACGAACTACTTTACACGAATAGTTACATCGTTCGTACACAGTCACTAAATAACTCACTAAATCAGATGTATAGACTGTTTACTGTTGATTTGTTTGATACCTTCGAAACCCACGTTGGGCGCCATTCGTGACGCCTCCTATTGCTGCCTACTGACATTTCCACGATCAGCGAAAGTGTAACGTCATTTTTCTGAGCCGAGCCAGAATTCTTCACATCGTCGAGTTACATGAAAGCGAGCTGACACAACACTATCTGTCACTGCAGTCAATATTTGTTGATCAGTAAGCTTAAATTCAAATTATTACCATCGGATAGCTGCGTTATTTAGCGGTTGCCGCCAAGGATGCTCATTAACAGTTACTAGCCAACCGATTTGTGTTTCAAAATGAACTAAAATCATTGGTTTTGTGTAGCTCATGGTTGTTGTGGTCTTCAGTCCAGAGACTGGTTTGATGCAGCTCTCCATGCTACTCTATCCATCGCAAGCTTCTTCATTTCACAGTATCTACTGCAACCGATAACCTTGTGAATCTGGTTAGTAAATTCATCTCTTGGTCTCGCTCCACGATTTTTACCCTCCACGCTTCCCTCCATTAGTAAATGAGTAATCCCTTGTTGCCTCAGAATTTGTCCTACCAACCGATCCCTTCTGCTAGACAAGTTGTGCCATAAATTTCTCCTCTCCCCAATTTTTTTCTTTATCTTATCATTAGTTACGTGATCGACTCATCTAATCTTCAGCATTATTCTGTAGTACTTCATTTCAAACGCTTCTATTATTTTCTTGTCTAAACTGTTTATCGTCCATGTTTCACTTCCATACATGGCTACACTCCATACAGATACATTCAGAAAAGACTTCCTGACACCTAAATCTATTCTCGATGTTAACAAATTTCACTTCTTCAGAAACGCTTTCCTTGCCATTGCCAGTCTACATCTTTTATCCTCTCTACTTATACAATCATCAGTTATTTTGCTCCCCAAATAGCAAAACTCATTCATTACGTTAAGCGTCTCATTTCCTAACCTAATACCCGCAGCATCACCCGATTTAATTCGACTACATTCCATTATCCTCGTTTTGCTCTTGTTGATGTTCGTCTTATATCCTCCTTTCAAGTCACTGTCCATTCCGTTTAGCTGCTCTTCCCGGTCCTTTGCTGTCTCTGACAGAATTACAATGTCATCGGCGAACCTCGAAGTTTTTATTTCTTCTCCATGGATTTTAATTCCTACTCCGAAATTTTCTTTTGTCTCCATTCCTGCTTGCTCAATGTACAGACTGCATAACATCTGGTATAGGCTACAAACATGTCTCACTCCCTTTTGAATCACTGCTTCCCTTTCGAGCCCCTCTATAACTGCCATCTGGTTTGTGTACAAGTTGTAAGTAGCCTTTCGCTCCCTGTGTTTTACCCCTGCCACCATCAGAATTTGAAAGCAAGTATTGCAGTCAACATTGTCAAAGGCTTTCTCTAAGTCTACAAATGCCAGAAACGTAAGTTTGCCTTTCCTTAATGTATCTTCTAAGATAAGTATTTCCTCACGTGTTCCAACATTTCTACGGAATCCAAACTGATCTTCCCCAAGGTCGGCACTACCTGTATTTACATTCGTCTGTAAAGGAATCGTGTAGGTATTTTGCAGGCATGACTTATTAAACTGATAGAACTGATAGTTCGGTAATTTTCGCACCTGCCGACACCTGCTTTCTTTGGGATTCGCACATGTACGCCGAATTAATTCGTTCGAAAATCTCAAGGTTCATTTAACACAGCACGATCTTTTCTCTTTAATATTATTTTCTTCAATATTCTCTTTAATATTAAAATGCAATAAACTATTATTACTATTATTGTCTAGAGATAACCCAATATACGTTTCACTACCTGTGATACTCTCTTCGAAATCACAGGAGACTCTAGTTTTTCTTTAGCTCGTTTTTTACTAACACATTTTCTTTGGTAGTATTCTCTATAATGTATGGTCATAGTTAAGCCTGATGATAAACATCCAAAGATGTTATTTAATCGATAACCAAAGAAAGTTACGTTTAATTAGCCCGACTTCCTAGCTTCCCGTGAGGTTAACCATTTTATGTACTGGCGCATGATGACAACACTTCAAAAAATAAACTTTTCAATAGAAATCTTAAAAACAAACCAAATGATTGTCGTAAGAACAGGAAACCACACACACACACACACACATACACACACACACACGCACACACACACACACACACACACACACACACACACACACACACACACACACACACACACGAAATGATAAAGATAGTGAACAAAAAACTTCACTACTTCAGCTCGGCGATAGAGACACCTGGTGTGGTATCATGTGGTGGATTAATTAGGAGAACAATTCTGTGTGCCTTACATCACACAACATAAAGACGAGTGGGTTACTTCCAGAATTTTCCTACTTAAGTCATGGCTGGTATTGGTGCTTCTCCCGTCTTGTCAGCATATTCCACATCTTTTGTTAGCCTGACGAGCTGTGGTGGTTTAATTCGTCTCATTATCCAAGACCTTTCGCAATAGTTCCGGTCAATAATTTTTATGTGGCCTACTACCCACCTTTCTTCTACTCGGTACTACACCAGAAACCATTTCCGTTACAATGAACGCGAAAATACGTTACATAAATGTCGTAGAACAGTAAAATTTGAAAAACAGTAGTTTCAGATTGTTGGGTACCTAACATAAACGGCCACAAATGCTTAGTGAAAATCAGACCAGATTGCCAAAGGTTGCATTTTGTAGATGCCAGGTTTCTCAGAACCACTGGATATAATGAAGAAAATACTGCATCAATCACGTTAGCTCACAAACAACTCACAGTACGTTTTGTATACGTGTAGGCACTTGCAGTTGAGGCGGATGCCAAGTGTAAACTGTTCTCCCTCTTGCAGCCAGGAGCCGAAACTTCCCGGACTTCTTTCCAAAACTTCAAATTGGCGCAATCAGCCGCTAGAAAGCTCTGTATGTCAAAAATGGCGAGTGTCACGTAAGTGGGACTTGTCACACGGTGGGAGAGTTTGGCCGCAATTGCGAACTCCACTGCCAGTTTTCCGGTATCCGGGGGACAGAGATTGTTCACCAGTTTAGAGATAAAGAGCTACACGGCGCTAAGAGTGCGTGAACTTCACTCAATACTTTGGAGGCTTCAGGCTTCGAAACGACAACTGAGCATTAACCATAGCCTTAAAACATTGCGACCCATGAATTTGCATTTTAAGCAAAGATAGGTAACCATAGACTGCGTAAACCACCATGGAGAGGCCTCCGTCCTCAAGAAGGAGCAGCAGAACATTGTATGAAATCCTCTGAAGAAAACTGCACCAAAAGAACGAGTGAAATAACCTAGCAACCCTCAGTCATAATGCACCACCACCGGCTACTCTCAAGAATTGACATCATGGACATGCAGCATTATACGCACACTTCTCAAACCTGAAAAGAAACTACCTTTTTTGTGAATTACTATTTGGTTGGTTCTTGTGTCTACTCATTTGTATGCTCGTACTATGTCTAAGCGCCTTCGCATCGCTTTACTTTAAAAAGTTGAAACAAATATATAAAATTTCTTAAAAACAGTTTTAGTCAATGCTGGCATTCACTTTAATCTAACAGTAAATTTCAGTGGTCCCTTCTTAAGTATCGTCAACTGGGTCTACCTTACACAACTTGCGCTGCTTTATACCGTTCCTACTAAGTTCTAATGCGAGCTGCAATTGGTCGGTCTTGGAAGTACTGAGTAAAGTGACTACTGGGCTAAGACACAGCGAACTTTACTGATAGGAAAATCATGGTTGTGTTGTTAGTACATCATCCTGCTGGATGATAAATGCCGTTAACTGGACTGAAGTATCTTTATGACGTATTTTACGTTGCCTGATTCATAATTACGTTGTAGTTTTTATCCTTGTTTTTATGAAATGAACTTCAGTAAGGCCTCAGGAGATGGAAACTTCTTTCTGTGGAAGCATGTTACTCGCAAGCAGGAAACAACGAAAGGTGTATGACTCATGCTACATTCGGGCAATATTACTCAAGCTATATCCGCCATTTGAGTGAACAACAGGTTTTATTCGACAATCTACACTCATGCTCATAAATTAAGGATAATTGCAGAATGTAGTGCCACACAACTTGCACTACACAAACCTGGCACTAATAACGTAGGCACACAGCGAGCACACACGATACAGATCTGTAAGTCCATGGTATTGGTGATAAATTGAGAAACCCGTCCCGAAACACATGTGCTACAAAACGCCACTGTTTCCTGCGCATTAAGGGCTCTCCTGTGATCAGGGGTCAGTGTAATACAGCGTGCAGGTCTCCGGGCGAATAAACCATGTCTGTTCAATCGTCTGTAGACTGTGTGTCTAGAGACAACTGTTCCAGGGGCTGCGGTAAGGACCCGAGCAAGGCTACGTTCAGTACTCCGTGACCATCTGCGGGTACTGATGGTGAGATATCGGTTTTCTAGTGGTGTTGTACACTGTGGACATCCCGTACTATAGCGCCCGGACATCTTTCCTGTCTGCTGGAATGTTGCCATAATCTAGAGATCACACATTGTGACACACGGAGGGCCCGTGCTACGACCTGCCCCAGCATTCTATCCCTCATAACGTCATCAATATGTGTTCTTTGAGCCATTTTCAACAGACAGTCACCATTAGCACGTCTGAAAACGTCTGCATACTTACTCGCTGCACCATAATCTGACATGCACCAACACACCTCTGCGTATGTGGACTGCTGCCAGCCCTACGGTGTGACGACCGCAGGTCAAACGCACCGCATGGTCATACCCCGAGGTGATTTAAGCCCGCAACCCGCCCACCAGACCGTTCTTTCACCATCTATCAGCTTTATCCTTAATTTATGAGCATGAGTGTAGATTTCGGCCTTAGGCCATTATCAGGTGTTACCTTAGGCCGAAATCTAGATTGGGGAATAAAACTTGTTGGACAGTCAAATGGCGGCTATATCTTTCAAAAAGTTTTAGATGACTGTGGCTCCACACCAAAGCAAAATCATTACACATTCTGTTACATGCAAACGCAGGCAGAAAAGAAGAAAATCTAGAACTGTGTTGGAAAAATAGTCAAAGTGATACCTTTTGATGAGAAATAAATACGTAAAGATGACAGTTGATACAACATTCACATTTTTATGACCTCATGTTGAAGATTTCTCCGAAATCAATTAGAAGCGCATTGTGGGTCTACATGATGAACTTAGGATACTACGAAGAGGGTTTCTGAAGTTTAGAGAACACCTGCAATCACTTATGTCAATATTCAATCTTTGGTTAAATGGCTCTGAGCACTACGGGACTTAACTTCTGAGGTCATCAGTCCCCTAGAACTTAGAACTACTTAAACCTAACTAACCTAAGGACATCACACACATCGAAGCCCGAGGCAGGATTTGAACCTGCGACCGTAGCAGTCTCGCGGTTCCAGTCTGTAGCGCCTAGAACCGCTCGGCCACTCTGGCCGGTATTCAATGTTTATTGAAGTGAAATTAGTGTTAGTGGTGCCTCACGCTGCTATAGAAGTTCTATAAAAGTGAAAAATGAGGAAGTGATGCACTAGGCACAGCAGGAACATTATTTTCAGTTTACTTTATAAAAACTTAAAACTGGAGTGACTCGGTATATTCCATTTATTCTCGTAATACCTTCCGAGAAGTCTATAAAGCTTTAAAAAGTGTCACACCACTTCAGATTTCTAGTTTCTTTCCTTTCCTCTTTGGACGGGGTAGCTTTAGAAGCAATGTTCTTTGTTCATGACATGACATAAACATGATTTTCACTCATCCTGAAGTTGTTATTGACCTTCAGAAACTTGATGGCACACGAAAACTCTTTCTTATCAGTTATTTAACTAATGAAACCTTGTAAAATCACGAAAACATTAAAAATGTCTGTAAAGTACACTACTGGCCATTAAAATTGCTACACCAAGAAGAAATGCAGATGATAAGCGGGTATTCATTGGACAAATATATTATACTAGAACTGACATGTGATTACATTTTCTCGCAATATGATTGCATAGATCCAGAAATCAGTACCCAGAACAACCACCTCTGGCCGTAATAACGGCGTTCATACGCCTGGACATTGAGTCAAGCAGAGCTTGGATGGCGTGTACAGGTACAGCTGCCCATACAGCTTCAACACGATACCACAGGTCATAAAGAGTAGCGACTGGCGTATTGTGACGAGCCAGTTGCTCGGCCACCATTTACCAGACGTTTTCAATTGGTGAGAGATCTGGAGAATGTGCTGGCCAGGACAAGAGTCGAACACTTTCTGTATCCAGAAAGGCCCGTACAGGACCTGCAACATGCGATCGTGCATTATCCTGCTGAAATGTAGGGTTTCGCAGGGATCGAATGAAGGGTAAAGCCACGGGTCTTAACGCATCTGAAATGTAACGACCACTCTTCAAAGTGCCGTCAGTGCGAACAAGAGGTGACCGAGACGTGTAACCAATGGCATGCCATACCATCACGCTGGGTGATACGCCAGTACGGTGATGACGAATACACGCTTCCTATGTGCGTTCACCGCGATGTCGCGAAACACGGATGCGATCATCATGATGCTGTAAACAGAACCTGGATTCATCCGAAAAAAATGACGTTTTTCTATTCTTGCACCCAGGTTCGTCGTTGAGTAGACCATCGCAGGCGCTCCTGTCTGTGATGCAGCGTCAAGGGTAACCGCAGCCATGGTCTCCGAGCTGATAGCCCATGCTGCTGCAACCGTCGTCAATCTGTTCGTGCAGATGGTTGTTGTCTTGCAAACGTCCCCATCTCTTGACTCAGGGATCGAGACGTGCCTGCATGATCCGTCACAACCATGCGGATACGATGTCTGTCATCTCGACTGCTATTGATACGAGGCCGTTGAGATCCAGCACGGCGTTCCGTATTACCCTCCTGGACCCACCGATTTCATATTCTGCTAACAGTCATTGGATCTCGGCCAACGCGAGCAGCAATGCCGCGATACGATAAACCGCAATCGCGATAGGCTATAATCCGACCTTTATCAATGTCGGAAACGTGGTGGTACCCATTCTCGTCCCTCCACGAGGCATCACAACAACGGTTCACCAGGCAACGCCGGTCGACTGCTGTTTGTGTATGAGAAGTCGATTGGAAATATTTCTCATGTCAGTACGTTGTAGGTGTCGCCACCGGCGCCAACCTTGTGTGAATGCTCTGAAGAGCTTATCATTTGCATATCACAGCATCTTGATCCTGTCGGCTAAATTTCGCGTCTGTAGCACGTCATCTTCGTGGTGTAGCAATTTTAATTGCCATTAGTGTAACTCGGCTTGGTGGTATGCGTAACGTTTCGAGACTAGTATGTTTATGGTGACAAATTTGTGTAAAGAGCCCGTACTCTGCTGCGCGCCTGATGCATTGTGTGTGGCCGTGTTGCAGAGCTGCCCGCGGGCAGCACCATCTCGCACGTGGACGTGGTGGGCTCCGGGCTGGGCGTGCTGGAGGCGGACGCGCTGGGCGGCGCACGCGTCGAGTCGCTGCGCCTCATGAGCAACAGCCTGCTCGCCGTCGCGCCCAGGGCCTTCTCGTCAGTACCCAGCACGCCTCTTCTGCGCAGTAGCCTGCTCCCCTTACACGGGATGATTTTGCTAAACGGGGGCGAACTGCAGGAAAAGAACCGTGACAGCATCAGGACCAAGAAATGTCATGTGCACATGCGGCCTGATATGCTAGGGATGTGCAAGGCATAGAAGGTGGCAATAACTCATCTTTGACAGTGAGTACAGTATCACCATCTGGCATGTGCACAAGCAGCATGCACAAAGGCAGACGACTGTATGCAGCACACTCTACCACCATCACTTACAAATTATGCAGGTCTTATCACGAGGGACGTTCCCGAAGTAAGTTTCGTCCCTTTTCTTCACAATGAATCTTTGATACCAAAAACAAGACATCATCATGGACTACATATCTTCAAATATTTATCGACATAGTCTGCTACCGACATTGAGTCATTTGCCGCAGTGAGTGATCAATTGCAAAAAACCATTCTCGTAAAACTTAGTGCCCTACAGTGCAAGAAACTGTCACACAGCTTGCTCCACCACAGCATTGGTTTGGAAGTGATAGCCCAAGAGTGCTGTTTTCAACGCAGGGACCAGATGAAAGTTTGATGGGGCCAGATCGGGGCAGTGGTCTGGGATCAGCCTTGCTGTGTGTGGGTTATCATTGTCCTCCAAGAGCGAAAAAAGACCCTTGGTCTCTTTCGTCGAATAGCGGACGTAAGTTCCATGAGGATGTCACAGGAGTCGCATTTTGTTCCTAGCTGGGGGAAATCAAGGGGAATCACACCTTTCGCAACTCCAAACACTGTAGCCATATTTCCAGCGGAGGAAGACACTTCGAATTTTTTTCTTCTCTGGTGAATTGGGAACCTTCGAACTCATTGATTAGATTCAAATGGTTCAAATGGCTCTGAGCACTATGGGACTTATCATCAGTGGTCATCAGTCCCCTAGAACTTAGAACTGCTTAAACCTAACTAACCTAAGGACAGCACACAACACCCAGTCATCACGAGCAGAGAAAATTTGATTAGATGCTCGGGTATAGTGGTACACCTGTGTCTCGTCGCCTGTGATGATTCCGAATAGGTACTCATTTCCCTGCCGCTCATGCAGCATTAAGTAATCGAGGTTCATTCCCATTATTGTGCTCTTTAGGTCTCGGTTGTTTCTCGGTACCCATCTTGCAGACTCTTTTCGATAACTCAGCACATCATGGAGCACCTGATACGCAGCGTGGATGCAACCTCAGACATCTCTATCCACCTGTCCACCTGTCCTCTAGTCTATTAATATTGTTTTTATTGATGGAGTCGACCTTCATACTCCACGCTCTGCCTTCTATCTCTGAACGTGCAGCACCAACGACCAACCATCCAATGACCTTAACTATACACAATCTGTGGGCTTTCATGGATGATGGACATATTAGTCCGACGTGCCCATTCATACCGAATAACTGCATTCATTCCCATTGGCAACCACGTTCTCAGCACGTGTCAGTGTACTCGAATGGTCTCTGACACACCAGTGTGCTGCTACTTTCTCTTCTTCGGCGAATTCTTCATTCCTCCTCCGCTTGCGCCCCTTCCCTCGTTAAACTAGCAACGTATTTGGACTTAAATGGGTTTGTTTGGGTCACTTGGTGTACCATCATCATTTCCAAAAACAATGTTGAAACACTTTCGGTATGTTCCTCGTAACTACAGACTTGCCTACGTGGCGATGGTTTTGTAATCGGTTCGTCGCACGGGAAACCATGTTTCTGGGATTCCTGTCAACCATTCAATTAACATGTGAGGCTACCTTTAGCAGGGTCGGTACCGTCAGCCCTGCAACACTCATCTGTGGGTTACGGAGAATATGGGTGGTAAGGAGACAGTGAATCATCGGCACTGGTTCAGATTCAGTGTATGGGTGGGTGGGGATTGTTGACAAACGCCTTGTGGGACCAGTCATCCTTCCACAACGCCTCACAGTTGAGGCATGTCTGCAGCCTCTGGTTGTAACCCTGCCTCCCCTGTAGGAAGGTGGTACGAAGGGTAATGAGGCTGTTACATGATGGTACTACAACTAACTGCCCTCTTGAGTGTAGAATTAAAACATTAGTACAGACAGATTATTCCCGACTGCCTGGTGTGTGTTCTCATGTGTACTTTCAATAATTGAAACCTACACTGTCAAATATATTTTAATTCGATCTTCAAATTTGTGTCCTCCCTAGGAACGCTTTTCAATATGCCTGCAAAGCCTTATCTGCTCTTCACCCTCTCTGGGATTGTTTCCTGCAGTGGCCTCCATTTAGCAAAATCAACCTTTATGTGCACCGTTATATCTAAACATGGTTCATTACAAGAAATGCTCTTCTTTAAGTTGTGCATCATTACGTTGATAAAATAAATTTTCATGTACAGTATGTCCCATTTCTCTTGACCAAATAACATGTTTTGCAGAAGACAAATAAAAAATGTATCGAGTAAATGCTGTTCAGCTACCTGGGGGTCTTAACCAGCATAATTGTTGTCCTTGTACCTTAGTTTGTTTTGAGGACATGAACAGTAGGGAGATTTTTTCTGAACAGATATCTATACTGATATTTTTAATTCAGTAATCCACTGCCTTTACTCGAAACCTATTGGGAAACTTACGACTGTGTACTAATCACGTATTCATGACGACATTACAAACGCAGCGCAAAACGTATTCTCACATATGGTAACACAGAGGCGCATATCTTGGGTAACGTAATTCGTCCACTTGCTGAAGTTGGCAGTAAACAAATGTGTACACAGTGAAAATCCTTCACCCATCTCCAGTTAAGCGATTATGTGAGTGAGAAGTAAGAGGAAGAATTTGTGGGAGGAAAGGTGTTATATGTCCTGCCATTTACCTTAGTACTTATGAAATGAGAGAAAATAAATTTAGTGTCAAGTGTCCAACACGAGACATTAACATTCAATTGACGCTGATGTTCCACCTCTACCAGCTATCATGGGCTTTTGCTGAACTAATAATGTATGTCCTTTGGATTAACCGATCCTTTTCTTGAGAAAGATCTGTAAAAACAACATCGGAGAAGAAGTTCTCGATGGCGAGGTTTCCCTGCTGCGCCCACGAACACAACTGTACACGATTCTGGCAACAATTCATGGTATAATTGTACAGGATGAGGCGTGAATCGTGACAGATTGCGATGTACACTGGCTCTAGGAATGCCACCCTCTACTTAAAGCTGTTGTGTGCTCACGTGTTCACTGCAACAGAAACGAGAATAGCAACTTCAACGGCTTCACCCGCGCAAGTTCTGCGACGGTTAAGTTGGCCTGATTTGAAACTTGTCGTCCCTGAGGAGTCGAACAAGACGAGAAAGCATCCTTCGGGAATGGAGCTCCTTGTCAAGATATCGCTCTTTGTAGTGTTTCTCTATCTGAGCGGCAGTACATCTACCCTCAACCACATTAAAAGAAAACTAATGGTCATGCAATTATTAATCAAAACTGCTTAGAGCACACAACACATCGTTTAAAAGTACTACGGTACTGTACCTTATGTCCCCTGTTATAATGCATACATGTCCAAAGGAACAGGCACTGTGGCAATTACAGCCGCTATGAAATACATTAAATGAATTCGCAATTGCGCATATGGACAACTATCAGTTGCAGAATGGAATGTCGACAGTGAAAATTTGTGCCGCACCGGGACTCTAACAACGATTTCTCGCATATCGCGTGCGGTCGCCTAACTTTTTTTTTATCTCATTTTGTTCGGAACGGACGCCCCATGACGCTTGTTCAAGTTCGTCGTTGACCCATTCAATCAATAATACAGGTACTGACGATACCAGACAAGTGAATTTCAACTTCAACGTTTGTGACCTGTTCGGTGATATACATAATGGATGTACGAGTACAGGTCATAGATGCATGGAATTTTGGGTACCATTTGGCTATCCGTGCGTGACTCACGGCCCGACCCAGACCTCCATATGTCGTCATCCATGAGTCTACGACCTGCACTCCTACATCAATTATGTATATCACCGAACAGGTCGCTAGTCCGGTATCGGCAGATAAATACGATATTGCAGTACCTGTGTTATTCTGATTACGATACAAAGTTCCTTTGGACATGCGTCCATGTTCTCGGATAGTCCAGCGCATCTGCTAAGGAAATTTGATGCAAGACATGCGGACAATTCTGCTGTACTTGAACGAGTATTGGCGCCCTTCGTCAGGCGCTACAGCAGACGTAAGGGAGGCACTGATAGAATTTTACAGGATTGTTGTAGACGATATGAACGTGTAACATACATGCTGATGAAACATCAGTTTTCGAAGAAAATTGTGATACTTATACTGTATGTAAATTGTTCAGTCAGATTGTGGACGGAGAGGAAGTACCAAGAGAGTGGTGTGTATCATACTTACCTGCTATCTGCGAAAAGGAAACAGGAAGCGCCCAAATAATAATAAGGGGGATTAGTGTTGTCAGCAAATTTTTTGGCGCTGTACTAAACAACGGGTTGGAGAATGAGACTGATGGAAAGATGCGAATGGAACAGCCAGGTTTTGCAATTGGACGATCTTGTATGGATCATACTTTTTACTTTAGACAAATAAGTAAGAGGAAGTATTGTAATGGTCAGGAAGTACCTGTAATGTTTGTGGACTTAGAAAAATTGTATGATTCTGTACCCATCAACGGGCTATGGGAAGCGACCGAGTATATAGGTGGGGAAGCACAACAGATATTCTTAATTCAAAGAATGTATCACCAATCGTACGCAGCAGTTAAAGTAGGGAGTAAGTTGAGTGAGACATTCTAAACATCGAAAGGACTTAGGGATGCCGTGTGTCGCCGACCCAGTTTAAAATATATATGTAGTATATATTCGGACGGCGGCATGAGTCATGCGGAGTAATGGAATTTCCTTTCCAGCATGATACTATTTACTCATTATCATTTGCCGATGATCACATACTGATAGGATAAAGTAGAGATGATGTCAAAATTTACGATAAGAAAGTTAATGGATTTGAACGAGGCGGGCTTTCGATAAATGTGAGCAAAACAGACTGTCTGGTAGTGGAAGAAGATGGAAGGGATATGGTACTGCCACAAGAAACTACAAAGCTGTAAATCAGGTTAAATACTTATAACTGAATATCCATTCCTCGGGAAGTCATGAAGCAGATGTGGAACAAAGGATCCAGCAGGTGAGATAGGCAATTGAAATGCTAAATGGCGTTCTGTGGAACCGAGCAACGTCATAAGAAACAAAGAAGAGAATTCTGCAAACTGTAGTGGAAAGTATACTGACATATGTTGTAGCGGCAAAGAAGCTGAGTACAGGCAGTAGAGAGGGATGGGATAAGGAGGGCTGGTAGGATATGCAGAACAGAGCAGAGAAGAAAAGAGGAAATTTGGGAGATAATGGGTATGGAACAGAGAGTCTTGCTAATAAATGAGGATAGAGCTCCTCACTGGTATGTCCATGAACGGCGAATGAAACAAAGATGATGGTCAAAAGGAATCCTGGAATGGTCGTCTACGGGAAGGAGGAGGTATGGAGACTCAGATTAACAGAGAGCGGGAGTAACTGGAATGGAGAGCAAAAGAGGTCTGAAAGAAAAAGAGTGCCGTGATGGTGAACGATTACGGAGTACAGGGGAAGAGTGGAGAAGCCCTTAAAAGAAAGTAAATAAGGAAGAAAATGTTCACTCTTCTTGTGAAAATCTGTTGGAAAATTTATGGAGCTTTTATTCAGGAAACACTATACGACAGTTCTTATGCCCCCATCTAATTTCTCACTTTTATTGGGTATCGGAATAAGATGAAAGGATTTAGGATGTGCTACAAGACAAAGATAGTTTTTACCCCTCCCTAGATGTCAGATTGGGGCAGGACTGATATTATCCTATGTCATGCTCTGTAAATAGCTTTTATGGCACATATGTAGACTTCAGTTGGAATATGAAACTTCCTGGCAGATTAAAATTGTGTGCCCGACCGAGACTCGAACTCGGGAACTTTGCCTTTCGTGGGCATGTGCTCTACCATCTGAGCTACCGAAGCACGACTCACGCCCGGTACTCACAGTTTTACTTCTGCCAGTATCTCGTCTCCTACCTTCCAAACTTTACAGAAGCTCTCCTGCGAACCTTGCAGAACTAGCACTCCTGAAAGAAAGGATACTGCGGAGACATGGCTAAGCCACAGCCTGGGGGATGTTTCCAGAATGAGATTTTCACTCTGCAGCGGAGTGTGCGCTGATATGAAACTCCCTGGCAGATTATAACTGTGTGCCCGACCGAGACTCGAGCTCGGGACCTTTGCCTTTCGCGGGCAAGTGCTCTACCATCTGAGCTACCGAAGCACGACTCACGCCCGGTACTCAAATCTTTACTTCTGCCAGTATCTCGTGTCCTACCTTCCAAACTTTACAGAAGCTCTCCTGCGAACCTTTGGAAGGTAGGAGACGAGATACTGGCAGAAGTAAAGCTGTGAGTACCGGGCGTGAGTCGTGCTTCGGTAGCTCAGATGGTAGAGCACTTGCCCGCGAAAGGCAAAGGTCCCGAGTTCGAGTCTCTGTCGGGCACACAGTTATAATCTACCAGGAAGTTTCATATCAGCGCACACTCCGCTGCAGAGTGAAAATCTCATTCTGGATTCAGTTGGAATACTTCGACGCCTCCCACTCCTCCCCCCCCCTTTTGAATATTAATTTTCAAATCCACAAAGAACATAGGAGCAAGATTAAATGAAATTTATTTACAATAATCAATGAAATGCAACAAAACAGCCATTCGTACTTGAGAAAACACTAGTTGCTTCCAGACCACCGACAGTCACTGGCGTTGTACTGTCCGAGCGAGATAGAAGACCGTATTCGGCCAGAGATTGACTTAGGTGCCACGGAAAGATGGCTCTCTCGGACAGACCGATGACGCATGCGATGGAGAAGGAAACCATAATGAGGTGCGCACAGTTGGGCTACTGGGCTACGGGTAAGGCCGCCACTGGGCCCAGCAAGGAGAACTCGGACGAGACGCCGAGCTGCGGCACGGGTGCGACTCGGGGCTGAGGCGTCGACAACCGGTGTCGAAAACTCGGGCAAGATTCAGAGTGAACACTCGGACGCGACATTCAGGGAAGGACTGTGCTCGGGTGAAAGGCGCTCTAATTAAGGAACTGGCGACTGAAGTCGCCGGTAGTTCCGAAGCGACTCCCGATACGAACTGACTCTGCTGTGGCGGGCGGTGTCTTTATAGCCTCCCATGCTTCCGAGACAATCTGTGGGCACGTGATATGTGGAGAAAGAATCGGTTTCCACGAAAGCATTCCTGATTGCTGCACCTGTCGCCCCTCTAGCAGGGCAATTGGCATCATATTTAACGTGGCTCGTGCGGGAGATGCATTTGATGACAAACAGTATGCTCAGTGCTTTGATCGAACTGTTTATCCTACTTCTCAAGAAGCCGTGTTGCCAGGTGCTTGGGGAGGAGGCAGCCCGCAGTAAACGTCTGTGTTGCGTAACGGTGGGTCCCAGGGGTGGTGGTTGTTGGGATGTTTAAGGGGGTTTAAACAGCAAAGGTCATCAGTCCCCTGTCCCAGGGGATACAATAAACTGGTAATACACATGGAAGAAATCTGCAGATATGTTTCAAATAGAATACACATCGATTCGATAAGGCTGAAGAAAAGAGTTTTTAAACTGCTAAACGTTTATGGAGCAGACGTCAACCCCGAACATAATTTATCGGTTGTAAACAGAAGATTAAATCCGATGAAATTGCAGAAAGGTAGGAAATCATGGAGATTAAACCTGCGTAAGTTCAAAGAACGAAAGGTCACTGAGGGTTAGGTTGGATCTAGAAAAGAGTGATTAAAACAGTGGTAAGGACCACAACAGAAATCGAACGGGTGACTTGGGAGATAAAATAGTAAAAGCAGCAGGCGAAGAAATACGAAAATAAAAAAATTCGATAAAAATTCTTAGATAAAGTACAAGATATTGAATGTAACTGACAAAAGGAGAAAATACAGAAATGCTACAAATTTAGCTTACGAAAGGGAATATGTAGCCCATTAAATGAGATTGACAGGAAGCGTTAAATGGAGATACGGGGATTGCTGCATGTGTAGTGATGGGATGTGAAAGCATGCGTAACTAAAGGAAAAACAAATGCGGTCTATAGAAGAATTGAAAAACCTCTGGAGAAGAGAAGCACGTGTGTGGATATCAAGAGCAGAGATGAAGAATAAGTACTAAGTAGAGAAAGGAAATTTGAAAGAAGGAATGAATATACAGAGAATCGATACAAGTCAAATGAGCTCGAAGGCAATACTGTAGAAAAAGAAGAGAAAGTTGAGAAAAATGAGTTGAGAAACAAGATCCTACGAGAAGAATTTGACAGGGCATTTGAAGATATAATTCCAAACAACATCCCTGGAATACACGACATTCCCTCAGGATTGTTGAGGTCCTAGTGAGAAACTAGCCATAAAAAAGTACCAGCTGGTTATACAGGATTTATGAGACTGGAGAAATGCCACCAAAATTTGTTTGACTACAGTAACCCCGATTTTAACTAAGACATATGCAGGTAAGTGTTAATATTGCTGAACCATCAGTTATAGTGCATGCTTGCTAAATAGTTATTCACAGAGGACTAGAAAAAACTGGTAGAATCAGACCACGCACAATATCAATTGGGGTCACGAAGAAATGTAGGATCACGGAATGCAGTACTGACTCTGCGATTAATCAGAAGACAGATCGAAGAATGGCAAACCTACATTCATAGTTTTTGTAGATATAGAAACAGCTTTCGAAAATCTTGAGTGGAAAGCAGTCTTTGAAATTTTGAAGGTAGCAGAGTTAAAAGAAAGAGATCGTTATTTACTGCTTCTACAGACACCAGATTGAAGCTACAAGAGCAGACCCCAAACAAATCATCTTTCAAAAACACAAAGATTCAGCTGCTGCATATGAACAAGAGAATACATCATCCACTACTTTAACCTTGCAAAATGAATAGCGACGGTTTTTATAGACGCAAAATGAATTTTCCGATAATGTATGGACGGAGACTCTACTACATGTCGCATCCATAAACCAAATTATCATGAACAATTAACTGTCAGTTTCCTTCCAAACGGATAGTGATTGTACAGTTACATTGGATGGGTCAAAATGGTGGACAAAATAATGTATGTTGAAAGAACCTGAATTGTCGTTATTACTGCTAAAAATTTAAAGTGTTGCGAAGAGCAGCGATTTCAGTGTGTTAACCTTACGAAGCTATGTTTAGAACTGGCGTGCGCTAACAAAAGGTAAACATCAAATATCTAAATAATTTCAACCATGCCGAATACAAACGCAGCGCAGAAGAAAGAAAAAGAAATTAATCCATAGAAGGCTACCGTTATTTATTCGGCATAAAAGAGATCTGACCCAAAGCGCACTTTTGCCCTGGTTACTGAACAGTTTGTAAAGTACTGCGGGATACCAGAGGACCGCAAACACGTAATCATCAGCTATACCGAATACTTCAAACATAACGCCAATGGAATGGTAAGGGAACCAGTACCAATAATTTTGCGTTCGTAACTAAAACATTAGAGACGGCTAGAGTGGCAGAGCGGTTCTAGACGCTACAGTTTGGAACCGCACGACCGCTACGGTCGCAGGTTCGAATCCTTCCTCGGGCATGGATGTGTGTGATGTCCTTAGGTTAGTTAGGTTTAAGTAGTTCGCAGTATAGGAGACTGATGACCTCAGATGTTAAGTCCCATAGTGCTCAGAGCCATTCGAACCATATTTTAGATCGCCTGAAGTGCCCCTAGCGCTCAGCACAGAGCTGTGCGGCTGACCAGGAACTGCTCGACCGTTGTACCCCTTCAGTTTTAACTCATTACGCACACTCATTATGTTAGCTGGACTTCTGACGGCACTTTGGAAAGCAGGAGTGATTCCGTCCGCTGATTGCGTGCGATTTTGTACAACAGGTCCCCGGATATCCTGAAGGTACCTGCAAGTCCTTAGGTGAGGTTTGCCTGATGTTACTCACGTGACGTCCAATGATTAGACTACGTCAGAACTCACTGAGCCCTCCTGACTAACAAACTCTGCTGTTACGGTTTCCGTTACTTCCATATTTACAACACAATATATCGGTTGTTTCGCCTCCCGTGATATCAAGTGTTTAGTTTGGCATTGCATAGTCGTGTCCACATGCTTTTGATGAGATAGTTTATGTCACTCAATAACCTGTTAAAGAGTTAGATAAAGAAATGATAAATAAAACGGGTACTAAGCGGTACATTAAACTAGCTATTCTGTGAAATCGCATTACCCACCTATGATTAAGTAGATTTGTCGTCCTGGCACTTGTGAAACACTTTAGTATTGGTACAGAGAATCCAAAAGTTTTGTAAGGAACTGATTAGAATAAGGAGACTGATACGCAAATAACGAACAAGTAAAAATGGTACGAAATAATTTAATTATGCCAAACACTTAAAAACGTTCCCTCGAATTTAAACTTAGACTGATGGAGAAGGAGGAGCGGAAAATTTTGAGAGACGTATGGGGCACCAAAAAACATGGGAAAATCTCGATATACGGAACAAGACAGGAGCTGTATAAAAATATTGAACCCATATCGATCGAGATACGGAAGAGGAGGTTACAATTTGTTGGGCATAACATGAGGGTGGATGAGGAGAGGTTGACTAAGAAGATACGGAATGCAACATGTCGTACGGGAAACAACTGGGTGAAGGACGTCAGACGTGACTGGAAGGCTGTAGGAATAAAATAAAGGAATCTGCAGGTAGTAGCACAGGACAGGGAGAAGTGTAAAGCGATGGTGGATGGTCACAGGTGGCCGGACTCCAAAATCAAAGTCTTCTTAACAGAAGAAGAAAGAAACAGAAGAAACGAGGGAATGAAGAGGTATTGGGAAAAAAGAATATGTGCAAAACAAGCCACACATGATCCTGAAGGGTCTTAACGAAGCAGAAGAAGAAGAAGACTGAATCCCAAACCATCCCCTGGTAAATCTGAAACTCATATCACTAAAGATGCAGGAACATCACACCAAACCAAAAATTGTTATTGTGACTGTCTTTTCCCTTGCATTCTACAAGAAGATAATCATAGCAACTTCAATGATTCAAATAGGTGAAGAGTCTGTTGAAATTATGTAATTTTTTTATTGACTCCAGTCATGAGTTTCTCTCCATTAGCACGTATTCTGAATGGTTTTAAACGCTGGAAGAGTTGAGTTTGGGGCCCGACATAACTGCAACAGAGGCAGGGCACCCACTTGAATGATTTATTTATAGTTGCTGCATCTGCCTCAGTGGAATGCAATATGCAAAACACAGTGAAAATGGGCTGTATAACACAAATTCATGGGCGAAAATTTTTTTGCTATCTCTCAAGTGTTTCATATGTTTTTAAAGTTAAATTTCATAATCAGGTCTTTAAGTGAGTATTTACGTATATAAACAAATTAATTCATTTTACTAAATTAATCTGATCAGATAATAGTCATCAGACTCTCCCTAACATCGACTAGAGTTTCTACATACACAATACATTTTACACCATTAAGAAATGATGAAACTGTTAATGTGTTTCATAGTAAGCAAATAAGGAAATGATAATAAAAGATTTATAAATATTTTCAACATTATTTACATATTTCTGACGACATTTAGAATAGTAGTATTGACTAAAAGTAATCGTAGTGATACTAGCGATGATAAGATTACTCATACTAATACGACAAAAGTACACCATTTTTTAATATTTATGTCAGCAGCTGTCATCCGAAACCGGAAATTTTATTTATCCCTGTGATATTTGGGGAAGTCGACTCAATTGTAGTGGGACAGAAATGATTCTACTCTGATGCGAGAGAGTGTCCCTATTGTGTTATTAAAAGATGAGCTTTAAGACCAAGGAGAGAGACGAACTGTATACGCTCATAATACGGTAAATGAGATAGGGTGTATGAAAACATTTACGTTTGTGCTTGCGTAGGCGGAATGGCTGGGAACAATTGTGAAATATGTTAAAAAAGTCGAATTCCACAAATATGTCGTAAGCAGTCTTTCATCAGCAGCTCCAAGAACCGTGAGGTTTCTTGAGAAATACCTTAGAGAATAACGACGCCATAATCATCAAATACAAGTGTTTGTACAATAATATTTTCTAGGCTAAAAGAAAAGCGCTTTTTGTATTTTTCAAGGGCATGAAAAGGGGCTGACGTTTTCTTGTAAACTGTATCTACGTGCTGAGCCCAATTTAGTTTTTGATACACTACTACTCCGCGAGATATGGTTCTCAGTTGTAATTAGACGATAAGGATTCCCAAAATTTCTATCTATTGAACCTACAATTAGCAGCCGGCACCGCTTAGTATTTTCGGAGGATTGATAAATAACCCTATATTTAGTGAGCAGTTTGGTAATGCACACCGGTGACAACTGGAATTCTCGTAGCTGCGCTCACCTTGATTGGTTTTGCATCAACAGTCAAACAGTAATAATAGTAAAACAGATGACATATAACTGACATAGATTATGAAGAGTCTGAAACCGGGGATGGCTCTCTTGTGAATTAACGGTTCCAGGCAAACGATTAGATGACGAGACGTCAGGCGGGAGCGAGAACATTCACGCATACTTGATGCTAAATTTAAGCTACTAATTTGGCAAGTAAAATTTACATATCGACAGTATCAAAGGAATTGATTACGTCTAAATAACACGATTGTGCCTCTTATGTGCACATGACTAGTTTCAGATCGTCTGTTACCTTTATAAAAACAGATGACATTGTTAGAATCCTGTTTATTATTCCACTAATAGGTTGTGTGTAGTGAAGTACTTGGTAATAATATACAATGAAGAGCAAAAAAAAAAAAAAAAAAAAAAACTGGTGCTCTTGCCTAAAATCGTGTAGGGCCCCCTGGAGCACACAGATGTGCCGCAACACGACGTGGCATGGACTCGACTAATGTGTGAAGTAGGGCTAGAGGGAACTGACACCATGAATCCTGCAGGGTAGTCCATAAATCCGTAAGAGTACGAGGGGATGGAGATATCTCCTAAACAGCACGTTTCAAGGCATCCCAGACATGTTCAATAATGACTGGGGAATTTGGTAGGCATCGGCAGTGTTTAAGATCAGAAGAGTGTTCCTGGTACCACTCTGTAGCAATTGTGGACATATGCGATGTCGCACTGTCCCGCTGTAATTGCCCAAGTCCGTCAGAATGCACAATGGACATGAATGGATGCAGGTGACCATACAGGATGCTTAAGTACGTGTCACATGTCAGAGTCGTATCTAGACGTATCAGGGGTACCATTTCCCTCCACCTGCACACGCCCCACACCGTTATAGAGCCTCCACCAGCTTTAACAGTCCCTTGCTGAAATTCAGGGTCCACGGATTCATGACGATGTCTCCATGCCCCTAGACGTCAATCCGCTCGATACAATTTGAAACGAGATTCGTCTGACCAGGCAGCATGTTTCCAGCCATCAACAGTCCAATGCAGCTGTTGACGGGCCCAGTGACGCGTAAAGCTTTGTGTCGAGCAGTCATCAAGGGTATACGAGTGGGCCTTCTGTTCCGAAATCCCATATCGATGATGTTTCCTTGCATCTTTGGCATACTGACACTTGTTGATGGCCCAGCACTGATGTCTGTAGCAATTTGCGGAACGGTTGCACATCTGTCTCGTAGAACAATTCTCTTCAGTTGTCGTTGGTCCCGTTCTTGTAGGATCTTTTTCCGGCCGCAGCGATGTCGGAGATTTGGTGTTTTAACGGATTTCTTATATTCACGGTACAGTTGTGAAATGGTTGCACGGGAAAATTCCCACTTCATCGCTACCTCCGAAATGCTGTGTTCCATTGCTCGTGCGCCGACTGTAATGCAAACTCACTTGAATCGTTATAATATGCCATTGTAACAGCAGCAACCGATATAACAACTGCGCGAGACACTTGTTGTCTTGTATAGGCTTGCCGACCGCACCGCCGTATTCTACATACTCGTATTTCTGTATTTGAATAGGCATGCCTATACCAGTTTATTTGGCACTTGAGTGTATAAGTAGTTCGTTATGTTTCTGATTTCACATTGCTTATGGAAGCTGATACATCTTTCCTCTTCTCTTGCAGGTCGTCAGAGGAGGCCCTGAAATCTGTGGACCTCAGCTACAACGAGCTTGACGAGGTGCCGTTCGAGGCTTTGCAGTCCCTGGAAAATCTCGACTGGCTAAATCTACATAGGCAAGTGCTAGTACACAGAATCCCACTCAACTTTGTCTACTTTCTCTTTTGTCATTGCCCATCATTCCTGGTGGTATTTTTTGACAACCGAAAAATTCTTGACTAAATCAACGAAAAACAGGAAAACTCGTAACTGAAGAGTTCACTAAACATTTAAGCGTAATATTCTGAAGCATGAACATGTCGCTTAGTAATTAAAGAATAAATCACTTTGACATTAATTGTTTACTAAAACATAATGTCATACTTCCTTGCTACCTCAGCGGGAATAACGTTGACTTAGGGCCTGCCCTTTATCATGCAACCCGTGACACACTCCGGTCTTGTTCCAACGTTTTCACCTCAGAGTAGAACTTGCACCCAACGCTCTCAATTAATCTCCGTTCTCATCTTTCCCTACAGTTATTACCTTCTACAGTTTTACTACGATGTAAGTTATCCCCTGATGTCTTAAAAGATGTCATATTAGTCCGTCTCTTCATCTTGCGTGTTTTCCGTATGTTTCTTTCTTCGCCGGTTCTGCAGAGAACCAACCACCTCGTTATTTACCAGTCCATCTAAGATTCAACATCCTTGTATTGCACCCTATCTCAGACGCTTGGAGTCTCATCTTTTCCTATTTTCTCAAATGGTTCAAATGGCTCTGAGCACTATGGGACTCAACTGCTGTGGTCATCAGTCCCCTAGAACTTAGAACTACTTAAACCTAACTAACCTAAGGACATCACACACACCCATGCCCAAGGCAGGATTCGAACCTGCGACCGTAGCAGCAGCGCGGCTCCGGACTGGAGCGCCTAGAACCGCACGGCCACCGCGGCCGGCCCTATTTTCTCACAGTCCATGGCTCACGAACACCACTGCTGTATCCTATATGTACATTCTCATAAATTTCTTCCTCAAATTAAGACTGATGTTTGATATCAGTGAACCTGTTTTGATCATGAATGTCGCCTTTTCTTATATTAGACTTATTTCAATTTCCTCCCTGCTTCGTTCATAATGTGTTATTTTGCTTCCAAGGTAGCCTAATTCTTTCTTCCCATCCTCCAGGGTTAACAATTTTGATATTAAGTCTACGACTAATCTCATTTTTCCTACTTCTCATTACTTTCGTATTTCTTTGATTTACTCTCATTTCTTGTTCTGTACTCTATACTCTTTTCATTCCAAACAACGGGTCTTGTACTTATTTTTAAATGAATGGGGAATAACAATACGACTGCGAATGTTGTCCTTTAACCTGAATTTTAATCCCACTCTTCAAATGTTCTTTTACTTCCGTTATTGCTTATTTCGAATATAGATCCTTTTTAGTCCTAGCACCTCGTTCTTGTTCTTCAAATTTTATTATTCGTTGTTGCTTCTTGTGAATGTTGTATATCACCCGTGTTTCCCGAAAGCTTATTCAGTTTTAAACAGTTTCGAACAAATTGCATTATCATACCATGTCATACGCTTTTACCAGGTCAACCAGTTCTACGAAGGTGTCCTTTCTTCCGTCTTGCTTCCACTATCAACTGCTACTTTATCACTGCCTCTCTCGTCCCTTTACCTTTCCTACGGTCAAACGTATCGTCAACAGAAAATTCCGTAATTTTCTTTTCCATTCTTCTGTATATTATTCTTATCAGCGTCTTGAGCTGTTAAGGTGATTGTGCGGTATTTCTCGCTCTTATCCACACTTCCTGCCTTCAGAATTGTATGTATGAATTTTTTTCTAATGTCTGAGGATACATCGCCGGCCAACTAGACTCTACACGCAAGCTAAAATAGTCGTTTGTTTGCCTCTCCCCCCAACGAGTTAAGAATTTCCATGGAATGTTGTCTATCCCTTCTGCCTTAGTTAATCTCAAGTCATCCAGAGCTCTTTTAAATACTTACTCTAATACTTGGTCCCCTATGTCTTCCATATGGACTGCAATTTTTTGCCGTCCGCTGTAGAGGAGCGGTTCTAGGCGCTTCAGCCCGGAACCGCGCTGCTGCTACGGTCTCAGGTTCTAATCCTGTCTCGACCGTGGATGCGTGTCATGTCTTTAGATTAGTTAGGTTTAAGTAGTTCTAAGCCTAGGGGATTGATGACCTCAGATGTTAAGTCCCATAGTGCTTAGAGCCATTTGAATAATTTTTTTCCTATTTCTTCTTATCTCACGTCATCAGACACTTTCTCCCCTCTCATAGAGGCCATCAGTGTACTCTTTCCATCTATTCGCTCTTTCCTCATCGGAATTCCCTTTGGATTCTTAATGTTCCTGCCCTTACTTTTAATTCCACCAAAGATGTTTTCACTTTCCTGTATACTGAGTCAGTCCTTGCGATGGTCAGCTCTTTTTCTGTTTCTTCACATTTTTCCTGCAGCCATTTCGCCTCGATTTACCTGCATTTCCTATTTGTTTTATTGATAAGTGATTTACACTGTTGTATTCCGGTCTTTCCTTGAACGTTTTTGTACTTCCTGATTTCAACGGTAAACTGATTTCTTCTGTTACCCAAGGTTTCTTCGCACTTATCTTCCTAGTACCGATGTTTTTGCAACATCTGTGGCTACTCTTTTCACAGACGTCCACTCCTCTTCAACTGAAGTGCCTACGTCCTATTCCTTATGACAATGTCCACACCTTTAACGAACGGCAAAAAGCACCTCATCCTTCCTCAGTACTTCAGTATCCCTCTTTCTACCACACTCACTGTTCCGCGCGAATTTCTTAAACTTCTTTCGATTCTTCATCTTTCAAAATTGTGATCTGAGTCTATATTTGCTCCTGATTTCGAAATGTCTGTCTGGAATCGTCCTGTATATCCGGTACTTTTCGACGTGTACCAACACCTCTAGGGTTACTTGAACAGAGTATTCGGTATTACTAGCTGAAATTTATTGCAGAACTGCATGAGCCCTTAGCCTGCCTCAACCCTACTGTGAAATCCATATCCATCTGCAACTTTTTTTCTACATCTATAACCTCATTCCAGTCTCCCATGATTACTACATTTTCGCCTCCCTTTTCCTACTGAATTCCGCGTTCAAAATCCTCTCACACTTTTTCTGCCTTTTTTTATCTCTGCTTGCGACGTCGGTATGTACACAAGACTATTGTTGAAACTTCCTGGCAGATTGAAACTGTGTGCCGCACCGAAACTCGAACTCGGGACCTTTGTCTTTCACGACAGGTAAAGGTGCTGAGTTCGAGTCTCGGTCTGGCACAGAGTTTTAATCTGCCAGGAAGTTTCATATCAGCGCACACTCCGCTGCAGAGTGAAAATCTCATTATGACTACTGTTGTTGACGATGGCATGATTGAATTAGATCGGATATAGGGGAGTGCATTATACTCTAAGAAAAAAAAAAAGATGCATTACGAAAGAGCTAATCAGATTGGTCACAAATCGATATTCACACAAGCGACGCAGCAGAGCAGTTTCATCACGCCACTGGCGAAGACGCTAAACAGGGGGCATGTCTATACCAGAGCATAAATTCCTTGCCAGTTTCATTCTGTGTACTCAGTTGAACAGGAACTGTGCCTCGCAGACAGGCGCATGAACAATATATGCAGATGTCAGCATTTGAGAGAAACCGTGTAGTTGAGCTCAAATATGGCGGTTGGAGTAATCAGCGAATCGTTCAGCATTTGAATACGACCATCGCTACTATTAGACGATGTTGGCAGGAATGGGTGAAGCACGGCGGAACACAGCGTCAAGAAGAGAGCGGTCTCCTTAGAGAGGTGACATAACTTAAGAACCGAGCAATCGTCAGTGAGGTATTCAGAGGTCAGGATTTATCATTATTACGGATCTGCCGTGCAACAGATGCGCAGTGTCCAAAATGACAATCAATAAGCGGCTCACAGAAAGGGAGCTGTGATCATGGCGCCCCGTGGGCCGACTACCATTGACCTGTGTACACTAACAAGCCCTATTTCAGTGGTGACTGGCATATTTAGACCGGTGTCTCACTGGGGGGAGGGGGGGGGGGGGACATCCCTCTGTTTGTCACTCGCGGCACTCTTACAGTACAGTCACATTAGTGGCAAGCCATTCTGCGCTTACTTTTCAGCAAGATAATGCCGCTCCCACTCGGCGACAGTTTCAACTGCTTGTCTCCGTGTTTGCCATACCCTACCTTGACCAGCTAGGTCGCCGCATCCCTCCCTAATTGAGAACGTTTGGAGCATTACGGTTAGGGCTCTCTAACCACCTCGTGATCGGGCGATCGAACATGCCAGTTAGACAGGATTTGGCACAATATTCCTGAGAAGTACATCCAACAACTCTACCAATCAATGCTGAGTCGCAGAACTGCTTGTACAAGGGCCAAATATGAACCAACGCGTTATTGACCTGCTCAGTTTGTACACTCCCTTTCTGCTGAATAAATCATCCAATTTTTCTGTAATTGTAATCCTGAGTTTTTCTGTACATGTACATCACATCTACCGATTTCCACCACATTCGGTTAATTCTTTCGTGGTGCGTCGTTTTCTTTTTGTCTTAGACTGTACATTGCGTGAAATTCGTGAGGAAGGCAGTGGCTGCCGATTTTGGCCTTTGTCGAGCACCGGCTCTACATGAAAATTTTATGTCTTCATGTGGCAAAGTTTGGCCGCTGGCCTCAGCTGTGTTGGTAATACGGTCCTGGGGCGCTATCAGCTGATGTCTGATTGTCCGTCTCTAGGCTTATAGACGCCTACATCAGCCGCAGATGAAAGACGCATTCTGGCCACGACCTATGGCAGACCAATCCTTCAATCTCATTTTCCATGTAAATACAACTTCGTTTCTGCTTACATTCCGCACGTAAGACCTGCGCTTTGGCTGAGTTCATTATCTTTGGCTGCAAATCCCCGTCATTTTGAATCTCTCCCTATTCTTGCTCCTTCCTGTTATTAATTTTTGGCTTGCTTTTCGTCAACAACGTTTCTTGCGAACGCCTCGTATCCTGTGTACTTCAAAACCATTATTCCTTCCCAGTGTTGCCAGTCATGACATTACGAATACTCTACGAGCCAGTTCCTCGCTCTCTACAAATCTCACAATGCAGGTTACTTGACGCCGCGTACGAATACATTAAAGCGTAACCAAGGGGGGCTCAGCGTCCGTTCTAACGTATGTTATTCCGATCGTGTGTGTAGTCAATGGCGTAACAAACTTAGTCTGATTATCTTCCTGGAATTCCACGCTGACCAGCAGAAGGCCTGGTTATGGTTGCAGCAGCCAATTATTGTCACCAGCGGAGATCCCGTTTTCAGAATGCTTGTTTCCATGTATTAAACAAGGTTTCAGTTACTGTGTAACGCTTCTTGAGTATTTCATCTACATCCACATCATATCTTGCAAGCGACCTAACAGTATGTGGAGGAAGGTACTTCTGATACCACTAACTGATCTTCTCTTACCTGTTCCATTCGCAAATGGCACGTGTTGATATTTACTACTGGTAAACCTCTGTATTTGCTCTAACTTCTCCAGTTTTTTTGGTTTGGTTTAGTTTGTGGGTCCAGTTTTTTCGTCGCTGTCATGTCGCGAGTTCTTTGTGAGAAGACTTAATACACTGACGGGAACAAAATCTAAACCCCGAAAAAAAATTCATGTAGTGTAGAAAATTTCGGGAGTAGATTTTTCTAGTTAACACATTAGAGTTATTAACACTGTAAGATCACAGGTTAACATAAGTGCAAGATAAGCTGTTGCAAATGTGAAATATGCTGGTACATTAATACCTGGCATAACCGCCAGTATGTCGAATGCAAGTGTGTTTTACAGATTCTGGGGGTCTGTTTGTGGGTTGAAGTTCCACGACTGTTACACTTGGTCGGTCAGGTTGACACCAGAACTGTCGTCCGATGGTGTCCCATATGTGCTTGGTTGGAGAGGGATCTGAAGACAGAGCAGCCCAAGGCCGCATGTCGACAGTCTGTAGAGGATACGGGGCTACAACAGCGGTACGTGGGCGAACGTTATTCTCTTGGAAAACACCTCCTGGAATGCTGGTTCAAAATGGTTCGAATGGCTCTGAGCACTATGGGACTTAACTTCTGAGGTCATCAGTCCCCTAGAACTTAGAACTACTTAAACCTAACTAACCTAAGGACGTCACACACATCCATGCCCGAGGCAGGATTCGAACCTGCGACCGTAGCGGTTGCGCGGTTCCAGACTGTAGCGCCCAGAACCGCTCGACCACATCGGCCGGCCCCTGGAATGCTGTTCATGAAGGGCAGCACAACAGGTCGAAACACCGGACGAACAAATAATTTTACCGTCAGGGTGCGTGAGATAACCACGAGAGTGCTTTTGCTGTCATACAGAATCGCATCCAGGTATACGTCCAGTGCGTCTAGCATGCAGACAGGTTGGTTGCATGCCTTCAACTGGCCTCTTCCTAACGGACACAGGGCCATCACTGTCACCGAGGCAGAACCAATTTCCATCAGAAAACACAATAGACCTCCACCCTTCTCTCCAATGAGCTCTTGCTTGACACCAATGATGACGCAAATGGCTGTGGTAAGGAGTCAGTGGAATGCACGCTACTGGACATCTGACTCGGAGCTGCCTTCGAAGTAACCGATTCTCAACAGTTTGTCGTGTCACGGTGGTGCCAACTGCTGCTCAAATTGCGGCTGGAGATGTAGTAGGATGGGCCAGAGCCTTAAGCCGAACATAATGGTCTTCTTTCTCGACAGTGTAACGCGGCTGTCCGGAGCCCAATCTTTTTGCGACCGTCCATTCTCGTTACAGGCACTGCCGTCAATCATGTACTTTCGCTACATTCCTGCCAAGTATTTCTGCAACATTGTAGAAGAAACATTCAGCTTCTCGAAGCCCTGTTACACGACACCGTCCAATGTCAGTGAGGTGATAATATCGGCGTCTTTGACGCCTCAAAGGCAGCCGGCACTCACCACGTCCAATCTCAAAGGCAACTAACGCTCACCAACTTTACAACATTTATTTAAATGAAACCTGATTTACAAAATGGTTCAAATGGCTCTGAGCACTATGGGACTCAACTGCTGAGGTCATTAGTCCCCTAGAACTTAGAACTAGTTAAACCTAACTAACCCAAGGACATCACAAACATCCATGCCCGAGGCAGGATTCGAACCTGCGACCGTAGCGGTCTTGCGGTTCCAGACTGCAGCGCCTTTAACCGCATGGCCACTTCGGCCGGCCCTGATTTACATCCTCATAGTGGTGCTACTAGCGCCACTCTTATGCGGCTGGTGCGAAACTCGAATAGATATCATCTTCCAGATGTAAAAACACGCCTACCAATTGTTATTTATATCGCATAGTTCCTTCTTAATGTTGCAATTTTTATTTCCGTCAGTGTGTGTGTTGTCGACTCTTCCCATAGAAAGCTCTCATGAGATAGCTGTACTACACCTCTCCTTGATGCACAACGCCTCACTTGTAGCGCCTGCAACTTGGGTTTGTTGAGCACATCTGTAACGTTTGTTGTGACTTGGCAAGACAGCCAAGCCACCAGGAGGTGAAGCCAAAAGGCACACGTTTAAGCTCACGCAGGCTGGCGTGAGGTCTGGAACAGTTAAAGGATTTGAGTCTAGCAAATAAAGTACGTAGCTGTTGGAATACTTAACTTTAATCCATAATTGGTGAACATCGGTCTGACGGTACATGCATCACAAGATAAAATAGCAATTGATAATGGCGCCTTGCTAGGTCGTAGCAAATGACGTAGCTGAAGGCTATGCTAACTATCGTCTCGGCAAATGATAGCGAAATTTGTCAGTGAACCATCGCTAGCAAAGTCGGCTGTACAATTGGGGCGAGTGCTAGGAAGTCTCTCTAGACCTGCCGTTTGGCGGCGCTCGGTCTGCAATCACTGACAGTGGCGACACGCGGGTCCGACGTATACTAACGGACCGCGGCCGATTTAAAGGCTACCACCTAGCAAGTGTGGTGTCTGGCGGTGACACCACAACGTTCTCGCCAGCCGCTGTGACCTAGCGGTTCTAGGCGATTCAGTCCGGAACCACGCCACTGTTGCGGTCGCAGGTTCGAATCCCGCCTCGGGCATGGCTGTGTGTGATATCCTTATGTTAGTTAAGTTTAAGTAGTTCTAAGTCTAGGGGACTGATGGCCTCAGATGTTAAGTCCCATAGTGCTTAGAGCCATTTGAACCAATTTTTTGTAACGTTCTCGCACTGACTAAACGATTTCGTGACGGAACGCGCCGCTCTTCGTTGGATTTTCTCTATCTCTTCTCTCTGTCCTGCCTGGTATAAGGATCCCAGACTGAAGAACAGTACCAGAAAAAAATCGGCCGAACAAGCGCCTTTTAAGCCACTCCCTTCTTGGATGAGTAACATTTCCTTAAGAAAAAAGTGAAATGATCGTGCGGCATTGTTGGCCGGGAGACTCCAACCGGGAAAGTTCGCCCGCCGGGTGCAAATCTTATTTAAGGTGGCGCCACAATGGTGACTTGCGTGTCAGGGATGATTCTGATGATGAGGACAACCCAACACGCAGTCCACGGTCGGAGAAAGTCTTCGACCCGGGCGGGAATCGAACCTGGGTCCGCTTCTTCCTATGACCCTCAGCCTAGCATCTGCTTTTCCTACTACTCGTTTAAGGTAATGTAGTTGTACAGTAGTGAATTTCTTTTCCAATGTATGCGTTTTCCTTGATTCTCTGATTACCTGCTGGAAGTAGTTTTCAGACGAGACATTCAGAATCTCGGTTCTGGCACCACCTTTGATACCACGACTCTCCCAATCTACACCAAGCAGGTTTAAGTGTGTTACAACAGTATGACCAGGAAAATGACTAACGATATTCTGCAAATGAAACATCCTGGCAGATTAAAACTGTGTGCCCGACTGAGACTCGAACTCGCGATCCCAGGCTGTGGCTAAGCCATGTCTCCGCATATCCTTTCTTTCAGGAGTGCTAGTTCTGCAAGGTTCGCAGGAGAGCTTCTGTAAAGTTTGGAAGGTAGGAGACGAGGTACTGGCAGAAGTAAAGCTGTGAGTACCGGGCGTGAGTCGTGCTTCGGTAGCTCAGATGGTAGAGCACTTGCCCGCGAAAGGCAAAGGTCGCGAGTTCGAGTCTCGGTCGGGCACACAGTTTTAATCTGCCAGGAAGTTTCATATCAGCGCACACTCCGCTGCAGAGTGAAAATCTCATTCTGGATATTCTGCAAGTTCTCTCTGACGCACTCCACCATAAGATCTCATGATCCAGGCGAACTACAAAAGCATACGATTACAATTTTGACCGACATTTGATGCTTAACCTCCCGAAGATTAATTCACATTCGGAATTCTTGATAACTTATCTAGATGTTATCGAATTATTTATTGCAATGAATACGCAACCACCATTGGCGACTAACCCATCCTTACGACAAATGTTCCAATCTGAACTTAGGATTTCGTTGCTGTTTCAATCAACTTTATATTCGTAATAGTATTGTTAACTTTCAATAAGCGGTATTAATTCCGGGACCTTTTTATGTTATAATAACCTTTTCTATTTACGATCTGCGAGGCCCAACATTCTTTGAAATCCTTGAGACTCATGTAACTTCAATTTTGGCTGGAAATTCCTCTCTGATTCCAAGGAGGGGTCTTTTACCCAAAAATTCACCATCCGCACTGCAGATACAATCCGCTACCCTGGTTTTTCAATTAACTTTGGTGCACTCAGTGATTAAAATTATCCAGACACTTTACGGAAGAGACTACTGCATGTCATGGAAGCATACCCGCCGTTATAAAATAAGATGTTGGCAGCATATAAGCAATAACAGCGGGTTGGCTGGGTCAGTAGAGCTCAGAGGTATCTAACGTAGTCCTAGGAAGCGATGTGAGTAACAAATCACTTCTCTAAAGCTGAACAAATTCTCCTGTTGGTGATGTGACTATAAAGTGGAAACGTGATGAACAACCGCAGCTAATAAAAGACCAATTAGAACTCAAGTATAGACGGACAGAGATGATCGAACATTGTGAAGGGTAGACGCAAGAAACAGCATGAAATAAGTGGTAGGAATCGCTCAAGAGTTCTAATGTGCTACCAGGAGGGCAGCTAGCACTATGCGTGGAGAGCTAAAAAGAATGTGATACAATGGTCCAATGCTGCTCATAAGCTACACGTCTTTGCAGTCAATTCTGAGAGAATCCAGAGGTGTTTTAAATAGCGACGACGCAGGGAAGTGATTGGCTGGAAACCTGTCATATGGAGTGATGAATCACGCTATACCCTGTAGCAATCCGATGGAAGGGTTCAGGTTTGGAGACTGCCTGGAGTACGTTATCTGCCATCACGTGTGTATATGTAACAGTGAAGTATGGAGGAAGTAGTTTTACGTTGCGGGGTGTTTTTTTGAGACAGAGTAGACTTCGCTCCAGACCCCTGCATCCATCATCGCTACCTCCTCTGGTTTCGACTCCTGAGAAGGAATGGTCAGCCACTTCTCCACAGACACTCGGATATATAACTGAAAGTGTCTCCGGCGGAGCCAATAGCCGTCCATATACTTTTGACCAAATACTATATGTTTGCTTTTACTTCGTATATATGGCTTCAGTGACGTGGTGTGCCGTATTCCAGCATCATATAAGCACTGCAGGAATGAAATGTGTCCTACAGCGTTAACTTGGCACTCGGAAAATAGTGTAAATTCACTAATAACTTATATCTTATATTTACAACTTGTTTGTGAATTGTTCAAAATGGTTCAAAGGGCTATGAGCGCTATGCGACTTAACTTCTGAGGTCATTAGTTGCCTTGAACTTAGAACTAATTAAACCTAACTAACCTAAGGACGTCACACACATCCATGCCCGAGGCAGGATTCGAACCGGCGACCGTAGCGGTCGCTCGGTTCCAGACTGTAGCGCCTAGAACCGCACGGCCACTCCGGCCGGCTGTTTGTGAACTCTACGTTTTTTCGACCGTAATGATAAGTGAATTAGCTGAACACCCATATATTTAAAATACCTTTCAGCGCACTTATTAAATTTGATGTGTATGAATTAATCACGCTCAGAATCATCTGTTCCAAATGCAGGTTATCCATTTGCACACAAAGTTGCGTAAGGATGCCGAATTCTACGTTAGTATTCATGTATATGCCCCATCGTATCTTACATTCTGTCCTTGCCCGTACAGAAAGTGTACAAAATTATGGAAACACCACAAACACCTAAAACAAACAAACAGAAAACCGTCAGCATTCAAAAGAGCTCAAGTGTTCTCAATGTGTACAAAACTTATCCTGTATGGTTTTCTTACGGACTCCATACTATACTACTTGCAAAACAGTTGGAAGTTGCAAGATCCCCTCGCTTCTAAACTAATATTGTTATTACTCAGCTTAGCCGCGAGTCCGTAGAGGGTGGTATATGTGACGTACGGTATGACTGGTCAGCATTTCCACCCGGTATTAGCGAGTGTGAGTTGGACCTTCCTTCATCTGCCTTGGTGTGTCGTGTCGTCGGATTTCCTCCTACCCGTGCGGGGTACAGTTCTCGTAAATGTTGTCCCGTGCAGATTCTTCATTGGCGCATTGGATGTCTCTGTCGGCGGAAGCTAATTATCTGAAACTGCTGTCGATCAACTTTGGGGTATCTGTTTGCTCGAAATTAACATTCAGAATGCCGCAATATCACTTTTATTCCTATTAGATCAATAATGAAACACTCATGTCACAAACTACTCGTAACCGAGAGCATGGCTACTATCGAACAAGACAGGAAGAGCTCTTAACGCCGACTGCGCAGTCCGTATGTCTTACTAGTTTCGTCACAGTTCGTGGATTTCCGATCAAGTTCGTACTTACTAAGATATGCATTTGTTAATGAACAGGTGTGAATTTTAACGAGAGCAAAATTATGATAAATAGCTTTAAACATCCAGAGTATTCATGTTGTCATAAATGACTTTAATTATTAAATATAAATAAACAAAATCTGTGACTTTGGCGCCAAGATGGCGGTACTTCCCGTCATGTATATTTCCCAGGCTAACGCTTGTTGCTACTGCCCAGAGCCGTGCCCCACCCCACTACGCGCGACATATGGTCGCTTCGCCACCTAGCCAGCCAGCGTGGGAAATGCTCTCCGACTCATGGCCGGCTACGGTCTACAGCACTTCCTAACTGTCGTGAATACATCAAGAAGAGACAGTAATTTATCAAAACTGGTAAAAATGTCTTCCTCACGTAAGAGGCACCTTACAAATTACAGGCAACGGTGATAGATGTGGATGTCGATCACGAACAGTTCTCCACAAAGTGGATCACACGGGCTCAATAACATTAAGACACGGTGACTGTGGTGCCAAGAGGGGAGGCGACAACTCATCCTCGTCCCCTAAAAAAAAAGTCCAGGACGATGTGAGTAGTGAGAACAGGGGGCCCTGTCCTCTAGGAACACATCGTCTCCCGATCGGCCAGAATTGTCGGTTATCCTCGTCAGTAAAGCCACCTTGCAGAGTAACCATAGTGACCATGGAATACGACGATATGGCGGCCCAAATCATTACCGAATAACCGCCAGCTTTAGCCTTTGGACACAAACTCGGCCGGAAACTGAAAACAGTGTGCAACGAGACGCATCTGGCAAAAAGACTTTCTTCTATTGTTCCGTGATCCACATTTTATGTCTACGGCACCACGGTTTCCTGTAATGGGAATTTGCGTCACTGATCAATGGTTTTGGAATTGCAGCTCGCCCCGAAACTCCCTGCTAACACATCTCATTTCGTGTTCTGTTGGTACTCACAAGATTCACAAGTGCGACTTTCCATTCTCCTGCAACGTCTGCAGTTGTTGTCCTCATATTTTTTGCTACAGTTATCTTCAACGACCATCGGTCACGATCTCGCAGCGCACACTTTCGTCCGCTTTCTGACTTAGAGGTTGATGGTTTTTTTTTTTTCGCCTTGCCCTTTCTCTGTATGCATTGTAAATCTGCGATATGGTGCATCATGAAAGACGAAATATTTCTCTTACCTTAGTTACGAAAGCACACACCATACGAGCGCCAATAATTTTCCCATTTTCGGAGTCACCTAACTCCGGCGTAAAGCATTCACGACTGCACAGATCACTGTTCTGACCACGACTGACACAGCATACGGAGGGCATTCGCTAGGTGTCGTTCTAGGCTCTAAGTATTATGGGACTTAACATATGAGGTTATCAGCCCCATAGAACTAAGAACTACTTAAACCTAACTAACCTAAAGACAGCACACACATCCATGCCCGATGCAGGATTCGAACCTGCGATCATAGCGGTAACAGGGTTCCAGATTGAAGAACCTCTCGGCCACACCGGCCGGCTGCCGTTCTTGGCCAAATGCAACAGCGCAACTCAGAGGGTCGGCTGGCAGCTGAATTTATGTTGGAGCGCGCATTTTCGGCGGTCTTTCCTTATATTTGTCCAACCCCCTATATGTCTCTATCCATGTACGAAAGTTGGGCGACAGTTGTCACAGTAATAACTGTAGTACTCTTTGCTACTTCGGGACCAAAGCGTTGTTTCCATTCAATAGGGGCGTTTACACAAAGTCGTTCGTATAGGACAGTATGTGAAGTAAGATGAAAGCTGCGTACGAAAATTTTTGCAGCGGTGCAAGCGGATTTATGGGGCGGCTGTGTTCCATGTTATAACCGAGAGGAGGGCACTTGCACTGTGAACAACCTCCTGCCAGTTAGCGCAACGGTCTGAAACTTAATAGGAATCCACAGAGTGTTCATAAGTTCTCGATACAAACTTCTAGATCTTGCAGAGGAGAGTGAGTGCCTAATGTTTTAAATAGAAACCCATGTCCGGCAACGTACCGTTTCAGTTCAGGTGTTCAACTCGTCCACTTCTGATTGAGGAATTGAATTATTCGTGACGCAGTGCTAGGCGCTTCAGTCTGGAACCGCGCTGCTGCTGCGGTCGCAGGTTTGAATCTTGCCTCGGGCATGGATGTGTGTGATGTCCTTAGGTTAGTTAGGTTTAAGTAGTTCTTAGTCTAGGGGACTGATGACCTCAGATGTTAAGTCCCATAGTGCTCAGAACCATTTGAACCATTTGAACTTAAATATTATATGCTTACATTATTCCAAAGCAGAAAAATCTAATGCTCTGTTGGAGACGCAGAGGTACTAATAGATCCGGCAGCAAGGCAGACGTTAAGCGACAGCAAGTGACCATGTGACATTGTACTCGTCACCCGGTCTGCGCTAGTGTGTACCAGGACAGGCGACTCTGAGACTTTTCTGAAGCAGACACTGAAAACTTTCAGCAGACGCGGACGCTTCACACAGCTGCACTGAAACAGTCGTAGAACGGAAACAGTAAGTTTCCGAACACGAATTTCTATTCAAAGTCTTATGTACTCACTCCCCTCAACAAGGCCTAGAAGTTTGTAATGGAAATTTCAGAACACCTTGTGCATTAATTTAAGGTACATATATTAGATATGCATTCAACTACCTGTTTACACATTAGTCTACTCACTGTTCAAGGGCCAAAGGATAGAGGACTTCTATTGGAATCTACGGTGAATTGTAATGAGATGCGATGTACACCTTGTTTCTGTGTCAGTCTGTCTCTCACCTTACATTTTCTCATTTCCTAATTAGTTTAATATCTTGAAACATCCTGGCAGATTAAAACTGTGTGCCGGACCGAGACTCGAACTCGGGACCTTTGCCTTTCGCGGGCAAGTGCTCTACCAACTGAGCTACCCAAGCACGACTCACGCCCCGTTCTGCAAGGTTCGCAGGAGATCTTCTGTAATGATAGGAAGGTACTAGACGAGGTACTGGCAGAAGTAAAGCTGTGAGGAGAGGGCGTGAGTCGTACTTGGGTAGCTCAGTTTGTAGAGCACTTGCCCGCGAAAGGCAAAGGTCCCGAGTTCGAGTCTCGGTCCAGCACACAGTTTTAATCTGCCAGGAAGTTTCATATCAGTGCAAACTCCGCTGCAGAGTGGAAATCTTATCCTGGAGTTTAATATCTTGTTGTGTATGAAACACATATCAGCTGTAAATACAATGTATTTCGCAATTATAACGACTGTTTCTGGTTTCAAATTAGCAGATGCTCTCCAAACAGTCATGTGAAATTTTCCTGAAGCGATGTTTTAATTATCAATTTAGTCAGAAAATAATTTTTAAACAGAAACAGAAAATAGAGGGTGATTTCACTTTTCAAAAAAAAATATTTCACCAGATATCTTCTGTGAAAAAGCCCCTGTTGCAGAAAGCTGTGCGGTAATGTTATTTGACAGGACTGAAATAAAAGCGTAAATATTTCAGCCTGTTGTCAGCCTTTGTACTGGTCCATTCGTTGAAGCGCACGTGTGCGAAGCTCTTTTGTTGGATGGGACGTGTGTACTGTGAAGGTGAGTGGGTGGAGGAGCACAAGTGTTTGCGTATGTGTGTGTGTGTGTGTGTGTGTGTGTGTGTGTGTGTGTGTATGTATGTGAGTATGGGCGCGCGAGCGCGCGCGCACCCGAACGCGTTCTCTGTGCGTGCCAGAGAGAGTGGCGCGCGGGGCGCTAATTCCGGACCAGGAGACCCTGTGTATCACTGCACCCTGAGCGGCTTCGGCGGGCCAGGTGGGGCCAACTCGGGCCATGCATAATGAAGAGCAGTCGGCGCATGAATAATGGCCGGCGGCGCGGCGCGGCGCGGCGCTGCAGCCGGGCCACCGCCGCGGCCATCGGCGTCCGCGTAATTGCCGCAGCGCGACGACGCGCCGACAAGCGGCGAGCTGACAGCCGAGCGGCGCGGGAAACACACCGCTTCCCGCTGGACAACACCCGTCTGTCATTCTGCCGTGCTGTGCGTCGGCGCAGCAACAGAGACCGAGCCAAATTATGTTCTTGTTGCACGAACTAGGAGATCTAGAGGCAATAACAGAAGTTCATAATCACAAAAGTTGGAAAGAAAAGCACAGGTACAATGAAGATAATAGGGAAGAAGCCATGGGTCAGCTGGTCGATGAAAGAAGAAAGCACAGCAACGTGTAGCGAAATTCAGAAATACAGACGTACATTGAATTAGGAATGAAGTTCATGGGCACTGCAAGGAAGCTAAGGCGAAATGGCTACACGAAAATATGAAGAAATCAAAAATGAAATTACTGTCGGATGGACTGACTCACCATTTAGAAGAGACAAAACAGTTCGAAGAAAATTAAAGCACGGGAGGTAACGTTATGAGAGCAATGGGAATTCCACTGTCAAATGCACAGGAGAGAGCGGATAGGTGGAAAGAGTACACTGAAGGCCATTATGAGAGGGAACAGTTGTCTGAAGATGTGACGGAAGAAGAAACAGGAGTCGACTTAGCCGGCCGGAGTGGCCGAGCGGTTCTAAGCACTACAGTTTGGAACCGCGTGTCCGCTGCGGTCGCAGGTTCGAATCCTGCCTCGGGCATGGATATGTGTGATGTCCTTAGGTTAGCTAGGTTTAAGTAGTTGTTAATTCTAGGGGACTGATGACCTCAGATGGTAAGTCTCATAGTGCTCAGAGGCATTTGAACCATTTGAGGAGTCGACTTAGAAGAGATAGTTGATCGAGTACTGCAATAAAAATTTAAAACAGCTTTTGAAAACTTATGATCGAATAAGGCAGTAGCGATAGATAACACTTCATCGCAATTTCATAAGTCATGGGGGAAATGGAATGAAAGTGACTCTTTGCGTTATGTTTAGAATCCATAAGTCTGGCGATATACCATCTGAATTTCGATAAAACATCACCAACTCAATTCCGAAGATTGCAAGAGCCGACAAGTGCTTGCATTATCGCACAAAGAGCTTCACGTCTTATGTATACAAGTAAAATGTAAATGTCGTGTGACTATGGCCTCCCGTCGGGTACACGGTTCGCCGGGTGCAAGTCTTTCAATTTGACGCCACTTCGGTGACTTGTTCGTCGATGGGGTTGAAATGTTGATGATTAGGACAACACAACACCCAGTTCCTGAGCGAATAAAATCTACGACCCAGCCGAGAATCGAACCCTGGCCCTTAGGATTGACATTCTGGCACACTAACCACTCAAAAACCGACGGGCGGCCATGTATACAAATTGCTGGCGACAATAATGTACAGAAGAATGGAAAATAAAACTGAGGACCTGCTAGATGAGTATTAGTTTGGGTTTAGCAAAAGATAAAGGCACCACAGAGGCAATTCTGATGTTGAGATTGGTAATGGAAGCGGGACTAAAGAAGAATCAAGACACGTTCAGAGGATTTGTCGACGTGAAAAAAGCGTTAGATAGTGTCAAATGGTGCAAGGTGTTCGAAATTCTAAGAGAAATACGGGTAAGCTGTAGCGAAAGAAGGGTAATATACAATATGTACAACATCCAAGAGGGAACAATAAGACTGGCAGATCGAGAACAAAGTGTACGGATTAAGAAGGGTGTTAGACAGGGATGAAATCTTTCGCCCCTACTTTCTATGCAAGCACCAACAGCGGAAAAAAAAGAAAGATTTAAAAGTGTCATTTTCAGTGAAACTGAAGAAGAACAACGTGATCTTCTGAATGGAAGGAACAGTCTAATTAGTACGAATGAGGACTGAGTGTAAATCGAAGATAGGCCAAAGTAATTCGAGGAAGCAGATATGAGTACATCGAGAAGCTTAACATCGGGAGTGATGATCTTCTAAGTAGATGAAGTTAAGAAACTCTGCTACCTGGGCAGCAAAATAGCCCATGACGGACGGAGCAACGAGAACATAGGAAACAGACTAGTACCGGGAAAAAGGCCATTCCTGCCCAAGAGAATTCTGCTATTAGCAAACATAGGCCTTAATCTGAATAAGATATTACTGAAAATGAACGTTTGTAGCACAGCATTGTATGGTAATGAAACATGGATTCTGGAAAAACTGGAAATGAACATTATAGAAGCTTTTGCGATGTGTTGCTGCAGAAGAAAGATTAAGAAAAGGCAAACCTACGTTTCTAGCATTTGTAGACTTAGAGAAAGCTTTTGACAACGTTAACTGGAATACTCTCTTTCAAATTCTGAAGGTGGCAGGGGTAAAATACAGGGAGCGAAAGGCTATTTACAATTTGTGCAGAAACCAGATGGCAGTTATAAGAATCGAGGGGCATGAAAGGGAAGCAGTGGTTGGGAAGGGAGTGAGACAGGGTTGTAGCCTCTCCCCGATGTTATTCAATCTGTATATTGAGCAAGCAGTAAAGGAAAAAAAAGAAAAATTCGGAGTAGGTATTAAAATCCATGGAGAAGAAATAAAAACTTTGAGGTTCGCCGATGACATTGTAATTCTGTCAGAGACAGCAAAGGACTTGGAAGAGCAGTTGAACGGAATGGACAGTGTCTTGAAAGGAGGATATAAGATGAAAATCAACAAAAGCAAAACGAGGATAACGGAATGTAGTCAGATTAAATCGGGTGATGCTGAGGGGATTAGATTGGGAAATGAGACACTTAAAGTAGTAAAGGAGTTTTGCTATTTGGGGAGTAAAATAACTGATGATGGTCGAAGTAGAGAGGATATAAAATGTAAACTGGCAATGGCAAGGAAATCCTCTCTGAAGAAGAGAAATTTGTTATCATCGAGTATAGATTTAAGTGTCAGGAAGTCGTTTCTGAAAGTATTTGTGTGGAGTGTAGCCATGTATGGAAGTGAAACATACACGATAACCAGTTTGGACAAGAAGAGAATAGAAGCATTCGAAATGTGGTGCTACAGAAGAATGCTGAAGATAAGGTGGGTAGATCACGTAACTAATGAGGAGGTATTGAATAGGATTGGGGAGAAGAGAAGTTTGTGGCACAACTTGACTAGAAGAAGGGATCGGTTGGTAGGACACGTTTTGAGGCATCAAGGGATCACAAATTTAGCATTGGAGGGCAGCGTGGAGGGTAAAATTCGTAGAGGGAGACCAAGAGATGAATACACTAAGCAGATTCAGCAGGATGTAGGTTGCAGTAGGTACTGGGAGATGAAGAAGCTTGCACAGGATAGAGTAGCATGGAGAGCTGCATCAAACCAGTCTCAGGACTGAAGACCACAACAACAACAACTGCAGAAGAATATTGAAAATTAGGTGTACTGATAAGGTAAGGAATACGGAAGTTCTCCCACGAACCGGCGAGGACAGGAGTATATAGAAAACACTGACGAAAACATGGGATAGGATGGTAGGGCATCTGACAAGAGATCAGGAAATAACTGCCGTGGTACTAGAGGAACTACAGAGGGTAAAGACGCCAGAGGAAGGTACAGACTGGTTTACATTCAGCAAATGACTGAGGACATACACTATGTGATCGAAAGTGTCCGGACACCCCAAAAAACATACGGTTTTCATATTAGGTGCATTGTGCTGCCACTTACTCCTTATCAGCGACCTCAGTTGCCACAGACATCGTGAGAGAGCAGAACGGAGCGCTCCACGGAACTCACAGACATCGAACGTGGTCAGGTGGTCACTTGTGTCATACGTGTGTACGCGAGATTTCCACACTCCTAAACATCCCTAGGTCCACTGTTTCCGATGTGGTAAGGAAGTGGAAACGTGAACGGACAAACGCAGCACAAAACCGTACAGGCCAACCTCTTCTGTAGACTGAAAGAGACCGGTGACAGTAGAAGAGGGTCGTAATGTGTAATAGGCAAACATCTATCCAAACAATCACACAGGAATTCCAAACTGTATCAGGATCCACTGCAAATACAGTTAGGCGGGAGGTGAAAAAATTTTGGATTTCATGGTCGAGCGGCTACTCTTAAGCCACACATCACGCCGGTAAATGGCAAACGGCGCCTCGCTTGGTGTAAGGAGCGTAAACATTGGGCAACTGAACAGTGGAAAAACGTTTTGTGGAGTTACGAATCACGATACAAAATGCGGTGATTGGATGGCAGGGTGGGTGTGGTGAATGCCCGGTGCACGTCATCTACCAGCGTGTGTAATACCTGCAGTAAAATTCGGAGGCGGCGGTATTATGGTGTGGTCGTGTTTTTTCATGGAGGGGGCATGCACCCCTTGTTGTTTTGCGGGGCACTATCACAGTACATGCCTACGTTGATGTTTTAAGCACCTTCTTGCTTCCCACTGTTGAAGAGCAATTCGGTGGTGGCGATTGCATCTTTCAACACGATCGAGCACATGTTCATAATGCCTTTGGCGGAGTGGTTACACGACAATAACATCCTTGTAATGGACTGGCCTGCACAGAGTCCTGACCTGAATCCTATAGAAGACCTTTGGGATTTTTGGAATGCCGACTACGTATCAGGCCTCACCGAGCAACATCGATACCGCTCTTCAGTGCAGCACTCCGTGAAGTATGGGGTGCCATTCTGCATGAAAGCTTGCAACACCTGACTGAACGTATGCCTGCGAGAGTCGAAGCTGTCATCGAGACTATGCGTGGAACAATACCATAATAATTTCCAGCATTACCAATGGATGGTGCCACGAACTTGTAAGTAATTTTAAGCCAGGTGTCCGGATAGTTTTGATCACATAGTAAGAAATTCGTGGCGTTGTGAATCAAGCCAGCCAGAAGCCTGGTGACCATTCTCGCAATGATCGACGACACAGGGTGAAACGGTCCATGTTCCTGCTTACTATAGGTGGTCACATGGAGAAACGATCCTTATTCATACTTACTATGGGTGGTGATAAAGTTTAAAAAAATCAAGCTGCGACGACAAAACTTGGTGATAGTGTGTATTGTCGACGTCCTGACAGGACGTGGGTAATAATTAGTTGTGGGTGGCACCACCATAACGTCGTACCGAGTGAGAGGGAGTAAAAGCCTTGCTCAGGTACTTAGTAAGAGAACAGAGAGAATTATTCATCAAACTAATATGTTTTTAAGCCAACGGCTTTGGCGTAGTGGTAAAAACGTTTCCCGTCACATTCCCAAGTTAAGCGCTGTCGGGCTTGGCTAGCACTTCGGTGGGTGACCTTGCGGGTCTGCCGAACACCGTTTTCAAGCAAGGTGCATCCAGCCATTATGAGGTCATTTGATGAGCTACTTGATTGAAAAGTATAAGCTCCGGTAACGAAACCTAACAATGGCCGGTAGGGCGATGTTCTGACCACATGAATCTTCATATCCATAAACCAGTGACGTTTACCACCTGAGGATGACACGGGAGTAGGTCGTACCGTCGGACCTTTCGAGGCTTCTTCGACCAGAGCTTAGCTTTTAGGATGTATTTAAACAGGTTACCTTCGGACCATTTACCAACTTATTAGAAAGGTATTTCCTCTACTGGGAGAAGTGTGTTCAGTGACTTGTCTTTGTGGCTCACTGGCCTGATTAAAGTTCCCTCTGACTGTTCCACTTATTATGAGAGCCTTAGCTTCTACCCACCAGAGAAGAATACTATGTTCTGACTCGTTCTGATTTATTTTCAAGCCTCCTGTATAAATTCACTAACAGAGTCAAGTACAGACACCTTTTGTTCTTCGACCAAATATCTGACACACAGGCAAAGACCCCCATTACTTCTGACACTTATGTTCAAGTTAGTTGCTCACTGGAATAGATTACAGATTTCTTGTAGACTTACTTAGGCACGGCTCTTTATTCCACGACATCGAGTCGGTTCTGCTGCTTATCCAGCATCTTCGTGCACACCTAATATTGAGCTATGCTCTGATGGCTCCTCACTGATCCATACTTGGGACAACTTATTGCCCGTTATCGTAAAACAATGCTTTGTCTGCGTGTCTTGTCACTCATTGTCTACTTTCTCTCCCAGTTTTTCCCGAGTTTCGGAAAGCATCCACCTCCGTTTATGGAGGCGCTCAATGCGTGAGGTTTGCTGTCAGTGCCGTGTTTCAGCTACCGGCTATGTCAGCATGACATAATACGGTCTCCTTTCTGGAACCGAATCCACGAATGAGGAGTCATTTCTCATCGTAGTGTTTATCTCGTAGCCTCCTCTTTAGTGTGCCCTGGGTCCACCCTGGCCCAAGGGTTTGTTTACGCAAATGAAATTCGACAGCCATTAAAGTGACAATAAAGTAATGAAACTGGACAGTGGGGACAAGCGTTAGTCCTGCTGTACATATTCATTGTTATAGCTACACTTTTTTCTCCGAAGGTGGCTTTCTTCGTGGATATCTCGAGTGCAGTACCGTAAGAAACCAGCGGGAAGGGAAGCCCTATTGCGATAAAGACACCTTCTCTATTTGTTACAAAATTTTCCACCATTAGAAATACAGTAATTAATACATTCACAGTACACAGCAACCAGAAAATTAATACATTAAAATCTTTACCAAAAAAGTCAAAATACCTAAAAAATCACTGAACATTGAAGCACTGCGACATTATCTATTGCGCATATGATACAGTTGTACGGCATGTTGGCAGTTAAAAATCGCGAAATGTGAACCAAAACATCAGTGTTAAAAGCAAACGAAGTAACAGTACGTTAAAAAATCTTTATCACCTCCATCCCTTTACAAGCGTAATAACTGTACCGTAAAAGAATCATGTGCATATATGGTGAGAGTGCGGTTGTAAAGAGTGGGGTGGGGGGGGGGGGGGGTTGGTAGAGATGAGATAGGGGGAGAATGGAGGGCTGGTAAACGAGGTGAAGGGAGAGAGTGAAGATGAAGGAGCACTAAAAGGGTGGCAAGTGGGCAGACATGGCGACGAAATAAATAATATATTATCAGTAACAGTAAAACAAACTTATTGAAACTGGGTCAGAAACGACTACTTGTCATTTTTACAGTTACGTAAATAAGAAGCGCCGCGGAATAGTGGACTCAACAGGGAAACTGTATTATATGTTACTCAAGAGCAGTTGTACAAATAATATGTGCCAGGAAAGGAAAACTGTTTCTTTAAAGAATGTAATCGTGAAGACCACGTAATCAGCCATTAAGCCGAATTTTGTAATCTGCCATAATGATAATATATTATATACATCCTTCCCACGTTTGCCCACTTGACCCCTTTTAGTGCTCCTCCATCTTCATGCTCTCTTTCCCTCCTTCCTCCCCCAAATCACCTTTTCCCAGCCCTCCATCCTCCCACTATCTCTTCCCCTCTCCCCTCCCTCTACATCCCTACTCCCACCCCATATCCTCATGAGTGTGTTTAAGCTATGTCTTCCACAGGATGGCAAGTACGTTTTCGGTGCTTTGTGAAAGACAGCTTAGTCGTTTAATATCTGCTTTTACCGAGGACGTGTCAGAAAAAAATTGTCTTCACATATATTTGTAAAGTTTGTTATGGTAAAATTATTACGCTTGTGAAGGGTTGGAAGTGATGAAGCCTGTTTAATCTCCTATTATTTGGTTTTCTTTTAGTACTGATGTTGTGGTTCACATATACCGGTTTTTACATGCCAACACCACACAGCTTTGCTATACGCACCGTATGTGGTACTGTTATCCTTTTCTGTTCAGTGATTTTTAAGTTTTTGACTGTCTTTGATAAAGATTTTGAAATTATTAATTTTATTGTCTAGTTATGCCGTTAGTGTATTAATTGTTTTATTTTTGATTGTAGGAAATGGGGTAATATATACGAGTACAAAAGTTTCCTATATCCTGACAGGGCGTCCCCTTCCCGAGGTTTCCTTACGACAGTGGGAGGAGTAGACTGCCAGTTGTCTGCAAACGCTGTACATGTTCATCTGCATTTCGCAACACGAATATATTTTTGACATGCCTATTGAATTTTTGGATATACCGTTTTGACTACCGGGTACGTAATTCTTGAAACGAGAAGTTCTGTATTTTTGACGTGTGCTTAAAAATTTTGTAAGAACTGTGCTGTACATGACTGTAAATTTGAGTTTCTGTCCTGTAGGATCATTTGAAAATAGGTTCCGGCCCAGAACTAGTCATCAAGTTAATGAAAAAGTTAAATTTGTAACTTTGGCTGGTTTTGCTCTGTATTGAATAACAGAAGTTGCTGACTTGCAATTATTCCAACATGCTGCAAGTTAGGAAATCATTGGGCTGTCGTTCTGGATATGCCTGCCACAGTATGGCTTCTTTGTCCAAGGAATAAATAAGAATTACAGCGTCCACGTGAGGAGAATACTGGGGATGGGGGAAAATTTCATTTCCCGGAGCTGGAGCGTTGATGTAGAGGAGGCTCGTGTTGGAAACCTCCCGTAACCAAGTTAACAGAATTCTCCTGTTTGACTTTGTCCATCGCAGAGGTACTCTGTCAGCACAACACTACGGTAGTACCAAAAGGCAAACCCCTTGTACGAAAGTACGCTTGTCTGTCCTCTTCTAGGTCATTGCTATGCAGCATGGGATCGTTACCGCAATGGACTGACACAGGACATCGCCATCTAGATATAGTGGCTTTCCAAAACCGCACGTACAACCCTAGCTCGCCTTTCTCCTCAATCCAAAAAATTCTCATTTACGCCGGCCGGGGTGGCCAAGCGGTTAAAAGCGCTACAGTCTGGAACCGCGCGACCGCTACGGTCGCAGGTTCGAATCCTGCCTCGGGCATGGATGTGTGTGATGTCCTTAGGTTAGTTAGGTTTAAGTAGTTCTAAGTTATAAGGGACTGATGACCTTAGAAGTTAAGTCCCATAGTGCTCAGAGCCATTTGAACCATTTGAATTCCCGTTTACACCTCAGCCTACTCGGTATTCCCCATGAACTCGAACAGCGTAGTGACTAGCTCATCTGGCTAGAGAGCAGGAGACCATGGTTCGAATCCCGTTCTTGGTACTAATTTTCGTATGTCGGTTCAGTATGCATACGTACGTCATAGGTATTTGGGACTTGGAAATGTCTCTGGAACCATATAGTTTCATTTGAGAAAGCACTGAGTGTGCCCCGACTGCTGCAGTGAGTGGCAGGTTAAACTAGATTTCTTGTGTTCATCTGTAGGAGCATGTAACTATACTGGACATCGTGGCAAGTCAGAGGGCAGAATATCTGCGTTTTTAGTGTTTCCACAGCAAAGTTCCGTGATATATCCTCAACCAGTGCCGGCGACAGCGCATGTTTGTTTGGGTGTTTCCATTATCTACTATTATCCATGGCATTATTACTTTTCAGATTTCTTATTGTGAACACCTCTGATGATTCTGTGGCAGATACGAAAGCTGTTACTAATTGGAAGCCTTCCTCCATCTTCATACATCTACTCAATAAAGACTGCAAATTGTGTATAGCCTGTAAAGTTGTTGTATAATTTCTTTATTTGTGTGCCCATGTTGTCTTTAATTTCTTTGTAATTATTGAGGGCAATGTAATTCCACCTTTGTAAGTACAAGAAGATGGATGTTTAGGACACAAACACATATCGCTTATTGAAAAAAAGTTATCGATGGTCTGCAAAAGGAAGATATTTAAAATTCGACTTGCTTTCTAGATCGGGGAACAACTCGTTAGAAGATACTGGCTGACCTTACGGTATTTCACGACAAATTTTTCGTTAACACTGGGAAACATCGTCTGCTTCCAAGTTTTTGTATTATTTCTTCGTTTGCACTGGTGACTTTGTCCTAAGCACACGCCATTTCAGTGTTTCCCCCTTCAATACTTGTGTGTGTTACCTTCCCATGCCCAATTTCATTTCTCCCTTTCCTCTTCACTCTCTTGCTCCAACTGACTCTCCATGACACTGCTTTAGTCTTACTGATAACTCATTTTTGCTTCATCCTCCCTCAACCTACTCACCACTTAGATTTCCAACTCTAACACTACTCCTTCATTTCTCTTATTTAAATAGATGTACAATAACATAATTAATTGCAATAACGCACAAATGGCGAATTGCAGAAAACCAAAAAAATAAAGTTACAATTTTAAATCAAAGGAAAACAAGTGGTAAAGTTTGTAACACTACACAAAACACACGATACTTATTTAACCAGAAAGATGGAAATAAACAGAAGTAGTACTACACTGTGTTGTTTTTAACATAAAAAATGCATAGTTCTGCGAGGAGGTGTGATGTGAGACCAGAATCTACTGTGCTAAGTAACGAAATAACCGCAAAACATGAATGGTGTGAACGAAAAATCAGCCACGAAATACCGTAAGGAAAAATAAACATCTAATAAAGATCTATCTTTAGGAAGCAAGTCAGACTGAGAATACACTACTAGCCATTAAAATTGATGCACCAAGAAGGAATGCAGATGATAAACTGGTATTCATTGGACAAATACATGAGACTAGAACTGACATGTGATTACATTTTCATGCAATTTGGGTACCTAGATCATGAGAAATCAGTACCCAGGACAACCATATCTGGCCGCAATAACGGCCTTGATACGCCTGGGCATTGAGTCAAACAGAGCTTGGATGGCGTGTACAGGTACAGCTGCCCATGAAGCTTCAACACGATAACACAGTTCACTGGCGTATTGTGACGAGCCAGTTGCTCGCCCACCATCGACCAGACGTTTTCAGTTGGTGGGAGATCTGGTCAGGGCAGCAGTCGATCATTTTCTGTATCCAGAAAGGCCCGTAGAAGACCTGCAACATGCGGTCGAGCATTATCCTGCTGAAATGTAGGGTTTCGCAGGGATCGAATGAAGGGTAGAGCCACGGGTCGTAACACACCAGAAATGTAACGTCCACTGTTCAAAGTGCCGTCAATGCGAACGAGAGGTGAGCGAGACGTGTAACCAATGGCACCCCATACCATCACGCCGGGGGATACGCCAGTATGGTGATGACGAATACACGCTTCCTATATGCGTTCACCGCGATGTCGACAAACACGGATACGACCATCATGATGCTGTAATCAGAACCTGGATTCGTACGAAGAAATGACGTTTTGCCATTCGTGCACCCAGGTTCGTCGTTGAGTACACCATCGTAGGCGCTCCTGTCTGTTATTCAGCGTCAAGGGGAATCGCAGCCGTGGTCTCCGAGCTGATAGTCCATGCTGCTGCAAACGTCGTCGAACTGTTCGTGCAGATGGTTGTTGTCTTGCAAACGTCCCCATCTGTTGACCAAGGGATCGAGACGTGGCTGCACGATCCGTTACAGCCATGCGGATAAGATGCCTGTCAACTCAACTGCTAGTGATACGAGGCCGTTGGGATCCAGCACGGCGTTCCGTATTAGCCTCCTGAACCCACCGATTCCATATGCTGCTAAGAGTCATTGGCTCTCGACCAACACGAGCAGCAATGTCGCGATACGATAAACCGCAATCGCGATAGGCTACGATCCGACCTATATCAAAGTCGGAAACGTGATGGTACGCATTTCTCCTCGTTACACGAGGCATCACAACAACGTTCCACCAGGCAACGCCGGTTAACTGCTGTCTGTGTATGAGAAATCGGTTGGAAACTTTCGTCATGTCAGCACGTTGTACGTGTCGCCACCGGCGCCAACCTTGTGTGAATGCTCTGAAATGCTAATCATTTGCATATCTCAGTATCTTCTTCCTGTCGGTTAAATTTCGCGTCTGTAACGCGTCATCTTCGTGGTGTAGCAATTTTAATATCCAGTAGTGTATATTTCGTTAGGGACCACTGATGATGTTTTATTTCAATAAAACGATACGAATTTGGTGACAAAAACATGCATTATCTTGTATTTGCAAAAGCGAGTTAAAAATACAGTGTCTCTCAATTATTTTGACTGATTTAAAGTGTTCAAAATGTTCAAACGTGTGTGAAATCTTATGGGTCTTAACTGCTAAGGTCATCAGTCCCTAAGCTTGCGCACTACTTAAACTAAATTATCCTAAGGACAAACACGCACACCCAAGCCCGAGGGAGGACTCGAACCTCCGCCGGGACCAGCAGCCCAGTCGATGACTGCAGCGCCCCAGGCCGCTCGGTTAATCCCGCGCGGCAATTTAAAGTGGCTCTCAACAAATTCCACTTGTGCCAACCTCTTCATAGCACTCGCAAGCTTCGTGCTCCAATCTGTTTTCTCCTCCAGTTTCTACCCTATATACCTGACTTAGAAGCAAGGTAGTTATTTCTTCACGTCTTAACAGACGTCCCGCCTTCTTGTCAGCGTTTTCCATTTACTCCTTTCCTCGCAGTTCCTCTGAAGGACCTCCCCATCCCTTACCTTATCAGTTCCTGAACACTAGTGAACGACGGAGAAACCAAGCGCGACTTTGGCTTTAATGACGGTGCGCTCGCTGTTTCGCCAGCAACCAGATAGCGTCGCTGGAGGGCGACTGGCGGAAGACGTGCGGCTCGCTGACCAACATGTTCGTGGGCGAGAACCAGCTGACGGAGCTGCCGGCGCCGCCGCAGCAGTCGGCGGACGGCGCCTCGCAGCCCGGCGGGCCGCGGCGCTCCTCGCTGCGCGACTGCAGCAAGCTGACGTGGCTCAACGTGGACTCGAACCGGCTGCGCGCGCTGGAGGGTGGCGCGCTGCCGCCGTCGCTGCACACGCTCAGCGCCTCGCACAACCTGCTCACCGCCTTCCCCGGCGCCGCGCTCGACGCGCTGCCCGGCCTCTCGTGGCTCTACCTGCGCGACAACTACATCACCCAGCTGCCGGCGTCCGGGCTGCGGCCGCGCAGGCACCGGCTCGAACAGCTGGACCTGGGCGACAACCGCATCGCCAGCCTGCCCAGTAACCTGTTCAACGGGTGAGTCTTCTAACAACCCTACCACAACAAAGGTCAAAAATTAATTACGATTGTAGTGTTGCTCACACCGCTAAATATTGCATTTTCGGGCAACGACAAAGTTATACGAGGGCTATCCACAAAGTACATTACATTTTGGAATTGAAAATAAATAAAGTATTGGAAATTTTTTTTATTATATACAGATGAAAGCCACACTTAAATACTACTTTTCTACATAGTTGCCATGTAAATTAAGGCACTTATGGTAGCGATGGACGAGCTTGGAATTTCCTTCGTCATAAAATTCGGCCGCCTGCGCCTTCAACCACGTAGTTACCTCTTCTTTTGGGACAGAAAATGTGTGATTTTTGTGGATTTCCTGGAAAGAGGCACTACAATAAACTCTCAAAGATATTGCCAAATTCTGCACAACCTCAGAAGAGCAATACAAAACAAGCGCAGGGGAAAGTTGGGCTCAAAGATGTTGCTGATTCACGACAACACCCGGGCCCACACGGCAAATGCCACCCGTGAAGTTCTCGAATCTTTTAAGTGGGAGTTGTTTCCTCATCCGCCGTACAGTCCCGACCTGGCACCGAGCGACTTCCACTTATTCCCAGCAATGAAGAAGTGGTTGGCTATGCAGCGTATTGATGACGACTCACAGCTTCAAGAAGAGCTAACCACGTGGTTGAAGGCGCAGGCGGTCGAATTTTACGACGAAGGAATTTCCAAGCTCGTCCATCGCTACGATAAGTGCCTTAATTTAAATGGCAACTATGTAGAAAAGTAGTATTTAAGTGTGGCTTTCATCTGTATCTAATAAAAAAAATTCCAATACTTTATTTATTTTTAATTCCAAAACGTAATGTACTTTGTGGATAGCCCTCGTATTGTGTGGCAGATGTCATTAGAGCTCAGTTAATAAAGTCATTTCTTGAAATATTGGATAACCTAGGCACTCATCTTTTCCTGTTTCCCACGCTGGTGTCGTTGTGAACTCATGGCTCAATCGTCGAAAATCTAGGTAGTGATGATTCCAAGCTGGGATGCAAAGAGGCCTAGGTGTTATTCTGCGATATTCAAAAGTTTTATAGACGTGCTTCATAAACCATTCATGAAGATTAAATTTTTGCAAGTTAGGACAATGGTGATGTAAAAAAGTAATCAGCACTCCGAATTTAAGTTACACTTCTTTTTTATTACTTTTCTTGCAATATCACGTAACTCGTTCCAAACTATCACTTCACAATATAAAACATACTTGAAAATATCTTCCTCACTGTTAAAGTTCACATTTCATAAACTGACTACAATTTGCGCCTTTTGAAGATGACGACCAAAACTTGACTCTCTAATAACCGCTTACGCGCCCAAAAATCAGAGTATTACAAGTTCGTCAATGATCATAGTGACAAAAGAGAGAATACACATAAGAATAATATCATTGCAATATATACATATCTATGTATCGAAGTACCTCTACATTAATGAAGTCAAATCTGAATGTTGTCACAGAAATGTATTAACTATTTTACAGAAACACAGTAGAATCTTGCTGGTATCGAGAAGTTGAGGTGAGGTGCCGTAATGGTTACATAATTCAAGTACTATTACAGTCTACACCTGTTGAACTGTCAGAATACCTTACTAGCGTCATTCAAAACGTAAACTACCCACACCACCAAAATATGGTAGGCACCTGTCCTAAGACCAATCTGACACTGACTTGAACATCTGGATTAGGATGACAACTCCATCATCAGCCCCTCTCAACAACTTGAATAATGGGTTAGTGTACACCTACTGAAGTCTCAGACATTCTCACTTCTGCTATTCAATGGACACGCCTCTCTCATCGCCAAACATGGTAGGCACCTGTCCTAACGACTTGCAAGCATTAGTTCTGCCAGCGGAACATGGGTGACAGCAGAATATCAGCAAATACATGATAAGATAAAAGAACAGCAACGAACCCGGGAAAAGAAAAGTCAGACAAACACTCAACATGTAGTATGTGTAATGGGTGTTTAAGTGTAATCCCATAACTAATAATGAAGTGACCGTAGTTTGAAGGTACCACTACATATGATATTCTCACTATTACAATATCATAAGCAGTTAAGCCATTGCACTGGTGAAGCATGATACCTCTAATTTCTGCGCCGTCATGTTCCAATCAACTATAAAAGCACATTTCTGACACGATTTTCCACCGTAGATAAGCTACTAGTGATCCCAGAAATGGTTCACAATTGCTTAACATATATAGGCACTGGACCTAAGTCTTCCGCCTCCTCCATCTCTTTGCCTATCTCCTCCTCTCCCATCCCTTTGTCTATCTCCTTCATTTTTCCCTTGTCTCTAGTCATCACCTCCTCCAAACACTATCCCCCCCTCACCCCACTCGTCCATCTCGTCATACACTCCTCTCTCTGCCCATCTCCTTCTCCATCTCTCTCTGTCCATCTTCTTCACCGCTTTCTCTACCCATCTCCTTCTTCACTGTCTCTCTGTCTCTCTCCTTCTGCCCCTCTCTCTGTCAGTCACCTCTTTATGTCCATTTCCTCTCTCTTCCCTGTCTATTTACTCCTCTCCCCTCTCTCTGTTATCTTGAGACGTACTTATTGTTACTGAAAGTCTAGATTCCGTAATACTATTCCAACAGTAAGCTGATAAGCCGTAAATGCAACAATCATCTTTTCTGAGAAAACTGACTGTGTGGAAGAAAACAAAACAGTATGTATCTGTGTATTCCATTTTTGATTAAAAATATGTGTAATGAGAAATGACATGTACGGGAGAAAAAATTTTCCTGATTGCGTAAATACCCTACCATCGTAGTTGAAACTGTCGGCGAGATAGGAAACAAAGCCTCACTCATTCACAACAGTGCACAGCACAGCATTTTCTTCCTCGCACATGAATTTAACAGAAAAGTTGAACAGTACTGTTTACAATAATATGTAGCCCGTATCTGTACGATTGTTTATTAGAGCATCTTGTAAGTAATATAAGTAAATAGCCAAAACCATTTCTAGATTTTTGGTAATGACGTTTCCACTTTCTATATATATATGGTCTGCATCCATCTGTATGTTCACTAAAGTATCGTGTAGAAATGTGAAGTAAATCTGTCTAGCACTTTTCGAGATATTTGATAATAACGTTTCCCCCTTCTATGTTAGATATATATTTATATGGTACATATGTATTTATAAATGTTTATAGGCTATGTCCATTTGAATGTTTTTTAGAGTATGGTGTAAATCTTGCAAGTAATTCGATCAAGTACTTTTCGAAATTTTTAGTAATAACTTTAAATATCGACTTGCCTTTGTATGCTTGTACACGTTTTGGGTATGTATTTATATACCAGAGTATGGTTTAAGAGTGACTGCCGAGGGCTGTTGGCAGGCGGGTTGCACTCAGCGCTTGTGAGGCAAACTGAGGAGCTACTTGATTGAGAAGTAGCGGCTCCGATCTCGGAAACTGACGTACGGCTGGGACAGCGCTGTGCTGACCTCATGCCCCTCCATATCAGCATCCAGTGACGCCTGAGAGATGAGGGTGACACGGCGGCCAGTCAGTACCGCTGGGCTTTCACGGCCTGTTCTCGAGAAGTTTAGTTTAGTTTATGGTTTAAGAGCTTCAAGTAATTCGAACAAGTACTTTACGAGATTTTATTAAAGTGTCGTTTAAAAATCTGAAATTAATCAGTCAAGAATTGTTCCCGATATTCGCTATCAATGTCCCCCCTCCTACGACCCCCCCCCCCCCCTCTCTCTCTCTCTCTCACTCTCTCTCTCTCTCTCTCTCTCTCTCTCTCTCTCTCTCTCTCTATATATATATATATATATATATATATATATATATATATATAGTGTGTGTGTCTGTGTGTGTGTATGTGTGTCTGCGTGTGTGTGTCACTATGACTACCTGTTTGGTAGCTTGTTTGTCCCTCTTTGGGATAAAGTACAGCACTGATTGTGCGTATCAGTTATCCGGGAGTTTCTTGGTAGGTTTGTTGAGCTATGTGGCATTAAGTGGCTACGCACAGATGAATAACGGTCCGCTAATTCACGTACGTGGTGATGGCTCCTGATAATGACCCAGATGGGTTCCATAGGATTTACATCAGGCGAATTTCGTCACCAAGACATCTGCGTGTGTTCATTATCGTGCTCTTCCAACCTCAGTAGCGCGGGCCTGGCTCCAAGACGTGGAAAAATGTACTACTGAAAGATGACGTCGCCGTCAGGGAAGACATCAAGCATGAAGGGATGCAGGTGGCTCGCAGCTGTCAGCATGTCTTCTGTGACTACCACAAGTCTCATGCAAGCGACGGAGAATGTCTCCCATAGCATAATACTGCTCCCACCATCCTGTATCCGTGGCACGCTGCTCGTTTCGAGCCGCCGTTCGCCTCGATGATGGCATTGGTGGAGGCGACCAGTGGCGTAGGTAGCAAAAATGTGGTTCACCCCAAGAGCCGACACGTTGCCTTTGATCTACAGCCGAATCCCAATGATCCTGTGAACACTGCAATCGTAACGGACGACGTTCAACAATATTCGATGAACAGTGTGTCCCGAAACACTTGTGCGTGCACCAGTATTGTAGTCTTTTGGCAGAGATGTCATAGACCACTATCTGTAGCACTTAACAGAGCAGACCAGCCTCCGAAACCCGTGTTCTGGAAATAGTCTACAACGTCTAACTATTTAACCCTCAGTGGTAGTTTCACTGTCCTTCCTCTTTTCGCAGATGCTCACGACTGTAGCAAATGAACGTTCGAGATACTCTTTCATAGGCTCTGCGAAATAATAATCTACCCTTTATCAAAGTCGCGTATCTCAATGGATTTCCCACTTGCAGCCCAATTCTTCGCAAGGGTGATCTCCCGTCCGTATCTGCTCCGGTTACATACTTTCGTTGCCACGTTACGCGCCCGCAACGCCACCAAGTGGCATCCAATTCCGCAGTGGCAGTGGCCATAATGTTTTGGCTTATCAGAGACCAAACGTTTATTACAGTGTCGAGTAAAAATTTTAAACTTATGGGTTATCTACTTTGCGTTATTTTTGGTAATAACGTTAAACAACGACATATTTTTATATGGTACTATAGACTGACGATCGAAATTTAAAGCTGTGCGGAGTGGCTGCGCGTTTTGAGGTGCCATGTCACGGATTGCGCGGCCCCTCCTGCCGGAGGTTACAGTTCTCCATCGGGCATGGGTGTGTGTTACTTGCTCAAGTTAGTTATTTTAAGTAGTGTGTGAGTCTAGGGACCGATGACCGCAGCGGTTTGGTCCCTTAGGAATTCACACACATTTAAGAATTCGAAATTTACAGTTTCCACATTCGAGTGGATAGGTTGAATGGCAGGATCAAGTATATTCCCCGTCTGTGGCCCCGTTAATAGCAAAATGTCTCAGACACGCAGCTGGTTCTGGGTACTATGGGACTTAATACCTGAGGTCATCAGTCCCCTAGAACTTAGAAGTACTTAAACCGAACTAACCTGAGGACACATCCATGCCCGAGGTAGGATTCGAACCTGCGACCGTATCGGTCGCACGGTTCAGACTGAAGCGCCTAGAACCGCTCGGCCACAACCACCCACGCAGCCATTTTTGATTATAATCACGTGGAGCAGTTGAGGGAACGACTGAAGAAAGTAATCTATACAATAATATTACGGCAGCCAGCTGCCATTTCCAGCCGATGTTTAGTTTCTGGAAATTCTGTAAAGCTGATCATAAAACAAAATACGGAGTTTAAATGAAAGTGTGCTGATCCACGACATATATGAAACATTGAAAAATACGTTTTACGCAGACTTTGTGTAGGTAAATGATTATCTATCCATTTTATGCCACTGATCATAATCCTACACTTTCCCTTTTGTCTTACCCCTGAAAAAAATCCAGCCTGGTGTCCACACTGGTGTCCAAAATTATACACTGGTGTCCAAAATTAAAACAACAAACCTTTGTTTTCTCGTCCTGCGTTTAATTCACGTTATAATCATACAAACTGTCAACAGATGTCCGTACGATTGTATTCTGTACGGAAGACGGCATTTCGGTCAGTGGAAAACCAAGCCAACGATGACGTCAGGACACCTATCCAACGGAGTAGTGTTTGCCGGGTATTCCCACATCCACAGTTGCTGTGCACACAGACAGTACACTATGGTGCAGAGAACACGCTTACCAGTCTCTCGACGGTGGAGGAGCACAGGAAGAATGGAAGCAGGACAGTCGCAGACTCATGTGGCCCGATGGCTTAATGTGAATCTTTCTGTTGTTTCTCGGCTGTGTTGACAAGTCATAGAGACCGAAACTGTATTACGACGAACATGGTAGGGCCGACCGCTTGTGAAATCAGAAAGGGAGGTCCTTTATTTGTCTGTAAGGGCACGACGGTACCGCCTTAGCGCTGCGCAACAGCTGGCGTTTGACCTCGCATTATCCACTGGACGTTCTATATCGAAACAAACGGTGTGGAGAAGGATTCGACAGAGTGGCCGTTACTGTAGGAGAACTGCTGTATGTGTGCCTCTGACGCGACTTCACAGACGGGAACGTCTAGAGTGGTTGGTTGGTTGGTTTGTTGGGGGAAGGAGACCAGACAGCGAGGTCATCGGTCTCATCAGATTAGGGAAGGATGGGGAAGGAAGTCCACCGTGCCCTTTGAAAGGAACCATCCCGGCATTTGCCTGGAGCGAGTTAGGGAAATCACGGAAAACCTAAATCAGGATGGCCGGACGCGGGATTGAACCGTCGTCCTCCCGAATGCGAGTCCAGTAGTCTAGAGTGCAAGTCGTCAACATGCCACTTGAACAATCGAACAGTGGGCCGATGTTCTGTTCATATATCAATCCCGTTTTGGCCTGGACAGTGATTCTCGACGGATTTTCATCTGAAGACAACGTGGCACACGATTTAGAGGCCCGAACATTGTGGAAAGAGACCGATATAGAGGAGGATTACTAATGGTGTGGAGAGGGTTATGTTGACCACTCGAACACCTCTTCATGAAATTTTATCGGTTGTTGGAAAAGTTTAACTGTTGTCACGCACCGTGACGAGGTCTTTGGACCTCATGTATGGCTGTTACGTGGTGCTGCGCTCCCAGAATTCGTGTTGATGGACGATAATGCTCGATCTCATAGAGCAGGAGTGGTTGATATTTTCTTGGAAAAGGAAGATACTGCACACATGGCGTGGCTTGCTCGCTCTCTTGATTTGAATCACATAGAGCATGTCTGGGATGCACTAGGGAGAAGGTTGCATCACGTCAACTTCCACCAACTATTCTCCAAGACTTGAGAGCAGTTCCGCAGGAAGAATGAGCGGTATTGCCTCTACCTGACGTTATTCACACCATACTCCGTCGTTGTCAGGGCTATATTGCTGCCGGAGGTTGTCACATCTCATGGTGAGAACCTTAACCTGTAGTCGGAATGTGTGTGCAATACTGTTAGGTAGGAAAAAACCTATGACTTTTTCATCCAGAGTTCTGCATGTTGCAGTTGTTTATGTTCTGTATTCTTTACGTTTTAGCTACTCTGTTTTCACCTGTGCCGGCCGCGGTGGTCTAGCGGTTCTGGCGCTGCAGTCCGGAACCGTGGGACTGCTACGGTAGCAGGCTCGAATCCTGCCTCGGGCATGGGTGTGTGTGATGTCCTTAGGTTAGTTAGGTTTAAGTAGTTCTACGTTCTAGGGGACTTATGACCTAAGATGTTGAGTCCCATAGTGCTCAGAGCTATTTGAACCATTTTTATCACCTGTTTATACTGTTTCGTGGCAAAGTAAAAGACTCCCTTGCAAAATTTCCGTGCCGGCCGATGTGGCCGAGCGGTTCTAGGCACTTCAGTCTGGAACCGCGCGACGCTACGGTCGCAGGTTCGAATCCTGCCTCGGGCATGGATGTGTGTGATGTCCTTAGGTTAGTTAGGCTTAAGTAGTTCTAAGTTCTAGGGGACTAATGACCTCAGATGTTAAGTCCCATAGTGCTCAGAACCATTTGAACCAACGAAAATTTCGGTTTGTTGCTTTAATTTTGGACACCATTGTGCTTTCACAGTAATTACTAACAGTCAGCAATGGAAGATTTAGGGTTCCAGTCACAGGTAGTAGATCTCAGTGATGAGAGAGTAGAAATGTTAACACCGTATGTAAAACATCGAAGTTACGTTAGTGAATACTTTAGGAAGTACTTAATTTAGCTTTACATGCTCTAAGAAATCTATTTCTGGAAGAAAATTTGTTCCAGACTAGCAACCTAGGGAAGTATGCTTCCCAGATTTTATCAACGAATACAAAACGCATCGTTGAGGTATGGCTTGAACATATTTAGCAGCACAGAAGAAGGTTCACCAGATTACCTCTATTTTTATTTTTTTTGCTATAACGTATTTCACTGTGTGCAAAATGTAACTTACGTAATTTGAACATGCCTCATATTTCACAACAACTTCAAAAGGTTGAAGAACGATACCTGGAAAGTGGTATACTTCAAAGTGAGACTGTTAGTCATAACTTTATGGCTGAGCGAGATAAAGTCGGACCGTTTCGTTTTACGCAGTTCTGAGAAATATATGCAGGATCCGCACTATGTACGTATACATGAGATAATCGACAACTGTTTACAACGTTCCACGGAGGTGTGGAGCAAGTCAAGATGAAAAAAAAAAAAAAAAAAAACTCATATAGGGCACTTGTAGCCCATCAAATTGGGAAACTATCTGAAACTGGCCTAATAAGCCATCTAAGCTACAGCACATGCACACTGTCATTCTCCTTGCAAAAACTGTTAGCCCAAGGAAAAAAAAAGTCAATGGGACTTTTTTTGTATGGAATTTAATTGAGTCTAATCTTTCATTGGGGTGCTTCTCCAGTGGGGGTTGCCGTTTCTGAGTTATTAAAAAGAAAGTACAAAAGTGGCATTCGAAGGCACCCTTCACCACAAATGCCTCCTCTCCCCCACGAACCTGGCAGCAGTCAGGATTTTTATTATGTTGTTGATGGGTATGCCTCCTACAACTATACAAAAATTGCCGACTACACGAAAAATTTTCGAAATTCAACCTTTTAGGATGTTAATTGACTGGACTATAGCACCATAGCTTAGTTGTGTATTCTGTTAACCCTTATTAATTTAAAAATTCCTTGAGGTTAATGACATAAAAACGCTTTATTAGAAGTTATGCAAACGCTACATACGTTTACAATCTGATGTCATGCAATACAAGCACAGTAGTTTCGTAAAGAGAAGTCAGGAAAACGAAACAGTTTAATTCCATAATTGTATACTATAAAAAGCCACAGAATTTTGTGGTAGTCTTTACAGAAACGTCAGTTCTACAGCTTTTAAGAGCAGGACTAACCAACATCAATTTCTTGGCCAGGCAGTGCATACTTCATCAAGAAACAGATGTTTCCTCTATGACAAAATACTGAAACACCTCTCTAGATGAGTCCTATGGGCTGGCCGGTGTGACCGAGCTGTTCTAGGCACTACAGTCTGGAACCGTGCGACCGCTACGATCGCAGGTTCGAATCCTGCCTCGGGCATGGATGTATGTGATGTCCTTAGGTTAGTTAGGTTTAAGTAGTTCTAAGTTCTAAGGGACTGATGACCTCAGAAGTTAAGTCCCATAGTGCTCAGAGCCATTTGAACCATTTGAGTCCTAAGGTGGCAATTTGGTAGCACAACAGGCTATGACACGTACTATCAATACGATGTGCAGCTGATAAAAATAAAGTACATAATTCTCAGTGGTGAAATTGTCCACATTAACTGATATTGCTGCTCAGACTACATTGAGTTTAGAAATCTGCATGCACTAGGGTATGAGGGAACCCCCTTCTCAAATGTGGCAATGAATGTGCTTAGCTGAGCTTAGAGCTTACTTTGCGGTTGAAGGCAGCTGAGGACTGTGTTGGACATTGCGCAGCTCGCTGCAGGTGCGCGACCTGAACCTGGACCGCAACCTGCTGCGCGGGCTGCCGGCGCAGGCGTTCCGCGGCACCAGCGCGGGCCGGCTGTTCCTCTCGAGGAACCGGCTGCACAGCCGGCACATAGACCTGCGCGCCTTCAGCGGGCTGGCGCACTCGCTCGAGGCGCTCGACCTCGAGCACAACCTGCTGCGGGAGGTGCCCCGCGCCATAGCGCACCTCAAGAAGCTCAAGTTCCTCTACCTGCCGTCCAACAACATCAGCGATGTGCACCCACGGGTGAGTTCCTACTGTTACCAATGTGTAATTTCTTTTGATTTTCTGCATCTACATCTGCAATTGACCAATGAGTGCCTGGCAGAAGGTTCAACGAACAATCTTCAAGCTTTTTTCCTACCATTTCACTCTCTAACAGCGTGCAGAAAAACTGAACACTTAACTCTTTCTGCCTGATCTCTGGTGTCTTACCTTATTATTATGACTGTTTGTTCCCATTTAGGTGGGCACCAAAAATCAATTTCACACTTTCAGGTGAAAGCAGTTTATTGAAATTTCAAGAGAAGATCCTATTGCAGCGAAAAACGTCTTTGTTTTAATGGTTGTCACCCCAGTTCACGTACCACATCTGTGGCACTCTCCCCACTATTTCGCGATAGTACGGAACGAATTGCCTTTTTTGACGTCGTCCATCAATATTTCATGCGGGTCCCACACCACACACTCCAGAAGAGGACATACAAGTGTAGACATTTTCTTAGTGCTCTGCCAGTAAATCGTAATCTTTGGTTTACTTCACTCACATTATTATCTATGCGATCGTTCCTACTTGATATTTGCAGTTGCCGTCCGTAAGGATTTAGTTGAATCTACAGCCTTTAGATTCGTATGATTTATTATGTAACCATAATATAGCGGATTCCTTTTGGTTCTAATGTGGATGACTTCTCTATTTTCATTATATAAAATTAATTCTCACTTTTCGCACCATTCAGACATCTCATCTAAACCGTTTTCCAAAATTTGCTTGGATCGTCTGATGACTTGATAAATGACAGCATCATCTTCGCAGTTTGTTCCTCGGGAAATGCCAGATATTACTTCTGCTTTGCTCGATGAGTTTCTGTCAGTTACCACTATCTGTAGTCTTCCTGACAGGTAGTCACGAATCCAGTCACTCAACTGAGACCGTAGTCCATAGGCAGGCAATTTGTTTAGAACTCGCTTGTGAGGTACAGTCTCAAAAGCCTTCTAAAAATATGGAATCAATTTGATTTCCCCTATAAATAGCACTCATTAGTTTGTAAGAATAAAGAGCTACTTTTGTTTTACAGAACGATATTTTCTGAATCAGTGTAGGGTGTTTGTCAACAAGTCGTTTTCGTCGAGGCAGCTCATTATGTTCGAACGCAGTACAAGTTCCAAAATCCTACTGCAAATCGACGTCAGCGGTATGGTCTATCAAATTAGAAAATCACGTCTTTAACTCATCTCGAATGTTCTACCAAATGTCTATTTTGTAAAAGCACTGTTCTTTTCAGGTGACTAGCCCTTTTACGTAGGCCACCTAGAGGTAAAAGTTGTAAAGTACGCTCCTCTCGATCAGCAGTCGCCTAAGGATGGCAGTAAGCTTTCTTGCCAAAAATTCCTGAGGAATAAACGATTGAATCCAGCTAGACCCCCGATAAGAACCTGAATTACGCACTAACCACAAAAATATTGAACCGATAAAGAATAATATTTCACGTGTGCCTGTACAAGCACCCACCCCTTTGTACCAAATATGAGAATTTGTTACAATTTTACTTTGCTCCCTGTCGTGATCTACAAATGGATGGCTGCTTCGCAGCTCACCCTGATATTGCTCGGCTAAGTGCGATTCCCACAGTTAGAAACTCTCTTCTTTTACTAAATTTCTGTTTTTATTTCATGTTCTGAAACTGCATCTCCGTCGTGGCAATACTCCCCCCTCCTTCTTTTGCTGTACTTGTCTAACGAACGCTCGTAATTTAGTGGGTTATCTGAATCTTTCGTTCATGACAGTGAGTGTAATAGATTACTTCTCGATAAAAATAAAGTTAAAATAATCCAAAAGTGTCACTATGTGTTGTTTAATGGAGTTAGGGTACCAAATAGCCTTTGTTATTTGGTGTGATTTCTCTGGCGGAGTCAGTTTTCTCACAACTCATCTAAGTAGCTGTCATTATGTTGAAAAATATATGAGACCACAATTTCAACCTGTGTAGCAAATGACTTTTACCAGACCAGAAGATACACTATCTTCACTGTTGTCTCAATAGTTGCTTAAAACTAGTGTAAAGTAAACTTATAATATGATTTGATGTTATAACTCAAGGAGAAGGGAGCTCATATTCTCTATTGACTGAAATTCTACATTGAATTATAGTTACTATCTCTGACGGATCATGGGAGACCTAATTTTGCGATGCAGAGCTACCACCACAGTGTCCAGAGAGGGCAGATCAGGTTAGTATGTGTGTGCAGCCGTGCATAGAGGAACTCGTAATCAGTCGTCAGTCTTTACAACGAATATCTCAGTGGTGCCAATATAGTCGTTTTGTCTAGGGACTCAATGTCTCTTTGGCACATTAATTCATTGCAAAATAGGATATCATGGGATCTGTGGAAGTTCCTCTATGACATTTTCCCCACAGAAGGAGTTGGGAAAATGAGGTAAAAAACTGTAAGCGTGCAGATACGAGCTAAGCTGCTGAAACGAGATGTATCAAAGGAAGAATGGCAAACTAGAAACAACAGTGCTATCAATGTTTGTCAAGTAGACAGTGGTAATGCATGTGTGGTATTGGACACATTTGGCTACGTCATAAAAACGTAGGTTGAGGCAAAGGATAACATATATCAAGATCTCAAAAGATGTACCTACAGTTAAGATCTTCAGGAAAACGCAGCTAATGGTCAAGCAGGCGACAGTAGGCTTTCACACAGGCAGTAGAATAATTCCAGAAGCTGAAATTTCATCTATTCTGACCATTAGCAATGGACATTATTGGGGAAGCGTCTAAGGAATCAGCACCAGATTCCACATTGTTGAAACAAAATTTGACGCTATATTCTATGTTGACAATACTTCCATCATCAGGCAACATGGGGAAAAAGTACTCGACAAATTTCACCAGTATCTCAGCGCAGAGTAACGAAGTGTACAGTTTATGGTGGAAGTAGGGAACAGTGGCACAATGACATTTCTCGACACTGAAGTGTAGGTGGAGCTGGGTGGTACATTTGGTCACACAACTCACAAGCAGCCGACTAACACCAATAGATATGTGTATTCCATCATGAACAGCAGTAAATTCGGTGTTGTATACACTGGCTAAGGTCCACATTGGATCAACACTGGAGACAATGTAAAGGCAAAACAGCAAAAGTTTTGTACACGCCTCAGGGCTAACGGAGACTGCAATGAAACCATCAGCAAAGTACTCACTAAAAAGAACAATATCATGCGTGGCGGGAAGGTGGAACAGCTATGGACTGCTCTTGTATCTTATGTGCAGAGAGCCACCAACCATTTGACAATAATCCATGATGGGCTGCGCATTCAACTTGTTGGTGCAACAGCAAACTTGAGCCTTACTGGGATCAACCAAAATTGCTATCAATACGCTAAACAAAGGGATTTTATGAGGTCAGATGAGCGTGGGGATCATTTAAATAAGAGGGGCAGAGCAACTTATACGAATTCGTCTCAAGGAGTGGCAGGATCACAAACGTTTAGGATGACCTGATACATCTGTAGTGTCAGAACATCAAAAAAACGTGGGAAACATATATTGTTCACAGACGCTTGTGTGATAACTAAGTAGCCATTTACCTCCAAAATCGAGGCCAGGGAAACCATGAAAGTACTGTAAAGGGCAGTTATTCGTAAACCGCGGTGATAGATACTGATCTACATGGTGTTAGATGCCCTCAGTACCAGACCACCATGTTTACTGCAGATTGCGTTCATAAGACTAGCAAACACTTTGGTGGAGGGACATACGAACGTAAAGGTCCCTCCAGACTGCCATCCGACGCCCCAAGAAGAGCAATGCATCATAAAAGTATGATTGAGAACGTTAGTTGTAAGTGCTACACTGTCATAAGAGATGGAAACAGGATAGAAAGTCGTGGCAGGCCACATCAGCCATTGAGATGCTACTGAAAAAAAAAAGAAACCAAAACCAATATCTGTCCTCACATATCTATTTAACTTCGTTCACTGCTATGCTGGTTATCTAACCTCGCACATCTCTTCCTCCTTTATTTGGTTTCTGCAAACATGTTTGTCCACTTCGGTTATCTTACATGTCTTCAATCTTCCATTCCTGCACTTCATTTGGCAACTATCCGTATATTTTACTTTCCTATCTATTAAGTGTTGTACTCCAGAAGTTTCTGAAAAGTCTCTGGCAAATCCAATTTATCGTTTGACAAAATTGTTTAAGAAGCATTTATCCACCTTTCTCAAATCTGTTTTTTACAGTCTTCTTGGCGTAAACTTCTCGTTTGTATCTGTGTTAGCAGAATGTAATATTCTTCCACACTTTGTAAATTTAATTTATCTAATTTATATCTTTAAATGGTTATTGAGCAGATATTTTTACAGAATATTTATTGCCTTCTACTTGTTTGCTTTGTACCCAACGCATACACCACTCGAGTGTGAAGTGTTCCTAAACCAACTTTTTGTTTCCCTCTAGAAGGAAGGTCTTCTGCAAATTTAGCATCTCTTCTCATCACCGTTCTACAATTTTGTTCAAAATTCTACTTTCAGTTTCGTCTTTGACAGAAAACTCACTAAACAAAGACAATAAGTCGTCAGAGCGTGCAATAACTGTATTGCCTGTTATTGGCTTCCTTTTATTACCTATACTTGATTTTTAAACGCCGTTCCTTACTTCCATTCTCTTCTAAATCATCAAATTCGACTGTACGTCGGTAAATTAATGTTCTAAGTTTACAGATTCAAACTATATGCTTTCTCATGTTGTACCTTTTCTTTATTATCAACATAAACTAATTATCTTTCTATTTATGTAATAGTTACGTTTATCAACGGTAGCTGCTCGTGTGATAAGTATCTTATTCACTATTATGTTCTTTGTGTGGCATACTGCTGTTGTCAGTGTAATCGGTGTTTCAAAAATTACGACCACTTTACTGAACAACATTTTACTTTCCAACCTTGCCCTTCTCAACACTAAGCATTAAATAATTTCATTATTTCGTATGCACTTTACCTGCCTAATACATGTCGTATCATATACAAGCGCAAACAGGCACAGCCAATATCTAGCACATCATACACAAGCACATAACGAGAAAAAAAAAAAAACAGAATTCATCAATTTTCAAGTACCTGCTTCCATTTCTTCTCCACTGTTTCATAACGGTTATGATCAGTAATGTCGATATTTTGTGGCAATAAAATTACTCAAATAACGCTCTTGGGGAATATACCTGCAGCTTTCTTGCCTTGAATTTATATGGATAGGTTGATGTGTGTGTGTGGTACCACAGTATTAATTGACGTTCATTCTTTAGACATGCCTTAACGAAACGTAACATTAAAAGAGAAAAGAGATTTTAGGGTGACTTTGCAAGTAGCGTGAATAAAAGGTCGTTATGAGTAGGAAGCGTGAAGCGCCTATTGAATATATCCTGATGGCTAAAAGAGCCAAGCGCACTTTGAATAAGAAAATGTTATCTGACATGAAATTAAGGTAAAAGATTGGATCGCCACTAACTCCAGCCACACGACAAATAAGAGGTTGTCCTAAATCGGAATATCATTTAATTTATTTATAAAAAATACTCACAAAAGAACATTCTTTATAAAGTCACTCATAAAGAATGGGATGTAATTATTAATATGAATAAAGTAAAGAGTGCGTGAACACTGTGCATAAGTGCAGCTTGCAGCAACATTCCTGAAAACAAGATCTATTTCAAAGAATTTGTTTTAAATAAAAAAGGGACACTAATTATTGGACCTGTGCGCATGGAAACGCTATGGATGGGCTAACAAGGAAAGCTACAAGGTAAATGGCGTAGGAAAAGGAGATGTGACATCGGTACACTGGATAAGATTATAGGCAAAATTATTTATTCCTTAAAACATTGATGTAATGCATCTGTCGACTGCTGTTGCCTGGTAACTAAGTACAATTGCTTGTGAAACGCTATACGTTCCCCAACAGACTCGTGTGCCCACGTGGTTCGTTGAGACTCAATTTCTACACACCGCGGCCAAATTTTAGTAACATCAAACCACGCAGTCGCGAACAATTAACGTTTTACAAAGAATACATATGAATCGACAAATGATAATGGCAGAGGGCCAACAAACTATAATATTAACCCATATGGATGGTTTCCACCGGACATAAAGCAATTAAACAAAGAAAATTCACAAAGAATCAAAAATTATCAAGATTAGAACGCATACAAACGCAGTTATAGGCACACAAACATTCATATTGAACCGAGAACGCTTCAACATATGCAACACCTTTGTGCTACGTTCTTCTTACGGACTAAAGTCAAGTCTGCATTAGGAATCAAACTGAAAGTCTGCAAAAGCATTGCATTCCTTGCTGCTACCCAGCAAATCAATCTTTATAAGATGAAACGTGAGACCAAAAGCTAAAAGCTCCCCTCTTCCTATGAGACAACGCGCCACGCAGTTACGTTAACTCACCCTTCTTCGAAGAGACTTCGGCTACAGACCCTTGGCGAGCTGGAAGCAGACTGACCGTCTCATACATCCAACGTCTCCCACGCGACCCCTCGGCCAGGAAAACCCAGAGATGAGGCTTCCGCCACCAACCTAACACCGGTAACTTTCGCACAAGGGGAGCAAACCTCTTTGCCTACCTGAAAACTGCAAGGGTTGGCCATTCTGTACGACTTCCTATGAGACACGGCTGAAAGCAAGGGGAAACTACAGCCCCAATTTTTCCCGAGGACATGCATGGTTATGGTTAAATGATGATGGTGTCCGGTAAAATATTCCGGAGTTAAATAGTCCCCCTTTCGGATCTCCGGGCGGGGACTACTCAAGAGGACGTCATTATCAGCAAAAAGAAAACTGGCGTTCTACGGATCGGGGAGTGTAATGTCAGATCCCTTAATCGGGCAGGTAGGTTAGAAAATTTAAAAAGCGAAACGGATAGGTTAAAATTAGATATAGTGGGAATTAGTGAAGTTTGGTGGCGGGAGGAACAAGACTTTTGGTCAGGTGAATACAGGGTTATAAATACAAAATCAAATAGGGGTAATGCAGGAGTAGGTGTAATAATGAATAAAATAGTAGGAGTGCAGGTAAGCTACTACAAACAGCATAGTGAACGCACTATAGTGACCTATATAGACACGAAGCCCACGCCTACTACAGTAGTACAAGTTTATATGCCAACTAGCTCTGCAGATGATGAAGAAATTGATAAAATGTATGATGAGGTAAAATAAATAATTCAGGTAGTGAAGGGAGACGAAAATTTAATAGTCGTGGTTGACTGGAATTCGAGAGTAGGAAAAGAGAGAGAAGGAAATATAGTAGGTGATTATGGATTGGGGCTAAGAATTGAAAGAGGAGGCCGCCTGATAGAGTTTTGCAAAGAGCATAACTTAATCATAGCTAACACTTGGTTCAAGAATGAAACAAGGTTGTACGCATGGAAGAAGCCTGGAGATACTGGAAGGAATCAGATAGATTATATAATGGTGAGACAGAGATTAGGAACCAGGTTTTAAATTGTAATACATTTCCAGGGCCAGATGTGGACTCTGACCACAATCTATTGGTTATGAACTGTATATTAAAACTGAAGAAACTGCAAAAAGGTGGGAATTTAAGGAGATGGGACTTGCATAAACTGAAAGAACCAGAGGTTGTACACAGTTTCAGGGAGAGCATAAGGGCACAATTGACAGGAGGGGGGGGGGGGGAAGAAGTATGGTAGAAGAAGAATGGGTAGCTCTGAGGGATGTAGTAGTGAAGGCAGCAGAGGATCAAGTAGGTAAAAAGACAAGGGCTAGTAGAAATCCTTGGGTAACAGAAGAAATATTGAATTTAATTGATGAAAGGAGAAAATATGAAACTGCAGTAAATTAAGCAGGCAAAAAGGAATACAAACGTCTCAAAAATGTGATCGACAGGAAGTGCAAAAAGGCTAAGCAGGACAAATGTAAGGATGTAGAGGCGCTTATCACTAGGGGTAAGATAGATACTGCCTACAGGAAAAATAAAGAGACCTTTGGAGAAAAGAGAATCACTTGTATGAATATCAAGAGCTCAGATGGAAACAAAGTTCTAAGCAAAGAAGGGAAAACAGAAAGGTGGAAGGAGTATACAGAGGGTCTATACAAGGGCGATGTACCTGAGGACAATATTATGGAAATGGAAGAGGATGTAGATGAAGATGAAATGGGAGATACGATATTGCGTGAAGGGTTTGACAGAGCACTGAAATACCTGAGCCGAAACAAGACCCCCAGAGTAGACAACATTCCATTAGAACTGCTGGCAGCCTTGGGAGAGCCAGTCCTGACCAAACTCTACCATCTGGTCAGCAAGATGTATGTAACAGGCGAAATACTCTCAGACTTCAAGAAGAATATAATAATTCCAATCCCAAAGAAAGCAGGTGTAGACAGATGTGAAAATTACCGAACTATCAGTTTAATAAGTCACAGCTGCAAAGTACCAATGCGAATTCTTTACAGACGAATGGAAAAACTGGTAGAAGCCGACCTCGGGGAAGATCAGTTTGGATTCCATAGAAATATTGGAACACGTGAGGCAATACTGACCTTACGACTTAATTTAGAAGAAAGATTAAGGAAAGGAAAACCTACGTTTCTAGCATTTGTAGGCTTAGAGAAAGCTTTTGACAATGTTGACTGGAATACTCTCTTTCAAATTCTAAAGGTGGCTGGGGTAAAATACAGGGAGCGAGAGGCTATTTACAATTTGTACAGAAACCTGATGGCAGATATAGGGGTCGAAATGCATGAAAGGGAAACAGTGGTTGGGAAGGGAGTGAGACACTTGTAGCCTCACCCCGATGTTATTCAATCTATATGTTGACCAAGCAGTAAAGGAAACAAAAACAAAATTCGTAGTAGGTATTAAAATCCATGAAGAAGAAATAAAAACTTTGAGGTTCGCCAATGACATTGTAATTCTGTCAGAGACTGCAAAGGACTTGGAAGAGCAGTTGGACGGAATGGACAGTGTCTTGGAAGGAGGATATAAGATGAACATCAACAACAGCAAAACGAGGATAATGAAATGTAGTCGAATTAAGTCGGGTGATGCTGAGGGAATTAGATTAGGAAATGAGACACTTAAAGTAGTAAAGAAGTTTTGCTATTTGGGTAGCAAAATAACTGATGATGGTCGAAGTAGAGAGGATATAAAAGGTAGACTGGCAATGGCAAGGAAAGCATTTCTGAAGAAGAGAAATTTGTTAACATCGAAGTTGGATTTAAGTGTCAGGGAATCGTTCCTGAAAGTATTTGTATGTAGTGTAGCCATGTATGGAAGTCAAACATTTGCGATAAATAGTTTGGACAAGAAGAGAATAGAAGCTTTCGAAAAGTCGTGCTACAGAAGAATGCTGAAGATTAGATGGGTAGATCCAATGACTAATGAGGAAGTATTGGATAGAATTGGGGAGAAGAAGAGTTTGTGGCTCAACTTCACAAGTAGAAGGGACCAGTTGGTAGGACATGTTCTGAGGCATCAAGGGATCACAAATTTAGCATTGGAGGGCAGCGTGGAGGGTAAAAATCGTAGAGGGAGACCAAGAGATGAATACACTAAGCAGATTCAGAAGGATGTAGGTTGCAGTAAGTACAGGGAGATGAAGAAGCTTTCACAGGATAGGGTAGCATGGAGAGCTGCATCAAACCAGTCTCAGGACTGAAAACCACAACAACAACAACAACCGCTGATCTCTGCGGCAGACTAAACGACCGTATAGCAAAATGATACAGACCCACATGCATTCAGTCACGCATGTCAGAGACTTCTGTGTCACTGGAAAGCAAATAACATGATAAAGAAAGGGGACTACAGCACCCTTTCAACTTCCTCTTAAAGTTAACATTAATGTAGTCCATGGACTGAGTTAGTCAATAGACTGAGGACAATATCAGTCATGAAATTCTCGAACGATATGTCTTGACTTTCATCATCAACCAGTTTGGGATATCATATAGGAATGACTGGTGTGGGATTGGAGCTGTGTTTCATCAAATTACAAGTCATACACTTCAGTAAGATTTTCAAATAGGAAACTATCTACATCCTTGAAATGTGACGTAATCTCGATGAAGGACGCAACAGTCCAATGTTTAAAATTAGCAGAATTTAAAACAACCTTCGAGACTTTGATTGAATTTTGTAATATATATATATAGTCATCGTTATATTCGCATATGAGCTATAACATTGTTACCACTGTGCATCGAGGGATTACATACCACTTGTGCGGCTGTGGACACATGACGTAATGAGGAAGGTATCTCTGGAACAGAGACGAATGAGGAATGATTTTAGTGGCCACACAGACGTCAAATAGGGAAATCTACTGATATAAGTACCTTGGGCAGAGTTCAGATTATTGTGGCACAACACATGGGAAGTATTCCGGAAAAAATGAAGCTGGCTGGCTGCTCACGAGTTACTGTTGTGAGCATGTATGACAAATTATTGAAGGGCGGTGAAACCATTAGTAGGCAACAAGCTGATGGACACCACATTCTTATCACAGAAGTTACATGTCAGAGGCTTGCCCACTCTATAAAGTAGGACAGTTAGCGATATGTCGCAGATCTGGTGATAGAGTACAATGCTGGTGTGGATACTTGTGTTTAGAATCTCACTGTTCAGAACATATTGTTGAACATACGGCTTCACAACAGGCGACCCCTATATCATCCCATATTTACTCAACATCTTCAGTTACGAACAGAGTGGGCACACGATCATCAAAACTGAACTGTGAACGCATTGAAACATGTGACCTGGTCAAATAAATCGTGTTTCTTGCTGAATCATGTCAATGGTCGTTCCAGAAGAATAACCACTCAAAGCATACATCACGCTAACAGTGGAGGCTAGTAGCTGTATAATGCCATGAGGGAATGCACCTGTGGACTCATGGGTTCCATGGGAGTGACCGAAGGTACCATGAGAGCTATGAACTGGGTAAAAGAAAGGTGTTGTGGACGACATGCATCTGTTAAGGCTTGATGTCTTACTGAAGACCGAAGCGCGCTTGAATAAGAAATCTGTCCCTATCACTAGGCCAGAATCGCACTACAGCTGTATGAAGAACATGATAGTGAACTCACGCAGATTTCTTGGCCACCAAATTATCTTGATATGAAGTGGATGCAGTCGAGTTCCAACTCTCACCCATATACCACTGATTAGTAATCTACGGTAACCGTGTACATTGGGCATATTCATCTGGTGACACTTACCCTCAAAAATCTACCAGTGTTTTATCGAATCCATGCCACACAGAATCGGTAATGGATTTATTTCCAAAAGTGAACCAAAACTAAACTAAGCATGCAGTTATATTTCTTTACCTCACTGTTGCATGCATGACTCACTAAATTACACTACTGACCATTAAAATTGGTACACCACGAAGATGACGTGCTACAGACGCGAAATTTAACCGACGGATAGAAGATGCTATGATATGCAAATGATTAGCTATTTAGAGCATCCACACAAGGCTGGTGCCAGTGGCGACACCTACAACGTGTTGACATGAGGAAAGTTTCCAACCGATTTCTCATACACAAACAGCAGTTGACCGGCGTTGCCTGGTAAAACGTTGTTGCGATGCCTTGTGTAAGGTGGAGAAATGCGTACCATCACGTTTCTGACTTCGATAAAGATCAGATTGTAGCCTATCGCGATTGCGGGTTATCGTATTGCGACATTGCTGCTCGCGTTGGTCGACATCCAATGACTGTTAGCAGAATATGGAATCGGTGGGTTCAGGATGCTAATACGGAACGCTGTGATGGATCCCAGTGGCCTCGTATCACTAGCAGTCGAGATGACAGGCATCTTGCCCGCATGGCTGTAACGGATCGTGCAGCCACGTCTCGATACGTGAGTCAACAGATGGGGACCTTTGCAAGACAACAGCTATTTGCACGAACAGTTCGACGACGTTTGCAGCAGCATGGATTATCAGCTCGGAGACCATGGCTGCGGTTACCCTTGACGCTGCATCACAGACAGGAGCGCCTGCGATGGTGTACTCAACGACGAACGTGGGTGCACGAATGGCAAAACGTTATTTTTTCGGATGAATCCAGTTTCTGTTTACAGCATTACGGCGATCGCATCTGTGTTTGGAGACATAGCGGTGAACGCACTTTGGAAGCGTGTATTCGTCATCGCCATACTGGCGTATCGCCCTACTTGATGGTATGGGGTGCCACTGGTTATGCGTCTCGGTCACCTCCTGTTCACATTGACGGCACTTTGAACAGTGGACGTTACATATCAGATGTGTTATGACACGTCGCTCTATCCTTCATTCGATCCCTGCGAAACGCTACATTTCAGCAGGATGATGCACGACTGCAGGTTGTAGGTCCTGTACGGGCCTTTCTGGATACAGAAAATGTTCGACTGCTGCCCAGGCCAGCTCATTCTCCAGATCCCAGACCAAATGAAAACGTCTCTTCACAATACGCCAGTCTCTACTCTTGATGAACTGTGGTATCGTGTTGAAGCTGCATGGGCAGCTGTACCTGTACACGCCATCCAAGCTCTGTTTGACTCAATGCCAAGGGGTATCAAGGCCGTTATTACGGCCAGAGGTGGTTTTTCTTTGTACTGACTTCTCAGGATCTATACATCCAAACTGCGTGAAAACATAATCACATATTAGTTCTAGTATAATATATTTTCCAATGAATATCCGTTTATCATCTGTATTTCTTCTTGGTGTAGCAATTTCTATGGCCAGTAGTGTGCATCTATTAAGGCTTGATGTCTCACTGAAGAGCAAAGCATGTTTGAATAAGAAAACTGTTTCTGTCACAAGCCCAGAATCGCACTATAGCTGTTTGAAGAGCATGATAGTGAACTAATGCTGATTACTTGGCCACCAAATGAACTTGATATGAACTGGATGGATTTGGCCACGAAATTAACTTGATATGAACTGGATGCAATCGAGTTCCAACTCCCACCCATATACCACTGGTTTTTAATTTACAGTAACTGTATAAACTGGGCATAATCATCTCATCATACATACCCTGAAAAATATACCAGGGTTTTGTCGAATGCATGGCACATAGATTCGCTGCTGTATTACATTCCCAAAGTGAACTAGCATGTAATTAATGATGCTGTTATAATTCTTTACCTCATCATTGCATGCATGAGTCGCTAGATTATTTGGTGAAAGACGTAATGCTTATAGCTAAGATTGACACTGTTCACAAATTTTACTTACTTTTTGCTACAGATATTTGAAGTTAGATACAAGCCTGTTCCCTTCGCAGACGCTGCCTCCATCACTACGGGTGCTGTCGCTAGAAGGCAACCGCCTGTCGCACATCCCGAGCGTGGCGCTGCGCAACTGCACGCGCCTGCTGCACCTCAACGTGGGCTACAACCGCATCGACGAGGTGCGCCCTGAGGACTTCGAGGAGTGGGCGGCCGCGCTCGAGACGCTGCTGCTGCGCAACAACCGCATCGCCGCGCTCGCCGAGCACGCGTTCGCGCACGCGCCGCGCCTGCGCGAGCTGAGCCTCTCCTTCAACAAGCTGGGCCACCTGCACCCGGAGGCCCTCGCCGACCTCGCCGACAGCCTCGAGAGCCTAGAGATCAGCTTCGGGTTGGACCGCGAGGACTTCCCCGCGGAGTTCTTGAGGCCACTGAGGGCGCTCGCCTGGTTGGCACTCGACAACAACGAGCTGCGCACAGTGGGGCAGACCGACCTGCACCCACTCTCCCAGCTGCAGTACCTCAACCTCGAGTCCAACAAGCTGACGCGCCTTCCGCCAGGGTTCTTCCACCCTGAGGTATGCACAGTTATTCTTTACTACTGGCGGACTACAAGATAGACACATTTCCATTTACTCTTCATCTGCGTATTGGAAAACCCATTTAATACTGCAGATATTGATGCTCTTCTTTACTCCCAATATATTTATAGCTACGCATTACAATGAAATTGTTAGTTTTCAATCGCCATAAGTTCAGGAAATCTTTCTGCCCTGTAGTTATACATACGTATCTTTATAAAACTTTCTGGCAGATTAAAACTGTGTGCCGGACCGAGACCCAAAGTCGGGACCTTTGCCTGTCTTGGCCAAGTGTTCTACCATTTTAGGTACCCAAACACGACGCAACCCCCATCCTCACAGCTTTACTTCTGCCAGTACCTCGCCTCCTGTTCTGCAAGGTTCGCACGAGAGCTTATGTAATGTTTGGAAGGTAGGAGGCGAGGTACCGGCAGAAGTAAAACTGTGAGGACGGGGCGTGAGTCGTGTTTGGTTAGCTCAGATGGTAGAGCAATTGCCCGCAAAAGACAAAGGTCCATAGCTCGAGTCTCGGTCCGGCACATAGTTTCAATCTGCCAGGAAGTTTCATATCAGCGCACACTCCGCTGCAGAGTGAAAATCTCATTCTGGACGTATCTTTATTTTTGAAATCCTTGCCCAGACTTAAAAATCATGGATTCACTACAGAATTGGTATTAGTTTGTTTTGATGGTATCTCATCAATTTAATGAAGCACTGCTAAGTAATTACATGGTCATTTTCGAGAAACATGCTACCAATATAAAATTTAAAGAGAAGTTACATGAGATTAGCATAACAGGCACAAGTCTGACTCATTAAATGATTCAATGCAAACTGTATTTTGGGTCTCAAATGGCTCTATATGAAAACACACATTAACAATGTTACTTATTAATCAGAAGGCATTTTAAATTAAATTTCCGTAGTGCCCTCTTGTGTAGATGTACTGGGACTGCGCTGGTCAGATACTTAGAAAATAACTACAGGCAGCCTTTGTTTTATGAAGCATTTTATTTGACTACCAGTTTCGGTGCCTCATTGGCAGCATCTTCAGGCCCCTATAAATTTAGATAGATATGACATCTAAACATCTATGCTATTATAGGGATCACTGCTTTCCAATGGCTACCATAGTTTTTGAAACTTCTCTGTAGATGTGGGTGCTCCACACCTCTCAACGACAAAGAAGCTGGCTGTGGCCTCACCTATTTGACACGAAAATTTAGGTTTATGTGGCTGATACTGAGGCTGTCAGATGGGTAGGTCTACTTCAGTTACAGAAATACTGAGGAGGGAATAATTTACACCTGTTTGCTTGAAATGAATTAGGAAACTCATTTAAAATCTTAATCATGTTATGACCATGTAGTCACAGTATGGTCTGTGGAGTGGCTGTGGGACTGCAAATATACTTTATCGGTGTCACAGTTTGTTAATAACTTCTATTAAAGAGACTCTTAGAAACCAAGGTGTATAAGTAACTATACGTTATTTTGAGTGAATGATGTTCAAAGTTAAGACACTGCACAAAATTCCATGAACAGCTTGAGAAAAAATAAATATTTGCAAAGTTTTGAAACTTTAATGCATTCCTTGTCCAGAACAGTCAGTGCTGAATTTTGTTAGTTACTAAGTGTTCATCACTGATTAATTGTTATGGGTCACAGTAAAATAAATAGGAAAACTTTAATGGCATGCAATAGCTTAACAGTTGAGTTGAACATGCCTATGAGATTACTGCAAGTCTGTTTCTAACATCCAATCATGTTTATTTTCTGAATAACAATCAACTTCTTTATGATTTGATTAAGGGGATTCAGTGTTCTTGCAGCTCCATGATATGGATGTTTCTGGTAAAATTCATGAATTACTGGTGGCATAAAAAGAAGTAGAGTCAGTAGGTCTTTGTACTTCGTACTTCAGATATTTTAACTTAGGTTGTTCATTATTTATTTCTAGAAAAGGGAAGATGTTGATATTTCTGCCACAACGATGTGCTTTCTCGTTATTAACATTTTGAGATTTTTCCATCTCTTCATTGAGAGATGCTTAGTGAAACAAAATGAAGGGTGTCTTCTTTTGAGAATTAAATCACTGCATTTCTTTCAAGCCTTTCACTGAGTCCTTGAGGTAAGGATCTCTTAGTGTGATGAAATCATTGTCAATCATCTGGACTATCTTGAATTTCCTGTTGGCTTTGGAAAAGAGAAAACCCACTCAACAGGTACAAATTCTCAAAAATTCTAAAAATCTTTGTTGCTTTTCCAAAATATTGGTGTCATTCCTTGCAGAAATGACGATAAATCATGAATTTTTGTTCTACATTTTCAGCATCTGTATTCAGGGTACTGTAACTGCATACCCTAGCTTTGTCACTGAATGCTGTGACGTAGTTTACTCACAAGGACAATTAACTACGTATTGGAAATTACACAAAGTAATTTCTTAGAATCGATGAGCGCCTGACTCCCACGCAAGTTGTAAATTCTTGCAACTGCAGAGTCTAAATTGTGTATATAAAAATTGTAGGTCCACAACTGTGTGGCATAATACGCTCTGCTGCCAGAAAGCCTAGCTATAGTGAGTGTTTTTTGTAGGTCAAAACATACCAACGTCTTTTGTTCTCTAGCTGCCTGAGCCTCAAGGAAATGTAATTCCTTTTCAAGGGTCGGTGTCTGAACACTCTTAGGGTCTCCATGGACAATCAATTTTTGCAACTTGTCACATATCATACAAGTATAAGTACAAGGTGTATAGAAACCTAAATTTGAGCCTGTATTGTACACAAATCTGTAGTGAATCTCTTCAACAGCTGGTGAATTATTTTCTGCACAAAACTCTTTATAGATTTCCTAAATTTTGGTAATATTTAGCCTCGTATCCAATTACTTAATGTAAGGAAATTTCTTTCTACTATAATGAGCAGATGTACATTGGAAATGAGTTTATATAGTCCTCAAAAATTTGAATCGTGTTTCTTGGTTATTTATGTTCTTACAGTCTTTTGTAGGAACTTCAGTGGGAGGTTTCGTAAAAAAAACATTGGTAACCTGTTTGTTACTTACATCCAATGTCAGCAAGAAATACTGTTTACGTACTCTGAATCCTTTCAGACTGTATGTGCAGCTTACTTTATTTTTGCATGGATGGTTCTTTTTTTGCCTCATTGGCTCTTGTACTGAAACCCAAGACTTATTGAATGAAGCTTAGAGATTCCAGCATCTAGATTCCCATATTCATCAAATATTTGTAGTATCTCACCTTCATTAAGCATTTTCGTTTCATTTAAATCTGCAGTTTTTAACAATTTGTTCATGAACTTTCCACTGCCAGTGCGTAAGTTGTTTACCTTCATTTCGAAGACTGGAATTTTTATTTCTTTTCCAACTCTCCAGTTTTCTTAATCTCTTCCTTTCCTTTTGATATGGCTATTCACTTCCAGTAGATTCATCAGACTCTTCATCAGCTTCAATAGATTTCTCGTCGTCGTTGTGTGCATAAGAAGTAAACAGTGCTACGTATGTATTCTCTATTCCTAAAAACTTTCTAACCATACCATGAACACGCAATGTAGAGAGTATACTGCTTAGCGATGGATATTAATACATGTCCTTTACTTAATTAATAAGAAAGTATTTGTAAATTTATTTACTATAAAATACTTAAAGACATGGTGAAACACTTACAATCACTTAAATGAGTTTTCTGTTCACTCTCTTCTGTTTCACACATTTGACACAGATGTGCACCTGTTTTGTACACTCTGAAACGTCAATAATATTAATCAGTTTGTAGAATCTGGAATAATAACAATAAATTCCAAGGAACCAAAATAATAATTTTAAATAAAACAGCTTCTCTTGAAGACTCAGCTAGGAACTATTTGTTGTTTGGAATCACTTGGTAGCCAAGAGATGTAAGTGCGCTTATATCCTTGACTTGCAAAAAAAAAAAAAAAAAGAAAAAAAAACAAAAAAATTTGGTTATCAGTCTTCTTTTCAGCCACTAGACGTCAACACTGAACTGCTTGTCAGTTTATCTTGTTGGTCACGTAGAATTGTGTTTGTTTTAACTACTGAAATCTACACTAACCCCTAATATTAAAAATTTGTCACTTACAATCCTTGGCTTCTAAAGATCTCAGCGACGATTACCAAATTAATAGAGTAACACAATCGTAAAAGATTAATTAAAATGAGCACAGGAATTATGAAACCTTGACCGGTTCCCACTCAATAAATTCCCAAATCAGTTGCTGCACAAATGAATAACAATACCAGTTCAAATAACAGTAGAATTGAATCACTCTTCAAACCTACCCTATAAGGTTTCGTAATCTATAAATGAGTTCTCGCTCGAAATTCTCTATTAAAGAACCAAAAAAAAAAAAAAAATAAAAAAATGGGAACTTTAGAATCATCGCTAAAGAACCGTAATGTTACATTCATACGTAAGGTTTAAACCACATCAAATAAATTTAGTTCAAGGAGTAAGACCATAGCGAGGTACGCATTCACATTGGCTAGATACAATACCTCTTTAGCATTGGACAGACATGTGTGGCCCTACATTATGAAAAAATATCAAGCAGGAAGATCATAACAAGAAACTAAAAAAGCTAAACACTAAATAAGGAAAATTAGTGCATTCACTAACTCTAAGAGTTTGGCAACGCAGTAAAAAATATTTTAGCTGTGTCAAAATCAGTCTACTACAAACTTTCCCAAAACACAAGCGGCAACAACATTGATCAGTTTAAGCCACATAACTTTATCTTAGAGTTAGTGTCCATGCTACAGCATGCGAAGAGATCGCAGTATGGCGCACAGTCTCAAGAACATTACTGGCCAACCCTAAACAAAATAACAGAGAGACTTCAGAGGAATGCGCAACTGTCATAAAAGAACTGTTACTGCACATTGTAACGCACGAGAGTTTATTTGTAGAGTTCAGCATGTGGGGCATATAGCACAAGCCGTAGTCACATATGCACAGTCGACGCTTAGGTTTTGTGGGCGCCTGAAGAGGACCTCGAGGTCCGTCCTCCATGTATTAGGCGCCAACATCCTCCAATGGTCTCTAAAGCCTTGGCCCCACTTTGCCGTCCTTTGGCTGCTGTCTGGAAACTTCTCTCACCGCTACTGCAGTCGCTCTTGTATTATTTCGTAAATAGGTATGACTGCATACATTTCCCAAGGAACATTGCATTGTACTTCTTAATAACACCGGCACTGATGTTTGGGATTTATTCTCCAATACCAGGCTCTTGATTCTCAATAATTATGTCCTTCCTGGATGGCATTATACGAAACGTATGAGCGTAGGTTGTGACACATGGGCAACAGCTTAAGGAAGTTTGGTGTAGGCCGGATGACCATAGCGGTTAAAGCGACAGCTCCCCATCAATCAATTGACTGATTCTAATAGTGACTTACTCATATTTTCCTTGTACGATACATTTTATTTCAGTGTTTCGCAGTTTTACAGCTCTGAAACGTTGTAGTAGACTTACAGTATTTGTACAGCTTTAAACCTAATCAATAACTGACTAAATATTTGTGTACCCTTTTCATATAGGATATCATTATAGACAACTAAGCATGTGGAATAAGCCTGAGTTCATTATTAATATTGTCTGTCAAGCCATTTAAGTATAAAAGAACTGCAAGATAACGTGCTGCGTCCTTCTCATTACGAAATACTAATACCTCATATGATTGCTCTTCCTTCAGCAGACTCTGTTGTATTACTGCATGAAGTGATTCGTGTAAGTTAAAACTTACTATTGCCACCTACTTGGCTTGGTCCACAATTTTCGACATGTTGAGTAAGAAAGGCGGAAGTTATTTTCAGAATCCATGCTCTTTCGCATTGAGTTTGTTACTGTGTTCGATAACTTGACGTCGGAGCTTACTATGTATTTCATGATTATCCATCTGAACGATATTTAATTACTTCTGCCACCATTCTTGTAGACGAGAACCTGTGGTATATTATGCTTAAAAGAGGGCTAACGTAATGTCAAAGACAGTGTAGAATCGGACAACGAATCCATATGACCCTAAAGATTTGAGTACTTCTATTGGCTTTTGCACTTCCTCAAAGTCACTAACGCTATTATTTACACCCCTCATCTCAGCATTGGTGTGAAAAGTAATATCCGGTAATAGCTCTGGATTTTCAGTTCTAGAGAATCATTTGGAAAATTTGAGCACTTCTGCGTTTGCATATCCACTCTCAATCTCTGTTGCTATTTCGTACATGGGTATCTGGTCACTAACTTTGGTGCCACTACCAAGTTGGTTTATTAGCTGTATGTATTAAAGTCAGAGTCTTCCCCTACGTTTTTCACCCATTGGTATCATGGAGGTCTTTCCGTGATATTATTACACATATCCTATTATCCTGCACATTCTTGTTGTCAGTATTTTCCGTACGATCTTTTCTCCTACGATTCCCCATTCCTTATCTTATCAGTCCACCTAATTTTACACATTCTTCCATAGTAGTATATCGCAGATGCTTAGGTCGTCTTCTGTTCCAGTTTCCCCACTGTCAGTGGTTTACTACTGTATACAGAGGGGCCCAAAAAAATGTATCCACTGTTTAAAAGTCCATAACTGGCAAAATAATTGACGGAGCTGTCTCATCTTTGGTAGTGTAATAGTTTGTAGTTCCGGCAGTTGCCACACAAGCATTGTATTGCGCTGTTTTGTTTTGTCAGATGACAGTCGCCAGATAGTCAGTGTTTTGTTCTTAGTTGCACCCAGTTACTCGAGCAAACAAGGCCGGCGCAAGGCTTACATTCAATGAAAGGAAGTCAGTTTTAAAGTAGTATTTTGAGTACGAAAACATTAATGAGGTTCAACGGCAGTGGCGAAATGAGTATCAAACAGAGCCACCGACAAGATTAACGATTCGTCGCACTCGAGACAAATTTGAAGTCGAAGGATTTGTTAAAGATGTACACAGACAACGGTCTGGACGACCTGTAACAGTAACAAGTCCGGCTAACTACCGTCCTGTGTTACAACAATTCACTCGCTCACCAGAGAAGTCTGTGAGACAGCGTGCCAGTGAAACTGGAGTGAGTCGCTCAAGTGTTCGGAAAATTTTGAAAACGGAAAAGTGGAAGTGCTACAACCCACGATTGTTACAAGCAGTGAACGAGGACAACCAAGGTCGTAGAATGAGTACTGCGAGTGATTTACTAACATGGTGCGCAACGATGATTGTGTGGTCTGATGAGGCACAGTTCAAACTCAGTGGGACAGTAAATCGCCACAATTGCATATACTGGGCCGCCGAAACTCCGAACGTCCATGTAGACAAAGCCGTAAATTTGCCAGGAGTAAATGTGTGGTGTGGGTTGTCTTACCGGCGCTTGATTGGGCCATTCTTCTTTGACGGCACAGTTACCGGTGAGGTGTACCTTCAGAAACTTCAGACATCCATTTTACCTGCCATCCGAGAATTGTATGGAGACGGAAGAGTATGCTGTGAACAAGATGGTGCCCCAGCCCACTACCAAAATCGTATTTGGGCGTATCTTGACGAAAATCTACCAGGAAGATGGATAGGCCGTTGAGGTGCTGTGGAGTATCCACCACGTTCCCCAGACCTAACTCCTCTGGACTTTTACCTGTGGGGAATAGTAAAGGACGTCGTTTATCGACAAGAGCGACGCACATTGGATGATCTTCGAGAATTCATCGTACATTCATGTGCAAATATCCAGCTGAACACGTTGCAGTCAGTAATTCGTGCAGCAGTTCGACAGCATCGTTTGTGTGTGGATGTTAATGTGTTAATGGTGACCATTTCGATCAACTACAGTAATATCCTTAAGTTGGACTTTGAGCTACACTTTCACCAAAAATGAGACAAATCCGTCAGTTAGTTTGCAAGTTATGGACTTTTAAACTGTGCATACATTTTCTTGGACCACTCTGTACTACTGTGCTCCAAATGTACATTCTTAGAAATCTGTTCATCAGACAGAGGCCTATGATTGATACTAATAGACCTCTCCTGGCCTGAAATGTCATTTTTGCCTGTGCTGGTCTGCTTAAATGTGTCCTCCTTGCTTTTTCCGTCTTGTGTTGTTTTCTTGTCCATAGCTTCGTCTAATTCTTGAGCAACAATTTGATTGTAAGCTTCCCCCGTTCTGTACTCATTAGACTGTTCATTCCATTCAACAAATCCTGGATTCATGTTCACTTTCATTCAGGATAGTAATGTTATCAGGGAATTTTATTACTGATGTCCCTTTACCCCGGATTTTTAGCCCATACTTGAACCTTTCATTTATTTTAGTCATTACTTCTTCGATGTATAGATTACATCTCCGTCTTACACTATTTTCAATCCGAGCACTCCGTTCTTGATCTTCGAGTCTTATTGTACCCTCTTGGTTACTGTACTTACTGTATATTCCCTCTACCTTATCAAACTTTTTCTCGATATTTCGAACATCTTGCAGCATTTTACACTGTCGAAAGCTTTTTCTATATCAACATGTCCCATGATCGTGTCTCATTTGGTTCAATCTTGCTTTCATTATCAAACGCAACGTGGGAATGAATCTAGGGCAATCGAACAATTCTCATCCCTATGGTCGAAGTCTAGACAATCGCCACCGATCTTGTCATGAAGTATTTGGTTCAAGGTTTCTACTCGATTAAGGACCTATGAGCGACAGCCGATGTGGGGAAAGTTTCGAACTGCGAATTTCGTTGAAATTCCATGACCAGAATTTGTCTTGTCAACATTCTCTGCCAGTCGTTAGAATGTTCTTTGTATGACATCGAAACCCAGATGACAGACATATTTTTTTCCCAAAGTTAGAAAGAGTCCACTATTTGTAGCGACATTTTCCCACATTGTTTGCCAGGAGAGCCTCTTGAGTATGTGCAATTTGGCATCGAGGAATATACTGTGAGGGGACTTCCGATGGCTCCCTTGCCATTTTACTTCAATAAGAGACGCTTTTACTAGTTTCCACGAAAAAACTTTGTTTCGAAATCTGGCAGAAAAATCCGTAGAGAGTCTGGTCATATGGGAAGTACACAAGCAGCCGGACGCGATCACTAGGTTCACTGTGCGATAACAGTGGTGATATTACGTATGAAGTGCCACTTCAGCTGAGATACAAAACACGGTTTTCGGTAACTCCTTGTAGATGTAGATGAAAGTGAACCATTATTTTTTGTAAGTTTCAACTGCAGACGACTCACACACATTTGCTTCTGCCTAATACGGGACACATATGAGACACAGCTGGCTGCCTGTCAGACCAAGTGTGTTGTATTGGTTTAGTATGAATTTCAGCAGCTCTTCAAATTCACTGACAAGTGAAATGGATGGAGTACTATGAATTCTACCTGCATCCACCCCTTCCCTGCACAGGGACGTACACATTTGTCTAAACCAATTAATCGAAAGTATAGAAAACGTAAGTCTGGATGGTCAGATGGGAAACTGAAACACTGGCTTGTCCAAGTGCGCATTGCCACTTTTCTGAAACGAAATTAGGAGACGTAATACTGCTGCTGAGACAAGGATGTACACTACTGGCCATTAAAATTGCTACGCCAAGAAGAAATGCAGATGATAAACGGGTATTCATTGGACAAATATATTATACTAGAATTGACACGTTATTAGATTTTCACGCAATGTGGGTGCATAGAACCTGATAAATCAGTACCCATAACAACCACCTCTGGCCGTAATAACGGCCTTGATACGCCTGGACATTGAGTCAAGCGGAACTTGGATGGCGTGTACAGGTACAGCTGCCCATGCAGCTTCAAAACGATACCACAGTTAGTCAAGAGTAGTGACTGGCGTATTGTGACGAGCCAGTTGCTCGGCTACCATTGACCAGACGTTTTCAGTTGGTGAGATATCTGGAGAATGTGCTGGCCAGGGCAGCAGTCGAACATTTTGTGTATCCAGAAAGGCCCGTACAGGACCTGCAACATGCGGTTGTGCATTAGCCTGCTGAAAGGTAGCGTTACGCAGGGATCGAATGAAGGGTAGAACCACGGGTCCTAAAACATCTGAAATGTAACGTCCACTGTTCAAAGTGCCGTCAAGGCGAACAGGACCGAGACGTGTAACCAATGGCACCCAATACCACCACGCACGGATAATACACCAGTATGGCGATGACGAATACACGCTTCCAATGTACGTTGACCACGATGTCACCAAACACGGATGCAACCATTATGTTGCTGTAAACAGAACCTGGATTCATCCGAAAATATGACGTTTTGCCATTCGTGCACCTAGGTTCGTCGTTGAGTACACCATCGCAGGCGCTCCTATCTGTGATGCAGCGTCAAGGGTAACCGCAGCCATGGTCTCCGAGCTGATGGTCCATGCTGCTGCAAACGTCGTCCAACTGTTCGTGCAGATTGTTGATGTCTTGCAAACGGCCCCATCTGTTGACTCAGGGATCGAGATGTGGCTGCACGATCCATTACAGCCATGGGGATAAGAGGCCTGTCATCTCGATTGTTAGTGATACTAGGCCGTTGGGATCCAGCACGGCGTTCCGTATTACCCTCCTAAACCCACTGATTCCATATTCTGCTAATAGTCACTGGATCTCGAGTAACGCGAGCAGCAATGTGCGATACGATAAACCGTAATCGCGATGGGCTACAATCCGACCTTTATCAAAGTCGGAAACGCGATGGTACGCATTTCTCCTCCTTACACCAGGCATCGCAAAAACGTTTCACCGGGTAACGCCGGTCAACTGCTGTTTTTGTATGAGAAATCGGTTGGAAACATTCCTCGTGTCAGCACGTTGTAGGTGTCGCCACCGGCTCCAACCTTGTGTGAATGCTCTGAAAAGCTAATGATTTGCATATCACAGCATCTTCTTCCTGTCGGTTAAATTTCGCGTCTGTAGCACGTCATCTTCGTGGTGTAGCAATTTTATTGGCAAGTAGTGTAGATGTGAGAGACAGACACAGCTATGTTTCATGACTAGGCCTCTTCGATTTGGTTTATTTTTGGAAAGGCTGTGGGAGCCGTAGAGGGAAAGGACATCGAAATACACGGATACGGTTTTTAAATTTTTTATTTTGTGATAAACAAGTGGGACATGTGGGATCACTTTACAGCATCTTCTTCCTGTCGGTTAAATTTCGCGTCTGTAGCACGTCATCTTCGTGGTGTAGCAATTTTAATGGCAAGTAGTGAAGATGTGAGAGACAGACACAGCTATGTTACACGACTAGACCTCTTCGATTTGGATCATTTTGGGAAAGGCTGTGGGAGCCGTAGAGGGAAAGGACATCGAAATACACGAATAGCTTTTATTCAATTTTTTATGTTGTGATAAGCAAGTGGGACATGTTGCCATCGCTTTACAGCATCTTCTTCCTGTCGGTTAAATTTCGCGTCTGTAGCATGTCATCTTCGTGGTGTAGAAATTCTAATGGCAAGTAGTGTAGATGTGAGAGACAGACACAGCTATGTTACACGACTAGACCTCTTCGATTTGGATCATTTTGGGAAAGGCTGTGGGCGCCGTAGAGGGAAAGGACATCGAAATACACGAATACCTTTTTCTTAATTTTTTATGTTGTGATAAACAAGTGGGACATGTGGAGATCGCTTTACAGCATCTTCTTCCTGTCAGTTAAATTTCGCGTCTGTAGCACGTCATCTTCGTGGTGTAGCAATTTTAATGCCAAGTAGTGTAGATGTGAGGGACAGACGCAGCTATGTTACACGACTAGACCCCTTTGATTTGGATCATTTTGAGAAAGGCTGTGGGAGCCGTAGAGGGAAAGGACATTGAAATACACGAATATCTCTTTTTTTTAATTTTTTATGTTGTGATAAACAAGTGGGAGATGTGGCGATCGCTTTGCACGTGCAGATGCACCCCCACCTGCGCGACGTGCGGCTGTCGTACAACCTGCTGGAGGCGCTGGAGGAGGACACGCTGTGGGGGCTGCCGGAGCTGCGCACGGTGGTGCTGACCGGCAACCGGCTGCGCGCGCTGGCGGGCGGCGCGGTGCGCCAGCTGCCCGCGCTGCTCACGCTGATGCTGGCCGACAACCGGCTGGCGGCGCTGGCGCCCGCCGCCCTCAGCCACCTGCCGGCGCTCTCCAGGCTCGACCTGCAGCACAACCGGCTCAAGGAGCTGTCGCTGTCCGCCTTCCACAACGTCACCGCGCCCGCCACCCATATGGCGCTCAACCTGTCGTACAACGCGCTGGCCGCGCTGCACGCCGCCGATAGCGACCTGGAGATGTACGTGCGGGTACTCGACCTCTCCCATAACCTGCTCTCTGAGGTGAGCCACTGCCCGCAGGGGGGCGCACTCTGCTCCGGACTGCGCTTTCGCGGGCCTCCCGCCATTTAAAAGGCATGTACGTCGCCTTGTGTACGAAAAATCCATTATGTCACGTGTATCTTAGAGGTGAAGGTCGTACAGGGATAAGTAAGGTTACAGACGATGACAAAATGCATACATATAACATGAGAACACGGGAATCGCCGTAACCGAATTTCCCAGAAACTTCGCACAATGCAACAGGGGTCAAAATAAGTGAACACGTGTCTCGGCTTATCCGTAGATATTCGACCATTTCTGGGAAGAGAGGGTGAAGTTTTCGAGGTACTGTATGTGCCTTCTATCGAGCTGAAGCAATGACACGGTGGCTAGGGACTTGGCATCACACTTTTGTATACTATATTCGGAAACCGATTATTATAATTATTTTTGTTCTTCACTTATCCACCCATGTCCATAGAAGACTAATACACGTTGTTTTCCATTGTATATTGAAATGACCTTGCCATCATCAGCCGGCACAGGAACGTACAACCTCCAGACGGAGGCTGCGGCAGAGGGGTGGAGATTATATAAAGTCGGCTTCCATCAGAGGTCAGTGACACACCAAGGACGCCTGAAGATGACAAGAAGTCGGCTTGCCGAAAGATCGCGCCTTTTGGACGACAATACCCGGCTGAATATCCGAGAAATTTTGTGTATCGTGCAAGAATGATAACAGACGCTGATAACCTGCCACATGGGCTGAGCCACCTATGCAAGATCTTCAGGGACAATGGCTATAACTTCCATCAAATAAATGAAATGATTTCAAGCACGACCACCGACGAGGAGTAAGAAAAGAAACTCGCTTTTTTCTGTTCTGTGGCCCCGTGTCGAGCAAGATAAGCCGTCTGCTGAAACCTCGTGGCTCGCAGTAACGGCTTCTGGAGTTTTGTTCTTAAAGAAGCCATTGTAATTAAAATCGCCGGTAACAAGCCAAATACAGACGGTGGCCGGCAGCTGGTGTATATAAGGGGCGTATCAGCACTCGACTGGCACTCATCCACTTGACAATGGCCAAAGAGTGCTTGGCCGAAAGCTCGCGTAATTTTAATCACTTGTCATGAATGGGAACCAGAGATCACTTTATTCGACGTTGTCCTTATTCCTCAACTAATCCTATGTCGGATGAACGTAGTAAAAATAGAATAGTAAGTGAATAAAAATTTTATGAAACTGTTTTCCGTGACATTACAGTTCTCTGTCTTTACTTACAATCACTTCAAAACTTCATTTTTCGGGAATGTAATGCGTTATGTGCGGTTGGCCGCAAAATTATTGTCAACACTTGAAATCTACAGCAATGTACTGGTTGATCAAAAAGTCAGTATAAATTTGAAAACTGAATAAATCACGGAATAATGTAGATAGAGAGGTACAAATTGACACACATGCTTTGAATGACGTGGGGTTTTATTGGAACCAAAAAAATACAAAAGTTCAAAAAATGTCCGACAGATGGTGCTTCATCTGATCAGAATAGCAACAATTAGCATAACAAAGTAAGACAAAGCAAAGATGATGTTCTTTACAGTAAATTCTCAATATGTCCACCATCATTCCTCAACAATAGCTGTAGTCGAGGAATAACGTTGTGAACAACACTGTAAAGCATGTCCGGAGTTATGGTGAGGCATTGGCGTCGCATGTTGTCTTTCAGCATCCCTAGAGATGTCGGTCGATCACGATACACTTGCGACTTCAGGTAACCCCAAAGCCAATAATGGCACAGACTGAGGTGTGGGGACCTGGGAGGCCAAGCATGACGAAAGTGGCGGCTGAGCACACGATCATCACCAAATGACGCCCGCAAGAGATGTTTCACGCGTCTAGCAATATGGGATGGTACGCCATCCTGCATAAACATCGTACGTTCCAGCAGGTGTTTATCAGCCAGGCTGGGGATGATGCGATTCTGTAACATATCGGCGTACCTTTCACCCGTCACGGTAGCAGTTACAAAACCAGAATCACGTATTTCCGCGAAGAAAAAAGGCCCGATAACGGTAGATGTGGTAAATCCAACCCATACCGTGACTTTCTAGTCGTGCAGTGGAGTTTCCATGACAGTTCTAGGAATTTCGGTAGCCCAAATTCTGTAGTTGTGGGCGTTGACAGACCCTCGGAGCGTGAAATGAGCATCGTCGGTCCACAACACGTTACTCAACCAATCGTCATCTTCCATCATCTTTTGAAACGCCCACACCGCAAATGCCCTCTTCTTCACTAAATCGCCAGGTAACAGTTCATGATGCCGATGGATTTTGAACGGATAGCATCGGAGGGTACGCCTCAGTGCCAACCAAACAGTAGTGCATGGAATGCCGGTGCGACGTGCGACTGCACGAGCGCTGACTTCCCCGTGCATAGGCGTACCCGCTACAGTCTCCATTTCTTCCTGAACTGTCTCAGCAGCATTACGCCTTGTGCTCGGTCGGCTACTACGGGGTCTATCGTCCAAACAACCCGTGGCTTCGAACTTGGAAGTCATTCTCACCACAGCTGCGTTTGTCAACGGACCTTTACCCGTTCGAATCCCCTTCCTATGGCGATAGGATCGTAACGCTGAACTAGCATATTCCCCATTCCGATAATACAGCTTCACTAAAAGCGCCTTTTCAGGTAACGTCAACATGCTGCGACTGCTGGTGCATCTGATTCTCTCTCTCATTACAGCTCCTTTTATACACGATTGTTATGCGAAGTCACTGAAGTTTTGCTGTCCAGCGCCATCTGTAGGACATTTTGTGAACTTTGTTTGTTGGTCCTAATAGAACCCCATGTCATTCCAAGCATGTGTGTCAATTTTTACCTCTCTATCTCCATTATTCCGTTGTTTGTTAAGTTTTCAAATTTATACTGACTTTTTGATCACCCAGTACGTTGCAGACGTCGTTTCCTTCGCAAGTGCGATTCATACAAAGAAATTCCGCTGTGACAAATATGCCTTCGTGTGATACTTGTGGTTTTTGGTATTTCTATCTCTAGAGTACCTCTACAATCAGTGTCATCCAAGAGAATGCACCAAATCTTCCTGAAGAACAAACACAAGAATTAAATATGAGAATGATGGATTTATGTAGTACTGAAATATAAGACTATGAGAATTTAAAAATACTGTGGGACCTAAAGATACCATTTACAGATATGTTATATATAAATCATGTGATATTGTGAAATGCAATCGTAATATTGCGATTAATATAATGCCCTTATATCCTCTTTCTTGATAGGAAACATTCATGTAGTAATCTTCTACGTACATGGACAAATAAATGAAGAAAATAAAATAAATACGAACACTAATAGGGTTTAGAATACAGGACGCTATTGATTGTATTTAGATGTTCGAGCTCTCATGTGACAAGGTGGGCTGAATTTAACGCCCGCTAAAAGGTATTTAATTACCGTCGAAAACTTTGACAATCGTTCATTCAGAAACTATCAAGTACCTATGGATAAGCCGAGACACGTGGTCGTTTATTTTGGCTGCTTTCCTTCTGAGCAAAGTTGCTGGGAAATCAGGTTATGGCACTTGCCGTGTTCTTATCGCGAGTGTTACCATAGTTTGTTCCTTTGCAATTCTTTCTGCAGCTGGTTCCTATAAAGTAATATACGAGGGTAATTCCAAAACTAAGGTCTCCTATTTTTTTTATAAGTACAGAACTCTGTTTGTGTGGCAGTTGGTCACACTGTTATGAAGAGTGATTCAAGCGCTGTATGTAAACATGCGCACGCCGCGCTGAGGCGCTCGGACTTGGATTGGCAGCTGTTGAGAATGCAGGTCTCGTTGAATGTTACCGCCAAGTGCGAACTGCGCGCAGTTATTCGGTTTTTGTACGCAAAGAGCACTGCGCCCATTGAAATCCAGCGACAATGGACGGAAGTGTATCGTGAGTCATGCATGGATGACAAAAATGTTCGTAAGTGGTGTAGAGAGTTTGGAGCTGGTCGAACGAAATTCACCACGAACAAAGGAGCGGGAGACAGTGTTGAAGGTTGAGCAAAGCATGCGTGAAGATCAACAGATCACCCTGGATGATCTCTGCACGTTGGTTCCTGAGGATTCCCGAAGCACTGCTCACAGAATTTTAACGGAAACATTGAACTACTGGAAGGTGTGCGCAAGTTGGGTGCCACGCATGCTGACTGAAGACCACATGCGGCAACGAGTTGATACTTCCCGCTGATTTCTTCACCTCCTTGCAGCCGAACGGTACAACTTTCTGGACTCAGCTGTCACGGGTGACGAAACATGGGCATACCACTTTACACCTTAGACCAAGCAACGATCACGCCAGTGGCGGCATCCTTCTTCCCCAAACCCGTGGAAATTCAAACAAAAAGAGTCTGCCGCTAAAGTCATGACAACCGATTTTTGGGACTGGCAACGGATATTGTTGGTCGACTTTATGCCCACTGGGACCACAATTAAGGCTGACAGGTACTGTGAGACTCTGAAAATACTCAAACGGGCAATTCAGAATCGCAGAAGAGGAATGTTGAGCAAGGGCGTACACATTCTCCATGAGAACGCTCGTCCACACATCGCTCGGCAAATCGTTGCTCTCCTGCAACAGCTTCTTGGAAGATAATCACCCACCCATCCTAACTTGGCGCCCAGTGACTATCACCTGTGCCCTAGGTTAAAAGGACATTAGGCCGGAAAGCGATTCAGCTCCGACGACGAGGTGAAAGAAGAGGTTCATAACTTTCTGAACAGCATGGGCATAGAAAAACTGCCACAGCGTCTACAAAAATGCATCGACAGAAATGGTGATTATGTCGAAAAATAGCTAAATGATCAAGCTGTAAAGTGATGTAAACCATTTTAGAAATAAACAGGTCTATGTACTTACAAAAAATAGAAGACCTTACTTTTGGGATTACCCTTGTAGTGGCAAAACCCAAGGTGGGAGAACTATTATTTCAATGATATATGATTTTTTGAAATTCATCCTACTGTTCTGCAACATTTAACTCTTTGGTTCAGTTGATGAAAGCTATTGATTGCGATATGTAGTATTTAGATGTTCAATTTATTTTTAAATTATGTTATTTTTAACTGAGGGAAGTATTTTTCTTTTTGAATATGTCTTTTGATAAGGTAAGATATATATAGTTTTAGTGCAGGAGATATTAGCTGAAATAACGCCGGAAACAGTTGTACTCTTCGAAATGCGGGTCGTCGATTTATTGAGAAATCTGGAATGACAGGCCCAGTCTTAGACGCCAAACCAACTGGAAGACTAACCCTAATAAACTAACATCGGTTGTTGGATGTTACTGACTCTAAGGAGCAAATACCTGCAAAATCACTTCCTAAATTGGCACAAGAAAAAGATACCCGGCTTGCAATCGTGGGTTACTGGTGCGTGAATTGAAGGAAGTGGTGAATCAAACGCAAATTCCTTACTGAAAATGATGTACATATTATATTGAGAGGAATACCTTCTTTATTCTTGATGTCAACAGTTATACAGATGAGGCCCGGTTCTACCTCTCCGATCACGTTAAAACAGAAATCACACGAATAAGGGCAAGGGGATCATCGTACTGTGTTTGAAGCCGTATTGCATGATCAGGGTATTGATATGTCGTCAGGAATTCTAGACTTTAACTATTTGAAGAAACCTTCAACAATAAATTTTCTTTTTAACGATTCAAGATATCATTGGCCAGTTAAAGGAAGATGGGATCACCTGTTCATGGTTTCAGCTAGATGGCGTTCCAGGGCACACTGCTAACAACAATACACGTCTTGTGGAAGAAATTTTTGGGGAACGTGTCATATGAAACAGCCATATCCGTAACTTCATGTGATACTCTGGTAGTTACAAATCTTTTAATACGAGTTATATCATGAAACTAACAAAAAGTGTGGTGCCTGTTATTTGCTTGAGACAATTAATGAACTTTAATTCCAGAGATAAAAATCTGTTTCACAAAACACTTTTCGCTGTTCAGGGCAATTACCACTTCTAATTCAAACATTCATGGTAATTGTATCAATTAAACATAGGTAAGGAACATTTTAGTTTTATAGAGGCTGTCAATAATTTATAAAAGTCGCACTAAAAGACAACGTCTGTAAGAAATCAGATATAAAATAACAATTAGGAGCGTCCTTATATAATTTGCGTAATTTTTTATTTAATTCTTTTGATCACAATGACCATTGAACAAAATTGCCTATGCAATAACCATCTTCATAATCTGCTATAAAAGAAAAAGATAGTACATTACTATCTACTACATTAAAAGATTAAAAACAAACGACATAAATTAAAATATGAACATGCTATGCCTCTCATTTTGTTGCGCTGCAAGAAGTCATAACCATATAAAAATAAGGTAAGTCAGAATTTCCATGCATGCCTCAACCAGTTATGTTTAGGATGGAATGCTATCCTAGAGATCGCTGACGCAAGTGTAACATGCAGGTAATTATACAAAGTAATTGAAAGAGGGGCATTTAAAATTAAAATTCGGTACAATATTTTCATTTGTTTGTAATTAATCAAACGGATTTCTAGTAGAATATATAAATGAGTAAAAAATCTTTCTCTCTCTTGAAATTTTAAAAGGTACAGGTACTGTAAAATTCCGCATTCTGACCATAGACGGGCAAATCGGATGGGATGGACTGCCGTGCCATTTTCTGACAACGGCGTCGTCAGAGGTGATATGGAGGGGCGTGTGGTCAGGATACAGCTCGCTTGGTTCTTCACGGATTTCATAGCCTCGGAACCTCTACTAGCCGTTCAGATATCTGCTCTATTCAAGTCCTCCCACGAACGAAAAATCCACAGCAGTACAGTAAAGCGAAACCGGGTTACCCGCATGACAGTCAGCTGTTATGACCATTCATCTACAAAGGCGGATATTCCGAAAGTTTAAATCTGTTCACAATTTAACAAAATATTCAGGAAATAAAAGCTAACTACAGAAGTCATTTCAAAATTAAATACATTGGGGAATTTTTTATTTTGTTGTTATTTCATGCCCCTCGCCCCATTTGAGAAGGGAGTGGCCTGCTCGTCACTCAAACGATTGTAAAACATTTAGAAAAAACGTACTTTTTATACAATGAAAAGGCAGATGGTCAGTTACAGAAGTTAAAAGATGAAAAGCTGATTAATTGATTAATTGAAATGTGTATTGACAGATAAATGTCAAATGAATGTTTAACACAGAAAGACATGTTAGCAGTTGCATAAGTTAAAGGATATAGCTAATTTGTTAATTGATTATATTATATACACAGATGTATAAAATCAAGCGTGTAATAGACTGCAAGATGTAGTTGTATGAGGGGCTTGTACCATTTTGGCTACTGCTTAGGATAGGGTTTGTGTGGGCTGATGTTTTGACGAGGGTTTATGGAGAGATGTTGGTGGAGGTGAGTGGTGAGGAAGGGAGCCCTGACGAGAGGAGCGGATTCTCCTATATCTGGTAGGACAGGTATATATCAGAGCGGATTTCATAGTTGGGTAATGGAGGCAATGTAAGTTCCGTTCAGGCAGGATGCTGAGAGGATGGTGATGTAGTGTCGGGGGATGTGGTGGCAGGGGCATGGCAGAGTAATGCGATTAGAGAGCCGGGGAGAAAATAGTGGTTGGCTAGTGTCTAGTTTTCGAGTAATATAGGATACTTGGAGGTGTTCGAGATGGAAAGATAGGGCCAGGAATTCAAATATTGTGGTGGGGGATCTGGATAGGAGAAGGTAAGTGGGTCCGAAAGGCTAGGCGGAGCGCATCGCGTCGAAGATATGAAGGGCTTGATAAAAAGAGGGAGAAGAGGAAATCCATGCAACATTTTCAGAGCAGAGGAAGGATCGGATGACGTATTTATACACTATGTGACCTAAAGTATCCAGACACCTGGCTGAAAAGGACTTACAAGTACGTTGCGCTCTTGGAAGTCCCAGCATCAATATCTTTCTAGTATCGATTTCGATAACAAGTAAAAGTCGTTGAGATTCTCAGTTCTCAAGCTGGATTAAATATATACATACTTAAATAAGTTTGTACGGGACGCTCAGTAACCGAGTACTGCTCGCACTTGACCATTACTTTTATGTAATAACATATATCTGTTGTCAGTCACGATTTTCATTGCATTTATCTGTTGCAATGCGCGTTTCGGGAAAAGGTTCCTATTCCAAGCTGGTTTTCTGTACACTGTACCACATATTAGCGCTGTTTTCGTTGCCTGAGGTGCTGTATTGGTTATCATAAATAATTTATTGGCTAAACTATTTATGTATGCTTTTTTAAATTTTTATTTAAAATTGTTTTATTGAAAAGGGGCAATAGCAAATGAATAGTCAGTCGTTAGCCCAGCACGGTACAAGTTTTATTATACAAGGTTGCTGAGAAGTCGCTCTCTATTTTTAAATGTCCACCTTTTTTTATTAATGGTTATTTAAATACGGAAAAACTGTAGTCACTTCTAAGGACCATGAGAATAAGTGACCTAACCCAAAATTCCACGTTGTGTGAGAGACGACATAAACGTATAGGAATGTCACCAACTCATTTCTGCTGGAAATTCACACATACATATGCGAGGACAACTGTGATCCTCTCCTCTAATTCTTCCAAAGTGCTTGGGTATGTTTGGTACTCCTCCTCTTTGGCTCAAACTAGAAGAAGAAGTCACAAGGGGTGGAGTCAAGACTTCTCGGAGGCCATTCATTGAGTGCTCGCCTTCCCAGAGAACGTCCTGGAAAGTGTTGGTCCAGCCAGTCACGAACGATGCAGGCAAAATGAGACGGTGCTCAGTCTTGCTGAAAAAGGATATCCATAACATTGTCCCATTGTGATATCAGTGGTCACACGCATTCTTTCAGCATTTGGCGGTACCGGTCGGTACTCCTACTTTCTCCCAGTATGAAGGGACAATGAGAGGTTCTGTGGTCATTCCACAACAGACTGTCAGTTACTGTCTACTTTGTAGTTTTCCGATTGACGTTCCTGCATTTGTTTCTGCTCAATAATGGCAGCTGTGTCGATTGACGCCTCCCCCTATATGAAACACCGCCTCATCACTCCAAACAACGATCTTGAAAAAATCTGGCCAATCAGTATGCTATGACAGCATAATTTCCCCACATTCAATTCGCTTTTCACAGTCCTCCAAAAATAACTGATGAATGTAATGGGGTTTCGAGGGTTTCCAGATAAGGTCCTTGTTTAACACTATACGCAACGTAAGCCTGGTGATTCCACTCTCAAGAGCTGCCTGGAGTGTTGATTTGCCAGCACTGATCAGGAATATGTTCTTCACTGCTGCTACTTCCTCTGGAGATCGCGCCATCAGATGTCGTCCTCCACATGGTTTATCCACAACTGACCCAACTGTCATCAGCTTTGTATGACAATCCGTAATAATTTCAGCGTCAAGAATGGCATGAGGGGCGTTAACACCCCGCCATCATCGGTTAACAAGGCCATACTTGAAACTGCGACGCTACCAGGGTGTGCAGTTGTAAAAATCAACCTTGCTGCCATCTCCTCGTTATCACGGTATAAGTGTATATTTTTATTTTTATAATTTTATATTTTTATGACTTTTGGTTGGGGTGGCTTTAAATATTGTGGGCTAGCATGAGACTTTTAATTAACTTATACCGCGATAACACTCGTACGCACATCGGCTACCCCGAAGTACGTACGATATAATATTTTTTTTAAAACACAACGCGCGACTCAACGCCTTCTAATAAATAGTTTACGTGAGCGCTGCTATTTAGAAAAGAAAATATGCTTATTCTTACGCAAACTGTAATTATTAATATGGGTCAAGGGGCTACTGGTTATTTATGTACCAAATTACATAAAGATTAACTGAGATATTGCGGAATGTATTGATTTTCAATATTTCTTGTTCAGTATTTGCAAGGCAAAACTGGAGAGAACGTCGTTAGGCGGCCAAAATGAAATATACTGAACTCATTCAGTGCTGTGAATTTTGGTAACTGAAATTAATTTTAACTTCAAAATTAATGAAATATCAAAATTGAGAAGTCTCCCGCATTCACATTTAATAACATGAATCGTCAGCGTAATGGCTGACTAAACCCTGCTAGGGGAGATGAGCTCCCTGCACTAAGAACTGTAAAAACTTTGTTAATTATAATTAATGATTGCGATCATGAGAGGTGACAACTAAGTCACACTTTCTAATAACAATTTCTATTATATTTTTCAGAAATACGGACAAAACTTATTAATTAGCAGACAGCACTACAATGGCGGCCTACCGCTAGACGAAACAAAACAGGAGAGCTACTTTATTCAAAGCATTGCCTCTGATCTTCATGGCCTATGTAACACAGAGATTATAGCAAAAAAACAGTGTTTTGTTCATTACATCGATATTTGTGTTTTGATAATAATAACTTACGTTCTTTACTATTTGTTATACATCGCGCACACGTACACAGTCTTGAAATAATTTATAATTCACACGTCTCATAACAAAAACTTCCTTTCCCTTTCTCCAAATGCCCATTTATGTGACGTACCGTCACATCGTTCACCATGAGAAGATGCCACGGACGCTCAAGCTATTCTCATGGATCCTGTAACAAAATACAAAAACTTTCTTTAATAATTATCAACAGTCACAAAACTTAAGGAAATTTATAACCAGGGAGCGACCTCTTAGTGATGCTCCTCCCGCATATTCATTGACAATATGGTTGTCACAATGGTGGGACTTAACCCTGGCATGCTTTTTTAAGGCGTAACATTTGACTGTGTTTTATTGTGACTTCTAGACTTATTTGTCCTGTAGATCTGAGGATGGCCCGTAACGGCCGAAATCGGCCACTTCGTATTGTAACTGGGTTTTCTCCTTGTGATGCTACTCAATTGGCAGGATGAGCATTACTGCAAAGGGCATTTGATTCTAAAGCATTATGTCAGGATGAAAAACACTAAATAAATTACTTTTTCTCTCTTAACGACATGTGGGCAGGGTGGGTTCTTCCTTGGCTCGGGTATGGGGTAGAATGAAACAGCATTTTTACATAAGATAACTTTTATTGAAAGTTTTGTACAACGGTTTCCTTACTGGAGTGTTCTGGCTGGGAGAGCGGCAGCTGTGTTGTTTGCGAAGCCTTCTGCTGCGGCAATTACGCCTGGCGGTGTGTATCTCGTGTCGCCGTTTCGCCCAGTTCACTGGAGACGCGCATCGTGCTGTGGCCCGTTTCATTATTGAGAACGAAGTCGTGAATCGGATGGTGATACCTTGGACGTGGCATCCCAGGGTTTCTCTTCTCTATGAGGCCGCGTGTGACAAGTGTTGTGAGTCGGCCAGCGGAGCGGCGCGGCGGGAGAAGGCCAGCGTCCCGGAATCGAACAACGGGCTCCAGATTGCCAGTCATCCCCAGCTCACAGGTGACTGCTGATGTGAGGCCGTCTCCTTCCCGTCCTCACGAGTCACCCGGATACGTAAAAATCAGCCTTCAAATACCTTATAACTTCTGTCTTCTGGCAGCGAGGCTGCTGCTTGCTATTCCATTACAGCGGCGGACTTGGTGATTCTGTGTACGATGTAGTCTCTTCCTGCATGACGGTCTTCAGCACCGAAAGTGAACTGAAAACTACTCCTCTCGGGCCCACTGCGTCTCGCGTATTTATGCACTTCAGTTCACTGGAGGTGAACAGCTTCAAGGTCATTGCCTCTTCTGTCAAGTTGAAAAGCTTCTCGAAGAATCTTCTTAACGTCGGTCGTTGGCTCTTGGAATGTAGGCGAGGGCCTTTGATCACATGTGACAGTTGAGAAACATGTGAGCCGGTCGGGCGATGCTCTGATGGCTGAATCGACAGCTCTTGGAATGTAGGCGAGGGCATTTGATCACATGTGACAACTGAGAAACACGTAACCCGGCCGGGTGATGCCCTGACGGCTGATTCGACAGCGTCCACTTATGTGGGGAGGGCGATGGCTTCTCCTCAATGTGCTGACTTCATGGTCATTGGCTCTTCCGTCACTGCTGCTCTGCCCGCTGTTTGGCAGTGTGTAATTCTTCTAAACTAAACTAAGTTTCTCATTTATTTTCTAATTTCTACTTCACTTCACATTGATTTCACTAATTTATTTACCTATCTTAAGTACCACTCGACAGTATGAAATTTGTGTGATTGTATCAGAAAATAAATTATTTTGGTAGGAAACTATCACAGGGTGTCTCCATCCAACCGAAACGTCGTTCTTTCCTTGGTCCCTGCTCACAGGCCACATTACCTTACCTTTCTTCTGCCGCAGATCCCGGTGAACTTCCTGCGCCGGCTGTCGGGCTCACTGCGGCGCCTGCACCTGGGCTACAACCGACTGTCGCGGCTGGAGGCGCGCGCCCTGGGCCCCCTGCCGCACCTGGAGGAGCTGTCGCTGCCGCACAACGGCATCGTCTCGCTGCGCGCGCAGGCGTTCGCCGGGGCCGGCGGCTCGCTGCAGCTGCTGGACCTGTCGCACAACCACGTGGAGACGCTGCAGCCGCGCCAGTTCCACGGGCTGCCGCGCCTTCGAGTGCTCGACCTGTCGCACAACCACATCCGGTCGGTTCCGCGCGACGCCTTCCGGGACACTCAGCTGGAGCGACTGGACCTGTCCCACAACCAGCTGGTCGTGATGCCCGGCAGTTCCCTGGCCGAGGTCGGCGCCACTCTGCGCCGCCTGCAGCTGTCGCACAACCAGCTGGAGCACCTGGACAGCAGCATGTTCCTCGAGACGCCGCACTTGCTTCAGCTGCACATCGCCCACAACAAGCTCACCATCCTCCCGGACAACGTTTTCTCCAGTGTGGATGGCCTGTCGGACTTGGACCTTTCGGGCAACCCGTTACGTGCGAACTTCAAGGAACTGTTTCATTATGTGCAACGACTGCACACTCTCAGCCTCGCCAACACGGGACTCAGACTGTTTCCGCCTCTTCCCCTACCTCATCTGGTGCGTCTAAACCTCAGTGACAACCTTATCGGCGATGGTGACGGGAATGCGCATTTAGATTCCACATCGTCCAGAGACCTCTCTCGGTTGCGGTACCTGACTCTCTCTGGCAACCGGTTAGGAAACGTACCTGCTCACATTTGGCCCATGACACCTCTTCTGCGAGAATTAGACCTTACAAGGAATCCAATAAAGGTCAGTACTGTGCTGTTATTATGTATATTTTATATTTTCATTGTCTCTGTGTCACTTGTGAGAGTGAATAATCTTCCTGATTTAATTCTAGGCCCTTCAGTCAGAAACCACGCGGCTGCTACGATCGCAGGTTCGAATCCTGCCTCTGGCGTGGATTTGTGTGATGTCCTTAGATTAGTTAGGTTTGCTTAGTTCTAAGTCTAGGGGACTGATGACCTCAAATGTTAAGTCCCATAGTGCTTAGAGCCATTTGAACCATTTTATTCATAACAGCAGGAACACACACACAAAATGTTAATCTTCTGTTGATATTAAGTGACGTCTTTGTGCTACCCATTCTTCCCTTCTCTGCTAAGAGTGGGCTTTATATCGTCCACTACCATAAATATCTTTGGCATAGTTCAAAATTTAGACTTCATATTTCATTCTTTCGCGGCTTCTGTGGTCTTACACTGTCTGTAAAGGAAGTTAAATCTGAACAATTCCACAGTTCTGCTTCAGCATTCGGAATGACAGAGTACATACAAGGTATTGAAAGTCGTCTTCCTAGGGTCATAGAAAGTCTTTAAAATCAAGTTTTCACACAGACGGTCAGGAAATGTAAACGGGAATCTCTGTATGATACTCTATTGTATCTCCTATGTATGGACGAGAGTAAACATTATTGGTGAACACTACCATTGCACCTCCACTGAGGCCAATTATTTCCGCTCTGATGTACTGTATGAGGTTATGACACTGACGTAATTCCCGTGGAGACAGATAGAAATGGACACAAAGTTTAAACACATCCTGCACTTTGACGTGAAATAAACACGCGGCAGCACACGCACAACAATGGTGTCATTCAATAATATAGGTGGATGAATAAAAGTGTTTAGTATTCGAGAAAGTCAGTGCAACAATGCTGGTACCTGCATCCCATACATGATATAGGCAATATGCGAAAAATACAAGAGAGCTTTGGATACATACAGATGCATATGGACAGTCATTATTTCCTCATACCATCAGCTAATCGAATGGGAAAGAAAGCCACTTACGTTAGCATCACGTTTTGTGGAGTCATTTGCGTTGTAACGAAAGGTTATCACCATATTTAATGCAGACAGGTCAACGATAATGGGGACACACAGCAACAGAAAATACCAGCATCCCATATGGAATTGTTTCTTAGACGAACTATTCAAAATGACCTCTTTGTTAAGTCTAGTTAAGTTCTTTACTTTACCTCCAAATTTCTGTTTCCGTTTCACTGAAGAACACTTGCACCTTGTGGTTCATTTGACAGAGTTACTTACATAAAACATCAGCTGTAAAAGGGAACGTTATAGACTTACTGAACACATGACTGATCCACAGGATTGGTGTACTGTACTGTTCTCTGAGGTGACAAATCTCATAGGATAGCCATATTCACGTGTGCAGATGGTGGTAGTATCGCCTACGCAAAGTAAAAAATGTCAGTGCATTGCTGTGATTTGTACTCAGGTGATTCATGTGAAAAGTTTCATACGTGACTATGGCCACGTGATGAGAATTGACAGACTTTGAACTCGGAATGGTAGTTGGAGCTAGACACATAGGACATTTCCATTACAGATATATTGAAGGAATTCAGCATTATGAGATCCACTGAATGAAGAGTGTGCCGAGAATTTCGGCTTACCTCTTACCACAGACAACGCAGTTGCCGATGGCCTTTACTTATCGACCGAGAGCAGCGGCGTTTGCTTAGGGTTGTCAGTTCTAAAAGACAAGCAACACTGCATCAGATAACAGCATAAATCAATGTGGAACGTACGACGAACGTAGCTGTTAGGATAATGCTGCGTAATTTGGCGTTAAAGAGGTATGGCTGTATACGACTGAGGCAAGTAGACTAAAGCACCTCTCTGGACTCGTGGCCATATCGGTTGTACCTTGTACTATTGGAAAACTATGGCCTGGCCAGAAAAATTTCAGCTGGTAAGAGCTGATGGCAGCGTTCGACTGTGGCGCAGACCCTACGAAGCCTTGGACACAAGTTGTCGACAAGCACTGTGTAAGCTGGTGGTGACTACATAATGGTGTGGGCTGTGTTTACACGGAATGGACTGGATCCATCTCAGTCAACTGGAAATGGTTATGTTCAGCTACTTGGACACCATTTGCAGGAGCGTCCTCATTACCAGTGCCGTGTGTGACCGAGAACAGACACGAGGAAAAAATGCATGACATTTACACATGAGCCGACCGAAGTGGCCGTGCGGTTCAGGGCGCTACAGTCTGGAACGGAGCGACCGCTACGGTCGCTGGTTCGAATCCGGCCTCGGGCATGGATGTGTGTGATGTCCTTAGGTTAGTTAGGTTTAATTAGTTCTAGGTGACTGATAACCTCGGAAGTTAAGTCGCACAGTGCTCAGAGCCATTTGAACCATTTCCACATGTGGGGTAGCAGGAAATCAGGCGAAACGTCACGGCAGGCACCCATATTTGGCGGGAAACAGTATTTCCCAGGCACCTATACGCGCTCACTGTGAACTCAGAACTGACAAGGGTGACATGACGTTATCTATAGCCGTCACAGAGAAACTGCTCAACACATCTGTGGAAAACGTCATTTGATTTTCACTGTGGATTCCATTTCACTATTGAACGTTCATTACTTTCCACACAGCCTTCTGAGACACCAGATCAACTTCAACCAATTGAGGTATCAATATCTCTTACTGTCTGGAATGGAACACAGTGAGGGTAAGAGCCACCTATGTGCCAAAGGAATGGTGGCGGGGGTGAAAAGAAGCGTAGCTCACGACGTGCATATACAACGAGAATATATTCATCTGGTGTTGGAGAATGAGAGCACTTAGTGACTTGCAACCTACCTTCTACACAATTTGAAGCCTTTACCAGACATTTTCTTGCTCACAGCCTCCACAAAGTAGAGAGAGAAAAATTGTTTATTGCTTACAACGTTTTCGCTGTTCATGCAGTAAAACTGTAGCATCAGGTATGAACTTTTAATTTAAGAGTTCTTTAGTGTTTGCAACATATTTTACAGACGTTGTCCACATACACCACTGAATGTTCTTCGAAAATCTTTCATTGTACAGTACACAGTTAAGAAAATATGATGTCATGAACACTGATATGCATGAGAAACGGCCACATTACATATGACATTATAACAGAGTACTAACAGAGTACCCCTTTGCTACTAACTGTAATCGCAACAATTCATGCAGACAGTATCCACGTGTGCCACTGGATGAATTTGGAAAATTGTATCGTTGTGCGACACATAGTCCAGAAGGTAGTTCATAAGCATTGAGTTGCGTGAAAACCAATCTATTGGTCTAAATTCCTAGAGATACAGATGAAATATGTGTGAAGTGTGTTAAACATAAGTGAATCATATGTGGCATAACTTGAGGAACAAAACTCCTCCTAAAACCCTGTATCGATTTGAACCAAACATTTTACACACAATACTTACTGTCTGGAAAGAAATACTATGGGGATAAGAACCAGTAACTTCCTATCGGCATGGGGGTGGTAGCGTGGATGAGAAGAGGGAAAGAGGAGATTGACTAAGAGGGAGAGAAAAGGAGAAGATGTACACAGATAGGAGGCAGGAATAGACGGCCAGACATTGGGAAGAGGAGGGGACTCACAGAGACAGGGGAGAGGAGGTGGATTGAGAAAGGAGAGAGGAGGAGATGGACAGACACAGGAGTGAGGTGGAGTTGGATATGAAAGGTGGAGGAGATGAACAGAGAGGAGGAGCAAACTGACAGAAAGAGGGGTGAGGAGCGTATGGACAGAGAGTGAGGCAGGTGGAGATGGACAGTGAGTGGCGTGAAGCAGGTAGGAAGAGAGAGAGAGAGAGAGGATGAGATGGTCAGAGAGAGGGGGAAGGAGGAGATGAAATAACAGGAATAAATACACGTACGGATAATGCTGATACCCAGCAAGCATCATATACACTATTCATCCAAAAAATTCCGAAATTGGTTTTTAACTGGCTTATACGTGACATGAGAGCACTAATTACGAGGGCAGCTTCGAGTAACGACTGTAAACAACAGATTTACATTTCACCAGTCGGCTGTCAGCAGGCAGTGTTGAGAGAGGACATACAGCCATGTTGTGTCAACGTTATTTGTCGCAAAATGTACAGCAGCAACGAACTGAACACATCGAAATTTAGTGTTCAAGACATTCCCAAGAATTGTTTGAAGAAGAGAAAAGTGTGTGCAAAGATATTTCTTCACACGTTGACTTCAGAGCAAAAACGGTGAATGTGGTCGTCTTCCGCAACATGATAGCAACGCAAGACAAGGAAAATTCTTTTCTGAAAAAAAAATCACAGGAGACGAGAACTGAGTTTATCAAGAGAGACCGACCGCAGGATGACAAAGTGCAGAAGTCCACCTGAACGGTCATCGCTTTGTGACATCGTCAGCAAATTCAAACCAATGTTACGCTCGAGTTGAACAACATCCTAAAGAACGTCTTTTGTGATAGTTTCACATTGTTGTATGAACTTTCGGTGCGTTGTACTTAAGTGGGGAGAGTCTACGTAGAACATAAGAAGCATTAAAACCAACTTTTTAACTTCTCTTTATTTTTTATTTATCCAGTCTCAAAACTTCTTGGACTGACCAGGTAGACATCGATGTGTGTAACTGCTCGCAAACACACCCTCATCCACGTTCAACAACTTATTTTCGTCGTTGAGCGCAAGATTCATGCTATGACCACATGACACAATTTGAATGAAGTGCTCGCTTTATAACTACCAAAATCGAGTGCAGCCATGAGTCTGAGCAATGCGTGCTACGTCAAGTACTCCTAATGCCTTAAAATTCTAGTGGAATCGTCCCAGTAGAGATTACCAAATTTTGGTTTCACATTCTAACTTCTTACTTTGTTGCGTAAGCTACCGATTTTAAACTACATTAAAAATAATGTTCATAAGTATCTGATGAATTATGTTAGAATAAACACAACAGCTGATGGTGTGGGTCAGAAACTAAAATAATATTTCATAAAGTAATGAGTAAATCAATTTTGATATATATCGCAGAGTCGAGGATAACAACCCAAGACTAAACGTGTATACAAACCACTGAAATGAGATTTATGAGGCATATGAAAAGCACCACTCTCATGGATAAGATACAAAAGAAGCCATGAGAGCCAAGTTAAAAATTTATTCAATAAATTAATAGAACAAATGAGAGTATAACGGCGGAAATATATCGATGGGATTCCAGAAGGAAGATAGCAAAACAAATATTGAACTACAAACTACAAGTGTATGCGATCCCGAAAGCCAAGGGAATATATAGAGAGACATCTTACAGCAACTCTGTTTTCTTAAGATACCTCAGTGTGATACAGCACTTTCACTCTGTAGCAGAATTATTAGCATAAAACTGTGTCCGAATTGGGATTTGAAACACACATTTTTGAGATGTGATACGACAGCGATACCCATGGCCTAGGGATTGCAGTGCGGCTCTCGCAGGCGAGCGAAGCAGACGTGCGGTGTGTGCTCTCCGCTGCCAGAGAGGGCCCGCGCGCCTTGTTTACTTTCTTCGGCCGACACTAACGTGACGCCGTAGCACTACAAGACCATGGCAAACCAATACAGAAGATCAACCTTGAAATTCACGTTTCGGAACGACTTTACTCGACCAAAGGCGCTCGAAGTCGAACGCTTTTTAAAAGAGGAAACCAAGATCCCGGCTGCCGACATTGTCGGCATTCACATTTCGATCGTCAGTAGCACGGTCTATGTAAAGCTCATAAACGAAACTACATGCGACAAGGTGCTTCGTGAGATGAAACAAGAACTCCGCTTCTGCCACGCAGATGGCAATGTTGGCAACGTCGAGGTCGGCCATGCCGCAATGGGACTGCGGACTATACGCATATTCGAACTTCCAATTGAACTCCCGGCGGCAGAAGTTGTAGCGGCGCTCCGCCCCTACGGCACGGTACACGAACACGTGGCTGAAAAATGGACCCAGTTTAAGACGTATCCAGTACTCGATGGAGTACGCCAAGTGCGCATAGATCTCCAACGACACGTTCCATCCTGTCTACAGATAGGAGGATGCCGGGCCATAGTTATTTATGACGGTCAGCCGAAGACGTGCTCCGGATGCGGCAAAGAAGGACACCTTCGTTCCGAGTGCCTCCAGCGTCGGATCACACAACTCCCACCGAAGGACGTTGCACCACCAGCGGCGAAGACTATTCTACCCGTGACTTACGCGGCGGCGCTCATGACGTTCTCCACACAACAGACACGGCCGACCGCTTCAGCGGTACAAGAATCACTTTCCACGGCCAAAAACCTGGATGATCCGCCGACCTGGCCAGTGGTGGAAAATAGTACTACGACTCTGGAGCTACCGAACGCGACAGACATTGACGCCGGCACGATGGCAATTGATTCCCTTATTGTACCGACCGAAGCGATTGTTCCGGCGGAGCGTGAGTCAGTGCCGTCTTCTGACAATGAAGGTCATGTACGGAAACAGCGATCACCGAAACGCCGAAAGCGCCGTCGTCGGACCGTGTCGGAACACAGCGGTTCGCATTCGGCCGGGGAAGAACAACTGACCACTCAAGAGGCCAGCCGCGAAGCTGAGGCTGTTTCCACTGACTCCAACCTTGCAGAACAGACAGAAAAACATACAGATTTCGAACATCAGCCCATTGACAGAAACAGTGAGCAGCGGGAAGGTACCAGTGCAGGCAGCGAAGTCGCCCGGTCCCTTACTATAAAACATTCCGAGGCTATGGAACATGAACAGACATCCGCGCCCGCTTCGTGGGCCGAGGACGTCGAGACACAAGATCCCGATCCGCGACCAGCTGAGGCGCCGCCGGATCATGCAGCATAAGCAGCACAAGGAGGACCGCGTTCGGCGAGGGGTGACATCACTTCAGATGTTCGCTTCTCTCCAACTTCAACATGGATAACCTCGCCCAAACAACGCGTTGCCAGGCTTACCGACTGGTGACAATGAATATCAACATGATCAGTTCTCCTGTCAAGATGCAACTTTTGAAAGAAACCATACGAGCCATGGGAGTTGACTTTGCTTTCCTACAAGAAGTGAAAACGACTGCACTCCCGCACTTTTACGGTTACGCCACACATGTGACGCCCGGTAGCCCTGCAGACACCGGAGTGGCAATATTAGTGCGTGAAGGCATTGTAGTTACCGACGTCACGTTTCTTCCCTCCGCGCGGGGAATAGCATTTACGGCACTCAACACCCGATTCATTAATGTTTACGCGCCGTCGGGTACCACAAGACGTCACGACCGCGCCAGATTCTACTCCACAGATGTCGCTCCCCTTTTCCTTGGACGATACGACCACAGCGTCTTTGCCGGCGATTTTAATTGCGTACTTCACCCCAAGGACCAAATCCCACATTACATGCCTTGTCCGGAACTGGGTGCGATGATTCAAGAACTTCACTTGTGCGACACGTGGGGAAAAGTTCACGGTAACCGCTCTGGCCACACTCATCTTACCAGTCATTCGGCCAGCCGACTTGACCGCATGTATGTGTCACAAGATCTCACACAAGGTGTGGTGGACGCCGAATTATGGCCTCAAGCCTATTACGATCACAGTGCCTATATCTGCACTATACACCTACGCCCCCAACAAGTCTGGCGCAGCAATGGCTTTTGGAAGCTCAACATAACTCATCTCCAGGACCTGGATTGCCGTCGGCAAGTTGCAGCAACGTGGACTGACTGTGAACGCCGCCACCCACGACACACCTCGACCCTGGAGTGGTGGCTCCTCTGTGCCAAAACAGCAATCCGTAGGACACTTATGCGATATGGCAAGGACGTAACTGCGTGGCATCGACAGACCCTCGATTTTTACTACGCGGCACTCAGGGACCTCGACGCCTTACCCCCTTCTCCGGAGAGACAACATGACCAAAGCAGAATCAAGGCTCACATACTATCATTGACGAAGCGCCGACTAGAAGGTGCAGTAGTCCGCTCGCGACGGCACGACCGAACGGTTGCAGAGGAACCCACTATGCAACACGTTGTGGCGGATAAGCGCCGACAACGCCAACATTTAATCACACAACTCAGGACACACGACGGTCGCTTATGTACAACCCAAGCAACCATAGTAAAGGCGGTGGAGGATCATTTTCGTCATCTTTACAAGAAAAGAACCGTCAATGACGAGGCCACTACTGAAGTGGTACAGCAGGTAACAAGTACTGTCGACGAGGCTACCGTGTATGCACTAACAGAGGAAATCTCACTCGAGGAAGTCGAAGACGCCGTGGACAAAGGTGCAGCCAATAAATCTCCTGGACCTGATGGATTGCCCATCGAATTCTACCGGACTTACCGTGACATCATGATGCCTCGCTGGGTTATAATGTTCCGCGAACTTATGTCTCCTGACTGTGTTGTGCCGCCAGCGTTTGTAGAAGGTCTTCTCATACCAGTACACAAGCCAGATGGAGGGCTATCGATTAACGACTATCGGCCGCTTACAATGCTGAACGCCGATTACAAGATTTTCACCAGGATTATGGCGAGCCGTATTAAGACGACTTTGCCGATGATCCTCGCTCCAGAACAGACGTCGCAGGGGGGAGAAGCCAACATACACATGGCCACCGGTGACTGCAGGGACTTAATAGCGATCGCTTCTGCGTGCCGTCTGAGAGCGGCGATCGTCTCCGTCGATTTCTACCGCGCCTTTGATAGAGTGCACCACAACTTCCTCCTTCGAGTGTTGGACTGTATGGGATTCCCCCCGGGCCTCATCGACACCCTACGGCGTCTTTGGAACGCAGCCAGCTCACACGTCCAGGTCAATGGAAGGACGGTAGGACGAGTACCCATTAAGAGGTCTCTACGACAGGGTTGTCCCCTTTCTACGTACCTTTATGCAATCGCACTCGAGCCACTACTAGGGGGCCTTAACCACCGACTATCTGGCATCACGCTGCAGGACGTCACCTTTCGCTATAGGACATACGCTGACGACCTGCTACTGCCGGTTCGTTCCAATGACGAAGTTCAAAGCGTACTAACCTGGATTGAGCGATACGGACAGGCCGCAGGCAGTCTTCTGAACATCAACAAGTCGGCGGCGTTGGATATTGGGCGTAGTCTCGGACCGGAAGCCCTCGCTCCCCTCCCACCAGTTTCTGATCTGCGATATTTGGAAATCACGTTCAAGAAAGATGTACGTAAAACAGCTGCAGCAAACTACCGACGGTTACTACAGATCATACGCGCAATGGTGCGACAGAACCTGCTCCGGGACTTGAATTAGCTACAACGTGTTGAATACCTGAACCTCTACGTAGCATCAAAACTCAACCACGTGGCACAGGTCCTCCCACTACCGCTGCAGATAGGTCGCAGGCTTCAGGCGGCCTTCAGTTACTACGTTTCCGCAGGTCATATCTTTAAAGTACGATACGACACTCTTACCCTCCCAGTGCACAAAGGAGGGCTGGGATTGGTCAACGTCCGGGCGAGAGCAGCTGCCCTTTATATGAGCAACATGAGGAAACGATGGAAACGTCAATATACCTCTCTCACGGGTCGTTTACTCCAGGTTCTGATGCCAGTCTCTAACGTCCCGCCGGTGTCAGTTGCGCACGTCACACTACAGCTCTCCCATGTGTCGACCTTCATTCTTCATTACAGCTATGTCAGCTCGAACCTCTCCGCCACACGTCCACCAAAGGCGAAAGATTTTTATACCAACCTTCTGCGAGCTGTTCCCCATAACGTGGTGGATAACAAGTACCCTACGGTTCACTGGCCAAGAGTGTGGAAAACGATACACCACAACTTTCTGTCATCCACGGTGCGTTCGAAGTGGTATCAGATCGCCAACAAAAAGTATGTCACACGACAGCGACTTCACACCATTGGACTGGCAGACTCCCCTTATTGCCCAGATTGTCACCTTTTGGATACCGATGAACATCGTTTTCCTTGCGCATCATCATCCGGAGTTTGGCGACTAACACAGAAGATATTGGCTTGTTACCTCCGGGTCACACCTGATATGATTGACCCTCAGACCCTAATCTGTCCCGATGAAACTTACTTTCCGGCTGCAAAATATCATGCGCTTACATGGTTCAAAGGACTTAACGTCGCCTACATCTTTAGCGACGGAGAGAAAGAGCAGCTTGATTACTGGTGGTTCCTACAAAATGCTCACAATGCCCTCGAACGCACACCGAAATAACGTACGATCTTCGCAAATTATTTACGCAGCGTTTTCGTTAACCCCCCACTCAGCTGGGGAGTGCCGAGCTGCGGTTAATGTGCTGTGCCGCATCACACTAACGGCTCAACGTTCTGCCTTGTCAGCCACGACCAAAGGAAGAGACAAGCTGCTGCAAGGATACTGTTTTCCTTGAGGCACTAGCGAAGCAGAATGACTCCGTTGCAGATGCCCTTCAAAGGCGCTATTGGAGATTTCAGATAACGATGGAGAGGCTACAAGTGGAACCAGTTACATTATTGAAGAACATTTTAGTTAGAATTATATCAGTGGTTTATATTTTTATTTTTTTGATTACTCTTTTATGCCACCTTTGTTGTTGTAACACTTACTTGTAACACTTAGTTACTTGAATTCTCATTTGTAGACGCTTCCTAAATGTAATCATAAAAAAAAGTGGCAACGGATAGCCCTCACCTTGATTTCCCATATTTCCCCTGGTCTATAGGCAGCTCTCTGGGGTGGGTTTACTCAGGAGCCAAAGCCTGAAGTGGATCAGATTTTTTTGTTATAGGATGAAAAGTGGCGGTGGCATTTAGTTTTCTTTTTTTTTTTAGTTCCATTTTCCTATGGGGCTTTTTAAGGAAAAAAAAACAAATAAAAAAATAAAGAAAATAAAAAAATAAAAAAAGGGGTAGCGTCTTTGATTCATAACCAAAACGTCTTCGGTCCCGGGTTCGATCCCCGCCACTGGCAAAATTTTGATAAATAATCAGCAATGGCGGCCGGAGACTTCCGGCATAAGAAGTCAGCCTCATTCTGCCAACGGCGGGGGGATAGAGGTTCAGGGCACTCTCTTGTCCTAGGGGTGGGAAATTGCACCTATAGGCGGAAGAATCAGCAATGATCAACGACATGAGGATGCAGAAGGCAATGGAAACCACTGCATTAAAGACACGTAACGTGTATCCACAGGACATGTGGCCTGTAATTGAAGAAGTGTCATGATGATCTTTCCATTGGCAAAAGATTCCGGAATAGTTCCCCATTCGGATCTCCAGGAGGGGACTGCCAAGGGGGAGGTTACCATGAGAAAAAGATTGAATAATCAACGAAAGGATAACGTTCTACGAGTCGGGGCGTGGAATGTTAGAAGCTTGAACGTGGTAGGGAAACTAGAAAATCTGAAAAGGGAAATGCGAAGGCTCAATCTAGATATAGTAGGGGTCAGTGAAGTGAACTGGAAGGAAGACAAGGATTTCTGGTCAGATGAGTATCGGGTAACATCATCAGCAGCAGAAAATGGTATAACAGGTGTAGGATTCGTTATGAATAGGAAGGTAGGGCAGAGGGTGTGTCACTGTGAACAGTTCAGTGACCGGGTTGTTCTAATCAGGAGTCGATTTAGAAGAGATAGGGGATCCAGTATTAGAATCGGAATTTAAAAGAGCTTTGGAGGACTTACGGTCAAATAAGGCTGAAGGGATAGATAACATTCCATCAGAATTTCTAAAATCATTGGGGGAAGTGGCAACAAAACGACTATTCACGTTGGTGTGTGGAATATATGAGTCTGGCGATATACCATCTGACTTTCGGAAAGGCATCATCCACACAATTCCGAAGACGGCAAGAGCTGACCAGTGCTTAACAGCTCATGCATCGAAGCTGATTACAAGAATAATATACAGCAGAATGGAAAAGAAAATTGAGAACGCGCTAGGTGACGATCAGTTTGGCTTTAGGAGAAGTAAAGGGACGAGAGAGGCAATTCTGACGTTACGGCTAATTATGGAAGAAAGGCTAAAGAAAAATCAAGACACTTTCATAGGATTTGTCGACCTGGAAAAAGCGTTCGACAATATAAAATGGTGCAAGCTGTTCGAGAGTCTGAAAAAAGTAGGGGTAAGCTATAGGGAGAGATGGGTCATATACAATATGTACAACAACCAAGAGGGAATGATAAGAGTGGACGATCAAGAACGAAGTGCTCGTATTGAGAAGGGTGTAAGACAAGGCTGTAGTCTTTCGCCCCTACTCTTCAATCTGTACATCGAGAAGCAATGATGGAAATAAAAGAAAGGTTCAGGAGTGGAATTAAAATACAAGGTGAAAGGATATCAATGATACGATTCGCTGATGACATTGCTATCCTGAGTGAAAGTGAAGAAGAATTAAATGATCTGCTGAACGGAATGAACTGTCTAATCAGTACACACTATGGTTTGAGAGTAAATCGGAGAAAGACGAAGGTAATGAGAAGTAGTAGAAATGAGAACAGCGAGAAACTTATCAGGATTGATGGTCACAAAGTCAATGAAGTTAAGGAATTCTGCTACCTAGGCAGTAAAATAACCAGTGACGGACAGAGCAAGGAGGACATCAAAAGCAGACTCGCTATGGCAAAATGGCATTTCTGGCCAAGAGAAGTCTACTAATATCAAATACCGGCCTTAATGTGAGGAAGAAATTTCTGAGGATGTACGGCTGGAATACAGCATTGTATGGTAGTGAAACATGGGCTGTGGGAAAACCGGAACAGAAGAGAATCGAAGCATTTGAGATATGGTGCTATAGACGAATGTTGAAAATTAGGTGGACTGATAAGTTAAGGATTGAGGAGGTTCTACGCAGAATCGGAGAGGAAAGGAATATGTGGAAAACACTGATAAGTAGAAGGGACAGGATGATAGGACATCTGCTAAGACATGAGGGAATGACTTCCATAGTACTAGAGGGAGCTGTAGAAGGCAAAAACTGTAGAGGAAGGCAGAGATTGGAATACGTGAAGCAAATAATTGAGGACATAGGTTGCAAGTGCTACTCTGAGATGAAGAGGTTAGCACAGGAAAGGAATTCGTGGCGGGCCGCATCAAACCAGTCAGTAGACTGATGACAAAAAAAAAAAAAAAAAAAAAACGAGAGCGAGGTTAGAAATTAGTTCAGTTAATTAATAAAATAAAGAGAGTATAATGGCTGAAATATATGGGTGGGATGCTAGAAGGCATCCAGTTTATTGATAATACTCCCTTACAGATTCAGGCATCAAGTACCTCTCTCCGATCTGACCAATATGAAAAGATTTCAAGTTGAAGTTCCAGTTCAGAATATAATTACAATCTGTTAGAAACTTTCAAAATAGTGCATTTCCGTGGCCAGGAGAAGAGAATCAGAGATATTGGAAAGTAAGAGTAAGGTACTGGTTGAAGTGAAGCTGTCTGGGTCGCTTTTGAGTCATGCACAGATAGCTCATACAGTAAGGGAAATAATCGTGACCTGTAAGGACGCAGAACAGAGTGCCAGCTGCAACTTAGTTTGTTGTTCTAGTTGTGGTCTTCAGTCCTGCGACTGGTTTGATGCAGCTCTACATGCTACTCTATCCTGTGCAAGATTCCTCATCTCCCAGTACCTACTGCAGCCTACATCCTTCTGAATCTACTTAGTGTATTCATCTCTTGGTCTACCTCTACGATTTTTACCCCACACGTTGCCCTCCAATATTAAATTGGTGATCCCTCGAACTCTAAGAATATGTCCTACCAACCGATCCCTTCTTCTAGTCAAGTTGTGCCACAAACTTCTCTTCTGCCCAATCCTATTCAATACTTCCTCATTAGTTATGTGATATACCCATCTAATCTTCTGCATTCTTCTGTAGCACCACATTTCGAAAGCTTCTATTCTCCTCTTGTCTAAACTATTTATCGTCCACGTTTCACTTCCATACATGGCTACACCCCATACAAATACTTTCAAAAAGGAATTCCTGACTTTTAAATCTATACTCGATGTTAATAAATTTTTCTTCTTCAGAAACGCTTTCCTTGCCATAGCCAGTCTACATTTTATATCCTCTCTACATCGACCATCATCAGTTATTTTGCTCCCCAAATAGCAAAACTCCTTTACTACTTTAAGTGTCTCATTACCTAATTTAATTCCCTCAGAATCACCCGACTTAATTCGACTACATTCCGTTATCCTCGTTTTGCTTTTGTTGATGTTCATCTTATATCCACCTTTCAAGACACTGTCCATTCCATTCAACTCCTCTTCCATGTCCTTTGCTGTCTCTGACAGAATTACAATGTCATCGGTGAACCTTAAAGTTTTTATTTCCTCTCCATGGATTTTAATACCTACTCCGAACTTTTCTTTTGTTTCCTTTATTGCTTGCTGAATATACAGATTGAATAACATCGGGGATAAGCTACAACCCTGACTCACTCCCTTCCCAACCACTGCTTCCCTTTCATACCACTCGACTCGTATGACTGCCATCTGCTTTCTGTACAAATTGTAAATAGCCTTTTGCTCCCTGTGCTTTACCCCTGCCACCTTCGGAATTTGAAAGAGAGTATTTCAATCAACATTGTCAAAAGCTTTCTCTAAGTCTACAAATGCTAGAAACGTAGGTTTGCCTTTCTTTAATCTTTCTTCCAAGATAAGTCGTAGGGTCAGTATTGCCTCATGTGTTCCAACATTTCTACGGAATACAAACAGATCTTCCCCAAGGTCGGCTTCTACCAGTTTTTCCATTCGTCTGTAAAGAATTCGCGTTAGTATTTTGCAGCTGTGACTTACTAAACTGATAGTTCGGTAATTTGCACATCTGTTATCACCTGCTTTCTTTGGGATTGGAATTATTATTTTCTTCTTGAAGTCTGAGGATATTTCGACTGTCTCATACATCTTTCTCACCAGATGGTAGAGTTTTGTCGGGACTGGCTCTCCCAAGGCTGTCAGTAGTTCTAATGGAATGTTGTCAACTCCGGGGGCCTTGTTTCGACTCAGGACTTTCAGTGCTCTGTCAAACTCTTCAAGCAGTATCATGTTTCCCATTTCATCTTCATCTACATCCTCTTCCATTTCCACAATATTGTCCTCAAGTACACCGCCCTTGTATAGACCCTCTGTACACTCCTTCCACTTTTCTGCTTTCCCTTCTGTGCTTAGAACTGGGCTTCCATCAAAGCTCTTGATATTCATGCAAGTGGTTGTCCTTTCTCCAAAGGACTCTTTAATTTTCTCGTAGGCAGTGTCTATCTTACCCCTAGTGAGATAAGCCTCTACACCCTTACATTTGTCCTCTAGCCATCCCTGCTTAGCCATTTTGCACTTCCTGTAAAACTCCTTTTTGAGACGTTTGTATTTCTTTTTGCCTGCTTCATTTACTGCATTTTTATATCTGTTCCTTTCATCAGTTAAATTCAATATTTCTTCTGTTACTAACGGCTTTCTACTAGCCCTCGTCTTTTTACCTGCTTGATCCTCTGCTGCCTTCACTATTTCATCCCTCAAAGCTACCCATTCTTCTCCTACAGTATTTCTTTTCCCCATTCCCGTCAATTGTTCCCTTGTGCTCTCACTGAAACCTTGTACAACCTCTGGTTTAATCAGTCTGTCCAGATCCCATCTCCTTAAATTCCCACCATTCTGCAGTTTCTTCAGTTTTAATCTACAGTTCATGACCAATAGAGTGTGGTCAGAGTCCTCATCTGCCCCTGGAAATGTCTTACAATTTAAAACCTGGTTCCTAAACCTCTGTCTTACCATTATATAATCTATCTGACACCTTTAAGTATCTCCAGGGTTCTTCCATGTATACAACCTTCTTTCATGATTCTTGAACGAAGTGTCGGCTATGATTAAGTTATGCTCTGCGAAAAATTCTACCAGGCGGCTTCCTCTTTCATTTATTAGCACCAATCCGTATTAACCTACTAGGTTTCCTTCTCTCCCTTTTCCTACTCTCGAATTCCAGTCACCCATGACTATTAAATTTTCGTCTCCTTTCACTACCTGAATAATTTCTTTTATCTCACCATACATTTCATCAATTTCTTCGTCATCTGCAGAGCTAGTTGACATATAAACTTGTACTACTGTAGTAGGTGTGGGCTTCGTGTCTGTCTTGCCCACAATAATGCGTTCAATATGCTGTTTGTAGTAGCTTACCCGTACTCCCATTTTTTTATTCATTATTAAACATACTCCTGCATTACCCCTATTTGTTTTTGTATTTATAATCCTGTATTCACCTGACGAAAAGTCTTGTACCTCCTGCCACCGAACTTCACTAATTCCCACCATATCTAACTTTAACCTATCCATTTCCCTTTTTAAATTTTCTAACCTACCTGCCTGATTGAGGGATCTGACATTCCACTCGCCGATCCGTAGAACGCCAGTTTTCTTTCTCCTGATAACGATGTCCCTGCCCGGAGATCCGAATGGGGGACTATTTTACCTCCGGAATATTTTACCCAAGAGGATGCCATCATCATTTAATCGTAGAGTAAAGCTTCATGCCCTCGGGAAAATTACGGCTGTAGTTTCCCCTTGCTTTCAGACGTTCGCAGTACCAGAACAGCAAGGCCATTTTGGTTAGTGTTACAAGGCTAGATCAGTCAATCATCCAGACTGTTGCCCCTGCAACTACCGAAAAGGCTGCTGCCCCTCTTCTGGCCTCTCAACAGATACCCCTCCATTGTGGTTGCACCTACGGTACGGCTACCTGTATCCTTGAGGCACGCAAGCCTTCCCACCAACGGCAAGGTCCATGGTTCATGGTGAAACAGCAATTTTGTCAATTAATTTAGATATTATGTTATGTCTCAGGACTTGTCCTCACAACACAACACTGGAATGCGTGGACGGAAGACGATGGTCATTTTGCCAGGTACTGTTGAGGAAACTTGGAGAACTGGCATTTGAGACGACAGCAGAACGAGTCCAATGCCACTAACGTAAATTTCGCATAAGGACAAAGAAGCTAAGATGAAAGAAATAAGGGTTCCAAGAAGATTGACAGTTGAGTTTCCATCGCTCGCTTTGGCAATGGAATAGGAAAGGAAATGGGTAGTAAGGTACGTGGTATCGTCCGCCATGCACGGTGTGGTGACCTGTGGAGTATGTCTGTAAATGTACAGTGTGATTATAATTAAACTTTCGCTACTTGAATTAGTAAGTACTGAAAACTGTTTGCTGTATCAAACAGTGTGGAAATGATGTTCAGATTGTGCACTGCAGGATTTGCATTGTTATTAGTGTTAGTGGCGTGATTCGCCGTTAGGTGCCGGACTGGAATGGAGACATACGGTTGAGACACGGCCATCGGTGTGCAATAAAACTGCCGACAGTCAACATAGGTCTGATCGAGGTCAGCGGGGCATGACGAGTAAAGGTGTTTTATCAAAAAGATAACAATAGTCCTGCCGCTCTTCGTGAGTCTCGACGTGATAAAGGAATACAGAGAAGTAATCTTTCCACACCAGATTTGAGGAACATGATTCGGAAGTAAGAATTAATGGCTGAGAGTGCGGGATGCAATGTGAGATATTCGAGCCGTGCACGAGCTGTGTCACGACAACTGAACATTCCACAGTCCGGCGTTAGAAAGGTGCTGCGAATAACTGTGAAATGGTATCTCTAATGCGTTTCCAGGATGTCATGGCTGCAGGTGGTTATCAAATTCTGGAGCTCTTGTAACCACAGACGTCAACGTGGTATGCCGTCATAAAATATTACCCTCTCACCTGCAAATTAAAATGCATTCTTTTAATGGTGTATACTTTATTTCTCTTCCATATGTTTTTATAAACGGTTCCATAAAGTTTCATTGTTCTATGATCAATCGTTTTCCATGGGGGCTTTCTCAGGTAGCGAAAGTTTAATTATAACTACCATGTAGATGTAGACAGTCATATCCCATAGCTGATGGGTCAGCACTGATGGCTGCCAGGCTTAGGACTAGAGTTCAGTTACAGGTATGCCAAGGATTTTTTTCTTGGTGGGAGGACTGATTGGAAGTACACTCAGCCTCGTGGTGCGAGTGGAGGAGAGTGTTGTGCTGACCACATGCCCCTCCATACTGCATCCAAACGATCACCGTACAGGAGATGATGAGACGGTGTCCGGTAAAAGTCCCTTTGGTTTTCGTGGCCGAGGAGCTTGTTGCAGCTGTAGATATCTCTCTCCTTCTTTCCAAACTACGAGGATCACTCCAAGAGATATGCACACCATTTTTTTTTTAAATCCATCTTTTATTCTACATGTTTGAAAGTTTTACAGTGCGTAGATACATCCTTTAGGAAAAATATATTCATTTCTCCACATAATTTCCATCCCTCTCAACTGCCTTACGCGATCTTGGAACCAGCGCCTGTATACCTGCACGGTAAAATTTTGGACTGATCTGTTGGACCCACTGTTTGGCAGCGTGCACAAGGGAGTCATCATCTTCAAACATTGTTCCACGAAGAGAGACTTTCACTTTCCTAAAGAGATAATAGTCACATAGAGCCTGGTCAGGACTATTAGGCGGGTGTTTCAGTATTGTCCATCCGAGTTTTGTGATCGCTTCCATGGTTTTTTGACTGACATGTGGCCGTGCATTGTCGTGCAACAGCAAAACATCCTGCTTTTGCCGATGTGGTCGAACACGACTCAATAGAGGTTGAAGTTTCTTCAGTGTAGTCACATATGCATCAAAATTTGTGGTAGTTCCACTTGGCATGATGTCCACAAGCAAGAGTCCTTCGGAATCGAAAAACACCGTAGCCATAACTTTTCCAGCAGAAGGTGTGTTTTTGAATTTTTTTTCTTCTTGGGTGAACTTGCATGGGCCCACTCCATTGATTGCCTCTTTCTCTCTGGTGAAAAATGTTGGAGCCATGTTTCATTACCTGTCACAATTCTTCCAAGAAATTCATCTCCACCATTTTCGTACTGTTCCAAAAGTCCGCTGCACACCGTTTTTCTTGTTTCTTTGTGAGACACTGTCAGCATCCTGGGAACCCACCCGGCACAAACCATTTTTAACGCCAACACTTTTAGTATTCTGCAAACACTTTCTTCCCCTATCCCATCGTAGCGTGATAATTCGTTCACTGTGATGCGTCTGTCAGCAGTCACCAATTCATTAACTCTCTGCACATTGGAGTGTGTGAAGTACGAGGCCTACCGCTGCGAGGACAATCCTCAACATTTCCGTGCCTGCTTTCATCACTTAACCTGCTTGCCCACCGACTAACTGTACTGCGATCGACAGCAGCATCTCCACACACCTTTTTCAACGTCTTGCGGATGTTTCCCACTGTCTAGTTTTCACAGCACAGGAATTCTATGACAGCACGTTGCTTCTGACGAACGTCAAGTGTAGCAGCCATCTTGAAGACATGCTGTGACGGCGCCACTCACAGGAACAGATTGAACTAAGTTTGAAAACAAGCGGGAAGGACGTATCTACACACTGTAAGACTTTCACACATACAGAATGAAAACTGTACTTTTACAAAAATAGTGTGCATTTCTTTTGGAGTGACCCTCGTTTGTAAGGTTCTGCGGCTGAGTCCCTTACTGGTATACAGTTTGAATTTGTTAGGAAGTTTCGAAAACAACCGAAACTTTACTGCTGAGTGTTAGACTGAGTATCTACATCTACTTCTACATCTACATCCACACTCCGCAAGCCACCTGACGGTGTGTGGCGGAGGGTACCTTGAGTACCTCTATCGGTTCTCCCTTCCATTCCAGTATCGTATTGCTCGTGGAAAGAAGGATTGTCGGTATGCCTGTGTGTGGGCTCTAATCTCTCTGATTTTACCCTCATGGTCTCTTCGCGAAATCTACGTAGGAGGGAGCAATATACTGCTAGACTCCTCGGTGAAGGTATGTTCTTGAAACTTCAACAAAAGCTCGTACCGAGCTACTGAGCGTCTCTCCTGCAGAGTATTCCACTGGAGTTTATCTATTATCTCCGTAACGCTTTCGCGATTACTAAATGTTCCTGTAGCGAAGCACGATACTCTCCGTTGGATCTTCTCTATCTCTTCTATCAACCCTATCTGGTACGAATCCCACACTGCTGAGCAGTATTCAAGCAGTGGGCGAACAAGCGTACTGTAACCTACTTCCTTTGTTTTTGGATTGCATTTCCTTAGGATATTTCCAATGAATCTCAGTCTGGCACCTGCTTTACCAACGATCAACTTTATATGATCATTCCATTTTAAATCACCCGTAATGCGTACTCCTAGATTATTTATGGAATTAACTGCTTCCTATTGCTGACCTACTATATTGTAGCTAAATGATATGGGACCTTTCTTTCTATGTATTCGCAGCACATTACAATTGTCTGCATTGAGATTCAATTGCCATTCCCTGCACCATGCGTCAATTCGCTGCAGATCCTCCTGCATTTCAGTAAAATTGTTACAACCTCTCGATATAACACAGCATCATCCGCAAAAAGCGTCAGTGAACTTCCGATGTCATCCACAAGGATGACACGGCGGCCAGTAGAAGTCCCTTTGGATTTTGTGATGGAGAAGCTTGTTGCAGATGTAGATACCTCTCTCCTTCCAAACTATGTAGGGTCCTGCGACTGCGTCCCTTATTGGTATCCAGTTTGAATTTGTTAGGAAGTTTCGAAAACAACCGACACTTTACTTTTGAATACATTATGGGAGTGAACAGTGATCGATGTGTTACAATTATTTACTATCAAAAGCAGTATTGATCACAATGTACTTATTACGGTGACTAGTTTCGACCACTACTGTGGTCATCTTCAGACCAATGAGTAAGGACCCCCTTCCGCAGGAGAATCTCTACTGATGGGTAGTGATTCTCCAGCAGAAGGGGGTCCTTACTCATTGGTCTGAAGATGACCACAATAGTGGTCGAAACCGGTCACCATAGTAAGTAAATTGGCTGATTTGGTGAGGGCAACTAGCAAGGCACGCGGGGTGCAGGCTAAGCTCTATATTTCTAGCATCGTATCCGGGGTTGATCGCGCTCCTTTGGTTTGGAGCAGAGTGGAATGTCTAAATCAGAGGCTCAGACTGCTCTGCAACGGTATCGGATGCGAATTTCTCGACCTCCGCTATCGGCTGTAAAATTGTAGGATTCTCCTTAATAGGTCTGGCGTGCACTACACGCAGGAAACGGTTACTACGGTAACGGAGTACTTGTGACGTACACATGGGGCTTTTTTAGGTTAGCGAACCGCTCCCTTGGGAGCAAAGACAATTTGCCTCTTAAATCAGCCACAGCGACCTCAGAGAATATTGGTCCTCGCAGATCAGAGACAGAAAAGATTAATATGATATTAGTAAAATGCAGGAGCATCCAAGGAAAGGCCCCAGAATTAGTATCGCTTACTGAAGGTTATAATGCACAGATAGTATTAGGAACAGAAAGCTGATTGGAATCAGACGTGAGTGACAACGAAATCCTGAGTTCAGACTAGAATCGTTATCGTAATGATAGTTTAGTCGCCAATGGTGGCGGCATATTTACTACAGTAAATCATTGGATAAAATCTAGAGGGGTTATCATCTCCTCCACTCCTAAACAGGGAAACGGAAGTGAATATCAGACATTCTTTGCAACAAGACCAGTGACCAGTCTCGTGCCTTGCAACCAGTGAAAACTCTCCAATGGTCAGAGGACAAGTTGACTCTCAAAGGTACGAAATCACTAGAGAAAACGTGCGAAGAGATTTGTCACAGTGCTTGTTGTGTACATAGTTCCGCGTAGTCAGCGCGTACACAACTTCCCACTAGAGCGCGACCCACTAAGCAAAACAGCGCAGGCGCAGCGCTCGTCGGTTTACGCACTACGAGATGGCGCTGTCTTAGAGATGGACCAAATTCTGCTTCCGCCGATCCGCGTATTAATATGTAACGCAGCCAATGAGATTGCTGCGAACGTACAACCTTTTCTCCTTGCGGATCACACTCGCCCAGTGATACCTGACCGCGCGAGGTATTATAACGAGTGTACAGATCTCCGATTAGTTAGTCTGCATTAGTCTGTAGTGGTTCAAATGGCTCTGAGCACTATGGGACTCAACTGCTGAGGTCATTAGTCCCCTAGAACTTAGAACTAGTTAAACCTAACTAACCTAAGGACATCACAAACATCCATGCCCGAGGCAGGATTCGAACCTGCGGCCGTAAAGGTCTTGCGGTTCCAGACTGCAGCGCCTTTAACCGCACGGCCACTTCGGCCGGCATGAGTCTGTAGTCAAATTTGAGTCTGCGCCTAATACGTTTATCATATTCCTGTACATAGCCATGAAGATAAATGTATAGACACTTTGTGAGACATGTGAGAATAAGATTAACGTACCAAGGCCAAAGGAACTTCAGATTGTCAGTTGTAAACAGCATCCTGAATCAAGTTAAGTAAGGTTTATGATTGTTATTATTTTAATAAATGTGTGTGAGAATTAATCAAGTTTTGTTTAAAGTTGGTGACCGTCAATCTGCTACTCTAAGCGTTCAAGTGGCATTTCTATCGTCTGACCTAACGGCGGAAGATAAACACGCCACGATAAGACCACGAGACATATTGCTGGCACTCGCCTACTTCGTTAGAGCGACAGGTCAAATAATCTGATGGTGTGTGTACCGAAGGTCTTACAGTACGCACACCACAGTGCTTATATCGATTAATAGACATTGATCGTAGAAGATAATACCAAAGTACTGCAAAGATAAATTCGCGACACAGTAAAAGCAAAACATAATGGTTAGAAATGAGAGTGCCGAATGGACAGCAACTTTCAGAACGTTGGTATTTATAATGATTACAAACAGGAAATTGAACTCATCAGTAGTGATTCTCCAGCGGAAGGAGGTCCTTACTCATTGGTCTAAAGATGACCACAGTAGTGGTGGAAACCGGTCACCATAATAAGTAAATAGTATCAAGACTGTTTTTGATAGTAAATAACCGACACTTTGCTGCTGAGTCTGAGATTGAATATAGTGCCCAAAATTGTTATTTATGTAGTAGAATTCAAATGTGATAAATCGTATTCTGACGAATGCAAACGCCGACTTGCAGGTGTTGACGCGAGACAGTTTCTCTGGCCTTTCGCGCCTCACGTTCCTCAACTTGGAGGACCTGCCGGACGTGGAGCGCTTCGAGCTGGACTGTTTCGCGGGACTGCCGCAGCTGGCGACGCTGCGCATCCAGACGTGGCCGCGCGCCGACAAGTACCGGCTGCGGCTGGGCGGCGCGCTGTCGGCGGTGTGGCCGCTGCGCGAGTTGTCGGTGCGCGTGCAGGAGGCGGCGCTGAGCGACCAGCTGCAGGGTGCCTTCAGCCACGCCAAGCTGCGCCGCCTCGAGCTCAGCGGCTGCGCGCTGCACTCCGTCGCGCCCGACGCCCTCGACGGGCTGGCCGACAGCTCGCACGAGCTGCAGCTGCACCTGCGCCACACGTCGCTGGACGAGCTGCCGGCCGGGCTCGTGGCAGGGCTGGCCGCGCACGTGCCGCACCTCGCGCTCGACCTGCGCGACAACCGCTTCGCCTCCATCTCGCCCTCCGACCTCTACCCAAACGGATCCCTCTGGGAGAGCGTCGGGACCAAGCCCTTTCCAGGTAGAATGTTTTCCACTGTATCAGTACACATTATAGTCGCACAACCTTCTACCTGTGGTAAGTGTTGCCCTGTGCTCATCACCCACTGCCAAATGTTAACGAACCGTCATATCTAGCCTAATACACTACTGGCCATTAAAATTCCTACATCACGAAGTAGACGTGCTACAGACGCAATATTTAACCGACAGGAAGAAGATGCTGTGACATGCAAATGATTAGCTTTTCAGAGCATCACATAAGGTTAGCGCCAGTGGCCACACCTACAACTTGCTGACATGAGGAAAGTTTCCAACCGATTTCACATACACAAACTGCTGTTGACCGGCGTTGCATTGTGAAACGTTGTTTTGATGTCTCGTGTAAGGAGGAGAAATGCGTACCATAACGTTTCCGACTTTGATAAAGGTCGGATTGTAGCCTGTCGCGATTGCGGTTTATCGTATCGCGACTTTGCTGCTCTCTTTGGTCGAGATCCAATGACTGTTAGCAGAATGTGGTATCGGTGGGTTCAGGAGGGTAATATGGAACACCGTGCTGGATCCCAACGGCCTCGTATCACTAGCAGTTGAGATGACAGGCATCTTATCCGCATGGCTGTAACGGATCGTGCAGCCACGTCTCGATCCCTGAGTCAACAGATGGGGCCGTTTACAAGACAACAACCATTTGCCTGAACAGTTCGACGACGTTTGCAGCAGCATGGACTATCAGCTCGGAGACCATGGCTGCAGTCACCCTTCACGCTGCATCATAGACACGAGTGCCTGCGCCGGTGTACTCACCGACAAATGTGGGAGCACGAATGGCCAAACTTCATTTTTTCGGATGATTCCAGGTCCTGTTTACAGCATCATGATGGTCGCATCCATGTTTGGCGACATTGCGGTGAAAGCACATTGGAAGCGTGTATTCGTCATCACCATACTGGCGTATCACCCGGTGTAACGTCTCGGTCACCCCTTGTTTGCATTGACAGCACTTCGAATAGTGGGCGTTACATTTCAGATGTTTTACGACCCGGGGCTCTACCCTTCATTCGATCCCTGCGAAACCCTACATTTCAGCAGCATAATCCACGACCGCATGTTGCAGGTCCTGTACGGGCCTTTCTGGATACAGAAAATGTTCCACTGCTGCCCTGGCCAGCACATTCTCCAGATATCTCACCAACTGAAAACGTCTGGTCAATGGTGGCCGAGCAACTGGCTCGTCACAGTACGCCAGTCACTACTCTTGTTCAACTGTGGTATTGTGTTGAAGCTGCATGGGCAGCTGTACCTGTACACTCCATCCAATCACTGTTTGTCTCAATGCCCAGGCGTATGAAGGCCGTTATTACGGCCAGAGGTGGTTGTTCTGGATACTGATTTCTCAGGATCTATGCATCGAAATTGCGTGAAAATGTAATCACATGTCAGTTCTAATATAATATATTTGTCTAATGAATATCCGTTTATCATCTGTATTTCTTAATGGTGTAGCAATTTTAATGGCCAGTGGTGTATAACAGGCTCTTTGCGTTATAAAGTAAATTTAAGGTGGACGGGAGAGCAAGGAAACGAAAGAAAAGGAGCTAATGATATCAGCTGCATCGGGACTTTATGGGGAATCAGCGTCGATGAGTGAAAATGTGTTCCCTACTTACTAGGCAATTGTGTTAACCACTGCGTCACCCAGACACCTGTGCTTGTTTATCGCAAATGCGAGCTCCCCAGCCAACACGTAACACCACCTAGTGCTAATTGTTTCCAGTCTCCGACCATGTTCTCCAAGTTAGCAAATTTCAGATTGAGGCTGGAGATCGAACGTAAATATAAATGTGCACTAAATGTTGTGCATTATATGAAAAACAGGCAACACCCATTCATATAAATTTTGAGTAATGAGCAATGGCTGAATCAGAGACTAAGAAAAAGATTATCGGGGAAAGTGGCCAAAAACTTTTCATGTATGTGTGTGTGTGTGTGTGTGTGTGTGTGTGTGTGTGTGTGTGTGTGTGTGCACGCACGCCTACTTTTGATACTACGTGGATATGCAGGATCAACGACAACTCTATCGACAAACTTTCGGAGATGGTAGTAAGGAATAAAACGAGAAAAGTGTTTGGTAATCATGGGTTCCACAGTACACACCTAAAACGCTACGAGCGCTTGTTCATCTTCGCAAGTGTGAAACAAATATCTTTTACTGAACAAGTGCTCATATCTCTTAAGGAATGCATTTTAGAGCGCATGATAACTAGGTACTCCTTTCTTGTTTTGCTCCCTACTACCACCCATGGAAGTTTGTCGGTGGAGTACTGGTTCATATTTTTCTTTTCTTTGAGTCACGTCTTCTGACTGGTTTGATGCGACCCGGCATGAATTCTTCTTCTGTGAAAACCTTTTCATCCGAGAGTAGCACTAGCAACCTACGTTCTCAGGTATTTGGTGCATATGTTCCATTCGACGAAGAAGGCTAATGACTTTTGAGTGATCTGACTTCCGACTGGTTTGATGCTGCCCGCTACGAATTCCTCTTCTGTGATAACCTCTTCATCTGAGAGTAGCACTTAAAACCTTCGTCCTCAATTACTTGCTGGATGTATTCCAATTTCTGTTTTTGTCTAGAGTTTTTATTCTTTAGTTTTCCCTCTAATACCACGGAAAGTTTTCCCTCAAGTCTTAACAAACAGCGGCAGCCGCCGAGCCGAAAGAACGCGCAGCAGAGCAGCAGCAGCACTTGTCTGATAAACTGTAAATTAATTTATCCTTCGATTTTTGATCACGTGCTTCTGCAAATAAGTGAACTTTACGTGTGTATTTTACTGTGTAGACCAGTGGTTAGAAAATTAATCGTAGTTTTGGTTGTTGCATAACTCTTGTGAATATCCTTGTGTAGGGCTCCGTCACGCCACTAAGTTTTAATTTTCTGCTAGTAGGCAGCACACAGTTTAGAACAATGCATTCCAGTTTGAGCATTTACCTCGTGCAGTAACTTTTCGGCAAACCGGATTTCTAATAACTGGTATCTGTAAATATTAATGGTTCAAATGGCTCTGAGCACTATGGGACTTAACATCTATGGTCATCAGTCCCGTAGAACTTAGAGCTACTTAAACCTAACTAACCTAACGACATCACACACATCCATTCCCGAGGCAGGATTCGAACCTGCGACCGTAGCAGTCGCGTGGTTCCGGACTGATGCGCCTAGAACCACTCGGCCACCGCGGCCTGCAAATAAATGAACTTCAGTAGAGAAATGTATTTCTATTTAATAGCGTGCAGTCTCGCCTTTAGTATAATTTCAAACTCAGTAGCACTATTTGAGACATATCTATTATATACACAGTAAGATATGGCTAGGAACTCTGCTTAATGTGAGCGGACACAAGGAGAGTTGGCTGCTGTCTGTAAACAGCTAGAATTAACCTTTGGCTATCGTCGTTCAGCTTGTAGATAATGCTCGAAGTTGCGGTGACGTCGGGGCGCCAGTGACGAGGCCTGTGACGCCTTTGGTGCCACTGGAATCCTCTGGTAACCCGGACGTCGCTGCGGCTTCTGATACGCAGCATCTGACCGGTCCGTCCTCATTCCAGAGTGGGTGGCAGACAGTGGTAGGTTCGCTTGTCACTGGGCAGAAGGCAAAAGAGGGAGTAGGCCGTAAGGCTGGCTCCCGACCTCTTAGCAACAGGTACTAGGTCCCACCCAGTGTTGATGATAACTCCGAGTCAGCAAGGGATGCCTCTCCTTTTGAGCGAGCGGTCGATGTTCCTGCCCAATCCGGACAACTACAGAGGGTGGGTAGGCTAGTCACTGGGAGCCCCCCTCAGGGGGGTAGCAGGCAACGAGGGAAAGAACTCCAGTGTGCATTCTGTATGTTTGCCGGGAGGTGTCATCCGTGATGTGGAGGAGGCCCTGCCGGCGGCTATCGAGCGCGCTGGGTGCAACCGGCTGCATCTAGTGGCACATGTCGGCACGAATGGTGTCTGCCGCATGGGTTCTGAGGCCATCCTAGGCTCCTTTCGGCGGCTGGCTGCTTTGGTGAAGGCAACTAGCCAAGGCACGCGGGTTGCAGCCTTAGCTGTCTATTTGTAGAATCTTACCCAGGCTTGATTGTGGTCGACTGGTTTGGAGCAGAGTGAAAGGTCAAAACAAGAGGCTCAGACGGCTCTACGACGGGTTCGGATGCGAATTTCTCGACCTCCGCTATCGGGTGCAGGATTGTAGGGATCCCCTTAATAGGCCAGGAGTGCACTACACGTGGGAAGTGGCCATTACGCTAGCAGAGTACTTGTGGCGTGCACATGGTGCTTTTTTAGGTTAGAGAACCCCTCCCTTGGGAGCAAAGACGATTTTCCTGTTAAATCAGCCATAGCGACCTCAGAGAATCTTGGTCATCGCAGATCAGAGATAGAAAAGATTAATATGTTTTTAGTAAACTGCAGGAGCAACTAAGGAAAGGTCCCAGAATTAGTATCTCTTACATCGCTGACTGGAGGTTATAATGCACAGATAGTACTGGGAACAGAAAGCTGGTTGAAACCAGACGTCAATGACAACGAAATCCTAACTGGAATGGTTATCGTAAAGATAGGTTTGTCGCCAATGGTGGCAGCGAGTTTATTGCAGTAAAAACTCCGATAAAATCTAGCGAGTCTATCACGGATTCCGAATCTGAATTAATCTGGGTGAAACTGAATATCAAAGAACGGTCAAGACTGGTGATCGGATGCTTATATAGACCACCTGGGTCAGGATCTGTAGTTGTAGACCGCTTCAGACAGAACTTGAAGAATATCATTAGTAATTTTCGTTATCATTCCGCTGCAATAGGGTGTGACTTCAACTTGCCAGGTATAGATTGGGAGTGTTATGTCATCAAGACTGGTGCCAGAGACAAGGGATTGTGTGGCATTGTTCTGGAATTTCTTGTCAGAAAATTACGTTGAGCAGATAGAGAACCAACTCGTGAGGGTAACGTCTTAGACCTTCTGGCTACAAACAGACCTGAACTTAACGAATCAGATAACGTAGAGGAAGGTATCATTGATCATAGGGCTGTGACAGCATCTATGACGACGGGTCGTACAAGGAATGTTAAGAAAGGTAGGAAGATATATTTGCTCAGCAAGGGTGACAAGATACAAATTTCAAAATATCTCAGCAGTCAGCGTCAAATATTCGGTGATGAAGACGATGATGTGGAGAACAAATGGAAAAAATTCAAAGACATTATCAGTAAACACTTCCGGGCTAAGTTGCCGTGGTCGATCTGTAGAAATTCTTCTCCCTGACGTTTCGTTCTCAACTACGGAGAACATCTTCCGAGGTGAGTCGACGACTGGCAGCTAGGAGCTGGGGCTCCTACAGATTCGCGGCAGTAGAGCGGCAGCCCCAGCTGTTAGCAGCCAGTCGTCGACTCACCTCGGAAGATGTTCTCCGTAGTTGAGAACGAAACGTTAGGGAGAAGAATTTCTACAGATCGACCACGGCAACTTAGCCCGGAAGTGTTTACTGACAAAGACGCCGGCCGTGAAAGCCTACATGGAATGATTCAAAGACATTGTTCAAAATTCCCCAGACAGGTATGTTCTGAGTAAGGTTTTAAGGGATGGTGATAGAAAAGCGCTACGTAATCAAAGAACATTTCATCTCAGATTCAAGAAAAGTAAAATCCTAGCTGACAAATAAAAACTGAACGAAGCTAAAATGAGCGTAAGAAGAGCAATGAGAGAAGCGTCCAATGATTTGGAAAGTAAAACGTTGTCAGTCGATTGAGTAAAAAGAGTAGGAGATTTTGGTCGTATGTAAAATCAGTAAGTGGGTCAAAATCGTCTATCCATTCTGTCAGCGACCACACCGGTACCGAAACGGAAGATAACAGAGAGAAGGCGCCAACACTGAGTTCGGTCTTCCGAAGTTGTTTCACCGCGGAAGATCGTAACACTATCCCTCCTTTTAATCGTCATTCGAACATATAAATGGCAGATATTGAGATAAGCGATGGCGGAATTGACGCCTTGATTGTACTATTTCCAACTGTCCGCTTTCTCCTCTGCGTTTAAGAATGCAATTTCCATTGAACTCTTAAAGTTACCATCCTTGCTTTCAGTTTCACAGAGGGCTGCTTCTTCTTTTCTTTATGCTGAGTCAACTTTCCGACAACCTTTTTTTTTCGATTTCTTCACATTTTTCATGCGGTGACTGGGGTTTAGCTTCAATGCACTTGATACTTATTTCATTCCTAAGTGAATTATAAATATATATTCCTGAATGTCACGCGAATGCAACTCAATATGTGATTCCCAATTCTCCCGAATATTCATGGGTTGTGAGGCCAGCCGACAACAAATAATAAGATGGCTGCCGTGCAGTGTGACGCGGCACTATGCATAATGACAAGGAGTGATCGGGTATACCTCCAAAAAAGTAAATCGATAAACAATTATTTTGTTACTGCACATTGTCAAGTCAGTGATTTACAAGCCCACAGGGTTATTCAAAGAAACAGGTAAAAGAGTCAAACGCACCACAAGCAGTCAGAATATTACGTTCCAAGGTCACGATTTTAAACAAAGAAAAGAAAATTGAGGAGAGAATGACAACTTTGAGTTAACAGCATAACGAAGTGGAAGGGTAATATAATGCGTTGTAATCAGCTTCCAAAAAAATGTTCAAATGTGTGTGAAATCTTATGGGACTTAACTGCTAAGGTCATCAGACCCTAAGCTTACACACTACTTAGCCTACATTATCCTAAGGACAAACACACACACCCATGCCCGAGGGAGGACTCGAACCTTCGCCGGGATCAGCCGCACAGTCCATGACTGCAGCGAATCAGCTTCCATTCAAACAAGTATGAGCAACCGACGAGTTTCCATTTAACCACACGCAAGCACTCTGCCCCATTCATAATAGCGGAGTAATCGTCACCAACTAATACCAATATAACTTATCCACTTTGACTAAGCTTCTCCAAGATAAATTCATTGAAAAATTTACATATCGACGCAGATCACCACCAGGCAATGACAGTCCGCTCTCCAACCGAACACATCTACTCCACTCCTGAACACGGAAACGGAACTGAATATCAAACACTCTTTACAACAAGACCGGTAACCAGTCTTGTGCCTTGCAACCAGTGAAAGCTCCACAATGGTCGGAGGACTAATTGACTCTCAAAGGTACGAAATCACTACAGCAAACGTGCGAAGAGATTTGTCACAGTGCTTATATCGATTAATAGACATTGATCGTAGAAGATAATCCCGAAGTGTTGCAAAGATTAATTCGCGACACAGTAAAAGCAAAACATAATGGTTAGAAATGAAAGTACCGAATGGACAGAAAACTTTCAGAATGTTGGTATTTATAATGATTACGAACAGGAAATTGTACTCTTTTTTGATTCAGAAAAAACGGACAAATACCTACAATAGGGCCTATGCTGGGCCCGGAACAGGAGATAAGTGGCTCCTTCCGAACTGAGAGAGAGAAGAGATCGACGGCATTTGACGTGACAAGTGTCACCCCGCTGGACGTGTGTGAGCCGACAGACTGACGCCGCGTGTCACAGCGGCGGCGCCCTCTCTGCCGCGATTAAGACCCTCCTAGTGTCACACAGAACTGTGGACAGACACTCTTACTGGCACCGAGCCAACAGAGAGCAGCATTTATATTTTTGGTATCTCCACGTCGGGACACATTTTATATGGCGAATGGTTTATTGTACACATTGAAAGCTAAATTATATTACTTAAGTCAACATACGTGGAACAGTGCCATTTCGATACCAACAATAGCAATAGATGCTGTGATTGGAGGACAGTGCAGTATAATTACTTCCAGTTCCACAGATAAATTTATTTGAGTTATCCATCAAAAATTCTACGGTAATTTACTGTAAATTCTAACAACCAAACCAGCACCCATATTTCCATCACACAAAATGAAACAATGGTACCACCCATATACTGTTGATAATCTCATTGGTACTACACTATGTGAACAAAAGCATCCAGACACCCCGAAAAACATATGTTTATCATGTTAGGTGCATTGTGCTGCCATATACTGCCAGGTACTCAACATCAGCGACCTCTGTAGTCATTAGACATCATGAGAGAGCAGAACGGGGCGTTGCGCGGAACTCACGTACTTCGAACGTTGTCAGGTGATTGGATGTCATTTGTGTCATACCTCGGTACGCGAGACTTCCACACTTCTGAACATCCTTATGTCCACCGTTTCCGATGTGATAGTGAAGTGGAAACGTGAAGGGACTCGTACAGCACGAAAGGATACAGTGCGACCTCGTCTGTTGACTTACAGAGACCGCCGACAGTTGAAGAGGGGTCGTAATGTGTAATAGGCACACATCTGTCCAGACCGTCACACAGAAAGTCCAAACTGCATCAGGATTCGCTGCAAGTACTATGACAGTTAGGCGGGAGGTGAGAAAACTTGGATTTCATGGTTGAGCGGCTGCTCATAAAGCACACATCACGCTGGTAAATGCCAAACGACGCCTCGCTTGGTGTAAGGAACGTAAACATTGGACGATTGAACAGTGGAAAAACGTTGTGTGGAGTGACACAATGTGGCGATCCGATAGCAGGGTGTGCGTATGGCGAATGCCAGGTGAACGTCACCTGCCAGCGTGTGTAGTGCCAACAGTAAAATTCGGAGGAGGTGGTGTTATGGTGTGTTCGTGTTGCACCCCTTCGCTTGCACCCCTTGTCGTTTTGCGTGGCACTGTCACAGTACAGGGGCCTACATTGATGTTTTAAGCACCTACCTGCTTCCCACAGCTGAAGAGTAATTCGTGGAGGGCGACCGCATCTTTCAACACGATCGAGCACCTGTTCATAATGGACGGCCTTTGGCGGAGTGGTTACATGGCAACAGCATTCCTGTAATGGACTGGCCGGCACAGAGTCCTGACCTGAATTCTATAGAACGCCTTTGGGATGTTTTGGAACGCCGACTTCGAACCAAGTCTCCAGACGGACATCAGTAGCTGTCCTCAGTGCAGCACTCCGGGAAGAATGGGCTGCCTTTCCCCAAGAAGCCTTCCAGCACCTGATTAAACGTATGCCTGCGAAAGTGGAAGCTGTCATCAAGGCTAAGGGTGGGTCAACACCATATTGAGTTCCAGCATTACCGATGGAGGGCGCCACGCACTTGTAAGTCACTTTCAGCGAGGTGTCCAGATACTTTTGATCACATAGTGTATCTTGGATGCTAGTTAGTAGTTCCAGACAAATAGACCATAGCCAACATTAGTACATTAATTAATTTCATTGTCGGGTGATGCGTACTCGCTGTCTTAGCCTCGAGCACCTAATGGCTTTGACGTCCCATTTATGTGACTGCCGGAAAGGGTTCTTATACGCGTGTCTATAGCCCAGCAGGACAGATCCTTGCATTTAATAGCACTAGATAATGGAGAAAGATTACGCTCCTGACAAAAATGTTGAGTGACGTTCCAGGTAAGGAGGCTGTCCTTGATATTTGCAGTGAAGTGCAGCAGGTGGGCTATACCTCTTAGTCACTCTGTCATTTTACAAAATTCTCCACTTGTATGTTCTTAAATTTGATTGGCCGGCTTAGATCTTTATTCCTTCGAAACTAATCAGGATGTTACCAACTTACACTGAGATTGTTTAGCTGCCTTGTTTCATGCGAAGAAATGTTTCGTTTGAGAGAATTCCAGAGTAAAAGCGTTACCAATTCATGTAAGTGCTAATCCAACGTTTATTAAAATTTCTATCTACTGCTCCAGAGACTCGTTCTTAGTCCACTGTTGCTGGCCTTGCACATCAAACAGGTGAAACTTCGCTTCTTCAGCTCTAGTGACAGCTGGAAGGGGGTTGTCTGGGGCATCACTGTCTGGAGAGATACGTACACTCCTGTCAGGACAAGTACCCTGCCCAACTCTACATTTTCATATGAAATTCCTCAATATAAACTGTTCAAAATGCCTTCCGTTAGCCCTAACATATACATCAAAGCGCCGTCACGTGGTATCCCATTTGAGCGGAAAGGGTTTTTATACGCGTGAGTACTGCGTATGCTTTCACAACTTCCTGCAATACGGGCATGAAGATTCTCTGCACCCTGTAGCTCGGCTTCATACATCATGGCTTTAAAACGTTCCCTGAAATAACTGTTTAGCAGGTTTAGAACCGAAAACCTAAGCCGTCCTATCCCTCTTTGGCTAAATCTGCTGTTTAAAAGCTGGCCGACTTGAAAGGAGGAGAAGCTTAATGGTCCATAAAGTAAGTGTTTTGTCGTATTAATAAAAGCATATATCACGTAGCACATCAGGTCCAGAACTCTCAGAAAGCGTAGTTAATCCGTTCATTCCAGCTGGATAGTGAATAACATTACCTTGACAGTCACTTAAATTGTCTGCCCAAAAGTGGCATAAAATTCATGTTGATGATTCGCTTTAGTACAGAATGACTACTGACATTGGGCCATATCTGCTGATTTTGAAAATTCAGAATGCGATCACACTTTAATGACGCCTCATGCTAGGACAGCATATATGCAATAAAATAAAGGTTCATTTGCTTATAATGCCTAAACATTCTAAAAATGGTCTGGATGCAATAGATTACAATGCTACATTGGTTAGACGATCAGGTAGCAAACATAAATTTTTTTCTGTTACCTTTCTTAGGCTGCCATTGTGGACAACGTCAACTGCACCAATAAATGCCTCATCCAGTCGAATTTTTCTCGTCCTTCTAGGTGTTACCCAGTCTAAATGACATACTTAAACATCATATGTTCCTTAAACAGAGAGATCAGGTGCCTCAAACCCCACTTATTGTGGCACAATCATTCTGGGTATCTCTCCCAATACAAATGTTTGGTGACACAGCTGATACCATACGCTAAATCATACATCAAGTGGGCACCTTCGAATCCATATATGCACCGACATCCAAGTCAGTAATAAACTCTAGTAAACAGTTATGTGATCGCTGAGACCATAATTGTCACCCAAACTGTTGATACTTAAAAATAGGGCTGTGAAGTTAGTCACACATCATCACAAGCAATGACTTGGGTGGTTTGCCAACAACACTATCCATGAAGTGGAACACAAAACTACCACTGTCTTTTCCCCTTGTGCACAGTCTGTAAAGACATGGGCCAAGCTACAATGACGGGAGAAAAATAGCAGCATCAAGGAGGAGCTGTGCGACATAAGCGAGAGTCGGTAGGGGTGTCTCTATATCGGAAACAGGATGTCTCTTCAGATTTGGCGCTAGTAGCGCCTCTGTGGGGACACAAGTCACGTTTACTTTAAATACACTTTGTAATTGTCGTGAGTGTTAGTTACGTTTGAGACTGGACATAGTGAGCTGAAGTTAGTAGCCGGCCGTTGTGGCAGAGCGGTTCTAGTTGCCTCAGTCCGGAATCGCGCTGCTGCAGTGGTCGCAGGTTCGAATCCTGCCTCGGGCATGGATGTGTGTGATGTACTAGGTTAGTTAGGTTTAAGTAGTTCTAAGTCTAGAGGACTGATGACCTCAGATGTTAAGTCCCATAGTGCTCAGACCCATTTCATTTGATGTTGGTAAAGAATGCCTTTAAGGTGAAAAACACACCATTATCAGCACCTCACTAGGTTTGAACGACGTTGTGTAATGGGGCTACGAGAAGCTGGATGTTCCTTCTGTGATACCACTGAAAGAGTTGGCAGGAATGAAGCCACTGTACATAACTGATGGCAGCAGCGGTCACGAGAATGTTCAGTCGTAAGGAGCCCAGGGTCCAGATGACCATTTGGCATATAGAGATGGAAGACCATCGTGTTCGATGTAGGGCTCTGGTGCATCGTACTGCAACTGCAACAGCAATTAGAGCTCCAGTTGCCACTGACACCAATACCATACAGTGCACTGACCCCAAACCAGTGGTGTCAAACGAGAGGTCATTGGAGGGCAGAGTGAAGGTCTGTTGTGTTTGCTAACGAAACCTCACTAAGCCTTAGTGCCAGTGATGGCTGTGTGTTGGTTAGGAGGAGGTAAGTTGAGGGCCTGCAACAAACCTGTCTGCACACTAGGCACATGGGACCTACACATGGGGCCGTGGTATGTGGGTGCGATTCGTATAACTGCAGGAGTATCCGTGGTTATCTCACAAAACCTGACTGTAAATCTGTACATGTATTTGGTGATTCGAGCAGTTATGCTGCTATTCATGAACAGCATTTCACGTGGTGTTTCCCAACAGAATAACGCTCACCAATATACCACGGCTGTAGCCCAACATGGTCTACAGAGTGTCAACATGTTACCTTGGCCTGCTCGATCACCAGATCTGTCTCCAGTCGAGTACATATGGGTTGTCATTGGACGACAGCACCAGCGTCATCTATGAACAGCATTAACCGTCCCTGTATGGTCCAGCCATGTGCAAAAGGCATGAAACTCCACCCCACAAAAATTTGGAAATTTGTGCTAAGTTCCTATGGGACCAAACTACCGAGGTCATCGGTTACACACTACTTAATCTAACTGAAACTAACTTATGCTAAGGAAAACAGACACACCCATGCCCGAGGGAGGACTCAGATCTCCGATGGGGACAGTTGTGTGAACTGTGGCAAAGCGCCTCAGACAGCGAGGCTACCCTGCGAGGCCTCCAACCCACAAACCGACATATGGCACTTGCACAACACAATGTATTCACGTTTGCAGTTATTACTGTACTTGTGTAGCATTTTTGCATTGGCTTACCTTGCCAATAGGTCAACCTAAAGTCTAGCGATCTTAAGCAGTTGAATATGCTACCTAGACAAATGTATTTCCGAAATTTTATTATTCTGAGTTAGTTATTTTTTGATGCTGAGATTTTTTTCTCGTCCGTATACTCCATGGCTATTTTAGATCTTCTTGCTATGAGCAGCGTACGGTGCCTCTTCGCTAATCTTTGAAAAATATAAACCCCTTCTGTCGCAGGTGGCCTGTTGCTGTCAGGGAACCCGTGGACGTGCGACTGCGGCCTGGTGTGGCTGGGCCACTGGCTGCGGCGGTGGCTGCGCGAGACGCTGCAGATCCACACGGTGGTGGTGGAGGGCGCGCAGCAGCTGAGCGCGGCGGCGCGCGAGGCCACCTGCTGGGACGCGGCGGCCAGCCGGCAGGTGGCGCTGCTGCAGCTGCGCGCGCCCGACCTGGCGTGCCACCCCAGCGCGCTCAGCCACGGCGGCGCCGCGCCCCGGTCGCGGGCCTCGCTGCTGCTCGCCCTGGCGCCACTCGTCCTCACCGCCAGGAGCGCTCTGGCCGCGTAGTCTGCGCCCGCAGCGCCCTGCGCGGGCGGGTGCGCCACCACTCTGCAGATACCGCGGCGGACGCGCTAACGTACCGGCTGCGAATCTCCAACAATACCACTGAGATCCAAGCTCAGTGAGATCCGTCGGTAGCTCTATTTTGCAATCAAAGTGTGACTGTAGAGTGTTAAACGGCTATAACCTCTCATTCGAAACTTATGAGTACTAATGGTGTAAGTGAGTGCTCGAACTATTTAATGACATACTTCGCTTAACAACTATTTCTCATCGATTTAGTTTCGTTGCTCGATTTCTGTTCCAGGACGTGAAACCGCTTCAGCCTGCTATGGTTGATGCTTAAAAGACTCCGTGATACAAATACTGAATTCTGTTTGTAATGTATCGAGACCAAGGTATAGTTATCAACTGTTTGTAAAGCCGTCAGATTAAGAGTTGTCCTGTTCTGTTAACCGACAAGTGTGACACACATAGTGATTGCGGGTTGTGAACTACGAAAGAAGGAAAACCGAAAACTGAGGAAAGTAGTTAGTACTGCATTTTCTCTGTAAGAATCATAGTACAGCTCCAATGGACTTGAAATAACAGCCAACCAGTTGCAAAGTACAGGTTTGTTATACCTTGACCATGATTTCGACAGTTCCAAAAGTCATCTCCAGAAGGTATTGTAGACAGAATCATATATATTATCTATATCAAATAAGGAGTCGTCGACTCTGTCTTATACATGTGCGTTTCATCCACTTAATCTCTACTGTAGACAAGTACAATTACAATTCCTGTACAAGACAGTGTCAATGACTACAACGTTGGACTCAGACAATATTTGATTCTACATACAATACCTTATGAAGAAGACAGGTTTCAAAATGTTGAAACTGTGGGCGAGTTTTAATAAATCTGAATTTTGAAACTGGTTAGCTGTTATTTCCATTTCGTTGAAGCTTTTGCATTTACAGTTGCTGAATCGCACCCATGTTCCAAATCATAGGATTCTAGAACTATAACCCGTCTCATGACGGGTATTCACCGTATATTACCTGCTATTAATTGTTTTACCTGCTGGAAAACTGTCTCAGATGTAGATAGGAATAACGATTAAGGCCTTGGACGCGGAACACAAATTTTATTTGGACAGTAATTAGGTAGGAATTTGGATGGGCCATTTCGAAGGCAGCACATTACTATTCGCCTTAACTGATTTGATAAAAGCACTCTAAGTCTACATATCGACCGACGGATGCGTGTGTCAACCTCGACGCTTTTCCATTCTGAACTTGTTGTCTCCCACTATTAGCCCTCAGTCGATACACAACTGTAGTTTTCCCTGCAGTACTACTATGTATATATTAAACAGCAATCGAGAGCTGCAAAATAAAAAAAAATAAATATAATAAATAAATAAAATAAAAAAAGCAGTCCCTTGAAATGAAAGGGTAGGACTAGGCTAAAGTATTGAAGACGCAGTATGCAGGGCAAGTTCCTACCGATTTCCTAATGTTTACGTGTTATGGGGCGGACTCTGTTACGCGTCAGCTGTCAATGCCGGCCTCAATATTTTGCACGTTACGCACCTCCCGTTGCGAAAGATTTCTGATCGATAATTTAATAGCGTCATTTCAGTAAGCTGTTTTATTTAACTGACTGGTGTTAAGAAAGTGTACTCTCCCCGTGAAATATTATTGTTGCTTCAATAATTCGGAAGATTAAGCAGTTAAGAAGATGTCTTACAATCACTGAAAAGTTCCTGACGACTCTATAAGTTGATTATTCTGATACCTGGATAGCAATGTAACCAGTGGAAAATTTTTGGACAAAAGAATGTTCAAATCTGTGTGAAATCTTATGGGACTTAACTGTTAAGGTCATCAGTCCCTAAGCTTACACACTACGTAACCTAAATTATCCTAAGGACAAACACACACCCATGCCCGAGGGAGGACTCGAACCTCCGCCGGGACCAGCCGCACAGTCCATGACTGCAGCGCCTTAGACCACTCGGCTAATCCCACGAAGGAATTTTGGGACATGTTAAGTCTCTTGCACAGAGTGACTTAGTGATAGGTATATTATAAGCTCTGCCCATACAGTAAATTACTAATCCCTTTACCTGATGGTACCTGTTGCAAACATTGTTCGATGTGTTTGAAGGCTTATAAGCATTAGAGATGTACACGTTACGCGGGACTTCCGACACCAACACTACAAAACCTGATACCTACTTACATACTTTACAGTCACAGAAACGAACATTTCTTTCACTTTCGTCGTAGTATTAAATTCCCAAGTTTTTGGTGAACATATAATAGCACACGAAAAACGAGATGATCCAGAATGATCGAGACTTATTTTGCAATTAAAAATGTGCAACTGCGAATGAAGAACAAATGAGAATTGTTTTCAATGTCAGTACAGTTATTATGTTTATCTATTCTATATTTATCAGTGCATTGGTTTTTTTTATTTTATTGTGGACTCTTTCTTGGTGTAAAGACCATATGGCTGTTAAGTAACTTTTAGGGGACGCACATACATCTGACATATCATTAAAATTAAATGTCTTCTTAAGGACTTTCAAACACGGAACATATCTGCGATTTTTGTCTAACATAGCTATAAGAAATAGTATATCTGAACGCAATGTTTTGTTGTGAATACAAGATTCAGAGCGCTGTCATTCTTGGATCAGCTTTTCGATCCAAACTTCCTTTTAGGGTCACTGTTCATTGTAACAGTATTTCCGTTACAGTAGTCAGGTCAACAAAATATGTTGCTGTGTGTGTTGATCTCACATTGGAGCACACCATTTTTTTACTGTAAATTATGTCAGGAGGTAGAAAGTGGTGCTACAGATGTTTATTTTTAGATCTCTAATCACTGCGTTTTAGTGCTACTATTGTTTGAGTGGGAACTTTTTCAGGTTATTGGGTCCAGTCCATGTATTGCTACCTGTGCGAAACATCCAGTAACAAAACTTAACTCTGACCGATAGTGTGTGTGTTATCTGGTACATCAAATCATCGTATCGGAATATTTAGTTGCAGTTCGGAACAGTAAAACTAGATTGAAGATGTTAATAGCAATCTTTGCGAAACTGTGGATTTGTAGAATATTGACGCCAATAGCTGAGTGCCATTTTTTCCATCATGCGTCAGGAGACCAGATTCGTACGTCCATTAATTTTCGATTAGTTTGTTCCTGTAACTGGGTGTATTTGGAGAGCCACGAAAAACCCAAATCAGGATGATCGGACGTTCGATTTCAACACCGCTTGTCAAGAACACAAAATTAAAGAAAGTGAGTTTCGGCCAGTGGCTTACCCATAGCAGCACATATGTCGAGAAACCTTTAGCAGATTATACCATTTTCTGTGATGCACGTAAAAATTCTGGAAGTCTTAAGGAAGAATTAGAGGACCTTCGTCATCATCCACAGTTATTAGCGTGGAGGATGTTATTTCGATGTCGAATGGTAGCAAAACGTTATGATCGAATTCTTAATGCCATTATTTTACATGTATGTAACTTCATCCAAAATTATCATTAAGATCTATGAAACAGTTCGCTGTGCAACCAAGCACTGGAAATGGTGTGCATTCTATGTATATGGTAATTAATTGGGACTAATGTAAAGGCTATGTGTTACATGCTGTACCGTTTGAGGATCCGTGTAAACTGTACATTCAACTCAGAAAACAAACTATAAAATTTCTTCGGAACCAACACTGCGACAACTGCACATTCTCGGTAAAGTTTACATTTATCTCTGAAGTCAGACTATGGTTAGTGGAAATAAAACAGATTGTTACTCAGCTGTGTACAGCATAGTGTACAGAACTGCCCTCTTCTTTAGTACCGCTGCTTAATAGTTTGTGACTCATTTTTCTTTATTTTAAATCAGCCTGTATAACCCTTCCATTACATAATGCGAAACGGCGTACCTCCTTCATACTACACGTATTTAGTGTTGTGTAACGTAGTAGAATACTATAGAGTGCACACCCGTGAAATTAAAGACGCTGACGGTTACCAGAAAGATTGCTATCTTTGAAGTCAACAGTGAATGTGAATCCAAGCTTCGAAGTATATTCTGCCTAATCTGCAGGCGACGCAGTGATAATCCAATGAATCAGGGTCAACTTGAAATGAACTTAATTGAAAACAATTAGAATTTGTACTTACTGTGTATTGGGTGTTTCTAACTTGAAATTATCCGTCATACTCGTCAATGTGAGCCGTTCACCTACGACGCAGCACTGGGCACTGTTACAGCAGTTCCTATGTACAGATCAATAGAGAGATGAGTCTCCCAGCGAAATTTAGTATGTGGCTGAACGGTACTGTTGTTAAAACTGGAAAACGTGCTCAAATGTATCACAATGTGCCAATGAGAGGTATGTTTTCTCTTTCGCAGAGAGCCAAACTTGAGTATTATATTTTTTCAGTACCTTTGTTTAGTGGGACCGATTTGACTTTCAATATCTAACTGTCGTGTTGGTTAATTTGAGAATAAGCTTACAGAGATGTTGTAGTGTGAGTGTGCTATAATTTCTGTCGTTGCACAATGTGTTTACTTCTACTGCATTTTCATCTCTCTTGTACTTATGACTGTAAAATAAAGATCGCAATTTTAAGAATTTGTTACGTATATGAAAGAAGGATGCTGCTATATACGATTTTCAACCGTGGATACGAACATGTTAGTTTCCGTCCTCACCACTGTCGAGAGATCTCACATTTTATGCAAACGAATATAGTTGATTATGAACTTAACGATCCATTTCCCGCAGTCAGAGCCGAGAGCGAAATATCAGTTGCGATCTTTACCAAAGTGCCTTATGTACCACTTCAGATGTATATTGCATTGTTATTCTCTATCTTTGTATATTTAATATACATGTAAAGCTCACTTCTGAAGACTTCGTACCGCACTAAATGTAAAAATTGAGACACGTAGTCTTCAGTATTCAAATAAAGAGTCGAAAGCACGGATATATAAGTATTTAATCCTTCCTTTCGTTTCCTTCACGTACTTTCAGTATTGCTGCCAGTTTTCCATTCGAAACAACATTTTCCTTATTGTGTACGTTTTGGAATTTCTTTATGATGACTATCAGTACTTGTGTGTCTATTTCAGCTACTTCCGGGACATAAAACTGATGGAAGTGAACTTCAGCCTGTGAGTAGGGTGATTGTGTTGTGTACGAATTCCAGCTACTCTGAATCCTCATACATAGTAGTTTCACAATGATGTACGAGACATATATTACATCGCATGTAATCTGGTGGGTAGTCAAATTAATCACCTAATAACCTCCTTCTTCAAGTGATGTATTTCGAAAATATTCAAACGATATAAGAAAACTACACTACTGGCCATTAAAATTGCTACACCATGAATATGACGTGTTATAGACTCGAAATTAAACCAGCAGGAAGAAGATGCTGTAATATGCAAATCATTAGTTTTTCAGAGCATTCACACAAGGTTGGCGCCGCTGGCGACAACTACAACGTGCTGCCATGAGGAAAGTTTCCAACCGATTTCTCATACACAAACAGCAGTTTACCGGCGTTGCCTGGTGAAACGTTGTTGTGATGCCTAGTGTAAGAAGGAGGAATGCGTACCATCACGTTTCCGACTTTGATAAAGGTCGAATTGTAGCCTATCGCGATTGCGGTTTATCGTATCGAAATATTGCTGCTCGCGTTGGTCCAGATCCAATGACTGTTAGTAGAATATGGAATCGATGGGTTCAGGAGGGTAATACGGAACGCCGTGCTGGATCCCAGCGGTCTCGTATCACTAGTAGTCGAGATGACAGGCATCTTATCCGCATGGCTGTAACGTATCGTACAGCCACGTCTCGATCCCTGAGTCAACAGATGGGGCCGTTTACAAGACAACAACCATTTGTACGAAAAGTTCGACGACGTTTGCAGCAGCATGGACTATCAGCTCGGAGACCATGGCTGCGGTTGCCCTTGACCTTGCATCACAGACAGGAGCGCCTGTGATGGTGTACTCAACTACGAACCTGGTCGCACGAATGGAAAAACGTCATTTTTTCGGATGAGTCGAGGTTCTGTTTACAGCATCATGATGGTCGCATGTGTTTGGCGACATCGCGGTGTATGCACATTGAAAGCGTGTATTCGTCATCATTATATTGGCGTATCACCCGGCGTGATGGTATGGGGTGCCATTGGTTACACGTCTCGGTCACCTCTTGTTCGCATTGACGGCACTTTGAACAGTGGACGTTACATTTCAGATGTGTTACGACCCGTGGCTCTACCTTTCTTTCGATCCCTGCGAAACCCTACATTTAAGCTGGATAATGCACGACCGCATGTTGCAGGTCTTGCACGGGCCTTTCTGGATATAGAAAATGTTCGACTGCTGCCCTGGCCAGCACATTCTCCAGATCGCTCACCAATTGAAACGTCTGGTCAATGGTGGCCGAGCAACTGGCTTGTCACAATACGCCTATCACCACTCTTGCTCAACTGTGGTATCGTGTTTAAGCTGCATGGACAGCTGCACCTGTACACGCCATGCAAGCTCTGTTTGACTCAATGCCCAGGCGTATGAAGGCCGTTATTACGGCCAGAGGTTGTTGTTCTGGGTACCGATTTCTCAGGATCTATGCACCCAAATTGCGTGAAAATGTAATCACATGTCAGTTCTAGTATAATATATTTCTGCAATGAATACCCGTTTGTTATCTGCATCTCTTCTTGGTGTAGCAATTTTAATGGCCAGTAGTGTATATCTCCTACGTGCCAGAAAGTTTGGATAAACTTTACGAGTATAGACAAAACGTAAGAGCGAAAGTAACTTCAACATGATGTGTCGCTGCCAAATAACCCAGCACGAGGGAAACTAGTACCATACAGAGAGACAACCTCTACGGTATTGTACAGAAGATAACTGATAGAAATACTCAATCAGGCGCACAGAAATGACATGACAGACGTAGATGGGACAGAGTTATGATGTGAGTGGTGCACGATACGGAGGTCCTCCATGCTGGTGCTCAGACGTGGTTGGCCCAAACTTGACAAGTATATATGCCCTTATGTTCCCATGCAACCAAATATCGTGCCACTGTCACATCCAAATGAGCCACAAATTTCGATAATGCGCGATTCGACCAGGTGGCAAAATGGAGACCCACAATGAGAGACCTTTCAGTCTCTGTTAGGTGCTGACAACGGTCGCTCAGACTATATAACTAATCTGGTCTTTTTATAGCAAGAGTACTTCCATAAATTCAGTTAATGTTACCCCGTTTGTAGGAGTTTAGCTGAGCGTGAATGTTGAACGGGCACCCAATGGACTGAGCAGTCGGACATTAGATTGCTTTTTCTAAATTAGCCTGTTATTTTATGCACACATAAATTATACGGCGGACTGGGTAAGCAGCAGTATGCGGCTGTTTGCTGATGATGCTTTGGAATATAGGAAGGTGTCGTAGTAGAGTGACTGTTGGTAGAGACAAGGTGACTTAGGCAAAATTTTTAGTTGGTGTTCTGAATGGCAGCTAGCTCTAAATGTAGAGTAATGTAAATTAACGCATATGAGTAGAAAAAACAACCCGTAATGTAGGAGTACAGCAATAGTAAAATGTTACTTGACACAGTCGCGTCGATAAAATGTTTAGGTGTAACGCTGCAAAGCAGTATGAAAGAGAATGCGAAAGTAAGAATTGTAGTAGGGAAGGGGAATGGTCAACTTGAGTTTATTGGGAGAATTTTAGGAGCGTGTATCATCTGTGAGGGGAGTAGCATAACGGACAGGAGTGTGACACATCCTTGGATACTGTTCCAGTGTTTGTAATCCGCATTAGGTCGGATTAAAGAAAGACATCGAAGCAGTTCACAGACAGGCTGCTACATTTGTTACCGGTAGGTTCGGACAACACGCATATATTACGGAGACGCTTCGGGAACTCAAATGAGAACCACTAAAGGAAAGGTGAAGTGCTTTTCAAGGAGCACGATTTACAAAATTCCTAGAAGCGGCATTTGAGGTTCACTGCAGAACAGTTCTACAACCCCCAACGTACATTTCGGGTAAGGACCATGAAGATAAGATTACAGAGATTATTACTCCTACGGAGGCATAGAGACAGCCCTTTTTCCGTCGCTCCATTTGTGAGAGGAGAAAGGAAGGAGATGACTAGTCGTGTTGCAAGGTAAGCATCACCACACGCCATACGGTGCCTTGCGGAGTATGTATGTGGATGAGATTGAAATGGGTGAACAAAAAGCTAACGAGATATAAATGCAAAAGGTGGGAGCTCAAACGAGCAAATAGTTTCAGAGCAATAGTTACTGATTTCCAATTGGCAGTATGAAAACAAAGCTTTTAAATCTTTTTACGTTCAGAATGCCAAACAAAATTGGAATCACACGAGAATACAGTAACAGCTTCAAACATTCACTGTCACCTTTCATTTGTGTGTTGATAAGCATGAACAAATCATCAACTACGTCACATTAACGTGTCCTTGCTGACAAATTAGATAGCCTTTACGGTCTTTAAGGAGCACTAGTTGACTAATGCCCAATGCATTTTTTAGCAAACTGGGACGCAGAATCTGTTATGATATATCACTGCACTTTTGACCAATCTTTTCTTGCATACAAACACAGAGAGTTTAGAAAAATTATTATTGTATGGAAGTTAAAGGATTATTGGTGCAAACAATAACTGATACATTGGTTCCCTAAATTTTTTATGATACTCCACTGCACCTCTGATCAATCCGTCACTATATAAAACGCTTAACGCTTCATGAAGATATTCTTTCATACAATTTGACTGGTTACTAATGTACACACTGTCTAAACTCTAAAGCATGGGAACTTTCAAAATGTCACACTCTACTACACACTCTCCAAGAGACACATTTTCTATGAATCATCTTGTACAATAAATATACACGCCACTCTTTAACTAACGTTTACTGATTACAAACCTAAATACTACCTTGATTATGAGGGAGGCCGCTAAGTCGATACGGCAGCAACTCCCTCTGCAAAACACTTTTCGCGCCAAAATTTTAATGGCAAACAAAATACACTCAGTAATACCTTTTAAACAAAGGTAAGTAAATGTATGTTGGTACTGAATAAACGTATTTACGTTGATAAACACGTGATGCACATGACAATAGTATTATCATTAAATTAAAAACTAGTTACGGCTCACATCTGGCTCACATTATCATAACAACTTTCATTTTTATGATTAGGAATAGGATGCTAACATAGGTAAAGTGATACCAGTCAAAGATGTCTAACTGAGGGACGTAGTTTCGATAAACACTTGCCTTGATTGAGCGCCATGAGATTCCGGCTTACGAGAAATGCTACAGACCTATTTCATTACTTTTCCTGGAGTTACTTAAGACGGCACTGGCCACAAATAATGGGATCCTGATGCTTCATAGATATTACAAATGGGCTCTCAGAAACCTCTTCTTGGCGACGGACTTATAAATCAAAGTACACCAATACACGCCACGTGGTCACGAACAGATGCAGGTTTCATCCGAGGCTCATTTAATATATTTCGGCTATAACGTCGCTTGTTCTTCCCTCCAGTTACTCCGGCCACATACAGGTTGACGCGCTAACCTCGTGCACTGCCATCTTTCCAACTGATGCTTTCACATCCCAAGTTCTGAGAGATCATCGTCCACCATTTCCTATGATTTATAATTCTGATTCTGTAAGCATGAAAATAAAATTCCATCCATTTGATACACAGAAGAAAATAGAATTTATATCATTCAGTAAAAATCTACTCTAAGACAAAGAAAATGACACACTACGAAGGAATTATACGAAAGGGACGGACATCGGCAGATGTAATGTAAATATACAGATAAATAAATGATTATAAATTCAGAAAAATTGGATGATTTATTCAAGAGAAAGAGTTACACAAATTGAGCAAGTCAGTAACGCATTGGTCCATCTCTAACCTCTAAGCAAGCATTGACTGGTAGAGCTGATGGCTGTCTTCCTAACGGATACAGTGCTCAGTTCGACGCAGGACTCTCTGAAGGCAATTCTACTCCAGGCAACGAGATTCTAGGCACCAGCGTCCAGTGAAGAAGTGTCTGGAGATGCTATGGAAGGCCCGACAACGATGAGTGATGGTCTGGATCACCATTCCACTTCATAGTAGGGACTTCTGTGGTCGTCAACCGTGGCGCGCTTACAACACAACGGTATATCGACGATATTCAACACCCCGTTTTGTTACCCTTCATGTCCAGGAATTCTGTGCTTACGTTTCAGCAGGGTAATACCCGCTCGCACGCGGCGAGTGTTTCTACGGCTTACGGGTTGTCTTCGCGCTTACCAAACTCTGCCTTGGCCAGAAACGTCACCAGACCTCTCCCCAGCTGAGAAAATATGGTCCAATACTGGCAGGGCCCTACAACCTACTCGGGATTTTGGCGTCCCAATGTGCCTCAGGAGGACATCAAACTCTATCAAGCAATGGTCAGCCGAATAACTGTAGCATAAGGACCAGATGCACACCGACGCGTTTTTGACTTGCTCAATTGGTGAAGGTCTTTCTCTTCATTCAATTATCCAATTTTTCTGAACTGTAATCGTTTGTTCGTCTGTGCATGTACTTTATGTCTTCCGATTCCATCTCATGCTGATAACTCTTTCGTGCTCTGTCCTTTTTCTGTCTTAGAGTGCATATAAGTGGGAATTGTAAAAATTTAGATAACTCATATATAACATAGGTGTTCATATAGTTCATCGTGTCCTCCACCGTGATCACTCAACATCCACACCAGAAATAGCCACCCTACATGTGGGATTGAAGGAAGAGGCACTACGTCGAGATCACGGAGTCCAGATGTCTGAAATTTCCTCTCTCCCTATTCAACATGAGCGACCTGGACGTTGCAGGTGGTTTGGTGCGGTAAATCCGCCTCAGAAAATCCACTCTGTGACCAGCATTACTTAACAGTATTCATCCGTCCATTCACAAAACTACAATTCAGTGAACCGATTACGTCACACTACCAAAAAGGCACTGTTTTTAGTGTTGGACTTTGGTAGTATTCCTTTCACCGGATAATAGAAAATACCGCACATTGTGACGCGCTCTAGGTAAGGGACCTCGTTTGGTGAAAAACAGTGACGTCACGCTACTGTTATAACTTCCGTTTAACTTACTACATGAAGTCACACAGGTGACCTGCGACCATCGTATGAGTACTAAGTACGCCTTTATCAACGATTTTTGGCCGCTAGTAGGAACAGTCCACTTTTTGCTAAAACTTTTTTTCTTTTTATAATCGTTTCATTAGGACACAAAAAAAAACGTAATACAGAGTATCATGTCAAATGAATTGTATCTCAACGTTGATATTCACTATCCAGCCTTGCACTAATCTTAAGAAATAAATAATTTGATGCATTACTTTACCTGAAATGCGTATTTTTTTGTTTTTTCTGTTTTCTTTTGAAGAATGAGTGGACTGTTGTTAGTAGGGTCCGAAAAGCTACGATAAAGACATGCTTACGTAAAAGTGCAGAGGAATCAGTAAGATGCCTTTCGTACATATCTGAATGAACCGTATCTCTCACCCATCAGGGTAAGCTACATGAAACGTACCTACTAACTGGACTAACTTATATTTGCAGTGGAAAGTTAGTTAAAGTGCTATCTATCATCAGGAATCATGATGAAACTTAGCACAACAGAATCCTCAAAGAAACACGTCCTTCATATATTAACATGGCTGATGCCCTTTTTTAATTCATAATAGAAGAAGATAGGCAAAGGTTGCAACTACCAACATGACTGGCACTCAAGGAAACATTGCATACAAGAGGTATTGCTTCCACAGATCACACAGATCACATCTGAGCCCACTTTAAACGATGTGGCACTAGAACAAGGAGATAAGGTAATCAGACATGTACCTGAACTAATAAATATTAATGTTAAATTAAGGAGCAAGCATCGAATAAAAGGGACGTTTAACGTTATCGTGGCATCCCTAAAATTCACACGGTGCCAATCTCAGTTAAATTCAATCCCCGAAGCGAGAACACTTACCAACCTTTACTGTACCAGAGTCGGAACCTCTTGCCACGTGAGAACCAACAGTCAACTCTCGAGACAATGGCGAGACTAAATCTTTGTGATAAGGAGTTATGCGACGTAGTGCTCGGCATATTTAATTATTTAAGGAATTAAAGGGCAAGTGAAAGTGAATTCTAAAGCTTCCATAAAATGCAAGTAAAATGGACCTGATACTAATGAACTTCAAGTACTCTTAGGAACGATTTAATATGGAATGAACACGATCAGGGAGAGATTTATCAGAAGAATCTTATGGAACTCTTTCTCACCCATCAGAAAAACTCTCCTTCGAGCGATTATTGGGTAGTATTCGTTGATGTGGGCTTTAATTAACAGCCAAGTAGTCCGGAAATGAGCCGCATTGTTCGTGAGAGGTTTATACAGGTGTGAATGGTAGAGTGCTAAACTCTCTGTCTCTCTCTCTCTCACTCTATCTCTCTCTCTCTCTCTCTCTCTCTCTCTCACACACACACACACACACACACACACACACACACACACACACACACATACACACATATATATACTGTAGAGATATTTACACTGTAATATCTTACCTCTACTGTTGTGAACTGTGTGAGTATGTATATTAGAATTAATTCCAAACGATAATGTAATGTAACTTCCTGATTTCCTAATTACTGACTATTGTCCAGTCACGCTTCCTCTCTCCTAAAGACTCAAAAAAGTTGGTATTAAACAACTAATATTAAACAACTAATATTAAACAACTGACTAGAGTCAACTTCCTTGTCGCTGTTTATTTGTAACTCCAGTGTTAGTCCATTTCTTTAAGGAAAACGGCTTTTTTTGAATGTAGGGTATTTTTAGGAACTGCATATCGTCATTGTGTGTATCAGTGTGGGATCAATAGGTAACTCACAATTTCATTGCGACCATGATTGTTAGATTACCTTCTAGGTATAAAGTAGTTCCGAAATCTCCATTTGCACACTTTGTTTGTGGTATATTGGAGACTGCTACACTACTTATATAATGTTATACTTGATAATCAATTAAGAAATAGTTTTGAAACTTTCAGACTCACTAAAATATTATACAAAGTGAAAGGCTCACTCTTGACGTAACTGTCACCCATTTAGTGTGTAATATTACACTTTTTTACGTACTGGACTACAAAACTTTACACTACTTGTTTGAATGCATTTAAAGTTCTGGTGTCACTCATACGTATTATTGTACTAATATATCTTCAGTTAACAAGAACATGCTTTGCAAGTAGGGTCCTCTTCGACAGAAACGCGAACACGTATTAGTGTGTAGTCAATTGCTAAAATTTATTCTGTCGGAGTGTGTCCTACAGATGAGTAACTGCAATGAGTCAATCTTGAATTACGCTATCATCTAATGCAACGCTGTAATTGAAACGGAGTGTCAGAACACAAATAACATTCACATCATGTATATAAAAATTAGCACACACTATCCTATCACACCTCTGCGTACTTTGTAATCGACCACTAGATATCACGAGAGGCGGAATCGCCAGTATAAGCGCAGACAGGGAGTACTATGTTGTCACCAGAGATGCTGTAACAGCAGAATGGGTCGTCTAGGGGAGTTCAGTGATCTTCAACGTGGATTAGTTATTAGATGTCATTCACGCAGCAGGCCCATCAGGGACGTTTCGACTTTCCTAAGACTGGAAATGTCAACTGTTGGTGATGTGTCAGTGACTGTGAAAACGATATGGAACAACCACAGCCAAACCGAGATCATGCAGCCATATATCCTGACGAACATTGATCGTCAGGATATATGGAGGGAGGTTATATTAAATCGCATGGAAATCAACAGAAGAAATCACTTGGAGTTACAAAGAGCGAAAAGAGCAAACATTAGTTTAGCTTGCACAGTGACTGTTTGCAGGGAGATAAAAAGAATGGTTAAACAGATCGAGCAACTCCCCGTAAGCTACACATTTCTATAAGAAGTGGTCAGCGATGCTTGAGGTGGTGTAGAAAGCGACGCCACTGGACAGTAAATAACTGGAAACGAGAGATTTGGAGGGATGGCCGGCCTGAGTGGCCGAGCGGTTCTAGGCGCTACAGTCTGGAACGGCGCGACCACTACGGTCGCAGGTTCGAATCCTGCCTAGGGCATGGATGTGTGTGATGCCCTTAGGTTAGTTAGGTTTAAGTAGCTCTACGTTCTGGGGGACTGATGACCTCAGGTGTTAAGTCCCATAGTGCTCAGAGCCATTTGAGCCAAACTGCAAAAAGGTTGGAATTTCAGGAGATGTGACCAGTACAAACTGAAAGTGCCAGAGGCTGTAAGGAGTTTTAGGGAGAAAATTAGCGAACGATTGACAGGAATGGGGGAAAGAAATACAGTAGGAGAAGAATGGGTAGCTTTGCGAGATGATATAGTGAAGGCAGCAGAGCATCAAGTAGGTAAACAGTGGAGGGCTAGTAGCAATCCTTGGGTAACAGAAGATATATTGAATTTAATTGATGAAATGAGAAAATATAAAAATGCAGTAAATGATGTGGGCAAAGAGGAATAAAAACCTCTCAAAAATGAGATCGACAGGAAGTGTAAAATGGCTAAGCAGGGATGCCTATAGAACAAATGTAAGGTTGTAGTGGCATATATCACTAGGGATAAAATAGTTACTGCCTACAGGAAAATTAAAGAGATATTTGGAGAAAAGAGAACCACTGGCATGAATATGAAGAGCTCAGATGGAAACCCAGTTCTAAGCAAAGAAGGGAAACTAGAAAAGTGGAAGGAGTATTTGAAGTGTCTATACAAGTTTTTTAGTCCTGTTTTCCTCAGTTGCGTGTAATATTACGGTATATTGATAATTTTTACTTATGGATCGTCTGACAGCAACTGAATAAAACAGAATTTTAGTGCCATACGCGTTTCACCTTTATTTCAGCAAGGCATCATCAGTGGCCTGGAATATGTACATATGTTAGCTATTTAATTTTCATTTTTATCACTGTACCTACAGGTTATAAACAGTTCTGGTGGTTGGTATTTCCTATTAAGTAGTAATGTTTTGAACTGTACTTACAGGTTGCGTCGACAATTGCTCACATATTACGCTTCTGTTGGATTTTTGGTGTTGCTCTTCTTCTTATGAATGCCAATTTACGGTTTTCTTCCCACATTCCACAGCACTATGAACTGAACGCTTGTTTTAATGCAATGTTTTGCTTTCAGTTTCCTACTGTCAAATGTTTTTGCCAAAGATCGAATGTTATTGCCAAACTTATGAGTGTAATTACTGAAGTATCTATGGTCTGTTCGTGTATGCATTTGTGTGTGCGTTTGTGTGTGTGTGTGTGTGTGTGTGTGTGTGTGTGTGTCCAGATGGTGTGGGGAAGGTTTTATATTTTTCTTATTTCCTTTATTAAGAGTAGTAGGGAGGCTGTGCTGTTGTGTGTTTGTTCATTCATCACATGTTTGTTTTCTGCTATGGCTTTCTGGATGGAAAAAGAAAATGGCAAACATACATTTAACATCTTTAGAAAACCAAGAGCCACCTACACAATAATACATTCCACATCCAACCACCCCCACAAATAGAAACTTGCAGCACTAAGACACATGTTACACAGATTAAACAGAATCCCACTCAGCAAGATAAACTATCAACAAGAAATGAGTACAATCATACAAGTTGTTAGGAACAACGGGTAGGACACACATGTGGTACACAGGCTCAATAAAAAAATAAAAACACAATTACAAAACAAGCACAACATTTCCAGAATACAAAAGAACTCACAAGCTGAAAACTTAGAAACACACTCAACAAACACACACAATGACAACACCACACAGAAAAAAACCAGATGTACACCATGACCTACACACATAAACTAACACACAGAGTTGCAAACATCCTAAAGAGACAGGGCTTCAAAATAGCGTGCAAGCCTGGGAAAACCCTCCAATCACACCTAAGCCAACCAGCTACCAATAGGGACAAATTTCAACAATCAGGAATACATAAACTTGAATGTCAAGGTTGTGATGCAGTATACATAGGCATGACATGCAGGAATTTTGAAACAAGATTCAAAGAATATATCAGATGTAGGAAGTATGAAACAAACCATTCCACATTTGCAGAGCATTTAAAACACTATAACCATCGTCCTACAAACATGGGACAAGAAATGAAAATAATGAGAATAAGCAACCATGACAAACATCTTATACAAATACAAGAGAACTTCCACATCCAGAGAGTCATAGCAGAAAACTAACATGTGATAAATGAACAAATACATATCAGCACAGGCTCCCTACTACACTTAATAAAAGAAATGATAACATAAAACAAAAAAAAAAACTCTTCCCCACACCATCTGGACACACACACGCACACACACACACACACACACACACACACACACACACACACACACACACACAAACGCACACACAAATGCATACACGAACAGACCACAGATACTGCAATAGTTACACTCATAAGTTTGGCAATAACATTCGATCTTTGGCAAAAACATTTGACACTCGGCAACAGAAACCAAAACATTGCTTTAAAACAAGCGCTCAGTGCATAGTGTTGTGGAATGGGGAAAAAACCGCAAATTGGCGTCCATAAGAAGAAGAACACCAAAAATGCAACTGGAGCGTAATATGTAGGAAATTGTCCACGCGACCTGTAAGTACAGTTCAAGACATTACTACTTAATAGGAAATACCAACCACCAGAACTGTTTATAACCTATAGGCACAGTGACAAAAATGAAAATTAAATAGCTAACATGTTTACATATTCCAGGCCACTAATGATGCCTTACAGAAAATAAAACGTGTATGGCACTAAAATTGTGTTTTATTCAGTTGCAGTCAGACGGTCCATAAGTAAAAATTATCAATATACCGTAATAGTCTATACAAGCGGGATGTACTTGAAGACAATATTATGGAAAAGGGAGGAGACGTAGATGAAGATGAAATGGGAGATATGATACTGCATCAAGAGTTTGACAGAGCACTGAAAGATCTAGGTCAAAACAAGAACCTGCGAGTAGACAACATTCCATTAGAACTAGTGCTAACCTTGGGAGAGCCAGTCGTGACATAACTCTACCATCTTGTGAGCAAGACGTATGAAACAGGCGAAATACCTTCAGACTTCAGGAAGAATATAGTAATTCCAATGCCAAAGAAAGCAAGTGTTGAAAGATGTGAAAATTACCGAACTATCAGAGTAACAAGTCTCGGCTGCAAAATACTAGCGCGAAGTCTTTGCAGAGGAATGGATAAACCGATAGAAGACGACCTTGGACAAGATCAGTTTGGATTCCGTAGAAATATTGGAACACGTGAGGCAATACTGACCCTACGGCTTAACTTAGAAGACAGATTAAGGAAAGGCAAACCTACGTTTCTAGCATTCGTAGACTTAGAGAAAGTTTTTGGCAGTGTTGAATGGAATACTCTCTTTCAAATTCTGAAAGTGGCAGGGGTAAAATACAGGGAGCGAAAGGCTATTTACAATTTGTACAGAAACCAGATGGCAGTTCTAAGTGTCGAGGGGCATGAAAGGTAAACAATGATTGGGAAGGGAGTGAGACAGGGTTGTAGCCTATCTCCGATGTTCTTCAATCTGTATATTGAGCAAGCAGTAAAGGAAACACAAGAAAAATTCAGAGTAGGAATTAAAATTCATGGAGACGAAATAAAACTTTGAGGTTCGCCGATGTATTGTAATTCTGTTAGAGTCAGTGAATGACCTGGAAGAGCAGTTGAACGGAATGGACAGTGTCTTGGAAGGAGGATATAAGGTGAACATCAACAAAAGTAAAACGAGGATAATGGACGGTAGTCGAATTAAGCGATGCTGAGGTAATTAGATTAGGAAATGAGACACTTAAAGTAGTAGATGAGTTTTGCTATTTAGGGAGCAAAATAACTGATTATGGTCGAAGTAGAGAGGATGTAAAATGTAGACTGGCAATGGCAAGGAAAGCGTTTCTGAAGAAGGGAAATTCGTTATCTTCGATTATAAATTTAAGTGTCAGGAAGTCGTTTCTGAAGGTATTTGTATGGAGTGTAGCCATGTATGGAAGTGAAACATGGGCGATAGATAGTTTGGACAAGAAGAGAATTTAAGCTTTCGAAATGAAGAATGCTGAATTTTAAATGGGTAGATCACATAACTAAGGAGGGGGTACCGAATATAATTGAGGAGAAGAGAAATTTGTGGCACAACTTGAATAGAACGATGGATCGGTTGGTAGGACATGTTCTGAGGGATCAGGGGATCACTAATTTAGTATGGGAGGGCAGCGTTTAGGGCAAAAATCGCAGAGGGAGAGCAAGAGATGAATACACTAAGCAGTTTCAGAAGGATGTAGGTTGCAGTAGTTATTGGGAGATGAAGAAGCCTGCACAGGATAGAGTAGCATGGAGAGCTGCATTAAACCAGTCTCTGAACTGAAGACCACAACAACAACAACAACAGGATATGATCCACCTACTGCGCTTAAGAAACCCTTAATTCGGAAGGATATTACGTATTTTTCAGTATTGCATACTGCGTACAGAAGACGAACCGTTCTGAGAACATGACAGTTTGTATCACCATGACACTGCACCATGTCATACCGCAGCATCAGTGAGGCAATGGTTTGTGGACAATGAAACGCATCTTGAGCTAATGGTGATTTCATTACTGCCTTGCGAAAAAGATTCATAGTTATGGAGCTATCATCTGTATCATTTCGCTTACAGATATATAATAAAACAACCATTTGACTCTTAATGATTCATTCAGACCTGGATCTTTCTATCCAGATTCCGATTATTCTAATAGTGTGGCTATCTGAACTAAAAATTTGAGGAGATACCGCTAGTTTCTATCCTGTGCTTGTAATAGAGAACTTCAGAAAAGCTGATTCACCGCATTTGTAACATTGTTTCACGTCAATTATTCAACAGTGAGAAATACAAATTTGCTATAACATGAGTACTTAGTAGCAAGTTGGAAATGTAACAGAAAGGACGTAATGAGCCCGGGATGAACGAGGGGCAGCTGCCCAAACACTCACTATAAAAAACCTTCGTAGCCATAGTCGCATAATGGCCGACCAAATAGAGAAACGTTACGTACTCATGGGCAGTTTTAAGAGCCCGACCCGTGGTGTACGGGTACCGTATGTGATTAGTAATCGAAACGTCCTCGGTGGTGTGTTCGAAACTCACGATCGCTTAAAACCGTTTAAATCAGCCCTGGAGGCCGAAGACTTCCGGCATAAAAAGTCACCCACACCCTACAAACGGCCTTGTCAAAGAGGGCGAAGGAGAGAACAGAAGTTCAGGGCATTCTCTTGTTCTTGGAATGGGAAACTGCACCTAAAGGTCGAAATAACGCAATGATCAGTACCATGATGATTCAGATACCAATGGAAACCACTGCATTAAAGACACATATCCACAGGACATGTGGCCTGGAACTGAAAAGTGTTATGATGATCTTTCCATTAGCAAAAGGTTCCGGAATAGTCCCCCATTCGGATTTCCGGAAGGTGACCATGAGAAAAAGACTGTTTAACAAAAGAAATAACACGTTCTACGAATCGGAGTATGGAAAACCAGAAGCTCGAATGTGGTAGGGAGACTGTAGAATTTGAAAATGGAAATGCAAAAGTTCTATCCAAATATAGGAGGGGACAGTGAAGTGAAATGGAAAGAAGACAAGCATTCCTGGTCAGATGAGTATAAGGTAATATCAAAAGCAGCTGAAAATGGTATAACGCAAGTAGGATTTGTTATGAATGGGAGTGTTCTAATCAGAATCGACAGCAACGATAATTCAGGTATACATGTCTCCATCGCAAGCTGCAGATGAATGGATAGAGAAAGTATATGGTGGTAGTGAACGGGTAATTCAGTACGTAAAGCGAAATGAAAATGTAATAGTCATGGGGGGACTGGAATGCGGTTATAGGGGAAGGGATAAGAGGAAGGGTTACGGGAAAATGTAGGCTTGGTAGTAGGAATGAGAGAGGGGAAAGACTAATAGAGATCTGTAATAAATTTCATCTAGTAATAGCGAATACTCTGTCCAAAAGTTGCTACAGGAGAAGGTCTACTCGGAAATCGCCGTGTGATACGGGAAGATTTCAATTAGATTACATCTTTGTCAGACAGAGATTTGGAATGTGAGGCGTACCCAGCAGTAAATACAAACTCAGATAACAAAGTATTAGTGATGAAGAGTAGGCTGAAGTTTAAGGGATTAGTCAAAAAGAATCAGCAATCTAAGTAGTTGGATACCGAAGGACTAAGGAATGACGAGAAACGCTCGTTGTTCTCTAGGGATACAGATATAGCAATATGGGATTTGGAATTGCCCGGTAGCCAGTACAGTTAAAGAGGAACTGACATCTTTAAAAAGGGCAGTCCAGAGGTTGGAAAGGAAAACCTAGGTACAAAGAAGATAACTATTAAAACCATGGGTAACAGAAGAAACACTTCAGTTGGTCTATGAAATAAGAAAGAATAAAAATGTTCAGAGAAATTGAGGACTACAGGAATACAAGTCGCTAAGGAAAGAAATTAAAAAAAAAAGTGGAAGGAAGCTAAGACGAAATGGCTGCAGGAAAAATGTGAAGAAATCGAAAAAGAAATGGTTGTCGGAAGCACTGACTCAGCATACAGGAAAGTCAAAATAACGTTCGGTGAAATTTAAAGCAGGGGAGGTAACATTAAGAGTTCAACGTGAATTCCACTGTTAAATAAAGAGGAGTTAACGGATAGGTGGAAATCGTACATCAGCACTTCTTTGAGGGGGAAGATTTGTCTAATGTGATAGAAGAAGAAATAGGAGTTGATTTTGATAGGGGATCCAGTATTAGAATCAGTATTTAAAGAGAGCTATGGAGGACTTAAGCTCAATTGAGGCAGAAGGGGTACATAACAATTCAATAGAATTTCTAAAATAATTGGGTAATTTGGCAAGAGAACGACGTGGGTATGTAAAATCTATGAGTCTTGCGACATACCATCTGGCTTTCGGAAAAATATCATACACACAATTCAGAAAACCGCAAGAGCTGAAAAGTGCGAGAATTATCACACTATCAGCTTAAAACGTCGTGCACCCAAGTTGCTGAAAAGAATAATATACAGAAGAATGGAAAAGAAAATTGAGGACCTGTTAGATGACGATCAGTTTTGCTTTAAGAAAGGTAAAGGCATCAGAGAGGCAGTTCTGACGTTCCAGTTGGTAATGGAAGCAAGACTAAAAAAAAAATGAGAAAATCAAGATACTTCCATAGGATTTGTCGCCCTGGAGAAAGGGTTCGTCAATGTAAAATAGCGCAACATGGCCGAAATTATGGGAAAAATAGGGCTAAGCTATAGGGAGAAACGGGTAACAATATGTAAAAGAGCCAACGGTGAATAACAAGAGTTGATGACCAAGAACGAAGTGTACGGATTAAAATGGGCGTAAGACTGGGATGTAGTATTTCGCTTCTAGTGTTCATTCTGTACGTCGTTACATCGAAGAAGCAATGATGGTAATAAAAGAAACGTGCCAGAGTGGATTAAAATTCAAACTGAAAAGATATGAATGGTACAATTTGCAGATGACATTGCTATCCTGAGTGAAAGTGAACAAGAATTATATGATGTGCTGAATGAAATGAGCAATCTAATGAGTGCAGCAGAAGGATTGAGAGTAAATGGAAAAAGACGTAAGTACTGAGACGTAGTAGAAAAGGCAACAGAAAGAAACTTAACATAAGGATTGATTTTCGTACAATAAATAAAGTTACGGAATTCTACTACCCAGGCCGCAAAATAATCAATTACGGATGCAGCAAGGAGTACATCAGTAGCAGACTATCAGTAGCAAAACGGGGGGTCCTAGCCAACAGAAGTATACTACTGAGACATTCTGAGTATGTAGGTTCGGAGCACAGCATTATATAGTAGTGAGACGTGACCTGTGGGAAAACCGCAACAGAAGAGAATCAAAGCATTTGAGACGTGGTGCTACAGTCGAATGTTGAAAATTAGGTGGACTGATAAGGTAAGGAATGAAGAGTTTCTGGGCAGAATGGGAGAGGAAAGGAATTTATGGTAAATACTGACAAAGAGAAGGGATAGGATGATAGGATATCTTATAAAATGTCAGGGAATGACTTCCGTAGCACTAGAAGTTGCTGGAGAGGGCAAAAACTGTAGAGGAAGGAAGATATTGGAACACATCCAGCAAATAATTGAGGACGCAGGTTGCAAGTGCTACTCTGAGGTTAAGAGGTTGCCGCAGGAGAGAAATTTTGGCGGTCTCCATTAAACCATTCATAAGTCCGATGAGGCAAAAAAAAAAAAAAAAAAAAAAAGCGTATCAGAAGTATCAGAACACGTAATATTGTAATCGATATACACTAGAAGCAAGGATGTCCAGAGGCATGTGTCTCAAAATATCTACTGTATTTCGTCGTTACAAATTATGCACTGGTGGCATTGTGAAATCGCTTCCTAGTCGCCGAAAAGGAAGGGTCCCGAAAAAAGCTTCGAATCGTATTAATTTCCTATTCAGAATTAAAATAAACATAATGTTTGGAGGCTTTTATCATACCGAGTTATTGACTCCATCTGATTTATACATACATCAAAAAAAGTTTTGCATCACCCCAGTTCCCAGAACTCCCGAAGATAGACGTTGACTATGGATACTGTATCACAGACACAGTCCCTTTGACTCTTCAGATGTCACTAAACCTGTCCAAAGATGTAAACAACCATGCATGAGCCACGAATTAGACGGAGGGGGTCCGAAAGCCGATCAGTTCCAGTCATCCTACCAGGAACGAGGTACAGGGCTCGTGTTGTCTATAGTTGAACCTGCCTAGATGGTCAATACCGCGGTTAGAAGGCGTCCGCATTACTACTTTGTGCCAGGAAGGGTTCTGTACAAGGGAAGTGTCCAGGCATCTCGGAGTGAACCAAAGCGATGTTGTTCGGACATGGAGGAGATAACGAGAGACAGGAACTGTAGATGAAATGCCTCGCTCAGGCCGCCCAAGGACTACTACTGCAGTGGGTGACAGCTACCTCTGGATTATGGCTCGGAGGAACCCTGATAGCAACGCCACCAGGTTGAATAATGCTTTTCGTGCAGCCACAGGATGTCGTGTTACGACTCGAACTTTGTGCAGTACGTTGCATGATGCGCATAGTCACTTCCGATGTCCATGGCGAGGTCCATCTTTGTAACCACGTCACCATGCAGGGCGGTACAGATGGGCCCAACAACATGCCGAATGTAAGCTCAGGATTGCCATCACGTTCTCTTCACCGATGAGTGTCGCATATGCCTACAATCATACAATCGTCGGATACGTGTTTAGAGGCAATCCGGTCAGACTTAACGCCTTAAATACAGTGTCCAGTGATTGCGGCAAGGTGGACGTCCTACTGTTTTGGGATGGCATTATGTGGGGCTGACGTACGCCGCAGGTAGTCATGGAAGGCGCCGTAACGACTGTACGATACGTGAATGCCATCCTCCAACCGATAGTGCAACCAAATCGGCAGCATATTGGCGAGGCATCCGTCTTCTTGAACGACAATTCGCGCCTCCATCGTGCACATCTTGTGAATGACTACCTTCAGGACAACGACATCGATCGACTAGAGCGGCCAGCATAATCTCCAGATATGAACCCTATCGAACACGCCTGGGATAGAATGAAAAGGGCTGTTTATGGACGACGTCATCCACCAACCACTCTGAGTGATCTACGCCGAAACGCCGTTGAGGAGTGGGAACAACAGTTGCTTGGTGAACTTGTGGATAGTATGCCACGACGAATACATGTATGTATAAATGCAAGAGGACGTGCTACTGTGTGTTAGAGGTGCTAGTAACTGCAGCAATCTGGATCCCCACCTGTGAAGGTCTCGCTGTACGATGGCACAATATGTAATGTATGTTTTCATGAACAATAGAAAGAGCGGAAATGATGTTTATGTTGGTCTCTGTTCCAGTTTTTTGTACAGGTACCGGAACTCTCGGAACCGAGGTGATGTTAAACTTCCTTTGATGTGTATACGATGTTGAAAACTGCTCGAAATACGTGTGCATTCAACGGATTGACTGGCAGTACACTCAACTATAACGCATTGCACTTGTCTCATACGCATACGGTCACATAGTAACACGAAATATCCTACAATATTGGCTATGTGTCGATATTTTTAAAATATAAAAGACCTCTAACTTACACGATAGCTGTTTGATGATGTTTGGTTTGTGGGGCACTCAGCTGCGTGGTCATTAGCGCTCGTACAAATTCCCAATCAGTACACAGTCCACTTGGGCCACTTTAACGAAAATATGATGGTATGATGAGCTAGTCCCAGGGCAGAAAAAAATCCCCAACTCGGCCGCGAATCGAATCCTGGACCCCGTCATCCAGAGGTAGTGATGCTACCCACTTTTTTTTTGGAATCTCGTTTTGTTCAGTATTGTTCGTTGCATTTGTTCGAGGTGGACGTCCCATTACACGCCGAACTACCTTGCCGGTACCGGCGTCTAAACCACGAGCTGCGCACATAAACTTTTGTGGTACTAATCTGTGAAAAGTATATTGTTCCCCTTTGAAGTATTTAGATTTGTACGCGTAGCAGCGTCACCTTTTTACCGTTTCTTTTGTTACCAAATAAATGTGTAAAAACGGGGCATAAAGAATTATATCAAAGTCTCACAAATATTAAGACAATCTGCGTTCTACGAAAAATCACGTAGCAATCCCAGTTTGATGATGACGACTTGTTCGGTACACTATGCTGGCGCCATAATTATTTTTACTCTCTGGTTACTGTCAAAGATATTTTTCTCCTACAAATTGCGATGCATAGAGACAGATGGTACTCCTTCCGGTGAAACTTCTCTTCCTCACATGCTAAAACGGCGAAGTTGGGTCTGATATTTCCGTCTCCTTGTTACTTCAACAAAATCTTTACTTTCTTCGGGGACATGTTCTGTAAGTAATATATTTCTGAAATTTTCAAAAAAATTATATCAGAAAATTTTCGATTAGTTGTAGGAATTGAAGTCGAAATATAAGGCAAGAGATTAAGTTCCAGAATCAGAACACAGCAGCTATCTACTTGGCTACTGCGAGCATTAATTTTATTTCGCCAATGAAACGCACATCGGTTTTAGAATCGATGAAATTACAACAATTCTCATCTTTTCCAAATATTGCAATCCGGTTTTGTGTGTTTCTTATTCAATACTTCTCCTGTAAAATCAAATGATTTTTCCTTTGTTTCAACTTATTAGACACAACAACAATCAAAATCTTGATTTTATAATATCAGTTTTAAAAATAATTATCAATCCATTCTCAACCTTAAAACTAGCCCTTTTCACAACTACCATCAACACTTTTTACAAAATGAAATCAAATCCAGCGTCATCTCTCATTCAGATGTTTCACAGATATCTATTGTCCATTCGACACTACATCGCTGGACATAGATTTTACAGATGATATAATAATGTTTTATGTTTACAATCTTGCAGTTGGCAAATAAACTACAATTTAAATGGTATATGAATTTCTGACACACATTTGCTAGGAACGCTGGGAGTATGAACACATTTCCCCTTTCATTCGAGTTTGCACTGGAATACTTTTTTATTTCAATTTCAGTGGTCTGACTTTTCATGTGGCTCGCCAACAATGTCTCTGCTGCGCTAACCTCTTAAATACTTATATCCAACGATCTCAATTGCTTGTTCAATATATTACAGTTCTGTCTTCCTCTACACCACATTCCACTATTACCACAGAAGTTAATCCCTCATGTCTGCACACACGTCCGATCTCCCTTCTACAAGAGAATGATTTCCACATGTTTCTCTCCTTCCCCACCCTGTGGAAAACCTCGTCTTTCCGTATCGTATCAGGAATTGTATTTCTCAACATTGTTAAAATCCACTTCAAATCAAACAATTCGATGGCCTATGCACCGTGATTTATTTTCAAAGAATGTACTTAAGCCTACCCCCATGAACCATGGACCTTGCCGTTGGTGGGGAGGCTTACGTGCCTCAGCGATACAGATGGCCGTACCGTAGGTGCAACCACAACGGAGGGGTATCTGTCGAGAGGCCAGACAAACGTGTGGTTCCTGAAGAGGGGCAGCAGCCTTTCCAGTAGTTGCAGGGGCAACAGTCTGGATGATTGACTGATCTGGCCTTGCAACACTAACCAAATCGGCCTTGCTGTACTGGTACTGCGAACGGCTGAAAGAAAGGCGAAACTGCAGCCGTAATTTTTCCCGAGGGCATGCAGCTTTACTGAATGGTTAAATGATGATGGCGTCCGCTTGGGTAAAATATACCGGAGGTAAAATAGTCCCCCATTCGGATCTTCGTGCGACGACTACTCAAGAGGACGTCGATATCAGGAGAAGGAAAACTGGCGTTCTACGGATCGGAGCGTGGAATGTCAGATCCCTTAATCGGACAGGTAGGTTAGAATATTTAAAAAGTGAAATGGATAGGTTAAAGTTAGATATAGTGGGAATTAGTGAAGTTCGGTGGCAGGAGGAACAAGACTTTTGGTGAGGTGAATGCAGGGTTATAAATACAAAATCAAATAGGGGTAATGCAGGAGTAGGTTTAATAACGAATAAAAAATAGGAGTGCGGGTAAGCTACCATAAACAGCATAGTGAACGCATTATTGTGGCCAAGATAGACACGAAGCCCATGCCTACTGCAGTAGTACAAGTTTATATGCCAACTAGCTCTGCAGATGATGAAGAAATCGATGAAATGAATGATGAGATAAAAGGAATTATTGAGGTAGTGAAGGGAGACGAAAATTTAATAGTCATGGGTGACGAATTCGAGAGTAGGAAAAGGGAGAGAAGGAAACCTAGAGGGTGAAAACGGATTGGGGGAGAGAGATGAGAGAGGAAGCCATCTCGTAGAATTTTGCACAGAGCATAACTTAATCACAGCTAACACTTGGTTCAAGAATCGTAAAAGAAGGTTGTATAAACGGAAGAATCCTGTAGATGCTAGAAGGTAATAGATAGATTATATAATGGTAAGACAGAGATCTTGGAAACATGTTTTATATTGTAAGACATTTCCAGGGGCAGATGTCGACTCTGACCACAATCTATTGGCTATGAACTGTAGATTAAAACTGAAGAAACTGCAAAAAGGTGGGAATTTAAGGAGATGGGACCTGGATAAACTGACTAAACCAGAGGTTGTACAGAGTATCAGGGAGAGCGTTAGGCAACAATTGACCGGAATGGGGGAAAGAAATACAGTAGAAGAAGAATGGGTAGCTTTGAGGGATGAAGTAGTGAAGGCAGCAGAGGAGCAAGTAGGTAAAAAGACGAGGGCTAGTAGAAATCCTTGGGTAACAGAAGAAATATTGAATTTAATTGATGAAAGGAGAAAATATAAAAACGCAGTAAATGAAGCAGGCAAAAAGGAATACAAACGTCTCAAAAATGAGATCGACAGGAAGTGCAAAATGGCTAAGCAGGGATGGCTACAGGACAAATGTAAGAATGTAGAGGCTTATCTCAGTAGGGGTAAGATAGACACTGCCTACAGGAAAATTAGAGAGAGCCACTTGTATGAATATCAAGAGCTCAGATAGAAACCCAGTTCTAAGCAAAGAAGGGAAAGCAGAAAGGTGGAAGGAGTATATAGAGGGTCTATACAAGGGCGATGTACTTGAGGACAATATTATGGAAATGGAAGAGGATGTAGGTGAAGATGCAATGGGAGATACGATACTGCGTGAAGAGTTTGACAGAACACTGACAGACCTGAGTCGAAACAAGGCCCCGGGAGTAGACGACATTCCATTGGAACTACTGACGGCCTTGGGAGAGCCAGTCCTGACAAAACTCTACCATCTGGTGAACAAGATGTATGAGACAGGCGAAATACCCTCAGACTTCAAGAAGAAAATAATAAATTGACAGATGTGGAAATTACCGAACTATCAGTTCAGTAAGTCACAGCTGCAAAATACTAACGCGAATTCTTTACAGACGAATGGAAAAACTGGTAGAAGCCGACCTCGGCGAAGATCAGTTTGGATTCCGCAGAAATGTTGGAACACGTGAGGCAATACTGACCCTACGACTTATCTTAGAAAATAGATTAAGGAATGGTCAACCAACACTTATAGCATCTGTAGACTTAGAGAAAGCTTTTGACAATGTTGACTGGAATACTCTCTTTCAAATTCTAAAGGTGGCAGGGGTAAAATACAGAGAGCGGAAGGCTATTTACAATTTGTACAGAAGCCAGACGGCAGTTATAAGAGTCGAGGGCCATGAAACGGAAGCAGTGCTTGGGACGGGAGTGAGACAGGGTTGTAGCCTGTCCCAGATGTTATTCAATCTGTATATTGAGCAAGCAGTAATGGAAACAAAAGAAAAATTCGGAGTAGGTATTAAAGTCCATGGAGAAGAAATAAAAACTTTGAGGTTCGCCGATGACACTGTAATCCTGTCAGAGACAGCAAAGGACTTGGAAGAGCAGTTGAACGGAATGGATAGTGTCTTGAATGGAGGATATAAGATGAACATGAACAAAAGCAAAACGAGGATAGTGGACAGTAGTCGAATTAAGTCGGGTGATGCTGAGGGAATTAGATGAGGAAATGAGACACTTAAAGTAGTAAAGGAGTTTTGCTATTTGGGGAGCAAAATAATTGAAGACGGTCGAAGTAGAGAGCATATAAAATGTAGACTGGCAATTGCAAAGAAAAGCGTTTCTGAAGAAGAGAAATTTCTTAACATCGTGTATAGATTTAAGTGGCAGGAAGTCGTTTCTGAAAGTATTTGTATGGAGTGTAGCCGTGTATGGAAGTGAAACATGGACGATAAATAGTTTAGACACGAAGAGAATAGAAGCTTTCGAAATGTGGTGCTACAGAAGAATGCTGAAGATTAGATGGGTAGATCACATAACTAATGAGGAGGTATTGAACAGAATTGGGGAGAAGAGGAGTTTGTTGCACAACTTGACAAGAAGAAGGGACCGGTTGGTAGGACATGTTCTGAGGCATCAATAGATCACAAATTTAGCATTGGAGGGCAGCGTGGAGGGTATAAATCTTAGAGGGAGACCAAGAGATGAATACACTAGCAGATTCAGAAGGATGTAGGTTGCAGTAAGTACTGGGAGATGAAGAAGCTTGCACATGATAGAGTAGCATGGAGAGCTGCATCAAACCAGTCTCAGGACTGAAGACAACAACAACAACATACTTAAGAATTTATTTTATTTACTAGCGATTCATCAAGAACATTAAGTACATTTAATCACACTATGTAAGCATGGAAGTATGTGCCAGGGAGTAACTGATGAAAACATAACCAAATTCCTTTAAACAAATGGGAATTTTATTCACTTTAATAGCGCCTAAAAGCATTTTTTAAAAGAAACAGATTTAAAATTATAATCAGAAAGCACTTTCTAAATATCAAAGTTACAATTTATTCTGAGGCAGAAAGAAAAAAGTTTTGACTGTGTGAGCTTTCGGGCAGAGAACGTTCCCACTCCCTTTTGACACGGTCGTGGTTACGACCGCTAACAACGGTCTCTGAGAGACTACACTGGTGCAAATCTGCAAAACACCAGATAACTTTAAACTAAGAGTTTTAACAATTTGCACAAGCGCACATACTATGCATCTCCCGAAGGAGGAATGGAAATGGTACAAAACACTAACAATTAAAATACTAAACTTGCCACCGAAGGTGCAACTTGATTTTAACCTAAAGTCTTACGGTGAAAGGGTGGCAACTTTATAAACTAAAATGATCATTTAAATAAAAGCCCATGAAATGCAATCTTATATAAAATTTTACAAGGTTCACTAAAGAATAGTTAAGATGCCCTACAGTACACAGATACCGCCTCTCAAGATCATAGGCAATAATATCAAAGTTTCCAAATATCAAAACATATTTCAGGTATTAGGACGTTACACTCCAAGCAACAAATATGTTAACACGCCAAATCCGACAAATATGACAGAGGCAGTTACTAACGTACGGTACATTGATAGGGATATTACCGAACAACCCGAACCGCAGGTTGCTCTAACCCGCCCCTACTCCACAGGCGAAAAATGGACCACCCAGTTTATAAACAACCACCTTCCCGCGGGTGGGCAAACGGAGACGAATGGTGGGACGACCCCAAAGCAAAACGGCTGATGACCTTACAGAGATAAAAAGTAGAATTTAACAAGAGTAAATCAAACAATATATCACCAATCACTTACCTTCTAATAAACTGCGATTTCTCGAGAAGACTCGCCTGCCGGAGTGGCCGTGCGGTTCTACGCACTACAGTCTGGAGCCGAGCGACCGCTACGGTCGCAGGTTCGAATCCTGCCTCGGGCATGGATATGTGTGATGTCCTTAGGTTAGTTAGGTTTAATTAGTTCTAAGTTCTAGGGGACTAATGACCTCAGCAGTTGAATCCCATAGCGCTCAGAGCCATTTTTGAAACGTAATGTCTCAGAAATTTCTTCCTCAAGGTAACACCGATGTTTGATGACAGTAGGCTTCTTTGGCCAGGAATGCCTTCTTTGCCTATTCTAGTTTGTTTCTTCCATCGTCCATCATGTGTAACCTTTACAGGGATATAAGAAAATTTACTTCATCTGTTTGGTAGTTCTCAACTTCGATAAAGTTTCTCACTAATCTCATTTCTGCTACTCCTCATTACTTTCCTCACTCTTTAGTTTACTCTCAGCCTATATTTTGTACTAAGTATGTTGTTAATTCCATTCCGTATGTCGTGTAATTCTTCTTAGCTTTCCTTTAGAACAGCAATATCCCCAGAAAATTTTAACATTGGTCACCTTCCATCCTGAATTTTGATACCCATCCTAAATCCTTTAAAACCGTCATTGTTTCTTCGATGCAGAGACTGAACGGTAGTGAGAGAGCCTGCTTTCCTGTCGTGCGCCTTTTTTAATTAAAGCTCTTCTTTCGTGCGACAGGAAGGGCATCCGATAACAACCACGCTGATCCCTTGTGGGTACGGGATAAAGGCAAAAGAAAAAGATGAATAAAAGTACAGGCATGAGCTGGTAAGTTGATTGTGTGATAGTTCTCGTACTTATGGGCCCTTGCTATATCTTGTAGTTTAGGTGATATTTTTCCGATGGTCTGATATTAGGCTTAAAGACTGGTAGGTTGTACAAACAAGCGTGAACATCTTTTGGTTGCCACTTTCTAGAATGATTTAAGAAATTTCAATGAGTGTTATTTACGGCTTCTTCCTTATTTGATCCACAGTCTTCAAAAGCTCTCTTAACCAAAAAATTACATCCCATAAGTCTTCTGTATCGATTTCAGTATCTTATATTACGTCATCAGTTAGTTCCTCCCCCACGTACATGACTTCAAAATACTATTTCCAGCTATCTCCTCTCTACACTGCATTTAACTCTTTTGCACTCTTGGTGTAGACGCTCTCTATTATTTCACTGAGGGTTGTTTTGACTCTCCTGTGTGCTGATTCAGTTCTTGAGATAACCGTTTCTTTTCTCCAGCAACCAATTCGTCTTAGTTTCGCTGCACGTATTACTTATTTCTTTCCTAATTTGCTTCTGCTGCTGTTTTCCTCCCTCTTCCTAAACTTTTTTGTATTTCCTTTTTTCACAGACCAGTTGAAATATTTCTTCATTGGAAAATAGCAGCCTTTGAATGCCTCCTTATCATGAAATGGTTTTAGGATTCGTACTTTAGAGTTAGAAATAAATCGATAGTAACTTTCTAATCGTTGATCTAAGCAGAGCTAATACGTGACTAAAAACGCACTATATTTACGACGTCAAGAAATTACGATATCTTTGAGAGACGATAATTAATTATTTTGCAAATCAATAAACTCCAGTTACAGAATTATTAATGGGAAAATGGACATTTAATTCAATCACCTAGTAAACACAGATCGTATGCGTAAAACTATATTGCGAGGGCACGTTAAGACACCATAAATCAAATGCACGATGGCTGTACGAGATTAGTACGTATTTTGGCTATCTTCACTCAAAACACATTGATGATGATGGATCATCGCTAATAGCGTACACAAATGTCATACTTGTAGCTTTCTCGATGGAAGAGGATACAGATTTGATCTGTGAGGAACCAATAAAGTGATTAGCAAATAAGACGGTCACATGCCTGACACGTCATAATTAAATTGTGAACAACGTACACAATCCCTTTGCATCGCAACCTAGCAAAGTGAGGTTATACATGGTGTCGACGGGGAAGAGCGCAAAATACTGGGAGATGATACTGCTGGTCTATATGAAGGTATGTCGTTTATTTCGAAAGATGAATGTTTTAATGTCTCATTGGCATTAGAGTTATAAATTTCTGGACTTACATACATTACTTTTGCTAGTGAATACGATTTATCGGAATATTCTAAAATAGTTAACAGGAGAAAAAAGAAATTTGATGATTTTCTTCGACACTTGTTTCAGTTTCCCGGGAAAGAGTACGTGTGTATAGCCGAGGCCAGACAAACTTTACGTGAGAGGTATCATTTACCATACATCGGTGATGTACATAGTTTTATTAACAGAAACAAAAATTAGTAATTACTCTTCGCCTTCTCTCTCCTTTTATTTTAATATCGAACGGAGCTACCTTTTTATGACCCCATGTACATAATCGGTAGACTGTATTTTTCCATGAGAAATACATAAACTGAAATCGCAGTGAAAGATTCTTTTTACAATTGTAAGCACTAATTAACTAATTTAAAATTTATTTTGTAGATCCCATCCGTCTCTGGAGCAAAGAAGCAATAAGTTCAACTCTAGAATGTTGTGAACTACAAAAATTACAAAACAGAAGACTGGACAATGATATTTCACGTGCTTCCATGAATAAGAAGTCATGGATGCAGAACACACAGAACTAATAATGTAGTAAAAAAAAAGCAGTCCAATAGCCATGGTGAGTTCTAACAACTTCTCACCTTCCAGTGTACACCGTTAAAAGACTTGTAAATGAAAAGGTAAAGTATTATGTACAGTAACATATGTGCTTTGCGCTTAGAAATACTGCAGCACATATTTCAATATTACGGTTTCCTTATGGATCAATGTAACCTCATCGCTGAAACAAGATAGTTGGTCTTAACTAATTAGTGAAGTTGTCGTGGATAAAATTAATTCTCTGTCTGATATTTCATATACTGTGGATTAAATCCTTAATCTACAATGATGAAATTGTCTCAATATAGTGACTCATTGTAATTAATCGGAAAACTGGGTATCCCCATACTTCAAGGAAATATTATTTCGACCACTAGCCGCCAGGCTTACGACACCTTGCTAGTGGGCTACAATATGTGTGATAAGTAACTTCCGAGCCAGGTGAATTTCTGCAGTGATGTGAATATTTCCTTCTCCGTCGCACCTGCACTTTTACAGTGAAGACTCGCCTACTGTCTTCAGAACTCAACCTTGTCATTGGACACCACATAGCCAAAGACAACGAACAGGCAACCTTTAGAGGAACACGGACACATACAGAATTTTTATGCTTGTAGTTAGACAGCCTCAGACCTCATAAATATTGTCCTTCATTCCAGATGTGTGGCCGCCCTCGTTAGCTTGACAGGTTAGCATTTTCTCACAGCGTCCAGCAGACTCAGACCAACACTGACGACGGCGGAACTAAAGATGTCATAGAATACAATAGTAACAAATGGTTCAAATGGCTCTGAGCACTATGCGACTTAACTTCTGAGGTCATCAGTCGCCTAGAACCTACAACTAATTAAACGTAACTAACCTAAGGACATTACACACATCCATGCCCGAGGCAGGATTCGAACCTGCGATCGTAGCGGTCGCTCGGCTCCAGACTGTAGCGCCTAGAACCGCACGGACACTACGGCGGCTGCAATAGTAATAAAAGACATACTGATAAACAGAGGTGTGTTCACGTAATATAAATTTAGGCATCATATAACCCTCCTACCTCTCCGGCTAATTAGCTTTTCCTATATGACCCTGTCCCTAAAGTCCCTAATCTGTGGGGGAAAAGGCATCTCCTGTGAAGAATAATGCAAAACCGAGAGAAGTAGATGAAGCTATAACCGAATCGCCACTGATCAGTATTTTAGCGAAGGCGCTTAGCAACAAGGTTTGGTTAACTTTATAAACTTTTAATTACGTAAACTAGTTTTTAATCAACAGTACTTAGTGGAAAATTTGGAAGAAAGGTTTTCAAAGTATTTCATTAATGAAATAACCAACGGTCGCCAGTTCGTCACCGGAACAAGAGTGATTAAATTGAAACTGAACTTTATACTCGTAAACAATCTTACGCAAGATTAGTTATTGGTGCCATGACGTAGGACCAGTACCTAACGCGCACTTTCAAGTACTTCACACCTCACATATCACAGTAGCCAGATAATAATAAAATAGCAAACACATACAACATATCTCATTAATTTTCTGAGATCAATAAAAGTAAAATTGTTTACTGGCTGCGGACAGAAACTTCTTGTAACGTTACTCACCGTAATAGTGACTGTTATAGTTCTAGCAAGCTGAGAGATTGTTCGAATTTACACATTGGTAAGGACTGTCATTTAACTAGCAGTTACTTTGATTTTCTTTGTAATGAAAGTTACAAATTATTACACTAACCATAAATTAGAACTGTTCCATGACAATGAAATTCAGGGTCCAAGTTACGGTACGTAAAGTTTTACAACCAATTTTTTATAATGAAAGTTACTCTATTTTTAGCAAATGAATTAATACTGGCTTTTGCAAAATTCTATTACTGACATTATTCAGACTACAACCAAAGATTTCTTTATTACGTAATTGTCCAAAAGATATGTTTTGCTAATATAGTAAATTAATGTTTACTCCATTTTCAGTTAATGACATAGGAAAATTATTTACGTGACAATATGCAGGAAAACAATGTTATCCCAGAAGAAAATTCCAACTACTCTGGTCAGTCTATTACACTTCTAGTTATAAAAAGTCTACATCTCACTTCAAAAAAAATGGTTCAAATGGCTCTGAGCACTATGGGACTCAACTGCTGAGGTCATTAGTCCCCTAGAACTTAGAACTAGTTAAACCTAACTAACCTAAGGACATCACAAACATCCATGCCCGAGGCAGGATTCGAACCTGCGACCGTAGCGGTCTTGCGGTTCCAGACTGCAGCGCCTTTAACCACACGGCCACTTCGGCCGGCTACATCTCACTTCACTTCTTGATGCCGTTGGTTTGTCGAGTGACTTCATTTAGCGGAAAGTTGGGCACAGGTTCATCTTCTTTCCATACCATAGCCAATAACAAGGGCCCACAGTGCTCTTGATGTTATGTGAATTACTATTGCTGCATTTGTACTGTGCCCAATAAATGACATGGTTTGACCATATTAAGCATCTGCCAAAACAACCATTTCAGTTTTACTGCTCCGCACTTTGGAAACAGACTTGTTGTCTCGTACCTTTGCATAGCCATATCCGCGAACTCACAACCAACGACATCAATCGTCTCCTCGCGACCCCCAACTTCTACTTCTTTTGGCGCGCTCACACGCCCAGCGATAATTCTTTAACAATTTTTTACACTGTCTGATCATGTGTTTTCCCTGACGAGGAGAGCTTGTCTATTTACTAAATTCTAACATTCCACCCGTGTTCTCTTTTCTAAATAACAAACAGCATTTGTAACTTGACAACATATTTGCAAGAATAATATTCCAGGATGAGATTTTCACTCTGCAGCGGAGTGTGCGCTGATATGAAACTTCCTGGCAGATTAAAACTGTGTGCCCGACCGAGACTCGAACGCGGGACCTTTGCCTCTCGCGGGCAAGTGCTCTGCCAACTGAGCTGCCGAAGCACGACTCACGCCCGGTACTCACAGCTTTACTTCTGCCAGGACCTCGTCTCCTACCTTTCAAACTTTACAGAAGCTCTCCTGCGAACCTTGCAGAACTAGCACTCCTGAAAGAAAGGATACTGCGGAGACATGACTTAGCCACAGCCTGGGGGATGTTTCCAGAATGAGATTTTCACTCTGTAGCGGAGTGTGCGGTGATATGAAACTTCCTGGCAGATTAAAACTGTGCGCCCGACCGAGACTCGAACTCCGGACCTTTTCCATGCCTCCGCAGTATCCATTCTTTCAGGAGTTCTAGTTCTGCAAGGTTCGCAGGAGAGCTTCTACAAAGTTTGGAAGGTAGGAGACGAGATACTGGCAGAAGTAAAGCCGTGAGTACCGGGCGTGAGTCGTGCTTCAGTAGCTCACATGGTAGAGCACTTGCCCGTGAGAGGCAAAGGCCCCGAGTTCGAGTCTCGGTCGGGCACACAGTTTTAATCTGCCAGGAAGTTTCATATCACCGCACACTCCGCTGCAGAGTGAAAGTCTCATTCTGGAAACATCCCCCAAGCTGTGGCTAAGCCATGTCTCCGCAATATCCTTTCCTTCAGGAGTGCTAGTTCTGCAAGGTTCGCAGGAGAGCTTCTGTAAAGTTTGTAAGGTAGGAGACGAGATACTGGCAGGAGTAAAGCTGTGAGTACCGGGCGTGAGTCGTGCTTCGGTAGCTGAGATGGTAGAGCACTTGCCCGCGAAAGGCAAAGGTCCCGAGTTCGAGTCTCGGTCGGGCACACAGTTTTAACCTGCCAGGAAGTTTCAAGAATAATATTGAGCACAACTGATCAAGCTAACCTCGCAAAACACGTAGAAAATACATGATCAGCCACAGAGTTGTGGTGTTACAATTAGGATGTATTTTCTCAAAGTATTTATCTGGAGTGTAGACTTCTAGAGAAATGAAACGTGGATGATAAACAACATAGACAAATATTAAATAGAAATTTTCTAAATGTGGTGTGACAGAATATAGAAGACGGCTATTGCAGATGTATAGTATCGAACCGGAAAGAAAAAAGTAGTAGGACATCATGACTAATTTAATTGTACACACCCTCAGCTACAGAAGGAGGAATATAAAACGGCGGGGGAGAATTTTGGAGGACGTGGCAGACTAGTAAACAGATTCAGGTGGGTTTAGATTTTAGTAATTAATCAAAGAAACTTGTGAAGCACAGGAAAGCGTGCAGAGCTGAGCCGAACTTGCTTGAAAACCACAGAAACACGAACACCAACAGTAATAATGACGGCCAAGCCAGCAAAAGAAGCTAAATCAATAAGAAAAAAATGGCTGTGAGCACTATGGGACTTAACAGCTGTGGTCATCAGTCCCCTAGAACTTAGAACTACCCAAACCTAACTAACCTAAGGACATCACACACATCCATGCCCGAGGCAGGATTTGAACCTGCGACCGTAGCAGTCGCACGGTTCCGGACTGCGCGCCTAGAACCGCGAGACCACCGCGGCCGGCCAATCAATAAGACATTCGGGCACAGAATAATAATCCGTTCTATCAATTTAAACGTTTTTATAAACTCAATTACGTCCACACCTCCAGATAATTCGGAACATACTGGTCAATTGTTACGAGAGCGTGCTTGAAAGTAGTGCCTACGACATTGTTACGTGAAAACTCGTGAAATTTTTTTAAAATTAAAACTAATGTTATATACATTCTACATCTTTAATCTTAATTTCCACATAGAGTAAACCGGGGAGAGATGCCTGTCGGGGTGACATGCCTAAAGCTCGCATTTCCGCTGGTTCCCAACAGATCGCGGCACCAACCTGCACAACAATCGCTAGCTGTACTATGGGGTCAAGGCAGCTCCGTGTATCGTTGTGGTAATTGTTTTTCCGCTTTGGAAGCAACAAATATAAGGTAAGAGAAAAAACTGACGCCTTCTTAATAGTGCACAGCTATTATCAAGAGCGTGCGAGCGTCTGAATAATATTGTAGAGCCAAATGCTGCACATGTTGAGCGTAGAAGATACTTTGTAGCTTAAGTTGCCATACGCCGTTTCCACACAAACGGCCATGTTGTGCCAGTCACGGTAAATGGCATCTCACCCTGGTCCTCGGGAGAGACGCCCCTGTTTTCTCGGGATTAGACGCCGAATCGTATTCCTCAGGTGCACAGACTTTCTTTTCGTAGGAAATGGCTGGAACGTATGTTAGAACATCAAACAGGGGTCAGTGATCTCAAGAATCCCTACAAATAGCTATGGAACATTTGCGGACTGGTGAAATGAATTGTTTTAGAGCTTCCCAAGAATATGGGATCCCATATAGAACTCTGAAACTGTGTCTGGTGAAGAAAGATGAAAGGAAGCGTGGCATGGTCCCACAAAGTAAGCAGTATTCTATTAATTATAATGTTTTCTTTGATTATGGGGGAAAATGAGGATAATTTCTTACCTAAAAATTAATGATTGAATGACACCCCTTCAATTCCTCAAATTTTTCTCAGTGATGAATAACTATCACATTATAATTATTGTTATTATTTATAGGTAGCCTTGGTGAAGAGAATGAGAAACAATAGCTCACTTTCATAAGACAGTTGCAAATACGTGGATTTCCAACAACTGGAGAAACTCTTCAAAGGCTGGTATTCCAGTTTGCGGAAAGAAGTGGAATGCCCCATAGATTTTGTAACAAAATCAAATGGCAGCTTGGGACTGGTTACAGTCCTTCCTGAAACGTAACCTAAAGCTAGCTATGAAGAATCTACAAGGTCTCTCTATTGATAGAGGTATGGGAAAGAATTTTTTTTTTTTTTTTGGTCATCAGTCTACTGACTGGTTTGATGCGGCCCGCCACGAATTCCTTTCCTGTGCTAACCTCTTCATCTCAGAGTAGCACTTGCAACCTACGTCCTCAATTATTTGCTTGACGTATTCCAATCTCTGTCTTCCTCTGCAGTTTTTGCCCTCTACAGCTCCCTCTAGTACCATGGAAGTCAATCCCTTATGTCTTAGCAGATGTCCTATCATCCTGTCCCTTCTCCTTATCAGTGTATTCCACATATTCCTTTCCTCTCCGATTCTGCGTAGAACCTTCTCATTCCTTACCTTATCAGTCCACCTAATTTTCAACATTCGTCTGTAGCACCACATCTCAAATGTTTCGATTCTCTTCTGTTCCGGTTTTTCCACAGTCCATGTTTCACTACCATACAATGCTGTACTCCAGACGTACATCCTCAGAAATTTCTTCCTCAAATTAAGGCCGGTATTTGATATTAGTAGACTTCTCTTGGCCAGAAATGCCTTTTTTGCCATAGCGAGTCTGCTTTTGGTGTCTTCCTTGCACCGTCCGTCATTGGTTATTTCACTGCTTAGGTAGCAGAATTCCTTAACTTCATTGACTTCGTGACCATCAATCCTGATGTTAAGTTTCTCGCTGTTCTCATTTCTACTACTTCTCATTACCTTCGTCTTTCTCCGATTCACTCTCAAACCATATTGTGTACTCATTAGACTGTTCATTCCGTTCAGCAGATCATTTAATTCTTCTTCACTTTCACTCAGGATAGCAATGTCATCAGCGAATCGTATCATTGATATCCTTTCACCTTATATTTTAATTCCACTCCTGAACCTTTCTTTTATTTCGATCATTGCTTCCTCGATGTACAGATTGAAGAGTAGGGGCGAAAGGCTACAGCCTTGTCTTACACCTTTCTTAATACGAGTACTTCGTTCATGATCGTCCACTCTTATTATTCCCTCTTGGTTGTTGTACATATTGTATATGACACGTCTCCCCCTATAGCTTACCCCTACTTTTTTCAGAATCTCGAACAGCTTGCACCATTTTATATTGTCGAACGCTTTTTCCAGGTCGACAAATAGGATGAAACTGTCTTGATTTTTCTTTAGCCTTGCTTCCATTATTAGCCGTAACGTCAGAATTGCCTCTCTCGTCCCTTTACTTTTCCTAAAGCCAAACTGATGTTCACCTAGCGCATTGCCAATTTTCTTTTCCATTCTTCTGTATATTATTCTTGTAAGCAGCTTCGATGCATGAGCTGTTAAGCTGATTGTGCGATAATTCTCGCACTTCTCAGCTCTTGCCGTCTTCGGAATTGTGTGGATGATGCTTTTCCGAAAGTCAGATGGTATGTCGCCAGACTCATATATTCTACACACCAACTTGAATAGTCGTTTTGTTGCCACTTCCCCCAATGATTTTAGAAATTCTGATGGAATGTTATCTATCCCTTCTGCCTTATTTGACCGTGAGTCCTCCAAAGCTCTTTTAAATTCCGATTCTAATACTGGATCGCCTATCTTTTCCAAATCGACTCCTGTTTCTTCTTCTATCACATCAGACAAATCTTCGCCCTCATAGAGGCTTTCAATGTATTCTTTCCACCTATCTGATCTCTCCTCTGCATTTCACAGTGGAATTCCCGTTGCACTCTTAATGTTACCACCGTTGCTTTTAATATCACCAAAGGTTGTTTTGACTTTCCTGTATGCTGAGTCTGTCCTTCCGACAATCATATCATTTTCGATGTCTTCACATTTTTCCTGCAGCCATCTCGACTTAGCTTCCCTGCACTTCCTATTTATTTCATTCCTCAGCGACTTGTATTTCTGTATTCCTGATTTTCCCGGAACATGTTTGTACTTCCTCCTTTCATCAATCAACTGAAGTATTTCTTCTGTTACCCATGGTTTCTTCGCAGCTACCTTCTTTGTACCTATGTTTTCCTTACCAACTTCTGTGATGGCCCTTTTTAGAGATGTCCATTCCTCTTCAACTGTACTGCCTACTGCGCTATTCCTTATTGCTGTATCTATAGCGTTAGAGAACTTCAAACGTATCTCGTCATTCCTTAGTACTTCCGTATCCCACTTCTTTACGTATTGATTCTTCCTGACTAATGTCTTGAACTTCAGCCTACTCTTCATCACTACTATATTGTGATCTGAGTCTGTACCTGCTCCTGGGTACGCCTTACAGTCCAGTATCTGATTTCGGAATCTCCGTCTGACCATGATGTAATCTAATTGAAATCTTCCCATATCTCCCGGCCTTTTCCACTTATACCTCGTCCTCTTGTGATTCTTGAACAAGGTATTCGCTATTACTAGCTGAAACTTCCTACAGAACTCAATTAGTCTTTCTCCTCTTTCATTCCTTGTCCCAAGCCCATATTCTCCTCTAACGTTTTCTTCTACTTCTTCCCCTACAACTGCATTCCAGTCGCCCATGACAATTAGAATTTCGTCCCCCTTTACATACTGCATTACCCTTTCAATATCCTCGTACAATTTCTCTATCTGTTCATCTCCAGCTTGAGACGTCAGCATGTATACCTGAACTAACGTTGTCGGTGTTGGTCTGCTGTCGATTCTGATTAGAACAACCCGGTCACTGAACTGTTTACAGTAACACACCCTCTGCCCTACGTTCCTATTCATAACGAATCCTACACCTGTTATACCATTTTCTCTTGCTGTTGATATTACCCGATACTCATCTGCCCAGAAATCCTTGTCTTCTTTCCACTTCACTTTACTGACCCCACTATATCTAGATTGAGCCTTTGCATTTCCCTCTTCAGATTTTCTAGTTTCCCTACCACGTTCAAGGTTCTGACATTCCACGCCCCGACTCGTAGAACGTTATCCTTTCGTTGATTATTCAATAGTTTTCTTATGTTAACCTCCCCCTTGGCAGTCCCCTCCCAGGGATCCGAATGGGGGACTATTCCGGAATCTTTTGCCAATGGAGAGATCATCATGACACTTCTTCAAATACAGGCCACATGTCCTGTGGATACACGTTACGTGTCTTTAATGCAGTGGTTTCCATTGCCTTCTGCATCCTCATGTCGTTGATCATTGCTGAATCTTCCGCCTTTAGGGGCAATTTCCCACCCCTAGGACAAGAGAGTGGCCTGAACCTTGAAACACGTATGTTGTGTGGCGGCGATGGCGAGGCATTGCAGAGTCTCTGACCAGAGAGCTATATGTCGTTCCTAGTCTGCGCTTGACCGCGCGAGAGTTCAGTGCAGTTGCGCTCGAGTCGCAGTAGTAGGAGTTGCGATCGAGTTGCGAGAGAGTTCAGTTGTGTGTGAGGAGTCGGCGGGCGTCGACGTGGCACTCTGGTCAAGACTTAGGACGAGGTATATTATTTTTAAATAAGGTAATGAAGCAGCATTGCGCTCAGCTAATGATGTAAATTAACTGTACCTAATTTGTCCAAGAATCGCCCCAATAATAATTTTGTTTTCAAAGCAATTTTTTAACAAAGAATCCTTTAATGAGAGAAATATTCCCTTTCTATTCCTTAAAGAAAAGTTTCCCTTAAATTCAAAATTTTTGCAATGAATGTCCTCCAAGCTATGGCGAAAAATAAGAGCAGATGCAGTTTTACTAAGGTAAGAATTTCAGTTTAATTAGTGAACAGGGCCTAACATCGACATTTCGGTCTATTTGTGTTTTCATTGTCACTGAGATTTTATTATCACTGAATTGACTTTCATTTTTTTTGTGAGGAACTTATACTTGGGTCAGATTGCTAATTATTACTCAATTGTCTTTGTCATTAAATTTCTCTGGGGAGGTTACACATAGCACAATGTCCATTAGCATTTAAAATATATTAACTATTAAATTTTTGTGGGGAGGTTACACTTGGCGACACCCAGTCCAGGATCGTATTTCGTTGAGAATCTTATGAAACGTAGCCAGATATCTGCTCTTATTTGCTTAAATATAATTAGGACTTGGCGCAACGCTTTTACTAATTTTGGGACTTTCTTTCCTCAGATCATCGGCAATTCGTTGCTCTGTTGTATTTGTGTGTTGCTTTTGTATTGGTGCTTATTTCTTTTGTGAATAATTGTGACTGTTGTAAAAATGCCGCGAAAGACTGTGAATAGTGTACCGCGAGGTATTATGAACGAAATAAGCGAATTAAATAACTTCACCAATAGTACTGGTGACACGCAGTAATATGATGACAATCCTGCGTTCACTGACAATCAATGCGTTCCAGCCACTAATGATGACTTTTGTCTTAATGATGAACAAACGAACTCGATTGTGTCTTGTGTTGATTTGACGACAATCGATGACGCGGGACGCTCTATTGTAATGAGCGCTGCCCAGCCTAACACAACCGGTTTACTAAATTTACGTGATGAACACACAAATTTGTCTAATGAAAATGAACAGGATACACAAAGTACGACGGATTTATTTAATTCCGAAATAATGTCTGAAAGTGTACATCCGACTGACAAACCTTTTTGTGAATCTCAGAATAACCAAATGGTTACGGAAAATGAGACAATTCCAGATCCAGCATTATTTAGCACAGATAATAGAAATGCTAATTTTCTATCGGATCCAATTATGGCATTTTTGCTACAAAATTTCAAACAACTTAGTGAACAGAACGAACAGTTGAATAAAAAAATAGACAGCAATTCAAAACGGTCGGATGAAAAACAAGACAAACTTAAAGAAGATCTCAAACAACAACTTAGTGAACAGAACGAACAGTTAAATGAAAAATTAGACAACAATTCCAGGCAGCTTAGTGAACAAATTAGAGCCGTTGCCGCGCAGTGTCATGACACTAAGGAACAGTTACACGAGGAAATTGAGGCTTGTTCAAGAAAAAGTAGCGAAGAAATTAAGTCTGTTGCTCAGGAATTAAGGGAATTGCAAACAGCTGCAACAGAAACACTTAGAGACGAAATTAGCGGAGTCGCTAAACAATGCTCTGAAAAGGCTACACAATTACGCGACGAGTTTAAAGCAATGACAGCAGAACTTTCGCGCACAATGGATGAAAAGATTGACGCGAAATTCGACCAACAGAACTCTCAAATTAACGAACGTCTTAGTCTTCACGTACAAAACAGTGATACGCGTTTCCGCAAATTTATTCAGGATCAAAATAAAGTAAAACGTCAAGTGATGGAAACAATCACTGCACAGAGACAAGAAGACAAACGTAAAATGTTTGGAAAGGCAAAAACATATGTAGACAACAATATTGCCACAGTGTCTGACAAAATTAATACTATCGAACAGTCGAACACAGAATTACGTGACGAAATTTGCGATCTTAAATCGAAAACAGACACATACACAACCGATTTTCAAACAGTGACCGACAGACTCGAACAATTAGAACTAACACAAGATTCCGATGTCGTCAAAGCTGACGTTAAAAAACTGAATGTAACTACACGTAAGTTGCAAAAATAGATTAATACCTCCGATTCTAAAACCGACGATCAGGTAAAAATACTGACTGAAAAATGTGAAGAATTGGCCAGTCGTATTGACGTCATTGAAAGTAATAATGACAGCAAATCAGACAATACTTCACCGGTTCCATTTAATCAAACACCTGAATTTCAAAATTTACAGCAGACAATTAATGAGATCGATTCGTCTAATAACACGTTGCGTAGAAAGTTATCGAGTTTACAACAAGAAGTAACAGAGATGAAAAGTATTTCAGTTAATAACACATCACAGCAGACGCCACTTTGCGAACATCTGTCAGACTCGCGCAACGCGTATAATTTGGGTAATCTACAGAGAGTACGGGACTTAGATTCCGAACAACCACAGTTCAACAGATTCTCTTACAATCCTGAACCTGTTCCATCACACAGAGACGATAATTTCGATTACAAACATTTTCTGTCAGTAAGAAAATTTAAAGTGTTTAAGAATGACAGAACACAGATTCACCCACTGGATTGGATTCAACAATTTAGCTTTGCTTTTCCACCGACTTGGCCCGTAACACACAAACGTGAATTTATTTGCAGCTTTTTGGAAGGCGAACCGGCAACTCGAATGAGACCGATCGCGAGACAATGTTACTCGGTAGAAGAGTTTCAGAATGCTTTTCTGTCAGCGTATTGGTCGAAGACGACACAGCGCGGAATTAAAGATCAATTAATTAGTTTACCAAATTATGAGAACTCCAATTTTTCCACTGTCTCGCAATTTTTTGAGCACATGGTCCAACAAAACCAGTACCTAAGTGAACCATACAGTGAATCTGCACTGATACAATTATGCATTTCTAAATTACCAAGGTCATTAAGAGTGTCACTTCTAACGGGTCAACAAAAAGAAAACATTTCGGCATTCAGAGATCTGTTACAGCTCTTAGAAGTGCAACAATCAGATTATTCTTTCGTAAACAAAAATTTTTCGTATAACAACCAAGGCCAACAAACGTACAGCAATTATGATCAGACACGTAATTTCAATAGGAAAAGTAACAGACGCTTTAGGAACGACAACTACCAGAACTTAAATCACAGACAAAATTCTGATTATCAATATCGTCAAAATTTTCAGCAACAGGAACCACCTTTTAGTAACAATAGACGTTTTCCACCACAACAGAATGAAAGTCAAGCGGTTAGAATACCTAACAAACAATGTAATGCACAAGGTCAACCAAACTTTAATGTCTCGCCACGTGAACGTATAGTCCCTGGTACAACAAACAGTAACTCACGGCAGCAGAAAAACAACTACGTACAGAAAACACAGTATTTCAATTCCTATCGCAATGCACCGTATAGGAATGACTATTACGACAGACGTAAAAATAATGAGGACAATTTTCAGCGTACATATAACAACAGTCGGTCATACCAACAGCAGAATTATTCACAAGAACCTATTCTGATGAATGAACCAGACAGTAGGTATCATCCAGAGCGTAATACGTCTGGAAGAAGTAATAGAACTGTTCAAATAATAGAAATGCCACAGCATCCTCCTGAAAATAGTAACACGTCAGATAGAATTTGACTAGATACTGTACAGGTCACATCTTTCAATAACACAAGCACTACTTTTGACACACAGAATGTTGTTCACGAAAATGTAATTACTTTTGACGACATCAGAGACACTCTTTTGCAGGAAAGACCAGTTGTTCAGAAAATCATTTCACATCCTGTCATCGAAATTAAAATTGGTTCATCGAAATTTTCAGCAGTAATCGATTCCGGATCACCTATGTCAGTAATAAATGAAGAAACTTTTAACGAGTGTAACAAAGAGAATACCTATCCTACATTACCATTAGGCAAAACGAAAGTAAAAGGTGCAGTATCGAGTAAAGGAGTAGATGTTAAATAACAAACACATTTATCATTTTGCATTGCAGGTCATACATTTCACTCAAATTTTTGGATTGTTCCTTTATTGACAACAGACGTTATTTTAGGTACTAATTTTCTGGTACAACACGACACAGTGGTTGATTTTCAGAATTGTTATTTAATGTTGAAGGACGAAAATACACAATTTGCTTTAGAATTGCAGCACTCATTATCTGCGGAAGAACAAACAATTAACCGCACAGAGGTCATTTCCGCAACACGTAACATAGACTGTAATCCCACATTGTTCACGGATACGTACGTACATAACTATAATACTCCAGACGAAGCTGACTACGACGTAATGCAGATGATTTCCGATAAAGTTAAACAAAGCAGTGCAAATACAGACGACGAACGCACGCAACTACGCAAAATTCTTTTACAGCAAGCTCCAGTTTTTGACAACATTCCTGGTACTATGTCCGGATTTATGTATGAATTTCAAGTCAAACAGCACGACACATTTAAAGCCAAGCATTATCCCATTCCGTATATTCATAGAGAACAAGTTAAAAAAGAATTGCAAGATATGCTCGACCAAGGAATTATTGAACCGGCAGTTAGTCCGCCTAAACCCGCTGCATATTGTTAAGAAAAAAGATGGCTCACTTCGCCTCGTACTTGATTCACGTCACATCAATTACATAATTATTAATGAAACAGATCGACCACAGACATTAGAACAACTACTGCAGAAATTTCACGGTACAGCTATTTATTCCACATTAGATTTGAAATCGGGATTTTGACAAATTCAGCTTCATCCGAATTGCAGAAAATATACAGCTTTTCTCTGTTTTGGCGACTGTTATCAATTTTGTAAATTACCGTTCGGCTTAACTATTTCTTCTGCAGCTTTTATTCGCGGTTTGAACACTATACTTCCGACAGAACTTAAGGACAGAATTACGACGTACGTAGATGACATTCTTATCGCAGAAGCTAACTGGTCTGAACACAATGTGATTTTAGAACGACTGTTGCAAACTTTTCATGCACAAGGACTCACAGTTAATCTCAGTAAATCGCATTTTGGTAAAACATCTATAAAATTTCTTGGACACATAATTTCAGCAGAAGGTATTGCGCCTGACCCGGAAAAACTTCAAGCTCTACGTGATATTACTGTTCCTACAACGAAAAAGCAACTACGCAGTTTTTTGGGCTTAATTAACATTTTTCGTAAATTTATTCATCATTCTGCTTTAGACACACCTATATTATGCCATTTAACAGGTAAAAACAGTATTTGGTCTTGGGATAAGCAAGCACATTCTGAATTTGTGAACCTGAAACATGCTTTGTTGAATGCTCCACTTTTATCGCACCCAGATCTTACTAGAAATTTTTCCATTGCCACCGACAGTTCTAACACCGCTTTAGGCGTACACATTTTTCAGGAAATTGAAGAAGATGGCTCTACAGTAATTAAAAACATCGCATTTGCAAGCCGCATTCTGTCACCTGCTGAACGAAATTATTCCGTTACAGAATTGGAAACGTTATGTGTTGTATGGGCTTTTACGAGATTTAGGCATTTTCTTTATGGAAGACACACCACCGTTTACACAGACCATAGAGCTATACAATTCTTACTTTCAGCTAAATTTACTCACGACGGACTAAGCAGACTTTATTTGCAGGAATTTAATTTTCCGATTGTTCACATTCCCGGCACACAAAATGTTATAGCACACGCACTATCGCGTTCTCTCAGCAACAATCAGCAAGACGTAGCAACCAACTTCTGCGAAGCAAATTTCAGCGTTATGTACATTCAGCAAGTTGCATTTGAAAATTTTGTTTCATCGTCATTACAGGACATAGCACAAGAGCAAAGTAAAGACAATGTGTGGAAAGAAATTAAACACCTTTGGCAATATAAGAGTAATGTTACGATTAGGAACCACTATACTGTACGCAATGACATTCTGTTTCGCCGCTCTCATCCAGACAGCAACAATTGGTTATTATGCATTCCTGAAGAACTGGTTAATAAATTAATTTGGTATACTCATTTAAGTTACGCACATTACGGACCCAGAAAATGTTTTCATATACTGAGACAGAACTGTTATTTTGCCAACATGGAAAAACGTATACGACGAGTTTTAGCGCCATGTAAAATTTGCCAGAAAGCTGAGTCAGACACCACTTCACATATTCCTCCATTATATCACATTGTACCTGTTAAATTAAGACATATGGCCGCTGTAGACATTTTTGGTCCGATTCCCAGAACCAATAGAGGTTTTTGCTACATTTTTGTCGCTGTTGAACTCACTTCAAAATTTGTTACTTTCACTCCTTTACGCAAAGCTACTGCTAAAACTGTTTCGAAAGCATTTGTAAAACATTTTCTATTTCATGTAGGGCATGTGTTAAAAGTAATTTCTGACAATGGATCACAATTTCGTTCTGCTATATGGACACGTCTGTTACGAGCTAGAAACATTTCTCCGATTTATATATCCAAGTACCATGCTTCTTCGAACCCCTGTGAACGATTAATGAAAGAAATTGGTAAACTGTGTAGAATATACTGCCACAAAAGACATATTAATTGGGACACACACATACAGTCATTCCAAGATGTAATTAATTCCATTCCAAATGAATCCACTATGCTATCTCCGTCTGTTATACTGAAAAACGTTGAACCACCAAACAAAATTAAAGAGTTAGTAAACTTCCCTACTTGTCGTCGACTAAGACACCACGAAATAATTGACATTGCGCTGAACAACATCAAACGTGCCGCAGAGCGCCGGAGAAGACAGCAAAAGCGGGTATGTAGACGCCGAGACTTTCACATTGGACAGAAGATACTAGTACGTACACACTATTTATCCAGCAAATTAAAAGGTAAATGCAGTAAATTTGAACTTCTATACGCAGGTCCAAATGGGATTCGCAGTATTCCTCACCCCAATGTAGTAAACGTCGAAACTCTGAGAACCAGAAAATCGAAAGGAAACCACCACTCATCCAACATAAAACCCTTTATTGAGTGAACATACTTTCCGATTTATCACGCTGTAATGCTATTTGCTAATTTTTATGAACATTTATGCAATTATATTCACATGACCAATTATTGATGATTATCGTATTTTTTCTTGGCAAGTGCCCGGCAAGGTAAGGTTAGCAGGTCGCTTTTCTTGTCGTTACACATTAGACCATGCATATTTTCCAGATGAACTTACACATTTTATGAATAATTATACAATTCTATGTAGTAACGTATTAATTTTATCAAATTCTCTCTCCATTAAAGTCTTTAATTCTCGCCTCTATTAGCTACACTACATACAAGCTGAACACAACGAACGTCACATTTTGTCTTTTTTATGTATGTACGATTGTTTTCATGTTTTGTTTGTATGCACTGTGAAATACTTAAGGTATAACACACAATTTGACTTTGACATTTTTTGCCCTGTGCTATCTCAACATCGTGACTATTTTACATTTTTCTTTTTTTTCTGCTGCATTGTGATATTCTCTGTACATTTTTGCCTTTGAACACTGTCTATGCTTTTGATATATTACGTTTTCTGTCATGTTATGCTGTATGCTTAATTGTGTCACCATTAACCAGTCATTATTTAGTGGGTATATGATATAAATGCAAGGCATTAATCTTTGTTCATCAATTTCAGAAAGAAATGATGCGCAAAGGAAATAAATTAAACAGAAATGGGAATTTCACCTACGGAATAGACGAAAGAAGATGCAAACACCTTATGAGGAAGAGTAAATGGATCAGAATTAACAAGCATTAACAAGAATATGTTATACACATCGTAGAACAGCAGTCTTAACTAATTTTTTCTTTCAGAATACAAGGCGATTGATGCAGGCTGTCAGACAGAACTACACATCTTAGTTTTAAGTGATGAAATATGCTAGAGATAAGGAATAGTTGTGTAATGAATAATGAAGTGATTTTTTGCAGATGATAATGAATACTGATGAAGAGTAATGATGAAGAATATGCTACTATGAATAATGAAGTTTTTCTTTACAGGTGATGATAATAATGAAGTTATGATAATGTGGATAATGAAGTTTTTCTTTACAGATGAGGATGATGTTGAAGTTTATGTATTTATGCTATGTAGTTATTTAAGTATTTGTTGCAGTTTGTTTTGACAGTATGTTTTATATCGTATGGTATGATGACTGAAGGTTTTGGAAAGGAGAGCTATGGAACACATTTTTATACACATTTCACTACCTGTTGATTCGAAGTTCACTACTTTTCAGCATAGTCTGCGTTTCTTCTTTCAGCTCAATAATCCATTTTGTATTTTTTTTTCCAGGAGAAGCTTTTCATGATACTTACTAAACTTGTTACTTATTATACCTGTTCTAGTACTTGCATTTTTATTTTTTACCCATTTGTGTCTATAATTTATAAATGTGATCACATATACTGCCTTGTTACATAGCCTTGCTACAGCTGACTCATGACGAATGACGTTACCTAGCCTCATTTGCAGCAATAGGTCAAAAGCAAATATTGTTATGCCTCAGCAATTAATTATTGATCCCAACGCAATGCATTGCTAGCACAAAAACAAAAGAAAAACAAAAAAAAATGTATTACCAGTCCCAAATAATGCTACTAGTTTAAGAGAATTCTGAATAATACTGATCAGCTCTGAATAGTATGTCACTTCAGTAATGACTTCTTAATGATACAAAAAAAAGTATAAAATAATGCTTTGTAACTGGCTAATAACTGCCACTGTTTATTGTAATGAGACTACTTATAATTCCCATGATTATTAATGCTATGGTAGTAATTAAGTGATTTTTAATAATGACTTCTTAATGATCTGAATAATTTTGAATGATGAACAATGTTTTATACTATTCAATACTTGCTGGCCACTGAGTGCCAATAATTAATGTCACTACATGAATCATGTTATTAATTATGCCATTAATTATCTCCTGTTTTCAATGATGACCTTTGGTGTTCTATAACTGGCCACTGAGTGCCAATAATTAATATAACTAAATGAATTATGACCTTTCATGTTCTGTAACTGGCCAATGAGTGCCAATAATTAATGTCACTAAATGAATTATGTTATTAATTATGAGATTAATTAGCTCCTGTTTTCAATGATGGCTTTTCATGTTTTAGTAACTGGCCACTGAGTGCCGATAACTAATGTAACTAAATGAATTAGCTCTTGTTTTCAATGATGACTTTTCATGTTTTGGTAACTGGCCAATGAGTGCCAATAATTTGTATAACTCAATGTATTATGCTACGCCAATAATTGACTCTCCTTTTCAATGAAAAGTTCTGATGAACATTATTCTGTCATACTAAATATGCTTTGTAACTGGCCAAACACTGCCGCTGTTTATTGTAATACGATTACCCATGATGCCAATAATTTAATTTTATGAACATTATTCTGTAATACTAAAAACATGGTACAGAAATGTTCAATAACTAGGCTATGAATGCCGCAAACTACTAATGTAATTGCTAATGAAGACTGGTACGTGACGTAATGTCCTTCACCTTCTGACCTCACTACCCTGAATTACTGCAATATCCATTTGTCCTGTGCATCCTCCTGATCATGGAGCACTATATTTGGTTTTTGCACTAATTCTACGTTGGTGTGCCTTGTAAGAGCGTGGTGTTGACACGACATGCTGTCCACCACCGTGAGCGATGGAGACGTTATTATGGTCCCACTGTTTGGTGTACCTGATGTACTGCCAAAATGATAACATGGAAGATTACTACGACATTTCAGTGTCTTGGCTACGCTGATAAATACTAATGGAAAAGGAACTTCAAATTGTGTCACTTGGTGTTGTACTTCTGTGGAAAGATATGGACTTTCAGAGCAGCTATGTGCAATCTAAAGTGCTACAACCATGATGCAATCCTTCCCTTTCCTATCCTAATTCTTGTCACATAGTGTAAATCATTTTTTGCTAACATCATTTATGTTCATGGCCTATACATTTTTTTCGATTTGCTGAACTCCAATGCAAGTACACTTATGTCACTTGTCGACATGATTTTTTGCCATTATGTTTATTTGTTGTGAAAATGCTAAAGACAATTTTCGATTTGTTCTGAAGTACAGTATATGTGCACTCTTGTCTTTTATATTGTATATACATTTTTCTGATTTGCTGATACGCTCTGTACTCATTGTATACATTTTTTGTCATTGTCTAATGTTTTGTACTCGGTGCATGTGTACAACATTTAATTCATGTACTACATCTAAATATTCTGTAAATTGTAAAAGTTGATTAACTAAGGAAAAAATTTTGCCGCGCTTGGCAAGTCCAAATGCCTCACCATCGCTGCCAAATTTTTGCCCCCCCCAGTGGAGGGTTATGAAACACGTATGTTGTGTGGCGGCGATGGCGAGGCATTGCAGAGTCTCTGACCAGAGAGCTATTTGTCGTTCCTAGTCTGCGCTTGACCGCGCGAGAGTTCAGTGCAGTTGCGCTCGAGTCGCAGTAGTGGGAGTTGCGATCGAGTTGCGAGAGAGTTCAGTTGTGTGTGAGGAGTCGGCGGGCATCGACATGGCACTCTGGTCAAGATTCAGGACGAGGTATATTATTTTTAAATAAGGTAATGAAGCAGCATTGCGCTCAGCTAATGATGTAAATTAACTGTAACTAATTTGTCCAAGAATCGCCCCAATAATAATTTTGTTTTCAAAGCAATTTTTCAGCAAAGAATCCTTTAATGAAAGAAATATTTCCCTTGCTATTCCTTAAAGAAAAGATTCCCTTAAATTCAAAATTTTTGCAATGAATGTCCTCCAAGCTATGGCGAAAAATAAGAGCAGATGCAGTTTTACTAAGGTAAGAATTTCAGTTTAATTAGTGAACAGGGCCTAAGATCGACATTTCGGTCTATTTGCATTTTTATTGTGACTGAGATTTCATTATCATTAATTTGACTCACATTTTTTTGTGCGAAGCTTAGATTTGGGTCAGATTGCTAATTTGCATTTAATTGTCATTGTCTTTAAATTTATTTGCTGGGATGTTACATTAGGTTCTATTCTCATTATCATTCATTTTTATGGGGAGGTTACACTTGGCTCCATTTCTATTAAATATTGTCATTAAAAATTTTGTGGGGAGGTTACAACCTCTATCCGCTTCTCCGCCCTCTTTGACAAGGCCGTTGGCAGAATGAGGCTGACTTCTTATGCCGGAAGTCTTCGGCCGCCAATGCTGATTATTTATCAAAATTTATGCAGTGGCGGGGATCGAACCCGAGACCGAAGAGGTTTTGATTATGAATCAAAGACGCTACCCCTAGACCACGGGGAATGAATGGAGAAGCCGTTACAGCATATTTTTCTTTAGTTCTGGATGTCTTAGCAGCAAATTCTTTACTGGATAAGCCTGGCCGTCTGTACAACATGTACGAAACTGGGTTTCAGATGAATCCTAGGTCAGACAAAGTGATAACAGAAAAAGGTTCTCCTTCTTTGTGTCACGTAACTTTCCAAAAAAAGGGGAAACTATAACGGTAATCACTTGCTGCAATGCTGAAGGCTACTTCACTCCTCCAGCGTGGATTTTAAAAGGTAAAAGAAAGAAGACCTGAATGGGAGGATCCACTTCCGAATGGTTTTGTATTTATTAATGAGAGATCAGGGTATGTCTGATACATTCATGAGTTGGATGAAAGACCACTTCATTTCCAGAAAACCTCAAGGAAAAGTAGTTCTGCTTCTCGATGGCTACACCTCACATTCTACTGATCCTGATACGCTTGATCTTGCAACAGAAAATGATGTGATCATGATTTCTTTACCTCCGCATTCGACACACTACCTCCAGCCTCTTGACAGGTGTGTTTTCAAATCACTGAAACAAGCTTTTTACAAGAAAATGCGAAACTGGGCATTGTGTCATCCTGGACGTGAAGTCTCAGGACCACAGTTCCGAGTCTTCCTTAGCGAAACGTGGAAGAAAGCTGCAGTTCCATCCAATGCTCAATCTGTATTTGAAGCTTGTGGCTTGTACCCATACAACCCGGAAAGAATTTCAGAGGAGGCATTTCAAAGAAGTGGCAGACAAGGATGAAGGATATAACACCGACTTTAGAGGATGTGCTCAGGTTGTTCTCCTACAGAATGGCAATAGAAGACTTGAAGCACAGGTTGATAATGAGGCGATGCCAGGAACATCATTCGAAGAAATTTCTCCTATGCCTATCTTGGATCCATTACCATCTAAGCGCAGAAATAAAACCGCTGAAGTTCTCACAGAAGGGCTTCGAAAAGAAGCAGCAAGAGCTAGGTCACAGGGAATAAAAAGCAAAAAATCAACTCCAGGTCGGTCTAAGTTTAGCAAACCAAGTAAATCAGCAAATGACAGTGAATATTGTGCTGAATGTGGCAAGAATTACTGTGATGAAAATGGACGACAGGTGGACTGGATGCAGTGTGTCATTTGCAATTAATGGTTGCATGGAACCTGTGCAGAGGAAGCAAACTTGTGCAATAACTGTGCAAATGAATTCTGATTTCATTTGGATGCTTTCTAGTCATTTGCTTATTCTTAAATGTATTTATATGCATTGTTTTGTATTCTATTCCTTACAAATGTAATAAATTTGCTTTCTGAATTAGTTACGTAGCCATGTTGTGTCATAAATGCAGAAAACTAGTGCTGAAATCTCCTTGCAATATAACTGTCATCTCACCCCGATGCCTGGGGTGAGATGCCTAAACGACACTGTTCATAAAAAAATTAAATACGTATATAATTACTAATGGTTTCGTAACGCCAACTGGCCTTTACATACAAAAATCTCATCAGTGAACAATACTTCAGTGCTGACCCTAAATCTCCAATTGTAACTCACCTTTTGATCCTCCAAACTTTAAGTATGGCATCTTCCCCCGATCTACTCTATATGCAGGCCTCTGCCACTACAGGGCTCCGAATTGTAGCATGTAACATGGCGGTCTGTAACGTAACTATGTCGGAGGTGAACACAGCGTGCTGTAATCGAGTATGGAATTCGAAGAGTGCGTCGGTACATGGAGCACACTGTCCTTCAGCATGACAATTCCGGACCACACATGTTACGACATCTGCAACAGTCCGAAGCCTTGGGTTCGCTGTCATTCATCATCCTTCATACAGGCCGTATTTTGCCCCACCCGACTTACATTTGTTTCGAGAACTTAAAGAACCCCTTAGAGAATTTCACGCTAATAGTGATGAAGTGGTACAAGGGGAGGTGAGGTTGTGGCTCCTTCAACAAAGCGATACATTCTATAGTGACGGTATCAACTAACTGGTCTCTCGTTGTGAGAAATGTCTTCGTCGCAAGGCTGCAGTGTTGAGAAATAAATATGAACATTCAACCGTAGTAACGTTATTTTCAAGCTTTCAGATTTTTCACAGAAAAGATTCGGAGCAATTACTTTTCAGCACGCCCTCGCAGACTGATCTCTTCTTGTCGGACATCGCAGCCTTTAGACTCAAAGAAAGACAATACTTTATTCAAAACTGCTTCTAACGTCTGCTTTAGGTCACTGTCAAGTGAAAGTATAGTAACAACGACTTCAAGAGAACACAGGTGAAAAAGATAATAAATCCTACAAACCGACCTTAGTACGATACCTTTATGACCATTTACCGGTGGGACGTGTCCTCACAAAAAGCGTATAAAAACAAACATACTTCATTCCAGTTGACACTGTTGTGTTATATGTGCGCTAGATCATGTGTGAGGCTCGAAATTAACCAATAATGTTCAACGAAAATTTTTTTTTCAATCAAAAAGCTTTTGTGGAGGCGCCTATATATTTCTTTGAAGGTGTCTTACCCCCATCCAGTTTCATTTTTGTTCTATTTTTTCCTTAGTACACGCGTTAGTCACCATGTGACACTTCGCCTGGTGGTGTTTCTCTTTTCGTTTCCGAACAAATATGGTATTAGTAGTACCATTTACTCGTCTTCTCTTTGTTTCCTATTGATATTTGCAAAGATAGTATTTCGGTGTAGAACCACTGTCATAACAGACTGCCGCTTATCGTACTTTTTCCACCTCGTATCCATAATGGTAAAGCGTGAACTGCAGTCCAGCCATCATTACGTCTCATAAAGCCAAGTCAAACAACATCCAGTACCCAGACGATTTTATCTCAATATTTATGCTGATAACTCTTAACGTCAGTTTGTAAAAAAAAATGGTTCAAATGGCTCTGAGCACTATGGGACTCAACTGCTGTGGTCATAAGTCCCCTAGAACTTAGAACTACTTAAACCTAACTAACCTAAGGACAGCACACAACACCCAGCCATCACGAGGCAGAGAAAATCCCTGACCCCGCCGGGAATCGAACCCGGGAACCCGGTCGTGGGAAGCAAGAACGCTACCGCACGACCACGAGATGCGGGCCAGTTTGTAAAATTGAGATGCTTAATATCGGGCGATACTTCTCATCTTTGTAGGAGCCTTGGGCAATATGAAGCTAATAATTTTCTGGAAAATGACTGCTGCTGTAAGCCTTTCTCTTCATAGATATACCTACGGCCTTGCCTCATTGAATACACTGTTTAGGGTCAGATCAAATTAAGCAGCTTCGGGAGTGGCCGGAACTTGGATCGGTAACCGTCCAGGTACACCACACGCTGTTGACAGCTTTCCATTTGTCTTTCCAGCAAAGGACTAGAGGCATAGTGGAATATTTTTCAAGACTACCTGAATGTTCGCCAGTGTTCAAGACTAAATTCCAGGCCTCCGTAGTGCCTCATGGACTGAGGACTTGTGACCCTGTTGATGGCGATCAGTCTGTCGGGTGAGGACGTTAAGCTCAGTGGCTCCCTTTGGTGATATTCGAGAGACGTAACATATGTACCGGCACTGGGTTTCATCCTGTGCATTCCCCTATCATCATACAAAGCAAATACGAGGGGTATTCTGAAAGTAAGTTAGGATCGGTCAAGAAATGGAAACCACTGTGAAAATCTAATAAAGCTTTGTACATATGTGTTCGACAGTGTCTCTAGTATGCCTGTCGGTTGCATCACTTCGCCCTTTTCAGTTCTGAGCGTCTCGTGAGTACGTAAAGTGCTTAGAAAATAGTGTCTCCCGCCAAGTATGAGGTCCTGGTGAGAGATTTCGCCAGATGTTATGCAGCCCACGCTACAGAACTGTCATACGGTTCCGACTTCGTGACAATTCTCGGTTACAGTCTTCAGGGGCAATGAAAACGCTCCTCCAGCATTTTTGATGGGAAGTGTTTAATCACCCGCACAACAGCCCGTAATTGGCTCCCTCTGTGTTTCATCTCTGCTCACATAACTACTAGCTATGAAGACTGTTGTGGACTGGCAAGACAGCCAATCCACTATGACAGGAAGCCGAAAGGCACGCGTTTAAGCTCTGGAAAATGACAAGCAATTGAGACTAGCAAAAAAGGTACGTAGCTTCTGGAATACTTAGCTTTAATCCATAATTGGTGAACATCGGTCTGACGGTACATGCATCACAAGACAAATAGCAAATGATAATGGCGCCTTGCTAGGTTGTAGCAAATGACGTATCTGAAGGCTATGCAAACTATCGTCTCGGCAAATGAGAGCGTATTTTGTCAGTGAACCATCGCTAGCAAAGTCGGCTGTACAACTGGGGCGAGTGCTAGGAAGTCTCTCTAGACCTGCCGTGTGGCGGCACTCGGTCTGCAATCAGTGATAGTGGCGACACGCGGGTCCGACGTATACTAACGGACCGCGGCCGATGTAAAGGCTACCACCTAGCAAGTGTGGTGTCTGGCGGTGACACCGCAAAGACAACATTTTCACATAGACAACGAGCTACAGATGAGCGTAAAGATTTGGCGGGAAGTACAGGCGGCTGCCTTCTGTGATGCGGGTATTGGAATATTGGTACAACGCTACGACATATGTCTAAGTCGGAGTGGTGCCTATGTAGAGCAGTGGCTGGAAGCTGCAGCTAACTGTTGCAGATAAAATATTTCTGATTTTCACATTTGTTTCCATTCCGCGATCAATCGGAACTTACTTTCCGAATAGCCCTAGGATGACACCACAGTACATACACATCTATTACAGACATGCATAGGTATCAGACATACTTAACACACGACTCTCACGTTTTGCCAATGAAAGGTGCCACTGTGCACGAATGATAGGAAAAGCTTTCCGATTATGCGGTTGAACCTGCCCTTCGGGGTCTCCCATTCGTTCACGCCTTACGACTTCGTTCACATCGGAGCCGAGGTAATATTCAGATCTAAGCTATGCACTGGTACTTGGAGACTACAGGCGTACCATTGATACAGAAATTGTACGGTGTAGGTATTTAGTTAAGTGTACAAGCAACGCTGCAATCACCTTTATAAATAGCCAGACTAGGTGATAAGCAAGCTCAGATAAGACACTTAGCGCAACACGGGGCGAAATGGCGTGAAACTGAACTATTCACGTTAGTTACCACTTCTCAAATTGATTTTGAAGAACATGTGTGTTCTTAAAATTGTTGGATGTAAGGTCTGCCAGTTATGCAAAACACCGGTTTTTCTAAGTTCTCAAACATGTTTCAGCACCTCTCCGCCATCATCAGTGGGTTTCTGTTTTATTTAATCTGTAATGTGAACATTTTACTACATGATACAAAATTACGGAAATATGTAGTTCAAATAACTACTTGCTTCTGATAGTTAATACCTTTACATTCTGTTTGCATGGTTTTCCAGGACCACTTGTGTGTTATTTCGTAATGGTAGCTTGTCACCTGCAACCAAACTATGTTGATGAAAAATTTTGTTCCGAATTAACCTTTTACTTTATGCTTTAAACGTAATTTAGTTTGTCTCAATATTTCGCGCATATATTGGTTTTTACTAACGTTTTCGTATGGCAAGCCTTGTTTTCTCAGCATTCTCATGAGGCTCTGTGTAGCACACGTATATATAACACCTATTTTCAGAAAATTGGTGGTAAAAGAGCACTTTACGCTTCACCAAAACACAGAATAATCGTGGTTGTTGTGTGACCCAGCCCAGTTAGTTTTCATTTGTTCACCAGTGAGCTTGGCGCCAAATTTGAATTTTGTTTACATTTTCTCTCTCTCTCTCTCTCTCTCTCTCTCTCTCTCTCTCTCTCTCTCCCTCTCTCTCTCTATCTCTCTCTCTCTCTCGCTCTGCGTGTGTGTATATATGTGTGTGTGTGTGTGTGTGTGTGTGTGTGTGTGTGTGTGAGTGTGTTCTGTACGCTTCTAGCTGTTTGTGTTGACTTTTCACGTTTAAAGCATAAAGTGATAGGTTAACTCCCAACAAAATTTCTGATCAACATCGTTTGGTTGCAGAAGGCACGCTACCATTACGAAATAACACGCAACTGGTCCTGCAAAACCACGCAAACAGAATGTAAGCATATTAACTAACGGAAACAAATAGTTGTTTGAACTAACTATTTCCGTAATTTTGTAATCATTTAGTAAAATTTTCAAATTACAGATTAATTAAAACAGAAACCCACTGATGATTGCACGGGGGGTGCTGAAACGAGTTCGGGAACTTTGAGAAACGCTGTTTCGCATAACTGCTATACCTTACATCCAAGAATTTTAACCGAAAACACGAAAAATACAAGAGCTAGAAAGCCAAATAATGTAAGATCTTAAATTTTTTAACATCTTCCAGTAAGTGTTTAAACGTTGTTGCATCTGACGCCTCTTGCAGGAAAACATCACGAACTTAACTTCCTATTTTAAGGAGAAAAGAGCACATTTATAAGAAATCGCCAGAGCCCCGCATGAAAATTTATGCCAAATGTCTGACAGAACGTACTTACGATCTCCTGAAAGTACAACATTTAAACTTTCGCACGTATCGGATGTTTGTCACTCGCTCCGCCGCCGCCTAATGCCCGAAGGTGAAGTAACGTGCAGTGGAATGAAACAGGGCACTCCTATTCGCGGGATGGTGGAGACGAGGGAAGAGAAGGGGGAAGGGGTCGCGTTTCCCAAACGCCTTTTGAAATTGTGTTTGAGAACAAATGTATTGTACATAAAAGATAGTAATAAGAGTATGTAGTGTATCGAATTAAACACATGTTCGTTCAACACTATTGTCATAAGATTCTCAAACTGATATTCGGTAGCTATACACACGCCTCAAAATCAAAATAAATAAACCGAAGCTACTGAAGAACTATTGTGAAATGAAGTTAATGATTTTCGGTATAGAATTTAGTTATGCCAATTACGTCGGAGAACAGTGCATCTCTTGCAAATGTACTTCACATTAATTGTCCCAGCTTTTGAAATCCAAATATAGTAACGCACAACAGTGACGTTAATGAGTAAACAGCGCTACACTATTCCTTTGATGGCACACTAATTCGTTTCATTCATCTACACGTCGGAACATAAAAACATCGCTAATAATAGTTTCCACAACGAAACTTTCTCTTGAAACCTGGCAGAAAATCCAAAGAGATTCTGGTCGTATGTGAAGTATGCTTGTGGCAAGACAAAATCAATGCCTTCTTGCCCGATAGAAATGGAAATACTACCGAAGACAGTGCTGCCAAAGCAAAATTAATAAACACTGCCTTCCGAAATGCCTTCGCAAAAGAAGACGAGATAAATATTCCAGAATTCGAATCTAGAACAGCTGCCAACATCAGACACGAAGAAGTAAATATCCTCAGAGTAGTGAAGCAACCTAAATCACTTTATAAAAGTAAGTCTTCCGGTCCTGACTGTATACCAATTAGGTTCCTTTCAGAGTATGCTGATACAATAGCGCCATACTTAACAATCCGTACGCAAAGACTGAAAAGTTGCACAGTTCACACCAATTTTCAAGAGATGTAATAGAAATAATCCACTATATTACAGGCCCATATCATTAACGTCGATATGCAGCAGGATTTTGAAACATATGTTGTGACCGAACATTATGCATTACCTTTAAGAAAATGGTCTACTGACACGCAGTTAACAAGGACTTAGAAAACATCGTTCTTGTGAAACACAACTAGCTCATTACTCGCATGAACTGATGAGTGCTATTCACAAGAGGTTTCAGATTGATTCCGTATTACTGGATTTCCGGATGGCTTTTGACCATGTACCACACAAGCGGCATGTAGTGAAATTGCGTGCTTGTAAAATATCGTCTCAGTTATGTGACTAGATTCGTGATTTCCTGTCAGAGAGGTCACAGTTCGTGGTAACTGATGGAAAGTCGTCGAGTAAAACAAAAGTGATTTCTGGCGTTCCCCAAGGTGATGTTACAGGTCCTTTGCTGTTCCTTATCTATATAATCGATTTGCGATACAATATGAGCAGCCGTCTTAGGTTGTTTGCAGATGACGCTGTCGTTTATCGACTAATAAAGTCATCAGAAGATCAAAACAAATCTCAAAACTATTTAGAAAATATATTTGTATGGTGCTAAAATTGGCTGTTGACCCTGAATAGCGGAAAGAGTGAGATCATCCACATGAGTGTTAAAATGAATCCGTTAAACGTATGTGACACTATGAATCAGTCAAGTCTAAAGGCCGTAAATTCAACTAAATACCTAGAAATTACATTGACGAACAGCTTAAGTTGGAATGAACACACAGAAAATGTTGTGGGCAAGGCTAACCAAAGACTGCGTTTTATTGGCAGGACACATAGAAAATGCAACAGATCTGCTATGGAGACTACCTAAACTACGCTCGTCCGTCCTCTTTTTGAATACTGCTTCGCGCTGTGGGATCCTTACCAGACAGGACTGACGGATATATTGAAAAAGTTGAAGGGCAGTATGTTTTGTATTATCGCGAAATATGAGGAAGAGTGTCAGTGAAATGATACAGGATTTGGGGTGGAAATCATTAAAACAAAGACATTTATCATTGCCGCGGGATCTTTTCACGAAATTCTAATCACCAACTTCTTCCTCAGAATGCGAAAATATTTTGCCGACAGCGACGTACAAAAAGTAAGGGAAAGCAGAGCTCGTACGGAAAGATATACGTGTTTGTACTTTCCGCGTACTATACGAGACTGGAAAAATCAATAATTGTGAATGTCGGCCGCGCGGGATTAACCGAGAGGTCTTGGGCACTGCAGTAGTGGACTGTGCGGCTGGCCGTGGCGGAGGTTCGAATCCTCCCTCGGGCATGGGTGTGTGTGTTTGTCCTTAGGATAACTTAGGTTAAGTAGTGTGTAAGCTTAGGGACTGACGAAAAAAATGGTTCAAATGGCCCTGAGCACAATGGGACCCAACTGCTGAGGTCATTAGTCCCCTAGAACTTAGAACAAGTTAAACCTAACTAACCTAAGGACATTACACACATCCATGCCAGAGGCAGGATTCGAACCTGCGACCGTAGCGGTCTCGCGGTTCCAGACTGCAGCGCCAGAACCGCGCGGCCACTTCGGCCGGCTGGACTGACGACCTTAGCAGTTAAGTCCCGTAAGATTTCACACATATTTGAACCTTGTTTTGTGAATATGGTTCAATGAACCCTCTGCCAGGGACTTAAATGTGTTTTGCAGAGTATCCATCTATATTAAGGTGTAGAAAGAGATCTGTGACACCTACCAGTTAGAAACCGAGTACTTCGGCACAATGAACAATACATTTTACGAAAGTCTGACCAGTATTTCACAAACCTCTAACTCACTCGACTGTACAGTATTTCGATCTCGCCATAATGCGGCTTTAGTGGGGTCACAGGCAAGTGATGCGCACAAAAGTTTAAAAACTGTACTCTGAAAATCTCATAACTGCGCCGTATCACAATAACAGCCCAAATTATTCCTCGAAATCCATTTCTGTGACTGATACATTGCAAATGTGTTTTTTTTTTCTTAAAATGTGCGTTTAATCTGGTGATGTATTCTCTTTAGAACTATTCGAGATACTATTGCCTGGCAAGACTTTTGCCACGTAACTCATATACCACGACATTAGTGCGTTTCTATTCTCCAGACTCAAATACCCTCCGCCTTATCAAGAGAAAATATCTCCTGCTGGCGTATCTCATCTATTGTTAAGACTAAGTATGATATTTGGTAATATATTTGATGTGTTGGCAAATGTGCCAACACCTTGTAGATAGAGGAGGCCGAAATGCACACTATCTAACGCAGACGGGCGTGAATTCTGGAACGGGATTAAGTAGTGAATGCTAATAAGAAAAGTATGCAGCTCCTCGAATACTTAACTGTATTCCATCCTGGTGGTACATCGCTCTTGATAATACAAATAAGACTATCTTCAGATACGGTTAATGGCGCCTTGCTAGGTCGTAGTCATGGACTTAGCTGAAGGCTATTCTAACTGTCTCTCGGCAAATGAGAGAAAGGCTTCGTCAGTGTAGTCGCTAGCAAAGTCGTCGTACAACTGGGCGAGTGCTAGTCCGTATCTCGAGACCTGCCTTGTGGTGGCGCTCGGTCTGCGATCACACAGTGGCGACACGCGGGTCCGACATGTACTAACTGGACCGCGGCCGATTTAAGCTACCACCTAGCAAGTGTGGTGTCTGGCGGTGACACCACATTCCTCCCCCGCAAATCGGCGAACGGTCGTGTTATAAGGCTTCCGCCCGCCGTGGGGAGGACCCCATGTTGACGTATATGATGAGGTGGGGAGCCTAACAACAGGCGAGGCTGTGCCACCCGCACCCGGCCATTCGGTCCGAGGGGATCTAGGAAACGCCTGAAAACCTAGTCCAGGGTGCACGTCAACATGCGATGTATGCGCCCGTAATGAGACAGGGTCGACCTCCATTGCGTCGGGGTACCCGACGCGCGATGACATCATGTTGTCCGGAGCGGGCAAGAGTTCCATGGCGGAGGACAGCTGGTCACGGGAAGCGATCGGCGGCGCGTGACCCGGGGAGGCGCTTGGCGGCTGCAGCGAAGCGTCGAGTGCGGGCGGCGCCGGCGGGAGAACAGGCGGCGGCGGCGGCGGCGGCTGCGGCGGCGCGTCGCCATGGGGCAAAATGGAAGGCATCGTCGGTAACACCTGGGGATGAGGCGAGCCAGTAGATGGGTCCCCAGGGCGCTGACCGGACGGCACCGTCGCTGAAAGCAGACGGGGAGCGGCAGAACCCGTGCGACGACAGAGGCGCAGCTGATTGAGATGCCGACGCACCTCACCAGAGGCCCCCAAAACCAAATACATCGCGCGGCCGAGGCAGCGAAGAATGCGCCCTGCGAGCCAACGCCGTGAACCTCGATAGTTGCGATAAAATACAACGTCGCCTGGAGCAAAAGCAGGAGTCTGCCGCTGCACAGGAACCTGATGCGGCGGATGCAGCAAAGACATCAAGGTTCGATGAGGACGACCGTGGAGCAACTCAGCCGGCGAGCGACCATCTCGGGGCTGAGAGCGATACGAAGACAAAAAGACTAACAACGCGTCCTCCCGAGAATGCGACTCTTTCAACTTCAACATCTGTGACTTGAAAGTCCGGACCAATCGTTCAGCGGCACCGTTTGACTGAGGCGAAAACGGCGCGGATGTCAGATGTTGAATACCATTGGCCTGGCAGAATGACTGAAATTCTGCGGACATGAATTGTGGGCCATTGTCGGAAACAATAGTCTGCGGAAGACCTTCAATGCAAAAGATAGCAGACAACGCCTGGATGGTGGCAGAGGACATCGTGGAAGACATCCGGACAACAAAAGGAAAATTACTGAAGGCATCTACCAGAACCAACCATCGAGCATTCCAGAATGGACCAGCAAAATCGATGTGCAAGCGTTGCCAAGGGGAAGTGGCGTTTGGCCATGCAAAGACTTTCCGCGGCGGTGCGGATTGTTGTTCGGCACACGCCATGCAAGAAGAACACATATTCGTAATCGCAGCATCGATTCCGAACCAAGTACAGTGCTGACGAGCAAGTTGTTTCGTTCGCACTATACCCCAATGTCCTTGGTGAAGAGGCCGTGGAACAGAGGACTGTAACGAACGTGGGACCACGACTCTGGACTGATCATTATCAGAACGCAACAACAAAACACCACGTCGAACAAAAAGTCTCTCCTTGTGAGCAAAAAATCGGCGGACCAACGGATCCTCTATCCGAGACTTTGGCAAAGGCCATTGCGTAGCAACAAAACGCAAAACGGTAGCAAGGACAGGGTCAGCAGCCGTGGCTATAGCTACACGACGAAAATCAATCGGAAACGATTCGACCACTTGATCGGTTTCCGAATCAATGAACATGCAAGCAAGTTCGGAAGAATCGAATGCTTTATCCTCAGCAACAGGCAAACGGGACAACGCATCGGCGTTTCCGTGCTTAGCAGTGGACCGATACAACATATCGTAGCGGTACTGCGAGAGGAAAAGAGACCAGCGAATGAAATTCTGCGCTGTACGCCGTGGTACAGGCTTGTTCGGATGAAAAAGCGACGTCAAAGGTTTGTGGTCTGTGATAATGGCAAAGTGATCCCATCCTCGTCGCCAATGATGTGTTGGCAAATGTGCCAACACCTTGTAGATAGAGGAGGCCGAAATGCACACTATCTAACGCAGACGGGCGTGAATTCTGGAACAGGATTAAGTAGTGAATGCTAATAAGAAAAGTATGCAGCTCCTCGAATACTTAACTTTATTCCATCCTGGTGGTACATCGCTCTTGATAATACAAATAAGACTATCTTCAGATACGGTTAATGGCGCCTTGCTAGGTCGTAGTCATGGACTTAGCTGAAGGCTATTCTAACTGTCTCTCGGCAAATGAGAGAAAGGCTTCGTCAGTGTAGTCGCTAGCAAAGTCGTCGTACAACTGGGCGAGTGCTAGTCCGTATCTCGAGACCTGCCTTGTGGTGGCGCTCGGTCTGCGATCACACAGTGGCGACACGCGGGTCCGACATGTACTAAATGGACCGCGGCCGATTTAAGCTACCACCTAGCAAGTGTGGTGTCTGGCGGTGACACCACAATATTAGCATGGGAAAGGGAGAAATCTTTTAATTATATACGAGGGACGTTCAATAATTAAATAACGCAACCCCTTTTTTCGCTACGCCAGTTCTGGTTGAAACAATGCGGATTCCTTTTGGGACATCGTGAAATACTAAAGCTTCAGTCCCATTTGTTTCAAGAAATTCCAATAGATGGCGGCGCCAAATGTCGCCTTCAAAATGGCGTATGAGCGAGAACTGCTTTCCAAGCAGAGAGCTGTTATTGAGTTTCTTCTGACGGAAAGCCAAAGCATCTCAGATAATCATTGGCGCTTGCACCGTATACCTGGTAGTGAAGAAAACCACGGTGAGTCGTTGGGCAAGACTTCTGTCATCATGGCAACAAGGTCGCGCAAACCTGTCCGCAAACCTGCCGGACGCGCACAGCTGTGACGCTTCCAACATTAGAACGAGCGCACGCTCTGATTCAAGGTGCCAGACGGATCACAATCAAACATCTCGTCACACAGTTTGATTTTTCGGTTGGTAGTGCTGACACACCTGTCCACTAGTTGGGATACTGAAAGGTGTGCTGGGTTTCTCACGACCTTTGAAGACCATGCTGAGCATAGCCATAATGACCTTTGCATATAACGACCATTCTGAGTATTATTCTCATCACCCGCATCTCTACTAGAAAACTTGTAGTGCGTTATTGACACTTCTTTTCTCTTTATTTTTCAGTTTTTAAGCTAAACGCACCCTGTGGACAGGAACCACGCCTGTAATCACCGAAAAGAACAGCCTTGGTGACGCTCTTCTGGGACTCAGAAGACCTTCGTCTGTCTAATGTCTTCCCTCATGTGATTCTTCATTTTCTCCAGGCGTATTTTATGACGAAATAAATCTCGGGTGAACATCCTGGTATGACTGTTCATAGGACACAATATTTCGGCAATCGACCACGTTGCCATCATCAGCTGTGCTGATTTACTGACCGGCGGTCGCTGCGTGGCTTCTTCGCGAAGAAACTTCAGTCTTCGAGTAAAGCGGAGTTCACAACATATACATGTTTTGCCTCCCATTAATTCTGGTGGTGCGTCTTCTAGAGGTGATTGGCTTCTGGTTGTTTCCACTCTGTGTTCTTCTTCAGTTACAGCCTATGCCGTAAGGAGCTGGGGCCAGCGTGTGTTGGCATTGCGCCGTATCTTCTGCCCCAGAGAGCGTATGTACCGGTTCTCGGATTGCCGCGCCTGTTCGTAGAAGCGGCGGGCAACCAGACGGACGTGGTCCTTGACTTTGCGGACCTCAGCGAGGTCGTGCAGTGGTCCAGATGGGAAGACCCGCGGCAGGTGCAGCGCGAGGCGGAGAGCCCTGTTCTGCACAGATTGTAGTTTCTTCAGGTGGTCGTCTGCCGCATTCCCCCAGACGACAGCCGCGTAATCGAAGACAGGGCGGATTAGCGCCCTGTACAACGTGACGCCCAGTCGCGGAGGAAGAGTCGACGTCGGGTTGAGCAGGGGGTAGAGCTGGAGAAGGCGACCCCTTTCTTTGTTTACGACGCCCTTCACGTGTGGGCCCCAGGTGAGGCGGCGATCTAGGGTGACCCCAAGATACTGCGCTGTCGGTCGCCAGTTGATAGGACTGCCTCCAACGACGAGTGGGGGCAGAGCGGCTGGGATGACACGACGGGTTGCAATGAAAAATTGCGTCTTGGCGCCGTTGAACTGCAGTTTCGACTTGACGGCCCAATCGGCTAGGGTGTCGACAGCGTGCTGCAACCTCTGGCGAAGTGTGTCCGCGCGCATACTTCGTGAGTAGAGTGCAGTGTCGTCGGCGTACAGTGCTAGGTGCACACGAGGGACCGTCGGCGTATCAGCCGTGTAGAGTGTGTACAGGATCGGCCCCAAGACCGACCCTTGTGGCACGCCTGCTCTGATGGGACGGACTGTTGACAGGCCAGTTTCTGCACGGACGTGAAAAGTCCGTCCATCGAGGAAGGACCGTAGCAGACGGATGTGGGATCCAGGGACCCCCATTTCGAGAAGTTTGAAGAGCAGCCCATCGTGCCAGACGCTGTCAAAAGCGCGCGAGACATCAAGGAAGACTGCTCCAAAGTATTCGCGCCTCTCCAGGGAATCGATGGCTTCCTCCACGAGTCGGAGAAGTTGGTGCTCCGTAGAGTGGCCCTTACGGAAGCCGAACTGGGCATCTGGGAGTAAAGCTTCGGCGGTGACGTGTTGCTGTAGCCTCTTCAGGCAGATGCCCTCGAAAACTTTCGAGATGGCAGGCAGCAGACTAATTGGGCGAAGCCCTTCGGCTGCCGGAGATCTTTTCCCATCTTAGGAATAGCCACAATCTCAGCATGCTTCCACTGCAGGGGAAAGTGACCGGTGCGAAAGATCGTGTTGAAGATTGCAGCCAGGTGAGTAGAGGCGTCCTCAGGCAGTTGTTTCAGCATGGCAGTGGAGACGTCGTCAGGGCCTGCAGCTCTCTTTGGATTGAGGGCCTTCAGAGCCGTCGAGACTTCTTCAGGAGTTGTGGCCTCGATGTCATCATCGCCCTTCGTTTCCAGATAGCGAGGGAGCCGGTCGGCGACCATCTCGTCATGTTCTGCGTCCAGTGGATCCTCTACAGGCTTGAAGTTCTCTTCAAAAACATCGGCGAGGGCATCAGCCTTCGCGTTTGGTTCACAGACAGTTCCGGTTGCAGTTCGGAGAGGCGGCATACGCTGCGTTCGCCGTAGGAAGTGTTTCGTGGTCCTCCAAGCAGATCCGTCGGCAAGCTGAAGAGTCGCCACACGGCTAGCCCACTCCCGGTTGCGGTGATTGTCCACAGCCACCGTGATTTCGCGCCGCATACGGTTGAGTTGCCGTTTGGTGCCGGGGTTCCGTGTACGCTGCCATTCGCGGTACACTCTGTTCTTCTCGGCAGTTTGTCTAAGGAGATCGAGGGGCAGCTGTCGAGAGTGGTCCTGGCGCTCGCGTCTGGGCGGAGCTGCTGCTTCGACTGCGGCGAGGGCGGCGTCCGTGAAGTGGAGGAGGGAATCTTCTGCTTCGGCGTCGTCTACAGGCGGCATCCCAGCTAGGGACTCGGTCAGGGTGTGGCGAAAGAGATCCCAGTTGACTCCAGAGAGTGACACCCCAAGCCTGGGTAACTGCAGTGGGTCGAGGTCGACGTCAAAAACAACTGGCACATGGTCAGAGGAGAGAACATTCCGTGTCGAGGCGAGGATGCGGTGCGGAATGCCTTTCACGACCGCGAAGTCGACGATGTCCGGTTGTCCATTAGCGGGGAAGATGGTGGGATCATAGGGACCCACTACCACGGCGTCATTGCGATCCACGATTCGTAGGACGCGGCGTCCGTCTCTGTTGGTGAGTCGTGAACGCCAAGCGACGTGCTTGGAGTTATAGTCTCCAGCGATGAACAGCTTGCCTCCGATGGAGAGAAGAGATTCTAAGTCCGCATCTACCCATGGATGCGACGGTGGTTTGTACATGGCAATGAAGGTTATGACTCCCGCTGACGTGTGCGCGACAACTCCAATCGCCTCCAGAGTCACGAGCGGCGGCAGTTGAATCTGGCAGTGACGGATCCCATTCCGTATGTAGATGGCCATTCCTCCACCGGCAGTTGGCCTGTCAGCACGGTAACAGGAGTAGTTCGGCGCTTTGACTGCAATGCCTGGTTTAAGGCGGGTTTCGCTGCGCAGACAGATGTCCACGGCTTCATCACGAAGAAATTGACGAAATTCGCCAGCTTGTGTGCGTAGACAGAGGGTGTTCCACGCGACGACCGTGAGTCCTCTAACACTTCCCATAATGAGTAGTGGAGGAGCGTCTGGTGGCTGCCGGAGCGGCAATCTTCTGTGCAGCGGTCAGGTGCTGCGTGAGGACATCAAGCAGTTTTGTTGTGCTCGCCACAAGTGCGGTGAGTTGAGTAATCAGACTGGCAATGTCCGTGGCGGAGGCGGCAGGAGCCGTATCTTCCCTGGCGCCGATGGAAGTGGCCACCTTTTCGCCATTGTATGTGGCTTCTTCTGGAGCGTTGGTTGTGCGACCCCCCCGTCTTGCGCCGGCCGCCGCGGCGTTGGGGGCGTGCACCAGACGTCACGGGTAGGGCAGCAGAGGAGGGGCCCGGTCCCGGGTCCGACGAATTCTGCACAGGTGGAGTGGCACAGGTTAGTAGTGGATGTCGTGCCCCTGCGTCTTCAAAAGCATCGCGGGTGTGTGAGTCTTCATTGCGGCGACGTGCCTGTGGGCCAGCATGGTCGGCGTCATCGCTGTCGGGACGGCGGGGCGCCAGTCCTATGGCGACAACCGTGGCGTGGGAGATTGTAGGTTCGGCCTTGGCAGACTTCTTCTGCTTCGCGGCGACTGGCTGGCCTCGCTGACGAGCACTGGCTCGTCTCCAAGCTTCACAGCCGCGGTAGCTGGCAACGTGAGCGCCCCCACAGAGAGCGCACGTTGGCTGCTGCTTCCGAGGGATGGGGCAGTCCTTCGCTGAGTGTGCACCGGCACATTTCACACATTTTTCAGGCATGGAGCAATGCCGGGCGACATGGTTGATGCCCTGGCACCGGTAGCAGTGGACAGGGCCTCTCTTGGCGCGCAAGTCTTCTCTGGTCACCGAGACGTTGGCGAGTCGGGTGAGCTGGTAGAGCTTCCTGTTCTCGATTGTATCGGTTGCGATGACGAGAAACAGGGGCATGTAGTCACGTGATTTGGGCTGCTTCATCTTGACCACAGTTCTGACACCGAAGTCGAGCTCTTCGAGTTTTTCTTTAATGTGATCCGGCTCCATGTTGAAGGGCAGATGCCGGATGACAATCTTCAGGACGCGGTCCGGTGTGGTGGCGTGAGTGAAGAAAGGGATTGCCCTTTCAGACGCCTCCTGCGTCACGCGTCGGTAGTCGTCTGCCGAGCGCAGCGTAATCTTGTACATGTCTCTTCCGCCGACCTTCACATTGTAGACTGCCGTCGTCCAGCTATTGAGAAGCTGTTGCAGCTGCCGGAAGGTCCCTTCGTATTTCAGAACGATCGGTGGAAGTGGCGCATCCCTCCTTGGCGCCGTGGAAGGGCGCGGAGGTTCCTCTGGGGCATCCTCAAGGGCAGCAAAAGTGTTGGCAGTGGATGCCGGCTCGTGGGTGGACACCACCCGTCGTCGCGCTGTATGGCGTCGCTTCGGGCGAGTGAATCCGTCAGCATCGTCAGCAGGCGTTTGTTTCGATCGCTTCTCAGCCGGTGAGCTGCGCCCGCCGGTAGGGGCTGTATCTTCTTCTCTTCTGCTTTTGCCGGATTGCCGACGAGGTGGTGGTACGGCAGACGGAACTGTAGGCGCATCCATAGCGATATCCATCATGTCCTCATGCGTTGCGTGGTCCGTCATAAGTGGGGGGCCAGATGGGGCCTCCGACGTAGCAAGCTCCGCCGGACGGCGATCTGCCACACCCTTCGCAGTACGTAGCTCCGTTCGCTTCGACATCTCTCGCGCGAATCCTCCCTACGCGTGGGGCTGACCGGCGGTGGGCCGGCGCCATGTATATGTAGGACAATCCCCATCCCGCTCCCCTCTCAGGCGCTTCCTACGAGTCGGTGCGGTCCGCGCCCCGCGCGCGGTCCAGGTACAGCGGCCGTTCTGCCGCCGCCTGGGCGCTGCGTCCTAGGTCTTCTCGTTCAGGAGGGTCCGCCGGCACGGCTCTCATTATTCTTCCCTCCTTCCCCTAAGTCGGTTACATCCTTAGCAAGGCGTGGGAACCCGCGATTACCCAGATTAAGGATATTTCCCAGAGTGTACCGAAAGGCAATAACATGGCCAATACTTTAAAGTTATAAGAGTGAGAAGCTGGCAAACGAGTAGTGAACTAGTGACTAATAGCAGCGCAATTACATAGACGATGTATATGAGTAGATGTTCCATTTCAGATAAGACATCTGACTAAATAGCCAATTTTAAATAGCATAAAATACATGTTATGTAGTGTTCATGGTATATTCAAAATAGAGTCAAAGCTAGAAAGGTGCCACTCTGAAGGCATCAGATAGAGATCAAAAATATGTTCGAAGAAAAAATGTGTCCTCAATTTGATAGAACACACACACACAAACGGGGTGGTCCATTGATCGTCGGGCCAAATATCTCACGAAATACGCGTCAAACGAAAAAACTATAAAGAACTAAACTTGTCTAGCTTTAAGGGGGAAACCAGATGGCGCTATAGTTGGCCCGCTAGATGCCGCTGCCATAGGTCAAACGGATATCAGTTGGGTTTTTTTGAAATAGGAACCCCCATTTTTTATTACATATTCGTGTAGTACGTAAAGAAATATGAATGTTTTAGTTGGACCACTTTTTCGCTTTGTGATAGATGGCGCTGGAATAGTCACAAACACATAGTTCACAATTTAAGACATGCAGTCGGTAACAGGTAAGGTTTTTAATTTAAAATACAGAACGTAGGTATGTTTGAACATTTTATTTCGGTTGTTGATATGTGAACATGTTGTACGTTTGTGAACTTATCACTTCTGAGAACACATGCTGCTACAGCGTGATTACCTGTAAACACCACACTAATAAAATAAATGCTCAAAATGATGTCCTTCAATCTCAATACATTGGCAATACGTGTAACGACTTCCCTCTCAACAGCGAGTAGTTCGTCTTCCGTAATGTTCGCACATGCATTGACAATGCGCTGACGCATGTTGTCAAGCGTTGTCGGTCGATCACGATGGCAAATATCCTTCAAATTTCCCCACAGCAAGAAATCCTGGGACGTCAGATCCGGTGAACGTGCGGGCCATGGTATGGCGCTTCGACGACCAATCCACCTGTCATGAAATATGCTATTCAATACCGCTTCAACCGCACGCGAGCTATGTGCCGGACACCCATAATCTTAGAAGCACATCGCCATTATGTCATGCAGTGAAACATTTTGTAGTAACATCGGTAGAAAATTACGTAGGAAATCAACATACATTGCACCATTTAGATCGCCATCGATAAAATGGGGGCCAAATATCCTTCCACCCATAGTGCCGCACCATACATTAAACCACCAAGGTGGCTGATGTTCCACTTGTCGCAACCATCGTGGATTTTCCGTTGCCCAATAGTGCATATTATGACGGTTTACGTTACCGCTGTTGGTGAATGACGCTTCGTTGCTAAATACAACGCGTGCAGAAAATCTGTCATTGTCCCGTAATTTCTCTTGCACCCAGTGGCATAACTGTACACGACGTTCAGAGTCGTCGCCATGCAATTCCTGGTGCATAGAAATATGGTACTGGTGCAATCGATGTTGATGTAGCATTCTCAACACCGACGTTTTTGCGATCCCCGATTCTCGCGCACTTTGTCTGCTACTGATGTGCGCATTAGCCCCGACAGGAACTAAAACACCTGTTTTCGCATCATCATTTGTTGCAGGTCATGGATGAAGTTTCACATGTGGTTGGACACTTCTTGTTTCCTTAAATAACGTAACTGTCGGGCGAACGGTCCGGACACTTGGATGATATCGTCCAGGATACCGAGCAGCATACATAGCACACGCCCGTTGGGCATTTTGATAACAATTACCATACATCAACACGATATACACCTTTCCCGCAATTGGTAAAGGGTCCATTTTAACAGGGGTAATGTTGTTGTTATTGTTGTGGTCTTCAGTCCTGAGACTGGTTTGATGCAGCTCTCCATGCTACTCTATCCTGTGCAAGCTTCTTCATCTCCCAGTACCTACTGCAACCTACATCCTTCTGAATCTGCTTAGTGTATTCATCTCTTGGTCTCCCCCTATGATTTTTACCCTCCACGCTGCCCTCAAATACTAAATTGGTGATCCCTTGATGCCTCAGAACATGTCCTACCAACCGATCCCTTCTTCTGGTCAAGTTGTGCCACAAACTTCTCTTCTCCCCAATCCTATTCAATACTTCCTCATTAGTTATGTGATCTACCCATCTAATCTTCAGCATTCTTCTGTAGCACCACATTTCAAAAGCTTCTATTCTCTTCTTGTCCAAACTATTTACCGTCCATGTTTCACTTCCATACATGGCTACACTCCATACAAATACTTTCAGAAATAACTTCCTGACACTTAAATCTATACTCGATGTTAACAAATTTCTCTTCTTCAGAAACGCTTTCCTTGCCATTGCCAGTCTACATTTTATATCCTCTCTACTTCGTCCATCATCAGTTATTTTGCTCCCCAAATAGCAAAACTCCTTTACTACTTTAAGTGTCTCATTTCCTAATCTAATACCCTCAGCATCACCCGACTTAACTCAACTACATTCCATTATCCTCGTTTTGCTTTTGTTGATGTTCATCTTATATCCTCCTTTCATGACACTGTCCATTCCATTCAACTGCTCTTCCAAGTCCTTTGCCGTCTCTGACAGAATTACAATGTCATCGGCGAACCTCAAAGTTTTTATTTCTTCTCCATGGATTTTAATACCTACTCCAAATTTTTCTTTTGTTTCCTTTACTGCTTGCTCAATATAGAGATTGAATAACATCGGGGAGAGGCTACAACCCTGTCTTACTCCCTTCCCAACCACTGCTTCCCTTTCATGTCCCTCAACTCTTATAACTGCCATCTGGTTTCTGTACAACTTGTAAATAGCCTTTCGCTCCCTGTATTTTACCCCTGCCACCTTTAGAATTTGAAAGAGAGTATTCCAGTCAACATTGTCAAAAGCTTTCTCTAAGTCTACAAATGCTAGAAAGGTAGGTTTGCCTTTCCTTAATCTTTCATCTAAGATAAGTCGTAAGGTCAGTATTGCCTCACGTGTTCCAGTATTTCTACGGAATCCAAACTGATCTTCCCCGAGGTCAGCTTCTACTAGTTTTTCCATTCGTCTGTAAAGAATTCGTGTTAGTACTTTGCAGCTGTGGCTTATTAAACTGATTGTTCGGTAATTTTCACATCTGTCAAAACCTGCTATCTTTGGGATTGGAATTATTATATTCTTCTTGAAATCTGAGGGTATTTCGCCTGTTTCATACATCTTGCTCACCAGATGGTAGAGTTTTGTCAGGACTGGCTCTCCCAAGGCCGTCAGTAGTTCCAATTGAATGTTGTCTACTCCGGGGGCCTTGTTTCGACTCAGGTCCTTCAGTGCTCTGTCAAACTCTTTACGCAGTATCGTATCTCCCATTTCATCTTCATCTACATCCTCTTCCATTTCCATAATATTGTCCTCAAGTGCATCGCCCTTGTATAGACCCTCTATATACTCCTTCCACATTTCTGCTTTCCCTTCTTTGCTTAGAACTGGGTTTCCATCTGAGCTCTTGATGTTCATACAAGTGGTTCTCTTATCTCCAAAGGTCTCTTTAATTTTCCTGTAGGCAGTATCTATCTTACCCCTAGTGAGAGAAGCCTCTACATCCTTGCATTTGTCCTCTAGCCATCCCTGCTTAGCCATTTTGCACTTCCTGTCGATCTCATTTTTGAGACGTTTGTATTCCTTTTTGCGTGCTTCATTTACTGCATTTTTATATTTTCTCCTTTCATCAATTAAATTCAATATTTCTTCTGTTACCCAAGGATTTCTACTAACCCTCTTCTTTTTACCTACTTGATCGTCTGCTGCCTTCACTACTTCATCCCTCAGAGCTACCCATTCTTCTTCTACTGTATTTCTTTCCCCCATTCCTTTCAATTGTTCCCTTATGCTCTCCCTGAAACTCTGTACAACCTCTGGTTCTTTCAGTTTATCCAGGTCCCATCTCCTTAAATTCCCACCTTTTTGCAGTTTCCTCAGTTTTAATCTACAGGTCATAACCCATAGATTGTGGTCAGAGTCCACATCTGCCCCTGGAAATGTCTTACAATTTAAAACCTGGTTCCTAAATCTCTCTCTTACCATTATATAATCTATCTGATACCTTTTAGTATCTCCAGGGTTCTTCCATGTATACAACCTTCTATCATGATTCTTAAACCAAGTGTTAGCTATGATTAAGTTGTGCTCTGTGCAAAATTCTATCAGGCGGCTTCCTCTTTCATTTCTTAGCCCCAATCCATATTCACCTACTACATTTCCTTCTCTCTCTTTTCCTACACTCGAATTCCAGTCACCCATGACTATTAAATTTTCGTCTCCCTTCACTATCTGAATAATTTCTTTTATTTCATCATACATTTCTTCAATTTCTTCGTCATCTGCAGAGCTAGTTGGCATATAAACTTGTACTACTGTAGTAGGTGTGGGCTTCGTATCTATCTTGGCCACAATAATGCGTTCACTATGCTGTTTGTAGTAGCTTACCCGAATTCCTATTTTCCTATTCATTATTAAACCTACTCCTGCATTACCCCTATTTGACTTTGTGTTTATAACCCTGTAGTCACCTGACCAGAAGTCTTGTTCCTCCTGCCACCGAACTTCACTAATTCCTGCAATATCTAACTTTAACCTATCCATATCCCTTTTTAAATTTTCTAACCTACCTGCCCGATTAAGGGATCTGACATTCTACGCTCCGATCCGTAGGGGTAATGTATCACGAAGCATATAGCGTCCGCACTGACGGAATGTTACGTGATACTACGTACTTATACGTTTGTGACTACTACAGCGCCGTCTATCACAAAGCGAGAAAAGTGGTCCAACTAAAACATTCATATTTCTTTACGTACAACACGAATATGTAATAAAAATGGGGGTTCCAATTTAAGAAAACGCTGTTGATATCCGTTTGACTTATGGCAGCGCCGGCCGCGGTGGCCGTGCAGTTCTGGCGCTGCAGTCCGGAACCGCGGGACTGCTACGGTCGCAGGTTCGAATCCTGCCTCGAGCATGGGTGTGTGTGATGTCCTTAGGTTAGTTAGGTTTAAGTAGTTCTAAGTTCTAGGGGACTTATGACCTAAGATGTTGAGTCCCATAGTGCTCAGAGCCATTTGAACCATTTTTGAACTTATGGCAGCGCAATTTAGCGGGCCAACCATAGCGCCATCTGGTTTTCCCCTTCAAGCTAGACAAGTTTAGTTCTTTGTAGCTTTTTCGTTAGACGCTTATTTCGTGAGATATTTGGCCCTTTCACTATTAATGGACCACCCTGTATATATGTATAGTTATATCATGTTAAGGGTAATATAATAACGAGAACAGTAATTGGTAAGCAATGATACTAGAGTATGTGCCAGATTAAGTAATACAAATGATTAAAGATGTAAACCGAGGACAAGAGACACCCAACCGAGAAATTTCAAAATTAAACAGGGTTCTCGGGCATATTTAATTTTGGAAATAAAAGAAGGGAGAATGTGTAATGCATTCGTGCATTCCCTTCACGTGTTTATGCTAATTATTACGCACAATTGAGAACCTTTGCGAAATCTAAACGCTCGGGAATGCTCTGTAGCAGCCTGGATACATGTCCATCTAACAATTATGCGTCAGCGAGGAGCATTAACGATAACATCATAAGAGGCAGTGTTGTGAAACCTCACTAGGGACAAGATCCGAGTATTCGGGAGTAGGATCTTACAGTCTGAGAGAGTGTTCCTATGCAAACTTCCGTCACACTGTCCGCTAACGTCACGTCAGATCCGCCTGACAACAGTGATCTGAATACCCATTGGCTGAGAATTTTGATATCTATATGCGCAGGACACGAGTGGTGTATCCCTATCGACTGAGGGAGAAACGTGGGGTCCCTCTTGTGTGTCGGGAAAACGGTGCGAAGTTAGTAGCAAGGAGCCACTCAAAAGGCACGGCCGGGTAACCGGACGCGGTTCCAAAAGGGCAGTCGCGAGTAGGCAGTGGCAGTAACAGAATACACCACAGACCACAAATATAGAAGTGATACGCAAGATATAAAGTTAAAGTGAACGGTATTAATTATGAGTGAACGCCACGTGTCCTGGTCAGATTCTACACTACTGGCCATTAAAACTGCTACACCGAGAAGGAATGCAGATGATAAACGGGTATTCATTGGACAAATATATTATATTAGAACTGACATGTGATTACATTTTCACGCAATTTGGGTGCATAGATCCTGAGAAATCAGTACCCGGAACAACGACCACCGGCCGTAATAACGGCCTTGATACGCCTGGGCATTGAGTCAAACAGAGATTGGATGGTGTGTACAGGTACAGGTGCACCTGCAGCTTCAACAGGATACCACAGTTCATCAAGAGTAGTGACTGGCAGATTGTGACGAGCCAGTGGCTCGACCACCATTGACCAGAGTTTTTCAGCTGGTGAGAGATCTGGAGAATGTGCTGGCCGGGGCAGTAGTCGAAAATTTTCTGTATCCAGAAAGGCCCGTACAGGACCTGCAACATGCGGTCGTGCATTATCCTGTTGAAATGTAGGGTTTCGCAGCGATCGAATAAAGGGTAGAGACACAGGTCGTAACACATCTGAAATGTAACGTCCACTGTTCAAAGTACCGTCAATGCGAAGAAGAGGTGACCGAGACGTGTAACCAACAGCACCTGATACCATTACACCGGGTGATACGCCAGTATGGCGTTGACGAATACACGCTTCCAATGTGCGTTCACCGCGATGTCGCCAAACACGGATGTGACCATCATGATGCTGTAAACAGAACCTGGATTCATCCGAAAAAATGACCTTTTGCCATTCGTGCACCCAGTTTCGTCGTTGAGTACACCATCGCAGATGCTCCTGTCTGTGATGCAGCGTCAAGGGTACCCACAGCCATGGTCTCCGAGCTGACAGTGCATGCTGCTGCAAACGTCGTCTAACTGTTCGTGCAGATGGATGTTGTCTTGCAAGAGTCCCCATCTCTTGACTCAGGGATCGAGACGTGGCTGCACCATCCGTTACAGCCTTGTGGATAAGATGCCTGTCATCTCGACTGCTAGTAATAAGAGGCCGTTGGGATCCAGCACGGCGTTTCGTATTACCCTCCTGAACCCACTGTTTCCATATTCTGCTAACTGTCATTGGATCACGACCAACGCTATCAGCAACGTCGCGATACGATAAACCACAATCGCGATAAGCTACAATCGGACCTTTATCAAAGTCGGAAACATGATGGTACGCATTTCTCCTCCTTACACGAGGCATCACCACAACGTTTCACCAGGCAACGCCGGTCAACTGCTGTTTGTATATGAGAAATCGGTTGGAGACTTTCCTCATGTCAGCACGTTGTAGGTGTCGCCGCCGGCGCCAATCTAGTGTGAATGTTCTGAAAATCTAATCATTTGTATATCACAGCATCTTCTTCCTGTGGGTTAAATTTGGCGTCTTTAGCACGTCGTTTTCATGGTGTAGCAATTTGAATGGCCAGTAGTGTGTAACGAGCGTTGAAAGTGATAACGGTGTGGTAAAGTGTTGAGTGTAACGGCGCAGCCAAGAGCTGCCATATTGGAATGTCTGTGACGCGTGCTTTATAGTCTTGTTCATTAAAACAATTATGTTACAATACTTCGTTAACCTTTAACAACTGGCATCCCGACACACCCCATTTCAGCAGGAGCCCAAACCTACATTGAAACTGGCACCTGAGCGCTACTACTGCGACGAGGGGCAACCGAAGCAGCAAGACACCAGGTTAATAATAAAGAAACCTGAGAAGGAAGGCAGAGTCGCTTCCTTCTCGCTACAATACCACGCATAAGAAGGATGGCATAGTAATGTACTCCATGGAGAGCATTACTTGGATGATGGGGAGGTTATTGCTGCAGCAAGCTGTTGGCTCTGGTGTCGGGCAGTAGAGTGGTACCGGGTGGGCATACAGGTCTTCCAATTATGATGGCGCAAAGTCTTCGCATTGGAATGAGATTGTATTGAAAAATAGGATTTTGTAATCTGTACAGTGGAGAATAATACGGCCTATTGGAATCCTGAATGAAACGAACTTTCTCTCAGAAAAGAAGTGTTGCAATACTTATTGAACGCCCTTGCACCAACATTTGTTTTGTTTTCTAGCCCCTGAAATATTCGTTTGGATAATCATTTAGTATTTGCCACCCAGTGAACCAGAATTGCTTACCATCAAAGTTTTGTGATATGCGATATCTAAAATATTACATAATGATATTTTTCACTCAGCAGCGGAGTGTGCGCTGATATAAAATTTCCTGGCAGATCGAAACCGTGTGCCGGACCGAGACTCGAACTCGGGACCTTCGCCTTTCGCGGGCAAGTACCAGCAAGTTTCAAAATATTACGTTTCAGAGTTTTGCTACCAATATTTGTGTAGTCATGTGCAATACATACAGCGTATTTATCTCATCACCAGCTTCTCTACCAGAAAAACAGTGGCGAGTTGTTGCCACATTTTTTTCATGTTATGATTTAGTTTTTAAGCTTAACTCACCCTGTGGACAGGAACTACGCCTTTGATCATCGAAAATGATAAAATAAAAACCGAAATGAGAGAGATTGTCGCAGGAAGTTAATGAAGGGTAGAAACTCGTGAATGCGGTAGTCTACGAGCATTGATTGGGAGCCACAGCAGGCAAAAATTGGGATGGGGAAGAAGTCTGGCGCACTTGAAACGAGAAATCTGAAACTGCAGTGATGCGAGGATTTCCAAGTGCCGCTTTTCACCGACGATGCGGCTTTGCAGATGGAGAAAAGTTTCAAGGGGCCGTTCTCGCTTGAAACGGAAAGAGCTAAGGGAGGAACAGAATGGATTTCTGGCCTTTATGTAACTGATCTCCACTACAGCAATTGCCGCTTAGTAACGCTGTCGCAAAGCTCCGCGATATTTCTGGCCTACTTAGAGGGAAGTATATTATTTTTATATTATCTGTTTATAGCTGCTTTCAGATGACTTCACTGTCGTATTTTATTGTGCGTGTGATGGTGTTTGGTGTCTCATACAAGAAAAGGTTCTTAATTAATCTTATGCGATCACAATACGTCCACTTAATTTATAGTCAAATTTATAGCCACCTGCTAAGTGTATTTTTCAGTTCAGAACTGGAAAGCTATGACCAACAGACGATATTCATTGATCATATGCATTAATCGCATCCGCTTTTGTTTCATTCAAATTCAAACTATTCATCCGCATCATTATATCCCACTACAGATTTCAGGACTTCTATTTTTTCAGCCTATCAAACCATCGTGAGTACACCCCACTAGTACCGTACCGACACTGTCCAAGGCCTCAGAATACATGAAACACCGACAACAGCTTCCGTCATATAATCTACTACCGGTAGAGGAATACGTATAGCATTCTTGGCTGTGAAACCCCAAGGGGTGGGATCAGTCAAAAGTAGGAAACGGCGTCTTTCCTTTGCGGACACTGGTCATCTTCCTTGGGGGTATGTGGCAATTCAGTTGTATGTCTTTGTAGAGCGTAAATAACAGTAATGGATGCGTGTATAGCGTAATGTTACTGTTGTATTGTATGACAACGATGAGAGAATGGAGAGGGTGAAACTCGGTGCGACGACGTATGCTGCTCCTCTCGGAAAGCATAAAGGGCCACGCCGAGGTTACTGTTCACATCCGGTGAACTCATCACCGTCAACAGTCTCATACGCCCTCACTTTGTAGGACACTGCGAAAGGGAATTTAATCCAGGACTTTGACACAAACACTGACGATGAGGAACTTTACATCGTCTTTTCTCCACCCCTTGCCATCCGAATAATGGTGGTGAAAATTTCAACCACCACCAGGATTCGAACCGGCTTACCACTGACTCGAGCGCCACTGCAATGGCGCGCGTTAGTCACGTAGGCTATGAAGGCTAGTAATAATCAATCTAGACATGTAATCAACAGCGTTGTGCAGACACAGTGACACGTCATCTGCCGTGACACTTGTAACGGATGACTGTGTACTGCGGAGCGGCTACTAACGTTTGCTTAGAGTTTTGCACTCCATATACCTGATAAACAACACTTTATGGCATCTCCAAACTAAATTTCGTCTTATAACCAAAACCCATTGTTGTAAAGCTATCACAATTCACGACAGTCTCACCTTTTCCTCCTATCCATAACAGCAAAGAGTCACTGTCTATTGCACAGCACAGCAAGTGATGAGATACAGTGCTACCAACTTAAGCAAGTCGCATGTGTTCACAGAGTACCTTACAGAGCAAAGAAAGTGAAATACAAAGAGACTTACATTGAAAATTAATAAAAATAGAATTTTTGTCATAAACAGTTAAACAGAAAGACAAGTTTTCTTTTGCCGTAACATATGGACGGAAAATATTGATCTACGAGCATCACAACAAGTATTGATAACTATCTTCATGACAGTCGTTTTGGTGAATTGCACCATGCGGACCTCATAATCAAGTTTTTGAACTGCTTAGGAATTACGTTTTCTCCAAAACATGCTGAGACTGTCACAAATGATGTATCCTTTTCTACACCCCTGTTACGTTAATTTCTGCGAAAGATACAGCGATATATCTAGATATATTATATTTCGGACATATTACTCAGACATTTCTGGCAGAACAGACTGGAATGGTGTATACATCACACAGAATTACATGATTTATAGTTTACAAAGTAAACTAAGGCAACTGCTATGGCTTCAGATTTGTGTCACCTTGATCACACTAAATAGAGGAGACGGACTTATGGTGGAAAAGTAGTGTATCTACAATTCCAAACCACTTTATTGATACTGGAGACTCAAAATTATTTTGCTCGCATGTGGGACGTCACGTACCCAGACCAATGCCCAACGCATCGCTATAAGCTCCGCCACCCATACTAGGCTGACATTCAGGTAGAACTCAAAATTTTCTTGGAATAATGGCGACCATGAAGACAAAACAAGCAATCACAGTGTAATGCTTTAGTGGCCACGAAAGTCAAAGAGCCAGTCACAATGTGACCACAGGGAAACCATACTAGCCTTGCTCAAAAATGTGCGAATGATCTGATGATCTGAATTTATTTTTGCACAATGTTCAAAATTAATTAACAAAAAATTATGGTAAGGTTGGACCTTGGAGTATTTACACATCTAAAATACATCAGCACATACACACAGACATACACATACACACACACAAATACATTGTGAGCACTCTCTGCCAACGTATCAAATTCATGGCCGTCTCAACTGAAACCACACATGGAGAACGGATCCACGAATGTAAGGAGTCTGCGAGGCTAAGAAGTGTGCAGAATATGAAAAGTAATTAGAAAACTACATGCTGAAAGTTTTAGCTCTCATAGATGGAAGGGTACAGGATTAGTCGAGGTATCCAATGGAAATATACTGTACAGAGACTTTGGCGAGCACCATTAATTGGTTACTAATTTATATGTATTACAAGCACTGAACGAATTTAAATCCATTAACAGCAGAAACTTGTGCATTACAATCGCTTTTGAGAATAATGATTTATCCTTCATTAATCCATTTGCACCCTACGAGGATAAGGAGGAATTCATAAAGGAGGGATTTTACAATGAACTGGAGTATTGTATAATTCGTTGCGAAACTGTAGTGTTAAAGTAATATTGGTTGATTTTAATGCCATATTTGGTCAAGAAGACATCTACACACAAGGGATCGTTAGTGAAAACTTGCGTCAAGAGAGCAATGACAGTGCGCTCATGTGATCAATTTCGCAATTGGCAGTAATGATTGCATTATGAGTAAATAGTCTCAGCATTAAAACTGACATAAAAGGGGTGTGAATGGCACCAGGCGGGCAAGCAATACATCAGATACACCAGATATGTATCCAGAAGCGATGTGCAGTCAGTATCAAAGATACAGAGGAGCAGATAGTGACACTGATTACTTCCTGGACATAAATAAGATGAACATTAAATTTAAGATATGTGGAATACCTAAGAGGGCCAATTATTATGATGTAAACAGATTATAAGAGACAGAGAGTAAAGGAAAATACGGTTCAGTAAAACAGTTCAGCATTCGAAATCCTAGACAAATGGAAGAGATCAGGTAATGTGAGGTTCAGTGAAGTGTGGCATAAAAAACTGAAGAGGGAAGATTGGTCAGCAAGCAGTGCTTAGAAAATGTGAGGGCTGAGGAGTTGTGTAACGATGATGCATTAAGTTGTTCTGAAAGCAGTGCTGATATTCAAAATAATAAAAGTGGGTTACAAGCTGTGAGCTATCTGGGGAAGTTATCCATGCATTACTGCATTACTGAGCAACTGTTTCACCAGGTGGATTGTAAAAAAAGTGAGTTTGTAATCTTACGGAACACATCAAATATGGAGCCAAGATTGGGAGACTGCATACAACACTGCATTCATAAAATAACACACGAAGAACGTTGAAACAGATGCAAGAGAAAATTAACCACAACCAATTGGATCAATTTTCCCCCAAAGAAGTTACGGCCATAGTGCAATCCTGTCCGTCATGAAATTACCATACACTGATATACTAAATTCATACTAATTGTCTGTGAAGTCTTCTCGAAAAGAATAGCTGAGGGCTACTTTGATGATTACACCACATGCTTCACGTGGTCAACTTGGTTTACACAAAGAGTGTAAGACTACAATAATTCTGACAATTAAAACAAATTACATCGAAACGAAATTTACAAAAGAAAAACCTCCAACTGGTTACTATCGTCATACTATTAACCAGATGGGTCAAACAATTAAATAAGCACGTGGTACTGGTCCCACAAAGTACACCCCACGTGGGTTGAACATAAAGAAAAGTTGCTATATTGCAAAATATTGTTAAGATGAGACGTTATAATCTCATGCACATTCGCATTTAGGATTTATGATCTTAGTTAGAGTTATGGATCATCAACACGTGGCTCCACTTTGCTCACAAAGTAGTGACAAAGCAACTACTGAAAAATATTTTTCACTCCACACTCGAATTACACTGCATTGCAATTTAAGATAACATAAAATATTTTAGATCCAAACCTGAAACAAAGGTGATTAAATTTTAAGTTAGGCTGAACTTAAGAAATCCATTGTTGTACGGACTTAGCAGAGACATGCTTAGCCGGAGATCTTACCACTTCAGACGCTCGCCGCGGACCGGCTGGCATGGGCCCCTACCGAGGGTGCCTCACAGATACAAACGGAAGTGACCAGAGAGGCAAAAGGAGGAGGAGGAGGAGGAGATTAGTGTTTAACGTCCCGTCGACAACGAGGTCATTAGAGACGGAGCGCAAGCTTGGGTGAGGGAAGGATGGGGAAGGAAATCGGCCGTCCAGAGAGGCAAGTTCCTATACCAACATGACAAGGGATGGATAGGACCATACCAAGAATAGAAACCTTTTTGCTTTTAGAAAGCATAGCAACCTCTTCCGATGTTGGCCCTAGTGTTCAAAAATGGCTCTGAGCACTATGGGATTTAACTTCTGAGGTCATCAGTCCCCTAGAACTTAGAACTACTTAAAACTAACTTAAGGACATCACACACATCCAAGCCTGAGGCTGGATTCAAACCTGCGATCACAGTGGTCACGCGGTTCCAAACTGTAGCGCCTAGAACTGCTGGGCCACTCCATCCGGCTTGGTCCTACTGTTCTCTAGCAGACAGGCTTGTCTGCTACCATCAAGCATGCAACTAGAAATACATTTGCTCATTCATCCTTTCACACGGAAGGGAAAGCGGATGACAGTATCTTATCATATACGCTATATAAAAGAAACTGCATGTAGGTTCCATATGAGTTTGTGTGACATGAATTACATATAAACTGAGTTTTAAAGTGTAGTAGTGTGACAGATCGTTCTTGTTTATGTGTAAAAGTAACACGTTCCACTGCTCAGTCTCCTCCCAGATAGAGTCAGTAACACCACAGCAAGTTTAGAAGTGGTATTTATGCCGTATATGACAACAGATTTAAGAAATGAACATGAAAGGAATCCAACCGAGACCTTTCATAACCCCAACACTCCAGGAAAATACTGTGCAGGGAATTTTCTGGCCATGCTGGGACATTCTCAAGTAGCCTTCTGACACCCAACTTAAACCAAAAATATAAAGAAAAAGAAAAATGTTGAGAGGTGGCATTAGCCCCCACTCATATTTCTACGAAAGCCAAGTATGGTCATTACAAGGCTAGTATTGAGAACTCATGAGGTATGAATATTTTCCTCCCTAATTGCATGCAGTGAAAAGTTGCTATTCCTTCACACGCGGACTTCTCAGGCAGTCTTGGTGGGCAAATTCCCGCTTTTCTGCAAAATCATAACTGTGATTGGCTTGCTCAGGGGATAGCTCCGTGACATAGCGAAATTGGCGCAGGAATTGGCGCCACGTATCTCCATTGGTGGAATAGTAGTGCTTCGGTAATAGAGTGGAATTTTACGCTGGTTTTCGAGTTGCTGATTGGAGCGTTTATCCACGGCCACTGTCGTGGGGGTCGGAATGTTCTGTGTTCGGCTCGTACAGGTGCTCTTGAAGGGTCGGCTCTCACCTTTCGGTCGGAGTAGGTGACAAGACTGAGCTCTCGCTGCTCTGGACAGCCTGCCTTCTGTTGGCTGTCTAAAATACTTTCATTCAATTATAACGGTTTGACGAAGTTGCTGAAGTTTTAACTTCAACATTACTTTCCGAGTACAGTTGGCAATTGAGCGTTCTGCGTACAAGCGGCCTATGTTGTCCGTCTTGAGCAATTTTGGCTGAAGTTGACTGTATCGGAGTTACTGGGTGACTTTGCTTGTTAAAATCAATCACTGTACTGTCAGTGATTGTGTAGCGAGACTTCCTCGTCTCCCTCAGAGGCCCATTGGTGTTCCTAGGAAATCTTTAGTCTGGAATAACCAGACCAGGATAATTGGTTTCGGGCTATACTCGCGACATTATCATCACCACGATGGGATGTCGAAGCAACCAGCCGTCGCCTCCGGCACGCCAGATCGTGTCCTTGCAGTTAAGAAGACAGCTTGGTAATGTATGTCCATAGCACCGACAAATCATGGAATTTTGCTATGTGACAATCAGAGCTCAGCAGAGCGCGCCTGTTCCCGTCTTTTCTAACATGGTTCTGTCTTGGGTGGTCATTGACTGAGTTCTTACTACTGTAGCAGGAATTAATGTTGGGATGCCCGGATGTTTCTCTTAAGATTTGATTTGCAAGGAGTTGGCTCCACATACCACTTGGTCATAAATGTTACAATCTAGATTATGGACAACTTCACCTTCACAGCATTTATTTAAGTATCCAGTTTGATGTATTGTAAATGTTTCATGTGTTTCGTTTATTATTTTGAGTTTACTCATAATAAATCAAATTGTTATTTTGGACAGAACTTTCATTCTGTGGACCGGTAAAGCAACCCTTTCATTCCTCACTACGTTAATGAAACTTTCCTGTATCAAATTAATTTCTATCAAATTAAATTATTGCTGGTGCCAAACTGTTTTCTACTCCACTTGCAGGGTCGATTACAGTCAGTTCGTGTTTCTTCTTAATCCATGTGCAACAGCAAAAGTCAGAGTTAGAAAAGGGGGGGGGGAGGGCTTAGAGCACCATTTCCAAATGAAGATTCAAGAAAAATTTAGTGTTAAATACACTGCTAGTCCTGGCACCTCGCAAGGTCACCAGCTATTTGCTAAAACACAATAATATCAACACATCTTTAGAATCTACCAATTTCAAACAGAAGAAAAACAATCTGTGACACCTATTTAAAAGATAGTGTAGACCCAATTCCGTCAGCAAGCAAAAACAATGGTCCCTGTGTCATTAATATGAAAACAATTTCTGGTTGTTACCCTTATGGAGTTCACCAGTGTTTGCTCATTGCAACAGCCTACTTATCAGAGGAAAATTAAAGATTGTTCATCAATAAGTAAAATTTATGAAAATAGCAAAGGTGCCACAGCAATCTGAAAAAAAACGTGAAAATAACATCAGTATTAAAAAAAAAAAAAAGATATTAAGAGAAAAAACATGTTTTCAAAGTGGTTCTCGCAAAAAAAGTTATATATCTTAAAAAACCAATAATTTGTAGAATTAAAATAACTTTGTGGCAGTAATTTAATCACTCCACTATATTTCAGGTAGTCAGCAAACAATGATCACTGTGTCATTGTACTGAAACTACAATTAATTATGTGATTGTTACCCTTATGGGGGTCCTCACTATAAATATGCCCCATGCAAAGGCTAATCGATCATAGTCCAATGAGAATGAATGGCTATCTGACTCATAAACGAAGCAAAGCCACAGGAATGAATTTACGAAACAAAATATGACAAATCTAATACATCACACAAAAACAAGCATTGATAAATAAAACAGCTCCGAAAGTACAATAGTCAACATCTAAAAAAAACACTAATAAGTAAAACACCTGCAATATACAAGAGTCAAAGTCTAAAAAAAAAAACAAGAATTAGAACACCTGCAAAATAAAAGAGTCAGTCTAATAAAAAAAAACACCAATATCTCGAACTCCTGCAAAACAGACGAGTCAAAGTTTCTCTGAAAGAAACACATGTATATGCATTGGACTAAGAACCGTATAATCACTGTTCACTGGCACACTGTGCTATGGCAAAAAATAAGGGGGGGGGAGGGGTAGCTCGTCGCCGCAGCTGTCAGTAAGGATTTTTGTCCATCTGTTGCTGCAATCGCGCCGTCTCTGCCCTCTCATGAAGTTTCTCTTAGTGGCCAGTGTCACATACATCTCGATTTGGTTCCATGTTTGTGTTGTCAAATTCATGCGGTATCCCCGTTTGACTCGCCAGGTTTATATTCCTTGGCAAGGATGACACCTAATGGCTCTCCTTTGTGCCATCCTTAGCGACCAGAGAACATCGAACCATGATTTACTGTCGCTTAACAGTGGGCATCCGCTAGGAAATGTTGATAGGCGTCATTGAAGTCTACCAGTTTCTCTGTACAGTACCTGTCAAAAGGGTCCAAGCCCCTTAATCCCATGACTTCAGTCATTTCACTGTGGCCGTCCTGTCACGGTCACGTGGATGTTGTGCGTTGCCAGCAGATGGATTTTCGCATGGTGGACCGCTCGGCCATCTCAGGTCATCGCCTAGAAGAAGGGTCGCACTGGTGAGTCTGGCCATTAGCTCTGGGTGCAAGGGAAAGTGTTTGCCCTGCACCCTTATTTTGCTGTCGAGCGCGCTCCAGAAGTGGCCCAGCTGACAGTGTGTCCTGCTCGGAAACTCGCCTGTTTACAACTAGTCCTCCTCCTCGCTGCTCCCGCTGTCTCGTAAGAGTTTAGCCTGTTCGCTTTCACGTTCTGAACTGCATTCACAGAAATTGTTCTTCATAGTTATGTGATTACAAAATGTCATACATAAAACAGCTTAGTATTGTCTTTCACTATTTTTAAGAACCAAAGTGAGACTTAATATTTTTTACAAATAAAAAAGTTACATGAATTGACAACATAAAAATAGAAATTAAATGACTTGACAATATAAAAAAATAAAAGTAATATGACTTGAAAGTATAAAAATAAAAGTTAAATGAACTGACAAATCTAATACATCACACAATCTAAATCCACATCACTAATGTGGTATGCTTCAAATTTAAACAATTCACTTCTGTTTTAATAAATCAAACGCTACTAATTAATTCACTAAAATGAATGGGATTATGCCTTGTGCAAGTGTGGATCAGGACAGCATAGGGTTCAAATGTTATTTACTCACACACATGCACACCTGTTGTCTATTCTACAAACTAACTACCCATAAACATGAATTACTCAAAATTTTACTTCAATTCACTACTAGTTAATCCAACAACCCACATCAATGCTACTTCAACACAGTGTATATACAACTACAACATTTTCCTAATTCGTCCTCTTCTTGACACTTGCAGCACATGTCTTGTCACATGACTATGGACTTAGCAGAGATGCGCTTAGCTGGAGATCTTACCACTTCAGATGCTTGCCACGGACTGACTGGTGTGGGTCCCTACCGAGGGTGCCTCACAGATACAAACGGAAGTGACCAGAGAGGCAGCTTCCTATACCAACATGACAAGGGATGGACAGGACCATACCAAGAATAGAAACCTCTTTGCTTTTAGAAAGCGCAGCTAACTGTTCCGACGTTGGTCCTACTGTTCTCTAGCAGACAGGCTTGTCTGCTGCCATCATGCATGCAACTATAAATACATTTATATACGAAGACAGTAACTTGTTCTCGAAAGAACAGTTACTGTTGATGACTGTGCAGCTTTTCCCTGGAATAAATGATGGCTGACTGACAACCTCAGCTGCCGACAGGTGTTGTTGATATACCTTGATGTGGACAGCTGAAAATGTGTGCCCCGACAGTGACTCGAACCCGGGATCTCCTCCTTACATGGCAGACGCTCTATCCATCTGAGCCACTGAAGACACAGATGAATAGCGCGACTGCACACATTTTCAGCTGTCCTCATCGAGGTATATCAACAACATCTGTCAGCAGCAGAGGTTGTCAGTCAGCCATCAATTATAAATACATTTGCTCATTCATCCTTTGACACAGAAGGGAAAGGGGATGACAGTATCTTATCATATACACCATATAAAAGAAAGGGCATGTAAGTTCCATATGAGACTGTGTGACATGAATTACATATAAACTCTGTTACAAAGTGTAGTAGTGTGACAGATCGTTTTTCTTTCTTTATTGTTATTTTAATCACCTTATACAAGGCGGGCTGTCAGCAGCATATTACGCTGCTCTTCAGCCATGAGTGATACAGTAATATGAAATATAGGTGGCACAGATAATACAATAAAAACGACGGGCAAAAACTGTAGACATGAAAAACAATAAACATGAAGCCATTCACGCTGGACGAGAAAAAACACTAACACTTGTTGACATGGCGCACATAACATGGATGACTGTGATGGCACACGTGAACAGTGGTGGCGTGACGGCGAAAGAACACTAAACACAAAACGAAGGCACTGATGGCGATGATCTCTGGCGCGCAAATGTCCACTGAGCGTGTACGAGTCTGGGGACCTGCCAAGAGAGGACGAGTGGGGAGTGAGAGAGGGCGAGGGGAGAGCAGAGATGCCTCAGGCAGGGGAGATAGGGGAAAGGGAGGAAGGGGGAGGGGAATGCCGAGGGAAGAGGGGTGGAGGAAGGGGGATGGGGGAAAAGAAGAGAGAAGGGAGGGAGGGTGCCTAAAGGAAAAGACACAGGAAGTGGGGGGGAGGATAAAAGTTGACAGGAGGGGTAGATGGAGGGGAGGAGGACATCATCAGGGACGGGGAGCTGGCGGAAGCCACCTTGGGAGAGGGTAAGGAGGATGGAGAGATGGAGACCGGGTGGGACGTGGGAATACAGGTGCGGCAGTGGGCGGGGGTGGGAGAAGATGGGCGAGACAAGCAGGTGAGGAGGATCGAGTTTATGGGAGGTGTACAGGATTTGTATCCTTTCAAGGAAACAGAGGAGGTGAGGGAACAGAATGAGGTCATACAGGATCCACGTGGGGGAGGGGAGACGGATGCGATTGGAGTGGTGGAGAGGATGGCGTTCAAGGACTGGAAGGGATTTATAAAAGGTAGGGGGGCGGAGATCCAGGCTGGATGTGCGTAACAAAGGATAGGGCAGATGAAGGATTTATAGGTATGGAGGATGGTGGAGGGGTCCAAACCCCACGTACGGCCAGAAAGGAGCTTGAGGAGATGGAGTCAGGAGCGTGCCTTGGCTTGGATTGTCTGGAGATGGGGGTCTAGCGACGGTCGAGAGTGACGCCAAGGTACGTAAGGGTGGGGTGAGGGCGATAGGACGGCCATAGATGGTGAGATAGAAATCAAGGAGGCGGAAGGAATGGGTGGTTTTGCCTACAATGATCGCCTGGGTTTAGGAGGGATTGACCTTGAGCAACCACTGGTTGCACAAAGCGGTGAACCAGTCAAGATGGGATTGGAGAAGGTGTTGGGAACGCTGCTGGGTGGGGGCGAGGGCAAGGAAGGCGGTGTCATTGGCAAACTGGAGAAGGTGGATGGGGGGTGACGGCGGCGGCATGTCCGCCGTATACAAAAGGTACAGAAAGGGGTAGAGGACGGAGGCTTGGGGCACACCAGCGGAGGGAAAAAAGGTGTAGGAATCCGTGTTATGGATGGTGACGTAAGAAAGACGGTGGGAGAGAAAGGAGCCGATCAGACGCCCGTAGTTAATGGGATGGGCGAAGGTTTGGAGCTTGAAGAGGAGACCGGAATGCCATACGCAGTCATAGGCACGTTCGAGGTCCAGGGAGAGGAAGATTGCGGAGCGACGGGAATTAAGCTGCTCAGAAAGGAGATGAGTAAGGTGAAGGAGAAGGTCATCGGAAGAGAAGGACGGCTGAAGGCGGTGCTGGCGGAGATGCTGGTGGATGCGTTAGGTGAGGATGGACTCCAGGACCTTGCTGAAGACTGAGGTAAGGCTGATTGGACGGTAGGAGGTGATGGTGGACGGCGGTTTACCAGGTTTAAGGAACATCAGGATACGGGAGGTTTCCCACAGCTCAGGGTAGTAGCTTGTGGACAGGACTACATTTTAGAGCCTTGCCAGGGTGGAGAGGAAAGAGACAGGAGTTTCACGAATGTGGCGGTAGGTGACACGATCATGACCAGGAGCGGTGTTGCGTCTTGTGCAGAGTGTAGCAATGAGATCCTGTGTAGTGATAGGGGCATTGAGTTCCGTGTGGGCAATGTTGTCCAAGTACTGGAAACCATGTGCTAGTGGAGGGACAGAGGTGTCAGTCCGATCATGGACATCCAGGAAGAGGGAGTAATCAAACTGGGGATCATCAGGGATGGAAAAGATATCGGAGAGGTAGGAGGCAAAGTGATTGGCCTTACTGAGGGTGTCAGGGAAGGAGTGATCATCATGGAGAAGAGGATAGTAGGGGGAGGGTTTAGTTCTGGTAAGGCGACGGAAGGCTGACCAGAACTTGGACGAGTTTATAGGTAGGGTAGCATTTAAACAGGTGCATGTCTGTCGCCAGTCCCTGCGTTCCTTAGCTGCGAGCAAATTTCGAATGTGTCGCTGGAGTTGCCGGGGGCATCGTAGTGTGTCCGGGTCACACGTGTGGAGAAAAACATGGTAGAGACGGCAGGATTCACGGAGGAGGAGGACGGCCTGTGGGGGCAAGGTACGACAGTGGGGGTGAATGGCGACAGTAGTGACATGGGCCTCCATGGCCTCAGACAAGGTCTGCTGGAGAAAGGAGGCTCTATGGGTAACATCATCAGGGTGGTGGTAGGTGAAGGGGTGGCTATCGACGTGGGTGGAGAGGGTATCCCGTTAGGCATTCCAGTTGGCACGGGAATAGTCATGGACATACTTGGGGGGAAGGTCATTACGAGGGTCGGGGTAGGGGCAACGACCGTCTGAAATGGTGAGGAAGACAGGGAGATGGTCACTACCAATAGGCTCCAGGACATCGACCGCTATACGACCAAGGAGGGTAGGGGAGGGAAGGACAACATCGGGAGTGGAGTTGGATTCAGGACGGGTGTGCTGTGGAATGGGGATGAGGTCGCCTTGAAGGGAGGAGAGGAACCAATGTCACCGCCGTAACTGGGCAGCGGAATGACTATGGATGTTGAGGTCGGCAGCGATCACGTAGGAGGCGGAGGTACAGTCAATGTGGGAGAGGGAGTCGAAGGGAATAGGGGCGTTAGGGTTGGACATAGATGGTGGCGCAGGTGACAGTAAGGCCGGGGAAGAAGAGACTAAGGATCAGGTGTCCAGTGGGGTCGGGAACAGAGGTTGGAGCTGAACCGGGATCTGGTGGTGGTGACCTATGGCTACTCCACCACAAGCAATTGGGAGGGGATTATCGGAGCGGTGAGGAAGGTAGGGCAAAGTGCGGACGGTGTGGTGGGGTTTGAGGAATGTTTCATTGAGGAGGAAGGCATCCACATGGTGGGTGGCAAGGGTGTGCAGGAAGAGGTTCTTGTTGGCGGGAAGAGAGCGGATGTTGTTGAAAAGGATACCTTACTGTCGTGCCGTGACAGGGATTTAGACAAGGGTCTCAAGACAGGAGAAGATGAAATGGGCCTGGTTGTGGGAGTAGGTGGCATACATTTTTAGGTGTAAACCAGAACGGGCGGCGAGGGATATCTGTTGGAGGGTGTTGGGGCGCTGGAATGGGTGAACATTTTGGAGGACAATGGTGAGGAATCTGATGATGTCCTCAGCGGTAGGGGGTGGGCGAAGGGAATTGCCGGGAGGGGTAGGGACATCCAGAGGACGGACAGGAACGGTGAGTTCAGGAGTGGTAGGAGGGGGTCAGGCCTTACATTTCTGGGAATAAGTAGGATCAGGGAGGTTACAGGTATTGCAGGAGGGAGGGGGGACTGGAGATTGGGGCACTGCCGTAAGAAGTGGGCTTGCTTAGAGTGCGGGCAGGTGGGGACCTCGTGGCACTCAGATGTCGGGTGTGCATTATACTGCAAGCATTTCTGGAAGCGGCGGGATTGAGGAGGGGAACAGGAAGGATCAACTTGGTAGCGTTGGTGAAAGAGAAGGGCACCCTCCTTCAGGAGACGTTCTATGGAGGGTGCATGTTCGGAAAAGACCCGTGGGGCCAGCTGAGTCATGGATGCGGCGAACCGCACGCACCTCCAGATGGGGATGCGCCTTGAGCTCCTCCAACGCCTCCTCCTCAGTGATCGTCAGACTAAGCCAAGTGATGATGGCGGTGAGGGCCGGCAGGCGTCGCGGGGGTGGGGTTGGCGGGAGGGAGGCGGGAAAAGAGCAGGGGTGAGGGGGGAATTAGGGCCAAAGCAGGTGACAGGGATGCGAGAAAGGAGATCTGTGTGAAGGGTAGGGCTGGGGGAGGAGATGAGGACCGAATCACGGCGAGGAGTGAGGAGGGAGATGGGGGCACCGGGAAAATTCTGCCGAAGGAAGAGGGTGAGGTTCCGCTCCTCAAGAAGGGAGGGATCAGGACGGGAGAGGAGGTAGCGGTAGGAGGAGGGGGTGGAGGAGGAGGGGGAGGAGGAAGATGGGGGCAGGGACAGGCGGGGAGACATCCGTGGCATCCTGGGCAGGGGAAGGGGGACGAGGTGGAACCTTTTTAGATGCAGAGGAGGCAGGGGTGGCACTGGGGCGTTGGATGGCGGCAGAGGAGGTGTGGGGGACGGGAGCAACTGGAAGGTGGCGTGGAGTGGCAGGTCCTGGTGCTGGAGTCGGCGCCGGAGATGGTGATGGCGAAGGCGATGGCGATGATGAAGATGAGGAAGAGGAAGTTGAGCGTGGGCCGTGGCCCTCCGGGCCACCGCCCTAACGGGGGCTGTGGAGACAGAAGAAGCAGAAGGAGGGACTGGAGGGAAGGGATCAGAGGGGTTGCAGTGGGGAGGAGTCGGGGATAGGGCCACAAAATGTGAGGGAGATGGGAGAGTGAGGAGTGGGGGTATGGACTGAGGGGGGCGGTGATTGGGCACACCATGTGATAGTGGTGGCGGCGGCAGAGGGAGATGTGTATACGATGGCAGTGGTGGTAGCTGTAGCAGTGGTGGTGGGGGTTGACACGGTGAGAAGGGGAAAAACACAGGACAGGACAAAGAAGCAAACAAGGTATGGAGAAGGTGACGAGAAACACAGAGTAAAAGGGATGGAGAACAATGGGGCCGAAGCCCCACTCTGCTGCTGCTGGCGGGGGGCGGGGGGGAGGGGGGCTAGCCAGTGGGGACGCTACTGCTGCTGCTGCTGCCGGAGGTTGGCTGGGACCACTGCTGGCTGCTGGCTGGGAAAGCTGCTGGCTGCCGGCTGGGAAAGCTGCTGGCTGCTGGCTGGGACCGCTGCTCGCTGCTGGCTGCTGGCTGATGGCTGGACCGCTGCAGGGTGACTGGCACCTGCAATAGACCTATCGCTTCGATTAGAATCGGAAAAGCCCAACGAAGGGCGGTATCCTTCCGGCTTACCGCTGGAGATGACAGATCGTTCTTGTTTATGTGTAAAAGTAACACGTTCCACTGCTCAGTCTCCTCCCAGATAGAGTCAGAAACACCACTGTAAATTTAGAAGTGGAATTTATGCCATAAATGACAACAGATTTAAGAAATTAACATGAAAGGAATCCAACAGAGACCTTTCAGTTGAAGGACAAGAATATCCGAAAAAGTAAGGGAGCTATATTAAGGAAGGAGAAACGGAAATATTGCAAAGAACTGAACAAGCTAAATATGACTTTTCGATCACAGGACAAGACAAATGCACCAAAAAGTAACTAAAGTAACACAGAAATATAAGATAAAAGATACATTTGCTATATACACACGGGGAAAAATCCTCACTAATGCCCATGAAGCAGAAAGGCGATGGACGAAGTACTCAACAGAATTACTAAACTGTGATGACTCCACCAAGTCTCTTCCGCTTGAGACACCAAACACTGTGGACAGCAAAGTAGAGACCCCAATGAAATATTGAAACACCAGAAAAATAACACGGATTTCGGCGAAGATCAAGTTGTAGGAGAACTAACTGAGAATGGTGCATGCGACTTTCATGACGTAACAGTTTTAATCACCAGCAGTTTAACTGGTCTCATTAAACGGCTTCAATGTGATGTACTCGAACTGATTGGGTTAGAAGGTCTTACTAGAATTGCAGGAGTGAACTTGAAGCCTTGAATACAAGGTGTGGAAGTGACGCTAAAAATGAGTTCTTTCGTAAGTTTGATCTGAATTCCATCGCATTAGCAATCTTAAGGATGGAATATTTATTTCTAAAGAGCAAGGCTATATAGGTGTCTGGATGAAAATGTTTCTCTTCATATTATCACGTTACCGTAAAATCCGGAAGAGGATTCAGCTGTTTGTTCCACCCCAGAATAAATTGTAATTAACCTTCAAAGCGATGGACCAGAGTTGTCTCAAAACAATACACTCTTCTTGTGAATTGTCACACTGCGTTCCTGGCGTTCTGATCTAAATTCCGTGCTATTACTGTCTCTGGAACGGAATAACGTGAGATAATTTCTTTTCATAATGTCTTTGGATTAATACTTTCCACATTCTCTTTAAAATGAGCCAATCCGTAATTTAGAATTAATGCTGTACATCGGAGATACATCGATTTTACTTTCCATAGTCTCAGTATCCTCGAAAATGTGTTGTAGTAATTGCATTCCGTAACATTCAGAAAGTGTAGAGATGACATTACGTTATATCGTGAACTGCTTTTAAAAGTACAAGCGACCGTTTCTGCAGCATTGTTTCGGGTTACAGCAAGAGTCACATTATAATACAAAGATATCAAAGGACCAAGATGTCAAAAAGTTGTCTGAAACTGTGTAGTGAGTAAACGTGCTGATGTTACTTGAATTATAATTTACGATAACATCATTTAAGTGCTCTATATCATCCAATCAGATTTATTCCCTACATAGTCTTCAACAGTTTTTTGACGTTGTGTTCCTCTTTTGACACCGTCGTTATCCAATTTCAATCTTGCTGTTAACACAAGCTACACAGGAAAATGATCTCTGACCGAAACGGGTGACTTGGTCGTCCATCTTCCGGAACGGCGGCCCCGGTCAGGGTGTACGATCGCGGTTCTTGTCCGGGCTCTTCTCTCTGCGCTTGATTTTTTCCCTCTCCCACCTGTTTTCTGGGCCCATAAAAGTCTATCCCCGTGGTGCGTGCCTCGCCCATACCTTCGGCTCGATTTGGCACAGGGTCCGATGGACGCAGTCCCTCCTGGGGCCCTCCGCCACCACTTTCTTTCACTCCTTGCCGCGTTTGAATGATCTGAGGTGGTCTATACCGACGGTTCGATGGTTGCTGGTCGTGTTGGGTATGCTCTTACTCTAGGGGATCATTCTGAACAACGCTCATTGTCAGTTGGCTTCTGTGTTTTCACTGCTGAGCTGGTAGCCATCTCTCGCGCTTTGGAGTATAATTGCTCCTGCCCAGGTGAGTCCTTCGTTATCTGTAATGACTCCCTGAGCGGTTTACGAGCTATCGACCAGTGTTTCACTTGCTCTTGTCTGGTGATGGCTATCCAAGAGTCCCTCCATACTCTTGCCCGTTGCGGCCGCTCCATCGTTTTTCTCTGGACCCCGGGCCATGTCGGCATCCTGGGTAATGAAAGTGTAGACGCGCTGGCCCAACAGGCTGTCGGTGCACCGGCCTTCGAGAGTGGCCTGTCGCAGAGTGATCTCAGGTCGGTTTTGCGGCAGAAGGTCCTTGGTACCTTGGGTGATGATTGGCGCACTCTGCCTTCACCGAAGAAACTTCGGTCCGTCAAGGAGACTACCGATGCGTGGCGCTCCTCCTTGCGGGTCTCTCGCCAGGACTCTGTTGTCCTCTGCCGGCTGCGCATTGGCTACACAGTTATTTATTGCACCGCGAGGACCCACCTTTGTCATGCTGCGGGTGAGCTTTGACGGCGGTCCACTTCCTTGGACTGCCCGCTTTTAACTCCGCTCAGGCAGACGTGTGCGTTGCCTGATACGCTTCCTGCAGTTTTATCAGATGACGTTGCAATCGCAGATTTAGTTTTGAGTTTTATTCGTGCAGGGGGTTTTTATCGCTTGATCTAAGTGTTTGTCCTTTCTTTGCGTTGTGTCTGGCCTTTGGTCCACGGTTTTTAATGTGTCACTCAGTGGTTGGCCCTTCCTTTTTGTTTTCACGGTCGTCCAACCACTGTCACACTTGTGTGATTTTAATTCCTCTAGTTTGGTCTCTGTCAGTGTCTTTCTTGTCCTTTGTGCTCCCAGGCCATCTTCGTTGTTTGTTTTTATTCTTTGTGGGTGTTTAAAGTTCGTGGAAAAAGGGACCGATGGCCCTTCTAGTCCAGTCTCTTCAATCCAACAAACCAACCAACCAACCAACAGAAACTTGTCGCATATCAATGAGTACTTGCAAACGACAGCTTACAGAGTTAAATGCCGTTGTTCTCAAAAACTAAAAGCTTGGCGCTAGACATAGTGGCCTTAAAATGGAGCTAGCAAAATGAGAATCTACTGATACAGCCAGGCGCTGCTAGGAGTTTGGTTTCCACTGCGGCAACGCACGTAACCTCATTCACGGTATAGGAACACAGGAGCCACCGTGCGGAGACAACGCCGCGCCCCCTGGCAGCGGGCGCCGTGTTTGCCGGCAGCGGTGCTATCTGCGTACGATCGCAGGCGGCCGCTCGATGTCACGCAAATAGCAGCTCCGCTTTTCGTGACAGTTCCACAAGTGCGCACGATTGCCAGCCAGCTGTGTGATGTGCGGTGGTTCCCCAGATAACAGGCCACAGAGGGCGATCATTTCTTCTACGCAGCCAGAGTACTTCCGGCTCTTTTTTTTTTTTTGTTCTGTTTCATTTTAACAGATGTGAACCAGTGGCTGGTCGACATTCGTTTTCCCATTTTCTTTTTGTCCGATGCTGGCCGTGCGGGGCTCATAAAGCACGCGAAACGCGAGGTACACGCAGACAGGCAGGCGCGGCCCCACCTGCGAGCCGCCATCAACAGCCACGCCAGCCTTTGGTAGCGCGTCGAGGGTGGTCGTCACGGAACGTCACAAAGGGCTTATCACTCTAAACCTTCAACACACGCAGCACAGCGGCCACTACTGCGTGATGTACTTCAACAAAGGAGTTGGTATTTTTTTAAATAATCTCCCTCCCTTTCTTATGCGTTCCTCTGTTAATTTCCTGCATTTGTTCCTTTGTATAAACTGCTGCATGGCTAACACATTTTCACCTCCAGAATGAGATTTTCACTCTGCAGCGGAGTGTGCGCTGATATGAAACATCCTGGCAGATTAAAATTGAGTGCTTGACCGAGACTCGAACTCGGGACCTTTGCCTTTCGCGGGCAAGTGCTCTATCAACTGAGCTACCCAAGCACGACTCATATCCCGTCCTCACAGCTTTACTTCCGCCAGTTCCTCGTCTCCTGCAGGAGAGCTTCTGTAAAGTTTGGAAGTTATGAGACGAGGTACTGGCGGAAGTAAAGCTGTGAGGACGGGGCGTGAGTGGTGCTTGGGTAGTTCAGTTGGAAGTGCACTTGTCCGCGAAAGGCACACAGTTTTAATCTGCCAGGAAGTTTGATATTTTCACCTGTCTCAGTTTATATTTCTTTTGAAGAGTTTCACTTGGCAGTGACACTTCTCCACTGTTTCCTATGCAAATGTGGCTTGGGTATGCACTCTTGCCCAATTTTACCACTGAAACGACATCTTTAAAAGACATGCGATCAGTCTTACGGTGCTCAGTCATTCAGATTCTCTCTCCAGTACGTTGCACCAGCACGTTTCTCTTCACTGCTCCTCAAACACTTACAATATGTCCGCCTCACCTAATCGGTGAGGAAATAAATGTACGGAAAACACAGAATGTCGGGAAATAACTTCCACAGTACTAAACAGGACCGTAGAAGGCATAATGGTAGTAGTAAGCAGAGACAGGAACTGTAAAACGTATACTCTCACAGCCGGATATGTCATAATTAATAAAACATTCAGGGCTATACAGAGAGCCCAAAGCGATTCTAAAACACACCAGGAATTTTAATAGGAGGGAGGAGGGCGTGCCATTGAATGAAATTTAGATCCCGGTAATGAACTTAACGACTTCCAACGAACTTCTTAGAGTTCCAAACCTTTTCGAAACATTTTCTCTCTGACACTTCGTACCAGTCTCCCACAAAGAGGTGGCAGCAAAAGCGGTCGATGGCAATCGACAACGGGCAATTGCCCTCGGGTATTCAAAGCACATGACGTCACGGCACTGCGCAGAAGCACGTTTAAACGGAATTTTGCTGCAGTCAGTAGTGAACCAGGGTATGATTCGGACACTCGAAGAAGCTACGATCGTCCTCAAAAAATTTCTCCCTAGATGGGGGCGAAATGCTGAGTTTAATGTCAAATCCATGCGATCACAGCATAATAGTCCGGAACGTTATATTAATAGAGACTAGAATACATCCAACAAACCATTATGAAAGTTCGGTGTATGTGGTACGCTCGGGTAAGAAAGTTGTTGCAGGAGAGGAATATCGTGACAGACCGTTCCAAACCAGATAGAAGACCGATGACTTAACATCTTCAGTAAGCTTCAGTAGCAACAGCCTGCTACATCCCCCATACATGTTGACCCTGGCCATCTGACAGACCTTTATCACCAAATTCCACTTATCTTTCATCTCTAAAGGCCATATATCGTTAGGAAAGGTAATATAACAATATTCCTCTTCCGGACTATTAGAAGAATTCCGGACATCTACTCATCGGAATAATTGTTTCATCCGAAAACAAGCCTGCAAACCACTGCCTTCCTGACATACTAAAATCCTACTCGTTTCTTTATTACTATACATCCAGTCACATCCAGTCACAGCTTGCCTGTCTAAGGTTCTATAGAGGGAGCAAAAATTTTATTTTCGTTATGCCATGTAATTATTGCAAGAACTTAAAAATTAAAGTAATTCCATAATCTACTCCCTATCAGGTATAATCTTAAGTCAATGTTTTAACACAAAAGATCAAGTATTGAACTTAGAAACTGTGTACGTAACTTGAGGTAACGTAAATCACAGTGCCTAAATAACCCAGACAATGTTCATCCAGTAGTTGCTAATGAGAGCACTTACAGACTTACAAACATCTTATAGTTTCAACCCTTTTAAAAACATTTTCTACCTGAAACTTCCGACCAAATAATGACGGTATATCTCTTGCTACATTTTCACTATTGTTGCAGTAAACTATCAGAGTTAGTCACGAGGTTCTAGTATATTAGTTCTTTACCACTAATTCTATTCAGAAGTTGTTTTGTAGGCAGTATCCATACATGTCACTGAATGTACTTGCAAATTTATGTTCCTCTACGATACGTAGTTCAAGAGATATGACGTCACACACATTGAGATGCATGAAATACTAGGGTCTCTGAGAACTGAGTTCAGTTCATTAAAGTTTCGATGACTGGGGAGGCCACTAGTTCTTACAAAATACGAGTAGAAGCATCTAGATAACAAAAGCCACACATTCGTTACTGTTTGATCCTGTCAAACTTTATTTTAAAATTACCTTCATTTTTACAGACCAAATACTGAAGAGCGGCAACCTGTCCACTGCCTTTTCCCCCGTTATCAGAAGGTGGAAAAATAATCAAAAAACGAAGCTTCAGACGTTCATCACCGGCATAGTCAACAGGAAACTATTTCATGTCATGTAACATTATTTATTAATCAATAATTAAGTGTAGAATCAAAGCGGCCACTACATCTAAGCTCTAAACTGCGAGTATATAGCATGTTATGATCGCAGTCTCTAATCTCCAGAAAACATTTACTTTTGTATGGAATTTTAACCATAAATTGACAATAACCTGATCCGAATGTTACAAGTGGATAAGAGATTGTGATCCCATCCTCTCGTAGCGTAAAAGAATAATAAAAGTCGAGATAAATTGCAACCTAAATATTCAACTGATCTTGTAAAACATATTAGTGTTTTTGTATAGCTCCTCGTAGAAATTATACGTCCAGTACAGATACATACTGTATTCTATAAAAACCTAACCAGCTGGAAATGAATCATTTCAAGGCAAAGTCTAAAGGTCTTCGTCACTGCAGAACATGTGTCCTGAAGATCCACTGCAACTAACACTCACCTTACGTACGTAGCTGAAAAGTACAGAGAATGGATACCACAGATTACAAATAATACAAGCAAGTATCCCTTCAGCAAAGCAACGACTTCACAAACTGTTGCGCCCCCAGCGCAGGATGGCGCATCTATGAGCCAGGATGGCACTAACAGGTGTAGGAGGCGAGGTAAAACCTGGAGGCTCCAGAAGAGGGCAGCTGCAAATTTAAATTGTTCTCTATTGACTCATCTGCGCTGCTTGAATTTCTCCGGGATGGCCCCCTGCATCCCCTGTGATACCAACACAGTTACTCTAGCCAGTGCTGGCAGCCTTGTTACATAAGCCAGCCACGTGGTCTCCATGTTACAGCCATATACTGGATGATGGCGTATTTACTATTGCTCTGGGTGACACCTGGCATAGTGACGACAGTGGACGCCCACCATTATGAGACGCCCATCCCGCCATGGGGTGCAACCAGCTGCCTCGTGGGCAGGAGTCGACCATACTGCTGGAGATGAACTGGGATGGGCAGGTGCGCCGACGCACAAAGTACGGGGATGGAGTTAGTGCACAGATTCGTTGACATGCTGTGGCCACGTAGTGGTGACTTCTGCTGACAGGTGCATGGGGCTTTCTTCTCTAGCACAGCACCATCGTCCTAGTAGGGGTGTGAGACCAAGAATAATTACGTTACAAAAATCTACGCAAGCCCATCTTTTCACAGGATAGTTGAAGGACTTCGGCTGTACAATTTATGTAAAATTAGAAACAACTTCTACTGAACATGTGGTTGGGTTGGGTCCCTCCTACATGTTGGTTAGGGGGCTGAAGATGGCTTACTGAAACCACAAAACTGGTCGTTCTAAATATATCTGATTTAAGGTATCTTAATTTTTCATTTTCATTAGAAAAATGTCAAGAAGCCTGCTTAGTGTGCTGCAGTAATCAGTGCAAAACCACAGACCTCCCTATTTCAGCAGGCTATCCTGTCTTGCAACACTCGTATTGCACTACACGTTCGTACAAAATACAAAATAATTTTATGACCAAAACAAATGGTAGATGCCGACACAAGTTGGAAACTGCATACAATCTTACTTAATATGCTGCGTATTGCTATTTTAGTTATGAGCCTCTGGCAGTCTAACCTTCACACCTTACCTTACTGCTTCCATTCCTCTTAACCCTAAAATTACACGTTTTCTGCATTGACACTACACGGTTACACCCTCCCTCCGTCTCTTATGCTATAGGGATACTGTCAGCTGGAGTGTGCACTACTGGTGGTTTACGGTGACGGTCGGCTTTCCGCCTCAAAGAGTAAAAGCTATGCACAACAGAACAGCGAGTGCAGCAAGGTGAAGGTTCCCTGCTCTTTTGTGTTGGCATTATGTGGGGCCGAGGTATGCCGCTGGTGGTCATGGAAGGCGCCGTAACGGCTGTACGATACCTGAATACCATCCTCCGACCGCTAGCGCAACCATATCGGCAGCATATTGGCAAGGCATTCGTCTTCATGGACGACGATTCGTGCTCCAATCATGCACATCTTGTGAATGATTTCCTTTAAGGTAACGACATCGTTCTACTAAAGTGAAAAACGTGTTCTCCAAACATGAACCCTATTAACCATGCCTGGGACAGATTGCGAAGGTCTTCTCATGGACGACGTGACCCACCAACCACTCTGAGGGAACAACGCCGAATCGTCATTGGGGAGTGGGACAATCTGGACCAACAGTGCTTTGATGAACTTGTAAATAGTATGCCACGACGAATACAGGCATGAATCAATGGAAGAGGACGTGCTACTGTGTAATAGAGGCACCGGTGTGTACAGCTATCAAGACCACCATCTCTGAAAGCCTTGCTGTATAGTGGCACAATATGCAACGTGTGGTTTTCATGAGCAATGAAAAGAGCGGAAACGATGTTTATGTAGGTCTACATTAGAATTTTCAGTACAGGTTCCGAAACTCTCGGAACCGAAGTGATACAACATTTTTTTTATGTTTGTATAAATGAGGCCGAAAAGCTCATTAAATCACACAACGCGCGAATAATAGGTGACTTAAGTAACCTTTTTTCAACTAAAAGGTAAAGTAAGGCTCAGTCACGTGTTATAATATTATTGCTTACACTTTTGTCTTTAAGACATCATTTTTGTGTCCATATTGGACGCTTCGTGTAACCTCTGCACCAGGTGGATAACCTTCCATGTATCCACGGCACCTGGTGGAAGACCACCTTGCACTCGAAACATTTCTCATCGGTGGGAAACCCGAAGTTCTCCAGTCGGACCCTTAACGAAAGTCTTTTCAACATATTTTCTGTCAGCATATATGCTATAACAGAAAAATTATTATGTTCTAACAAAACAATGACGGGTTGAAGCAGGTGACATTTTTCCTCGCCCACAAAATCGACACAAGAATGTGCACCGAAAACAGACTTTTGAAGATATCGCAAAACGGCCACCTACGCAGATGGAATCCAAGTTCGGTTTTACAAATAGTACTCTACAGCATTGGCCCCTTACTTAGCTTGCATTTATCGTGAATCTCTCGTCCAACACAAAGTCCCAAGTGACGGGAAAAGATCACAGGTGACTCCACTATATAAGAAAGGTAAAATAAGGGATTCGCAAAACTACAGACCAATATCGCTGACTTCCGTTTGCTGCAGAATCCTTGAGTACATTCTCAATTCGAATATAATAAACTTTCTTGAGACTAGGAAACTCCAGTCCACGAATTAGTATGGTTTTAGATGTGCGAAACTCAGCTTGTCCTTTTCTCATGTGATATGCTGAGAACTATGGAAGAAGGGTAAAAGGTAGATTCCATATTTCTAGATTTTCGGAAAGCATTTGACACCGTGCCCCATCGCAGGCTGTTAACGAAGGTACTAGCATATGGAATAAATTCACAGATATGTGAGTGTCTCGAAAACTTCCTAAATAATAGAGCCCAGTATGTTGTCCTCAACAGCGAGTGTACATCAGAGCCAAGGGTATCCCCAGGAGTGCCGCAGGGAAGTGTGACAGGACGGCTGTCGTTCTCTATATACACAAATGATTTGGCGGATAGGTTGGGCAGCAATTTACGGTTGTTTGCTGGTGATGCTGTGGTGTATGATAAGGCCACCCAATCAAACAATTACATCTTGAAACGCTGCTCTTCTTCACATACTTTAATAAACCATTCACAAAATTCACTTCCCCTATCGGGTTCATCCTGGTTAAAAGCACGGAAAGGTCTTGGAATGTAAGGCTTAAATTTCTGATCCCGCAAAATTCTATGAACTCTGCTTTGCAGATCGCATTCTCACGAGAACATTAGCTCATAGATTTCTTATAGGACTGTGTGTACACCTGGATCACTGAATCAACACTATCATTGTCTGTTGAACGTATCTTGCTTCCGCAACGCCCCTTCTTCATATCTTCCACCGTCCCTTCGACGTCGAACTTAACCCAGATTCCTGTAATTGTTACACTTGTTGGTGGTGGTGTTCCAAATTCAACCCTGCAACGTCGTCGTACCTCACTCACGTTCTCTTTTTTCCAATAACACTTTAGCACCAATTCCCGTAGATCAAACGACAGCATTCTGTTTCTTTACAATCCTGAAAGAAAAGAAACCATTGTTATGATTTTCACTGCGTCCTGAATTATTACCCGACAAAAATTGTATTTCTATCTCCTTTAATTACAATGGTATTCGGTTTCAGAGAGTTTATACAATATTTTGGCGCATACTGTGTAGTGGAGATGTGGAGCTGCAGACGGAGACAGCAAAATGACTACTAAACAAGCAAGTTTTCGGCATGATAACTTTGCAATAATGAATAAAAAATAGGAGTGCGGGTTACCTACTACAATCAGCATAGTGAACGCGTTATTGTGGCCAAGACAGACACAAATCCCATGCCTACTACAGTAGTATGAGTTTATATGCCAACTAGCTCTGCAGATGACGAAGAAATTGATGAAATGTATGACGAGATAAAAGAAATTATTCAGGTAGTGAAGGGAGACGAAAATTTAATAGTCATGCGTGACTGGAATTCGTCAGTAGGAGAAGGGAGAGAAGGAAACATAGTAGGTGAATATGGATTGGGGGGAAGAAATGGAAGAGGAAGCCGCCTTGTAGAATTTTGCACAGATCATAATCATAGCTAACACTTGGCTCAAGAATCATAAAAGAAGGTTGTATACCTGGAAGAATGCTGGAGATACTAAAAGGTATCAGATAGATTATATAATGGTAAGACAGAGATTTAGGAACCAGGTTTTAAATTGTAAGACATTTCCAGGGGCAGATATGGATTCTGACCACAATCTCTTGGTTATGAACTGCAGATTGAAACTGATGAAACTGTAAAAAGGTGGGAATTTAAGGAGATGGGACCTGGATAAACTGAAAGAACCAGAGGTTGTACAGAGTTTTAGGGAGAGCATAAGGGAACAATTGACAGGAATGGGGGAAAGAAATACAGTAGAAGAAGAATGGGTAGCTCTGAGGGATGAAGTAGTGAAAGCAGCAGACGATCGACTAGGTAAAAAAGACGAGGGCTAATAGAAATCCTTGGGTAACAGAAGAGATATTGAATTTAATTGATGAAAGGAGAAAATATGTATAAAAATGCAGTAAATGAAGCAGGCAAAAAGGAATACAAACGTCTCAAAAATGAGAACGACAGGAAGTGCAAAATGGCTAAGCAGGGATGGCTAGAGGACAAATGTAAGGATGTAGAGGCTTGTCTCACTAGGGGTAAGATAGATACTGCCTACAGGAAAACTAAAGAGACCTTTCGAGAAAAGAGAACCACTTGTATGAATATCAAGAGCTCAGATGGCAACCCAGTTCTAAGCAAAGCAGCGTTTATACAAGGGCGATGTACTTGAGGACAATATCATGGAAATGGAAGAGGATGTAGATGAAGATGAAATGGGAGATACGATACTGCGTGAAGAGTTTGACAGGGCACTGAAAGACCTCAGTCGAAACAAGGCCCGGGAGTAGACAACATTCCATTAGAACTACGAACGGCCTTTGGAGAGCCAGTCCTGACAAAACTCTACCATCTGGTCAGCAAGATGTATGAGACAGGTGAAATACCCTCAGACTTCAAGAAGAATATAATAGTTCCAATCCCAAAGAAAGCAGGTGTTGACAGATGTGAAAATTACCGAACTATCAGTTTAATAAGTCACAGCTCCAAAATACTAACGCGAATTCTTTACAGACGAATGGAAAAACTGGTAGAAGCGGACCTCGGGGAAGATCAGTTTGGATTCCGTAGAAATGTTGGAACACGTGAGGCAATACTAACCTTACGACTTATCTTAGAAGAAAGATTAAGGAAAGGCAAACCTACATTTCTAGCATTTGTAGACTTAGAGAAAGCTTTTGACAATGTTGATTGCAATACTCTCTTTCACATTCTGAAGGTGGCAGGGGTAAAATACAGGGAGCGAAAGGCTATTTACAATTTGTACAGAAACCAGATGGCAGTTATAAGAGTCGAGGGGCATGAAAGGGAAGCAGTGGTTGGGAAAGGAGTGAGACAGGGTTGTAGCTTCTCCCCGATGTTATTCAATCTGTATATTGAGCAAGCAGTAAAGGAAAAAAAAGAAAAATTCGAAGTTGGTATTAAAATTCATGGAGAAGAAGTAAAAACTTTGAGGTTCGCCAATGACATTGTAATTCTGTCAGAGACAGCAAAGGACTTGGAAGAGCAGTTGAACGGAATGGACAGTGTCTTGAAAGGAGGATATAAGATGAACATCAACAAAAGCAAAACGAGGATAAAGGAATGTAGTCAAATTAAATCGGGTGATGCTGAGGGAATTAGATTAGGACATGAGACACTTAAAGTAGTAAAGGAGTTTTGCTATTTAGGGAGTAAAATAAATGATGATGGTCGAAGTAGAGAGGATATGAAAAGTAGAATGGCAATGGCAAGGAAATCGTTTGTGAAGAAGAGAAATTTGTTAACATCGAGTATAGATTTAAGTGTCAGGAAGTCGTTTCTGAAAGTATTTGTATGGAGTGTAGCCATGTATGGAAGTGAAACATGGACGATAACTAGTATGGACAAGAAGAGAATAGAAGCTTTCGAAATGTGGTGCTACAGAAGAATGCTGAAGATAAGGTGGGTAGATCACGTAACTAATGAGGAGGTATTGAATAGGATTGGGGGGAAGAGACGTTTGTGGCACAACTTGACTAGAAGAAGGGATCGGTTGGTAGGACATGTTTGGAGGCATCAAGGGATCACAAATTTAGTATTGGAGGGCAGCGTGGAGGATAAAAATCGTAGAGGGAGACCAAGAGATGAATAAAATAAGCAGATTCAGAAGGATGTAGGTTGCAGTAGGTACTGGGAGATGAAGAAGCTTGCACAGTATGTAGTAGCATGGAGAGCTGCATCAAACCAGTCTCAGGACTGAAGACCACAACAACAACAACAACTTTGCAAAGACGGTAAATGACAGTGTCCGCTGCAAACGGTCTAAGAGGGCTGCTCAGATTGTAATCTTCATCATTCATATAGACCAGAAAGTGCGCAGAAAGCTTATTTGTTTAGCAGCCTTTTCGTTGTGCCTGTCTGCGGCTCAACACCACCACTATATGGTGTGTAGCAGTCTATCCTTCTCATAATATCGTCATTATTCCATCTTGTATTTTGCATGGTTTCTACATCTACATCTACATTTATACTCCGCAAAGCACCAAACGGTGTGTGGCGGAGGGTACTTTACGTGCCACTGTCATTACTTCCCTTTCCTATTCCAGTCATGTATGGTTCGCGGGAAGAACGACTGCCGCAAAGCCTCCGTGCGCGCTCGAATCTCTCTAATTTTACACTCGTGATCTCCTCGGGAGGTATAAGTAAGGGGAAGCAATATATTCGATACCTCATCCAGAAACGCACCCTCTAGAAACCTGGACAGCAAACTACACGGCGATGCAGAGCGCCTCTCTTGCAGAGTCTGCCACTTGAGTTTGCTAAAAATCTCATTAACGCTATCACTCTTACCATTTAACCCTGTGAGGGAACGCGCCGCTCTTCTGTGGATATTCTGTATCTCCTCTGTCAACCCGCCCTGATACGGACCCCACACTCATGATCAATACTCAAGTATAGGTCGAACAAGGGTTTTGTAAGCCACCTACTTTGTTTATGGATTACATTTTCTAAGGACTCTCCCAATCAATCTCAAACTGGCATCTACCTTACCAACAATTAATTTTATATGATCATTCCACTTCAGATCGTTCCGTAGGCATAATCCAAGATATTTTACAGAAGTAACTCCGCTATCATATAATCATACAAAAAAGGACCCTTCTTTCTATGTATTCGCAACACATTACATTTGTCTATGTTAAGGGTCAGTAGCCACTCCCTGCACCAAGTGCCTATCCGCTGCAGATCTTCCTGCATTTCGCTGTAATTTTCTAATGCTGTATACTACAGCATTATCCGCGAAAAGCCGCATGGAACTTCCGACACGATCTACTAGGTCATTTACATATATTGTGAAGAACAGTGCTCCCATAACACTCCCCTGAGGCGCGCCAGAGGTTACTTTAACGTCTATAGACGTCTCTCCATTGAGAATAACATGCTGTGTTCTGTTTGCTAAAAACTTTTCAATCCAGCCACACAGCTGGTCTGATATTCAGTAGTCTCTTACTTTGTTTATCAGGCCACAATGCGGAACTGTATCGAACGCCTTCCGGCAGTCAAGGAAAATGGCATCTACCTGGGAGCCTGTATCTGATATTTTCTGGGTCTCATGAACAAATAAAGTGGGATGAGTCTCGCACGATCGCTGTTTCCGAAATCCATGTTGATTCCTACAGAGTAGATTCTGGGATTCCAGAAATTACATGATACACGACCAAAGAACATGTTCGAAAATTCTACAACAGATCGATGTCAGAGATGTAGGTCTATAGTTTTGCGCATCTGCTCGACGACCCTTCTTAAAAACTGGAACTACCTGTGCTCTTTACCAATAATTTGGAACCTTCCGTTCCTTCCGGTACATGGCTGTTAGAAGGGGGGCAAGTTCTTTCGCGTACTCTGTGTAGAATCGAATTGGTATCTCGTCAGGTCCAGTTGACTTTCCTCTGTTGAGTGATTTCAGTTGCTTTTCTATTCCTTGGACACTTATTTCGATGTCAGCCACTTTTTCGTTCGTTAGAGAAGGAACTGCAGTGCGGTCTTCCTCTGTGAAACAGCTTTGGAATAAGGTGTTTAATATTTCAGCTTTAGGCGTGTCATCATCTGTTTCAATGCCATTATCATCCCAGAGGGTCTGGATATGCTGTTTCGATCCACTTACTGATTTAACGTTGGACCAGAACTTCCTAGGATTTTCTGTCAAGTCGGTACATAGAATTTTACTTTCGAATTCATTGAACGCTTCACGCATAGCCCTCCTTACGCTGACTGACATCGTTTAGTTTCTGTTTGTCTGAGAGGTTTTGGCTGCGTTTACACTTGGAGTGAAGCTCTCTTTGCTTTTGCAGCAGTTTCCTAACTTTGTTGTTGAACCACGGTGCGTTTTTCCCGTCCCTCACAGTTTTACTCGGCACGTACCTGTCTAAAACGCATTTTACGATTGCCTTGTAATATATCCGCCGTCCGCGAATAAGAAAAGCTCAGACTGTGAGTTATAGCATTTTTATTTAAACTAAAGTCTTTCTTCAAAATTTACAAAACAATATTCGTGAGGTAGGACTGATCCTCCAAGCCTAACAATAACTATATCAGAGATTCTTCCAAACTGTCTGTAGTAACCATACAACTTCACCAAACCAAGCCCCGGGCGTCTCGTGAAGGGCACGGAGTCCACGTTGCCGTCACCAGAGTCCAAGGACGAGTAGACGCCCTGTGAGGATGTCTCCGGTACGCTGGCGGTGGTGGACGATGACGCGGCGGCTATGATGACACCAGTGGGCTCGCTCGGCATGAACTGCCTCTCCAGGTTTTTTTTTTTCGTCATTGATTTTCAGTTCCCCCAAAGGGGGGCGGGCTGGCAGCAGCTTAGTACACTACTCTACAGCCTACAGACTTTTTTTTTAAAAAAACGGAAGAAGAAAAGAAACAAGAAAAACAGGCGATAAAATGGTGACGTAAAGTGTAAAACAGAGGAAAAATGCGGAAAGTTGAAACAGAAAGCAAAAGGGGTTGGCAATGTTAATAAAATAAACACACAATTAAAAAACATGGCGACAGTGTGGTTTCTGTTCGCAAGAGACAAAAAAAAAAAAAAAATCACACCCAGCGACAGTATGATGGCCATTCGCAACTCTTCCCAAAAGACACAACACAGAACACTCACTGTAAAAACAGTCACTGTAAAACACTGCACGAAAATGGCGGCACAAAGATGACACTCCCGAGCCAAAGGCAAATGGAGGGGGACCTGGAGGAGGGGATAAAACAAGGAGGGAGGAGAGGAAAAAAAAACGAAAAGGGGGGGTACCAAGGAGGGAGAGGACTCATAAGGGGGGAGAGGGGCAGGGTAGACGCGAGAGGGAATGAGAAGAGGCAGAGGAGGGAAATACAAAAGGACTCGGGGGAGAGAAGGTGGCCCTCTCCACGTTTTTTTTTCCTTTATTGTAATTTTAATCACCTCATACAAGGCGGGCTGTCAGCAGCATATTACGCCGCTCTTCAGCCTTGAGTGGTACAACAATAAGACATGTAGGTGGCACAGATAATACAATAAAAACGGCGGGCAAAAAATGTAGATACGAAAAACAATAAACATGAAGCTGTTCACGCTGGACGAGAAAAAACACTAACACTTGTTGACATGGCGCACATAACAAGGATGATGGCGACGGCACACATGAACAGTGGTGGCGTGATGGTGAAAGAACGCTAAACACAAAACGAAGGCACACACAAGAGGCACTAATGGCAATGATCTCCGGCGTGCGAAATTCCACTGAGCGTATACGAGTCCAGGGACCTGCCAAGAGAGGAGGAGGGGGGGGGGGTGGGAGAGGGAGAGGGGAGAGCAGAGATGCCATGGGCATGGGTGATAGGGGGAAGGGAGGAAGGGGGAGGGGAAGCCCAGGGGAAGAGGGGTGGAGGAAGGGGGATGGGGGGAAAAGGAGAGAGAAGGGAGGGAGGGTGCCTAAAGGAAAGGACACAGGAAGTTGGAGGGGGGAGGATCAAAGTTGATAGGAGGTGTAGATGGAGGGGAGGAGGACATTATCAGGCAGGGGGAGCTGGCGGAAGCCACCTTGGGAGAGGGTAAGGAGGGTGGAGAGATGGAGACCGGGTGGCACATGGGAATACAGACGCGGCAGTGGGCGGGGGTGGGAGAGGATGGGCTTGACAAGCGGGTGAGGAGAATCGAGTTTACGGGAGGTGTACAGGATCCGTATCCTTGCAAGGAAAAGGAGGAGGTGGGGGTACGGAATGAGATCGTACAGGATCCACGTCGGGGAGGGGAGACGGATGCGATCCTCTCCAGGCTCTTGGGCCTGCTTAAATACTGCTTGGCGCATGGATATGGCTGGCTCTATTTGCAGTGACGTGTCGAGCGGCTGTAGCGACCTCTTGCGGCGCCGGGGACCCCTCCTGGTGGTCTCTGCGAAGCGTCTACGTTTCCGGGACGACCGGCCAGGCTGACCCCTACTCGGTCCGGGGCGACTCTGTACCGCTCTGCTTCGCGCGAAGCGAGAGTCTCAGGCGCTTAGTCTGGATACAGTATCTTGAAATTTTTCCACATTGTCAGTGTCGGAACAGGAATTCACGTTTTGATCTGTTAGGTAGTCTGATGTACCATATAAGCTACACAATAAATAAGGAGGTTAAGTAGATACTTCCGGCACTGAATAGCCGGCCTTGGTCGACCCTGGTCTTTACGCGGGAAGTGCACCCACAACGATAAGGCTGGAGGAGAGACGGCAGGGCAGGGTAGGACCGGATAGACGGGGACGCAGCAGCAACGCGTGGCCCGGCTGGCAGCCTCCCAGCATGCCACACTCACCTCTCTGCTGCTGGAGCGACGCCAAGGCGAAGGCGACGCCGCGCGGCGCGGAGCGGCGCGACGCTATGCGCCCGTCCCAGCCGATGCCCGCCGGCGAGCTAAAACAAAATCAGTTACGCTGCCATTTTTTAGGGGATATGGTGGGGGAGAAAGGGCAGCACGTGCCCAGAAATCCGTGCTCGGTCCCCACTGGGACAGGCCAAACCTCGCCAGTCGCCCGATGCCTCCATTACAGCTTTCAACTGGGCAGTGCTTGCGAACGCGTTATGGTACGCACTCGAGGAAGAATGGCTCCTTCACAATGGCTTCAGTCGTTTTCCACAACGTATTTCGAAAAAAGCAAACGTAACGTAATTCACGAAATATTAGAGTCGTAAAATCCGGCATCAAAGGAAAGTTTGGCATCACGATGCTTTCCAGAGACAAGTGCTCCTAAGCTTTTCTAGATCTGCACACACGTTTTTCCATTCTACTGACAACAATTCGAGTCAGTATTTTGCAACCAGGGTCCCTTATATAAGAACTAAATTCTTGTTATTGATTACGTGGCAACAGGTGAAAAACACATTGGTTACCGGAAGCTAAAGAACAGGGACATTGTTGGACAGAAATAACCAAAGGCAGTGATGGACGATACCAAACACAGTAAATACGTAATAAATAACTTACGGGTTTGACACAGCTCAGACTCCCAACATTAAGAAGAGGACGAAATACCTACAGCCGTCCTTATGATCTTATCTACTGTGTAGCTACCAGTTTCGGCGATTCAGTTGGCCATCTTCGGGTGTTAGTTAATGCTGAAGGGAGTGGCGGAACCGGTTTATACTATTTCGTGACTTTAATTATTTCAGGTAGATAAAAAAATATAAAACCAGTTACCTATTGTCAGCGTAGCAATTCGTTTGATCTCAAAAAATTATTATCCCGGCTAATATTTGTCACTCTGCTAAAGAAATCTCCACTTGACGTTGCGTGGAAACGTTGTCTGTAATGTCGTTTGATTGGCACTAAATTGCATATCATTTACAAGATTTTACACAACTGTTACTTAAGGTGGAAGCACTTTTCTCTAGCAAAGGGAACATTTAGTCACAAAATACTATCCGCACACTACACTGACGTATGTCTCCTATTAAAATATTCCATGTAAATCGTCCGAAATAATTATGCTTCATACATCAGCAAATAAGAAATTGATATTACGTAACGTGCTGTGAGCACTATTGTTACAATTCAATCTGAGTTGAATTCTGTCTTTTAAAGTAGATTAGGGACCACCGGTGCACATTTATTTCCATTCATTTATATCTAACAACATTTATGTTTGTTAAAATTCTCGATTCAAAACTGCCGTGGAGATATTTTTTTCTAAGATGGCGGCAGACAGACGATAGTCAATTTGTCTATTGTTATTTTCCATTCCTTTTATATGAAGGTAATACAATTTAGATAAAACTCTTTAAGCCTTTTATCTTTATTCTTTCGCATTTAAAATCATTTTCAATTACAAATACAGTCACATTTTATATACCAGCTATTAGTAAACTCCGCTGTAAGTTACTAGCGCTAATGGCTGCGGTCCTAATTGTTGAGCTGAAAATTAACACTTAAAAACATTAATTAGATTGGATTACGACTGAAATAAGTACAAATTCACTTCTAGCCAACAGCGACTCTAATTTTCAAATAATAACTAACAATATATAGCTACAGGTTTTCTCTTTGCAGACTTCACACGTGTCACGTCCGAATAGTTCATCGATTAGCACAGGAAGAACAACAGAACCACAATTACCACAGGTAACAAAAAATAATAATAGTAATTGTCGTGGTCCATGAGTGTATTTCTCTGATAATAGTTTTAATCCAGACAGAAATTAAATTATTACAGAAATAATTATCATCATTTTTACATCTACATGATAACTCTGCAATTCACATTTAAGTGCTTGGCAGAGGGTTCATCGAACTACAATCATACTATCTCTCTACCATTCCACTCCCGAACAGCGCGAGGGAAAAACGAACACCTAAACCTTTTTTGTTCGAGCTCAGATGTCTCTTATTTTATTTTGATGATCATTCCTACCTATGTAGCCTGGCCTCTAAAAAATATTTTCGCATTCAGAAGAGAAAGTTGGTGACTGAAATTTCGTAAATAGATCTCACCACGACGAAAAACGTCTTTGCTTTAATGACTTCCATCCCAACTTGCGTATCATATCTGCCACACTCTCTCCCCTATTATGTGATAATACAAAACGAGCTGCTCCTTTTTGCACCCTTTCGATGTCCTCCGTCAATCCCACCTGGTAAGGATCCCACACCGCGGAGCAATATTCTAACAGAAGTGCAAGCTGTCTCTTTAGTGGACTTGTTGCATCTTCTAAGTGTCCTGCCAATGAGACGCAACCTTTGGCTCGCCTCCCCCACAATATTATCTATGTGGTCTTTCCAACTGAAGTTGTTCGTAATTTTGACACCCAGGTACTTAGTTGAATTGACAGCCTTGAAAATTGTGCTATTTATCGAGTAATCGAATTCCAACGGATTTCTTTTGGAACTCATGTGGATCACCTCACACGTTTCGTTACTTAGCGCCAACTGCCACCTGCCACACCATACAGCAATCTTTTCTAAATCGCTTTGCAACTGATACTGGTCTTCGGATGACCTTACTAGACGGTAAATTACAGCATCATCAGCGAACAACCTAAGAGAACTGCTCAGATTGTCACCCAGGTCATATATACATATCAGGAACAGCAGAGGTCCCAGGACGTTTCCCTGGAGAGCACCCGACATCACTTCAGTTTTACTCGATGATTTGCCGTCTATTACTACGAACGGCGACCTTCCTGACAGGAAATCACGAATCCAGTCGCACAACTGAGACGATACCCCATAGGCCCGCAGCTTGATTAGAAGTCGCTTGTGAGGAACGGTGTCAAAAGCTTTCCGGAAATCTAGATATACGGAATCAACTTGAGATCCCATGTCGATAGCGGCGATTACTTCGTGCGAATAAAGAGCTAGCTGCATTGCACAAGAACGATGTTTTCTGAAACCAAGCTGATTACGTATCAATAGATCGTTCTAGGCAATGCGGTCTTTTTTATACGTAGTATCGATAATATTTGTTGACGTTTGTTCATTTTAACATCTTGTGACTAGAACATAGTGTCGTGGATATTACAAGGCGTTATCATGATCCACATATATACTGCATCAGTGGCCAACAGAACTGATTTACGCAGAATTTCTGTAACTGTCACTTCAGCACTCCAACCAATAACAGCCAACTGAGTTACAGACAGTCTGCTTAAACCAGTTACGTTGGTCACTGATGCACGTATACACGGATTATGATAACCCCTTCAAGATCAACTAAGGCCTGAAGACGGTGCATTGAAGCACCGAAGCTGGTAGCTACACAGTGTGTAAGACCATAGGAACGGCTGTAGGCATTTCAATTTCTTACAATACTGAACGGCCATGGTCCCCAAGACCTCCAGTCAAGAAGATAGACATACAAAATCCCAACATTAAGATCGATATTGAACTCTCATTAAGGATTATGCCCTACTTGGACACTAATATATATTTTGCACCTGTTTTCAAGGTGGCTACCAACCTGTAGGGAAATCGTTCGGGAATATTGTCCCACTCACCTCACAACGTTCTTGCATGTTTTGGAGAGGGTGTATTCGTTGAGCAAACTTTTGGAAACAAGGGTCTCCCAGGTTTATTCTATAGGGTTTAGGTGCGTGAAACGCCGCATCCCTACAAGATTCAATATCTTCACACTCCAGTGTGTCCGACACCTGAGTGGTCCTTTGTGGGCGGGTTTTGGCGTCCATAAACTGCACGTCGGGATCTACCACATACAGAAATAGACAGATATGATCCAGAATAATCTACATGAAATACCGTAGTTCTAAAACGGCACGTCTCTCGAAGATATGAAGCGGTGTTTGGTCATTGTACGCAATGCATGGCCACTTGATAACGCTTAGGCCATAGCGATGATGTTCGTGAGCTTTCTGTGGTGTGTAACGTGCTCCCCTCTATCTCCAAACTAACTAGTGGCCAGAATCACTTGCTACAATGATGCGGGATACGTCGGAGTTCATCACTTTGGGCCACTGTTGCTCATCCCAATCAATACGCTCCCTACACCGACGAATTCTTCCTCGATGATGGTGTGGCTGAAGAGGGATGCGTTTAACAGATCTCAAGCTCACTAATCTCCCTCATGTAATCGGCGTGAAATGGGTCTGGGAGAGACACGTGTACCAGTAGCGGCTGCTAGATTTGCAGCTATCTACCTATGTCTGAGACATCTGTTTCTGTCCACTACTAAGGCAACGTACACATCCTCTTGCAGCGTGGTGGTAAGTCTATGACTACCGGCATTTCCACCAACAGCGCCCTTTTTTTAACCGCGACACTTTTGAACACTCCCATTACTGTGGCAGCTACATAAATCAGCTTCAGCAACAGTGTGAAACGATGAAAACGAAAAGCTGTAGCCAGCCGTTGTGGCCGAGCGGTTGTTGGCGCTTCAGTCCGGAATCACGCTGCTGCTACGGTCTCAGGTTCGAATCCTGCCTCGGGCAGGGATGTGTGAAATGTCCTTAGGTTAACTGGGTTTAAGTAGTTCTAAGTCTAGGGAACTGATGACCTCAGATATTGAATACCATAGTGCTTAGAGCCATTTAAACCATTTGAAAATCTGTAACCATAAAGGAAAGGTGTTTATCTTCCACCAGAACACAGCATCTAGCCATAGAGTTGCTTCGAGAAAGGAGAAATAAGAAAAATTGAAATGGTGACTGTTGCAATCACCGTATTCGAAAGTTGTAGCACGTTGTCGTGTTGTAATGGTTCACTGTACAGAGTCACAAACGGGATGACGTGGAGTTATTTACACGTCACCATCTTTGACAAATCCGTATATGTTTGTCATTGTGCCCATGGAAAGCTATACTGAGACACTCCACGGAGAACAAGTCATAATGAAAGGGGTGATGCGTAATTACGCGTTGTTAGTGTATCCCTTATGAACAGACGGAGTGGGTGCCTGATATCTTGACAGTGTTTGAAACTCCTATGACACGGAAAGAAAACGTTTTGGCACATAGAATCCCACCAGAGAAACAGAGAGTAATGGTAGGACTTTTGATAGCAAAAAAAGTGTATACCACAAATTTGCGGACCAAGGTTATTGTTTACTCATTTCACTCAGCCTGTATGGATTTTCAGCTGACCGATATTGCATCTCCCAGACTGATTTGCCCCTGGTTGGTAAATGATGATTTTCCGGAAACAAAATATTGCATAGAAACGCCGCACCCCTACAAGAGTAAGTCTCTGACTGACGGATATCAAATGCGCTCGTCCACATACGAACAGTGACTGAGTTACGTGTTTCCTTACGTTTTGTAGAGTGAGGACGAAGTCTCTCGAACTATTTTCCCTGACAGCTAGACAATGGCTGACATTGCACTTTTCTTATTACTATAGGGTCAGGTAAAGGCACAGAAATAATTTTTACTCTTCAGCAAAGTGTACGCTAGCACGAAACTTGCTGGCAGATTAAAACTGTGTGCTAGACCTTAACTCGAAACCGGGGCCTTTGCCGTTCGCTGACAAGCGCTCTACTTGCTGAGGTACGCAAGCACGACTCACAAGCTATCCCCGCAGCTTTACTTCCACGGATATCTCATCTCCCACCTGCAAAACTTCACGGAAGTTTCCCTGCGAAATTTGCATGATTAGCACTCCTCGAGGCAAGAATATTGCGGAGACATGGCTTCGCCACAGCCTGCGGGATTGTTTCCGGAGTTTTAATTTGCCAGGAACTTTCAAGTTAGACGCCTATTACGCCGTTTAAGATCTTTAAAATTTTTTATGTCACAGAAAAAAGTATATAATTTCATCAAAAACATGCCAGTATTGTGAATTGTCAGCTATTAACATTAATGTATAAAATGCTTGTTTGAACATCAGCTGCTTTTTTATTTTAAACCCAAATATAAACCGGTTCCAGTCACAGACCACATTGACGTATTAGGGCTGAAATAGTTAAGCCACAACATCACAACTGTCTTTATTTAAATACTGGCCACGTCTCGTAAGTAATGGGAGATGTGATGTTGTTGCTTAAACTGTTTTAACCATCACCCCGCGAAGATTACCTATGGTTGAAAGTGGTCAATATTTGGGTTTTAACTAAGAAAACAACTGATGGTCAAACTTGCATTTTCCTATTATTTGAATGCTCTTACTTGTGACTTTCCAAAAATATTTACTACCCTTTGTCTTACTGATGTACATCAGAAAATTTGGCTTGAGCCGCAACTCGATATACAGGGTGTCCCGAAAATGTTGTGACAGGCTTCTGTGGGTTTTACAGGGCGTCTTCAGCAGCACATCGAGGATAGGAACCCATGTCCAGTAACGCTATCCAAAAAAGTTTCAGAGTGTCGAAGTTATAAGCAACTGCGCCTGCCGCCAGACCACCCCTTCGACAGCAAACGTGACCGTACACTGGCACCGATGTTTGTTACTCGCCGATCGCGTCTGTTTGCCACAGTCGCCTGTAAAGGAGATGGAACTAGCTGCTGCGTAGACAGGCCTCGTCTCCTATTGATGCATACTCAGCAGGTATAACAGTTTCAGACAAGGGTTCCCATCTGGAGTATATTTTACCATGAAACATTAGAGATTTTAGGGAGTTGCAGGAGAAAAATAAACTGCCTGTCCAAAACCGTTATCCAACGAAATTATATACTTTCATAGGAGACTGCCGATCGTGGTAATCAGTCGCGATCACTGAATAACAAATAACATTGCGAGACGTTCCGTCTACAGTCCGTAAGCATACAGTCACGTCTGCTGCCGAAGGCGTCGGCTAATGGCAGGCGCCAATGCCTAAAACTTTGACTTTCTGTGGCGTTGTTGGATAACATTTTATAACTGAGGTTCCTATCCTCGATATGTTCCTCAAGACACGCTCTGTAAACCCTCTAAGTTTGTCGCCACTTTGCTGGGACACTCTTTACGTAGTTTGTAATAGCGTCATGGGTGTTGACACTATTTTTGCCGGGACTGCCGCCACAGGATGTTGTGTAGGGTATCTGGTGCGTACTATCAGTACCTTAGCAGCCGTGAAATCAGAAATGTTCCGTTACTCATTATATCTTCAATTCAATGATTCACCTGTACAGTAGCTGTTGGAGGAGACCTCACGACGTCCATTGACACTCTGGCATCTGTGGCAGAATCATAAAACACGCGGCAGTGTGTTCGGCTCGCCGCAGTGCTCTGCCTCAGCGAAATAATAGCACCAGTAGCCATGCTCATGCGGGACTGACGTCTGATGCCTAGCAGGCTGTAGTCGTGGGTGCAGAACAGCCAGACGCTCCAGCGGATGGTGAGACGTGCAGTGTACAGGTGCTCAGACCCGAAACCCAGGACCCTTTGCAGAGGACCAGAGACAGAATGAGGTCACTCTCAATGGCTCCAAATCAGGCCCCAGTAACATCAGATCTAGGAGCGACTCCTAGACCAGCAGCCACTGGGTGAACCAGCTGGGAGTAAATGAAGCTGACTGCCCCACATGGGACTGTCGAGTGGCATAGAGTATGTTTCGGCATTGGCATCAGTCGAAGACAAGATACTGTTAGGCTGGAGCGACGAATGCTTCTGATTACTTGGCTCGGGTTCGTTACGACAGTTTGTCAGTTTTGGTCACCTAGACTACCCAAGTGGCACAGCGCAGAGCCATGGCATGAGGTAATTCAGGTCCCCACTGTGGTGGACTGGACCTTGCACCATGCTGCGGCAACCATATTCTAGACCTGGCACGCCAGGTACGGGTTATGAAGTCGCTATGTAGGGGCGTTAGCGCAAAACTCTTCAACCCTTTGAAAGTTGTGATACAAGTAATGCCAGACTGCTGGTAAATCTCTGAATCACTAGAAACTAACATAATATTACTTATTCTTTATTACTTACTTATTTACAATTTACACACCGTCATTCTATCAGTCCAATATAATTTATGTTGTATGGTGACTGGTACAATCAATGACTTAAATCTCAGGGGTGTTCCACTCAGCTGTAAATGACGGGCAGGGAGATTGGGAGGGTGGACGATTTTTTGCTGTAGATGTACATCTGTTGCGCAGGTGGACACAATGATAAAGATGGTACCTCAAGATGAAATTCCATCACTGCCACTGCACTGGTATCTACTATAGTACTGCTAATTATGCTGCAACATGTGTTCTGTGCAAACTCATCAGTTCTGTATTGCTATAATATAATTCGGAGAATTGGGTATGGTGGGAATCCAGATATAATTTATGGAGGTTAGTTTTCCAGCCTGCAGTAGTTCAAGAGATTAATCATGTAGATTCAGTATTGGATATGTTAGATTCAGAGCAGCAGCCTGTTTTATTGTTGCTAGAAGCCGAAAATTCGGCTCTGAGATGTTACACTTTATACCAATTAATGGTATGCAGTTGTCCGTCACCTCCGAGCTTTCTATTCCCATCCATCATTCTTGCTCGTAGCAAGTGCAATTACAACTGTATCATATACAGAGTAATCCCACTGCGATCTTGCTTTCTGAAAGAAAGTTCGGGTTGGGAGGATATCCCAAGGGCATCCTTCCGTACCTGTTCCTCCTAGAAAAAGCTCTATCTCACAGTCGGTTTGACAATTTGGGGCACCCTGGTAGGACATACTATAATTTTCTACCTTTCACATCGTCACATTTCGTCCGCTGATAACAGCACGCCTTTTTCCCTGTTTGGTTCTATCCACCAAGACCACAGCATACCCGTCCCATTCAACTGCTACAGTCCCTTCAGTGTTACAGTACAAGCCAACTGTGCTCTCCCCACGCTCTAACTAAATACACAATCTGAAAATATCCAGAACTATACTCTACTTTCACTGCAGGACAAAGTACCAAACATCGTCACCTGTCCTCTGTAGTCCACAGCAAAACAAACCACCGAAAATATTTCTGAAGTAATAAGACAGATAAACAATCCACATGATAACTTCAGTTTAACCATTTCCATATCACAAGAATGAAACTTGCAAATTAAAATTTTCCTTCATTATTCGCACATTATATAAATTTCTCATGCTTAAGAACTTATTGCACTATCACACAAAATAGATACTCATTTAAATAAAAATTCGCAATACAACTTTCTTTTTTCATCAGCCTAACCTTTGATCTTAGTGCATGTGGTAATGTGTAAGTAGATTGCGGGGTATAGTTTGTTCTACTTGCTGTGTTGTCTTTCCCTTCTTATCTCATCCCCTCTTATTTTGGGACTGGGCCAGAACAGTCGCTAAAAATCTCGTGTGGCCTGAAACGTATGGATACGCCTAATGTGTACGATGAGAGCAGAATGCTTACCTTCAGGTTCACCAGTAAGATCATTTCAGTTATTTGATACAAATCCCAGTAACAAACGAAGAATTTATTTGTGTCTCCTTTACGGCTGTAAGGCTTTGCTAACATCGTAACATCATCAATTATAATAGAAAATACTCAGGTTGCTTTGAATTATGTTGTCCCATCCGTTGCTGATGATTGAGGTCATTTGTATTGGCTTCTTTTACTTGCTTCTCTTTCTTCCTTAAAGTTCTCGAAAAGTTTTGCACTGACTCTTTCGCTCTTTCTTATTTTAGTCTTGGCTCTCTCGAATGGTGATGGAATTTTCTGGCCATGTATTACCTTGTGAAACGGTTGTCCAGCACTTGCGTCGACTTCAGAATTATATGCAGTAACGAAATACTGTAACAGTGTATCACAAACATTACGATAGCTGTTTACGTAATGAAGTTATATATTCGTTAATGTTTGAAGCACTCAATCTGTTCTTTCATTGGCCACAGTATGCCGAAGTCTGGAATTCAGTTGTAGGGGAACGAGTAGAAGGAAACGTTACAGGAGAATATGGGCTTTGGACAAGGAATGAGAGAGGAGAAAGACTAATTGAGTTCTGTATCAAGTTTCTGCTAGTAATAGCGAATACATTGTTGAAGAATCACAAGAGGAGAAGTTATACTTGGATAAGGCCGGGTGATACGGGAAGATTTCATTTAGATTACATCATGGGCAGACAGAGATTCTGCAATCAGATACTGGATTGTAAGGTGTACCCAGGAGCATATATAGACTCAGATCACAATATAGTGGTGATGAAGTGTAGGCTGAAGTTTAAGACATTGGTCAGAAAGAATCAATACGCAAAGAAGTGGGATACGGAAGTACTAGGAAATGACGAGATACGTTTGAAGTTCTCTAACGCTATAGATACAGCAATAAGGAATAGCGCAGTAGGCAGTACAGTTGAAGATGGATTGGACGTCTCTAAAAAGGGCCATCACAGAAGTTGGGAAGAATAACATAGGTACAAAGAAGGTAGCTGCGAAGAAACCATGGGTAACAGAAGAAATACTTCAGTTGATTTATGAAAGGAGGAAGTACAAAAATGTTCCGGGAAACTCAGGAATACAGAAACACAAGTCGTTGAAGAATGAAATAAGTACGACGTGCAGGGAAGCTAAGACGAAATGGCTGCAGGGAAAATGTGAAGGAATCGAAAAATAAATGATTGTGGGAAGGACAGACTCAGCATAGAGAAAAGTTAAAATAACCTTCCGTGACTTTAAAAGCAAATGTGGTAACATTAAGATCACAGTGGAATTCCATTGATAAATGCAGAGGAGAGAGCAGATAGGTAGCAAGATATCACTGAAAGCCTCTATAAGGGGAAAGATATGTCTGATGTGATAGAAGAAGAAACAGGAGTCAATTTAGAAGGGACAGGAGATCCAGTATTGGAATCTAAATTTAAAAGAGCTTTGGAGGACTTCAGAACTAAGGCAGAAGGGACACATAACATTCCCTCAGAATTTCTAAAATCATTATGTGAAGTGGAACACGACTATTCACGTTGGTGTGTAGAGCGCATGAGTCTGGCGGAAACACCATCTGACTTTCGGAAAAGCATCATCCACACAGTTCCGAAGATAACAAGAGCTGACAAGTGCGAGAATAGTCGCACAATCAGCTTAACAGTTCATGCATCCAAGTTCCTTAGAAGAATAATTAACACAAGAATGAAAAAGAAAATTGAGGATGCATTAGATGACAATCAGTTTGGCTTTAGGAAAAGTAAAGGCATGAGAGAGGCAATTCTGACGTTGCGGTTAATAATGGAAGCAAGACTAAAGAAAAGTCAAGACACGTTCATAGGATTTGTCGACCTGAAATAAGCTTTCGACAATGTAAATTGGTGCAAGATAATCGATATTCTGATAAAAATAGGGGTAAGCTATAAGGGCAGACGGGTTATATACAATACGTACAATCGCCAAGAGGGAATAATAAGAGTGGACGACCAAGAACGAAGTGCTCGCATTAAAAGAGTGTGAGACAAGGATATAAACTTTCGCCCCTGCTGTTCAATCTGTGCATCGAGGAAGCAATGATGGAAATAAAAGAAAAGTGCAGGGTGCAATTAAAATTCGAGGGGAAAGGATATCTGTCATACGACTCGCTGATGACATTGCTACCCTGAGTGAAAGTGAAGAAGAATTAAATGAACTGCTGAACGGGATGAAGAGTCTAATGAGTACACAGTATGGTTTGAGAGTAAATCGGAAAAAGACGAAGGTAATGAGAAGTAGTAGAAATGAGAATAGCGAGAAACTTATCATCAGGATTTATGGTTACGAAATAGATGAAGTTAAGGAATTCTGCTACCTCGGCACTAAAATAACCAAAGACGGACGAAGCAAGGAGGACTTCAAAAGTATGCTAGCTTTAGCAAAAAGGCATTCATGGCCAAGAGAAGTTTAGTAATATGAAATATCGGCCTTAATTTCAGGAAGAAACTTCTGAGAATGTTCGTCTTGAGTACAGCATTGGATGGTGGTGAAACATGGAATGTCGGAAAAACGGAACAGAAGAGAACAGGAGCATTTGAGATGTGGTGCTACAGACTAATGTTGAGAATTAGGTGGACTGATAAGTTAAGGAATGAGGAAGTTCTACGCAGAATCGGAGAGGAAAGGAATACGTGGAAAACAGTGATATGGAGAAGGGACAGGATGATAGGACATCTGTTAAGACATGAGGGAATGACTTCCGTGGTACTAGAGGGAGCTGTAGAGGACAAAAACTGTAGAGGAGGACAGAGCATGGAAAACATCCAGCAAATAATTGAGTTCATAGTTTGCAAGTGCTACTCTTAGATGAAGAGGTTAACACAGGAGAGGAATTCGTGGCGGGCTGCATCAAACCAGTCAGAAGACGGATGACCAGAAAAAAAAACCTCACTTATGCCTTTAGTTAACAAAGACGCAACAAATGAAGAAGTTGTTTTATTAATTTTAACACAAAATAGATGCATTGATCTATAACTAAACTGTGCACTACACTAAACTTCAAGAACCAATCAGCCACCATGGCCTGAGCCCACGAGTCGGTGTGCTGATTTGGGACGTCAGGCACTCCCATTTAGTGGGAAAAATTATTTATTCTCAGCACATAGTGATTCCATGCTAGAGTTTGGGCAGAAGGATGTGGAAGACCGTACTACACAATGAACTGTGACTGTGCTACAAATATCTTATTGTCATCGTCAGCTACTTGCACTTTCTGCCGCTCCACGATAGGATGACCCACTCTTTGTGACACACAGACCTTCCTACTGAGGGCCTCTCCATGGCTCTTGCCAGGTCGTTGGATTACCCCAAAATCTAATTGACTAAGCTTCAGTGACAATACTGATGGATCTTTAAACCCCAGTAGAAAATTTGATCTCTGTGAACCATTATTAATAAAGTGATCTACCATGTAGATAACATGAGAAGTATTATACACTATATATGAGGCTTTGAATTTCCTCTTCTGCAGCGGTACTGTATAAATCTTTTCCACTTTATTTAACTAACACAATGCATAGGCAACCATCTACGTCTTGACGTACCACCAAGCCAAATACATGATTATGGGCTTCACAATACAATACGAAATCTTTCTCATAATTTTGAAAAACCTGCAAATTGAAGAAAGGCGTTGTGCATCATGGAGATGTTTACTACTGAAATTTCGAGAGAGCACTTTCCGGGAAGAGTTTGACAACATATTACTTCATCTTACATACCTCCCGTGTGTTGACTGTGTCGAGAAGTTCGAGCCTATACAGAGGCTTACTAGCAATTAGCGTTTCCACATGCCATTAGTCATGAGAACAGGGTGGGTGTGGGAAAGGGTGATCAGTTAGTGGTACTAGAAGTACCATCCGCCATACACCATGAGGTGGCATGCGGAGTACAATGTACTCGTAGATGTAGCTGTAGACACTGTTCAATTTACCAACAACTCTGTCAATTTAGAAGCTGCAACTTCGCACACCGGTGTCCAATGGAATGTTACACTTTTTCAGTAAGTGAGTACGTGGTCATGCTATTTCTATAGATTTTGGGACAAAATTTCTGTAATAATTTGCTAGTACTAAGAATGACTAACTCCTCCGCCAGATGAGGTGACGATAAATTCTGTGCAGCCCTCACCATCTGGGATATGTTGTAACTCCATCGTAATTATCACATACCCTAATTTGCACAATTTTAGTAATGTAAACTGGTACTTCTCTTTCTCGATAGTCAAGTGTGCTGCATCTGTAATACCGATGCTACCGTTAATAGTAGCACATGCTCCTCCATATCATTTGTAAAGACAATTACATCATAAACCTAAACCATACACTGCTTCGGCCTTAACACACACAAAATTTTGTTTAACAAACCATGAAATGTGGCTGGTGCATTCTTAAGCCCAAATGGCAGATGACGATACCGTAAATGTAATTTCTGGCCGGTCTTCTGTTACTATTTCTACACAGATAAACACTTTATTAGGTGCTTCACAACACTGTATGATCTCATAATTTGGAAAAACCTATAAATTATAGAGGGAAATTGTGCGTCACAGAGAGGTTTACTACGGAAATTGAGGAATCACTTTCTAGGATGAGTATAGACGACATATATCTTGTGCATGGATTATGACGAGAAAACTCGAGAAGTTCGAGCCTATACAGAGGCTTACTGTTCGGTCCACTGTGCAGATCCGTACTGCTCTTAGCGGTTCGAAGTTTCCATTAAATTGAGTTTAGGTGTGCATCCGTAATTGTTCGAATATTCAAATACCTATGGTCACAGCCGAACTGGCGCACTTCGGTTCTATCCATATTCTTCTCTGGTACAATCATCACACATGCTCCCCATGCGTTGGTACTTTTCTCAGTGATACCTTTCCATAACTATTAAAGTGAACTCCTTCATCACCAACAGCATTTGATGAGGTGCACACTATAGTTTATAGTATAGAGGTGACATATTCCCAGTTAGAATTCAGTGTTGCAGCATTGAGATCCTCGTAAAGACCCGCTAGTTTACAACAAGTTATCAAACTCTAATAACAACTTCTTTATCCCTAATTTTTTTCGTTACTCCCAAGTGCTTCACTTTTTCCCATGATGCAGTTATGTTAGTGGCTTCCTCATGCTTACATATGCTTAGGGTCTGAATTTGTCCTATCCACATTGTTTTCTTCTTAATCTTCAAATTCGCTATCAGCGACCCCTTGTGACCCCTCACACAAGGGCATGTGTTTGGTCTCAAAGTTTTCTGTTGTGATGGGCACTACCTGCTCGGCATCTCTCTCCTGGAAATGTCCAACGCTCTTGCCTACAACACCTTTAATTTCAGGTCATTTCCTATGCATACCCATAACAGTTTCTCTACACCATCTAGTACCTTATCACAAGAATTAATCTGTAGTGGCCTTGCACACAGATTCATTAGGTTCCCTTTCACTATACAGAAACCTTATGGCAGTGTGGCACTGAAACCAGTTCTCTCGAGATGAAACGACGTCCCATCGAGTATTGCTGTATATTTTCCAAGGTTTGCTTTAGCTTGATGTTAATATACCAGTGAAAACAAGTCGCTGCCAGCTATTTGTACCTCTACTTCTACACCCATACTCCGCAAGCTACCTGACGGTGTGTGGTGGAGGGCACCTTGAGTACCTCTATCGGTTCTCCCTTCTATTCCAGTCTCGTAATGTTCGTGGAAAGAAGATTGTCGATATACCTGTGTGTGGGCTCTAATCTCTCTGATTTTATCCTCATGGTCTCTTCGGGAGATATACGTAGGAGGGAGCAACGTACTGCTTCACTCCTCGGTGAAGGTACGTTCTCGAAACTTCAATAAAAGCCCGTACCGAGCTACTGAGCGTCTCTCCTGCAGAGTCTTCCACTGGAGTTTATCTATCATCTCCGTAACGCTTTCGCGATTATTAAATGATCCTGTAACGAAGCGCGCTGCTCTCCGTTGGATCTTCTCTATCTCTTCTATCAACCCTATCTGGTACGGATCCCACACTGCTGAGCAGTATTCAAGCAGTGGGTGAACAAGCGTACTGTAACCTACTTCCTTTGTTATCGGATTGCATTTCCTTAGGATTCTTCCAATCAATCTCAGTCTGGCATCTGCTTTACCGACGATCAACTTTATATGATCATTTCATTTCACGTAACTTATATTGTGGACAGTTTAATCCGGTATCCTTATGACACTACTGACACAATACAACATAATCTCAGTTGTGGAGCCGGAAGGAGGAACAACGAGGAATTCATAATTACTGGAGTTCTCCTTCCATACAAAAAATAGCGCAACTTTTGAAGCCCCAATCGATAACAAGTGCTTCATGCTCTGTAATCAAGTAATAAACCTCGCACTGTGACAATCCCCTACTACCTATTGGGACTGCTTTCCTCAGAAGCTGTCCTTCCTCCTCGAACTCTTGGAACAAAGCTATGCTTAATCCTGTCTTCGCACTGATCGTAATCATACAGAACTGCTTAGGCAGATCAGGATGTGAAATCTGTGCTTCCACTATCTCTCTCTTTAAGGCCTGAAATTCATACTATGTGGAGTCGTGTCATATCCACAGTGACTTATTTCATGACAATTTGCACAGTCATGGCATTGTCACATTGCATGCTGATGAACCGCTTATGAAGGTTCACGATCCCAAAAAATCCACGTAACTGCTTCTCTATTCTTGGAACTGAGTATTCACTTACAGTCTTTAATTTCTCTGATCCTGGAGCCAACCCATCTCCCGCGATCACATGTGCCATAAGTTTAGCATGTGCCACTCCAAAGCTTATCTTTGCTACATTTGCCGTGAGCTTATAGCTACTAAGGGTACAGAGAAATATCCTAAAAATCTCTTAAGTTCTCATCATGAGGTTTCCACAGCTGAAAGAACATACGTGTACTATGTTACTCTGTCGAGCAATGACTCATATAATAAGCTGTAAACGCTACGAATTAATGTAACGGACGACACAATCAATCGAAATGATAAGCGTCTGAACAGATAGCGGCATCCAAAAGCTGAGAATGTTGTATGCACGTGGCAAGACAGCTCAGATTTGAGCTGCCATTAGCTAGAGCGGGGCTCCTGTGAAGGAGAACGACGTGCGACACGGATATTTTGGGGCAGGTCCATAATCTACATTTACATGATTACTCTGCAATTCACAATTAAGTGCCTGGCAGTTGGTTCCTCGAACCTCCTTCAAGCTACTTCTCTACCGTTCGATTCTCGAAAGGCGTACTGCAAAAACGAAAACTTACATCTCTCCGTGCGATCTCTGATTTCTCTTATTTTATTATGATGACTATTTCTCTCTATGCAGGTGGACGCCAACTCAATATTTTCAAACTCTGACAATAAAGTTGGTGACTGAAGTTTCATGAGAAAGTCCTACCACAGCGAAAAACGCTTTTGTTTCAATGACTGCCTCCCCAGTTCTTGTATCACATCCACGGCACTCTCTTCCTTATTACGTAATTATTCAAAACTAGCTACCCTTCTTTGAACTCTTTTGCCTTTCGTCAGTCCTTCCTTATGCGGGTCCCACAGGGCACAGCAGTACACCAAAAGATGTCGCACAAGCGTAGCGGATGTTTTTACCGGCCATCCGATTCCGCTCTGATAGTTCTACAGTCATTCAAAGATAGTCTACTGTCAATAGCGCGTAAATACCCAGATCATGCAATAATACCAGTAATTGGAGGCGACTATAACCTGCCCAGTAGAGCACGTTTACTGAAAATTGTCTTGAGCATCTGGCTTCTCAGCCCACACGCAATGGAAATATCTCAAACCCTGTAGCTAAAAATATACCGGACGTTATCGATAGTGTCAGTATAGAAACGGGGATCTGCGATCATGATATCATTATAGCAGTGAAAGTTATTAAATCGTTCAACAAGGCTAGGAGAGAGTTTCTGCTAGATATAGCAGATAATCAGTTATTAATTACTCACTTACACAGTGAATTGGCATCATTTAATTCCAATAAGGTAGATGTAGAGGAAGTATGGGCGAAGTTTAAGCTGATTGTAAATCGTGGTCTGAAGAGTTATGTGCCTAGTCAGTGGATAAAACATAGAAATGACCCACCATGGTTTAATAACGAATTTCGGCTGATGCTGAGGAAGCAGAGGCTGTTGCACTCTCGGTTCAAAAAGGGACGCGCAAATGACGACAAGCGAAGGTTAGTACACATTCGTGCGTCTGTGAAAAGATCTATTCACGAAGCTTACAATTACCACCATCACACCTTAGCAAAAGATCTGGCCGAGAACCGAGAAAATTCTGGTCGTACAATAAACCGATAAGTGCTTCTAAGGCTTCCATTCAGTCGCTTGTTAACCAGTCTGGAGTGGCAGTTGAACACAGCAAAACGAAAGCCGAAGTTCAAGAAGTAGTTCACACAGGAGAACCGTTCAAACATACTGTCATTTGACCATCGGATACACTTCCCTTTGGACGACATAGAAATCAGCGTATCTGGCGTAGAGGAACAACTGACAGATTAGAAAACAAACAAATCACGAGGTCCGGATGGAATCCCAGTTGGATTTTACAAAGAGTACTCTACGGTATTGACCCTTCACCTACTTTGAAATTGTCGTGAGTCTCTCGCCCAGCACAAAGTTACAATCTACAGGAAAAAAAAAAACGCAGGTGACTGCAACACATAAGAAAGGTAAAAGAACGGACCCGCCAAATTAGAGACCATTATCGCTGACCTCAGTTTGCTGCAGAATCCTTGAAATTATTCTCAGTTCTAATACGGTAAACTTTCTTGATTTGAGGAAAGTTACGTCCACGAATCAGTATGGCTTTAGAAACCATCGCGTCCAATGTAGTGTCCAATATAGTTACAACATCAATGTAGTTACAACATCATTCTGCTTACTAATCCTGGTATCTGTCACGATGTTCCCTGTTTCCTCAGGATTATTTGTGCTAAGAAGTGAAGCATGTCTTCGCAACCATGTATACCTGGAGTGGGCTCCTGAACTAATCACTGAAAACAACAAGGCATTCAGTAAGATTTAGGACTGCGTTTTGCAGCTACCACCGACTTTAAACACGTATTTTCGCCATAATAATCACCCACCACCAACCATAACATTATATTTGAAATGGGACTCAAGTTTTCTGTGAACTGTTCAGCAGCTATATCACCTGAATCGTGGGAGGATAGGGGGTCGATAAAAGAAACCAATTATTAAATTATTTCGTTTTTCAAGTATAACTTCTACCTTCTAACTCAGGGGTCTGCTTACTTCAATTTTACTACGAGATAAACTATTTCTAACAGCAATAAATACTCCGCCACAACTGTATTTAATCTATGCTTTCCGAGAATGTCTGGGTCCTTCGTAAAAATTTCGGCTGAAGTTATGTCCAGCTTTAGCTAGATTTCTGTGCCTATAACCATTCGGTATTCCATGCCTTCTATTAGCTCTATGAGCTGTGGTTCTTTCCCAAAACTGGTACACAGTTTAAACTACAATATCAACTGTTGCTGTATCTACCCTCATTCTGTGCTCGTCCTGCACCCTTTCGAAATGAAGACCTTCGAGCACTTGCCGAAGAACCTCTAACCTAAAACCCGTCTAGTCCCCTGCCCACAGTTTCCTCTGTCCCCACTGCCCACACTTCTTCCTCTGCCCATGTAGCCACTTCCCGTGTGCAGTAGACCCCTGACTTATTTAATGGAACACGAAAAATCACCACCCTAAGGAGCAAGACGAGGAATCTGCAACCTAAACTGTCGCAAAACCATTTGAGCCTCTAATTCGGGAGCTCCTCTCGGCTCTGTATCAAGTTACTACAGTCAATTCTGTCGACCACGTGACAAACTATGAGCTCCACCTTCATATCGCAAGCAACACTGGCAGTCTTCACTACTTCAAATAACCGCTTAAAACTGGAGACAAACTCTTGCAACCCAAAGTGATAAATATTCTTAGTACCAACATGAGACACAACCTGCACTTTTCTGCACCCTGTGGTCGCCATTGTAAGATGCAGCACAGATTCCACATTTGGAGTGAATCCTTCAGTACACACTCAGAGTGCAAATAGGATTCCTTCCCATCCTTCACAGACATACCCCTAAGGGGCCAAATTGCGCGCTCAACATTGAAGCTCCCATTTACTAGTACTCACACTCTCTGTGAATGCTCGGACCTTGTGGGCCGAAAGGCATCCTATGGAACAGGGCGAGTGATTCCATTTGGCTTAGAGACTTCGTCGGCCACTGATAGCACCCAAAACCTATTAATCAAACGAACTAGGGAGCCTCTCCAATCGGCCCCTCGGAAAGCTTTTCACCGTTGGCCGCATCTTAGAATGACCTCCAAATCGACCATAGGTAGTATCCGATGCAGCTACAGTAGTGGAGTGATCAGGGGACACCTGGGCCATGCTGTAAGACCCTAGGATCTCCCAGTTGAGTCCCCTACAGTGATGCCCACTGGCAACAGCCTCAAGCTGCGTGATTGAAGTCAACACCACCTCGAGCTGTAAGTGAAGGGTCACTAACTCTGCTCACGTCTTAACACAGGAGTCACAGTTCCTACCCATACTAAATACGTCCGGTAAAACACACACACACGCACGAAATATGGGAGTTGAAGGTAAAGAACATTCACGAAATCTAAAATAAGTCTCTTCAAATGAGACGCTGCACAGTACTCTGATTCGCTGCTGCTGCTAGGAGAGCTACAACTCGACTGGCTCTTGAAACACAAATAAAAAAAAATGACTGGCGCGATGCAAACAGCGGTATTATGTACTAAATTAATTAAGGGCAGAACTGTGGCTGATAAACATACGAACATGCACGAAATATAGAAACTGAGGCTAAAGAATACTTACAAAATTTAAAATAAGGCACTTCTTATGAGAGGCTGTGTCAGTTCACACTACCCTGATGCGCTACTGTTGCTATCAGAGCTACCGCTTGAAGCAGGAATCTAACCACTACAAGTGATTCTCGAAACACACAAAAAGAAAGGCGCGAAACAAAGAACAGTTATATGTACTACACTATTAATAAAGCGCGGAACTGTGCCTGATAACTATTCAAGGAAGTACGAAAAATACGAGAGGGAGATAAGCAACACTAATGATATTTAAAATAAATTTCTTCTGATAAGAAAGTTCATCAGTTCACAGTATACTAATACGCTGCTGCTGCTAGCAGAACTACCAGTCGCCCGAGGGACCTAACTACTGCAAGCAGCTCTTTAAACATGAAACAAATGCCTGGATCAATGCAAACAGAGATTCTGTGCACTACACAGATAATAATGCGTGGAACTGTGCATTATAAACACACAACAAACACTAAATAGCTGAAGATAAAGATCATAGATTACATTTAAAATAGTCTCTTCTTGTCAGAAGCTGTGTCAACTCACAGAGCTCTGATGTGCTGGTCTACTAGGACAGCTACCCCTCGATTTCTTCGACTGATCAATCTCTGGTCTTGTGACTGTGTTAATCTATCATGAATCTAACACTAGTCATAACGAGCCAACTCTTTTTTCCATCCCATGCAACTGATTGTTATACAAGGAAACCACTGGCTCAGTAACATCCGGTTCAAGAAACACTCGTAGCTCGTCACGTTTCTTTGTTCGTATGCTAACGGAACGGCGTATGGTGGGAAGAAAAATTTCCTTTGTTCCTTAACCTGAAATTTATACTGGAAATAGGTAATGACTCCAAGTTTCAGCGCGAACGTAGACGTGTGTTCATTTAGAATCGCGTGCAGTTCTTCATTTTCTCTGATGCTGATATCCAGGATCATATCTGCCTTCTCCTTAATTATCATTCTAACTTCGTCTTCTGCCAATTTGGAAATTTGTGGTAAGTACTATGGGACCAAACTGCTGTGGTCACCGGTCCCTAAGCCTACACACTACTTAAGCGAACGTAAACTAACTTACACTAAGGACAACACACACACACACACACACATACACACACACACACACACACACACACATGCCCGAGGGAGGACTCAAACCTCCGACGGGTGGAGACGCGCGAACCGTGACAAGACGCCCTAGATAACACGGCGCTACCTCACTCGGATACGTAATCTGTGACTTCCCTTATATCAGACGGATGCTTCCTCCAATTTTCGTAGCAACCGAATGGCTCAATTTTTAGTTCCTCCATCGTAAAACTTAGTTCCAAGGAATTCGTGGGAAGCTGCACCCGAAGTACTTGCTCCTCAAATCGAATGCGTACAGAATCATATTTCCTTAGCATGCATTATCTCCTCGTCCAATGTCCATTGCTGTTCCATGTTCTTGGAAGAAATTCACTGGCAGAATCAGTGGGAAGGTTAAATTCCGTTCTAGTTTCGTTCTCTGGCACAAAAACTCGAGTCGAACTTCCTGTCGATCATCCATAATCTCCCCGCAAGCATGCCACATATTTTCGTTTGTGAAGATTCAGAGTTGGTCCATCACAGTCCTGTTAGCATTTATCACGTATCGCTCTAGTATACATCAATAGCTGGCTGCTGCTGTCTATAACGGCTGTGCGTCCCACATCGCCTACCCATAGCATCCATTTTTCGTAGAGGCGTTCGCTCTCCCCTCTAGTAGCACCTGTCCTACTCACAACACTTATTCTGAGGTCTGGCGCAGGTTTATCTTCTTTCTTGAACCGTTTGAGGTCCTCATCAAAGCTGTGAAGACAGAGCAGCAACACGGTTCAACTACAGGTTGGGTCACAGAATTTGAACGACTTCCACAGATTGTCTCAGTGCTTCCATATTATTTTCTTCCCTCCTAAATCTATTAGTCGGTGTTCTTCGGCTCGAAACTACTCCATCATTTATGGTACCGATGTTATTGTTCCTTCTGTGATGGTGCCGTTGATACTGTCTGGTATTTCTCATTCTTATGTGCTCTTTTGTTCTTCCAATCATTATGCTGTGTCTGCAGACACGCAAATCCGCAACCTTAATCAGATGCCTGTTGCCCTCTCTGGCCGCCCCACTGTATGAATTCGTTCTTACAGCAGATGCTTTAAGGCTTCACTGTCATCACCCATCCTTCCTGCAAGAACGTGCCTTAAGCAGGAGGTGTGACAGTAACTTGTGGTAGCAAAAACGAACTATCTCAGTGGAGCTTTATCGCACATACATACACTCGTTTTCTCCAGGATCTTTACCACACTACACACTCCGGAATCCAAGATTACGCGCTCCACAATAAATTCAGCTTCGCCTTTCCTAAACTGCCTTAGAACAATAGGTGGCTAAGAAGACGTCGTAGGATTCCTTACATGTTGAACATTGTTGTTAGGTCAGATGTATTCTCATGCTGGTCTCGCCCTCCAGAAGACCACACATAAACATTTACTGTGAAATACAGACTTCTTTGTACAGTGACTTTTATTACCCTAAACAATATTACACATATCGCGACCGAACAAGGTGCCTTAACCCTAGCACCAATAAGTTCGGATCTGTCGCATAGATGTTTTAGAGGGGGGGGGGGGGGGGGGGGGGTGGGCATCATTTGCCCCCACATTCTTTTCACTTTTTAACATTTTGTTTGTTTGTTTGTTTGTTTTGATTATTTAATGACCCAGGAATATCTTTACTAGGCAGCAACACACTTTCCATAGTTAAAAAATGGTTCAAATGGCTCTGAGCACTATGCGACTTAACTTCTGAGGTCATCAGTCGCCAAGAACTTAGAACTAATTAAACCTAACTAACCTAAGGACATCACACACATCCATGCCCGAGGCAGGATTCGAACCTGCGAGGGTAGCGGTCACGCGGTTCCAGACTGTAGCGCCTAGAACCTCTCGGCAAAACCGACCGGCATGATTCGAACCTGTGACCGTAGCGGTCGCTCGGTTCCAGACTGTAGCGCCTAGAACCGCACGGCAACTCCGGCCGGCTTTCCACAGTTATCAGGAACAATATAACATATAAAAATACAACAAACAAAGTAATGAATATGGGAAATATTATCATGAAACTAACACTTTAATATACAATCGACTTATATTAAGAAATCATGAAAGTACATACAATAGCAAACCACAAATAAGAAAACAAAAAATCTAAGTCAGAAACTACGATTTTCCTTCCTACTCACTTTCACTTTCAATTTCTCAGCCTTTGCATGTGATTGTTTTTGGAGAATGAGTGGAACATACGTACTTGGACAACCTGCAAAAAACTACAGGTACTTTTGTCATCTTGTCCTTTTCCTTTTTAGAGTTCTCACTCTTCAAACAGATGTGACATCTACCTCTTGAATAAAATTCAACAGATTGAACAGTTGCAGTAATGCAGAGGTGACAGGCTTTTGTAAACCCATGATATTCTTAGCTCTCTTTTCCACATCCGGCCTAACGAGACGTTGACCTAATTCTAGTAGAAGCAGCCTTCTTACATTACGCTTCTTCTTATTCTAGTTTGGGTTGTTTATCACGAATATTGTTCCAGCATTGAGACAGGCGACATCCATCAAGATTAAAAAGAGAGATAATAGCCACCTTCTCGTCTCTCGTTTTACTGAATTGTGTCGCGTCATTTGATGAATACTTTATGCTGTCTATGCCCCCTTTGGTTTCACTGTAGGTGAAACTGATGTTTGTCTTTTTTTTTTCTCTCTCAAATCATCCACATTGTTATCATTGTGGTTTGTGGACTGAAGTAGGAGATTCTTAGTAGGCTTCAGTTTGGAGATGTATGACACCAAGGTAACTGGTGCGTTGCCTGTTTTCGGATCTGTGAATAAGAACTTAGAGGAAAATGGCTCTTGACCCTGCGTCTTCTTAATCTGTTGTGGTATGTGTTTTCTGTTACTCTTCAATGTTCCCACCAAAGTTAACTTGTTATCATTGCAAAGCTCCTCGGTTAGGTCTAGGAATGAATAATAACTATCTGCTGTTATATATCTTCCACTTCCTTCCGGTGGATTCAGTAGGTGTTTAACAGCTGCGTTTTCACTCCGTTCCTCGGCAGGTCGTTCATCCTTTCCTGCATAGACATCCATTTTTAGAACTTACCGGGTGTGTGCATCTGATAACATCCTAATCAATATGCCATACTTCTCAGGCTTGTGTTTCATAAAGACCTTATAGGGACATCTTCATCGAAATAGGGAGAGCAGCCGGTCGGTTTTGCCGAGAGGTTCTAGGCGCTACAGCCTGGAACCGCGTGACCGCTACCTTCGCAGGCTCGAATCCTGCCTCGGGCATGGATGTGTGTGATGTCCTTAGGTTAGTTAGGTTTAAGTAGTTCTAAGTTCTAGGGGACAGATGACCGCAGAAGTTAATTCCCATAGTGCTCAGAGCCATTTGAGCCATTTAGGGAGAGCATTTCATCGATCGTTAGATCCGCATTTGCTATGTAGTATTTCACAAAGATTTTGTCAGTTTTGTCGAAAACTTCACGAAGAGGTCGAAACTTATCCTGCTTTCGTCATTCGGTTTCCGTTTCTTTATCATCAAATCTAATCAGGGACAGAAGTTCCCCACATCGAATGCGACTCATTGTAGCTATGTAGATATTCTTTCCCAGTTCTTTCCTCCATAAGTCCTCAAGACGCAGTCTAGTATCATTATTTGTGCTATGAGTATCAAAATACCAACGAAGGCGTACATTTCGTCTATGGTTGTAAGTCTTCAGTTCTTATTACGAGTTTCTTGGTTTGTATAGTCCATGATAATCTTCATTATATCGGGAGTTACAAAATTTTTGAAAGGTTCTGATACACTAGAGGTCAAGGCTTCATGAGTCAAACCTTCATGAAAATTCACTATATTTTTTACTGACCACTGTTTTCTGTAACAATGATGCTGGAAGCAGCTGCATACTGTTCATCAGCGGATGAACTCCGCTAAATTGACTCATTTTCAATTGCTGTGTCACTATCGTATGTGACAACTGAATCATCTTCTTCTGGATCACTTCCATCACCATCACTTGCTTCATTTACTATAGCTGACACCTCTTCATCTGAGATAAACGTCTGATACTGACGAGACATTTTATTAGAACTGCGAATAACGTACAACTGCTGGAACAACAAACGAGATTTATTTCAAAACAACAATGGCAACACCATACCGCGGTACCAACAGTCAGGAACTGCATATCTTTCTGCCGTACTGAGAAATATTTTAATGAGAAAAGTTGTCTCACCGATGTCTAAGGTAGGGGAAAAAATTGCCCGCACTGAAATTAAATGTAATAGGCAGATTTAAAGAATTCACAAAAATTATAAAACCATGACAGCACATACTCTAGACATTTTTCTACAACTACCCAAATTCCTGCTTCTTCACTCCAACAAATAGATATATTACACAAATAAAACTGTGGGCAATTTTTGCCCCCCACCAACCCTCAGTGGTGCTAGGGTTAAGCGAATATTATGTCTCTGTGTTTATTACATTCACATCCTATCGGTCTCTGCAGCCGTCAGCCAGTGGCGACCACTTAGTTTAACCAAGACGAAAGCATTTAATACAAGAAATTGCTTAACTATAACTGCATTTTAATCAGAACAAAGTGAGATGTTGTTAGTGTCTCCTACTTGGATGGAGTTATAATTTTGGGTTCAGTAAACAGCATAAATTTGTTCTAATGATCATACATAGAACTTATTACTTTCCAGAAAAATCGTAATTACTCATATGATATATTAAGGGTGATAGCGCAGCATGATACGTGGGATTTAAAGTTCAAGGAGACAGGATTCTCTTTGCAAAGTGTTCTCTTGCATACTTGGCCGTTCAGAGAGATGTGCAAGAAATTTGGGGTGAATTCTAATTAAGTGAAAATGTATAATGCCGTCCCGGAAGCAGAAAAAATTTATTACCGGCACCAGTAGCCTTCTGACACCCGATACAGCGCATATTTCTAATTTTTTTTAGCGTAAGTGTGAATTACGGTGGCTGTGAAATTTGCAGCGATTATTTTTCCTCGCTAATTCTCATTTTCTCCCAGCAGCAGTTAAAACCGTACATTACGCTACGAAATGTACACTGTAATCGCTTTGGTTGGGTTTAATTATTAACGCGCTGGTTTCCAAATTATCCGACGTAGTCGAATTTTTTTGTGTAGGATTTGCTTTTGCATCATTCATTTAACAGGACATAATCGTGTTTTTCTTTCTGTGCTTGCATTTCACGTATACCTCCATATATTTTTATTTCGTCGTTCAAATGTCACATTGCATGTTCATGTTTTCCTCAGCATACACCAAGAGGCTGTACGTTGCTTGAATCAATGAAGTAACAGAGCTGTCTACCTTCCACTGTTGACGAAGCTACCTAAATTTGTTAATGAATTGATTGGCTGTCGCTATTTCTGACGAATATTTTCATTTTTCCTCATAACGTTCCCCCCCCCCCCCCCCCACCACCACCCCACCCCAAAAAAAAAAACTTAGATTTCCCATTTCTGTTGCTGGAATACCCATCACCTAGTAGAATTAAACGTTAAAATTAAACCGGTGGACAAAGGAATGAAGAAAGAAAATTCGATTTTTATCAGTACAGAAATACAAATTTTCTCTTAAAATTCCATACCGCACCTTACCCTTATATCAACATTACGTACTTATTCAAAATTATTGGACAGTCGCCTATGCCCTGCCATGCTTTGGTGAACGGTAACCGGTTCACCACCATTTGCAATCTTATCTGTATGTACGTTTTACAGTCTTAATTTAACTTCGAATAACCTTCGGATAATCTGTATAAATCTTTATAAACATTCATTTTCTTCTACTGTTTTGGAGTAAATAGCAATGCAGTACACTTAAGTTATTTTAATAGAAGACTGCTGCGGAGCTACTTTCATTATGTCACATCAATTAATTTTGGTATCCACATCGACGCCGACATCGGATCCTGCACCTGTTGTGTGGTTTATACAGTTATCTTCACTCATACTAGTATTACAAATTTTGTACAAGACGTTACCCGATAGCTTTGTATTAGAGTCACTTTAGATTTTCAGACGCACACAGTAAGTTTAACCATCTATCATATCGTCTTACGTGATTCCAGTGGCAGTCGCGGTCCTTCGCGTTAGTGGAACGTCGAAGTCTGGATGCAGATTATAGCGACTGAATTACCGAAGCACTCAGTGTTTTTTTATTCCTTCCATATTACAAAATGCAATGGCAGTGATAGCCATCAAGAAACAAATTTTTCTGTGAACTATCCCATTTCGCCTCCTGGGAGGACACAGACAGTCAAAATATAGCGACAACTGAAACCCCAACAGTTCATCAGTTTTTCTACCTGAGCTGATGATTACAGCGCACTGCAAGACGACCACTGTTCTGGAATTTTCACTTTCAAGTCGCAAACCATTCCGCTCTGTGCTCAAGCCGTATTGATCTGGCTCCTCGTCGTTAGGCTCGTTCAGTAGTCGCATTAAGGGCGTAACCTAGATCTTCGCCAATACACCTCACACATACTCGGTCTCCTTAAATTAGCCATTTTTATGTATATCGCACAAGTAACTGAATGTTTACTGTGCTGGAAACAGTGTCGACAAAATCTCATTATCCGGCAGACATTAAAATTTTAAAATGGTGTATACCAAGGTCTGATTTTATAATTTTTCTTCTCTTCCAGATGACGAAATTTGACGTGAACTAGTTGCAGCACTATAAGCATTTTAGCTTTTGCTATTCCTATGCATAAATGTTCCATAGCAGCTGTAAAGCACAAACTAAAGAAGATTTTAAGTAAATCAGTCCTGTATCATCAATGTGGCTGGTGATAGTCCTAAATTTACTACAACGGGATACACATAAATCGACTGAGATGTGATTTATGAATCATCATACCATACAAAAAACACGATTTTTGTGATTTGTCCTAAATGGGTTCCTATCTCTAAACGTCCAACCTCGAATTACCATCTAAGAAACAGAATTTCAGTTGCTTCTGTGTTGCTGCATTCGTAAAACAATTCTTCATTTGAAACTTACGGGCTGAGAGGCCGTGGTCGATGTAATAAATTATATACTTCGACCACGGCTAAGTTTCAAATGAAGACAACACCGGGCGTGAAAGGCTACGTTGTATGACGTAAAACATTTGTTTTCCCTCTGTACTTTACAAATGGATTTGGTAAGAGCCAACACTTACCATGAAAGGTGTTGTGTCTAGACAAGACAGCCTAGACACAATGGGAGGAAGCCGAAAGGCACGCGCTAAGCCAAAGCAGGGTGCGTGAGGTCTGAAGCAGGATACGTTATGAATGCTATAAAGAAAAGTACATAGCTTCTGGAATACTTAACTTTAATCCATCCTTGCGATACAAGTGAGACTCTTTAGATACATGCAATGTTACTAATGGCGCCTTGCTAGGTCGTAGCCATTGACTTAGATGAAGGCTATTCTAACTATCTGCTCGGCAAAGGAGCGAGGCTTCGTCAGTGTAGTCGCTAGCTACGTCGTCCGTACAACTGGGCGAGTGCTAGTCCGTATCTCGCGACCTGCCTTGTGGTGGCGCTCGGTCTGCGATCTCACAGTGGCGACAGGCGGGTCCGACATGTACTAATGGACCGCGGACGATTTAAAGCTACCACCTAGCAAGTGTGGTGTCTGGCGGTGACACCACAAAAGGCAAATAGCCCTACTCAGTGTACAAATAACTTACAGGTATGGAGCAAGGTGACGTGCTCGAGAAGCGCTGGTATTTCCACATGTGCATACTCTGCACCCTTTATTTTCAAGCCACAAATGCTGCTACAGAGCGCTGACCAACGAAATTTAAAACACACATACACACACACACACACACACACACACACACACACATATATATATATATATATATATATATATATATATATATATATATATGTCTGTGTGTGTTTTGTGTGTGTGCTTGACAATTGCTGAACAACAGAGACATTGTCGGACAGGACTATACAAAGGCAACGATTGACTACATGAAACACAGAACAAACCCAAAACAGTTGGTGTGACATATTTGTAACGAAAAATAGTACAGATTTCGCTACATGGGAAAGCAGGATAACGGATATAAATAACAGTCACGTTTTACGCAGGTCAGACTCCCAACATAAAAGTCGATATCGTACTCTCAGTAAGGACTATGTTCTTCTCGGCCACTAATGCACGTTTGGCACCTGTTGTTGACGTAGGCTATAGAACTGTTGAGTAGTCCCTGCGAATATTGCCCCACTCCTCTCTGAAGGAGGTTTTCAGTTTTTGTACGCCTAGGGGAGGGATGTTCGTTGAGAAACATGTTTGCCAAGAGCATCCCAAGCATGCTGTATAAGGCTTAGGTCCGGCGAATGTACAAGCATTTCTAGTTTGTCCGACACCTCAGCCATAAACATAAAGTCGAAACCGATCGCACCCCTAAACAGACGAACACGATCAAGAATTATCTCCCTGCAATACGCCTGTGCTATAACAGTTCCTTGCGCAAAGATATGTAGCAGAGTACTATCGATAACACCTAACCAAATATGACCAACGTCAGAAGCTATCGATGGTGAATATTCATAACAACCTGGTGAGGTAGAATTAAGTTCGTCCCTCTGGTATTTGACTAGGGGACAATAGGATTCAATGCAGAATTTAGACAGTAATCATCTCTGTTTATAAGGCATCCAGCAAATTCAGTCTCAACTGCTTCCTTAATGTCAGTATCCTAACAGCTGGGCGCAAAGGCTATAATTTTCATATTGTTTTATTCCACAGGAAGACCAGTTCCAAGAAATCTTCGGCAACATCAAATTTGCTTGGCTATCGTTAAATATGTGACGCCTCTGGTCAACAGTCCGGTCCTCCACTGACCTGAAGTTATAATCATTACGTGTTACACAACAACTATAACGAATACGTAAGGCATCCGCCTAACGCAAACCAGTATCATCCTTTACGAGCCCTGAAATCGCCGTAGTCTTAAACTGTTGTCCAAAAAAAATGTATTTCACAACGTATCTACGGAATTTACGACCGGTCCTTTCGGGAATGTTTCCTGCATAATTCTAGCAGGCCGTACAGTTTCGTGCCACCTCTTTAGTATCACCGAGCGAGGTGGCGCAGTGGTTAGCACACTGGACTAGCTTTCGGGAGGACGACGGTTCAATCCCGTCTCCAGCCATCCTGATTTAGGTTTTCCGTGATTTCCCTAAATCGTTTCAGGCAAATGCCGGGATGGTTCCTTTGAAAGGGCACGACCGATTTCCTTCCCCATCCTTCCCTCACCCGAGCTTGCGCTCCGTCTCTAATGACCTCGTTGTCGACGGGACGTTAAACACTATCATGCTCTATCTTTAGTATCATAACTCACCCGATTCATAGACAGTTGATAGCGCTTGGCGTGTCTGATCAGTCTTTTATTATAAGAATTCTGACGAAAAGTGACTTGAAAATGGGCTAATCTAGCTGACAAATATGCAGGGACCGACGTGACATCGGCCTTATGAACAAAGTACGAAGTATCCCTTGACACTTAACCTAATGGAAACAACTGTGATCCTGTAGGTACCAATCAGTGTGAGTTGTCTTTCTATAAATGTTATGTCCCAACATACCCTCAATCTTCCTCCAGGCCAAGAGAAGACGTGAAGCTAATATTCGGGTGGAATAAATTCATTGGTGATAATAAGCTCTTTAAATTATTACTTCCGTCAGTCAGGCAACAAAATAATGATCAACATAACAGACAAAAAATATACGTTTAGATGCAGCCAAAATTGGCAATATTGGTTGACAACGGACTGTCTATCGCCAATCCATCTGTATGCACGGCACTCTGTCGCTGTGTCTGTGCCTTGAAAATTACAGGCTGTGCGCCTGCCGAAGTATCGGCGGTTGTCGAAGACGTCACTTGACAACATCCCCGTACGATTACTGAATATTTTAAACGCAGGGTGCAACATTCTCGAGATAAATTTTAGCTACAGTGCAACGAGAGGAAATTATGAGTCTAACATTTATAAACATTATCTATCCGACATCTAGAAAAACAGTGAAATAAAACAAAACGATGGTATATATTAATTATTTATACAATATTTTATGATGACTAGCGTTAATGCCTCTGTATCACGGGGTCCTGGGTTCGATTCCTACCCGGGTTGGGGATTTTCTCTGCCCTGGGACTGGATGTTTGCATTGTCCTCATCATTTCATCATCATCATTCGTGATAGTGGCTAGACTGGACTGCGTAAACAAATTGGCGTGTGAAAAACTTAGGACTTGTACGGGCGCTGATGACCGCGCAGTTGAGCTCCCTACAAACCGAACATCCTCATCCGAATGAAAGATATTATAGCTAGATCAGTTATTGACAACTTACTAGGTAGCTGACGTGTGCAAGAAGTATCACTGATACGAGTAATAGACAGAAGAACTGTAAAAAATTGAAAATCTGTTAAATGATGATAAGTTTGCTTTTACAGAAGGCAAAGGCGCCAACGAGTCAGTTCTCACGTTGCGGTTGAGAATGGAAGTAAGAATGAAGAAAAATCAAGATGCATTCATAGGATTTCTCTACCTCGAAAGAAAGTTCGCCAATGTAAAATGATGTAAAATGTTCGAAATTCTGAGAAAAAGAAGAGTAAGCTATAGGGAAAGACGGATAATATACAATACGTTCAAAAAGCGAGAGAGAATATTAAACTCTGCAACACTAAGAACGAAGTATTAGGATTGGAAATATGCAGCCCCTCACCACTACTGCTCAGTCTACACGTTGAGGAAGCAATGACGGAAATATAACAAAGGTTCAAGAGTGGGATTAAAATACAAGGTGGAACTTTATCAATGATAATATTCGCTGATGTCATAGATAACATCAGTGAAAGTAACGTGGGTGAAAGTATTGTGGAATTATGGGATCTGTTGAATGGAATGAACAGATTATAGAATGTGGTTTGAGAGTAAATTGAAGAAAGACGAAAGTAATGAGAAGTAGCAGAAATGAAAACAACGAGGAACTAATCTGAATTGGTGATCATGAATTAGGTGAAGTTAAGAAAAACTGCTACCTATCCAGCAAAATAACCCATGACAGAAGGAGGAAGGAAGATAGAAAAAGGAGACTAGTACTGGCAAATAGGGCATTCTTGCTGGTATCAAACATAGGTCTTTAGTTGAGGAAGAAATTTCTCACAAAAACGTTTTGAGCACAGTATTGTATGGTAGTGATCCAGAAGAGAATCGAACAATTTGAGATGTGGTGCCATAGAAGAATGTTGAAAATAAAGTGGACTGATAAGGTAAGGAATGACGACGTTTTTCAACAAGTCGGCGAGGATAGGAATATTTGGAAAATATTGATAAGAAGAAGTGACAGGATGATAGCACATCTGTTAAGATATTAGGGAATAACTTCCATGGAACAAGAGGTGGAGGATGTATGTTGCAAGTGTTTCGCTGAGCTGAAGAGGTTGGCACAGGAAGAGCATTCATGGTGGGCTGCATCAAACTAGTCACTCGACTGATGACTATAACAAAAAATGGAGAGTATTAGTAAAAAGATAACTGTAAGTTTTCTGCCCCATCCGTGTGCTACCCGGTTTTTGCTCCCTCCTCCGTCTGCTATTACTTCAATTTTGATGGATGTCGAATTAACCATCTTTCCACTCTCATTTCGAGATACAATACAGGACACAAATAAGAATACTCAGGCCAAATATCAACTTCTACGATGCCAGATACGTTTCCAGGGCTTTGAAAGTTTCGTCTGTTGTGTAGCTCGAAACATACCGTGTAACATTTTTACATTTTAGGAGCCAAGATTTAAGCGAGGTTTCGGTATTGCACCCGGATCATGTTGACTTTTGTCACAGTATTTCGGCTGCCAAATGTTCAGACATCTTCAGGTGTCCGCCACTAGAGACTGCCATTTCTTTGTGGTTGGTTTCACTACATTATCATCGGTGTAGAACTGTCTAAGTGTCTTGGTGGCGGAATAATGTTTTTCTACCTAACCATGACGGCATCACAATAATGTCATTGTACTGCATGTTGCTGGTGTGGCCGTGTGACTTCAAGTCGTGTACTACCATCCAAAGGTTTAAGATCAAGGGTGCCAGTGAGATGTAACACAACCACAAAGGTAGTTAGAATGGTTGTCGCACCAAGGGGTGCACACCTCAGGGCAATCGTTAGCCATGGTCCCAATCCGAGTCATCGAGAATGATTGGAGGAACATGGTGCAGTGTCAGTACCAGGAAGTCGTAGTGCCTACGTGTTGCAATCCATTGACGGTGTCATGCAGGGGGTCCATTTTGTTAGAGAGGTGCCTACGCATGTCTCTGTTCATAGCGACCATGTTGGGCTCCACCTGTAGGGTAACGATACTTGTAAGCGGAGGGGCGTGCAGGCTCCGCCAAAGCACCTCATACTGCAGGCGCTGGAGGACCTGCCTTGCGGAGGCACTAATTGTGATTCACGCAGGGGAGCCTTAGGTGAGGGAAGGGTTGACAACCATCTAGTACAGTAGGAGCTTTGTGTCTAAGGTCAGTTTCCTGCTGTTGAAGAGTGGGTGCAATGTTTATATTAGCCTCTGCCCCTTTTGGGTGATGTATTCCGCATGTCGATGGAAGAGCAGATTTTTATCCATCCCGACACCTAGATATTTGGTATCTGAGTACGTTGGGACCGAGAGACTTGCAATAGTGACGTAGTGGCGGAGGACAGAGCGCTGTTTGGTCAAGTAGACCTTTCTTCTTTAGGCGGCAGTGGGAGCAACCTCTTTTGACCGACACCAAGTGACTATTACATCCCTATGCCCCCGGAGACGAGCAATGAGCTGTTCGTTGCTGTGGCCGGTCGTATAGAGCACCATGACCGTCGATGTACTGCACCAGTTGCAGTGAGGGAGGACTGGCGTATCATTAACATAGATGTTAAGGAGTATGGGAGACAACACAGAGCCTTGAGGCGTACACATCGAAAAGTAACGTAGGTTAAAGTCTTTTCCTTGCTGAGTAACCAAGAAGGTTCCATCAGCGGAAAGCATCCAAGATCTTGATCTAGATGTCCGGGAGGATCGTCTCTGAGTCTGTATTTTGTACATAAAATTGTCCTGCCAAATCTTGTAAGCGTTTTGCATACCCAGGAAAACTGCTGACATCGACATGATGTTCTGTTACCCCAAACACTTGTAGTTCGGCTAACAGGTGGGGAGTGAAACCGAAATGTTCTAGGTGGATTGTCCCAGCTACGTCCAGAGGCTGCAGGATCAAATTCTAGGAACTGCGCTATGGTATTCAGTAGGCTAATGGTCAATATGTTTTGTCTGCTTCCACTTTGGGAGGGGGGAGGGTGGCGGAGAATCCAGCTGTGAGACAGCAGTTCATATTGTTGCGGACACAACCAGTGGCTTGTGTGGGAGCCGATGGAGGTATTTATTTAACATGCCATGTTTTATGGAAGAGCACCCCCATGCCCCCACCTCAGCGATGGAGCTGGTCTGTGCGATCGCAAATCATGTTGCAAAGACGAAAATTGTCCGCCAGTTTGAGATGAGTTTCTGAGGCAAGTAATATGTCTACATGGTGGACTTAGAGGAGTTCAGTTTTAATCCTTTTAGTGCGGTTAGCATAAAAAAATACAGAGAACTAGATCCCAAGGGGGCTGGTGGTTGTGTCGTGTCCGAGTTGCTATTATAACCAAATCTGGCTGAGCCCTTCAACCAGGATAATGACTTCTGTGTTTCCATTCTCCGACTGACGGATTTTCTGAGCTGTTTCACGAATGACAAACCTGATACATGATTGCATGGACACATGTGGGCTAGCACACATGACTCACTGGAAAGGCTGTGTGTTGCAAGTGCTGACACCTACCACAGATGGATAGGTTTTTGCAGCCTTCATATGATTCAATACACACTTTGCTGCACAGGAGATACTTGGTTTGGCAGATATATTCAACTTCTTCTCTCCTAAGAAGGAAGAAGACATGGGTTAGCATATGGGTTACTTCTGGGTCTTAAGTCCTTCTCGTTGCATTGGAGGACCAAAGGGTCGATTAACTTGAGATAGAGGAATTCATACCAGACATCTGTTCTGTATCGTCAAAGGGAACGTCCTTGATCAAAATGTTTGTTCTTTTCTCACCAGAAGCCTGAACAATGTAGTAATGTATTGCCTTCGACTTTACCAAGTTTTGAACTATGAGGTAGTCGTCGTCTTTTGTGTCAAGTATCTACAGTTCAGTGTTAATGTAATTCATGAGTTTGTAAACCATGATAGGAAGGATCTTCTTTGGTGGTGGGGTCAGAAGGGGGACCCATTTCCTGCTCAATGGCACCAACAAACCGCCACTGTTTCCCTTGGTAGGAGGTTTCTGAATCAAAATCACGGTCGCTGCGATGGGTGCGAGCGTATAGCAGTTAAGATTTTCGGCCATTTAGAGGACCGTCAGTGGTGGAGACCCCACGGGGCTCGATGGGCCAACGAGCTGTTCTAGACGAAACAACACTCGACGCTGTGTCCTTGTAGAGGTCTGCTGTATCAGTGTTTGGTGCCAACATGGCATGACTCACTGGATGAGAGGTCTATCACTAAGTAGCCATGAGTGTCGTCGAATGACGAAGTGGAAGAGGGGTACCTAGCGAAGAGGTTGTGGACAAGGATTTCCTGAACTGGTATCACTGCCAGTTGTTCTCGGTGACTTGAGGCGGGAGAGACGATACGCTTTGTCCTTAGCCCATTGGCTGATGCCGCCATCGGTGCCTCCGGCAGCATGCTTGGATGAACGTCGATGAGCAGACGGCGATTTGACGCGTGAAGGTGTGGCGGAAGTTTCGCCTAGCAGCGGATCCTTGTCCTTGGCCATATTCATGTTTTACCTCCGTCTCACTGACGCAGCTAGGGCCCTGGCTGACGCAAATCTGTCGCCTATAAATCCCAGGGAGACCGCGACACATGTGGATAACAACTGCGCCTTAGAAGGCAAACGAAAGATGATCGTCGACTCGGACACTACGTTTAGCAACGCTCAGCGGAACTTGTGAATGTACTCACAAGTAAACACTGTCAGATCTCTAACCTGACCAAACTTGGGAGACTGCTAGTCCACGGTGTCACCTGCATAGCAAAAACTGGCGCTTTGGCGGCCGTTACACGAGCGACCTCTGACCAAGTCCTCGCTCTGTGCAAATACTTTTCCATATGTAGAGCGCAGGCTCATGCATAAAAGTGAAACTGCATGTCCACCCTCTCTTGGAACGCCCTAAAAGGAAATGTCAGATGTCCGCAGACGTGTGATTATGAATAAAATGTTTTCTCTCAGAAGAAATTTAAGAGATCAACTGGTCCAAAGTCTACTCCAGTTGAAAACCGCAGTCACGATATATCAGATTTTGTGGTAACTGTATTTCCACGAATTCTTTAATTGCTGCATCCCAAAAGGATCTCTCCGGGGTCAAATTTTTTGTGTCAGAATAATCCATAGAGTGTTCTGTGGTAATCCGGTTCTCAACTACGACAGACTCATTTGGGCAGCGAAAAGTAAGTGTGATGCTCATGTTTATTGTGCGTATTGTATGACCGATGTAGCCTTTGCACACTGGAAGGGAATTTTGAAAATTCCGGCCTTTCGCAGTCCCAGATCATCCTATACTGAATCGAGAAGAACACTAATCTCCGCTGGTGGCCCTAAGATTAGTTTAACTTAACGCATCCTTAGAATCCCACCTACATTAAACAAAAGATTGCCGATGTGTGGAAGGAACGCATTGGACTTCGTCAGCTCCTTATCTTCTTCATGTTGTGGGTGGTCACGTTTCTTCCTCCCTAGCGCAGTACTAATCTGATGTGGAGAGTAAGCATTATCTCAAAACACTGACTCTAGATGTTCTAGCTGCTTTGTAAGGCTCTCCTTCAGAAATAACAAGTATCCTGTACATCAGCGATCTAAGGGTGCCGGTAACTTGTGAAGGGTGATGGAAACTCGACGCTTGCGGATAGAGGTCCCACCAGTGGCGGACACCTGAAGATAGCTGAATGGTTGACGGCCAAAATACTATGGCAAGAAGTCAACATGATCCGGCTGCCATCCCGAAATCTCGCCGGGAACACTTCAACAATCGCACAGGATTTATGCGGATAGCAAATCTGTCGTCACATGAAACCGGTTTTTTAGCATGTAATATGCCTTATAAGAACATATGACTGGAGACGCCTCTGACAAATGAGGAACTTGAACAGGATTTGTCAGCTGCCGCTGGAAGCGATATTCCACAGCGCCCTCTCACTACAGAGACTCTGTGAAAAAAGTCGGTGTAATTTAGGCATGGATACCAGTCAATAATGGACATATGGCGAAATACCACTAAATGCACAGCCGATTAAGGAGAATGCCAAGTGCATCGAAAGACAAAATATTGTGCCGGAAAAACTTCCCAACACAAAGAAAGAGTTGTGCGACGTAATCGAAAGTTGGTAGACTTGTTTCTACATCTGAAAGAATATGTCTAGTCATATTTCACGCCATTCATATAAGGATGCCCTAGTAGCGCCACTATGAGGATGCAAATCAAGTTGGTTTAAACACACGCTGCAACGGTAGTGAGTGTTAGTTACCTTTGAGACTGAAATGATGAGTTGATGTTAGTCAAGAATGCCTATAAAATGGTTAAAATGGCTCTGAGCACTATGGGACTTAATTTCTGAGGTCATCAGTCCCCTAGAACTAAGAACTACTTAAATCTAACTAACCTAACGACATCACACACATCCATGACCAAGGCAGGATTCGAACCTGCGACCGTAGCAGTCGCGCGGTTCCAGACAACAGCGCCTAGAAACGATCGGTCACCCCAGCCGGCAATGCCTATAAAGAGAAAAAAAATACTATTTTCAACATCACACTGATTTGGTAGGAGGTCGTGTAACGGGGAAACGAGGAGCTGGATGTTCCATCTGCAATGTTGGAGAAAAACTAGGGGTGAGTGTAGCCACTGTTTGTGGTTGCTGGCAGCGGTGGTCACGAGAATCTACAATCGCGAGAAGATCGGGCTCCGGACGGCCACGTGGCACTGCAGAGAGGGAAGACCATCGTGTTTGGCATATGGCTCTGGCGCAACGTATTCCACATGAAGCAGCAATCTGAGCAGCAGTTGGCGTCACTGTGCACAGTGAACTGTTACAAATCGATAATTTGAAGGACAGCTGCGAGCCAGACGCCCTGTACCGTGCATTCCACTGTTCCTGTACCACCGCTATTTGCGACTGCAGTGGTGTGAAGCAGAGCCCATTGGAGGGCAGGGTGGAGATCTCTTGTGTTCTCTTATGAAAAGCTGGTCTGCCTCTGCGCCAGTGATGGCTGTACGTTGGTTACAGGAAGATCAATTGTTCCACATGCTAGACACATTGGATCTACACCTGGCTTTTTGGTCTGGAGTATGATTTCGTTGTTGTTGTTGTGGTCTTCAGTCCTGAGACTAGTTTGATGCAGCTCTCCATGCTACTCTATCCTGTGCAAGGTTTTTCATCTCCCAGTACATACTGCAACCTACATCCTTCTGAATCTTCTTAGTGTATTCATCTCTTGGCCTCCCTCTACGATTTTTACCCTCCACGCTGTCCTCCAATACTAAATTGGTGATCCCTTGATGCCTCAGAACATGTCCTACCAACCGATCCCTTCTTCTTGTCAAGTTGTGCCACAAACTCCTCTTTCCCCCAATTCTATTCAATACCTCCTCATTAGTTATGTGATCTATCCATCTAAACTTCAGCATTTTTCTGTAGCACCACATTTCGAAAGCTTCTATTTTCTTCTTCTCCAAACTATTTATCGTCCGTGTTTCACTACCATACATGGCTACACTCCATACAAATACTTTCAGAAATGACTTCCTGACACTTTAATCTATACTCGATTTTAACAAATTTCTCTTCTTCAGAAACGCTTTCCTTGCCATTGCCAGTCTACATTTTATATCCTCTCTACTTCGACCATCATCAGTTATTTTGCTCCCCAAATAGCAAAACTCCTTTACTACTTTAAGAGTCTCATTTCCTAATCTAATTCCCTCAGCATCACCCGACTTAATTCTACTACATTCCATTATCTTCGATTTGCTTTTGTTGATGTTCATCTTATATACTCCTCTCAAGACACTGTCCATTCCATTCAACTGCTCTTCCAAGTCCTTTGCTGTCTCTGACAGAATTACAACGTCATCGGCGAACCTCAAAGTTTTTGTTTCTTCTCCATGGATTTTAATACCTACTCCGAATTTTTCTTTTGTTTCCTTTACTGCTCGCTCAGTATACAGATTGAATAACATCGGGGAGAGGCTACAACCCTGTCTTACTCCCTTCCGAACAACTGCTTCCCTTTTATGCCCCTCGACTCTTATAACTGCTATCTGGTTTCTGTACAAATTGTAAATAGCCTTTCGCTCCCTGTATTTCACCCCTGTCACCTTTAGAATTTGAAAGAGGGTATTCCAGTCAACATTGTCAAAAGCTTTCTCTAAGTCTACAAATGCCAGAAACGTAGGTTTGCCTTTCCTTAATCTTTCTTCTAAGGTAAGTCGTAAGATCAGTATTGCCTCACGTGTTCCAGTATTTCTACGAAATCCAAACTGATCTTCCCCGAGGTCGGCTTCTACTAGTTTTTCCATTCGTCTGTAAAGAATTCGTGTTAGTATTTTGCAGCTGTGACTTATTAAACTGATTGTTCACACCTGCTTTCTTTGGGATTTGAATTATTATATTCTTCTTGAAGTCTAAGGGTATTTCGCCTGTTTCATACATCTTGCTCACCAGATAGTAGAGTTTTGTCAGAACTGGCGCTCCCAAGGCCGTCTGTGATTTCGTATGACAACCAAATCATTCTTGTGGCTGTGGCACGCATACTGACTGCAAAATTCTACATTGGTCTGGTGATTCGACCTTTTGTGCTGCTGTTCATGAAGAGCATTCTAGCGGGCATCTTCTAACAGGATGACGCTCACCCACAACCGCTGTTGTAAAGTAACATATTCTATAAACTGTCAACATGCTGCCTTGGTCTGCTCTATCAGTAAATCAGTCAGGAGGATTTCATCGGTCGACAGCTATAGCGTCATCCGCAATCAGCATTAACCGTCACTTTATTGACCGAACAAGTGCAACAGGCATGGACATCCATCCCACGAACTTGTATCCGTCATCTGTACAACGTTATTCACACACGTTTGCATGCTTGGATACAACAATGTGGCTGTTGCACCGGTTCTTAAGGTACCAGCATTTCACATTTGCGATGGCTTACCTCGTGATTGCATTAACCCGTGACCTATCAGTGTTAATCCCTTAAATTTGGTACTTAGACAAATGTATTCCGAACTTTCATTGCTCTACACTCATCATCTTTTGGTGTCGCGGATTTGTTTCAGTCCGTGTAGTTGGGGACTAGGAGTGAAAGGACAATATCATGATGTTCTCAATTGTTTTATAAATAGAATTTAAATTTAAAGCCGTTCATCACTTAAGACTTCCAGGCCAATAGGCCGCGGTCGATGTATGAAACTTTCTCCTAACGTTTCCTCACCTACAGTGGGAGACATCTTCAAAGTAGATAATTGCAAGCTGAACTCGAGGGACCGCAGAATATATGGGCAGTGTTGACGGCTCCACAGTCCATCAAGTGACGTCAGCTACGAGATTATCTCTGGTAATGACAACATTCTCGATTGAAAGTAATTGATCTCCATTCTTATGTTGCAGTATTGGCATTCTAATATTATCAAATTCAACACGTTCCTCTTTTTTGTTAAAACTATTACGGAGTTTATAAATCTCAATAGCCTCTTTGTACACAAGTGCTTGATAATGCGATGTTTTCGATATGATATTCGTCGCAATGAATTTTATTTCATGGTCACATACATCTACATAAAATTCTAACTGTTTCCATCATAATTACATCATCCGACTGCTGTGGAGATTGATAGATTCCTGACACGTAAGCCACCTAACAGTAATACGTCGTAGGCACAAAGGAAAGCACTGGGGGGGGGGGGGGGGGGGTATCAATACAGATAAAGACATAATCGTTCCTACCGCAGACAAGGGTAATGCTGTCATGAGAATGCCAATAACATTTTAGATCCCATTAATTGTAAAAAAATTCCGAAGGATCCGACTACGAAGTTTTCAAAAACCACCAATGGAATGGTGAAAGAGCCTTCACTCACCTCTAACGATAAGAAGCTACTCTGCAAAACGCTGCAAAACGGAAGCGTAACCACCTAGGCTCTATGGATTACGCAAGGTGCACAAACCATACCGTCCTTTCAGGCCTTTTGTAAGTGCTATACGATCTCCCACTCACGAAGTACCTATACACCTTGCCACATTGCTGCAAACTTATGTTGGTGGAACTGACAGTCACTTTAACCATTAATATCATTTCCCTGACAGTCTAAATGAAATGGACGTGGACCAATTTATTTTTGATGTTGGGTCGTTATTTACCTTGATTCCAGTTAACGAAGCTATGTCATGTACAGCTGCTATTTTTCCAGAAGATATTGCGGATTTATTCAGACACTGTCTCACGACGATCTGTTTTAAAAGCAATAATGACTTCTATAAACAGATTGGCAGGGGGGGGGGGGGGTGGGAGGAGGAGGTAGTATGACTATGGGCAGTGCTCTTAGTCCAGCTGAGGCCAATTTGTCTACGGAGAAGTTTGAAAAGCAGACGTAGCAGACTGCCAGTAGAAGACCAGCCCGATGGTATCGCTATGTCGATGATAGTTTCGTGGTATGAAGATATGTTGCAGAGAAACTGAATGTCTTCCTGGTGCATTTCAACAGCATCAATCCGAAAACAAAATTTACCATCGACACGAAGAATAATGGTCAACTTCATTTCTTGGGTGTGTCTGTTATCAAGCGAGGAGACGGGACTTAGGTCCATTGGGTAAAGGAAAAAACCATGCATACTGAACGTTACTTGCATGAATGTTCTAACAACCAACTCAGCCAGAAAAGAGGTGTGATTAAAACCTTGGTACTTAGGTCACAGAAAATTTGTAAACCATGAGCACGAAGCTGTACGGTCCGCACACAAGGAGAATTCTTATTCCAAAGACGAGACAGATCGAGTACTTTGCACTAGGGGCAGAGAATTCGGTCGACGAGGAACGATGACCGTCCAAAGGGAAAGTTTTCCTTCTGTTCATCAGTACGATTACAGATCGCGTTGGGAAAGTGTCAAGCAAGTATGGATAGTACCTTCGACCCACAGGAAATTTAAAAGAATGTTTATGATCGGCACAGGATATACGACATCCTTTGGCTACACCGGGTATATATAAAATTCCTTATAGTTGTGGACTGGTTTATATTGGTACCACAAAAAGAAGTGTTATCACCCGTCAGAGTAATTGACGCCTGGGACGTACAGATAAGTCTTCCTTAGCAGAACATCTTTACCAAGAGGGTGATCACGAAATAAAATTCATTGAGGCGGTTGTCATATCGAGAACATCGCGTTACCAAGCGCGTGAGTGTAGAGAGGCTATTGAGATTTATAAACAGCCATATAATTTTAGCAGAAAACAGGAAAGTCTTAAGCCGGCCGTTGTGGGCGAGCGGTTCTAAGCGCTTCAGTCTGGAACCTCGCGACCGCTACTGTCGCAGGTTCGAATCCTGCCTCCGGCATGGATATGTGTGGTGTCCTTAGGTTAGTTAGGTTTAAGTAGTTCAAAGTTCAAAGGGACTGATGACCTCAGATGGCTCTGAGTACTATGGGACTTAACATCTATGGTCATCAGTCCCCGAGAACTTAGAACTACTCAAACCTAACTAACCTAAGGACAGCACACAACACCCAGCCATCACGAGGCAGAGAAAATCCCTGACCCCGCCGGGAATCGAACCCGGGAAGACCTCAGATGTTAAGTCCCATAGTGCTCAGAGCCATTTGAACCATTTTGAAGGAAATTTTTAAAAAATGTTCAAATGTGTGAGAAATCTTATGGGACTTAACTGCTAAGGTTATCAGTCCCCAAGCTTGCACACTACTTACCCTAAAATATCCTAAGGACAAACACACACAACCATGCCCGAGGGAGGACTCGAACCTCCGCCGGAACCAGTCGCACAGTCCATGACTGCAGCGCCTGAGACCGCTCGGCTAATCCCACGCGCCAAGGAAAGTTTTAAATTAGATAAAACTTGTGTGTCAACATTGCAGCGTAAGACTGGCGATGATTACTTTACATACAGAATGTTGGCATTATCTCGTAGTCGACCTTCACGTGGTGGACTGTGGTGCCCTCTACACTGGCTATATATTGGGTGCTCCTTCGAGTGCTGTTAGTAGTTCTGTCGTTTACCTCTGAAGATCTCTGAAGATATCTCCTGCAGTCGGAGAGGAAACGTTAAGACAAAGTTTTATACATCGGCCATGCCCTTTTAAACAGGAAGTCTTAGGTGCCATCAAAGCTTATATTGTATGATTTAATTATGTTAATTTAGTTAATAAAGTATTTTTTCTGAAAATCAAAGGTCGACATCAACCCTTCTTTATATTTACGTCCTTCTACGCTACTATTTTTGTGTGCTAAACTTAAAGACGAAAGTAACTTTCGCGTGATGAGCCAAGCAACACAGCTCGACAAGTGTTGGGCGATAGATAGAAATAACTGCTACAGTGCAGTAGAAAACTGAAAGATATACGAAATATGGCGAAAAGAAAGAGCACCGTTATTCAAAAACAATAATTATACTGAAGTTACCGCAATTCATCAAACGTCTCCTGGGCATTATAAAACGTGGAACATGGTTCTCGATAGGATGTATGGTCAATATTGAGGGCAATTCATACTCCGTAACGTGCTCCCATGCTGACCACAATATTCGTCATGAGCTGTTGTGGTACGAGGTCTCATTCATCCACCGGCGTCGTCGACAGCAAGTGGATGGTCGTTGTGCATGTCACCGCCCTGCAACACGTCTCACAAGCGCGTTCATACGTGTTAGATGAGATTTAAGTTGGCGGAGCAGGCAGGCCAGTTTATTTGTTGTTCCAAGAGCCCATTCAACCTACGCTGTTCGATGCGGTCGCTTATTGTCATCCATAAAAATGAGGTCAGGGCCAATGTGCACTTGAAAAGACACTCAGAGAGAAGGAGTACAGTGTCATGAGCGTACCGTTTGAAACAATTGGAGGTCAGTAACCGAACGTATGTCTCCCGGCAACACAACACCGGTACCTCCAAAACGTGATGTTCAAGAATGCTGGACGCATTGCCATAAGACAATAGATGGCAGTGCACCCAGGAGCAATGTAGAAGGCAATCATTTTGGCGGTACAGACTCTATCAAGGAGGCATGGAGGGGGGTGGGTGTAAATGGGGAAGGGGGGGAGGAGGAGAATTAGTGTTACATTGGTCTACATGTTACATTGGTCTACATCTACGTCTACCTCTACATGATTACTCTGCATTTCACTTTTAAGTGCTTGGCAGAGGGTTCATCGAACCACAATCATACTATCTCCCTACCGTTCCACTCCAGAACAGCGCGCGGGAAAAACGAATACCTAAACCTTTCTGTTCGAGCTCTGATTTCTCTTATTTTATTTTGATGATCATTCCTACTTATGTAGGTTGGGCTCAGCAAAATATTTTCGCAGTCGGAAGAGAAAGGTTGTGACAGAAATTTCGTAAATAGATCTCGCCGCGACGAAAAACGTCTTTGCTTTAATGACTTCCATCCCAAGTCGCGTATCATATCTGCCACACTCTCTCCCCTATTACGTGATAATACAAAACGAGCTGCCCTTTTTTGCACCCTTTCGATGTCCTCCGCCAATCCCACCTGGTAAGGATCCTACACCGCGCAGCAGTATTCTAACAGAGGACGAACGAGTGTAGTGTAAGCTGTCTCTTTAGTGAACTTGATGCATCTTCTAAGTGCTCTGCCAATGAATCGTAACCTTTTGCTCCCCTTCCCCACAATATTATCTACGTGGTCTTTCAAACTGAAGTTGTTCGTAATTTTTACACCCAAGTACTTAGCTGAATTGACAGCCTTGAGAATTGTACTATTCATCGAGTAATCGAATTCAACGGATTTCTTTTGGAACTCATGTGGATCACCTCACACTTTTCGTTATTTAGCGTCGATTGCCACCTGCCACACCATACAGCAACCTTTTCTAAATCGCTTTGCAACTGACACTGGTCTTCCGATGATCTTACTAGACGGTAAATTACAGCATCATCTGCGAACAATCTAAGAGAACTGCTCAGATTGTCACCCAGGTCATATATATAGATCAGGAACGGCAGAGGTCCCAGGACGCTTCGCTGGGGAACACCTGATATCACTTCAGTTCTACTCGATGATTTGCCGTCTATTACTACGAACTGCGACCTTCCTGACAAGAAATCATGAATCCAGTTGCACAACTGAGACGATACCCCATAGGCCCGCAGCTTGATTAGAAGTCGCTTGTGAGGAGCGGTGTCTAAAGCTTTCCGGAAATCTAGAAACACGGAATCTACTTGAGATCACCTGTCGATAGTGGCAATTACTTCGTGCGAATAAAGAGCTAGCTGCGTTGCACAAGAACGACGTTTTCTGAAACCATGCTGATTACGTATCATAGATCGTTCTCTTCGAGGTGATCCATAATGTTCGAATACAGTATATGCTCCAAAACCCTACTGCAAACCGACGTCAGTGATATAGGTCTGTAGTTTGATGGATTACTCCTACTACCCTTCTTAAACACTGGTGCAACCTGCGCAATTTTCCAATCTGCATTTACAGATCTATCGGTAAGCGAGCGGTTGTATATGATTGCTAAGTAGGGAGCTATTGTATCAGCATAATCTGAAAGGAACCTAATCGGTATACGATCTGGACTTGCCCGTATCAAGCGATTTGAGTTGCTCCGCAACCCCTAAGGTATCTACTTCTAAGAAACTCATGCTAGCAGCTGTTCGTGTTTCAAATTCTGGAATATTACATTCGTCTTCCCTGGTGAAGGAATTTCGGAAAACTGCGTTCAGTAACTCCGCTTTAGCGGCACAGTCGTCGGTAACTGTACCATCGACACTGGGCAGCGACGATATTGAATGCGTCTTGCCGCTTGTGTACTTTACATACGACCAGAATTTCTTCGGATTTTCTACCAAATTTCGAGACAATGTTTCGTTGTGGAACCTATTAAAGGCATCTCGCATTGAAGTCCGTGCCAAATTTCGCGCGTCTGTAAATTTTAGCCAATCTTCGGGATTTCACGTTCTTCTGAACTTCGCATGCCGTTTCCGTTGCCTCTGGAACAGCGTTAGGACCTGTTTTGTGTACCATTGGGGATCAGTTCCATCTCTTACCAATTTATGAGGTATGAATCTCTCAATTGCTCTTGCTACTATATCTTTGAATTTGAGCCACATCTCATCTACATTTGCATAGTCAGTTCGGAAGGAATGGAAATTGTCTCTTAGGAAGGCTTCTAGTGACACTTCATCAGCTTCTTCAAATAAAATTATTTTGCGTTTGTTTCTGGTGGATTTGGAAGAAACGGTATTGAGCCTAGCTACAACGACCTTGTGATCACTAATCCCTGTATCAGCCATGATGCTCTCTGTTAGCTCTGGATTGTTTGTGGCTAAGATTGTTTGTGGCGTGTATTCGCAACTATTTACGGTTCGCGTGGGTTCGTGGACTAACCGCTCGAAATACTTTTCGGAGAAAGCATTTAGGACAATCTCGGAAGATGTTTCCTGCCTACCACCGGTTTTGAAGAAGTATTTTTGCCAACATATCGAGGGAAGGTTGAAGTCCCCACTAACTATAACCGTATGAGTGGGGTATTTATTTGTTACGAGACTCAAATTTTCTCTGAACTGTTCAGAAACTATATCATCGGACTCTGGGGTCGGTAGAAGGTGCCAATTATTAACTTAGTTCGACTGTTAAGTATAACCTCCACCCATACCAATTCGCACAAAGTATCTACTCCGACTTCACTACAAGATAAACCACTACTGACAGACACAAACACTCCACCACCAATTCTGCCTAATCTATCTTTCCTGAACACAGTCTGAGACTTCGTAAAAATTTCTGCAGAGCTTATTTCAGGCTTTAGCCAGCTTTCTGTACCTATAACGATTTCAGCTTCTGTGCTTTCTATTAGCGCTTGAAGCTGAGGGACTTTCCCAGCACAACTACAACAATTTACAACTACAATTACGACTGTTCCTTGATACAAGCACGTCCTGTATTAGCCATGCACCCTTTGGGATTGCAGCCCACCCCGTACTTTCCCGAGGCCTTCTAAGCTAAAAAAAACCTCCCAGTCCATGCCACACAACCTCCGCTACCCGTGTAGCCGCCAGCTGAGTGTAGTGAACTCCTGACCTATTCAGTGGAACCCGAAACCCCACCACCCTATGGCGCCAGTCAAGGAATCTGCAGCCAGCACGGTCGCAAAACCGTCTGAGCCTCTGATTCAGACCCTCCACCCGGCTCTGCACCAAAGGTCCGCAGTCGGTTGTGTCAAGGATGCTGTAGACGGTGAGCTCTGCCTTCATCTCGTAAGCAAGACCGGCAGCCTCCACCAAATCAGATAGCCGCTGGAATCCAGAGAGATTTTTCCTCAGATCCAAAGCGACACACGTCATTAGTGGCGACATGTGCCACCACCTGCAGCTGGCTGCACCCTGTGCTCTTCATGGCATCCGGAAGGACCCTTTCCACATCAGGAATGACTCCACCCGGAATGCACACGGAGTGCACACTGGATTTCTTCCCCTCCTTAGCCGCCATATCCCTAAGAGGCCCCATTACGCGCCTAACATTGGAGCTCCCAACTACCAATAAGCCCACCCTCTGCGATTGCCCGGACCTTGAAGGCTGAGAATCATCCCCTGAAACAGGGCAGGCAGCAGCATCTGGCTCAGCCAGAGACAATACCTGAAACCTGTTTGTCAGACGCACCGAGGAGGCTTTCTGGTCAGCCTCTGGGGACGCCTTTCGCTGCCTGCCACGCCTTGGAATGACCTCCCAATAAACCACAGGCGAGGGCTCAGCCCCACTGTGGGCAGCAATCGGGACAACCACAGCGGCAGATCGATCTGGGGACAGACGGGACGAGGTTGACATCCCCGTGATACCCAAGTCCTGCTCCCCACAGTGGTGCCCATTGGCAACAGCCTCAAGCTGCGCGACCGAAGTCAGCGCCACCTGCAGCTGTGAGCGAAGGGATGCCAACTCAGCCCTCATCCAAACACAGCAATCACAGTCCCTGTCAATTCTAATCAATGTTGAACAACAGTTACTGAAACAAGAGTCCATGCCTAGATAACGCAAGGGAAACACGCAATGAATGTATGAACTTACCTGCACAAATGCCTAACGACTGCGCTACAATCTGCCTGAATTTACGATTACAGTAACTAAAACTCGAAATTACACCTCCTATACGAAACTATGTAACGAATAAGTGAGCTAGGAGTATACGACTTGCTGCTGGCAGCTGCTTATTCAACGGCGGCAGGGAGCACACTGGCTGTGACCAACCGACACTGGCCGTTCAAAACAAAAACAGAAGACAAACGACGACTCGAATTTACACAATTCAGGTACTAAAACGCGTTGCTACAATTCTCAAATACTATAATAAGCCCGAAATTTATGAAATAAACAATGCAAGTACCCAAAAACACGCAAAGAAATTAAGAATTAAACTATGTACCAAATAAGTGAGCTAGAAGTATACGACTTGCTGCTGGCAGCTGCTTATCCAATGGCGGCAGGGAGCACAGTACTTTCACCAGTCAACGTTATTGAGACACTGTAATACTTTTCCACGTGCGTCTTTCCAGGGGTTTATCCACTCCTGACTTCAGTTTTGTGGAAGACAATGTGCAGTCACATCGAATTGCGAACATGGAGTGGCTCTTTGAACGATGGGACATTCGAAGAATGGAGTAGCCTGTCCATTGCCCCATCTAAAATGCCATCGGGAACGTGAGAGATACGTTGGGAAAACGTATTGCAATGCTTCCACTTGTAACAACGATAATCCAGCAGGTGGTAAACGCACCGGACGACGAACGAAACACCCTACCACAAGATCTCGTTACCAATCTTCTAGCCGACATGGGAGCCCTTGCAGAGCATGTGTTGCTGTCACTGGTAACAACACACCCTATGAAGAACCATGTAATAATCATGGAACCGTAACTAATGGCGGTGACTTCCGTGTAATTATTGCCTCTTCTCATCGTGCATCTCTTTGGAGTTGGGTTGTTTTTGGGGGAGGAGACCAGACAGCGAGGTCATTGGTCTCATCGGAGTAGGGAAGGACGGGTATGGAAGTCAGCCGTGCCCTTTCAAAGGAACCATCCCGGCATCTGCCTGGAGCGATTTAGGGCAATCACGGAAAAACCTAAATGAGGATGGCCGGACGCGGGATTGAACCGTTGTCCTCTTGAATGCGAGGCATTTCTTTCAGTTATCCTTTGTACAACAATACAGTGGCAGTTTCTGTATACTGTCCAAGAGGCGTATCGCTATTTTACTTGTCAGTGACACATCACTCTATGTTAATTCCGTCCATAACCAAATTAATAATCCATAATCCATAATCAAATTCCCACTTGATCACGAAAGTTGTCCAACATATACTAAGTATTAGCTCGCTATTCGGCCGTCTAGAGGACTACACGGTTCAGTCAACTATATTCCAACTATATTCCTGCACTGCAGCAGCCCTGTCCATGCGAACTGCCTCTGCCGTTAGCAGCAAGCGTGAATCATTCCTGCCACAGGCCATGCATAGACACAATCATCGTACGAAATCGGTCACATACATATTTTTTTATCGCTATACTTAAAATTAAATGTTACGATTGCAGTTTCAGTTGGACGACATTCGAGAATGAGCAAAGCACCGGATATACACCCTGCTGACAGCTCTGCAAATAGAAATATCTGTACCATTCTTATGACTTGACATGCTCTTCCCTTTGCTATCAAAGTATTCACGTCAGATCTATACCTTCCTTACGACTGGACATAGTCATCTTCTTTGCACATGTCGGAACACAAACACATATTTATCAATCTGATGCTCATGGCGAACCTGTCACACATCCCCTATTACTAAGTACGATACGGTGTCAGTAACTGATTGCTGACGATACAAAATAATACTGACCGAAAGTCAACGATTGGTGGGCATGTCCCATAAGTTTTCTTGCGAGTGATACCACTGTGTCTTAGAAAGAGAGACGTAAACGTCTTACAGACCGTCAGATGTTAAAAAACAGAACCATATTACTATCATAAACGGTCTTGGTTATACAGGTGCATAAACGTACATGTTAAAAGCTATAATGGCTTTATAAATGGAGGTACGACATTACCTCTGAATGAGGTGGCTTTTTATCCAGACAAATACCGTGACGCTGAATGTAGACGGTGATCACTGGAGTATATAATATCACAACAACAGTGCAGTCACACGTCGCCGACGATGCAACCTCGTAATAAAATTACCAAATTTAGAAAGAGATTCCACTAAGGAACGTGGTACGAAATCGGTATCTGCAACATCCTAAAGTTGCGGCCGCTAGATACTTCTCCCGTATTTGTAATGCATTCTGTCTCGATGCCATGTCAGAGGTTCGGTGATATATAGACTGGGCTATAGGCGATTGTTGATAGAGAAGGATCACAAATAGTAGATGGTGTGCTGATTGAGGTTGTAAGAAATGTACACTAGATTTCAAATCTCTAGAGCTAAGCTATCCGCTAGAAATACTGTCTGGGATTTGGAATCAAGTCCCCACATTCATGCATACACCTGCATTGGATACTATCAAAAAGTCCTTTAAGGATTACAGACACTAGTGAATCATATTTCTAGCACTCTCGTATCTCGAAACGAGTCACCTATCTCGAACCTATCTGCTACTATAATATTATAACCTCGTTTTAGATAGTCCCTATGCATCTTGCTACTGCTATTTCTGCAGAGTTAAGTCGGAACCGATGATGGAGTCGGAGAAAAGAATGTCTACCACCTTCTGCAACCCATGTAGAAGTGGGCTAAGCTGGGTTACTGCAACAGGACTGGGTTTTGACCATTCGATGGAAACGGGAACTGGGAGAAGGACGAGGATGTTTGCTACTGCACTGTCGTGCTTTCCCAAACTACATACAAGTACTACAGATCCGCATCCCTCAGGGCAAATTCACATCTGTCACCCCAACATGCTACCTTCGTTACTCTGTACCATCCAACAGAAAAAAAAGTTATGAACTATAAAAGCTCCACCAACTTCATCCGATAGAGAACGCGATAAGATTTTTACCGCAAATCTCTCCTCCCCTATATTGAAAACAAATACTTCATGCAGACCGGCATCGACCCCATGTGACGATCCTATTAACTATATAGAGGTGTTGATGAAGTGCACAGACCAGTTTAAAGTTTCATCACTTGTACTGTAGGAGGATGTTGTATCCCGTGGACTGTACTGTAAGTCGCAAGAGATGCTCCCTGTGGCTCTGTCTCGTTATTTGAAACATTGTTTTTTCTGCTGTAACAGTCTTTGTACACTGCCATACATTTTGTATTTCGTTCACGTCTACGAGATCTGTGCCAGGTTCTAACTTCCATTAACATGGTATGATCAATGGCCTCTTGCAGAAAGCTAGAGGTCAAACGGTGTAAAACCATGTAGTTACTGCTGCTGCCATGACACACCACACACATTGGATGATTTTAAATAAAAGTCAGTTATAACATAAGGAAAATGGAAGAGTTTTGCCGCGTTGTGAAGAGTTTCAAAACTACAATACGAAGGTGACTGATGAGCTCTCCATTTAAACTATTCTGTCACAGTTATGGAATTGCTGGCGACTCTGCGTTCCATTTCGACTGATTCCTCATGTTGCAGTCATGTACGCAATCACTGTTTCGGTACTAAGCATCCCTAGATGGTGTTACCCTCCATAAAACTCTCTCTCCAGCGTGCCAGTGGATGGATGGGATGGAAAAGACACTGTCAATGTACTGAAATAATAACAATCACAGTTGATAGTGCGAAAAGTTTTAGCAATTTTGCAGTAATTTTAGCACCGACAAACCATGCGATAACATGGTCTTCAATTTCAATATCATAGCCAAACAACCCCTTCTCAACTTTGCGATTATAATTTCGAATGTAGGTAGATGACTCTGCATTACATCCGTTGTTTGTTAATTCTCGAACACATACATCATCAAAGTATACTAGACAGCACTTTACATATTTGTAACACCTCGAGCATAGTGCTTAATTTACGCATGACATACATCATTCTCCCTGGTTTCTCTACGACAAACTATGTTATCGAACCGTAAAACGAAATAACCACTTCCTTAAAACATCGAATGTGTGTAATACGAGCACACTATAGCTTTCCAGAGATGTATAGCGTCCAATGTTCACGCGCTATCACGGTTCAGAAGTTATACTATGCCCGCATCAGTCCTATATCAAATGATCGGTAGTAACAGAAAATACCTCTTACAAGGAAACAGATAAACGCATAACAGTAGCGTCCGACATGTGAAATTACAAGTCATTCCGCCACTAACTATGCAAACAGCACATCTGTCAAGCAGTTTTATACATGGGAAGAGCAGTGCCTCACAAACAGCTATCGCTAACTTATAATCATCTTAGTTATGATGCTGAAGCCACGATTTTACACCCAAGACGTGACAGTGGGATGGAGTACATAGCATAAATCAGAGTTCGTTTAGAGGAATGTCTCACATTTGATCAGACGTGAGGTGGAAGTCGTTTGATGACCGACAGGTTTGCCGTTAACGATCGCAAATAGACAGTGCTCTAAATCACATACACCAGACGTATGGTATAGTTAGTTTTGGCGATTTTGAGCTGTCCTTGTCCAGTGTTGTGCATGTAGTTGTGTAATTAGGGCGGATCTTTCTGATTAATTACATAATTGGATGGATATTGGCGTCAGTTTGCCCGCATCTCGTGGTCGTGCGGTAGCGTTCTCGCTTCCCACCCACGGATTCCCGGGTTCGATTCCCGGCGGGGTCATGGATTTTCTCTGCCTCGTGATGACTGGGTGTTGTGTGCTGTTCTTAGGTTAGTTAGGTTTAAGTAGTTCTAAGTTCTAGGGGACTGATGACCATAGATGTTAAGTCCCATAGTGATCAGAGCCATTTTTGCGTCAGTTTCCCGTGCAAAATAAGTGAAGTACACTAACCTAACTTTCCTCTCCTGCATCTGGACAGTTTCCACCTGTTAGGGGGTGCACTTAGGCTTTCCATCCAGTAGAATGAGGGTTCAAGTCGTTGACAAGTTGCCTTTATTATGTGCACTGAGTGTTGGTGCACTGAATAATTTTCGTGTGTTTAAGCATTTTGATAGTGCCTTCAGGCATTATTTAGGTGATATACGAGTAGTTTGTACATATGTATGTTGTGTACTAGATTATTTGGGTAATTTACGAATTGTCTGCGTCTCTGTACATCAGTGTACTGAATTATTTATGAGTAGTTTCCAGGTATGTAAACTGTATATTGTGACACCAAGCATGTCATGGTGAGTGTTTTATATCAGTGTAATAAATAAACTGCGTGAAATCCATCGCTAAATAAATTGTTCAAAATTAATAATGTACACTCTTTCCTCTCTCCAGTAGCCCACAACAGGATGATTTCTTTTCCCACGAGTTTTCCCCTCCAGACCGCCCAGGGGATAAGGAGTCTGGGGCAGACCTGCAGCTGAGAAAAACATGTGATTTCATCATGATGATGTGCTCCTATATACTGAACAGCACAATCACGTGACCTATTGTGGCGCCATCTAGCGATGAACTCGCGAACTAGGTCAGTTCTTTGGTCTGGTGGATCAGAGGCAGTTGTCTCTTGTGTGGTGGGTGCTTGTACCTTGGTTTTAGAAATGACAGACAATTCCATGAGAGACAGATGTTTCCATGCATTGTGTAATGCATATTTAATGCATTTATTTGCAGAACGGTATTCTTCCACTTCATACATTCAAGCATTAATGCTCACTTTCATTGTTCATGCAGTGAGCTCTGGATCACTCCTCGGCTGAATGAGAGCATGTAATATAGCTATTAAAACTCCTCCCTGCCTGGCACCAACATCTCGCTAACTAACACCAACAGCTCAATAAGCACTGATATCACAGTATCTTGTGGCGGTAACACCACACTAAGCCACTAAAGCTGTAGGTAGATAATAAATTTAAAAAAATTTCAACAAAATTAAACACATTTAAAGAAATTTATACAAATTTAAACAAATTGTATTTGAACTGAATGGCATCACGAACAGTCTCAGGAATTTCTCAGGTGTCAAGTACTTTCATACTTGACACCACCTCATGCTTGCGTGACCCTAACGGACAACTGTGCATCGCTTGGCAGCTGACGGCCGCATCGTCATTTTTCAGGGGCTGCCGATGCATCCGGACTCCTGGGCATGTGTGTGGAGTCGGCGGCGTCGGCGTCGGGCGTCGAGTGGCTGGATGTGATTTTTATTAGCGATCTTTTGTGTAAACCTTATTCCATCGATTTCACTGACCAATAGGATGGTCTGAATTTAAACAAAAATACCCCATACATGTGAAGAAATCGATTTAATTAATTTGCATAAATTTTTTATGTCAATGTGGTGTTGACAGTACATTAGTTAAGGGGAGGGTGTATGTGAGTGGATAATATGGAGCAGGACAGCAGGTTAAGTCAGGAACAATAGGTTAATTTGCATAATTTATATGTAAAATGCAGTACAATAGTTTAAGGAGGAAGGTGACAAAGAAGAATGCGCCAGAAATGCCGTTCAAGAGCATGTAAAATTCGAAACGTTTAGCAGAAAATGGTGGGAGGACATAACTAATTACTTAATTTGGTATCAAAGGCGGTGCAACAGTTCAAGGGAATTTGGGTTACCACCTAACAGAACAATAGATTAAGTGCCGACTAAGGGCTGAACATTAGGTTAAAACACCCAGAGAACATTGCCAAACATTAGGTTATGCAACATGTTTGCTCCATGTAATTACTTCTTACAAGACCTACAGGTCTCCAAACAGCAGAGAATGATGAGCAAGAGAAATCAAACCTCCAGAAACTGAAACTTTTATAAATAAACAATATACCCATGAATTTCCTGTTATGAGATCCTTCCTCTCCACCAAAGAGCTACCAATTTCCATATGTTCCATACACTGCCTTAAATCCCCTAAATTGTTGAAATAAACAATACTCCACACTGTCTAAATTGTTTAAACAGTATTCGCTACACAGCAATAGATTTACCTCCAAATGACCAATCAACTGAGTCTTTTTCCCTCCAATTTCCGGGAGAGAGAGTGTGGGTGGGGGCAGTTTACCAGAGGGGGTGAAGTTAATCAATTGATCAGTTTAATTAAGTAGTCAATCAAACTTATAAGAGGACAATAAACTGCTACAATGTGGCCTCAGATTGAAACATGGTAAAGTGTGAATGCCTCAGAGTCAGTACTGGGACCATAGAGTTCATAACGTATGTAAATAACATGCTTTCTAATTCGACAATTGATTCTAAAATATTTCTGCTGGATGATAATACCAGATTCATAGCGGTAGATGTTGAGGACAATATCCGCAGTGTATCAGATACTGCACTTCAAGACTAATGTTCATGGCTTCTAGAAAACGACTTTATACAAAATTACAGTAAGACTCGGTTTCTATAATTTCTAACACACGATTCAATTAAAAGTGATGTTCTGATTACACAGAAAGGGCATGTGATTACTGAATCTGACCAATTATAATGTCTAGTTCTTCAAGTAGATGGTAAGCCGCCATGGTAAGCACATTTTGGGGATATCGTTCAAAACCTATATTTACTATTAGAACAATATCTGTGATAAGTGATAGTCCATCTCGAAAATTACTCTACTTTGGTTATTTTCATTCGCTTATGACAGACGTCAGTAAATCCAGAGCTACGTTTTCCCATTCACAATTGGTATTTCAGATTCAGAAAGGGGCTGATCGACCAAGTTCGCGTAACTGTTGTCGTCCCTTGTTAAGAGACTCTCGGAATTCTGACATAGGCCTACCAACATTAATTTACTGAAATATCATTTGTTGTTATCAATATAAGTTTGTTATCAAGAATTCGCCGCTATCACTCCGTTTATATCAGAAATGCAGTTTGAGTTTGGATGGCACCTTCTTGATTCTTGTGTAGAGAGGCGTGCAGTATTTAGCTGCATTCATTTTCTATGAGGTATCACAAGATTTAAAAAAAAAGTTTGCATTACTCCTAGCACAATTAAATGAACAGTCGCCAAGGAAGGAGGAAGTGATGACATTAGTTATCGAACAAGCTACGATGATTCCTGTTGTCCCAGTAGACGCTAAGGCCAAATTCACACTCCCACAATTTGTGAAGGGCAGATCGATTGAACGACAAGCAGTATTCAGAGAGCATTGGATTTAGCCCATTGGGCTGTACCAGACAACTCAATGACATTCATTTGTTGGTGGGCATACAAAACTTACCTAACTACAAACCATGAAGCCTGTCATGGAGAACAACATTACGTTACACCAGATTTTTCGTGTAATAAATATTCTAATTCATAATGTGTTGTAGTAATACTTTTTGACAACATTAACTGAAAATAACGCCAATTACTATAACACAGCAGCAAACGAATATTGTGACTGAAGGAATTAGTTCGACATATCACGGGTTGCGAAATTTTGGGGCGAGGAGGAAATTAAATAATTAGATCAGCAAACGTAGTTGAGTAGAACTCTTTATTTTAGCTATAATAAAAATTTAAAAAAAAGGAAACAGATGTACCAAGTTATATCTTATGTGGATTGCAAGAGAAGTAAAACTCCAAAACGAAACGGTAACTGGTTAGATAACATTAGAAAACATACGGTAGTGATGTTGATACATATAGCTGGAAGCTAAGTTGCTTAGAAAAATCTAGAGAAGGTCTTTATCCATCACTGTATGTAGAATGGCTGGTGATGGATATGTTTCCAGTTCCTTTGGATTTGTGAATTTTCATAGGTCAATCATGGCAGTCTGCGTCAAGCACAGATAATTTCTAGCCAACCAGAAATTATTGATTTAACATGTTACGTATTAGGAGATTTATGTTTCATGAGCGTTAGGATGTGGTTCAAATCATATTTATTTGTCTAACGTTTCAGCTTCCAGTGATGGAGACATCATCAAAAGCTATAAACGATTAATAGCTTCAACAGCAGATGACATTTTGAATAAAATAATTGTAGGTATTCGGCCGCCTCATTGTAAATTACAGAAACAACGAAACAGCCGACGTTTCGACAGATGTGCTGCGGTTTTCTACAGGGCTGTTCAAAGTGAACACAGATAGCATATTTACACGTAACAAGCACCTGTTATTTATTTATAACCTCTGCATGATGTCTCCAGCATTTGAAAACGAAACGTTAGGCTGAGAAATATGCTTTCGACCACGCCCTAAAAACCGCAAAACGTCAGTTACCATCTGCTGCAAATACTGACCTTCAAAGCCTACACTGTTTGATGTATGTGTTATCGTCATAATAGCTTCAAGAAATGTGTACAGTTACCTGGAGGAAAAAAAGAGACTACATGAACCATGTACGTTAGACACAAATACGGATCTTTACTGCGAGTGCTTAAAAACTTGAAGATGAACATGTCATAACGTCAGTAGCAAGAAGCAAACTTCAAGCATTTCTTTTTGAAAGAAAACATATATTTCATCAATGTGATTATTTTTCTAGTAAAAGTCTGCATTTAACTATCGTTAAATTAGCACTAATCATGAACAGTGAAGTTGTTTCTTGGCTCCTGTTTACGGTTTTGTAAGTACAAATACAATTCCCGAGTAAAAATAAATGACAGGAGAACCAACATAGTTATCTGTCCCTCGTCTTAAAGAGCTTAATAAATTCTGCAAAATTTAACTTTGTTATCTTAACAGTCTATAATACAAATAGTTGCAAATACACAAATGAAACTTCTAAAGAAGAAATAACACAAACGAAAGCTTTACGGTTTCAGAGAGAAGCCTTCTTTCTTCCACCTTTATTTGTAGCTCCAAGGTTTGTGATGTATGTCGCTCTCTGTAAAGAAACATTTGATGCAGCTTCATAAATGTTCGAAATTAATTTGTGTATCTGTTTCTAAAATAAAGTCTCTCCATGAATATTAAAATTTATAGCGAGCCAAAAAATTACACCTTAAGGCTTTTCCATCGACTGGCTGCACAGAGAATACCTGATTTGTCTTAATGTAAGCTAAAAGTCTGGAAGCACTTTCTATTAATTCTGAACCATGAATAATGAAAGAACTGAGACACAGTGAAAGACACAGTACCGTACCAATTTCAGAAAGGCTTTACGAAGATATTTGCATTAATTCATTTAAATTCAACTTCCGAAAAAACAGAGATAACAGTCTAAGGCGAGGCACAAAGAGAATAAAAATCTTGCACTAGAGATACAAGCTGCCTTCATGGTTTCACTTATTTATATATGTCATATGAGACTTTTTAGGGTACTTATCAAAGACACGGAAGTTCTACCCACTGTCTTTCCACAGGGATTACAGAGATAATGGTTATTTGTTATTTTAGATGAGAACTTGAAGATGAGACAAACTGAAAAAACAACAACACGGCTGCCAGAAACAGGAGTACATTACCACTGTAAAGACGTCTGTCGGCCTATATTTACGTTACTGAGTGGTCAGCAACGTAATTAATTTTTCTGACAGTTGCAGTATTTCAGCGTAAATATGGCCATACCAATACGATTACGAATTTCTTACACAGTCGCTCGTGAGTCATCCCCGCATAAGGCAGGAGCAAAGATAGGTCTCATTTCCGTTTCTATGAAGATTTTGTAATCGCGCTGCTGCGTTCGTATTCATGCTAAGGTATTATAACAGTACTGCACAAAGAATCTTAAATACGAGATATTACATGGCTGCTTCAGTTGTGCACTATATAGCCGGATACTGATCTGGCATAATAAATTTCAATTACATCCTACGCCAACGATTCTGAGGTTCTAGTCACAAAAAAATAAGTTACTGAGTTTCGTTCGAGCTGTAGAGCATTAAGTGTTGTAATGCACCCCAGACCCTACCACTTTAGAAATAATGCGACTGTTTAACAATGCAAGTACTTAAAAATAAATAAATAATTGTTACTCAGTCGCCGATTATATATGACTGTTTTGGAACTTCTGATCGGTGGTAGTAAGAGACCATATGTATCCTAATTAAAGGATGTTAAAATTGTGAGGTCTAGTAACATTACTAAGGTGCTCAGTAACTAATTAAAGCTAAAACAGAAATTTTATATGAATTGTGAACATTGGATAAAACAAATACAGAATTCACCTTTTCGAACAATAACTGTAAGTGTCGTAATATGACGAGTAAATGTATAATCACTTCTATATTATACTGGCTTCTATCATAGGTCATTCACACCTCTGTTGATTAGTAAATGTGTAGTAAAGTCACTAAACCTTAAAATCTACACTTAATCATCTGCATACATTAATTTGTTAGCATGTGACATAAATATGACCCTCACTCCAGGAAACACTACACACAAGCATACTATATTTGCTCTTCACATTCATTTAGCATAGAAAGACAACTGTAAAGCTAGTGTATTTAGTGTATCTGTTAATCAACAGTACTAAGCCTAAACTTGATGTCCTTGAAGTACTGACAGGTTCTACCGGCCACTGCGGCGGAGCGGTTCTAAGCGCTTCAATCTGGAACCACGCTGCTGCTACGGTCGCAGGTTCATACCCTGCCTTGGGCATGGATATATGTGATGTCCTTAGGTTACTTAGGTGTAAGTAGCTCTAAGTCTAGGGGACTGATGGTCTCAGATGTAAAGTGCCATAGTGCTTAGAGCAACTTGAACCATTCGGAACTGACAGTGTAGGGAAGCAGCATACTCACGCCCTATAAAGTTCACATCAGTCTTTCCATTGTGTGCCAGCCTAGTCCGCTGTAACTAGCTCTGACGTCATAAATATTGCGCAATACTTTAAAATGAAGTAAATAACCTGAAACGTTTCTAGCATGGCAGGAGTAATACAAAATCAATATGTGTTGGATATCAGTTTAATAACTTTAACCATTTTCGAAATTTGGACATTTTTCTGTACAAATCATTGGCGCAACAGAAAAGAGCTAGAAACTTAAAAATTTATATTTAGATTCCTTTTGCATAATAATTTAGTAGAAACAGTATTCGGGATCTCACAAATTAAAATTTTAGCTGAAATTCATGATTTTCTGGTTTTTATCTTAAATATTAGGGAAGCAAGATAGATTAAGTAGGCGAATAAATAAAGCTAGGATGTTTGGATTTAAGTAGAAGGGAGACCCGCTATAATCGTAAAGATGTCAGAAGTTTCAACTGAATAACTATAAAAATATAGCGATAGCGTATCTCCAAAGGGTAAGTTCAGAGCTTGTCTACTGCGTGCAGTGTAATTAAATTAATTATATCGCCCAAAATATTTTACTTAGCCACATCAGACTTTTATTATGATTACTTACCTGTGTGCTGATTGCACATTTAAATTGAGAGCTTCATCAGCCATCAGCAAAGGAAGCAATGGTTTATTCGAAAACTTAAAGTGGTGCATTACTAGCGCAGAGGCTAGTCGGGAGAGCAGATTTGATCAGGCGTTCCCTTAGCTGTCCGCACCGCGGCTTTATATGTAAGAAAGCTGCGTGAAAAAGGAAGGCCCCAGTTCTCTCCAGACGCTGATTAGCGCACCACCTGTGCCGGGAGTCGCGTCGCACCGGTATCGTTGATATAAACAGCCTTGGATGCAGTAATAAGTTACTCGGGATACGCGTAAACATGAAATCGTTTTTGAGTGAAGTTTTAATTTTGGGATGACGTTGATGATCTATGTTTAGTTTGCATATGTCGTATTTTCACGTACCGCTGCAGGACAGACATTCTACCATTATTAGCGTGGCGTTTGATGAACATTATCATCATATTATGGCGAGCATTCACTTAAACATTTAATTTGAACAGTTATAGTTGCATCAGCGCATTAGACTCTGAACTGCTCTGGTAGTTGGATTGTGTGGATTCTTTTTGGTCTGTCACTTTCAGAATATAGTGAACATTTTAGAGAGAATGGTTTTTGATTATGAATCCCAGACATTCTCCTAATTCCTCAGAGCTATAAGCTATAGCTGTAAATGTATTTCTCATATGAACTGGGCACTAGGAATTCTAATTACAGGCTTCACGTTTTCTAATCACTTTCTGGTTGCCAATATTGTAGTTAGAGAGCCAGTGTATAGAACGGCAAACAACAGCATTAAATAAACAACAGGAACATTTAAAAAATATACCACCTGCTGCCCCACAACAGGTTCTGCATTGTCATTTACTCTCACACTCTCAACGCTGAAACGCCACAATAACATTTGTAAATTGTCGTAGCTGTGTTGAGAAAGTACCAGAGCTCCAAGCGCTAACAGAAAGCACTGATGCTCAAATCGTTATAGGCATCAAAGCTAGCTAAAACCGGATATAAGATCAGCCGAAATTTTTGCGAGAAACCTAACGGTGTTCCGAAAGGATAGGCTAAACACGGTTGCCGGTGGCGTGTTTGTTGCTGTCAGAAGTAGTTTATCTTGTCGCGATACTGAAGTATATACTTCCTGTGAGTTAGTATGGGCAGAGGTCATTGTTGGCAACCTGAACAAAATAATAATTGGATCCTTTTACCGACCTCCCAGTTCAGATCATACAGTTTCTGAAAGGTTCAAAGACAACTTGAGTTTGATTTCAAACATGTACCCGACTCTTATGATAACAGTTGGTGGTGACCTTAATTTACCCTCGATATGTTGGCGAAAACACATGATTAATTCTGGAGGTACGCATAAAATATCATCCGAAATTGTGCTAAACGGATTCTCTGAAAATTATTTCGAGAGTTAGTTCATGAGCCCACGCAAGTAGTAAACGGTTGTGAAAACACACTTGACCTCTTAGTAACAAGTAATCCTGAGTTAATAATGAGCATCGAAACGGATTCAGGGATTAGTGAACACAGAGTTGTCGTAGCGAGATTGAATATTGTAATCCCCAAATCCTCGAAATATAAGCGAAAAGAAATACCTATTCTAAAAAGCAGATAAAGATTCACTTGACGCCTTCTTAAGAGAAAATCTCCACTTATTACAAATTAATAATATAAATGTAGACCAGATGTGGCTTGAATTCTAAGAAATAGTATCGGCAGCATTCGAGAGACTTATACCAAATAAATTAACAAATGACGGAGCTGATCCTCCGTGGTACACAAAACAAGTTAGAACACTGTTGGAGAAACAAAGAAACAAACATGCCAAATTTAAACAGACGCAAAATCCCCAAGATTGGCGATCTTTTACAGACGCTCGAAGTTTAGCGCGGCCTTCAACGCGAGATGCCTATAACAGTATCCACCACGAAACTTTGTCTTAAAACCTGGCAGAAAATCCAAAGAGATTCTGGTCGTATCTGAGGTACGTTAGCGGCAAGAAACAATCAATGCCTTCTCTGCGCGATAGCAATGGAGATACTATCGAAGACAGTGCTGCCAAAGCAGAGTTACGAAACACAGCCTTCCGAAATGCCCTCACAAAAGAAGACGAAGTAAATATTCCAGAACTCGAGTCGAGAACAACTGCCAACATAAGTAACGAAGAAGTGCATATCCAGGGAGTAGTGAAGAAACTCAAATCACATAATGAAAGCAAGTCTTCTGGTCCAATTAGGTTCCTTTCGGAGTATGCTCATGCATTAGCTCCATACTTAACAATTGTATACAACCGTTCGCTTGGAGAAAGATCCGTACCCAAAAGTCACACCAATATTCAAGAAAGGTAGCAGGAGTAATCGACTAAAATACAGGCCCATATCGTTAACGTCGATATACAGCAGGATTTTAGAACATATATTGTGTTCGAACATTATGAGTTACCACGAAGAAAACGGTCTATTGACCCACAGTCAACATGGGTTTAGAAAACATCGTTCCTGTGAAATACAACTAGCTCTTTATCCACTTGAAGTGTTGAGTGCTATTGACAAGGGATTTCAGATCGATTCCGTATTTCTGGATTTCCGGAGGGCTTTTGACACTGTACCACACAAGCGGCACATAGTGCAATAGTGTGCTTATGGAATATCGTCTCAGTTATGTGACTGGATTTGCGATTACCTGTCAGAGACGTCACAGTTCGTAGTAATTGACGGAAAGTGGTCGAGTAAAACAGAAGTGATTTCTGTCGATCCCCAAGGTACTGTTATAGGCCCTTTGCTCTTCCTTATCTGTATAAACGATTTGTGAGGCAATCTGAGCAGCCGTCTTCAGTTGTTTGCAGATGACGCTGTCGTTAATCGACTGATAGAGTCATCAGAATATCAAAACAAACTGCACAACGATATGTGAATGTTGCTAAAAGTGGCAGTTGACCCTAAATAACGAAAAGTGTGAGGTCACCCGCATGAGTGTTAGAAAGAACTCGTTAAACTTCGGTTACACGATAAATCAGTCTAATCTAAAAGCCGTAAACTTTACTGAATACCTAGCTATTACAATTACGAACAACTTAAATTGGAAAGAACACATAGACAATTTTGTGGGGAAGGCTAACCAAAGACTGCTTTTTATTGACAGGACTCTTAGAAAATGGAACAGACTTACTAAGGAGACTGCCTACACTACGCTTGTCCGTCCTCTTTTAGAATACTGCTGCGCGGTGTGGGATCCTTACCAGATAGGACTGACGGAGTGCATCAAACAAGTTCAAAGAAAGGCGGCACGTTTTGTACTATCGTGAAATTTGGGAGAGAGTGTCACAGAAATGATACAGGATTTGGGCTGGAGATCGTTAAAAGAAAGGCGTTTTTCGTTGCGACGGAATCTTCTCACAAAATTCCAATCACCAGATATTTTGTTGACACCGACCTACGTAGGGAGGAGCGATCACCAAGATAAAATACAGGAAATCAGAGCTCGTACGGAAAGATATAGGTGTTCGTTCTTTCCGTGGACTATACGAGATTGGAATAATAGAGAATTGTGAAGGTGGTTCGATGAACCTCTACCAGGCACTTGAATGTGGTTTGCGGAGTATCCATGTAGATGTAGATGCAGATGAATCGGAAAAGAATGTCACAGTACCTCTAGTTGCGGCAAATCAATTTTGACTCTCTACTTATTTTCTGTATTTCGTTATCTCACGAAAGCTTTCGTTCTTTTAACTAAATCTAAATTACAACCGTTTAATACATGCAGGTAAAGTAAAAATAATTCTATTATGGTAGATAGTCTGATCCTTGGGCGATGTATTAGGATGGTACATGCTTTTCATGTTGGAATTCCGGTTGCTATGATTTTATTTATTTATTGTCATTTTTTGTTTGTAGAGCATTATTGGTATTTGAGTTTACATCTGGTCATTTTGTCATTTGGAGATAGTTAGTTTAGCTGTGGATGTTAGAAAATGGGGTGCAAAGTAGAGAAATCGGAACGTTGCGGCATATTCTTCTATTTGAGTTCAATAGAGTGGTGACAGCAGCAGAGGCAGCCATAAACATTAGCACTGTTTATGGGGAGAATGTCAGTGCACAGAGCTCGGCCAGAAAGCGGTTTTCTCGTTTCAAAGAGAATCGTTCTGACATTAGTGACTCTGCACATTCAGTAAGACGTTCGGAGTTTGATGAAGATCTTTTAAAGGTATTAATCCACTATGATCCATGTCAGTGTACTCGAGAACTGGTAAATGTGATGAACTGTGATGATGCCACCATGGTGCGACATTTGCATGCAGCAGGGTACGTTCAAAAATCGGGTCTATGGGTACCGTATGCTCTAAGGCAAATCATATAAATTAGTAGATGGCAATATGTGCATCTCTGCTCGTCAACAGTTGGCTCGCAAACAACACCGACCATTGCTCTGCTGTATCGATGCTGGTGACGGGAAGTGGTGTCTTTCTGCTAACGTAAGGAAAAACAAGAAATGGTTGAACTCACAAAGCTGTAACTCCCCGTACAAAGAACTGCACGCGTTCAAAAGATTATGTTATGTACCTGGTGGAACAGCAATAGTATGGTGTTCTACGAACTGCTTTCCCAAGGCGTAACAGTCAGTGCTGACATTTACTGTCAGCAGTTCACACGTCTTGTAGGCAAAATCCAGGAACAAGCACCAAGCGGAATGTGTGAGTTGATGTTACTCCACGATAATCCACACTCAGATTCTGCTAGACTGACAAAAACCCTCTACAGGAGTCATTCCGCACCCTCCTTATTCACCTGGTCTCGCGTCCATAGATTTTCACCTTTTCCACTCTCTGTCGAAGAGCCTTCCATAATTCTCCTTTCCTGATGAAAATGTGCTCCGAATATGTCTCAACGAGTTCTTCGCATCAAAAACACATTATTTCTACGGTCATTGAATGGAAAAGTCACTCCAATGTTGAAAACTGTCACCAATAATGAAGGAGAATATATTATTGATGACTTAAGTCCCTGTAACGTTTACTGTTTTCTTTATTAAACTTATGGAAAACGCTACGAAATTATGCATCAACCTAATATTTGATACTTTTTCTTTTGGTCAATACTAGTGTAGGAAGGAGAGCCAGAGAGAGAGAGGGATATCACACACCTTGTAAGAGAAAACAGTTCTTTAGCCGCCCAGTGCACAATAAGCGATTCGTCTTTTGACGAATTACTGAACAGTACATATTCTTGCATGTCCAAGTGATTTTTCGTCAGTTATTCCATAAAGTGTACGTATATAAACGACTATGTATTCTATTATTCTTCTTTTGCCAGATTTTGTCAATTTGTTATCGACTAAGGCAGTAGCTTCAAATGCTCACGTAGTCACTTGTTAAACTTACATGGTAACTGGCACATCCGTTCCACAAGTAATTTCTTTGTTTTAGTTCCTTCTCCATTAGATCGCTCACACGCCATAGAATCTCAATGTCCTTTCACTCTTGTTCGTGATACCAATGTTCGCTAGTAAAATTGTGAACACGACGGTTTCCTTGTCCACTTACATAAACCAAGAATTCTTTAAATAACTGTCTGTGTCTCAGTCCTGAAACAATGTTTGTACAAACACATTTATAGCTTTCTTTCATAAACATGAAATAAATAAGTTATGAACACATATAAAAGTCATTTCTGGAAGCCGATAAATTAATTTATTTCCATCCGCATAGTGGACAGTAGCGTCCAACGATTTTAAATTTCATTAAGTGGCTATTCGTGCATCATCTTCGAAGAAAATTGCATATGCGTCTGCATTCTATCTGTAATCTAAGGTGTCGTCTGCCGTGTCACCCCCATTGAAACTGATTTTGACTAAGATAAAAAGAAAAGAAAAGGTAAACTGTAAACATCGGTGATAACTTTGAACACCGGCAGCAACAAACGTAGCTTTAGTCGAAAAATGTGGATAAATCTTTCGATGTAGATAAAACTGCAACACGACTCAAAACATTTTCGTCCAGCCACGATAACTTGCTTTTGGTCGCAAACTCAACGTAAATCAATGAAAAATAAGCATCTACTAGCTGAAGATTATGGAGGAAACGTCAAAATGCTATGTGGTTAGCTAATTGGAACATTTCTAACTGTAAAAATATATAAAAGCAGTAAAATTATCAAATTACGAACTTAATATATGCTACTGATGACTCATTAAGAATATTATTGACCAAACTGCCGAAAGTTAATTTTTTTTGGGCCATGGTTGTGAGATTTCATCTTCTCATCTTTTTTTCGTTTTTTCTTCTACTTGTTTTCTTTTTTTGAATGTTGTAGAAAATCGCAGACGGTTGGGACTATCTTGGACATACGACTCCTCTGATTATTTATGTCACACATATATCTGTCTTCGAAGTGATTTGTGCAGATGTAGCTCATTGTAGTTCGAAATAGTTGGTCCGGTTTCATATTTGTTTCCCATTTCTATGTCAGCTACTGTATAATTGAACGATAAACATTCATTAGGCATGTTTAATTTACATTTCGATTAAAATTTAACAATTCACCAAATAAATCAGTTCACTTACTACACAGACAAACGGCAGACTGGCTCCTCTTCTTGTTCTGATCACAGTCAATGTGGTCTTCGATTTCTGGAACATAAGTCGCCGTCGTGTGTTAGCCACCACGTGAAATTTAAATTCGGCGATAGCTCCAGTTAGCTAGGTAAGTATTCTACATAAACAATAGACGGGACTGGCGTGCTGTTATTCCTTAAGTCCTGAATAAAGAAAGTACCGCCAGCTCGACAGCCGCCTTCATTTTGGACCCAAGCGGCTACAACAGCGCCGTGGATAGAACTGTTAAATTCTCATTTAGGAGGAAGTAAGTGGAATTATATATGCATATCATATGTTAGTGCGTAAAGTAAACAATTTACTTACCTATTTCTTACGTATTAGGATGGCCATACACCGTAGTCGGTTTTTGGCCCCGCCAGTCTGTCTCCTCCATCTTCCTCGGTCCATGTAGTCTTCCAGCTAGTCTCATCATACATATATCCCCTCCAACCTGTCTAACCATATTAGCCGCGGTCTTCCCCTCTGCATGTTGCCTCTACTGTTTTCTTCCACCACCCACCGGTGATCTGGCTTTCTCACCTCATTACGTGCCCGTACCACCTCAGTCTCCCCTAATCACAACCACTATATTCATTAATTAGTACATCTCCTGCAGTTCACGGCTTTTCCTTTTCCTCCAGTCATTCCCATCCTTTATTGACCCAAAGAGATGTGTCACAACAGCATTTAGAAATGTCAGAAGTTTTCTTTCTATATTTTGTGTTGTAGTCCAGGTCTCCGCTCTATATAGGACGAAATGTTGTATTAATGTCTGGCAAATCTTAATCTTTGGGGGTCTCGCTAGAAGCCTGGACTTCAGCTGCTTTTCGCGTGAAAACCGTGACCACTTTCCCGCCTGGATTCTTGCAATTATTTCCTGGTGTATGTCATTCCTTTCACTGAGAACTGCCCCCAGATACTTTTTACCCTTTCGAAGATCATCACCTATGCATAAAGGTCTGTCATCGTCCTCTCTGCTCACAAAAAGGCATTAGGTCTAATCTGCGTTCGTCTTCAGGCCTACTCTCATTGCGTCTTCCATTAACACTCTTGTCATTTGAATGAGATCTCACTCCTTCCGTGCTGTTAATACTTCAACATCCGCATAACCCATGGTCAGGCTTGGTACCTTTGTTAATGTTTTTTACAGAAGGCGGCCGGGGAAGGCAATCTCCCTCTAGTATTTCAGTCTTCACCTCGAATTTCTCTGACATCTTTCCGCCTCCTGAACAAATGGAGTCCGCCGCTTCAGCAACATCATGCTCAGCATCTTTTAAGTTTGCGCATAGTAAGGTAACACCTCCGTAGTTGCTGCATCTCTCTGGGTCTCCGTTCTTTTGTACTGGCCTCCATTCTGCTAGGGTCCTTTTTCTGCTCCAAATTAAATTGATTAGACGGTATACCTTACCTTGTAAAATATATCTTCCCTCTGTCAGCATCTCTACTGGTATGCAATCTATTCTTGGTGAGTATCCTCTCTTCAGCGTGTTTATGGCTTCTCCAATGTCTTACAAGCTCGGCATTTCACACTCCGCTGTTGGTATTGTAACTCTATCTTCTCCATGCAATTTTTCTTCTTCTGAGGCTGCTGTCGCAACGCTGTTGCTTGTGTCGTTCATATTCAGGAGATTTTCGAAGTAATTTTCCCCTTCCTTTCGTTTAAACTGTTATCAACTGTCTTGCCTGGCCTCTGATCACGTCAATCCTTGCGTTACAGCGTTTCTTGAAGAACCCGACTTTCCTGCAAAAGTCTCTTATATTGCCTACTCTTCGATCCCTTCCAGTCAGCGTTATCAAGCTGTTTATATACTCTCGCTTTTTTGTACGTAGGAATTTTATTGCTTCTTTAGCTGCCTCCATGTATCCCTAAATTAATCTTTCATCTTGTTCGATTTACAGCCATAATACTTTAACCTCTTCTCTGTTGTTTACTGCACTATATACTTATCGTTAAACCATCCTCTGCTCCTCTTCCGTCTTTCCAATGGTTTCAGCACTTCATCAGCAGCATGCATGAACCGATCATGAGATTGGACTGCAACGTGTCATCTCCTCTCTCGTCCTCCAAGGCAGCCGACTTGTTCCAATTTCAGATGCGTCTATGACCGTATTTCCCCGTGGTACATAGGTACCGACGTTGGATAGTAATCTAAATCGATCTTGGCTCTGGGTTCGGAACCCACCACAACTTAAATTTTGATTACTAATCGGCATTGGCGGTCGAAGGCTTCTGACATAAGAAGTCACCCTCATTCTGCCAATGGCCTTGTCAAAGAGGGCGGACAGAGGCTCTGGGTTCTCTCTTGTCACTAGGATGGGATCCTGCCCTTAAAGTTTGAAGAATCAGCATTTTTCGACGGCATGAGGATGCAGAAGGCAAGGCAAACCACAGCATTAAGGACACACAACGTGTATCCGCAAGACATGTGGCCTGTAATTGAAAAAAAAAAGTGTCATGATCTCTCCATTAGCAAAATATTCCGAAATAGTCACCCTCTCGGATCTCCTGGAGGGGCAACGAGAAAAAGATTGAATAATCAGCGAAAGGATAACTTTCTACGCGTTGGGGCGTGGAATATCAGAAGCTTGAACGTGGTAACGTGATAGTGAAGCAAAAACATCTGGAAAGGGAAATGAAAAGGCTCAATCTATATATAGTAGCGGCCATTGAAGAGAAATGGAAAGAAAACAAGGATTTCTGGTCAGATGAGTATAGGGTAATATCAACAGCACCAGAAAATGATGTATCGGGAATAGGATTCGTTATGGATAGGAAGGTAGGGCAGAGAGTGTGTTACTGTAAAAAGTTCAGTAACACGGTTTTTCTTTTCAGAATCGACAGCAGACAAACACCGACAATGATATTTCAGGTACACATGCCGGCGCCGCAAGCTGAAGATGAATACAGAGAAACTAAATGAGGATATTGAAACGATAACACCGCATATGAAGGGAGATCATGATCTAATAGTCACAGAGGACTGGACTCAGTTATAAGAGAAGGAGTAGAAGTAAAGGTTAAAGGAGAATATGGGTTTGGAACAAGAAATGAGAGAGAAGAATAATTGATGGTGATCAACGCCCGTATAAATTTCCTGTCTTCGCTCAGTCTAATCTCGCCACTTTCATGAATGATGACGAAATGATGAGGACAACACAAACACAAACACCCTTTCGCCGAGCGGAGAAAGTCCCCAACCCGGACGGGAATCTAACTCTGGACCTCGTGATCCAGAGGCGTCAACGCTGGTCACTTGTTTTTTTAAATTATTATTCATCGTTATATTTGATCTTAGCGGACGACGTATGTCATCCGTTGCAGTTCGTTCTTGATCCCTAAAACAGTTTTTTTTTTTTTTTTTAATTACAGAGACCAGGCAGTTCTCTGACTGAACACGCTGAGCTACCGTGCGGACAGATCATCGTCAGACAGTGGTTCCGAAATCGGACGCTGTATTGTAAGGTGCGCCCAGAAGCATATATAGACTCAGATCACAAAGTAGTAGTGACGAAGAGTAGGCTGAAGTTTAAGAGGTTAGTCAGGAAGAAACAATACGCAAAGAAGTGGGATACGGAAGTGCTAAGGAATCACGAGATACTGTTGACGTTCTCTAAAGCTATAGTTCCAGCAATAAAAAATAGCCCAGTAGGTAGAACAGTTGAAGGGGAGTGGACATCTCTAAAAAGGGCAATCACAGTAGTTGGAAAGAAAACCATAAGTACAAAGAAGGTAACTGCGACGAAACCATGGGTAACACAAGAAATATTTCAGTTGATCGATGAAAGAAGAAAGTACAAAAATGTTCGGTGAAATTCAATAATACAGAAATACGAGTCGCTGAGGAATGAAACGAATAGGATGTGCAGGGAAGCATAGACGAAATGGCTGCATGAAAAATGTGATGAAATAGAAAAAGAAACGATTGTCTGGAGGTCTGTCTTAGCATACAGGAAAGTCAAAATAATCTTTGGAGAAATTAAAAGCAAGGGCGTTAAAATTAAGAGTGCAACGGGAATTCCACTGTTAAATGCAGAGGAGAGAGTGGATAGGCGGAAAGAGTACACTGAAGGCCTCTATGAAGAAGAAGACTTGTCTGATGTGGTAGAAGAAGAGACAGGCGTCAATTTAGGAGAGATAGGGGACCTAGCATTAGAATCAGAATTTAAGAGGGCTTTGGAGGACTTAAGATCAAATAAGACAGAAGGGATATATAAAATTCCGTCAGAATTTCTAAAATTGTTGGGGGAAGTGGCAAAAAAGCGTCTTTTCGCGTTGTTGTGTAGAATGTATGAGTCTGGCGACGTACCATCTGACTTTCGAAAAATATTACCCACACGATTCCAAAAACTGTAAGAGCTGACAAGTGCGAGAATTATCGCACAATCAACTTAACAGCTCATGCATCCCAACTGCTTACAAGAATAATACAAAGAACAATAGAAAAGGAAACCGAGAATGTATTAGATGGCGGCGATCGCTTTGGCTTTAGGAAAGGTAAAGGCACCAGAGAGGCAATTCTGACGCCGCCGATGATAATGGAAGCAAGACTAAAGAAAACTCAAGGCATGTTCATAGGATTTGTCAACCTGGAAGAAGCATTCGACAATGTAAAATGGTGCAAGACGATCGAAAAAAGGGGTGAGCTATAGGGAGAGACGGGTCATATACAATATGTACAAAAGCCAAGAAGGAATAATAAGAGTGGACGACCAAGAATGAAGTTCTCGGATTAGGATGGCTGTAAGACAGGGATGTTGTCTTTCGCCCCTACCGTTCAATCTGTACGTCGATGAACAAATATGGAAATGAAAGATGGGTTCGGCAGTGGAAATAAAAATTCAAGGTGAAGGGATAACAATGATAAGATTCGCTGTTGGAATTGCTATGCTGAGAGGAATTGACGAGAAATGTCTTCATCTGCTGAATGGAATGAACAATCAGATGAGAACAGAATAAGGATTGATGGTAAATCGAAGAAAGACGAGAGTAATGAGAAGTAGCACAAATGAGAAATTGGAGAAACAACATCATGATTGATGTTCACGTAGAAGATGAAGTTAAGGATTTCTGATACTGAGGCAGAAAAATAACCAATGACGCATGAAGCAAGGAGGACATCAAAAGCAGACTAGCTCTGGCAAGTAGGGCATTCGCGGCAAAGAGAAATGTTGTTACGTAGTATCAAACGTAGGCAATAATTTGAGCAAGAAATTTCAGAGAATGTTTGTTTGAACAACACCATTGTGTGATAGAGGAATACGGACTGTGGGGAAAACCGGAACAGAAGAGAATCGAAGAATTTGAGGTGTGGTGCGACAGACGAATATTGAAAATTTGGTGGACTGATGAGGTAAGAAATGAGGAGTTTCTGCTCAGAATCAGAGAGGAAAGGAATATGTGGAAAACACTGACAAGAAGAAGGGACAGGAGGATAGGACATCTGTTAAGACATCAGGGAATGACTTCCATGGTACTAGAGGGAGCTGCAGAGGGCAAAAATTGTAAACAGAGAAATGAATATATGCATCAAATAATTGAGGTCACAGGTTAAAATTCTACTCTGAGATGAAGAGGTTGGCACATGGGAGAAATTCGTGGCGGGCCGCATCAAACCAGTCAGAAGGCTGCTGTCTGAAAAAAAAAAAAATAAATAAAATTACTTACCGGCAATAGATAGTGGTCTCATCCTACTTTCCTCTTTGAGATTTTACATTTTCAGTAACACTTCTGCGTCTAACTCCTGGTAGTATGTGATTTATTTGGTATGTATGTTCTCGTTGGGTGATTTCCACGTTATCCTAGAAATGTCTTTGCGAGGATAATAAGTACTTATAATACTTAGGCGCCAGATTGACTAGTCCCGTTCTGCTGTTGTTGGATGTTTCGTGTATACTACGAGAGCCAATGGAGGGTCCGAGAAAGGCCTCTTCTCCTATTTAGGCATTGGGAACACTCTCACATCGTAGGGTGTTGCATCTTTATGTATTGATTCTTGGATTCGTAGAAATTATCTTGCTAATTTTCGTCGTTCTCATTTATAGTCACACGATATGAAATCACTGTTAGGTTGTAAAACTTTGCTTTCATTTTAATTGTTTCCTGGTCTCTACTGGAAATCTAAAAGGAAAAATAAGGACATAAGTCTGTCACTGAAATCATGGTATTATTTTCCTCATCGTACAAGTAAAACCTCCTCGTGCTTACTTTTGTGATAAGTAAGACAGTATATGCGCTAGAGGTAATAACATTGTACATGGTGCCCTTTCAGTGTGTTTCAGGAAGATATTTGGATATTGAGACCATAATGAAACACAGATGCAAACTTCTGTTTACTTGTTAACATATTTAATGCTTGTTATTTTTCCTGATTATGACCATTTTTACGTTTAGAGAACATAATTAGCAACAAATATAGGACATAAATTGTCTGCCAGGAGCCTGCCTCTCAAAATAACCTTACCACATTTCTCATGCCTACAGGCTACTCATAGTGCCACATTTTGCAGTGGCGTCTTTCTCTGCTTAGTGGTTTCGTCGCCATACTATCTCTTCTGTCAAAACTTCCTGTGACAGTGTGACAAGACGGAATAGGCCTACTACGAGAAAGTTTCTGGGCTTCTTCAGATGCACGTCCCTCCAGTATCTGAAGCAACTGCCATTTCAAAATTTGTTTTTCATTGACACGGAAAACTTTGTCCGCCTGTTGAACAACGTTTATCGCTGCTTTTGATACACACACCAAACTGTTGATGAGTTAACCTACGAACCCTTTCTCATTCAGACTGTTCACTGGCTCAACGTAGTATGCGGTGAAGGTCACGTAAGACGTATTTCTGCTTATTTTTTTCGTCGTTCTCCTATGTAATTCAGAGGCTGTTCTTCCTCATCTACGTTGCTTATGTCTGAATTTGGACTTACAGGTGTGGCTACGTTGTTGTTGATTTCTGACTCATCACAGGCATGCCTGTGTTCTGGATAGTCGATGAGGAAGGAAGTATTTTCTGTCTTACAATTGTAATGGTGACTGGGGCGACAATACTGTGAACAATTACGTGACACAGCAATAACCGGCAGAACTGTCTTACAACTGAAGGAATCTGCCGCTGGATTATATGCCCGAACCATAATGGTTTTTCCAGGGTACCTTGTGAAAGCCTGTGTAATAATAATTGGTGGAAACCTTTTCCATTCATAAGGTAATTCCGATTTTTAATTGGTATGGTTGTTGCCTCGGCTGTTACGGTTTTCTAGGTACCTCTTTCCCAAATTTTTAAATTCTCAAACAACCTAATAACACTTGTGGGGACTGCAGAGAATAATCGTGTTTGCCCTTAACGGGTTCACAAATTGTAATATTTCCATGTCATTGATTTATACCACAGGAAAATTAAGTCTTCTGAAGCATGTAGTTGAAACATCAGAACCTTAAAGTGCCTGTGGTCCCACTGCCTACTTAGCTGCTGCTGAAAAACTGTGATTTAAAGTTGGGAGCAGAACCAACTTTGATGCCATGGTCTCCTTAATTTTCTCGTAGGTTACAAGCAATGTTCAATTTTTTCTTTCTCACAATCTTACAGCTTTACAAAAGTCTCAGTGAACGGAACTGAGAGTGGAAAAATATTGTCTTCAACCACATGTTTGGGAAGCATAATGTAGACGGAAATTCTTCAAAAATTTCTCACATTCTTGAGGCGTGAAATACAGTTTCTTAAACCATTCTTGTGATTCATCTCAAATTAGTCATATTTGAAATGAAGCTTGTAAATGAAAATAGATGTTATAATGTAATCGATATGGAAAATAAAGCACCGACATAACTGTAGTACGAATAAAGTTAAGAAGACAGATGTTTCAAGCAAAGAGAACATAAAGAAAAAAGAATCTTGCAGTGACTGGCGATCGAACTCGAAAACCTTGTATGGAAGTGTAGCACCTACCTATTACGCTAACATAGTATTCACTCTAAGGAATCGGATATGTATGTACATTTTAGGTACTCTTCACTCTTGTTTATTTCACATAGTGTAGCAGACTAATATAGATATGTATCTCTCCTTCCCATTAGATTCAGCCATATTTTACATCGTTCCACAATCCTTTCGCTTGCTAGCACACTGTGTAATCGAATGGGCGTTTACTGCACTACAGTAAGGCATTCTTCACCACAGCAAATTTGATACGTTTTAAATGCTATTCTGTTCCATCTTGATGTGGTGGTACAGCAACAATCTATTGCTGCTATTTAGAAACAGTCATAGGTGGCTCACTGTTCCTTATTAACTCAGTAATGTCGCGTTTCGTCTAGATAGAACATCATCAGGTCATGTTAAAACATGAGAAATTTTCTGCCAAAAAGCATCTATCAAAGAAAGTATTCTGCATCATACCATCTTTGACCGACGCTTTCGGCAAAAAATTTCAGATTATTTAACGTAACCTGATTCCCTATCCAGACGAAACACTTCGCTCTTGAGTTAATAGAGAACGCTGAGCAACCTACGACTGTTTTTAAATAGTTCACAAGTTTCTTAGGCTCTTAATATAATATAAAATGAGTCTGTGTCACACGCACGTATATACAAAGATAATCGCTAATTAGAGTAATGCTCCCATTTTCGCTCATGTAATACTTGAGTTGAAAGTGGCTGCATTGTACCACGTGACGGCTAACTGCCCAACGACAGCCCTGAGTCGTCGGCAGTCCATACATAACTTTCTATGTACCGGGCGTTATTCAGGGCTTTAGTTACTACTCCCGTAGTTTATGCGTTGGTATCTTTATATAGTATAGTGTACAGAATATAGATAGATACATTATTCAATACCATAACACCATACAGATGTCACGTGAGTCATCTGAGCCACTCTCGATTGTCCTAAACGACTACATATCGACATATCGGCTATTCAGGGAGCTCGCCGTCAATCACCTTTTCACTCTGAACAGCCAGACGTCCACGTTGCAGGAAAGGAAGGAAGATTAGTGTTAAACACACTGTCGACAACGAGTTCCTTGCAGACAAAGCACAGCAGATTCGGACGGGGCTTAAAAAGGGAGGAAAATTGACAGCATCATTTTGAAGGAACCATCCTGTCATTTACCTTATAATATTTATGGTAACCACGGGAAACCTAAATCTTAACTACCGAACGGATAATTCAGCCTATTTCCTCTGGAATACGTGTACAGTGTGGTAACCGCAGCGCCACTTCGCTTACTGCGTGTTTCGGCCTGAAATGATTACAGAATTCGATTCAGATCCTCAGACAATAATTTCATTATTGGAATAGACGCCAGTCTATCAAAAAGAAAGTTTAGTTAGCTCTCCAGATGAAATACTCCTTAAAAGAGCACAACCGTCACTTTGGATCGCTGTGGCCATGCGACGGCTCAACCATAGGTCATTACTGTGTATGTGCGAGTTGATTGTTCACTGTCTGATAAGAAGTATCGAGGCACCCGATGTCATGTAGAACTGACCACTAGATATCATGAACGGTGGACCTGCCAGTGTAAAAGGACACGGCAAGTATTACGTTATCTGCTGTCTGTAGAGAAGCAGTAACAAGAGACGGGGTGGTCAGGACAGCACGGTGACTGCGGAAGTGGTCTAGTCGTTACATGTTACCTGAATAACTGTTCTAAACCGCTGGACTGTTAGTGATGTGATTGTGAAGTGGAAATGTGAAGAACCAACCACAACTACAGCAAGACCACGCAGATCTCATGTGCTGACTGATAGGGACCACCGAAAATTACGGAGGTAGATAACAGCAAAATGTAGGCTGTGAAAAAGAATGGGATTCAGTAGTCGAGCATTTCCGCAGAAGCCACACCTGTATGTGGTCAGTGCTAAGAGAGTAAGGTGGTGTACAGACCAGCACCATTGGATGTGCTTGACTGATAATGAATTATTCAGAGTGTTGAACCACACTGTACTCTGTGGCAATACTTTTTTTTTCTCCTGGAGAACGTAACCTGCTAATGGAAGGGTTTTGGAAGGGTTTTGGTGTAGCGACTGCAGGGTAGGCATAATCTACCTTTATATTTTGTAAAATCAGTAAAGTACAGACGAGACTGGATTAGGGTGTAGGGCTATTTTGGAGTTTAGTGTGTGTTCCCCTCATTGCTGTTAAAAAAACGACAAAGTGTGGAGGGATATGAACATATATTTTTTGTAACATTGAGAATTGCGTACGTTAGACGAATAGTTGGGAGACGACGTTAGTTTATATCATCATGACAATGCAACCTGACACAAAGCTACAATGGTTTGTGGATAACATTTCTAAAATGGACTTGCCTAGCCAGACCTCCACCTTCAACTCAGTGGCACACATCTGGGATGAGTTAGAATGTCGACTTTGTTCGAGACACCAACGTCTAATATCAGTAACTTCTCTAGCGTAGGATCTTGAGGAAGAATGGGTTGTCATTCCTCCACCGACATACAGATACCTTATATAATGTGTGCCCAGCAGCGTTAAAGCCGTCATAAAGGCATGGGTGGGACTCCTTCCATGGTAAAGTCCAAAAATAGATATTCGGTTCCTTCTGATTAGATAGTGTAATCAGCATTGTCAGATGCATCGTCGTGTAGACGCAACTGGTTGGCATACACGAGCAATCGTCTAACGTCGGGACGTAACTGCTTCGTGATTGACACTATGCAGTTTGTTGGTGGATTATCTCCGGTTGCCCATGTGTCTACATGGAATGGTGTGCAGCTTTCAGTCATGTAACGCGACTTAAGAGCAGCGATAGTTAAATGATCTTAATCAAGAGGGAAACTCAATGGGAATTGCTGCTGTCATAGAATGTACACGGTCCAGTCACATTAATGTGACCACCTGTCAAAAGCATGAGTAACCACCATCTGCCACAAGGGAGTGTTAGTATGCCTGTAGAGGGTACCGACAGGGACTTGTAGCTATGTAGACTCCAGTATCGTGGCCAGCTGCGCTGGTTTTCTGGGTGATAATAGGTGACTGGGTTTAAATCCCCGGACCGTTGGTGGCCAGAGGAGAACAGTCAACTCAAAAATGGTTCAAATGGCTCTGAGCACTATGGGACTTAACATCTGAGGTCATCAGTACCCTAGAACTTAGAACTACTTAAACCTAACTAACCTAAGGACATCACACATATCCATGCCCGAGGCAGGATGCGAACCTGCAACCGTAACGGTCGCGCGGTTCCAGACTGAAGCGTTTAGAACGGCTCGGCCACAACGGCCGGCTACAGTCAACTCATTCTGGCGCTCTTCGGACCACCCGAGTACACTGCGAGCTGTGTGATATCTTACATTGACCTGCTGACCTACTGGAACATGTCATCGTCCAGAGAAGAAAATGTACTGAACATGGTCCACATGGATATGTGCACACTTGTTTTGATCCATTGTGCCTTCCAGAAAGGCGAGATCACGCTGGAAAAACTATGCTAGACAACTCCGACTATTGTTGCAGGCCATAGTCGCTAAAGGCCACGTGTCCGACGGCGCATAAAATATGATCCACCTCGAAAGACCACCTGTCATGGCTCGGTGGATGTCTAGGTGCGGTATTACCGTGCAATTTCCAGCTTTCGTCGTCGAAGAACAGCAGTCAGCTTGGGTGCATGAAGGAAGACCCTCCTGCGGAGGCCCACGCCCAGCAGTGTTTGCCGAACGGTCGTTGAGGCGACGCTGTTGATAGGCCCTTGGTTCATCTGGGCGGTTGAATGTTCAACAGTTGCACGTCTAGAATGAGAATTTCACTCTGCACCGGGGTGTGCGCTGATATGAAACTTTCTGGCAGACTAAAATTGTGTGCCGGACCGAGACTCGAACTCGGGACCTTTGCCTTTCGCGGGTAAGTGCTCTACCAACTGAGCTACCTAAGCACAACTCAGAAGCTAGAGCACTTGCCCGCGAAAGGTAAAGGTCCCGAGTGCGAGTCTCGTTCCGGCACACAGTTTTAATCTGCCAGGAAGTTTCATATCAGAGCACACTTCGCTGCAGAGTGAAATTCTCATTCTGGAAACATCCCCCAGGCTGTGGCTAAGCCATGTCTCCGCAATATCCTTTCCTTCAGGAATGCTGGTTCTGCAAGGTTTGCAGGAGAGCTTCTGTAAAGTTTGGAAGGTAGTAGACGAGGTACTGGCAGAAGTAAAGCTGTGAGGATGGGGCGTGAGTCGTGCTTGGGTAGCTCAGTTGGTAGAGCACTTGCCCGCGAAAGGCAAAGGTCCCGAGTTCGAGTCTCGGTTCGGCACACAGTTTTAATCTGCCAGGTAGTTTGAGTTGCACGTCTATTGGTCCATACACATCTCCGCAACCGTTGTTCACCCCCGTCATCTGTGGTACGTGGTGCAACACTCTTTCCTCGAGGCCGGTTTCGGAGAGAGCGATTTTACCATGCACGGCATTCTTCAACCACGACAGCACGCTAACAGTTTCAAATGTCACCGTTTCGGAAATGCTTCGAGCCTTGACCTGAAGGCCAATGATCATGTCCTTTTGGACGTCAGATAGATCGCTTCGTTTCCGCATTGCAACGACATCACTGTGTTCGCATCCCCCAACATGTTTTATGTACCCTTCACTGCTAGTGCTGCCGTCTGTGGGCGATTATTGTTTGTTGACACCGAGCGTAGGTAGTAGTCACATTAATGTAATTGGACCATGTATGTTCGAGCCAACATTGTGAAGTTTCTCGTAACATGACGGTGACCTCATTCTCTGGCTGACACTCAAGGTTTAAAATGTATCGATCAACATTGCCTCAAACTAAGAGTGGCCTCAGCTGAATATGACGTAAGTGAATAAACGTTTGAACTTTGCCGAAATGAGAGCATTATGAATCCAATAATCTGTGTTTCATGGTATTAGCGAGGTATGAAGTTGTGTGGGACGGCAGGTAAATAATCAAAACGGTCGTTATTTCGTTATCTCATTATGAAAAGGCCTTTAAATCGTCTGTGTATGCCTTACACCTACCTTGACCATTCACAAGAATATGAAATCCAGTTGTGCGGTCAGCTACAAAGCTATGGAGAACATACCGACCATAATTTCCATTCTGAAGTTCTACGTTACTCTTCGCGCTAACTGAAAAAAATTTTCATACCCGCTATTTACTCAGCAGGTTCAGGAACTATGATTATAAATAAAAGTTTTGAATTTTAACTCGTTGATATATTCTGTAAATGCACACACGGACAAAATATAATAATATCCGTACTAATAATAACAATATCCCTCTTCTGCTAGAAATTCCAATTAAAATGGTCTTTCTCCCTGACAGCCAATCACTAAGGGTTAATTGCTCGTTTTAAAAGTGAAAAATTAATCTCGGCACTTGCTACGTCGTTTCGTCGAACTGAAGCTGGCACACAAATAGTTAATTCTGTGAAATCTAAGCAATCCAGGTCGGAGTACAGTCTTCGCGAATTCACGTCCTAGTTATGTGGAAAACACATTCAAATCTGCCCAGCTCTAACATCGTCTGTGGCACACCACACGCAGGCGACTGAATGACGCAAAATGTCTCTCCTCTCTGGCTGTGTTTGTACATGGGTGCAGCGGACAGCCAAACGGAACATCTGCTTCATCCGCCCTGGGCACACGCAGCAGCGCCTAGAAGGTCCCTCTATCGAACACATATTAATTAATAACTCTGTCGTTTAACCATTTACTATCGTCTTAATTTTTTGTAAACAGAGTTAAGTGTGCTTTAGTTACTAAAAAAGTATTAACTCGGCTGCATTTGAAGTTTTCCGGGTAGAATTTCTAAAATGGAACCGAGGATAGAACACGACCTCTCAACTGACTCTTTAAGATTATTGTAGTTATTTTAATTACAATACAAGTCTTGAATTGTGGTACAGTTGTCTTACAGCAGGAATTTAATTGATTGCTGTAATTAGAACTTTCTATTACGAATACAAATAAGAATCTATTAGGAGTAAGTACATATTCCTTCCAAATTTGGATGTTTAGTAAATAACTTGAAAACTAATAGAAGTAGGCTACTGGCGTCATATAGTTAATGTTTTTATTTGAAACTAAGGCTACAGATCAATTTTCATTTTCTACGTCTAATAATTAGAGCGTTCAATTTTTCGTAACTGCGCCGACTTTGGCCAAATTATTTCTCTTGTGTAGTTGATACTTGTCACTTTTGACTGTGACATACATTTGCGATTTCTGAACAGTTGTTAGATTTATATTTTTACTATCCACCAGCTCTTATTTTCTACATTCTACATTTATTCTCCGCAAGCCACCCAACGGTGTGTGGCGGAGGGCACTTTACGTGCCACTGTCATTACCTCCCTTTCCTGTTCCAGTCGCGTGTGGTTCGCGGGAAGAACGACTGTCTGAAAGCCTCCGTGCGCGCTCGAATCTCTTTAATTTTACATTCGTGATCTCCTCGGGAGGTATAAGTAGGGGGAAGCAATATATTCGATACCTCATCCAGAAACGCACCCTCTCGAAACCTGGCGAGCAAGCTACACCGCGATGCAAAGCGCCTCTCTTGCAGAGTCTGCCAATTGAGTTTTTTAAACATCTCCCTAACGCTATCACGGTTACCAAATAACCCTGTGACGAAACGAGCCGCTCTTCTATGGATCTTCTCTATCTCCTCCGTCAAACCGATCTGGTACGGATCCCACACTGATGAGTAATACTCAAGTATAGGTCGAACGAGTGTTTTATAAGCCACCTCCTTTGTTGATAGACTACATTTTCTAAGGACTCTCCCAATGAATCTCAACCTGGTACCCGCCTTACCAGCAATTAATTTTATATGATCATTCCACTTCAAATCGTTCCGCACGCATACTCCCAGATATTTTACAGAAGTTACTGCTACCAGTGTTTGTTCCGCTGTCATATACTCATACAATAAAGGATCCTTCTTTCTATGTATTCGCAATACATTACATTTTGCCTTAAAATCGTATATTGTGCCTGACATATACATTTGATCAGTCTGAGACGAAACAAAGTTAACATTAATATACTGAAGCATACACAAACGAAGTTTGGAAAAGGTACCATGATTTTCAATTTCATGCCTAGATTATTGTGCAGTCCTTCGTATGTGAACCACAGGCGTGTTACGATGACGTGCTACTGGTAGCAGTGAACCTGGTTAAGCCCAGGCACACTCACTCGCCTCTGTACCTCTCCTAATCATACAGTGCATATTTCGCCTGAGTTGCGACAATGGTAACCGACTTTATGTCCAATGCATTTGTTAAACTATGCCATATGCTAGTCCATTTCACCTTAACTGAAGATTGTGCACTAATACGTTATTCTGTCGCCGAATATTACAATGTAATTAGCGACTTTGTTGTTGATACACGATCCCTCACTGCTTGGGAACAACAGTTATTCGTACTTTTTCCTATAGCTGTATTGGGGCACCAAATATTAATTTTATTTTCCTTACGGGTATAATTTTGAAGATCACTACAAACCCTCTAGTCGTGAGCCAAATTCGGTGGAGACATTTAGAAGTTTTGGAGACCTACGTCATGCGTTCACAGTTAGGCTAAAAACACGATCAAAGAATGGTCTTCTTTTTCCTCAAGCAATCGTTAAAAATCAACAAATTGTTCGATGCGTTTGTTTCGCCCCTAATATTTCTGTCATCCAGAAACTGAATGCTATCAGTACCTCACCTATTGAAGAAACGGAGTAAATTGTTGTGCAAGTCGTGTGTCTGCAAATACTGTCTCATCATGTTTACAAAAAGCTACAATGAGTTTCCTTTGTTTCAGTTGTCATCTTATACTATAGTCTGAAATGAATGGGAATGTTAATAACACTGAGGAATTAGGAAAATAAAGAGTTATCACAGTTCAAATGATAGATTTGATTTCGACTTAATGTATTTTAGTCTTTTGTAGATACATAACTCAGTTTTCGTATAATCATCGCTATGTTTATGGTTATTCACTTGACAAACTCGTGCAGAGTAGCAGGGAGTATTGTACCTTAGAACACTTTTAAGACTTTCGCCTCTACTCACCCTGTAATAGAAGCTTAATGCATTTTCTTATTCCATTTTGAAATGATGGAGTTTGTGATATCACGTATCGATACCACCCTACGAGCGTCTTTAAGCTAGCAACGGAATTGCAATTTTGCGTCTGACGCTGACAGCCGTCGCTCAGGACCTGGCGGACCGAATGGCATGCGCCCGTTGAACTGTGCCTCCGTAGCAGGAGCGCTCTCTGCTGCCGCGATGCCAGTCTCTATAACACTGAATCCAACAATGTTCACATTAATAGCTGGTCACCGAGCAATAATTCGTTCCTAATGTCAGCTGTACCTTATCACCTTGATACTACTGTCACAGACCCCTTCACTATCTACTACCAGCCTTTCAGGACTAAAGTTGGATGCGTGTCGTCTTTCTGCCGTCTATGGTTCGGTGATGTTTGTTCATCTGTAATGTCAGGAAAGTTGATGATTGATTCCGCCAATCATTACTGGTTTCATTTTGGATTGGTGGAATATTATTATTCTGCTTGCAGCATGACATTCCTCGATTCTGTTCAAAGCCGGTATTAAATGGACTACCATGTTTCTTGTTCTGGTATTTGTATCGATTGCTATTGTCGTTTCCATTTCTTTCATTACTGGCATTGTTGGATCCTGTGTTGAGCGAACCTTTTTCTTGGTTTGCATCAATATTCGCATACTGCTGATTGTTGTTCGATGTCCGTTTCAACAATTCTTTCTATTTAACCCTTTATGTACATGCTATTGTTTCTTCTGGCTCTGGTGTCTTCCATTAACATATCTACGGCATCAACTGCAGACAAAAACTCATCAAAATTGGTTTCATTGAAATGGAATAATTAAGTTTTTACATCCAGTGGCAATTTTGCTTAAAGTATTCTAATGAGATCTTTGGAAGGGACTGGTTCTGTCAAATACTTAGTCTTATCACGGTACTTTTCAAAGTATTTGCATAGTGTGCTTAAAACTGAACTTCAAGGCTCAGGGTTGTACATCGGCTTACGAATACCCTCTCGTTTAGCGGAATTCCGCTATTTCTCAATAAATGCTTGTTCAAACTCGCCATACGTATTGCGTATTTCTGCTGCTTCAACTGCACACATGTTTCCATCTCCTAAAATAAGCCCACTAACAGAACTACTCTCCTGGTTTTCCGTTCATATTCTCGGTGAAACTCCGTTGAATGATCTAATAAAACAACTGAATGTACAGTCTTCTTTTTCGGATTGTAAGATGGAAGCTGTCAGTACTTAATTAATTTCTTCTCCATATGTAACGCAGCGTAATCACCAAAACGTTTTGTCATTACATTGGTTCAAATGGTTTTAATGGCTGTGAGCACTAAGGGACTTAACAGCTGAGGTCATCAGTCCCCTAGAACTTAGAACTACTTAAACCTAACTAACCTAAGGATATCACACACATCCATGCCCGAGGCAGGATTCGAACCGGCGACCGTAGCGATTGCGCGGGTCCAGACTCAAGCGCCTAGAACTGCTCGGCCACACCGGCTGGCTGTCATTACATTCACATGTCGTAAAGTATGTGTACGTGCCTGTTCATTATTTCCTAAAACTAGCCTCGTTATGTGTGGACTACATCTTTCGCTCACACAGTCATTGTCCGCGGCAACTGAATAATTATTATTTGCTTGCTCACATCTTAGACCTGCTTGCAAACTGCTGGCAAACTTGTAGCAAATCCTGATTCGCTAAATCTCTGATTGACATGATATCCTTTACCACAGATTGAACCTTTTCGCAACAGTATTAGTCAGCTGTGTGCCTTGCTCACCTAACTACTGCTGGAAAAAGTCTGTAAACTGTTGCGTTTGTTGTGTGAGATGCGCTTTTATAATGCCACGCTGACCCCGAATCACAATATCTATTGCTTGTGACAGATCAACAAAAAGTATTCGACAGCTTATCTTGGCCTAATTTGACAGTTTCAAATTCGAATTTAAAGTATGAAATGCGTCTGCCAAATGCATATGTGGACTTCGAAACTGACCATATTCAGTGGCAAAACTCGTTGGTGCATTAGAAATATGTTCAACTGCACAGTTGATTACAGTTTGTGACTCTACTACTTCATTCTACAACCCAGTTTTAGTTGCCTGTAATTCGGTTTTTAATTCAGAATGACAGTTTTGAAACTGTGTTTGAAATTCTCTTTTTAACGCTGTATGACTATTCCGCAATTCAGTTCTTAATTCTGTTTTTAATTCTGTTGACATTTGTTCAGTACGCAACCTGATCACCAACCTCTTGCACATTCGCCAGCGGAACATTTTGTTCGTTATATTCTGCCATTGTAGCTTGCTGTCCACAGAACAAAATTCATTTTATGTGAGCTGCAGTCTTTTCCCGGAAATACAAAAATTACTCCGGTTAGTAAGTCCTTTTACCAACGTAGAAAACTGCTTCAAAGTACAACATGCTCTGATCCTAGGAACATGTCTTCTATTCAGATTTAAAAGTGTTGTAATTACGAAAATCTTGTAAGCACTGTGTTTAATAGTCTTCGTGTTATTATTATTACTCTGCTACACACCATTAATGAGTAAGTGAAGCCATATTAAGAGGAAGTATTATCCAAAACGGGCTGCTAGTTGGAACAATTTAGAAACTGAGGCTATTGGCAACTAACCCAAAGTCCTGTTTGAAGACAGGAAATATTTTTATGGCATTGACGATACCCAGTTACTTTTCATATTTCGGGAGACTGAAAAAATGTCAGACGACTAGTAGAAAATAAAGTGTGACCTGCGTTTGGACAATTTTAAAATTGTCTTCTTTAGAAGGTGTATTGGAACCTGAAAATTATATTAGCGGGTACAGAGATATTTTAAACATAGCAGATAAGTAACAGCTGTAGAGAAAAATTGTCAAACAAGCTTTTTCACTGACTGCATGACATGCTCATAAAACATATCGAAAAAAGCCAAATGGCTGTTGAGACATAAGACATTCACCTTAGGAACACAAATAATCAAAGTCCGTCTTTTAAGACTGCAGCAACGTTGTATTTCACGCGTGAAGATCAAATGCCAAGTGAAGTGGCCCATTAACATCAAGCTCTTGACGACGTAAAAGTTGACTTGTGTACATTGAAGCATAGTGATGGCATCTGGATTAAGGAAAGGACGCATACGACAAAAAGCATAGGTCGACTATCGAAATCTGCAGGCTCAACCGCTAAAGAAAACTTACATGCAGAGGGCGTCAGATGTGCGAGTGTAAGAAATGCGCCTAGACTACGTTGAGTAACTTACGTAAATTAAAACAGAGAATAATGCAGTGCCTTGTGCCACTGTGCATATGAAACGATGTAACATAAGCCAGATACAAAAGTGCGTGTAAAAATGGAATTGGAAAACATTCTGAAACCTGGCAGCCAAGGGAAGGCTGGATTCGGTTACGATTGTGGACGGGACCGTAATCAGTTACCATAGGTTGCCTTTTACAGTTACGCACAATTTATTTTAAACCAGTAATTCCAGACTCAACAATTAATTAAAATAACACACGTTATTAATGAAATTCCGTGTGGCTAGGGCCTCCCGTCGGGTGGACCGTTCGCCTGGTGCAAGTCTTCCTAGTTGACGCCACTTCGGCGACTTGCGTATCGATGGGGATGAAATGATGATGATAAGGACAACACAAGACCCAGCCCGTGAGTGGAGAAAATCTCCGACCCAGCCGGGAATCAAACCCAGGCCATTAGGTATGACATCCCGTCGTGCTGACCACTCAGCTACCACGGGTGGACACGCGTTATTAATGAAGGAATAAACAGCTGTGTAAATAATAGTGTTTTCAGTGAGCTACAATTTAGCAAATCACCATTAAATACAGATACAGCAAATAATGTTTTAAAGGTAAGCCACTGTGATCTTGTTCAAATGGCTCTAAGCACTATGGGACTTAACATCTGAGGACATCAGTCCCCTAAACTTAGAACTACTTAGACCTAACTAACCTAAGGACATCACACACATCCATGCCCGAGGCAGGATTCGAACCAGCGACCGTAGCAGCAACGCGGTTGTGATCTGGGCTGAAGGCCTTAAACGCGAGGAAAGGCAATAAATTAAGAAATGTTTACAACTCGCTGCAACTTATAAATTACAGGTATTGAAATATTGAAGGCAAGTCGCCACAAACACAGCAGAAGGCATCAGACGCCAGGAATGGCAGTAAATAAGGTTTTAAAGGCTCACTGCGTAAATACAAATACCAAATTAGAATTTTAAGAGGAATGACCACGGTCACGGCTGAAGGCCTTACGTGCCACGAACGGCAATAATACAAAAAAATTCGGAAACCTGCTGTAAAACAGCAGATACAGAGGCAAAGGTTAATTAAAAAAAACGAGCATCTGATCACCAAATGGGTGAAATAAGATGATGGTAAACTTTGTAAGGCAACCCTTAACACCCACTGAACACTACACAGGTAGATTTATTCCAGAAGGCGACCAGAACTACTAACTAGACATATATAACCTTTAATGTAGGCATTGCAAGGTATTGTAATAAATAATACAATAATAAAACACGAGGACCAGTACATAAGTTCCTTAATGCGTACTGAGTCACATTATACCCGCAGAAGGCGTGGGCTGAAGGAGCTTTACACTGAACTACTGGCAATCAGACCTCCTTTTAGAACACACATGTCTTACAAAAACAAAGGGACCACAGACGGTGCTTCAGGAATCGACCTCTGAGAAGGTCGGCAGCAAATACTTTCGCGAGTGATGAGACAGGCAGCCAAGAGCTGTATTCACTTCACAATATGGTAACTCAGACCAGTAGCAGTCTAACGAATGACTAATGATAATCTTGCTGAAGCTACTTGACGTCCGATAAACCAAATGTAGCGATGGAACAATACGCCAAAGCCGGAACCGGCGGTGTGCACTACGTCCTCAGAATACTGTGTTAGAGCGCCTGGAACGAGAAAGGAATCACTACCACTAGAGTAAAAGAATCACCAACCGTCCTACAATCAATAAAGCTGTAAAAACCACACGCCTTACCGGACAACACCGGCAAGGCGAGGAAACATACACTGCCGTTATATACACGAACCCCCAGGGCAGGTAACTGGGACCTTAGCGGCCACCAGGCAAGAAAAATTACCGCTGTTTGAATTTAACAAATTGCAACATGTTGAACGCTGTAAATGGTAATAAGATGTCGAGGAAAGCTAATCAGATCCGCCTTCCCCAAGCACTCCACTCGCTGCTCTTCGACTCGGCGGCAGTAGGAGCAGCAACACGAACCCAAGTCACTGGAATCGCAAGATACCACAGTGGTGGAGGTTTCTCTACTTGGATTGAAATGCGCTTATCTTAAAGCTTGCTGGATCCGGTTTACGACGAGGTCGTGCATTCTCGTGTCCACAGCCCTTCCATCCGGCAGTCCATGCGTGCCGCCAGCGGTCCCGGCATGTTGGTATTGTGCGGACCTGGCTTCTCCTGAGTCCCAAACCGAACTGGCCCAATCACACTACCCGGAAAAACAACGACGTCGACCCACAGATAGGGCAACAGTTACCACATATCGATAACCGACGCTGCTACCACTAGCGGACAGGCAACGCTTGTGTAACCAAGTGGCGCCAGTCAACACGAGAAGAAGACAAACAACAGCTACCATCCAACTAAACAATACCGTCTGGCCTCCAACAGAGGACGGAAACTTACAAGCAGCACCAACAAGAGCCGCAACACGGCTGACGTTCTTATAATGGAGTAAGATTGCAACAACGTTTCCTCGTGCATTTAGTAAAAAGCGTTATTAAAAGTAGTAAATACTGTGATGAAGGGGGGGGGGGGGGCGGATATGAACTAATATTTATTGAAACCTAATTGCTGAATAGGAGAAACTTTCACATAGCTTGAAAGAAGCTTACAAACAGTAGCTCATAACAGAGTACCATGGCAACGACATTTCGCCATGCATGTATTAAACAGCATGTAGTAAATAGTGATATTAAAATTAATAAATACTGCGAGGAAGGGGGCGGGACAAGGGAACACCCTTAATTCAACCTGTTAAAAGCTAATTGCTAAAATGAAGAAACCTACGCTTCGCATTAGAGAAGTTTACGAACAGCAGACAAAGCACAACAGGTAACAAATTCTAAAATTCATATTAAGCTCAAAACACTACTACAATATGTTAAAATCGCTGAGAATAACGCTACGTACACGTGAAAATCGTCACACAAATTAAAAACGGTATTCATTGCTGTACAGAGAAAGTGTTTTGAGGAAAACGGCAAGCTCGCCGAAACTAGCGGTGGCCAGTAAACATACGTTTCGAGGATATAGGCAGCGCCATAAAACCGTCAAGGGAGTACTTACTTACCAGCTGTACACGATCTTTCAGATGTTGCCATCTCTTTTAGCTAAATGCTGTTTCTTCGTCACCCTGCTCGTAGCCATTATTGCTTGCAGTAGATTTAATCCGATTAAGTTCTTTCTGTAAATTGTCAGGGGGAAGTGGCGTCCTCAAAGCGCGATTTATTCTGCAATGGAAAAAGGCTACTTTACGAGCCTGTGAGTAGAAGTTATCTGCTGGAATGATACTGTCACAGTAAGATGGTTTGGGGATGAATATTAAGGTCAATCCTTTGTTCAACACGGATTATCTCTATGTGTAAAAGGCAATGTCTTTAATGGCTGACTAACTCATCATCGCCATGCCCAAACCGCTAAGGATGAAAGCTTGAAATACGGCGAAGGCGTGGATCTTATACTGTAGGTTTCATTTCAGAACGGATTTTTTGAAATTCCAGTCCTAATTGAGTGAAACAGGCGATGAAGGATTATTTTGAAAAATGTTGCTATTATAACAATTTTTGACCTAGACCTACGATAATTGGTATTTAGTTTCTCCATAAGAAATAACGAATTACGTCTTTCGACATTTTTGGAAATTTTACCCTATGGGGGCGAAATTGAGGCTACGAGTTTGTTTTGAAAAATTTGATTATTAAAGAACTACTAAGGTTGAAAGGGTACAGTACCGCCCGACATTGAAAATAGGTACAACATTCTTCGTTATTCCTGTCATAACAACATATTTTTTCTAATAATAACTCAATTTCAATTAATACACCGAAGCCAGATACCAGTGTAGGAAAGAATCACAATTTGTTTATTTAATTGATCACATGTGCACTCCCACAAAATAAATCCCTACATCCAATATGGTGAGATCTGCGAAATGAATGAATGTATGATCGTCTGCTAACCGCAGATAGTGAATGTTGAATATATGATCATCTTTGAGACGGTCCTTTGGTCACCTTTGGTGGAACCAAAGAGATGAAATTTACCTGAGCTTTGAGCGCCTGGAATGTGGCTGACCAATGGGTAGCATGGTCTTCCCCCACCTTGACAGAGGTGCGAGATGACCTGAGGAACAGCCATGTTTTCAGCATTCTGGCACTGGATCTTGTGTTGGTAAGACCTGTCTTAAGTGTGCTCCGTAAAAACAAAAGAGTGAATAGAGTGGTATGCATGTGGAATACTTAAGAGTAGTTTGGAATAATAATTTCTCTATTCCAGGAACTTTTGTGGGGAGAATTAAATGTCAGGCAGGTATTATTAAGGGGACCGTAGTAATCTTCGGAAGTGACCAACGGCCACTATGAAACCACTTGTAGCAGTAAGTTGAAATACTTCCGAGTGCTAAAGTTAAGCTGAATTACTGGCGTGTGTACTATAAGTTGGAAATATTTAAGAAATGGCGTGTGCAGGACTTGAAATTAGAGACGAATACTTCCACGTGGTGAGTACTGTGTGAGTCTCAATCTGTGTATGAGACAAAGGATAAGGAGAAGTACTCGTCCATAGTATCAGTTGAGGACCCGCGTGTGTGATGAATATGTTCTTAATATTACTTTACGTATTATGTTTCCGTCTGACGCTTGATTTAAACTATAATACTCTGAGAGTGAGGCAAGGTGAGTCAGCTGTCTATCCAGCAACGCCACTTGGCTTGCATCGCACAGGAAGACGTGCATATATCCTCCAGAGTTCATAGTAGGAAACAAAAGTTACAAAGTGGGGCAGTGTCGTGTGAAACTGGGATGAATACTAATTGAAGTGGTAAAGCTGAAAGTAATGTGATTATAACGTTCTGACTATTCCTTGTGTTGTATTCCATGTTGCAGTGTGGTGTATGTCTGTAATTTAAGTATGTGTGGGTTGCATGGGAGAGTAAGCAAGATAGTTTCAGAGGCATTGGGTTATGCATGTTCCTTTTTGTACCGCTCGGTGTGGAGGAAATTTTCATGGTGATGGGTGTGAGAGTCGAATTGTGAGATATAGCAAAAGATCCACCATCCTATCCAGAAAGTGCACTGTAGTTCTAGATAATTACGAGACCACAAGATAGAGAATCACCAATGTAAAGCCATGCCCACTGGACGGAGTTTCTCATGTGTAATTGTTGTAGAAAATGTAATGGTGTGTTTAGGTTATAGAATTTATCGGAGTAAAAAAGATAGTGAAAAGAAAAAGATTGGTGGCCTTTTCCTTCGATTAGTATGTTGTCGTGATATCCAGAATTTATAATGTGTGCGCCATTCATATTCAGTGCGAAGGCCACGTGTTGATCAAAACCGTTGGGTAAGAAAGAAAATGTGGTATTGCCAATGCGTAGTGAACGGTCAGAGTTGTGTAAATTACTAATAGTCAGATGTGCGTTATCCGTTTCCGTTGCGTAATATTCAAACAGGAGAATAATTTATAACTTAATTGTGAGTACTAGAGCTCATGTTACTCGATAAATAAGAATGAATCCACTCGCTTGGCAGACCACTAACCTAGCAGGCCTGACTGCTTGATGCCACAGTATGAGCAAGGCATGTGGGTGTCTCTCAAGGTATTTTTGAAACAGCACCCACGAACATTGGTATTTGATCTCTCAGTTACAAATAAAAAAAAAGTGTTTCAGTTTTTTAGGCAATTGAAGACCTAAGGGGGTGAAATACGACATGAGATTTTTTATGAAAATATTTTATTATCACAGAATCTTTAAAGCTAAATCTATGAAATTTTATTTTTGGGTTCTCAGATAGAAATAAAAAATACGTCAGTCATTGTTTTTGGAAATTCATCCCCTATGTGGATGAAACGTGGAATGAAAGTTTTAATGGGAATATTTCATTATGCAAGCATTTTTAAGCTAAATTTATGAAAATTTGTGTTAGGCTTCTCTGTTAGAAATAAAACACAGGCATGTCAATGCTTTTCGAAATTTGAACCCTAATGTGTTGAGATAGGGGATTAAACTTTATGTGAAAGTGTTTCATTGCGACAGCATTTTCGAAGCTAAATGTTTGAAAATTGGTGTTTGACTACTTGGTTAGAGATGCAAAAATACATATTTCAGTGTTTCTGGAAATTTAACCCCTAAGGGGGTGAAATACGGTCAAACTGATTCAGTGTCTCATAATAGCCCAGCCCAAACAGCTAACGACAGAAACTTGAAGATTGGAGAGGGTGCAGCTCTTGTACTGTAGGAATCGTTTAAGAAGGTATTGTCCGAAATTCCACTCCTAAAGGATGAAAGAGGGAATGAAAGGCTTTTTGAAAGTACGTTGCTATTAAGGGAATTCTTGAGCAAGAAATATGGAAACTGGTATTTGGTCTATCAGTCCGAAAATTAAAAAAAATATCTGTTCCAGCATTTTTGAAAATTCAGCCACTAAGGGGGTAAAATAGTGAGTGAAAGCTTTTTTGAAAATAAATAATTACTAAAGAACTTTTAAATAATATTTGAGACGACAGTTATGGCAGTTGGTGTGTGACTTCTCAGTTAGAAATAACAAGATATGTGTCTCAGTATTTCTCGCAATTCAACCTGTAAGGGAGTGCAATAGGGGATGAAAATTTTAAGGAAATATCCCGTTATCTTAAAAAGATTTTAACCTTAAATTTATGGATGGTAGTATTTCACTTCTCGACACGACATAAATATTTGTTATAAGAAGAAAGTTTCTGTGGAAATATTTCCACAAGAACGGGAAAGGCATGATTAACAAAAGCTTTGGACTCTTACTACCTGAATCGCTTTGTGGTCACAAGTTCTTTCTCCATGCATATAGGCCCTTAATGATTGTGAAAGCTTAGAAGTTGTTGTAGTTTGTGAACAACATAACAATTCGATTAAATGAAACAAAAAACTAACAGAACTCTGCATGCCTTACAGTCTATGCGAGCGAAGCACCGGGTGCTAAGCTAGTTAAAAAAAATGGTTCAAATGGCACTGAGCACTATGGGACTTAACGTCTGAGGTCATCAGTCCCCTAGAACGTAGAACAACTCAAACCTAACTAACCTAAGGACATCACACACATCCATGCCCGAGGCAGGATTCGAACCTGCGACCGTAGCGGTCGCCCAGTTCCAGACTGGAGCGCCTACAGCCGCTCGGCCACCACGGCCGGACTAGTTTTAAATATCATGCGTTCCGTGGTAGAAGATCTTCCGTTTCAAGGTAGAAGATGGTGCACGACAGACGAAGTATGGTTTAACCATCCACACGTTACGTATTAAAAATAAATGGAATTTTACTCACCATAAAACTCTGTAACAAAATAATTAATAGTACTCTCGAAATTCCTTTAAAATATTACAAAACTTTACAGACAGAGGTAGTAATACCTAGAAACGCTGCACAAAACACAATCTCACGTCTCACAACAACAAAAACTGTGAAAATGCCGCGAACTGCCTATTGGGTTTCTAGTTCGCATTCCTTCCTAATTCAGTCACAAGATTGAAACACCGACCAGGAAATATGGTGTATTTCTAGGTACACTGTCCTCCAGATACTGTATTCTTCCTCATATTGTCGCATAGAACACTTTAGTAAGGGAAATGATGCTCCCTTTGTTTATTTCCTAATTGTGGACTCTACTTCAATAAATGGTAGGATGACAAATCTAGTGAAATATCTATTCGATATTTTGAACGCAGCGTTCAGCCTTTACTGTTGTTCCTCATTTCATAACCAGACGAACGCTTCTCTTGTTCACTTACATCATTATTTTATTGATCGCCAGGCCAGTTTTTACTTTGGTGATGGCCGCCTTTGCTACTTGGACTCTTGCTGTCCGTAAAACTATTACCTGTTGCCTCTTGTATAAATGAATAAGATCTACTATATAAAATACATTTTGGTACCAAATATATATTTTTATTTTATTTTGGATTTGTCTCTGTTCGTTTGATTTAGTTTATCATGAACGAATGCACACGGTCAAGAAGTGGCAGATAAAATTTGATACAATATTGACACATGTGTATGAGTATTTTTAACGATATAAAGAACTGTTCATGAAATATTTAATATACCCTCGCTCAACTTTAGTCAGTCGTTTCTGCAGGGGCGTATCTCCAGGCAACACTTTGTGAGACGCTCTGGACTATAACTTTATCAGCAGAAGTTAAACAGGGAATTGTACCGGAAAGAACAAGTGCCGAAATAGTTTTTACGGAACATAGTTTTTACAGACCATGCCTCTACACGCACTTCTCCGCCGTTTTCATGCTTTCTTAAGCCACAGTGATCTCCATGCAATGACTTTACAGTTTTAATTTTGGTTTTGTGGTATATCGTCACAGTTACAATTTAACACGAGTAAGATGACAGACATATAGTCGCTTTTGCCTCGGTTTTTGGCTGACGACAATTTTGTCCAAAAATATGCGTCGTAGGTTCTTGACAGCATATCAAATAACTTTCCAGTTTCTCCACTATCAGTCGATTTTAGCAACTCCAGAGCAATATCAGCTCCTTGTTACTTGTCTGAGTCTGTATCATTCAGTGCTCTTTTCAAACCGGCATATCTAATTACTACAGAAAATAACAGCTATGTTTAATCTAATTTTAAAATGTTCATTGATTAAACAGATTAATTTGAATATACTGATGAGCCAGAAAATTATGTGCATTTAATAGCATGGTAGTCCATTTATGGAACGCCGTGCAGCAGACAGTTTGCCTGACATGGATTTGATAAGCCATTGGTAGCTTCCCGGAGATCAAGCAATTCACGTAAATTATTGGGCGTTTTATTGCGTCCTAGATGTGTTACATGGGGTCCAGTTCAGACGAACTTAGTGGCCAAGACACCAACGAGAGTTAGCAATCACGTTCCTCAAACCACTGTACTGCTGTTGTGGCCCTGACACCGATATTTGTCGTCCTGTAACATAGGGTCGCATGAAAGGATGTATGTGGTCCACAGATCTGTTCACATACTCTATAGCTCTCCTTCGATTGCCACAGCAGGTACGAGTAAACCTAGGTAAACTTGCCCTGAAGCATAATACTGTCCCCACTGGCATGCTTACGTGGTACTGTGCACGTTTCCAGCTATCATTACCCCAGATGACGGTGAATTTTGGCAACATCATCGATATGGTGTAACAAGCACTGCACGTACTCATTCATTCACCGTCGAATCTTAATGATCCTCTGACCACTGCAGTCGTAATTAAGGGTGTAACTGTGTAGGCGTCAGATGACTTTGGGGTCGTTTGCTGTGGAGCCCTGTGTTGAACAATGTTCGCTGAACGGCGTGCTCTGAAACACTAGCGCTTGATCCAGCATTGTATGCTGCCGTCTAATCTACCGCTGATCACCGTATTTCCTGCATTACAGAGCAGATAAACCTCCGGCCTTCACGTTCTGTCGCGAAGTGTGGACGTCCAACATCTCGTCGCGTATTTGTGATTTCACTGTCATCATGTTGTTTAAGTAAATATGCCATTAGGTGCACAGAAAACTACAAATGAGACAACAAACTTGCGTTGTCAAACATAAAACACCTACACATGTTTTTCTGTAAACAGTGACAGTGAAAATTACATAATGCATGTCTTAACACTGAAGAAATTTAGGAAACCAGGATAAATGACAAAAGGTCAATGCAAGAAAGCGCTATAAATACACAAAAACACAGGAAAACCACAGCGTATGGTACCAAGAAAGGAAATAAAACTCCACTCATGATGCTGAAACTCAGGGACATACGTGTGGGGAATACTTTTGCTCAAGGCGAATCTCTTCCAAAACCAATTCTATTTCTGAAGCAAACATGGACAGTAGAGTTTCAACCCCAAGATAATTATATAAAACTCGCCTTTGTACATCTTACATAAGAGTCTTGGTACGGGCAATGTCTCCAGCCAGAGGTAGGTGAATCTCCCTTATACATCTTTGACGGCAGCAGCAAAACAGGACCTAACAGAGATTAACTACGAACCTCTATGGTGTTGACATCGATCGAGTACCTGAAATAAATTATTAAAGCATTTTGAACCAGTGGAATTATCTGAATAAAAAAAGGATTTATTGAGGTTGTGAACTACTATAGAAAACTTTAACAGTGATGACCACGTTTTCATACTGCAGCATGGATAATAAAAAGTTTAGCTCGCAGGTGGATTTATGAGACTCAGTATATAACAGTCTAATCACAACCAACTCATCCAAAGTGAATTGCAGTGGCAGGGTCACTGCCCTGTGGAAATTTACTGCCTCAGCAACACAGTTAGACCGCAATAGACCGGTGATGCTGTATTGTAACATATCACCCCGGACTACAAGTACATTTTAATATAATAAAATTTAAAAACAACTCATCAGTTCATCGTGGATTGCTAAAAATTTTACTGATCTTCGAAGTAGTCATTGGCATGGTGTGTAACTCGTTGCCAGCGATGTGGAAGGATGCTCGTAGCAGTGCCAGTATTGTGTTGACAGTTCGAGCGGAGCGGTCTATTGCCAGACGAATTTGTAGCAGTTCTGAAGCGAATGCCGTGAAGTGTTTCCATCAGTTTGGAAATCGAGTTGAATTTACGAGGGCTTAAGTCAGGGGAGTGCAGTAGGCGGTTACAGCACCTAGCAGCTCCATCATTCAAACAAATCAATAACAGCTTGCACTGTACGTGCTTGAGCATTGTGCTGCCAAATGATGGTCAGTTGCCGCAGGAAGTGTCATCATTTCTGTCTCTATGCTGTTAATTTTTGGAACACAACCTACGACCAGCTGTCAAAATTCAGTAAAACAGTAGCTTATTACTGAAAATGAACACAGACATAATCTTTATATTTATCTCATAAAACACTAAGAAGTTTTAAATATTGTCTGACAGCCGTCACACGATGTTGTCATTAGAATAACAAAAACAGGTAGTGTTTAAACCAGTTCAGCATTCTTTGGATACGTAGTTGGGACTAGACGGAAGGTCACAGGCTAAATTAAGTGCAGTTATTATTGCGTCAATGGAAGCAACAATCGAACAGATGGTAACAGACAACGCTGTTCAAAAACAAAGACGGGCAGGTGAAACGATTGAATTAGAAACTTGTGTGGGTGATACAAATACTATACTAGAATCACATCCTGTGGGAGAAATAAACACTAATACTATGTTTTAGACAGTCACTCAGTATGATGAAAGAAGTGAAAACCGATATAAAAGTTGAAGTGAAAGCAAATCAAAGCAAGCTAGAAGTGGAAGTGAAAAGAGCCCAGGTAAAATTAGAATGAACTATTGCAAAAGTGGCATTAGGACTGAAAAGTGACTTGAAAAATTTGAGACACATTGTAAAGGAAGGAAAAGAAAATTTTGTCAAAAAAGGATTTTAGGTATGAATGTAAAAATGTATGAAAATATTAAACTTGTAGGAGGTAGAATGAAAAATTTGTAGAAATCCAAGGAAACACTAGGTCCTTGGTAATTACGGTACAAAAGGGAACTAATACAAACGATATATCAGTCAGCAGGTACAAGATGGTTCCACGAATATTTTTTTGTATAGAATGCTTGGTTCCACGAATATTTTTTTGTATAAAATGCTTCATGAAAAATGTGGGTGGTACTGTGAGACGCCAGAATTTACCAATCTGGAATTTGTTTTTAAAGAGGTGGGTTTGTACAGCGTATGAATGCTACACAAGGATCGTGAAGGAATATACCGCACAAGGGAGTGAAGTGAAAAAAGCAGAGGCATCTTGCAGTTTAATGAAAGAAGACAGCTACCAATAGTCGTTAAAAGTACGAAAGCCAGTATAATATTCGAGGAGCTCGTACAGAAGTTTATCCCGATGATATGTTCTGAGGAAAGTGAGGCTAACGCAATAAATGAAAATAAGGGGTCCGGAGGTACAATGGAGGCAGCATTTCAGCCCATTCTCAGAAGTTGCTTAACAAGGTACAATGTACGCTGGCTGTGTGTTTGAGATGGATAGATTACTCTTAAAGGCCGTGGCAAATAAGCGCAAAGGAAAGATTGGGCTTTCGTATCGGGATATTGTAGGCGTTGCACGAACAGATTATTTACTGGAAGCAATAGTTTACTTGGAATTTGTCACTTAGCTTTCCGCTTATAGCATCCACCTGTGCTGTGTGGCAATCCTTCGGTTGTGAAGGTATAATTTCAGAACGCAAAAATAGTTAACTGGCTGAGAGATAATTTAATACATGTTTAACTTCCTGTCAGACTGATCAGTGAAGCAGTGGAACCGCAAGTCTGATATCAGCAGCCAGCAGCATCACATACGCAGTATCTCCTTATTCAGTTCTTGGAATCCAGCTAGCACGCATAGAGCTTCTAGTGATTATTATTCATGACTATTAATGTCTACTTAGTTGTCGAGGGCCGATTTAATAAAGTGTCTATTAATGCCTTTGTGTGCATAATGGAGATTATTGGTAGAGCAGAAATATAAAGTGAGTAAATTAAAACTGATATCACTCCTATGATATTAAAGAAAACTGGATACATAGACTGAAGAGCTGTAATGACGGAACAGTGAAATGTGGACAACATCGCAATTATGAAGCCCATAAAAATGTTCAGGATTTGAAGCTCATCAATAGTGATGGAAAGTATCACACCGTTGATTCTATTGTTGTAGAGACAGATTTGTGGATGGCAAGGCTGATGAGGGAAAGTTAAACTATGGGAAAGACGTGTGGGAAATGGAAGCCTTGTAGTGAGGAAATCAAATTGAGAAAATTTTTTGTAGCTATAAAGGCTTTTGAGAGATTATTTTTAAATAAATGTTGTGGAGAGGTAAAATTTCAATGATTTTACACAGGAATATAGAAAGGTCAGGAAAGGGAGATATGTAGAATTTTTCTGTGAGAGAAATTTAAAAAGCTCGTGCGTGTGGCGTTCGCTGTGTTATTCAGTGGTTTGGTATTCAACTAATTTGTAAATGAAAATGATAATCTTATTTTATTACATTGAGTAATTACTAAATAATTTTTCTCCCGGCTAAAGATTTGGTCAAGTTGCTAAAGAACTCAAAGTTAACGTTGTGTTAAAGTTTTGTCTGTAAGTTGTGTAAGTGTCACTAAATCACAGTTCATACAACAGATTCTATACACCTCTTGACTATACCTACACATGGTCTAGGGGCAGCGTCTTTAATTCATAATCAAAACGTCTTCGGTCCCGGGTTCGATCCCCGCCACTGCCTAAATTTTGATAAATAATCAGCATTGGCGGCCGAAGACTTCCGGCATAAGAAGTCAGCCTCATTCTGCCACCGGCATTGTCAAAGAGGGCGGACGAGCGGATAGAGGTTCAGCGCACTCTCTTGTCCTAGGGGTGGGAAATTGCCCCTAAAGGCGGAAAAATCAACAATGATCAACGACATGAGGATGCAGAAGGCAATGGAAACCATTGCATTAAAGACACGTAACGTGTATCCGCAGGACATGTGGCCTGTATTTGAAGAAGTGTCATGATGATCTCTCCATTGGCAAAAGATTCCGGAATAGTCCCCCATTCGGATCTCCGGGAGGGGACTGCCAAGGGGGAGGTTACCATGAGAAAAAGATTGAATAATCAACGAAAGGATAACGTTCAACGAGTTGGGGCGTAGAATGTCAGAAGCTTGAACGTAGTAATGAAACTAGAAAATTTGAAAAGGGAAATGCAAAGTCTCAATCTAGATATAGTAGGGGTCAGTGAAGTGAAGTGGAAGGAAGACAAGGATATCTGGTCAGATGAGTATCAGGTAATATCAAGAGCAGCAGAAACTTGTATAACAGGAGTAGGATTCGTTATGAATAGGAAGGTAGGGCAGAGGGTGTGTTACTGTGAACAGTTCAGTGACTGGGTTGTTCTAACGAGAATCGACAGCAGACCAACACCGACAACGATAGTTCAGGTACACATGCCGACGTCGCAAGCTGAAGATGAACAGATAGAGAAAGTGTAATGCAGTATGTGAAGGGGGACGAAAATTTAATAGTCATGGGCGACTGGAATGCAGTTGTAGGGGAAGGAGTAGAAGAAAAAGTTACAGGAGAATATGGGCTTGGGACAAGGAATGAAAGAGGAGAAAGACTAATTGAGATCTGTAACAAGTTTCAGCTAGTAATAGCGAATACCCTGTTCAAGGAGGAGGTATACTTGGAAAAGGCCGGGAGACACGGGAAGATTTCAATTAGATTACATCATGGTCAGACAGAGATTCCGAAATCAGATACTGGATTGTAAGGCGTACCCAGGAGCAGATATAGACTCTGATCACAATATAGTAGTGATGAAAAGTAGGCTGAAGTTCAAGACATTAGTCAGGAAGAATCAATACGCAAAGAAGTGGGATACGGAAGTACTAAGAAATGACGAGATACGTTTGAAGTTCTCTAACGCTTTAGATACAGCAATAAGGAATAGCGCAGTAGGCAGTACAGTTGAAGAGGAATGGACATTTCTAAAAAGGGCCGTCACAGAAGTTGGGAAGGAAAACATAGGTACAAAGAAGGTAGCTGCGAAGAAACCATGGGTAACAGAAGAAATACTTCAGTTGATTGATGAAAGGAAGCAGTACAAACATGTTCCGAGAAAATTAGGAATACAGAAATAAAAGTCGCTGAGGAATGAAATAAATAGGAAGTGCAGGGAAGCTAAGACGAAATGGCTGCAGGAAAAATGTGAAGACATCGAAGAAGATATGATTGTCGGAAGGACAGACTCAGCATACAGGACAGTCAAAACAACCTTTGGTGACGTTAAAAGCAACTATGGTAACATTAAGAGTGCAACGGGAATTCCGCTGTAAAATGCAGAGGAGAGAGCGGATAGGTGGAAAGAATACATTGAAAGCCTCTATGAGGGTGAAGATTTGTCTGATGTGATAGAAGAAGAAACAGGAGTCGATTTAGAAGAGATAGGGGATCCAGTATTAGAATCGGAATTTAAATGAGCTTTGGAGGACTTACGGTCAAATAAGGCACATGGGATAGATAACATTACATCAGAATTTCTAAAATCATTGGGGGAAGTGGCAACAAAACGACTATTCACGTTGGTGTGTAGAATATATGAGTCTGGCGATATACCATCTGACTTTCGGAAAAGCATCATCCACACAATTCCGAAGACGGCAACAGCTGACAAGTGCGAGAATTAGCGCACAATCAGCTTAACAGCTCATGCATCGAAGCTGCTTACATGAATAATATACAGAAGAATGGAAAAGAAAATTGATAATGCGCTAGGTGACGATCAGTTTGGCTTTAGGAAAAGTAAAGAGACGGCTGATAATGGAAGCAAGGCTAAAGAAAAATCAAAGACACTTTCATAGGATTTGTCGACCTGGAAAAAGCGTTCGACAATATAAAATGGTACAAGCTGTTCGAGATTCTGAAAAAAGTAGGGGTAAGCTATAGGGAGAGACGGGCCATATACAACATGTACAACAACCAAGAGGGAACAATAAGAGTGGACGAACAAGACCGAAGTGCTCATATTAAGAAGGGTGTAAGACAAGGCTGTAGTCTTTGCCCCTATTCTTCAATCTGTACATCGAGCAAGCAATGATGGAAATAAAAGTAAGGTTCAGGTGTGGAATTAAAATACAAGGTGAACGGATATCAATGATACGATTCGCTGATGACATTGCTATCCTGAGTGAAAGTGAAGAAGAATTAAATGATCTGCTGAACGGAATGAATAGTCTAATGAGTACACAGTATGGTTTGAGAGTAAATCGGAGAAAGACGAAGGTAATGAGAAGTAGTAGAAATGAGAACAGCGAGAAACTTAACATCAGGATTGATGGTCACGAAGTCAATGAAGTTAAGGAATTCTGCTACCTAGACAGTAAAATAACCAATGACGGACGGAGCAAGGAGGACATCAAAAGCAGACTCGCTATGGCGAAAAAGGCACTTCTGGCCAAGAGAAGTCACTACATAAAATACCGGCCTCAACTTGAGGAAGAAATTTCTGAGGATGTACGTCTGGAGTATAGCATTGTATGGTAGTGAAACATGGACTGTGGGAAAACCGGAACAGAAGAGAATCGAAGCATTTGAGATATGGTGCTTTAGACGATTGTTGAAAATTTGGTGGACTGATAAGGTAAGGAATGAGGAGGTTCTACGCAGAATCGGAGAGGAAAGGAATATGTGGAAAACACTGATAAGGAGAAGGGACAGGATGATAGGACATCTGCTAAGACATGAGGGAATGACTTCCATGGTACTAGAGGGAGCTGTAGAGAACAAAAACTGTAGAGGAAGACAGAGATTGAAATACGTCAAGCAAATAATTGAGGACATAGGTTGCAAGTGCTACTCTGAGATGAAGAGGTTAGCACAGGAAAGGAATTCGAGGCGTGCCGCATCAAACCAGTCAGTAGACTAATGACAAAAAAAAAAAAAAAAAAAAAAAAAAAAAAAAAAAAAAAAAAATGATTATGATGGAAATAGTTATCTTCAGCAAAATGATCATTAAAACCACCGAATATCAGTCGTGCACAACAATGACGTATGTTACCTGAAACAATAATCTTCGCAACTCGTGCGTAATCAATTTCGGTTCCATACATCAGCTAGAAAAGAAAGTTTGTTATAACGATCGTGCTATGAGCACTGTTTTTAAAGAACCAATCTGATTCGAACTATTTTCATTAAAATGAGTTCGGAACCACCGGTGCACATTTATTTTTACACATTTGTATTACCTTCGCCATTTATGTCTGCAGAGTTGCGTAATTTGATTTTGCCGCTGAGATAATTGTTAAGATGGCGGCAGACAATTGATAGAGACTTTCTGTTGTTAGAACAAATACGAAAAGTATTTGAAATACTTATTAAACTTTTCTTTCGTATTGTGCACTATTTAGACTTCATCAAGCAAACATTTGAATTTTTTCTAAGGTAAACGCAGACAAAACGCGATACAAACCGCTGTCATCAATGGCTGCGCTCCTTGCAGCGGAAAGATATAATTAACACAGATAATGTTTACTGAGAGACTAAGTAAACTTACAAATAATTATACACTCATATTTATAATAATTCTCAAGTAATACTTAACAAATAATTACAATTTCTTAACACACCTCAGTTTGATATGTCTCCGCAACCTACAAAAGCCAACCAACAAAAGGTAAAAACAAAGGAAGACAAACGCAGATCATGAAAGGAATTTACAATTATCATTGTCTTTGTATGAAACACATCGATATGTCCAATAACATCATACAATATTATATAAATAATTAATATTTATCATCGTTTTCACTATTTTTTTCATATGTCGAATAGGTAATGTTTATAACTGTTACAGGCATAATTTCCTCTCGTCGCACTGTAGCTATAATTTATCTCGTGGATGTTACAATGCCCCTTGGGCAGAGAAAAAAAAATTTGTTTCTCTATTGTATATTTTTTTATCAGCCCATGTAATCCACATAGATTTGCTACTCTCAAGTTGCAATTGTTCAGTTTCAATGTGGTTTCACACATGATAAAATTATAGTTGAATCGAGTACTGTAAATGACTTCAATGACTGTATTATCTCGGAAGTTGCTGCGGATACTTCCCGGATTACGTTACCCCCCCCCCCCCCCCCCCCCCCATTTGGGTTCACTGGACTCGGAAAACCGTGAATAAAAGCGTCCAAGGAGCTTCAAGAAAATACAAACACATACTTTTAACAGTCAGGCTTGACAGGAATGTAATAAAATACGCTAGATAATGCAAATTTAAGACTGTGTTGTAAGCATCTGGGATAATGAATGTTTTTTCATGGTGGTATACGATAACAATTTCCAAAGTCACTCATTTATCGAATGTCATAAGAATTTGCCGCTGTCGTCGTAACACCGCCCCCGTGTCGAGCCGTTGGACCGCAGACAGGTAGTGGCTGCCGCTCGACCGCCCCCGGCCGAGTCGGTGGGACGTCGGCTTCCGTCGGCTGCATCGTGGTTTGGATCTGCTGCTGGCTAGAAGTGGGCGCTGCAGCAGGTCTTCCTTCTCCTTTCCCACGTCCCTCTGTTTAAGGCGGGTACATGAAATGACAAAATACAAACATCAGTGACAAGATAATTACTATTCCCATCCTGTGGAAAAGTTTATTAGTGCCCATTTCACTCGCATTCACACGGATGGAATTACACTGTTTTTGGAGTATGTTCTGTGTTTCGACACTGTTCAACACAATGTAGTGATTCACATGTAAGTTTATCACAATATTTTGAACACTGCACCGTTAATCATACAAGTATCCGTAGTGTGCTTCGTTTACTTAAGCGGAATGTAAATATTTTCGCGACGCGCTGCGTAGGCAACGTTGCATTACTGTTTTGCCGCGCGGCTGGCTGTACAGTTTGTCACATTAAATTTGGCACGGAAGACGCTTCGTATCAAACTACTAAAGGTCATCAGTTCAAATTAATTATTAATACAGTCAACAGTACTCAACGTTCATAACGTTGCTGCTATCTTTGACACTCCAAGAGCGTTCATAAGGTTACGTGACCACAGTTCATCATAATATAAATCACAGTTCTTCACGCGTCCACTAGTTCCTGCGAAACACGTTTCACTGTTCTGATTGCTGTCAGTAGTTTTCCACAGTACTTAACAGACAATCTATATGCAAATGATACTTTTCAAGTAATGAGGTCTGGTACACTTGCACATAAGTTCATATTACCATGACTGAATAACAAAATTTAAAATTTTACACTGTCACATAAACATGAGACAATATAAAACTTACAGAATCTGCTACATTATCTTGGCCATGAGATCATTACTGAACTGTCCAGACAACAGTACATTTCCATTTTTATTACTGATACATATATTTATATATTTCTATTTTTTATTTTTTTTATTGGGGTTGTTATTTACCATGTTTTGGGACAGATGTCCATGTTCGGTTTATCTAACCAGAATGTTGCTCATAAGAGCACTTTAAATGACTTCTTAATGAAACCGTGTGCGTAAATCAGTTCACATTGAGATTTCGCTTAACCATTTTTTTTTTCCAGTCACACAGCTCACACACCACCAACACTCGCTACGTGTGTTGAAAATATTTTTGTTATATCCATTCTTACACATGAACTAATATATTATTTAAGCATTTTAATCATTTCTATGCTACGTATAGAAAGGTAAAATTTATCACATTTAATGCAATAACACTCAAGTGTTTATCAAGTTATTTATCTCCCTTTGAGTAAAAATACATTTATTATGCGGATTCTCTACTCCTTGTTCAAATAATTCGAGAACATTACAGTGTAATACTTGACATAAATGTTTATAAACTGATACATACATAATATCATCACATTATTACTGCTAATTATTTTACCATAAACATTATATTTAGAGTTAAGGGATAGTGGACTTCCACTTCTGATTGGTCCTTTGTATCACTTCATTTTTCCTAGTCCAGGGGACCGAGTGAGATGCTCTGCAATAGGTCTTGTGCGGATCTACTTTCATATTATGTTGGTAATCTTTTATGATTCCAGGGCGTTCAGTGAATACTTCTAGGTATCCGGATAATAATTCTGTTAATTGTCTAGCCTCTGAAGCATTACTGCAAGTTGCCTCCTGTACTTTCTCTTCTATTGTTGTGACGATGTCACTCACGGTGCTGGGTGCATCGTTATTTCGATTTTTGTGACACATCTGTGGGTGCTTATGATCCAACACTAACAACTTCTGTTTGCTGACAGAAAGATTCATTTTTCTCATCAGCGGAAGGTTCGCACTGAACTTCCGATCAGCATTAATGTTATGGGTCGCTGTTGGTACTTAAAGTGCACATGTCCCACGGGCGAGATCAACTACAGCTTCCCTTTCCCGAAGGAAGTCAAGACCCAGAAGCACCGGTACTGACAAGTTATCCATTAGTATGAACGTGCTTAATGAGCGATCATTTCCCAAGGAAACTTCCACCTATGTCTGGTATTTTATACTCTGTGTCTTTTTTCCCAATGCTCCTATAACCTTACAATTTGCAACCGGCAAAATCGGCAATCTTCTTATCTCCGATACCTTCTTGAAAAATTGCGTGTTCATAACCGATACATTCGCACCTGTGTCAAGCAGAATAGTAGTTGTTACACCATTTACAGCTCCGATGACACTTGCTTGGATATTTACCCTTCGTGGTTTATCAGAGACAGCAGGTTCCTGATATAGCTCATCTTCGATCCTGTTGCCATCCTGATACCATATCATGTTTATTTTTTGTTCCGTAGACCTATTGCGTTCATTGTTGGCCTCGGTCGCCTGCCGAAGGGCTAAAGTTACCGAAATTAGTTTGTTGGCTTCTGAGTGTTTTGTTTTTCTTCCGAAGGTACCTCCACTATTCTAAAATTTTGTGAGTTTTCAGTCGGAGGAGGCCTGCTTGGATCCCACCACGGTGGATATTGATTGCTTGGTATAGGTATAGCGTGTACATAATTAATTGGCTGACCTGAATTGATAGAATTTTGTTGCGGCTGCCAAAGACTTGGCGCTGGCTGTCGCCAATATTCTCTGTCACCCCGCATATTTTTAGGCTTGTCTTTATATGGACTGTCTGACCTATTGTCATTTCGTCTCTTTCGGTTGCTATTGTTATTGCTTGGGTTTTCATTGTGGTACTGCCTCTGATTACCATTCGGTTGTTGGTGTTCTTCGGACTTTTGATAATTACTGTTATTATTATTTGGATAAACAAAATTTTAGTTATATGGATTCCTATTACTACTATTATTATTGTAATTTCCGTTACTATAAGCTTTAGTTTTATTTTTCTTTGGACTACCTTCGCCCCTATTTCCATTATTTCCATTCCATGAATTTTTTCTATTAGGACTATTGTTGTTGCTGATCATGTCAGAATTTTTTCTGGCGTCTTCTTGCACTAGATGCAGAGAATTAATTACAGACAGAAATTCTTTCAGATCAGTGTCTGTAACATTAAATAATTTTTCTCTAATACGCACGGGTAATCTAGCTTTTAACACTTGCAATAAGTCTCTGGTGGTTACTGGCTCATCCCTGTACCGGGTCATGTTAATATATTTTTCAATGTACTTTCTTAAGGAACCTGACTTCGGATTGTACATTTATGCATTGTAACCAACTTTAAGGAGTCGCTCTTGAGTAGACGCTGACCAGAATTGATCAAGGAACGCCTTCTCAAAGTCGTGGAAAGTCTTTCAAGTTTCTGCTACATTTAATGCCCAGAGCGACGCATCACCAGAAATATGTGAAACCACAAACTGTATTTTCTGTTCTTCCGACCATGATTTTGGAAGAACACTTTTGAAGTTTCGAATGAAAACTACTGGATGTATGTTTTTCTTGCTTTCATTGTTAAATATTTGAAACTGTCTATGCTTAAACAGGCTTTCTTCATGCAACAAAGTAGTTAAGTGCATGGAATTGCTATCATTCACAGGTGGTGTTGTTACTTTATTACAAGTACATTCTATTCCAATATTATTGTTCGTTGGTGTCACATATTGCTCTGGTAATTTCGGTTGATTACCAAAATTTGGTCTTCCTTGTGGTGCATTAAAAGTCGCCGTCAGATTATCTGCGATCTTTTGCCTGTCAGTACCAGTGTTGTCATTACCGCATACAATCAGATTTTCAAACTTTTGATTTTCAGAGCTCAGCACCCTGGCTACTTCTGTTTGGACTTGCTTTCGGATTTCCGAGGGAATGTCCTCCTGTATTGTTTCCACAGCGGTAGCCAAGGCTTTGAATTGGTTCTCTAGTCTATCTACTTCAGTTTGAAGGCTATTGACCTGAACTCGAATGTTTGTTAAAGGTTCAATAGTGGTTTTTACTGCATCGATCTCCTGCTTAAAATGGGTAGTAATAGCATTATCACGATCGACCAACACTCGGTTTATCCTACGGACAATCTCTTTATCTCTTTCCAGAAAAAATATTGTTTATATTTTCCATTAATTTCATTTCCTTTTCTTGGTCCCTGAACTCCTGTTGCTGTTTTTCTATAAGCTTTTCCTGTCTACAGACGCTGTCTTTCACGCTCCTGCTCTTTAAGCTCGCGTTGTTTTTCACGCTTCTGTTCTTTAATAGTAAACTATTCAAATAATGCTGTTAGCATATCCTGTATGGACATAGCAAATAATGCCGTTAGCATATCCTGTATGGACATAGCTTGAGCATTGCTAACTTCTGCCGCTTGAGCAGAAGAAATATTGTCATTAATTCCTAACTGGTTGAATGCAGGAGTGTCAGTTTGTTTTGGCAACTCCTCGGTTTTACTATCACTCGGAACATCAGTCACTAAAATATCATTCATAATTAAATTTTCTACTAATTCGACAGAAATATAGGTAGATTGTTCTGAGACTCTGATGTCATCTCTGCATCAGTATGCTCATTCGCTTTAATCAGTTTCTTTTGTTTAACCATTCTATCACCAATATAGCACAACAAATATATAAATCACTGACAAGCACCAATTGACACAAAATGATCTTATAACTAACACATATACACAAATAACCCTTAAAAAATATTATTCTCGCAGCCAGAATATTCAGTTATTACTACTTATGGCTGGAGGTACTGCAATTACAGATTCATACAGCAATTTGGTAGAAAGATGTCAATGCTGATGAAACAAGTAGGCATACGATGATTAGTAGTTTGTTATGGTACCCCGTACCTGTAATGGATCATGATTTGAATTATTAGAATGAAGAAATGTGCATAGGTGGCCCCAAGTTGCGTGCCAGTGTTGCGTTCGCTGTGTTATTCAGTGGTTTGGTATTCAACTAATTTGTAAATGAAAATGAAAATCTTATTTTATTACATTGAGTAATTACTAAATAATTTTTCTCCAGCCTAAAGATTTGGTCAAGTTGCTAAAGAACTCCAAGTTAACGTTGTGTTAAAGTTTTGTCTGTAAGTTGTGTAAGTGTCACTAAATCACAGTTCACACAACCGATTCAATACAACTATTGATTATGATGGAAATAGTTATCTTCAACAAAATGATCATTAAAACCACCGAATATCAGCCGCGCACAACACTGATGCATGTTACCTGAAACAATATTTTTCGCAACTCGTGCGTAATCAATTTCGGTTCCATACATCAGCTAGAAAAGTTTGTTATAACGATCGTGCTGTGAGCACTGTTCTAAAGAACCAATCTGATACGAATTATTTTCATTAAAATGAGTTCGGGACCACCAACGCACATTTATTTTTACACATTTGTATTACCTTCGGCATTTATGTCTGCAGAGTTGCGTAATTTGAATTTTCAGCTGAGAAAATTGTTAAGATGGCGGCAGACAATTGATAGAGACTTTCTATTGTTAGAACAAATACGGTAAGTATTTGAAATGCTTATTAAACTTTTCTTTCGTATTGTGCGCTATTTAGACTTCATCAAGCACACATTTCAGTTTTTTCTAAGGTAAACACAGACAAAAACGCGATACAAATCGCTATCATCAATGGCTGCGCTCCTTGCAGCGGAAAGAAATAGTTAACACAGATAATGCTTACTGAGAGATGAAGTAAAGTTACAAATAATTATCCACTCATATTTATAATGATAATGAACTCTATTCGCAAGTAATAATTAACAAATAATTACAATTTCTTGACACACCTCAGTTTGATATGTCTCCGCAACCTACAAAAGCCAACCAACAAAAGGTAAAAACAAAGGAAGACAAACGCTGATCATGAAAGGGATTTACAATTATCATTATCTCTGTATGATACACATCGATATGTCCATTTACATCATAGAATATTACATAAATAATTAATATTTATCATCGTTTTACACGCATAATTTCCTCTCGTCGCACTGTAGCTAAAATTTATCTCGTGTATGTTACATGCGCCATTAATTACCATTTCTAGATTACAGGTGAGATTGCCTGAAAATATAGAATGGGATATCATAATTCTTCAGGGCAAAATCAATCATATACAGAGTATGGATAGTGTTTACCTATTAATAACTGGAAAAATTACTACAGTAGTGGATATTATGATTGGAATGGACAGGAGGAATTACAGGAAATACATCAGAATCTTCCACAGAGATCTGAATACTGATGATAGCAGAAATTGTGGACGACATGATAGAATTAAATACAGCGGCCCACAGTATAATAACGTTGAAGGGCCAGCTTGTGGAGGGAGTGGGGAGAGAGGGAGGGGTGGTAGATACACTTCACAAGCGGGGAAATGAGTAGATATACCACCTTGCGTCCAAGCTGGGACAGAGACAGACATTGCTTTTATCTGAAAGCATCAAGATATAGAGAGGCTGGATGAGAATCCAACAGGCAAGCAATTAAATTCATTTGACGTGGAGAGAATTTTGGGGGAGGTAAATTTTGGAGGAAATTTTTTCTGCAAGGCAGAAGAGGAATAAGGAGGGGGGGAGGGGATTTCAAAGAAAACGTTGTAAGTGAGAATGTGATGGATTTAGTTTTTAAACGTAAGCCTCGCAAACGGATTAGGTCATAGGCCTGTTTAAATGGACCACCTACTGTCTACAAGGCAGTATGAGGAGCGACCTCTGTGATCGTCTGACATGTGATCTGCAGATCGGCAATCCCTCCAGTCGTTATTGGCGGTAGACGAGTTCTGGTGAGATCACTGTTTGTTTAACCAAGAAGCTCCTCAATTGACCTCACGAGGCTGAGTGAACTCTGTTCTAGACCCCCTCACCTGAGGAAATATCTGAGGAGGGACAGGGAATCGAAAACAATAAATAATAAATTGAATAAAGTGGTGGAATTAATAGCGGGAATTCTAATGAGATTGATATCATTATGTTAATTTGTTCTGATGCTGCAAAACTAGTTTAAGTGCAGAGATTTCTCTGTTGATGTTAGTGTGCAGTAGAACATTGAAAGTCAAGTAACTGGTAATGGTACTGCTCTACTTGCGTGCTAATATTGCTTGTGCTGAAGCACTTACTGATTTTCCATTCGATACTGAAGTGTTATTGATTCTGATGTGGAAGCGGAGATGAATCTGTTTCATGTCGCTGCTGATGTTAATAGTTTTGAACCACGTGTCAAGAAACATAATGATACTCCATCTGTTGTTGCTGATGTTGATAGTGATGTGATTGTGTAAAGACAGTTCATCTATCAAGATATTAGCAGTAAATTTTCAGAGTGTTCGGAATGAAGTTCCTGAATTTACTGCCCTTCAGGAAGTGTGTGGCGTGCAAATTACTCTCGGGACTGAGACCTGGGTGAACCCTGACATAGGAAGTTCTGAAATATTTAGTGAGGGTTGGAACGTGTATCGGAAAGACAGATTAGACACCGTAGGAGGTGGTGTCTTCATTGCAATTTACAAAAATATTGTGTCTACTGAGGTCGAAGTAGAGTGTGATTGTGAAGTTATCTGGACACGTTTAACAGGGCTGGGGGAAATAAAGTTAATTGTGGGGTGTTATTACCGGCCACCAGGTTCCACCGTGGCAGTTCTAGAGTCATTCAAAGGGAGTCTACATTCTGTATCGCAGAAGTACCCGGACCATCCTATATTAGTCGGAGGCGACTACAACCTACCTAGTATAGACTGGGATGTCTAAGGATTCATTACAGGTGGTACAGACAAGCCGTCGTGTGAATTACTTTTGAACACATTATCCGAAAACTGTCTTGAGCAGCTAATTCGACACCAACGCGTAATGAAAATATTTTAGATCTGGTAACCACGAACATACCAGACCTCATCGACGGTGTCAGTGTTGAGACAGGGATTAGTGATCATGATGTTGTCATTACGACTATGGTTACGAAAATTAAAAATAAGCAGTTGTTAGCATCCCACTTAGCAAATGAATCGACTTTATTTACTTCCGGTACGATGGACGTGGAAGAATTATGGGCAAATTTTAAACACATTGTAAATCACGCATTGGACAGGTATGTGCCGAAAAAGTGGGTTACGGACGGAAAAGACCCACCGTGGTTTAACAGCGCAATTCGGAGAATGCTCAGGAAGCAAAGGCAGCTGCACTCGCGGTGCAAGGAAGATCGGGAGAATGAGGACAGGCAAAAGTTAGTAGAGATTCGTGCTGCTGTAAAAAGAGTGTTGAACGAAGCATCCAACCACTACCACCGTCATACCTTAGCAAAATTTCTTGCTGAAAACCGAAGGATATTCTGGTCTTACGTAAAATCGGTAAGCGGGTCGAAGGCTTCCATCCAGTCACTCACTGATCATTCTGGCCTGGCAACGGAAGACACCAAATCGAAAGCTGAGCTTTTAAATTTAGCATTTGAGAAATCTTTCACGCAGGAGGATCGTACAAACACACCGCCGTTTGAGTCTCGTACAGATTCCCGTATGGAGGACATAGTGATAGACATCCCTGGGGTTGTGAAGCAGCTGAATGGGTTGAAAATAAATAAATCGCCAGGTCCTGATGGGATTCCAATTCGGTTTTACAGCTAGTACTCTACTGCATTGGCTCCTTACTTAGCTTGCATTTATCGCGAATCTCTTGTCCAACGTAAAGTCCCGGGCGACTGGAATAAAAGCGCAGGTATTTTGACTAAAGTTCAGTCTTGATCACAACATTTATGTTTCAATGACATAGGTAACCGGTTTCGGTTATTTTTACATAACCATCATCAGACCCATGGCTCCCTTAGGATGGTAGGCGGAGCTCTCCTCAGCTGCTATGATGTCAGGTCACGCCTGTATATAAGACGGGTAGAAGGACGGATTCTCAAAATTACAGACCAGTATCCTTAACATCGGTTTGTTGCAGGATTCTCGAACATATTCTCAGTTCGAATATAATGAATTTCCTTGAGACAAGAAGTTGCTGTCCATACATCAGCACGGCTTTAGAAAGCATCGCTCCTGCGAAACGCAACTCGCCCTTTTTTCACATGATATCTTGCGAACCATGGATGAAGGATATCAGACGGATGCCATATTCCTTGGTTTCCGGAAAGCGTTTGACTCGGTGCCCCACTGCAGACTCCTAACTAAGGTACAAGCATATGGGATTGGTTCTCAAATATGTGAGTGGCTCGAAGACTTCTTAAGTAATAGAACCCTGTACGTTCTCCTCAATGGTGAGTGTTCATCGGAGGTGAGGGTATCATTTGGTGTGCCCCAGGGAAGTGTGGTAGGTCCGCTGTTGTTTTGTATCTACATAAATGATCGTTTGCATAGGGTGGATAGCAATGTGCGGCTGTTTGCTGATGATGCTGCGGTGTACGGGAAGGTGTCGTCGTTGAGTGACTGTAGGAGGATACAAGATGACTTGGACAGGATTTGTGATTGGTGTAAGAGATGGCAGCTAACTCTAAATACAGATAAATGTAAATTAATGCAGATGAATAGGAAAAAGAATCCCGTAATATTTGAATACTCCATTAGTAGTGTAGCGCTTGACACAGTCACGTCAATTAAATATTTGGGCGTAACATTGCAGAGCGATATGAAGTGGGACAAGCATGTAATGGCAGTAGTTGTTGCGAAGGCGCATAGTCGTCTTCGGTTCATTGGTAGAATTTTGGGAAGATGTGGTTCATCTGTAAAGGAGACCGCTTATAAAACACTAATACGACCTATTCTTGAGTACTGCTCGAGCGTTTGGGATCCCTATCAGGTCGGATTGAGGGAGGACATAGAAGCAATTCAGAGGCGGGCTGCTAGATTTGTTACTGGTAGGTTTGATCATCACGCGAGTCTTACGGAAATGCTTCAGGAACTCTGGTGGGAGTCTCTAGAGGAAAGGAGGCGTTCTTTTCGTGAATCGCTACTGAGGAAATTTAGAGAACCAGCATTTGAGGCTGACTGCAGTACAATTTCACTGCCGCCAACTTAGCATTTCGCGGAAAGACCACAAAGATAAGATAAGAGAAATTGGGGCTCGTACAGAGGCATATAGGCAGTCATTTTTCCCTCGTTCTGTTTGGGAGTGGAACAGGGAAAGAAGATGTTAGCTGTGGTACGAGGTACCCTCCGCCACGCACCGTATGGTGGATTGCGGAGTATGTATGTAGATGTAGATGTAGAAGGTGGAAATAAACAGCGTAGCTGAAATGGATCTACCTGATAATATTTATGATTCCTTGCCATGTCTAGCCCAGAACATGGCAGGCGACTTCTCCTTGCAACAATGCTGGCGTGCATTCATTGTGTGTGGAATAAACTGAAGTATTCTAACAGTGATTTTCCTTTCAGTAACTAGCAGCGTCGGTTTAAAAAAATTGTCAATTAACTTTACGAAAATATTTTCGTTGCGCGTAGCATCGTTTAGAGTAATAGTAGCCGAAACCAGTCATGCTGGCAGAACATAAACATATCACTGGTGATGTCATTAGTTTTCAGGTAATGGCGTAATGGCTAGTCCCTTAATACACCTTAACACGCAACCAGCATTACGTGATTACTTAATTAGTACTATTTTTTCATCTGTAAATGAGCTGTTCTTTTGCGGAAAACTAGATGCATATTTTATCATCTATAGCGATCGGTATCCTTCCGCCGTACTGCCGGCCGTTGTGGCCGAGCGGTTCTAGGCGCTTCAGTCCGGAACCGCGCTGCTGCTACGGTCGCAGGTTCGAATCCTGCCTCGGGCATGGATGTGTGTGATGTGCTTAGGTTAGTTAGGTTTAAGTAGTTCCAAGTCTGGAGGACTGATGACCTGAGATGTTAAGTCCCATAGTGCTCAGAGCCTTCCACCGTAATAATTATGAGTTAATGTACTCAGTGAAAGGAAATGGCCTCGGAAACAAAATTGTACGAGTTTTCTGTTCAATAAAAATTACATCTTGATTAGTAATGCGAGCTGCCGGAAAATGATCCTGCGTAAAACGAGCTATTAACAGTAGTTTAATGAACTCTTGACAGTTTTTGTATCTCTTACTTTCGATTCCGACGAAGACGCGTTGTGAAAAGCAACTGGAACGAAGTACAAAATGCCCATCGGTGATTGGTATGCGTTATCGGCATTGTGTTATTGATTAGAAGCGATGTACTTTGGTTTTCGTCAGCATTGTTTAACATCAAGCTTAGAAGCTCGCTTTCTGAAAGCGCCATTTTCACATTGTGTTACTAAAATTGCTGTCCACCTCTGGTAGCTGAGTGGTCAGCAGGACGGAATGTTATGCCTAACGGCCCGGGTTGGATTCCCGGCTGGGTCGGCGATTTTCTCCGCTCAGTGACTGGGTGTTGTGTTGTCCTTATCATCATCATTTCGTTCCCATCGACACGCAAGTCGCCGCAGTGGCGTCAACACGAAAGACTTGCACCAGGCGGACGGTCTACCCGACGGGAGGCCCTAGCCACACGACATTTCCACTAAAACTGCTGTCGAAGGAATCATTTAAAGCATGAATTACACAACAAACTCCAGTTTTTATTCATAGCGAATTCACTATGGAAAACCTTACATTATATTCACTTCCTCAGTTCTAGTCACACATAAGATGGTTGGATGAAGCACTTCTGAACTAGAAGTCACTATCACTGACCACTGTGTATCATAATAACAGTTTCTGAAATGTGGTGCGGTATTTTCGAGTGCCGTGTTAGATTATAGACGAAAGCAAAGTGCTTTACACCACTATCTAGTGCACGCAAACAGCCATCAAACACGGAATGTGGATTAATGGCACTCACGGCGTTCGTATCCGTGCAGGCAGCAACTGTGCTGTTATTATAAACTGAAACGAAGAGGCAGTGAGTGTCATATCGTACTAACACTGCGCAAAAGCATTATCAGCATCATCAGTAACGACAGCAACACCAATTAGTCAAGAATAATCGTCAGAATATAATGTAATACCCGAGTGACAGAGATTTTCTTGTATAGTTGGTTCCTTCAGCTGCCAGAGCTTGTCCGAAGGACCTAATGTAGCGTTAATCTCTCCATCATTAATCAGGAGGTGAGAGTGATATTTTCTGTGTTTTGTTACTTATGTGAAGTTAGAGAATTTGGTAGTCCAACTGATGAGGTCTTTCCGTCGCCATGTACGTTGAGGACGTGACGGAGTTAGACCATCACACTGTCAATGGGCAACGGCCTATGACGTAGGTAGCGAGTTCTACTATCTAGACTTAGAAGGGCGGTAAGGAACTTGACTGGAAGAAGAGGTTATACGGAGCCACTGAAGGAAGGATGAAAGACATTACAAAATTGTAGTGCCATTGGCCAGTGGTGGCAGCAAACTGAGTGACTGGCTAGACATTTTAGGTGCGCTAAAAACTGTACATTTTAGAAATCGTGAAAATTGGGGCGTAGAGTGTAGAACAGGACAATTGCTGTCATTTGGATATGAGCAGTCGGTTTGGACAATTAAATACGTTCGGTGGTGAAGTCGGGAACACGATACACCAGGGATCATATTTTCAGCACCAGAGATTGGGAGACACACGGGCGCAGAAGAGCGGCTGAGACGGAAGGCATCCCGTGTTACGGCACTAAGGTTCATCGCGCACCTTCCCTGCTAAAGTTGGGAATACATTACACAGCAGCCTCATTGAGATAGATAGGCGGAATAACTGGTCACTTTGTATGGAAGCGACGAAGCCGCTGTCGGTACCTCTTACCCAGCAAGATGCTTGTCGTCATTTGCTGTCATCCTCACGAATTGCAGTCACTCCATACCTTCATATAACTCCGCGGTTTTGTGACAATTAGCGAATCGTAAAAACCAAACAGCCTACCCCTGCATTTAAGAAACTTATCAACAACTAGTTGCAGTCTTTATTGCGAGCATCTAAGTCCTACTTGATTTGGAACTAATAGGAATGAATATTTAATGCCTTCAAGATTTAATACGCCATTTGTGGAATAAATTATAAATATAGAGCAAGGGGGAATCCTGCAGTAGCGACCCTCTTACGGTACCGGCCATCGCTAATTCTCGTTTCAAGTACTACGCGGCAGCACGTACAAGGGGTGAGCTGAGAGACACAACAGTCCCGCTCATGATAGGTCGGACATTTTGGCCTCCATTCACTGGTTTGTGAGTTATGAGCGTTTAATGTTGTTTCTGTGTGAGATATGCGCAACAAGTTAGTTTCAAGGCTGTGCAACACAATTTCGAGGTGACTAATCGAAATTAATTTTACAGCTGTTTTCACGGAATTGTTTAAGTATACGGCAGCCGTAAGACTTTCAAGATATCGAGTATTAAACAATACGCAGTCGCTATCGTTTTTATAGCGTGATAGTCATAAAACACCGGTCAGTCACTTGTCTTCAGTACCGACCAGTCAAAACGTTTTTCATAGTGAAATGGTTGGGAATAAGGGCACAATGAAAATAAAATAGGCTGAAGAGAATATTAGGATGGCAATAAATGAAGTAATATCGGTGAAAATGATAGCAAGGCAGGCACCTGAGATTCTCGTGCCCCGAGGAGCCCTTTAGCCGATCGAATAAAAAGTAACGAGCAGAGAAAAGGAAATCAGAAAGAGACTTGAAATCGGGTTAAGCGCTCAATGGAAAAAACGTCAGACGCATCTAACAGAATGAAACAAATAAATCGTTCAAATAGTGATGCAATAAATGGGAACAGTCAAGAGAAGCTATAATTTGGTGGAGACACTCTATCATCAGACGGGAGCACAACACATGTACTCGTAATATTCTATTCATCGTTTGAAGAAAAGTGGGTAAAATGCACTAAATGTAAAGAGTGGATGCATTTTGTTTCCGTAGACCAACAAAGTATATTTTATTTTATTTGTGATCGTTGCTGTAAGTGAACAATGATTTCTAAATTAGTGAATTTTGTTCATATGATAGTGTGTTTAATGGTCTTCTTTACTTGTGTAATGTTATGTATCACCAATGCCTGAAAATCGTCCTATACAGGCACTTGTCGGTACTAGAAGACAGTTTGTATACTGAATGAAAAACCACCTGCTTTTACAGGGAGCACATTGTGCTCATGTGACAGCGATCTAAATGCTTGTAAAACAATAAACTGGTAGCCAAGATCGCAGGAATTCTTTTTAGTCCGTGATTACCGGTTTCGGCGAAACTAAAGCCACCATCGTCGGATCTAGGGAGGGCAGAAAACACTATAAAAGTGGGCTTGCATTCCACTTATATAACATTTATACATATAAATTTAGCTACATACCTTAGGACACATACAGGTTACAACATCAAGGAAAACAAGGTGATATCAATAGTTGCCTAGATCCGATGATGGCGGCTTTAGTTTTGCCGAAACCGGTAATCATGGAATAAAAAGAATTCCTTCCATTTTGGCTACCAGTTTGTCGTTTTACACCTGTTTTTACTTCTGCATGACCTGTCACTTTTGTTAAATTTCAGGAAAACCATACATGTACATCCATATGGCATGAGTTTAAGTGCCGGATTACTGCAGTAAATTCCCAAAATTTTATATATTTCACATTTTACGAGTGAAAAGCTTATGGTGGCCGGTAATGTAGGACTCTCCCCTGCAGATTTTTTTTTTTTTTCACAATCCATGAATCACATGTTCATAGGTAGAAGTAAGAGTAATACATAGTACAGTGAGCCCCACTCAAGAAATAATGCAAAGAGCCCCATAAAACATCGCATTTGATTGTACTCCGTTGCGTAATTTAATCCATCAGCACAACCTCCTGAGGAGTGATCTCTCGTCATAACTGTATCGGTTATATCAGTCAGGTGTAAAAGTCTCGTGATCTCGCAACTGAGTTCGACTGAAATCAGTTCTCCTGAGATACCGGTCATTCTGGTCTCTGCATTCCGACCAATTGCTGAGCTCTTCACGTTTCCATATTTCGATCAGCCGCTGAGAGGCTGTCGCCTATTTCAACACAGCAGCTGGATCTCACTCCTTAGTGAAATCTGTTCATTGTCTCATCGCTCCTTTTCGTCTATAGTGCCTACTACCATGTCATTCATGTAAGCGTTGCTGTCTAATAAGGCACCTGCGAAGGAAAACTACCAGTGGGGTATGACTGCTAATATCTTGATTGCACCTACAAGTGGGCACGGACTATATTTAAGCCCAAAAGCTCTTCTTTGCATGCTGATTGCTCCATTAGCTCCGCGATAATGGTTCATCTACATCTACATCTATTATCCGCAAGCCACCTGACAGTGTGTGGCGGAGGATACTTTGAGTGCCTCTATCGGTTCTCCCTTCTATTCCAGTCTTGTATTGTTCGTGGAAAGAAAGATTGTCGGTATGCCTCTGTGTGGGCTCTAATCTCTCTGATTCTATACTCATGGTCTCTTCGCGAGATATACGTAGGAGGGAGCAATATACTGCTTGACTCCTCGGTGGAGGTATGTTCTCGAAACGTCAACAAAAGCCCGTATTGAGCTACTGAGCGTCTCTCTTGCACAGTCTTCCACTGGAGTTTATCTATCATCTCCGTAACGCTTTCTCGATTACTAAATGATCCTGTAACGAAGCGCGCTGCTCTCCATTGGATCTTCTCTATCTCTTCTATCAACCCTATCTGGTACGGATCCCACACCGGTGAGCAGTATTCAATCAGTGGCCGAACAAGTGTACTGTAACCTACTTCCTTAGGATTCGACCAATGAATCTCTCTGGCATCTCCTTTACCGACGATTCCATTTTAAATAACTCCTAATGCCTACTCCCAGATAATTTATGGAATTAACTGCTTTCAGTTGCTGACCTGCTATATTGTAACTAAATGATAAAGTATCTTTATTTCTGTGTATTCGCAGCACAATACACTTGTCTACAATGAGATTCAATTACCATTCCCTGCACCATGCGTCAATTCGTTGCAGATCCTCCTGCTTCTCAATACAATTTTCCATTGTTACAACCTCTCAATATACAACAGTATCATCCGCAAAGAGCCTCAGTGAACTGCCGATGTTATCCACAATGTCATTTACATATATTGTCAACAGCAACGGTCCTACGACACTCCCCTGCGGCACACCTGAAATCACTCTTACTTCGGAAGACTTCTCTCCATTGAGAATGACTTGCTGCCTTCTGTTATCTAGGAACTCTTCAATCCAGTCACACAATTGGTCTGATAGTCCGTATGCTCTTACGTTGATCATTAAACGACTGTGGGGAACTGTATCAAACGCCTTGCGGAAGTCAAGAAACACGGCATGTACCTGGGAACCCGTGTCTATGGACCTCTGAGTCTGTGGACGAATAGCGCGAGCTGGGTTTCACACGATCGTCTTTCTCGGAACCCATGCTGATTCCGAAAGAGTAGGTTTCTAGTCTCCAGAAAAGTCTTTATACTCGAACATAATACGTGTTGCAAAATTCTACAACTGACTGACGTTAGAGATATAGGTCTATAGTTCTGCACATCTGTTCGACGTCCCTTCTTGAAAACTGGGATGACCTGTGCCTTTTTCCAATCTTTTGGAACGCTACGCTCTTCTGGAGACCTACGGTACACGTTACACCGCTGCAAGAAAGGGGGGGGGGGGGGTAAGTTCCTTCGCGTACTCTGTGTAAAATCTAACTGGTAGCCCATCAAGTCCAGCGGCCTTCCCTCTTTTGAGCGATTCTAATTGATTTTCTATCCCTCTGTCATCTATTTCGATATGTACCATTTTGTAATCTGTGCGACAATCTAGAGAAGGAACTACAGTGCAGTCTTCCTCTGTGAAACAGCTTTGGAAAAAGACGTTTAGTATTTCGGCCTTTAGTCTGCCATCCTCTGTTTCAGTACCGATTTGGTCACAGAGTGTCTGGACATTTTGTTTTAATCCACCTACCGCTTTGACATAAGACCAAAATTTCGTAACAGCAAACAGGAGAAGCCCTCTTCGTGCGAAGATGCTTCGAATATGACTAACGACTTGGTAATTCAATTTTTTAAAAACTATTTAAATGGGTAAATAAGAGATGTCCACTGAATTTTCGAAGGAACCAGTTCGACCTGACCATTTCGGTTGCAATTTGACATTTGTGTCTCACAGGTGGGACTGGGAACGTCGTTCTTCACTAGAAGCCTCTGCAAAGTGATGAAGCGTTACTCACATTTCAGCATCACAGATGTTATTTGCATGCAATGTACCCTCGTATGAAAGTAAACCGTGCACGAAAATCCGATCAGCCAAGAAGAGAAGATATGCATGCGATACGTGGTACTGTAGAAGAAGTTTCCGGGAGCATGTTGTGGTTTTACACAGAAATCCGATGCCTGGAAAATGCAAATAACTAAATCCAGTATAGACTGTTCGCAATTTAACAAATACTGTCGGATTAGAGATGACGGGGGTCCAAAATGCTCGTCCTTTGTTGATACTCTGGTCGACAATCAGACGTGATTTCCAATATTGATGTACTCACTGGAGCTTGCCTATTATGTGCTTCGATAGAGGCATTTCGATGTTCAGGAAATGAATGTGTTAAAGTACTACAGCCAGAGCCATCGGTCATAATAAGGGATTAATTTCAACAAAGACATTCGCTTACAGGCCGAGAAATTTTCACTTTTCCTCTCCCTGTTTAAATGGCGCATAAAGCAAAACATTAAAAGTCATGCAGCAGTCACAGACAGAAACATCGAGAAAATTCGTCATAAAGATGAAAAAATATTAATTATGTAATTTTGTTGAAGAAAGTACTTTTGCAACGCGGGAGATACTTTTCTTTCGAAGAAACACGTCCATTGACGCTTCTTAGGCATTTTCAAGAAACATCATGAAGAAAGTATATTTTATGCTTCCATTTATATAAACTTCCTGATCCACATACCAGTGAGGAAAGTCGACATGTCCTATTAAACATCGCTACACATCGTGCAATCACAGATGTGTGTTTCTACATCCAAAACGAAAGAAATGCAGCAAGCGTATTCGCGAATATGCTGCATAATGCTGTATACCCATGCGTAAAAATATTTTTGTAGTTTCTTTCTCACGCAGAGAGTACTAGTATTAAACTTCATTTCCAGTAGCTAAAAACTGCGCAGCTGACAGAAGAAGCCGTTGCTTGGAATACAGACACCAACAACAATTTTATCTAGGTGGAAAACCCATAACTGTGTAAAGTTGAGAGTGTGTTCTCCAGGGAGCGAAGGGTTCAGGAAGTAGTTTGTTCTCGATGAGTGGAGAGCAAGGGGTTTCACCAGCTATAGGCTGTCGGCAGCGTCTTAGCGAGGTCGGAGGGAGGGGACGCGAAACTTGAGACATAGGCTGCCCAAGACTTTGCGGCTCAACTTCTCAGTACTGGCTGCTGGCGGGTGGCAGTTAATTGCTAAGTTCCACAGCGGGTGATCAGCTCGACCTAAGGGAACTTATCGATCTCTGCCACCGGCCGCTATACCTCACACCGGATACAAAGATACCGTTCGTAGCTGACTGCAATGCCACAAAAACCGGACATCTCATTGCAGATTCAGGGCTCGTAATAAACAACCCATTGGCGTCCCCATTTATTTGTTACCATTTTTGTCTCGAGCTCCTTTAATGTGCAATTGCGTGTTAGTCTTGTAACAAAACTTTCTTGCGAAAAGACACATCCGAATGTAGATTCAGGAGTCGTAACGAACAACCCATTGGTGTCTTCACTTCTCTGATATCATTTTTATTTCGCGTTCCTTTAATTTACAATTGCGGGTTAGTCTGATACAAAAATTTCCGTGACAAAAGAGACACCCGACTGCAGATTCAGGACTCATAATGAACAACCCACTGGGGTCCTCATTTCCTTGATACAATTTTTATTTCGAGTTCCTTTAACTTGTAATAGCTGGTTGGTCTGCTAAAAAACTTCCGTGAGAAAAGAGACATCCGATTGCATATTCAGGACTCGTAACGAATAACCCACTGGTGTCCTCATTTCTTTGATATCACGTTTATTTAGAGTTCTTTTAATGTGAAATTGCGTGGTAGTCTTGCAACAAACCTTCCTTGAGAAAAGACACATCCGATTTCAAATTCAGGATTCGTAATGAAGAACTCACTGGTGTCCTCATTTCTTTGATATCATTTTTATTTCGAGTTTCTTTAATTTGCAAACTCTGGTTGGTCGGGTAGCAAATTTCCGTGAGAAAAGGGACGTCATTATATTTTTATTATTTATTATTTTGAGCTTTTCCTCATTACAGAGGCTTATCTCCAACATAATAATTTACCAGGAAATTACAATACAAACAATAAATGTTCTTAAACTATACTCTCAAAATATTTCTCCATGTGTTTCGATCTTGCGTGTCTTCTTCCTCTGCGCCCATTCTCCTCATTGTGTGCTGTACATTTTGGAGCCAGGTGGTCACAGGTCGTCCTCTTCTTCTTCTCCGCTCCGGTTCCCACTCCAGTATCAATTTTGGTATTCTGGCTTCCTCCATTCGTCGTACATGCCCGTACCACTGTAATTTCTTCCTATCCATTACGTCATATATTCTTTCTTTTATTTCCATTCTCCTTAATACTTCGGTGTTCCTTATCTTTTCTTTCCTGGAGATTCTTGCCGATCTTCTCCAAAAGTCCATCTCTAGAGCTTGTAATTTTTTAATGTGCTTCATGTTAATTGTCCAGGTCTCCGTTCCATACAGAACGTTATTATAACTTTTCCTAAAGTACTAAGAAACTGTAACCTGGAAACAGATTTTAACTGCGGTCATCGTGAAAACTCTCCGTTCGAAGAGGCCTCGGAAGGACCAACGGTACGGACTGACTGCCGTGTCACCTTCACCGATAGGCGCGATAGGATCAGCACACCACTCTTCTGTGACCAGAGTAATTATTTCTCATAGAGGTAGCTCCTCAACTGGCAGCCTGCTTACCAGCAGTGCTCGGCAGACACGGCCAGTCACCCGTCCAAGTGCTAGTCAAGCCCGACAGCGCCTAACTTCAGGGAATAGGTGTTGCTACTGTGGTAATGGCCATTGGCTCATTCACTGTGGGAAAAGTTGTTAATACTGTGTCAGCTACTGTGAGAGTCAGCACCCATACAAATAAAGAGAGAGAGAAGTCACGATGACCGGAGGCAGGAATCGAAAATTATTTGTACATACACTCGCAGTTTAATAGAACTTTTTATTTCTAAAAAGGGAAGAAGCATAACTTGTCGTTATGAAGTGGCTTGATGTGCTTCCTGTGCCTCCTACATTCAATTACTTGACCCACTATTACTACTCGTAGAATGCGGGCTAAGTATCGTCTTCCCGTTACTCAGTACTGATGCTCTCGAAGTCCGCGACAGAACTGGGTTCCACAAACGATGGGCGACTAGTTAAGTCAGTGTATACAGTACGCGCTGAACTCTGGCCTTCTGGATGGTGTTGGGCTGCCCGCTGTTTCCATTGGCGCAAGGGTCAGTGCATTCTTGATTCTGTTCCGTGGCGCTGCGCTGGTCTGAGAGCAGCCTATGGCTAAGGACTGCACAGTTACTTTTTCAAATTGGCTGCAGCGGTGTAAAGCTCTTCCAGTTTTACACAGTTTCTTCTTCTTCCACGTGGAGGCTGATAACATAGAACCACTTTTTCGATGGCTAGAACTGACAAGGGGACCGCGCATACTAGTATCATCGATTTCGTTATACAAAAAAGTAGTATTTTAGGACACAGGTCTGTCGACGGATGACTAATTGGTGGTAGCATAGTTACCAGGCAGCGGTTAGCACATCGGAGACTGTACGTAACGGTAATAGGAGGGTCGTGGGGTCATAGCCCTGACCAAAAACTTTTTTTTGTTTTTACCTCTTTTAAACTGTAGATAAGCCGAAATAATGCTCAATGTATTGTGTTTATTAATATTTACGTTAAAGGCATAAGAAGAAAAGAAAAGGAAAAGTTGAGTTTGCAAATAAATTTCCAAAAAAGTGTTGTACCCTACTTACAACGCCTACGAGGACTCTGCAAATGGCTTTCCAATAAGGGATTATAATTAAACCATACTGACTTCTTATTCAGTTAGTTAATTTTGACCTTCTACAAGCTTCAGCAATTGCAAGCGAATAATAGGTTTCTGAGTGCAGGTAAAATCGTCTCATCCAGAGAGATAAAGAAATCACGTCTCGGGAAGAGAGCACCGAAACACATCAATAGAACAGCACCAGCCATCCTCGCGAATACTTGGCGGAATGATGCGTTACCCGTGATTTGCTGCTAAACTGTGCTCTGAAAGAGAACATTTTGTAAATGGCAGCGAAGTGTGTTTCTCTGTAGAAACTTTAAAACAGACAAGCAAATGTAAAAACGTCGGCGTTTATAAAGTGTCCAAGATACCGGTACAATTAATGCTTGCACTGTTATTACGATGGATATCACTACAGTACGTATAAATCACCAAATTAAAAATAAATAATCTAGTTTTATATACGAAGTTCTCTTGAACGCCTTACATCCCATTCCTGGATATTTTTTTGGAATCTGGAAACTTTGTCATTCCTTTTCATGCTATTTTAAGCAAATATTAATAAAACAGTATTTTTAGCGTTATTTCGGTTTATTTGTAGTGTAAGTAATGTAAACACTGAAAAAAAAAAAAGAATTCCATGTAGGTACTCGACTCCACGTCCCTCGGATTACCGTTCCGTATTTTTCCGCTGTGCCAACTGCTGCCTGTCAACTACGTTAAAAAAACTACATTCCTAGGTTCTCTCTCATCATGTGAAGATCTGATTTTCATCTCCTTAGTGATTATGGAAAGTCCATCAGAAATGTCAGACTAAAATATCCCAACTGTGGCATCTCCATTCTTATTAGTGCCTCCGTTCACTGTGAAACATTCCCGTCTCCTCTATATCACTCTTGTTACGCAACCTTCCCTTCTATAATAACCTATGAAACCTTTCCTTAGGATTTCTATCTCTTGCTTAATAATAACAAATGAAATCTTCCCTTCAAAATTAATTCTCTTTCTCAATTTTCGCATAAAAATTTAAATGCTGCTTATTGAAAGTGATTTTCTAATTATTTCGACGAAACATAGAATGTGTCGTCGTGGCTCTCTGTCGTTACCTGCAATAGCCCAAAACCGTTCCTTACCTTTTTTTTACTGTTACTGGATCGCCATCGAACTGCTACATCGAACTGCGACATGAATATACTTACTCTGTTTTACTATACCCTATTAGCTGCTGGTGGGATGTCATAACAAGTGGCTGTATTTATTACCAAAGCCGACGTTAATTTTTAATAGCAAAACTGACGTTATTCTTTCATTAATTTGACTGAAGTTACGTAATTCATAGTTAAACTTTTTCTTGACAAAAGTAAAATTTTGCAAAGTTTTACATTGATGGTTTTTCGGATGGATTATAATCAGTAATGCAATATTGCTGGCAACAATTAATTGTATTCTGAATGAAATAATTTTAGAAACGTACAGATGGGACTTACTTTTTACAATAATCTTACAACTAGCATTGCTCAAACATACCTCCAGTATTCTTGAGTTGCTCAAAAAAAAAAAAATTCAATAATGTTAGTTCCTCTTGTGATAATAGTTGGCTGATGTGTCTGTATACCCGTTTATAATCTCTTGTAAATCATAGCTGGTGGCTGGCAGGCATACCGCTCCTCTCAACCTCTCGCTTCAGACCTGCTACCGACTTGCTTCACATCTCGCTTACTACCGACTTCCTACTAACGCAAAAATGCGGTCTCTCCCGCCAACAATGCTTTCTGGTGCAGACAATCCCTGCTACCATTACAAAATGTATCAATGCACGGTCTCTCCCGCCCTTTTTAAAATTGTATCAATGTGCGGTCTCTCCTGCTAACAATACTTTGGTACAGACATTCCATGCTACCACAATTACTTTCAACATGACAAATATTAATTATTCCTACCTAATCCTATTAATAAAATATAAACATCTTTCATCTCTCTCGCCCTTTTTAAAATTATATCAATGTGCGGTCTCTCCTGCCAACAATATATTGGTGCAGACATTCCATGCTACCACAATTATTTTCAACATGACGAATATTAATTATTCCTACCTAATCCTATTAATAAAATATAAACATCTTTCATACATTGTGGTTTGACAATAGACAATAGAAGTATACACGTCTTACGACTGAAACTATAATGCAGTTATATAAGGAAGCATGTTTCATTTGTGAAGAACCTAAGCGTTGTGACAAAAATTAAACTTGCAAATCACTCACTAAATCCGTTTGGGAGCTCCCCACATTTCATACAAAAAAGTCGAACAACCGGAAAATATTTTATTACAAGTTGTGACGCTCGTAAATGATTATTTTGTTTCATTGTTTTACGATCTGATTTCGTTGAAATTTAAGTTCAATCCAGTTGGTATCGCTCTTTGTGTATGCTGTAATGAACAATAGCGACATGTAGGGGTTAACAGTACGTTGGTAGTCCTTTCCGTTTGTGCTGCGTAACAGACAAGTAAAGCCTTGCATCTCACAATGATGAAAAGACCGGATGTCTCGTTAATTCGGTACCTCACTGTACGTGTGGAGTCCAAGTTTGTCTGCGCGCTCAGGATATTTTTGTTTCCTGGACGAAGTTCAAAAAGGTCGCACCCATGGTCTGGACGAACTTAGTCGGACGGCGGACATATTCACATTAAATCAGATATCAAAGTTGAGTGTAACAGTTCACTTTATGTCAACCTCAAGGCGGCCAGCAGTTATGACAATTTAGCTGTTTTCCACAATATTTCAATTACCGGTCGTGTCATTTTTATCTGGTGGTTGGCTGTGGGCACATGTGTATCTCAGCTGATAACACCCGTTGATATTTATTACTTATATTTTTGAAATATAACTTGAATAATATTGTACCGCGTGATTCTAATGAAAGATTAGGAACTCACTGAGATCCAGTGTGACCTCTAATTATAATATATTAGCGGAACTTGGTAGATATGCTGTTACGTTAATGCGGAATCGACATACGCTGGAAAACTAACTATTTTCCGATGTGTCCACCGGTTCAAATCTGGGTATGTACACTGATTGTGTAACGATGTAACACACGCACTGCCATCTGCCAAGGCGTAGCGTGAGTGAACAGTATAGCTACAGATAAGAGAGACCGTGCGCTGTCAGTGAAACGGGTCTGAGAGAGTATCGCCGACTAAAAGACCTTAGGAGAAGCCCGATGTCGTTAAATGGTGCAAAGAAGATAATAATGAAATTCGAAACCACGGTTGAGCTATGTGCGGCAACTCGAAGACGAACGCGTCCTATAACGGTGGAAGCTGTTGATGAGGTTGCTGTTTCTGTAACTGACCATTCAGCACGCACCCTGGGTAGTGCTAGTACTTATGCAGTGCAACGAGAATTTTTCATCCCATGGTGAACAGTACGGAAAGTTTTACGCTCTATTTTACACTTGCAGTACAAGGCCCTGACGGCGCAGCAACTGAAACCTCATGTTTTGAGAATAGAAACATTGTCCACGTAGGCGGTTTTCTTTTTATTATCTATCTGATTGGACAGTTTTCACCTCTGGTCATTCTCAAGCATCAGTAATACATTAAAAATGGTGACATTGGTTTATAAATCCATTAACCTCACACATACAAATATACTATATAACTCAAGTCAAAGAGGGCGGAGGAGCGGATAGAGGTTCAGGGCACTCTCTTGTCCTAGGGGTGGGAAATTGCCTTCTGCCTGTAATGCACAGGACATGTGGCCTGGATTTGAAGAAGTTTCATGATGATTTCTCCATTGGCAAAAGATTCCGGAATAGTCCCCCATTCGGATCTCCGGGAGGGGACTGCCAAGGGGGAGGTTACCATGAGAAAAAGATTGAATAATCAACGAAAGGATAACGTTCTACTAGTCGGGGCGTGGAATGTCAGAAGCTTGAACGTGGTAGGGAAACTAGAAAATTTGAAAAGGGGAATGCAAAGGCTTAATCTAGATATAGTAGGGGTCAGTGAAGTGAAGTGGAAGGAAGACAAGGATTTCTGGTCAGATGAGTATCGAGTAATATCAACAGCAGCAGAAAATGGTATAACAGGTTATGAATAGGAAGGTAGGGCAGAGGGTGTGTTACTGTGAACAGTTCAGTGAGCGGGTTGTTCTAATCAGAATCGACAGCAGACCAACGCCGACAACGATAGCTCAGGTATACATGCCAACGTCACAAGCTGAAGATGAACAGATAGAGAAAGTGTATGAGGATATTGAAAGGGTAATGCAGTATGTAAAGGGGGACGAAAATCTAATAATCATGGGCGAGTGGAATGCAGTTGTAGGGGAAGTAGTAGAAGAAAAGTTTACAGGAGAATATGGGCTTGGGACAAGGAATGAATGACGAGAAAGACTAATGGAGTTCTGTAACAAGTTTCAGCTGGTAATAGCGAATACCCTGTTCAAGAATCACAAGAGGAGGAGGTATACTTGGAAAAGTCCGGGAGATACGGGAAGATTTCAATTAGATTACATCATGGTCAGACAGATTCCGAAATCAGATACTGGATTGTAAGGCGTGCCCAGGAGCAGATATAGCCTCAGATCACAATATAGTAGTGATGAAGAGTAGGCTGAAGTTCAAGACATTAGTCAGGAAGAATCAATACGCAAAGAAGTGGGATACGGAAGAACTAGGGAATGACGAGATACGTTTGACGTTCTCTAACGCTGTAGATACAGCAATAAGGTCTCGCTTCCAACGCCCGGGTTCCCGGGTTCGATTCCGGCGGGGTCAGGGATTTTCTCTGCCTCGTGATGACTGGGTGTTGTGTGCTGTCCTTAGGTTAGTTAGGTTTAAGTAGTTCTAAGTTCTAGGGGACTGATGACCATTGATGTTAAGTCCCATAGTGCTCAGAGCCATTTGAACAGCAATAACGAATAGCGCAGTAGGCAGTACAGTTGAAGAGGAATGGACATCTCTAAAAAGGGCCATCACAGAAATTGGGAAGGAAAACATAGGTACAAAGAAGGTAGCTGAGAAGAAACCTTGGGTAACAGAAGAAATACTTCAGTTGATTGATGAAAGGAGGAAGTACAAACATGTTCCGGGAAAATCAGGAATACAGAAATACAAGTCGATGAGGAATGAAATAAATAGGAAGTGCAGGGAAGCTAAGACGAAATGGCTGCAGGAAAAATGTGAGGACATCGAAAAAGATATGATTGTTGGAAGGACTGACTCAGCATACAGGAGAGTCAAAACAACCTTTGGTGACATTAAAAGCAACGGTGGTAACATTAAGAGTGCAACGGGAATTCCACTGTTAAATGCAGAGGAGAGAGCAGATAGGTGGAAAGAATACATTGAAGCCTCTATGAGGGTGAAGATTTGTCTGAGTGATAGAAGAGGAAACAGGAATCGATTTAGAAGAGATAGGGCATCCAATATCAGAATCGGAATTTAAAAGAGCTTTGGAGGACTTACCGTCAAATAAGGCAGAAGGGATAGATAACATTGCCTCAGAATTTCTAAAATCATTGGGGAAGTGGCAACAAAACGACTATTCACGTTGGTGTGTAGAATATACGAGCCTGGCGACATACCATCTGACTTTCGGAAAAGCATCATCACCACAATTCCGAAGACGGCAAGAGCTGACAAGTGCGAGAGTTATCGCACAATCAGCTTAACAGCTCATGCATCGACCGTGCTTACAAGAATAATATACAGAAGAATGGAAAAGAAATTCGAGAATGCGCTAGGTGACGATCAGTTTGGCTTTAGGAAAAGTAAAGGGACGAGAGAGGCAATTCTGACGGTACGGCTAATAATGGAAGCAAGGCTAAAGAAAAATCAAGACACTTTCATATGATTTGTCGACCTGGAAAAAGCGTTCGACAATATAAAACGGTGCAAGCTGTTCGAGATTCTGAAAAAAGTAGGGGTAAAGCAATAGGGAGAGACGGGTCATACAGAATATGTACAACCACCAAGAGGGAATAATAAGAGTGGACGATCAAGAACGAAGTGCTCGTATTAAGAAGGGTGTAAGACAAGGCTGCAGCCTTTCGCCCCTACTCTTCAACCTGTACATCGAGGAAGCAATGATGGAAATAAAAGAAAGGTTCAGGAGTGGAATCAAAATACAAGATGAAAGGAAATCAATGATACGATTCGCTGATGACATTGCTATCCTGAGTGAAAGTGAAGAAGAATTAAATGATCTGCTGAACGGAATGAACAGTCTAATGAGTGCACAGTATGGTTTGAGAGTTAATCGGAGAAAGACGAAGGTAATGAGAAGTAGTAGAAATGAGAACGGCGAGAAATTTAACATCAGGATTGATGGTCACGAAAATGAAGTTAAGGAATTCTGCTACCTAGGTAGTAAAATAACCAATGAAGGACGGAGCAAGGAGGACACCAAAAGCAGACTCGCTATGCAAAAAAGTCAGTTCTGGCCAAGAGAAGTCTACTAATATCAAATACCGGCCTTAATTTGAGGAAGAAATTTCTGAGGATGTACGTCTGGAGTACAGCATTGTATGGTAGTGAAACATGGACTGTGGGAAAACCGGAACAGGATAGAATCGAAGCATTTGAGATGTGGTGCTATAGACGAATGCTGAAAATTAGGTGGACTGATAAGGTAAGGAATGAGGAGGCTCTACGCAGAATCTGATAAGGAGAAGGGACATCTGCTAAGACATGAGGGAATGACATCCATGGTACTAAATGGAGCTGTAGAGGGCAAAAACTGCAGAGGAAGACAGAGATTGGAATACGTCAACCAAATAATTGAGGACGTAGGTTGCAAGTGCTACTCTGAGATGAAGAGGTTAGTACAGGAAAGGAATTCGTGGCGCGCCGCATCAAAACAGTCAGTAGACTGATGACAAAAAAAAAAAAAAAAAAAAAAAAAAAAAAAAAAAGTTACTTAAAACTTACAGTATGTTACTGGTACGTGTGGGCAAGAATACATCTTACTTCCGTGCATACGTGCCACAAAAACAATACACTACTGTACATCGTTACGTCTACTAGCTGACAGTAACAGAAAGATGTCCTCTCATAGTGTAGTAAGAGCTGTTGTGATATAACCAAAGATGTTTAAAAACCTATATGTGGACGGTCGTAACTTTAGGTAAACTGCTGCCGCCATATTCACCCCGCACATTATGTTCATTATTCTCATACGCGTTATTATCTTATTAAGATCAGTGGATCGAAACTCATATAACATCTCATACGACACGTAATATCAGAAATCACCGTACACAGCTCAGACTGTAAAACATCATGTCAGGCCTTTTAATGAGTTTAGCCAGTCAGTCTATAAAACAAAACAATACAGAAGTAGCTACAAATACACCATCGGTAAAAATTTTGATCTGTCATTAAAAGCATTCTGTTACTTTGGGACAAATGTGGTTTAAATATTTTACCTGTACTTAATTTGTGTTCGTTGTTGTTACATTTGACCTTCAGAAATTTTTGCTTTAAATTTGTTGTCAGGTCTCTTAAAACTATGTTAAACATTGCGTCTGTAGTTCAAAAGTTTTGTTCGACTGGTATCAAAAGTTCAAATTTTGAATAGGTCAGTCCCCTTATTGTTTCCTAAGTTACCAAATCCGAATACGCATTTGTTTCAGAGTATTTCGGAGCTATCCAATGATCGGATGGGCCGGGTAGAGATGATGTTGTGGTTAATTGTTCGTTTGGAACACCGTGCCGTCGCCTCACAAATTTCACGTTCTGTTGTACTTCGTGTATTTTATCTATTGACTCGAGGGTTGTTGTGTGGAGTGCTTCACGAAGTAGTTCCGAGTCAGGGCAGATTGAGTGACTTGAGGGATCGTATAATACAATTGAAGTTATCGTCGCGTTTTCGGAATGAACTGGAGTGTGAACATTATTGGCGGGTACAAGCATCTAGCGAGACCCTGGCGGAGTATATCGCTAGCGTTCGCACAGATATCGCCGATTTACAGATGGAAGTCACGGAATATGATAGTGTTTCAAATATTTTGCTGGGAATCTTGACCCTCCTGTCTCGAGGAGAGTGAGTTTGATTTTGAGATCGGTAGCCAAGCCTTGAATGTTAGTACGACTTAGAAAGACAAGTAGGATCGCCAAACGGGCAGTATGGACACCCATATTCCGTTTCAGAGTTCAGGACATTAAGGGGTCTGACAATTAAGTGGCCGAAACACTTAGTCATGTGTTCGACGAAGCCGCCGACGGGCGACGGGTGGGGAGGTTGTCACCCCTCGTCTCTGAATCCTGTTTGTGTTGTCTTGGCCGATGTACCCGACCTTAAACAGCGACAGGACCTCCTTACGGAACCAGCTAGAGACGTCTGCTGGTTAGAAGGAGATAGTTTGTCGCCGGCTGTGAGATCTTATGACGTTAGAAACGGTTTGCCTGTGAAGTTTTTCCCTCCATATTTTGGTACTTTCAAGATTCCTTCCTTGGAAGCCATTTTGGACTTCACAAGATCAGATGCATCAAGACTGAAGTGCGGCAACAAGTGACGTAGCCGTCATCACATGGGGGTGTGCATTTTAACTGAAGGCACTGAAATACCTTGAAAGCTACACATTTAAAAAAAAATCTAATTTCTTTGTGTCGGAGGGGAACACCGAATGATACCACACTAGAAACGCCACCCTACCCTAAGCGTGTGTGGTGCGGTATTACTTGGAGAGCTTCAATGGGAAACCCGTTTTCTATTGCAGATTACGATTCTACGGCGGCATCTACATACGTTCTTTGTGGTGTATTTTCTTCGTTTGGCCACAGTTGGCGCTATAATACAAACGGGTACACAATCGTCATTTATGACATGCTATCGAATTGTCCTTGAATATCCAATGGCATGTGTGATCCCACCTCCATGCTGCGAGGGTAGGATCGGTCTGTCTTTGAGAACTTCTAATTGGGAACCCCATTTGCAGCGTTGCATTCCTCCGACACATAGGATACTACACGACGCACCACTGTGGCCGTGGCTCGAGACGAACGGCACTGCTGAGTGAGCGATCAAACGTTTTACTGCCAACTTCCTCTTTTCAAATAACCATACACAGTAAAGAAGCTTATCTGCCATAATGTCTGAACACTTGTTTGTGATGCAGTCGACCGAATCTTTACGGCCTGTTGGCACTTGTTGGTACACCTTATCTTTTAAATATCCCCACAGATGGAAATCCGGCGGCATCAAATACGGCGACCTACCGGGACAGTTAATAGGGTCCACCTCTGCCGCGCCACCGACCAGCGTCAATGCGGGCTGTAACTCCCTTACTTCAGTTGCGTAAAGCTCTCGGCAGCCGTCATGCTGAAACCACATACGTTGTCGAAAGTCCAGGACAACATCCTGCAGTAGCACCTGTAGCTCCTATTCCAAAAACGTTCGATATTTGCGTCCACTCAACGTGTCGCTCGTACGTCGTAACCAGTGGAAATTGTCAACACTGCAGTAATGAATGTTATGCCTGTTAATACTACCAAGGTTTGTGAACGTAGACTCACAGGAAAGTAATACCTCAGCAAAGAACGGAGGTTCTTTTGCATTTTTTGACGTGCTCCCTTACAAATCACTACCCCATTTCGGAAATTGGCACCATGAGGTTCTTGATGCAGTTACTCGTGGTATGCATTATACTTGTGACGATGCAGTAGTGTGACGATAATACCTACAGACAAACCGGAATCGTGGTGCTATTCCCGACCGCTTATCCGGGGGTTGTGGTGTACCACTCCTAGTACAGCTGTTTCATTGGCTTCTCCTGTAACACGTTGGCTTCGTTTCCTTTTGCCGCCCTGTACGTTACCATCAAACACAAAGACACTCACAGCGTTGTAAAAGAAGGAACGATAACGAGTTTTGTCTGGAAAACGCTCGGCATACAACAGTGGCCTCAACATTTCTCTTAAGTTCTCAGTTAATGACCATCGTTTCGAGTTTTTCTTCTGTGGCTGCAATGTTTATAGTCCATTTGTAGGTCTGTAGGTGGGTGTGCAAGTATTGTAATGTTTAGAGACGCTATGTGTTCCACGTCTGCATGATACGTGAGCTCCGGGCGCAATGTACTGCCCGTTATAATATGTCGTAGTTCGCTACACTGCCACGTTGGTGCGTAGAGTACTCCACTGTAGAATATGTCGGAGGAATATAAGATTGCGAATGGGGTTTCCAAGTAGAAGTTATGTAATACTGGCCTGTCCTATCCTCGTAGCATGGAGGTGGAGTCCCACGTACCATTGGGTATTCAAGAGCCATTGAGTAGCATCTCTTAAATTATGATTGCGTACCAATTGCTATTCCTCCGATTACTGGACCGGTAGTGGTGAAACGAAGAAAATGCTTCAGACAAAACGTATTTAGAATTTCCCATAGAATCATACTCTGCAATACAGAACAGGGGTTCTCCTAGCAGATTTCAAAGCTGTGCCCCGCCACCCACGAACGACGTAAGATAGGGGATATAGTGTGGTATCGTTGGATGTCCCCCTCCGAGACAAACTGGAATTATAACTTTTTTTCATCCGATGAATACTTTACGAGACATTTCAATTTCATCAGTAAAAATAAACACCCAGTATACCTTTTAGCAGTGTAGCTCCCTATACGCCGATTACCCCAGCTCATGTCACCCAGTATTGGGTAATGAGAACACTTAGGGACATGCGACAAACTTTAAAGGCAGCTTCAAATCTTTCCTAAACTTTCTATCCGTCACATACTACGCGTCAGATATACGACAGTTCAGTGAGACGATTCATGCTGTTTCATATCTGGAGATTCGATTCTGTCAGTAGTAGTTTGAATAAAAGAGATTTTGTTTACTACTAAACAGTACAGAAGCTTGCGAAGCAGTATGCATTGCATCCACAGGAGTTACAAAACCTTTACTCACATTCTACCGCGTCCCAAACCGAACTACACCCATATTGGTCAATATAGAAAGAAGGTGGCAAAAATCCAAACAATTAAATAGTAAATTCTATCGAGTCCATAAAACATATTTCTACCATGTTATAAATAATTAATGAAAGTAGTTTCGAAACATTCACCGGAACTAAAATGTGAATAATCTTACCTATGGCTACGTGGTTCGTTGCGCAAAGGAAGCGGCACCAATTCACTTAATTAGATCCGATTTATAGGAGTTCTATAAGAAAAACACTTCCACGATATTATAAACAGTTAACGTAAACAGTTCGGAAGCAACTGCTCATATTACAACATGAATAAACAGACAGCGGCCACGTGGTTCAGTGCATTAAGAATGTGGCATTACTACACTTAATTAAAACGGAATTTATATGGAATCAATGGAAAAAAAACATAGACCTGATTTTATATGCATTAATGAAATCAGTTTGCAAACTTTTACAGGCATTACAACGTAAATATGCTGCCATACGGCTATGAAGTTCAACTTAAAAAGAACGTTCCAATATTTCGCTTGATAAATATCGGATAATATATGAATCAATAAACAAACAATTTCCTCGACATTAAAAACAGCTAATGAAAGCAGTTTGGAAATATTTACTGATATTACAATACGAATAACCTGACCTACGGCGAAGTGGTTCAATGCACAAAGAAAACAGTATAAATTCACTTCAATTAGTGGTTGAGTTTAAAAATATGCAGGTACTTTAGTGAGCGACGTACGTCATGATACTGAGACTCCTTAAAACTGTGAGCACGGTATACTTTTCTAAATGTACTACAGAGGCAATTTCAGCCATTTTTGTAATAAGAAAAATATGGAAGAGAAAATGATAGTTGAGATAGTGTATATAACTGGCTATTCACTGAAGAGTGTTTCAACACAACTTCAGTCTCAGTCATCAATACGTGTCTTGTTTCCTAGGAGGCATATGGAGGAGAGTGTTATAACCAGAGGATAGACTACATAGAAATACGTTATATTTTTTGGTCGGTACTTCAGTTAATGACTCGTTTTAGAATCATATGAAGGAATGAGCGCTTGAGATCGCCATAAAGAGATAAACAGTTTCTGCCAGTTCCTGCTTCTTTTTTTGGTAGGCATGGGGCGTGTTTTGTTTAGAACTAGACGTATAACATGTTCACAGTTAAGCCATACTTCATTGGTCATGCACCATTTTTTACCTTGAATCAGGAGATTGACCATGGAATATATTATACTTGAAAGTGAACTGAGTTTCTTTGATGTGTTAATAATGTAACTGTTTCAAAAATGGAAATTTGTGCTATTTTACAATAGCTCCTATTTCAAATTGTAATTAATATTTTTGCTTCATTTGTTTTCGCTTCTGATTACTGGCGCGTACTACAATAATAATGCAACAGGCAGACGATTAAGTACAGTAGTGATGAGACATTCTGCACAGCTGCAGTACTCCTAATCACATGGGCACGTTGACCTTGGAATGTTTTTTCACATTTGGAAAAAAACTTAATTCCCCAGAGAAACATTTGAAAATGAGTGCTTCACATAAAAAGTGTATACCACCACTTAAGAAAGCAATAAGAAAGTATGTTAAACATTATCACCAGATTAACCAATTTCTTGTCCTCAGATACGATGCTCAGTACAGTTCCTACACACTGACCGCCTCTAGAGTCTAATAGTAATATAGACGTTTCTCTCACACAGGGAAAAGAAATTTCTGTCAAATACCTTTTGGTTGTTTAGGAGATCTTGATGAAGTCCCAAGAACATCTGGGGGTTCAGAAAGATATTCTCAAATTCTCGGTCCAGATTCTTCAGTAGTTTCTTTCAAACCTACGGAACTACGAAAAGGGGCTTAACTATTTGCTGCTGCAGAGACTATATGGTGAATTATATACCTGTGAGTAACTTACAACAATGTAAGCGTAGGCTTCCGCGGCCGTTGTCTTCTTCAATAAAATTCTTCAGGGTATTAGACCGCATCGTCATAATTTTAAAATGCGACAACGTTTCGGCCAGCGTTGCAGCTAGCCTTCATCAGGGCTTTACGTTAACTGCTAAATGAACACACTTGGTTCCTTAAATAGCTGCACGAGAAAACCGTGTCGTTACTTGATTGGCTGTAAAAGGAGGAGGAGGAGGGGTGAAAGGTATGCTTTATTGGTGTTTCCTTTATTATCTGTCATTGGCTGAAATAGCTGTTTCCTATTGGTCTTTATATTAATCCACCCCATTGGAGGAGACGGACGAATAGCGAACAGGTGATGGCTGTGACGTCACACTGTTTCCATGCTGTCCAGAAGCCGGCTGTGGCGTGCCATTGCTTTGTGTGCTATTGCAGGCAGCCCAGACCTCGGAAGCTTGTACCCGTCCTCTCTATTCATGTTGGCGGGTCTTTTGGCTATTTCTATCGCCTCTCTAATCTTTATTTTGAAAGTGAGAGGCTGTTTCGCCAGGACGCGGGCTTCTTGAAAAAATATTGGTTTCCCGCACTCGTCTCGGTGTTCCGCCACTGCTGACTTAGTGTGTTGTTTCAGGCGGATATATCTTTCATGTTCCGAGAGCCTTGTGCTAATCGGACGTCCCGTCTCACCTATGTAGACTAATCCACACGCACAACCAATTTCATACACGCCAGCTGTGTGTAGTTTGTCAACTGCATCGTTGGTAGAACCGAGCATGTCTGATCTTTTGTTTCTGCTTCGGAAAATTGGTTTGATGTCGGCTTTTCGTAGAATTTTGCCAATACGTTCGGTGACCCCTTGTACATATGGTAACACAGCAATGCTCTGTGCCTCCTTCTCCTCTTCCCTATTAGTCTTCTCCCTTGTCGACATGGTGCTGTCTATCATCTGCTTCCCATAGCCATTAGTTCCGAAGATGGACCTGAGGCGTTCAAGTTCTGTCTTCAGATGTTCTTCGTCGCTTATCCTGTACGCTCTCTTCGTTAGCGTGTGCAGGGCGGACTTCTTCTGCGTGGGGTGATGGTGGGAGGAGGCGTGAAGGTACCTGTCCGTATTGGTTGGTTTCCTGTACACTTTGTGGCCAAGTTTACCATCAGGTTTTCGATAAACTTCCACGTCGAGAAAGGGCAGCACCCCATGCTGTGGCTGGCTATGTGTGGTGCCGGACAGGGCTGCCCGCCTTAGGTGGCAACAGGCGTGTTGCCACACGATGCAGTCCTTTCAGATAACAGCTATTAACATATAAAATGACTCCAGAAATCACCCTCATCGTGTCGTGAAAAACTTATCACAGCGGCGTGATAAACGTGATATCACTCGCTCCTCCACAACAGCAGTACGAATGGTGTGAGGTCTGCCGCGATCCACCAATTTTGCTGCTATGGAGCTAGAGTCTGTTCGCCAGAGCAAACGTCTGTATAATTTTGCACATGGTATCCTGCATTCTGGATATTTTTAGCAAACAGGACATGGGTCCGACAGTTGCTTCCATTTGACACTTCATAACAGCAGATCCTGTCTGCAATCTCGTGTGTAGAATAATATGCTGTCTTTCTGCTGTTAAGCAACAATACAAACGGCACTGGATGCTATACCCATGGACAGTAACAAAGGAATGTGTCCTTATTTGTTTACAGCATTTCATAGGTCGTTCATAAGAGCAAAGAGTTCACAGTAGAAGAGATGTGTGTGACATTCAACAAAGATAAGCAAGAGCTCATACCTCTCAAGGTTACGCATTTTAAAGCCCATGTTTAGTGGTCATTTTTGTCTTGTTCTGGTCCACACTACCAACACCCTCCATATGAAGGATGTGACAGGTATACGCGCAGATATTGTTATACAGGGCGATTCAAGAAGATACGCAAATATTCTAATATGTTATTCTACAAGTCAAAGTAAAGAAAATAGTTCAAATAAACTTAGGTCCGCAAATGTTTACTAACGGCTAATAAAAGATTTTGCCTGAAATTTTGCATCAAAACTGTACGAGGTTAAATTAAAGCGCGATTTCCATTTATTTTGTTGTTACTGATCTGGAGAATACAGTAAAACATGTCTCAGACGGGTATCTTCAGTAGTTTTCAGAGCATCCAGAGAAAAGAAGACGTAACTTCGTAAAATTTGTAACTTATTAACTATTTTGCCCAGTTTGTTTTTTAAATTCCAGACAATTGCACAACGTTTCCAACAGAAGTTCGTGAATTCATCTTAAAGCGGAAGAAAAAGAACGCTCAGTGTTAAGAAACTGTACAGTGTACATACAATTTCACAATACATTCACAATAAATATTCAAAAATGTCTCCACCGAGTTCAGTACATTTACCTGCACGCGTATGAACAAATTTTGTTGCTCGTTTCAGTTTCACAGGGTTGTTCTTAATTTTGTCTATTGCATTCATAATGCGAGCGAGTAATGCCTCACGTGTATTGACTTTGTCCACATAAACTATGTCTTTCATCCATCCCCATACACAAATACATTGGTGTTAAATCGCGTGATCCGGGTGGTCACAGATGTATAGCACCACGACCAAGCCATTTCTGGGGCAAATCATCATTTAAATGTGTAGTAACGGCGTTGCTGAAATGTGGAGGCACGCCATCATGTCGAAAATACATTTGCAATCGCGTAGCGAGTGGAACATCTTCGAGCAAGCGGGGCATTTCTTCTTGACGGAATTGTAAGTACGTCTCGCCAGTTACAAGTTTTGGAAAAATGAATGTATCAATAAAGTGTGTGTAGATTATACCACACCACACATTTATGTTAAAAATCTGCCGGAAATTGCGTTGCACTGTTGCATGTGACATTGCTTCAGACCATACGTGCTCGTTATGCAAACTGCTTATACCATCTGGAGTAAACTGTGCCTCTTCAGTAAATAAAATGTGTTTGTGTAACTGTCGATTAGTATTTAACCAGTTGCACAATTCCAAGCTAAGGGGCAGGATCTCCCGGATGTAAATGACGCACGTTTTGTATATGGTAAATAAGAAGATTATTGTACGTCTCTGTACGCCATACCCTAGATTGTGACATACGAAATCATTGATAGATACGTCGTGTACTGGTACCAGGGCACGTTGAACAGCATCCATAATATCCTCATCATCGTTTTCACATATAGAGCGCTCGTACTGATTATGAACGCTAGGTATCGAACCTGTCTCCCGTAACATTCGAAATACTCCGCTAATGGTTCTTGGATTTGGAATACTCCGAGTAGGATAACGTACGCGATATTCGTTAACTACAGCCGTAGCATTATCATCACATTTGCCATAAATAAACACTATATCGGTGTATTCCTCTGTCGTAAATTAGAAGGGCATTCCTATTTCATAAATAATCTACAAACTACAGCAGTTACTATGCGGTTTCACTTAAATACACCGTTGTTATTATGTTATTTCACTGGACAATACAGAAAATTAACTCTTTTAAATGTTAGGAAATGACTGAAACAACTCACTAACGGTTGCCAACAATGACACAACGTTTCTACATTCTTAATGGAAAGTAAACAAATTTACTTCTACAATTATCTTTGCTTATCCGTATGATCTGGAAAGCTACTCCAGTTACACGTCTGGGACATGTTTTATTAGATTCACCACACCAATAAAAACAAGGTAAATGGAAATCGTGTTTTACTTTAACCTCGTACAGTTTTGCGATAGCTTCATATTAGCGAAGTTGCTAAATTTCAGGCAAAGCCTTTTACTAGCCGTAAGTACATAGCTAAACATTTGCGGACCTATGTTTATACGATTTTTTAAATTTAGCTTTACTCGTAGGATGACGTGTTAAAATATTTGCATATCTTCGTGAATCACCCTGTATGTACTAAATTAATACGTACACACATCAGTTTGTTGGTTGTTTTCTTCTCTGTGTCGAACAGATTTCGTATAAACATGTCACAAACTTTACAGCCTGATGTTTTCTGTATGGCCGTAACTGCACTACTACACTACTGGCCATTAAAATTGCTACACCATGACAATGACGTGCTACAGACGTGAAATTTAACCGACAGGAAGAAGATCCTGAGATAAGCAAATGATTAGCTTCTCAGAGCATTCACACAAGGTTGGCGCCGGTGGCGACACCTACAACGTGCTGACGTGAGGGAAGTTTCCAACCGATTTCTCATACACAACAGCAGTTGACCGGCGATGCCTGGTGAAACGTTGTTGTGATGCCTCGTGTAAGGAGGAGAAATGCGTACCGTCACGACTTTGATAAAGGACGGATTGTAGCCTATCGCGATTGCGGTTTATCGTATCGCGACATTGCTGCTCGCGTTGGTCTAGATCCAATGACTGTTACCACAATATGGAATCGATGGGTTCAGGAGGGTAATAAGGAATGCCGTGCTGGATCCCAACGGCCTCGTACCACTAGCAGTCGAGACGACAGGCATCTTATACGCATGGCTGTAACGGATCGTGCAGCCACGTCTCGGTCCCTGAGTCAACAGATGGGGACGTTTGCAAGACAACAGTCATGTGCACGAACCGGTCGACGACGTTGGCAGCTCGGAGACCATGGCTGCGGTTACTTTTGACGCTGCATCACAGACAGGAGCGCCTGCGATGGTGTACTCAACGGCGAACCTGGGTGCACAAAAGGCAAAACGTCAATTTTTCGGATGAATCCAGATTCTGTTTACAGCATCATGATGGGCGGATCCGTGTTTGGCGACATCGCGGTGAACGCACATTGGAAGCGTGCATTCGTCATCGCCATACTGGCGTAACATCCGGCGTGATGGTATGGGGTGCCATTGGTTACACGTCTCGGCCACCTCTTGTTCGCCTTGACGGCACTTTGAACAGTATACGTTGCATTTCAGATGTGTTAGGACCCGTGGCTCTACCCTTCATTCGATCCCCGCGAAAACCTATATTTCAGCAGGATAGTGTACGACCGAATGTTGCAGGTCGTGTACAGGCCTTTCTGGATACAGAAAATGTTCGACTGCTGCCCTGGCCAGCACATTATCCAGATCTCTCACCAATTGAAAACTTATGGTCGATGGTGGCCGAGCAACTGTCTCGTCACAATAAGCCAGTCACTACTCTTAATGAACTGTGGTATCTTGTTGAAACTGCATGGCAGCTGTACCTGTACTCGCCATCCAAGCTATGTTTGACTCAATGCCCAGGCGAATCAAGGCCTTTATTACGGCCAGAGATGGTTGTTCTGGATACTGATTTCTCGGGACCTATGCACCCAAATTGCGTGAAAATGTAATCACATGTCAGTTCTAGTATAATATATTTGTCTAATGAATACCCGTTTATCACCTGCATTTCTTTTTGGTGTAGCAATTTTAATGGCCAGTAGTGTAAATTTGACTCCACCTGTCCCTATAGAATAGCAGCTTATTTCCCCGCATCCACGGTGCAATACCTGACCTACTGCCTAGGGGAAAGTAACAATTAATGGTTTACTCTTGCCACAGGTACTTGGATGTACTAACCAACCTAAACACATACTAGTTGTAATGGCCGTAGTTAGTAGTCAGGAAATGATCTACGTACCGATTTAATGTTCAGTATACCGTCCTCGTTCACCAACAGAGTATCTGCACTTATAACTGTTTCGCTCTGCATATTTGGAAGTAGTATCTGATTTAACGGGAGAAAGCGCACATCAAATGGTCCCATTCATGCACCAGTTTTCACTATCTACTTTCCATCACTACACCAAAATCAGAGAACCCATTCACGCATGAACGTTTGGTCCATTATTGCGACGTTGATGAGGGGAAAAGAAGCGTTCATACACGGTGTTAAGGCGTCCACGATAGTGAGCAAACTGCTGGAAATAAATCGGGAGGGGATGCGCCGAGGAAGCCATTAGCGGGGATGGCGCATTAAGTTACTCGGAAAAAAGTTGGCGCGCCTTCCGCTCCGTTAAGGCGTCGGGGCACCGAAGGTGGGCGACCGGCGCGGAGTGCACTGCTGAAGTAACGACGTCCGCTGTGGACGCGCTGTCGATAGTGCGGGTCATCTCGAAGTGAACTCACGGCCCAAGACAGGTATGAATTTCGCCAAGTAACTACGTTCGACTTCCATATCATCCACATGCACCAATGACCAGAGATGGAAGTATTTTAATGTCTCTAATATTTAAAGCTATGGCGTTGAGGTTGTTTAGTTTTTCTGTACTAAGCATAAAGTGATAGACCCAAGGGTAAGAATGAGATTTTCACTCGGAGTGTGCGCTGATATGAAACTTCCTGGCAGATTAAAATTGTGTGCCGGACCGAGACTCGAACTCGTGACCTTTGCCTTTCGCGGGAAACTGAGCTACCCAAGCACGACTCACGCCCCGTTCTCATAGCTAATCTTTTAGTATGAGGGTAATTTTATCTCTCACTGTGGCACGTAGCTAGAAGTAACGGACATGATAGATCATTTAAGTGAAAATAAATCTTACAGCCATATCGTTTTCTTTCAATCTAAGCTATTGCTTATTATTTTGTTTCTTTTTGTATGCCATTTTCCGTAGGACCAAATCGAGAAGCAGTTTCCAGGGTCATGAGACGAGCCAGTATATTAAATTATAATAGAAGGGTAACAATATATAAAAGAAACTTACTTGAACTCCATGCAGACAACAAGCCAAAAGTTTGAGCAGCATGATCAACAGCGTAATCTGGAAATTAGCTTAACTTCTATACTTCTTCAGGAGTTGCACGACAGAATAGAAGGAGTGAGCCATGACGAAAATTGGACTAGAAAGTGCGCGGGCCGGCCGGTGTGGCCAAGCGGTTCTACGCGCGTCCGTCTGGAACCGCGAGACCGCTACGGTCGCAGGTTCGAATCCTGCCTCGGGCATGGATAGTGTGATGTCCTTAGGTTAGTAGGGGTTTAAGTAGTTCTAGGGGACTGATGACCACAGATGTTAAGTCCCATAGTGTTCAGAGCCATTTCAACCAAAGTGCGTGAGTTACTGCTAAGATTTTTGCAGTATTGTGGCACCTTATTGAAAATAGATGCTACAGAATACTGCACACCTTTCTGCACAGGAGTCAAGGAGGTGCGTTCCAAATGCAAATTGGATTTCTGTCTTGTATTGTCTAAGTGAGAGCTGTTAACTCTTGGGAATAAACTGATGTTGGTAATAACAAACGACTTTAAAGAAAATATGTAGTGACTGACCAATATTAGAATTCGGAGACTACTGAACAGGGTTCGTCGATAAGAGGTTCGCAAACTTACACCACATATTGGACCAACCGCGAGTTTCTGAGCCAATATTAATCTTTTTTAATCATAAAAGATATCCCGCAAAATAATACCATACGTCATAAACGAATGAAAGGAAGCATAGTAGACCACTTTTCGAACTGAACTAGCACTTGTTTCAGATACTGTTCCAATGGTAAACGTAGCAGAATTTAGTTTTTCAACGAGATCGTGAATACGGGCTTTCCACCACAGCTTACTATCTATATTAACGTCTAGGGATTTGAACTGTTCAGTCTCACTAATCATATGCCCATTTTGTGTAATCGAAATGTCACTTTTTGTTTAATTGGGCGTTGTAAACTGTAAAAAGTGAGTCTTACTGTAATTCAGCAACGATTTATTTTCTACAAGCCATGAACTTATGTCTTGAACTCCATTATTTGGTACGGCGTCAGTATGCACGGAACAACCTTCACTACCACGCTGGTGACGTCAGCAAACGGGAATATTTTAGGATCACCTGTAATATTAGAAGGCATATCACTTACATAAATAAGAACCAGTAGGGGCCCCAGCACCAACAACACCTGGGGCGCCCCGGTTCTTAACTGTGGCCCATCGGGACAGCACACTTAGCCATTATCAGTACTTAGGAGAGTGATCTTCTGCAGTCTATTCTTAAAGTAACGGCTGCACCAATTGTATGCTACTCAAATTATACCAGAATGGTCCGACTTCTGCAGTAATATTTTGCGACTAACACAATCAAACGCCTTAGTTCAATCAATGAAGACGCCTGGAATTGGAACCTTTTATTTAATCCATTCAGAGCCTCACAGAAAAAAAGAGAATATAGCTCTTTCAGTTGCTAAACCACTTCTAAAACTAAGCTGTACATTAGCCAGCAAATTATTTGAATTGGAATGGTCAATTAGCCTTGTATATCCAGCATTTTCAGTAACGTAAGATAACACCTGTGACCAGAAATCGGGCTAAAATTGTCTACATTATCTCTTTTTCCTTTATTTTTATAAAGTGGCTTCAGGAAACTGACTTTTCCGAAAGGAAAAGTTACAAATATGGCTGAGTACCGGGCTAGCACATGCAGAAAAGTACTTCAGCAAGCTGATAGACACCTTCTCATATCCATGAGAGTCCTTAGTGTTCAGATATTTAAGTATTGATTCAAACTCCACTTAGTTAGTATAATGGAGGAGAGTTTTGGATAAAAGTCTCGGAAAGCTGTTATCTAAGAGAGTGACATGATTCCCTATAGGAACGAGGCTTCTATTCAGTTCACCTGCTATATTCAGGAAGTGATTATTAAATACTCTACATGTATATGACTTATCACCAACTGAAATATTGAAATATTCCTACTACACATTCACTTTACATACTCAACTAGGTGCTGTTGATCAGACACATCCTTTATGGCAGACCATATGGTTTTAATTTTATCCTGAGAGTTAGCTGTACCATTTGCGTACCACAAACTTTTTGGCTTCCTAATAACATTTTAAAGTTAGAAACTGTAACTGGCTACTGCAGCTCGATTGCGACTGCTCCTAAAGGTTTGGTATAATTTCTACTTTGTTCTACATGATGTTCTTACCGCTCAAACCAGCCACCCAGGTTTCCAGTTAGTGATAGTAGCCTATCCTAATTGAAAGTAACTTTCAAAGAGCATGAGACATGTCTTGAGAGAAGCATATGTTTATCGTATAGGTTATCAGCACTATAAACATCCTACCACTCTTGTTCCTTTATGAGGTTTAAAAAATTTTCTTTTGCAGCTGCATTAGCTTTTCTAAGTAGTTTATAATTACATATATTATGCAGAATGAGATTTTCACTCTGCAGCGGAGTGTGCACTGATATGAAACTTCCTGGCAGATTAAAACTGTGTGCCCGACCGAGACTCGAACTCGGGACCTTTGCCTTTCGCGGGAAAGTGCTCTGCCATTCTGGAAACATCCCCCAGGCTGTGGCTAAGCCATGTCTCCGCAATATCCTTTCTTTCAGGAGCGCTAGTTCTGCAAGGTTCGCAGGAGAGCTTCTGTAAAGTTTGGAAGGTAGGAGACGAGGTACTGGCAGAACTAAAGCTGTGAGGACGGGGCGTGAGTCGTGCTTGGGTAGCTCAGATGGCAGAGCACTTGCCCGCGAAAGGCAAAGGTCCCGAGTTCGAGTCTAGGTCCGGCACACAGTTTTAATCTGCCAGGAAGGTTCACATATATTATGGTTGGAAATCACAGCAGATGTCTTCGTAAATTACACTGTAGGAAATATTGCAACCAGTCATACGGTACAATAAAATCATTTCAAAAAACTTGTGGCTGGTTGCAGTATTTTCTACAGTATAGTGAATGTAGTTTATAATTGTATTTAATATTTAACTCTGCAGAAAAGCCTTTTAGCGTAAAAATTTGTCGTTCATGATATGAAAGGCCATTCACCTTCTTGCTGGAAAAAACAAAGTGTGCATCAGTCTGTAGGTATTAAGAAGATCTACCAACATCCCCTTTCTAGTACACTCACTTACACAATTGATATTGAAATCACCATATACAACAAATTTTTTCAGTTCTTATAAATTGAACCAAGGACCCACTTTAGTTTGAGCAGAAATGTTATGAAATCATAGTCAGGTGACCTATAAAGAGCAAAAGAAGTTCAATTCTACTAAATTCAACAATACCTGCACAGCATTCAAATATCTTTTACGTGCAGCGCTTTGAAACGTAAATGGACTCAAAATGAATACCGTTTTTTGAATACATGTCCACTACCCCACACTTCAAAGAAGTCCTATAAAAACAGCTGGTGAAGGAAGCCTCTGAATCATCACATTATTTAAAAATGATCTGAAATAACTGTAATGTCTGAGTCAATACCTATAAGCACTTCACTTAACTTTATATGTAATACCTTGTATAATTTTATGAAACACGCTAATTCCCTCATTACTTCGATATCCAACCTTCGTAGAAAGTAGTTCTTTTCTTAGAGACAATACCTCTCCGTGCTACTGTTTCATGGTATTACCCAAAACTTTCCTTTTATAGCATCCGACGACATTAGAAAAAATGACTGTTATTTAAGTGGAGAACCTTAGTAGTGTGTTATTTATGATTCATTTGTTGCATCTGATTATCTCTTACGTCAGCCACACAGAGAGCCTTAACTTAGGGGTTTATATAGTTAAACATTATTTCCGAGTCCATGACAGGCTGGCAACTCTTACTAAAATAATTTTAAGAGACAGCTATATTTAATATAAAGCCGTAACACACAACAATGCTTCATTCTACGACAGTTGTTTTGTTACATCGTGTAGCGAAATGGCATTTGCCACATGTTACAGGTGACAGACAACCAACGGAAGTAGTTGACGCCAAGGCTTAAAAAGAGCAAGAGCAGAAAAAAGATAATAAAATTATTCGGTATTATAGATAATAAGTATTTTCACCCCAAACTGGTTAAAATTTAAAATATGGTTTCCACTAATGAAATGCAGGAAAAATTTATGACTTTTAATATTGATTAGCGTGTAAATTTTAGTACGGATATAATTTATAGTACACAGCCACTTTTGATAATACAATTTAGTCACATAAATACCGTCATTAACGGTTTCTAACAGACAGTTTCATCATCATACGGCAATCCACGTTAAGATACAGATTGCTGTTTACATTAGTTTATATTTTTTATGCCTCCCTGTGGGCAAAATTCCTTGGGGTGGTGGTGCCCACAACCAGGGTGGTCGCCTGAAGATGATCCTGTTGGTACGAAACCGGTAACGGCGCTGTTTATGTGACTAAACGGCATTATTAAAGCTACTCAGCTGCTGTTTCCTTCTCTGCAAGAATCAAACTAATTTGTACACAGCCAAGGTCACAAAACGTCAGTTTTAGACAAAACAACATATGACGTACAGTACTTGAATAAATGTTTTTGTAGTCAATTGCCATATTCATGATATTGTGAGGTATTTTTCTGAACTTATGTATGTTGGCAACTAGACAGAATAATAAGAAAAAAAGGAGAAAAACTAGGTAAGGAAACAACGGATAACTTGTGAAAAACTGGGTAAGAAAACAACGGATAACTTCAAGAGCAAACATTTGCAGGACAAGGATATGGTTGTTAATACTTTGTCCAAAATTACTGCTTTCAGCTTGTTATAGGTTACACCATCACACAAGTGTTTACAGTAAGGAAAAAAAAATGTCCTTTTAATGCACGGTCACTGAAGCGTTTCTGCAGGAAGCATGACAGTCACTCTTTCATAAGTTATAGATAACTGCCACTATTTTAAGTTCGTCATCTACCAGGTTCAGAGATATGATTATCACCTCAGAATTCATACAAACATAGTAAAGGTGTTTGTTAAGACTTTTCCTGTTTCTTTCCTATTCTTGTTCGTTCGCTCTTCCTCTGCCATTCATATTTTAGTATGTTCCTGCGTCATCGTATTTCAAAATACCCTCAATTTCGCCTGTGACCACCTTTCATTCATATTTTAGTATATTGCTGCGTCATTGTATTTCAAAATACCCTCGATTTCGTTCATGGCAACCTTTCATTTGATAAAACATGACTGTCACGTTTGTTAACATAATGTTTTTACTTTCTGTCACCGTCACAGTACGTTTTTATATTACTTCTTTCAGCTGTTTCAAATGCTAATCTTCAGGTAAACGTGTTGTCATCCATGGTCCATCGGGTTGCACATTGAACTGAAGATGACGTTTTGAGATATTCGCAACAAGCGATACAGAAACTTTATGTGATTCTGTATGGAATATAAAATGATTTTAACTTTTCATTTTCATACAGCACTACGCTCCAAATGGGCTGATCCACTGAGCTTTTCGCAGGTATTGACCCCAGAAATTCCTTCCTGCTAGGTAAAACTTTAAATCGAAAAATCCTGGGAGGTTGCATGGGACACCAAAACAAACATTTTTCTCTAACGTTAGAATTACCTGTGAGCATTTTTTAATCTGGTAGAGAATGTAACTGCTCTCAGCACTTGTGCAGTTGAACACAATATGGGAACAAGTAAGACGAATGTAAGAATGGTACATCAGGAGCGGTTATTAACTAGTTTTACTTACAGCATGCGCACGACTCAGAGCGCAGATTTTGCAGTGGTACTCGGATTATATAGAGGGTCTATACAAGGGCGATGCACCTGAGGACAATATTATGGAAATGGAAGAGGATGTAGATGAAGATGAAATGGGAGATACGATACTGCGTGAAGAGTTTGACAGAGCACTGAAGGACCTGCGTCGAAACAAAGCCCCCGGAGTAGACAACATTCCATTGGAACTACTGACGGCCTTGGGAGAGCCAGTCCTGACAAAACTCTACCATCTGGTGAGCAAGATGTATGAAACAGGCGAAATACTCTCAGACTTCAAGAAGAATATAATAATTCCAATCTCAAAGAAAGCAGGTGTTGACAGATGTGAAAATTACCGAACAATCAGTTTAATAAGCCACAGCTGCAAAGTACTAACACGAATTCTTTACAGACGAATGGAAAAACTAGTAGAAGCCGACCTCGGGGAAGATCAGTTTGGATTCCGTAGAAATACTGGAACACGTGAGGCAATACTGACCTTACGACTTATCTTAGAAGAAAGATTAAGAAAAGGCAAACCTACGTTTCTAGCATTTGTAGACTTAGAGAAAGCTTTTGACAATGTTGACTGGAATACCCTCTTTCAAATTCTGAAGGTGGCAGGGGTAAAATACAGGGAGCGAAAGGCTATTTACAACTTGTACAGAAACCAGATGGCGGTTATAAGAGTTGAGGGACATGAAAGGGAAGCAGCGGTTGGGAAGGGAGTAAGACAGGGTTGTAGCCTCTCCCCGATGTTATTCAATCTCTATATTGAGCAAGCAGTTAAGGAAACAAAAGAAAAATTTGGAGTAGGTATTAAAATCCATGGAGAAGAAATAAAAACTTTGAGGTTCGCCGATGACATTGTAATTCTGTCAGAGACAGCAAAGGACTTGGAAGAGCAGTTGAATGGAATGGATGGTGTCTTGAAGGGAGGATATAAGATGAACATCAACAAAAGCAAAACGAGGATAATGGAATGTAGTCGAGTTAAGTCGGGTGATGCTGAGGGTATTAGATTAGGAAATGAGACACTTAAAGTAGTAAAGGAGTTTTGCTACTTGGGGAGCAAAATAACTGACGATGGACGAAGTAGAGAGGATATAAAATGTAGACTGGCAATGGCCAGGAAAGCGTTTCTGAAGAAGAGAAATTTGTTAACATCCAGTATTGATTTAAGTGTCAGGAAGTTATTTCTGAAAGTATTTGTATGGAGTGTAGCCATGTATGGAAGTGAAACATGGACGGTAAATAGTTTGGACAAGAAGAGAATAGAAGCTTTTGAAATGTGGTGCTACAGAAGAATGCTGAAGATTAGATGGGTAGATCACATAACTAACGAGGAAGTATTAAATAGGATTGGGGAGAAGAGAAGTTTGTGGCACAACTTGACCAGAAGAAGGGATCGGTTGGTAGGACATGTTCTGAGGCATCAAGGGATCACCAATTTAGTATTGGAGGGCAGCGTGGAGGGTAAAAATCGTAGGGGGACACCAAGAGATGAATACACTAAGCCGATTCAGAAGGATGTAGGTTGCAGTAGGTACTGGGAGATGAAGAAGCTTGCACAGGATAGAGTAGCATGGAGAGCTGCATCAAACCAGTCTCAGGACTGAAGACCACAACAACAACAACAACAACTCGGAACAGTGTCAAAAGCATCCTACATTTGCGTCCTCTGCGCTGTTTACAGATGACGCAACATTCGAGGGTGATGGGGTCTTCAACATCAACAATTTGCATGTTTTGACTGAGTTTAATTCGCATACCTCATTACTCGCGCTCATCAATGGCGGTTTCACGTGAATATGTGGACAGATCTTGATGGTGAGGGGGTGACTTAATTGGGCCATGTAGCTTACCTAGGGCATTAAATAAAGAGCATTAATACAATTTCCTCGCCAGAGTATTACCAGAATAGCTGTGTGACATGCCGCTTGCTACAAGGCAGCGTATGTGGTTCCAACATGCCAGGGCGCTGGTGCATTGTAGTCGTCCTAGAGTCGATTCTTGGACCGACAGTTTTCAGAAAAGCGAGTAGGCAGTGGTGGTCCTGTACCACGGCCTCCTCGATTCCCTGATTTTACCCCTCTGGAAATTTTTGGTAGAAACAGGGAAATGTGTAATCTTGCTTACAAAACCCATGTTCAATCAGGTTGCCCGGGTAGTAGCAGCAGCAGTAAGAATCAAGGACCCACGTGCAGTCTTTGACCGTGTTAGAGAGAACCATGTTAGACAAAACGTGACCATTTGGTGTAATCTCTGTTTAAGAGGTAACGGAGCATTGTAGAACATCTGCTATAACTGACGTAATTGCGTTAATGTTGTTGTCTGTTGGTAATAAATAACTAAAACTTTTTTGTGTTACTTTTTATCCTCACAAGAAAACAAAGTAGAAAATGTGTTTCCATTGCTCCATGCATCTTCCCAGAGTCTGTTTGCTTAATTAATTTTCATCCAAAGAAAAGACCCTCTAACGGCATAAAAAATATTTACAGAAAAATATGACATTAGATAAATATAATTGTTTCCACGTCCCATGCAGTCTTCCAGAGTTTTCCGGTTTAAATAATTTGCACCAAGTGTAGTATTTCCCAAAAAGGGTAATTCTCTCAATTTGTTCTAGGTGTGTCCAAGTGTATTTCTTATTCCTGTAATTCATTTTATTTATATAAAAGGAAAATTCAGCACTAAATAATCTGTTAATTGTACTTGTCACATATCTCACTTTCAGCAGGTAAATGACGTTACCCACGGTCATGATTTCTCTGATTGTTTCTTGTACTTGCGAGCTAACATCCGGAAGATGTTCGGGCTCACATGCGCTTTCCCTTCGTCGAAACGTCTTGGCTCAAACTGCGAGTGTCGCATTACACGCCATAAATTAGACACTTATGACAGTTAGGTTAAATTGTCTGGCTAATGGCAAGTTTGCGAAATACAGAGTTAACATAACATATAATAACAGTAATAATAATATCGGGAACTAAATTAACGACCCATAAATTATGTAGGCCACACAGTTGCCATTTGGTTAGAATAATGATTATTCAGAAAGCAAACTAATAGCGAAACTGGTCGTATCTAGAGTTACTGTTACACTCGAGCGCATATCCATTTGAGACTGTTCGATCATTCAAAATCTCATTGCGAAATACAAGTTATCTACGCGAAAAGTTAAAGTTCATATTAGGTGCGCGGCGGCTTACCGCTCAGAGACTAAGTCCCGCGATACCACACAACAGTAAGTTTTCTAAGTCGTTTCACTTCGTAGCTGCCCAAAGGCCGACTGTCCGCTTTCGCGTCTTAATCAGAACTGTCCCCTTTGGCGTCTCGATCAGAACTGCCCCCTGCCCGTCTCCGACCGCGTTTCCCACGCGCCGAACATCTTCGCTCAGCAGACAAGGGCAGTTCCCTTCCCTGAAGCGGTCCATCTGATTGGCTACAGCTTATTCTACATTACTTTACATTTTAACGTATTAGAATAATCAAAGCTTGACCACTTTCACGTTCTAAATAAAGTAACAAAAATATCCATTACATAATAAACCTTAAATTCTTTTGCATAAAACCAATACAATTTCCTTATTAGCTCTGAATGTCACGGCAAGTAGCCTTGCACCAATGTGCTTTCTGATAAATAAACAAAGACAAAAGTATCTATTATGCATTAAACTGTACAACAAATATTCTATTGCCTAATGATTCAATAAAGTGTCATGCTGTCATCGTTCAACCGTGTTTTATGTGGAGGAAATGATGATCTCATGCTCAACTGAAAATACTGATAGCTGAAACTTACTATATCTTTTAAAAAAATAATGTTACAGAGTTGATATTTACGACGTTTGTCATTTTAATGATGCGCTTCTGTATGAAATGTCGATTTTTAAGATTGACCAAAGCGTTCAGATTTTACCATTCAGGTCTTTGTTACAAAACTTATTAATCTCACTTTAACAACAAATCCTAAACTATTATAGATATGATCAAGTTTTATTGGGATCACAATGAAAATATACGGAGCACGGAAGATTAAAATTATTGTGGCTTGATTCTCTGCATTACTACAGAATGAACTAGTTTTCATAAATGTTTCCCTTTATGGTCGATCTTAGGTCTTCCGTATGTAACACTGTTACGCCTCTTCGGCCACAAAAGCCCGATACTGGGTATCCCTATGACGTAGGTTCCCAACTGTCTCACTCGCACACTACAGCGCTTAGGCCCCAATAGACAATAGAAGCCTGTGAATTTCCCCATCTCGTGGTGAATCTGTGCCCTTTGTGGCACAGGGTCCTCGACGACAGGGTTCGTTTCACAATTCCTGAAGACGGCCATATACTTAAATGAGAGCGAAGTACTCGTTAACTCATATACTGGATCCGCTCAGGTCTGAAGATGGTCATCGTTGATCGATGGTGCAGAACCGGATTTATAATATATAAATTTCTTCTAGTGTTTCAGTTTTTGATTTCACCTGTTTCGCTGTATCTATAATAACTTCTTGACGTACAAGTTAAAAAACGGAGCGGCCCTACAGAATTTAATTGCGTGCCGGCCGTTGACGAATGCTCTTGCCGACTAAACTGTGCAAAACAACGACACCCTCCACATTTCCATCTGAGGTTTCAACTCTCTTACCTAAATGAGATTTTAGCAAAAGAAGACGTTGATCAAGAGCTGCATGTTCAGATAAGGAAGCTCAATGAAAACAACATCCGGAGACGAGGGATCGTCTACGCGCAGACAGACCTTGTGAAGAAGACACGGCCTTCGGATCTGGTAACAGCTGTTGTCGTTTCTTGAGATTGTGTTTGTAAATAAATGTGATTTGCACTAACTGGCAATCTCTGATGTCCTGTCAATATAGCTAATTAATAAAATATTTTCATGTTTTCTGATGTGAGAGAATGTTGCTTAATTAATTTGGTTTGATGTCTCTGGCTGCATGGCAAAATATCACTGGTGAGCACTTTGATTCACAGCCATGTATCGTAAACGTAGCAATCATGTCTGAAACATAATTATGTGGTTGTACATCATGCGGAAAGAAAAGTCTGTAAACTTGAAATTTTCTAACTGTAAATGCCTACGCTATGACACAGATAAGACATAACAGTCAATGGATCAAAGCCCATAAACACCTATGCGATGCTGTGGATTTTGGTGACCAAACAAATCAGTTCATTTTGGTCACAACATATACATTTATTGCAAAGTTTCAGTGACTGCCAACATCAGATGAACACTTAAGACTCGTAAACACAGTTCAGTAGCATAAGTGTTGTAAGCAATTAGTTATTTTTACGGATCTGTACCTGGCTGGAAACTCATACCAAAACATACCAAAACAATATCAAAACATCGATCTACAAAAAACGAACCAATGGCACACTGAAATATGTTCACTTTCTTCACTTGTTACGTCATGTAGCGAAATAGAGTTCATCCTATGTCACAGATTTTCGGTGAATGACGGCGCTATTCGCTGTCATCGCTTACAGAGGAACATCCTACACAGCTATGGGTGGTATAGGCATTGACAATTAACTGTGTTTACAGGTTCTTTCATCTGATAAAGGCACTAACCAAAATGTCGCAATAAAACAAAAGATATTAAACAATCTAGACGACTTTGCCAAACTACACAAATAACACAAGTTCTGAAGAGAGGCATAACGACGGTATTAGAATGTACCTCCTTTCTTGTAATTTTATTCCTACAGATATGTATTCTGTATGCTTGTCCCGAATGTCTGACGTGAACGTAATTGTAGTGAATGGAACCGGTTGTATACATGAACTTCCTGTCTCTCTTCATATCTTATGTCCGTCTAGTTTCAGAATACTTTAACTATTAAGATACACAATCTCTATAGTATTGTTACTCCTGAAGTCAACGCTCGGAAATATGATATATAACATCTCCATCCGGAAGACAGAGCTAACTGCAACGTTTTGCGAAGGAAGTAATGTGAATTTAGCTTGTCCTAATCGAGTTCGTTGCTTGAGCTAGAGCGCAAATCGCGCTCCGTACCAAAACGCTAAAAATTCGTGTAGCACCCGTTCACAGTTTTTCAGGAAAAATGCTAACGGAATCAACCTTTAGCTCATCAGGACTTAGGGTAAAGTCTTCCATCACGATTTAAACAGTGTAGTGGTACGAAAAGGCTATTCTAGCACTGCTGCTTATATGGTTAGTCTTCTTAGGGTGAAGAGCTTTAGGTGATCGAAGATTTTTGGTAATAGAGGGTATATCTGCCCTTTGCAAAATGAAAATCGGAAAAGTTACTTTTCTGATTGAGTTGGTTTCTTTCATGAAGTTTAATCTATAGGCTATTTTACAACTGACCGTGGTAGACAATAATAAATTGTAGGAGGCCGGAGGAAATGTGGAGTGCTATAACATATATTTTTTATCCATTTTTGCTCGTAAAATTTACATATTCTTTAAATAAACTAAGAAAACCAGTATCACGAAACATGTCACGAAAAGCACAAGTTTCTTTAAAAAGAATCGAGGGACTGACTGCACAATACAAGAAATTTATTTGTGTTTTGCTTCGACAATACACAATCTAATGTAAAAGTCAAATTGTTGTCTGCATTCAATAATTCTGACGCAGCTAGTCTACAACGGTAATCTGGACACCAAGTCACAAAGTTTCCGGGCATGCAGTGAAATTAACGCCATTCTTCATTCCTGAGAAAAGTCAACAGTCTGATAGAAGTGACATAACAGCTATTGTACCGAAACTGGCTTTTGCAGAAGTTTAGTGAGCATTCTGCGGTTACAAATAATTATTGAGTGTCCTTTTACAACAAAAAAATGAGGCAACTAATAACCCACAGCTTACATTAAATCACAACCTAGGACCATTACTGACAATGAGCAATCATTGTACTCACATTAGAAAAGTTATGAAAGATATCTACAACAAAGTTTGAAGTACGATAAGCAAATGTTGCTCCCCGAAGGCAGAAATGTAGAAATTAAAGTACTATGTTATATTTCGTTATCTTCTATATTTTACTATGAGGTTATGTTGACAAACCTTAGAAAAATATTTTAGAAGCGAAGTAAATAGAAAGGTTGGAATCTCGTTAGAAGAGCGTGCTGTGGAGCTGGCTTATTGTTTCCGCTTGCCTTTGAACCACGTCAGCCTCTAAAACCACATGGCACGTCCTTAATGCCCTCACGCACGCACATTACAGCACCGCGTTGCGTGACTGGACAGCTCGTTGGTTCGCAACCTTTACACGTGGCTGCCCAACGAGTTTAATAATCTGTTTCCGCACAGAAGCTTATACTTTTGAGCTTGCATACTTCAAGGTTTTCTTTTAATCTGTTTTAGACTACTACATGTAAACGGCTTACAAGGAGTTTTTCACAATGAGCCACATTTCTGTCATTATTTACAGGGTGTAGATACATTAATTTGAAATACACTGTTAGACAAAGAGAAGAAGACTCACCAAAAATGAATTATCCGAATAGAAGAGAAATCGGTAGACGTAATGGACATGTACAGACAAAACAATAATTATTCAACTAAGAGAGTTTCACAGATTGTCAAAGTCAATAATATGTTGGTCCATCTCTGTCCCTCATGCAAGCAGTTATTTGGCTTCGTATTGATCGATAGAGTTGTGGATGTCCTCCTGACGAATACCGCGCCAAATTCTGCCCGACTGGCGTGTCATCATCATCATCATCATCATTTAAGACTGATTATGCCTTTCAGCGTTCAGTCTGGAACATAGTCCCCCTCCTAAATATTTTCCATGATCCCCTATTCAGTGCTAACATTGGTGCCTCTTCTGATGTTAAGCCTATTACTTCAAAATCATCCTTAACCGAATCCAGCTATCTTCTCCTTGGTCTACCGCGACTCCTCTTACCCTCTACTGGTGAACCCATGAGTCTCTTGGGTAACCTTGAACTCTCATGCGTGTAACATGACCCGACCATCTAAGCCTGTTCGCCCTGACTGCTACATCTGTAGAGTTCATCCCCAGTTTTTCTTTGATTTCCTCATTGTGGACACCCTCCTGCTATTGTTCCCATCTACTAGTACCTGCAATCATTCTAGCTACTTTCATATCCGTAACCTCAACCTTATTGATAAGGTAACCCGAATCCACCCAACTTTCGCTCCCATACAACAAAGTTGGTCGAAAGATTGAACAGTGCACAGATAACTTAGTGTTGGTACTGACTTCCTTCTTGCAGAAGAGTGTAGATCGTAGCTGAGCGCTCACTGCATTAGCTTTGTTACACCTCGCTTCTAGTTCTTTGATTATGTTGCCATCCTGTGAGAATATGCATCCTACGTACTTGAAACCGTCCACCTGTTGTAACTTTGTTCCTCCTAATTGGCACTCAATCCGTTTATATTTCTTTCCCACTGACATTACTTTCGTTTTGGAGATGCTAATCTTCATACCATAGTCCTTACATTTTTGATCCAACTCTGAAATATTACTTTGCAGACTTTCAATCGAATCTGCCATCACAACTCATCCGCATATGCGAGACTGCTTATATTGTGTTCACATATCTTAATCTCACCCAGGCAGTCTATTGTTTTCAGCATATGATCCAAAAATAATATGAACAACAGTGGAGACAGGTTGCAGCCTTGTATTACCCCTGAAACTACTCTGAACCATGAACTCAATTTACCATGAACTCTAACTGCTGCCTGACTATCTATGTAAAGACTTTTAATTGCTTGCAAAAGTTGGCCTCTTATTCCATAATCTCGTAGAAAAGACAATAACTTCCTCCTAGGAACCCGGTCATATGCCTTTTCTAGATCTATAAAGCGTAGATACAATTCCCTGTTCCACTCGTAACACTTCTCCATTATTTGCCGTAAGCTAAGGATCTGGCCCTGAAAAACTCCAAGAGGCCTAAACCCACACTGATTTTCATCCAGTTTGTCCTCAACTAATACTCGCACTTTCCTTTCAACAATAATGGCTCTGAGCACTATGGGTCTTAACTGCCGAGGTCATCAGTCTCCTAGAACTTAGAACTACTTAACCCTAACTAAGGACATCACACGCATCCATGCCCGAGGCAGGATTCGATCCTGCGACCGTAGCGGTCGCGCGGTTCCAGACTGTAGCGCCTAGAACCACTCGGCCACTCCGGCCGGCCTTTCAACAATACCTCAGAAGATTTTACTCACAACGCCGATTAAAGAGATACCTCTGTAGATGTTACAATCTTTTCTGTTTCCATGTTTAAAGATTGGTGTGATTACCGCTTTCGTGCAGTCTGATGGAACCTGTCCCGACTCCCACGCCATTTCAGCTGTCCTGCGTAGCCATTTAAGACGTGGCATTCCACTGTATTTGATGAGTTCCGACTTAATTTCATCCACCCGCCGCTTTATTGCACTGCAATTTATTGACCATATTGTCCACTTCCTCAAGTGTGATCCCATTTCAATCATCATTCCTATCTCACTGTACATCGGAATCTGAAACATTACTGATCGTATTTTCACCTACATTGAGAAACTCTTCAAAATATTCCGTCCATCTGCCCAAGGCATCAACAGGATTCACCAGAAGTTTTCCTGACCTGTCGATAACACTTGTCATTCCACTGGCGTGTTAGATCATCAAAATCCACAGATTGAGGGCCCTGCTCGTAATACTCCAAACGTTCTCATCTGGGGAGAGATATGGTGGTCTTGCCGGGTAAGGTACGGTTTGGCAAGTACGAAGACAAGCAACAGAAATTCTCGCCGTGTGCAGGTTGGCGCTGTCTTTCTGAAATGTAAGCCTAGGATGGCTTTCCATGTAGGGTAGCTAAACGGGACGTAGAATATAGTCGACGTCCCATTGTGCCGTAAGGGTGCTGCGGATGACAACCAAAGGGGCCCAGCTATGATATGAAGTGGTACCCCAGGCTGTCGGGCCATATGGCGGGCGACAGTGAGGTTGGAATCCCACCGCTGTCTGGAGCGTCTGCAGGTAAGTTTTCGGCCTGGAATCTCGTTCACTGTAGAAGAATTGTCATCAGTGATGAGTCCCGTTGTGAAATGATGGCCTGCGAAGACATGTCTGGAGAAGCCCCGGATAGTGGAGAGATAGCAGCTTGACTGTCGTCCGCCTTTCGGCCTGACAACCAGCGGTGATAGTCTGAAGTGTCATTTATTTCCACAGGAGGACCCCTTTCATTGTAATCCGCGGCACCCTTACGGCAATAATCTACGGCCCATTTTATTGCCCTTCATTGGAAGTACTCTTGGGCCTACATTTCAGCAACATAATGCGCGCCAGCACTCGGCGAGAGCTGGTAGTTTGTCTCCGTGCTTGTAAAACTCTACGCTGGCCGACATGGTCGCCGGATCTCTCCCCAGCTGAGAACGTTTGCGGTATTATGGGCAGGGTCTTCTAACCATCTCGAGGTTTTGACAAACTATCAGGCCATCTTGACAGAATTTGGCACCATATCTCTCAGGAGGATGTTCGGTAAATCTATTAATCAATACCAAGCTGAATAACTGCTTGCATAATAACCGCAGGTGGACTAACGTCTTATTGATCTGCTCAATTTGTGAAGTTCTGAAATTATCATCATCTGCTTGTCTGTACATGTACATCGCGTCTACCGATTTCCGTCACATTCGGATGATTCCTTCCTGGTGCGTCATTTCCTCTGTCTTACAGTGTATGTGGGGGAGAGGAAAAGAAGTACTTTTTCAAGTCACAAAAATATCACAGTTACTGGGGGCGATGAAAGACTTAACGTTCAGAACCGGTGTTCGAACTGTCGAGTGATGACTACCGTTTTAGAAATGCTGCTCGAAACGTAGTAAGTTTATCCGTTTGTGTTAATGCACAAGGAGCATCAATGCGTCAAAGATTATTTAACAAGCGCAGAATAACCAGCTGTTTCACGAATAAGGCTCCACCTGCAACAAAAGAGGCAACTAGCTCTTATGGAGTGTCTTCTAGTGTCCCGTACGAGAGCTTCATCTTCCCTCACGAAAGAAAATCCATGGGACTGAGTACGGAACAACGTGGTCGCCTCAATAGAGCACCATCCTCGCAGTCCACCAGCTGGGGAAATTATTGTCTAAACATTTTCCAACATCAGCGTCAAATTTTAGAACTATAATCGTTGCCTGACTGCCAGCGGGATATTCTCCAACATTTCTGGTAGTTCTGAACAGAGAAAGACACGGCAAGTCCCTCCACTGAGCGGATTAGGCGGAATATAGGGCCCGATCGGATGGTCGTGAACAATACCAGCCACACATTTATGATAAATCCCTGTGGACTGAACACACTTAGGACTTTCCAGCTCCCAGACGTCGGTTGAAAATTCCTTCCCTTGTGAAGGCTACCTCGTGAGTACACAAACCCACGTCTGGAAGTAAGGGATGCTCACAGTTTGATGCAGATACTATCGCCATTTCATGCGCTGGGGAAATTCATCAAGAATGTCGATACTTGAATGTAGCCCTGTACTTCGGCGTTGGAGTTCCTGGGCTTTGGATCATGTGCTGGTGACGGGGCTATTTTTGTTCGCTGTAACACAGCTCCCTCAAACTGAAAGTTAACAACCCACGATTTCACGAAGCCGACCGTAAAGTGTTTGAAACGTGACATGATTTGCTACCCTTCTACGTTAAACCGTTGTACAGGCATTAAACTTGCTGCTCGGCTATTGTATGGTACCTGGCAATATATAAAATGCATGTGATCGAGGAAATGTAAACTTCAGTACCACACAACATAAAAATAATAATGACAAGGACTTGATCAGCCGGCCGAAGTGGCCGTGCGGTTAAAGGCGCTGCAGTCTGGAACCACAAGACCGCTACGGTCGCAGGTTCGAATCCTGCCTCGGGCATGGATGTTTGTGATGTCCTTAGGTTAGTTAGGTTTAACTAGTTCTAAGTTCTAGGGGACTAATGACCTCAGCAGTTGAGTCCCATAGTGCTCAGAGCCAAGGACTTGATCACCTCTAGCAACAATGATAATTTACCCTTCTCAGTAGTAACATATAACTGTGTTACTAATCAAATTCCACTGTGAACGTGTTGCATACGAATCAGTCTAAAAAACTGTGAACGTTACGCTATGGTTATTGCAACGCGAAATCCATCACAAATCGCTAGTCGGGAAAATGTCACATAGCACAAGTTTTCGTTTTGTCTCCTCTAATAATATCCAGTGCACAATTGCAGCATTTACCAGAAGGTAAGCTGCGTTCGAATTACGATAACCTTTCACAATATGGTCACTCGTACTACATTTTAATGTTGTAATACCGGACTTACAGTGACAGTCTTAGCTGAAGGCAAAGTTAACTTCTTTGCCAGTATTTGTTTCATCACTGTCCTTTCACTTTCCTTTCATAGTACGTTACCTTCGCTACTATCTCGCTCAATGGACGCACAAAATTACTTAAACCCATTTATTAATGAATCCCCTTCTTCAGTAGCTCGTAATTCAGACTGACAGCTTTTTATTCTTACGAAATGGCGTCAGTATATGACCCACTACTGAAAATCAATCGGAATAGCGGCTTTTGATGGCTTGTTTGCGACGTCTCAAGCACCTGCAGTTTCTAAATCACACGTCAAGCTATAACGTCTAGGCCTGGCTCCAATGCAGCGACACATTCTCTCTTTCAGATGAGAGTTGAGCTTTAAAAGCATTGGGTAGTAGCATAGCTCTCTTGCCTAACAATTCACCAGGTCTGCCATTCCAAACAGTAGCTAGCCAGTTGAACATTCTGTCATACAGCTGTCTTCTGCCAACGATTAATTTCACGAATGTCCGGCATGTGACTTACCATAGCGTAAAGTCATACTATAAAAAATCGTAGAGTGCAGCACATACGATTTTGCATGGATATATAGCTGTGAACCTTGTAGGGAAACTAGAAAATCTGAAATGGGAAATGCAAAGGCTCAATCTAGATATAATAGAGGTCAGTGAAGTGAAGTGGAAGGAAGACAAGGATTTCTGGTCAGATGAGTATCGAGTAATATCAACAGCAGCAGAAGATGGTATAACAGGTGTAGGGTTCGTTATGAATAGGAATTTAGGGCAGAGGGTGTGTTACTGTGAACAGTTCAGTGACCGGGTTGTTCTAATCAGAATCGACAGCAGACCAACACCGACAACGATAGTTCAGGTATACATGCCGACGTCGCAAGCTGAAGCTGAACAGATAGGGAAAGTGTATGAGGATATTGAAAGGGTAATGCAGTATGTAAAGGGGGACGAAAATCTAATAGTCATGGGCGACTGGAATGCAGTTGCAGGGGAAGGAGTAGAAGAAAAGGTTACAGGATAATATGGGCTTGGGACTAGGAATGAAAGAGGAGAAAGACTAATTGAGTTCTATAACAAGTTTCAGCTAGTAATAGTGAATACCCTATTCAAGAATCACAAGAAGAGTAGGTATACTTGGAAAAGGCCGGGAGATACGGGAAGATTTCAATTAGATTACATCATGGTCAGACAGAGATTCCGAAATCAGATACTGGATTGTAAGGCGTACCCAGGAGCAGATATAGACTCAGATCACAATATAGTAATGATGAATAGTAGGCTGAAGTTCAAGACATTAGTCAGGAAGAATCAATACGCAAATAAGTGGGATACGGAAGTACTAAGGAACGACGAGATACGTTTGAAGTTCTCTAATGCTATAGATACAGCAATAAGGAATAGCGCAGTAGGTAGTACAGTTGAAGAGGAATGGACATCTCTAAAAAGGGCCGTCACAGAAGCTGGGAAGGAAAACATAGGTACAAAGAAGGTAGCTGCGAAGAAACCATGGGTATCAGAAGAAATACTTCAGTTGATTGATGAAAGGAGGAAGTACAAACATGTTCCGGGATAATCAGGAATACAGAAATACAAGTCGCTGAGGAATGAAATAAATAGGAAGTGCAGGGAAGCTTAGACGAAATGGCTGCAGGAAAAATGTGAGGACAGCGAAAAAGATATGATTGACGGAAGGACAGACTCAGCATACAGGAGAGTCAAAACAACCTTTGGTGGCACTAAAAGCAACGGTGGTAACATTAAGAGTGCAACGGGATTTCCACTGTTAAATGCAGAGGAGAGAGCAGATAGGTGGAAAGAATACATTGAAAGCCTCTATGAGGGTGAAGATTTGTCTCATGTGATAGAAGAAGAAACAGGAGTCGATTTAGAAGAGATAGCGGATCCAGTATTAGAATCGGAATTTAAAAGAGCTTTGGAGGACTCACGATCAAATGAGGCAGAAGGGATAGACAACATTCCATCAGAATTTCTAAAATCATTGGGGGAAATGGCAACAAAATGACTATTCACGTTGGTGTGTAGAATATATGAGTCTGGCGATATACCATCTGACTTTCTAAAAAGCATCATCACCACAATTCCGAAGACGGCAAGAGCTGACGTGTGCGAGAATTATCGCACAATCAGCTTAACAGCTCATGCATCGAAGCTGCTTACAAGAATAACATACAGAAGAATGGAAAAGAAAATTGAGAATGCGCTAGGTGACGATCAGTTTGGCTTTAGGAAAAGTAAAGGGACGAGAGAGACAATTCTGACGTTACGGCTAATTACGGAAGCAAGGATAAAGAAAAATCAAGACACTTTCATTGGATTTGTCGACCTGGAAAAAGCGTTAGACAATATAAAATGGTGCAAGCTGTTCGAGATTCTGAAAAAAGTAGGGGTAAGCTATAGGGAGAGACGGGTCATATACAATATGTACAACTACCAAGTGGGAATAATAAGAGTGGACGATAAAGAACGAAGTGCTCATATTAAGAAGGGTGTAAGACAAGGCTGTAGCCTTTCGCCCCTACTCTTCAATCTGTACATCGAGGAAGCAATGATGGAAATAAAAGAAAGATTCGGGAGTGGAATTAAAATACAAGGTGAAAGGATATCAATGATACGATTCGCTGATGACATTACTATCCTGAGTGAAAGCGAAGAAGAATTAAATGATCTGCTGAACGGAATGAACAGTCTAATGAGTACACACTATGGTTTGAGAGTAAATCGGAGAAAGACGAAGGTAATGAGAAGTAGTAGAAATGAGAACAGCGAGAAACTTAACATCAGGATTGATGGTCACTAAGTCATTGAAGTTAAGGAATTCTTCTACCTAGGCAGTAAAATAATCAATGATGGACGGAGCAAGGAGGACATCAAAAGCAGACTCGCTATGGCAAAAAAGGCATTTCTGGCCAAGAGAAGTCTACTAATATCAAATACCGGCCTTAATTTGAGGAAGAAATTTCTGAGGATGTACGTCTGGAGTACAGCATTGTAGGGTAGTGAAACATGGACTGTGGGAAAACCGGAACAGAAGAGAATCGAAGCTTTTGAGATGTGGTGCTATAGACGAATGTTGAAAATTAGGTGGACTGATAAGGTAAGGAATGAGGAGGTTCTACGCAGAATCGGAGAGGAGAGGAAAGGTATATGTGGAAAACACTGATAAGGAGAAGGGACAGGAAGATAGGACATCTGCTAAGACATGAGGGAATGACTTCCATGGTACTAGAGGGAGCTTTAGAGGGCAAAAACTGTAGAGGAAGACAGAGATTGGAATACGTCAAGCAAATAATTGAGGACGTAGGTTGCAAGTGCTACTCTGAGATGAAGAGGTTAGCACAGGAAAGGAATTAGTGGCGGGCCGCATCAAACCAGTCAGTAGACTGATGACCAAAAAAGAAAAAAAAAAATAGCTGTGAAAACAGATCTATTCCTGATTAATTCTGTAAAATCTTACCGACTTTCAATTTATATAAAGAAATACCCAAGAGGTTCGACCATGGAATTGCAAAATTCTGCCACATGGCGCATATGAAAAATTCGGTCATTGGACATTAATTAGGTTAAGGTATTTTAAGCTGACTCATATTATGTTCTACCAGCTGAATTAAGAATTGTAGCTCATTTTATTGAGTCTAGTTTTATTGCGCTTCCACTTTTTAAAATACGAAATTTAACAGAATTTTTATAATGCAATGTATATGCTGATTATAGTTTCAGAACTGTCAACCATTTTCAGGACGACTAAACTATGTTTATAAGATCATACATTAATATTATTTTATGGCAGGAATGCTCTTTTTAAGGATTCGTATGTATTTTGCATTTCGAATGTCTCTCTTGATTCACCAACAGCAGTCTGCAAGCGCGTTTGCGTCCCAGCAACACAGCTAACTCTTCTCCAGCACTCTAACTTCCTTATGAAAATGTTTACCCTGCTGCTCGTTGTAAACTCCCAATTTCTCAGGGAAGTACTAAACGTGTGCTGAGAAAGCGGATCCTTAATGACAAACAAGCAAAAAGGAACTTAAACTTTTGCAGAAGTTACTCGACAGAATGTACATATTTTGGGCGCCTATGGTTACCAAGTAAGTTTTTTATTGTTGATTTCAATGCTAACCAAGCATTCCTCCCCGTATCCTCCAAACTCTCATCGAATTATGTGTCTCTCATAAGCTTCCTCATCAGAGGACCATCATCTGACTGACACGTGGAAATCTCTGTTTTAAGAAAGTAAACGCCCTACTTCCTTTGTTCACTGCCTTTATAAAGGCTCTCATTAAACGAAGTTTAATGTGCAGTGGTAGAAGTAGAACTTTCTCAGGAAGCAAAAGAGCTTGTGGCTTAATGGAGTGAGAACCTGGTGTCAGGACAGATCTTGTGCATAGTGTTTTTTCCTGTTCGACTGCCCCATTGGCATAAGAAGCATGGATTTTTTATGTAGCCGCATTGAAGACCCCTTGGTATGGTCACAACCTGCAAAAATGTTGCTAATGTGTATCTGTGTATTACAAAAGGATACCGTGTATTAAGCTCAATAATATACTTCCACATATCTTCCAGTTGTGATTTTCATATTTCAGAGCAGTTAAAAAACGTTCCCTGTCACTGTAGCTTTCACTCACGTGTGCCGAATGACCGACTGGAACAGAACCTATCACGTTACGAATGAGAAGTGGTACAGCTTTCAGACTCCCACTTGAATTTATGAAAAAGCGCCATTTAGTAGAGACGTAGGTTAAACTCAAAACTTCAACGAGACCTTCAATGACATGACAGTAAACCAGAGAACCTTCTTCATCTTTTCTGAAATACTGCTGAAAGTCTTCTCTATGACTACGGTACCAGTAGAAGATGGTTTCTAGAGCTAACAATCTACTTTCATAGACCCGATACTATTAAATGGGCAGATTCTTTGCATAAGCACAAATCTCGTGTCAGATCATTCAGTTCAACTTGGGTTTGAAGTTGTGATTGGCATTAACCTGAGGGAAGCTAGATATATATAAACAATTTCCTCTTCATACTTTTCATCACCAGTGTCAGAATAATAATTCCAGTTATTAGGTTGTGTTGAATTCGTAATTCCTAGTCCTAGAGGCACTGGTCTTATGATAGAAGGCACATTCGTATGTTTTATGCTCTTTGTTTGGTTTGTACTTAAAAGTAAAGACAGATACACTCATGGATTAATTCAACTAAGATACTGGTTGTAATTAATATGTAAGGCTCTAATAAAGAGACACACCAAGTTCATGAGAATGAAATTCATTAACTTTACCTGGATATGTGCCATGCAGGAATAACACTAGGCAGAGCGATCTTATATTTTTTCTCCAAATCATAGGTAGGCCTACACCAAAATCGAGACTTTCTGCTATTTTTTGCTCAAGTACAGCAGACTTTCAACAGACAGTTTGAAGTTTACTTGTGGTGCAAAGAGCCTGTCATCATCACCAATTTTAACTAGAAATATGTGTGATAGGGTTTCCTCACAAAAATGAGTAATTTTTAACGTCCTCTATGGCATGATGAATTTACAAATAATCTTTCAAAATCGCTCAGGTTGACTCTTGCATTTTTGATTCATTTTGTAACAATGTTGCTTTCACTCAGACAGGTCCAGTGAAGCTAGAAGCAAGGTCCGCTCACCCATCCTCTCCGAGTTGCCACTCCCATCTCTATGTACAGAGCTGCGAACTAAGTCTCTGTCTGTAACACAATTTTCAAGATCTTAAACGAAACACAGCTAGTTACTAGTATTTTCTATCCTTGTTAACTAAATTGATCTGAATGTCATGTATTTAATGTAAATAGATGAAACGATAATAATTACGCTTTGTGATAATAAACTTAAACGTTTCAAACTCTTTAATGGCTTATGTATGTAACGGCTACAGCATAAATATTAAGCTAACGAAGCAAAGTGACCGGACGGAGTAAAGTGAGTTACATTTTGTAATTCAGAGTACACGAAATATAATAAATGAACTAAAAAACCTTAAAATCAGAAAAAAATTCGAAACACAGACCAGTCAAATAAAGGTAACTAGTGTTACAAGGAAAATAGTTTTACTGGCCTTCAAAGTAATCACCAATAGGTACTACACACTTCTTGAATTGTTGTAAAGCAGATGTAAACTCTCAGCAAATGGGTCTTGTGGAATCGCATGAAGCACCTTGGGCACATTCAACGTATGTGAAGTATAAGCCTTTCAGTATTCATTTAAGGCTGGGGAATAAAAAGAAGTACGTCGGCGCTGAATCTGGAGAATAAGTATGGCGTTTAAGAACAGTAAATGATAATTCCTATTTGCATATGCAATTCTACGATCAATTCCTAACAAGTTAGGTGGTGTTATTGCTCTATTCTTATCAATTAGAATCTTAATAATTTTACCATTTCTACCTGCAGACGTTGCGGATATCAAAAAACGTGTGACCATGGTACTCTGTGCTATAGTTGTCCCAGACTCCTGCAGTTGTCAGGAGAGAGTCGGGAGGGATACTGTGGTGAGGTTCTAGTTACTTTCGAGAGCACCATTAAAACATAAATGACAATAACGTACTTATTAGGCAGACTGTCTTCCTCCACGTGGGGCAGCAGTACAGCACCTCGTCAGCAACAGAAGGCCGGCTTATGCTCGTCTTGCAGTACAGCCAGCACAGCGAAAGAACAGGTGGCAGCAGCTACATCACCGAGCGGCCGCCGACTGCGGAATCCAGCAGCCTCGAGTTCAGCTTACCGATCTCCAAAGTGATCTTGCGGATTATAGAAGATTTGTACCAGTATTATCGCTCCAGGTCTGCCTGGGTCACAGCCCTCAGTTAGGAAACAAGAGCCAGCAAAAATGGTGTATGCCACAGGAACGGGACAAGCAGCAGCGGTGTCCACTCACTTGAAGGTGGATGAGGGACAGCATTCAGGTTGTGCAGGTGAAGCTCCGAGGAGACCTGCAGCATGGTAGTGGCCTCTGCACCCCATCAGTGGGGCCTCGGAAGCTGGCAGTGCTGCTGGCAAAAGCAGGGTCCTTCCAGTCCGTTTCGTGATTTCGTAAATGATCGAAGATGGCTACACATGGCAGGGGTCGACCTCCACAGCATCCCATCACACTGGATAAATGCAACTGACCAAAGGGCTGAGACACCATACTTGCAGTTGCCACTCAGCAAACAGCAATCAGTATTGAGACATTCATTAACAAGGGTGGGGTATTTATGTTGGCGCTTCCCATGCACTCTGCGGCAATGGGGATGGCACTGACACCATGTGTTCTGGTTTCTTCCCCGCTGTCGTCTTCCCTAGTGACTTCAGACTGTCGCAGCTTCATCTTCAAGATGTTGTTTTCCGCTTGCGTGATGCCTGAATGCTTATTGTTGCACTATCCCTAGCCTTCCATACTGAACTATGCTTTGTCACTAGTAGACGGTATCACTCGGATTCCACGATGTCATTTGCTTCACTTGCAGACTTGGACACTCGGTCGTTTCCTAATGCTACGATAACTTCCGTGTTTACCGCAACTCAGTCAAAATGACAGAAATGTGTTATAGCTAATAGTGATTACTATGAAGGCCAGTAATGATATTTTGACGTAACTCTTGTTTCCTTTATTTTCTGAGACCTTTCGCCATATTTTTCAGACACAACTTGTCTAATGGTAAGGTCACTTTATTTCTTATCAGGGCTTGTCAGGTTTCTAACTGTCATAAAAATGTTGCTTTTCAAATTTTCTGTACGTTGTTTCAGTTTTTGCCGTAACAAAGATGACGCTAACAGTTGGACGGCGATCAACAATATGCCAACTTGGATGTGATTTACATCTGTTTAATTTCGGATTACTTTTTACTATCTTGAGATTATAACCACCTAATTAATTGCCGGCCGCGGTAGCCGAGCGGTTCTAGGCGCTTCAGTCCGGAACTGTGCGACTGCTACGGTCGCAGGTTCGAATCCTGCCTCGGCCATGGATGTGTTTGATGTCCTTAGGTTAATTAGGTTTAAGTAGTTCTAAGGTCTAGGGGACTGATGGTCTCAGATGTTAAGTCCCATAGTGCTTAGAGCCATTTGAAATTTTAACCTAATTAATTTGTTCTACATTATGTCTTAATCCTAACGATGCTTGAGTCCTCAAAATGCGCCAAACAATAAATAATATCAATGCAGTTACAAGGCGTATTTTTTAAATAAATTCCGATTACTATGTTTTTGGAAACTGTTCACGCTTAAAGATGATTTTTAGACCACAGGTTCAGATGAGGTCAAATCAACGCGAAGACAGACAGTAAACTTGTGGTGCCACCGCCAGACACCACACTTGCTAGGTGGTAGCCTTTAAATCGGCCGCGGTCCGTTAGTATACGTCGGACCCGCGTGTCGCCACTATCAGTGATTGCAGACCGAGCGCCGCCACACGACAGGTCTAGAGAGCCCCTGTTGTACAGCCGACTTTGCTAGCGATGGTTCACTGTCTACAGACGCTCTCAATTGCAGAGACGACAGTTTAGCATAGCCTTCAGCTACGTCATTTGCTACGACCTAGCAAGGCACCATTTCCAGTTACTATGTCTTCTAAACAGATAATATTGTGACATATGTACCGTCAAGAGCGACGTTCATCATTAATGGATTAAAGTGAAGTATGAAACTAATTACGTCCGCTTTCTGAATTCTCATTCCTTGTCATGTTCCAGACCTCACGTCAGTATTATTCTTCCCTCTTCACGCCAGCCTGCGTGAACTAAAACGCTTGCACTTCGGCCTCCATTCGTAACACTGTGTTGGCTCTTCTGCCAACACAACAAAACTGCGACTTCCAGTTTGGTGGTACGCCTTAAATGCATTAAATATATCCTCATACTGGTCATCCTATGTGTGTACCATATTTCTTCACACGTGTGACAGCGGTATCACGATAGCCTATGAAATAACGTGCCGCACGCTTCCTGATTATAACTCGAAAACTGGCAACGATAATGCCGTATCATTAGCCCTGCCGGGAAAACATTAAGCCGCAAGCGCTTTCCCCTGATGGAAGAAGAGCACGCACTCGTTAATAATCCAGACTGACGTGCGCTTCTGAAACAGGCGGCCCCGTTTCGAACATATCCTTCCGCCTAGCGGTTTCTCCGCGACCTTTTCTCGGCCGCACCGCTGCACCTGATGGGCCCTCGCCGCCGGTGGCCCTTTGGTCCTTGCCGCTTTCGATGGCGGTCACGCCCGGCCGAGTGCAGCCCCATAGGGCGCCGCGCGCCAGGCGCAGCCCTTAATGGCGGCCGCCACGCGTGTTGCCTGCCCTACTACCTGCGGCTGCTGCACAGCAGGGCTGCTTTCTTCATCCCCGAAAAGGGAGCGGACCTCCATTGAGGCAGAGAGTGAAATCTAACGCAGTCCGAATGTTCTCATCAGCTCTGTGGGACACAGTCTAAGATCCATTATTCAGTGATCACTGATCGATATGCCACACCGAAATGTCAGGCTCGGAACTTCGGACAGAGGAGGGAAGGGAGACAGGACTAGTGAGATAACGTCAGTTCTTCGCCCCCCCCTCACTGAACGTGTTCATTTATATATATATATCAATTCGAAAATTTTCACAAAGAGAAGAAAATACCATGAAACTAAGAATTTTAATGAGGAATTACAACTTATGTAGAATGACTTTTCACTCGGGAGCACAGTGTAAGCTGATTTTAAACCTGCTGGCAGAGTAAAAATTAATGCCGTACTGTGGCTCGAACCGGGAAACTTTCTCTGGCAATTGCTTTACTGACTGTAAGGTGAAGGAACTGTAAGCTTTGGGGAGAACTTCTGTGAAGTTTGGACAGTAGAAGTGACTGATGTAAGTCAAGTGGTAAGGAGTGTTGGTTTTAGCTGCCTGGAAAGCTCAGTGAAGGGAGCAGTTGCAGGAGAAAGGGAAACGTTTTGGGTCAGACTACTGGTCCTGCACGCTTATTCAACGAACACGGTGCTTTAAAGTGCGTTCCACATACCTTGTTATTTTCGAGAATGCCCTACTATTTTTGAGATTCTTAGTTTTTCATGGACCGCAGCTCGTGGTCTAGTGGCCAGCGTTGCTGCCTCTATATCACATGTTCCCGGGTTCGATTCCCGGCCGGTTTGGGGATTTTCTCTGCCCAGGGAAAGAGTGTTTGTTTTGTCCTCATCATTTCATCATCATCATTCGTGGCAGTGGTTAGATTGGACTGTGAAAGAAAATTGGACTGTGAAAAAATTGGGGTTTTGAACGGGCACTGATGACCGCGCAGTTGAGAGCCGCACAAACCAAACATCATGTTCAGAAATTTATAAACTGATATTGTAAAAGGAAGAACGCTTACAGTGATTGGGGAGGCGGACAAGAGATTGTCGTGGCGGAGGTGGTAAATAAGCGAACGGAGCGATTACTATTTGATCACGGTACTGGCGATTAATCACTGGAAAGAGTAATAACCGTTAAATATCAGAGAGCGACGGTCCTGGCCGACCTAGAAACGAAAAACTAATTGTGGAAGTAAAAGTAACAGTAGAAATAAAGCGAATTGTAGATGTCAGGTTGAAATTCATTGGAAGAATCTTAAACAAATGTAATTCTTCCACGAAAGACAAATATTACACAACACTCGTTAATCGTTTCTGTATTTCTCGTCAGTCTGAGAACCTTATCATTTTGCATTAATAGAAAGGCTAGAGAATATGCATTCACTATGATACAATGCTGTGAACCAAAGCCAGAAATTTATTCCTCAAATTAAGGTCTATGTTTGATAGTAGTAGACTCTCCTTGGCCAGGAGTGCCCTTTTTGCCAGTGCTAGTCGCTTTTGATGTCTGGCTCAGTCCGTAATAGGTTATTTCACTGTCTACGTAGCAGAATTCATTAACTTCATCTACTTCGTGACCATCAATCCTAAAGTTATTTTTCTCGCAGTTCTCATTTCCTCTACTTCTCAATACTCTCGTCTTTCTTCGATTTACTCTCAATCCATATTCTGTACCCAGTAGACTGATCATTCCGGTCAGCTGATCTCGTAATTCTTCACTTTTACTGCGCATAGCAAATTTAGCAGCGTTTTATCACTGATGTCCTTTCACCTTGAATTTTAATTCCACTCTTGAACTTTAAATTTTATTTCCACAATTGTTTCTTCATGTATAGATTGAACGGCAGAGGCGAAAGACCTCATCCCTGGCTTACACCCTTTTTAATTCGATCACTTCGTTTTTTATCATCCACTAATATTAATCCCTCTTGGCTCTTGTACATGTTGTATATTACTAGTCTCTCCCTGTAGCATACCCCTATTTTACTCAGAAACTTACACATGTTGCACCATTTGACGTTGTCGAACGCTTTTTCTAAGTCGAAAAATGATGTGTATTGAGTTCTTTTTCAGTCTTGTTTCCATTATTAAACGTAACGTCAGAACTACCTCTCACATACCTTTCCATTTCCTAAAGGCGAACTAATGTCACCTAACACATCCTCAACTTTCTTTCCCATTCTCCTGTATATTGTCTTGTCAGAAACTTGGATGCAAAACTGTTACGCTGATTGTGCGATAAATCTCGCGCTAGTCAGTTCTTGCAGTTTTCGGAATTGTGTGGATTTTATTTTTCCGGAAGTAAGATGGTGTATTGCCAGACTTATACATACGACCCGTCAACTTGAATGGTCGTTTTGTTGCCGCTTTCCCTATTGATTTCAGAAATTCTAATTGAATTTTATGTGTCGCATCTACCTTATTTGATCTTAAGGCCTCGAATGCTCATTTAAATTCTGATTTGATACTTGATTCCCCACCTCTTCCCTTTCGACTCCAGTTTCTTCGTTTCATCGCATCATATTTGGAATACTGAAGCAATCTAACTATGACGTCACAATACAAAATGGCAGATGCAGAATACTGGCGCAGTCTGACTCCTTTCTCCTATTTGTGGGAGATTCAAAAATTAACAGGAAATTGAAAAATCGGGAGGAAAATTCATATTTTTTCTCTCGTTGTGCGTCATGGGAGTTGGGGAGGGGTAGTTTCCATCGATCGAGCACTAGAGATTAGCTCTAGCCATTCTCGTTAATAACTGATCGATGTAGAGAGGATATTATCGCTATTAGTCTATCACTAGATAGTTACATCAGTCAGTCTTGCTAATAGCCCTAAACGTCAGGGGTCACGTATCACTCCAAATGCACACGCCCCACACCATTACAGAGCCTCCACCAGGTTGAACTGTCCCCTGCTGACGTGCAGAGTCCATGGATTCGTGAGGTTGTGTCCGTGTCCATAGACGTCCATCCGCTCGATACAATTTGCCTGGTCGAACGAGTCTCGTTTCAATCTGTTTCCACTAATCAAAAGTCCAATGTCAGTGTCGATGGGCTCAGGCGAGGCGTGTAGCTTTGTGTCTTGCAGTCATCAAGGGTACACGAATGGCCCTTCGGCTCCGACGGCCCATATCGGCTATATTTCGTTGAATGGTTCGCACCTGAGACTTGTTGATTGCCCAGCACTGAAATCTGCAGCACTTTGCGGAAGCGTTGCACTCCTGTCACGTTGAACAATTCGCTTCCGTTGTCGTTGGTCCCGTTCTTGCAGTATCTTTTTCCCCCGCTACAGTGTTAGAGATGTGATGTTGTACCTGATTCCTGATATTCACGGTACACTCGTGAAATGGTCGTACTGGAAAATCTCCACTTCATCGCCACCTCGTAGAAGCGTGTGCCATCACTCGTGCGCCGACTATAATACCAAGTTCAAGTTCACTTAGATCTTGATAACATGCCATTGTAGCGGCACTAACCGATCTAACAACTGCGCCACACACTTGTTGTCTTATATAGGCGTTACCGACCGCAGCGCCATGTTCTGTCTGTTTACATATCTATCTACTTCATCACGCACCCGTATAACAGTTTCTTTGACGCTTCAGTGTATCTTCCAGCGCTTCCTTGCCAATTTTCTACAGTATTCCTCTCGCACTCATATTATCGTTCCAGTGTGCTTCGCTTTGACATCATGTTTCGCAGTGACGAACTTGGACAATTTACTACATAGCTAATAGTTAAATGATCCACTCATATCCTTTCTTAACGTTACATACCGGCCCTTCCCTAATTGCTCCCGACGCTCCTCTTGATCACAGACTGTAACAGCCATAATTTCATCGCGAAACGATTCTGTGTTGAGTGTGTTGTTGGCGTTGTGGTCTTCAGTCCAAAGACTGGTTTCGTCCAGCTCTCTTCCTACACCATCGCGTGCGAGGCTCTTCATATATGAATATCCACTGCAGCCTACATCCTTCTGAATCCGGTTACTGCATTCATGTCTAGGTCTGCTTCTACACATTGTACCCCTAACACCTCCTCCAACACTAAATTGGTGATCTCTTGATTTTTCAGAATGTATCCTCTCAACTGATACGTAGTGTCACAAATTCAAATTTGTTCAGTATCTCCTCATTAGTTGCGTGATTTACGCGAGCAATCTTCAGCATTATTCTGTAACACAAAATTCCGAAAGCTTCTGTTATATTTTGGTCTAAACACTTACATACATGCCTAAAATCCTGTTAAATACCTTCAAAAAAACCTTCCTACAACTTAAATGTGTAATTCATTTCAAAAAACGTCTCTTCTTCAGATTTTTTTTTTAAATATATTGCCAGCCTAAATTTTATGTCCTCTCTAATTTGGCCATCATCTGTTATTTTGGTGCCCAAATAGCAAAACTCATCTACTATAAGTGTGTCATATGCCAATATAATTCCCTTCGCATCAACTGATTTAATCCGACTACATTCCATCATCCTTGTTTTGTTTTTGTTGATGTTCATTTTATATCCTCCTTTCAAGAAACTGTCCATTCTTTTCAGCTGCTCCTCCAAGTCCTTTGCTGTCTGAGACAGCAAACCCCAAAGTTTTTATATGTTGTCCGCAGCTCGTGGTCGTGCGGTAGCGTTCTCGCTTCCCACTCCCGGGTTCGATTCCCGGCGGGGTCAGGGATTTTTTCTGCCTCGTGATGACTGGGTGTTGTGTGATGTCCTTAGGTTAGTTAGGTTTAAGTAGTTCTAAGTTCTAGGGGACTGATGACCGTAGATGTAAAGTCCCATAGTGCTCAGAGCCATATCAATAATTTTTTTTTATTTGTTCTCCCTCAACTTTACTTCCTACTCCTAATTTTTCTTTTGCTTCCTTTACTGGTTGCTCAATGTACATATTGAATGACATCGGTGGTAGGCTACAGTCCTGTTTCACTCCCATTCCAGCCACTGCTTTCCTCTCACGCCCTTCGACTGGTTTCTGTAAAAGTCATTGATAGAGTTCTGCTCCCTGTATTTTACCGCTGCTGCATTCAGAATTGCAAGAAGACATTGTCAAAAGCTTTTTCTGAGGTAAGAAATGCTATAAATGTAGATTTGTCTTTCCTTAACCTACCTCCTAAGGCAAGTCGTATAGTCAATATTGCCTTGCATGTTCCTACATTTCTCCAGAATCGAAACTGATCTTCCCCAGGTCGGCTTCTGGCAGTCCATCCATTCTTCTGTAAAGAAGAACTGATAGTTCGGTAATTTTCACACCTGTCAGCAACAGCTTTCTTCGAAGTTGGAATTATTATATTCTTCTTGAAGACTGAGGGAATTTCGCTTGTCTCATACATCTTGCACACAAGATGGAAGAGTTTTCTCATGGCTGGCTGTCCCACGGCTATCATTAGTTCTGACGGAATGTCGTCTACTCACTGGCGCTTGTTTCGACTTAGATCTTTTAAAGTTCTCTCAGATTCTTCTCGCAATATTGTATCTCCCGCCTCATTTACGTCTACATCTCCGTCGTTTCTATAATATTGCCGTTAAGTTTATCTCCATTGTATAGACCCTCCGTACACTCCTCCCACCTTTCAGCTTTCCTTTCTTTGCTTAGGACTGATTTTCCACCTGAACTCTTGATATTTGTGCATCTGCTTCCCTTTTCTACAAACGAGACTTTAATTATTCTGTAGGCAGTATATGTCTTTCCCCTAATGAAATAAGCTTCTAAATCCTTACATCTGTTCTCTAGCCATTCGTGCTTAGCCATTTTGCACATAGAGTTAACCTCATTTTTTAAACTTTTGTTCGCCTGCGTCACTTGCTGCATTTTTATATTATCTCCTTCCATCAATTAAATTCAGAATAGCTTCCGTTATCCAAGGACTTCTACCAGGCCTTGTCTTTTTACCTATTTGATCCACTGCCAGCTTGAATATTTTATTTCTCAAAGTTACCCATTCGCCTCCTACTGTATTCCTTACGCTGTTTACCTCAACCGTTACCTAATACTCCCCCTCAAACTCTGAAAAACCTCTGGTTCTTACAACTTTTCAAGGTCCCATCTTCTTAATTTCTTACCTTTTTGCAGTTTCGTCAGTTTTAATATACAGTTCTAAACCAGTAAATTGTAGTCAGGGGCCACATTTGCCCCTGTAAATGTCTTACAATTTAAAATCTGGTTCCGAAATCTTTGTTTTACAATCATACAACCAATCTGAAACGTTCCGGTGCCTCCAGATCTCTTCCATGTTTACAACTTTCTTCCTTGATTCAAAAAAAAAAAATGCTAGCGATGAATAAATTACCCTCTGTGCAAAATTCTACCAGTCGACTTCCTCTTTCATCCTTTCTCCAAGTCCATTTTCACCTATTACTTTTCCTTGTGTTCCATTTCCTACTATCGAATTTCATTCCTCCACCACAATTAAATTTTCATCTCCTTTAAATATTTGAATATTCTTTTATCTCCTCATACATTTATTCAATCTATTCACCATGTGCGGAGCTAGTCGTCGTATAAACTTGAATTACTGTGGTAGAGTGGGCATGTGTGTATTACGTATCTTGGCTACCATGATGCATTCACTATGCCGGCCGCAGTGGTCGAGCGGTTCTAGGCGCTACGGTCGCACGGTTCGAATCCTGCCTCGGGCATGGATGTATGTGATGTCCTTAGGTTAGTTAGGTTTAAGTAGTTCTAAGTTCTACGGGACTGATGACCTTAGAAGTTAAGTCCCATAGTGCACAGGGCCATTTGAACCATTTTTGCGTTCACTATGCTATTCGTAGTAGCTTACCCGCATTCCCATTTCCTCACTCATTATTAAACACACTCCTGCATTACCCATATTGACCATTTTCTTATAACCATTTATTGACATGACCAGAAGTCCTGCTCCTATTGCCACCGAATTTTCCTAATTCCCTTTATATCTGACCTCAACCTATCCAGTTCTCCTTCTAAATGTTCTAACCTTCTACCCAATTAAGGAACCTAACAACTCATACTCCAATCTGTAGAACATCAGTTTTGTTTCTCCTGATGGCGACATCCTCCTCAGTAGTCCCCATCCGAAGATCCAGCAAGGGAACTGTTATACCTCCGCAATAGTTTACCCAGTGGGATACTATCATCATTTAACCTACAATAGAGCTGCATGTATGCGGCAAAAATTATGGCTATACTTCCCCCATGCATTCAGCCATTCACAATACCAGCACAGCGAGGCTGTTTTGTTTGATGTTTCAATCCCAAATCCGTCAGTCATTGAGGCTGTTCCCCCTGCTTCTGCTCAAAAGGTTGCTGCCCTCTTCAGGAACCACACGTTTGTCTGACCTCTCAACAGAACCTCTCCGTTGTGGTTGCACTTATGGCAGACATATATGAAATTTAATCTGAATGTTCGCACTAAACAAATTTTGGAAGAAATTTGCTTATGCTACTGTTTTATTCTGCGTGCAGTATTTCAGACTTGTTTCAACATTCAACAGCTGTTTTGTGTAATGACTTTCATTACGGTAGTTTGAAAACTTTATTTCTCTGATCTGATTAATTCGTCTAAAATAAATTTTTGAAGTTAAGTATCAGTGTGCTGTGATGTCTATGTACAGTCATGTTCAAAATCATTACAGAGTTACGGTAATCACAGTATGTGTCTTCGCATTAAGAATGTTCTGTCAAAATTACTGAGTAGAGTGATTCAGGCATTCCAATTTCAATAACTGCAGGAAGAACTTACATCAGGAGGCAGGATGCAAAATTATATAATTGAGTTCTACACACAATTGTGGATTACATACACCACTGCTGTAGTGAATAATGGAAATTTCTGAATGGAGGAATACGTTAAAAAAAAAAAATGCAAAGGCAAGCACTCGCCCTCTGCAGACGGACGCATGGCTCATTTAGAGTCTCCTTGCTAAGGAGCGTCCCATTTTCGGCTACTTCTCGCCTACATCCACCCCTATACCGCTATCCCTGAAACGCCTAAGAGTTATATATCCTGGTACGACTTCCTACGGTTTCTTGCAACGTATGACTATTACCAAGTAATTTCCTATTACAATCCGACAGATGTGAGAAGACTGCGTGCGACAGTCACTTCCAGGAAGGTCGATTTCGATGAGATGGTGAATAGATGTTTCAAATTCTAAGAAAATAAGCGTAAGCTGCAAGAAAAAGAATAGTAAGAACTGGTTGTTTCTGCGATATTTCAGACAGCTGATTCACATGAACAGAAATTTTCCAAGCCAGCTTACACGGTTTGTTTAGTAGTGTTTAGACACTTTCTTGTTGTTTTTACCCATTATTCCTGCTGCCGTCATATTGTCATCCCCTTGTAGGAGATATGGTTTCTCAGCTTTGACAGGGACTGACTTGATAAAAATTACCGTGTAGATAACTCTTAACGCTACCACACACATTTCAAAGTGTTCGTCAATTGGACTTCTCCTTCTACCAAGAAGTTCAAGGCTGTTATACACTTTAAAGCAGAACAAGCAGACATGGTGAGTCACAGACATATAAATTATGGAATAAGTGAACCATCCAACCACCCACCCACCCACCCACCCACCCACCCACATACCCACCACCCATCCACACACCCACACACCCACACACCCACACACACACACACACACACACACACACACACACACACACACACAGACACACACACATATTGTCTGCAGCAGGGAGGAAGGGCCACCCCTCGCCGTCGTCCTACCTGGTACTGCTTAATCACATACCGCGTCCGGGTGCAGCGCTACACTATACCCTACGTCTTCAAAGAACTGGTGATTTCTCAAACTGGGGAATAATCAAGAATGGGCTGCGGCAAGGTTCGGTCTTGGATCCTCTGCTGTTCTTAATATATATTAATGGCTTGCCATTCTGTATTCACGAAGGTGCCAAGTCGATACTTTTTGTCGATGATACAAGTATAGCTATCACACCCAACAGACAAGAATTAACTGGTGAAATTGTAAACGATGGTTTCCAGAAAATCATTAAGTGGTTCTCTGCAAATGGACTCTCATTAAACTTTGACAAAACACAGTATACACAGTTACACACAGTAAATGGAATGACACCATTAATAAATATAGACTTCGATCAGAAATCGGTAGCTAAGGTAGAATATTCAAAATTTCTAGCTGTATGCAGTGAAGAGGAGTTGAACTGGAAAAAACACACTGAGAATCTGCTGAAACGTTTGAGTTCAGCTACTTATGCTTTTAGGGTCACTGCAAATTTCGGAGATATACATCTGAGTAAATACGCTTACCACGCCTATTTTCATTCTCTGCTTTCGTATGGCATCATACTCTGGGGTAACTCATCACTGAGTGAAAGAGTATTCATTGCACAAAAGCATGTAATCAGAATAATTGCTGGAGCTCCTCCAAGCTCATCCTGCAGACACTTATTTAAAGAGCTAGAGATCTTCACTGTAGTCTCACAATATATATATTCACTTATGAAATTTGTTACTAACAGTCCGAACGAATCCAAAAGTAATAGCAGTGTACATGGTTACAACACTAGGAGGAAGGATGATCTTCACTACTCAAGGTTAAATCTAACTTTGGCTCAGAAGGGGCTAAATTATGCTCCCACAAAAGTCTTTGGTCACTTACCTAATAGCATCAAAAGTTTGACAGATAGCCATATAGCATTTAAAAGTAAATTGAATGAATTTCTTAATGGCAACTCCTTCTACTCATTAGATGAATTTTTGGATATAGTAATTGGGTAATTTCACCAACACCCCCAAAAAAATAAAAAATATTGAGTGTCATGTAATATTTTGTGTAATGTAATATCTTGTACATACAACTTTTATTAAACTGACACGTTCCACATCATTACCAAGTGTCGTATTCATGATCTATGCAACAAGTACTAATCTAATCTCTTCTCTAATGCACTGTACCACCACGCCTAAAACCGGGGCCGGGTACAGTGCTATAGTCTACTGTACGGCTAGTGTGCTGTGCCACTCGTGTGAAATTGCATTTAGATTCAGCGTTATAGTCTAGCGATCGGCTAGAGCACTGACCGCTCCTTCCAAAACACTTTTGGGTACAGTGCTATACTCTACCATCCACTTGAGGCGCTGTACCACTTGTATGTAAGGGTGAGGCTTAGGAGGGGAAGTCTAGAACTCACTCCCACCTTGCCGCAGACACCATGTGTGTGTGGTTCATTAGTTCGATATATATACATGTCTGTGATTCGGCATTTCTTCTTCTTGTACTCTACAGAGTCTCACACATCTTCTCGTTATGATAGCTCTCTACTAGAGTGTGACAGGCAGGGACTAGATAGCCTTCTAAATAATTAGTCCTGTGGGGACATGATAGGATTTCTAGAGAATTAGCGGAGATCTGTGACTTGGCTGGGGACATCTCTTGGTAAAATAAGGTCAGTAAAATGCTATATATCAAAGTCGCGAAGATCAGTGAGAATATGGCCGGTGTGCGTTACGCTGAGAAAGGTGGAGTTGAGAGGTAAGCGCTGCACCGTTCCTTCTGAGTGTTGTGGGCAAACATATTACAGCTTCTCATAAATGTCTCAAGAAGTGACTCCACGGAGAAAATTAGAGGCGAACACGTAGGTTTTTGCTGAGAGACAATCAGTAGCAGAAGTTTCGTTTTTTTTTTTCCTCCAGAAAATAAAAGACAGCATTCTTTTGTGAGTTTTGTGTACCTATAAATTGATGGATTGCCGTCTTAATAGGTAGACTAAATTTGAACCTATATCTATCTCTATATACATGCTTCGGGGGCGCAGGAGAATAAAATGAAGCATCCCGATGGCCCTATAGATCAACAGGTCTCAGCAGGACTAATTTAGGAGCAGTACAAGCGTCTGTAATGGTTAAATTGTGAATGCAGTACGACTGCAGGAATGAAGTTGCTCACTATGCAAAGGGACTCTCATGATCAAGGTTGTTAATTAGGCTGTCAATTTAATATAAATAAATTGCTGCTGGGCGGTTGGAAGACAGGCTGAGAGTGCCACAGATAGGATTCGGGAGTTAGAGCGGTAACCAGGCGTCTTTTCGGTGTGGCGAGACCTTTTAAAGAAATTTCATTCTCCCACCTGCACAGGGAGAGATGGCCATCGTGATAAAATCACCTATGTTATCGAATTTACAAAGTGATACGTAGTATTAACCTAATGTTTACAACAGGTCTGTGCTGCTACTTCGTTGCCTTAAGATACGTAGCGGGTGACGAGGCGTTTTGCTTCCTTAAGAGAGATGAAACGTGTAGAGGCATCGTTTGACACAGGTAGAGAGCGTGCTGTTAACACTCTGTCATGAACCAAAAATTAGTTTAATATCCTAGTCCTGAAATGCACCTTGTAACACATATTAAGCTGATAATAACTGATTCTTTTACAGGATGAGAGCGTATCAGAGGAAATACAGCCTGTGCCATACTGTTGTACAGAATGTTGACAATAAGAATCAACAAGTAACAATACATTTGCGATGTGGAAACATGTCTATGCTGCGATTTCTTCTGTCTTCAAAAACAAAGCACATAATAGTGGGAATCTACATTACATGTTAGAAACTAAAAGTGTACAGAGACAACGTCCTCGTCTCGGAATGGGTAAAGCGGATTTTTTACACTGGGTTGTTGCGAGTGTTATTGCAGTTAGAATCCTATGTCCAAGTCGTGCCTGCTAGTCTCGCTGTCGGCTAGAGTCAGCGACTCCAGTCCACGGCCCGTGGCCGGCGTGGTCGCGACGGCTCATCCAACTGGAGGCCACAGGTTGCCCTGTTGTTACTGGGCAGGTACAAAGAAAGGCTCCAGCTGCTCAGCTATTCAGTACTTGCTACATGGCGCTGGACTAGACTGAAGCCTACTGGCCAGTTTTTCGTCTTCGTGTGCCATGTGAAAGCAAGGTGATGAGCACTACACCCGTAAAACAATATGATACGATATATTTCACACGTTTCTGTTGGCTAGGATGCTACTTCAGACTTGTAAATAAGTATAAGTGTGTTTCACTTGCCGATGCTCTTGCTACATGACTCACCTATATAGGCAAGCATGGATTTGTAGCATCACTGCTTCTTCCCCCTTGCTCAGTAAGGCTTCCAGCCCTCTTTCTCCGCCAAAGACCAACTCCTTCACCTCGTCCACCTTCTTTCCCTCCAAGTTAACTCCCGTCGCTGCGCCATTTTTGTTTCCCGCAACCCGCAAAAGGCTTACGACATATGGCATCCCAGTCTCCTCTTTAAACTCTGAACCTATGCCCTACCTATGTTTTGTCCATCTGGTGGTTTCCTTCCTGTCACGCTGTCCTTCCTATGTCACCTTCCACAATACCAACTCCCATATCTTTTATCCCACTGCTGGCGTCCCCCAAGGCTCTGTCCTATCCCCTCTCCTCTATGTCCTGTACACTGTCGATTAGCCCAAGCCACCCCCACCCGTACGCCTCCTCCAATATGCTGCTGACACCGCTTTCCTGGCTCTCTATCCTACCCTTCAATGGTCCCAACGCACCCTCCAAGCCCTCCTTGACCAATTAACCAACCTTCATCGCAACCCCCTCCAAGCCCCAGGCAATCATCATAGGCCACACCACGTGCTTCTTCTGTCTCCACGATTTCTGCCTCACCATTTATGGTCATCCCATCCAGCTCACCCACACCCTGAGATACCTTGGCCTCACCCTCGAGTGTCACCTCACCTGGACCCCTCATCTCCTGACCATCCAGCAGAAAGCCCATTCCGGCCTCTGTCTCCTGAAATACCTTTCTGGCAGGTCATGAGGTTTGCATCCTTCCACCATCCTTAAAATCTACAAATCCCTCATCCATCCTCTTCTCTGTTATGCCAGCATTTCCTGGATATCTACCACCCTCCCCCACCTTTATAAGGTGCTCCATATCCTAGCACACCACGTGTTCTGCCTTGCCTTCCTTATCCACCTTCCGTCCCCACACAAATCCTGTATGGTCTCATCCCCTTCCCCAACTCCCCATTTTCCTCCAGCATATCCTCATCCTTTACACAGTCTGCAGGCTTTATCCCCCTCACCCCCTGGTGTCCTCCTTCCTCTCTGCCCCACACCCATTGTCAGGCCTCTATCGGTGTATCCCACCCACTCTCCACCTCCACACCCTCCATCTCCGTCAGGGCAATTGACAGCGCCTCCCTCTCCCAGATGAGGAACTCTGCCGTGACATCTATCCTTCCTACCAACTGTAGCATGGGCTTGTCCCCCCGTCCCCAGGGCCTCTCTTTTTCTCCTCCCCTACTTTCCCCCAGAGCAGTTTTTCCTCCTCCCCCCCTGAGTCTCTGCACCGCCTCCTTGGCTGTTTTCCTCCTCTCCTCACTTCTAGCCCCACCCATTCCTCGCCTTTATTCCCTTCTCATTCCCTTCTCCCTTGTATCAGTACCCCTGGCACAACCTCTCAGTTTGTTCTTCGTCGTCAGTGTGTTCAGTGCTATTCTACAATGATGTCAAGTGCCGTGATTTTAATTGTGTGCTGGAAGTGTACATAGTGTTGCTGTCCATGAGTGTTCTGTGCTACGCCACCCATCACAAGTTTCATGCTCTGATAGTACTTTGCCGTGTTCTTTTAATCGTCACTGTGTGTGGTTCTTTGTGTACACATTTTTAGATATCTATCTCCATTTTTACAGTCATCCCCTTCCGTATGCTGTCTTCCATTATGTTTCACCATATTTATCTCTCTTTTTCGCCATATTTTCTCCTTTATATTGTGTTAAATTTCTCCCTTTTATGTACTGTCTCTCAGCTGAATAGCAGCACCTATGCTGCTGTCAGCCCCCCCCCCCCCCCCAATATGGGAATTGGAAATTTAGTAAAGAAAATAAAAATAGTAGCAGTACTGGAATGGATCGTTGTCTTAACAATATTATTCATCTTATGTCCTTCCCAAGGCCTATTCCCCAGCATTTCGATGATAGTGTGATGTCATATTTTCATTACCCACATTTCCTGCTTAAGGGTAATGGCTAGAATGGCTGGAACAACTGTCTATTCCTACACTAACAGCGAAAGTATCCTCTCTGCTTCCCAAAGTTATTTATGAGATTGACTAGAGCTACTCTTTAGTACTTGATCAATAGTAACTTCCAATCTCCAACTCCCATGCTTCACAGCCAGACGAAAAGAACTGAATTTTCCCACAGATTTTTGAATTTTCCACCAAAAGAAGGAGGGGAGTTAAGACCGCGCCAATATTTTGGTTCGGTAATATCAGCTTTTGATTTCACAGTTAGTCTGTGCCACTATTGCAAATGTGATGAAAAGAAGAGAGCACCGTACATTCCTCAACACCAGCAATATGCAAATTATTATTATTTTTAATATTACGTCCTTTGCAGTAATTAGCTTTTGAATTAGCCGCAAAAATTAGAATTTGTCACGAGAATTTGAATTTCCCAACGATTTTGAATTTCTTGCAATTTTTTCGGTTGCAAGAGGAAGGGGGAGTGGATAATTTATTGACAACTGTAATTAATTAGTCACTGAATTTGGTATCAAAATAGCACCAGAACCTCTTGTTTTAACTTTTAAATTTCAAAGGTAAATGTGCCAAGTTCGAGTCCTGGCGTTGAATACATGTTTCTGCTTCCAGAGCAGAGGGCAGGGCATTTCGCAGAGGGGAAGATGAAGGGACCCCTGATGAAGTGGGGATATCCCATGCGGGTACTTAATCGATAAGTTTTATAAATTAATTAGATATGAGAGTGTGACGTTGCCCAATCTACATGTGGTGGCAGGGGGGGAGGAGGGGGATTGGGGGAAGGATCAGTCATCCTCAAGAAGTTGAAAATGATCTCGTTCTCTCTTATACCGATACTTGTAGTTCTTAGAATGTTTCCTTATAATGACATTTTCTGAGCAAAGTTTCAAGACAACACTTTATAGGGCCCTTCATAATACAGCTAGAACACTAAAACTGGTCGCTTCGTGCATATGAACTACGAGAATTGTCTGTTATAATTCCATTAGTGTAGGAGCAATGGTTTCAGAGAAAAGGTACATTAGGCTAGAAAAAATCAAAAGTTATGGGAAACTGAGTTTAAATATATACTGCACTCAATGTACCTTTAATACACTGCTGCTATGTCCTCACCATTCTGATTTACAGCTTTTTTATTGCATCGTCCATAGATTCCTCTGTCACTGCTTTGGAAGCAGCATGTAATAAAGAGTTATATGTCTGAAGTTTTCTACGAGAGCTTGGCAATTTCGTAAGTGCTGATGCAGGTATCTCTAATGTTGGCTCATTTCAAATACTACGCATGCCGTACAGAAACATCATTGTGTTTTAGTCATATTCACTGTTTTCTTTTTTCCAAATCTTCCAGACCTTATCTTGTTAACTTTGGATATCGATTTCGGAATATCTTTGCCCAGGAACAAAAAATACAGGTTACATTACCACTTTTCGAAACAACTAAATTCAACCCAACAAAAAAGTAGTCAGTGGATGAAAAGTCAGCCGGCCGGTGTGGCTGAGTGGTTCTAGGCGCTTCATTCTGGAACCGGTCGACCGCTACGGTCGCAGGTTCGGATCCTGCCTCGGGAATGGATGTGTGTGATGTCCTTCGGTTAGTTAGATTTAAGTAGTTCCACGTTCTAGGGGACTGATGACCTAAGATGTTAAGTCCCATAGTATTCAGAGCCACTTGAACCATTTTTTGATGAAAACTCAAATCAATGGAAAAAATGTCCCTAGTCTTATGAGAGATGTCCCTAGCATTATGAATTCAAAGAAAAGTCACAAAGCAACCAGTGGGCGTGTCTCGAGTTTCAAACTGTCATTACTTCGACCTTGAGGACCTTTAAATAATGTTTTGACCGAAAATACTTTCATATTTGGACGAAGAACGCTTCAAACCATCATAACCGCGAATAAAAAGGAAATTCATGTTTTCATCATTTTCAAGGTACCTTCTGTCCCTAAGATTAGTTTATCTGTGAGGAAAAAGCCGCAATTCACGATGATCGTTAGGCAGCGTAATGGGTGGTACTTAAAGTTCTATACTGCGTTCTGAAGTGTCTGCAGTGTGGCGCTAGCAGCGAAAGACAAAGACAATAATGGGGGAGACTGTACCAGCTCCTTATAAGAAAATGCAGACAGCGCCAAGGTGACTTACTGTTATCTTTGGCTTACTCGCTTCGTCATACAACTGAGGTAGTCTTCAGGTGTACGTAATTGTTTGAAATAAACATGATGCAATAGCACGGAAGGGACAGTAACGTGACATTAAAACGATAGTCAGTTGCAGTATAAAGATGAAATACCATGAAGAAGTTCACACATATTATAGCGGAGAGAAGCTTGCTATCAGGACATTGAGTCACAAGAACTACAGGTATGCCGCAGATGAAGTTATTAGGAAAAATGTACCCAACAAGATTTCGAGGGAACTACGTCATCCTTCTTACAGTGATCTTCATTTCTGTTCTCCTAAGTTATCTACTGGACTTCTTACGGGCTATAACGACTGCTCTGCACCGTAACAGTGCATCTCTGGATTAGTTCACGTCAACTTTCATGGACACGTGATCATAATTCCAACAACTGGAACACAGCAACTACTCGCTGCTTTGTCTTTCCTGTCTTTTTTCGTTTCAATGTTCTCTGTACTTCCCGAGAACCCTTGCACTCACCTTCCCTTATATCAGTTCCATATAATCATCCCATATGAGATCGGTTCTTAGATAGCTCTTTAGTTAGCTACTTGTTCCATAGATCATATTCACGACGAACATCATGTAGTGGAACGTGTGAACGGAACAAATGCATAACACTTGCTGACGATTTACTGTTTTCTTTCTGTACTGATCACTAATTATTTCTATTTAACAATTTCTATTGTATAAAGGAGTTTTTAAGGAGAATCATATTTAATATACATTTGAAAAAAAAAACCTTGTGCTACCTGTCAGACTATTTATTTCGAGGGGTAGATTGTAAAAGAGGTTTATAGCCTTCCCTTTCAAAATTAGATTAATTAAAGAGTAAAGCAGGTGACACTGCCTTCTACTGTTGTAGCTGTTCACATGGATTGAGACAACGAATGTCATAACTGACTCAGTGCATTGTAACGTGGTTCTTAATGTTCCCAGATGCTTAAAGAGATGCTTGACATGTGTACGTGAACAGCACTTGTAGCTGTAACTACTCTTTTCTCTGCAACGAATATTTTTCGGCTAAGTGAAATATTACCCAGATATAATATCTCATTATACATCAATGAATGAAAAGCTGCAAAATACACTAACTTGCCGAGTTCTTTATCCCTCACAATGTCAGTTATTATTATAGCAAAAGCATCAGAAGTCAAAAGTTGTATCAGCTCTGCTAAATGGTTTTTCTACCTCAATTTTTCATAAGTGTGCACACCTAAGAATTTAGAACTCTTTATCCTGTCTATAACTGGTTGTTGATTTACTACGTTATGAGAAAGAGTGAGGTTTTTCACTGTGCAAAACGAGATGAGCTATCGTTTTTCAATAGCATCTGCTTTCTTCTCTCTTGGTGGCATTTTGCTCTGTTTTGTAACAACGTCTGTTTCATCTACAGATAGAACTATATTTGTCTTATGATGCAAATAAAATGGCACATCACAAATATAAAACGAATACAGTAGTGGGGCAATGATCGAACGCTGTGGAACTCTCATGCTAATATCACCTCACACAGAGTATGTAGAGTGGTTCTTTGTACCACTGTCATAGACCAGGTTAACTTTCTGCCTTGTGTTTGTTAAATAAGAACCAAACCAGGCATGTGGTGAACTGCATATCCCACAAACATGGAAAAATTGCTAGTGTCGGTATCAAATACATTCGATAAGTCACAGAGGATATGAAATTCGTGTTGTATTACAGTTTAAGGGTATCCTTATGTTATCAGTAAAGGTATAAATAGCTGAATCTTTAGAATGCCCCTTTTAAGATCTTAACTGTGATTTGCTAAGCATTCTATTTCGGAGACATAGTATCGACAGCGATTGAGAGATATATACCACATAAAGTAATAAGTGATGGTACTGATACCCCATGGTACAGAGAACGGGTCAGATCGCTGTTGTGAAGCAGCGAAAAAAGCATGCGAAATTTAAGGGAACGCAAAATCCTCAGGACTGGGAAAATTTTACAGAAGTTCGAAATATAGCACGTACTTCAATGCGAGATGCTTTTAATAATTTCCATTACGAAACTCTGTGTCGAAATCTGTCAGAAAACCCAAAGAGATTCTGGTCATACATACAGCACACCAGTGGCAAAATGTAATCAACCTTTCACTGCGTGATAACAACGGTGAAGTCACTGATGACAGTGCCAATAAAGCAGAGTTATTAAACACGGTTTTCCTAAACTCAGTCAACAAAGAAGAAGAAGTAAATATTCCTGAATTCCTATCAAGAACAAACGCCAAGATGAGAAACATAGAAGTAGATATCCTCGGTATAGCAAAGCAGCTTAAATTACTTAATAAAGTTCCTCTCAGAGTATGCTGCTACAATAGCTCCATATTTAGCAATCACATACAACCGCTCTATTACAGAAATATCCGTACCTACAGACTGGAAAATAGCTCAAGTCACACCAATACCCAAAATGGGAAGTAGGAGTAATCCGTTGAATTACAGGCCCATATCGCTAACGTCGATTGGCAGTAGGGTTTTGGAACATATACTGTATTCGAACATTATGAAGTACCTCGAAGAAAACGATTTATTGACACATAGTTAGCACGGGTTCAGAAAATTTCGTTCTTGCGGAATTCAACTAGCTCTTTATACTCATGAAGTAATGAGTGCTATCGACAGGGGAAGTCAGAATGATTCCATATTTTTAGATTCCCAGAAAGCTTTCGACACCGCTCCTCAAAAGCGTCTTCTAACCAAACTGCGTGCCTGTGGAATATCGCCTCAGTTGTGTGACTAGATTCGTGATTTCCTGTCAGAAATGTCACAGTTCGAGTAATAGACGGAAAGTCATCGAGTAAAACAGAAGCAATATCCGGCGTTCCCTAAGGACGTGTTGTAGGCCCTCTATTCTTGCCAATCTATTTTAACGATATAGAATACAATCTTAGTAGCCGTCTTAGATTGTTTGCGGATGATGCTGTCATTTACCTTATTGTAAAGTCATCAGATGATCAAAACGAACTGTAAAATTATTTAGATAAGATATCTGTATGGTGCTAAAAGTGGCAATTGATCCTGAATAAAGAAAAGTGTGAAGTTATTCACATGAGTACTAAAAGAAATCCACTAAATTTTAATTACGCGATAAGTCACACAAATCTGAAGGCTGTAAATTCAACCAAATATTTAATGATTACATTTACAGATAACCTAAATTGGAACGATCACATAGATAATGTTGTGGGTAGAGCGAACCAAAGACTGCGATTCATTTGCAGAACCCTTAGAAGGTGCATTAGGTCTACTAAAGAGACTGCTTACATCAGGCTTGTCCGCCCTGTTCTGGAGTATTTCTGTGCGGTGTGGGATCCGGATCAGATGGGACTGACGGATGGCATAAGTACAAAAAGGGTGGCTCGTTTTTTACTAAAGCGAAATAGGAGAGATAGTGCCACAGACACGATACGTGAATTGGAGTGGCAGTCATTAAAACAAAAGCGTTTTTCGTTGCGACGGGATCTTATCATGAAATTTCAATCACCAGTCTTCTCGTCCGATTGCGAAAATATTCTGTTGGCATCCATCTACACAGGGAGAAATGATCAGCACGATAAAATAAGAGAACTGAGGGCTCGCACAGAAATATTTAAGTGCTCGTTCTTCCCGTGCGCCGTTCGAGAGTGGAATAGTAGAGAGACAGATTGAAGGTGGTTCATTGAACCCTCTGCCAGGCACTTTACTGTGGATAGTAGAGTAATCATGTAGATTTAGATGTAGATGTGGATGTACTGCACGTGTGGGTGACAAATCTGGAGTATGTCACCATATAAAAAATTTTGGACACTGATTTACGTAATAAGGGTATATTTTAGCGTTAAATGTGCGTACGATACTACGGTCGCAGGTTAGAATCCTGCCTCGGGCATGGATGTGTGTGATGTCCCTAGGTTAGTTAGGTTTAAGTAGTTATAAGTTCTAGGGGACTGATGCCCTCAGAAGTTAAGTCCCATAGTGCTCAGAGCCATTTGAATCATATGCTATATATCGTGTTCAAGAGGTGGACCAGTAATCCTGGAAATGAAATAGGTAGGTGGAGAAAGTACTGTAGATTCTCACACAGTTATAACAACCGTCTTCTGGCGTGTAGCAGCGAGTCAGCGGACGTTCAGCGGAAAAAATTAGGCCGCCCGCAGGATTCCCGGAGGCGGCAGTTTGCGCTCGGCACGGTTCTTGTCACATCCGTGGGCGGGAAGCGGGCAGAGGGCTGCGCGGCTGATGGGCTGTCTGGCGCCGCCCCCACCTCCGCCCTCACTGTCCGCGGGCTGAATATAAATGGCTGCAGGCGAGCGCGCGGGATCCGACGTCGCCGCGGTGCGGGCGCGTGGCTCGTCCAATGAGGGTCGCGAGCTGGCGCTGCCTCACCTGCCGACGCGCCGGTTGCCTGGCGCAAATGGATCAAAAGGATGCAGGGTGGGGTGGGGGGGGGAGGGGGAGTGAGGGTTCCCCGCCGCTCTGCAGCGTGAGGCAACCACCTTCAGCATCTTACATGAACGAGCGACGGGAAAGCAGATTGCTCTGCGACGCGAACGAAGGGGGAAACCACCATGTGGACCACAGGTGTTCTTATCAGCTGCCAAGACCGCTTCTGCAACGTTGTTTGCAAGTCTTAGGTTATTGTAACGTATTACGTCTTAGAGGATCGAGCGAAATCCGGCATTACAGCATCACGGCATTTCTATTGGATTGGTGCACAAGTCCGTATCGTTTTTGTTCGGCATGTTGATATTGAGGGTGCTATGTGTTTATTTATCGATGGCCTATTTTATTTGTAGTCACTGATGGTGTTTGAGTTCTCATATTTGTTCATTTCGAGATAGTGAGAGGAAATATTAACTATAGGAAATGGAGTGCCAACTAGAGAAATCGAAATATCTCCGTCATATTCTTGTGCTTGATTTCAGTAGAGAGGTGAGAGCAGCGGAGGCGGCTGGAAACATTTACCCCGCCTATGGCGATAATGCAACTGGACAGAGCACGTCAAGTAAATGGTTTTACCGTTTTATGGGTTATCGTTTTGACAGTAGCGGTTCTTCAGGACGACCTTCGGCGTTTGAGGAAAACCGTCTAAATGCATTAATCGACAATGATCGACGCCAGTGTACTCAAAAACCGGCAAATGTGATGAACAGTGATCATTCCATAATTGTGTGACATTTGCATTTAAGGGGGAAGGTACAAAAATCGGATGTAAGAGGACAACAAGTCCTAAGACAGAATCACAAAAATCAGGGGATGGCCATACGGGCATCTCTGCTTGCTCGCCGTCAGTTGCCTCATGAACAACACCGACCATTGCTACCTTGTGATATGTCTGCGTAAGCAGAAGACACTAACGATCAAAGCCCGAAAACAATTTATTGGACTGTTCAATTAACCAACACAAATTCTCCAAGTACAACACCAACACAAAACCGCGATCCGTCTTCGAATCACAACTACATACAAGAATAATATAGAAAACAACTGACATAATTTCCTACTAGTCTCCGCCAGAGACTTCTGCGATATACCAAGCCTAATCCAGAGATCAGAGAGAAAATCCAAGCCGGGCTGCCGGGGCGGCAGTTATTCACGTCTGCTGGCGGTCGACGAACTGCCCATGTGCGGTTTTTTTTTCCTTTATTGATTTTCAATTCCCCCCGAAGGGGTCGCGCTGGCAGCAGCTTAGTACGCTGCTCTACAGCCTACAGACTTTCATTTTAAAAAACGGAAGAAGAAAAGAAACAAGAAAAACAGGCGATAAAATGGTGACGTCAAGTGTAAAATGGCGGAAAAATGCGGAAAGTTAAAACAGAAAGCAAAAGGGGTTGGCAACTTTAATAAAAGACACAGGAATCAGACAAGTAACATAGTACACACACAATTAAAAAACATGGTGACAGTCTGGTTTCTGTTCGCAAGAGATAAAAGGCACACCCAGCGACAGTATAGGCCGTTCGCAACACTTCCCAAAAAACACAACACCGAACACTCACTGTGAAACACTCACTGTACAACACTCACTGTAGAACACTGCACGAAAGTGGCGGCACAAAGATGACACTTCCGAGCCAAAGGCAGATGGTGGGGGGGGACCTGGAGGAGGGGGAAGAACAAGGAGGGAGGAAGGAAAAAAACGAAAAAAGGGGGGGGAAACCAAGGAGGGAGAGGACTAATAAAGGGGGAGAAGGGCAGATGCGAGAGGGAATGAGAGGAGGCAGAGGAGGGAAATGTAAAAGGACTTGGGGGAGAGAAGGGGGCAAAGAGAGGGTAGGTGGGGAAGAAAGAGGATGGAAGGGGGAGAGGGAGCCCGGGAAAAGGACAGAGGAAAGGAGGGGGAGGGAGGATCAGAGTTGATAGGAGAGATAAATGGAGGGAGAGAGGGCATCATCCGGGAGGGGGAGTTGATCGAAGCCACGTTGGGATAGGAGATGTAGGGTGTAGAGATGGAGGGTAGGGGGGACACAACAGTGAAGACGTGGAAGGGGGCAGGGTTGGGAGAGGAGAGTAGCAACCAGGGGGTGAGGGGGTTCAAGCGACGGGAGGTGTTGAGGATGCGGATATGTTCGAGGAATAGGAGCAGATGGGGGAAAGCAATGAGATCATAGAGGATCCGCGTTGGGGACGCGTATACGGAAGGCGAGGTGGAGTGCATGACGCTCAAGGATCTGGAGGGACTTATAGAATTTGGGGGGGGGGGGCAGATATCCAGGCAGGACTGGCATAACCCCCCCCCCCCCCCATGTGTGGCCCAGTGCCGGCCTTTATAGCGCTTCGGCGGATGAGTACCTCGGAACTATTTTCCATCACGTGGTTTGACGTGTGAAAATAGTTCCGGGAACTGCAGCGACCTCTTCCTTATGTTTATGTGGGCTGGTAGTGGCCCCTGGTGGCCGCTGGCGTCTTTCCTGTGTTCTTGTTGTTGTGGCCGTTCACCAATATTGCCTGTCGGTTGTGTAGTCCATCGGTGTGCCTGCGAAGCGGGCACCCGCGGCTTCAGGCTGTCAGTTTGGTTGCTGATACTCTAGGCACCGTGATGTCTGGTGGAGAAGGCCACAGCACCTTGTGTCGTTACTGGTGATTGGAGGTGGTCTCTTTATAATATAAGGAACAGAAAGGAATAGTTGAGCGCCATTAAAGTATCGACTTCCCGTACAAATACCTCCGCACATCTAGTAGAACAGTGACAGTGTGGTGTTGTAACACCGAACATGCAGGATGCATGGCACCTGCTACCCATAAATAATTTTTTTTGCTTAATTGTATGTAAATTTTTGTAATTTAAACGCTTTCTTTTAATAACTAAGAACATTGCTTCACTGCATGTGCAAATTTAAGTACAAGTCTGTTGACATATCACTGCATTTATCTGTGTTTTACTGTGAAACTTATAAGCTCTGGGAAAATACCAAAGGAATTGTTATTTGCATCGACTAGCAACGATAACAACAGTGCTTATGCGTTGTAGTCCGCCCCCTATAGCTGAGTGGTCAGCGTGACAGACTGTCAATCATAAGGGCCCGGGTTCGATTCCCGGCTGGGTCGGAGATTTTCTCCGCTCAGGGACTGGGTGTTGTGTTGTCCCAATCATCATCATTTCATCCCCATCGACGCGCAGGTCGCCGAAGTGGCGTCAGATCGAAAGACCTGCACCAGGCGAACGGTCTACCGGACGGGAGGCCCTAGCCACACGACATTTCATTTATTTATGCGTTGTAAAATCTTTGGGTAGGGAGTTGTTGCGCGGAGCGCGCTGAGTGAGAGAGAGAGAGAGAGAGAGAGAGAGAGAGAGAGAGAGACGGGTTCCAGCACTTGTAGTGTGCGGAAGTGTGTTGTTAATGCTCTCACAGTAGAGACTGCTATTTTCGGCGGCTTCATGTACGCACACCGGCCAAATGTCTAGCAGCAGGAGTACAGACAGTGGAACGGGCGGGAGAGGCTTTATTATGATTGCCCGTTCCTGTAATTAGCCGTGGCTCCACAAGATGCTACCGTCTTCAACAACAGAAGCATTCCGGCAACATAGTTTCGCCGTCGGCTCCGAGTTTTGTCGCACGCACGGCGCTGAGGTAAGACTGTTCACTGGTAGACAGTAATAACGGCTATCCCAGCAGCACAGCTGAATGTGATTTGATTGATAAAATGTATTTAAATAATAATCATCTAAGTTCAGGGCGATTGTGTCTTCAAATTCCCTAGACTTTGTTACCAAGCAGGGTCCTTGTTCTTTTTTCCTATATGCAAACCGAATGTCATACGAAACAAATTGAATAGTTATAGCCAGTTTATTAGTGAGTAATTTATCTTTTAAGAATTTTCCGCCTCAGTCTACTTTCAATGAACTGTTGTACAACAGAGGCTGCAGAATATTAAAGTAAAGCAATTTCATTTTTCAAGTTTGAGAATCAATCACTGGAAAAAATCCAAATCTAAAGAAATGCACAAATAAGAGTGGGGAAGTTTTATTTATTTTACATATAGCTTGGAGCGCATGGCTGTTTGGTTTGGTACGTATTCTAGTATTTAATTCTGTTCAAGTCAGTTAAAATGGCTCAGTTGCTCAGACGATAATATGAAACCCAATTTTCAAAATAAGTAACGGCAAAGTAAAAAGTGCTTGCTTTTTTTTAAATTTCTTTGATGACGTTATGTCGAGGTCACTGAAAGTCATTTTCACGTAACGAAGTTCAATACTAACATACAGTTCAATGTGCGTATTTCAAATCATTACTCGATTTCTTTTTTCAAAGTTTTATGCCAAAAAAAGTAAGAGTGACTTATTAGTTTTCTTTATCATTACATACTCATTTAAAATTAGTGTAAAAAAAACGTGGCAACCTTCAGTTGCCACGTAAGTGTTTAATAATACATGTTTTGCTTTACCATCATCTTGAACAGGATTTTCGATGTAAACTACCCTAGTGGGCTGGTGACCGTTAATTACTTTCTTTTCGTTCATTACAGAGATTTTTGAATTCATGATCAGTGGTACCTCTTTTCTGTCCGGTGTAGTTCGTGAGTGAATGCACAAAATAACTTTCATTTTTCCAAATTATAGCAGTGTTCTGTTTAATTACTTTTTGTTTTTAGTACACTTTTCCGTCAGAAATGTCGGTTGTACACTTTCCTCCTACGTACCGGTTTTAGTTCTTCGGGAAAGACAGCCTTATCCAATTAGAAAAAATCCATTAGGAAAACACGCAATCCACGGTCATATTTTATATCATTAGGATAGGCCGATTAGTAAGAGGGAGGTTACAGTGTGCTACGAATTGCTTTCCCTAGGAGTAACCAACACTGCTGACATTTATGGTCAACGAATGAGACGTTTTGCAGATGCGATACAAAAAGAACGAACAGGAAGACTCCTTGAAGAGATACTGTCCCATGAAAACGCCCGTCCGCATCTTGCTAGACTGGCAAGAATCATCATACAGGAGTTGGGTCTTAAGTCGTTTCGCACCAACCTTCTGCACTATATCTTGCGTCCTAAGATTTTCAACTTTTCCGCTCTCTATCGAATAGCCTTCAATTAACTACTTTCTGGATGGAATTGTGCAGTCATAAAGCGTCGACTACGCACCGACCAGCTCGCCAATGGAATGAACGGGCAGCAGCACACCTCCAGGAAGACATAGAGTACAGCGCCTCCTGCCAGTGCTGACTTAAACCAGCCGCACATCGTTGGTTAACTGCAGTTCGATCACAGACTTGGAGAGCATCAGTTGTGAGTCATTGGAAGACGATACTAAATTTGTGTTCTGCGACTACGAATAGAGAGTAAATGTAATTCCACGTAGGAAGCAATGGAAGCACAGGAATCCACCACAATACGAGAAATCTAGTTACGTTTCTTTCCTTTTCAGAAACAACGAGTTCTGTCAAACTGAAAGCGTTTTGTACGGATGATTTTGGGTTCCTCCCACTTGCCACCGTAGCTTCTCTCCTTCCTTATTTGTGTCGGTGCTGCCTTCCACAGTAGCCGACACAACAGAAAATGCGCTTAGAACACCACTCGTCGAGTTCTTCGCCTTAATACCGCACTATTTCTACGGTCGTGGAATCGAATACTTACCCCAGCATTAGTAAATAATGAAGGTAGATACGCTATGTGATCAAAAGTATCCGGACACCCCCAAAAACATACGTTTTTCATATTAGGTGCATTGTTCTGCCACCTACTGCAAGGTACTCTAGATCAGGGATCTCAGTAGTCATCAGACATCGTGGCAGAGCTGAATGGGGCGTTCCGCGGAACTCGCGGGCCTCGACCGTGGTCAGGTGATTGGGTGTCACTTGTGTCACACGTCTGTACGCGAGATTTCCACACTCCTAAACATCCCTAGGTCCACTGCTTCCGATTAGATACCAAAGGGAAAACGTGAAGGGACACGTACTGCACAAAAGCGTACAGGCCGACCTCGTCTGTTGACTGACAGAGATTGCCAACAGTTGAAGAGGACCGTAATGTGTAATAGGCAGACATCTAACCAGACCATCACGCAGGAATTCCAAACTGCATCAGGATCCACTGCAACTATGATAGTTAGGCAGGAGGTGAGAAAACTTGGATTTCATGGTCGTGCGGCTGCTCATAAGCCACACATCACGCTGATAAATGCCAAACGACACCTCGCTTGGTGCAAGGAGCGTAAAGAATGGACGACTGAACCGTGCAAAACGTTGTGTGGAGTGACGAATTACGGTACACAATGTGGCGATCCGATGGTGGGTGTGGGTATGGCGAATGCCCGGTGAACGTCATCTTCCAGTGTGTAGCGCCAACAGTAAAATTCGGAGGCGGTGGTATTATGGTGTGCTGGTGTTTTTCATGGAGGGGGCTTGCACCCCTTGGATTTTTACATGGCACTATCACAGCACAGGCATACATTAATCTTTTGAGCACCTTCTTGCTTCCCGCTGTTGAAGAGGAATTTGGGGATGGCGATTGCATCTTTCAACACGATAGAGCACCTTTTTATAGCGCACGGCCTGTGGCAGTGGTTACACGACAAGAACATCCCTGTAATGGATTGGCCTGCAGAGTTATGATCTCAATCCTATTGAACACCTTTGGGATGCTTTGGAACACCGACTTCATGCCAGACCTCAACGACCGATAACTATACCTCTCCTCAGTGCAGCTCTCCGTGAAGAAAGGGCTGCCATTCCCCAAGAAACCTTCCAGCACCTCATTGAACGTATGCCTGCGAGGGTGGAAGCAGTCATCAAGGCTAAGGTAGGACAAGACCAAACTGAAATTCAGCATTGCCGATGGAGGGTGCCACGAACTTTTAAGTCATTTTCAGCCAGGTGTCAGGATCTTTTTGATCACATAGTGTATGTTATTGATGACTAAATTCTAGGTAACATGTCTCTGTTGTGTTCGTAACTTATGGAAAAACGGTGTGAACTTATGTACTAGCCCAGTAGATTTATAGGGATTTGCTGACCATATACCGAATGAAAATAAATACAATGAAAACAAAAGTAATGGCACTTGGAGGAAATAAGATGGTAAAAATATAGCTGAATGTAGAACACATGGTTCGACTAAAAAGTAGAGCTCCCACAAGATATTGTACAATGCCAACGTAACTCCAGACACGTGTATGTATGGTAAGTATGCATGTTTGTATGTAAATGATTAAAGCTGTCATAAAGCCTTTCCGTCAAGGCATTTTCTTTTACTGAATAGGGACGACATGAAGTAAGTAAGTCAATAACTGTATAAAATGTATCATTGGTGTATTTATCTGTAGGTTAGTGAATGTACATTTTGGTATTATTGAGATATTTTTACCAAACGACATTTAGAATTTCATACTTAGGAAGAGATTATCACTCAATATATAATATACTTTGTACTACTAATGTTTGTATTATTGTTCTCTTGGACATGTACGTTCTGACTCAGTGTTAATTCTCTTGGACGCCACGCCAGGTGGTTTGCGGACATCTTAAGATATGAAGTACGTTCATACAGGGTGTTTATAAATAAATATCAGGGTTTTAATGCTTTATAATATTTATTGTATTAAACATACAGCTATAAATATGTCAAATGAATGAGCAACTCAAACAGTTTTACCAAGAACTTTCTAAATGTTCAATGTGAGCACCATTTGTCACATAGCACACATCAAGTCTATAGCCGAGTTCTTCCCAAATGTTAAGTGTGTCTTCAGTGATTGTAGCAACAGCTGCTTCAATCCCGTTTCTTAATTCAGGGAGATCTGCTGGTAGCAGAGGCATGTACACACGATCCTGGATGAAGCCCCAAAGTAAAAATTCCATTGCCTTTGGTTGGGTGAACGTGGAGGCCATGCAAAGCAAGCCCTGTCATTGGGCCCCATGTGGCCTATCCAGTGCTTGGGTACAGTGAAGTTCAAGCAATCGCGAACTTCACTATGCAAGTGAGGTGACGCACCATCTTGCTGCAAAATGAAGTTCTCTTGCTCATCTTCTTCCAACTGGGGGAAGAACCATTTCTCTAGGGTATGAAAGTAAGAAGTGTCAGTTACAGTAGGTTCACCAAAAAAGAAAGGCCCATAAACTTTCCGCTGGGTTACGGCACAAAAAACAGTCACTTAGGAGGAATCTCGTAGCATTTGTACCACCTCGTGAGGATTTTCTGAGCCCCAGATGCGCACATTGTGAGTGTTAACATGTCCACTAAGATGAATGACAACATGATCCAGAAATTCTTCATCGTCGTGAAAGAACGTTTCGTTTGCGAAGTTGGCACGTAATCCATGGTGTGGCGGCCGTAGAGCCTGTAATAACTGTAAACAGTAAGGACATAGTTGTATGCATTATCTTAAAACTTTCCAAACAGTTGACACGGGAACTTTTAATGCAAGACTAGCCTTCCAGACTGATTTCTTTGGGCTACGAGTCAACGACTCTCTACTCGCTGAACAGTCTCTGCACTAACTCTATGTCGCCGTGTGCTCTTCTGTTTACAAAGGCAGCCGGTATCTTCAAAATCATAATACCATCTACAAACGTTATTATCACTTGGAGGATCACAACCGAACTTCAGCCGAAACACACGTTGCACAGTAACTACAGATTCAGTCATTGCAAACTGCAAAACACGAAACGCTTTCTGTTCACTAGTCGCCATCTTCGCTGCTACCGTTGTCTAGGGGATTGCGGCGGAAACATTGCGCCCTGCGCATGCGCACTGGTGCCAAACACAACTGTTTGACTTGCTCTTTCATTTGATATATCATTTATAACTGTAAGTTTAATGGAATAAATATTATAAAGCGTTAAAACTCCGATATTAATTTATAAACACCCTGTACTTTGCTGAGGAAATTTAATTCTCAGTTACAAAATTGGACATGGCCAGTTATTGCGTACTAATATTCGCTCCGCATATTTTATGTATAAAAAGTATTGAGCTTACATTATTTATCTCAGTTTTTAATTGAACTATTGTGAGGCGGGCTTTACCATTTAGGAGGCTAAGAAGTGGCAAATAGTGACATTTTCACCCGTATTTAACGCTTGATAAATACTTCAATGGGTTTCAGTCGCTTCTTTTGATGGAAGCCGCTACCAAATGTGTAGTTAATTAGATTTCTTTTCAATTATACTGGCAGCAATGAATCAGTTCCTGACATTAAATATTATTATTTTTGGCTTTGTGTGCGCATTGGTCACAACATAAAATCTGTTTATCATTGTCTGTCGTACGAGGCATATTAGGAAAGTAAGGGTTATTCGATCACAAAAAAACTGTATTCGTTAAAACAAGCTTTCATTGGTAGCTTTTATTTTTTTGCAACCTCACTTCTACATATTTGTCCATCACTTACACTTTTGCAGCGCTGCGCTAGCAACTTCTAACCATTCGGCAGAGAAGGTGTACGATTGTGAAATGATTCAGTTAACATCGACGATCTTCATTTCCTCCTCATCTTTAATTCTTGACTTCAAGTCATTGTTTCAAACTCACCTGAATGCCATTTTGGGCTGTAGGAGTGGTGGTCGGAAGGATTCCAGCACAGATGTGAAGTGGTCAGCGGTTCAGGGACTTTAAAAGTTGCTAATTTGCATGGCGAAGCACTGAATGGCAAATCCAAACCGATGGCACTGTACTACAAATGGACGGGAAAATGCTGTCTTTTCTACGACTGACGATTATTACTCTGTCTTCACAATTACCTCACGTTGGAAACACAGTTAACTACACGATTCTTTCGGAAAACCTCAGATATCCAACGCAGAATCAAAACAACTGTAGAAGCAGTGGCGCCAGTCAGCATCACCAAAATCGAATGTGGTAGCAATCCTTCTACCTGAGTACAAAACTGTTTCATCCCGTTCTCTGGACCAAAACTGCCATTCGTTTGGTTGATCTGAGACTGTGATTAGCAGTAGGATCTGATATTAACTGCTAACGTTCACTAGACTGATACTTATCATCCAGACTTTGAAGACCCGACAAGTGCTCTTTCCAACGATTTAAGATGTTCTGACTTTCAATAAGAATGGTGGAGTTGTCAGCAGCTTTCAGTGTTCCTAATGAGCAGCGGATAGGTCCATACAGCTCTTTAATACCAGCGTAGAAGCCACGCAGATTCCTTGCATCGGAAAGATTTTGGAATTCTGTGGCTTTCTGTTGCCACCATTTGTTCTTGATTGATCGAATTTCACTTTGACATTTCTTCTTGAGTTCTGGAAAGTGTGCTTTCTTTTCTGCGCAGTACGGATCTTGGGCAAGGGATAGGTAAGCATCCCGCTTTGCACTGATGATGGCTCGGATTTCTCCATGGTTGTCATCAAACCAGTCACTTCTTTTCCGTGCACTAAAACCAACAACATTCTCAGCAGTTTCTTTGATGATGTTCTTTAACAATAACGTAGATCTGGAGCTACTCAACAGATGTCAATTGAGCAGTGAAGATAGTAATTACATGAGACTCTACACTTTGCATGTAATTATGCTACACAACACGATTCTCATACTTTTCATCTCTATATACCAAGTATTTATTACTGTAACATTAATGGTTACCACTTCATTTATCTGGTAACAATGACCATAACATTGATATAACATAGTTGACATAATTGTTATTGCAATGTGGCAAATAAACTGCATATTTTCGTAATACACTAGGAGAACTACTGCGGTTTTCCCATTAACAGTCATATCTAAGAATGAGGGTTGTGGGATAAAACAGAGATGGTGCATTTTCGAAAATTATGGAGGCACCAGACCAAGATGGAAGGTCATTATCTTGAAACTGTGCTACAAAAATTAAATTATTTATCATACTAAGTAATGATTCCGAGTAAACACTATTACACACACACACACACACACACACACACACACACACACACACACGCACACACACATGGGCTGCTTATCATATTACGTCAGTACAAGAGAAGATTTATGACCACAAACGAAAATTAGAAAATAGTAGCAAAATAAAATTAATTTAAAAAATATTAAAAAATTTAAGCCCAACATTCATTCATTACTGTCATATTTTAATTGTTGTTTAAGATTTAAAAACTAATACACATATCTTGTGTATGGGCGTTATGGTTAAAATGTACAAATTAAACAGCAGTTGTGGTCAACCAAAGTTTGACTATTGTACCATACATTTTTCGTACACTAGGCTTTCAAATATTTACACACCTCAATATCCTGTATTACTTATTCAGATACAAGTGGCTCGTTTACTGGGAGTGCTAAAATAATTAATAGATCAGTAGCCTAGCATATTTCGACCCTTATACCTGGAATTAAAATCGTCAGAGAATTCATAAAAATTGCTCTATATTGATGCATGACGCACATAAGTACTACTGCTGGTCTAGTTTCTGGCTGAAAATGCACTTGTCGACGAGAATTCCCAAAGTCACAATGTCATTTATACTTTTAATACGTCAAAAACCAGTCTGTAAAACCGATGTCATAGTCAGCCAAACATTATACTGACTACATGCAAGTGTATTACTTCATACTGCAGTTGGAAATGTTACCTTCCACTGTTACACAGTGGAAAATACATGACACTTCTATGAAATAGCATAATGAACAGTTGTAACTTGCATTCTCCTAAGTAAGAAAAGAACGTGGCTATGGTTTCAAAGACACCTAATCATTATAGTGACTTCATGCTATATGAATAATAATTTTATCTTACAGTACAAAACTTCTGTTGTTTTATGCTGATAATACTAAGCAGGTAAGACAGTGGTAGTTGATGATAACTACATTACAAGGTTGGGGTGGTGGTCATCAATTTACAGTGTAATTACAATGACCCAGGATAAGGATACACATACATGTCGGCATGATCTGTAGAGTTATGACTACTTCCAGCTAGTTCCATCTAGCTCCGACGAATCAAAATAAAACATATTTGTGGGTGATTACCGTCACTCCCCGATAATGTTTGGCTCCTCGGCAGTGACGGGCTAGTGACAAGGCGACTGCTGTTATCTCCAGAAACTACTGGTTGGGGTAATGATTGTCAATTGACAATGCAATTATGACTACCTTGGATATTGTTGAGAGTACAATGATAATCAGTAGGAAAGTAGACTGTCATGATCCCCATTCTAGATACTATGGAGTGGGGGAACAGATGATCGAATACAGGGTGATAGTGACTACATTCGCACATTCATTTATCTGGACTCTCCGAAATATGACTTGCTAGAAGACTGTGTCAATGTGAATATGCAGACATTAGCAAGTCTAATCGAAATATCGGCTAAGAAAATTGAAACTTGTTCCAGCAAGTTGTGACTTATCTCGACAAGCATAAGAGATTATTCAACAAGTTGAGAGAAATCAGAACATTTTTAGACTGTTGTTGATACCCTGCATCTCAAATATTATTCTGTATGTTCAGTGGGTGTCACCTACTGGGAAGTTCTCGGCTCCTGAGGAAAACGGTATTTCTGTCATTCCTTGTGAAATATTTTATAACATTCTAGTCTCATAAAAGTAAGCGTTATAGACAGAGAAAGAGAAGAAAGAGAGAGAGAGAGAGACAGAGAGAGAGGGGGGGGGGGGGGAATTGGGAGAGGTAGAGAGAGAGAGAGGAAAAGAAAGAGAGACAGATGGAGAGAGTGAGGAGAAAGAGAGAGAGAGAGAGAGAGAGAGAGAGAGAGAGACAAGCAGGGGCAGTCTGATGATGCAGATGTGGAAAAATTGTATGTAATTTTTTCGTGTTGTATACAAACATAAATAATGTCTTGCTCCATATCTGTAACAACCTGCCTGTCAGAATTGTAAAAGGGTGCCCTGCAAGTCTGACAACTTGCCCCATAATTCTAACAATTTGTCCCACAACTGTAACTATTTCCTCTGGAACTGTAACACCTGTTTCACAAGCTGTGATATTAATTCAGGTTAAAACAGTGATCCAGGAAGTGAACGTTCGCGAAACGTTTGGTAATTAGACTACTGTCTTTGGTCACCAATGATCATCTTCAATCTGAAGGTAGTATCTGTTAGACGAAACCTGTAACTAACGAAGAAAGTTCTATGATCACTGATGGAAATAAAGGAACTTTTTGTAACACTTGTCCTAAAAAAAGGTGACAACTTCTGCAATAGTAACAACTTCTTCGCAACTGTGATAACTTTTTCACATAAGCGATTTATTATTCAGAATCCCTCACCACCTTTTATCTGTACACTGTTAACCACATCAGTTTTCGTTTCTAATTGTAACAGGTATTGTATAGAAATTTTGAACCTGAGTGTTTATGGTAACCTTCTCAGCTTGTTACACGACGCTGTCACTGCTCAATGTGATACATCTCATAGAGAAGTATTACAAATGTGTTGACTGTACAGTTGCTCTCAGTTTAAAGCCCCCAGCAGCAGCTTGTGTTGCTTGGACCTTAAACCAGCTCTGCCCACAAATGTAACAGCTTACCCTCTGAAACTAACGCATTCCCCTCCACCATTGTAACAGCTTGCCCTGAAGCTTAAGCTGTTTGCCCCACAACCATATCGACTTACTCGGCAATTATAACAACTTGTAAGGAAAACAGTAAAATCTGGTCTGAAACAGTAACAACTTGTCTCCTGCAGCTGTAACACCTTTCTTTCGGAAAATGTAACAACATACCCTAAAACTGCAATCAGTTTCCCCAAACTGGACGGTGGTTTTTACATAAGATAGGAGATTACAAATACTTGTGAGTTGTTTCGAGTCTGCCTGCCAAAGGAGCAAGTAGTAGGGATGGAATTCCCATGTATTTCCTATCTCGTGTGAAACGCATGGATAGTGTTGAGGCAGCTGGTTACACTTTTGTGGCAAACTCTTGAAGTTTTGGCAAACAAGTTGGAGACAGTTCTTACAGTTTTGGACTGGAAGTTTTTACAGTTCGGTGGCAAGTTGTTTCAGTTGCAGTACTAGTTGATACATTTATGAGGCAGCTTGTTACAGTTTCGTAGGGTAATTTGAGACAGTTTTAGGGAAAGGTGTTACAGTTGCAGGGAAGTTGGCTTTGTAGTTGGGAAGGATATTACAGTTGTGGGGGCAAGTTATTATAGTCTGAGGCAAGTTGATGAGGTTTATATACATACAACAACAAAAACATTGTATATAATATTAATCACATTTTGGTTATATGGTACTTACCTACACACTAAGATACCCACTTCAATAGATCTTGACGATGATCCAAGTCTAAATATATCGAACGTTGTTGTACTTTATTACGGCTTAATGCTGATATCATGAAAGTAATACATAATATAGAAGTTTGTATGGTCAAATGATGAATGCATCATACAAACATTGTTACATAGGTGTGGTCCAAAAATATGAAAAGGTTAACCGCATCTATCTCATCATCATCTTGTCTGATTTATTCACCTCAGTAAATTCTCTCTCTCTCTCTTCTCTCTCTCTCTCATTCTCTCTCCGTGTATCTTTTAGGTTACCTATTTGTAATGCTTACTTTAATGAGGTAACATTATATTACTGAAGGAATGAGAGAAATACAATTTTTTCCAATATGTGACGTCTCCAATAACTAACTCCTCCCCATTTCAGATGCAGCATACTATTTGAAGTACAATAGCTAATATCCACTGCACTGTGGGAAGAAGTCTTGATAAGTCTCAATTTGTTTGCCAATCGCTTTTGTTTGTTGAAATAAATCACAAATAGGTGGAACAAGTCTCAAACTGCACAGTCGACATCATGATTAGTGTTACTGACATCTGCATATGCACATTGCCACAATGTACACGTGCATCATACTTCTCCATGTCGAGATAAATGCATATCCGGAGTAGAGACAGCCACCTTAAAAGTCACCATTATTGCCAGGAGGCAGTGTATTGTTTAGGTGACTGAAGGCATAGCTACCCTCTTTCTTACCAACATAAATGTTCAAAATGCTATTTCAGCGAAGTGTCAAGTAGCTTTCTCTGTGTAACGGCAGAAGATAACATTTAGGACTGCAAGATGAAGTTCATACACTAGCTTGGGGTTTCTACCACGCTTAGCCGACCATGGTATCGGTTTTAGAGACGAGGCAAGCAGTAACTGTAGTGATGCAAAAGCAGCTCCGTCTAGTAGCGATTAGTTGAAAAGTGGGCTGGAATCATTATGTACTGCTGTAACGTCCATATTTGTAGGCTTAGATACCATCGTCTTTCATGAATATCAGTATATCCAGAAAATGTGACCTCCTACCTACTTCCTCTTTTGGATTAATTCTATTCAGGTACTGGTTTAATCGACATATATCTTCTTTGTCATGTGACCACAATACAAACGTCAGTGAAACGGGACCAGATGTTCAGTACTTTGTCGGCTGAGCTCAGTGTCTGTTCCACGACTTTCTCCATGAAGAAGTTGGCTACTCGGCTTCAAGGTCTCCCCATACACAACCATCCGACTGCTCGAAGTTCTTAACCTGTAATATATATTTATAAAATCTGGACTTAACGACAGAAGGCAGCATTGAGCAAGTTACAGTAGAACAGTAGGAAAAATTTCAGTGTTAATTCAACTGCTGTGGAGTAGTTCTGCCACTCGACTTTTTGGACGCTTTCTATTTATTTGTGTTATCCTAGAGTTCACGTTCTCCTGGAAGAGTAGTCGCTGTTGAAACCCCAAAGTTATCTGTAGGAGGACAAACGAAGGAATGGTCCAATTGTTAAAGAACTAACCGACAGCCTCACACTTTTTGAAAATTTAAAAAAATCATGCGTAAAGTACGGAATTACAACTTTGAATTGATATTACAGGCAGTGCTGTTATATGATGGAAAGTAAAATGAAAACCTTAAAATTGTAGTTAAAAATCAACATTTTGCTCCCTGTAAGGGGCCGTTACTGTTACCATTGATGTCAGGAATACCCCATAGGCGGCAGCAGACTACAATCAAACCTGGATCTATCGAATCTGTAGGGAAGGCAAAAACCATTAGATTTATCGAGTGATCGCTATAGCTTCGAAAGCGAAAAAAGAATTATTACTGTTCTGCAATTTTTTTCGCGTTTGTGTATGATATGGGCCAATGTTTGGTTTCGGTAACATAAAAAAATTAAAATAGATTGTTGTCCCTATTGTTTTATTCTTTCTGAACTACGCAACAGTTTATAAGTTTAAAATAAAATACTTTCATCGCAAAAAGTGCAATTCAGTAAATAAAAAAGCAGCAAGTACATAAAAATTTCGAGAATCATCGGCTTTAAAAGTAATCCATAATCTTACCTTGCTTTAAACTTTGTATCACGTTTCAGTCACTTTCGTTGTCTGTGATTATATCAGTTGATAACACATTATTCGCTACCTCCTTTACAGTTCTCCACGTACTCTCTATTTTTGTCGAGAGTCACTTTGACTTGCTTGGCCGTCACTGGCTGTGCTTCTTCGACCTCGACCTCTTCCCTTACCTCGGCGTCATTGTTGCCGCCTTCTCTTTAGTTCGCTGTCTTGAGGGAGTCCATAATCTCGACTTCTCTTAGTGACCCTGCTACTGCTACAATGATGTCCACATACAGGAAATCTTCAAAAGAACGTGAGCATTGTTAAAGTGAGTCACCACTTTCGTCCAATCGTACAGGTGGATACTAGCACGGGGTGTCACCTGTTAAGTAGAGTAAAAAATAAAAAGTTTAATCATAATTTCTGAAAACCAGTGTCAGAATCAAACTAAGATTTTACATTCTCATAAGTTAAACTCACCAACTGTCCAGTTCCATCTGTCGTCGAAAATCCATGTCTTCAGAAACAATTCACAATGGTTTGCTCCTTCATGTTTCTCCGAGCATAATCCAGCATTCTGTAGCATTTAAAATGTTGATACTTGTAGCGTTCTCATCGTCAGTATTTCGGATTGTTATTCAGACTGCTACATATCTATAGTTTTCTTGGGCCTTTTTGATTATTCATTGATAAAAGGGCTGCAGTTCTGAGTTATTGTTAGGTGGAAAAAATTACAGTGTCATGGATTTTAACAGAGGGATAGCATTTTGCGCTCTGTAATTGTCCACAAACAACACAACTTTTCGTTTTTCAATAGTCATTTTTCAATCAAAATCCTTTAACTTTTGGAAAAAAAACACTTCTGGAGCCATTCATGCTTTCTTAGGTTTCTTAGAATTTCCAATCATAAGTGGCCTGCTGGTCATATATGTTGCTAACAGGATAATAACACGATCTTTGCTTAGCTTACCCCCGTGACATTTTCTCCTCTGAAAGTCAAAGTTTTATCTGGAAGACATTTGTAAAGAGTCCAAGTTTGTCTGCGTTAAAGATAACATCCAGTTTGTAACCTTGAAGTATCCTCTGCAGTCTTACTTCCACTCATCACAGATTTTGTTATCTACACTGACGCTTTCTCCACTCAGTTTTCTGAAAACAACACCGTGTCTTTCTCTGAAATATTCTAACCACCTTTTTCTCGTAAGAAACCCATCGCATCCCGACGCTGTGGGAAAGCAGTCTGCCTTGTATTTCAAAACACGTCCACCAACGTTCACATTACTGTTCTTCTGGTGTCGGACTTACTGCACTAAACAGATTAGATTAGATTAGATTAATGCTAGTTCCATGGATCATGAATACGATATTTCGTAATGATGTGGAACGAGTCAAATATTCCAGTACATAACATAATTAAGTTAATTTAACAACATAATTAAGTTAATATAATAACTTGTTTATTTTTTATTTTTTTATTTTTTTATAATTTTATTGTTGCGTTTTTTTCTTAATTTGTATCTAAAAATTCCTCTAAGGAGCAGAAAGAGTTGTCATTCAGAAATTCTTTTAATTTCTTCTTAAATACTTGTTGGTTATCTGTCAGACTTTTGATGGTATTTGGTAAGTGACCAAAGACTTTAGTGGCAGTATAATTCACCCCTTTCTGTGCCAAATTTAGATTTAATCTTGAATAGTGAAGATCTTCCTTTCTCCTAGTATTGTAGTTATGCTCACTGCTATTACTATTGAATTGGGTTTGGTTGTTAATAACAAATTTCATAAGAGAGTATATATACTGAGAAGCTACTGTGAATATCCCTAGATCCTTAAATAAATGTCTGCAGGTTGATCTTGGGTGGACTCCAGCTATTATTCTGATTTCACGCTTTTGTGCAATAAATACTTTATTCCTCAGTGATGAATTACCCCAAAATGTGATGCCATATGCAAGCAATGAGTGAAAATAGGCGTAGTAGGCTAATTTACTAAGATGTTTATCACCAAAATTTGCAATGACCCTTATTGCATAAGTAGCTGAACTCAAACGTTTCAGCAGATTCTTCAATAAAATTCTTCAGGGTATCAGACCGCATCGTCATAATTTTAAAATGCGCCAACGTTTCGGCCAGCAGATCATCAGTGTGTTTCTTCCAATTTAATCTCTCATCAATGGACACACCTAATATTCTACCTTAGCTATATGCTTCTGATTAAGGTCTATATTTATTAATGGCATCATACCATTTACTGTATGGAACTGTATATGCTGTGTTTTATCAAAATTCAGTGAGAGTCTGTTTACAAGGAACCACTTAGTAATTTTCCAAAAGACATTATTGACAATTTCATCCGTGAATTCTTGTTTGTCAGGTGTGATTACTATACTTGTATCATCAGCAAAGATAACTAACTTTGTCTCTTCATGAATATAGAATGGCAAGTCATTAATATATATTAAGAACAACGAAGGACCCAAGAACGACCCTTGTGGAACCCCATTCTTGATAGTTCCCCAGTTTGAGAAATGTGCTGATCTTTGAATATTATGAGAACTGCTTATTTCAACATTCTGCACTCTTCCAGTTAGGTACGAATTAAACCATTTGTGCACTGTCCCACTCATGCCACAGTACTTGAGGTTGTCTAGCAGAATTTCATGATTTACAAGCCAGAGGTTCCCAAACTGGTGGGCGCGCCCCCCGGAGGGGGGGCGGGGGGGGGGGGGAGCATGATGATGTTGCAATCGCAGTGTAATCGCATGACATAGGGATCCAGGGGTTGACAGGGTAATAAAACGGCATTTTTGCAGTTACGCAGTATAAGTGATTATTATTCTGATGAACATAGCCTACTACGGCTAAAAGTTATAACATGATTACGTTCAGTTCATGTGTACAAATGTACGGAATAGTTAATACCTGACTTTTCTGTTTTCGAATTGTCAGAAGTAAGTTGTTTACAAATCTGATACATTACAATTAACGCATATCGCCTTCGTAATTTTGAGAGTTTCTGTGTTGTGACATTCTAAACCTGACATTCTAAACGTGTGCCGTTTTATTACCCTGTCAACCCCCGGATCCCTATGTCATGCGATTACACTGCGATTGCAACATCATCAGGCAGACTGTATACGCTTCCGTACATTTGTACACATGAACTGAAGGTAATCATGTTATAACTTTTAGCCGTAGTAGGCTATGTTCATCAGAATAATAATCACTTATACTGCGTAACTGCAAAAATGCCGTTTTATTACCCTGTCAACCCCCGGATCCCTATGTCATGCGATTACACTGACTTTATCAGGAAGACTGTATACGCTTCAAATGAACTGGCGGGGCTCGTAATTTGGACGCCAGGGCTATGCCCTTTGTCACCAGAAAAATGAGCACGACGTGAATGCGAAACTAGTACAAGTGTTCGTTCTGAGCAGAGTACTTCATGCCGTTCTGGAATGATTGTCATGAGTGCTAACAATGAAACATAACCCAGCTAGGTAGACAATGAAGTCCATTAGTGAGGCAATTTTTTTTTTCGAACGGTCAGTACTACAGCTCTTCCATTCAGGTTACTTGTCTGACAAAACGGTTATTTTTCTTCTGCCTTTTTGAAATACGGCATTATTTCGTTTGAAATTAATGTACGTTCTTTGCTGCGACAATGGATTCTTTTGGTACGAGTACAGAGATAACTGCTTGGCACTTTGCACAGTTTCCAGCGATGTGTGAGGTGTACCCATGACCTTACTTAATTGCTGTGAAATTTGAAAACCAATTCAAGGATGTTATCTCAAAACTTATAACGTTTCGTTTATAAGTAACGAAAGACAGGGCCACGAATATGATTTTGGCATATAACCCCAAGCTGCAGTGCTCAGAACAGCACCGCAGAACAGGTAGCAAATTCTTAGGGTGGCTGTGGGCTGTTCCCGCCCTAATGCGGGAAAAGCCCGTTTCGCCCAGCAAGAGCCCTGCTCGGCCACCAGGTCGCAGACACACAGTGCACTGACTACCTGCGCTGCGGCTGGGCTTCCCCGTTCTTCGCCCCACTCCTCACAGGCTGCCATCTGAGGTGCCGACAGATGACAGTAGCTTTCCTTCATTTCAGTTGGTTGCTTGCAGTTGTTGACACATCTGATGTATTGGAATTTGCTGAAATCGCGTTGAATCTTTCACTGTTGTGCCTCAGTAAAATCAGTGTTAGTGCGAAATTATACTGTTAACTTCTTGTTTTCCTTTTACTTCACCATGAGTGTCGTGAAAAAACTTAAATATAATGATGATTACATCAAATACAGCTTTGAAATGAAAATTAAATAGACACCCTAGCTGCAAGCAGGCGTTGATACACCTCATTGGGGACATGTTGAAAATGTGTGCCGCAACCGGGACTCGAACCCGCGATCTCCTGCTTACATGGCAGACGCTCTACCCATATGAGCCACTGCGGGCACAGAGGATAGTGCGTCTGCAGGGACTTATCCCTCACACGTTCCCCGTGAGATCCATATTCCCAACATGTCCACAAGACTACATTCGTAGTGCGCCTAATAGATGTTTGCCCCTCATACTCATTACTCGTGACAGATTAATCTACCAAGTCCCGTACGAGATCGGGCATAGCGTGTGCGCTCACACAAGAAGGTCAAAGGCCGGGAACCCACATTATTAACTATATATGGCGGTAGTATCTGTTCCCGAAAGAACAGTTACCGTGGATGACCATGCAGCTTTGCTAGAAATGAAATGATAATTAAATAGACACCCTAGCTGCAAGCAGGCGTTGATACCCTTCATTGGGGACATGTTGAAAATGTGTGCCCCGACCGGGACTCGAGCCCGCGATCTTCTGCTTACATGGCAGACGCTCTATCCATCTGAGCCACCGCGGGCACTTATGCTAGAGCGTCTGCAGGGACTTATCCCTTGCACGCTCCGCGTGAGATCCACATTCCCAACATGTCCACAACACTACATTCGTAGTACGCCTAATAGATGTTTGCCCATCATACTCATTACTCGTGGCAGATTAATCTACCAAGTCCCGTACGAGTTCGGGCATAGCATGTGCGTTCGGACAAGAAGGTCAAAGGACGGGAATCCATATTTTTAACTATATATGACGGAAGTATCTTTTCCCGAAAGAACAGTTACCATGGATGACCATGCAGCTTTGCTAGAAATTAAATGATAATTAAATAGACACCCTAGATGCAAGCAGGCGTTGATACACTTCATTGGGGACATGTTGAAAATGTGTGCCCCGACCGGGACTCGAACCCGGGATCTCCTGCTTACATGGCAGACGCTCTATCCATCTGACCCACCGCGGGCACAGAGAATAGTGCGTCTGCAGGGACTTATACCTTGCACGCTCCCCGTGAGATCCACATACCCAACATGTCCACAACACTACATTCGTAGTGCGCCTAATAGATGTTTGCCCATCATACTCATTACTCGTGGCAGATTAATCTACCAAGTCCCGTACGAGTTCGGGCATAGCGTGTGCGCTCGCACAAGAAGGTTAAAGGCCGGGAACCCATATTTTTAACTATATATGACGGTAGTATCTGTTCCCGAAAGAACAGTTACCGTGGATGACCATGCAGCTTTGCTAGACATGAAATGATAATTAAATAGACACCCTAGCTGCAAGCAGGCGTTGATACACTTCATTGGGGACATGTTGAAAATGTGTGCCCCGACCGGGACTCGAACCCGGGATCTCCTGCTTACATGGCAGACGCTCTATCCATCTTTTTTTAATTTTTTTATTTCTTTTATTTAGACGCTACCACTTTTATTTTGCCACCCTTTTTTTTCCCTGTGCCACTTTTTTCCCTTAAAAAGCCCCTTAGGAAAATGGAACTAAAAAATAAATAAATAAAAAAATAAAAAAATAAAAAAAACCTTAGTGCCACCGCCACTTTTCATCCTATAACAAAAAAAATCTGATCCACTTCAGGCGTTGGCTCCTGAGGAAACCCACCCCAGAGAGCTGCCTATAGACCAGGGGAGGTATAGGAATCAAGGTTAGGGCTATCCGTTGCCACTTTTTGTTTTTTTTTATATGATTACATTTAGGGAGCGTGTACAAATGAGAAGTCTAGTAACTAAGTGTTACAAGAAAGTGTTACAACAACAAAGGTGGCATAAAAGAGTAATCAAAAAAAATAAAAATATAAACCACTGATGTAATTCTAACTTAAAGGTTCTTCAATAATGTAACTGGTTCCACTTGGAGCCTTGCCATCGTTATCTGAAATCTCCAATAGCGCCTATGAAGGGCATCTGCAACGGAGGCATTCTGCTTCGCTAGTGCCTCAAGGAAAACAGTATCCTTGCAGCAGCTTGTCTCTTCCTTTGGTCATGGCTGACAAGGCAGAACGTTGAGCCGTTAGTGTTATGCGGCACAGCACATTAACCACAGCCTGGCACTCCCCAGCTGAGTGGGGGGTTAACGAAAACGCTGCGTAAATAATTTGCGAAGAGCGTACGGTATTTCGGTGTGCGTTCGAGGGCATTGTGAGCATTTTGTAGGAACCACCAGTAATCAAGCTGCTCTTTCTCTCCGTCGCTAAAGATGTAGGCGACGGTAAGTCCTTTGAACCATGTAAGCCCCTGATATTTTGCAGGCGGAAAGTAAGTTTCATCGGGACAGAGTAGGGTCTGCGGGTCAATCATATCAGGTGTGACCCGGAGGTAACAAGCCAATATCTTCTGTGTTAGTCGCCAAACTCCGGACGATGATGCGCAAGTAAAACGATGTTCATCGGTATCCACAAGGTGACAATCTGGGCAATAAGGGGAGTCTGCCAGTCCAATAGTGTGAAGTCGCTGGCGTGTGGCATAATTTTTGTTGGCGATCTGATACCACTTCGAACGCACCGTGGATGACAGAAAGTGGTGGTGTATCGTTTTCCACACTCTTGTCCAGTGAACCGCAGGGTACTTGTTTTCCACCACGTTATGGTGAACAGCCCGCAGAAAGTTGGTATAAAAATCTTTCGCCTTTGGTGGACGTGTGGCGGAGAGGTTCAAGCTGACATAGCTGTAATCAAGAATGAAGGTCGACACATGGGAAAGCTGTGCTGCGACGTGCGCAACCGACACCGGCGGGACGTTAGAGGCTGGCATCAGAACCTGTAGTAAACGACCCGTGAGAGAGGTATATTGACTTTTCCATCGTTTCCTCATGTTGCTCATGTAAAGGGCAGCTGCTCTCGCCCTCACGTTGACCAATCCCAGCCCTCCTTTGTGCACTGGGAGGGTAAGAGTGTCGTATCGTACTTTAAAGATATGACCTGCGGAAACGTAGTAACTGAAGGCCGCCTGAAGCCGGCGACCTATCTGCAGCGGTAGTGGGAGGACCTGTGCCACGTGGTTGAGTTTGGATGCTACATAGAGGTTCAGGTATTCAACACGTTGTAGCTGATTCAAGTCCCAGAGCAGGTTCTGTCGCACCATTGCGCGTATGATCTGTAATAACCGTCGGTAGTTTGCTGCAGCTGTTTTACGTACATCTTTCTTGAACGTGATTCCCAAATATCGCAGATCAGAAACTGGTGGGAGGGGAGCGAGGGCTTCCGGTCCGAGACCACGCCCAATGTCCAACGCCGCCGACTTGCTGATGTTCAGAAGACTGCCTGCGGCCTGTCCGTATCGCTCAATCCAGGTTAGTGCGCTTTGAACTTCGTCATTGGAACGAACCAGCAGTAGCAGGTCGTCAGCGTATGTCCCATAGCGAAAGGTGACGTCCCGCAGCGTGATACCAGATAGGCGGTGGTTAAGGCCTCCTAGGAGTGGCTCGAGTGCGACTGCATAAAGGTAGGTAGAAAGGGGACAACCCTGTCGTAGAGACCTCTTAATGGGTACTGGTCCTACCGTCCTTCCATTGACCTGGACGTGTGAGCTGGCTGCGATCCAAAGACGCCGTAGGGTGTCGATGAGGCCCGGGGGGAATCCCATACAGTCCATCACTCGTAGGAGGAAGTTGTGGTGCACTCTATCAAAGGCGCGGTTGAAATCGACGGAGACGATCGCCGCTCTCAGACGGAACGCAGAAGCGATCGCTATTAAGTCCCTGCAGTCACCGGTGGCCATGTGTATGTTGGCCATGTGTATGTTGGCTTCTCCCCCCTGCGACGTCTGTTCTGGAGCGAGGATCATCGGCAAAGTCGTCTTAATACGGCTCGCCATAATCCTGGTGAAAATCTTGTAATCGGCGTTCAACATTGTAAGCGGCCGATAGTCGTTAATCGATAGCCCTCCACCTGGCTTGTGTACTGGTATGAGGAGACCTTCTACAAACGCTGGCGGCACAACACAATCTGGAGACATAAGTTCGCGGAACATTATAACCCAGCGAGGCATCATGATGTCACGGAAAGTCCGGTAGAATTCGATGGGCAATCCATCAGGTCCAGGAGATTTATTGGCCGCACCTTTGTCCACAGCGTCTTCGACTTCTTCGAGTGAGATTTCCTCTGTTAGTGCATTCACGGTAGCCTCGTCGATAGTACGTGTTATCTGCTGTAACACTTCAGTAGTGGCCTCGTCAATGACTGTTCTTTCCTTGTAAAGATGACGAAAATGATCCTCCACCGCCTTTACTATGGTTGCTTGGGTCGTACATAAGCGACCGTCGTGTTTCCTGAGTTGTGTGATTAAATGTTGACGTTGTCGGCGCTTATCCGCCACAACGTGGTGCATAGTGGGTTCCTCTGCAACCGTTTGGTCGTGCCGTCGCGAGCGGACTACTGCACCTTCTAGTCGACGCTTCGTCAATGATAGTATGTGAGCCTTGATTCTGCTTCGGTCATGTTGTCTCTCCGGGGAAGGGGGTAAGGCGTCGAGGTCCCTGAGTGCCGCGTAGTAACAATCGAGGGTCTGTCGATGCCACGCAGTCACGTCCTTGCCATATCGCATAAGTGTCCTACGGATTGCTGGTTTGGCACAGAGGAGCCACCACTCCAGGGTCGAGGTGTATCGTGGGTGACGGCGTTCACAGTCAGTCCACGTTGCTGCAACTTGCCGACGGCAATCCAGGTCCTGGAGATGAGTTATGTTGAGCTTCCAAAAGCCATTGCTGCGCCAGACTTGTTGGGGGCGTAGGTGTATAGCGCAGATATAGGCACTGTGATCGGAATAGGCTTGAGTCCATAATTCGGCGTCCACCACACCTTGTGTGAGATCTTGTGACACATATATGCGGTCAAGTCGGCTGGCCGAATGACTGGTAAGATGAGTGTGGCCAGAGCGGTTACCGTGGACTTTTTCCCACGTGTCGCACAAGTGAAGTTCTTGGATCATCGCACCCAGTTCCGGACAAGGCATGTTATGTGGGATTTGGTCCTTGGGGTGAAGTACGCAATTAAAATCGCCGGCGAAGTCGCTGTGGTCGTATCGTCCAAGGAAAAGGGAAGCGACATCTGTGGAGTAGTATCTGGCGCGGTCGTGACGTCTTGTGGTACCCGACGGCGCGTAAACATTAATGAATCGGGTGTTGAGTGCCGTAAATGCTATTCCTCGCGCGGAGGGAAGAAACGTGACGTCGGTAACTACAATGCCTTCACGCACTAATATTGCCACTCCGGTGTCTGCAGGGATACCGTGCGTCACATGTGTGGCGTAACCGTAAAAGTGCGGGAGTGCAGTCGTTTTCACTTCATGTAGGAAAGCAAAGTCAACTCCCATGGGTCGTATGGTTTCTTTCAAAAATTGGATCTTGACAGGAGAACTGATCATGTTAATATTCATTGTCGCCAGGCGGTAAGCCTGGCAACGCGTTGTTTGGGCGAGGTTATCCATGTTGAAGTTGGAGAGAAGCGAACAACGGAAGTGATGTCACCCCCCGCCAAACGCGGTCCTCCTTGTGCTGCTTATGCTGCATGATCCGGCGGCGCCTCAGCTGGCCGCGGGTCGGGATCTTGTGTCTCGACGTCCTCGGCCCACGAAGCGGGCGCGGATGTCTGTTCATGTTCCATAGCCAATGGAATGGTTGGTAGTAAGGGACTGGGCGACTTCGCTGCCTGCACTGGTACCTTCCCGCTGCTCACTGTTGCTGTCAATGGGCTGATGTTCGAAAGCTGCACGTTTTTCTGTCTGTTCTGCAAGGTTGGAGTCAGTGGAAACAGCCTCAGCTTCGCGGCTGGCTTCTTGAGGGGTCAGTTGTTCTTCCCCGGCCGAGTGCGAACCGCTGTGTTCCGACACGGTCCGACGACGGCGCTTTCGGCGTTTCGGTGATCGCTGTTTCCGTACATGGCCTTCATTGTCAGAAGACGGCACTGACTCACGCTCCGCCGGAACAAACGCTTCGGTCGGTACAATAAGGGAATCAATTGCCATCTTGCCGGCGTCAATGTCTGTCGCGTTCGGTAGCTCCAGAGTCGTAGTACTATTTTCCACCACTGGTCAGGTCGGCGGATCATCCAGGTTTTTGTCCGTGGAAAGTGATTCTTGTACCGCTGAAGCGGTCGGCCGTGTCTGTTGTGTGGAGAACGTCGTGAGCGCCGCCGCGTAAGTCACGGGTAGAACAGTCTTCGCCGCTGTTGGTGCAACGTCCTTCGGTGGGAGTTGTGTGATCCGACGCTGGAGGCACTCGGAACGAAGGTGTCCTTCTTTGCCGCATCCGGAACATTTCTTCGGCTGGCCGTCATAAATACACTCCTGGAAATGGAAATAAGAACACCGTGAATTCATTGTCCCAGGAAGGGGAAACTTTATTGACACATTCCTGGGGTCAGATACATCACATGATCACACTGACAGAACCACAGGCACATAGACACAGGCAACAGAACATGCACAATGTCGGCACTAGTACAGTGTATATCCACCTTTCGCAGCAATGCAGGCTGCTATTCTCCCATGGAGACGATCGTAGAGATGCTGGATGTAGTCCTGTGGAACGGCTTGCCATGCCATTTCCACCTGGCGCCTCAGTTGGACCAGCGTTCGTGCTGGACGTGCAGACCGCGTGAGACGACGCTTCATCCAGTGCCAAACATGCTCAATGGGGGACAGATCCGGAGATCTTGCTGGCCAGGGTAGTTGACTTACACCTTCTAGAGAACGTTGGGTGGCACGGGATACATGCGGACGTGCATTGTCCTGTTGGAACAGCAAGTTCCCTTGCCGGTCTAGGAATGGTAGAACGATGGGTTCGATGACGGTTTGGATGTACCGTGCACTATTCAGTGTCCCCTCGACGATCACCAGTGGTGTGCGGCCAGTGTAGGAGATCGCTCCCCACACCATGATGCCGGGTGTTGGCCCTGTGTGCCTCGGTCGTATGCAGTCCTGATTGTGGCGCTCACCTGCACGGCGCCAAACACGCATACGACCATCATTGGCACCAAGGCAGAAGCGACTCTCATCGCTGAAGGCGACACGTCTCCATTCGTCCCTCCATGCACGCCTGTCGCGACACCACTGGAGGCGGGCTGCACGATGTTGGGGCGTGAGCGGAAGACGGCCTAACGGTGTGCGGGACCGTAGCCCAGCTTCATGGAGACGATTGCGAATGGTCCTCGCCGATACCCCAGGAGCAACAGTGTCCCTAATTTGCTGGGAAGTGGTGGTGCGGTCCCCTACGGCACTGCGTAGGATCCTACGGTCTTGGCGTGCATCCGTGAGTCGCTGCGGTCCGGTCCCAGGTCGACGGGCACGTGCACCTTCCGCCGACCACTGGCGACAACATCGATGTACTGTGGAGACCTCACGCGCCACGTGTTGGGCAATTCGGCGGTACGTCCACCCGGCCTCCCGCATGCCCACTATACGCCCTCGCTCAAAGTCCGTCAACTGCACATACGGTTCACGTCCACGCTGTCGCGGCATGCTACCAGTGTTAAAGACTGCGATGGAGCTCCGTATGCCACGGCAAACTGGCTGACACTGACGGCGGCGGTGCACAAATGCTGCGCAGCTAGCGCCATTCGACGGCCAACACCGCGGTTCCTGGTGTGTCCGCTGTGCCGTGCGTGTGATCATTGCTTGTACAGCCCTCTCGCAGTGTCCGGAGCAAGTATGGTGGGTCTGACACACCGGTGTCAATGTGTTCTATTTTCCATTTCCAGGAGTGTAACTATGGCCCGGCATCCTCCTATCTGTAGATAGGATGGCACGTGTCGTTAAAGATCTATGCGCACTTGGCGTTCTCCATTGAGTACTGGATACGTCTTAAACTGGGTCCATTTTTCAGCCACGTGTTCGTGTACCGTGCCGTAGGGGCGGAGCGCCGCTACAACTTCTGCCGCCGGGAGTTCAAATGGAAGTTCGAATATGAGGATAGTCCGCAGTCCCATTGCGGCATGGCCGACCTCGACGTTGCCAACATTTCCATCTGCGTGGCAGAAGCGGAGTTCTTGTTTCATCTCACGAAGCACCTTGACGCATGTAGTTTCGTTTATGAGCTTTACATAGACCGTGCTACTGACGATCGAAAAGTGAAAGCCGACAATGTCGGCAGCCGGGATCTTGGCTTCCTCTTTTAAAAAGCGTTCGACTTCGAGCGCCTTTGGTCGGGTAAAGTCGTTCCGAAATGTGAATTTCAAGGTTGATCTTCTGTATTGGTTTGCCATGGTCTTGTAGCGCTACGGCGTCACGTTAGTGTCGGCCGAAGAAAGTAAACAAGGCGCGCGGGCTCTCTTTGACAGCGGAGAGCACAAACCGCACGTCTGCTTCGCTCGGCTGCGAGAGCCGCACTGATCCATCTGAGCCACCGCGGGCACAGAGGATAGTGCGTCTGCAGGGACTTATCCCTTGCACGCTCCCCGTGAGATCCACATTCCCAACATGTCCACAACACTACATTCGTAGTGCGCCTAATAGATGTTTACCCACCATACTCATTACTCGTGGCAGATTAATCTACCAAGTCCTGTACGAGTTCGGGCATAGCGTGTGCGTTCGCACATGAAGGTCAAAGGCCGGGAACCCATATTTTTTACTATATGTGACGGTAGTATCTGTTCCCGAAAGAACAGTTACCGTGGATGACCATGCAGCTTTGCTAGAAATGAAATGATAATTAAATAGACACCCTAGCTGCAAGCAGGCGTTGATACACTTCATTGGAGACATGTTGAAAATGTGTGCCCCGACGGGGACTCGAATTCGGGATCTCCCGCTTACATGGCAGACGCTCTATCCATCTGAGCCACCGCGGGCACAGAGGATAGTGTGTCTGCAGGTACTTATCCCTTGCACGCTCCCCGCGAGATCCATATTCCCAACATGTCCACAAGACTACATTCGTAGTGCGCCTAATAGATGTTTGCCCCTCATACTCATTACTCGTGGCAGATTAATCTACCAAGTCCCGTACGAGTTCGGGCATAGCGTGTGCGTTCGGACAAGAAGGTCAAAGGACGGGAACCCATATTTTTAACTATATATGACGGTAGTATCTGTTCCCGAAAGAACAGTTACCGTGGATGACCATGCAGCTTTGCTAGAAATGAAATGATAATTAAATAGACACCCTAGCTGCAAGCAGGCGTTGATACACTTCATTGGGGGCATGTTGAAAATGTGTGCAACGACCGGGACTCGAACCTGGGATCTCCTGCTTACATGGTAGACGCTCTATCCATCTGCGCCACCGCGGGCAAAGAGGATAGTGCGTCTGCAGGGACTTATCCCTTGCACGCTAGGGTGTCTATTTAATTATCATTTCATTTCTAGCAAAGCTGAATGTCATCCACAGTAACTGTTCTTTTGGGAACAGATACTACCGTCATATATAGTTAAATACAGTTTTGCTTCTATACAAAAAAATGGTGTTGACCAGCCACAGTGTGTTATTTGCTATGAGGTATTGAGCAATGATTCCATGAGACCTTCTCGTCTGGAACCCCATTTGTGGGAAAAACATGGTGCATTGAAAGAGATGCCGAAGGAATTTTTTGCTGCAAAATGTGATAATTTGAAACGGATGAAGCTGGACACTGCTGGACCCTTCGCTCAGACATCAGGAAAGGTTTTTGAAGCCTCGTATGAGTTATCGCTACTAATTTCAAGGACCAAGAAAAGTCATATTATCGGAGAGCCACTAGTCAAACCCTGTTTGCTGAAAGCTGCTGATATTGTTCTTGGGCCAGAAAGTAAACAAAAACCTTCACAAATACCGTTTTCTGACAGTACTGTGAAACGTCGGATTGATGACATGGCCTAAGACATACAAAATCAATTAGTTACAGCCGTCAAACAATCGCAGTTTTTCGCAATACAGTTAGACGACAGTACCGACGTTACGAATTGTTGCCAACTGCTAGCTTTCGTTCCATATATAGAAAATGAAGCAATTAAAGAAGAGTTGCTGTTTTCTACAGAGTTAAAGACAACTTCAAAAGCAATTCATATAAGGGCAGCCGTCTCTGAATTCTTTTGTAAAATTAAGTTATCATGGCAGAAACTGATAGGCGTATGCACAGATGGCGCCCCATCAACGATTGGATGTCGCTCAGGATTCGTGCAGATGGTCAGAGAAAAAAACCCTAGTGTTACTGCTATCCACTGTGTAATACACCGTCAAGCATTGGCAGCTAAGACACTTCCAAAGGAACTCAGTGATGTCTTGAAATTGTGCATCAAAATCGTGAATCATATTAAAAAGTGTGCGTCAAATTCCAGGTTATTTACGGCTCTTTGTGAAGACTTGGGAGCAGAGTATAAAACACTTTTATTTCGTACAGAAGTACGCTGGCTCTCAAAAGGCAATATGCTAGGAAGATTATTTGAACTTCGAGACGAAGTGATGCAGTTTTTGGAAAATAGCAAACAAACTGAATTGTATGTGGAATTTAGAAAGCCCAGTTTTCATGTTGCATTGGCTTATCTGTCAGATATTTTCGAATCTTTAAACACATTGAATTTCAAATTACAAGGTGTAGAGTCAAACATAATTTATCATTGGGATGCCATCAAAGGGTTTAGTGATAAGTTGTAACTATGGAAACGTACAATTTTAGCCTACAATATTCCTGCTTTCCCAGATTGTTTGGAATCCTGGAAGAAGCCCAAGTTCACAACGATTTTAAGGATACTGATACTAAGAGTAAAATATCGAACCATTTGCAGCACCTCATTGATGAATTCGAACGATACTTCCCTAACGATTGTGATGATAAAATTTATTACAGGTTAGCGACGGATCCATTTCACGTTGACTTGGATGTCTTGCCAGACAGACTACAAGAGGAAGTCTTAGAAATTAAAAATGATTGTACAGCGTAGTATGACTTTCAGAAGATGGATAAGCCTTTATTTTGGGTGAAATATCTCACGGTGTATCCCAGCACAGCAGAACAAGCGCTGAAACTGTATTTACCATTTTCAAACACTTATTTGTGCGAAAGAACATCTTCAGCGGTAGTGGCGATAAAAAATAAGCTGAGAAGCAAACTCAGTATTGCCAATAATTTACGTTGCGCAGTTTCTACTATTCAGCCAAGAATTCACAATCTTGTAAAAAAAATGCAAGCTCATCCTTCACATTGATTTATTTGTTTGTTTCTTGCCGTATGTGTGTGGAAATAATATTTTTATGATAAATACCCCACATTATAAGAGAACTTGTTATTTTTCTCCTAACTATTCTTACATGTAGGTAATACTGTAAAATTATAGAAAACTATTTCGAAGAAACAATATAAAATAAACATAGTGAATCTGATTTAAATATAAATATTGCGTGTGATCCTTATGGATTCTGATGTTACGTGTGGTATGTTATTTCAACTAATAATAGTATTTCTTCTGGATGAAGACACAGCGAAAGTTTATCCTAGATATGACAAGCGAAAAGTAGTCCTAAAATCGTATACTGGTGAAGAAATGGTGTGCAGCAAGGGAATGTAATCAGGGTAAGGAAGTTGTTTAATTCAAATTTTTTTAAGTTCTGTGTAGTTTGCAAAATTATTTCGTAAAACTTATTTTTTATTTTTGTCTGGTTCTGAGAACTGGGCGTTTGTCGCCGTCGGTAACTGTCGTCGTTGACATAAATGCCAACCTACGCGCAATCACAATGGGGAGCGTTGTAGGCGTACAAATCAGTGATGTTCGTTAACACCGTGACTGAGTGACTATTTTTGATAATGAATGATAGTAATAAGCTACACTCAACTTAAAATAATGGCCCGCATCCACTAATCTGCAAAGGTCGCAAATATTTTTCCTTGTTTACCAAGGACTTTCTTTACTTTAGGAGTGGCTTACAATCACTAAACTAGACTGATGTAATAACTGCGAATCGATACATTAACAGCCCACCATGTTGCATGACTCACCATCACAAATTTTTCAATAGTTTCTTGATAATTAATGAAAATCGCTATATTTTTTTAGGGGGGGGGGGGGGGGCACGGAATTTTCTTTTCGGCCGAATGGGGGCGTAACAAACAAAAGTTTGGGAACCTCTGATTTACACAATCAAAGGCCTTTGAGAGATCACAAAAACTCCCAATGGGTGGTGTTCGGTTAGTCAGATCATTCAAGATTTGACTGGTGAAAGCATATATGGCATTTTCTGTTGAAAAACCTTTCTGGAAACCACTGTTCTAAATGCGGAAACTCAGTCTTTCGCGGTCGTTTCAAATCTGTCCCTTCATCTGTGGTAATCACGTGGTCTTCGTCCTTGATTATTGTCGACAGTGAGGTTGCCAGAATACCAAACATTATTGCTATTTCTTTCTTTTTCTTCACTCCCGCATTCACTTCGTCAATTACTTTATGCTTTCCAGCGACTGTGAGTCATTTCCGCTTGGAGTCCATGGCTGACACTTAGAGCTCACACTGTGTGAAAACAAACACTGTGTCAAATTGCACATGCAAGGAGGACGTGGAAATTGCAATGTGACGCCGTTGTCACTGACGCTTCGACGGAGGGAGGGGTGAGGTTGGGATTCCCCTGTTTGCTCTCCCCTCGAAAGACTACGAAAGACTTTGATGTACAAGGGTGATTTCGATATAAACAGTCTTGTACACTGAACTTCGATACATAGAGGTAAAATCGGCGCTTCTCGAGCCTCCCAAAAACTTCCGTACAATGGCTGGTAATCTTCGAAATATCAAAGTATCGGGCTTCCAAGAGAAAGAAATGATTTTAAAATTCGATCCAGACATGTCTCAGAAAAGTCGAGGTTCGATATACCGACATTTCATTACACAGGCAAGAGATTCGCGGCCATAATAATGGTTCAACATGGCTGTCTTCTGTCATACGTTTCCTGAGCAGCGAATGTACAGAATCTACTGAAACAACAACAAATAGAGCAAGCAAGGAATGGCACAATTCCTCATTGCCAAAACCCAAGGAGTTCCGGACGCAGCCACCTGATGCGATAGTTTTGCTGTTTTAGGATGAAAGAGGTGTTATCTTGGAATCTCTTTCGACTAGAGGAAATGTCGTCACCAATGGTCATATTTTAATATGTTAAAAACTTGAATTCGGCCTGTAATAAGATCATGACAATGCTGGGCACCTTACTGTCCGTGCAAATAGTTGCAATCACTGCAATTTCCACAGCCACCATTATCACCAGGTCTGACATCTTGTGATTACCGAATGTTTGTACCACTGAAAGAGGTGATGGGACGAAAGATATTTCGTCGCTGTGGAGAGATGCAGCTCCGGTGCAATGGTGACAGCATGCACGATGAAAAGAATTCCCTGTCTCTTTTTTGTTTTTTTTTGTTTTCAGAGGAACCTTTGCAGTTCCTACGCAGTGGAGGAAGTGTGTTTAACGACAGGGAGATTATCTTGAAAATGACACACTTGCGTTCCACTCTTGTTCAATAAAAAATACGAAGAAATATTGAAGAATTTCATTTGAATCCTTCTCGGAACACAAGTGCGATGTCTATATATTCTCCACCAGGCTCGGTGTGAAAAGTCGGCGACTGTTTGACGTTGATTTTCCCAGAATGTCTGATGTGTCTTGAAAATGACGTTTACAAGATTCTGTTTATAGTCAGGTGCGCTCTTCTCATCTGTGAGTGCAACTGATTTTATTTATCTTAAACATCACTGCACAAATTCTTTAAATAGACGTGTGTATTTCCTCAGAACTACTTCAGCATTAGTAACGGATAGGTCTCGCAACTGAAGAAAAATATGCAGTGCATTACCTCTGTTTTGTTCTTTCCTGTTTCTCCGCAATACTTAATTCGTTTTTCTACAACGTGGTGTTCTCCTCGAACTAAGTCCTAAGTTCGATATTAGCTGATTTCTCGTAGGCGACAAACGCTCTGTTTTCCTGTGGAACTTTGGTTCCGTCTTTCGTTCTTCGTTATTTTTCTTCCGAGGTAGCAGAATTTCTGCTCTTCGACTGCAGCGTGATCCCAAAGTTTGTTGTTTAGGTTGTAGCTATACCGATTTCTGCTGCGTTTCATTCATCTTTTCTCGATTCTGTCTCAGTGCATGTTATCTGCCTCAATACGGGGTGAAATTCATTCAACAGAGGATACTAATGTCATCAGCGTGTCTTATTATATACATGATTTGAAGACTTGACTCTAGACAACGGTAAGGACAGTCGATTACACCCAGAGTGCTGTAGATCACGGCACGTCATGGTCTTTATTCATATTACTTGACAGTTGCACAGTGAAACGAGAAACGACAGCTCTCTCTCTAGTTGTAGGTTCTTATTAGAGGCAACATTGTCAGCATGTGTGCGTGTAAACGGTGATAAGTGCCAAACATCGGCTGCTGGAAGTAGAAAAGTGTGCTGCATTTGTGCCAGGAAAATGCTTTTCAGGGACCGTTTGTACGAATACGAGGATGATGTGGCTAACTATGACATAAATAAAGATCCTGAAAATGTTCCCTAACGCAATGTGATTCAAAGGTTGTTACTAATGAGATAAATGTGATCAACCGAATAAGCAAGTAAACAATGTGTCTTTTTCCAGTTTTTACGCTGTTTTACGTGAACGCGTAATGGCAGAAATGTTAAAGGTCATAATTAATGTTTCTGACGTGCTGTAGTGAGGCGACAATGAAACTAAATTTACACTGCGCTCCACAGCAGATTAATTTTCGAGGTTTTTATATTCCAGTATTCCAAAAAATGGATACGCTTATGTTGGTATCATAAAATGAAACAATTAGGTGCATTACAATTTTTATTTTTGAGAGGTTTCGCACGAATGTATCGTTAATTGACTCAGAAAGTAAACAGTCGTAAATTCTTGGTAGCTCGAGCGCTCTCAGTTTGCAAGTAAACAATGTTAAAACGCTGTTGATAGATTTTTAAGAACAACGTTTTGGATAGAATTTATGATCTGAAGAATATGCCGTTACTTTAGAAATATTTGAAAACAACGGCTTACCTAAGCGAAAAAAAGAAAAACTGTATGGATGTACTTCATATTTCTTACTTATGAGATTTTACTGAAAATTTTCTGTGCAGTTTCTCGAAACAATAAATTCATCCCTCACCATTGTTTACGCCGAGTCTTCATTTCGCCTTAAATATTAATCTCAGTAACGAATCTTTCTATTATTTACGCCTTTGTACAGGTTGAACACTAGGCGAGTAAGGCTTTACTCGCTGTATAATCTGAACACATCCCTCTCCATATTATATTCTTTATGTTACCTTTTGGTTTTTATATTTATGTTACCGATCGTTCTCTATAGCTTAATCCTATCTTTTTGATAATTTCAAGTATATTCCACTGTTTTACGTTGTAGAATCACTTACTGGGGAGCTGTCTTGATATTTCGATGGCTTTCATTATCAACTCAAACATCAGAACTGCCTGTCTTGATGTGTTTACTTTTCATAATGGCAAACTGATAGTCATCTAACGGGTCCTCAATTTTTATTTCTATTCATCTGCATGTTATTCCTGTCAGTTACATGGATGTATGAGATGTTAAACTGATTGGTGGTAATTCACACATTTGCCTGCTTTAGCAATGTTTGAAATTGTGTAGATGATACTCTTCTGAAAATCCAGTGGTATGTCTCCAGCTTATACATAGCACCCGTATGTCTGCATGGCTCTCTAGGATATCTGTATAAGTAACCTACAAATAATGCACTTTTTCATTCATTGTCAAAATAACACACTAATTAGAGGATAGTCGTAGAGTTGATTCTGATAATTATGTTCTATTGAAGTGAATTAGATTTCAGTGACTGTGAATAATAACTTATTTCATATCATATCAAATACATTTAACATGGTGCATGTCTTCCTTGATTTTTTTCCTGTGCTTTCTGTAAGTGTGTGGGAGCAGGAAACATGACAGATCTGAGACAGGCGAAGCAGCGACTAAAAATGTTGCCCCGAGGCATCTGCAGAGGCGGGCAGTTTCTAGTGTTGTGTCCATAAAAGTTGCCACGCTAGGCCAACCATGGAGAATGTCAGCTGTTGTGCACTTACAATGGAGCCAAAGAAGGGACTCTTGTCAGTGTGAGGCTGGTGCTTTCTCGTGTTCTGAAGTGTACCTTCAGAAGATAACAATCGTACGCTTTCCTAACGAGACAGACTTGCAGAAGCATATGAACCTAGCTTCAAGAGTAGCTTTTATTTTCAGAGAACCGCTTATGTGAAGCTAGTTACTGGGTTCTAAAACGTGCGATTAGAACGAAATATTTGTGACACCACAGAGACAAGGCTGAAGCAGCAAGTTTTTGGAAGAAGAAAGGTGAATCAAATAGTCATCAGGGTTCTATGCAGCGTATTTCCGTTGGTGGGATATTGTGCTTGAAGGAACGCGCAACGGGCCAGCTGAGTTTTCGTAACTTGGGACTGGCTGTCACGTCCTGCATAGCCGGAACGGATAGCACGCTATACAGTTCAGCTAAAAATCTAGGAGATCGTTGGGAGATGAAGAGGTGTGCGCATCTCGTGCTCATCTTAGCAGACGAGCTGTGTCCAGAGTTCGTTTCGACGGAAGCTCGAACCTCGTCCTGTACCACTGAGCCACACGCATGGCGTAGGCAATTTGAACGTCTCATGGTGATTAATTACTGTTAGCGTAATTATCAGCAACAGCACCGAAGGACAACTTTTGGTTTTCATTTGCTCAAGTATCTGCGACCATCACTCTCAAGTTCAGCATTGCTTTTGCACGTGCGTGAGTTTCTCAATAACTTTCAGGCCAACAGTCACCGTATTCTTTTAGGTAATATTTCTAGAATAACTCTCAGAACGTCAGTAGCGTCTAAGCGGCATGTTTTCTTGTTCGTTCAAGAAACGCTGACACCCGAACGTTTACTTCGTAGAATTCACATAGCAGTCATTTGTAAAGTCCATTGATATTGTTTCATAGTCCGGTCTGTTTAATTTGTGTTTTAATTGAGTAAATTCGTGTGTTAATCCAAAGATTGTTTCTCTTAAAACCTTTCGCTGATATCAAATTTATTTTCTTGTAATTCTGCACTTTAGGATCTATAGCTTGCGGTGAAAATTACGCATGGATGATACGAAATTAACTCTAATATGCTGTGTTACCTATTCCCGTCACGAACTGAACCATAAGTGAAGAAAACGATTCTCAGAGATTTACTTCGTGTAATTTTGACGGTGAATTTCAGTTATTTAAACTCAAAAGAACCCGTTTTACATCCCAACTTAACGAAAGTAACCACGTCAGTATCGTTGGATTTGAGGTCCGCCAGTTACGCAAAACACTGTTTTTCTCAGCACCCAAACATGTTTCGGCACCACTGTGCCATCATCAGTGGGTTTTCGTTTTTATTTATTCTTTACATTCGGTGAGAATGAATTTTCTGGATCACTTGTGTGTTAATTACTACAGGTTCAAATGGCTCTGAGCACTATGGGACTTAACTTCTGAGGTCATCAGTCCCCTAGAACTTAGAACTACTTAAACCTAACTAACCTAAGGACATCACACACATCCATGCCCGAGGCAGGATTCGAACCTGCGACCGTAGCGGTCGCGCGGTTCCAGACTGTAGCGCCTAGAACCGCTCGGCCACTCCGGCCGGCTTACTACAGGTAGCTTGTCACGTTTTCGTGTGGCAAGTGTTCTGGGGAAGTGAAAAGTGTTTTACTGCGTTATTTGTGAAGAATACATGTTACAGTTACGTGTGCATCACAACACCTCAGCATTATGCGGAGAATGGAAGTGCTTACCACATAATAACATGACAAGCTACCTGTAGTAATTAACACACAAGTGATCCAGAAAATTCATGCACACCACATGTAAAGAAAAATAAAAACGAAAACCTACTGATGATGGCACAGTGGTGCCGAAACATGTCTGGGTATTGAGAAAACAGTGTTCTGCATAACTGGCGGACCTCACATGCAACAATTTTAACTGCAGACGCAACCAATACAAGGAGTTCAAATCAAAATGATGTATATAACAACGTCAGTGTTTGGCAACAAACACGAAAAGAACAAAAAGCAAGAAAGCTCCCGTTAATATATTCGTAAATAGTTAAGGAAATGCCTATAATGAGTTCAGTTATAACCAACTGTAAGAGCCAGCTAAACTCGCATTTGATCATAGGTATATCATAATATGATGTCTAATTGAACGTAAACACAGTTTATATAGCAGTCATCTGTCAGGTTCAAAATTCGCACCTGTAGCGTGCCTTGAACCAATAGCGGACGAGCCGCATACGGTGATTGGTCAGCGCTCAGAATTTAATGGCGAGCGCCACAGCTTATGCGATATACCACATAATGCAACAAAACTAGTAAACACGCCCGCTAAAAGCACTACTCATATGCGTCGAAACGCAGACCTCCAATACAATAACAATTACCCATTCACTAAAACTAATGACTAACATACTGGTGGTAAATAAGAATAACTACTATTGATGATGTATCAACAAAGTAAACACACTTCACCAAAATTAATTTATCTCTAGGGAAAGCCAATACTGAGGAAAGTTTGTCACCAAAAGAGACAGAAATTACAATTAAATCTATGTGAAATTACTTAAGGTTTTCACAGGGGGACAGCTCTTAGCGTCGCAGCTTATATGTCTTTGTGATCGTTGCGTTCTGACGTCGACGTCGGCTCAGTGATGCTGACGGCGAAATCACATTTCCGAATAAAAACAGAACCACACGTTACGAATAGGTTAAAAATCTCCTCGACGACAGTTATGGTTTAACGCACGTGGTGGCTCATTAGTTGGCACAAAATATATTAAATTCCAAGTGCATTATTTCGAACAGTCCGGTTCTAACCACGACAATTACAGTCAATTCTCGTAAGCATTGTCACTGCTGTTTATAGTTCTCAACGAATCACACAGTATTCACTGTCCAACATTTTGTTTCATTACGTCTATGTCGATATTTAGTTTGTACGGGGACCAAAAAACTGAAACTGCGGTCATAAATTTTCGTGTGCTTCTGTATAGCACGATTACACAACAGTCTTGCATACTAGAGTTGTGGCGATTCGTGAATGAGTCGTTCATTTTAACTACTCTAAATAAAGAATCGTAAGAATCGAATCGTGATACGGACGAATCGTCGCCCAAAAGAATCGTAAGAACGATTGCGTGTTTCCGAGTCGTGACGATTCCAAGTTCCAACGATTCATCGATTCTTAGTACGCTATGCATCGAAGGCAAATTCCAAATCACGCCGAGTCGTGCCGAAAGATTACGACCGCCAGATGGCGGTCTAGTGGAGGATGCGCGTGAACAAAGGAAGCTCGGAACGAACAAACGAAGTTCATGGGCCTTAATATTACTCGTGAAAAACAAGCTGACACTTGGAGGTAGCTGACGGGAACGAGCGTGAGGGCATTTCCCATTTACTATCGCTACCATCAGCCACCGCGTCGACGTCAGCTTAGTTTGTGCGATTAATACACGAACTAGTGATGACAGAAACAACATACAGCGAGTACACAGCTCCCAATACACACGATTAAAATGAATGAATCCAATTATGATGAATAAATACGTACCTCTTATTTGTTGCAGATGCAATGCAAAAGACACACACCTTCTTTACACACGAGCAATAGCACTTGGATTATGTATTATATTTCACGTATCTCGAAAACAACCCTAACGATTTGGATGAAATTTTGTATTTAGACTGGTTTTTGCTTTTTGAGTTCATGTACATAGTTCCATTCTTTCGTAAAATGTCAGTTTTACAATATATATATCCTACAGAGTTCAATCCGTAAAGACCCAATTTTATATTATAAAAACACCATTTCACATGTTTATAGAACGCCATCTCGTAAAACTTTGTTAGTACGTATTGAATGTAGTTAAGGTTTTGTTTTCATGTTTATCTGTATATAGGTGTCTTTCCTTACAGCACACAACCAAACTGGCGTACCACGTAGTTTTGCACCACCTTTCGCACAAATCGACTCCTCTTTCCTCGCATACTGAAATAAAACAATAGATGCAATCATGCCAAACGTGACCTTTCATCGCCGGCCGGTGTGGCCGAGCGGTTCTAGGTGCTTCAGTCTGGAACCGCGCGACCGCTACGGTCACAGGTTCGAATCCTGCCTCGGGCAGGGATGTGTGTGATGTACTTAGGTTAGTTAGGTTTAAGTAGTTCTAAGTTATAGGGGACTGATGACCTATGATGTTAAGTCCCATAGTGCTCAGAGCCATTTGAACCATTTGACCTTTCATCAATTAAGGCATTACACGTATAAATCGAGAATCATACTTGTAACGTCATTTGCATGTTTACTCATAAATAAACCATTTCTGGCATATCTTATGATGACACAGTTCGATTCTAGCCCCACTGACAATTTCAGACATATCCTGCCATCTGTGAGTAACATGTAGAACTTTTTGCATTCCGTAACAATCGTGTCATCGCAGACTAGAATGCATCGTGAAAGAATCGTAGGCATCGATTCGCAATGTGAGATTGAATCGTAGGAATCGAATCGGGAAAAAGAATCGTGTTGCCCAACTCTAGTGCATACACCGCGACGCTGCCAACCCACGCAACGTCACTATTCGACTGCTAGCTATCGATATCGCTCTCGAAACGCTGTTCAGACAACAGTGTGCGCATTATATTCGTTTTAGCCCAGTGTATTCCACAAAAGCATCACAAGAAAGATCAAACATACGTTGAAACTTTCGCGTACGCATTTAGAAGAGATTCGTGTAGCAATATTAATAAAGCAAAAAAACTGTAACATTTCATGCTGTAGAACAAAGGAACAGGTGTGTGAAACCTTCAAAGATATATGTACAGATTAAGTGAAGCGGAAGGTAGGATAGAAAAAAATGGTTCAAATAGCTCTGTGCACTAGGGGACTTTACTTCTGAGGTCAGGAGTCCCGTAGAACTTAAAACTACTGAAACCTACCTAAGCTAAGGACATCACACACATCCATGCCCGAGGCAGGATTCGAACCTGCGACCGCACGGTTCCAGACTGTAGCGCCTAGAACCGCTCGGCCACTCCGGCCGGCGAAGGAAAGAAGAAAATAAAAATAAGTAAATAAATTATCTCTTTCATATTTAGCAACATCTTCACAAGATAGGGCCATAAATTATTCGCTTTATTCATTCCATCGTCCAGAATAATTACAACCTGGGTCTTAATGTCGTGTCCTACTCGTCATTAACTTTCTGGGTCGGTGTAAACATTTTTACCCGCAAGAAGTTTTGCTAAGTTTTCCGATTTGATTACCTGCTGGTTTGAGATTCTGAGACATTTGTATTGAAAGAAATGCCAAGAACCCAGTAAGCTACAAATCAATTGGTCAGCCAGGAAATGTCTGCGAGGAGCGTCACCCCCGCCTGGGAATCGGCGCGACGCGCCACAAGTCGCGGCCGATGCGCGCCTCTCATCTCGCCGGATAGGCTCGATCTGAACGCTTTGTCCGTCGCCGACCGGCACCCATGAATAATGTAACGGCTCTCCCAATGAAAGCTGCCAGTGAGGCCTAATGGGTATCCGAACAATAGGCGGAGCTACAAGGGACTCAAATTAGCGAACGCGGGACACCGGCCCCCGGGAATTCACGGCACCTGTCTAAAGAAAAGGCATTTAGGGCACTAACGACCTGTCATTTATTCACGCAGAATCTCGATTATAAATTTTACAACAAGCGGCAGCTTAAAATGAGGACTTTGTTTCGCTCGATGTCTGACACATTTAATGAGGACGATTTCTTAATTCAATGAGCAACACTTGAAAGACGGACTAATGTATTTTTATTTTCACCACTAATAACAAGAAAGTGAAGTTTCTGCTGCAGTGTATGTCATTAGACGTGTCAAGAAACACAAGAGCCTTACATCTACTGACGGAAAGATGTGAAAAACGTTAGCTCGGTGGCGCGCTGTGAGTCTATATAAGTGAAAATCCATGTAGCTGCCAACAGCAACGGCATCAACTTTCACAATCTTCTTCCACATGAAATTAATTAACTCACAGTTTACATTTCAGCTAACACTCAGTATCAATGGCAACACTCAAAACAACTGCAGCAAATCGGTGGCTTGTGTACCTGTAGATAACGTGAAGGACAATCAAACAACTTAAAATCAATGATGGTAAGACAGTCTACATTAAACTGAATGAAAGTCCAAATCCGCAATAGCTGTGTTTTCACTGTATCACCACCAGTTTCCCACCCTGGAGGCATATCTTCAGGTCGTAAAAATTAATATTCATGTGTCACGACTTTCAAGATGCAAGTGTACCTTGGACGTCGTGGCACATGAAGTGTTAGTTTTGTTTCGTCCTACCATACATGGATCGTCATGTGCTGTCTGGTCTCGTCTTTTGACAAAGTTTGGAGATGTTTTACTGATCATGCATGATTCGGATCGGATGCCCATGAGCCGTTTCATCCAAGGTCCTACCGAGGATTGACATGTTTTTATGTGCACTTGCACCTTAAAATCGTGACACATGAAGTAATAGTATTATATTACCTGAAGATATACCTGCAGGGTATAAAACCGTCGTCATACAGTGAAAACAAAATAAACAGCTATTGCGGGCTATTTTCCCATCTCCGATTTCACAATGTTTGATTGTCATTCACATTATGTACAACTTCTTTAGCTGTGGTTGCCCGACCTATAATATTATTTGTGGTTTGAGGACTGCCATGTACTGGAAGAAAATGTACTGACAGTGAAATCATAAGGTAATCGTGAGTCAGACGTAGGTGAGACGTTCTGCCAACAAATCACACATATCTTACTTGTTTTCACCGGGGCTGCTTCTGAAGTGCTGTAACGAGGGCATCTTAAGTGCAAATTCAGTTTTCTGTCATTGATATCCATTAGAGACCTTGGAGGGGTGAAACTTACTAAGGTGTACATATTCCTCAGAATTTTCGGCATCGTGCTGGAACATCATCGATTGCCTCAGACGTATAATGGAAGTATTTGTCCATCTCGCGTTCACTTCAATTTCACTTGTAACCTCCCCCTTACCAATCGGCCTATCCTGCTTGCGATGTGAAATATGACTGTGGATAGCGTGTACCCTTAGGGGATTTTCACTCATTTGATAAGGCTATCTTTCCCGAAGAAATAATACCGATAAGCAGGAGGAAACTGTACAACACACCCTTCTGATGGAAAGTCTGCTAAAAATAAAAAGTAATTAAACCGAACAGGGTTATAACTTGTAATAAAGAAAGTTATTTTGCGCATTCACTCACGAACAACAGACAAAAAGGGTACGACTGATATTGAACCCAAAAATTACACTAATGAATGAAAAGGAAATAACTAACCGTTGCCAGCCCACTAGGGCAAGTTACATCCTAAATCCTGTGCGAGATGATAGTAAAGAAAAACGTGTGTTATTAAACACTGACGTGGCAACTGAAGGTTGTCACGTTCTTTTTTGATACAAATTTTAAGTGAATATGTTATGATAAAGAAAACTGAGAAGTCACTCCTCCATTAAGTTTTCATTAAATTTTGAAAAAAAAGAAAACAATCGAGTAATGATCTGAAACTATTCAAATAAACTGTAGGTTATTAATGAACTTCATTACGTGGCCAATGACTTTCGGTGACCTCAAACTAATGTCATCTAAGAAATTTAGAAAAAAACGCAAGCACTTTTACTTTGCAGCTACTTATTTTGCAAATTGGATGTCAAATTAATGTCTGAGCAAATGAGATTTTCTTACAAACTTGAACAGGAATAAATAATAGAATACGTACCAAACCAAACAGCCATGTGCTCCAAGCTATAAGTAAAATAAATAAAACTACCGCACTCTTAATTTGTGCATTTCTTTAGATTTGGATTTTTTCCAGTGATTAGTTCTCAAACTTGAAAAATGAAATCGCTTTACTTTACTCATATACTTAAACCTCTGTTGTACAACAGTTAATTGAAAGTACGCTGAGGCTGAAATCGTTAAAATTGAAATTCGTCATTAATGAACTGGCTGTAACTATTCAATTTGTTTTTTATTACATTCGGTTAGCATATAAGGAAAAAAAGGAACAAGGATCCTACTTGGTAACAATGTCTGAGGACAACGAGGACACAATCGCCCTGAGTTTAACTGATTATTACTTAAATAAATTTTATCAATCAAATCACATTTAGTTGTGCTGCTGGGTTAGCCGTTAATACTTTCTACCACTGAACAGTCTTACTTCTGTGCTGTACATACGAGGAAACTCGAAACTAACGACAAATTTGTGTTGCTGGAACTGCTGCTGTTGTTGAACACTGTAGCATGTAGTGGAGCCACGGCTAATTACAGGAACGGGCAATCGTAATTACTGCAGCCCCTTCCTCCCGTCCACTGTCCTTAGTCCTGCTACTAGACATCTGGCAGGCTCGCGTACATGATACCGCCGAAATGGTACTCTCTACTGCGAGAGCGTTAGCACCACACTTCGGCACACTACAAGCGCTGGAACCCGTCCCCCTCTCTCCGCGCGCTCTACGCAACAACTCCCTACCTAAGGATTCTACAACACACAAGCACTGCTATTATCGTTGCTAGTCGATGCAAATAACAATTATTTCTGGCTTTTCCCCAGTGCTTTTAAGTTTCACAGTAAGACTCAGATAAATACAGTGAAATGTCAGCAGACTTCTATCTAAATTTGCACATACAGTGAAGCAATGTCCTTCCTTATTAAAAGAAAGCCTTTAAATTACAAATATTTGCATACAATTCCGCAAAAAATAAAAAAAATAAATATCGGTAGCAGGTGCCATGCATCTTCATTTTTTGGTTTTTCACACTGTTGATTGTAGGTTTCGGTTATATAGGAGTCACCATCAGACTAATTTGAAGTTGAGACGAGAAGCCAATACCTGGAGCCGCTATGTTATTACGAAGTGGCGTCTGCTACCCACTGCTCGGAGCGACGGTAATAACCCAACGGCTCCGAGCAGTAGCTCCTCATGTCAGCTTGAAATTGTTCTTACGGCCGTTTTTCTATATCCCGAAGTTATCACCACCAATGAAATTATAATTGAAGTGAAGCAGCCAGATACTTTTCCTTGATATCTCTTATTGCTTTCATCTGGCACCAAATTAGCAGTGGGCTTAACAACTCGTCCAAGTATAGGTCCATAACTTGCACTATGTCTTTTCATACTACCATGGAACACTGAAATGAAACTTGGTCTTTTGAAGGACATTGGCACTAAGTTTGGTGGTCGGAAGCTGTACGTTTTCTCTTAGCATCCTTCTGTTAGACAAGCATTATATCCCATAGTCAATGGTGAATGTATCACGGAAAAATGCGTCCAGGTAGCGCGAAGAGCAATACAACTCTATTACATAAAGGCTTAAGCAACTACAACTGAAACAGATTCTGAACTAATGCAAACAAAGATCGTATTGAGCTGCGGATGAGAGTGTAACACCAATATCGGAGCATTTTATACATCTCAAATCTGAGTACACTGCCGGACGTGTAAAGTAACGCTGACGTAGGCCAAAATCTGTATAGTCCACGGATGATGCACTAGCAGTGCCTCCGAGGGCTGTACACGATATTCGAGGACGTGGGGCCAACTGACGTACGCGGCGCCCCGATGAATAAAACTCATATTATAGTACCGTTTGCGCTATTGCCTCCTGATCCACAGATCATTGCAGTGAACTGACTGGGCGGTATCCTATAAAAGCGTCCGGCGTATGAATCATGCCAGTGTCACATGGCTAACGGAGGCTAACTAATGCCAGCAATAAAGGAACAGTATCCGATGGATGTAGCGCCACCAGATACCGCAACGTCTGCTGCAGGCTAGACGTGCTGCGGTGGTGCTGTCAACGCCCAGAAGGGGCGGAAACTGAGGCGTACTGCTCCGTGGTTGAACGCCGGATTAAAAATCGCCAGCCGTGGATACCACATTTCTGCACCACATGAAGGAGGTGGCTGACCCGTCTCGCTCTGACGTCGGCGCCTGTGACTCAGGCGACAACCAAGGAAGAAGCAACAAGTGCTGATGATCAGCCAAAACTGTAACTAGACCAATCCATGTCCAGAATAAACATTTCAGCGCCTAGCCTCTTACAGCCGATGGGCTTTTAAGTGGACTAATGAATGTTTTAATATATGAGGATGTATGCATCTAACCGTGATCGTTGAAACTTTCCGCCGCATTTAAACTGTGTGGCAGACCAGAATACGAAGGTAAGAGATGTATTAATGACGTAATGTAAAGCCCTGCTCCTGCGGTTCAGATTTTAAAGAATTTTTGTAGAAAGCGAATGTCCTGAGTTCGAGTCCCAATCGGTGCCAGGAAGTTTCATAACAGCGCACACCCAGATGCGGAGTCAAAAATCCATGCTTCAGACGATCTCCCAGATTGTGGCAAAACCACGTCTCCACAATGTCGTTTCTTCCGGGAATATTAGTCCTGCAAGTTTCGCAGCAGGACTCTGTGAATTTCGGAATGTAGACGAGGTACTGGCAGAATGTCAGGGCCGGGCGTGTGTGTAACGCACAGGAGGTTCTTACACTGGCTGTTTACTTCTGTTCAAAAAATAAGGGCGGGGAAGTTGTGGCTGATACGTGAAACTAGTAACTGAAATTTCGTCCCCTTGTGTGGAGGACAACTTCAAAGATGAAGCACTACTGCAAGTTTCCAGTGTTGCCAGTGTTGCCAGTATTTCATCTCTGAAGATGTCTCCCTCCGACAGGCTATGCTTCGTAACTGGTTATGCACTTAAAAAGTTTCTCTTCCGGTACTGTCCGAATTTGAGATTGTTTTATAACAGAAAATATTTTATGTCATTATTGTTACTTTTTTGATATCTGAGTTTACCTATATTTTCTGTGGCCCAGATATAAGGTTATCACATGTTTTCTGCTGTTGTGAATAATGCATCTTTATTGTATTGCGTCAAAGATGAATAGTGAATAAGATCCTTGACTCCGTGATTAGTTTCATATGTGGTTGATTTGCTGTCAGTCAGCTGTGCAACGCTGGGGCACTCTTATTTGAGACCAGGGCGAGGAGTAGAGTTTTTCAGAGAAAGAGATTGTCCTCTGGTACGTCTGTGATAACGTAGTTAGTCTGGCAAACAGGTTCTCAAAAGCAAAATAGCTCGACGCGTATATGTACCAACATATGTATTTTCTTTTTTAGCTACTGTAATTTCATAGTCATTTTTGCGTGTGGTTTTGCATGAAACTCTTTTCCTCGCTTTTGAAAAAGTATTGAGTGTTAAGATCTTTGTTGCGTAGGCAGACGGTAGTACTAACTTTTTAAATTGTTTCTGTGTTACGTAGATTTTTTGCAGATATCCTGTTACGTAAACGAATATATTTCTCTCGTTAACCTTTTACGTTCAACACTGTGGGTAACAACACAGTATTTCATCGTGCTATTAGACCTCAAACTACGTCATAAAGTAATGATTCTAATTCCACTGAAACAGAACCGTCGACATACATAAATTATTTATTCGAGATTTCGGGAAATGCACATAAGTTTCCAGCACAGTTCAGTTTTTTATTAGGAAATGTAACAGAACAGATTTCCAACAGTGAACAAGAAATGTCAGAAGACGAATCAGTAGGCGACAAATAGCCTCAGCTATGCGAAATTTCGCAACAATCACTTATTTAAGCCATCGATTGGGGCTTCGCTTTTTTTTTCTTTCAGTTAAACAGGGCATGAGCCAACTTCAGATACTGACAGTTTGCATTCAGTCGCTTCAAATACAGTGCACATGAATGTAGAAATAAAAAAAAATCCAACGTTGTTAGTGTTGTTACAAAACATGAATAAATCCTTGAAACACCAAAGTGAAGCATTTGACTAGAACAGAAGACAAGATGGCAAGAAAAAATAAGTAGAGATATCATATGTACGAGAGCTCCACTGACATCTCGCTTTTGGAAACGTGAGGAAAAACAGCAAGACGTTTCTGTAGGAGAGATCAGACATGAATTACAACCTATCATTACGAAACGAAGGACAAAGGCTCTGCAGCCTTAAAACTGAACAAAATAATTTAAAACTACACAACACAACGTCAAAAGAAGAGCGCCTCCCAAAAATAAATACCACCGTACCGAGCGCAGTAGTCTCGCAGCTGAAGGAAATCACGACCATCTTAATATAACTGATGAAACAATTATTGAACAGATAGATGCATTAAAATTGAACTCCGACGAACAAAAAGAACAAATCTGTACATTAACAAATAATGCCGAACGTATAACAACAAAGATTGCAAATTTGTGTACAAATACGGACAATGGTTCTGATGTCACACATCCTGTGCCATTTTCAGATACAACAGAATATCAGTCACTTAAAAATTTTAAAGATAATCAGATTAAACTCCATCAACAGCAAGAAAAAGACAATAACCACATCCGAGAATAACTGACACGCATCGAACGCAAACTGAGCTGTAACGACGACAACATCGACTTACGCATTCGCACTCAAACCCACGATCAGAAACTTGTGATTAAACTAACAGTCTGAGGAGTTTTTGTAACTTTATCAGAGAAAAATACTTTCCATCTAAACACAATAGTGAGTCGCTCATCAGGCGCAATAGAGAACATTCCGGCTCCCAGCAAAGCGACAATTTCGATTACAAGCAGTTTCTCATTGCTCGTAAATTCAAAATTTTTTGAAACTTAGGCAATCACATTCAGACCCAAGGCTAGTTAAACGATATTTTATTTCACTATTACCAAGCTTGTCTTTGTGTCTTAAACCGGAATTCACGCGTAGATGTATCGAAAGTGAATCAGCTGTGAGAATGCGGTCAGTAATAAGAGATTGTGAAAGTTAGGCAGATTTTTACCACGTTTTCTTGTCTGGGTAGGGGCCCAAGTTACTAAGGATCGAGTAGAGCAGGGTATAAAAATGATGAAAAATTTTGATCACTCGGAGTTTCCTTGCCCAGTCCGATATTTTGAGACGTTACGTGGGAACCAATGTCTTACAAACCCGTACAGTCCATCTGAGTTTACAGACATTTGCTTAACAAAATTGTCTTCACATCTTCGTCTCCCAATATTGGCAGGAAGAAGCAAGGACGACCTATACGCTTTCTGAGATTTGCCACAAGAACTGGAACTAGACTTCGACAACCGTATCGCAAAAAAAAATGACAACAGGCATCGTGACTCGCGACATTCAGTTCCAATGTATGATCATAGAAGTGAGGAACGCTTTCGCAAAAGCCATTAAAAGGAAGGAGATGAACAGTTAAATGTCTGGTAGCAAAACAAAGATGTGCAATAGTAAGTAACACTAAAATGGTTAAAGGTAGCCTGATTACTCGCTTTTTACATATTTATGAGACATATTTACACATTGGAAACACCACTAACCAGAGACGGAAAAAATGAAAAGAACATTATTCAAAACACAGCCATATTTTCTGGCAAAATTACGATTTTTACGAACAATATACTACTAACCCACAATGTCTTTTTTTTCTTTACATTTGTGTAATGTTTATATATAGTTGCATTATATGACTATTGCTAAGCGTAAATATTATCTTATGTGAACTCCTATTATACAATTATAGGTACACCAACGAACGTTTGACACTGCTATCATATTGGCATTTTGCGATGATACTGGTGTCTTCCATTTCTGTGACACCATATTTGGTTTTAGTTACTGCATTGCTTTTGTCATGAGAACTGTGTGTATGAGTTGTCTTATCCTAAGAATGAATGCCTAAGAATTTGTTCTTCATTTTGTTTACTGATTTGGCATAGTGATTTTTTGCTGCTTATGCACAGGATGGAATATCTTGCCACATTGGCTTTCTGATGAAATATTTGTCACGTTTATATGTCTCTGATAATAAATTTGGCAGCACTGATTTTCTGATTAACTACTTCTGCGCATATAAATAGTTTTAGGAGAGCTTACTTACAATATGAATTTACTGTTAGAGGCTATAAATGAGGTAACTGTCATAACACAACAGAATTATGAATAATGGGTATAGGAAGCCAGTAAATCGAGAGCACTTAGAAATAACAAAGTAATGAGTACACAGAAATGGAGGTAGTAAAACGTGTGAGTAGTCATGTCGAATTAAATTGCCTATATGCTTTGGTTCAAGAAAGGTGTTGATTGCACTATGGAAATATAAATGAGTATGGACAAATTCAATAATGATCATGTTATGAGGTCATGAAGATGTGGTAATGAAATATTTGAAGGAAATTTGAGTTAAATGTTTTTGCCAAGTAAATTGATGTAATTTTTTTGGTAGTTATGCTGACATGAAACATATTATTATGTGATTATAATGTTTTTGCCAAGTAAACAGAGATAAAAGATATTATGAGAACAGTATGGGGTTTCAGTGAAAGTATAGCATGCATACAGTACAGAAGTTAGAAAGCAGGCCAGTACACCAAAGGAGTACATGACACTAGGATAAAATATCAAACTCACATGACTCAGACTTTGACTTTAAAGCACACCTCATTCCCTTCCCTTTTCCTTTACATGAACCATCTTTTAATGTGTATAAACTAGATCTTCATGGCCGTTTGTCACCATTATAAGATAATGATATTTTGTTGGTTGCTCCTCTCGTTAATTTTACTTTGTAGTTAGCAGAGAACAGTGCATAATTTTTTCTGTATGCAGATTTTCTCTGGTCACACTGGCTGTTGTAATCTACAATTATGAATGTTTTGTATGTAATCTTCATGTTACATTTTCTCGGAATGCTTTAACACTGCTTCAAATATTTGCCATGAGTAATGTTATTTCTTAGAGAGACAATACTGCATGTGCAGTTCAGATTTTTATCAGGTATTGTAAGAATCACAGATTCACTGACGTTTCCAGATATTTAACTAAGTTTTACTCACACTTAAAGAAATAGTAGTACTGAGTGCAAAGATGTCTTCGAGACATCAAGTGTACAAATGAACTGTCAGTGGAAAACTAGTTCCCTGAGTTTGCTCATGTTTGATTCTACATTTACTACCAATCACTTGCCTTACCGACTACCCCTGAGGCTGAATATCACATTCCTCATACTCATCGGCGTTGCTTATCTGAGGGATCAGTACTACAGTGTCAGCGACCTCGTCAGTGGCTGTACTTCAAGAAATATGTCAATACTGGGCTGGTTGCAGTACTGTTCTTACCCACAAAATGAAAAGAAAGATTAATATCTCTGTTGGAACTATGTGATGCAACAATTTATCTTCAAATGTATTCACATTCCCCTTGCCTTCTACAGCTAAGACAACCCGTATGAAATTTTTCTGGGGGATGGGGGAGGTAGGGGAAGGGACAACGTAAGATTTTCATCTCTTTTCTGCTACTGTAAATAATCATCTTTACAAAGGTGAATGAGTGCACTGCATGAGCAGTGAATAAGATCCTTGACTAGTGTTTTAGTTTTATCTGTGGTTGCCTTGCTACTCTGTCAGCTCTGCAGCGCTGGGGTATTCTTACAGTAGCGAGCAATCGCGTTCTACACAAAAAGAGATTTGTTACTTGTGAATCTGGGGAAAACTATCCGAAAAATGTATTCTGAGGATGAAAACTCATTTATAACACTTCCTTGTACTTCATATTGATGAAGATGATCTTGGAGGAATTTTCAAAGTATGTTTGTAACTTTTGTAATAAGAGAATTTTGTAATATGTTGAGGTCTTCTGTCTTTTTCCCAACAATTAGAGTTTGATTTCTCACGAACGATATTTTTTTTAGAATGAAATACACCTCTATGATTCACAGAAAACATCTGAAGCATTTGTCGTGTGTGCAGTGCATCTTACACCACACTGAATCACCGATTGTTTCTGAGAAACAAATTTAGAGTAGATTTTTTATCTTTAGCTGCTGTATCTAATGATTTGCATTTGCTCTCCAGAACGTTAGTACTCCAGACATGAAAACAGCATTCTGAGTAAGAGACATGTCATTTTAATTTCAGGACAGATTCCACCTGGCATTCCTGAGCTAACAGTTTTTAGTAAGGATAGTCAGGTGCTCTGCTTGCAGAATAATTTTCAGTGAACGCTGTTGGTAATTCCAGACAGTTATTTTCTTCCGAGTAGGGCAATAAATGGTTTTTGTTAATGTTCCAAGTCAAATACTGCATTTCATATCACGAAACGTTTATAACGTACGTCGGTACTGAGTTTTGGTTACATAATTCTCATTGAGCGCACAATTAGTTTAGTTTGACATTTAATTAGATTCATTTCTATATTTCATATTTTGCATTTCATGAAGTTTAACGTTTTATTTCATGGTCACTAGCGGAACAGAGAGCGAGACCATCAGTCTGTTTTATGCAGCAATTGAATGCGATATCTAAAGTACACGTTACATGAGGGAAAAAGTCTCTGAAATCTATAAATGCAGTTTTCTCACGTACAGACATTTTTTATGGAAAGCTTACACATATTGCACGCATCTAAGTTTGTATACAGTGGGGTAAGGAATAAATATGATTGTAAGTCACTACAGACAAGAGTAGTCGCATTGTGAGTGTGTCACAAGTGAGGACCCTAATTGGAATTTATGTTTTTCTGTCTTCTCCGTCGTGGATCATTGTCAACTTATACAAAACTTCGGCATTCAGTCACAGATAAAAATATTAAACTTGCTTCTGCCATTTTATACCTTCATATTGCCTGGTTTGCAAGTCATTGCACCTGTATTCCTCTCAGACTTGTGTAATCCTACAAAACAACTATGTACCAATCTTATTACAAGGCGTGTACGACAGAAAGCAGTAAACTATTTTAGTCCAGTTAAGAAGTACAGTCCTTAGGCAACCATCATAACAATTCTTATTGTTTCACCACTCTTTTAGACTAGTATTTTATTATGAAACAGGAAGCCCCCTAATATTACTCCTACCAGGAACAACTGTGCTCATACAGTAATAATGGAGGTTTCTCATACATTTCTAATGAAATGTTCACAAGATCTCATGTACGTAAATTGCGAAGGAGCTGTAACCATTAAACTGCAGCTGCACCCAGTCAGAGTAATCCATTTACTAATCTTCACCAAATAAGGATGGTTATCCCCAAAACGGCTTTCAAACACCAAGTTATGTAAACAAATGCGATGCAACATCCATCACATTCAAGGTCTTACGGGGTCTAACGACATCACCAATGAGAGCTCACTTACTCTTATCCAGCCGGCTGTAGCCAACTGAATTAAACATGGCTCCACATATAATTTTGACGCACTTGCAAAATGCAAGATTAGAACTAACTAATACTGCAGATACACATTCTTGTACAGCAAAAGAGAAAAAAAACTGCAAATAAATACGGGGTACAAATAAATGTTGCAAGAATGGAAGCAGTGTCAAAAGTATTAGCACAATTATAATGAATGCTATGGAAAGTCATTTAATAAAGTGAATTAATTTTTATTTAATATATCCAACACTAATTGCGCTCTGTCTGTCGGTTGCCTTGTCATGCTGGTGGAAGTAAGCGACTTAGAATTCCGGTACACTGCTCCCAAAATAATCCTGCTGAGAGCTGTTGGTCTGTGGGGGCAGCAGGAAGTTTCAGTCTCTTGAGATAACTGAAACTGTTATTTAAAAAAGCTTCTGATTAGGCAGCGTCATAAAGGTAAAATCAATGAGAAGTATCAGAAGCAACTTCAGATCAAATGAGAATTTATTGCAAATATCTGTCTCACAATAATTCCCAAGAGAAGAGCACAGCGCTGTCGACCAGTAAACCGTTAGTGTAATCCAAGTAATAATTGCTCAAGCTGTCCTCCTGAAAACGACAGCTGGTTTGTAAATGTAGTACAAAACTGCTGTATTTACAGTATCCACTTGGCTCATGTGTCTACTGTCGGCGATGTACACCAGATATGATTCACCTAGCAAACACGTGGTATTTGCCGATGCCCCTGCGCTTATTAATAATTTGAAGCCACAGTTTAAGTTTTAGGATTCACATTACTTTGAGGCGAGAAGTACTTAATACGCCACATTCCGTGATGTGTCTTAAGAAGCTATCACTTGTTAAACACTTGCTTTAAAATTCCAACCGAGTAGTGTTCCGATTGTGATTTCATGAGATGTTAGTCTCGGGCCATAAATTAATTTTAGTACCACAAGGTCACTGTCTGCACTTCATAGAAAGCCTTCAACGAGGCACAATAGTTTCCTCACTGCCTCAGTCATCATGTTCCACCTTATTAGTGCCGGACGTAGTAACTTATTGTGGAAACAATATACTCAGCGTGTTCATAAAGTTCACTGTTGACTTTGCACAGCGAAAATCGCCCACACGGCAAACACCATCACAGCGTGCTCTTCAGGTTCACTTTGTCAGGCTAGAGTCCCCAAATGAGAGAGTACTATGATATGTTTATATTTTCTATTTGCAGTCGGCGTTACGAATCGAAATAGGTCGTGCTGTACAGACCGAAAATCGTCCATTTCGCGACCACATGACCCTGCTGACTGCACATTGTGTTTTCAAGTGTATTTTTTGGGGACCTTAGTTTTGTGAAGAGCTGTAATATGTTTATCCTTTATCTTCACCGTGCGCGGCATGTACATAAAGAGTACGCTCAGCACCAAAACAACAGTCTTTCAACGGCTGCCACGAATACATCACTCCAGCTCTCGCTCGTGAGACGACAATCTCTTGTTCATTGTCTCCAGACATCTTCGTTAACGTTCCTACTATCGATACATTTTTCAGGCTCAACTATTCTCGCATAGCAGTAACACGATAAGACCTCAGAATAATATCGCTTATTGAAGTTATTAGGAATAGAAAGTTTGTTGAAACCGGAAGCGAATAGCAACGAAATCATAAATTCAGATAGGAATCTCTATGGTAAGGTTACGTAAGTCGCCAGTGGTGTCGGCGTATTTATTGTAGTAAAGAATTCTATAATATCTAGCAAGGTTATCGTGGACCCTCAATGTTAATTATTCTAGGTAACATTAAGCATCAAAATTAGTATTGGTCAAAAATGGTAACCAGATGCTTTCATAGACCGCTTGGTTCAGGAGGTATAGCGGTAGAGTGCTGACAGAATATCCTTAGTAATTTCCCCAATCACGCTGTTGTAAAAGGGGGTGACTTCAACTTGCCAGGTACAGACTGTTGGAGTTATACTACCAAACCTGGTACCAGATGGTTCCTGTGACGTTATTCTGAATATCTTGTCCGAAAATGACCTTGAGCAGATAGAGAAACCAACTCCCGTAGCAAAAACAGACCTGCACACGATGAGTCAGCTAACATAGAGACAGTTATCAGTGATCATAAGGCTTTGAGATCAACAAAGACTAGGGGTTTTGCAAGAAATGTTAAAACAGGTGGGAAATATTTTTATTTAGCTAGTTTTACAGGTTACAAATGGAAGAGTATCTGAGTAGTCAGTCGATGGTTAGGAAGAGGATTTAACCTTTTTTTTGCAGTCAGCAGTCTTCTGACTGGTTTAATGCTGCCCTCTTTTGTGTCTTCACCTGACAGTAGCACTTGCAACCTACGTCCTCAATTATTTGCTGGATATATTCCAATCTCTGTTTTCCTCTACAGGTTTTACTCACTACAGTACCCTCTAGTGTCGTGCAAGCTATTCCGTGAAGTCGTCACATGTGTCCTACGAAAATATGGAGCACAAATCATCGTTCAACAAGCCATAGTAAAGTACATTCCCAGCGACGTCTAAAAAGTTTGGGAAGACCCACTGTAGTGCACAAGTAGTGTGGAAGACCCACTGTAGTGTACAAGTAGTGTTAGAAAACTGTTCCGAAAACAAAGAGAGCTTCATTTCAAATTCAAGAGAAGTCCAAACTTCTGACAAACAAGAGTTGAATGAAGTGAAAATGAGCGTAAAGAGAACACTGAGAGAAGCGTTCATTGACTTCGAAAGTAAAATTTTTAAACTATATGAGTAAAACTCTAAGAGATTTTGGCGTCATTTTAAATCAGTAAGTGGTTTTAAATCAACCATTAATTCACTCAGAGACCATACTGTCATCGAAACGGAGGATAACGACGTTAACAGAGATAAGGCTGAAATTCTGACTTCGGCCTTCCGGAAAAGTTTCACGGCGGAAAACCAAGACACAGTCCCTCCTTTCAATCATCGTACGAATGTCGAAATGGCTGTCAGTGAGATTACCGATCGCGGAATGGAGGAGCAACTACAATCGCGTAGTATTAGAAAGGCATCACTATCAGCTGAGAAACCTGTAATATTCTATTATGCTTATTCTGGATAATTTGCTCTTCTTCTAGGAGGAGTTCATAGTAAATACCTGTAGCAACGAAGGATACCTAGCAACTGGAAAAAAGCGCAGTTGGTTCCTGTGTTCAAGAAGGGCTGCAGGACAGGTGTACACTTTTATGAAGCTATACCGTTGTCATCAACATGTTGTAGAGTAATGAAACATGTTTAATGCACAAGAATTAAGACGTTTTGGGCGAACGAAAATCTCCTCTACAAAAACAAGTTGGATTCTGCAAACAGAGGTCTTGTAAAAGACAGCTGTCTCTACTCTTCCATGAGATCCATATCTCTCCAGATAACGCCGCTCAGGTTGATGCTGTGCTGTTCGACTTCAGGAAAGCATTTGAGCCCGTCTCGAGCTGGTGTTTACTGAAAAAAGTACGAGTATCCGACCAGGTTTGCGACTTGATTCAAGACTTCCATGCAGAAAGAATTCAACACAACGACAGATCTTAGGGGATTTCCGGTCTACCCCACGGAAATGTGACAGGACCGTTACTGTTTGCAATCTGTATAAGTGATCTAGTAGAGAGCGTCGTACGCTCTTTAACACATTTCGTAGATTATACCGTTGTCTGTAACAAAGTAACAATGGGAGAAGATAGTACTGATTTACAGAACGACCTGTAGGTGACTAGTCCAGGCTGCAGCAGCTGAACCTGTACGTAAATAAATGTAGCACACTGCGCGTTTACAGATAAAAAAGCCGCTACCGCGCAACTGCACTATTGCTGAGAAACCGCTGGAAACATTACCTACCATGAAACATCTAGGAGTAGCTATGCAGAGTGATCTTAAGAGGAATATACCTCTAAAACAGTTAGTAGTAAAAGCAGACGCCAGATTGAGATTCATAGGAAGAATCTGAAGGAAATGTTAATCAGTCACATAAGAAGAGTTTTGCCAGTATAATGCGCTTGTGCGGCTGATTGTTGAGTAGCGATCATCAGTGTGGGATCCTTATCAGTTAGGACTGATAGAAGAGATAAAGATCCTACGGAGAGCGACGTTTTTATCACGGGATCGCTCAGTCGGTTGTAATATCCACGCACATATTGTATTCAGAAAATATTTACCACATCATTGTGTATAGAATCTGAACGAATATTCTTGTGATATTAAGAAAAAGGACTTCATCGTTCCTAAAATAAATCATTGCTGTCAATGACATAATTTAATATTCTGCAAAAATCTGTATCTCAGACAATACCTGTGGAAAAAGATAATGAAAATCTCCATCTTTTGTTATTTATGAGTCTTCTTCTCCTAGTTCGAACCGTTTTACTGATCGGATGTGAGTGATGTATCGTTTCACAGAGGTCTGTAAAAAGCTGTATTATGTTGTTAAGTAAAATCTGGAAAATATAGTTTCCTTGTCATTGAAATCAGCCCTTTTGTTTGAACTTTTATTTCAAAATGACTCTCGTCCTATATAAGTGTTTTCTTATCAGCTACAACGGAGCGCAGCCATTAGCGCTATTGATCTACGGCGCGGTTTATTGGTAAATGCTGAATAAAAAGTCTTTAACATTGAGAAATATTTTAAAATGTTAATGCATATAGTAGAGATACAGAATAGATTTAATATGTATGATTTGTTAGTAGTAAAACATTGGCTGAAGGAGATTCGATAAGTGATTGTCTTATGATAGCCGACATCTTACGGAAATAATTGCAGTGGTAGTTTTCAATTCAATTTTTAAACAGACATTATTCTTGATGGTTAATTATTGCGATAATAATTGTGTATTGGTGGCCCAGAACTCACTTAGAGGTAATAAATTCCACTTAGATTGTGAATATTCTTTAAATTCAGTGCAAATAGCATCTTGTGTTATATAAAAATTGTTTTCTGTTGATGTATGAAGCCTGGTTATTTCGTAACAACTTTCATTAAATATTTTTGACAGTATACAATACATTAGTGTTGTGTGCATGTGGTATTGTGTGTCAAAATTGTTCATTTTGCTTGAAGAAAAGTGTTGCCACCTGGAATAACAGTAACGGTAAGCTGGACAGACGATCTGGAACTAGTGATGAGACTATTATGCAACAGCCCCGAAGACTGCTAAAAATCATTACTCTTGTATAGTTGAGATTACTTAACATGGGGGGGTTGGTTGGGGAAGGAGACCAGACAACGTGGTCATCGGTCTCATCGGATTAGGGAAGGACGGGGAAGGAAGTCGGCTGTGCCATTAGAAAGGAACCATCCCGGCATTTGCCTGGAGCGATTTAGGGAAATCACGGAAAACCTTAATCAGGATGGCCGTCCTCCCGAATGCAAGTCAAGTGTCTAACCACTGCGCCACCTCGCTGGGTTTACTTAACATGGATTTAGCTTTTTTTGTGGTTGTATGAGATAACCTTTGTGCATGAACTTAGTGCCATGTACACTGCTTGACAGACAACATTGCTACAAATTACCAGGTGGAGATTTCTTTATCAAAATAACCATCATTAGCCGGAGAAGCAGTGATTAAATAGAACTTCATGTTACCCCAATAATAATAAGTAACTTTTTTTGTTGTAGTCCTGCCCAAAGTTATACAACACCAGTATACCAGCACGCCACACGCTGCGAGAACGTTATCGAGATGCTCGACAAGAGAGATACTACAAGAGGGGCGTTTTGCATCACCACGGAAGGTTTCCTATTGAAATTTCGAAAGAACACTTTCCGGGAAGAGTCAAACGACATATCACTTCCTACAACATAATCTCGCTTAATGACAACGACGAAAAAATTCCAGCAATTACAGCTAATACAGAAGCTTATCGACGATCGTTCTTTCTACGCACCATTCTCGAGAGGGGGCGGGGGAGGGAAGGGGGGGGGGCAATTAGGTAAGTGGTATCAAAAATAGTCTCCACCACATACGATTTAGAGGGTTGCAGAGAATGATGTAGTCGTAGATGTAGATGAACTATTAAATGAAACTGCATTTTTATATTATTACACTTGTGAAAAGTGCTATGAAGCACGTGTTCATAACTATACAGAAAGGGGTAACAACAATGTCATATATATCGATTACTGAAAATGTATAGGAACAAAATTGCAAAAAATGGCTCTGAGCACTATGGGACTTAACTTCTGAGGTCATCAGTCCCCTAGACCTTAGAACGACTTAAACCTAACTAAACTAAGGATATCACACAGTTCCATGCCCGAGGCAGGATTCGAACCTTCGACCTTAGCGGCCGCGCGGTTCCAGATTGTAGCGCCTAGAACCGCTCGGCCACGCTGTCCGGCTGCATAACTCAATTTAGAACTCTGACGGGAAAGTAATTTGGGATCTTCTCCTTACGTCTGTAGACGAAGGTGGTTCGAAGGTCCTACGAAGAGACACTGATGTGGACTCACCCGTATCCGTCTTTTATTAATACCTATTCCAAGAATACAAAAACGTGCGGCAACCACAGAGGTTTTCACGCGTTCTCGAGCACAGACCATCTTCCTGACTCTGAGGGCAAGTAGAATCTCGGACGAATGCGATTAATGCTGCCTTCTGTCATCTGTTCCTTCTTATTTCCTATCACCCTGGATATTAAACTTCATCGGTATACACACATTCACACACACACGCACCTAAGCATGCACTAGCGGCAGATGGCTGGTAATATCTTCCGACATGGTAACGTCGCACTTGTGTGTGTCCCAGCCAGCTATAAACAATATATATATATATATATATATATAAATTCAGATGGTATCTTCTTCTGTGTGGATGCTCAAACAGTGCCCCAACTCTTACGGGAATCGGCAAAAAGCCGCGAATAATGAGTATACTTGGCAGGGGCACTATGAATACAGTGCGGGACAATAACTTGTGAATGTGGGTCTCACGGGAGGCGTGCCAGAGATAAGTCCCTGCACTCGCACTATCCTCTGTGTCCTCAGTGGCTCAGATGGATAGAGCGTCTGCCGTGTAAGCAGGAGTGAGAAGAGCGTGTGCTAAAATGTGTGTGCAAAGCACAAAGTGAAAGTGTGCGAGTGTGTGTCACGTGTGCAACTTTTATCGATTTAGTGTCATTTCATATTAGAAAAACAAAGCAGGCAAACAGAAAATGATCAGCCAGAAATCAAAGTGCAAATGGTACCAAACAAGTGAATCAAGGTACAACAAAATTTAAATAGTGCCCTTCATATATTAGCGTGCTCTCTCGCTGACATTATCTCTCTCTCTCTCTCGCTACTCAAGTTACGTTTTCTTTCTTTTTCCTGTGGCATATATATATATATATATATATATATATATATATATATATATATATATACTCCTGGAAATTGAAATAAGAACACCGTGAATTCATTGTGCCAGGAAGGGGAAACTTTATTGACACATTCTTGGGTCAGATACATCACATGATCACACTGACAGAACCACAGGCACATAGACACAGGCAACAGAGCATGCACAATGACGGCACTAGTACAGTGTATATCCACCTTTCGCAGCAATGCAGGCTGCTATTCTCCCATGGAGACGATCGTAGAGATGCTGGATGTAGTCCTGTGGAACGGCTTGCCATGCCATTTCCACCTGGCGCCTCAGTTGGGCCAGCGTTCGTGCTGGACGTGCAGACCGCGTGAGACGACGCTTCATCCAGTCCCAAACATGCTCAATGGGGGACAGATCCGGAGATCTTGCTGGCCAGGGTAGTTGACTTACACCTTCTAGAGCACGTTTGGTGGCACGGGATACATGCGGACGTGCATTGTCCTGTTGGAACAGCAAGTTCCCTTGCCGGTCTACGAATGGTAGAACGATCGGTTCGATGACGGTTTCGATGTACCGTGCACTATTCAGTGTCCCCTCGACGATAACCAGTGGTGTACGGCCAGTGTAGGAGATCGCTCCCCACACCATGATGCCAGGTGTAGGCCCTGAGTGCCTCGGTGGTATGCAGTCCTGATTGTGGCGCTCACCTGCACGGCGCCAAACACGCATACGACCATCATTGGCACCAAGGCAGAAGCGACTCTCATCGCTGAAGACGACACGTCTCCATTCGTCCCTCCATTCACGCCTGTCGTGACACCACTGGAGGCGGGCTGCACGATGTTGGGGCGTGAGCGGAAGACGGCCTAACGGTGTGCGGGACCGTAGCCCAGCTTCATGGAGACGGCTGCGAATGGTCCTTGCCGATACCCCAGGAGCAACAGTGTCCCTAATTTGCTGGGAAGTGGCGGTGCGGTCCCCTACGGCACTGCGTAGGATCCTACGGTCTTGGCGTGCATCCGTGCGTCGCTGCGGTCCGGTCCCAGGTCGACGGGCACGTGCACCTTCCGCCGACCACTGGCGACAACATCGATGTACTGTGGAGACCTCACGCCCCACGTGTTGAGCAATTCGGCGGTACGTCCACCCGGCCTCCCGCATGCCCACTATACGCCCTCGCTCAAAGTCCGTCAACTGCACATACGGTTCACGTCCACGCTGTCGCGGCATGCTACCAGTGTTAAAGACTGCGATGGAGCTCCGTATGCCACGACAAACTGGCTGACACTGACGGCGGCGGTGCACAAATGCTGCGCAGCTAGTGCCATTCGACGGCCAACACCGCGTTTCCTGGTGTGTCCGCTGTGCCGTGCGTGTGATCATTGCTTGTACAGCCCTCTCGCAGTGTCCGGAGCAAGTATGGTGGGTCTGACACACCGGTGTCATTGTGTTCTTTTTTCGATTTCCAGGAGTATATATATATATATATATATATATATATATATATATATATATATATATATCAAACAGCTTTTCACCATGTGCCTAAATGTAGCATGTTTCTATGTGATTTATTATAATTTTTTACCTTATACATCCTTCGCCTCATAATATATAAGCAAAGTGTAGCGTTCACCCAAATGCAGCACATTAGGATCCTTCATTTATTTATTCACATATATGTTTCTTTTTGTTTCCGTTTGTATCCCCTTTGTCATAAATATCGCGAACATGATACCATATGCGCAATTTCTATAACCATACAGCATAAATTTAAAATAAAAAATTAAAAAGTTTTTAAACTCAAAATATAACAAACCAAAGTAAGGCAAGTTGGGCACAACAGTGTGAACACAATATGCAAAAAAAAAAAAAAAAAAAAAAAAAAAAAAAAAAAAAAAAAAAAAAGAGAGACATTCTCTGAAGGACATTCACGAATAAAAGGGTTATTCCGTACGAAAAGACTATTCAAGAACACTAATAAAAGAGAAACGAGAAAATGTCCATGAACGCTTATAGTATAGCAGATCAATTTCATATAAAAATCTAAATCTGTAATAGTTGACATCTGTAAATAAAAGTCTATATACGTTACAAAAAAAAAAAAAGTCCCGTCCAGAGCACACATTTTCAACTGCCTTGTTCACTTATATCAACGCCTGCATGCATCTAGGGGTATTCATTTCATTGTAATTTCAGTTATAAACAAGTTAAACTATTTCAAAAGTAAGGCCAAATGTACAAAATTCTATGAAATGTACTAGACGAATATTTTGGGCAAAATGAACATGATTAATTGAACTAGACTTAATGGGTGCTGGGGGACTTGTGATCTAGACTTAATGGGTGCTGCGGGACTTTTCGTTTAGTGCCCCGAAACACCAATGACATAACTAGACGTAACGCCCTTCAAAAATGGTTCAAATGGTTCCGAGCACTATGGGACTCAACATCTGAGTTCATCAGTCCTCTAGAACTTAGAACTGCTTAAACCTAACTAACCTAAGGACATCACACACATCCATGCCCGAGGCAGGATTCGAACCTGCGACCGAAGCGGTCACGCGGTTCCAAACTGTACCGCCTAGAACCGCTTGACCACACCGGCCGGCATGTAACGCCCTACAACCTTCAATGTTGTCCCTTAGAATGATTTTTTTATCTTTTTTCTCGAATGTCAACAATGAGTTCTATTATAAATGACACTATAAATTGTTGTTTCTATTCCTCCTTGTCGTATAAACAGTTTACGAGATTTGTAACGTTTGTTATTTCAGGAGTAATGTATACAACCACTATATGCCGAGTAGCTTTCATACAGTGGTTAGGTAAAATATAATTTCGTAATGTATAGAAAAAGGTCATCTGAGAGTGAGTACTTTGGCTTGGTGGAGCATCTTCATTAGGAGAGCTGCCACGTCTGACGACTGCACCTATTGCTGCTACATCTGTTTAGTGATAGAATCAGATGTTGCAATACAGGCAGTGTAGCCATTCTGCTCTACTTAAAAATTCCTGCACCGTCGAATTAGCAATACTATATTTCATGAATAAATAGACATACTGACATATCTTCATATAACTACTGTGGTGCTATATATGTATAAAAAAAGTTGAAAGTAAGTCACCCATTTACAATAAAAGCTACTGATATGGTCGCAATTTTTATAAATTCTGGTTCTTACTCCTCTGTAGAAAGTTAATTGTTGACTACACCTCGTAAAACTACGAAGAAGCTTGTATTTGTAAAAGAAATGTATAGCTTTAAAATGGTGCCATTTAAACATCTTATGTAAGTAGGCTGTTTATGTTTTCCTATTGGCAACGTTACGTAGCGCTCTGTATGAAAATCACTGGCTGTGCTGTGTGCAGTCTGTGGCTAGTTTGCATTGTTGTCTGCCATTGTAGTGTTGGGCAGCCGCAGCTGGATGTTAACAGCGCGTAGCGTTGTGCAGTTGGAGGTGAGCCGCCAGCAGTGGTGGATGTGGGGAGAGAGATGGCGGAGTTCTGAAATTTGTAACACTGGTTGTCATGAACTGCTGTATATATTATGACCTTTGAAAACTAGTAAGGTAAATACATTGTTTGCTCTCTATCAAAATCTTTTATTTGCTAACTATGCCTGTCTGTAGTATGCCTATCTGTTTATTTAGCTGGCAGTAGTGGCGCTCGCTGTATTGCAGTAGTTCGAGTAAGGAAGATTTTTGTGAGGTAAGTGATTTGTGAAAGATATAGGTTAATGTTCGCCAGGGCCATTCTTTGTAGGGATTTTTGAAAGTCAGACTGCGTTGCGCTAAAAATATTGTGTGTCAGTTTCAGCACAGTCACGTATAATTCTTCAAAAAGGGGACGTTTCACTTATTAGAAAAACTACTATTCGAAAAATTTATGGTGCATACGTTAGGTGTGTCCTAACGAAATAATACTTACACTTTAGAATACGTACATTTCGATACATGTCTGTAGCAGAACAGAATGATTCATGAAAATTTACATGTTGGTACACAAGAAATTTTGCACACTGTTGTAACTGGCTTTCCAAACATGGAGGAACTTCCTAACGAAGCCGATAAGACATGATACATGGTGGGTAATCACGGCAGTGGCGCAGGAGGAAAGAGGGCGGTCCGGAGATGTGTGTGCCCTTGTGTGTAACTCGGTGTGTGTGTGTGTGTGTGTGTGTGTGTGTGTGTGTGCACCAGGCGAGAGACGGTCCAGCGGCACTTGTCCCACGAGGGCCATAAATCGTGCACAGGAAATTGTAGCGATAGCTCAGGACATCGCGCCCCACCGTGGACCGTGGGTTCCGTCTGAGAAAGGCGTTGGGTTTGCTGCTTACGAGGGAAAGCGGGAAATTTATTCACATCCTGTCAGGCCTCGAGGATCTAGTTGGCCCGTGCGAGCACGTCCCTTGACAGTTCTACATTTCTTTTGCACTTTCGTAACTAGATGATGATAATGCCAGCTGGTCCCTGGAGATAGTGAAGCACCATAGTTAAGCATGATAACAACAGCTATATGTATTGCGCGAAAACGAATTTAGTTAATGCTCGTTGTAACATACACAGCCAGTTACTTCCTCTGGAAACAAGAGACGTGGCTGATATATTTAATTTTGCGTCCATCTGATTGACACAGTCACAGCGTTCTGGATCTGACCTCGCAATTGAAATTGCTTCGTAGAGGTGAGGTGTGCTGATTTTGGATATGTCTGAGGATGGGAAGGCTTTTTGCCATCTTAAATCCCCATGTGTTATCTTCCTCAACAAGCAAATGGCAGTGAGAGGCACCAATTTCTCGAACTTTTTGAGTTTGCTTCCGGACGACAGGCTTCGTGGCCACCCAAAATGACCCATCATTACGTACTAACATTTGACAGTGTACCATTCTAGTACAGACTGTATAACAGAAAATCTAAGTCTTCTTTCCAATATTTACAAATTGTACACGTTTTAATTAGATTTTAACATTAATGTATGGTATCGATTTTTTATTTTATTATTATTATTTTTTTTTATTTGCTACCGAGTATACCATAAATAGGCCTCTGAGTGATTATATTTTATTTTTAGATTATGAATGAAGTAAATAATGAGCAATTATATTTTATACGCCAGTTTGGTACTCCTGTCCACACGGAATATACAGTTTTTTTCATACATTCTAACGTACTTCACGATAATATACTCAGCGTATCGCAAGGCTGTCTCAATGCTAGTTTTAATTTGTATACCTCCTGACAAAATCATATTTTACAATAATTATTACTTCAATTCACATTATCCTTATATGTAATTTTTTTTGGTCTTAACCCACATTTATATATGGATGTGGACATAGAGGGCGCTGGCCATCCAAAATGGCATAAATCGAGGATATCTGTGTGGGTGTGTAAATAGCAGCCCCAAGTTGACTGATGATTGAACATTCCAAACATCTATTTTAATAAGTCTCCTTATAACTATGCTGAGTCTACATGACCACCTCTAACGGTATGTAATTGTGCGACGGGGATTTTGTACAACTGTGACAAAGTTCTTCGTAAAGAAGTGTTTGATTTCAGTGTATGATTTCTACATTATTTTGTATTTCTAGCACTGACGATATTTGCGCTGATAGCTAAAAATCTAGAATCATAATATAGTACACGTGACATTACGACCGTTGCTGACGGTCTCACTTTGTTGAATTCGTATTACTAATAACTTACATTTAACATATACTGAACGACTACATGGATGGAGTAGCAGTTTTCTACTTATTAACTGAAAAAGCCTTAGCAGTCTCAGCAGAAGCGGAGAGCAGAGCCTGTCTTGATGTCTCTGTGTAGAAGTGAGTGGTGACAACGAGACAATCGATAAAGCCAGTTTCTACCGACGTGCGATTATCTTCACGCAGATTGGCAAGCAAAGACTCACAGGAACGAGGATGACGGGAACCGTGTGTTTCCGAGCGCGAGTACGGTTATTAGCTTCTTCAGCAACGCAGTGTCGTTGTATTTCGTGTGTACGAACACGAGAATATGTATTTCAGTTACTACAACATACCTACATCGGCTTATACAGAAGACTGCACTAAAACATTGTTGTATTTTTACGAAAGCTGTGCAGCTCTGAAGACTTGTCAGTTTTGTTAATTATATATAGGGAAACTGAAAGTAGCTTCCGTAATTCATTTACAAAGTGTGTGACTTGCCCTACTTCACTTATCAAGAAAACCTTTTAATTTATTCTATTTCGCATACATACTTACACACTCATAAGCTTTTCGTGTTTCGTCCGCAACCTCCCCAATCCTCATGCATTCCATCCACACACAAGTTTCCGTCCAATTGTTTCAGAAGCTAGCCTTGAGGGTAATGCAAATATCGGAATAGGAAACCCTATCGAAATGTACTCAGTTATTAACCACTCAACCATATTATCAGATTGTCTACTGATTAGGTGGAAAGAGGCCAGCTTCTCAATGGTGCTACTATCACCTAACCAGCAGTAACCACAGAATCAACGAATGGATACTCAGAAATATATCAGTATAATACCCGAAACTTTTAGTTAAAAAGTCTTAGTACATAAAAATTTTTATGTGTTAAACAGATAAAAACTATCGGAATCTCCCTTCTAGGTTTTTAGGTCTTATCACTTCCTTCATTACCAAAAAGTTTGCCTTCTCTAAAACTGATGTGGTCTTCTGCTATTGGTTTGTAATTTTGGACGATCGATGTTAATAATTCACTGGAGACCTTCTTCTTTCATTTCACTCAGTAACACAGTTATTCACTGCCTAAGACGACTTTTATCTAACTTAAAATATATACAAAATACCGTGTCAATATGGTATGGCCTATATAGGACAGACAACGCACACAGTGGAAGAGCGTTGTACGGAACATCAACGGTGCACTCGCCTACTGCAACCCAGTAAGTCTGCAGTTGCGGAACATTGTATTTCCAACGGACTTTCAATGGAATACGACAAAACTTCGATTTTGGCCACTGCAACAACTTTTTGCGACTCCATTGTCAAAGAAACCGTTGAAACACTTATAGCGGGAAATCTGATGAACCGTGACAGTGGTTACCAATTGAATAACGCATGGAATTCCGTCATCTTCGAAATTTGCTCGAGACGAAGACGGCAGATGACTTCCATAGCTGCGGCCAGCGGCAATACCGACGGCAGATGAGTCTTGCAGCTCCACCAGGGAGGGCGCTGTCGCTGGGCATGCGCGGCAGTAGTACCATCAGCGCACTATATAACACGGAGCGGAGAACGTCTTTGTCAGTCCTCGTTCAGCCCAGCCATATATCGTGCAATGCAGTTTACGACGACTGACTGCCCGCCAAGAATCTTCTTGAACAATTGAGCCGCTGGGAAAATTTCAGAATTTTACATTAAATATACATCTTTACGCGTATCAACGTTTCTAATTTTTTGGAGATACGTAGAATACATTATTCATTTCCGTGGAACATTAATTTATCAGGGCTGTTTGGAATTTAATTAATCTATAGTTTTTTAATTTATTTCCGTGTATTCATAATGTTATCGATGTACAGGCAGAATAAACTTTCTAAACATTTTCCACCTGGTGGAAGCTATTTCCTTTAAAGTAGTGACTGTTGTATGACGTGAAATACAATGAGTACAGTTTTCACATTACCTCATAAAAGGCGTCGGAATCTAAGAAAGGTGAATGGATATTTGGTTCAAATGGCTCTGAGCACTATGGGACTTAACAGCTGTGGTCATCAGTCCCCTAGAACTTAGAACTACTTAAACCCAACTAACCTAAGGACATCACACACATCCCTGCCCGAGGCAGGATTCGAACCTGCGACCGTAGCAGTCACACGGTTCCGGACTGCGCGCCTAGAACCGCGAGACCAGCGCGGCCGGCGAATGGATAATTGTTGAAGTCATCAATGACATATTATTTCTTCCACGATTTATCGTTTGATGAACTCGTTTACTGAAGGACATGCTTTTTGTTACCAAGATTGACACGCCATGACAGTTATAAGATTCATTTACCATCAAGAATCGTTTCTAAATACAGAAACTTCGAAAGCTATTAATGTTTACTTATTCCTTTCTAAGAAAGAATGATTTAGAACCTTGGGCAAGAAAGGTAATGCAAATTCTAGATTGAGCATTTGCTCAAAGTGTTGTGTTCTTCATACGTAGTTTCCCGAAGATAATTTAACATCGCATAATTAGTTTCACCCTCTCTGCAAGAGCTACATTCTTTGTTCATTCAGCATACAGTCCAAAGGATTTTCACATTCCAACAAGGCCAGGTAACGTTTCATGGCAGTAATATTGGTTAATAGCGGAAAAATCTCCAGCCTGTTCCATTGTATTAGGGTTCTGCGTCCCTGTACACAGAGAGTTCATTAGAAGTAAATATGAAACTTGTTAGACAACTATCGGGACGACAACTTCTCATCGTCAAAGATGGCTTAGAGCTGGGCATAACTCCACTCGTACGCAATATACAATCTCGTTTGCATATCCCTATCGCATGTTCACACACATAGTGCGATCAAGAAAATGTTGGGGTTTCTATTTCTGTCTTGCCCTCTGCGCCAACTTTACTCATTCTCCGATTATACCAGCAGTAATTCCGTTTGCTCGGTTTAGTTTGCGTTTTCATCTTACGTTTAAGTAATACATGACTTTCCGACCCCTTCAGTGCGTCTGACTGCCCTGCGAGGCGCCCGGGTGGATTATCGCCCGGATCGGAGGTTTTCTCCGCTTGGAGACTGGGTGCTGTGCTGTTCTCATAACCATTTCATAATCATCGACTTGCAAGTCGCCCAGTGTGACGTCAGCTGAGAAGACCACGAACTCGGTGGCTGAACTTCCCCTGGTTGCGACTCCTAGCTGCCAATGTCATATGGTAATTTAATTTTTTACTATGCTGACACCGTGCAGGCTACAAACATTTTTCTTGTAAATGAAATAAGAAATTTTCTTACAGGTACGTTACCGTAATATTTTCTTTAAGGTCATAGGATTTCATTATGAAAAGGAAACGTGACAGAATATCGAGTGGACGGACTAAAAATAGACTGGAAAATATATACTTACAAGACTGATACGGGACACTTTACTCCGGGCTTTCCTTCAGATTAGTTCCATTATCTTTAGCTCTAATTCTTTTCGTTACACCGATTTGCCACCAACTTCTGTGTTTCGAACTTTGCTGGAGGGTTTTCTAAAACACTTCTGGTAATCAGTTCTTGAGCAAATAGTTCCGCACACGTTTTACGCGTACGTGCTTGGGATAACGCTCGACAATGATCACGGGCTGTTTTATCGTGAGCACTATTTTGTGTTGCATTGAACTTGTCACTGAACGCAGCCTCCTCGACAAAAACTTCGCACTCTGAAGCTGTGCTCTAAACTTTATTCCACTACAGTCTTTTATGTAGTTTCTTTTAAAAATGTACTGCTCATTCCCAGAATAGTTCCCCCAAATCTAAGTCTTTGATTCACCATCACTGCTGTAGATTTCATTTATGTATCCCACTTTATATTGTTTCTATTGTCCGTAAATATTTAAACGACCTGATTTACTCAAGACGTTCGCCAGTAATACTGCAATCGGATTCTATTAGTTTCTTTGTGTTAGTTTACTTCTTCATCTTCTTCTCCTTCAATTTAAAGAATAGGCTAACCTATTCTGTGTTCATAAAAGCCACTGTCGCCTTGGTCTACCTGTATCTCTCTATTCTACATGTCCATTCTTTTAATATGCTTCTTCCATTTTGATATACTGTTTTCTATACTTTCATTTGTGCAAAATACGACGTCTGTTCAAAGAATTACGATACTTGGTCCTCAAAATTTTTCTACGTTTACCTTTTACTTATTGTGCATGGTCTTCTTCGAAGTACTCTTCTTCACAACTGATAGACCGCTACCAATACCGTTTCCACTTCCGGAAGCGGCCTTGGTACGTCCCTTGCTGAATCGAGAGAAGCGCCGTCTGCGAATTCTCTTTTACCTCGTCTAACGTAGCCAATCTTCATCCTCCAAATGGGGTTTTCAATTCCGGAAATAAACACTAATCCGCAGGAACCAGGTCTGGAGAGTACAGAGGATGAGGCAGCAAAGTGATTTCGTGTTTTGTGCACTAGTCACGCACCAAGAGGGATGAATGTGCTGTCGAGTTATCGTGATGCAAGAGACACATTTCAGGCCTGTTTCCTTCTCACATTTTCTCGCAAGTGTCACAGCACGTCCCGCCAGTACCTTCTATACTTTCATTTGTGCAAAATACGAGGTCTGTTCAAAGAATTACGATACTTGGTCCTCAAAATTTTTCTACGTTTACCTTTTACTTATTTTGCATGGTCTTCTTCGAAGTACTCTTCTTCACAACTGATAGACCGCTACCAATACCGTTTCCACTTCCGGAAGCGGCCTTGGTACGTCCCTTGCTGAATCGAGAGATGCGCCGTCTGCGAATTCTCTTTTACCTCGTCTAACGTTGCCAATCTTCATCCTCCAAATGGGGTTTTCAATTCCGGAAATAAAAACTAATCCGCAATAACCAGGTCTGGAGAGTACAGAGGATGAGGCAGCAAAGTGATTTCGTGTTTTGTGCACTAGTCACGCACCAAGAGGGATGAATGTGCTGTCGAGTTATCGTGATGCAAGAGACACATTTCAGGCCTGTTTCCTTCTCACATTTTCTCGCAAGTGTCACAACACGTCCCGCCAGTACCTTCGATTAACAGTTTGTCCCTGTGGTACGAACTGGTTATGAATTAATCCTTCAAAGTCAAAGAAAACTATCAGCATGGCTTTGACATTTATTTGGACTTGATGACCTTCTTTTGTCTGGAGAATCTCTCCCGATCCATTGTGAAGACTCTCTCAAGGAAAATCTCGTTCTCATTTGCGAGATCCAAAACCTCTTCATAGATTTCGAAACGAGGGCCCTTCTGGTTTTGACTAATGAGCCGTGGGACGAACTTGGCAGCATCAAGATACAATCCGAGGTACTGTGTCAGGATTTTATGACATGATCCAACTGAAATGTTACATACTTCTGAAATTTCTCGGACAGTCTTCCATTGGTACGTACAATTTTGTTGACGTTCCTGTCATGAGCGTCGTCGGTAGATTTCGAAGGGCGTCCTGAACGAGGGTTATCGTTAACCTCCGTCAGGCCATTTCCAAACTGTGTAAACCATTCGTAACACCCAGTGCAGCTTAAGCACTCATCATCGTAGACTTCCTGCATCATTTGGCATGTATGTGTAGAGGTTTTCTTGAGTTCCAGGCAATATTTAATGCACACACGTAGCTCCTCTAACTTGTCCCTTTTCATTTACTTACCGCACTACTGTAATATCGTAATTGCATGACCGTCCTCTTCTAAAGTAACTTTGTTCGTCAGGTAAGAAGGCGTCAACTATTCTTTACAGTTCGCTATTCGTTATTCATGCATGCAATTTATAGCCTGTATTCAACAGACTTATATCTCTGCAGTTTTCACAATGATTCTAGACTGCGGTATGAGACACTAAGACTTTGCCACCTGAGCTGGCCCACCTTGAAGCTACATTTCGTCAGGATGGTTATAGTGGAAGACAGATTGGACGTGCGTTGCGCCATCGACCAACTGTGCATCGGGTGACTGATGAAAATACTGATTCGACACCTAAGTCTACTGACATTTTGCCTTATGCAGGAAGCACTTCCAACAAGATCGGTCGTATCTTACGGAAATACAATGCGAAACGTGTTTTTCGACCTCCATCTAAAATTAGAGTGATTTTGGGTTCTGTCAAGGATGATCTTGGATTGCGTAAGGCGGGTGTATATCGCATTCTTTGTAGCTGTGACATGGCATACATTGGTCAGACAATCAGGACCGTTGAGGACCGATGTACTGAACATGAACGGCACACATGGTTACAGCAGCAAAGTAGATCTGCTATTTCCGACCGTTGTGTGCATACTGGTCGCACTATGTTATATAACAATACCGAGATGTTGGCATGCACGTCGAGCTATTGGGACATTATTACTAAGGAAGCTTTTGAGATTAGATTAGCGAGCAACCTTGCAAAGAGGGATGGAGGTTTTTGTTTAAACTCTGCTGAGAATCCTGCTCTCTCTTTTGTAAAAAAAACGTAGGGACACAGTCAGTGTCACGCCACTTGCTACTTCGTAGTCTTTCACTATCGATACCTCTGACTTTGGTCGTCTTTGGTGAACCAGTGTTCAGTGTGTGCGTATGTTATCTTTCCTGAATTACTCCAGGAACCGATGATTTATATTTGCTTGTACATAGCCTGTCCATTGCAGTCTGTACCTCGAAACTGGTGGGGTGTGCTCCCGCAGAAATATCAGCGGTCGCTGTATTTACTACCTGGCTGAATTCCCATAATGTTTAGAAAAGTCATGTTCCTTGTCTTGGGCTACTTTCGTTAGCTCATTTTATCGTTATTTTCTAGCCGTTATCCCTGGTATTATTTTATCCAGGCTATTTTGTTTATTAAGTGTAATTGTGCGGAATTTTTTCCTATTTTTTGTTTCAGTAGTTTGTAAGCCAGCTCTTGTTTACCATATATATAATTTTTATGTTTGATATCATTGTATGATATGCAACGTACCCGTGGTCTAGGGGTAGCGTCCTTGATTCGTAATCAAAACGTCTTCGGTCCCGGGTTCGATCCCCACCAGTCTAAATTTTGATAAATAATCAGCATTGGCGGCCGAAGACTTCCGGCATAAGAAGTCAGCCTCATTCTGCCAACGGCCTTGTCAAAGAGGGCGGAGGAGCGGATGGAGGTTCAGGGCACTCTCTTGTCCTAGTGGTGCGAAATTGCCCCTAAAGGCGGAAGAATCAGCAATGATCAACGACATGAGGATGCAGAAGGCAATGGAAACCACTGCATTAAAGACACGTAACGTGTATCCACAGGACATGTGGCCTGTATTTGAAGAAGTGTCATGATGATCTCTCCATTGGCAAAAGATTTCGGAATAGTCCCCCATTCGGATCTCCGGGAGGGGACTGCCAAGGGCAAGGTTACCATGAGAAAAATATTGAATAATCAACGAAAAGATAACGTTCTACGAGTCGGGGCGTGGAATGTCAGAAGCTTGCACGTGGTAGGGAAAGGCTCAATCTAGATATAGTAGGGGTCAGTGAAGTGAAGTGGAAGGAAGACAAGGATTTCTGGTCAGATGAGTATCGGGTAATATCAACAGCAGCAGAAAATGGTATAACAGGTGTAGGATTCGTTATGAATAGGAAGGTAGGGCAGAGGGTGTGTTACTGTGAACAGTTCAGTGACCGGGTTGTTCTAATCAGAATCGACAGCAGACCAACACCGTCAACGATAGTTCAGGTATACATGCTGATGTCACAAGCTGAAGACGAACAGATAGACAGAGTGTATGAGGATATTGAAAGGGTAATGCAGTATGTAAAGGGGGGCGAAAATCTAATAGTCATGGGCGACTGGAATGCAGTTGTAGGGGAAGGAGTAGAAGAAAAGGTTACAGGAGAATATGGGCTTGGGACAAGGAATGATAGAGGAGAAAGAGTAATTGAGTTCTGTAACAAGTTTCAGCTAGTAATAGCGAATATCCTGTTCAAGAATCACAGGTATACTTGGAAAAGGCCGGGAGATACGGGAAGATTTCAATTAGATTACATCATGGTCAGACAGAGATTCCGAAATCAGATACTGGATTGTAGGGCGTACCCAGGAGCAGATATAGACTCAGATCACAATATAGTAGTGATGAAGAGTAGGCTGAAGTTCAAGACATTAGTCAGGTAGAATCAATACGCAAAGAAGTGGGATCCGGAAGTACTAAGGAATGACGAGATACGTTTGAAGGTCTCTAACGCTATAGATACAGCAATAAGGAATAGCGCAGTAGGCAGTACAGTTGAAGAGGAATGGGCATCTCTAGAAAGGGCCATCACAAAGGTTGGGAGGGAAAACATAGATACAAGGAAGGTAGCTGCGAAGAAACCATTGGTAACAGAAGAAATACTTCAGTTGATTGATGAAAGGAGGAAGTACAAACACGTTCCGGGAAAATCAGGAATACAGAAATACAAGTCGCTGAGGAATGAAATAAATAGGAAGTGCAGGGAAGCTAAGACGAATGGCTGCAGGAAAAATGTGAAGACATCGAAAAAGATATGATTGTCGGGAGGACAGACTCAGCATACAGGAAAGTCAAAACACCCTTTGGTGACATTAAAAGCAACGGTGGTAACACTGTTAAATGCAGAGGAGAGAGCAGATAGGTGGAAAGAATACATTGAAAGCCTCTATGAGGCTGAAGATTTGTCTGATGTGATAGAATAAGAAACAGGAGTCGATTTATAAGAGATAGGGGATCCAGTATTGGAATTTAAAAGAGCTTTGCAGGACTTACGGTCAAATAAGGCAGAAGGGATAGATAAAATTCCATCAGAATTTCTAAAATCAACTGGGGAATTGGCAACAAAACGACTATTCACGTTGGTGTGTAGAATATATGAGTCTGGCGATATACCATCTGACTTTCGGAAAAGCATCATCCACACAATTCCGAAGACGGCAAGAGCTGACATGTGCGAGAATTATCGCACAATTAGCTTAACAGCTCAAGCATCGAAGCTGCTAACAAGAATAATATACAGAAGGATGGAAAAGAAAATTGAGAATGCGCTAGGTGACGATCAGTTTGGCTTTAGGAAAAGTAAATGGACGAGAGAGGCAATTCTGACGTTACGGCTAATAATGGAAGTAAGGCTAAAGAAAAATCAAGTCACTTTCATAGGATTTGTCGACCTGGAAAAAGCGTTCGACAATATAAAATGGTGCAAGCTGTTCGAGATTCTGAAAAAAGTAGGGGTAAGCTATAGGGAGAGACGGGTCATATACAATATGTACAACAACCAAGACTGAATAATAAGAGTGGACGATCAAGAAGGAAGTGCTCGTATTAAGAAGGGTGTAAGACAAGGCTGCAGCCTTTCGCCCCTACTCTTCAATCTGTACATCGAGGAAGCAATAATGGAAATAAAAGAAAGGTTCAGGAGTGGAATTAAAATACAAGGTGAAACGATATCAATGATACGATTCGATGATGACATTGCTATCCTGAGTGAAAGCGAAGAAGAATCAAATGATCTGCTGAACGGAATAAACAGTCTAATGAGTACACAGTATGGTTTGAGTGTAAATCGGAGAAAGACGAAGGTAATGAGAAGTAGTAGAAATGAGAACAGCGAAAAACTTAACATCAGGATTGATGGTCACGAAGTCAATGAAGTTAAGGAATTCTGCTACCTAAGCAGTAAAATAACCAATGACGGACGGAGCAAGGAGGACATCAAAAGCAGACTCGCTATGGCAAAAAGGCATTTCTGGCCAAGAGAAGTCTACTAATATCAAATACCGGCCTTAATTTGAGGAAGAAATTTCTGAGGATGTACGTCTGGAGTACAGAATTGTATGGTAGTGAAACATGGACTGTGGGAAAACCGGAACAGAAGAGAATCGAAGCATTTGAGATGTGGTGCTATAGACGAATGTTGAAAATTAGGTGGACTGATAAGGTAAGGAATGAGGAGGTTCTACGCAGAATCGGTGCGGAAAGAATATGTGGCAAACACTGATAAGGAGAAGGGACAGGATGATAGGACATTTGCTAAGACATGAGGGAATGACTTCCATGGTACTAGAGGGAGCTGTAGAGGGCAAAAACTGTAGAGGAAGACAGAGATTGGAATACGTCAAGCAAATAATTGAGGACGTAGGTTGCAAGAGCTACCATGAGATGAGGAGGTTAGCACAGGAAAGGAATTCGTGGCGGGCCGCATCAAACCACTTAGTAGACTGATGACCAAAAAGGAAAAAAAAAAAATCATTCTATCCCAGTGTTCTTTATAAGCCTCTCAATATTTTTATAGTGCATCTACTTTATTTTTGGGCCATATTTTGACACTTTCTCTCCTTCTAAATTTACTTCCCTTCTCTGTTCACTCCGATACCTGCGGCACCTCTTGGAGCACACGTACTTTACTTTTATCCACATTTAAAGGGAGATGTAATTTAAGACTTCAAGCGGTAATGTAATCTACGTTTCTTACAATTGTCTGACGCTTATACTTTCCTGTAGACAACTACATCGTCGATGACTGTTCTGTTAATCTTACTCGATGAATCACTGACATATGTAATTACAATGTCATGGGCCCCTTTGCGCTTTCGTGAATCCTCGCCGACGGGTACAATGTAGTGAGCCACATTAATTAGTTCTTGATTGAGCCTGTCAGTTTTTTTTTGAAGATGCTGCATGTGATCGTATCTTAGTTATTAGCCGAAAATGTGGCGTGGTGTAGAATGCCTTCTTAAATCGAAGAACACGGATTGTAAACGTTCATTACGTTACCACGTTCTTCTCCTTCCAAATATGGGGACTCTTCGCCGGCCGTTGTGGCCGAGCGGTTCTAGGCGCTTCAGTCCGGAACCGTGCTGCTGCTACGGTCGCAAGTTCGAATCCTGCCTCGGGCGTGGATGTGTGTGATGTCCTTGGGTTAGTTACGTTTAAGTAGTTCTAAGTCTAGGGGACTGATGACCTCAGATGTTAAGTGCTCAGAGCCATTTTTGGACTCTTCGCAAATGACCACTGTTCCAGCGTGGCGCTGATATTTATACGGGGAGCACCGCAATTCTCATATGTGCATGTTCGCTGATTCAATAAGTGCCCAGATGTGACTCGTGCATTCGATTTGTTACATCCTGAAAACATGAACACTACAATAAAAATAATCTCGTGAAATACGAAGTGCGAGGAGTAATAAGACTCCTTTCGGAGCAAAACGTTTCAGCAGCAGACGTTCACGGTGAATCATGCGCCGCGAGGAGTGGCCAAGGGGTTTGATGCGTTATGTCACGGATTGCGCGGCCCCTCCCGTCGGAGGTTCGAGTTCTACCTCGGGCATGTGTGTGTGTTCTGTTCTTAACATAAGTTAGTTTAAGTAGTTTATAAGTCTAGGGACCAATGACCTCAGCTGTTTGGTCCATTAGGAATTCACACACATTTGAAAATTTTAATTATGTACTGTATTCCGTTCAAGCGGTTTGAGTGAAGGTGTTGTGAGAGAGAGGGTCCGATTTTTTCTTTAAAGTGGCAGAACAAACATTGATGATGAAGACAGGAGGAGTAGGTATTCCATTGTGAGTAATGATGGTGTCAAGAAAATTGACCAAACTGTTCGTGAAAATTGAAGATTCACTATCTCTGAACTCTGAAAAATTCCCGCAAATTTGTCGTACAATTTTGTGCAAGATTTTTACTCATAACTGAGGCTAACGGAAATTCTGCTGTCGATGGGCGTTGACACTGCTCACAGAGGTCCATAAAGCCAAGCGAATGGGCCTGTCCTTAGCCTTCCTTCCTTGCTACGACGTGGGAGCAGGAGGTATTTTAGAAGAGAATTGCAATTGGTGACGAAACGTGGGTAGTATTCGGAAACACCGAAACGAACCCACAGCCACGGTTTGGGACCATAACACATTGTCCATCAAACATTATCATCGACGAAGGAAAAGTTTTTGGGAAGCTGAAGGAAGTTTGCTGGTTGGATTTTGTAAAAGCTGCAACGGCAATCACTTCAGATGTCTTCTCTGAAACTCAAGGAAACTTAACCAAGCCATTAAAAACGAACATCAAGGCTTGCTGAGAACTGCTGTCGTGTGTCTGCTTGGCAATACTCGTCCTCACAGTATCCGAAAAAATCTTGAGATTCTGAAGAAAATCAAATGGGATGCATGTGATCCTCCTCCATACATCCCAGACTTGACGCCATTAGATTTGCATGAAAAACTGGCTAGCGCCGCAGCACTTCCGTAATGACTTCGAAATGAAGTGAAAGACTGGCTATGCGCTCAAGTGGCAGAATTTTATAAAAAGATTTTCTTAAAATACTGTGTGTGTGAATTCCTAAGGGACCTAACTCCTGAGGTCATCGGTTCCTAGACTACACTACTGTTGTATGGGGTCATAAATTCCTTAGCAAGAGTTTAAGGGTTGTGGAGGAGGATGGGTGGTTTAATAGATCAATTTAATCAGTCAGATTATAACTTTGATATCAAAATTGAATCAGAACGTCCATCACCCCAATACTTTCTCAAACCGAACAAACATAGCATTTGTTCACCTAGCGTTTGTTTACCGCTCCTGAAAATGCCTATTTTTAACTGGTAATGAGTATTTCAACATGTGGTAACTCACAGATGCACATAAGTCTGCGGTTTTCCCACATTTTAGCATATGGAAATGCTTGAGTTTTATTACATTGGCTAATTGCAGTGCTGGATAAAACAGAAAAGGCGTAACTTTTCGAATTTCCTTCTTAACACTTATTCCTCAACACAACCTCACCGGGAACACTATTACAGACTTTTCATTCTGTTTATCACCTCCCTGTGCATTCAGTATTGTCAGCCCAGCATCAAAATTAAGATAAAAATCCACTCCCTGTAAATAAGATTTTCTTTCAGTTTACAAGAATTTCTCGTTTTCTTTCACCATCATGGCGCTACGCATCGGATTTATCTCGCTGATTTAGTCATTTGTTCATGTTCCGTTGTTGTTAGGGTGTGAGTTCTGTATACGTGTATCCCGCTGGGACCTAGTGAGGGCATAGGTATGGCGTCATTCTCAACTGTATTTAATGTAATTCCGCAATGTATCATCACTAACAGCTTGCACAGATACTCAGTTTCAAGTGCCCTCTGCCTGCTTTTAGATATGACGTCAGCTATGATCTGTAGTTGCTTTGTGTTTGTGGGCAAGTTGTTGACACCGAGTTGAATATGAGTAACTTTCTCTCTAAAAGGACAATTTATGTTACTACCTCGTGGATGAATATGCCTAATTTAGTGTTTAAGCTGTAATGGTTGACACATGTATTCGCTCCTGTTTAGGTAGTCTCATTACGATTTCACACATTTTGTAGGAAGCCGCGGTTCCGACAAGAAACTGCTTCTTCCATTTCTGATATTATGACCATCACTATTTACATTTCCTTCCTGTATTCATCTCTAGGTGTAAGTTCAAGAGTGTGGGCAACCTCCTGCTAACTTTTGACATTTGTGATGACTTGTGAACTAGGCCATCAATGCAATGATGTCATTGTCATTATCAGTGACGTCATCGCTATTATTGGAGGTATCATCATTCATATCAGTGTGAACCTACACCTCTTTCCCCCTCCACTAACCTCTTCTGTTATGTCCAGCCAACCATAACGCTGATTAAAACGTCCAAGATGATGGAAATAGCAGAAATGGGGTAACAGAAAATTTAAAACCCTCTCCTCCTCCCCTGCCCTGCCCTAGTCTCCAGCCAACCACAGTGCAGAATTAAAAGTTTAAAAGTTCCTAGGTTGGGGAAAGTGATAAATTTTGTGCGTCCTACTTCCCATATCACCGTACTCCAGTACGTCAGAGCCTAAGATTTACTTGATGCGTAAAAGTGGTGTCAAATTACATTATCTCATAGGTATACTTCATCTCCAAACAATCAAAGCGTAGTATTAAAAATATCCCCAGATATGTACTAAACATTACTTATCCAGAAATTAAAGTCAAAGTTATTCATTATTTTCTAAATATATTTATCTCTCTTATAAAAATAGTGTAAATTACAAATTTTACATACAAATATATACCTCTGATATAATATTAATTACTAACGTCAAAGATTTCGTTACTTACATAGAATAACCACCTCCCCCCGCGCACACACACACACACACACACACACACACACACACACACACACACACACACGCAATCGCATAAACAACCACACACTCTCACAAACACACACACAAACACACACACACGGACACACACACACACACACACACACACACACACACACACACACACTGCACAGTGTTCCAAACTCTCTCCTGTCCTCCAATCAGAGCGCAGTATTAAAATGAAAAATCAGTTACACACCTCCCTATGAATCCAGTATTAAAATTCAAGAGCCAGTTACATTGGAGCCTTATCTGGGCTGTGCAAAAAGTATCCGAAAGATTTATCAAAAATTAACTGAAGTGCCTAAAATACCGGAAATGTTGTCGGCAACGTTTGGAGTACTAAGTTCCAAATAATCGTTTACGGATTGGCTCACCTGTCACATCTATAAATTTCAGTTAAACCTATACCTCATTCTCTATGAAATATTAGATTGAGTGTACATCAAATTCTCTGTAAATAATTGAAAAGCAAAGTTTGCTTATAAAACGTAAATAATGAACTACGAGTTGTAGTTGCGGACAACATGGTTTACCGTTAATACTATTCTGTAAACCCTAGCAATGTGAACTAAAACCAACTGCTGTTTTGTATCCCAGCAGCTTATTGTCAGCAACAAATAGCTCCACGGTTAAAAAGAATATTTTCAATCTCAGTTCCGTGAGTTGTCCTCACCGTCACTAACAGGTGTCTCAACTGGTGAAAAAGTTCAAAATTCGATCTATGGATCACACTCAGTTTAATACTCATACACAACAGAGCCTTAAATTAATTATTTTCGGCATCTTTTATGCTAAAATATTCTAAAATGAGTGCAAAATAAGTCGGCAACTCAAAAGCACGGTGTTTTCATCGCTTATCACAATGTTTACATCAAGTTGTTTTCTGTCTACAGAACAAGATAACGAATACTTAAGCTACATCAGGGAAATGGAGAGGAAAGATAAAGTATAACTTAAAAAAATCAGTAACCATTAATACAAAAGACTGGGACTTCCATCAAGCATTCAAGGCGTGTATATCTCCCTACCGAAATTAGTTAACTGTCACGATACAGACATTACCGGACGTAGATCGCTCTGGGGCGCAGTTTGGATCGATAGTGCGAACCTGCATTTTCCACGGTCAGAATCCGTCGAGAGATTATCTCCGAATTAATGAACTTTAACTTGATAAATTGTTGGACCTATCATCCAGACTCATCAAACAGCATCGCACACAGTTGTGCCGAACGATCTGCATATCGAGTAAAGGTTTTAGAGATTTCAAGTGGAGCAGATAACGACGATGAACTACCGCGAGATCAGCGCTGCGGAATACATCTCTTGCTCTCCTGCGGTATTTAAAACGAATTATTTATATTTTCCAGGTTTTCAGGAGAGTAAAGATGAAAGGAAATACGGAACTACGCTAAACCAACTAAAACCAGTAACTATACCAATAATTAAAATAAAAGCACACATCTAGAATATTTATTCCTAGTAATAAATAAATAAAGAATGATTTTAATTAATTAACTAACCAATAGAGATATATTATAGCAGCCGATCCGTTTTACGTACATAATGCAAGTTTTAAGTCAGATGTAAATGCCTTTCGGATATAATGATTATTTTTTACTTTAATCTGTGTGTTACGTAACTTCTGACTACATATTTTGTGCTAATTTTAGTATTATGCTATTATCGGTTGCCCATAGGAAGTGTACATCAGATTTAATGTAATTTGACACCATTTTTGCACACCATTTAAATACTACGCTCTGACTGGTTGGAAAGCATTTTTAATGCTGACTGTTATTGGCTGGCGCTAGGTTGAGAGAAGGGGAGCGGGAAAAGGCTTTACATTTTCTATTACAGTAATTTGGCTATTTCTACCATCTTAGATTTTCTAATACTACATTATGATTGGTTGGAGGTAATATGGAGTGTCTTCCCACTGATGAAGATGATGTCACTGATAACGGTGAACACCTCTCTCATAAGGATGATGACATTACTAGTTCAATGATCCAGGTCACATGATAACACAAATGTAAACAAAGTGCGCCGTGTTGCCCATATCCTTATTACATATGTGTTTTTATAATCTTCATCTATGAGCTGTTGCATTGTATCACACTCTGCTGTTGTAGTGTGCTACGTTCTATTGTACCCATCATGTTTTACAATTTCAAGTTGCTCTGAGCCTTCCTTGTGTATTGAGAGGCATGATGTCGGTCCCTTGTTTCCCTTTCTTCTTAGCCACTTCCGGAATCTTTAATCCTTCTCTCTATTATTGTTATCATTATTATCCCTTTTATTTTCCTCAATGTCGCACTTTCCTACACGGCCATTCACGTCTTCTCTTTCCACCCACCACCACCTTAGTAGCAGCAGCTTTTGGCCCTTACAAACTGACAGATAATTTATACAATCAGTTTGATCAAAGCGATCGGGTTAAATAGTTTTCTTCCTGTGCAGTGTTTCTTCTTATTTGACAGTCGAGTAACATTTGTTTTGGCTGTAGTTACTCTGTGGTTCCCTGTGATGCTCTTAAGGTGATTACTCAATAGTTCAGAATCCACATTCCATTCTTCAGATTTCCAGCTTCAAAAATATTTGGCACGTCGCAAAGTTTATTTTGGCTTATTGCATGGTTTCTTTCTTTTCTCATAAGGAAAGCACAGTGAAGCTCGCTTGCTATTTTTACTGTCCCTTCCCAGATAGCCAAATTCTCCATAGTGAGGACATGCCAATTTGTTCCCTTTACAGCACTTTGCAGCACATGTTTGAAGAAACAAGGAAGTATTAATATGTTTATCTAAAGACAGCAATTCAGCAAAATACGTTGCTTCGGAAAGAAATAAACAGGAGATCAGGGAAGCCAAAGAAAAATTGCTGCAGAAAAAAGGTAAATATGTTGAAAAAGGAATGGTTGTTCAAACGACTCATTTTCAGCACATAAAAAAGTGAAAACAGTCTTAAATTAAATTAAAGGTAGTGGCGGCCACGTTAAGAGTGTAACAGTGCGCTATCTTACGCAGAGGAGAGAGCAGCAACGGCAATTACGTGCGAAAAATATCACATGATTAGCTTAGCAGCCTATGTATCCATGTTGCTGACAAAATAAATACACCGAAGAATCTAAAAGAAAATTGAGAACCACTTAAGTGACCATCAGTTTGAAAATGAAAACCACGTGAGAGATAGTTCTAACACTGTGCTTGATAGTGGAAAGAAGACTTCATAAAAAGTAAGACAGGTTCATAGGATTTCTCGCCCTAAGGAAGGCATTTGGCAATGTGAAATGCCACAAGATATTCGAAATTCTTACAATAAGAGAAGTAAGTTATAGGGAAAATAGTTCAAAAGGCTCTGAGCACTATGGGGCTTAACATCTGAGGCCATCAGAACTACTTAAACGTAACTAACGTAAGGACCCCGAGGCAGGATTCGAACCTGCGACCGTAGCAGTAGTTATAGGGAAGGACGGGTTACATACCGTATGTGCAAAAAGACCAATAACGAAGTGTTTAGATTAATGAGGGTGGAAGTAGGGATACAGTCTTTCGCCCCTACTGTCCAGTCTACAAATCGAAGAAACAATGGCGGAAACAACATAATGACTCAACAGTGGACTTAAAATCAGTGCGAATGGATGTCAGTAACTTTCAGTGACGATAAGGCTACCCGCAGTGAATGCTAAGATGGAACAGAGGTCCTGTTGAATGGAATGAACAGTCTAATGAATACCGAAACAGGGTGAACAGTAACAAAGGCGACAAGCCGCGGGAACGGATTCTTTACTGCAAATGGAGGGAAAATGGTCCTATGTACTTGTATCTGCAAATGGATTTTTTACTGTGGTAGATGCCCCTGAGGAATAAAGGTTCCTCTCACCACTTGCAATGTTTTTAACCCTCAGACGAAGATTACGCAGATCGACGATGCAAGTTCTGGTAAAGGCTGCTTCGACGGTGAAGAAGAATGATGGCAGAAATCTCAGCTGTGACGGTCTGGTGCAAGAACCATCTAAAAAATCCTTTCCGTATAGGGTAACCCGCTGCTGATAATCCTTGCACTCGTTGCAGGTGGTAGCGCTAGTAGCGGTTGTCAAGAAGGATACACATAATCATACTCTGACTTACAGCATGTTGGCGGGCTACAATTCTGGGGTTTGTACTAAGGTTCGTCTCAATATCCCGCAGAAACCGGTCCTCTAAATCTGGTGTACTCACAGTCCGCCACCTCCCTCCACGTTAGTCTGCCTTACAAGACTCAGGATCACATAAACGCCCAAAAAGGGCTTGAAATGTTGTGTGATGTTGGTGTCTGTGAGTGTAGTACTTACTTGTTTGGGTATAGCCATGTTGCCTCTCGACCGTTTTCATCTGCTTGGCCGTATACAAACACCATCTGGACTCGTTACCGACATGAATACTGGATCATTCTGGTGCTCACAGTATGATAGGAGAATCACATAGCCTGCAGTACACAATGAACACAAGGCACGTGGGAAGAGAAACTGTCATTCGACAGCGGCATCTACCGTGGCAACGATGCATTATTGGGATACATGTTGAAGGACACTTTTTCGTGCATTTCCAATCAGGAATCCGTTCCTGCTGTTCGTCGGTTTTATTCATGTTCATCCTTATAGACTAAGAGTAAATGAAGAAAACACTAAGGAAATGAGGAGTAGCAGCAATGAGGTTAGTGATAAACTTAAAATGGAAATTTGTGCCCATGAGCTGCACGAAGATAAGAAATTTTTTTGCCTTGTAAGCGAAGTAATACAAGACGGACGACGCTAGGAGCACATAAAAAGCAGACTAGCACAGGAAAAAAGAGCATTCCACTCCGAAAGAAATCTACTTTTAATGTGGGCCTTAATTTTAGGAAGATATTTCTGAGAATATACGCTTTGAGCACAGTATATACGACAGTCCGCAGTGGCAATGACAGTGACAGTGATAGTGAGCCGAGGGAAACTAAAAAAAGAAGAGAATCGATTCGTTGTGGCGTTATGCAAGGATATTGAAAGTTAGGTGGGCTGTGCATGAGCTTTGCAAAATCGGTGATGAAAAGAAAACACGGATATCAATGATATGGAGAAGACTGGATGATAGGACATGAACTAAGACGTCATGGAATAACTTCTATCGTATCAGAGGAAGATGTAGAGAGTAAAAATCGTAAAAATCGTAAGGGAAGACAGAATTTGTAATACATCCAACAAATAACTGAGGACGTTACTTGCAAGTGCTGCTCTGGCATGACGAGGTTGACACATGAGTGGAATTCGAGACGGGCCGTATCAAACCAAATATGCCAAAAAAATAAAAGTATACAAGTTTTCAGAAACTGATTACTTATTACCGTTAAGTTATTTCTCGCTACCAGCAACATACAATGACAATTCGAAGCCGTGCGACTGAACATGCACACAAACAAACGCACACCCTCCGCACACCGCACAAGAACAAAGCAAGAAAAAAAGAAAAAAAGCCGGTAGTGATTGGAGATAGTGAAAGAGAGAGAGAGAGAGAGAGAGAGAGAGAGAGAGAGAGAGAGAAGGGAAGGAGGCGCTAGACGTGTAATGAATACTGAATGAAGCCGAAACATTGTTGTTAGCTTCGGAAAAACAAAAGGCATGCTGCGATTCTCCAGATATTTTCTGTCTAGAATGAACAATGGCAGCATGCATACCTGTTACGCGCATAATGCTAAGTAAAAGATAAGTGACGGTAATGGAAGAGGTGTTACTAAGAAATCCGAAGATATATACGAACCTACAAACTGTATAGCACTGTGATGGTGCGACACGCAGTTAATCGTGTTTCTTCAACTATTTAGATTATATACATTCCAGACACACAGTGTTAACTTCACATTTCAAATTGCCACGAAAAGGAAATCAATAACAATATTACTGCTCGACGCAGTACGTTTTGGAGAACATTTATAATATGACACACACACGTCATCTTTTACTGTTTAACCCTCTATTGTATAACTTTTTTCAGGAAACCCATTGCAGAGAAACAAGTTCCGAGGATGTAGGCTCCGACAAACAAAATAGTATGTAGCAGATTGGACATGGAAATTCTGATTTATTCTATTCTCTAGGTTTGTTGCCATATGGTAATAAAACGAAAACATTGATTAACTACTAATTTTTTGGTTACAGGTGCATGGAAACAATCTGTGCTATCATTAAGCACCATTTCGCGCGCCTTAGAAATCTAATTAGGTGTGATGTAGGTGACAGAATCAATTGACTCTCTCTGGTGCTTTCGCGTGTGCTTACGTATACTCGACCTCCAGCAAAGATTATCCATGTACAACTATTTTCGACAATACAACGAAGCGAAAAACAGTCCAGCTCCATGTATCCGTGCTATTTATGTTGCCAGACGGCGGACTCACACAAACACGAGAGGTTTCCTCAAGATTGTACGTAAATTTGCGGTTTGTTGCCAAATGGCAGCGCCATGCAATACAGTGTTAAGTTAATGTGCATATCCGATATTGAGTTATAAGGAGAAGGTAGTGTATGAAGTCATCTTAAATGCAAAGAGATACTCATGAAAAAAGTATGCTTACGTAAAGCACGAACTTATTGTTACGCTTCTTAGGTCGTGTGACGACTGGTCATTAAAAATTATCGATAAGAAGTGACTGTTTCCAATCACACCGAGAGACCTCTTTTGTATTCCGGACCGGTTGGATCACAACGCCTCTCACTTACCGTCTAGTGGGACACTAAGCAAGAAAAAAGCCACCTCCATAGTTTGAGGAAGTATTTCCATAAAAATATGCAAAATACTGAAGTTTTAAATGGAAATACAGCTCTGGGTGTTGCGAAACGTTCACATACACGCAGAAGTATAATGGAGAAACTTTAATACGCCGCTATTCTGCAAATGAGACTTGACTGCAAATAGAGCCAATCCGAAACATCTGCCGCTCCGTCGTACCACATCTTATTAGACGGGAACGTTGCCGACCGCCCCAGTCCTCGCGTATTGCGTATTCTCTGGTAAAACCTACCCGCGGCACGCGCTTCCGTAAGCGGTTACTTGCGGGTCCTACTCCTGCACACCGCTGTGTGTTTTACTACTGTACGGGCAAAAGAGCCAAAAGACGCATGTGCTCCCAGTTCACGGTCGGGTTACATTCAAGAACGTTAACATTTTCCACGTGTTCATACAGACGCGTGAGTTAGGCTATCTTTTCACATTTCACTCCTCTGCACAGGGTCGATGAGGTTGACTTTCATTGTATGAAAGGAAGAGTATTTGCAACATGCATACTTCTAGCAGCGTTAAAGGTTCTAAACATTTCTGCTATATGACTGAAGGTGAAACAGGACGTGTAACTTTTGATTTTTATCTGTTACGGGTTGACAATGGGTCAGGGATAAGTAATAGACAATCGACTTCCAGACACTGTGAAACGAACTGTTGACCTCGTGTCGACCTTAAATTAGGGATCAATGCAAGGTGATAATAGTTAAGTGGGTATGTTAGGTAAAAAAAAGGAAACACGCTAGTAATTGATAATTCACTGAAACCCTCAGCTGCCGACAGGTGTTACTGATATACCTCGCTGGGAACAGCTGAAAATGTGTGCCCCGACTGGGATTCGAACCCGGGATCTCCTGTTTACATGCAGACGCTCTATCCATCTGAGCCACCGAGGACACATGCAAGTCTGGCGGGAGTCGTGCAAGAGATAAGTCCCGCTATACGTCTGGGTCCTCAGTGGCTCAGATGAATAGAGCGTCTGCCATGTAAGCAGGAGATGCCCGGTTCGAGTCCCGGTCGGGACACACATTTTCAGCTGTTCCCGTGGAGGTACATCAACAACAACTGCCGGCAGCTGAGGGTTACAATTAACTATCATTTATTCTAGAGAAGCTGCACGGTCATCAGTGGTATCTGTTCTTTCAAGAACAGTTACTGGCTTCATATAAGCCAGTCATTATTGGTGACGGAACCTGTAGACAATCTATACGGGAAGAAGAGATGGGTTAGTAGGACAAAAAAATGGCTCTGAGCACTATGGGACTTAACTTCTGAGGTCATGTCCCCTAGAACTTAGGACTACTTAAACCTAACTAATCTAATGACATCACACACATCCATACCGGAGGCAGGATTCGAACCCGCGATCGTAGCGGTCGCGCGGTTCCAGACTGTAGCGCCTAGAACCGCTCGGCCACTTCGACCGGCTTAGTAGGACACCTAATAGTTTAACGGCATTATATAACTTGAGTTAGTTAGAGCTGATGAAGGGAATGATTGTAGCAGAAAAGAAATATTATCAAATGCCAAACAAAATATTGCGAATGTTGGGGGTATTAGAGATAGTAAGACTAGTACGAGATAGGACAGAGCTGGAAAGCACATGAAACCAATAGTTCTAAGGCAGAAGACCAAAGGGAAACGAAAACCCAGAGAAAGTTATTATGAAGCTCGACGAGCAAATAATGGAGATTGGCGAGAACAGACACCAGATTAGGAAATACATGTCTGATCCATGTAAATGAATAATGATATGGAACATGAATTTTTGAAAATACATTTTGTTCGTTTCAAAGTAACCTACATTCTCTGAGGAATTGTACTTTGCATCGATAGAATATTTCTAATCTGGTTATTGTAGTTTCCTTCATCTAAAATTGTTCTGTGAGGCACCTCTCCACACTAGTTCTCCAATGGGACTCTCATCATTTCACTTCAGTGTACATCTGACGAGATACAGTGCTACATACTCTTGAAGCTGCTTACTGTAGTAAGTCTTGGTCTTCCTCCTACATTTTTACTCACCAAACTTCCCTAGCTTAGCAAATTAGCACCTGTTTGTTGCCACCACATATGTCGTTTCAGTATATTCCTCGCTTCTGTCAAGTTGGCAACATGAGTAACTTAGAAGTAAGTATCCTTGATGTAGCGTAGCTAAAGTATTTAAGAAAGGCAAGGCTTCTGATTCAGATTGCATACCAGTTAAGGTTCTTTCAGAGTATAGGTCCATACTTAGCAATCATATAAAATCGTTAGCTAGTCGGATCTAAAGCTGAAAGCTGAACAAGTCACACCAATACTCAAAGAAGGAAATAGCAATAATTGCTGTATTACAGAGATATATAACTAACTTAGATTTTCAGTAGCGTTTTCGACTATATACTGTGTTCGAACAGCACGAATTACCTCGAACAAAAGGATTTATTGACAAATTAGCCAACACACATTCAGAAAATATCGTTCTTGTGAAACACCACTGCCTCTTTATTTTCAGGAAGTAATGTGTGTCATCGCCAGGGGGTGTCCAATTAATTCGCTATTTTTACGTTTCCGGAAGGCTTCTGACACCTTTCCTCACGAGCGACTTCTAATCTAATTGCTTATCTCCGATTGAAGAAAATCTCCCACCCCGCCGGGAATCGATCCAAGCACCACTCGATCTAGTAGCAGCGACGCTACCCCATTCTCTGTTCTCCTTTCTGTGGATTTGATTCTTTTTCGTTTACAGTCTGTGATTGTGAGCGTATGTCTCATGACATCTTTCGATGAGATATAGGGAACAATAAAAAAGTTACCGTTCGAAGGCCATATAGTCTAGAATCGGTATGCCAGTTAAAATCGCTGTGAACGTTGAGGCAATCATCCCACAGAAGCCCCAGGTTAAGGATACTCGCTTGGTAAAACACCTTGTTCTGACAGGAATCGTATGCTCGAGTGTGTCCCACCTGAGTTGGCGTAGTTTTGCGTTATGATCGACCGGTGTTTTGTGCCAAACTACCAACACGGAACTGGGCACACCACCCCACAACTGTCGCTTTCAACAGACATGCTGACCCACAAACATGCCCCATTCTCAAATGGATGTATACGGGTGTTTGCCACGAAAATAATAACAGCACAATGGTCGTGTTTGGAAGCAATTGGCAATGACGTCGTAATAGTTCACATTTAGCATTTACTACACGCAGGTCGGAATGACAGGAATGCTACACTGTCCCTCGCGTAGTTGTTTGTGCTTATATACGCACATCACAGTCGCGCTACGTTGTATGTACGCTGCATAACCGCCCTCAAACTGATAGCCGCTTATACTTCACTTTTTATTAATAAATTAATTTTTTTTAACGGTGTGACTGAACACCTTGAGAGACACCGACAAATGTAATCGCGATCTACGATGGTCTTCTGGACATTAAAAAAGCGGGACATGGTCCTTAATAGAGAGTGTGATCGCGCAGACGGCAGTGTACCCTGGGTAAAGTTCTCCAATGTTGGCAACATGATTAGTAGGAAGTACGCAGCGTAACTGGTGGACAGTGGTTGTAGGATGTGAAGTTGCTGAAATACGTGTCCCAAACGCATCTCACCCGTGCTAGATCTGATCTAAGCCGTGGATACGGCCAGGCCATTCCATTCGCCGAGTATCCTCTTGTTCAAAGAGCTCCTCCACCTGTTTGACGAGGGCGCGGATTGCCGTCCATAAATACAAAGTCAAGATAGAATGCACCCCCAAAAAGACGCATTTGGGGAAGGATTACTGTGTCACAATATCGTTAATCGTTGTGAATACGGTCTTCAAATATTTGGAGGTCAGTATAACCACGCAACGTTACGTCTCCCCACCGTAACACCAGGATCACCAAATCTATCGTGTTCGACAATGCAGTAAGTACTCCGACATGGCGAGAGATTGGAAAACGTAATACGTTCAGCAACATCGCCAAACATCCATTGTTATACGAGGCTCTGTAAAAGCCATCAAGTTTAAAAAATAAATGAGAACACTAAAATTACGTGGTTACTCGCAATGCAACTTTATCTTCTTAAGATGCAGGGGAGAGTGGTGTATCTTGGTACGCTTTAGAAATTTTTGCCTATAGCCAGCCCTTTAATAGATCAGTATATCATCTTATACCGTTTTTAAATAGCAGCATTCAATTCATATGTGCAGCTGGTTTTTTTTGGGAATTATGAAAATTACTATAAAAATTAAGGTTTCTTTTCTAAATGTGAAACTACATTCCAAGTAACAACAGGGTCATATACGGAACAAATATTCGACTCAAATTTAACAGGGATGCAGCTGATAAAATGTAGTCAATACCGTGCTCAATAATCTATCTGTTACATTATTATTCTGCTGCGCATCAATAATCAGAAAGTGAGATCAAAGTTGGAGGAAGTAATGTCAGAAACCAGTTACAAGTTGAATCAGAAGCCACTGGAAACTAATCATTTTCAACTGACGTAAAATTGTTAAAACATTAAAGAAACTCAGGTACATTGCAGCTATCACATGTTCCATGGCAAAAGACCTTCTTTGTCAGGGTCCAAGATGTTGCATGAGTGACGAAGTATGGCTTAACTGTCCAGACGTTACATAATCGGTCCAAAAATACACAGCGTTTTACTGACCACAAAAGCTGTACCTGAATAATTAGTAGTGTATTCAAAATAGCTTAATATACAATACAATACTTAAATATGTAGAAAGAGAAATATTTAGACACGCCTCGCAAAACACAACGTCATGTCTAACAATAACAAACCTTTAGAAAATGGCGGAAACTGCTTAGGGCATTCTCTAGTGCGCATTCTTTTATGTAATTATAAATTCAGTCACTAGACTGAAGTGCAGACCAAACATCGTCTTGTGTTTCTAGGTACACTATCCTCTAGGTACAATAGTCTCATCCATATTACCGTCAACTGATAAAGTAGACTAAAACAGAATGACATATATTTACCTTTACACTGGTACTGACAATAACAGCCATTCGTGTACACGGCTCGTACAGCTCCATGAACGCCACACCCGGGCGAAAACCACAGAAATAACGTGAGTGACACCCCCTGATTGTAAACACGAAAACAAAGAGGTAACCTTTCTGCGAATCTCGTCAAGACAATAGAGTGCTGTTTCCTCGTACCTAAACTTGATCTACCTATCCGGTTGACGTAGTTCGCGTTACAACTGTTACACTGAAAGTTGTAGCAGTTGCGATGGCCATTTGTACAAGATAAGCACCATGCTGAACAAATTAGCTATCTAGAGTCAGATGAAAACTTCATTCCGAAGCAGCCTAGATGACGTACTGAGGGTCAAAAGGGAGATGATGTACAGTGTTCTGGATTCAGCCACGGGTGGGCTGAGTCGTCACAGTGCCAGGTGGCGAAGATAAAGTTACGAGGTACACACGAAATTTTTCCTAAAGTTGAGGTAATTGTTCAATGTGTGCCACAGAATTGTGTGTGCATTGTGAACACTTTTACTGTACACTGAGGACAGTTTTGTGCATGAACAGATTTGGATTTGAAGTCTTTCGTTTATTTTTAACAGTTGTCAAGTTGGTCTATGTCTCCACATACGTTTTAATTAGATACAAAAAACAATTAACAATCACTAGACGTATGGGCCAAGGAGCGGGAGGTTACTGCAAGTGCTACGGTGTAGTTGCAGCACAGAAATGGAATGCAAATATAGTTAGTAACACATGTAGCGGGATTAATTAGAAAACTTACGGAACTGGAAAGTAGAGGGAATGAGAGTCATATTAAAGCAGCAATGTCGTTGATTAACTGCATTTTAATTAACACTCGGAGACCAACCGTGACAAACAGCTTAGAGAACAGTTACGCTACGTAAACATGAGACCTGATTGTTGAAATCGTCAGTCGTCACAATGAGATAATAACAGTAATAAAAAACATTCAGGATACACGGCAATATATTTTGTTTGCAGTACATACGGAACTCGCGAGCCGTCTACGGCGAGATGCTTAACAGTGATCTGAGTATTGCTGTAATGGACCGAGCATATAAATAGTAATAATTGGCGCATAACGTTCACTGATTACTCAGGACTTGGGTACAGCTTGTTGGCCCACGCAAGTAGTCAGCATTTCGTTTGGCGAGAATTGTACATGGTCTTCGGGCGTCGTAGCGTGCTATGGTACTGAAAAGTCCAGATACATGTCAATCAGTTTCTAGTTCCTGCCTATGAGCTGATTATTTATGAGATTCCAGATGTCTTCCATAGGCTTGACTTATGACGATCTTAATAGAGAGACATGTGGGGGTAGGAGTGGGGGTGGAGTGAAAATAGAGCAGAATTCGTCGTTGTCTTCAGACTAATGCAGTGTGTAAATGAGCGAGGTGGCTCAGTGTTTACATGAGAGACACGTTCTGAGAATCGGAGTTGAAACACATATTGGCCCATACGGATCTTAGTTTCCCATAGTTACCGAAATTGTAAATAGACAAACCCTGCATGGAGCCGTTGAACGAGTCACGGATGGGTTTTATATCAGTCCAAGTACACTCATTCTTCATTTTCCGTATCTAATAATGTTGATATCGACGAAACCTTAATATCTAACCCTGCTCCTGTTCTTTGACTTCGATTGTCCACCGAGTGAAATGTCTCCTATAGTGGTGGTGGTGGTGGTTAGTGTTTAACGTCCCGTCGACAACGAGGTCATTAGAGACGGAGCGCAAGCTCGGTTTAGGGAAGGATTGGGAAGGAAATCGGCCGTGCCCTTTCAAAGGAATCATCCCGGCATTTGCCTGAAACAATTTAGGGAAATCACGGAAAACCTAAATCAGGATGGCCGGAGACGGGATTGAACCGTCGTCCTCCCGAATGCGAGTCCAGTGTGCTAACCACTGCGCTCTCCTATAGTAGACGTGATTTATAAATGAATCTGTGGCACCAGCAGTCATGTAAAACCCACCGAGGTCTCTTCCGTAATAACGGTGGGCGACCAGTCAAATGTTCGCAGCTCTCGTGAACGTCCTGCAAATAGAGTGTCACGGTGGTTATCCACTGTGTGTCCAGACGCAACCGTCACTCTGGTGTAAAAAGATAAGTAACTCTTCTGATGGCTCGTTCACTAGGAAAAGCAATATTTGCTACCGTGTAGAATCTATGAGACTAGACACGGACAGTCGGTATTTCAGAAGTACCTAGTTAATACAAGTAAGAACATACAGTAGGCTGATAATTGCTGTAACTGTATCATATTCATTTTAACATTTCCTTCATCCAATTTGCTGACAAGAACAATATACATAAGAATGGGAAGGAAAATTCAAGTTCTGCTAGAGAACGATAGGTTTGTCTTGACATGAAAGGCACCTGAGAGGTAGTTCGTATGTTGCCTTTAGTAAAAGACGTCATGGCATTTTCTCGACCTCGAACAGCCATTCTATGAAGTAAAATACTGACAAACATCTGCAGTTCTCAGTTGAGTGTATATAAAAGTATAAGTAATGACAGGTACTAGTCAGTATCTACAACAGAAAGGGGACAATAAGAATAGAAGACCAAGACAAAAGTGCTCGATGTTGCCGTAAAATGGGCGTACGAAAAAGATGCATGCAGTCTTTAAGCTTCCCACTAGATTCAAAAAGTCGCTGATACGGCCTGAATAACTAGAAATTAGATCAGATTGCAAAATGTGTAAAATATGAGCTACATACGATATGCTCACTTAGTGCAAGAGATTCACAACGGGCACAGCACAGTATACTTGAATTTACACGAACCTGAACAGTCAGGTAAACATATAAGCTGGTATGAAAAGCTTGCAAGCTACGCAGATTGCAACACAGTAGCATATCGTGAGCATGTGAACAGGGAGACGAAAACGAAGTTTTGACAGTTTCCATTTATTTACAATGGGGGCTCTCCCTTGGGGGTCGCCCCTCCTCCACTCGTAGGGGTGGGGTAATGTCACCTCCTGCACTCCTCCTCCCTCCCCCTTCCCCTCCCCTCTTCCACTTCCCCCTCAGCTTTCAATTTCCCCTCTTCTAACCTACTAGTGGATTGGAGGGGAAAAGACTCACCCTGTGCTAACCTGCTAAAGAGGAAGGATGTAACGTATTTATTTACTTTATTTATTTTTGAGGTGTTATCCTGCTGCTGGACTATCCTACAGCTGTCTCCCCTCAACCACTTGTGAACTGGGGGAAATGGCTAGAGAGGAAGGACGTGAGGTACGTATTTATTAATTTATTTTCAGCAGGAAATGTGTTCAATTGATGAGATATTGGTTTAGGACGGAGAGGAGTTTAATAAGTGTGTTACCTGTCAGCATACACCGGAGAACTGCGTCTGTAGCCTCCTACACCATAAATGGATGGAGGTGATAGTGGATGATCTTAGGGGAAATACGTTTCTGCAAATAGTGGTGATGCAGAAGAACAGACTAAGGATGCATTTCACAACTCATAGAGACTACTGCCTGTGCTGGATCTCTTCCATTTTTTGAAATGGCCCGTCAATCCGCAGGGTTAAAAATGTTTATTAATAAATAATAAGACGCCCATTTTAAGTTAAATCATATTTATTGGTTTAGATAGAAAGCTACTTGCCGCTCTTATTCTTTGGTTAAAATGTGTATCAAATCCATTGTAACGAACATTACTTAAAAAATGATTGAAACTGTTGGAGTAATATATTCGCTGATTTCTGAAGTCATTTTATCCAGTGTAATATGATACTTCATTGAGAGCGGGGGGGGGGGGGGGGGCTGTAGCCTGCATAGCCACCCGCCTTGCCCACTGCCCCTGCAGGAGACAACTTCGTCCTACGTCACTACCACAGACTGAATGAACCAGAGGTGCACACTTTGGTTTATGGGGCTCGACTGACGACGCCTGAACGCCTGAGATGGGTTTTGATCCCCTTTCCTATCTCGTGTATGCATATATGTTAAGCTTGCTGTGTGCCCTAGTCCACAAAACACTAGAAATTGGCAGGAAACTGTCCTACAGCCGCTGCCAGAGGAATTGCTTCCTATTGATATACAAGTGTATAGCTGCTAAGTGACGTGCAAATAGATACATGGGAAGAAAGGGGTCGGCCTGCTCAAACTATACTCCAAATTTTCGTGGAAAAACCGACTCTCAGAAACAACAGACCATAATGCTACACACGCACTGGGACTTCAGAAAAATCTCTATAGTGACACAACTATCACAGAAACCGGCCCCAAAAGGTCTCACCAAGAGAGATTGGTGGCAGCAGCAGGTGTGTTCATCTCGATGTGAAGATGCAGACTACTTCCCCCACTCCCTCCCTCTTCTACCGTCTCCATAGGTTCGGATACAGGTTTTTCTGGTCAGTTATAACCTGTTACACAAGGAAATATATCTGCTTTCACTGAGATACTCCTTCCAGGCTGCTGAAACTGATGAACAGAAGACTCATTAACAAGACACTTTCTGTAAGCCATTAAAAGTATTCCTAGGAAACATAGTCCCCCTGGAACAATTGTGAAATACCAGAGTAGCCATCACAGAAGAAAGAACTGGTCAATAGTGACCTGCTTTCAAATGTTGTGGATGTGCTGGCAATGCGTGAAAGTGGTCCTCAACTAAGTAACGTAGGTCTCAGGTAGGAAGAGCATTGAAATAACACATCCTACGTGAATGAAATACACAGAGATCTTTATACTAATCATCTCACTGTGGGCTGATCCATCCGCCCTGCCCTCAACAGGTGGAAAGCTATGTTTGCACTCGCTAGCCTTCGTCACTGCATTAAGTTATAAACTTTCATCGCTCGCGTTTATTCTACTACTTCACGTAAACTGTCCGAAGGCTGTCTGGTAGAGGCATCTGATGCTTCACTGTACTTAATAAGACCTTCTTCTGTGTGTATGTGTGCGTGTGCGTGTGTGTGTGTGTGTGTGTGTGTGTGTGTGTGTGTGTGTGTGTATGTCTTCATATACTGTGGAAGGATGTGATATTCCGCTCGCCTCACAGAATGTTATCTTTACTATGCTGTTTAGGAACATTCATCTAAATAAAACGCTTTGCTGACAATGCTCTAGTTGCATCTTTGGATGGTTGAAACTTGCTTCGGAAAGAATATACACACACGACCATTGAGCGACGTCGGTATTGCAAGAGGGGCATTCCTGTTGTAGACAGTGGAGGGATAGATGGAGAAGAAATTTTATACAGTTCACTTCCTAACTGTGGAGGGACACACTGTTTTTCAGCCTAAAGTGCTGCCTTTTTTAACAGCTGAGTTACTGTAATGCCAAATCATTTACTAAAAAATTAAATTACTTAATAAAGACAAGCACTCATTTCTGCATTATTACCATTTTGTGTTCTTCAGGAGTGAGTCTTAAGCTTACTACTACGAATATTGTTTTGACAAACCTCGCCTCACGACGTGTAAAGAATGTAACCTTAAACTCTTTAAACGAATAGTGGGACAGCGCAAATAGCGGAAATAGTATTAAAATCAATTAAATCCCTAGCTAAATAAGTGTGAATTTACTCTCCAGGAATGGTTCTCGTACTGCCTGCAACGAATATTGTACCGACAGACCTCATCTCACTTCTTTTAAAGGGTGTAGCCTTAAGCTTTTAAAATGAACTGCGATGGCACCAGTTCAAACAAAAGATATACTATCTAAATCAATGAAATCTCCTGCTCGCTAAATGTACATTCACACTCGTACATTCAGCTAGCAAGTTCTGCACGCTATAATGAATAGAAGACTTCACCAGTAACGTAATGCTGGTAGGATCAAAGAACAACAAATAGTCGATATTGAGCGAACACTGGGATGGAAAAACGGGTTTTTCTTGTGAGTGATACCTGTGTGTCTTAGGGGGGGAGCGACGTAATTCTCGCATAAGTGCACGAAACACAGTAGCAATGACAATGTTATGCTGCGACTGCATACCTGCCTAGGTTCTACAGGAAGACAAAAAATGTAATAAAATCACACAACTAGCAGAAAATAGGGCTTGCACCAGAACAGTGCATATGCCTTCACACCGATATGTGGATACAGACTAAGCAGCTTGGACCCAATCTTCTGTCCCCTTTTGTTCCCATCCTGCCTACCATCCTTCCTCCCGCTCCTCGCCCAGTAGGTATTCTGCTTTGGTGAATGCTGGGTTGGCAGTGATATACTGTTAGCGACCTGCAGCTGGCATTCCCATAGATACAGATACTGCTTTCGCAGGCCTGTTGTAAACTCTTGGCAATGGTACACAACGAGATCCATCTGGTGGCGATGCTCTGGTTTGGTTGGTGTTTGGCTGACAATGATGTAGTGTTTAAGGTATGGACCAATCACGCGTATTTCAAGGAAGTGACGACCCCTGGAACAATAGCGGAATTCTTAAATACTTGACTATTCGACATGGATGGTGCAAAGACCACTCTCCAGAAGAATAATTGTCAACAGCATGCTACGGCCCTCAGCTACATCTTGTGATAGGGAAATGCAGCTCCAGGTTCAAATGGCTCAAATGGCTCTGAGCACTATGGGACTCAACTGCTGTGGTCATAAGTCCCCTAGAACTTAGAACTACTGAAACCTAAGTAACCTAAGGACATCACACACATCCATGCCGGGGCAGGATTCGAACCTGCGGCCGTAGTGGTCGTACGGTTCCAGACTGTAGCGCCTTTAACCGCCCGGCCACTCCGGCCGGCCAGCTCCAGGTACTGCCCTCGGGAGAGGGGTGACGTTATGGCCAGTGGCCACTGAAGTTGTTGTGGGTGACTGTTATTCAAAACGCTATTGCCGATTGTTGAGCGGTGTACAGAGCAGCAGTCTTACACCGATTAGATGTGTTACAGAAAAAAAAGCAACGTATCAAACGACCTACGAAACTACAACTCAGGAACACTCTATTGTAAATGATAGTTTTTGGGATACGGTCTTTTTCCAGTTCAGCCGACAAAACTGTACACAGGTCTGCAGAAGCTACTTCGATCACTGGTCACCTGCTACAATGCATCAATACGTGTATATTTGATCTGATCGTTAAATATGCTGCATGCCATTATGAGAGTGGTATTTGTTATCGCTATATCGGAAGAGAGAGACGTGGTAAAAATTTTTATCGAGTTTTCTACCTGGTGACCTTAGCAACGTTTCTAGTAGTTTTAATCTGCGTCTGTTAGAAAATAACGAGGAGAGAGAGAGAGATGTGAATTATAGCTTCCTGTTGAACATAAAATGACTCTTTTTTCCCCTCATATGCTAATAGATTGCGTGAAAGATACTATTCCTTACTGATATTTCATGTATCTGATATTCATGTAAGACATGTGCAGGACAATTTATTTACAATACGTCCACAAACACTAATTTCTAACGCAAGGAACGCTCTCAACTGTGCCAATTTGTCCCTGCGAATGAATTAAAAATCATTGTGTACTCCTTTGTTATCATCGTGAATTTAACTTTTTTTAATTTTTTATAACTTATTTTTTAAACGTTCTGTTATAACGGGTAACTTGACGTTCGATACAACTATTCCAATGAAATTTTTCGTCAGGCAGCAGCTTATGACATAAATGTTTAAGTAGATTCAATGTTTTCGGAGATCAAAGTTCTCACTTTTACTCCGATGCATGTTCCAAAATAACAAGAACATTTAGTTGTGATCGATAGTTGCCATTTCACAACCGTAAAGTTTTCTTTTCGTTTAGGATGTTTGATAGATTTTATTCGCGGCGGACATGTACAACTGATGCGTGATTGGTTTATACATGTATCAGATGTTTCGTCAGAGAACTCCGACCTCAGCAGTTTGCTCATCCGTTATCGATACAGCATCATAGAGGGAGTTCATAGTTTTACTGAGTTGGATGTTACAAAATAATGAGGAGGGGTCAGGAATGCGAATTATGGCTTGTTGTCAGGTAAAAAAAAAACGACTGTGTCTTTTTTTCCAACGTGAGAGTAGATAGTGTCAAGCTGGTGTTCTGTATCGATGTTTGTGCGTCTGAAATGTGTGTAAAACTCACGTGCATGAAACTTCATTTACAAGACTTCCACAGGCAGTAATTCTTAATGCTCTGGGGTTAGGAGGTTGCCGGAAGTGGCCCGCAATACCAGGTGTGAATAGACAGTAGGCGCCAGCGTGTTGAATAGCAACTGCCCGCAGCGATTTCATCGTCCGCTGATCACAGCGCCCACCCCTCTACCTAGTGAGCCCTTGGAGCTACCTCTTCCTACCACCGAAGGCTGCAGCATGATGTTGGCCATTGTTCTTCAGGAGAGTTGTCTGTGCCCCATCCGTAACGAATAGTCACTTGGCTATTGTCCCAGGGGTCGGTATTTCCTAGAAGTTCGTTTGATTTCTGCAGACCTGAAACAGTATATCATCGTCAACACAACACCAACCAAAGCAGAGCAAAGCCGGCTGATAGATCTCTTTGTGTACCATCGGCGAGAGGTTAAAAGAGACCTGGGAAAGCAGTATCTCAATCTATGGGAAGGTCCAGCTGCAGACAGGAAATAATATATCACTGTCAATCCAACACCGACCATCAGCGATATGCTAGAACGGATCTGGAAAACCAGTAAATGTACCTGTGGGGGAAGGAGCTGGAAGGAGGATGGAAGGTAGGAGGTATGGCAAGACTGGCTCTAGGCTGCATAGTCTGTATCCACACATCGAAGTGAAGACAAGTTCACTGTTCTGGTGGAAGTCTTTTTCTGATAGTTGTGTGATGTTATCAATGTGTCTTCCTGTAGAGCCAAGCCCAGAAGGCGCTCGTTCTGTAAACAGTCGTTGCTATTGTGTTTCTTTTAATAGTTGTTCACTTATAGCCCTCTAACACACATTGCTACCACTCACAAGAAAAACAAATTTATTTATCCCAGAGTGTTCATATTATTGGTTCTTCCTACCAGCATTACGTTATTGGCGAAGTCTTCTATTCATCATAGTGTGTGCAAATTTCTTGCTGAATGTGTATTCAAAGACTATTGGATGATGTTATGTGTTCACTTTGTAGGATATTCACTGCAAAATTGAGTGTTCTCAGTAGAATATTCATTATTCCAAGCATACGTTCATACCATCTGAGTTAGTTTACACTTATTTAGCAGTGGATTTCATTAGTTTTAGTATATGCACTGGTGCTATCACAGTATTCGTACTCAAGGCGAAAGGCCACATGCTTTACACGATGTGACATTAGTTCCGTCGGTACAATATTCCTTGTAGCAAGCTTAAGAATCACACGTGGAGAGTTCGTGACGGAATACGTGAAGCAGCAAATGAGTGTTCGTCTTTATTAACTAACATTTTTTTATAGAAACGAGTTGACATTACAGCAGTGGGGCTGTTAACCCTTTAGGCAGCCTTATGAGGAGCAGGTGACGTGACTGAAATTCCTCCGCCGTCCATTCGTCCACCGTCTGTATAGCACGAATACTTCTCTTTCAACATCAACATCCAAAAAATATTGTGTATGTGTGTGCACATTCTTTCCAGATCAGGTTTCAACCACCCACAGGTGTACCTAGGAGCAAAGCATTTTACTTAGGGGGATTTTCCTAAATAACGGAGATAAAGACGATATTCTATGAGGGAAGCGGATTATTTCATTCTACTACACTATACAGGAAGAGACACGCACACACACACACACACACACACACACACACACACACACACACACAAAGCTGTTATTCGGTAATGTGGAGAACAGGGAATCAGCGATCATAAAGCGGTTACTGCATCGATGATTTCAGCCGTAAATAGAAATATTAAAAAAGGAAGGAAGATTTTTCTGTTTAGCAAAAGTGACAAAAAGCAGATTTCAGAGTACTTGACGGCTCAACACAAAAGTTTTGTGTCAAGTACAGATAGTGTTGAGGATCAGTGGACAAAGTTCAAAACCATCGTACAACATGCATTAGATGAGTATTTGTCAAACAAGATCGTAAGAGACGGAAAAGAGCCACCGTGGTACAACAACCGAGCTAGAAAACTGCTGCGGAAGCAAAGGTAACTCCACAGCAAACATAAACATAGCCAAAGCCTTGCAGACAAACAAAAATTACGCGAAGGGAAATGTAGTGTGAGGAGGGTCATGCGAGAGGCGTTCAAAGAATTCGACGGTAAAGTTCTATGTACTCACTTGGCAGAGAATCCTAAAATTTTGGTCTTATGTCAAAGCGGTAGGTGGAACAAAACAAAATGTCCAGACACTCTGTGACCAAAATGGTAGTGAAACAGAAGATGACAGACTAAAGGCCGAAATACTAAATGTCTTTCTCAAAAGCTGTTTCCCAGAGGAAGACTGCACTATAGTTCCTTCTCTAGATTGTCGCACAGATTACAAAGTGTTAGATATCGAAATAGATTACAGAGGGATAGGAAAACATTCAAAATCGCTCAAAAGAAGAAAGGCCGCTGGACCTGATGGGATACCAGTTCGATTTTATACAGAGTACGCGAAGGAACTTGCCCTCCTTCTTGCAGCGGTGCACGTAGGTCTCTAGAAGAGCGTAGCGTTCGAAAGTATTGGAAAAGGGCACGGGTCATCCCCGTTTTCAAGAAGAGACGGCGAACAGATGTGCAGAACTATAGACCTGTATCTCTAACGTCGATCAGTTGTAGAATTTTGGAACACGTATTATGTTCGAGTATAATGACTTTTCTGGAGACTAGAAATCTACTCCGTAGGAATCAGCATGGGTTTCGAAAAAGGCGATCGTCTGAAACCAAGCTCGCGCTAATCGTCCACGATACTCAGAGGGCCATAGACGCGGTTTCCCAGGTAGATTCCGTGCTTCTTGACTTCCGCAAGGCGTTTGATACAGTTCGCCATAGTCGTTTAAGGAACAAAATAAGAGCATATGGACTGTCAGACCAATTGTGCGACTGGATTGAAGAGTTCCTAGATAACAGAACGCAGCATGTCATTCTCAATGGAGAAGTAAGAGGGATTTCTGGAGTGCCGCAGGGGAGTGTCGTAGGACCGTTGCTATTCACTATATACCTAAATGACCTTGTGGATAACATCGGAAGTTCACTGAGGCTTTTTGCGGATGATGCCGCAGTATATCGAGAGCTTGTAACATGGAAAATTGTACTGAAATGCAGGAGGATCTGCAACGAATTGATGCGTGGTGCAGGGAATGGCAATTGAATCTCAATGTAGACATGTGTAACGCGCTGCGAATACATAGAAAAAAAGATCCTTTATCATTTAACTCTAAGGCACTGCAGTCATGGATTGTGCGGCAGATACCGGCGGAGGTTCGAGTCCTCCCTCGGGCAAGGGTGCGTGTATTTGTCCTTAGGATGATTTAGGTTAAGTAGTGTGTAAGGTTAGCTCTTAAGTCCGATAAGATTTCACAACATTTGAACATTTTTGAATCATTTAGCTACACTATAGCAGGTCAGAAACTGGAAGAAGTAGATTTCATAAGCTATCTGGTAGTAGGCATTTGGAGTGATTTAAAATGGAATGATCATATAAAGTTGATCGTCGGTAAAGCAGGTGCCAGACTGAGATTCATTGGAAGAATCCTAAGGAAATCCAATCCGAAAACAAAGGAAGTAGGTTACAGTACACTTGTTCGCCCACTGCTTGAATATTGCTCACTAGTGTGGGATCCGTACGAGATAGGGTTGATAGAAGAGATAGAGAAGATCCAACGGAGAGCAGTGCGCTTCGTTACAGGATCATATAGTAATCGCGAAAGCGTTACGGAGATGATAGATAAACTCCAGTGGAAGACTTTGAAGGAGACACGCTCAGTACCTCGGTATGGGATTTTGTTGACGTTTCCATAACATACCTTCACCGAGGAGTCAAGCAGTATATTGCTCCCTCCTACGTGGAACTCGCGAAGAGAGTATGAGGATAACATCAGAGAGATTAGAGCCCACACAGAGGCATACCGACAATCTTTCTGTCCACCAACAATACGAGAGTGGAATAGATGGAAGAACCGATAGAGGTACTCAAAGTACCCTCCGCCACACACCGTCAGGTGGCTTGCGGAGTATGAATGTAGATGGATGTAGATGTAGATCTGAAACCTCTACTAAATACCCTTGGGACAGTTTACTCGAAGAAGTAGAAGAAACTCGAATGATGACGAGTTATAGCCACACCCAGTGGAGGAAGCTAGTGAGTGCGGACGCTGCTCCCCACCTGTTGGGGGTAGAGCAGGTGCACCAGTGCACAGTGAGACGAATAGTGTAAAGACTTCAGTGTATCTCATTTAGGCAGGAATCATTTCAATGACGTTTAAAATCATGCCGCTATTGACCTTTCAGTTCTTTATCCATCAGAGGTAGTGAGGTATTTCACTACTGTGCCGTGGAGCACTGACTTTCCAAGAAATACCTTTAGCATATTGCAGGAAGTGTCCTGCCTTGAGCCTTCTGTTCATCTGTGATTGATTTCCGCAGATCAGAAAGAGTATATTAGTGACAGCAGATGGATTGACTTGTGTGGCGTCAGCAACAGGTTAAAACCTGGGGTGGGGGGGAGGGGGTGGAGGGGGGGGGGCAGGAGAGGAAGTAGAACTAACTAAGCTGGTTAGTCTGTATCCTCATATCGAGCTTAACACACCTGCTGCTGCCTTCACTCTCTCCTGGCCAGATCTTTGGGGCAGGATTTTGTGGTTAGTTATTGAAGTCATTTTTCTAAATTCCCAGCGCATGTGTAGTATTATGAATTATGATCTGTTATTTACGAGTGGCGGTTTTTTTCATGACAATTGGAAAGCGTAATTAGGGCAGTGAAGCATTTTCAGTCAGTAGTGGTACAGTATATTGGCCTCCCTACCTACATTCGACATTTCGACTGGTATCATGGATTAGGGCAGCCAACAAGGTGAACATAAAAACACACACGCGTTCGGAAAGTGGATCAAAATCCACTTCAGTGGTCGTCAATCGAACCCCACACACGAAGGTGAGCTGCTCTATTTCATGCAGTCTGGCGTTGTGGCGTAGGATAAAGTTGTCTCGTCACTATGGATTCACCGAACATTTCAAAATCATGAACAGCTCCAGCACAGGCAGTAGTCTATTAGTTGCTAATTGCATCCTCAGTCCGTCCTGCTGCAACACTAATATCTGCAAAAATGTATTCCTCCTACGCTCCTACATTATCACCTAATTCCGTTCCTCAAGTAGAAGGCTACGTACGCAGTCCTCAGCTGTAGGCTTACAAATAATACACTCATTAAACTTATCTGTGTCCAAAACCAACATCTCGTCAATCGAACACGTTTCCCGCGTAAAATAAATAAATAAATAAATGCTTTACGTCCTTTCTCTCCAGTCCATACTAGCCCTATTTACAAATTGGGGAGGGGAGGTAGCTGTAACACAATCCAGCAGAACAGCATGACAACACTCACAGAAATAAAGTGAACAAAGTTCCTCTCTAGCAGCTCAGCGTAGCCTCAGTCTTTTTCCTGGCAGTTCACAAGTTGAGGAAGTGTGCAATGTGTGGGAGAAGAGGGGGCCAAGTGGTGGAGGGGAGAGACTTCGTGGAGGAGGATGGAGTTTGAACTGCAGTTCGCGTGAATCCTATTGCAAGGACCATTGAAGTCGACTCATGTCTCCTGATGCAGACTTCTTTATGCCTGTTTAAGAATTTATACAGCCAGTCATTCCCAGCCCTTTTCTCTACTGTTTTGCAGCGCGAAATCAGCCGAGCGGTCCAAGGCGCTGCAGTCATGGACTGTGCAGCTGGTCCCGGCGGAGGTTCGAGTCCTCCCTCGGGCATGGGTGTGTGTGGTTGTCCTTAGGATAATTTAGGTTAAGTGGTGTGTAGGCTTAGGGACTGATGACCTTAGCAGTTAAGTACCTTAAGATTTCACACACATTTGAACATTCTTTTTCTACTGTTTTCAATGGGTCATTAAACCCACTTTTACCAAAGTCGAAGACCGGTACCCATAAATTAGACAAGGTGACGCCATACAGTATTTCCTTTATCCGTGGCTCATTTTCCAGCAGTACAATTTACTCGCTATAATCTGACATCTGACTGTCCATCACACTCAGCAGTGCGACGCCACGTAGGATGTCGGCACTGAGCTTGCTCCAGTTACAGATAGGCACTCACTTGTAGCGACAGCCGCCTCTTCCGTCTGCCCAGTGCGTCACGTCAGTATACAGTATGTGTTACCTGGAGTGCTCATTTCATGGTAATGGTGAATTTGAATTCTGCTATATGGATTTATTGTTCTGTTATAATTTCTTTGTAGAAAAGTACACTAATGGACATTAAAATTGCTACACCACGAAGAAGACGTGCCACAGACGCGAAATTTAACCGACAGGAAGAAGATGCTGTGATATGCAAATGATTATCTTTCCAGAGCATTCACACAAAGTTGGCGCCGGTGGCGACTCCTACAACCTGCTGACATGAGGAAAGTTTCCAACCGATTTGTCATACACAAACAGCAGTTGACCGGCGTTGCCTGGTGAAACGTTGTTATCATGCCTCGTGTAAGGAGGAGAAATGCGTACCATCACGTTTCCAACTTTGATAAAGGTCGGATTGTAGCCTATCGCAATTCCGGTTTATCATATCGCGACATTTCTGCTCGCGTTGGTCGAGATCCAATGACTGTTAGCAGAATATGGAATCGGTGGGTTCAGGAGGGTAATACAAAACGCCGTGCTGGATCCCAACAGCCTCGTATCACTAGCAATCGAAATGACACGCATCATATCCGCTGGCTGCAACGGATCGTGCAACGACGTCTCGATCCCTGAGTCAACAGATGGGGACGTTTGCAAGACAACAACCATCTGCACGAACAGTTCGACGACGTTTGCAGCAGCATGGACTGTGAGCTCCGAGACCATGGCTGCGGTTAGCCTTGACGCTGCATCGCAGTCAGGAGCGCCTGCGACAGTGTACTTAACGACGAACATGGGTGCACGAATGGCAAAAAGTCATTTTGCAGATGAATCCAGGTTCTGTTTACAGTATCATGATGGTCGCATCCGTGTTTGGCTTCATCGCGGTGAACGCACATTGGAAGCGCGTATTCGTCATCGCCATAATGGCGTATCACTCGGCGAGATGGTATGGGGTGCCACTGGTTACACGTCTCGGTCACCTCTTGTTCGCATTGACGGCACTTTGAAGAGTGGACGTTACATTTCAGAGGTGTTACGACCCGTGGCTCTACCCTTCATTCAGCCCTGCGAAACCCTACATTCTAGCAGGATAACGCACGACGGCATGTTGTTGGTCATGTACGGGCCTTTCTGGGCACAGAAAATGTTCGACTGCTGCCCTGGCCAGCAAATTCTCCAGATCTCTCACCAAATAAAAACGTCTGGTCAATGTTGGCCGAGCAAACTGGCTCGTCACAATACGCCAGTCACTACTCTTGATGAACTGTGGTATCGTGTTGAAGCCGCATGGGCAGCTGCACCTGTACACGCCATCCAAGCTCTGTTTGAATAAATGCCCAGGCATATCAAGGCCGTTATTACGGCCACATATGGTTGTTCTGGCTACTGATTTCTCAGGATCTATGCACCCAAATCGCGTGAAAATGTAAACATATGTCAGTTCGAGTATAAAATATTTGTCCAATGAATACCCGTATATATTCTGCATTTCTTCTTGATGTAGCAATTTAAATGGCCAGTAGTGTATTGTGTTATGATGAAGACAAGTGGAAACGCTAAACATATGCACGAAACTTCAACTTTTACTGATAAATGGCCAACTTTAAAAAGGTATGGCCATGGTGAATCTCCAAATTACATTTCGAAAGCTTTTGTATCGAATGACCTACCGTTTAATAAATAGCAAAAACAGGGGTAAAACAGCAAAATTTATGACAACTGTAGAAGATGACTCTAAGAGAGAAACCCTTCACATGAGCGAGTACCCAAAAGTTGAGGAAGCTTTGTACGTTTTGTTTAAACAACAAAGAAGCAGAAATGTCCTTTTTTAAATAGAAGCCCAGCTTTTTTTATCGTGAAATTACCAACGAAGATGATAATCATGCAAGCCATGGATGATGTGAAAAGTTGAAGAAGAGGCATGGCATTCGTTTCTTGCAGATAAGCGGAGAAGAACTATTGGCTGACGAGACTGAAGTTTCTCAGTTCATTCCATATTTAAACGCCAAAATGGACGAACTAGGCCTTAACCTCGAACAACTCTATAATGCCGATGAAACAGGTTTAAACTGGCGGCCACTCACAACAAACACTTTTCAAATGCAGGAAGAAAAAACGTCTCAGGAAGGAAACCTCAAAAAGAGCGTATCACGTTAATGGTGCGCGCAAATGCCGCAGCAAGCTATACGTTAAAACCCTTATCTGTGACCAAATGCAAGTCCCTATGGCATTTAGAAACAAAAAAGTCGAATCTGTTCCACTGACGTATAAAAGCCGAGCATGCGTACTAAAGAAGATATTTTAGACTTGTTTTCCAACCACTTTTTTCAACAAGTCAAACAACACTTAAAGAAAAAGAAATCGGCCATTGAATGCCGTTTTGTTGCTAGGACACAAGGACAAGGAAGAACTAAGAGTTATTATGTCTGACGGTTTTACATAATGACGTTGTATTTACCAAGAAATAGGACTGCGCTTATTCAGCCGATGGATCAAAATGTTACCAAAACACTGAAAGCACATTACAAGAAGGGCCTGCTGACTGACATCGTCGTCCAACCTGACGCAGACATCACATCAAACATGAAAAAATTTAACATCAAGTATGCAATTAACGTTTCGCAAGAAGATGAAGAAGAATTGAGAAGATGGTTTTGAACTAACAGAAGAGGAGATAAATTAGGAAGTTACAGCTCATGCTGCCAGAGGACCACCCGTTAGAGGTGGCCACGGAAGTGAAATGCACTATCAACTGCGATGAAGCTATGGCGGCTGCCAACATTTTTGTACGTTGGTGTGAAGAGACAGACTTGACTAAAAGAACATTTTAATGCCAAAAGACAGTCAAGAAAAAACCATGACGGTCTCTTTATGAAAGAAAGACGAAAAATTAATACAGGTTTCTAAGCGATAAACCCGCTATTTGTATACATTTGTATGTCTTTATTTACGAACTACATATGTATTTGTGTACATTTGTAGTGCATACATATATACATGCATACATAAACTTTGTACATATGTATTTTTTCATAACCTCAGTGGCCGTAAAATACGTATGTATGTACTCAATATGTATTCTAACAGTAGGCGTATTTTAGCACAATACAGTACATAGCCAATATTTGTACAAAACAACTTACATTTTATAGGCTTAGAAGTAAAAATTCAATTTCGAAAAGTGCATCTTTGGTAATTTGACAACTCCTCGGTCACGAAACTGTTGGATTATCGCGAGACTATTGGTTTGTAAATATTGTGTCATGTCGCCCCAAACATCATTTAGCAGCTTCCTCTGGAGAAAGGGCATTTAGATGAGTTTTCCTGACCTTATCCTCCAGTGTCGCATACGGGCAATTGTACGCACTGGAGACTTTCAAATTACCCTTAGAACCTTTCGATGAGTGGCTGATCGGCAGAGCCATATCTTCCTTTCGTCAACTTTGTTTTAAAGGTTTTCACTTAAAAATGCGAACCACGGGCAACGTACGGTGGTTCATGGTGTGGGTTCCTGGTATCATGTCCTAGTCCATGAACCACGGGCAGCGTATGAGTGGCCAAGTAAGTGGTCCTGACAGTCGGGATACCAGTTTCTTTGGAATAAGGCTGGGCATCTCGGACATATTCTGAGTTGTGGCCACCTTTGTGCTCAGACGGCAAAGACTACCAAATCCACCGGTTAGTCCCTCAACCATTAGGGGTAAAACTCAATGGGACCCCGGGCAAGTAAGGCTAGCAACCTGCTTCCCTGGTACTATAAATATGATGCTGGCAACAATCAGAGCAAAATTCCTCGGACCTTTAGAGGTGACGGAGTCCTACCTCTAATTGACAAACCAGGGACTCTTAAGATACGACTTGGCAAACGAATGGTAACGAGATGGGGAGCTATTAATATCAATGGAGGCTCCTCTGGGATGAAGGTAGAGCTGGCAGAGGCTGCAAGTAAGATGGGATTGGACGTTTTAGCTGTTAGTGACATTCGGGTAAGGGGTGAGAAAGAAGAAGTGGGAGAATACAAGGTCTACCTGTCAGGAGTCAAAGCAGGAATAGCACAATGGGGTGGAGGGATTTTCATCAGGAAAGAAATGGAACCCAGTGTAGTTGCAATAAGGTATGTAAACGAGCGACTGATGTGGATATATTTGACAGTGTCTAGCAAGAAAATTAGGATTGTGTCAGTATATTCGCATTGTGAAGGGACAGATCAAGATAAGATGAATAGTTTTTATGACGCACTCAGTGATATAGTTGTTAGAGTAAAGGAAAAGGACAGTGTTCTGCTCACGGGTGATTTTAATGCCAGGATTGGAAATCGAACATAAGGGTATGAAAAGGTTATGGGAAAATTTGGAGAGGATATGGAGGCCAACAGGAACGAGAAACAGCTCTTGGATTTCTGTGCCGGTATGGGCTTAGTAATCACAAACTCCTTTTTTAAACATACGAACATTCACCGGTATACTTGGGAAGGCAGGGGAACCAGATCTATCATAGACTATATAATAACAGATCAGGAATTCAGGAAGGCAGTGAGGGACACACGTGTATTCAAGGGATTCTTTGATGACACTGATCATTATTTAATCTGCAGTGAAATTGGTATTGTGAGGCCATGTGTAGGAGGATAAGAGTGGAGAAACTTCAGGATAAGGAAATCAGACACAAGTACATAAAAGTGATCTCAGAAAGGTACCAGTTAGTTGAATGTAGTCAATTGCAGTCACTTAGGAATGGACAAGGTACAGGGACACAGTACTAGAAGTGGCCAAAAAATGTCTTGGAACAGTAGTGTGTAAAGGTAGGATGAAGCAAACAGCTTGGTGGAATGACACATTCAAGGCAGCCTGTAAAAGGAAAAAGAAGGCATATCAAAAATGGCTACATACTAGAACTCAGGTAGACAGAGAAAGTTATGTTGAAGAAAGAAACAAAGCCAAACAGATAATTACAGCATCCAAGAAGAAATCTTGGGAAGACTTTGGAAACAGGTTGGAGACCTTGGGTCAAGCTGCTGGAAAACCATTCTGGAGTGTAATTAGCAGTCTTCGAAAGGGAGGTAAGAGGGAAAGGACAAGTATTTTGGACAGCAGGAAAACTGCTGGTGAATCCTGTTGATGCCTTGGGGAGATGGAGGGAATATTTTGAAGAGTTGCTCAATGTAGGTGAAAATACGATCAGTAATGTTTCAGGTTTCGATGTACAATGGGACAGGAATGATGATGTAAATAGTATCACATTTGAGGAAGTGGAGAAAATGGTCATTAGATTGCAGTGCAATAAAGCGCCTGCGATGGATGAAATTAAGTCGGAACTCATCAAATACAGTGGAATGTCAGGTCTTAAATGGCTACACAGGATAATTGAAATGGCGTGGGAGTTGGGACAGGTTCCATCAGACTGGACGAAAGCAGTAATCACAACAATCTTTAAACATGGAAACAGAAAAGATTGTAACAACTACAGAGGTATCGCCTTGATCAGCGTTGTGGGTAAAATCTTCTCAGGCATTGTTGAAAGGAAAGTGCGAGTATTAGTTGAAGACAAATTGGATGAAAATCAGTGTGGGCTTAGGCCTCTTAGAGGTTGTCAGGACCAGATCTTTAGCTTACGGCAAATAATGGAGAAGTGTTACGAATGGAACAGGGAATTGTATCTATGTTTTAAAGATCTAGAAAAGGCATATGACCGGGTTCCTAGGAGGAAGTTATTTTCTGTTCTACGTGATTATGGAATAGGAGGCAAACTTTTGCAAGCAATTAAAGGTCTTTACATAGATAGTCAGGCAGCAGTTAGAGTTGACGGTAAATTGAGTTCATGGTTCAGAGTAGTTTCAGGGGTAAGACAAGACTGCAACCTGTCTCCACTGTTGTTCTTATTATTTATGGATCATATGTTGAAAACAATAGACTGGCTGGGTGAGATTAAGATAGGTGAACACAAACTAAGCAGTCTCGCATATGCGGATGACTTAGTTGTGATGGCAGATTATACTGAAAGTATGCAAAGTAATATTTCAGAGATAGATCAGAAATGTAAGGACTATGGCATGAAGATTAGCATCTCCAAAACAAAAGTAATGTCAGTGGGAAAGAGATATAAGCGGATTGAGTGCCAAATAGGAGGAACGAAGTTAGAACAGGTGGATGGTTTCAAGTACTTAGGATGCATATTCTCACAGGATGGCAACATAGTGAAAGAACTGGAAGCGAGGTGTAGCAAAGCTAATGCAGTGAGCGCTCAGCTACGATCTACTCTCTTCTGCAAGAAGGAAGTCAGTACCAACACTAAGTTATCTGCGCACCGTTCTATCTTTCGACCAACTTTGTTGTATGGGAGCAAAAGTTGGGTGGATTCAGGTTACCTTATCAGTAAGGTTGAGGTTACGGATATGAAAGTAGCTAGGATGATTGCAGGTACTAGTAGAGGTGAACAATGGCAGGAGGGTGTCCACAATGAGGAAATCAAAGAAAAAATTGGGAATGAACTCTATAGATGTAGGAGTCAGGGTGAACAGGCTTAGATGGAGGGGTCATGTTACACACATGGGAGAGGCCAGGTTACCCAAGAGACTCATGGGTTCAGAAGTAGAGGGTAGGAGGAGTCGGGGTAGACCAAGGAGAAGGTACCCGGATTCGGTTAAGAACGATTTTGAAGTAATAGGCTTACCATCAGAAGAGGCACCAATGTTAGCACTGAATAGGGGATCATGGAGGAGTTTTATAAGGGGGACTATGCTCCAGACTGAACGCTGAAAGGCATAATCAGTCTTAAATGATGATAATGATGATGATGATGATGTGCGGCATTTTGAACTTGAAATTACAAAAAAATGTTATCATAAAAGTAGGCCTACAAACCAACATGATGAAACTATTCAAATTAAGTGACTTATGATAAAAGCAATTTGCATCGAGTATATGAACCGCCAATGGCTAATTCCTTGCGGAAAACTAGTTTGAATCTGCAGTGCATAATTGACAGAGCGCCAGATTCAACAACAGTGCAAAATAAAAGTGATACCGTCGCACCAGTTGCGTATCGGCTCTGGCTATAGCGCTCGTGGCTAGCGAGCTCCCGGGCGTATTCGCGGCTTGTAAAAAGTATGGAAGTTGTATGTTGTAAATTCATTGATATTTCATTTGTAATTAATGAATAAAAGTGAAATCACTTTCTACTATTCTATTTGTGTCGAATAACCAGCACCTTATCCAACATAGAAATAAAGCTATTACGTAATTAACAACGCAGTTCTTTTTCGGAGCAGAAATAAGATAAGGATATCCGGTTTTGCCATACTCCTTCATACACGATATTGGAAATTACCTCAACAGCAGCTTTTTTAAAAAAAAAAAAATGCTACCATTCATCAGCATATGCCTTGTATTAGTGGCAAATGATTGTAAGTAAGGTACAGAATACATAGGTTTACTTGGCAATAATTTAAATCACAGACTCTAAGAATCTAATTCTCACGTGATCCGTAATTTCACCAAAAATTGCAAAATTATCCGCAAAGCCTTTTAAGAAGGAGCAGTACAGGTACTGTGCTGCGAAGTCTGCTGATTGTTATCGCACTCTAACAGACTGCAGTCTGGGAGTTAGCCGACATCATTTGTCAGACGGCAACATTTCTTTATGTTTGACGCGCCGACCCAGTTTTGCCCCACCTTTCCCTAAAAGTCAACTAAATTGAGTTTCAACTAAAACGTCTTACGAAGTAAAAGTTTTAAAAGGAAACTGAAGTAGCTTCTGAATATTTGATGATTCACATAAGTAGACATAATCATCCTTGGCCCCTTTTCTAAAGTAACATCAATGTGATGGATATTCGTTAAAACGTATTTCAAATATGTAAGCTACAAAACGCGTAAAATTTTCTAGACATAAATTGTTTCACCTACATTGTGACGACGTTAGCTGCAGAACATGCCTAGTCTCACTGCGTCATTGAATAAAATATTTCAGATTGAAAACAGAACATGGCGTGTAGGCAACGCACTGGAATCGTATTCTGAACAAAGAACAGTGTTCCATACGCCATCTGACCATTCTGATGATTATCAGATGAAGAATGAAGTCCGTTTCCTCACTCATTCTTTTCCAGCTATACAGCAGCTACGTTTGTAGTGACCTATATGTCTACACGACGCTAAACTGTACTACATTAGAAAATTCACTACGAAAATTACTGATCAGACGGCTAATATGGAAAATAATAACAGAACTAATCCTTCAAATACAAGTGACGTATCATTGATAATTTCTAACCTACTATTACATAAGTAATGAGCTCCTTATTAAGCTCTTCCTTTTAACACTGTTTTGTAGTGTATAATAATATGTTATTGGACTACATTTCTCTCGCGGGCTGCGAAGTACCGAATTTAACTACAATACAAACAGGTACTGTGTGGTTCCTGTTGTTTAATTACGTTCGCCAGGGGTCTTTAATTTCAAACTTGAGATTAAAAATTTAAAAAATATACCTTTTTCCCAAATTTATTTTCATAAAACATAAAAAGTTTTGATTGGGGTACTCTCGATAGAACAGGTTTGTTAAATTCCTGTTTGATTGCCACTCAGAGTCACTGGACATCTCCAGTTCTGTACGGAGGTAATATGAACTGAATAACGAAGGTAATATAATGGCTGTCTCACTGTTCTGAATCTCTTGGAGATTGAGCTACAGAATACGAACCATTTGAGGTAAATGAAAACAATGAAGCTTTTTGCAAACACTTCTGGTGGCAAAGGTAGGAAGTTGAAATACGCTCATCACAATATGTTCGTATTCTGTTAGAATTCTATCTAGTCTTTCTGCTCTCCTCAGTGATATTTTGAAAACCTTTTAATCCTTTTTAGATAATAATTCTTCCTTACATTGGAAATGTTACCTCATTTTCCCCTATTGCTTAATGGTATATTGCCTATGCCTCGTACAATCAAACTAAGAAGGCACATTACTACAACACTGATTAATTTAGCACTCACACGATTCAACAGTTCCTCAGCTTTGTCGATGGACATCATTAACTTAAACGAGAGGAAGAAATTATGCACCTGTATGTTCTTACATAAAGTATTTATAACTGGGGAATACAGAATTTACGCACAACTGTGCTAAAACAAGTTTTCGGTAGATAGGACACATCCAAAGACCTAGAGAAATAGTGAATATCCAATGGAGAAAAGTGTGGGATATAAAAATTTTAGAGAGAGGGCTAGGCATGAATACAGTAAGCACATACAAGTGGATATAGATTGCAGTAATTATTCAGATATGAAGAGATTGACACAAGGTAGTGTAACGTGGAGATCTAATGCTGATGAATCTTGGGGCTAAAGATCACTACAACAACACCGTTTCATCAACCTTTTGATTTACGGTTGGCACTTTACGAGATAATTCTGAAACTTTCCATACCAGTGTGATTTATGAAGTGTATTCTAGGTCAAAGAAGCATCACGCTTAGACTGAGTTAATAAATACGGATGACTATCTCGAGTATCGCACTTAACGATAACAATTCAAGTCTTATACTTAAATTCCAGTTTCTTTTCATCGTGAGAAAGCTATGTCGAGAAATGAAAATGGATAGTACACGCAGAGAACTGAACGAAAATAAGAGGAAGAGAACAAATTGTTTATTTCAGATGTAGTCTCTACATGGTTTTTCCTATGCAGTTCCGACAGGAATGATTACAAGGAACGGTGAAACGAGTTTTAACTGTTGTACTGTACGCCCTTTTAAAAAAGAATAACATCACACCCAGTCGTCTTTGTTTAGGTAATGTTATGACGTTAGATAAGTACTCCGAGCGACTTTTATTGCCTACTGTTGGAAGTGGACGGGCGCAAGAACTTCGAATCCAGTGTTTTCGCGCTTCGGAGTCAGCCGCTGTGGCCAGACAGTTTCATCGGACCTCTGGGGCCCAATGGCCATTTCTTCCACTGAAGTCTGTAGAGATAAAAAGAACACTGTGCAAGTCTACCCGCTCTCTAATGGTCCTCTAAACTCCGAACGGCATGGTGGCGAATAAGGAAACTGAAACATCGCCAAGTCCCCCATTAAAACTTTTATGAGCGCCACACACCCGAACTCCCGCGGCGTTTTATGTGTATGGCGGACGCAATGAGCTTGATACCAATTTCAGAGAGTTTTTATGACGGAAGTAGAGAGCAAAATGGAAAGGGGGGAGTCGTAACGGATTTGCGGCTGTAGTCCAATTCGTATGAAATGTGAGGTGCGCAATTCCCTGCTCTTGATCAAACTTGGCGGCAGGCATTAACCTGAGGAGTGACTTCTCTATTGCACTAATCCTTATTCGCCGCAGGTATGTCATCGGAATCCAAACATTGCTCTGTAAGATTCCGTCTGTTAGACGACTACCTCGTTACAGTTCTGTTACAGCAATGTTGGAAGACTTATATCTAAACAAATGAAATTATCAACTGACGGTGTATGGCAGTTACTGGAAACAAAATTTTCCATACCAGTGTGATTTAACCAGAGTATCCTAGCTTTAAGAAGTATAATACTTGGACTTAGTTAATCATTACGGATGAATATCTGGGGAAATCGCACGTTACGAGAACAATTTATGCTATTTCAGATCTCTATCTTTCGTGGCCCAGTCCTTTAGAAGTTATTCATAGTGGACAAATCGTTACTTTAAGTTTTAGAGGAGTTACACGGAAGATAATGTTCCGTTTCCAAATGCCATGCGGAGTACAATAGATTACATTAAAGATAACGGGAACTTCGTTCTAAAATATTAACTTTTGTTGGTAATTATAGACTTTTATTTATAGAATATCGATCAGGGAGCACCAAACAAGTAAAAATTTTTCTTGGACACGTCTCTCTTAATTCATCCATACAATTTCAAAAGTATTGAAATTAAAATTTCATAAATGTAGGATAAATTTTGGCAGTTTATTTTATAATACCTGTGAAGTTAGCTGTCACTGAAAGTGCAACTCTCACTATTTGTGACTGTATTCTCCTTTGGGAAAAGGCGCGTATACATAACCAAATCTTTGCTTAATTCTGTGAAGAAATTAGTCTACCTATATCGAGTTTGATCGAATTTGCAGGGCATTAAAAAAAGTGCTAGAAACCACAAACGTATTTGAGCAACGCCGACAAGAAGCTGTAAACAACATAGATAGTGATTTTGACTTTCCACACAACGTTGCGCATCACTTAATACAAAGAATGAAAATAGTATATTCTTACAGTGACAGAGACAGCCAGTTCGTCCTGGTCACATACCTGGAGTGTACAAAAGCTGACTAATAAAGAGGAAAGCGTGCGTCTCAGAAATATAGAGAAAGAAAGGTAGTTTGCTCAATACATATCTACGCAGACCCTTTCGACACCGTCTTATGAATCGTTACAAAAAAGACTCATCTTCTGACTGTCATGAAAATGACATACATTTACAAGAAAATTTTCGAGCAGTGGGAAAGCACATACAACCATAGACCAGAAAAACAACTATGTGGAAGATTTTCATTACTTCAAAATTAGTAGCACCGCTACTTGCATGCAGTTAAATATTACAGGTTCATAAATATGACAGGTTCAGTGTCTATTCTCGAAGTTACCATTCATGTACTTGGATATAATGTTGATGAATTTTCTACAGGTAAATTCTCGATTCAAGGAACTGATGCGGAAAAACGGAAAGAGAGTGCGGAAGCAATATAATCTAATTTTCAAAACGAAATACCAGATTTTATCACTGTTCACTGAAATGAAATTGTTCTCCGCTTTTGATGACTGGAAATCAAGAGAAGAATGTCTTCCGATAGTTATTTCATATGGAAATGAAGACTAACTTACTGCTGGGACAGGGTTGAAAAGCGCTTCAGAATGGCAACGGGCGCAGGCGGTTGGGAATGCGTTTGTGGTCTGTAACTTCGCAGATAATGTGTCAGTTAATTATCGTGATACTACGGCTTCAAATATGGGTCATATGAATGGTGCCTGTGTGCTTCCTGAGCAGTAACTAAGCAGAGATTTTCTGAATTTTCCTTGCCGTCGTCACGTGTATGAATCGGTTTTAGAAAGCGTGCTCGATGTAAAGATCAGTCAGGTGACAACAAATCTTGCTGTTCCACTCTTCAAAAAGTTTCGAGGTAACTGGAATAAAGAAAATCTCGCATTGCAACTGATTGTTTCCGGAACTGACGGTGCGCTGGAGTTTTACCAAACTGAACTGACCAAAGCAATAGATATCAATGTCAGCAGTTGATAGAGATTTGTCTGATATTTTTAGTTGGGACTACACACAGAATATTTATGATTCGTCCTCCAGGTGCAGTACACCAAGGTGATAGTACCTAAACCTCGAACTACAAGTGGACAGCTTAATACAGTGTGGATTGCGTATAGCAAATTAAATGGCCCCTATTTGTATAGTTGCTATGACTTTGAACACTTGTTCACATTTTTTACGTAGAGTAAGTTTCAGGAGTACGTTATTTTTGCTGTGATCTTGTCATCCGTGTCTTTCACACCAAGACTAGGAGCACCACCTAACCGCCGAGTTAGATGTTGGTAGCGTAAATATTATGATTTGTACAAAGTCAGTCAAGGTATTTCACTGTATGGTTTTAATAACGTGTTTCTGGTCCTTATGATTGGAATGATCCCTTTGGAATTCCTTCATGTTTGGTTAACCACACCGACGTACCGAATACCAGTGAATGGTTGTCGAGGCTTTATGCGGCCTGCGTATTATGCCGTGTATATTTTTATTGTATTTGTTTGTACAAAACGAATATTCTATGTGACTGACTTCACTACTTGTGTATAAAACGTTATATTGAAGGAACAGTGATACATGTTATGCTTTTAGGGTGCTTTTAAATACATACTAGGTAAATATTAGATGTCTGTAGTGTAACATTCTTCGATTGTTGGTTTGTGTTTATACTTTGAATGACACGACGTATTATTGTTTGTAACTACAACCACAGTGCCACCTGGTGACTGGTTGAAACATCTATGAAGATTAGCTGATAATATGAGCCGCCATTCTGCTAATGTACGAACTTGAGCTTGTGTAATCAGTACAATATGTTCGTTGTTTTATGTAGTAGTCACTTTATGCATGAATTGTTGATGTACTATTGTTCTCAGGTTCATGAAGTATCTTTCTGTGATATGACAGAGTGTAAGATGCATTGTCTCAAAAGTCAGTCAAATCTACCGCGAAAGGTAAGTTATATTCAATGGTGTACTTCATGTTTATGTAAAATTTTATTACGCCCCCTTACATTTGATCACTGTATGCATGAATGTGTTGATCTATTCTTTATAGATCTAATGATGGCAATTAAGTTTGCTGAAACCAGTCATTCCAATAAGAACTGTGGAATAGAGATCTTGGCTGTTTGAAGTTGTGTTTCTGTTTCTACATTAATCTAGTTAGCTCTCTAACTTGATAATGTCAAGTATATACAGCTTTAAGGTAAATTAAACTTTCTTTTGTGGTGTCAACTTGCTTCCTATTCAAGCAGTATCGTAAATCTTTCAATACACAACATTAAAAATTCTCTTATATACAGTCTGTTAAGAATTTTAAATGGCTTCATACAAAGTCTTCATTTTTATTGTATGAATTAGTAGTCTTTTGACATCCCGATTTTCGACATAGAAGCTTGGAATAATTGTACCATAAATGTTTTTGAGTTCCTCCTTTAGCCATATAGCCATACTTTCTCATTAAAACTTACTTTCAAATAAATAAATCGCTGTATGTCAGTGAAATACGTTGTAATCATTGATTTTGCTACTTTTACTTTGATCTTTAGCGACGATGTGTGTCATTGAAATTAAACTCTGTTCTCGCTTTCATTTCTTGTGGTCGCTTTGTCTTCCGATACCTCCGCCATCCCCCTACCCACTTCATAAATGTTTCCTTCGACATTTGCATCCGTGAAATACCGTACTCTCTCACTGGAATTGTATATCTAATATTTTGGGTCCCCCTCCCCGGTATTAGACTATTAGATAAATAGAGACCTTCCTTAAACAAATAAAAGGAATCGCAGAAATTTAATTTATCATATGACTACTATCACGAATGTTGTAATGAACGAAAGTAATAAGAAAATATTGCAGTGGTGAGATACAACTACTGCTGTATGATTTCCCACACTGGGAGCCAAATATGCGGTAAAATGATTGGATGCTTCCACGTTCCTTTGTCTGGTGCCATTTCACTAACCTACTGGTAATTTGGTATATTTTTAATGTTATCCAACTCTGCAAAAGGTTTTTTCGTTTCCCTCCCTTCCCTGCTCTACTTTCTTCCATAGCTCATCGTTGTAGGCATTTCCATCGCTGTATATATGACAGCGGAGGTATTTTTCTCGTTCTTATCATTAGCGCTAGTGTTATTTTCTCTCCTGTTTTTAGTAGTACTTCTTGACTCGTCATTCAGTCAATTCCACTCTTAGCTTTTATCTCCAATACACGTTAGAAAAATAATACAAACAATTTCTCAATTTCTCTGTTCACGATTCGCTACCATATAATACTTCAATCTATACAAAACACTTGAAGTGCCGGTTTCTTAAATCTGTGAACTTCTTTTGCTGTAAAAAGTAAAAAAGAAAAAGAATAGAAATCTCTCCAAATGCTCTGGTCTGGGGCTCATTGGTATTAAAGTTATTAATTTCCGCATTACTTGCTACCAAACCTTGTAAATACTGAGAAGAGGTCATTCCTTCCAGTGATAAATAATACTGATTTGAATCAGTTTGATCTATATGACATTTATCGTCATTCCACGCGCTTTTCCCACTATCCCGATCCTCAAAGTTGTAGTTCTTCTCCTGATTTTGCCAACACTGTTTGGTCATTTCCATAGTAATATTTATCCTTTCTCCAGTTACTATACTCTTCCTACTATCAATGCTTCGTACGTTAGTTTCTGATCACAAATAGTGTTACTTTTGTTGCGATCAGACGAAGCGACTTTCGTCACAGTGGCTTCTTTGATTTCTCTGGGAGAAGTCTCATCAAATTAGAATACGTGAAATATAAGGACAAAATAAAAGATTACTTAACTTTGACACTCTGCTTTTCCACTGGACTGCTTGATAATTTACAACTGTCACTGACTAGTAAAGATTCACATCAGGCTCTAATTAACCAGCTGTTCTCTTAGGGCTTAAAATGCAACATTTAAGAGAGCATATTTCATCAAAACCCTAACAACTGTCACTGTCCTAAACGATGATGCAGACCCCTCTAACCGAGGCCTCGAATGGGCTGAGATCTTCCATGTTCGGCACTGTACTGACCTCAGCTATGCTGAGAAGGAGTCGTGGTCTTCTGGGGTGCTTTCAGTTGGTTGTTGCGGATTGTAACGAGTCCTCGCTAATGTATTTGGTAGCGATTCTTGTCGCCGGCTTTTGCATGACATCACGATTTCAGCATGACACCACAATTTCCATCTGCACTTTCCAGTGTTGTCAATTCTTGGGCAGGGGCCGAAGAACTTAGACCCCTCAAGTTTCTAATTAGCGACGTCCCATTTTCTTAAAGATGGTTGTCTTGTGTTGTACATCAGATTTGTAGGTATTGTATTTAGTGCAAGCAATGTGGACTGGATTGTAGCTGAATGACGTTATGGGGGAATAACCCGTTTCGAAAACTGAGATCATTACCGAATTGTTATATTCAGACTAATAGAAATATACTCTGACTAAAATTACTTTTGTGATTGACGTTTCAGTGAGTCGAGTAGTAGGGGCCATCCGCTAACCAATCGCAGCTGTTTATCGGACACTAAATGCTGGCTGTGTTGACTGTTGATCTGTGGACACAAGCTTTGCTTCCCAGGTAAAGAGGATGCGGCTGCAGGGTTTGGGAAGGGGTCAGGCATGGCAGCGATGGATGGGAGAGGAAGGAGCACCCAAAATGGAGTGAAAAAAATGAAATGATAGAATGATATTGATGGCCGGGAGTCCCCACTTGGTGAAGTCAGCCGCCGAACTATAAGTCTTTTCACTTGATGTGACATTGGGCGACCTGCATGTCGATGATGATGAAATGATGTAATGGACAACATAATGCCCAGACCCTAAGAGGAGAAAGTCTCCGACCCAGTCGGGAACCGAACCCGTGCTTGAGGCATGGCAATCAGATGCGCTGACCACTTAGCTAAGGGGGCAGACAATACGCAGTCTAACCTAACTGTTGATGACTGAATTCAACTACGAGGAATCATAGACACCCTAACTGTGACATTTCTAAGAAAATCATTTCCTGTCTGAAAGTCAATAACAAAATCTTGCTGTGAACTTTGATGAAAAACTGACTACTTTGATATTAAACTTGGTCCCTGTGAAATGTACTTAAAGAAAAGATCTGTTTTCCACGCTATTTAACTTAAATGGATTGCACTGGATAACGCTGCGCGGAGTGATCTCGTAGCTACAGCGCGTTTTAATAATAGAGCTGCAAAATCTGGCTACTGAGACACACAAAGGTGCAACGCGTGCCCTAAAAACATTGCTATCATTCTTGGTTCATAATTTTTGATAACGGCTTCAAATAAATTGAAAATTAATTAATTCCCGAGATGTGGTCAATGCCTATGGGTTACATAAACTCAATAAAGGTCTCATATCATTTGAATTAATAATATTTTATGAAATTTCATCAAAACTAGGTAAGCTTTCTGTAAAATCACGTAACTATAGTTCAGGAATTGCAGAAGCTAAACTTCACATGTACAACCTTTCCTTAAACAAAAATCAAACTCTAACTCATAATCCATTTCTCTTGCAATGATCGGTAAATTCTAACAAAAAAATTAAAAGCAAAATGTTTCGTAACCTGGATGTCTGACGAACCAAGATTGCTGCATTATCAAACCTCTGCAGCAAATAAAATATATTTAATCATTATCTTTAATCTATTCTTCATAAACACCATAATCGAACCAAAATAAAACCTCTCTTTATGATAAATCTTTCATATATCCGTAATATAGTTCCCAATAATCTCCATTGTTTGTTGTTTACTGCTGCTAAACCGAAACTTGACTCGTCCCATCTAACACCCCAAAGTGCAACTTTCTGTATCCCCTTGTCGCGATCAGCGGATAAATCTGGCGCGCACCTCCGCAGATCAAAGATCATTTATAACTCATCTTTGTGCAGCGCAGCTTCTCTGCAGAGGCTGCCAGCGCACGTCCAAACAACCTTTCGAGCACGACTCCAGACATCCAAAGTACGAAAAATTCCTAGTAAAATTTACACACACATCTATCAGCATCCACTATTGGAATCAGTGCAGTGTCCTGTATCTTCTGTAGATATCAAAGGACCACCAATAACATAAGCCCACATTCAGTACTAGTTATCACTGGATTATCCTTGATAAGGCGCTTACTCTAACTTGAATAAAACAAGATATTACGGGCCGGCTGCAACGAAGTACCGTACCCATATCAGACCTTTGAATATTACAGTTTAGTCACCATGTTCATATTTTTCATGCTTTCAAACATAACTTCGCAACTATGAGCTGTTAAGGTTGTATACCTTCATTTTCAAATGTACGCCTCATATTTGTCATTTTTACGTTCCACTTTCCAACTGCCAATGTGGTTTCTTCACATTTCCTCATCTTGTAATTTTTTAACACACAACACTGTTCTTCTGAAATCGTATCTGCCTGTAGATCTGAGTCGCCAAGTTAAAGGAAATCGTATTACGTTAAAATGTGTTCCGTTTTACAGAGAGATTCAGTACGGTAAGGTCCGGGTGTTGCCCCACTGAAGTAACCAAAAGTGACCTTCATTAACCCCTTCGTGAGCCGTGGGAAACATACTTCCCACTACAATGAACTCGCTCCTAGTCTCGTGGGATTCACAGTTCCCACCTGTGTACGGTGCTACCACCTAGCGAACAGTGTAGGGTACTACTTCCAATCAGAAGTTCCCGCCGTTTTTGCTGTACCTTCGCGCAGAGGCGTTGTATAGCTGAGTCTTGCTCGGTAGAGGAGCCTTTTAGTGCTGTTTGCGTGACATTTTGTGATTTTTTCCTCAAAGCTATAGTCTAATGTAAATACTTTTGATTTATCCAAATTTATGAAGGAAAACGTAAAATTGGAACGAGGAGAATTCCAGTTTGAAACAAAAGGAGCCATTTCTGCAGTAAAATAGATGGATAACCGTCCAGTCACTTTCCTGTCCTCAGTTCATGACCCATGAGAAACAGCCACAGTGAAAAGGAAAAACAAGGATCGTAGTAGTACAGAGATTTCTTGTCCTGAAGTTGCGGCAGAATACAACATAATAATGGGTGGTGTCGATAAGCTTGATCAATTACCAGCAGGGTATGCTATTGGCAGACGTTCTGTAAAATAGTGTCACAGAATATTTTATTTCCTGGTGGACGTTGCTGCAGTGAACAGTTTTATCCTGTGGAAAATAAGTAAAAGAGAAAGTGCACAGCATGATAAGCTCACATACAGGATCCATCTAGCCAAACAATTGATTGTTGGCTTCTCATCCCAAAAAAGGCGTGGACAAAAACCTGTCTTACTGGCAAAAAGGGGTAAAGTACCTGAAGATTTTCGTCTTGTGGCTGTAGAGGAGCATCAACCCATTTTAGGAGAAACCTACTGGACGTGCGGTCATTGTAGTACCAAAGCTGCGGAAAAGAGCACTCGCTGTGTTTGTACATATTGTCAAATACCACTATGCATAGACCCATGTTTCAGTAAAAATTTCATGGCAAGTACTTGTGAACAATCATTGTAACAAGAGAAGTAAATTTATCAAATAAATATGATATATATTGAAAAAGTTGATTTGTCATTTAACTCCAAGGAAGGGCAGTGAGATGAATACTTCCCACCTTGTTGTGTGACCTCACTTTCACAGTAGGAGAAAATTTGAAATTCTGCATGATAAATATACCTATCTGTTAACTACTATCTGCTCTCCATTCATTAAAAAAAACTGCTCGATAATTTTGCCCACGAAAGGGTTAAGACTGTAGCTAATGAAAAGCACACAATTTATAAGACTTAGTAATATATGTACTAGAACAAATTAATAGTGCCCAGGGAAGTCGTCCTTGAAGGTACAGTTTGTTGCCTTCCGATTTTCTAGGTTATCGTGTATCCAGGCCTGCCCAGATGAAAACAGATAAATAAAAAAGTTTTATTCCTTTATTTATTTATCTCAAGAAACTTGTAACAAACTAACAACACGATTGTTGCAATGAACAGTCAATTTCGGAATCTAGTGCAACACTAAATAACATCAGTTAAAGAAATGATGCACTGTATGTTAAAATTTCAGTTACAAAACCTGTTCATCCTGTATTAAACGGAAGTCAGTTATAAGACGATGCTGTAGTGGTGATGTACTACTAGTGGTGCATGATGGCCCTACACTGTACATCAAAAATGTGGTAAATCTGTACTGCTCTCACATATATTAAATTCTTCACTCGAAGTTGAATGGGCTGTATACGTCAAACTATTCTCCTTGAGCCGTGGCAGCCACCCTCACAGACGTGTACCTCCCAGATGCCATGTAGGTACCGGGTTCCACGCCGGTCGCCCTTGATGCCCGTCAGACGGAGTCTAGCCCTGGCCGGAGCACCGGCTGATCGACGCTGGCTGGACTTCCGTTGGCCGTTCCCGTCTGCATCTCTTCATTGGATCTGCATATCAGAAAGTAGACGAGAAAGGTATTGAAATTGGGACCACATGGAATAGAATGGACTTAAGAATGGCAGAAGTAACATCACGTTAGTCGTGTTTGTACAAAGTGACGGTGATCATGAGAATGACTCGTTGGCAACAGAGTCATACCTCGAATCAGTACCGGAAACAGACTGTAAAAGCAGATTAGGCTCACAGTCAGGAGACTGGTGACAGAAAATAAAAATGAGCATCAGACAAGAATGAAATCCATGGATCAGTATAGCAAGAAATAATGTCCAGCACTTTTTCCTTGAAAAATTATTCCAAGCAGTGAAAATTATCCTCATGGAAGATTGATGTTTTTCCTACGCACCCTCCTGTTCCACGTAGTCACCTTCCAGTTCTATGGCCTTGATCCTGCGAGATCTGTCACCAGCTGTCCTTTTTCTGGTTGCGAAACCACTTCTTTACTTCGTGATTCATCTCCTCGCTATCATTTAATGGACCAAGCACGTGCACGGATGAGAGAGCCAAGTCAGGGCTGTAGGGATTGTTGTGTTCGACTTCTTGGGCACTGGGTTGGCTAGTAACAATTCAGTTAGTTAGAACACAGCTCATTACAACAAAATTTACTTTGCTCGTGAGGCTCAGCTCTAGCTATGAAGCTGCACACGTGGACTAGTGGTTCAGAACACACCACATGAACCCGATTACTGAGTGGAGAATTAAGTCAAGAATGACCGTACTGTGGCTTAACTATAGTCACTAGGAAACACAAGTTCATAAATACATGTTGACACAGATCTGAGAGCGTTGGCGCGTAGACACATTTCATTGGAGATGGGAGGCTCTTCGCTACCTGACGGTTGACATGCGTTGTGTTAGGGCGGTGGAGCAGCACGACGACGTTACTCCTACTGGAACTTCCTGGAAGTGGACAGAATCCCTCCTCGAACAGAAATGCACTCTTGGCTTCTAGTGACGCTATTTCAGGGCAGAGGCGCGGCGGTGGCGCCCGAAACAACGGGAGGCACTTCTTCTACCCAGCATCACATTGGCGCCCCGTGATACTGCTTTGTTCTACAGTATCTCTGCTGTATGAGTATCAACAGTTCAGATGCAAAACCAGTTCTAAGTAAAGAAGGGAAATCAGAAAGGTGGAAGGATTATATAGCGGCCCTATACAAGGGCGATGTGCTTGAGAGTGATACTATGGAAATGGAAGAGGAAGTAGATAAAGGTGAAATGGGAGATACGATACTGCTTGGAAGAATTTGACAGAGCCCTGAAAGACCTATGTCGAAACAAGGCCCCGAGAGAAGACAAAGTTCCATTAGAACTATTGATAGCCTTTGGAGAGCCAGCCCTCACAAAACTCTACAATCTCGTGAGCAAGATGTATGAGATAGGAGAAATACCCTCACACTTTAAGACAAATATAATAACTCCAGTCCCAAAGAAAGCAGTTGTTGACAGAAGTGAGAATTACCGAACTATCAGTTTCATAAGTCACGACTGCAAAATACTAATACGAATTGCCTACAGACGAATGTAAAAACTGGCAGAAGCCGACCTCGGGGAGGATGAGTTTGGATTCCGTAGAAATGTTGGAACACGTTGGGCAATACTGACCCCACAACTTGTCTCAGAAGATAGATTAAGGAAAGGATAACCTACGTTTCTAGCATTTGCGGAATTAGAGAAAGCTTTTGACAACGTTACTGGAATGCTCCCTTTCAAATTCTGAATGTGGCAGGGGAAAATACAAGGAGCGAAAGGCTATTTACAATTTGTATAGAAACCAGATGGCAGATGTAGGAGTCGAGGGGCATGAAAGGGAACCAGTCGTTGGGAAGGGAGTGAGACAGGGTTGCAGCCTATCCCAGATGTTACTCAATCTGTATATTGAGCAAGCAGTAAAGGAAACAATAGAAAAGTTTATACTAGCAATTAAAATCCACGAACAAGAAATAAAAACTTTGCATTTAGCCGATGACATTGTATTTCTGTCAGAGACAGCAAAAGACCTAGAAGAGCAGTTGAACGTAATGGGCAGTGTCTTGAACGTATATGAGATGAACATCAACAAAAGATAAACGAGGATAATGGAATGTAGTCGAATTAAATTAGGTGATGCTGACGGAATTAGATTATGAATTGGGACACTTAAAGTAGTACATGAGTTTTGCTATGAGGGGAGCAAAATTACTGATGACTATCGAAGTAGAGAGGATATAAAATGTAGACTGGCAATGGCAAGGAAAGCGTTTCTGAAGGAGAGAAATTTGTTAACATCGAGTATAGATTTAAGCGTCAGAAAGTCAGTTCTGAAAGTAATTGTTTGGAGTGTAGCCACGTACGGAAGTGAAACATGGACTATAACTAGTTTACACAAGAAGATTACAGAAGCTTTCGAAATGTAGTGCTACAGAAGAATGCTGAAGATCGGATGGGCATTGGACTTTGTTTCAGAACAGGAGTGGGTGAACAGGGCTCATTACGTGCATCGTATTTTACAATACAAATCATTTTTATAAGGGTTACACTGCAAATCTGTAGTTACAGTATTTATGCTCACAGTACTAGAAGCTGAAAATTCAACATTTAAACAAGTCTGAATACCGAACTGAAAATAAAATTTTATAATACAGACTACGAGGAATGAGTCTTTATTTACAGACGGGTTTTCTAAGTATTGGCTCTCCCCCCCCGGTTCATTAAAGTGACCTGTTTCAGTTCGAAAGTGCGCTTTCCATCAATTTTGGAAATCGTATTAACTAGAAGTGAAACGGTTTTGTATTTCGCTTATGTACTACTGCTTCGTTCTTGAGCAGTTCTGCTATCTAGCGATGTTTTGAAGTCTTTAATCCGTGAGGTATCACCTATACCTCTCACCTGATAGAAACACGATTGCCTAGTATTTCTACAGAATTCTAAAACTGTTGCAAAGTAGTTATCGGGCCAGGTGTTGAGTGTTTACATTGGGAAGGAGGTCTATTACTAACAGGGGGTATGTTTAATAGATTTTGAGGTAAAATTTGTCATGTGGTTCTTCGTAAGTAGTTTCATAGATTTTGAGGTAAAGTTTGTCATGGGGTTTTTCGTAAGTACATGCTTTCCCGCCACAGATTATTTTTAATCCAGCCAATGTTTCGTATAGAGTCCACCCGCCTAAAGGCTGGTTTCTGTAGTCAACCCTTGAAAAGAGTTTTAAAATTACTAAAGAGGAAGGGCATTTACAAAACTGGTTAAAATGGCTCTATGCACTATGGGACTTAACATTTGACGTCGTCAGTCCCCTAGAAGTAGAACTACTTAAACCTAACTAACCTAATGAGATCACATACATCCATGCCCGAGGCAGGATACGAACCTGCGACCGTATCAGCAGCGTGGTTCCGAACTGAAGCGCCTAGAACCTCTCGGTCACAGCGGCCGGCGTGAAGGGCATTTACATCTCTTTTCGTATTTGCACTTCCATTCCATCACTTACCTTATCATCAGGTATACGCCGACTGAAAAATTTACAGAAGCTAATCACAAGTGAAAGCAGAAGAAGAGCTGTAATAGCAGCTGATCATACAAATAATGGTGTTTGATCGAATGTTATTCTGTCTGATCGTATATTAATTGATGCTGCAATAAAATTCTGAGAACACACTGAAAGCCCATATGGTCTTGAAATACGGTACTGATTCGTGGTGTGTTTTAGCAGTCCGGAATATAAGATTTTCAGAGATGATTTTTATTGATTACTCATGCCAGAGGTTGAAAATAGCTCTAAGTTGTAAAGTTCTTTTATTATGACACTTCCGGTTTCGGGGTCTTATGCGGCCATCTTCAGGTGTCGTAACGTGGAGTTGTGACCCCCGAGCAGCGTGGTGGACGTGTAGTAGAAGCAGTGCGCTACCTGTGAGCGCTCGTGGGTGGCGCACCGAGCACTGTACATGTCCACCGCGGCGCTCGGGGGTTCACAGCAGCATCTTACGACACCTGAAGATGGGCGCACGAGAGCCCGAAACCGGAAGTGTGATAATAAAAGAGCTTTAGAACTGGAGCGGTAATTTCAACCCCTGATATAATGCACAGTTGTGGATGTTCTTCCAACAGGATTGTTTGATTATTCATGGTCTATATTGAATATTCATATTCTTAAGAGTAACAACTACTAGTGCTTGATTAAAAATTTTTAATGCTGCTAGAATATACACTTAGCAACGAATGTTACCTATACAAAAATCGCACATCCTTTGTGAAGCAGAGAAGAGAAGTCTATACAAGCAACAAAACGCACCCGCCGACGCAAAGTTCGCGAGCTACATTCCAAACGAGAAGCTTACATGTACGCCGTTGTTACATTCAGCTCACAAGTTTAGTGCATCACATCCGCCGAAAACATCCTTTCGGATGCACTGAACCATTGGCGAAGCGAGAAAAGTAACAAAATGCCCACTTCCCCCACTAGCTAAAAGTCACCGAGGCTGCTTGTGTTGTGTTACCTGACGCATTTCTCCACCCCAGTTTTTCCTGTGCAAGGCACTTCATCTATACGTAGGTATCAGAAGCTACACCCAGTAGAATCTCATTTCCGTAGTAAAGCCGTGATCTCCCTATACAATTTATACCCATCACCCGCCTTTCCATTACCAAATTTACTATTCCTTGATGACAATTGCTTGTTGGTATTGTCTCGACTCCATCGGCCGACGTTTGTATGGTGATTTTTCTGACGTTTCCCCAGCACAAGTAGCGGGGATTGTCAAAGCTTCATCCTCTATTACTGGTGTCGGAGTGGAGTCAGGCTGGCAGGCGCAGATTATATATACCTGGAGAGCAAATTTGTAAGGGAATTACCTTTATGGCTCTCCCCTTGCTACCTGCAATGTCGGTCGTCGCAGCACTAGAATCCAGGATCCGTCCACTTTGAGGTTTTCTTCTTTCTTGTTGACGCTATTGTCATGTTTCTGTATTTATATAGCATCCTGAACAAGCTGTCGTAATATCTCTTCTCTACAGGCGAAAGTTACTGTGTAGACTGCCTCAGACAGCTCCGCCATGGTCGATTTCTTCACCTGCTACAACCTGCAATGTCGCCAATGTTCGGTGATCTTGGTGTTGACTATTTATAAAACGACAAAAATGATTAATGTTTGTCTCCGTTTGGCAAATGAGGAGAGGCACTCACTTGCAGTGTCGGGAATATACATCATGTCATGTATATGCGGAAAAGTCTATTTTGGAACAACTAGACGATCAATAAACACCGCGATCATCGAACACAAGAGACATTATTCCTCATCCACCGCACAGACCGCATGTAACACCCTCCGACTCCAATCTCTCTGTCCTAATGAAGGATGCACTCCGCGGGAAGCAGTAAGTGGATGATGGGAGAGTATTGACGTAGCAAGATTTCGGCTCCGACGTTGACAAATACAGTGGTACCATGCTGCCACATAGGCCCTCCAAGTAAGGTGGCGCAAGGCCGTCGCATTAAACGAAAATTACGTTATTAAATCCTCTAGGGAGCTCAGACGAGTGTGGCCTTGCGAGAAGGAGAAGTTCGTTAGCATTTTTTTGGTGACGAACACGCTGAAGTTGTTGTGTCAGCTGATGGGGTGTCAGCACAGACAAAAACAAGGAAGAAGAGAAGTTGCGATGTCCGGTGGCAGGAATCCAAAATAATCTGTACAAATCACTTATAGATTAATTGAACTATTTATTTCTAAAATGAAAATAAAGCTACTTCTCTTGATTCTTGTGCTTCCTGTGCTTCCTATATACAAATACTCTGACGATCATTTACCACTCCCGGCCGGAGTGGCCGAGCGATTCTAGGCGCTACAGTCTTGAACCGCCCGACCGCTACGGTCGCAGGTTCGAAACCTGCCTCGGGCGTGGATGTGTGTGATGTCCATAGATTAATTAGGTTTAAGTAGTTCTAAGTTCTAGGGGACTTATGACCTCAGCAGTTAAGTCCCACAGTGCTCAGAGCCATTTGAACCATTTGAGCCATATACCACTCGCAGATCACAGGCAACGTATCAGCTTCCCATTACTCATTATTGATGCTCTTGAAGTCTGCGACCGAACTGGGCCATACAGCGATGGGTGGATGGTTAAATCAGCGTTGACAGAGGGTGTTGAACTCTGTGTGCCTGGAGGTGTGGCGCTGGACGCACTTTCTACTGGCGCTCGGGTCACCACCTTCTTGATGCCGTTTTATGGCGCTGCGCTGTTACTGTGCATTTGATGCTTTAGGACTGCACAGAAGGTGTTCCTTCAGTTTCCTGAAGGTAGCGCAATATTCTTCCTAGTTGATCGTAGCACCATGAAAGAGGACATCAAACAGAACAATTCCTTCAGTGTCCCAAAAGACCGTCACCATTACTTTGGCAGCAGATGGTGCGTCTTTCAACTTTTTCGTCGGTGGACAGGTGGTGTGGCATCACTCCGTGCACTGCCATTTTGTTTCCGGTTTAAAGGAATGAACCAATGTCTCGTCACCTGTGATGAAGATCGACATCAAAATGATAATATCAGCTTCGTAGCGCCAGGCAATTCCGCACAGTTGTTCCTCGTAGCTTCTTATGATCTTGTGCTAGGCGTCGAGTAACACAGTGGGCACACACCTGTTGAATACCCATACTGGAGGACGAGTGAGTCAGCACTGCTAGCAGGGACTTCCAGTTTCATTGTGATTTGTCCCTCACCTCGAATGCGAGTGTCTGCACGTTCCAAAATTGCCACAGTCACAGCTGTGTGCAGCCGGCTAGCACACGGGAGACTGACAAGTTGGCGCGACCTTGATGCGATGATGACAGACACCTCACCCAAAGACTCGTCGTGCTTTTGTTCTTTGTCAGGTCTCTGTAGACATTCTGCCTATGAATATCTCCATGCTCTGATTTCGCTCCAAAAGGAACTCGATAAAAGCTCTTCGATTGGAAAATGCCTCCGTTACAGACGCTACTTTCGAAGGCTACATTTAGCCTGGAATTTCATGAAATTATAGTGGTTGAAGCGAGAATATTGCACGATGTTCCGCAATGAATTACGCATTTTTTTAAACAGAGAGTGACCGAGAAAAAATGTGTTGCATTACTTACTGAAGGTCTCTTCTATCGCTACTGGACATTGCCTGAGTTCACTTTTACAAAACTTCTTCTCATTTTGTCTCTCCAAATGACTAGTGAAGCTGATTGCACTTTGTAGTGTTTTTCAGATTCAGGTTTTTCACAGAGTCAGTTCTGGTGAATACTAGAATGAAACTTCACCAAGGCCACAGCTGATCCTCTGCGCCATTCTTCTGGCGACTTTATTTTAGCGCAAAGGAACCTAGGGCTCTGGTGGTTGATTAAACAGTAATTGCATATCATTTGATGTGTTACCCCATTTATAACTGTACCTCTATTACAGTGAAAATATCCGAAAAACAGCGCAAACAGCGGTAGGATGCATTGTGTGCCCTGCTTGGAAACAAACTTGTTCCATTCACACAAGCTATTTGCTATTGATAACTGCAGTGCCAATTACACTCTTCTTTCTGAAGCTTACATTCATCACTGCAGGAGTCTATCTCAGATTTGTTTTCCTAGAAGGGCTAGCGGTATGTCCTCATGAACTACGTACCTGTTCTCTTTGGCAAGGCACAGAACGTTTTTGCATGAACATGTCAGTCTTGATGACCGTAATTTCGACGCAATTTTTAATGTAGTCAGAGGACAGTTGGAGGGATAGATATACTGATGAGCAATTGGCCACTGTAGATCTCCTGCGTGTGTTCACTGAATTTGAAGGAACAGTAGTAACACAATTACTCTCCTCTGAGCGGTCCTTGTTGGAATGGCAACCACAGTGCAGTGGCTTTGTATCAACATCTTTTCTAACTTTTGATCAGTAAATCCACCAATACTTCAGTTTATCACAGTCAGCCTAAGTAGAGGGACAGTGTATGTGTGACCCAAACTACCATTATCCAAGATGGCTGCGATGACGGCATCAAAGCGGCTGTGATGTCATCTGATGATGTCTTCCAATATGGCGCATTTTGGCGCTAACTTTGATATTGGCGAGAAGATAGGTCAATTGGGCTACATCCACTAACCCAAGTCATCAGACGCCACCGCTTGTTAGGGATTGGGGGAAAATTTGAATTTTGGCAGCAGAGGATTGTCACTTGGGCTATCTGTAGTAACCTAAGAAAATGGCGGGAAAGAAAGGACACTTGGGCTACCTCCGCTAAGTCATACAACCACCACCACTTCCTAGGAAATGGTGGGAAAAGGACTCAGACTGTACTGGACATAGGTCTTTATTTTGCATGCACTATTTATTTAGACAATTAGAGGGAGTACCACATTCCAGTGTGTTCACCACAGGTTCTGGAGTCCAACTGACCTAGTGCACGGCACTGCCACCAGAGGGTGCTTCCATCCATTGAATGATGTATTCCCAGATGGCAGTCTGGGGTGGGTGAAAATGGCAGGAAAATGACTCAAGCGGTGCTCAGCTACTGGAGATAGGAAGGAGTGTACTTCATTTACTTTCGAGAAGTTTATTTAGGGACGGATACCACATAGTTTGTTTATCACACTTATACAAAACAAACGCTCTGACATACTTAGGGTCACGCCACACAGCCTACAGACATGCAAACTACTCCTAAATTACCGAAATAACGCATATTAAATGCTCTGCAGACACACAAACAACCCCTAAATTACTGAAATAATGCACTACACAGCAGACGAGCATGCAAACTACTTGTAAATAATGCAGTACCCTGATGGGCAGACACAAAATCGACTCGTAAACTGTCAAAATAATGCAGTACACGACATACAGACCTGCAAACTACTCGTAAATCACCGAAATAATGCATATATAACGCTCTGCCAACACGCTCATAACGCTTAAACAGCCAAAAATAATGCACTGCACAAAGACACAGTGCGTGCAAAAAACACTTTCGAACTATGGTCAATCGCAATGTATCAGAGTCTCCAACACGCACATGCATCGACGCCACCACAAGCCACTGCTGCTGGCATGCCATGTGCAGGTGACTGTTTGAGTCTCGCAAGCATGAAGCAGCGGCATCCCTTTCACACTTGAGAAAATTCCTATCAAAAATATGCAATGATGCATAGCTGTGGTGCGGGTCCAGTGCCAAGATAGATGTTTGCATAGCAGCTAAAAGGTTTACAAAGCTATATTGACGTCACAGAACTCCAAGGCGCACTCACACTAGTCCCATATGCGAAACGCCTCTGGGCACATGTGTTTACCACTGCTGACATCACAGATAGCGTTATAGAAATCTATTTGAGCACTTTCTCTCTCTAACGATCCTAACGAGACATGTGAAACACGTGTAGCCATGCAGATGTGGCTGACGCATCACTGCAAAACATCTGCGTGGCTACTCACCATCTAAAAGATTTTCAATGCTATCCTGATATCACATGGCTATGTAAAATAAGAGCCGTGTCAAACTCTCAGAAGTTATATAGCATCCCAGAAATAGTTGATGGTTCTTTCTGCAGGAGCTTTTATGATGTCTCAGCTTGTCTGCGTTGGAACTTCTTGTCCTAACAGAAGCTGTTGACGAAAATAGTGCAGAATAACGCCGAATGCATCACTCCTTATGGTCCTAATGTAACACCCCTTCCATTACGTGTTACCATTCCTGAAAATCGTTCACTCTTGCTTTCAACAAACACCTCCAAAACGCAAACATTCTCACCACTTTGTAGAGTCTCCCACATACAGGCACAAAGGATGTATTGTGAAATGAATGAAGCCTTATTGTTGGTTCTTATTGAATTTACCCGCTGAATTACTGATGCCGACTGGTGGAAGCACCATCTGTGTTTTTTCTCTTTCTGCAGACGAGACTTTCAGTGGAAAAAACTATTTTGCACAACTCACTGTCTTATACCGACAATTTAAACTTGCAAATTAGCCTACAGATCGTCAAATATGGAAATACTCTTACTCAGTTACACTACTCTGCCACTGAGGACAGAAGATTGAATATTAGAGCATGAAACTGATCTCCAACCCAGCATTATATCACCGTGTACTGTGCTGATGTAGTAATCATACATTTCATATCCTGTGCCATACAAAAATTGCCTCTAGTACATCATTTGTATAGCTATTAATCAGCCGACACTCATAGATATAATGTGAAGGCAGACAGCACTGTATGTACTCCTTGCAGCACTAGATATTTTCCTGCAGCCGATGATCAGAAGTCATGCACTCCTGACGCGTGACCAGAGGACCCTCACTAGACTGAAGTCACTCTCAGAACTGTTCTACAAATTCGAGATCCTTCCCCTCAGCATAAACGAGTTACTGTTTCTGGTCCGGGCTTGCTTGCTTTTCTATATCCATCTCCAGACTCTGGGATTACAAGAACACATGTATATTTGCATGGTTCGCCATAATATTATACCATTTTAGGGGTAATTCTCGATATCAAGCACACAGCAGTATCATACCTATCAGTCACACAACATAATTCCGAAGATACAGACTGGAAATTATTTCTCTACAAAGATGAAACCTTAGCGAGGTGGAGCATGCAGTAAACGAATGAGTAACTAGAAACTTATCCAGTCTGTGAAGACCTTTACATGAGAACTAGAAAAAAAAATAATATTTCCACTGGGGAAAACCGATGTCAGTGATGTAGCAGATTCGTAATCACCAGTATAACTTACAAAGTCAAATAAGGTCTTTCTCATATCTACAAAACCAGCAAACGTGTCTTTCACTTGCTAGAGGCACACACCACAATCGATGTTCCCTCAACTAAATGAAGGTGCGAAATGTGCAGTAGCAGTCAACCAGACAATTTACGTGGGAGGGAATAACGGTCCAGTGCAAACACACGTCCATATTGAATCTTCTCAAATTTCCACACGACCACGAAAGCTATCCAACACATAGTAAGCTTAAGTTCGCTATTCGGCCGTCTGGAGGACAACTAAGTTATGTCAGCTACATTCCTACATTCCAACAGGCCTCTGAATTCAGACGGTTCCTACAGTTAATGGGAAACGTGAATCACTCCCGCCACAGGTCACCGGCACTGTGTGCCAAGCATGCATAGACAGAATCGTCTTACAGAAAAAACCTGACCTCATATATACTAAACGTTACGATTGCGGTCCCAGCTGAACGACATTTGACAATGAGCAAAGTATCATAAATACACTCTGCTGACAGCTGTGGCTCTGGCAATATAAATATCAGTACGTTTCTTATTACTTGACATACTCCTCCCTTTGGTATCACAGTACTCCTCATTATGTCCGTACTTTCCTTAAGACTGGACATTGTCATTTCCTTTGGACATGTCAGGACACAAACATATACTTTATAAGCCTGATGCTCGAGGTGAACCTATCACCCACCCCCTACTACTAAGTACAATACTTCCTCAATAACCAATTGCTGGCATTACCAAATGCACTGACCTAAAATCCGTGGTGGGTGGACAACTCTCATATGTGTTTCTTGTGACTGCTACTACTGTGTCTTAAAAAGAAAAGTGTAGCCATCTTACAAACCACTATATGTTATATAAAACTGAACCATATTACCAATACAATTGGTCTTAGTTCTACAGGTGCACACAAGTATCCATGTTAAAAGCTGTCCCAGTTTTATGAATCCACATATGGAATTACCTAATAATAACTTGATTTTCCCAGACAAATACCATGACACTGATTATATACTGTTCATTAAACTATCACAGATGCTTGGCATGCTGTCATTCAACCTATCACAGTAGCTGACGCATACTGTCCTTCGCACTTCAATTTTTTTTAACACCCAAATACTTCATACAGACTTTTCATTTAATTTGAAACACTTTCCTTAAAAGTACCTCTTTAGGTCTACTTGGGGAAATAATCCTTTTATTTTTCCAGAATCCGGATATGCTAATAAATACGCACCAGGATTCGGTATATACTATTATACATGGACCTGTATAAATTAGATTCCATTTTCTGACGGTCTTCTTTAACCTTGATGACTTGATGTGTCTTCTTAAAAGAATTTTCTGTCCGATATTGAAAGTCTGAATCAGTTTGATGTTTTTGTCATGGATTTCCTTTCACTGTCTTGCTTTCTCCGTAATATTAATGAGAGCATTGCGAATTTTTTCTTCCCATGACATTTTGGTGTCCTCGAGTTTAGGCAAGTTATCTACCCAAAAGTTTCTTTCGTTATCTCTGAACATCAGTTCATTCTGGGTAAAGTTTGTAGAACTATGAGGTAAATTATTATAAATCTGCTCAAACTCGGTCAAATAGTTTATCCAGGTAGTTTGTTTATTATGACAGTACGTGCTCATGAATCTGTTTAGTTCTCGAAAAACCCATTTAATTAAATTCCGTTGTGGATGATAGCAAGATGTAAATATCTGTTTTATTCCTAGTTGTGATACTAATTTTCTCCATTAATATCCAGTAAATATCTTCGCATTGTCAGAGATTATAGAGTTTGTAATCCCTGCATGAGGAATGTAGCCATTTACAAACTTTACTGCGGCAGCTCTTGCAGTTGCTGATTTTTATAGGATATAGTATAGCATATTTTGTAAACACATCACAGAATCCAATAACGTACTTAACACCACCTCTGGCTCTAGGAAGTGGTCCACAAATATCACATGATATAAGTGATCTTGGTGCTTCAGGTATTATTGAGTGAAGCGCAATTTTATTTCCCTTGTTGTCCGGCTTAGCCTTTTGACAGAGATCACATTTCTGTATGATTTTGTGCACTTGTCGCCTTATATTTGGGAAGTAACAATAATATCTAATCTTATTAGCACACTTTACAACACCAACATGACCCCAGGTCAAATGTGTAAACCGAATTAATCGTTCTTCATATTCTTCGGGTATGCAGACACACCACTTTGGATTCTCAGCCTTCCCAGATTTAAAAAATAAAATATTATTCACAAGCCGGTAGTATTCCAAATTGACCATCGGATTTTGTTGATTGAATTGTCGTATTATAGCAGTCCATCATCGATCCTTCTTCTGAAGCTGAGCCATTGTCTTACGTAAATGAATATAATATAACTTGTAATTATTTTCTTGAAGAAGAAGCAATGGAAATTCTGCCTTATTGTTTCCATCCAGTTCAGGTGTTATTCCTTCTGGAGATCTTAACAACGTGTCAGCTATAATATTTTCTTTACCGGCTACATGAATAATTTGAAACTGATATTCCTGCAGCGCCAGCGTCCACCTTGACAAGCGAGGATGCAGCAGCTTACAAGTTTGTAAAAAGGCTAGTTATTGGTGGTCACAATAAACGGCTATCCTTGAGCCATATACATAATAATTAAACCTTTTCAAAGACCAAGTAACTGCTAAAGCTTCCAATTCCGTAGTGGTAGATGCTCTTTCACAGGTGGATAAAACTCTGGTAGCAAATGCAATTGAACAAAAGGTTTTTACACCAGCGATGTACCAAATTTGAAATAAACAAGATCCTAATCCCACATCTGATGAATCAGTGGCGAAGCGGAATCCGAAATTCATATCAAGGTGGTATAATAACGGAGCATTTATCAGTTGATCCTTAATTTCAAAAAAAGCCTTTTCACAATCATTAGACCATTGCCATGGTACATCTTTCCTCAGGAACCGGTTTAGTGCTTCAGAGTTCATTGCTTGAGTTTTAATAAATCGACGAAAAAATGAAGCCAAGCCATTCAGTTGTCTTCTGTTTCTTGGAGTTGGAAAATATTTTATCGCACTAATCTTAGCTTCTGTTGGAAGAATGCCTTTTGCATTAATCATATGTCCTAAGAATTTAATTCTCTGTAGAGAAAATTGGGATTTTTTTAGATTTGCAGTTATACCAGTTTGTTTGAACACAGCAAAAATCCTCCTAATAAGTTGTACATGTTCCTCTCAAGTTTTAGAGGCAATTAATAGATCGTCCGCAAAAATTGTTATTCGACTACGTAGTTCTGGTCCTAGGGCATGGTCCAACGCAGAAATAAAAACTCCAGAGCTGATATTGAGACCAAACGGAACGACCTTGAACTGATAGCTTCTCCCTCCATATATAAAAGCAGTATATTTTCTTGAGTCCTTGTCTAACTGGACTTGCCAGAACGAACTTCTCAAATCAATACTGGTTAAATAGGATACATCTTGAAATTTCTGTATTAACCCATCGATGTTCTCCGGATGTGTGTGCACAGGTACTATAATTTTGTTAATTCCCCTTGCATCTAATACCAATCGAACTGTACCTACTGGCTTTGGTACAACAAGCAACGAAGAACAATATGGGCTGTTCGAAGGTTCAATAAGATTCCAGTTTAAAATTTTTTGTATCTCTTCCTGAACTGGTTGTTTTAATCGCCAGGGAATGGGATAGCGTGTGTGGCAAAATGTCTTACGTGGCTTAATCTGTAATGTACAAACATATCCTCTAATAATTCCGGGCTTTTCATCGAAAACTGATTCAAATTCTGTTAATATATTGAATTATTGTTCCCTCTGACTATCCGTTCGGTAATCTGACTCAGCAATCTTCTGTTCGACTGTTTGTCTGAAATCCTCTGCTTGAATTGACTCGATCGGTAGTCGCTACATATTATTATTTTCAGCACAAATCAACTGCACAGCAGCACCACGGATATATCGCTCATACACTGCCTCCTTTCTCAGTAAGATCAGTGCAACAAATTGATCTTCGATTTTAAAATGCACCTTTCCTTCTACCAAGTCCAACTTGCAATTGCAGGCTTGCAAAGTTCCAATGCCAAGAATACAATCTCCTAACAACTTTTAAAATACAAGGAATGTGCATTTTTTAGCTACATTTCCAAATTTTATCTCTATAAGCGTTTGTATCTTGACGTTCCGGGATTTTGCTCCCACTGCACCTATAACTCGGCAATTTTGTACTGGTAGGACATGGATTTTCTTAATTTCACTAATTCTGCGAAACAAAGTTCCGGATACTACGTCTGTAGATGAAGCTGTGTCCAATACAACATTGGGTAAAATTCCTCCCACTTCTGTGATGATCTCAGACACAGGAACCCTTTTATCTTCGACTACACAGGCCTCTAAGTCTCTCGTCAATTCATCTGTCATTAATTCGCCTTCATTATATCTCAACATTGCCACGGAATTAATTTCGTTTAAAACAGGTTTGCCCCTTTTGTATTCCCCGGCCGACTTCACGGAGCATAAAGCGCCCCTGTTCAGTTTTAATGTCGATTATTATTTCCTCTTGAATCATCTACTACTTCTGTTATGACTGGTTGTTGTTGATGACTGGTTGTGTTATTTGCTTCAAATCGAGGGTCAGAATTTCTGTACGCATTATTATTATTTGGAAACTGCTGGTTCTGATAATCTCTTGCATTTCCAAACATTGGGTTGTATCTGCGACCTGTTCGATTGTCTCTGAATCTGCCCCACGCAGCACTATTACTGAAATTTCCATTTCCGTTGCAATTGTTTCCGTTGAATCTCTGACTATTCCTAGCATAATATTTATTAAATCCAATTCCGTTCCGGTTTGCGTTTGGTGCCTCAATCGCTCTCCTCTGCATAACCGGTTGTGTGGGACGATGTTCATCTTCATCGATCGTATCTATAGTGTCTAGCGTAATCATGAAAGAGTCAAGGTCATGCTCATTAATATACAGCATTTTATTTCTGATGCTGGCCGGAAGTCGAGATTTTAATATTCCAATCACGTCTTGTAGAGGCATAGGCTTATCCCAATACCGCGATTTGTTTATATATTTCTCAAAGTATTTCTTTATAGTCCCACGTGATAAGGAAAAAGGTTCCGGGTATAATACCTCCTGCCTTAAACGTTCTTGTACTCCTTCGGACCAGTATTTGGATAACAATGCTTGTTGAATATCTTCATATGTGTCCCAAGTTGATATCATATCAGATGCCCATATAGCTCCTGACCCCTGAATATAACCGGTCACGAAACTAACCTTTTGCCACTCACTCCAATTTTTTGGCAATACTCCCCTAAAACATCTTATAAACACTACGGGTGAACACATTTCTTGTCTGGGTTGTAGATCTGGAATTGACGTTGTTTCAGCATTTTCTCCCCAGTATTGCTTTTACAATTACAGTCATTATGACTACCCTCATAGTGTTGTGATTGATGTTGATTGCAATAACGAACGTGTGCATTAGTGTCCCTGTCTGTACTTGATCGCTTAAATAATGTAGCTTCTTGTTATGGGTTCATTTCCTTGCGTAGAACACAAATTTTCTCGAGATAGATATAAGGATCTCTCAATGTTTTCTTTCCATTGTAAAAGTTCTTCGCCTAGTTGTTCTGTGGCTTCTCGAAAGCCTTTATTAAATAAATTTTCTTCAGAACTCTCGGTCATAGATTGTAGAACACAAATCTTCTCGAGATAGATTTAAGGATCTCTCAATGTTTTCTTTCCATTGTAAAAATTCTTCGCATAGTTGTTCTCTGGCTTCTCCAAAAACCTTTATTAAATAAATTTTCTTCAGAACTTCCGGTTATAGATTGTATAGTTGCTCTGACCGTACGTTCAATATTGTCTGAACAAATGCTTTTCCTTTCCAAACTTAACTGCGAGAATTTTCCCGCGAGAATGTTTACCTTATGATCAATCTCGTCTTGTCTCTCCTTTATGTTATTTATGGATTTATCCAAATTTTGGATGTCCTTCGGGATCTTGTGATTGTCTCAAATCCTGCATATCTGCTGACATCTCATTTACTTGTTGCTTTAATTCTTCTTGATCTTCAACTAATACCGAAATTACGGGCACAGAACATTGCATCTGTTCTTGAGTTTGAACTATCTGTGGGATTGACTCGACCTGCTCTTTAATAGTATCAAGCTTAGTAGCAACATACTCGGTTAGCTCTAGGCGTAACTTCTTCGCATTTTCATTATACTGCTGAATGACTCGCTCAGTTTGAGCAGCAAATCTTAATTCTGTCTTTTCATTCTGAATTTTCAATTCTTCCTCAGTTTTATTTAATTTATCATCAAGTTTCTGAAAACTCTCTACTAATTTATTATTTAATTCTGCTTGATTAGCTTCTAATTGCTCCTGGACTTTCACTTGGTTGGCTGCTAATTGTTCATTCATTTCCCATTTAGTCTCTATTTGCGCTTTAGTTAATTCCCTTTTAGTCTCTATTTGCGCTTTAGTTAAGTCTGCTACATTTTTGGCTAACAGTGTTACCTGCTGCATGATTACAGTCAATGGGTTTATTTCGTGCTGCTCAGATGACATCGAAACACTTAAGCTTTCTTCTGGGGCCTGACTAATGCTGCCGCTAGGCACTACTTCAGTTAAGCTAGCGTCTAATGTTTCACTAAACTCAGATACAGCTGAGGGCTGTTGTGATTCGCTGTGCTGTTGCATTGTCATTTTTGAAGCCGCCCTAGTAAGAACCATTAATACACAGAACAAGAAATACATAAAGTCACTCTTATCTGAGTTAATAATGTCACTGACCTAAACTTTGCATAATACTCACTTATAATAAACACTTCCTCAATCAATCTGATTCAAACCGATAGACATTTAAATAGTTATTCTAAATTTCTATCTACAAAAATTTAATTGTATATTGTCTGGCCTGAACGACGTTCTCGTAGGTTGTGGCGAAATTGTGACTTCTGGAACAGGCCTCGTCTTCTTTTCTCTCGTGCACATGCAACATAAAATTCACACAATGTTTAAGTAATGCTCAAAAATGTGTCCTGTCACAGTGAAGCCAAATTTAAAATTTTTTGTGGAATCTAAATTTTAAAAACCTCTCTCACACCGGCCTGATTTAGCTTCACTGATCAGGATAGTAAAAATATGCGTATGTTAAGGGAATTTTCATTCACAAAGAGGGCTTATCACATTCACACAGTTCAATACTGTTCTATCCTAATTGAATTGAGGTTAACTTAAATTCCATAAGGCAGTGAAGCGAATTCGAAGTCTCGGTGCGACGAAAATTGTCAGTCGATCTCCTGGAAACATTTGTAATAATTATTAACTATCGGTGATGACATGCGGAAGACCGGATATCTGCTGGTAACACCATGTTAGCCTATTTATTTGAAGTAACTGGATATCTTGAGCATACAAAACGGCAGGTTCGTCCAGTGTAAATCAGACGTTCCCCACTGATCCTGTGCAACTCAGCGTAGTAATCAGTTAAATAATACGCGAACACGCATACTTTAGTTTAGTTCATGTCTTAAATTCCTTCACATGCAGAATCTCATCAAGATGGTGACTAGATCAACAATACATACATATACATCCTCCTTCTTTCACGACTAATCGGCAATAATTCCTTCATTCTTTTCATAAGAGAAAACCTAGATAGCATAGAAGCTATTCCATGGAGTAAATGGACGCTCCAAGGAATAGTTGGACTTGAAACTACTGTGCATTGATAATCGGTAAGATAAGAAGAGATATTTCGAGATATGTACTGAGTTATATAATTTATAAAATTTCTGAAAATATCGCGGAGAGATCGCTGCAAGAGACATTACATAGGGACAGCCTGAGTGACCTTTCTCTCCACCAAAATTCAAATTTTCCCGCAATCCCTAGGGAGAGGTGGTGGTCGGATGACTTAGGTTAGTGGAGGTAGGCCAGTTGACCTATCTTCTCGCCAATTTCTTAGATTAGTAGAGGTAGCTGTGGTGTGTTGCATTGTGCTAATGGAATTTGAGCTTCCCACCATTTTCTGGGGGATGGGAGGGGAGGTGTGGTTAGGTTATTGGAGGTAGCCCAGTTGACCTGTCTTCCTTCCTAAATTAAAACTTCCCACCAATAACCTCCACCTTGATGACATCATTAGATGATGTCACTGTCGCCATTTTGGATGACATCATCGCCACCATCTAGGATAACGGTAGTTGGGGCCACACATACTCTGTCCCCCTACTAGCCTACAGCTAACACTACCAGAAAAACAAATGCGTAGGAGAACTGAGGAATACTGTAAACAGCTTGAAGTGAAGAGAAAGAAAGTACTATTGTTGTTACCAGCAAGGACGTGAGAGTTTGGAGCACGTTTGTTCCCGAAACACAGACACAGTACAGACATCGACTTTTTCAGTATTGTGCAGGTATGCGAAATGCAATACGGATAGAATAGTAAAAGGGGATAACAAATCAAATGGAATGCAATTACATCGTAACGATGCACCACAGACCGTCGATGCTACATATAGAAATGCACATAAGACGTGTATGAAGAACCTCTGAAAATTTTTGGAGCGAGTTTCAGTTCATCTTGTAAAGAGTATTACCTCCAAATCACCATACACCACTTCCCAATTAGTCCGGTGAAACTGTCAGAAAAAAAGCCTGTACCTTGCAAAAAGTGGAGTAGAAGATTTTATTTTTTCAACTCGTTCATATTGTAGGAAAGGTTAGAAAATCAAGTATTGCCAACAAAATTTCTCATGGGAAAACTTTATGCAGTCAAAAACCTTCGAAATGCAACGAACGAAACAAGATGCATTTGATCACACTTCTTAAAATGGAATTTCTGGAGTGTAACACTGACGTGCACCAGGCACAAGAAGATGCTGACATTATAATTGTAACATCTGCCATTTCAAGAACCAAAGATTTTGGAAGTGTTGTCATTGTAGGAGAAATGTATACCTGCTTTTGTTCATGACCGGTTTGGGGCAAGGCACTGAAAACTTATTTTCCTTAAAGCCAGGAACAGGAAATGCAGAAGACAAGCGGTTTTCCACTGCATCTTACAAATTTGACAGTGAACATAATCTATAGACTCACGCCTTTAGCGGATGTGATACAACATCTGCCTTTTTTTGGTCAAGGAAAAATTAAGTGATTCAATATTGTTGCGAAAAATGAACACCTAACCTCAGCGCTTTGCACGTTCAATAAACCGCATGCTACCCGTGAAGGAATTATAACAGCAGGAGAACAGGTTACTATCGCATTGTATAGTGGAGGTGTCAGCAGTTCCCACAAACTAGACCATTTGCGGTACCAGCTATTCGCCAAGTCTGCCACATAAAGCAAACTGAATCTTGCACTGTTGCCACCTACACAAGATGCTGCACAACATCATTCGTTGCGGACTTACCAACAAGTCGAAAGTTGGATGGGAAACTGGGAACCTCCTGAGAAATGGGGCTGGAATCACAGTGACCGCGATCCAATACCCGTTACAATGAGCCAAGATCCAGCACCTGAAGCACTTCTTCACATTGTTTCATGCTCATGCAAGCTGAACTGGGGATAAGCGTGCTCCCGCAGAAAAGTGGGTTTGAAATGTTCTTCAATTTGCAAGAAATTTATTGGGGTCAACTGTGAAAACGTGCCAAAATTTTTATATGAAAACAGTGAAGAAGATGTTATGGAGGACGTTGAGGAAACCGCTGACGAAACCAACGTACTTGCTGAGGCTGAATCGCTGTTTAAAGAAGAGGTCAATCTGGGATCAACTCTATGTACAGACCCTGAATCCGCAACTCAAGGTATTTCTGGTGACACTGAGGAACCTGGCCCATCAAAACGTTGGAAGTGATGCTCATATCTGTCTCAAGTGCGCTTAACTGCGATATGACAAGTATTACATACCCAGAACTGTCAACACTTTTTAGTAACTGACAATGCATTTTAATTTTAATAAAGCTACTTATTTTTAGTGTCAACTGTGTGGCTTTTATACACAAGAATAATTACCTACCTAATTAGGTTGCCTATTGCAGCTGATAATAGTTCAGTTTCCTGAGACAATTTATTTTGTGTGCATGTGTATGTGTATGTGTGTGTGTGTGTGTGTGTGTGTGTGTGTGTGTGTGTGTGTGTGTGTGTGTTTCCTTATGATTTATTTTTATGTTTATAGTTTTACAAATACCAGGGCTGAGGTAGCCCATAGTGAACTTCAGGCAGTGATGTAAGAATCACAATAGTTGGGTGCCCAGCGATCCTCATGTTGCATACAGAGATATTGAATATCTGAAAGCAAGGTGGTAAATTCCAACTTATAACATGATGTATAATGTATTTATACTACACAAACAGAAACTGAAAAAATATTGTCCAAAAATAAGGTATCATGTCACTATGCTCAACATTTGAGAAATTGGTATTTTTTGAGGCGCTATAGCGCCTTACATATTGGGAGTAGAAAAAAATGGCGAAAATTAATTTGTAGAGAATTTTGTGGTCTTTAAAAAAGAAAATAGACGTTAAAGCGATAGGAGCAAATGAAACTGAGATATTTTTAGAAAAAACTCAAAAAAGTCGGAAATTTTCGAAGTTTTTTGACTGAAGAAAGTTTTCCCAAGCGAAATTTTGTTGGCAAAACTCGGTTTTCTAGTCTTTCCAACCATATGAACGAGTTGAAAAAATAAACTCTTCTACCCCACCTTTTGCAAGGTATATCTACTATTTAACTGGACTAAATGGGATTGTACCCCTAACTCACGAACTGCAGCCTCTCAGACACCGCGAAAATTTTCGAACTCGCTTTCTGAGGTCAGTTCTGAGGCAATCCACTTATACACTCTCTCACTTCTCTCTTCAGTAGCCAACCCCAGAATATTTACTGTCGGTTGTACTATCGCCTTTTGTTGTTGTTGATACGTGTGGGAGTCTCCTAGACCGCGCTTCATGAACTGTGTACCTGTTCTCTTCGGTATGGTTCAAATGGCTCTGAGCACTATGGGACTAAACTTCTGAGGTCATCAGTACCCTACAACTTAGAACTACATAAATCTAACTAACCTAAGGACATCACACACAGCCATGCTCGAGGCAGGATACGAACTTGCGGCCAAAGTGCTCACGCGGTTCCAGACTGTAGCACCTAGAACCGCTCGGCCACTGCGGCCGGCCTTTTGTGTGATAAAATGTGCAGGCATAATTTGGTGTAATAAAATCGGAAAGGAGTATCAAACAATATTTAAATAAATGTAAAAATAAATATTATGTAACTTAAATTAAAAATTTCAAATGATTTGCATCTTAAATCTCGGGTTAAAAATAGGGTTCCCAGAGACTTCATCCCGTCGTATACGTTACAGAAAACTCCTCTTAGTGAGTTAAGGGTTAACTTACTACGAAGTAATTGCTCAAGTGAAGTTGAATTACTCTCCCAATCGTTTAAGCAGTTGTAGGACGGTCAAAAATTTGTTGAACCCAATGTCAAAGGCCTACAGATAAAAATGGAGCCTATGTTAAATGTATGTTATTGATCTGAGAATAAGCTGCATCACTCAGAGTCACAACTCTGTGACGCCACATCGGGTTTGTTGTGGCAGCGAACCTAAATGAGCTGCGAAACTAGTTTCGAGCGGCGGCAGAAGGGAGGGAGGGACTGTCCGGGTAGTTAATTAAGTGGCTTCGGCGCGCCCCCGGCATTTGTATGCAAATGTGTCCCCCACCGAAAGGGAAAGTAACGAAGCAAGATTAAAACAACACTGAGGAAAATTGAAATATCAATAGGAAAGACGTGAAAATAAATCTGTGTCATTTCCCTGCAGCACGAGCACGTAAGTACAACTCAATTTGGCTACTAGAAATTTGTAAAGATCTGAATTAAAAATGAGATAAGAAAAGTGATGGAGGGGGGATTGGGGAAGTGGTAGAAGGAAGTGGGTTGAGGCTGACTGGCAAGAAAATTAATGTCGCTGCTGTGTGACTGCAGAAGTTTCCTTAATAAGTTTCGTGGAGGAAGTTTTGGCAGCGTGAATTGAAAGATGGGGAAAGTTTGCGCAGCTTCCCCCGAGGACGTTTTAAATGAATGCGTAGTCTGGTGCTCGGGGACGCCTCGCCGGTACAGTGGAGGCCCGGCAAGTGCGGGGGCGGAAGCGGCCCAGTGGGCAGGTGGAGGCATGGCGGCGGCCGCCTCAAGCGGCCACCAACCTAAACTCGCCACGCCAGCAGGAAAAGCAGCCGCGTCTCTGTACATGTCGGTCATACGGGTGGAACGACGTTCTGCAGAGTTTACCTGCCTAGTACATAAATAAGGACGTCTTTGATAAGCTACACAACACGTATGTAGTCTCATAAATTGTCATAGTAGTGGCCAATATTTCTTTTCCACTAAGAAACGCTATCTTTGTACCAGAAAGACCATAAATAACGTAGCTAGACGACGTCAGGTACATTACCAGAGCACAATGGATATCAAGTAAAGACACACATCAAAAAATTTTGCATCTCCCCTGTTCCCAGAACTCCTGAAGATAGACAATGACTGTGGATATTGTATCACAGACATAGGCCCTTTCCTGAATGAGATTATCACTCTGCAGCGGATTGTGCGCTGATATGAAACTTCCTGGCAGAATAAAACTGTGTGACGGGCTGAGACTCGAACTCGGAACCTTTGCCTTTCGCGGGCAAGTGCTCTACCCACTGAGCTACCCAAGCGCGACTCACGCCCCGTCCTCACAGCTTTACTTCTGCCAGTACCTCGTCTCCTACCTTCCAAACTTTACAGAAGCTCTCCTGCAGACCTTGCAGAACTAGCACCCCTGAAAGAAAGAATATTGCGGAGACATGGCTTAGCTACAGCCTGGGGGATGTTTCCAGAATGAGATTATTTCACTCTACAGCGGAGTGTGCACTGATATGAAACTTCCTGGCAGATTAAAATGGTGTGCCGGACCGAGACTCGAACTCGGGAACTTTACCTTTTGCGGGCAAGAATAAGATTCTGGAAACATACCCCAGGCTTTGGCTAAGCCTTGTCTCCGTAATATCCTTTCTTTCTGGAGTGATAGTTCTGCAAGGTTCGCAGGAGAACGTCTGTGTAGTTCGGTAGGTAGGAGACGAAGTACTGGCAGAAGTAAAGCTATGAGGACGGGGCATGAGTAGTGCTTGGGTAGCTCAGTTGGTAGAGCACTTGCCCGTGAAAGGCAAAGGTCCCGAGTTCGAGCCTTGGCCCGGCACACAGTTTGAATCTTCCAGGAAGTTTCACAGTCCCTTTGGCTGTTCGGAGATGTCACTAAACCCCGCCAAAGTTGTAAACCCCCATGCGTCAGCAGCACCTACTAGACGGAGGTAGTCCGACAGCCGATCAGATCCAGTCATTCCACGCGGAAGGAGGTACACGGCTAGTGTTTTGTGTAATTCAGCCATGCCTAGACGGTCAATACCGCGGTTCGGTAGCGTCTGCTTTGTTACTTCGTGCCACGACGGGCTCTCAGTAAGGGAAGTGTCCAGGCGTCTCGGAGTGAACCAAAGCGAAGTTGTTCGGACATGGAAGAGATACAGAGAGACTGGAACTATCGATGACATGCATCGCTCAGGCCGCCCAAAGGCTACTACTGCAGTGGATGACCGCTACCTACGGATTATGGCTTGGAGGAACCCTGACAGCAACGCCACCAAGTTTAATAATGCGTTTCGTGCAGCCACAGGACGTCGTGTTAGGTCTCAAACTGTGCACAATAGGCTGCACGATGCCCAACTTCACTCCCGACGACCATGGCGAGGTGCATCTTTGCAAACACGACACCATGCAGTGCGGTACAGATTGGCCCAACGATATGCCGAAAGGACCGCTCAGGATTGGCATCACGTTCTTTTCACCAATGAGTGTCGCATATGCCTTCAACCAGACAATCGTCGGAGACATGTATGGAGGCAACCCGTCAGGCTGAACGCCTTATACACTGACCAGCGATTACTGCAAGTTGGAGGTTCCGTGTTGTTTTGGAGTTGCATTATGTGGGGCCGATGTAAGCCGCTGGTGGTCATGGAAGGCGCCGTAACGGCTAAAGAGTGCGTGAATGCCATCCTCCGACAAATAGGGCAGCTACATTGGCAGCATATTGGCGAGGCATTAGTCTTAATGGACGACAATTCGCGCCCCCATCGTGCACATCTTGTGAATGACTTCCTACAGTGTGACGACATCTCTTGACTAGAGTGGCCATCATGTTCTCCAGACATGAACCATAGCGAACATGCCTGGGATAGATTGAAAAGGGCTGTTTAAGGACGACGTGACTCAGCAACCACTTTGAGGGATCTGAGTACCATAACTCGTTTTCCCAAATACGTCGCTCAGTGGAAGAGGGATCTACGGCGAACCGCCGTTGAGTAGTGGGACAATCTGTTCCAATCGTGCCTTGATGAACTTGTGGATAGAGTGCCATGACGAATACAGGCATACATCAATGCAGGAGGACGTGCTACTGGGTATTAGAGGTACCGGTGTGTACAGAAAAATATGGTTCAAATGTCTCTAAGCACTTTGGGACTTAACATCTGTGGTCGCCAGTACCCTAGACTATCAACCACTTAAACCTAACTAACCTAAGGACATCACACACATCCATGCCCGAGGCAGGATTGGAACCTACCACCGTAGCATCATCGCGGTTACGGACTGAAGCACCTAGAACCGCTTGGCCACAGCGGCCAGTTGTTTACAGCAGTCTGGACCACCACCTCTGAAGGTCTCGCTGTATGGTGTTTGTGTGGTTTTCATGAGCAATGAAAAGGGCGGAAATTAGGGTTACTTTGATATCTGTTATAATTTTCTGTACAGGTTCCGGAATTCTCACTACTGAAGTGGTGATTTTTTTTTATATGTATGTAAATGAAGTAAATATAGTGCCGGTGGAGACTGAATGGAACATCTTCATTGATCAACTATATCTACATAAGGCGAGTACACATTAGGCCATCGCCGGCTGACGAAAGAAAACCAATCGCTCCGTTGGCCGAAATTTACTTACGAGGAGAACACGCTAAGTACCATAACTCGTTTGCCCAAATACGTCGGTCAGTGGAAGAGTGGTCAAAATAAGCGAACAGGTTTTTGGGCTTAACCGTAGATACCCGATCGTTTCTGGAAAAACGACGATCGAAGTTTTCTAGGTATTTTCGAGGTACTGTGTACCCCTTTACCGCGTGAAATAGTAGTACAGTGGTTAGTGTTCCAGTGTTTTTAATTTTTCGCTCCGTGTTCTAAAACTGATTATTACTTTTATTTTAGTTTTTAATTTATATACCCATGTCTGTAAAAGATTACTACAAGAATGTTTTCCATTGTGTGTTGATGTAATGTCGTCTTATTCGTCTGCTAATTGTATATCAGATGAATAAATTAAAGAAAAAAGAAAGAGAAAATTATTTGAAATAGTTATCGTTAATTTTTTTGTAGTATGTCTTGATGCATCATCAATAGAAGCACCAGTGCTCGGAAAGTGACCCGTTATGCATGGTTTTCCACGAAATTATTGCCAGCACGTGGAACATTCAGCACTGTTAACGAAATTTCTTTCCCGAGCGAGACTCATACGGAGGGACGCTACTGCGGCGAACCTGCCTTTCTGAACGATAAACATATGAACAGAATACAAGAATTAATGTGGAGAATGAAATATCAGAATATGAGAATTTAAAAAGATTGTAATCTCTCAACACACCATACACACATGTCATATAATAAATAATGTGAAATCCAGTTGTAATTTTACAATTAATATAGTGCTCTTATATCCAGATAAGAAACGTTAGTGTAGTAACCTTCTATGGACATGGGTACGTAACGGAAAACAGCAAAAATAAATAAGATCAATAACTGGTTGAATTTCTTCATTATGAGAGTATGGAAGGGTGACCTGTTTTAAATGTTAAGAACCATTCAAAAGCCAAGATCGGACAAAATATTTTTTATTCAAAACAACTGGCTTCAACAGCCTTAGCTGTCATTTTCAGGTCTTAAGTATTTTTTTCTTTTTATTGAAACATGTTCATTCTTCCCTGAACCTCAAGCACAAGATGTCAAGTGGATAAAACTCAGCACATTATAAATGTTAGCGACGACAAACATTTGTAATGTGCTGGGTTTTATCCACTTGACATCTTGTGCTTGAGGTTCAGCGTAAAATAAACATGTTTTACCACAAAAAATTTTCAAGATCTGAAGATGATAGCTAAGACGGCGCAAAGCGGTTGTCTTGAATAAAAAATATTTTTTGTGATCTTGGATGTTGAATGGTTTTTAACAAAAAGTGCATTACCAACGTGGAGCGTAAACCTTAGCAGCTGCGACACATGCCTGAGCCACCATTTCGTCTGTGGACATTGGGGGTGAATGGCACATGCAGTACTTAGAAAACTTTCACCCATCGTTTTTTTTTTAGGAACGGTGCAGTATCTACGAATAGGCCGAGACACGTTTTCGCTTATTTTGACTGCTCTTTCACTGAGCGAAATTCCCGGGAAATAGGGTGATGAAGGTTGCCGTGTTCTCTTCGTTTGTGTGTACGGGTGACAAATCTGAGCCAACGATGTGGTTGGCCTTGGTTTCGGTTCGGACTGCCGGCGGTAACATCAAAGCGTTGGCTGTGATTTGGGCTTTTGAACGATCTCCTAGCTTGGCCGCCGGATATAATGTTCGTTGGTTCAGAAGCGATTTACCGCGTCTGATGAACGGTTGTGTACTTAGTGCATAAAAACGTTGGAGTATTGAATAGAACAGGGAGACAGCATTGAAGCTGATGGTTTTATCGTGGACCAGAATGTTTATGGGACCCTACGAACTGTGAGTGTAAAAACAAATTTTAAGGATTAGTCGCTCGGAATGAAATAAGTGAGGCGTTAGAGTTTGCTGCTGGTACGTGTCCTGAAAGAGGAGCCTATACAGTTCAATAACAATTCGAAATCCGTAGCTCTCAATAGTAAAACATTATGCAGTAGCCCGTATTCGAACTCAGCTTTGGCGTAGACATTAATTTGTCCTACGACACTGTTCCCTACTTTTTAAAAGAGCTTTTCGTCCACCAGTGTCGTCTCTTCTTTTACTCTTTGTCCTGAAGATCAGCTTCTTGTAGTAATATAATTGCTGCACGTGCGACGACTGCTAAATCCTTTTCTTCCCTCATAATATCGGCCGATGAAACTGTTACTAAGAGGACACTTCGTAACATTAATAAAATGGGAGCAACCTAGACAAGTTGTCAGAGGCAAGTGCGATTCCACGGTGTTGAATAACTTGGTTCCAAGCCCTTGCTGTAGCGAGAATGACCCGCAGATGGCCTATGCGTTGGCGACTAACGTAGGCCAAATAGACTGGCTGTCATTCGTTTGCCTCCGTTGGGCTAGTGTCTGCGCGCCGTAAACTGAAGGATATACTGCAGGAGCCATAAGAATTCCGCTCACGAGCTTTGCACTGGCACGATTGCCATAGCGCTCAGTTGAACTGCACGTTTCCACCATTGCATTGGCATGGTTTCTGAGCTATAGCAGGGGGAAGAGAGGAACATAGCATTTAAACGGGAATACATTCGCACCGCGAACTACTTGGTTTTATACTTCATACTTCCCAACATCATAGATTACGAAACACATATTTTCATTATTATTTATTTAATTATTTTTCACGTTCTGAATACATAATGTAATTTTTAGAACACATAATAGAATTTTTATCTGGTACAAACTGCCGGAACGCGGACAAATTTTCACACTCAAGTTGCCACATAAACGTGAATTACACTGCAGATCAACCAGTTACATCTGCACTTGCAGTGGAGCACGTTCAGCTGAAGCGAAAAATGATCTCGAAATCACCACGAAAATCGACGTTAGATTAACAGTATCGTCAAGACTTTAGAAAACTGTCGTTGTAATTCTCTCGACATCACAATAAACTCTTCAAACTTGGTGTTTTCTTTAACGCCAGTGAGTTTAGGGAACTGGACGATGTATGTCTCAATTTGTCCTTTCTTTTTAAAATCATCTCCATCACATCAGAAATATATTCTTTCCCTCCCCCAAGATATTACCGTGGCAGTGTGCAGTCAAGTCTGCATAAAATGCAAGGTCTGAATCCATTCTGGATATCCTAATTCCGTTCCTGCAGTCCTCCATTCTTTCATAAGTTTCACGATTGCGGGTTTTAAATCGAAAAATCGTTTCAGGCATGCCCTTTCCTTAACCAACGTACTTTTCAGTTATATAAAAAGTCTCCACATTCTTAGTTCAGCTCCAACTAAAACTGTTCAAATCGACAATGGAATAATGCGTGCGACTTCGCGCTGCCAATTTCTTCACGTGCTGCGTACCCGTAAATTTAGCACACACTACTTCTTGATGTACAGACCAATGAATCCTGTCTATCGACTGTTGTAATTATTTGCTCTTTCATTGTCAACTGAACTTTTGAATTCTTTCTGCACAGTATTGTAATGTCGTTTCATAGCAAATCTGCAGTATCGGCCGATTACGCTGCTGCATAATAGCTACTGAAAATGCACGTTCGTCTCCTCTGTCATTCCTATTCAGTTTTAAAGGCTTGCAACGATAGACCGCTAGATTAAATCTCTTTGTTCAGCCACTCGATCTGTGAACTTCCTTCATACCACGAATAAACAGCGAAGGATAAACAGCACTGAAACCACAATTGCACCAAAGTGAAATGAGTTGTGTTGACCGAAAAATGCGCAGTACTAAATGAAATGTAACGGCTATTCCGAGAAGCACCGCGCAAAATCGAGACAAACCGCGCTTCGGCCGGCTCGCTGCCCTCGCATCCGGCGGTCTGCCACGCCGCGGCCAGCTCTGGTATGCAGAGTTGTTTCGAAGAGAATCGCAAAGCTACAGCTTTAACATCAAATAAGATAAAAACTTGGGTTAGGTAGCTGAGTGGTCGTTGCGGCTGACTGCAAGGCAGGGGAGACGGGTTTCGATTCCTCGTATGGTCACCACTATTAACGACGTCTTGTGTAGAGTAAATTACATATCGGGTAACTGGCAATGTTTACATAAGACAGAGCAGCAAAATACACGCCGGCTACCTGTGAAATAATGTTGTATGGTATGCCCCGAACGGCAGATGCAGCCACCTGAATTGGAAACGTGCTTTCAAGAACATGAGAAACGTAGAAGTAAATATCCTCGGAGTAGTGAAACAACTTAAATCACTTAATAAAAGCAAGTCTTCTGATCCAGACTGTATACCAATTAGGTTCCTTCGGAATATGCTGATGCGTTAGCTCCGTACTTAACAATCATATACAGCCGTTGGCTCGACGAAAGATCCGTACCCAAAGACTGGAAAGTTGCACAGGTCACACCAATATTCAAGAAAGATAGCATGAGTAATCCACTAAATTACAGGCCCATATCGTTAGCGTCGATACGTAGCAGGATTTTAGAACATATATTGTGTTCGAACTTCATTAATTACCTCGAAGGAATCGGTCTATTGACACACAGTCAACATGGGTTTAGAAAACATCGTTCCTGTGAAACACAACTAGCTCTTTATTGACATGAAGTGTTGAGTGCTATTGACAAGGGATTTCAGATCGATTCCGTATTTCTGAATTTCCGGAAGGCTTTTGACACTGTACCACAGACCGAGCGAGGTGGCGCAGGGGTTAGACACTGGACTCGCATTCGGGAGGACGACGGTTCAATCCCGCGTCCGGCCATCCTGATTTAGGGTTTCCGTGATTTCCCTAAGTCGCTCCAGGCAAATGCCGGGATGGTTCCTTTCCAAGGGCACGGCCGACTTCCTTCCCTGTCCTTTCCTAATCCGATGAGACCGATTACCTCGCTGTCTGGTCTCCTTCCCCAATACCACCAACCAACCACTGTACCACACAAGCGAATAATATCGAAATTGCTTGCTTATGGAATATCGTCTCAGTTATGTGACTAGAATTGTGATTTTCTGACAGAGAGGTCACAGTTCGTAGTAACTGACGGAAAGTCATCGAGTAAAGCAGAAGTGATATCAGGATTTCCCTAAGGTAGTGTTATAGGCCCTTTGCTGTTCCTTATCTATACAAACGATTTGGGAGACAATCTGAGCAGCCGTCTTCGATTGTTTGCAGATGACGCTGTCGTTTATCGACTAATAAATTCATCAGAAGGTCAAAACAAACTGCAAAACGATCTAGAAAAAATATCTGAATGGTGCGAAAAGTGGTAGTTGACGCTGAACAACGAAAATTGTGAGGTCGTCCACATGAGTGCTAAAAGGAACTCGTTAAACTTCGGTTACACGATGAATCAGTCTTATCCAAAAGCCGTAAATTCAACTATATACCTAGGTATTACAATTACGAACAACTTAAATTGGAAGGAACACATAGAAAATGTTGTGGAGAAAGCTAATCAAAGACTGCGTTTTGTTGGCTGGACACTTAGAAAATGTAACAGACCTACTAAGGAGACTGCCAACACTATGTTTGTCCGTCTTCTTTTAGAATACTGCTGCGTGGTGTGGGATCCTTACCAGATAGGACCGACGGAGTACATCGAAAAAGTTCAAAGAAAAACAGCACGTTTTGTATTATCGCGAAATATGGGAGAGAGTGTCACAGAAATGATACAGGATTTGGGCTGGAAATCGTTAAAAAGAAAGGCGTTTTTCGTTGCGACGGAATCTTCTCACGAAATTCCAATCACCAATCTTTCTCCTACGATTGCGAAAACATTTTGTTGACACCGACCTACATTGGGAGGAACGATCACTACAATAAAATAAGGGAAATCAGAGCTCTTATGGAAACATATAGCTGTTCATTCTTTCCGCGCGCTGTACAAGATTGGATTAACAGAGAATTGTGAAGGTGGTTCGATGAACACTCTGGCAGAGGTTACAGAGTATCCATGTAGATGTATATGTATTCTTGCACCCATAGCCACCTATCCTACGTTACATGTGGTTAAGTGTAACTGTTAAGTGTAGATGGCTGTGTAACGGGTATGTTTAGTGTAGTACCGTGCGTCTTTGTGTTCAATTACGATGACAGAATGGAGAGGATGAAACCTACTGCAGACACGTAGACTACTTCTCTTAAATTGCACCAAGATGACCGCCGAGCTTTGTGTCCGAATCCAACGGACGAATCACCAGCAAGATTGCCGCATGCCCACACTTGACGAAACACAGCAAAAGATTTGGAATTTAATCCAGAACACTGCTGCAAAAAACTGTTGATCGAGGACCTTACGTCATCAACCCTCCTGTCCCTTCTGTTGTGAAGGCAAAGGAAAAATTGTGAAAAGCACGAGGCATATGTGGACCGTTGCCCAGCCAGGCCAGAGGGTGTACATTAATGCTGTTCTGCCGAGAAACGGTATAAGTTGCACGGCACGACCGTTGATACCGGCTAACGGTAACAGGTAACCGAAAGCAATTGGGAAGTTGCTGCATGTCGTGTAAGTGTTGATAGGTGTCATCTGTAATTTTGGTATCTGAATCGATTGTGAGCAAGCAGCGATGTTGTTATGTCGTATCGCCGAAGTTAGGTTATTATTTTTGGTGTGTGCGAAGGCGCAGTAGCAGATAGTGGTTAGCTGTGTTAACGTGAGGAAGCAGTTGTAATGTTATGTTTCCAATATAAAGTCTCGATTTATCGATGTGTTTAATTAAGTTGATTATGTAATGGTAACTCATATGAGAAGAAGAAAGTGTAATGGAATCTTTTATTTACATGAAGAGGAATTATTAGGTAATTTGTTTAAAGGCACCCTTTTATTACAGCAGGGCCATATTTCACCTACCTTTCTCTTACAATTTTTGATTGATCGTGGTTGTTTCGAAAGTAGAAAAGGAACCAAGTGTGTTCCGAAAATACTTCGATTTGTAACTTACAGAGAACTCATTGAACCTCAGGAGTGTATCTGGGTGGATATAGTAATTTGCATCTTTAGCATAGTGGCGCGCAATACGAGCATACTGCAAAGGGTTATGCAGATTTGCGCAGAATAGAGAAAGGACTAAATATTTTGATGTTTTTTCTTTATTCAGTCAGGGCAAACATATGTCGTTCAGAGACAGATTTTTCTGAGTTGTGTATCAGTTTTAGTTCTGGGATTAGTTTTGCGAAACTAATTATCATAGGTTTTATGTCAAATATCATTATTATGACAGTTTATACTGTTAAAGATTTTTGCAGTCAGATTGTTAACTTATACGCTATTATAGACTTCTCTTTACGTTACGTCAACATATTATTATTGAATGGCAGCTTTGCCTTCGCATTACGACAGTACAAGTTTCATTACTACAGTTCGTATATTACTGCAGCTCAGATCTTACAATCAGAAACAGTATTTTAGTCTTATTTTTATTTATTTAGATAACTTTCAGTGTCGAATACTGTCTGTTCGGTGGTCTGTACTGTGGCGGCCATCAGCAGTCCAGTCTGCTCTGTTTACTCAGAAGCGGTATGCTGGAAGGTAACGAGCGGTGCCACCATTGTCGCTGTAGAGGGTCAGGCGGTGGGAACGTGTCCTGCACAGTCTGTAACGAACCTCATACTCCTGTCATCGCCTCCCATTTCCAGGCGACGAATTGCGATAGAAATATTTTACGCACACAAACAGTCTCACGGTATTTTATCAATTTTACCACTCCTGTATCCTACTACATAGTTCTGTTTTAGAGGTTCTGGGAAGTTGTTTCATATATGTCGCTAAAACTGCTTTGATGGATATGAGGAAAAGAAACACGAGAGCTGTGTCTTGAGAATATCTTTATTCTATCACACGAGTAGTTTCGGTGGCACATTACCGCCGTCTTCAGGCCCACCACTGCCAAAATTAGTATTTTATTTCCGTGGCAGATTTACTGTCGGCTATTTGTTACTAGCACACGAGTCCTAGCTTTCATCAGGAGCCTATACTCGACACCGTGTTGTCTCCAATGCAGTCAAATGTACCTAACCAATGTGACTGCATTATAGAAACACTGTGTCGAGTATGGATTCCTGTTGAAAGCCAGCCCACGTGTGCAAGTAACAAGGATCCCACAGTAAATGCTCCAAGGAAGTGGTGAAGCATGAGGATGGCGATAATGTGCCGCCGAAACTAGTCGTGTGATGGAATAAAGATTCTCTCAGAATACAGCTGTGGTGGTACTTTTCCTCATATGCGTCACTAGCTGAAGTTTGTCGTCCATGGAATAGGGTGGACATTCGTAAATGTTTTGACAGAGTGTCGGCTCGTCGTGAAGCGATGATGATGTCTGTTGGAAGAAGATCTGAAGATGATCGTACATATGCTGTGGAAAAGCATAGCAACAAGTCGGTGAAAAACAAATCGGTGAAACAGTAAATTGAACATTGCAGTCGGCCTCATCTCTGACAGGTGGCTATCAGCTTGCTTTGACGAACTTCTTAATCTACAGTCGCCCGCCTTCTTATTATCCTCGAGCGGCACATATCAGGATGCACTTCTCGTTGACATTTTTCAGAATTTGATTTCGAGTGCATACCTTTGCGAGTGAAAATCAGTTTCGACTTCACGTAGAGAAAAATCATAAATCAAATAATGTAGGGTGAAAGCGAGAGACATTAAAAAAGAAATACTAAAATGTCTGAAAAGTTAACTATATCTTTTCTTTGTACTTTTCGGGGGGTACTGAAACGTACTACCAGCTGCCGGAAGCGGGATCTGTTAAAACTGTAATCGAGGTGACACAACTGACACGAATGTAATTTCAGTGAGCTCACCATTAAAATGTAAACACTACTCAAAGGCGTCTTTTCCTACAAAACCGTAACCATCTTTGGCGTATCTGCCATATTGGAGAGAGGCATTCCTTAATAACTTTTGGTTTTTCTGCTAGCATTTTTAGAATGACTCAGTAATTTTTTAACAAAAATGGTTAAAAATTGTTTTTCGAAACGATGCAGTAATGGACGACAGGAACATTATATCAGTGCCAGATGTGTCTGACGTGCTTTAATATTTCGCAGAGAAAATGACATTCGGGAAACATAAATACTGCACAAAATACATCTGATATATTTCCGTTTCCTCACTCACACCCAGAACTTCTGTAGAAATATATGTGTACAGTACGAAGGGAATAAGAGACTCTGTTGACATATAGTTTCATCTGCACCGAGCATTTTATAAAAGATAGCAACACGTTTCGACAAGAAGCTGATAACGAACAGCTAAAAGATTACTGTGTTCCGAATGTATTCTGTTTCCATGTCCATTTACTAGTGCGAATCAATCAGAAAAAGGAAATTTACTCGTAATAGACAAACATTTTCTGATATGAAACCGTGTATTTGACTACCAGCAAGGATATGCATTGATGGTAATGTGTCTTTATGTAAATGTAAAAGCTCTTAGTAATCTCTGATGAATTATTATGATTTAGTTTCAGGAAATCAATGGGATTCAAATGACAAATATTTTTGTATTATAATGAATTACGTGACGATCACTTGGATATATAAAAATATTCACATTACTGGTTTCAGCAAGTAATTGTAACACGAATACTTATATATATATCTAGCCACTTATGAACTTCACTATTATATAAATATTTACAAAGGTCGCACACTTACAGTTAGCAATATTGTAATATTTTAAGAAGGTAAGTCGTTGGGTGAACCCTGCGTCTGTCATGTCGAATGTGATTCAAGTGTTTAGATTCAAATATCCCACAGAAATGTGGCATTTAGGAAAAACTAGAGAAGACTGTACTTGTGACTTAACCGGCGTGGGTGAACATCGAAACCGTGGCAGAACTGATCACAGGCGATAAAGCGAACCCAGGCAGTACTATGAAGTAACTAAATAAAATGCTTTCACTGTGGATTTTCATTATCCCAGGGCATGCAGATTTGTACGGTCAAGGTTTCGTGTGCCCCACCTCAGTATTAATCGTGGATGGGCCCCTTATATAACAGTGGTTCTCAAAGTTTTTGCTTCTGGGCCCCCTTCAGTATGAAAAATAGTATCAGGCCCCGAACCAGTCTTCTTTATTAATAAAAATAGTCGTTATTTATATTTTGTTTGCCTTACTCTCTGTTTTGCTAAATTCAGTTTCGAAGGATTTTACGCAACAGAAACCAAAACTACGTGGACTGTTATAACAATACGAAACAACTGTTAGTCTTTATTACATTTTCATACATCCAACAGCTCTGAAATGAACAATGTTTACTATTCATCAAAATATGGTCACAAGAGTATACAAAATTTTAATTAAGAATTTCAGTGTGTTGGATGCACGCTTTTGAGAAAGAACGTTTCTCAAGATATGGTGTAATAGCAGAAACGGCCACTGGAAGTTTCTTGGTTACTTTTGTCTCTGAACAGCAGTTCGACTTCGCAGCTGCCAAAACTGATAACCAGTCTCACAGAAGTAGTTGTCGCAAAAGAGATCAGGATCCTCATTACATTTCTGCTCAACATTGAGAATTCCTTGCTGAGTATGTATCCAAAACTCAAACACAGGCTCTTCAGTAAGTTTACTCTTCAATGAAGTATCACAAATGTGGTCAATAAGTTGTTCTTGTGAATTTATATTAAGACATGATGGTCCAAGAGCATGTCTGAATGCATTTTAATACAAACAAATTGGTAAAAATTGTTGCTGAAATACTTTTCGTGGTGAGCTTCCAGTGTTGTAGTGCTACATGATGATCAAGATGGCAGGCCTTATCTCCATTGTAAGTAACCGTTTATCTGTTTCCTCTAACAATGACATAAGAGTACGGACCATACCTAGTGAGACACTTTCCATTGGGTTTGGTTCAGCTCTAATTTATGATCTCATTTTTACTCCAACATGTTACTACCTTGAAGTGAAGTGTTAACAACTTCTAGTTCCTCAAAAAGTGAGGCTAGCCATCTTCATTTCGTTGCTGAAACAGTCTGCCAGAGAATGACTTTTGTCCGTTAAGAAATAAAATATCTCATTTTTCAGTTCAACCATTCTTTTTAGTGCTTTACCGCTTGAAAGCTATGGAGCATTATTACAAAAATAAATCTGACTGTATTCAGCACCCACCTACTCACATAATACTTTAAAAAGCCTTCAATTTATACGTTTTGCCTTACGTCAAACCGGCCGACTTGGAGCAGGGAGGCACCACAGGACATTTTAATTTCCAAGTAAATTCATAAAACTTTGTCAGCATGACCAGGAAGGATTCAGGATTCACACTAGCAGCAGCGGAAGTTCGAAACATAATAAAATAATTTTTTTACATGTGAAATTTCATCATTTTTTATACTTACTATTGGCTGCATTTGTTGCTATTGGCACACTTTTCTTCAAAAGTGAGAGATACTGTTCGATGAATTTTGCACAGCATACGAACCATACTTACAGGTGTCTGAAACTCTAGAATCTATTTAATTTATGAAATAATGAATGAGCTGTTACGTTTTAAACTTTATGTCTAGAATAAAAATCAAGTTTTGTAGTGAATTATCTCAATTTTTACCACAGTTTTTAATAGATTTGGAAAATTCTAGAGTTTCGTACACCTGTAAGTATGGTTTGTATGCTGAGCAAAATTTATCAAAGAATCCCTCTTACCTGTGAAGAAAAATGTAGCTATAGCAACAAATGCAGCCAACAGTAAGTGAAAAAATAATGAATTTTCATATGTAAAAATAATTAATTTTGTTATGTTTTTGCACTTCCACTGCTATGAGTGTGAATCCTCAATCCGTCCTGGTCATGCTGACAAAGTTGTATGAATTTATTTGTAAAAGAATAGACAGTAGAAAATAAAATGTCCTGTGGTGCCTCTCCTGCTCCAAGTCGGCCCGTTTGACGTCCTACCCCCCTTAATAATATTAACTGCTGTAGAACCATCACGCAGTCAGTACATATTCTATGAGGGGCTACATCTTTAACTTTCGCTTGCAATCCACCATGGATCCTAGACAGTGCGCAAGCTCCATCGCTGCATACTCCAATCCACCTTTTCCGTGATATCACAGCTTTGGTTTTTGGTAAAGTACTGATCTTGTCAAAATTGCTTTGAGCTGTAGCTGTTTTCGGTATCGGCTCACACAAAAGCAGACCCTTTCTAGCATTAAGCTCATCAGTGAAAGGAATATAAGCACAGAATGAGCATTTTTATGAATATGATTCTCTTCGTCCAGTTGAAGTGAGAAATAGTTGTAACGCAATTCAGCAATCAACTGCTAGAGCAAATTGGCAGAAACGTCTAACATTATTCTGCGCAGCGTATCGTTAGAGACAGGAATACTTTTCAACTGGTGAGCAACTGCGTCGGAAAACATTGTTAATACAGTGTCAGTAGCTGCTAGTAAAACAATAGTTTATGCATCAGCGCCCGCTTTCTTCTATTTAACAATCTTGTGCGAGATCTGGAGAGAGGCTAAAATGACCTAGCACTCACATTCTTCGTTTTAGTAAAGTTCTAATGGTTAGACAATGACACATTTGGTTTCCTGGTAAAAAATTCTTTTAGCTTTCCCGTTAATTCAGAAGTTTGGTTTTGTGATGTCTGTTTAACTTGTTAATTTTAATGCTATCAGCAGCTAAAATATTAATCGAACTGTACGCTGCAGATATTCTTCAGCACTGACTGTAGTTTTCATGAAGCCTAGCAATAAATAATTCTCATACACCTTCTCGTATTCGTCTTTGGACTGTCTCTCCCTCCTCCTCCAGCTGATGGACCACTGATGTCTTCACGTCTGTCACTAAACCAGGAACAGCCTTGTACCGCAGTAAAGTCTTTCTCGCCAAATCAGAAAGACTGTGAGGAGGTGTCGAGATAAACGAACCAAAGCTTGCAGTGATCGCAGTAGTTAAGGATGCAGTGACAGTGTAGCCGACATCGTGGACAATGGACGACTCTACCGAGCACAGATGTTACCCAGCTTGATAAGCTAAAAATATGACCGCGGTTCCACAGTCGTAGACCGTGTTTGGCGTAACACAGACGTCGGGCGAGATTCAATCCCCAGCCATAGCTTCTTCTTTGTTCGAACGAAAAGATAAATTTAATTTGTTGTCCCACACTAAGAACATTTTCTGGCTACCCGAAAGAGATTTTTCTCCTTCTAAAATAGAACACCAGTGACAAACAAAATCTTAAAGAAAGTGTACTTATTTATCGTAATTTTGGCAACTAGAGATCAACTTGTGTGGAACAATAACAAAGCGGTGTAATCAGGCCACGTTGACTGCGCATCATAGTATTAGCATCCACAACTGCAGTTCACGGTGACTGGGCTATAGTACGTACGATGGCTCCGCACAATAGGTTACCAAAAAAATAAGTTCTCTCAGCAATATAGAGTGTTGGTTTCTTTGTTAAATTATCTATAAGATCGGTGTTATTACAGTTATGACTTCGAACATTGTTTGAAAATTCTTTGCTGTGCTGTAACAATGTGCCATTTTGTTTTCTTTCTCGGAGTCCGTTTTAACTAGGTTATCAGGGCATTTCAACATAAAACAACATGTATTGTTTCGCCATATATATAAGTTTAAACAGATATTATGTACACAATAATTTGAGCTTGTTTTCTTCCCCGCAGATGGTTTCAACAGGAAACACATACGATGCTAAAGTGTTATTTATGGGTAATCGGCTAATCGGCAGGAGACGCTTCTCATAAAACGTGTATACCACTGATCATTGCTGGTTTAATAGTTTCGGTATTCGGTCAGTTCTATTTCTGGCCCATGAAAAGAGTTGCAGTGCTTATCAGCCATTTATCAGGCAGACTGATCTATCTAATTTACCCGTTCAGTTAAGAACTGTGTGTGTGAAATCTTATGGGACTTAACTGCTAAGGTCAGCAGTACTTAAGGTTACACACTACTTAAACTAATTATCCCAAGGACAAATACACACGCCCATGCCCGAGGGAAGACTCGAACTTCCGCCGGGACCAGCCGCACAGTCCATGACTGCAGCGCCCTAGACCGCTCGGCTAGTTAAGAACTACCCTAGCTAAAATTAACTGTGAGAAAGGAAACCAAACAGTACCTTATCTCAGCAATGCGCACTACAGAACAGCACTGCACAGCATTTTCTTTCGTGTTTTATCACAAAACCTGTACACTGTTGTTAAAACAAATATATAGGCCACTACTTATTAGAACATCGAATAAAAATTTGAGGTAAATCGGTGAAGAAATTGCGATGGTAATGCTAACAACGATTTCTCTTTACATATTAACGTGGACTTGGTGAGATTACTCTTGGTCAATAATGTCACGCACGTTCTTGATCATAAGTGCAACTAAAGTCGTCGCCAAGAGAAGTAAGTTATTTATAATACGTAATATTATAGGAAGGTGAAGTGTGTTATGTCTCTCCTGCTTGCTTTCGCGAAAGACGCTATAGTGTTCTGAGTACATCTCGTTCCAATTCGGAGAAGAGCAGCATTATTCAGCGGTACACCGGCGTATATTTGCACGACAGATAGGTGTGAGCTAATGCAGGCAGAGCTGTGTTTGCAGGCTGCCACCGAGCGACCCCTCCCTGTGCTCTCCTCCGTGGCGCGTAGCGGCGCCTGCAGCACGCTACGTAACGAGTAGTGTACAGAAGGCGCCGCCGAGAGGACGCGGTGCGGAACGGCAACCACACACACAACGCCGTGGTGCGGGTGGCGTTCCTGCCCGGGAACAGGCGCTCGGGAGCGGCGCCAGGGGAGCTAGCTTCCGGCTCACGGTACAACTCGGCAGCCGAGGCAGCGTGGAAGTAACAGCTCGCGGAAAACTGGCACCTTCTTCTTTCGTCAACACACCCGGAAAGGCTACATCAAAAATTGAAAATAAGGAAAGCTATTTTAATAACATTTCCAACTTGGATCCTGAAGTATGGAGTGACTCCTCTTGCTACAACTCAACATTTTGCATTTCTGATACATTTTATACCCGTAATGCTAATAGCCCACCAACATTACATGAAAATCGTAAATTTTTATTCTAGCTGTGATCCACTAAACTACTGCGTGGTTTACTATGAAACATTTCATTTACTGCAAAAGTCACAATTTTGGTATACTGTGAATCGTGTACACTTCAAAATTCTACCCCACAAATAAACATCAGTTTTAGGATTTACCTATCAAGTTTAAAAGTCAACATTCCCATATTTCTAAAGAACAAATTACCTTCTCTGAAAATAGTGTAATTCAAAAGTTTTTCCTATTCTAAATCACAGTTGTCTGCACTTTCCGAATCTGAAAATGTAATTGTAACCTAAATCCAATATGACAGATTTACAGCCACATTTTTTTTATTCCAAAAAATAAGCTTCAGTTAAGAATATTTCACTTTTCAGGAAATTCTTCCCTGGCCTTTGTCGGTGTTGGCGTGTGCTGAAACTTCCGATCTATAAAATAGACACTACTTAAACCAGTTTAAGAGTATACAGCTTATGATTAAGCATATTTCATTCATTAGTTATTGTTTTTATGTGTTTTCTGCTCTCTCTTCTTTTTACGCTAATGCCCATAACGCATTTAGGCGTCGCCCACGAAGCTTGAGCCAGTCGTCGCCCATTATGTCAGTGGGTCTGCTTCAAGTATTCACTGTAATTTGCAATATTGCAGAAATGGCAAATGTTATTTACCTGTGGTTTTCACCGAATGGATTCGTAGACAGGGGCACGAGTTATTAACCAATAAACTGACTGAGATAATACTTAGAAATTGTACTTCTTGCTCAAATATACACTTTTTAAATGGAACAAAGCCTTTTGACGTCAACAGACTAAAAGTAAGGCAAATTAGAAGGTTAGTGGTGTTTGTTGTAGGATTATAGTGCAAATCCTTTACGAGATATCGTGTTTTGAAAACTTTCAGCCCCGCGGGATTAGCCGAGCTGTCTCGGGCGCAGCAGTCATGGACTGTGTGGCTGGTTCCGGCGGAGGTTCGAGTCCTCCCTGTGGCATGGGTGTGTGTGTTTGTCCTTAGGATAATTTAGGTTTAGTCGTGTGTAAGCTTACGGACTGATGACCTTAGCAGTTAAGTCCAATAAGATTTCACACAGATTTGAACATTTTCAACACCAATACTTGTCTGTGCCATTCAGTGGCCGTAGTCGGCAGATGTTATGTTTTCATGATTGCTTACCGTGTGCTTCTGTGTTCCGGGACTGCACCGCGACTTGCTGGTCAGTTAATATGTGACAGTCCGAGCATTAGCTCGTGAGTAGACGATGGCGTTTACTTATGCAGAAAAAGACAATATACTTCCGGTGTACGGAGAATGTAGGAAGAATACAGTTCGTTTTACTCGGTGTATGTGGCAAGATATCGCAACAGACGTTAACAATCTCAGGAATTATTTATCACCCTATTCAACCAGTTACTTGAAAGAAGTAGTGTAACAGCTAGAGAACGTAATGAAAGGAAACAAGTAACGACAGAAGGGGGGTAAATTAATGTTCTTGCAGTTGTTGCAATTCACCCGCACGTTAGTTTCCGTGCGATCTCACGAGGGATTTGATGCGTGTAGACTCTTTTTCTGTGGAGAAATCTGAAAGATCCTGTCTACAAGGACATACCAACTACACATTTAAAAATATGCAAGGATGTGTTACTGCAACCTGCTTAGGCTTCTCCTCTGGAATACTAGCACGTGTGCAGCAGTCGTTCCATATCAAAGAGGAAGAGTATATTTCCGGTGCCATTGGTGATTTTGAACATAGCCTGTGATGCTCAACTGTTCTATTACAGGTCAGAATCCTCATAAACAGTGTATGCAGTTGTGCTGTTCAAAATTGTTCAAATGGCTCTGAGCGCTATGGGACTTGACATCTATGGTCATCAGTCCCCTAGAACCTCGATTTACTTAAATCTAACTAACCTAAGGACATCACACAACACCCAGTCATCACGCGGCGGAGAAAATCCCTGACCCCGCCGGGAATCGAACCCGGGAACCTGGCGTGGGAAGCGAAAACGCTACCGCACGACCACGAGCTGCGGACAGTTGTACTGTTGTGTGGTGTGGCTACCACAGGTATTGTATAACTGTCGGTGTGGGACTTTTCAAAATACGATAACTCGTAAACGACTCGCACTAGAATCCTCCAACAAACGCCATTGATATTTCAATTTGCCTCACTTTTACTTCGTTAATGACATTAAACATGTATGTTTGCACAAAAAATACACTTTCTAAATATTATTACAATATGTTGGTTGGCTGACATTACGAGCCCTTCTTTACCAATCCATTCTGTGAAAAAGGCACATCAACATCACTTTCCTTTTCCGCAATATCTGCGGTGCCAGTTTTAGGTGATTCATCCTGTTAAGTTATGAGTATTAAAAGTACTTTGCTAAGCTACTACTTTAGCTATGCACAGCAAGTTGTCACTTTTTGTTTAACTACTTAGAGTATGGAAACTACTGACATGTCCTACAACATATGTCAGAGTTACTGATAGTCTGAAGGTGGTTGACAATATAAAATATTGGGTATATAAAGAGACAGGCATAGAAACTGCACCCACAGGAGGCAGTCATCAGGCGGCAGACATTCAACCACGTACGCGGACGCCCTGTCAAAAATGCACCAATGTCAGCGCCTCTCGTCCACATCGTTCTACTGCTACCTTGGCAGCAGCGCTGTCTCAGTGCTGTGACAGGTTTCTGCCCCTCGGCTCCTGTAACACTGAGCGGAACAAGCCGATATTCAGCGCCATTGGTAGTCGGCGGCATTGCCCAGGATCAGACCGCGGACGGGTTGCTGTAAACCAACGGCTGGCGCTGCCGGGCCGCAGTGGCTACAGGCTGCGAGTACTGTCTAGGCCTGCGGCTGGACCACCAGCTGGCAGTCCCGTCGAGATGGCAGAAGAACGTTGGTGGACTTGCTGCGGAAGTCAGTACACGACTGTAGACGACTTGATGTTCCGCCATTGCTCCGGTAATCTACTTGGCCGGATGGCCAGTATTAATACTCACAAAATCGGGTGATTTGTAGACTGCCGACCGAGGTGTCCGAGCGCTTCTAGGTGCTTCAGTCCGGAACCACGCGGCTGCTACGGTCGCAGGTTCGAATCCTGCCTCGGGGATGGATGTGTGTGATGTCTTTAGGTTAGTTAGGTTTAAGTAATTCGAAGTCTAGGGGACTGATGACCTCCGATGTTAAGTCCAATAGTGCCTAGAGCCGTTTGAACCTTTTTTTAGTGTTGTAGACTGGGCCTGCGGAAGTTAGTCACAATCAGTGGGTTCTTTTTTGTGGTAGCAGCCGGGAATGCATCCAGCAAGTGGGCATGGGGTAACTGAGTTGGTGAATTACCTCAAGCGACCTGATTAAGTCATGAGAGAAGCTGACGTCAGAGAAGCTGACATTCCTCGGAGGAACATTTTCGAAAAATTTTGCAGTGTCTCAGGGCACTACGCAATGACACAAGTTTTCCATATTATGTGGTAACATTCTGTTTGATGAGCAATTTGAAAGTCTGTAAAGTAAGACACCTTATGACAGTACTGCATGTAACTCATTTTACAAACACAAATTAACAGAAAAAATCTTTTCTTTACGATTTAATAAGTGCTGGGAATCAATTATATGACAGCCGAGTTATGTGGTGATGTATTCCAGCAGGTAATTGTTGAAATATATGCATAAATGCGAGTGGAACAGCTCGAAAAATAAATTTTAAAAGGCAAGGAATGTAAGGCTGCAGAAAGGAATTATTTATTTGGTTATGGAAAGTCATTAATTTTGAACCACAGAAAAATTTTAATACGGATATCCAAATGGAGAGAAACACAATTATGGGCACACAACGTTTTCTATATTTAAGAACTTGAGATTCTCCCTTCAAACAATAAATATACAATAGCTGTATTTTCCACTCTCTTTGCTCGATGTGACATGTTATTAAATCGTAATATGTATGGAACAATCTAGGACAAATGGCAGGAAAATATGTATGAGGTGCACTGATGCGTTTTATCAACGAGTGTTGGGGGTTGGGACATGCTGTTATCGTAAATCAGACATGTTGATTCAAAATCAGTCGGCGGTTGCAGAGCGCACAGCATCAACTCACACGGTCTATCAACAAGTTACAGCCCTGGCCCACCGATCCATCACCAAATGCATGATTTCACCTAAAAGTCACAAGGAAAGTAATTCGCTTTCTACCAAAATGTAATTTAAGGAAAATAAAAGGTGTGTTTCCTTTAAAGCCCCTGACAAACTCGAAAGCGTTGCCTGTCAACATCATATTGGTTACAATTTATTTCATGGCGCTGACCACCTCGGCGTCGAGCATCCGTGAGCTCCAAACGCAAACACGCTGTCATTTGTGTCAGTTGCGGATGTTGTTGGGGGTCTTCAGCCCAAGAACTGGTTTGATGTAGCCCTCCACTCCAGTCTGTCCTGTACAAGGCTCTTCATCTCAGAATAACTACTGCAACCCACATCATTATGGCACTTATTGCTGTATTCATGCATAGGTCTGCCTCCACAGTTTTTACATTTAGCACTCTTCTCCGTTACAAACATGAGGATTTATGGACGCATCAGGATGTGTCCTGTCAACCGACCCCTTCATTAAATCACGTGTTGCCTTAAATTTTGTTTTGGCTCAATTTTTTTTCAGTACCTCCTCATTAGTTATTTAATCTGTCCATATAAGCCAGCCGGAGAGGCCGAGCTGTTCTAGGCGCTTCAGTCGGGAACCGCGCGACCTCTACGGTCGCAGGTTCGAATCCTGCCTCTCGCCTGGATGTGTGTGATGGCCTTAAGTTCGTTATGTTTAAGTAGTTCTAAGTTCTAGGGGACTGATGACCTCTGATGTCCCGTAGTGCTCAGAGCCATTTGATCCATTTATCCACCTAATCACAGCATTCTTGTGTGACACTACATTTAAAGAACCCATTATTTTTTTGTCTGAACTGCTCATCGCTCAGGCTTCCGTTCCGTACACGGCCAATACTTTCACAAATATGTTGTCTTTTTTGAAGCTGATGGCCGTATTAAAGGTGTGTGCCAGATCGGGATTCGAACTTGGAACATTTGGCTCTCGCGGGAAACTGGTGTACCATTCGCTCTGGAAAAAATCTTCCAGGCTATAGTTCCACTCCGACTGTCGTTGCGATCGGTCACAATGTGCTGACTTATGAGCGATGCCACCAGAGTGTACAAGTTACGAGTTATTCGTGCCACCGTGTTTAGCGTCCAAAGTGCATTAGCGTTACGTAGAAAGAGAGAGTTTGTACTTTCTCATAATTTTGTGAAAAAGTATTAACAACAATGGAAAGAAACCCTCAGATGAAGACTGTAAAACTGGAATTCGACATGAACAACGAAAGGTCCACAGCTTTCGTAACTGTGAAATGGATAACTGCCTAAATCAAACTAACAAGAGATGGAGAAACAACTTAATGTTAAAGAGTCTATCTCCTACTTAAATTTTGCTCTTAGTGTACTAGCGAGTATTTCGTTAGTGTACTGGTAACATTGGAAACTGACATTGTACACTGTACGCGCTCTGAGAACGAAACAACCTTTGGGGCACATATACCAACCTCAAAGCACTCAATCACGAACGCTGAGGGACGACTCCTTAATTTCTTGAAGGACTTTCCAATTTACATTCACGAAGAGCAAGAGACGAATGTAATCCTATTGAGAATAACAGGTTCAATCATAATGCCTCTTTTATGACGAATTACTAAGGTGTAGGTGGTTGGGTATCATTGTCCAAGGCGATGGATGAGAGAAGTGTGCAGTGGGACAGCTGAGACATGTGTCCTGACACAAGAGAAGAGCACCCGTGTGAGGCCCTCTGCCCATGGCGGCTGTAAACAGACGGCTGGTCAGCTCGTGGCACAACACCAACACGGTGATAACATGAGGCAGCAACGCCATGGACATGGACTCCTTCCATTTTTGAACTATAAATATTATATAATGCTTTAAAGCGTTCTTTAACCTTGAGCAACGATAAATTTCAATTAAATATCTCCGTTTCTGCCAAATAAACAAAAAGTTCTAATGAAATCAGTGTGTTGTATAAGTTTCATTCCTACGCAGCAAACGCACAACCCGCTGCCTGTCGGCTGTGTTAACAACATGATTATAATAAACTACTATTTTATTGTATGGCTTAGTATGTAAACTTACTGATAGTCGATGGATTGCTCTTTTAATCCATACATTCAAGAACGCCCAAGAGCATTTGATGTGACGCGTTGCGATGATGTGGCAATATTTTGTATTTAGAAGATTATTTGTTAATTATTTACTTTACTGTTGTCTATAGACATGAGGATGGTTCATTTCGAAGCGAAACCGATCGCTTAGAAAGTTAGTTAAACCAAGACCGCTAATAAAGCTGTCAAAAAACCAGTTTTGCGGATTTGTTCTCCAAGCACAGTATGTCAACTTTCGCATAACGTGATGAATGTGAAACATTACGTTTGTCTGACATCGCCACTAGGATGTAAGGCAGAACGTAATTATATGAATCTACGTTTATAGTTCGCAAAACGCTGCTGTCGATGGGCCACCAAAAGAAAAACCTGTAATAATATATCGGATGTAGTAATAAGTGCCTTATTTTCAGTGTCACAAGGACAACATCTTTTGTATATCACTATAATAGAGACAAAACCATTAAATATTGACTGTTAATGAAACATTTGAAAAATAAAAACCTATGTCATCGGACCAATCGTGTGAACTTCATTGGGGAAGGTGTTTCCGTGAATAGGCTACAGTGGAATTGCTGTTAAATATTAAACGCAACTAAATAAGTGTCAATATACTTCATAGTTTTTATTTTTATGATTTTTTTGTTGGCGTCTGAAACCGAATAACATTTGTTCGAAGCCAAGGAGAGCAAAAGTAGAAACATTAACTTCTATAGTACAACAAAAAATTATCAAAATACTTACAGACTATTAGAAAATATAAAATGAAAAACATTAGTTTTTCTTCATAGTGGCCTACTTAGCCCTAAGAGTAGACAAAACTGGAAGTGGCTCGTTCAAGGCAACTCCGTGCACAAAATGTAACTTTATGCTGTCAATATTATAAGATGGTGAGAATTTCTCGTTCTTCCTATTGATGACTTCGGATATTTAATCACTGTTACCATTAAATGCGAACATTTTACGTTAGGCCTTACCTTGACTGTTATTAACGTTAAATGAAACAACAAGTTCACTGTTATCAGTCACTGTTTATTTATCTCTGCAACGCGTTTCAAAGGTTTAAACCTCCATCATCTGGTGGATTCACATTTGTTAGTATGACATGTGTCTGTGTGTTGTGTAACGATAATTTGGTGGAACTTTTGGCACTGTCTAGTGGGAGAAAAATACACCATTTCACAACAATGTTTTGGGTTTCTTTTGACAAAAAACTAAAAGTATATCTAACGGTAAAAATAAAACCAGTAAAATAGAGTAAATCCAGTGGTCACAGGTTCCTTTCACTGCCGTAGCAAATGACTCTGAGCACTATGGGACTCAACTTCTGAGGTCATTAGTCCCCTAGAACTTAGAACTAGTTAAACCTAAGTAACCTAAGGACATCACACTCATCCATGCCCGAGGCAGGATTCGAACTTGCGACGGTAGCGGTCACGCGGTTCCAGACTGCAGTGCCTAGAGCCGCACGGCCACTTCGGCCGCACGTCATATGTATACTGTCATATTTTGTAAACATATATGGCCTTGGGAAACCATTAGGTGCAAGGATCATATGGCAAAAGAGAAACATTATCACAAAGTACAAAAAATATACATTATCACAACATTATTAATGAATAAATTTTAAAAGATTTTATAGAATAAATTTTAAAAAATATTAGAGATTTTTGTTTTGGGGTCTTGAATACATGTGTTGTAATAAATATTTCAGGTGGAATATAAATCCGATTTTGGCAAGTTAATATAGCTCAAACTTTCCACTCGTTTATATAACAAGGTGACGTGTTGCAACATTCTAGTGCAATAAATATGTTTGCTACATTGGTAAAATTATACACAAATTACAATTTTGATTGGGATGCATAGACAGAAATCACACTTTCACACAACTATTTTAAATTTAGCCATGAAATCTACAAACAAACGGATGGCCTGGGAATGTTCTCAGACCTTTCTGGATTGTTAGCTGAAATATTTATAAGTAACTTAGAATACAAAATCCTGAATTCCAGTCACCACCTCCTCAAAAATATCATCTACTACCACAGATATGTAGATGCTACAATCATTTTAATCAATGTCACAAGAGATGACGTAATTGAGTTGAATCAGTTATTCAGCAGTTCCCATGAAAACATGAAATTCACGGTCAATGATCACGATGAAATAAGAGAAATCAGGGCCCACACAGAAAAATTTGTCCTTTATCCCGCGCCGTTCAATATTGGTACGGGAGAGAGACAGCTTGCAGATGGTTCATTGAACCCTTTGCCAGGCACTTAATTGTTAATTCCAGAGTAATCACGTTGATTTAAATGTTGAACACCAACCAGATGACAGTATACATTTTTTAGACGTTACCTTTAGAATATAGATTAATAGACAGCATTTGGAAATCTATTGGAAGCCTACCACAACACATACTACATTCTACAGCTCCTCGTCACCCCATAGCCGACCTACCATTCTCTGAAGACAGATATGAACAAGAAATTCAAATAATAAAACAAACAGCCATTGCAAATAACAGCTCCAAAGCTGATACCCTAAAAGGCTCAATAGTGGCAAAGCAATCATATCACAAAAAACAAAAAGAAAACAATATCTTCCATACAAGCTCCTTTCTAGGTCACATTTCATACCACAATGCCAATGTCTTCAAATGGAAAGACATGAACATATCCTTTACCACAGAAAACAAGTTTGGACAGAAGTTACACCAGGACATCAGCACACGAAACGCATTTCATCACACAGGTGTGTACAAAATTGAATGTTTGGACTGTGACTGCTTCTACATAGGACAGACAGGCACATCACTTGACATCAGATTCAAAGAACACATGGTAGCACTAAGCAACGAAAAAATACCACACGTCAGAAGTAGCCAGGCTCCTGTATGAAGCAGAACACCATGTTAACAATACAAGTATCAACATCCTAGACATCTACATCAACGAACATACTCCGCAAGCCACCTGACGGTGTGTGGCGGAGGGTACGTTGAGTACCTCTACCGGTTCTCCCTTCTATTCCAATCTCGTATTGTTCGTGGAAAGAAAGATTGTCGGTATGCCTCTGTGTGGGCTCTAATCTCTCTGATTTTATCCTCATGGTCTCTTCGCCAGATATACGTAGGAGGGAGAAATATACTGCTTTGACTCCTCGGTCAAGGTTTATTCTCGGAACTTCAGCAAAAGCCCGTACCGAGCAACAGAGCGTCTCTCTTGCAGAGTCTTCCACTGGAGTTTACCTATCATCTCCGTAACGCTTTCGCGATTACTAAATGATCCTGTAACGAAGCGCGCTGCTCTCCATTGGACCTTCTCTATCTCTTCTATCAACCCTATCTGGTACGGATCCCACACAGGTGGGCGAACAAGTGTACTGTAACCTACATTTTTTCAGACTGCATTTCCTTAGGATTCTTCCAATGAATCTCAGGCTGACACCTGCTTTACCGACGATCAATTTTATATGATCATTCCATTTTAAATCACTCCTAATGAATACTCCCAGATAATATATGGAATTAAGTGCTTCCAGTTGCTGACCTACTACACTCCCCTGCGGCACATCTGAAATTACTCTTACTTCGGAAGACTTCTCTCCATTGAGAATGACGTGCTGCGTTCTGTAAACTAGGAACTCCTCAATCCAATCACACAAGTGGTCTGATAGTCCATATGCTCTTACTTTGTTCATTAAACGACTGTTGGGAACTGTATCAAACGCCTTGCGGAAGTCAAGAAACACGGAATCTACCTGGTAATCCGTGGCTATGGCCCCCTGGGTCTCGTGGATGAATAGCGCGAGCGGGGTTTCACACGATCGTCTTTTTCGAAACCCATACTGATTCCTACAGAGTAGATTTCTAGTCTTCAGAAAAGTCATTATACTCGAACATAATACGTGTTCCAATATTCTACAACTGATCGACGTTAGAGATATAGGTCTATAGTTCTGCACGTCTTTTCGACGTCCCTTCTTGAAAACGGGGATGACCTGTGCCCCTTTCCAATCTTTTGGAACGCTATGCTCTTCTAGAGACCTACGGTACACCGTTGAAAGAAGGGGGCAAGTTCCTTCGCGTACTCTTTGTAAAATCGAACTGGTATCCCATTAGGTCTAGCGGCCTTTTCTCTTTGGAGCGATTTTTTTTTTTTTCTATGCCTCTATCATCTGTTTCGATATCTACCACTTTGTCGTCTGTGCGACAATCTAGAGAAGGAACTACAGTGCAGTCTTCCTCTGTGAAACAGCTTTGGAAAAAGACATTTTGTATTTCAGCCTTTAGTCTGTCATCCTCTGTTTCAGTTCCATTTCGGTCACAGAGTGTCTGGACATTTTGTTTTGATCCACCTGCCGCTTTGACATAAAAATAAAATTTCTTAGGATTTTCTGCCAAGTCAGTACATAGAACTTTACTTTCGAATTCATTGAACGCCTCTCGCATAGTCCTCGTTACACTACATTTCACTTCGTGTAATTTCTGTTTGTCTGCAAGGCTTTTGCTATGTTTGTGTTTGCTCTGATGTTCCCTTTGCTTCGGTAGCAGTTTTCTAACTCGGTTGTTGTACCACGGTGGCTCTTTTCCATCTCTTACGATCTTGCTTGGCATATACTCATCTAATGCATATTGTACGATGGTTTTGAACTTTGTCCACTGATCCTCAACACTATCTGTACTTGAGACAAAACTTTTGTGTTGACCCGTTAAGTACTCTGAAATCTGCTTTTTGTCACTTTTGCTAAACACAAAAATCTTCGTACCTTTCTTAATATTTCTATTTATGGCTGAAATCATCGATGCAGTAACCGCATTATGATCGCTGATTCCCTGTTTTGTGTTAACTGTTTCATAGAGTTCGGGTCTGTTTTTCACCAGAAGGTCTAATATGTTATCGCCACGAGTCGGTTCTCTGTTTAACAGCTGAAGGTAGTTTTCAGATAATGCACTTAAAGAAATTTAACTGGATTCTTTGTCCCTGACACCCGTTATAAGCGTTTCAGTCTCTTAGTCTATATCTGGCAACTTAAAATCTCCACCCAAAACTATAACATTGTCGGGAAATCTACTGGAAATGTTTTTCAAATTTTCCTTCAGGTGCTGTGCCACAACAGCTGCTCTGCCTGGGGGCCTATAGAGACATCCAATTACCAAGTTTGAACCTGCTTTAACCGTGACCTTCACCCCACCTTCATCCTACCTGAACGCAAGAAACTAGACGTCCTCGAAACACTCCAAATACACAGACACTAAACACAACAACCAGAATCCAACTTAAATGAGATAAATGACAATATTTACAATAGTTTCATCTCTGTTCTCAGGTTCTGTCTACGTTATTAAATTTCAAACACACATACAAAAATACACACGCATGCACACACAAACAAACACATACACACACATAGAAACCCACCCCCTCACTTCCATATTTACCATAAATATTTAGTAGTGTTACCATGGCATTTCCCAAAAGTACAACGGATTATAGTATGAAAGCTTTCACGACCGGATGACATATCTTCTGGTAAACCTTCCGGGATGTAAGGTCGTGGTCCATGAAACTCTTCAGCTCCTAACGTTTCGTCCAGAGCTGCGCTGGACATCTTCAGAGGGGTGTTTCTCCTCCAGTGAGTCTTGCCGACTGACGGGTCGGACGTCTGAGAGCGACTTATGTATCGTAGAAAGTGGGCGTGACCAGAGTTACACGTGATATGCAGAGATAACCTTTGTCAGAGATGAAACTTAACTATCGATCGTAATCTCGTCACGGATAAAACTGCCTAGCAATTCTGTAGTGCTGCTGTCCAAATATCACTAAGTTTCATGGTCTCTTCTTTCCGATTAAAATTATCCCTATGTTTATATATTTCAATTGCTTCTCTACAAAGCCGTGGGTAATAGTTCGTCGTCGTAGATATAATTTTTGTTTCGGAAAACTTCACTTGATGATTTCCTGGCTGAAAAGCGTGTTATGCTACAGCCGATTTATCTGTTTTTCCTAATTGGCAAAGACTTCTGTGTTCTTTTAACCGTGTATTTACGCTTCTTTTTGTTGTTCCAACATAAACTTTACCACATGTACACGATTGTTAGTACTATCAATTCTCCTACGTACGAAATAGCAAGATATCTAACAACTCGTTTACAACCATATTTTGGAAAAACGGACTCATATATAAAGGACTCACGTCATTTTATAGAGAAAATTGAAGGTTTAATTCTGACTCCTGAAGATATTTTAGTAAGTTTCAATGTAGTATCTTTATTTACTATGATTCCAGTTAATGAAGTTATGGATTTTATAACGGATATTTTTCCAGAAGATCTGACTGCTCTTTTCAGACACTGTCTTACTTCCAGTCATTTCCAGTGGAATAATGAGTTTTATGAACAACTTAATGGCATAGCAATGGGTAACCCATTGGGTCCTGCAGTAGCTAATTTCTACATGGAGAAATTCGAACAGTCAGCCTTGGAAAAAGCAGATAAGAAACCATCTCGCTGGTATCGGTATGTAGACGATACATTTGTGGTCTGGCCACATGGTAGAGAAGCCTTAAGCGAATTTTTTGATTACTTTAGTAATATAAATCCAAGAATCCAGTTTACCATGAAGAGAGAAAATGTTAACGAAATACCGTTTTTGGATGTTTTAGTTATGAGACAGACGAATGGAAGCTTGAAACAACAGATTTTTAGAAAAATAACGCACACAGACAGATACTTACATAAAAACTCTAACCACCATCCAAAACAAAAAAGAGGTGTGATTACAAGTCGCGTTGACAGAGCCAGACGGATTTGCACGCCGGAGTATCTAGACGACGAATTAAAACATCTGAAGCACGCTTTTGAGAAAAATGGCTACTCAAAGAAAGAAGTAAGCAGAATTCTGCACCCAAACAACAAAAAGCTTAAGGACAAGTCCGAAAAACGATCGAAGAATACAGTCTCTCTCACTTTTATAAAGAAAGTAACGGATCAGATTGGAAAGATTTTAAGTAAACATGATATTAGACCTGTTTTTAGACCAACGAAGAAAATTTGTCACGTTCTTCGGTCTGTAAAAGATAAACGCGCTCCTCTATCAGCCAGTGGCGTATATAAAATTCCGTGTACATGTGGTAAAGTTTATGTTGGAACAACAAAAAGAAGCGTAAATACACGGTTAAAAGAACACAGAAGTCTTTGCCGATTAGGAAAAACAGATAAATCGGCTGTAGCATAACAAGCTTTTCAGCCAGGAAATCATCAAGTGAAGTTTTCCGAAACAAAAATTATATCTACGACGACGAACTATTACCCACGGCTTTGTAGAGAAGCAATTGAAATATATAAACATAGGGATAATTTTAATCGGAAAGAAGAGACCATGAAACTTAGTGATATTTGGACAGTAGCACTACAGAATTGCTAGGCAGTTTTATCCGTGACGAGATTACTATCGATAGTGAAGTTTTATCTCTGACAAAGGTTATCTCTGCATATCACGTGTAACTCTGGTCACGCCCACTTTCTACGATACATAAGTCGCTCTCAGACGTCCGACCCGTCAGTCGGCAAGACTCACTGGAGGAGAAACACCCCTCTGAAGATGTCCAGCGCAGCTCTGGACGAAACGTTAGGAGCTGAAGAGTTTCATGGACCACGACCTTACATCCCGGAAGGTTTACCAGAAGATAGGTACAACGGATTGATCTCATTTCCAAGTATATCATCACATCAATAGCTCGTACCTCCTGCCAACTTGAAACTATAAGTACATTAACTATTGGCACAAACCGTACATTTATCTGCATATTTAAAGCATTAACAAATGTATTACTCCAGACTTTAGGCAGTTATTAAATATAACAGATACAATCCTAAGAACCCCTGCTTTGGAAGTTTGCTGGCATCCAATCACTCCTTCCACCCTGTCTCCGTCTCTCACTTTCTCTTTCTCATCGTCTCACTCTCCATCCAGCCTTCCATTTCTGTCTGTGCATCCCAACCAAAATGGTTATTTGTGTATAATTTGACCACTGTAAAATGGTTCAAATGGCTCTGAGCACTATGGGACTCAACTGCTGTGGTCATAAGTCCCCTAGAACTTAGAACTACTTAAACCTAACTAACCTAAGGACAGCACACAACACCCAGCCATCACGAGGCAGAGAAAATCCCTGACCCCGCCGGGAATCGAACCCGGGAACCCGGGCGTGAGAAGCGAGAACGCTACCGCACGACCACGAGATGCGGGCTGTTCTGATCACTGTAGCCAACACAGTTACTGTACTTGAAGGTTGCAACCTGTCACCTTATTATATAAACCAGTATAAAGTTTAAGCTGTATTAACTTGACAAAATCGGATTTATATTGCACCTGAAATATTTATTACAGTGCATGTATTCAACACCTCAAAATAAAGATCTCCAAAATTATTTAAAATTTTTACACATGAAATTCTTTAAAATTTATTCTGTAACAATGTTGCTACGATTTACATTCTTTGTACTTTGTCATAATGTGTCTCTTCTGCTATATGATACTTGCATCTAATAGTTTCCTGGCGCCATCTTTGTTTACAAAATATGAGAGTATACATGTGATGTATTCAGATGTGTGTGTGAATTCCTAAGGGACCAAACTGCTGAGGTCATCGGTCCCTAGATTTACATACAACTCAAAGTAATTTAAAATAACTAATGCTAAGAACAATTTGCACATTTCGTGTGCATTTGACACGTTCTACATCATAACGGTTTTTCCGTGCTATTGATCAATGGAACACGTAACTAGCTAACTAACTAACAACACACTCACCCATGCCCGAGGAAGGACCCGAACCTCCAGCGGCAGGGGCCGCAATCCTAGGCAATCCATGGCATGGCGTCTCTAAATGCGCGGCGACTCCGCACGGCTGTGTTACGGCAGTGAAAGGAACCTGTGACCACTTGAGGTACTCTGTATTACGTATTTTGTTTTCACCATCGGATATAAATTTTGTTTTTTGTCAAAAGAAACCTGAAACCACACTCTGAAACGGTGTTTTGTTTCTCCCACTAGACAGTGCCTGAAGCTCCTCAAAAAAATCAACACACACACACATGACATACTAACAAATGTGTATCCATCTGATGATGGAGGTTTAAACCTTTGAAATGCGTCGTAGAGATAAATAAACAGTGACTGGTACCAGTAAACTTGTTGTTTCATTTAATCACTGCTATCACACCACTAAAACATTTACATCATTAGTACGGGGCAATTACAAGCACATAGCGCAAAAAGTTCATCTTTTGCTGTTGCTTTGTGATCGAGGAGTAACCCGCCACCAAGACAGCGACGTGTTGACAACACGTGGTAGACTTAATAGCCGCTAGAATACAGCTGTTTTCAGTATACACAGGCAAAACGAGCCGGCCCATAGACAGCAATATCACCCTAAGGGATACACTTAGGCTGCAAAATTGCTCATGAGTGGTTGCACCACAGACATTAGACAGTTTTAGAACATAAAACATAATGAATCCAGACTTCGTTCATGTTAAAATGAATTCAAAACATGTTTCGCTGATGACAGGCTGTTTTAGGAGATGTGGGTGGCACTAAACGTATTGCGGAAATCAGTATATTTTGCAAATGTTTGTCCAGGGTTCGTATGTTCGGAAACAATACCTCGAATAGTCTCAACATTTCTGTGTTAGGACATTTCTTCGTAAATATGTTGGCATGAAACTTCCAGTCCGTCCGTCAAACGCAAAGGATTAGTTTATTCTAGTATACACAGACCCGAGTAAAATGATGTGACACAAAAGTGTAGAGACGTGAAGACGTCAGGTACGTTTGTGAGGATATATTGTTAGCTGAATACTATGTTCAGTTGTACATTATTTTCGTCTTACTTAAATGGTATTCAGCGGCCTCAAGGACAAGACTGACGATGATGCCTTTCATTTTCTTGTAGACCACACAAGTAATCTGCACAAGATGTGTTTGTAGCGTGGTTGCGGGAAAGCTGAATGTAAGTGAACCTGGAATGTCTGGTTTGGTTCTTAATGCCGTGCCAAAAGAAAGCCAGTGTTGCCTTAATCTTGCTTCGCTCGCTGATTTGAGTGGTATTAGATCAGTAGACAAGTCCACTTTGTGGTTCTTTCGTCGACAGTACAACTACTGTGTAATTATATGAGGTTGGTAGTATGTAATATTCGGAAAATTATTTGAATTTACTCAAGAATACTTGTATTTACGTTTGATATACCGTTTTTGACTGTCGAATCGTTTTATATGTATAATACTATGGAAAGGTTCACATTTTAGTGTGGCATGTATTACAATATTTTTGTTTCAATACATCCGTGTGTGAGTGTGTAAGCACTGCTCGTTGTGCGTTTTTTGGCACCGACCTCTGAAGATGAGGCTAAACTGACGAAAGCAATTAAATTAATAATGGAAAAGTACAGGTGCATAAGCACAGGATGACGTATCTCAAGTACCTCAGACTAGTTAGTCATGTAGGAGACGCTGTAGGGAACTCGTTTTGTATCACTGAAAAGCGTGCTCTTCAAACTGCGTAAGTTCAAATATGACTAAAGCTTTCAGTTACAGACTACAAATTTTGAGCCGAGTGAGGTGTCGCAGTGGTTAACACATTGGACTCGCATTCGTGTGGGACGACAGTTGAAATTCCCATGCGCCTATAGAGATTTGGGTACTCTATTATTTCCGTGATTTCTCTAAATCACGTATGCAAAATGCCTTTTAAAAGCGATCTTTTCTCATCCTTGTGCAGTCCAAATTGGTGCGCGCTCTCCAATGACCATGTTGTCGACAGGACGCTGAACATGAACCTTTCTTACTTCTTCAGAAATTTTAGTATAGACTGCTCGCTGTAACGTCTGATAGACCGCATTGATTGTTACAGCAGTGTTACGCTTTTCACAGCCACGTTGCGCTGCTGAACAAAGAAAATTAATGACTGTTATTAGTGGAGTTGAAATGAGATAGTTTACTGTTTAAATCGATGTCAGCAGTAATTATGTTTTTATGAAAATGAGTTTCTCGAGAGCAACTCTCCGACTGCTCTCGCTTTGCGTTTAAATATAAGATTCAGCAGCATTCCGCGTCATATTCCTCGGAATTATACCATAATTAGTTTCATTAGCGTGCCTTATCCCGAATTAGACGTCCTGCGGTGGCGAGAAAACAAATTTTCCTCATCCCAGGACCGCGAGGTGCCGAGGCGGTTGCGGAGAGGGAGTGGCGCGGCTGCGCGTTTATCGAGCTCGCGGCGAATAACTTCGTTAACGCCGACGAAGACTCAATTTAAAATTAAAATGAACTGCAAATATTTAGCTCCACCGTTGGCGCCAGTGCCTCTGACTATTGACAAAAGCCGGAGCCTGATACGCGCTAACAGCTCCGGCCGCGTCGCAGCTGCGCTCCGCTTGCCAGGGTAGCCTACACTGCCGGGCGGCCAAGCTACTGTTCACAGCACTGTTGTGTCTCGCACGCTGGCAAGTTGGCGTACCGTTCTCTGGCGCCACCGTCCTGTCCCAAAGTATGAAACTAGTATGCTGATAAGTCTGGAAGCTTTATTAACATTACGTGGCACCTGATGGTGGAGAAAGACCTCTGAAAAGTGTCGTAAATAAAAATAGAATTAGTTTCTGGTTACATTGAACTTTTATTTATATTTCAAGCAAACTGTCATGGAATTAGCCTTCCAATGGTACGTGTACGTAAAATTACATACATATACCGCTAAGCAGCAACATTCCCATTTTACTTTGTAAGCCACTCAAAATCCTCTGTTGAAAACCAATGCTGTACCACCTATCATGTGATGTTATCAGGACGATGTCTTACTTTTTCATACACCGATCTCCATGACGTTGAAGCTGCGTCGTCGTGCATCTTAGGTTTAGTTTCAAACAGATATTTTCATTTAATAAATACTTGAAAATTTTCAAATAAAACCACTGGCCATAAGTTTTAGTTAATAACTTCCATTTATTTGCAATTAGAGTAACAACAGTTCCCCGTAACAAAACAATGCGCAATGCCTGATAACACAGTATCGCACTTGGAACGTCACCTCCACAGCCTTAGACGTCAAGACACCGTCCATCTCTACATATTTCTGTCTGACTTAAGAAAACTCACGTTTATAGGTTTTTTCGACCTAGGGAAAGCTTTCGGTAGTACACAATCATGCAAAATGTTCGGAATTCGTACAACAGTTGGTGAAAGCAATAGGGAAAGTGGATAATATGCAATGTGTACAACAAACAAGGGAAAAATAAGATTGAAAGACCAAGAAAGAATTATTCGGATTAAGAAAGGTATGGGATGACTGCACACCTCGCAGAAAGTGCAATATGGTTTTAAGTGGTCGGATTTAAGTGGGTGTGGGATAGAGATGTAAACTTTTCCCACTATTGTTCATCGTATACATCGAAGAAGCAATAGCGAAAATAAATAGATGATTTAAAACAGAGACCTAAATTCAGGGCCGGCCTGTGTGGCCGAGCGGTTCTAGGCGCTACAGTCTGGAACCGCGTGTCCGCTACGGTGGCAGGTTCGAATGCTGCCTCGGGCATGGATGTGTGTGATGTCCTTAGGTTAGTTAGGTTTAAGTAGTTCTAAGTTCTAGGGGACTGATGACCTCAGAAGTTAAGTCCCATAGTGCTCAGAGCCATTTGAACCTAAATTCGGCTGAATGAGAATCGGTGGTAAAATTTATTGGCTCTGTGCACTATGGGACTCAACTGCTGCGGTCATAAGTCCCCTAGAACTTAGAACTACTTAAACCTAACTAACCTAAGGACATCACACACATCCATGCCCAGGCAGGATTCGAACCTGCGACCGCAGCGGTCTTGCGGTTCCAGACTGTAGCGCCTTTAACCGCTCGGCCACTCCGGCCGGCGGTAAAATTTATTAATGACATTGTTATCCACAGTGAAAGTGAGGAAGACCTGCCGAATCTGTTGGAGGGTATGAACATTGTAATGAGCACACACTACTGATGGAGAGTAAATCGAAGAAGATGAAAGTAATGAGGAATTGTAGAAATATAATCAGCGATGAACACTACAATACGGACAACGAAGCAGACGATGTGAAGGGATTTTTCTACCTTGGAACCAAAAATCACACGATGCAAAGAGGACGTAGCCAAGACAAGAAGTATACTAGTATTAAATTTGAAGGATAGGAAGTAATTTCTGAGTAAACGCTCTTATATGTAAATAGTTGGGAAATTATCGTATGATATTTTATTAAGAAATTAGGAAGGAACTACACTTTACGCTGAATCATGAGTCACTGACAATAGTGGATGCAATTCCAGACGGGATACGGTAAATTAAATATCAGAACTACTGTATCTGAAATCCGACAGAAATTCTCAACCAACAATGGCTGCTTAACCTGCGACTGGAGCAAACAAAGACATTATTTTGGCGTGGTACTATGTAGGTGATGTTTCTAGTTCTTGTTTGCCCTCCATCAGTATTGCTACTATAGATGGGTTTTTAAGGAAATGCTTCTCATAGCTTAACATGTCTTTGCTGATTTAGTGGAGCAGTTGATTTGACGCAGGAATACTAGTAACAACCACGACTACTTTTGGTTATTCCTAAATATTCATCGGGCCTTGGTCTTTGCGACCAGAAGGACTACTAGTTTTTGCACAGTTGGTCAGTACTTGAACCTTTGTGTAGCCAGACGCTTAGCCTTGTCAACTGAGACACACTTCTCACTCTGAGCAGGAAAAGATGTTTGTAGACTGTGCGTATCGGCGTCATGATGAATCACATTCGCGATGTGATCCATCAATTTCTAGACGCTGTGTGTACAACCAGACGACTTAACAGCTTTGTGTTAGAATTGGTAAAAATGATGTTGGCGGATTTTTTCAGCTTTATTCGATCTGTTGGGCTTATCCGGATGTGTAAGTCGCCACTTGAGTGCATCATTGACCCCCTTCCAGTGAGCTGGGACTCCAACGGCTGAAGCAAACGCTAATACATCTATGGATGTGACCACGTAACAGTGCTGAAATGTATTATGTGATCTTATTCAAAAGACTTAAGCGATTTTGAAGACATGAGGCTCTAGGCAATTCTTCCCTTGAGTCCCACAGAAATAGAATGTTGAAGAACATTACACCGTGATATCTGTGAGACAGTTACACAAGCGGGCAGCCTCAAGCAACGTTCTGTTACCTGAATGACAAACACCCTATTGCAGCCGTTACTTGCAGGTTTGTTGTGAGGAAGAGAGTCTTCTCCATAGGATCTTTATTCCTTCATTGTAGAGATATCATCTTAGCTTAATCCAGCTGGTATCTTTAACATTTGTTTCTTGGAGATATGCGGGCAAAGGCCTTCAGTCTCTATATATTCTCATCTCCAGGAGACTCTCTAACCTCCTCAGCATCCGCTGCAGTATGGATTCTGTTTTAAAAATATGAAATTACTAATTCTGCGTTTTTGTTCTTGAAACGTATGGCTACTTCAGATTTACTGCAGGGACTCGATGGAGCCTTCGGACACTTCTGTTCAATTAGTTCCAAAGTCAAATGTTCAAATGTGGGATACTGTAAGGTTTCCACCTATGTCCTTGTAAATGAAAATAATTTGCAGCTAATTTGTCGTTACTAAGATTTAAGTAACTTTTCGTTTTATATTACTAACCACTGCACTCTTTCGCTCTGCAGCTATTACCAGTTGTTTCAACGAGAGAGATTTTTGATAAAATCTAAACTTACGTTGGGCATAAGCTGTTATTATGCAGCAGGATGGCCTATTTCTGAATTTCTGCTATCATTTTTACACTTTACACTGTCCTGGAACTCAAAACCCGTCAAAGCACTTCACTCAAGGACTTTCAGCTGATCTGGTTGTAACGATTTATATCGTGTTGTGTAATCCATCACGTCTTTTACAAGATCAGCAGTCATGGCCACTGTTCATCTCAGATCCATTTAAGTCAATTGCAGGGGCCAAATCCAAACAAATGTCACTAAGATCACCATCACTGAACACTTATTTCCCAACGAAATGAACCATTCAAGTTCTTATGGAACAAAGATCTAACATTACATTTCCGTTGAAACCAAAATGCAGGAAAAATTCAAGAAATTTGGCTGTTTGAAGAACCTAAGGATTCACATTTTCAACAGTTATCCTGATATTCGCCTCTGAAACTTTGACCGAGGCAGCGAGGAACACAGCGAATGGATTCATAGGGACGTCATGTGATGGAAAGACGGTATCAGGACGGCTATGATGAGAGACTTCTGTGGGTCACTTCATGATAAGTAAAACCGGCAAATCGTAGATAGAAAAGTTGTATTAATGTTTTATGAAGAAGACAGACAGGAAATATAAGCTATAGGACACAGAAGTGTTTTCACATATGAATTTCAACTACTTTGTACCTATAGAAAAATTAAACTGTGAAAGAGGCTGTTGTATTTGTCAGCTTCTAATTGGTCACGTTTTTTTAAGTTTGTTAACTTGTGAGCTGTTTACCATGATAATCTGTGCCAACTAGTCGACATCTCTGGCGCAGTCAGTTGTTGCTAAGTGTCAGTGGTTTGTCTTAACAAAGCTCTTTGGTAAGCATTTGGGCTTTTCCAATAGGAAATCATAGCAATCAACGTGGAAGCAGCTTGCTCTATGATACAATGGGGAACAACAGCGTCTGCTTTAATGTATACTCTGATGTGTCCGATGCAAGGTGGATGTGTGGGAGCTTTGAGGTGCATCAAAAGAAAAGGAAATTGGTTGTGGCTTACAGCTTCAGTTTGTATGGGAATCTTATGAGATTCGCGATCTGCATCAGGATCATCACTATGTAGTTCATGAAATGGTGTTTTTATGGTTTCGCTCATTGCCACTTTATTGGAAGCTAATAACTAATTAGTACTGTCATAAGTGTTACTTTCTTGCCAAGTAATATTCGTATATTATTTTATTAAACGTCTGTGTCAACATTCAGACCAGTCATACTGGATTACTGTTGCTGACCTACCACGAAAGTGTGCAAATTTAGCAATGCGTGAAGATTCATATCGAAATTCAGTTAAAAATCATTCAGTGCCACACTTAAGTCGATTCCATTATTGACAGAAGCGGAAAAAGTAGGCAGTAACATGTATTAAATTCTTGAAAAGTGTCATATTGACATCCACAGTATAGAACAGAAGTAGCGATAAAACATATTGGGGCCGCGAGAATTTCTGAAAATTGCTTTACTGATATTCTACCTGCCTCCATCGAGATTAGAACCGAAAACAAACCACACCTTCCTTTCACTACACTAGCAGACAACCCAGGCAAACAGCCCTCTATTATTACCTCTGACATGAATAATCCGGCAATTTCGCAATGAAAATGGCAAAATGAACTGCAGTTTCTGTTGCATAGAGCTTTCTGGACTCAAAAACATGAATTTTCTGCCTTTATGTCACCGCTTATGTGGCAGTCATTCGGGCTGTTTATCGATATAACAACATACTGTTACTAGCGAGTAAATTTAGTAGGATAATTCTGCACCATCCCACGAAATAAACGGCTACATAGCTGCCAAACATATTGTACGCTGTTTAGGAATCTCCACTAGGCTCGCCACAGCCAGAATATGTTCATTAGCAGAAGTGTTTCTTAAGCTAGCTAGCAATGGGAATGTTCGCACTTCTAAAACGCGGTTATATCAATACTGGTATGTGAATTACCACGTGTATAGGCAAATGGATTCTATTTGCATTCTTGTAAATGTGATTTGGATCGAAAGCGTAGCTACGATTAATATGCTGATGTATCGACTGCAACTAGAACATTTCGAATAAAGAGCAGGGGGTGTTATTTATGCGGCCCTCATCTTCAGTAACTGTCGTAGCTGTTTTCGTTGTTAGGATTTCGTCACCTAAACCGGTAAAAACGGAACCCTACTAGTCTCACTTTCTTGACCGTCTATCGGTCTACACCACCCTTAAAACCGGTTTACCTCGAGAACGGGTAAACATAATAAGCGGAGATGTATCGCACTTCTTGCGGTAACCGGTCACTTGGTGGTGTGAAAAAAGTGAGCTATGTCAACGCAATCTAAAGATACGGCCGTTTATGTAAAGAAAGTTTACGTGAAAGGTCAAAAAATGGCTCCAAGAAATGTGCGACCAAACTGCTTAGGTCATCAGCCCCTAGACCTAGAACTACTTAAACCAACCTAACCCAACACACATCCATGCCCGGGGAAGGATTCGAACTGACGGCGCAAGCAGCCGCGCGTTCCGCGTTATGACGTCGTTGAAAGCACGGCTAACCCGCGCCGGCAAGCTGTTAATATCTTCTGACGTTGCTAAGAAGTAATTTACTTCTGGTGAACGATTTTATGCGCAGTTCATTTAAGATAGAATAACTAAAATATATTTGATGTTACGGAAGACGAAGGACGCCTAATTCATTTCCCTCACTTTATTTATGATGTTAGATTCGCAATCTGAGCATACGTGTTATCTATAACCACACTTTAGCGCCACATAGATATGTGATTGCAACACATTGGCGTACACTTGAGATATTTCGTTTCCCACGAAGTGGTGGCAGACGATGCTGTGACGTCTTCGAAGCGCGAGCTTCATCAGTGCAAGATGTCTCAGCACAGCTCAGCGAACGGTTTCTTCCTGCTGCTAGTCTAATGGACAATGGAAATACTACAGAATACTTTTGACAACTATGTGACCATCGATTTACGTTCGTGAGTCGTTCATAATTATGTTAGTAAATTCACTCGATATTTTTATGTTCTTCAAATTACATTTGCTACATGATTCGCATTGAAGATGTAGGAAATGTATGTTATTAGGTCCAGGAAGTACGTTCCAATAGAAATTGATGCTTATATTATGTTGCGAAATAGTCGTCTTACCCATCACATGGATAACGGGGATGCTCCGTTTTGCTACAGTTGTTTCGTAGCTTACAAGGGAACCTCCCCATTGCACCTCCCCTCCCCCCCCCCTACCATCAGATTTAGTTGTAAGTTGGCACAATGGATAGGCCTTCAAAAACTGAACACAGATCAATCGAGAAAACAGGAAGACGTTGTGTGGAACTATGAAGAAATTAAGCGAAATACACTAACTGAGTAGTCCATCTAGAAGATAGGCAACATCAAGGACAATGTGAGCTCAGGAGTGCCGTGGTCGCGTGTTTCCTGATTACGATCTACTAATGGACTTTGCTCCTAATTTAAGTTACTGTGTAGTAGACCTACTGTAACTACTTGAACCGGAAATGTTTGTTTATTTGGATACTCCGCTTCATAGTTGCTATATTTCGCTACAATATTTTAATTTGTTTCAAAACGGCACGTTTTTTTACAGACGTATTTTTTATATAATTTTAGGGAAACGCAGTAAGTGGAATGTGGACAAACAAATTAATTCACAGCAAGATATGTAATATTTAATTTGATAAGAGAAGAAATACTCACCTTATATATTCATGCAGTCTCTAAAAATATATGACACACGTGCATATGCAAGAAGGGTACAAAACAATTCAGCACAAACGAAAAATATTGAGGAGAAGCTCGCCGATGAAGGCGTAATTGGAGAACAAAGGTTAGGCTAGAAGGAGAGGTAAGGAGGCCCGATAAAGCCGACGAAAAATCGATTACCCAGTTGACTTTGAGTTGTTGTCGCAGCAGAAGGCTGTTGGTATATGCGATTCGGAGCAACAGTAGAACAATAGTTTTATTTACTGATTTTTGAAGCTTTATTTTGTGGCAGCTAAACAGTGAATCTGTAGTTATAGGACCTATTAAGAAGCAAGTCAAAAATGGCATTGCGGAAAGATCAGGTTGGTCTCTAAAGGGTAACGACGGTCAAATAGCAAATACGAAAATATGGGTAACAACTATTGTTGATGGTGAGGAGCCATAATCGTTATGTCACTATTCTGTAATTGTATTTCTGAAGTTGATCGTCAGCCCTAGGACTGAAACCGATACTCTGTTTTACGTAAAGAATATAACCTTCAAAATTTATTTAGCAGCGCATTATATTAAATCATAGTTTATAGATCAGGAACCTAATCCAACTGCCTTTAATTTTTTTCTCACGGATGACATTGAGACAGTAAATAACAAGAGAAATAACAAAACTCTCAGAACCAATATAGAGAATTCAAGTGTCCAGTGGATTCAAAAGGTTGCTATAACAGCGAATAATTGCTTTTACTGACTCCTTCATTCATACGTTTTCTGTCAGGCAATGTTTGAAACTAGGACTAGCAAGATAAACAAAGCCTGAAGAGTCACAATTTTTCCACAAATTGTCAAATTGGAAGTCGAAGAGGCAGTTACATAAATTACGATGACAAAAAACGTTTTTCAAGTGAACTGTTTATCAAAAAATTTAGAAAATAATCGTACAAATGTTCGACAATCGTTCGATCCCTTAAGGAACTTTCCGATTCCTTACAGTTCGGAAAATATTCATTGACCTTGTCATTGAAGTCGCGAGCTATATTTTCTGGATTCATATTGCCCACGGAATACATCTCACGTATTTAAAGCACTCTCGTCCAAAGTGCCAGCCAGGGAGCCTCGTTAGCAGGAATACTCTCTCTTCCGTGCGCTGTACTCGACTGGCGTCCTGTGTTTCGACGTTTGTTTAGGTGTAGCGTCCCCATACTACGGCGCAGTTACCTCTCAGCGGGCGGACGGATGGACAGATAATAATTGTATGAAAGTAAAAAATTAAACTATTCACTCGAGGGAAGACTTACACCAAGGACCTCTCGTTCCGCAGTTGCTCACGCTAAACACGCGACCACGGCACTCCTGAGCTCACATTGACCTTCATGTTGCGTATCTTCCAGATGGACTACTCAGTTTGTATATTTCGCTTACTTTTTTCATAGTTCCACACAACTTCTTCCTGTTTTCTCGATTGATCTGTGTTCAGTTTTTGAAGGCCTATCCACTGTGCTAACTTATGACTAAATCAGAGGGGGGGAGGGGTTGCAATGAGGGCGTTCCCTTGTAAGGTACGAAACAACTGTAGCAAAACGGAGCATCCTCGTTATCCATGTGATGGATAAGACGACTAATTCGCAACATAAATGTCAATGTAAGCATCAATTTCTATTGGAACGTGCTTCCTGGACCAAATAACATACATTTCCTACATCTTCAATGCGAATCATGTAGCAAATGTAATTTAAAGAACATAAAAATATCGAATGAATTTTTTTAACATAATTATGAACGACTCACGAACATAAAGCGATGGTCGCATAGTTGTCATAAGTATTCTACAGTATTTCCATTGTCCATTAGACTAGCAGCAGGAAGAAAACGTTCGCTCAGCTGTGCTGAGATATCTTGCACTGATGAAGCTCGCGCTTCGAAGACGCCGCAGCATCGTCTGCCACCACTTCGTAGGAAACGAAATATCTCAAGTGTACGGCGATGTGTTGCAATCACATATCTATGTGGCTCTAAAGTGTGGTTATGGATAACACGTATGCTCAGATTGCGAATCTAACATCATAAATAAAGTGAGGGAAATGAATTAGGCGTCTTTCGTCTTCCGTAACATCAAATATATTTTAGTTATTCTATCTTAAATGAACTGCGCATAAAATCGTTCACCAGAAGTAAATTACTTCTTAGCAACGTCAGAAGATATTAACAGCTTGCCGGCGCGGGTTAGCCGTGCTTTCAACGACGTCATAACGCGGAACGCGCGGCTGCTTGCGCCGTCAGTTCGAATCCTTCCCCGGGCATGGATGTGTGTTAGGTTAGGTTGGTTTAAGTAGTTCTAGGTCTAGGGGCTGATGACCTAAGCAGTTTGGTCGCACATTTCTTGGAGCCATTTTTTGACCTTTCACGTAAACTTTCTTTACATAAACGGCCGTATCTTTAGATTGCGTTGACATAGCTCACTTTTTTCACACCACCAAGTGACCGGTTACCGCAAGAAGTGCGATACATCTCCGCTTATTATGTCTACCCGTTCTCGAGGTAAACGGGTTTTAAGGGTGGTGTAGACCGATAGACGGTCAAGAAAGTGAGACTAGTAGGGTTCCGTTTTTACCGGTTTAGGTGACGAAATCCTAACAACGAAAACAGCTACGACAGTTACTGAAGATGAGGGCCGCATAAATAACACTCCCTGCTCTTTATTCGAAATGTTCTAGTTGCAGTCGATACATCAGCATATTAATCGTAGCTACGCTTTCGATCCAAATCACATTTACAAGAATGCAAATAGAATCCATTTGCCTATACACGTGGTAATTCACATATAACCGCGTTTTAGAAGTGCGAACATTCCCATTGCTAGCTAGCTTAAGAAACACTTCTGCTAATGAACATATTCTGGCTGTGGCGAGCCTAGTAGAGATTCCTAAACAGCGTACAATATGTTTGGCAGCTATGTAGCCGTTTATTTCGTGGGATGGTGCAGAATTATCCTACTAAATTTACTCGCTAGTAACAGTATGTTGTTATATCGATAAACAGCCCAAATGACTGCCACATAAGTGGTGACATAAAGGCAGAAAATTCATGTTTTTGAGTCCAGAAAGCTCTATGCAACAGAAACTGCAGTTCATTTTGCCATTTTCATTGCGAAATTGCCGGATTATTCATGTCAGAGGTAATAATAGAGGGCTGTTTGCCTGGGTTGTCTGCTAGTGTAGTGAAAGGAAGGTCTGGTTTGTTTTCGCTTCTAATCTCAATGGAGGCAGGTAGAATATCAGTAAAGCAATTTTCAGAAATTCTCGCGCCCCCAATACGTTTTATCGCTACCTCTATTCTGTGCTGTGGATGTCAATATGACGCTTTTCTAGAATTTAATACATGTTACTGCCTACTTTTTCCGCTTGTGTCAATAATGGAATTATCTTAAGTTTGGCAGTAAATGATTTTTAACTGAATTTCGTTATGAATCTTCACGCATTGCTAAATTTGCACACTTTCGTGGTAGGTCAGCAACAGTAATCCAGTATGACTGGTCCGAATGTTGACACAGACCGTTTCGCGGCCGAATGCGGATAATATTTTGCTAATTCGTAACGATCTGGGGTTCTTTGTCTTACTAAAACTGTTATATTTTCTCGATAAGTTGAAATTCATCTCTATTGATACAGTTCATACCAGTTATCGTTTCTTCTTTCATTTCTGTCTTATATTTTCGTGTTGTGTTTAACACATTAATCAGCATTATTATAGTCTTATAAATTATGGAAACAGTCTAAAAAAGTTCAGATAGTTTGTCAATTTCACGCCTGTGCGTAGTATGTTGGTAGCACTTCGTCGCCTTGCCTGTTATGCTGTGTAGCAGATTTTAAAGCCGTGCGGATCAGCATAACGAAAAGGCGAGGGGTCTCGCTCGTTTTGTCCACGACTGTACATAAATAATCTGACGGACAGGATAAGCAGCTGCCTGCCGCTATTTGCTTATGATGCTGTGGTTTACGGGAAGGTGTCGTCGTTCAGCAGTTGTAAGAGGATACAAGATGACTTAGACATAGCTTCCAGTTGGAGTCGTGAATGGCAGCTAGTTCTAAATGTAAGAAAACGTAACTGACTGCAGATGAGTAGGAAAAACAAACCAATAACGTTCGAATACAGTATTAATAGCATGCTGGTTGACATACTCTGTCGATTAAATATGTTGGGGTAATGAAATGGAATCAGAATGCACAAGGATTGTAGTCGAGAAAGCAAATTGTCCGGTTCCTGGGAGTGTCTTAGGAAAGTGTGGTTCATCTGTAGAAGAGGCAGCATGTAGGACACACCCATTGTTGGTAACTGTTCGGGTGTTTGTGGTCGACACATGGTGGAATTAAAGGAAGACGTCGAAGAAATTCGGAAGCGGGCTGCTAGAATTGGTTACCGGTGGATTCGAACAACACGAAAGTATTATGGAGATGCTTCGGGAACTCAAATGGGAATCACTGGAGGGAATGCGACGTTCTTTTCGAGGAGCGCTGCTGAGAGAGTTTTGAGGAACAGCATTTGAATCTGACTACAGAACGATTCTACTGTCGCCAATGTACATTTCGCATAAGTAATATGAAGATTAGAGAGATTAGGGTTCGTACGGAGACATGCAGACTATTAGTATTCCCTCGCCCTGTTTGCGAATGGAACAGAAAAGGAAATGACTAGTAGTGGTACAGGGTATTCTCCGCCACGTGCCATACGGTGGCTTTCAGAGTGTGTAGGTAGATGTAGATGTATGTACTATAGTGTTACGCGTCACGTACAGCAGTTAGTGTCACCGCGGGTCAAGAGCTCTAGTCACGTGAAATGACGCGAGTATCGGTGTACTGGCGGGAGCAGTGCCACGCCTAGAGCGGAAAGCGGACACTGGTACGGCAAGAAGGCAGTAACAACTCCCAGGCAGCGCCGATGCTATTGGCCGCAGTGGCGGACATGTCCTGGAGTGTAGCACGGGGCTGTGCGTGTCATGCCAATTCGGCTTCACTTCCTCACAGAGTTGTTTTCTCCGGAAGCAGGTTGCCAAGCAGCGCAGTCTGAGCACACGGCTAGCGACTCGCTGTGGGCAGTCGGTAGTAGCTACCCTTGGCGTACAGAGTGCGGGGCTGCCGTTGTCTCACGGAATGGCGTGGAGTCACGGCGGAGGTGGACTTTATGCAAAGGGAACAGGATTATGGTGTACAAAAGTGGAGCGGAAGCTTCAACCTGGCCGCTGGGGGTAGAGGCTGGCAAGGCCGTGCTTAGCGCGCCAGTTGGTGTACTTTGGCTTCAGCGTGAGTGGCCCATGGGGTTTTGACGCACGCAGTTCTGAATACGAAGGATGAACTACGGCAATGCCACGTCTAGTCAGAGCGGATACCAAGCAGACAGCAAGGCAGTGGGGTTGCAATTTGGAAGCGGGCTGCCGTTAGTGCGAGGCATAGATTGGCTGGAAAAGCAGACGGCGTTTCTACTTTCAAAGGTTACGGCCACTGTGAGCGAGGAGCGTTTGCGGAAGAAAGTTCCATTACGGCGATTGGAAAACTGTGCATAAAGGTAATCTGTGCCATTTTGTTATACTGACCCTTGAATCTATAGAGGCATTAGTTTGTTGCCACTTTTCTGAATTGGTGAAACACGGCAGGGCCGCTTGTTGTCCGAATGTATTGTATTTTGATGCGTGTTGTGTGAATGCATTGTATACTGATGCTGAATAATGAGGCCATGTGGGGCCCGAAGATTTTAAAATATTAAGTTACCTGTAAACTGTATTTTGGTGATTAGTTTCTAATGATTCAAATTACCTTTCTATGTTCCCTTGAAAATTGAAGAACAGTTGATCATTCTCCCACTGCTACTTGGGAATGTTTCCGGTTGTCTGTCCGTGTTTGCATAAAGTGTTGGTCGTAGTGGGCGTACCTCTGTGGTTCGTTCTTTACTACGTCTTCTTGCAGACTATAGTGAGTGCATTTGTCACTAATTTCAGTGAGGTGAAGTATTTGCGTTGTGTTGGAGCATAAATTCGTAGCGTTTTTAAGTAAGTTTAATAAACACGACAGATACATAACACAGACTTTAATCATCAATAATATATTCTCTTTCAATATTTGCAACTTATAGATTCCGCGACTGTAGAAGTCACTTGGTTTTGAGTCGAAAACGTCCTTAGCCCATACTGGCAGCGCATTTTCATTCAGAAAAGAAGATCCTTGACGGTTGTTCGATAGACAGCTAAAACTAAACTCCGTCCAAAGAGGCCTTGAAAGGCCCAACGGCACTGACTGGCCGCCGTGTCATCCTCAGCCCACAGGCTTCAGTGGATGCGAATATGAAGGGACATGTGGTCAGCACACTGCTCTCCCTGCCGTATGTCAGTTGACGAGACCGGAGCCGCTGCTTCTCAATCAAGTAGCCCCTCATATTGCCTCATAACGGCTGAACGCACCCCGCTTGCCAATAGCGCTAGGCCTACCGGATGGTCACCCATCCAAGTGCTAGTCCAGCCCAATAGCGCTTAGTTTCAGTGATCTGACGGGAACCGGTGTTACCAATGCGGCAAGGCCGTTGGCTGTTCGATAGAGAACGGACTCTGAAAATCTGAGGGTTCACGATCACGTGAATAAGCTGCTTGCGGAATGACTTTCCGACACAACTCCTTCATATTCTTTTTGTCAGTCCAGCAGAAAGCAGGCGCGCGTTATAGTAGAGTATCATCACTTTACGCAGTCTTCCTGGTCTTTGTTCCTGGACTGCAGCTGCAAGAAGTCTCAGCTGTTCACAATAAATGCCAACAATGATGGTTACACCTCATGAAAGCAATTCGTAGTACACCACACCGTCGCCGTTCTACGAGACCCACAACATTATCTTTTGTAGCTGCGTAGGTCTCTGTACGGGGAACTGCTGCTTTTTTTGGCCTTATAAGGCCATTGCTTTCTTTTCCTTACGTTGGCATAAAGACACCATTTCTCGTCACAAGTAACGGTACACACTAGGAACCGTCGGTGTTGTTCACGAGCCAACTGATGACGAGCAAGCAGAGATGAACATATTACGGCCAACCGTTGGTGTCTGTGATTTTTGGCATGCAATACACAAATACCAAACTTCTTTATCTCCTCCATTGCAAGCGATTATCACATGGTGGTAGAATCACTTCAGCTCATCACATTTGCCAGTTCCCGAGTACAGTGACATGGATGATTGTGAATTAACGTGTTTAAACGATCTTCATCGTACACCGAAGGTCACTAATGTCAAAAACATCCACATTAAAAAAAGAAAACCGTTTTCTTGTCCTGCTGTGTCCAGTGACATTATTCTCATAACGGCAGAAATATTTCTGACTGCCTCAGCAGCTGGCACCCCTCCATTGAACTCAAACAGAAGAAACTTGCAGGTAGCTTCAAGCTTTGTGCCGGGCTGAGACTCGGCTCAGGACGAGGTACTGGAAGAAATAGAGCTGTGAGGAGGGGACGTGAGTCGTGCTTCCGCAGCTCAGTCGGTAGAGCACGAGCCCACGAAATGCAGAGGTTCAGATGCAGAGGTTCAGAGTTCGAGTCTCGATATTCCACTCAGTTTTAATCTGCAATGAAGCTCCAAAGCGGCGCACTCTCCACTGCAGAGTGAACGTTTCATTGTGTCAAACCGAAGGATATCTGGGAAAGTTGCGATTTCTTCACTTGGGATTCCTTTCTCTACCATCGACAGCTCCGCTCACTACCTGCAGATCACAGAGTGATAATATGTGAACTGAAATACCGGTAGCAACAGTGACATGCAAGAAAATCTGAAAATCAATAAATAAACTCTTATTTAAGGTGTTGAGACAGCAACCAGCCACAAATTTATTTTAGTTCCTTTATTCGAAGGGTACCGTTACCGGTATGACTTAAATCCAATGAAAATCTGTAACAGAAGCGTTTGTGTGGAGTGCTTATAATTATGTACTATTTATATTTTAGGACAATTAATCTATAAAAAACGCACCACATGTTGTAAAGAAAGCTTGAAAACCGTCTGAAGATGAATCGTAACGATTCGAAACCGGTAACGGTACACTTCGAATAAAGGAACTGAAAATAAATTTGTGGCAGGTTGCTGTCTCAACACTATCAACATTTGTCTTCCAAGACAAAAACACTACGAACTTATGCACAAATCTTCACATTGACACCGGTGTGTCAGACCCACGATACTTGCTCCGGACACTGCGAGAGGGCTGTACAAGCAATGATCACACACACGGCACAGCGGACACACCAGGTACCCCGGTGTTGGCCGTCGAATGGCGCTAGCTGCGCAGCATTTGTGCACCGCCGCCGTCAGTGTCAGCCAGTTTGCCGTGGCATACGGAGCTCCATCGCAGTCTTTAACACTGGTAGCATGCCGCGACAGCGTGGACGTGAACCGTATGTGCAGTTGACGGACTTTGAGCGAGGGCGTATAGTGGGCATGCGGGAGGCCGGGTGGACGTACCGCCGAATTGCTCAACACGTGGGGCGTGAGGTCTCCACAGTACATCGATGTTGTCGCCAGTGGTCGGCGGAAGGTGCACGTGCCCGTCGACCTGGGACCGGACCGCAGCGACGCACGGATGCACGCCAAGACCGTAGGATCCTACGCAGTGCCGTAGGGGACCGCACCGCCACTTCCCAGCAAATTAGGGACACTGTTGCTCCTGGGGTATCGGCGAGGACCATTCGCAACCGTTTCCATGAAGCTGGGCTACGGTCCCGGACACCGTTAGGCCGTCTTCCGCTCACGCCCCAACATCGTGCAGCCCGCCTCCAGTGGTGTCGCGACAGGCGTGAATGGAGGGACGAATGGAGACGTGTCGTCTTCAGCGATGAGAGTCGCTTCTGCCTTGGTGCCAATGATGGTCGTATGCGTGTTTGGCGCCGTGCAGGTGAGCGCCACAATCAGGACTGCATACGACCGAGGCACACAGGGCCAACACCCGGCATCACGGTGTGGGGAGCGATCTCCTACACTGGCCGTACACCACTGGTGATCGTCGAGGGGACACTGAATAGTGCACGGTACATCCAAACCGTCATCGAACCCATCGTTCTACCATTCCTAGACCGGCAAGGGAACTTGCTGTTCCAACAGGACAATGCACGTCCGCATGTATCCCGTGCCACCCAACGTGCCCTAGAAGGTGTAAGTCAACTACCCTGGCCAGCAAGATCTCCGGATCTGTCCCCCATTGAGCATGTTTGGGACTGGATGAAGCGTCATCTCACGCGGTCTGCACGTCCAGCACGAACGCTGGTCCAACTGAGGCGCCAGGTGGAAATGGCATGGCAAGCCGTTCCACAGGACTACATCCAGCATCTCTATGATCGTCTCCATGGGAGAATAGCAGCCTGCATTGCTCCGAAAGGTGGATATACACTGTACTAGTGCCGACATTGTGCATGCTCTGTGGCCTGTGTCTATGTGCCTGTGGTTCTGTCAGTGTGATCATGTGATGTATCTGACCCCAGGAATGTGTCAATAAAGTTTCCCCTTCCTGGGACAATGAATTCACGGTGTTCTTATTTCAATATATATATATATATATATATATATATATATATATATATATATATATATATATATATATGTGTGTGTGTGTGTTTTTCAGATTGTATGTTCATCAGTGTCCCCTTAAGGGGTGCGTTATTCTGGTGAGGTGACAGCTCATTTTCCTGTTTCCTGATTTTTATGTTATTGTATCAGGTGTTCAGTCAGCTGCAAAACGAGAGTGGGACTTCTGGTTTTCTCTTCTGCGTGTTCTCTGTTGATTTTATGTTTCATACTGTAAGTAAAATTAAATTATAGTTCATTAAATGCCCACAATTGCACATCCCCCAATCAGACTGCACCCCAACCATAATCGTTCGCCACAGTATAAATTATTTCTCTATAAATTTCCAAATACAGGTTGATATACTATGAAATTGCATTTTCACAGTAATTACTATGTTTATTCACGATGTTATGTCTCATTACGACTCACACTCTTTGTATATATTAAGCAAACAAAGTAGTTTATTCAAAACCTGTAACCGTCTGTTTGAATTATGTTACTGTCAACGTCCGTCGTTGGTCTGGGATACGTTGCAAGTTACTACATCAAATTATCTGTAATGTGAAGAAACATTCTTTAAATAAACTGGTCGCTTACAGTCAACAAAAGGCTTTCTGTAACACAAACCACCGTATTATTTATTCTCATATACCTCTACCAGATCTCATTATTTTTCTTGCTTTGTTTGAACTAATTGACATAAATAAATAACAGCAGGAAGGTACTCCCAGACAAAGAAAAGACCAACTGTAACCAAATATCGCTTTATCGATTTTGCATCTGTAGTGCTTAGGGCATTTATCTGCGTCGAGAAAGAGAACATTAAGTCTACATTAGATATTTACTAGCTGTCAGCTCCGAAATAAACGATCATTCGCGGAGCGCTCAAGGGACAGCAAAAGATGTTGTCTTTGTTTACACTAAAGAGTGATACACTGCTAAAGTTTTATTTAGAATAATCAGTTTGATGTTTGAGTTATGAGGAATACGTTAATATTACCGACACAACAAGTCTACACTTTCGTACTAATCGTCTGCCTTAGACATGGCATATTCAAACAACAGAACATTTAAAAATTTTCTTAATACACTTATTGCCAGTGTGGGTGACGTAGGATTTCTTGACCTTTCTGGTGCTAAAAACCATATCTGTGTTTATTACACACGCATTTTAGGGAAAAGATAAATGTATCTTTTTTATTTTCTAATTTTTTCTTAAATTTTTATCGCTATTTAGATTCCCAATCATGTATGTTTTACATTTCTGTGTACAGCGTCCTGTAGGCATTCGTTTCATAACTTCGTGTCCCGGTTTTATAAACGCCGAAGTCGAAACGTTTAGACAATGACAGGCAATGTGCGGGACTTTCAATATCCTCTAGCTTAGCGGTTTCAGGTGGATAACAATCCTATCCCACTGCATGGATGGTGTTGTCACATTGTTTTCTGCTAACTGGTTGGTGCAAAAAACGGCTCTAAGCACCATGGGACTTAACATCCGAGGTCACCAGTCGCCTAGAATGTAGAACTACTTAAACCTAATTAACCTAAGGACATCACACACATCCATGCCAGAGGTAGGATTCGAACCTGCGACCGTAGCGGTCGCTCGGTTCCAGACTGAAGCGCCTAGAACCGCTTGGCCACCAGCGGCCGGCCTGATAATTGGTGCCTGCCCACAAAGCAGTTAGTGTAATGGGTAAACTCACATGTGTTCATTCCAAAAGTTGTGTCAGTCACTGATAATAAGATGTATAACGAAGTAATTACGGCCATTTAATACTAATTACGGGTTTCACTTTCCTACAATTCATAATCAAGTAAGTGCATCAAACGTTTCCCGTGGTTTGGTCGATTATACATTTATTCAGACATGATTGACATAGAAAGTCACTATGGGCTCCATTTCACATCTGTGACATATCTGTATAATGAAAGAAATTAATTATATGGCACTATTCCTCCCCCTAAGTTTACACGCTAGGTGATATTTTTCACTTATTGTCCACCTTTGTGATATTAAGTACTTCATTCGGAGCCCTGAGTACCCTTTACTAACAGTGTTTAGTTCAAGTTAACGAATGCCCTTTTAAAGTGATCCAGGTGCTGTAACCTTGTCTTTTACTGCCTTTTGCTGAATTACAAATAATGAGGCCGGACCCGAGGTCAGCAGTTTTTCCACATGTCTGGCTCAGTGCAAACGTAACCGTCTCGTAATTGCACTTATAGTGAACAGAATTTCTAATCAAATTCCGTGCCTGTGGCGTGTCGCCTTAGTTGTGTGACTCGATTCATGAATTTCCGTTAGATAAGTCACAGTTAGTAGTAACCGACGCAAGGTCATAGAGGAAAACATAAGTAATACCTGTCGTTCCCCAACGAAGGCCCTCTGCTTTTCCTGATCTACTTGAACGACATAGGATGCAATGAGGAGCCCTCTTTGATTGCAGACTATGCACTCATAAACGTCTTGCGAAGTCGTCATATGATCCAAACCAATATGTGTGGTTCAAAAAGTGGCAGTTCACGCTAAATAATGAAAAATGTGAAATCGTCAACATGAGTACTACAAGAAATCCTCTGAATTTCGGTTACACGGTAAAACAACGTATCTAAACGCTGTAAATTCAACTAAATAGTAGGATTTGAAATTGCGAATAAGTTAAATTGGAACAATAACATAGACAATGTTTCGCGGAAAGCAACTCAAAGTTGTGATTCATTGGTAGAACAGAAAGTGCAACGCATCTGCTAAAGCAAATGCTTACACCACGCTAATCCGCTCTCTTTTACAGTATTTCTATGCGATGCGGGATTCGTATCAGATCAGACTCACGGAGGACATAGAAAAAAAGTTCGATGAAGGGCAGCTCGTATTTCACTGTCGGGAAATATGGGAGAGTGTCATGGACATGTTACGTGAACTGGAATGCAAATCATTTAAACCAAGGCGTTTATTGTTGCTGCAGCATCTTCTTGTAAAATTTAAATCACCAACTTTCTCCTCTGATTACGAAAAAAGTTTATGGTGACAACCTACATATAAAGAGATGATCATCTTAGTAAAATTAGAGGAATCAGAGCTCCTACGGAAAGATTTAAATGCTCAAATTTTCAGCGCTCGCCTGTAAAGACTAGAACGGTAGAGAAATATCTTGAAGGTGGTTCGAAGAACCATCTGCAAGGCACTTAATTGTGAATTGCAGAGTAATCATGTAGATGTAGATGTAGAAACGAAATGCATTCCCCGTTCTATGGAGTTAACTTCGGCTTCTCTCTCAAGTGACGGTGATAATATATAGCCAGTACAAGGAACGTTTACGATTGAAGAGGATCAGGCTATCAGATCCCAAACTACTTCTGTCCGCAGACACTATCCTAAAACAGAATCACGATTCCCATTATCAGTATTGTGGTTCAAATGGTTGAAATGGCTCTGAGCACTACGGGACTCAACTGCTGAGGTCACTAGTCCCCTAGAACTTAGAACTAGTTAAACCTAACTAACCTAAGGACATCACAAACATCCATGCCCGAGGCAGGATTCGAACCTGCGACCGTAGTGGTCTTGCGGTTCCAGACTGCAGCGCCTTTAACCGCACGGCCACTTCGGCCGACTAGTATTGTGGTAGTTGTTTAAGAGCCAACATATTGAATGACGCAATGAAGATAAGAAATGTTTCTTTTCCAAGTAGGTTTATAGGATATCAGTGACATGAGTAAAGTACTTCGCATATCACAGTCTAATTTCACATCGCTTCCTCATATTAAGACTTAGGCCTTAACAAATGACGCCTCCCATTCAGGCTGGCCTTCTTCAGAGGTAAAGAGGCTGTGTGTTTATGCCAAGTTTCGTCTTCTTGTTTCTGCCTCATCTTTAACAACATAAACACGACACTACGCTCTTCAGTAACTTACTGCACTCCCCAGCATTGCACACTTACGTATACGATACGTCAGAGTCTCAGGACTACGAAAACCCGTACAGTGGAAACTTTTGTTGAATCTGACCTTTCAGAAACTAGCAAAGTGCATTGTTATTGCTGTATAAAAACTACGGGGAACAGTTATGTGTGTCATGCGACCGGATGGAGGAATCTTTGTCACTTTCTGCAGATACAATAGATACCGTTCTGCAAAAACTAATAAACCAGCTTTCAAATCGGCTAACATATCTATATAAAGAGCGTGGTTTCAGATGCCGGAACAATGTTTTCAAAGCACGATCTTTCAATATAATCGAAAATATTGGCATCCCATTGGCATCTTGTAGATAATCGTCCTAAAAGCTAGCACCTGGTGGCTGTCTCCATCAATGAAAGGTACTGTTCTCGACTCTAAAATAACGAATTCACCGAAGACCTTGCAAATAAATGTCTATGTCAAGCGGAAGAAGTTCTTGAAATAGTTCACACACGTATGATATTCGACAGTTAGTGCTTTCTCTATTCAACGCATCTCTTAATCACAGAAGGATGTATACGACTGAAAGCATATACATTATCTGAAAGTAAAATCTGTCTTATTTGTGTGATAAGAAGAAAAAAATTATCTTGAGGTAGTGTCAAATATCTTTACTTATTTTTAAGTGTTTGAGGATGAGAGCTCTTTGAGCAATATATTGAATATATTTATTTATTTATTCCACCCACTGGTGTAAACAGGGCTATTCCAAAACTGAAGTGCGCTAGCGTCACTCAAATGGTGCCCTATACTTGCAAAAACATAAAAGTAAGATCAATTAAAGTCGGAGACAGCGTTAGGTAGCTAGTAAAGATGGGTATCGGTTTCGTAACAAATCAAATAGACATCATGTGGTGTTTAATTGGCACACTGGCGTTTGTTACGCTTCCAACACTCAAAGATATAGGCTCGGGAACGAGTGAAAACTCGAATAGCAAATCGAGCAATTAACTTATCGTGGACGGAGATAGCGTACAAGTACGTCCAGAGACGTCTTTTAAAGCACCGGAAAGGTCGGTTTTGAGTCAATCTGCAAAAGGGAGTGCCGTCAAACGACGAGAAAACGTGACGGAAATTGTCTTAACTCTTCGTAAATGAAAACAGTGCGCAGATTCAGCGAGTGAGAGAGAGTGATAGTTTCTGAAACGATATTGCCATACTGTAACATTTCAGGATGAACACTACATGCTACTGTGATAGAACGTGCTACTGCGACAGTGATGTGTGAGTGTATCCTGTCATATAAAGATTAGTAAGGCTCGCAATGTGACCATGGAACAGCATGAAAGTGTTCTTGCCCGCATGATCACAGTGGATAGTACACATTCCTTTGGACTACTGCAGTTGGTGTGAAACTCTCTGCTTCGACGGTCTGACGGTGTTTAATGTTAGCTGCACTGATGGCTACGGCGCCAGGTTCCATTGTCCACACACGAAGAACGTCTGCCTGTAATGGTTGGCTGGATGCTGTCACTGTGAATGATGGACAGTAAATTATTGCCCTTCATAAGTGTCCTGCTTCAACGGGTATTACTTACGTGTAGGTGAAGTGACTAATAACTATAAAATTTTATTGTTGGGAGGGTAGAAGATAAGCACTAAGAGTGATGACTTGAAACGATATTATATAAAAATCGCCATTTCGAATGATGTGTAACGCAACACAATTGCTACAGATCGCTTCACGATTCTGTACCAGTTCAGTTAAATTTTATTTCTTAATTTCAGGTGTCCAGTACTGACTGTTGGGTGAGGGCTGGAAGATTCTCACATGAAGTTGTGGATTTCGAGACATATCGTGTTTACTGTGAAGTGTAACACAAAAGATGTCGCTCAAAGCTGGGTGGCATTCTGTAGTTGTTTCCAGGGCCGGCTCGGTGTGTTCGGAAGTTGCAGTTTCCGGAAGGAAATCCGTTACGTTTGGCCGCAGGGAGGTCTTATCACCAAAGGCCCCACTTCAAATACGATAGCTATGTACCGAACATAGATGTTCACAAGACACATGGGCTTCCGTTCCCCTCAGACGTGAGAAATTTAACTCAATCGTAATATAATTTTTCTTCGGCCCATCCTCAATATTGGTTCCCCTTTGAGATAATGTGTGCGCTACGTTCTCCAATACAGGAATACCGTTCAAACTCCGTACGAATCGTTTATGGGTATCTGTTGTACATCGTACCAGTGAAACTCCTGCAGCGTTCCCTCTACTGTCAAGGTTAGGGGCACTTTAACGTTCGTCCAAAGAGAGTCTGAGTTGAGATCAGAGAGCCTGGTATTCTTGTCATTCGTTTCTTGAGACTCACCCTGTGCCGACCTACATTTTCTTCCTTCCGTGCTGACGGTGCATTTTGCAGGCGTCGATTTTGCTACAGCATGAGATGTTATTTTCATTCTTCAGAGCCCACACTCTCAGCGCCCCGTGTTTTAACTGATTCTTTGTCCCTCTTGGATACGAAGTTCATTGGGCAATTTCTCTTATACTCGAAAACGCATTCTGTACAGATGTAGGATTCTGGTTTTATCAGCCTTTTAATCAAAGACAAAAATAATTAACTTCAATATTTCCTGTTAAGTTTATATGTTATTTTTTTAATTTTTTGGGTTTCAAGAGTCATTTTGCAACACCACTGCATTATTGTGCCTGAGCAGCTGAGTGGTCAGCGGGGGTACAATGCAAATGACCTGGATTCGATTCCCGGTACTGCCAGGGAACAGCCAGAAATCTTTCCTTGGTGGGAGGACTGGGACGATAAGCACTCAGTATCTTGATTCCAGCTAAGGAACTACCTGTTCAGTTAGTAGAGGCACCAAGTGACGAAAGCTGAAAACTGCCGGGAGAGCGATGTGCTGAAACCATCCCCCCCCCCCAAACCATAATGTCACAGTGGATGGTTCGTTGCCGATGGGCTCGCCAGGGCCTGTGATCAGAGCTTCCGTTACTAGATTGCTGTAAAGCCCCTTTATGCTTGTTACTTCGCTTCTCCCACGATGACACATGTTTAACAGTATAATCAAGAATACACTGAAAATCTGTTTGAATGTGATGGTGTTGCCACTGTGTGCAGTGGCCAAATTATTAATGGATTCCTGCATTACATGCATTGTAATCTGTTGTTGTGACTAATGAATAGCGATAGCAGATTTTACTATTGCAAATCAACATTAGCTTCTGTGCTGAAGGGAGTCTGAATATAAATCGGGTTGTAGAGTTAAAAATTCTACTACATACCGAGACCTCTTGTTAATAAGAACTGCTTTCTTCAACGTATGCATGAATATTATTATTTTCTTATTATTTGTGCAGGAAAGTTATTCAAGCTCAATGTGAATGCGTTTGCCTATGAGTTGTTGACAATACGTATATATAAATGTGGAGCACCTGCTACCGGGGAGCAGTACGAAACCCTAAATAAAGAAACTTTAAAATAGTAATATACCATGCAGTTACAATTAAAGTGCAGATATTCACTGATGTCCTGTGTGGGCCATAAATTATTATCGCCTGACAGCGAAACTTGTTATATATGCTAATGCGTAAATGCGGAACCGATTAATGCAGGGGGAAAATTACAATTTTTCCATCAGGTGCGAATGTGCCGCTGTACGTTGTTTGCATGATGGTATGACACCCGTGCTGTCATCTGAGAAGCCGTAACGTGAGTAAACAGTATGGCTATAGAGAACGAAGACCACACGCTGTTGGTGAAACTGTTCATGTGAACGGCAACAATTAGAGCGCTTCGTCGAGAGAGTATCACCGACTGAAAGTTCCGAGGAATGGTCTGATGTCACTAGATGGTTTAAAGAAGATGACAATGAAATTCCAAAACGTTGATGAGTCTGATGTAGCACGTGGAAGACGACGTTGTCCTATCCGGGTTGAAGTCATTGACGAGTTTGCTGCCACTGTAACTAACCCTGCACCAAGTGCCCGGGTGGTGTTAGTAATCTTGAAAAGTCATCACAGTTGTCCATCCCATGGTCAACAGAATGGAAAGCTTTGCGGTACAAGATTTCGAGAGACGGAAACCTCATCATTCGCAGCAACGTTCTGAATTAGGTCTTAGAATTTTCGCAAAGATCGCAATTGACGATATGTGGTCAGACAATACTCTACGGAGTGACGGGGCACATTTTTCACTACAGGGTGCAGTGAATACACAGAACAGCCGAGTTGAGGGTTGTGTTAAACCGCGTCTAATGCACGATGAGCCATTGGATTCGCCGCGTGTCACTGTTTGGTGTGGAAACTCAAACATCTTTTCCTTGGTCTGTTGTTCTTGCAAGAGAATGCGCCCAGAGGGCCATTCTTGTGTACTGTGATGTTTGCACGTTTTGGAAAACTCCTTCCACAGCACATATGTGGAAACTACTGATTTCATGCAAGATGCAGTGATATCTCATGCCACTCGCCCATTAAAATATTTGCTTAATGCATCCTTCCACGAACGCATTATCTCCAAATGCTTCCCAGATGCATGGCCTGTACGATTTCTTGATCTGAATCCTTTTTTGACTCTATGGATATCTAAAAGAACGTGTTTACCATGAACACTTTCGTTCTCTACATCTTCTGGAAGCCAGTATAAAGCTAGTATACAGGGAAACGTTGCTCAGCTTCCACCGGAACGTCGTCCCTCATTTTGAACAGGCTATATAAGTGCTCTTAATAATAAAAACAACATTATGCCTGTCTCACTTGTTTGCCCTTTTCTGCGGACGTCCCATTCCTAACTCATCACACATACTTCTCTCTTGAATTCAAAGCGTCAGATCTGCACTTGGTGACCTAAACTGAAACCGTTTTTTTCCAGCGTAAATCGTTTGTACATTGATGTATGAGCAGTGTACGAAAATTCGCTGCCGTATGATAACAACAGCCCTCACTGGATCTCTGTGAATTGCAGCAGTTTAATTATGTCAGCCAGTACTTCGTTCAGAATTTACAATAATGAATAGAAGACATAAAGTACATGACACTCATACAATTAAATTAATGCGTGCGAGATGCGTTCAAACAACGAAGTAACTTTTTTTCAAAAATAAATTTATTATTTGTCTACATTTAAGAAACATCTTTAAACTAGTCCTCATAACACATTATACTCGTCTACTTACGCCAGCGCATTTTCCAATCCCTGAAACACTTCTGGAGCTGTGTATTTCGGATATCTTTTAGCTATATCAGCGATACGTTTTAACTTAGCTACGTCAGTAAAACGATTGCCATTAGCTCGCTTTATTTGTGAAAAAAGACAAAAGACACATGTGACTACGTTAAACGAATTTGTGTTTGGCCGAAAATTCACGAACAAGTTTCGAAGAGTGAGCAGACGCTAAGTCACGGTTCAAAAGCCGTGACCTGTTCCAACACACAAACAGGCGTTTTCTGCGCATTCATTACGCCAAACAGCATTGAATTTAGAAGTAATACTCTTAATTGATTTTTGTAACGTCTGGCAAGAACTCATGACGCACTATGTCTTTGAAATTAGAATATTGAGCATAATGTTTACATTCACCGCATTCGTTGAACTTTTTTCGCTCTTAGTGGTCCATAACGTTTCGACGCAGACATCTGGGTTTTAGTTTCGACCTCATATCCGAAACGCACGTTTCATCATTTATTGTGACACGTTTAAGTAGTTCTGCATCGTTGTTAACTTAATACGGAGACTCCTGAGCAACTTGCATTCGCCGAAGATTTCTCTCTCTCTTGTTTGTTTTAAATACAACTACTTTGGAACAAGTTTTTGCTGTCATAGGTTTAATACACAAACCAGCCGACAAGATTGCATATAATGAGACACATTCACCAGCGACATCTCTGATAGTGATTCGGAGATAGTTCATAACCAATTACTTCTACAAGATTTCATCGTTTGAAATCGTTCTGGGGCGTCCAGAATCCACGTTATCTTCGTTGTCCTCATGACCGATTTCAAAATTCTTGAACCACTCGTAAACATACACTACTGGCCATTAAAATTGCTACACCACGAAGATGACGTGCTACAGACGCGAAATTTAACCGACAGGAAGAAGATGCTGTGATATGCAAATGATTAGCTTTTCGGAGCATTCACACAAGGTTGGCGCTGGTGGCGACACCTACAACGTGCTGACATGAGGAAAGTTTCCAACAGACTTCTCATACACAAACAGCAGTTGACCGGCGTTGCCTGGTGAAAAGATGTTGTGATGCCTCGTGTAAGGAAAAAAAAAAAAAATGCGTGCCATCACGTTTCCGACTTTGATAAAGGTCGGATTGCAGCCTATCGCGATTGCGGTTTATCGTATCGCGACATTGCTACTCGCGTTGGTCGAGATCCAATGACTGTTAGCAGAATATGGAATCGGTGGGTTCAGGAGGGTAATACGGAACACCGTGCTGGATTCCAACGGCCTCGTATCACTAGCAATCGAGATGATGGGCATCTTATCTGCATGGCTGTAACGGATCGTGCAGCCACGTCTCGGTCCCTTAGTCAACACAACAGATGGGGACGTTTGCAAGACAACAACCATCTGCACGAACAGATCGACGACATGGACGATCAACTCGGGGACCATGCGTGCGGTTACCCTTGACGCTTCATCACAGACAGGAGCGCCTGCGATGGTGTACTCAACGACGAACCTGGGTGCACAAATGGCAAAACGTCATTTTTTCGGATTAATCCAGGTTTTGTTTACAGCATCATGATGGTCGCATCCGTGTTTGGCGAAATCGCGGAGAATGCACATTGGAAGCGTGTATTCGTCACGCCATACTGGCGTATCACCCGGTGTGATGGTATGTGGTACCATTGGTTACACGTTTCGATCACCTCTTGTTCACACTGACGGCACTTTGAACAGTGGACGTTTCATTTCAGCTGTGTTACGACCCATGGCTCTACCCTTCATTCGATTCCTGCTAAACCCTACACTTCAGCAGGATAATGCACGACCGCATGTTGCATGTCCTGTACGGGCCTTTCTGGATACAGAAAATGTTCGACTGCAGCCCTGGCCAGTACATTCTCCAAAAATCTCACCAATTGAAAACGTCTGGTCAATGGTGGCCGAGCAATTGGCTCGTCACAATACGCCAGTCACTACTCTTGATGAACATTGGTATCGTGTTGAAGCTGCATGGGCAACTGTAGCTGTACACGCCATCCAAGTTCTGTTTGACTCAATGCCCAGGCGTATCAAGGCTGTTATTACGGCGAGATGTGGTTGCTCAGGGTACTGAGTTCTCAGGATCTATGCACCTAAATTGCTGGAAAATGTAATCACATGTCAGTTCTAGTATAATATATTTGTCCAATGAATACCCGTTTATCATCTGCATTTCTTCTTGGTGTAGCAATTTTAATGGCCAGTAGTGTATGTTTCAGTCATAGTTAACGCACAAACAACAGAATCAAAGTTTAATACAAATTCTCTGGTCCATTACATACGAAATATCTTGAAATTCGGTCTAACAGTTAGTTGAATAGAAGATAATTCTCAGATAGAAATTCTCAAAATAAATCAGTTGATTTCATCCTTTTGAGATAACTCCGTTTGACAAGTGCATCTGAGTCAAAAGCAGATTTTATTGTAATATTTAATAATATGTATGAATATGGGCACATGAATGTAGTCAAATTAATTTTAGTTACTAATTTTACTGAACGCTGACCAAGTAGTAACTAATACAGAAACATCAACGAATGCAGCTAAGTCAAGGTATCCTACTGTCCTCTTATTTTTGATTACGTTTGTGTAAATTTATGGAGGTAGTCCCGTTACCTAATCTTTTTGGCATCAAATACTAAAAATTTAATTAAAATCATTTACGTATTTATAAAAATGGTCAAATGATAATCTTTTATGTGTAAAGGTTAGACTTTCGTGTTAGCACAGACCTAACGCCGAAGACTTTTGTTTCGGTGTTCTAGTTCTGCGCAAATTACGTAGTCACTCTCATGAATATTGCATACAATCCAATTTAAAAACGGTAGGATAAAAATTCTAGAGCGTGTGTGCTACGTATACATACCTGTCCGAACTCCAAAGTGGGAGCGAATTGAGGCCGCGGTGTTGGGCTGGGCTTTTAACTTAAATTACGAAGACTGTTTCATTAAATTTGTATTCATTTTAATTCCGAGCTCAGGATGCCGCGTACACAAAGAACTCCAATTTCTTCGGCAAACTACTCTCCCTGGGGGGCCCAGCGTTATTTTAAGCTGCATCTCCAGAGTTTTGGTCCTCCAGTAACACAGAGGGTGACAAGAAGTAGCCTCTCGGAGACAGAATAAAGAAACAAAAGAAAATGAAAGAATCGGCCATCACTATGTAAACGTTAGGTTAGAGCACGGCGTATTTAGCAAGTGAGTGAAACAGCGAAGAGAATTTTTTATGAATAAATGATTAAACAAACTTCGCAACGGTCAATACTTTCTTAAGCACTTTCATTCCCGCCGTAACACTTTCCTTTAATTTTTTTCTTAAATGAAAGCTAAAAAACTATTTTATGTCTAGTCAAAGTTTTTCTACATGTTTAATGCTGTTGTACTGGCATAGATACAGACTTCCAAAATACTGTGACCAACACTATATGAAAAAAATAACCTCATTTACAGTCGCACTTTTATTGGGTCTGACGACTACCGTTTCTTTATCATGTATCATCGTCATGCCATCCTTCGCTCAAAACCATAACAGTGGCCTACACAATTAAAATATTATTTAAAAATCATTTACGAAATATTTTTCTCTATTACAGCCAACGTATGGTACAAAGTGGAATTATAAAATATTGGCAGCCCCTCACAAGGGCTCGTTTACAAAAGTAAGTATCTCGTACTCTAATAGTTCATTGCTGTGCGTTAAACTGACGGAAATTGTGGCTAAAGATGATAAGAATCCATTCTTGTAAAAAGGTCTGCTTCTACTTCTTAAAAGAGAAAGACATTATAAAAGATATCTAAAAATAAAAATCACACAAAATGTGGACTATAAGAAGATAAATAATCAAACGTAGTGAAAGTAACAATTTCCAGTGCAATAAAACACAAACGACAGAATAAAACTTCTAAGTTACTATGTTTCCATTTACCGTTTGTACACAATGGGTCCTGCTGTGGAACACCGATGCAACTACAAAGCAATCTAAGCAAGCATGTACGAGTGACCTTAATAATTGTAATATTTACTGTGTGCAAAGGTATTTGTACTGAAGAGAAATCCAGCATCCAGAAGAATAGTGACACAATTCGACTATGTATTACTCCACAATTGTCAGTAGACGACGTTTGGCCGCATTTCCAGTCCCCTGTTTATCCCTTTCGGGTCCAGACGTACAATGGAGCTCTCTTTGGCCCCGCTACTCTCTTACTCTGGACCAGTAGTCGTCAAGCTTTTTTCGCTCAAGAGCCGATATTGACACTGCAGTGCGACATGTCAGCGGAGAAGAGGCTAAGGTTTCCTTTCAAAGGAGTTATTGAGAGAAGCTTACCAATTGCACATTTTGAATCTCTGTATTATAAGGTACTACACAAAATATTTTTAAGTGAAAAAGAAAATAATTTACAGGAACTACATTAATATCTCTGAAGGCTTATATAGTGACCAGTTTTCCGTACCTAACCGGTAAAGTGGCCAATGCCATTGCAAAAGGATCCCACATTTTTTTCTGATTTCCGAGCACATTTTCTAGATGTATTCACGTCCTACTATTTGAAAAATTATCAGACGGCTGCAGCACACCATTTTCAACTGGACTTTCGTATGGGGTCAAATATAACACAACAGAAACGATTTTAAATGTTATAATTTCGTTAATTCGAAATTACCACAAGGGGATAAAACGCCGAATGATAGCTTAATGTATAAAAGGGTTTAGAAGTCAGTTTTATCTGTTGCATTACGCATGTTTCTAAAAGTAACTGTTAAGGGGTAAACAACATGGCCACGTTTTTCGACGAATGGTATATTCATTTTTCGCGATCGGACGCCATATCGGAAGAAGTGATCCACAGAAACCTATAAGTCTGAAAGAAATAACAATGAGACACGTCAGTAGAAAAAAAAGTTTTATAAACATCGATGCTGTAAAGAAAAAATTTCTGCTCCCCATACAAGTAATGTAACATGAATAATATATATGACTGACCTCACATCAGGCAACTTGAAATGAAAAAAGATTTTACTAGAATATAATGGAACAAGGTTCCTGTGTCAATCTCACTTGCCCCTACCGATCTCTTTATTAACTGGTAATTATAGTAATTAGCAACAGTAACTGCGGTATTAGATACTTCCATAAACGTTTGCCAAACATTTTGAGTGTCATTGATTTTACGTTACTTCCTACAGACATGAACCACATCTGAAGATGACCGTGTCCGCAATGCTCATTCACGAATCCATGCTACTTTCGTTCGACGTTCATACCATAGCAACTGATCTTTGAGATGTCCCCCCCCCCCCCCTCATGAGGGGTCAGCATTGGACGATTAAGATTAAAATGTTGCTTGTCCCACTTCTGTTAACCCTTTAACGGCACTGTGGCAGCTCTGTCCTTGAAGCAAGCGCCGAATTTTACCGTACTTAGCTCACCTCCGAATACGCCAAGGTCAATTAAAAGTAAACACATCTTAAAATATTCCTGTCTCTGTGAGTATTTTTGTTTGTTACTAAGCAAGGAAAATGCATTTTTGTAAAACTTTTAACGTTTGGTCATGACTTCCGCTGCTAGGCAGCTACTAGAAGCGTATTATTAAAAAATATGGCTGAGAACTGCGGTCCGCATGCGGCCTTCGGGCCGCAGTTTGACGACCAGTGCTGTATACCCTGTCTTAGCCCGCCAACGCGCCGCGGGATGTATAGTCACTCCAGTACGCAATATGCAGTCCTGAGAGGCAGCATCGACGGCCATACTAGTATTATAAGACCACAAAATACCACAATACTGAGTTACAAAACCGTGTTCTGGCGTGAATGTTATCCTCTTGTGACATGTAAATCCAGTACTTATGTCCTAACCGCGGCACCTAGATCATAGTTTCACTGTGAGTTAAACGTAGCATCAGGTCTTCAGGCTATTGAATTTTACGAAACGTCCACTTGAGTAGGTCCTCTTTAGGCAGTAGGTTCGAGGTCTAAGACATCGAAAGCTATGCAAGAAATCCAATGCCATTTTGTGATTTGTATTCAGCGATTATTCTGGGTAACTATTTGTTGCAAACTTAGTTCAATAGCGCAACTGATGACTTTCTAAATGTACATGGTTACTCTGCAGTTCACAATTACGTGCCGGGCAGGGGGTCTTTGGAACCAACTACAGCCTATTTCTCTACCATTCCATTCTCTAATGGCACGCGAAGGATACGAAGGCTTAAATCGTTCTATACAAGCACTGATTCGTCTTATTTTATTACGATGATGATTTCTCCCTACGTAGCTTGGCGTCACACGTGTCATCACAATCAGAAGAGAAAGTTGGTAATTGAAATCTTGTGAAAATCTCTCGTCGCAGTAATAAACGACTATGTTTTCATGATTGCCACCCAAACTCGCTTGTCATCTCCGTGACTCTCCCCCCCCCCCCCCCCCCCCCTAGTCCTTCCTTGTAGTTTTTCGATGTCCTCCGTCAACCCTGTCTGCTTAGGATCCGCTACATCCCAGCATTACTCTGACAACGGACAAGCAGAGTGGGGGCAGGCTCTTTCGTAGACCTATTTCATCTTCTAAGTGTTCTTCCAATAAAACACAGTCTTTGGGTTGCGCTCCAGTTTAAGTTGTTTGTACTTGTAATTCCTGAGTGTTTACTTGAATTGAAAGCCTTTAAATTTGTGTGTTCTACAGTGAAACCTAAATTTAGCAGGCTTCTTGTCGTACTTATGCGGATGACCTCAAAGGTATCCTGACTCAATCGCCACTTTTCCCACCATACATATATTTGGTCTAAATCATTTTCAATCGGTTTTGATCTTCTGGTGACTTTACTATACGGTAAAGGACAGCACAGTGTGAAAAAAAAGAACCTGAAAGGCTGGTCAGGTTGCCTTCTAAATCGTTTGTGTAATCAGGAACGGCCGGCCGGGATGGCCGAACGGTTCTAGGCGCTACAGTCTGGAACCGCGCTACCGCTACGGTCGCGGGTTCGAATCCTGCCTCGGGCATGGATGTGGGTGATGTCCTTAGGTTAGTTAGGTTTAAGTAGTTCTAAGTTCTAGGGGACTGATGACCTCAAACGTTGAGTCCCATAGTGCTCAGAACCGTTTGAACCAGTTTTGAATCAGGAACGGGAAAGCGCAAATAACACTTCCCTGGAGAACGCTGGATGTCACTTCCGTTTTGGTCGATGATTTTCTGTTGAATACTGCGAACTGTGACCTTTCTGACACGAAATCACGAATCCAGTAGCAAAACGGATGTGATATTCTACAGGCACGCAATTTCATTCGACGTCTCTTACAAGAAATGGTGTCAAAAGGCTTCTGGAAATCTGTAACATGGAATGAATTTGAGATCTTCTGTCGAGAGCACTCATTACTTTGTGCGACTAAAGAGTTAGTTGTGTTTCATAAGAACGATATTTCCTGATTCCGTGATTATGTGTAAATAGACCGTTTCCTTGAAGGTAAATCATAATGTTCGAAAGCAGTATATGTTCCGTAATCCCACCGCCAATCGACTTTAATGAAATGGTTCTGTAATTCATCTGATTACTTACTTCTTTCCTTGAGTCCTGGCGTGACCTGTGCAACTTCCACTCTTCAGGAACGGATTCTTCGTGTGAAGGATCCTTCGTGTGTCACTGTTAAATATGGGGTTATAGCTCCAGCATACTGCGAAAGCAACTTAAGTGGTATTCTTTCTGGACCAGAAGACTTGCCTTTATTCGTTTTTTAAGCTGCTTCGCTACACCAAGTATATCTATTTTACTTCTAAATTACTCATTCTGGCCACCGTTCTTGGTTGTAATTCTGTAATATTTACTTCCTCTTCCTTGGTGAAGGAATTTCGGAAAACTAAATAAAATAACTCCACTTCCGTAACGTAGTCATCGTTAATATTACCATTGTGATGGTGCAGTTAAAGTATTGGTTGTGTCTTGTAGCTGGAGCACTTTACATATGACCACACTCACTTTGGATTTTCTGTCACATTTCGAGACAGAGCTTCTTTGTGGAAGCCGTTAAAAGCATCTCGCGTTATAGTCCGCACCCAGTGCCGAGCTTCAGTAAAGTATCACCATTCCTAGTGATTTTATGTTCTTTTAAATCTGAGATGCTCCTTTCGCTACAGTGTTCTGACCTGTTTTGTGTAACATTGGAAATCAGTACCATCTTTTACACTACTGGCCATTAAAATTGCTACACAAAGAAGAAATGCAGATGATAAAAGGGTATTCATTGGACAAATATATTATACTAGAACTGACATGTTATTACATTTTCACGCAGTTTGGGTGCGTAGATCCTGAGAAATCAGTACCCAGAACAATCACCTCTGGTCGTAATGACGGCCTTGATATGCCTGGGAATTGAGTCAAACAGAGCTTGGATGGCGTGTACAGGTACAGCTGCCCATGCAGCTTCAACACGATACCACAGTTCATCAAGAGTAGTGACTGGCGTATTGTGACGAGACAGTTGCTGGTCACCATTGACCAAATGTTTTCAATTGGTGAGAGATCTGGAGAATCTGCTGGCCAGGGCAGCAGTCGAACATTTTCTGTATCCAGAAGGGCCCGTAAAGGACATGCAACATACGGTCGTGCATTATCCTGCTGAAATGTAGGGTTTCGTAAGGATGAATAAAGGGTACACTCACGGTTCGTGACACGTCTGAAATGTAACGTCCACTGTTCAAAGTGCCGTCAATGCGAACTATAGGTGACCGAGACGTGTAACCAATGGCACCCCATACCATCACGCCGGGCCGCAGCTCGTGGTCGTGCGGTAGCGTTCTCGCTTCGCGCGCCCGGGTTCCTGGGTTCGATTCGCGGCGGGGTCAGGGATTTTCTCAGCCTCATGATGACTGGGTGTTGTGTGATGTCCTTAGGTTAGTTAGGTTTAAGTAGTTCTAAGTTCTAGGGGACTGATGACCATAGATGTTAAGTCCCATAGTGCTCAGAGCCATTTGAACCATCACGCCGGGTGATACGCCAGTAAGGCGATGACGAATACACGCTTCCAATGTGCGTTCACCGCAATGTCGCCAAACACGGATGTGACAATCATGATGCTGTAAACAGAACCTGGATTCATCAGAAAACATGACGTTTTGCCATTCGTGCACCCAGGTTCGTCGTTTAATACGCCATCGCAGGCGCTCCTGTCTGTGATGCAGCGTCAAGGGTGACCGCAGCCATGGTGTCCTATCTGATAGTCCATGCTGCTGAAAAGGTCGTTGAACTGTTCGTGCAGATGGTTGTTGTCTTGCTAACATCCCCATGTATTGACTCAGGGATCGATACGTGGCTGCACGATCTCTTACAGCCATGCGCATAAGATGCCTGTCATCCTGACTGTTAGTAATACGAGGCCGTTGGGATCCAGCATGGCGTTCCGTGTTATCCTCCTGAACCCACCGATTCCTAATTCTGCTAACAGTCATTGGATCTCGACCAACGCGAGCAGCAATGTCCCGATACAATAAACCGCACTCGCGATAGGCTACAATCCGACCTTTATCGAAGTCGGAAACGTGATGGCATGCATTTTTCCTCCTTACACGAGGCATCACAACAACGTTTCACCAGGCAACGCCGGTCAACTGCTGTTTGTGTATGAGAAATCGGTTGGAACCTTTCCTCATGTCAGCCCTTTGTAGGTGTTGCCACCAGCGCCAACCTTGTGTGAATGCTCTGAAAAGCTAATCATTTGCATATCACAGCATCTTCTTCCTGTCGGTTAAATTTCGTGTCTGTAGCACATCATCTTCGTGGTGTAGCAATTTTAATTGCCAGTAGTGTATTAATTTATTTGGTATAAATCTTTTTGTTGCCTCCAATATTTCCTTGAAGTTAAGCCACTTGTGGTGTACACTTACGTAGTTGGTTGGGAATGAGTGAAGACTATCTCTTGGGAAGTCTTCAAGCGAAGATTTATCTGCCTATTGGCTTTTACAATGTATTTTCGCCAACATTTCGACCGTAGATAAAGCGAACTATAATTGTATGAGTGGTAAACCAATCTGATACGATACTCTAGTTTCCTTTGAACTGTTCAGCGCTGAAATCATCTGAGTCGGGAGTTGGTAAACAGAACCAATTATTAATTTATTTCGGTTGCCAAGTGTAACTTTCAGCCATACCAACTGACCAATCTACAATACTTAAATTTCGTCACAAGATAGACTACTTCTGACAACAACAAAGACGCCGCCACCAGTTACATTTAATCTATATTTCCTAAATACCACTACGTCCTCTGTAAAATTTCCGGCTGAACATATTTCCCGCTTTTGTCAGCTTTCGGCGCCTACGATTTGAGCTTCAGTGCCTTCTATTAGCGCCTGGAGTTATGGTTCCTTTCCGGCACATCTACGATGGTTTACAACATGAGATGTTCCGTCCCGTTGCCACTCGTGATACTGTCATCCACTGGCTAGGTACGGGTGCTCTCTTCATACATACAATCTTAATAAGTGAAAGCCTCTGTGTCTTCAGTCACTCTCAGAGACATGGCAGTACATTGAGGATGTGGTAAAACATTGTACTCTTCCATCAGAGGTGCCAGGGGGACCTCCCACACCGTCCTCTTCGCTCCGCTACCACTCCCCAACTCGCCATGCCACAACACGCCCCGTTCCACCAAGAACCTCGAGCCAAGACCTTAGTGGCCTCAAACCAGAGGGACATCCCACGACAGAAATATTGGCGCCAGGAATTCCAAACTCGACGCCAGCTACCCCGCCATGGCTCACGAACTTTATAGGTTAGTTTTTTCCTTCTAATCGGCACTATTTCACATTTTCAAACGTTTAGAGCTATCTGCCATTCATCACACCAACTAGAAATTTTGTGTAAGTCATCTTGTATCTTCCTACAGTAACTCAACTTCGACACCTTACCGTAGACCACAGCATCAAATCCCAGGTTGCTGCCCACTCCATTCGCCAAATCATTTATGTACACAGAGAACATCGGCGTTTCTATTACGCATCCCTGGTGCACTCCTGACGATAACCTTGTCTCTGATGAACACTCGCCGTCGAGAGCAACATGCTGGATTCCATTACATCAGAAGTCTTCGAGCCACTCACGTATCTGTCAACTTACGCTCTTGCCTTCGTTAACATCCTGAAGTGGGCAACGCGTAAATGGTCTCCGGAAACCCAGAAATATGAAACCTATCTGTTGTCCTTCGCAGTATATCATGCGAGCAAAGGCAAGCTGATTTTCTCAATATCGATGCGTTCTAAAACCATGCCGATTCGTTAGCGTAAGCTTCTCAGTCTGAGGAAAATTTATTATATTCGAACTGAAATATGTTAAAGAATTCTGCAGCAAACCGAAGTTAGGGACAATGGTCTGTAATTTTGCGGGTCCAGTCTTTTACCCTTCTTATATGTAGGAGTCGTCTGCGCTTTTTTCCAGTCACTTGTGACTTTAGCCGGTCGCGGTGGCCGTGAGGTTCTAGGCACTTCAGTCCGGAACCGCCTGACTACGGTCGCAGGTTCGAATCCTGCCTCGGGCATGGATGTGTGTGATGTCCTTAGGTTAGTTAGGTTTAAGTAGTTCTAAGTTCTAGGGGACTGATGACCTCAGATGTTGAGTCCCATAGTGCTCAGAGCCTTTTGTGGCTTTGTGCTGGTTAAGAGATTCACGGTAAATACAAGCTAGGTAAGGGAGCAACACCATAAAGCACTTCTCGTAAAACCAAATTGGGATTCCATCTGGAACTGTTGACTTATCGCTTTCAAACCTTTCACTTGTTTCTCTACGCCATAGATGTATTTCACTACGTCGTCCATACAGGAGTTCGTACGATGGTCAGATGACGATATGTTTGTACGATTCTCCTGTGTGAACGATATCTTGAATATGAAAAAACTTCAGCTTTCGTTTTGCTAGCTTCAGCTGCCGCAGCAGATTGGTCAACGGAGTACAGAGTGGAACCCTTACACCCGCTTAGCGACTTTGCATAGAGTCAGAATTTTCTCGGATTCTCTGCCAGATCTTTTGCTGAGGTATGACTGTGGTTGTTCTATGCTTCGCATGTAGTTTTTGTCGCAGGAGTACGATTCTCTAGTAACCTTTGCCTGTCATCATTTCTGAACTGTTAGTGCAGAAGCTGCTATCTCCTGAGCATCTTCCGAATTTCATTATTAAACTACAGTGGCTCTTTTCCATCTTTTATCCACTTACTAGGCACGTAATTCTCCAGGACACTAAAGTCTGCTACGCCGCGCGGAGTGGCCGCGGGGTTAGAGGCGCCATGTCACTGACTGAGCGGCCACTCCCGTCGGAGGTTCGAGTCCTCCCTTGGGCATGGGTGTGCGTGTTGTTCTTAGCATAAGTTAGTTTAAGTAGTGTGTAAGTCCAGGAACCGATGACCTCAGCAGTTTTGTCCCTTAGAAATTCACACACATTTGAAAATCTGAAAGACTGGTACAATTTTGGCCATATTCCCTCTGTGATCACCGTAATGGAATTAAGTGACGTCAATTCATTCTCTAAGTGAGATGCTAACAAACGATAAGCTGCTGCCGGCCGGTGTGGCCGTGCGGTTCTAGGCGCTTCAGTCAGGAACCGCGTGACCGCTACGGTCGCAGGTTCGAATCCTGCCACGGGCATGGATGTGTGTGATGTCCTTAGGTTAGTTAGGTTTAAGTAGTTCTAAGTTCTAGGGGACTGATGACCACAGATGTTAAATCCCATAGTGCTCAGAGCCATTTGAACCATTTGATAAGCTGCTCTATCTATCGGAAAAGCTGTCCTTTCATTCTTGACTGATTTATTAACTTTCGTAATTGTAGTCGCTGTAATGCCATGATGATCGCTAATCCCAGTTTCTGTACTGACATTGTCGATAAGATGCTGGCTGTTTGTAGCTACAGGGTCTAAAATATCTCCATTGTTTGTGGTCTGCCGAGATAGCTGCTGAAGGCAGATTTCAGAAAACGTGTTCAAAAGTAATTTACACGACTGTATATTTGTAACACCTGAAATGAAGCCATAGCCATCCCAGTCTATACTTCGTGGATTAATGTCGCCTCCAAATGTATTGCATGATGTGTGTATTTACGCGTTACTGACGGCAGACTTTCTTTGAATGTCTCTAGAACTATCACAGCGGAATCGGGTGGCCTGTAAAAACACCCTGCAGTTGACTTAGTTTCGCCTACATCTGTTATACGCTCCTGATAACTCCACCGTCGCGCTGTTCTTCGACCTCGAAAGAGTAAATATTTTCGCCAACTGCAGTGAGCGCTCCTTCTACTATGGTCTCTAATCTGTCTTTCCCTTGAGACTGGACTTGATGAGTTGTTGTTAATCAAGAATGCCTTTAATGCTACAAAGACGCCATAACTGTCGCCTCAATGAGTTTGAACTGCGTCGCGTAATAGGGCTACGAGAAACTGGATGTTCCTTTTGCGATACTGCTGAAAAACTTGACAGGAATGTAGCCAATGTGCATGATTGCTGGCAGAAATGGTCTCGAGGATTTACCGTCGCTAGAAGACCGGGCTCCAGACAACCACCTGGTACTACCAAGAAGTAACACCGGCGTGTTCGGCTTATGGGTCTGGCATGTGGTACTGCATCTAAAGCAGCAATCTGAGCTGTAGTTCGCACCACAGAGGCACAACGATTATTTGCAAGTCGGTTACTTCTAGGTCAGCTTCGAGGCCAGACACCCGGCAGCGTGCTTTCCATTAACCCCAAATCAAAAAAATGGTTCATATGGCTCTGAGCACTATGCGACTTAACTTCTGGGGTCATCAGTCGCCTAGACCTTAGAACTAATTAAACCTAACTAACCTAAGGACATCACACACATCCATGCACGAGGCAGGACTCGAACCTGCGACCGCAGCGGTCGGTCGGTTCCAGACTGTAGCGCCTAGAACCGCACGGCCACTCCGGCCGGCGACCCCAAATCACCGCCATTTTAGACTACAGTGGTATCAAGTGAGATCTCATTGCAGCGCATGGTTGTCTGTTGTGTTTTCTGAGGAAAATCCGGTTCTGCCAGTGATGGCCGTGTGTCGGCTAGAACGTGGCCATCTGTGGGTCTGCAACGCATCTGTCTGCGAACACAGGGATTACGGCCTGAGGTGCTATTTCGTATGACAGCAGTGTACTCCCCACATCCTCACAGCACACTTATTCGTTCCTCTGAACATTCGACACATTGTGCTGCTAATCCAGGGGCGTTTTCCGTTAATGCTCGCCCACATACCAGAGTTGTAACGCACATTCCTCTACAGTGTCGGCTTGTTGGCTTGGCCTCCTTAATCACCAAGTCTGTCGCCAATTGAGCACATATGGGACATCAGTGGACGACAACCCCTGCATCATCCACAAACAGTATTAACCGTTCCTGTACTGACCGACCAAGTGCAACGGCATGGAACTCCCACAAACTGACATCTGGCACCTGTACAATATAATGCATGCAGGTTTGCGTACTTGTATTCAACACTGGTTATTAATGCACCAGCATTTCACATTTGCAATGGCTTATCTCGCGCTTGCATTAACATGTGACCTTGCAATGTTAATGTCTTAAACACGTTACCTAAAAGACGTATTCCCAAAATATCATTGCTCTGCATTAATTTTTTTCGCTGTAGTAATGTTTTTTCGTCAGTCTATATGTGTTAAAATTAGTGAGTACATAAGCTAAAATACAGGGCTATTACAAATGATTGAAGCGATTTCATAAATTCACTGTAGCTCCATTCATTGACATATGGTCACGACACACTACAGATACGTAGAAAAACTCATAAAGTTTTGTTCGGCTGAAGCCGGACTTCAGGTTTCTGCCGCCAGAGCGCTCGAGAGCGCAGTGAGCAAAATGGCGACAGGAGCCGAGAAAGCGTAAGTCGTGCTTGAATAGCACATCAGTCAGTCGTTACAGTGCAACGACACTTCAGGACGAAGTTCAACAAATATCAACCAACTGCTAACTCCATTTTGCGATGGTATGCGCAGTTTAATGCTTCTGGATGCCTCTGTAAGGGGAAATCAACGGGTCGGCCTGCAGTGAGCGAAGAAACGGTTGAACGCGTGCGGGGAAGTTTCACGCGTAGCCCGCGGAAGTCGACGAATAAAGCAAGCAGGGAGCTAAACGTACCACAGCCGACGGTTTGGAAAATCTTACGGAAAAGGCTAAAGCAGAAGCCTTACCGATTACAATTGCTACAAGCCCTGACACCCGATGACAAAGTCAAACGCTTTGAATTTTCGGCGCGGTTGCAACAGCTCATGGAAGAGGATGCGTTCAGTGTGAAACTTGTTTTCAGTGATGAAGCAACATTTTTTCTTAGTGGTTGAAATGAACAGACACAATGTGCGAATGTGGGCGGTAGAGAATCCTCCCGCATTCGTGCAGCAAATTCGCAATTCACCGAAGGTTAACGTCTTTTGTGCAATCTCACGGTTTAAAGTTTACGGCCCCTTTTTCTTCTGCGAAAAAAACGTACAGGACACATGTATCTGGATATGCTGTAAAATTGGCTCATTCCGCAACTGGAAACCGACAGCGCCTACTTCATCTTTCAACAGGGTGGTGCTCCACCGCACTTCCATCATGATGTTCGGCATTTCTTAAACAGGAGATTGGAAAACCGATGGATTGGTCGTGGAGGAGATCATGATCAGCAATTCATGTCATGGCCTCCACGCTCTCCCAACTTAACCCCATGCGATTTCTTTCTGTGGGGTTACGTGGAAGATTCAGTGTTTAAACCTGCTCTACCAAGAAACGTGCCAGGACTGCGAGCTCGCATAAACGATGCTTTCGAACTCATTGATGGGGACATGCTGCGCCAAGTGTGGGAAGAACTTGATTATCGGCTTGATGTCTGCCGAATAACTAAAGGGGCACATATCGAACATCTGTGAATGCCTAAAAAAACTTTTTGAGTTTTTGTATGTGTGTGCAAAGCATTGTGAAAATATCTCAAATAATAAAGTTATTGTAGAGCTGTGAAATCGCTTCAATCATTTGTAATAACCCTGTACAAAATAGTCTACTGGGCACTGCGTACGTTTGAGGGTACGAAGAACCTCACGATCTAAGATGTATACCGCATGTGTGTGACTAGTAAATCATTTGAATACTTAGCACAGTATTGTGACAAAAATACTGTAATCAGCTGGATAAAAGATTTGGTGAACATAATACAACCCATCTGCAATGCATTTGCATACCGCTATGCTCTTGTAACACTGTTTTGATTCAATCTTTTACGAAAAACCTTCCTCTCACCGAGGATTAACACTGCATATTATTATTCGCCTGGTACTTTTATTTAGATAAGTCTAACATATGAATGTCAGGAAATGGCATTTAGCCAAATTTGACGCGAAATGTACTTCATACTTATTATCATTCCAGTTGCTTTTCACTTGTTAGTATTTATGATTTTGTCTAATAAATTATAGCATGCTACAGAAATATATTTGTAACATATTTGGTACTTTAGTATACTTGAGTGACAGTCTAATTAAAGGTGAGCTATCTTCCATCTAATATTTAAGAAAATTTTTATTCCCAAATTTGTGCTTGAAACCTTTATTTATTGACCGTTTTTGGCATATAAGACTGTCATCAACAATCTAGCTATAAAAATTTCTTTAAAGTATATACAGATCACTCTTTCGCATTTCATATCAAGAGAAACGTCACTCAATAGTTACAATCTCATGTTCTAATGTATATACCGCATCAGTACTGTTTCTGTCTAACTATGATTTGAAAGGGCATTACTACGATCAACATCTTTTTCGTTAATATCTGTCAAAATTTCTTCTTAATATTTGCATGTGTTGTACAAATGTCTTTCAACTATCTTTCTACATTTAAATAATGTGTACAATAAGGAGTAGAAGCAATTATTGTTCACCTTCATAGTGTTACATACTGTTGTCAACACTTACTTACTTATTTTGTTATAGGGAAGAGATTGTATTTCTACCATATCAGTAGACTATTGCCACTTTTTATATTCTTGAAAGTTTTATCTATCTTCTGATGCCCCTCTTTTTTATTTTTGTCTATCAAACACACTTTATAATTTTCTAGTAATACAAGGAATTTCCGACCTTGGAATACTTAAAGTTACTACTTGCATCATAAGCCCCTGAGGCACGAGTGACGGTTTGTCTTTTATACATGCCTTTTTGTCTGCATTAGTTATACTAATAGTAGCCTTGCGTTATGCATTTTCTTAGTTTCGATGCTAAATCCTTAAAGAGGGATCCCATTACTAAATATTCTGGAACTAAATTTCTTTGTAATAGATATCCTAGTAGTACGAGTCACCTAAATATGAGTCACTTAGAGTGTTATTTCGCGTCAACCAGTCCTAACGATAGGCGTGTATCCACGATTGGATTAGCACTCCCATATTAAATAATGGTTCAAATGGCTCTGAGCACTATAGGACCTAACATCTGAGGTCATCAGTCCACTAGAACTTAGAACTACTTAAACCTAACTAACCTAAGGAGATCACGCAGATCCATGCCCAAGGCAGGATTCGTACCTGCGACCGTAGCAGTCGCTCGGTTCCGGAATGAAGCTCTTAGAAGCACTCGGCCACCGCGGCCGGCTAGCACTGCAATATTCCTAAACGACTAGCCCCCGTCATCATGCCAATATTAGTCTGTAGGTAAGGTCACTATGGAGATTGCCTCCATGCAAAACTCCAAGTACTGAGTCAGAGATAAACAGAGACTACCTTTGTTGAAGTGGGGGGTAATCCATATATTAACCTCCTCCTAAATGGGATCTCATGCATAAATAGTCTCCTTTAGTATATTACGTCCCAGCACACAGAACTCTGACACTACCTTCCATATTTCCATAACTGTCAGAGACTAGTGGTAGTTATCTCCTCATTTTTTCCCACACGTTTTAATGTATGTAATCCGTTCACCCTTTTTTATGTAGCTTTCATCTAGGTATTTGTTATTCATAGACATCTACTCCCTCATATCCTCCACAGAGTTAAATTATTCTTGAAGATTGAGCATGGAAAATGTTTTCAGAATTAATTCCTCTGAATCTCTTACTTAACTACCTTTGTTGCTTGCTGCCCTATCTCGGTTAACAGTTGGTAGGAGTCGCTTTGCATGCCGTGTAGCTGTGTTCAATAAAGTTATACTGACGGAAGGGTCCTAGCAATAAGGACGCTTGTATGAAAAGAGGGATTACAAACCGGCTTCTGCTTAGATTGCCTGAGAAAGAAAAAAATGAGGATAGATTAAGGGTTGTTGGAAAGTAAGAAGAAGATGATAGTCCATCAAAGGCAGTTAACTCTTACCAGCCCCCACCACCGGAATCCCATTCCTTAATGGGGCTTCAACCCGGAGAAATTATGTTCGTATTGTTTTGTAAAACGCAATTTATCAAAGTATACTACAAGATTATTTTCCTCGACATGTAATAAGTCACACAAAACAACTGAGCGGGGAAGGCAAAGACAGTGACCATAGTTCTCTAGTTGTCGGATACTCTCCTAAGTCTTACTATCGAAGTATCGTTCTATGCACTAACTTTTTGTCTAAATCGTCAAATTCCTTCGATTTCCGTTTTCATTAGTATTCCTGTCTTAGATAATCAAAACACCTGCACATGTCTACAGATAAAGCCGAAGTTACTGCATTCTTAATACAAAATACAGTGGATTCTGAAATACCTCAGGGTTCTTCTTATATCATTTTATGAACTTCCGCAAAATTGATTTCATTCATGTCTTCTTCGCTATTGGTAATATCAGTAGAAAATCTTCATATCTCCATGTCTTCGATGTGAAAATCTTTGTTCTGTAACGTCTTGTCACCATTTACGCACACCTACCGGTGTAGGCCCTTGTCCTGCATTACTCACGCTAAGAAACACAAGTCAGTGCATCATTTTACGGAAGACAAAACAAAACAAATAAGACAGAAAATATCTGAAGTACAAGGCAAAGGACAATGCAGTGAAATCAGATATGACTCAAAAAATTCGCTACAGATTTTTAAGAAAATGGTTGTTGTTAAAGAAGGCAGAACTAATAATCTCTTCTTAAAAGGAACTTACTGGCGAGTAAGATAACTGCCACCACTTGCGACGTTTGTCACACATCTGAGGAAAAAAAAAATTTTCGCAGTGTATTCACTTTAGCTCCAATAAATAGAGACAACAAATTTAAATCAAATAAGCACTTTACACAGGCCACACTTATCTAAACAGGAGCATCGCCTCATTCCCTGTCTTCAAATTCACTGTCGTTTGTTTTGGCTAGATTTATCATAATAGATTCCATTATGCTGTCTTTTACACCTTGGCTTAAAGCTTCTTGCAATGCTTCCGTAAGTTCTACGCACATTGTCCCGTCATGCTAAGTAACTTTGTCTAGAGTGTCACCGAGCGAGGTGGCGCAGTGGCTAGCACCCTGGACTCGCATTCGGGAGGACGACGGTTCAATCCCGCGTCCGGCCATCGTGATTTAGGTTTTCCGTGATTTCCCTAAATCACGCCTGGCAAATGCCGGGATAGTTCCTTTGAAAGGGCACGGCCGACTTCCTTCCCCGTCCTTCCCTAATACTGAGACCGATGACCTCGCCGTCTGGTCTCCACTCCCAAACAACCCAACCCTCTAGAGTGCCATACTGAAGCTTCTCGATAACAGCAAGTTCAAAAGTAGTGTTTTATCGATCTGTGACTTTGTTTGTGAGACTGCTTGAAATCAAGAATGTAAGCTACAAAACAATCCTCATACAGTCGATGACCTTATTTCCATTCGCCAGGAAACTGAAGTTTTGCCAAATGAAATGTTGGAGGGAGCCGTGCATAACTTCTTGGAGTGGAACCAAATTTGTGTCTGGCAAGAAGGACGTCATCTCAACGTCGTTATTTTCTGAAACTAATTAAGCTATGTAGATTTCAAAAAATGCCATCAAAGTACTATTACTGAATGCTACCTTTTTTAAAAATTTAACTAGCTTTACCTGTTCAGTACTGGAAAGTATGCATCTCCTCTGCTCGAACTTGTACAAATTGTATGATATACCACATATTGCTGCCCCCATCTTCTTCTTCTTATTCTTGCGTTACGGCCTCTGTAGGACCACGGGTAGCCCCTTCGTGGACTGCATTTTCCTCTTCTCCTCCCAGAACCTCTTCATTCTTTGTCTTCTTCTATCCCGCTCTTCTTCCGAGATCTTTCATGTCCGTTTCTACTGACAGCTCCACTGCGTGACACTCTAATCTTTTCCTGTATTCTGCTGTCATTGATCTCCGTCATATTGGTCGGTGTATATTTGTTCCTCCAGTTTTCCTTTCCTTCGACCTTGATCCCCAATTCCAACCAGTCCTTCCGAAGTTAAACAACCCACTTGGTTCCTGTCTTTCCCCTTGTCTTCCCTGTTGTTTCCCACACTGTCTTCATCATTCTGTCCATACTCATCGTAACTACATGTCCAGCAAACCTTGCCCTTTTGAGTCTGAGTTCCCTGGATATTGTTGTCATGTTCTGGTACAATTCTTCCCTAGGTCTCCGCATCTACCTCTCTCCAATTCTTTTGGACCTAGTATTTTTCTTAGTATTTTTATCTCTTCTTTCTCTAGTTGTTCTGCCCCATTTCTACCTAGTGTCATCGTCTCAGGAGCATGTAATACTGCATTCCTCACCGATGCCTTGTAGTGGCTTATCTTTGCCTCTGTGGATATATTCTTTTTATTGTATATCTCTCTCGTCATGCAAAAGGCTGACCTCATTTTCTTTATCCGCTCTGTTATCCCCTCCTTGCTCCTTGTTGTATACATAGTTCTGCGTAGTCAGCACGTACACAACTTTCCCACTAGAGCGCGCCCCACTAAGCACAACAGCGCAGGCGCAGTGCTCATCCGTCTCTGCACTACGAGATGGCGCTGGCATAGAGATGGACCATATTCTGCTTCCGCTGACCCGCGTATTAATATGTAATGCAGCCAATGAGATTGCTGCTAACGTAGAACAATTTCTCCTCGTTGATCACACTTGCACAGTGGTACATGAACGCGCGAGGTATTATACCGAGTGTACAGACCTCCGATTAGTCAGTCTGCATTTGTCTTCACCAGTCTGTGCCAGTCTGCATTTGTCTGCACCACTCTGTACCAGTCTGCATTAGTCTGTACCAGTCTGTACGAGTTCTACATTTGTCTATACCAGTCTATAGTCAAGTTTCAGTTTGCGCCTAATAAGATTACCACATTCCTGTACATAGCCATGAAGAGAAATGTATAGACACTTTGTCAAGTATCAGAGATATACGTGAGATTAAGATTAACGTACCAGTACCAAAGGAACTTCAGATGGTCAATTGTAAATAGCATCCAGAACCCAATTAAGTAATTTGTATGCTAGTTATTATTTTAATAAATGTGTGTAAAAATTAATCAAGTTCTGTTTAAAGTTGGTCACCGTCAATCTGCTATTCTAAAGGTGCAAGTGGGATTTCTATCGTCTGACCTAACGGCAGAAGATAAACACGCCATGATAAGACCACGAGGCATATTGCTGACACTCACCTACTTTGTTAGAGCGACAAGTCAAATAATCTGATGGTGTGTGTACTGAAGGTCTTACAGTACGCACACCACACTCCTGTTCCTTCCTGTTATAGATTCTCCCAGTATTTAAATTTGTCCGCCATTTGCACAGTGCCTTCCGGTGTTTCCCAGTCTGCAGTCGTATTTAACGTCTTTGTCTTTTATAGGCCATCCTCAGTCACACCTTTTTGGCTACCTTACTTAAGTTGTTGGGTTGTGTCTTTGCATCTTCTTCAGTCTCACTTCCTATTGCTATGTCGTCTGCAAAGGCTAGGCAGTCCACTTGAGCCCTATTGTCATTTTTGTCCCCGACATGGGTCTTCGGTATTCCCATTTCCTCGTTTATTGCTCTCCACTGCCTGATCACTTCATCCAGTGCTATATTGAACAACAATGGTGACAATCCATCTCCCTGTTTAACACCAGTCTTGATCTCTAATTCTTCTAACAGTGCTCCTCTGAATCTCACCTTTGCTTTTGTGTCTGCCAGAATTTATTTTATGAGTTCTTGTGTAGTTCCATCAAGTCCTCTGTTTTTCAAGTTCCTAATAAGAGTCTATCTGTCGATGGAATCATATGCCTTTGTGAAGTCCACGAAGATTATTACTGTCTTTTTGTTCTTTAAGGCCCTATGTTCTATCAGTTGCTTCAGGATAAATATTTGTTCTACACAACCTCTTCCCTTCCTGAATCCCGCTTGGTAGTCGCCAACTGTACTTTCTACATGTTCTTCTACTCTCTTGAGCAATAGTTTTGACAGCACCTTGTATCCGGCCTCTAGTATCGATATTCCTCTGTAGTTATTTGCATCTGTCTTGTCCCCCTTCTTATGTATTGGTATTGCAATTGCATTCTTCCATCCTTCTGGCAACTTCTTTGTTCTCCAGATCTGGTGAATTCTGTTGGTCATGTTGTCTATTGCTTTGTTGCCTCCCCACTTTATCATCTCGGCTGCTATGCCATCTTCTCCAGTTGCCTTATTATTCTTTAGATCGCTTATGGCATGTTCGACTTCATCCCCGGTTGGAGGGCGTGGCTCTCTGTCTTCTGTGTTAGTCCCCAGTTCCAGCTCTTCTTCAGGTGGTTCACAGATCAGCAGATCGTGAAAGTTCTCTGCAAAATCCGACAGTTCTCCTTCTCTCTAAGAGGCAGCTCCCCTTTCTTATCTCTTATAAACAGTTCTCTACCCTTGTATCCAATCAGGCTCTTTTCGAATTTCCCAAAAAAGTGTCTGCAGCTGGTTTTCCTGAAGTTGGTCTCAATCTCGTCCAGTTCCTGCTTCATCTTCTGTCTTTTAGTCCATCTTATTGTTCGGGCCGCTTTATTTCTTGCTCCTAAGAAAACTTCCCATTTTTCTGGGACCTTCTTGCTGCTCCAGTCTCTCCAGGCTTTTCTGCGTGCCTGTACCGCTTCCTCACATTCCTTGTTCCGCCACCTGTGCTTCCGTTCCTTTTCTTCCTTTCTCCATAGTTCAACCTGTTTCGGCATATTTCGCTTCATGTCTTCCCATTCATTGAACAATTCTTTCCTTATATATGGATCGACTGTATCTTAATCTGTCTCTGTCTGTTTCCTGTTCTTCTATTAGTCTGTGACCGAGCGAGGTGGCGCACTGGTTAGCACACTGGACTCGCATTCGGGAGGACGACGGTTCAATCCCGTCTTCAGCCATCCTGAATTAGGTTTTCCGTGATTTCCCTAAATCGTTTCAGGCAAATGCCGGGATGGTTCCTTTGAAAGGGCACGGCCGATTGCCTTCCCCATCCTTCCCGAAACCGAGCTTGTGCTCCGTCTCTAATGACCTCGTTGTCGACGGGACGTTAAAATAAAATACACTAACCTAACTATTCGTCTGTGGCAGTCTGTCCCTGTTTGGAATCCAAAGGCACTTAACTCCTGTAAGATACTGATCCGATTCTATTCTTGTGTTCTTCCTGACCTTTGTGTTCATGATCTCTTTAGCATTTGTCCAGCTGATTGCCATGTGGTCAATTTGGAATTCCCCAAGGCGGGTGCATGGGATTGCCCATGTCTTTTCCTTACACGGTTTGGCCCTGAAGTGTGTTGTTATCAATCTCATTTTGTTTTCTCGACATGGTTCCATTAGTCTTTCTCCGGTTTTGTTTGTCCACTGGTGTGCAGGGTACTCGCCCACTACTCCTTTATGTTGCTTCTCTCTTCCAATCTGTGCATTATAATCTCCTACGAGTATCTTTACACGTCTATATGGTATGTTTTTCAGTGTATCATCTAGCTTTTCCCAGAAATCTCCAACTTTCTTGCCTTTGCTGTTCATGTCTTTTTTAGGTGCATGTCCATTTATTATTGTATACTTTTTGTTCCCTGCTTGAAAATGTCAGTGTTAATACCCTTTCTGACCTGCTCTTCATTTCATTTGTGCTATCCTCGTATCTCTTGCCTACTATGAACCCTGTACCAAAGCATCTAAGTGCATGTCTTTCATTTCCCACTCTAACTCCTGGTTTCGCCTTCAGTATTATGAAGCCTTCTGACTCCACTGTATCTTCATCAGTGTATCTTGTTTCTTGGATCACTAACATTCCAATGATTCTCTCTTTCATCTCATCTATTACCTTTTTAAGATTACCAGTCTTAATCATTGTCTGTACATTTATGGTTCCAATACTGAAATTCTTTTTAGTTTTAATCTTCTTTGAGGTTCTTGGGAGCTCCGACTCTTCTCTTATGCACTTTTTGACAGGTCCCCCAGAACCCAAATGCCTGCTTGCGTCGACCTTGGTCAACAGGGGGTGTCCCCCTAGGGTAATCTGGATTCCATAGTGCGATCGATTCCATGAGCTAAAAAAATTTTTTTTTCATGGGACGGCTCGTGCCCGTCCAGTTATACGATTGAAGTTGTTAGCCCCAGAAGGGACACAGACGACTTTGGTAGCCGCCCCTAACATGGAGTACAGACGCTACCTGATATGTTTCAGTGGCCCTTCCACTCTCTCTCTCTCTCTGCCGTTGGGAAGCGACGTGCCTCTTCTGCCTTCGAGACCGTTGGCTGCCCCCATATATTTGACAACTACAGTTGGTACACGACCAACGATAGCTTGCACTGTGACCTGTATCACTTCATTCTGTGTTGGAAGCAAACAGTAGTGTTGCCGACAAGCTGAATCTTGTGTATACCATTATTTTTGTGTTTAGCCTTTGACAATGCCACTATGGATCTAGTATAGTGAGACATTTTCTCATAAAACAGATCTGAAGATGGTCGTTATAGACCGAAACCGCTTGTCTGATGACATAAAAATTCGTGAGCATAGACGTGAACTAAAGGAAATTTATTCTACAGAATACTTTATCTGTTCCTTGAACTTTTACAAGGTTTTCATATGTCTCAAATGTTAATATCACTTTTATAATTCGTAACACATCACGTTTGGGTACAGAAATAAAACAATAACAATAAATATAATTTCAACTACAAAAATCTACCAAAATCTCGCAGTATTCAGGCAATCGAAATCAAAATAGCAACATCACCGATCCAGTAGTGCGTCATATTTAGATACTTTTCAAAATAGCGTCTTAGGCTACCTTGTAGTGGATTAAGGAATTCTGGCTCAGAATCCTGTTTTCTCATTCTCTCTAGCCATTCTCTGTAGCCTACTACACAATTAATCTTTTGTTGGTCAGTCCAAGTCCTAGGCAAAGCCGTTTTGAATGATTTGAGAATAACGATAGCGTGGACAGTCTTTTTCTCGAGAATATATACCTCGAGTTGACGATGTTTTAGTACACTCTCATCTAGTAATACAATTGACAAGTTGTGTACCGTCACCAGATAATACAGTAGGTCATTAGTGGGAAATTGAGCACCATACACATTTTCACTGGCATAACTTCGTGCAGTCTGCACAAGACTGGAACAATCATGGGGGTGCAACCGCAGCTGAGGATTGTGTCACACTTTCCCTTACTTTTTTCAGCTCTTTTTCGAAACTAGACAACTGTGAAGACAGATTTTATTGCCAAACCGGGACCAGTTTGTTTAAATTGTTTAAGTTCATAAATGTGTTCAGGTTTTGAAATCTCATTGATTGCAAAGTATTTATTCACAGACCGTTGCGTCACTAACGATAATTCTTCCCTAATAGACTTATCAGTGTGCTTATCTTTGTTATCTATCCCTTCGTAATAATTACTGCTAAAGGTATGCATCTGGTCATCGAATTGTAACTTTAAATTATTTGTGTGTTCAGTAGCGAAATGTTTTACATTAGACTGAAGTATATGTACAGTGTTTTGGAGCCTGCTATATTCACTAGTGCGTTTATCTATAGTAGTAGACAAATAATGACTAATATTAGATAATTTTATTACATTGATAGCTAACGTTCGTTGCTGTTGCTTCAAATTTTTATTCTCTTAAGGTATTGGCCTTACACATAGGAAAAAGGTACTAAACTGTTACTGCAAATCAGATACAGTCGATGATAGCTCTGAAAATTGTGTTGTGATATTTTTACCTGCTTCATTGAAATATGAGTTCAGTTCGTCTGATATCATTGTAGCAATTTCATTTTTAAACGTAGTCATTTCATCATTAGTGGTCATATAGCTTATAACTTTTGCAACATTTATTCTGTATCGAGTTCGGTTAAAGCTTATACAGGCTGAAGGTTAAACCATTGCCCTCGCGATCTGTTCGTTACTTGTAGTGTCACTTTCTCACTGCTCATTGGTTTCACACACAGCAACATTAACATTCTCCACGTTTGGATTAATTCCTATTTCGTTACTTTCATCTTGTGGAGATCTGTTACCAGAATTTGTTTATGCTATTTTTTTTATCACTTTTGACCATAAAAGAGGAAGATTAATACATTGCAATAAAGCGTTTTTTTTGTAACAGATTACATTAAGAGACAATGAAAAATATTAATGCTCTTTAAATTACCACAATACTAACTGGTTTTTTTCGATAATGAAAAGGTCCATTACTTGTGAAATGTAACAAGATCATCCATCTTGGACCAGCTAACTGTTAACTGTATTGTTCTGATATTTGAATAAAGTAATTTAATATTTCATCCTAGCGCTTACTACTTCAAGCAGTACAGAGCAATAATGAATTCTCTCTTCCTTCACACATTTTCATTCTGCTTCGGCTTCTTAATTTCTCTTTACAGATCTCATTGCCTATTTTATTTTCTAATTCAGTCCACTGTGCTTACTTTCCGATTAATTTGTATGTTCATTCCATAATGCTGTGAGAGATCGCCCGATCATAAAAGAAAAATAAACAATTAGAAGCATAAATAAATTACAGTTTTATTCAGTAGACATTATTTAACAGTCGCCAGTGTGAGTTGACTTCCACCTTTGCTTATTAAGTAAGTACTGAAGCAGTGAAGTAATGCACTCCGGATTATCCCAGAACGGTGTTAGGTGCAGCGCAACTAAATACGTTGACCGACGTAAGTTTTGAAAATGCTAGTTGCATACCACGATCAGGTAACCACTTTATGCTGTGTAATTTGTTAAAATACTCGGACTTTTTCTTCGAATGGCTGCAGGTTCAGGTTGTACATAAGAGAAAATTCCTGTAAAAATTAGTCATGAATTCACGCCACTGGCGGATTGGTGCCATGTCTAAATGTTGCGTCGCTCCCACAAAAAGCTGAAAACCGGAACTGCCAGTACAATGATTTTTAACATAGATATGTGGTAAAGTATTCAAGTACATTTTGAATAAATGGGATGTAACCATTTTAGAAATTATTCAGAACTAGAGAGAATGATGCTTACATGACAAGATCAGGATGGTAAAAGACAGAGGCGAAAAGCCCGCCATCTCCTAGCTGCCCTTGAAAAAAAATTGCAGCTATATGCTCGTTTATTTGTACAGATTGTATCAACATTGGCAAATGAATTCTTTCTATCTTAATCAAACTGTCAGTTACATGTTCCTTTGCGCAAGTATAGACCAAATTTTACACGAGAAATATTGTATTCGCTAAACGGGTTTTAAACCTGCCGCTTCGTCTATTTTATTTCCTATGCTTTCAGAATTTCGAATAATGTATTCCAGTCAACACAGTCAAAAGTCTTCTCTCCAACTGCAAATCTTAACTGTAAGTTTGCCTTTCCTCGACCTGTCTTTTAGAATATGTCGTAGGGACAGTACTGCATAAACTGTTACTACATTTCTCTTGCTATAACCAGTCGCAGTTTACATCCTCTATAATTCTGCCCTCATCATAAAACTCATCTACTGCTTTTATTGTCTCATTTGCTGATATAATTTGCACAGCATCACCTTGTTCAATTCGATTGCAATTTGTGACCCATAGACTTTTATAGATCATCTTATAATCTCTTTTCCAGATATTATCCATTAGGTTCAGCTGTTCATTCAACACCATGTTGTCTTTCACAGATTTCGAAGTTGTTAGCAAACATTAAAGTTTTTATTTCACCTCTCATATCTTTAGTTCCATTCACAAATTTCTCCTTGGTTTCCCTTACAATTTTCTTTATGTACAGATTAAACATCAGGGATAAGCTACAATTTGGCCTCACCTCCTTGTCACTATTCCTTCCCTTTCATCTCCTTCGACTCTTATATCTGCATTTCCATTTCTGTATAAGTTGCCAATTATCTGTCACTTCCAGTATTTATCCCAGCTACCTCCAAAATTTCTGAGTGTGTATTGTACTCAACATCCTCAAAAGCTTTCCCTCTATCAACAGGATATATCTTTTAAGATAGATGATGGGGTCAGTATTACCTCGATTGTTGGTAAATTTATCCATAACCCAAACCGATATTCCCCAAGATCGGCATGTACCAATTTCTCCATTCTTCTGTAAGCAACTCTTGTTAGTGTTTCCAAACAACAACTTATTACACTGACGGTTCGTTAGATTTCACATCTGTCAGCACCTCATACATTCCTTTAACTGGGATTCTAGCAGTTTTCTTAAAGCCTGGGGGCTGCACTTTCTTGCGCATCTGGTGGGATAATGTTTGATGGCTGACGCTCCAAAGGATCTCAGCAATTTTGAATGCATGTCTTCTTCTCTAAGGTCATAGAAGTAAACAACGGTGACATACGCATTGTGCATAAATAACTAAAAATAGTAACTGTTGTAAGATTACACGGTTTCAGGACCGTCATTGGAAGCATTCACATTGAATATCTGGGACAATGGGTACAGAGAGATTTAAAGAAGATCGCACGTAACCAGTAAGGAAATACAAGATGGAGAACACTTAGGAAATATAGTCGACCCACAAAAGAGGTATCTTACAACACTCTTGTTCGACGAATAATGGAATACTGTTCTGCAGTCTAGGATCTGTACGAGACAGGGTTGATAGAACTGTTGAAGGGAATGGATAATATCCAGAAAATAACACCGTGTTTCGTGACAGAATCACGTAATAAGCGATACGCCATCAAGAGAAAGCTCGGCCAGCTCCAGTGGCAGATGCTTCAGAAGAGTCGTTCTGCATCACGGTGCGGTATAACTGTTAAAATTCCAAGGACATACATGCCTAGACAAGCCAACGAAATATTGTTTCGTTTGTGAAGTCATGAAGACAAAATTAGAAAGACTGGAGATCACAGGGATGCTTGCCCACAATAGTTCCTCACGCTGACCATTCGCCACTTGGAAAAGAGGGAGGGGGGGGGGGGGGACTGACAGTGGCGCTCGAGGTACCATCCACCACACACTATAAAATGGTTTGCGGAGTATTGGCGTAGATGTAGTTGACACTGGCTTATGGTACTCCTGAAGCTACTATTACGTCTGAAGATTACTCAATGTTAAGAAAGACGAGCAATGTTCATTTCCTAGGAACTCTTCAATCCGTTCTTAAAGATGGTTTTATATTCTGTACTCTCATAAAGTGTTCACTCGACGGCAATTGTCTTACCAGTTGCCTTTAGGAAATCAAAAGACGTTGCATCATCTACTTACCAGTATCTACTGCCCGATCGTGTGGAGAAACAGATAAAGCTGGATTTCATATCCTCGTTGTTTGTCGAATTTATGTTGATTCCTACTGAATATACTTTCTATCTGCATAAAGCTCATAATAAACGAACATAAAATATATTCTGCAATTCTACTACGTACTGTCGTCACGAATGTATTTCTATGGTAACACGTGCGAATGTGTTACAAAGGCTAAACGATAAGTGAAACATATCAAACTCAACTGATCGAAATGTAGCAGCAGCGGGTGCTGACCTTTACCGACTTTTTACACGGTTTAGGTGAAATGGTGATGTGAAAATAGAGTGACGTGCAACGTCATTGGACCGAACTGAATATTATATGAATACAGTTGGCATCCCTGAGGGCTACGTTACCCCTGGCAGCCCTGCGTGTGTGGAACGCTGTCAGGCGTGTGTGGCGGCAGGCGCAGTCCATTGGAAACTCAGCTACTGTGCTACCAACCCCCAGCCGGCAGGCAGGCCGTTCGTAAACAAAGCTCGGGTTTCGGGGCGTAACGAGACAATTAGAGCGGCCGCGCGACATCTGGTGGACGGCGCTGGGTGGGCCGACCGCCGCCTGCTGGGACGAGCTCCACTGCTGGGGTGGCTGCGCTGTGCTCTGCACTGTGGTGTGGGTAATGACGCACAGCGGGCGTTCGCAGCCGCTCCGTGCCGTTCTTTCTGCGCAGCCGGATGGCCGGCAGCGTGGGTCCGACATCAAAGCGCGCCGCAGACTCGCTCTATTCTTCTGCCTCTTCAAAAGGTCAGATTTCACTTTGATATGAAGTTAATTAAGGTGGTGCCAAAACATTTCATTTCTCCTGCCGCCGCCGCCACGCAGCATTTATTCGAGTGAAGAACGTTGTCTAGTGTTCCGAATGGAAGAAAGAAAAATTCGTCCTTCACCAGGCCGGGCAGCTATTGATAACCAAACTCGTTCAGTCATAAGCAATAGTATATATTCGTACCAGCTGTAACCGACCACGTTTCGCTGTGGCTTTGTCTGCTTCAATACAATAGAAAGAAAAAAGAAAACACCGCGATCCTAATATGTATGCGCACTGGAAATATATAACAATTTTCTTCTCCCCCCTTCTCCCTTCATTGCCCATCTCCATCTCCTTTCGCCTCTATCTCTACCCATCATCTCCTTCCACCCTCTCTCTCCGTCTCCTTCTGTCCCCTCTCTCTGTTCACCTTCTCCTTCTAATTTTCTATGTTCAATTCCTCTCACCCCTGTATCCATCTCTTCTTCCCCACTCTCTCTGACCCTGAGCGTTGTTTATTGTTATTGCAAAATCGGATTCTGTACCAGTATTCTAATCGTAAAGCAATAAGCTGTAAACACAACTTTCTGTTTGCTAACAAAGTTTCACTACTTCATACACTATAAGTGTCTATACTTTTATTACAGTGATGTGAAAAATTTAAAATAAATCAGAAAGCTATCTTTTTAGATTTTTGGTAACAATATTTTCCCCATTTATAAAGGGTGATTCTCAAAGATTTGCAAATATTCTAACATCGTAACACTAAAGAAAAAAGTTCATGTAAACATATGTCAGCAAATGTTTAGTTACGTAATTACGGTTAATAAAAGGTTTTGCCTGAAATTTAGCAACTTCGCTAATATGAAGCCATCGAAAAACTGTGCGAGGTTAAAATAAAGTACAATTTCCATTTATTTTGTTGTTATGGGTCCGGTGAATCTAATAAAACATGTCCCAGACGTGTATCTGCACTAATTTTCCACAACATTCAGAGAAGCAACGACGTAATTTCATACATTTTTCTATTTATTAACTACTTGACGCAATTTCTTTTTAAATTCCAGTCAACTGCACAAAGTTTTCAACAGAAGTTGTAGATAATTTAATTTGGGAAAAATTATGGTAATAAAGTTAACTGGAATCGTATGAATGTGTCAGATAATCTTTTATTAATACCATAGCACACGTGGATTAATGTTAAACCAGAAAAATTAAAGATGAATGGTAAGGAAGTTGTACAGTGTGGATACATACAGAGCATAGCTTAATCAAAGCAAATGCTAGGTTCAAGAATCATGAAAGAAGGTTGCGTACATGGAAGAGACTGGATACACTGGGAGGTTTCAGACTGATTGTATAATTGTAAGATAGAGATTTCGGAACCAGGTTTTAAATTGCAAGACATTTCTAGGGACAGATGTTAACACTGACTACAATTTATTGATTATGAAGTACAGATTAAAACCGAATAACTATAAAAAGTTAGGAATTTAAGGAGATAGTATAACACTACAACGGCATTTACTAGCTTATGTAATCAAATACCAAGTTTGGCTTATTACGTACTATGCCCCAACAGTACAAATAGTCCTGTCACGGAAGTATAACACTACCATCTACTACTGCTGTACCATAACCTTAAGGCTGGAGGCAGGTTGTGAAATAAAACTATCTTGCTAAAGCAATTATGGCATAACGCAACAGAGCAGTGTTACCCTCTGAGAGGAATTTTGTTATATTGACTGCATTGTAACTAACGGAGGTGGCTTATAGGAAGTGAAATTCAGACTTATGTAAATATTTAAACAATAATAAATAATATTTAACCTATCCACACTGTTCAAAGAATAAGGAAAACGGTCGCCAACGTAATTAGGCAATGAAAGATTAACGTTCTTGTTTAAGAAAGTAGGTATGAGTAACTTTAACGGAAGAACACAACCTATACATTACCACAAGCGAGTGCAATGAACTCTGACACTTGCATATGTTAACGCTAAGGATGGAACTAACAGCTAGAGCAGCACAAACTATTTGCAAGAATGTATCAGTTAACGGAACACACTATTACTTTCAAGGCTTATTCAAACCGAAAAAGTTTTATAACATTACTATTAATATTCACTGCAGAATCATAAATTGGACATATGTTAAGTCTCTCTCAGTTAAATACTTTACTATTTAAAATGAAAGTTAATTGGAATCCAATTACAGGTTGCTTCTCGCTATCTTTCGAATAAAGAAGTTATTGTTTTCATTAATAGTGGTCTTCCCGTTACTTGTTACCTACCATTAGGACAATAGACAAACTGTGGATCCTGTTATACTATTAATATGCACTTCCAAAACACAATAGATACAACCACTTAGAAAACATGAAAATATAGCTATCCACTATTGCCGTTTTCCACTTTTACTACAGTGAAACATAATTTTGACAAATTTGCAAGAAACTGACTCACCTTTTAAAATATACTACAGGCAGCACTATGATGATTAACTAAGCAACACTTTATAAGCCTCATTTTTAAGAGCTTTTAATCTTTAAAAGAAACTGCAAATTGTCTTTATTACTACAGTCTTCTACTTTCAAGTAAATGATTAAATAGGTGACTTTGAAACTCCACAAAACTTTACATTAGACTGTTTCCATCCCTGGGAGGCTTTCACAAGACTACATTTACTACCCCCCACAATTCCACTAAATCCACAGTAAATCTGAACGCTCCCTTCTTACCCAAAGATCAAACAACATTATTTAACGTTCTGAGGCTTTCATTTTTTCCCACAAACTAGGACACTCGGTAATCATAGTTTAAATGGGGGGGGGGAACCTGAGAGGTGATGTGATAAGGAAACAAACAAGGTAGGCACATGAATTCAGTTATAAGTTACCTTACATTTGTGCACACTAAAACATCCAATAAGCTGATCCTGCACTGTACATTATTATAGCATTCTGATACAGTGATTGCCCAATGTGGTGGCAACTGCATGTTGATAGGTGGATTTGCAGGCAGAATTGCTGGACTCTATCCCTTCTTGGTGGCGATGATGGATACCAATTCCAGAATCGTTCCAGCTGTTTATCCATACATCCGAGGCATTGGAAAGTGGCAGAAAAAGCCTCTCTCGTAACCAGCACAATATACAACTTTTACATGGCAGTGCACAGTTTTGTAGCTCGTCCCCGATTGAATCTTGTTCCACCTTCTCTACCTAGGCCAACCACAATTTGCGCGCACTACACAGTTCCGGTCCCGTGGGGAACCACTACACCGTTTTACATACAGGATAACTAAGAACCCCAAGTGAGGATCAGCAGTTTACATAACAGCAACCAAACACATTAAATAAAGCAGAACATTTGCACATATTGACATTTCTACAAAAAATTATTCACACAGAAATTGCAATTATATATAGCAAGTTTTGTTCCCTCCAAATGGGACAAAGAATTTAAATGACAGATATACTACATTTCATAGAATCAAACCGCGACATCAAAGTTTTAATAAAGAAAGTATACAATTATATGTTATCGATTCAAACACATTTACAGATACTCAATGTTATAATATTAAACGAAAACAAAAGGCAAAATAATTCCGTACAGCATTATAGCTATGGTGTTACAATGGGGCCTAGATAAGGTGAAAGAACCAGAGATTGTAGAGAGTTCCAGATGGAGCATTAGGGAATGCTTGCCAAGAACAGACAAAACGAATACAGTAGAAGATAAATGGGTGCTCCTGAGAAATTAAATAGTGAAGACAGCAGAGCATCGAGTAGGTAAAAAGACGAGGGCTAGTAGAAATCCTTGGATAATACAAGTAATATTGAGTTTAACTGATGAAACGAGAAAATATAAAAATGCAGCAAGTGAAGCAGGCGAAAAGGAATACCAACGTCTAAAAAAATAAGACTGGTAGTGCAAAATGGCTAAGAAGTAACAGATAAAGGACAAGTCTAAGGACTCTGAGGTATATTTCACTAGGGGAAAGACAGATGCCACTTAACGAAAATTAATGATATCCTTGGAGAAAAGAGAAACACCTGTATGAATATCAAGACCTCAGACGGGAAACCAGTCCTAAGCAAAGATGGGAAACGAAGAAGGTGGGACGAGTGTATTAAGGGTCTATACAAGGGAGATGTACTTGATGGCAATATTATGGAACTGGAAGAAGACATACATGAGATGAGAGATATAATACCGCGTGAAGAATTTGACAGGGCACTGAAGGAGCTAAGTCGATATAAGGGTCCGGGAGTAGAGCATATTACGTTAGAACTAATCATAGCCTTGGCAGAGCCGGCAGTGACAAAACTCTTCCAACTCGTGAGCAACTTGCATTAGACAGGAGAAATACCCTCAGACTTCAAGAATAATATAATAACTCCAAATTCAAAGAAAGCAGATGATGACAGTTGAGAAAATTACCGAACTCTCTGTTTAGTAATTCAAGATTGCAAAATATTAACACGAATTCCTCACAGAAGAATGGAAAAACTAGTATGAGTCGACGTCAGGGGAGATCTGTTTGTGTTCCAGAAAAATGCAGGAACACGTGAGGCTGTACTTACCCTACGACTTCTAATAGAAGGTGAGTTAAGGAAAGGCAAAATAACGTTTATAGCATTTGTAGATCTAGAAAAAGCTTTAGACAATGTTGTCTGGAATACCATCTTTTAAATTTTAAAGGGGCAGGGGTATGGTACAGGAAGCGAAAAGCATAAGAGTCGAGGAGCATGAAGGGAAGAAGTGGTTGAGGAGGAAGTGAGACATGGTTGTAGTCTATCTCGATATTATTCAGTCTGTGTATTGAGCAAGCAGTAAAGGAAACGAAAAAATTGGTGTAGGAAGTAGAGTCAAGGGAGAAGTAATAAAAATATTGAGGTTTGCCGATGACAGTGTAATTCGGTCAAAGACAGCAAATGACGTGGAAGAGCAGTTGAACATAATGGACATATGCAATGCTGGGATGATTAGACTAGGAAATGAGACACTAAAATTAGTAGATGAGTTCTGCTATTTGGGCAGAAAAATAACTTATGCTGCTAGAAGCAGAGCCAATATAAAATACAGGTTGGCAATGGCAAGAAAAGTGTTTCTCAAGAAGAGAAATTTACTAACGTATACATTTAAGCGTCAGAAACTCTTTCCCGAAAGTATTTGTATGGATTGCAGTCATTTGTGGATGTTAAATATGGACTATAAACAGTTTAGACAAGAGGAGAATAGAAGCTTTTAAAATGTCGTGTTGCAGAAGGATGTTGGAAATTAGATGGATAGATCATGTAACTAATGAGGAGGTATTGAACAGAATTCGTGAGAAAAGAAATTTGTGGCAGAACCTGACTAGAAGAAGGGATTGGTTGGTAGGGCACATTCTGACATCAAGTATCATCAATCTAGTACTGAAAGGAAGCGTGGGGGAACAAAGCATAGAGGGAAACCATGAGATGAATACAGTAAACACTCAGAAGGACGTAGGTTGCAGTAATCAAGGATGAATAGACCTACCAAGGCTAGACTACAGAGCCTCCACCAGCTTGAACGTCCCCTGCTACCATGCTGGGTCCATGGATTCATGAAGTTGTCCATTCGCTCGATACAATTTGAAACGAGACTCGTCCGAGCAGGCAATATGTTTCGTGTCACCAACAGTCCAATGTCGCTGCGGAAGGGTTGCACTTCTGTCACGTTGAACGATTCTCTTCAGTCTTCGCTGCGCCATTCATTGCAGGATTTTCTTGCGGCCGCAGCGATGTCGGAGATTCGATGTTTTACTGGATTCCTGATATTCACGGTACACTCGTGAAATGGTCGTACGGTAAAATACCCACATCATCGCACCTCGGAAATGCTGTGTCCCATCGCTGATGCACCGACTATAACATCACGTTCAAACTCACTCAACTCTTGATGACCTACCATTGTAGCAACAGTAACCGATCTAACAATTGCGCCAGACCCTTGCTGTCTTATATAGGCATTGCCGACCGCAGAGCCGTATTCTGCCTGTTTACATATCTTCGTATTCGAATATGCTTGTTTATACCAGTTTCTTTGGCGCTTCTATATATGTTCTTTGTTGTAAACGTGAGTGCTAGCCTCGGTTGGTGGTGTATGGAAGAACGTAGATACTCAGGAAAGCAATTTGGTTCGCCTTGGATTTTCGTTTCGTGAATTTGAACTATCGTGTGGATAAACTAAAAACTTCCGTGTGGAAAAACTAACAGGACTGAATGTTTTTATTGCCTCCCTCTATCGGTATTCGAGAGCTTTTGTTTGCTGCCTGTATCCAAAATCCGCATGGAGCACTGAGTATTAGATATTACACTTTAAAAGCGAGCTGACTAAACCAGCCGATGTTTTATGTAGACAGTAGCTGCTACTAACAGTAGTTTGGTAGAATTCCGAATCTAGACAGTGCCAGATGATGAGGAAACTATTTGATTTGGTGTGGTTGTACTGTTTTAGCGAAAGAATCAATGTAAGTAGCACTTACTGGAACTCTGGTTATATCTTTCCAATTAAAAATTTGCTAATTGCCTCATACCAAAATTTAGAAAAGCTACGCAATGAAAACTACTGGTAAATCTTTATAACAATATTTTCCATTTATATACCTTAGTAGCTTAGAGGCCGTTGCTGCATCGGTGGTCTATAGACCAGAAGTCGCTGTTGAGTCTGATTTTGGTTTTCCTCTCGTTAAGGAAAACTACAGTAGGGACATGATGCAAAGTGACGCACATTGAAGAGCAAAGTGGTGTGTACAAAAAATAATCAACCCACCGTCCTACAACAGGCCTGAATGAGTGATTGGCTTGGTCAAACTAAAACCTACAAAAAGAGCGCGAACACGATGGTATTCGAGTCCTAGATTATTCGTGAACATCATTAGGATATCATGTGGTATTAGCATTTAAGGGTAAAACTAAAAATCGTTATGTCATGAGATGATCACATGAAACCAGTGTTGGGAAAGGCGGATAGAAAATTTATTGCCTTAAGAGTTCGAGGAAATGGCACTATATTCTTATGCGTTTTCTAAAGCATAATATGTTTAAAGAATTAGCATACAAGAAGCCAGAGAGATCAATTCAGTTGTTCCAGTGCTTGGAGTCTTCCTCAAGTAGCCATGGAATGACATCGAATGAAGCCCTAGGACCGTTACTGTGTAACAGAAATGTTCGGCTAGCATAAATGTGAATTCTTATATGAAGGAGGACATAATTCTTATGGATCTCTGTTGAAGAAATTTAGAGAATCTGTATTCGGAGAATGCTGTGTGACCAATACGATGCCACCATCATATACCTTACATAGAGTTTATGAGAAATAGAAAGAGGTATCAGAGTACAGATGAATGCAGGTAGTATTTTTTACCCATCCTCAAGTCATCCATGGAATACGACAGAAAATCAATAAATCTTGTGATATATACCTTTTGCCATGAACTCTGCGGTGAACTGTGGAGTTTACACATTGATGTCAATGTAGACATGGATTAACTGAGCTTCCTTTAACATGAATTCAGAGCTGCGTTTCTAAATTTTAACATGACTTGTGTTGTGGCTGACAATTCACAATTTTTCATAAACACTACTTTTATTTATGTACGTTTACAAGTTTCATGACTGAACAACAAAAGAAAGGCAACAATAACGATGCCAGTAACAGTCTCCTAATTGAGTCAAACTAAAGTTCACTTCTAATCTTCCACAAAGGTTCGTGGTAACACACACGCGCACACACACATACATACACACACACACACACACACACACACCACACACACACACACACACACACACACACACACGCTAGTAAAGGTCCAATTCAGAGACGAAGACGTAATCTTCAGAGGTCAAAGCCCACGAGGTCGGTATCCAGAGTGAACTGAACTTTCGGGCTGGTTCTGGCCCCAATAGCTGTCTCCAACCAATCAGGTTTCGGCGTAGTGATACTTCCTGCAGGCCGTGGCTTAAGCTCCCCCTGCAGGAAGTAGTGCACGAAATGTCTTTTTCCATTACCTTGTATGTAAATAGCCGGTGTTTACTACGGTGCTTTTGGTACGCCATGGACATAGACAACTCCATCCTCTGTGGTGTGATATGGGCTGCTAGCACTCAGGGGCTACCTTTGCTCTGACATAACACCTTTCCTATTACAGGAAAAGAGTAATGGTAATATATTTACAAAACTGAACTAGTTATGTTTCATTGTTATTTGATGTTTTATAGGCAATATCCGTGATCGAGGACTTGTAACCGTTCAGTTTACTGTGCTTATTTGAGTTTTGAATCTGAATGTATTTATAGCCACTGAAGATGTAATAACATTATAAGACAGGGCTTTGTAATCATCTCTTCGTTTATTTTCACCAGGTTGTTATAATTTTCATATCGTGACATAAAAATCATGAGCGGCACAGTGCCAAGGTCACAGGCCACACAAAATAGCTCAGTTACTGGCCCAGTGAATGTATTCTGGTGTGGCATTCCTGTGGCGGTCTGGACCAGCTTTCGCCAGTTAAATAACAACACTAGTACCCCATTAAAACAGTTCCATAGTGAATCATCCTAGAAGAGGATCAACCAAATTTACTAGCTGGCTCTCCTGTGAAAACACGGTCTGTCTTTTTAGCTTTGTTGTATGGTTAGCGAATTCGCGAGAGACGGCACTAGGATGGCCCAATTCTGCAGATCCCTACTTCTGATTCTAAAGCAAATAAGACATTCCTACAGGCTTCCTGTGTCTTGTTTTCACCACCAGGTGCAGAGCCGACTGTATGGTGCCACGGCAATGGATTAGGAGACATTTCGTCACCCACAAACAGAACGCTCGGAAAACGTAGTGTCATTTGGCAACAATTTTCCATGCAGGACGAACGATCAGTTGCCAACAGTAAAAGACACGTTCACGACAGAGGTCTAAGGACCAGAATCCTCAGACTAGAGCAGGCTGACAAACACCGGATTTGAAGCTGTACCCCGTGGCGGAAGGTGGAAAAAAAATCTTCCAATTGGTGGACAAGGTTTTCAGCACAAATACCTTGCGCAGAGCAGACACTGGAAGTGCGGTGTTCACTTCATTTCACTTTTTTACGGGGCTAGGCAGTGTCAAAGAGATTCTCTTCCTGACATAACAGGACATGATTGGAGACGGAGAGAGGCGAAAGCGATATCTGCAATTACGCTGGTAACTGTGTGAATGCTAGTGACCTCCTCCTACATGACTGTAGTCATCACGTCTTTTCACAATGGTGGTAAGATCGTAGAGCAGTTTCGGCGCATTAGGCCGCAACAAGGTTGGGGACCCGGCAGATTCACGAAAACTCATTCACAACGCACGTTTAGTTCTTCTTCTTTCTTACAATCATGCAATTACTGTAATCAAAGACATGCACCACTTAAATCTTCTTGAAGGGTATTTAATTTCCACGGGATTTCGCACAAACTGGCCAGCCATGGCCGGGATAGAATTTGTTAATAGCGTATTCTGCGATACAGTCAGAGAAAGTTTGCCATGTTAGAATTTATTATAACAATATTTGGTGAAATGGTGATGCAGTCAGTTAGGATCTTGTATTTTCATATAGATTTTTATGATGTTTCTTTGCTAAAAAGAAAGAAAAACAAAAAAAATGAGAATATCGTGAATTGGATGCAGTCACAAAATTAGAGTAAGTTTGTGACCCCAGTACAAGACGGATGTTTTCTCTTTGAGCTTTCATTACAGTTTTGTGGATTCTTCTCCACTCGAGAGTTATGTGCTTGTGTTGATCTCAGCGTGGATAATTTTGGAGGTGTTCTTTTTTATATGTGTGACATTCAGAAATGTTATTGTTGTGGGTTATCTTAAATTTCGTTCACTGTAATCTTTCTTCTTGCCAAATGGAAACTAGAGCTCAAACCAGATTACAGAGAATATTAGAGAAAAAAATCAATAATCAGAAAGCAGGGAGTCAGATCCTGGTAGAGAAGAATTAGAAAGAGTGTAGGTGATTTTTCCTACTGAGAAGGTAGCATTGAGTAACAATGGATTGGAGACAGATTTAGCGGTTTGTGTAGGACCACTCGGTGATACTGATTGCATTAATGAGAGGGGACTCAATGGCATCACAACACGTCGATGTGGTCACAGCGACCTGAAATTATGAAGTGGAGGCGAGTGGCAGCAAGACAACCATCCCACAAAGACTTACTCAACAAATTCCAGCCACCCCACATACAAATAGGTCACTATGACTGAAAATCATTAACTTCAGAATTCTAGAACTACTCAAAAAGGCAAGGACAGAGAGAAGGAAATCAAACGAAGAAACGTCTAGAAAATTTAGGTCAGGGAATTAAAAGACGAACGGAAAGAGGTAAGAGAGACTATGAAAGGAGCACGTGAACATCCAAGGAAATTAAAAAAGCAAGTAAACGAAATATCAAATAACAACATCAAATCCCTAACTTACAGACAGTTGTCAGTGGGATTAAAGAGAGGCAAGAGAAACAGGAAAAGCAGATAAAGATCCTATAAACGCATTAAAAAGAACGAAGAAAGGATCAGCATCCTACCAGAAGTTATAGAAACACAACTACGAGAAGCTAGAAAACGGCTAGCAGTTAAAAACCGTATAATTATGCAGGACGAAGTTAGGAAAGTATGTGATGGATCATATCGAAGGCGTCATGTGTTGGGTGCAGAATATGTACAATAGAATTACAGGTACTGTTTATGTTTAAGGAAAGATAGGGGGCATTAAATAATCAGTAAGAGAAGAGGAATGAAACGTTAAAGCAAAACTGTGGCTTATTCTATGCAAGAGTAGCGCAAGTGTATCGCTGGCAGAAAGAAGCGAATGGCAGGGAGAACCAACAGCTGCACTCGTCTTAGACGGTCACATGCATGACGCAAACAGAAGTAACTCATGAGAGGACCTTACGATAAATTCGTGAATCATAGACTGAAGTAGTAACCCTCCAATGGAATCAATAAGAAGAGCACAAGAGGCATAAGAATTTCATTATGAACACTTCCTCTCGGTTTGGAAGCTCTAGGTATTCAGATCAAGAGTTAATACCTTGCTTACAAAAATTTGAACTATTTGTAAGGGATCCGTGATCTCATGAACATAGATATTAGTATCCGACGCCCAGGTCGATAGCAGACAGAAGTCGATTGTTGAGTGCTGCAGGAGACTGTGAGAAAGGTGTCGAGGGGGCAGTAGTACTGACGAGTGTCGAGTGAACAGTAGTACTGGAGAGACGGGAAAGAATGGTGGTCGAGTGAGTAGTAAACGGTAAATTCATCAGAGTATGGCAGATGAGCGCGTCCCCCTGATCGACGTGGGGTGGACCCTCATCGATGCCGATTCGCGAGCGGTTTGAAACCGAAAGTGACAAATGCCGAATTACGTGTTTCGCGTCGGCCAGCAACAACCATGGATTGCAGTGAGGATTGTTGTGGATGTTAACCATCATCATTGCATGTGACGAAGTACTTAAAAGCCACAATTAATAAAAGGTATAACCGTAATTGGACATGTAAGACGAAGGTAGCAACTGCCTCAGAATTTGTGTGTTAGTAGAAAATGCATATCAATTTGTACATCGAAACCTTTGTGGTCGTTAATAATAGACCACAGCAGAAAAAACCGATAGCCTTTCATCCATGAAGCACACGGTCATATAATCATAATAATTAACTGTTTGGCGGCTTCGGTAAATTACACAGAACCCAATAAAGAATTTACACGGGGGTGTTTCATCTTGGCTCCAGTGAAAAGGACAGTTGCAATTTTCCGATCCGAACAATGGTTTATTAAGCACCATTTTTGGTTTCAGTGGAAAGACATTGGCATTTATCGGATGATTTTAGTGCAAGAATAATCTGGTATTGTCGTTACCGTGACTACAATTACGGTATTCCAACTAGAAACAGTGCAATATAACATTTATGGTGAAATTAGAAATCGCGAGAAAGAAGCGCATTATTTAGACAATTAAGTGCAAAAGTGACTGAGAAACAGTAAAAAATTTGTTTTTATTAGTTCAAGTGACAAAAGCAGTGTTAATAAATAATATATTGAAGTATGGACACGAGAACCTGTGTGAATTGCTGTAATATTCATATTCTAATAAAAGGCGCGTTTGTGGATAATCGCGAGTGAACCAGCCGAAATTCCGCTACAAAAGTATCAGGAACATGTTTTCAAGTGACTTTGTATCCGAAATTGTCTTTTGGAAGGTGTAAATCGCTCAATTTGATGTGGACCCATAAACTGTTACCGCATTTGCGAGTGTTGAATTGATTGGCGGAATTGTTGGATGACGTCACCCAGACTCTGTGAGCGGCTAACCAAAGCATCTGAAGCAGTGAAGAAGTTCCACACGCTGCGGCAGTAAGGATTTGGATAGCGGAGATGTACCACACTGACCGGTGACTACAGCGGAGCCAAGTGGTTGAAGTAGAAACAACGACGACGCGGAGTTTGACATCTAGTGGCGAACCCTCGAAGTATACGACGTCTGCGCCACCTACGCGCTGATCAACGAATTACGTGACAGCAGCTCTATCCCGTCGCCAACCACCGAACTACGAGACTGGGTCAGCGCGATTCGCCGCGAGCTTCGCGTTGCACGCGGCACTGCACACCAGCTACAGCGACGCTTCGGCTGACAGCCTCCTCGCCGGAGGAGCCAATGCCAACACGACTAGCAGCGCAACTTCAAACATCAAGACATCGCGACTTCGACGAGCGTCGAGGGGTGAGTGAGGACGATTTGCTGGCGCGAGACTAATAAGTATTGCACTACCTTCACAGCGCGGAAGGAACTTCGAATTAAATTTGACAACTGCAGAAATTATAAATACAATATTTCTTAACAGTTGTTTTGCGAATTTGCTCTGAAGCATGTTGTGCTAATATGCGCGTGTTTTCATGCTGTACAGCCCAGAATAGTGTCTCATTTGCATTATTTATTGTAAACTACATGTTTATATGTCTTTTATTATGTGTGTATGTTACTTCGAGATTCTGTGCATAAATGCAGTCATTGTTGTTTGATCTGGGTAGGCTTCTGTAATTTATGCTGTTCAATGGAGAGGTCTGTTTTGCCAATCTGGGTTAACCTAATACAGTGAAGGATTATTTAATTATTAGCTAATTAATGAGTGTTTGGGTTACTCAGAGGTTTTTTTTCTTGTCTGTGCATAGTGAATAGTTGAATTTAAAGAAAAGGTTGTGGAGGAGGTAGTTAGAAAAATGAGGATAAGGTTCACCCAGATAATGCAATAGAGTCAGAGAAGGTGTAGGGAGCCAGAAACTCTTTTGCTGGTATACCAAGTGGCGACCAGTACACTCCCAGCTGGGTGAGACTTTATTTCTTATTTCAAATTAAGTAGTGGTCATCCAAATAATTCAGTCAGGGACCATGTAACAAATTTATAGTTGACTTATAATAAGAACAAGTAGTTACTCTTGAGGTAGAGTGTGAGGTGTCAGAGAATCAATAAGTAAAAAATCAGCATACTGTCAGTACACTACAAAATTATTAGTGCCAGAAGTAATAAAATGAGAACCAGATCAGAAAGCCAATGTTTATAAAATGGGGTGTGAAGCAAATTGGTCAAATACTAGTTTGTGTAATCTTATAGTGTTGTTTTATGAGACATGAAAAGGTCAAGCAATTGTAGGAGAGTCAAAGTGTCGTATTAGCTTGCAAATAGGAAGTCTTATAAGGAAACAAATGCAAGAGGAGATACTTGTTCGAATAAGTGATGTGAAATATGATGTACAGAGAGGCCAAGGAGCCTAGAGTAGTATTTTTATGTGGTTATTGCAGCGAATATGGAGGTTTGATGTGGGTTGAAGAAGTTGCTCTTAAGTTGAGGGAGTTATATGTAATGAAGTGTATGGAGTATGAGATGTTTGAAGTATTGAAGTATGTCATTAAGCACATGAGCAACATTTGTTTGCAAGTTATTAGTAGCTATACATGTTGATCTAAAGTATGCTGATAGAAGCAGGAAGCATAACTTATGAGTAATGAGTAATTCATGTATGCAATTAGCTATCAGAGTCAGTTATAGTTATACTTAGGTAAAGCTTTAGAAGCAGAATTCTGGCACTGTGTAATGAATAATAAATATCATTATAGTAAATTTTGATTAATGTAAGTATAATGAGAAACATTATATTTCTCATCTGAGCATTAGCGATGGAAGTAAATGTTTGGCAAAATGAAATGATCAGTAATTTAAAATTTTCAATGGGTGACCACATTAGTTATGGCGATGCAAATAGTTATGTAAGACATATTTAGTGGTATAGTGGAGCATTTAATATTACTGAATCTGTAGAGGTATGAGGGATTGAAAAATAATTGCATAAGTCAAGGTGTAAATGCTATATTTTGTTTAGATATTCAATTTTGCTTGTGTTAAAGAATCAAATGAATAAGCTGTGAATTTCTTCCTTAAATTTGATGTGTGTTGGCCAAGTGAGTTATGGTTAGAGTGATAGGAGTAGCGACTGTAGGAAACCCGCTGAAAGGACGACATACCAAAGGGGTAGCTGGCATTCAACTAGTTTTTTTTTCTTGTCTTTGCTGTAGCAAGTTATAACGAATATATATTTAATGACTCGTACAAACCTTTTAAAGTCAAGATTTTTGGTAATTGAATGTAAGACAACGTTTGTAAAAATATTTACCATGCTATGTTAATTAAAATAAATTGATGGTGTATCATGTTTCTGTAGGGGCAGTTTGCTACCGGAGTCAGTAGGGTATTATTTGTGGTACGTTGTAACTTTCAGTATGTGAACCAGAACGTAATGTTACTCATTTTCATTTATACGCTGTGTGATAATTTTTTACTATTTTGCTTTTTCGCCTGTGGCTACAAAGAAGGTTTTTTGGGTGGGAATGTAAGGGATCCGTGATTTGACGAACATAAGATATTAGTATCAGGCGCCCAGTTCGATAGCAGACAGGAGTCGATTGTTGAGTGCTGCAGGAGGCGGTGAGACGAGTGTCGAGCGAGAGAGTAGTACTGGAGAGACGGGCAAGAATGGTGGTAGAGTGAGTAGTAAACGGTAAATTCATCGGAGTATGACTGATGAGCGCGTCCCCCTGATCGTCGTGAGGTGGACTCTCATCGATACCGTTCTCGTGAGATATGAAACCGAAAGTGACAAGTGCCGAATTACGTGTTTCGCGTCAACCGCGTCGGCCAGCAACAACCATGGATTGAAGTAAGGATTGTTGTGAATGTTAACCATCATCATTGCGTGTGACGACGTACTTAAAAGCCACAATCAATAAAAGATATAACCGTAATTGGATATGTAAGACGAAGGTAGCAACTGCCTCAGAATTTGTGTGTCAGTAGAAAATACCTATCAATTTGTACATCGCAGCCTTTGTGGTCCTTAATAATAGACAAACTTTCAATCATTCCACTATTCAGTCTCAGAACAGCCGCACTCGGTTGAAGTAGCCTCGAAATCACAGCAGAAAAAACCGATAGCCTTTCATCCATTAAGCACACGGTCATATAATCATAATAATTAAGTGTTTGGCGGCTTCGGTAAATTACACAAAACCCAATAAAGAATTTAAACGGGAGTGTTTCATATTCAATTTAAATACTCACTACTACCATCATGGCCATTGAGTATGAACTGGAATTTCTTGCATTTATCTCGAAGGTGAAACTGCAGCAATCAGTGAAGTTCTCATCAATTTCAGTAAAGTGCACATCAGATGAAGAGTTTAAAGCTCCATTTATCTTGTGCTATTTGTCAGAGGCTGACACAAGAATGAATAAAACAAGAAATTATGATGAACAGAAACTTAAAAGCAGGTTCAGAGCTCGTCTGAAATTTTTCGAGTCAGTGCTCATATTCATCAGCTCATCACTAGCTTTTTTTCAATGGAACTACCCACACGTTACCAACAAGCACTCACATAATGTTATGGTGCAGATATCAAAGTTTTTCAAAGACTTTCAGAAGAATTAGTTTGCCAAAGGAGAGAGTAATGAACGAGACAGAAGAGGATAGCAGCAAATACAGCTTGATGGGCCACAACAAAAGCGTTAATGAAAGAAGGAACAACAGAGCCAGAACTCAAGGGGTGCGACAATTTCAGCCAAGATTATCAAATAAAGGAAGCTGAAATCATAGAAGATACAACATAACCAGATTTTGGTGGGACTAGAACACGCCAATGAGAAACAGGCCACAGGCGGAAGCTATTCAGATAAGACAGGCCAGTCCTAGGGACTAAGGTCAGACACTACATCATTGCAGTGACTGACAGGGGACATGGGAATGATGGTTCAAATGGCTCTTAGCACTATGGGTCTTAACATCAGTGGTCATCAGTCCCATAGAACTTAGAACTACTTAAACCTAACTAACCTAAGGACAACACACACGGAAATGATGGCAGCGGAACCCATAAATCATATCGGAACCCTACAGACGAATTAGTGGGTATACGAGAAAGCACTAGAAACAATGTTAGAAGAGCAAGAGAATGTCACTGACCTTCATGATGAAGAACCAAGAAACAAGGCTGATGATGATGAAGAATGGAGTATGCTGATAGCAATGAAGATAGCGTGTGGGGAAATTTAAACGCGTCGAAACCGAAGGCTTCAAGACATGAAAATCCTATGGGATGCACCACATTACTAACACAAGGCCCCTGCTCTAATACGCAATAGTAAAATGATCATAGGAGTACGTAAATTTAACATGTGGAATTTTAGCATGTAGAATTTTTATTAGTATTCTCAAGTGGTGTTTTTGTTTAGTTTCAAATACGTAAGGGTACCGCTAGTAGACTGTCTTGAAGTCCTAATATCTTCACAGTAAATCATAAATTCAGTAACAGTAGGAGATTTTCACTTATTGTCGATATTAAACTGATCATAACTGTGTTTCATTACTGTAAATAAGAGTATGAGACCCTGTTTACGTTGCTACCAACGGATATCTTCTCCATGTCCGAACAACATCGCTCTGGTTCACTCCGAGGCACCTGGACACTTCTCTTGTTGAAAGCCCTTCCTGGCAGTAGTAACAATGCGGAGGCGATCGAACCGCGATGTTGACCGTGTAGGCATGGTTGAACTACAGACAACACAAGCCGTGTACATCCTCCCTGGTGGAATGACTGCAACTGATCGGCTGTCGGACCCCCTCCGTCTAATAGGCGCTGCTCCTGCATGGTTGTTTACGTCTTTGGGCGGGCTTAGAGGCATCTCTGAATAGTTAAAGGGACTGTGTCTGTGGTACAATATCCACAGTCAACGTCTATCTTCAGGACTTCTGGGAACCAGGGAGGTGCAAAACATTTTTTGGTGTGTGTATAACATAAATTAACAATGCAACGTGAAGCAAAAAGAAAACCGCCCTGGAGCGAGCCCGAATGCAAAAGCGGCCACACTTGCAGGGGACTTGTGAAATTTAACCCAGGGAAAAAAGGGGCCGGAGGGGGGTGGGGAGTGGGGGGCGCGTGCCCAAAAACCATGCAGCGCTTGATATACTTTAAAAGTCAATTAATTCAGATGTAGATGCAAGATTTATTGGGTGCGACGTGTCTACCACAGACTCAATCGAAATGGTATACACCATAAAAAACAATTTACATCATTACACTAAAATGAACGGTGAGAATGGGTAGTAATAGTGCGCATGTGAATACGGCAAATAGCTCGTAGAGGATGTCTATAATCCATGTTGTGTGTCAAGAACTACTGTTAATGAGGACATTTAAATGAATAGTAATAACGAAACTCAAGTAGCTGGGCTGAATCCGAGGTCCATAATTAGTATTACGGCTAAGAGATGAGACGGAATCTTTTATATCTGCGATTCGTAAGTGTATATGATCACCAGGATGCAGTAGACGATGAAATACTAAATATCTGCCATATGAAATACCCATGAGGTGTGGGATGCAAAGTGTACATCCGTGATACAATTTGACTACTGCCGTTGGCATACATTACCTTTAAGGTGTGGTGCAAATTGCATGGTACCTAGATACCTACATTCTGTCCTACTGTAAGCACCTACATGGTAGTGTACACATTATAATCTCTTCCTCTGGATTACATAGTTTTGCAAACAAGGCATAAAAAATAAATAAATAAAACAAAATAAATAAATAAATAAATTATGTTCAGCCGCGTCTAATTTGTCATTCGAAAAGCGATATGGGTATCTCTTTTTTTCATGACGTTGTCTGTTTTCCAAGACACTGAAGTTTTACCTTTGGAAGCTTTATGAAGAATTTTCATACTATAGCTTATGTCTACTTCGCTATGCTCAGATGTGCTAAGACGGTCCCAAAATGTAATTCTGTTACGAACACTTGCGTGTTTTCTGAAGCGGATGAAGAAAGGCCTCCCAGTTTGGCCAACGGAAAAGCCATTGAACGCACTGAAGTATGATTTGTAGACTCCAGCATTTCTATACCTATGTTGAAGATTTCTTATTGTGTGCATTAGTTTAGAACGTATAAGCTATTAGTTCTATTAAAGGCAAGGGATGCGCTAAACTCACGAATTGTTGCTCAATTTTGTCCGAGAGCGGACCATTGTAGATCATAGAAATATATTTCACCTCGTTTGTCTTATCAGCAGTTTTATTCGTATCCTTCTTCTTTTTCACTTGTTTATTAATGTTATCGATTACAGCTGGATCGCACTGCAAGTCAGCCTTACTAAGTAACGCAACTGGTGAGTGTAAATTTGAAGTGTGATGTCTGGAGGTTTTGCTATGGTAAAAATGAATAATAAAAATTAATAAAATCTTCGTTTTCACTAAAGATACATGTAATAACAGTTTTGGCAAGTAAATGATAACGAACAGTAAATATGACAGTGAAGACGCAAAAAAGTGTGAGAGATGCAGTAGAAGCATAATAAACAAAGTAAGTTCCTGTTATGTGAATCATGCTCTCAATATAAATTTAAGACAAGTTAGTAATCAGTGAATCTGAGGACTGCTCAGAGGTGGTGTGAAGGGCAGCATTGGATACGGAAGGAGCACACGCGATGAAAGGGGTCACAGCTAGGGGCAGCCAGGGCCTTTCCGAGCGCTCAGTCCTTGGCAAGTCAGACCTGAAAGGAAGTGAGACTAACGAGGGAGAGAGACAGAACAACGGCAAGCGTCCTTTAACACTTTGACTCCACCGCAGGGGAAGAAGCGGCCTCGACCAGGCAGTCTGTAGAAACAAGCTTTAGCAGCCGGGAGAAGCACCGCACAGCGGGGACGCGACCTCGCCACAGCCGCAGTGATGATGTTGACAATCAAAGGGCATACTTTCCCTGTAGCGTCAGTGTTTGTGTACACACTGCAAGGAACAGCAATGACGTGGAAACACCATACACTTGCTCTGAAACTATGCGTATTGGGCATTTATTTGCAACACTGTTCATCTTGGTGCATTCTGCGGTGCATAATTAAAACCACAACATCCATTTACGTTGGCCATACAGAGGCCTAAGCAGTACTGTGCGACAAAATCCTAATATTTTTTCTTCAGGAGAAACCTCCTTTCCTTCACTCATTCATAAGCGAAGTTTATGAGAAGTCCTAAAATAACCACCAAAGACCTATACTCATTCTCCACAAACTATTATCTTTTGTCCTCAAGGAGCCATCTGACTTATCTCACGACAGTCAACTCATTAGAGAAACATCTCTTGGTACGATAAATATGTTCATGGTCTGAGACAAAATGCATACTAATACAAAGTAAGTCCTCTTTTCTATGCAAATCATGACAAGATGGATACGCAGTGTGAATATGTTAAGAAAAAGAATCACTTTCTTGACGCTATTCGGCATTATCTATCAAAGTATGTCGACAACGAACTTTTCGCGCTACTTCTCCCGCAAGGAAATTAGGCCAACTGAGTAAAAGCACATGACGACGAGCATACCTAACTTAATCATCAGTGTTCTGTCTGATTTTATGAGGCCCGCCCTGACTTCGCCTCCTGTGCCAATGTAGCAACTACAACCTATGGGCTGGATGTATTTCAGTCTCTGTCTTCCTCAACAGTTTTTACCGTCTGCAGCTCCCTGTAGTACAGAGGAGATTATTCCCTGAAATCTTAACAGATGTCCTACCATCATGTCAGTTCTTCTTGTCAGTGTTTTCCACACACTCCTTTCATCTCTGATTCAACCCAGTACCATCTCATTCCGTACCATATCTGTCCACCAAATTTTCAAAATCCTTCTGTAGCACCATATCTCATATGCTTCAATTCTCTTCTCCTCCACTTTTCCCACAGTCCATGTTTCACTATCATACAATACTGTGCTCCGAACATACATTCTCAGAAATTTCTTCCTCATATGAATGGCTATTTATGATACCAGTAGTCTCATCTCGGCCTGAAATGCCGTTTTTGCCAGTGTTAGTCTGCTTTTTATGATCTCCTTCCTTTATCCGTCTTGGGTTATTTTGCTGCCCAGGTAGCAGTTTTCCTTAAGTTCATCTGCTTCTTGATCTCCATTCTGGCGTTAAGTTTATCGTTTTTCCCTTTTCTGCTACTTCTCCTAACTTTCGTCTTTTTTTCGATTTACTCTCAATCAATATTTTCTAACCATTAGACTGTTCATCTTATTCAGTAGAGCCTGTAATCTTCTTCACTTTCACTGAGGATAGCAATGTCATCAGTGAATCTTATCATTGATGTCCTTTCACATGAAATTTAACTTCGCTCTTCAACCTATCTTATTTCCATCAAAGCTTCTTCTATGCATGGCTTGAACATTTGGAGCGAAAGACTGTATCCTTGTCTTGAATCTTTTTTAATCCGAAAACTTCGTTCTTGCTCTTCTACTCTGCTATACGTCCAGTTAACAATGACGACAAAGCAGTGACTTCGCCAGAAAGTGAAACTCATCTTTTGTTTCTTGAATTTCGCGTGCCAATGTCCATATACTTGGTCTTTTCGAGTGCTGGTTTTAAGCAGTTACAAATGAAGTTATATTTCCTCTTACACTTAGTGTTTATTTACTTGAGACAACTAAATGACCCGAAAACGACTTATCATACGAAATAGATATTCTTGGTGACAATTTGATGTATTAAAGCGGGCATCTGTTCATGCTATAAGTGGCCACTTCCTAACCACCTCTCCTGCATGCGTGGGGTCAATTTCGTATTTGCAAATGGAAACCCCTCATTTTTATTGCATTCTCAGATTTAATGCAAAAAAAAAAACGCGTACTGTTCACTGAAACCACAGTTTCTATTAGTAGTAGATGGCGCTGTAGTCGACAACTATCAAGTGTGCCATTCTTTGCAATTAAGAACAGATGCATCTCATTCATTCACGATGTGGACGTAAACCTTTGCCCTAAGCGATGGTTATTATGTCCAATGTTGCAAATGTGATAATGCAGAAAACACAATATGGCTAGGCATTGACATTTACGGGAAATGAGGTACTTTTACGGCAACGTAGTTTCTGTTTCCTACGGGGTTGAATGTATTGAGTCCCAAAACCATCGGAATGCTTGATTTCCTTGGGCACCTTCGAACGCTATCTTGAGGGTGACTGAACTCGGTGTGTGTTTCCATGCAGCCGCCGTAGGTTGCAATGGCCCCTGTGCGGGCATCAGGGGAATACAAACCACATCCACTGTAATAAGGTAAACTGTCTATGAAGTGATAGTGACAAGCGTACCTGCATAGATACTCACCGAAAACAAGCACTTCCAGTGCTGAGAGGCAAGGGAATTCAACAAAATCAAGCAACAAGATGGGACCAGCAAAGCATTACATCTACTTCGTTGTACATGGATCATGCTAAATGTAGTTCCTAATTAGACATTAATATGGGAAACCATATTGTACTGCATCCGAAAGCCTACATCGATGATTCGTACGCTTACACTTGTTGATGGACCAGCATTGAAATCTGTAGTAATTTGCGGAAGGGTTACACTTCTGTCACGTTGAATGATTCTCTTGGTTCCGTTCTTGGAGGATCTTTTTCCGGCAGCAGCGATGTCGGAGATTTGATGTTTTACCGGATCCCTGGTATTCACGGTACACTCGTGAAAAGGTCGTACGGGAAAATCCCCACTACATCGCTATCTCGGAGATGCTGTTGTCCCATCGCTCGTGCGTCGACTATAACACCACGTTCAAACTAACTTTAAATCTTGATAACTTACCATTGTAGCAGCAGGAACCGATCTAACAACAGCACCAGACACTTGTTGTCTTAAATATACTCTGCCTGTATGCATATCTCTGAATATGGATACACATACCTATATCAGTTCCTTAGGCGCTTCAAAATTAGCAAACAAGGACATTGCTCAGAATAAAAGTAATTCTTTGTTGATTCATTGATAACACCATATTTAGATCCATGTTTCTTTTGTTTCATGTTCGAGGCATTAAATTCCGATTGTATGGTATGGGCTTTCCTTGTTTAGTTGTCGATTTCTGTTAGAACTTGCAGTCTCTGATATAAAATATTATTCAACAAAAAACTTCCACGTACAACAGTAACAGTTATTGGATATGCAAACCTATATGTGTTTATTGCACGATGTCCGATACAAAAGCAACAACGTCCAAAAGTGGGGAATAGCCAGGGAAGCTAATATAGAGACACGAGGGAAATAATGTCACTTGAGGAGACAAGAGGCGAAATTTAGTTTCCATTTCTGATGGGTAACAGCCATCTAGGAAGATAGTGGTTTACTGTATCTGTGCAAAACGTTTCGACCAAGCAGTTCTACTTAATACACACAAGATACTCTTTACATTAGTCTCATTTTAAATAAACGGGTCACTGCTAGACTTCGGATTTGAGCACTATAACTGTTACATATGCCAATACTGTTGTCGGAACTACTTTTAATGGCCATATAAAGATACAAAATAGGTTGGGGTTCCCATCACAGTACTATCCTGGCCAACCATTCTGTCATTTCGTTGAGCAGTATCAGCTTCAATCCTTAAACAGTCATTTTTTCATACATAACTTTTGCCTGTCATACTTTAGTGTCATACTATAGATGGAGCGACTCGTATGTGTTGAAAATACGTGATAATCAAACTTTTCCCTGTTGGTACGTAAATCTGCAAACTATTTCAGTCTGTGGAAACCTCCTGTATTAAGTTAAACCTGAGTAGGATTTGGGATGATGTGTATTTCTGTTTCACTGAATACGTAGATGTCATGGATTGAAATGTAGGGCTCGCGGCACTTGAAATTATGAGCCTGGAGCAGACACTCTCTAGGATATTCACCTCCAAAATTGCACTGCTATGATAGTTACCTGCTTAACTAATCACTGTTACGCTTAAGCCTATATTAAATTTTAGAAATCTACAATATTTATTATCTAACCACTTCGAATATTTCCTTCAACAGCTCAAGATACTATTTTACCCCACACCACTCTCCAACGAAGCCAGTGCACCTTCAGCATAACTCTTTCGTTGACAGGTATTGGCGGCCGCGGTGGTCGAGCGGTTCTAGACGCTTCAGTCCGAGACCTTGCGACTGCTACGGTCGCAGGTTCGAATTCTGCCTCGGGTATGTATGTTTATGTATGTTTGTGATGTCCTTAGGTTAGTTAGGTTTAAGTAGTTCTAAGTTCTAGGGGACTGACGACCTCAGATGTTAGGTCCCATAGTGCTCAGAGCCACTTTTTTGACACGTATTAACATCTGAGGCTGTCAGTTTGATGTCAACACAAAAACATCAGATTCGTACGTCAGATGCAGCCTGCAGCACACAGCATCACGCTACAAACATGAATATATAGCTTCTGATTACGTCCTGAGAAGATGAGCCTCAAAAGCCACGAAAACTGTAAGGGCACTCAATTTGAAGCGAAGCAGATGGGAAAAAAGTAAGTACCCTGTTGATTATTTCAAAAGCAATCGTCATAACTGTAAATACATTTATCCCAATGTGAGACAAGACGGTCAGTGGCTTCATGGAAAAATGTTAGAGGTTGCCTACGGTACAGTGATTTTACCCAGACATGAACCTTTTCGTCTGAGGTAAACCGGTGGCCACGAACGTCTTTCTTCAGTGGTCCAAAAATATGGAAATCGCGTGGGCGGAGAAAAGGACTTACGGAGGGTGTTTTTAAGAGCTTCCAGTGAAACTTCTGTAGAGTACTGGAAACAATACCGGCAACGTGTGGTGTCGCCTACCACAGCCGAACATAACAGCAGCAGCTCGTTGTCGGGCGTTTTTGCGTATCTTATACTCATCAATGCCTACAAAAGCATACATTACTTGTTCTCACAAAACGTTGGAAAATAATGAATCGACTTCAACTAAGTAACCAGACATCATCCAGAACTATTTATGTATTATTTTATTTGATCAAACGTTATGGCGTTTTCCAGATAAAGCACTTAAGAGTTTAATTAATAACCGGAGGATGAAGGGAAATCATGTTACTATTACTTATCCAGCATTGACGATATTTCGTATCCAGATCAATGTTTAAATTATTTTATTACATTTTAGATGTATGTTTTCAAACGTTACTTATAGAAGACAACGCACTGGAGAATCGTAAGTTATAATTCGTCTGTCACCTCGTATTGTAGCAAAGCAAAAGGAAACCTCCACCTCCTCGTCAGCACTACTAAATGGGGACCGACCGACAGCTATGTCATCCTCTGCCGATGGCGTCATTGGTATGAGATATGGACGATCACGTAGTTAGCACACCTCTCCGCCTTTCTCGGGTTCCTTGACCTTGGGACCACTATTTTTGCTGAAGCTGCTGCTCCATTGGCATTAAGGAGCTGCGTTCATCCCGTACCAGACCTTTCACCAACGAAAAACTCCGTAGCAGCACGGGAAATCGAACTGGGATCCTCCACATAGCAGCCACACACTCTGGTTACTGGGCGAACGGGATTCGGATATGTCGTCTTCTAAACCAATCGGAAAGAACATGTTTTCAGTTTCAGTTGAAAATAAGAAAAGGGTTACCTCGGTTTTTATGTAAAAAATACGTCAATAAAGCCAGAACGAGAAAGCAAAAGAATTAGTTATTGGAAGCAAGGGTTGAAGGAGGAGGGCATGGATGGCGGTTATCGCTAAAACAACCGGTTTTCGGTTATATCGTGTTTTTCTTCCATGGCAGTTCAGCCTGACTGTTAAAACAATTGAAAATAACTAGTTTCTGAAGCAATCAATTTTTGGTGTTTTTTCGTATTGTTTCCTGTAATAATCGAACGAAGATTGAAAAGTTATGTCCTTCTCAGCTTAAAGGCACATAGTATCAAATATTAAATGAAATAGGCAAATAAAAGAAAACTTGGTCCGTCTGCAATTAGCTGCTGTTCTCGAAAAATGTAAGTGGTTGAATTAGAAAAAAGTCACCAGTAATCTCGTACCGATTGTAATTTTTTTTAATTCTGCTAAAAAATTCGTGTTTTAATCATGGATCATATCAGTATCAGGGCATTATGGATAGCCTGTGCTGAAGGGTGAAAACTGAGATTGAAGAGGTCAGATTTCGTTTCAATTTCTCCGTTTTCAAGGTCTAGAAACAGATGTAGACACCGTTTCAGCTATTTTAAATTTTTATTCTGCATTATGAATGAATAGTTGCTAAGCTTTTAATTTGTTACTGTCACCATAATCTTCATCTTGTGTTATTACTTCATAGAAATGGCAGACAAATCTTTAATCTATTGAAGCAAGTGAAGGATTGTACATTGTAAAAATATTTCCAGATCAATGTTAGTGACATCATGCAATACAGAGGATGTCCGGTGACGACGGTGAGAAACTACGGTATAGACCAGGTGGGGGAAAGTCTTGCTCACAGCACGTATACGCGTATCTTAAGCCACGACACACGGCAACTGTGACAGTGTTGTCTCAGTAATACTTTACCATTTCTATTTTTTGATTTGCAGCTCCTTATATTGGCCGTGTTTGCAGTTAAAATTTTTAGGATTTGTTGTCCGCTAGTTACGTAAAACACCATTTTTCTCAGTACCCAAACATGTTTCGGCAACACTGTGCCATCATCAGTGGGTTATCGTTTTTATTTATTCTGCAATGTCAACATTTTTGTTACATGATTATAAAATTATGTGCATTTTTAGTTTAAACAACAGAGTTACAAAAAGACACGATCTGTTGTTTGAACTAAAAATGCACATAATTTTATAATCATGTAATAAAAATGTTCAAATTGCAGAATAAACAAAAACGAAAACCCACAGATGATGGCGCAGTGGTGTCCAATCATGTTTGGGTACTGAGAGAAACAGTGTTTTGCGTAACTGGCGGACCTCAACCCCCCCCCCCCCCCCCCCAAAAAAACTATTTCTTATTCAATGTGTTTGTTGCTCATTACTGACGTCTTTCTTATTAAAATAGCACTGATTGCTTTTTCCCGTTTTCTGTAATAACACAATATTTGAAACTAAAGCTTATTCTACGTACAAAATTACTTCTTTTGTAAGAAAACTTTATTTAAATACGAAAAAATTTGCGCTGTTGCTGTGGCTAATTGATATTTCGGTTTTTTACACAGTTACTAATAAAAATAAAAAAACATTTTTCAGACACCAAACAAATAACGGATATTCGAAACTAAAATACTGGTATCGGTTGTAACCGGCAGGTTTTTCCCATTCCTAGACGACGGCTCACTAAATTAAAAGAAATAGAAGGTACTCATTCGGTCAGGGCATTGACCACGAATGACGTGGTTCCTAGTTCTTGTCCCGGACAGACGCACAGCTTTAATCTGCCAGGAAGCTTCTAACACGTAGCTACGTTCCCTCAGAACGACTATCCACATGACATCCACCATTTCACGATGAAGACTCGTGTCGATCAGCGTTTTTAATCCATCTCCTTTCATTTGTAAGCGCCGTTTTCCCAAGGGGTCTCCTAAGTGCGGCAACGTATGATTAACTACACTGTCCAAATGCTTAGTGACAATGGCTATTGTTGCAGATCTTGGCTGTCACTTTAGTGATTCCGCAAAGCACTGCCGGAAGGCAGTCACCATTGTTTGCGCCGGCCCTAGAAGGGGAGGGACGCAGCAAGAAGGCGAAGAAGACGGCGATTCACGCGGGGAAGAGCAATCACTCTAATGGCCGAGTTTTTCATCCGCCCCGCCGTACAGAGAGTGTAGAGGACCCGCTGCAGCGGCGAGGGGCGCCGCGCAGCGGTTAATCAGGCGCACGGCAGCCGGCTGCGGCGGCCGCGCCTGCTCACCGAGGCCGGGCACGTCGCCGCAGCTCGGGGCGGCGCGGCTGCGGTTTTTATGTTTCGCCAATTCACAACAGCGGGCCGTTATGAATAACGCGCCCCAACTCAATGGACCTGAAGCGGCGCGCCCCGAATACCAATGCGAGAGTCGCGCTAGAAAGAGCTATTGGCTGACGCAAAGAGCAAGCACAGTCAGAGCCCACACTGTGCGCAAAACTGGTGTCTGTGCACGGAAATCAAACTTCGACATCTCGTCTCCTCTCTCCTTCCAAGTACAGTAACCACCAACGCTTCAAGTGTTGTTGCGGAGGCACCCCAAAACACAAATTACGAGGCCTGAAACGAGGTGTCGTGGTACGTCCTTGGCAGTGGAAAGGGGGGGAGGGATATCATTGTTATATATTCAATAATCAAATAGAACCCTTACATATTATACACTCGGTGTATGTACGTACGTGTGTGTGAATGCTTGTATGTTCCTTGTCTCTTCCAAAACCAATTTAGCGATTTCAACCAAACTTGGTACACATTTCCCTGACTGTCAGCCAACGACCGCTCTGTTGGTAATAACCACCCACTTATGATAGTTCTGGTGATATGACGTCATACACAATGAACTGCGTTAAAAACGCCGCATCACACTTGACGTTTAAATGAGTTACGCCTTTGCTGCTAACTGTATTCGCAATTAATTTCGCAGGTAGTATCCATATGTGCCGTTAAAGGAACCTACATAAGTGTATCATTGTACCACAAATAGTGCAGGAGGTATGACGTCATAAACATTGAGATATGTGATAAAACTGCCGCATCACTCATGATGTTTAAATTTACTTCTTTTCTGCTATGTCCATCGGCAACACTTTTGCAGGCAGTGTCCACATATGCCTCAGAACGTATCTACAGAAATATACGGTTACACGAAAAATAATTCAAGAGAAATAAGGTCAGAATCACTGAGATACGTGAAAAAATGCTACATCATTAACGAAGTTTTAATACATTTATTCTTTGCTACTAAAAACACTGCTGCAGTGAATCGGCTTAAGGAAATCTCTGGTACCTGGCATACTTTTGACAGGTTCCAACAGTGCAGCGCAAACGGCATTAGGAGAAAACTACAGTCCTCTAGAGAGCTTCGAAGTTATCAGACGTTTTAAACCGTGGTGTGATTACATATATTCCATGTAACTTTTTATTCTGATGAAGCTTCCCTAGCGCAATCAGAAACGTGATCAACTGACAAAATTTTGTGCAATCGAAGTGTCTGTAATTATGTCCTGTAATTAAAGAGCATACGGCTACTATATCACAACCAATCAAATGTTTAAAATTTGAGTACGCGAAATACGTAATTCTGACTGTTGTAACCAAGTGCGATCCAAAATTGAAATCTAACAGACATCTTTATTTAAGCTGGTCTGACAGTCCGTATTAAAATATTCATCTATAGAGTAAAAGGATTTGCCTGTCAAAATCTGTTTCAAACCCAGTTTAAGGGGACATTGAATGTCCTATGCCGCAAATGTTAAATTATCGAATTTTGTGACCCATTATCTTGGAAACTTTCTAGGACACTAACTTACAATTTTCCATAACAATTTAATGCATCTTTCTAGATACACTGAACTTGAGTTATTACTAAAATTGTATTGTGGTGCCTATTATCTTTTTTTCAAACATTTAATTTTTTGAGAGAATTTTGAAGATAAATGAACATAAAAACAAAACAACTCAGGATATTTTAATTATTCTAGTTCCATATGTGTTGAATTTCACACTTGGAATGCTGTTAAAATTTTATGTCTCTACGATCTGTACTTTCTTAGATAATGGGTCATTTATTGCAAAAAAGTAGTTCAGAGATATTGAGTTTTAAAACTATTTTTATTACAAATTCTTATATAGACTTACATTTCTGCGTCTTTTATGCACTAGAATTGCCCTGACACATAGTTTGTGTCTTCTTCAGTGTCACAACAGCCCAGTGCTTGCCTCCTCCTTTTCTGTCTTGCTTCTTTTGTCATTTTCTGAGCTGCTGACTCTGCTTCACCTACACGAAGCTCATGCAGTAACCCGAAGCCCTTTGGCTGTTTTCTGTCCAAATCTTACCCCTAACTTCTCCAGAACCTTAAATAGTTCGTTGTTCTCACCATTAGAAGTTACTACAGCATCAGACACTGCTAAATGTAGAGTCGTAAGGCCAACAAATACATGTTTTGGCACATGGCATCACACAGCATTACTAAAGGACTCATTCACATTCTGGGTCTTCCCATGTGAACACTTCTTTACTAGCTCAGGTTTTTCCAAATCTCGGTAAATAGGTTTGATTGCCTCGATTACTGTCAAAAGAGGAGAATGTTTATGTGTAAATTAATGCCTGGTGCCAGAAAATTCAGCTAGCCTACATTTACAAGTGTTTGGTGGAGGTGCACAAAAAGCGACATGGCTTTTCAACAGTTGATATTCGATGAAAGGAAGTGCTACACACAGCTCTTTTCATCTTCTCTAAATTGTCACAGTTATCTCTAATGGCCTTCCCATAACATTCCTGTAGTCCATGAACTACTTTGTCTGTTAGTCTTCCAGCACATTTTGTTGCCTTGCAACAGACTGATTTGTGTTACCCAGCTTGGTTTAAGGTTTATTCGTAATGCAACTTCTGAGACGTAGCAGTAGGCACAAACCAAAGCAATTCACAGCCTCCTAGACTGTGTAGTTTCCAAGATATGACTGTTCAGCGGTGACAGTATATGTGCAGCCATGAAATTAGACAGTCACACATAAACATTCAAAATATTATTTGAAGGTCTCACAGTTGTCTGATTTTAGTGTATTATATAACAAAATGTTCAGGAAATTCCAAAAAACATTATGGAGAAGAATACAGAAAATGTCAAATTTCAACGAATTTCACATACAATGTGCCTTTAAACTGTGATTTATCTGAAATCAAGTTTTTGATGGTTGCTGGCAATTTACTGTACATGTGTGTTCCTGATTGCTGGATTCCTTTTTGGACCAAGGAAAGTGATATTAGGTTTCAATCATAGTCAGGCAGTCGAAGAACCATGAAGTGCCAACAGCAACTGAAATCGTCATCCACCTCCATCTTGTGGAAAAAGTGTAAACGTAAGTACATTTGGTTTAGTTCCATGTCTTCGACTGTGGACACTTATTTTTACTTCTTCTTCTTAGTTCAGCTACCTCCGGCATGTTCAGATGGGCAGCAACATCCCGTGTGTCGAGACATGCAGTGACCTCTGGCGTGTCTTGGCCAGCGGCAGCCACCACTGGCTCGTTGGGATCTGCAGCGACTTCCGGCCTGTTGGAACGGGTAGCAACACCATGGAATCCTGTAGCGCGTCTGACCATCATGTTGGAGCAGGTCAGCAAGTTGCTATTTTCTACGCGCTTGTCCATCTGTGTAAGGAAGATACCCAGCCTGACCTTGACTCTCAGTACAATAGTGCCGCGGCACCTACTCACCACGGTGCAGGCCAGGACTCGTCTCTGACATATGCACCAACCCAGATTATTCTGGTGTTACTGTAAGAACAGAGTGTTGATGTGGTGGCTGAGATGCTGCTCATTCCATCCAGTGCTCTAGCGCTTTTCACTTCAACCTAACAGCTAGCGCTTCAGTGCGCTTAAATAATGGTAAAGAGTAGACAGTGACTGGAATGTTGTGTTAGAGGTCTAATATGCTCCGAGAAGTGTTGAAGTGGGATTTATGGGGTTGGAATGGGATAAACTGTGTAATGCAGAGCCCTACATCATTCAACCGATGACAACCAAGTATTATCCATTCAGTTCCCCCTATACATCTGCTTTGCTGGTATGACATTACCTAACACATCAGTGTATGACGACGCTACACTCATACTGACATTGGGTGCTTACTCCATTTTTCTATGGTATTCCACCATTACAAACTCGTTTGCCCTATAGATGGTACTATCCCTTAAGTTCGAAATACTGAACAGATGGTTGCCTTATGTTCAGACTCTGTATAAAGACATTGTGAATTACCTCCTTATGTGTAGTGTGCATGAAGACGATTTAAAACACTGCATCAACACGATACCAAAACAAGAAGCTTAAGGAATACCCATCACTTTGAGGGAAACATACAAGAAACTTTAATTTGCCAAATTCTGTACAGGACTGAAGATGAAGGAAGAACAAATTGATTTTGTTGGTGTTGTGCATCCACTATATGACTACTGAATATACAGGGTGAGTCACCTAACATTACCGCTGGATATATTTCGTAAACCACATCAAATACTGACGAACCGATTCCACAGACCGAACGTGAGGAGAGGGGCTAGTGTAACTGTTTAATACAAACCATTCAAAAATGCACGGAAGTATGTTTTTTAACACAAACCTACGTTTTTTTAAATGGAACCCCGTTAGTTTTGTTAGCACGTCTGAACATATAAACAAATACGTAATCAGTGCCGTTTGTTGCATTGTAAAAAGTTAATTACATCCGGAGATATTGCAACCTAAAGTTGACGCTTGAGTACCACTCCTCCGCTGTTACATCGTGTGTATCGGAGAGCACCGAATTACGTAGGGATCCTAAGGGAACGGTGATGGACCTTAGGTACAGAAGAGACTGGAACAGCACATTACGTCCACATGCTAACACCTTTTTATTGGTCTTTTTCACTGACGCGGGTCAGGGATTTTCTCTGCCTCGTGATGACTGGGTGCTGTGCGATGTCCTTAGGTTAGTTAGGTTTAAGTAGTTCTAAGTTCTAGGGGACTGACGACCATAGATGTTAAGTCCCATAGTGCTCAGAGCCATTTGAACCATTTCACTGACGCACATGTACATTACCATGAGGGGTGAGGTACGCATACACTCGTGGTTTCCGTTTTCAATTACGGAGTGGGATAGAGTGTGTCCCGACATGTCAGGCCAATAGATGTTCAATGTGGTGGCCATCATTTGCTGCACACAATTGCAATCTCTGGCGTAATGGATGTCGTACACGCCGCAGTACATCTGATGTAATGTCGCCGCAGGCTGCCGAAATACGTTGTTTCATATCCTCTGGGGTTGTAGGCACATCACGGTAGACATTCTCCTTTAACGTACCCCACAGAATGAAGTCCAGAGGTGTAATATCAGGAGAACGGGCTGGCCAATTTATGCGTCCTCCACGTCCTATGAAACGCCCGTCGAACATCCTGTCAAGGGTCAGCCTAGTCTTAATTGCGGAATGTGCAGGTGCACCGTCATGCTGATACCACATACGTCGACGCGTTTCCAGTGGGACATTTTCGAGCAACGTTGGCAGATCATTCTGTAGAAACGCGATGTATGTTGCAGTGCTCTCCGATACATACGATCAAACAGCGGAGGAGTGGTACTCAAGCGTCAACTTTAGGTTACAATATCTCCGGATGTAATTAACATTTTACAATGCAACAAACGGCACTGATTACGAATTTGTTTATATGTTCAGATGTGCTAACAAAACTAACGTGGTTCCATTTAAAAAAACGTAGGTTTGTGTTAAAAAACATACTTCCGTGCATTTTTGTATGGTTTGTATTAAACAATTACACTAGCCCCTCTCCTCACGTTCGGTCTGTGGAATCGGTTCGTCAGTATTTCATGTGGTTTACGAAATATATCCAGCGGTAACGTTAGGTGACTCACCCTGTATACACTACTGGCCATTAAAATTGCTACACCACAAAGGTGACGTGCTACAGCCGCGAAATTTAACCGACAGGAAGAAGATGCTGTGATATGCAAATCATTAGCTTTTCAGAGCATTCACACAAGGTTAACGCCGGTGGCGACACCTACAACGTGCTGACATGCGGAAAGTTTCCAATCAATTTTTCATGCACAAACAGCAGTTGACCGGCGTTGCCTGGTGAAACGTTGTTGTGATGCCTCGTGTAAGGAGAAGTAATGCGTACCATCACGTTTCCGAGTCTGATAAAGGTCGGATTGTAGTCTATCGCGATTGCGGTTTATCGTATCGCGACATTGCTGCTCGCGTTGGTCGAAATCCAATGACTGTTAGCGGAATATGGAGTCGGTGGGTTCAGGAGGGTAATACGGAACGCCGTGCTGGATCCCAACGGCCTCGTATCACTAGCAGTCGAGATGACAGGTGTCTTATCCACATGGCTGTAACGCATCGCGCAGCCAATCCATGACTCAACACATGGGGACGTTTGCAAGACAACATTCTGCACAAACAGTTCGACGACGTTTGCAGCGGTATGGACTACCAGCTCAGAGACCATGGCTGCGGCTACCCTTGACGCTGTATCACAGACAAGAGCGCCTTCGATGGTGTACTCAACGACGAACCTGGATGCACGAATAGCAAAACTTAATTTTTTCGGATGAATCCAGATTCTGTTTACAGCATCATTATGGTCGCATCCGTGTTTGGCGACATCGCGGTGAACGCAAATTGGAAACTTGTATTCGTCATTGCCATACTGGCGTATCACCCGGTGTGATGGTATGGGGTGCCATTGGTTAAGCGTCTCGGTCACCTCTTGTTCGCATTGACGGCACTTTGAACATTGGACGTTACATTTCAGATGTGTTACGATCCGTACTCTACCCTTCATTCGCTCCCTGCGAAACCCTACAATTCAGCAGGGTAAAGCACGACCGCATGTTGCAGGTCCTGTACGGGCATTTCTGGGTACAGAAAATGTTCTACTGCTGCCCTGCCCAACACATTCTCCATACCTCTCACCAACTGAAAACGTCTGGTCAATGGTGGCCGAGCAGCTGGCTCGTCACAATACGCCAGTTACTACTCTTGATGAATTGTGGTATCGTGTTGAAACTGCATGGGCAGCTGTACCTGTACACGCTATCCTAGCTCTGTTTGACTGAATGCCCAGACATATCAAGGCCGTTATTACGGCCAGAGGTGGTTGCTCAGGGTACTGAGTTCGCAGGGTCTATGCTCACAAATTTCGTGAAAATGTAATCACATGTCGGTTCTAGTATAATATATTTGTCCAATAAATACCCGTTTATCATCTGCATTTCTTCTTCGTGTAGCCATTATAATGGCCAGTAGTGTATATTACAGCAAACTGTGTTATATTATATTTCTATACCTCTCATAATAATAACAATAAAGTTACTGTCTCTGTATTTTCAATGCAATGTCTAGAATACTGCAGCAGCAGCGGTGTGTGTGTGTGCGTGTGTGTGTGTGTGTGTGAGAGAGAGAGAGAGAGAGAGAGAGAGAGAGTGTGTGTGTGTGTGTGTGTGATAGTCGATGACATGTATTTCCTACGAAAGCTTATTTCACATCAATACATTATGTAGTTGGCGTAATGAAAGGGTTGTTGAAGGATCCTTGACACAAAGACTTCGTTTTAACTGTCTTCAAAACTTCGACTGACTCCGCTGTGGGTTTGTTCTGTTGTGGCCCATTACCGGTCTGCATGTCAAGAGACAGCACTGTCTTTCCGTTCGAAGGACAACGCTACTTCTTCAAGACTGCATGGAAATCCACAACTTCCGCCTGCATTTTCCTTTACTGCTGAGACTTCGAGAAAAAAAAAACACTGAAATTTTACTGTGATGAATGATCAGGACTGTCTTTAAGGACTGTGAGAAAATTTTGGGTTTTGACCAACATTGTATCAATAAGTGTGTGCATTTCATTTTGTTTGTTATCGTAATTATGAAAAAATAATTTGAAATCTGTATTGGTCACTGCCCAAAACAATTTGTAAAATTTTTTGTGGGGAGCATGGGGGCTATGTACGTAGGCTCTTTAGGTTTTTATGTTGGTAACGCCACGTAGCGCTCTGTATGAAAATCACTGACTGTGCTGTGTGCAGTCTGTGGCTGGTTGGCATTGTTGGAATATTTGCTATTGTAGTGTTGGGCAGTTGGATGTGTTTTCATGACACGAAAAATAGGTTGAAAATGCTCACAAATTTGTGTTTTTACCTCATTACAGACTTTTTGACATTTAGATTCGATTTTAAGTAACTCAGGAGTTAAACCTTCACGTGTTTGTTCAAGCGTTTCTTCCATTGAGGCTAACTTTTGAAGCTGTTGCTGTGTTTGTCTCTGATTTTGTTCCATCGTGTCTAAGTTTTGAAGATTTTTTCCATTCAGTCTAACTTTTGCTGTCCGTGTCTCTGATTTCGTTCCATTGTGTCTAACATTTGAAGCTTTTTGTCCCAGTTGTTGCATTAATTGTAATAAGAATGCACTGATTTCTGAAACATGTTCCTCAGTGCCATTCGGCAGTGCATTTGAACCGGCAATATTCGCATTTTGAAAAGCAGAAAATGTGTCTTGACGTATTTGAGAAAACGGTGAGGATGCAAAACCTGAATCTACAGTATTTGCAAGATTGTGTCCTGTCATTTCGGATTCCTGAGGCGAGCTGTTGCCGACCGATCGAGCGATAATGCTTTTCTGTTCACTAATTGTTTCACTGTCCACACCATTATTTTCCATCCGCTCGATTTCCCTATGCACAATTACCAAATTACTACTTTAAATGTCTGTTAATTCATTACACGGTGGTGCTGATAAGCTACGCTCGTCGTCACTATCAGTTCTCAATTTACTTTGAAGCCTAGTGTTAAGTTTTTCACACGCCATAATTATCACCTATTTCACATGATAACAAGAAAAGCCCAGTTTGAAGAGCAAAAATAAAAAAAACACTTTCACATTGCACTGAAACTGATATCTAGTTAATTGCAAGCGCAGCTGCGAAATACTTGGTGCAAATCTACATGGATGCCACCACTGTTTTACTGTACGACAATGAAAAACTACAACTGCAAAGGGAATTCTCTCTACAATTACGCTCTAGCAATAAACAATAGCTACACTAATTACACAAACTACATGAAAAAAATCAGAAGATTCCAGTGAGGTATCCTCGGCTAAGGGTCGACATATGAAACGTTCCCTCAGAAAAATTTATGAATTACTGTGCTGGAAAACCTCTTACGTTATTTGCTTTCCAAACAGCTGAGCAAAACGGAACGTACTCAGACGTTACTCTCTTTACTTATTCTGATCAACACTAAACTGACACACAATATTTTTAGCGCAACGCAATCTGACTTTCAAAAATCACTACAAAAGAATGGCCCTGACTAACAATAACCTATACCTTTCGTAAATCACTTACCTCACAAAAATCTTCGTTACTCGAACTACTGCAATACAGCGAGCGCCACTACTGCCAGCTAAATAAAAGATGCTAAGTACTGAAGGCACTTACTACTGATAGGCATAGTTAGCAGAGGAAAGATTTTGATAGAGAACAAACAATGTATATACCTTAATAATACTGAAACGTCATCATATATATATACCAGTTCATGATGCCCAATATTAAAAAATTTACTCTCTCTGCTGGACGCACGGCCAGATTGTCCGCTCTCAAGATTCTGCCATCTCACTCCCCACATCCACCACCGCTGGCGGCTCACCTCCAACTGCGCAACGCTACGCGCTGTTCACATTCAACTGCCTAACACTACAATAGCAAATATTCCAACAGTGGCAACCAGCCACAGACTGCACACAGCACAGCCAGTGATTTTCATACAGAGCGCTACGTGGCGTTATCAACATAGAAACCTTAACAGCCTACTTAATATATATATATATATGTATATATATATATATATATATATATATATATATATATATATGAAAGAGTTGTGCATATTAATATACATCACACCATGGACAAACCTGCGTGCATGCCGGTGCACTCCAGCACTCCACCCAAGAGGACAGACTTTTTTTCTTCTTTGGGTCATCAGTCTTCTGACTGGTTTGATGCAGCCTGCCACGAATTCCTCCAACCTCTTCATCCCAGAGTAGCACTTGCTACTTACTCCCTCAATTATTTGCTGTTTATATTCCAATCTCTGTCTTCCTATGCAGATTTTGCCCTCTACAGCTCCCTCTAGTACCATGGTAGTCATTCCCCACTGTCATAGCAGATGTCCTATCTCCTGTCCCTTCTCCTTTTCAGTGTTTCTCGTATATTCCTTTCCGCTCCGATTCTGCACTGAACCTCCTCATTCCTTGCCTTATCAGGCCACCTAATTTTTAACATTCGCTTGTAACCCCACATCTCAAATGCTTAGATTCTCTTCTATTCCGGTTTCCCACAGTCCACGTTTCACTACCAATCAGTGCTTTGTTCCAGACATATATTCTCAATTCTTCCTCAAATTAAGGCGTATGCTTGATACTAATAGACTTATCTAGGCCAGTAATACCCTTTTTGCCAGGGCTAGTCTGCTATTGATGTCCTCCTTGCTCTGTCTGTCATTGGTTATATTGCTGCCTAGATAGTAGAGTTCCTTAACTTCCTGACCATCAACCTGATGTTCTCATTACTGCTACTTCTCATTACTTTCGTCTTTCTTCGATTTACTCTCAATCCACATTCTGCAAACATTACACTGTTCATTCCATTCAGAGCATCATGTAATTCTTCTTCACTTTCACACAGGATAGCAATGTCATCAGCGAATCGTATCATTGGATTTTGTTCACCTCGAATTCTGGTTCCACCACTAAACATTTCTTTTAATTCCATCATTTCTTCTTCGATGTACAGATTGAACAGTAGGATGGAAAGACTACCTCCCTGTCTGACACCCTTTTTAATACAACCCCATAGTTCTTGAGCATCCACTCTTATTATTCGCTCTTGGCTCTCATACATATTGTGTCCGTCTTTCCCTATAGCATACCTCTATTTTTCTCAGAATTTCGAACATATTCCACCATTTTACATTGTCGAACGATTTCTCCAGGTTGACAAATCTTATGAAGGTGTCCCGATTTTTCTTTAGCCTTGAATGAAATTAGAATGAAATTTTCACTCTACAGCGGATTGTGCGCTGATATGAAACTAGCTTTGTTTGCATTATCAACCGCAATGGTTGCATTGCTTCTCTGGTGGCTTCACCTTTCCTGAAACCAAACTGGTCGTCATCTTACACATCCTCAACTTTTTTCCATTCTTTTATATAATAATCTTGTAAGCAATTTTAAAGCATGAGCTGTTAAGCTGATTGTGCGATAATTCTCGCACTTGTCAGCTCTTGACGTCCTCGAAACTATGTGGATGATAGTGTTTCGAAAATCAGATGATATGTCCTGAACTCATAGATTCTACACACCAACGTGAAAAGTCGTTTTGTTGCCGTCTCTCCAAATGATTTTAGAAATTCTGCCTTATTTGATCTTGAGTCATCCAAATCTCTCTTAAATTCTAATTGAAACACTAGATACCCTATCTCTTCAAAATCAACTCCTATTTCTTCGTTTATCACATCTGACAAATACTGCGCCTCATAGAGACCGTCAGTTTACTCTTCCCTCTTATCCGCTGTCTCCTCTGCATTCAAGAGAGGACTACCCAATGCACTCTTAATGTTGCCACCCTTGCTTTCTGTTCCACCGAAGGTTGTTTTGACTTTCCTGTATGCTGAGTAAGCCCTTCCAACAACCACTTCTTTTTCGATTTTTTCACATTTATCATGGAATAATTTCGTCTTAGCTTCCCAGCACTTCCGATTTGTTTCCTTCCTTAGCGACATGTACTTCTGTATTCCTGAATTTCCCTGAACATATTTGTACTTCCTTCTTTCAACGACCAACTGAGGTATTTCTTCGCAGTTAACTTCCTCATATGTATGTTTTTCATTCCAACTCCTGCGATTGCCCTTTTTAAAGATGTCCATTTGTCTTTAGCTCTACTGCCTACTGAGCTATTCCTTACTGCTGTCTCTACAGCCTTAAAAAGCTTGAACCATATTTCGTCATTCCTTAGTAATTCCGTAACCCACTTCTTTGCATATTGATTCTTCCTGATTAATATCTTGAGCTTCTGCCTACTCTTCATCACTATCGCATTTTGATCTGAGTTTATGTCAGCTGCTGGGTATGGGGCCTTTTGCCAGTATACTTTCTCCTATTGTGTTTCATGAACAGAGTATTCGCTATTGCTAGCTGAAATTTATTACAGAATTCAGTTAGTCTGTTCTCCCATTGCTTGTCCCAATTCCATATTCTCTTGTCACCTTTCCTTCTACTCCTTCCCCTACAACTGCCTTCCAGTCCCCTACAACTATTAGATTTTCATCTTCATATATGTGAGTATCACACTTTCAATATGCTCATGTACCTTCTCTATCTCTTCATCCTCAGCTTCCAACGTTGGCATGTATACCTGAACTATCATTGTCAGTGTTGGTTTGCTGTCGATTCTGACAAGAATAATCGTATCGCTGAAATGTTCACTGTAATACACTCTCTGGCCTACCGTCCTATCCATAAAGAATCCTACACTAGTTATTCTATTTTCTGCTACCGTTGATTGTACCCTATACTCATCTGACCAGAAATTCTTGTCTTCTTTCCACTGAACCTCACTGACCTGGATTGAGCCTTTGCATTTCCCTTTTCATATTTTATAGCTTCCCTACCATATTCAGGCTTCTGTCACTCCACGTTCCGATTCGTAGATCGTTATTCTTTTGTTGATTGTTCAGTCTTTTTCTTCTGGTCTTCTCTCCTTGGCAGTCCGCTCCCATAGATCCGAATGGGATTTTATGGTTACTTCACTTGAAATGTACATAAATGACATAATTGGGAAGGTTGATGGAACTGAAAGGACAGTACATGGTCTAACAGTAAATGTTGATAGAATTGGGAGAGATGCATCTAAGGCGCAGCTTCTGAAGCAGCCCGCTTAGTATATAGCAATGTCGACAGAGCATAAGGTCATCGCTGCATGGAAGTTAGTTCGACAGATCATGCTGCTGGGGCTAGAAATTTTGGATAAATAGCAGATTCTGAGAGGAACCTTTAAACCAGTTACTGAATCTTTCAGTGAACTGTAAGCGAAATTACACAATGATGGCGAAGTTGCTGATTTTATTTAACTGCCACGGCGATAATAGGATAGACAAACTATTTGGTATCAGTGGTGAAAACCCACATTTGTTAGGCATACAGCCTATAAGTTTAAAATAAAAAATAGTACTGGTAGGGGACAGTGAATTTCAAATAAAAGTTTGTCTAATGACTCTCATTTTCCCAAAACCTCCAAAATTTGTAAATTATTCTCCGAAAGGTCTGGAGATATATGGTGAAATACTGCAGATGACCAGTGTACATATGAAAGCAGGAAATCGAGGCAGTGCGAAATACGAAACCATTATAAGATGTATAATAGACGCTCCACGTAGCACTGGTGATGGTATTGACATCCAGCATAAAAGATTCAGGAATCAACCTCCATAGAATGTGTACTAAAAAGATCAGAATGAGCTAATAGATTGATTACGACTCTTTATGGCATCAACTGGTGCTGTTAATATGTCTCATTCAAACGAAATGTTCCAGTAACTTCCGAACTTAGAGACAGAGATATGATTGAGTAACAATGGAGACAGTAGTTCGAGAACTGTTAAAGCCAGCTTGTAAAACATACTATCATTATCATGTTATGATTAAATGCTGGATGAGTTATGGCAGGCTGATATTGTAGGTGTGAGGGAATATTCAAGTGTGAATATTCTATTAAAATATGTTAGGATGGTTATTTGTGTATACTCTGAATCCACCTGGGCATTATCTGTTAAAACAGAAACAGGTGTTCGAGCATTTCTTGCAGACATGGACGAATCAATATCAGGGCAACCTTCAGACCGATCACGGTGGAGAGGCTTACAATATGTATTTCACGACTGTGATGCAGTGATATGGAGTACATCTTCACCCACATGAAGAGAAGTAAAGTGGAATGTCTGAACAGAACAGTACTAATCAAAAGTGGTTATGTTTTAATCTTTGCATTTTGTACAAATGGTCAGATATCCTCCGAGAAATATTTGCGCAGTATAATGGAACCAAACATAACACAAGAAAATTGAGCCCAATTGGGGTTCATGATAATGGACTCATGGATACGATATACTAACGTATTTAAAAGCTGGATCCACATAAGCTGAAATTTAATGTTGGTGATTTGGTATGTATCACAATATACAAGAATGTATTTGAGAACCCATAACTCCCAAAGTGATCGAACGAGATTTTCAAGGTTTCCAAAATACTGAGAACAAATCCCAGATCTTAAAGACAGCAGTGGCACTGATAATAGAGGGTGTTTTTACACAGAGAGATTCCAGAATAGCTCGAACAACATGTAATTTCTCATAGAGCATGTCATAAGATGTCGAGAGAGTAGAGCGAAAATGAAGTGGCATGGTTTTTCTACATCACAAGACAGCTGGACTTAAGCTTACAATATGCTGTATAATGGGGAGCACAGAGCACAACCAATACAGTAGCATAACATGCTCAATAAGAGACACGTTAAATGAGGTGGTGGCATTCTCGACAAACTTCCATCTGAGTCGCACATTCCAGGACATAACTACTGTAGATCTGATACAAAGCTTCGAAAACATTTGCCTCGTGGTTATAAGGGGATCAACCTGCTCGGGGGGGCATGTTTGGGACATGACATAGCATATGTGGAACATAAAGTTCTCCCAGGGTGTCTCACTGTAGATCGAATTTTAGCTGATAAAGCCAAAATGTAGTTTGTGTGAGAAGGGATAATGTAATAGGGCAGCGGACCGTAGCATTTGTAGTTAATAGAACTAAGCATGTTAAAATTAAGTTGGTCTTGGGTGCGATTTCCAAATAAGTTATGGACGCTGCATGTCTTGCAGTGAAGGAGAAGACGAAGAAAATAAGAAGAAGGCAGGGGAGGGGCGTTTAAAAATCGTATCCTGATAGCAATCAATGTATACAGCTGAAAGCGTTTTGAAGAATAAAGGACCAATTTAAGCACCCTGGGTTCTTCCAGTAGACAAGAAATCAGGTGGAATAATCCTCATCCGTATTCCTGCCTTCGCAGGTCTCTCAGCAAATAGTTCACTGGCTGGTGGAGCTGTAGCTATCGCCAGAACAATGAAGAACGCACAGAACTCCCAGAAGCAGCCAGAGGAGACATAGCCGCAAGATGGAAGTAGCGGGCATCGGAAAAGCATTATACCTGAAACCATACGAAAAAGGACTAGGTCTGAAGCAACTACACTTCTAGGGTTTGCCAATGGATCGTATTGTGTAAAGCACGCAATATTTCAGCGATGCGACTGCTTGGCATCTTCAGGTGCTGATAGCTGCTGCTGCAAGATACGACTTGCGTCTTGCAGCTGTAACAGCAGCAACTAAGGAAAAGCAAATAAGGTTTACTATTTCGACTCAAATGCAGGCCCGCAAACACCAGAAGAGTTACAATGATACTTCACCGGCGAAAGACAAGTATTTAACAATTTTCATTGGAGTGTTGCAAAAACCTTGCAGGAAACTCCAATCTCAACAATAAATTCATTCATACAATTATCAGATTTTTCCCGTCTGTTCCCCTTAATTGGAATCGGGTATAGGATCGTAGAGGCTCCTACCAGCGCTGTATCCGTCCCAGTAACAGTACAGATATAGATCTACCTGGAGCTGTGTATTGTGGATCAGGATAATCAACTTATTGACTTTCATGGTGAGAAATTCATTGTACGAATACATCTAAAGCAGAACCGGCAGTGACTCCGAATGTGTAGAGACCTCTCGAAGACAGAAGCGACGATAACGACCTTTGAACGTTCTGTAACCTGTTGGGGGCTGGAATCGATGTTGACCTTCAACCAGTCAGACCTGTCGACCAAGATAATATTCATCTTGGTGGAAGCTGTTGGACACTGGAAGTGGTGGTGACCTTCAGCCAGTCACTACTCACAATATCCTCCGGATTTATGACGTTCAGATACTGCCAACAAAGATAGGAAGGCTGTAAGGTATAAAACTGCCACACGCAACTCACAACGTGACACGTCACAACAGAACACCAAGTTTCTACCACAGGTTTCTACAACAAGTAGGTTTGAAACCTCGTAATGATATCAGTCGATACATCTACCCCCTGCAGAACATGATGAGCATATTATACATCAGGAGCATTTCCCGCATGAACATTATGCCTCAACCATATTCAACAGGAATGATGAAATAAGGATCGTCATCCAACACCAAGACGCCTTAACCCTCCGATGCAAGAGTTTCATATATCTTGATGGATCATTTATGGAAACGGATAGTACTGCTACAGTGGTATCGAACGTTGCAAGTAATGCTTTAGCGTTCGTGTTTCATGGGATACAAAATGAACGTAACGGGTTGGTGCAAATGACTCTGAGCACTATGGGACTTAACTTCTGAGGTAATCAGTCCCCTAGAACTTAGAACTACTTAAACCTAACTAACCTAAGGACATCATACACATCCATGCCCGAGGCAGGATTCGAACCTGCGACCGTAGCGGTCGCGTGGTTCCAGACTGTAGCGCTTAGAACCGCCCGGCCACCCCGGCCGGCGAACGTAACAGGGTCGAGATTGACCGTACAGGTATTGTAGGTACAGAATCAATCTTAAACGTGTGTATCTGCTTCTCCCTCTTACTTTAAAGATTTAGAAGATGCTAGGTGGTTCAAGACGAAACAGTGGCTAGAACAGCTGAAAGTACAGGAGACTTACTATATGTATACCTCTAAAACTGCTTATGGGATACTTGAAGATTTGCCGTGAATTGTTATGAATGCTAATCAGGCACTTACTGTGGTACAGAGTGCAACGGATAACAGCTCATACATTCGAGGAGCTCAAGAGGAGAATGAGAACACCGTAAATATAATAATATTGAAAGAAAGCCACACGTCACAGTATCAGATAAATATTATTTGGCGCTGTTAAAAGTGCTGAATGCTGGAGTATTTCTATCATGAACGTTCCGTTCATGGGAGATTTTCGAGTACATAGTCCTTCGGACTGCAAGCAGACAAACGTGGGCTATTGAAACCTCTGTTCAATTGAAGACGCCCACATTCATCTCACTTGCGTTCCAGGCCAACGGGAGAGGGAATATGGAAAATGATTCCACGAAAATTTACGATTGCAGGTTAACTATTGTTAGTGTCTACCTGAACTCCGAATTTTAGCTGTATGAGAATTTACACTGCATCGGGATGAAAACGATTGTAGTCTACCATTTGATATGTAGGCGAGGTTCTGTGCCTCTTACTACGAAGAGGAGGAAGGATATCCCGTTAGTTCACAGAAATTCAAGGAGCAAACACCAATCATCTTGACAGTCTGCTCAGAACAGGACGAGATAATTTAATCAGCAGTCGTCGGTAAATTTCCCAGAACACATTGCAGCTTATACTCTAGTTCTACATGAACGTGTGATTTACTACTGGCTGCGCACAGGTGTTGCGCAACGAGTTGTATAAATGAACAAGCGCTGCACCATACCCAGAACGTTTCACAATAATGTCTCAGAGTGTGAATATCACTGCAGATATTCAGGGTTTCCATAATAATGAGTGTAGACAGCTCATATTCAAATATTTTGCATTCATAGCATACACAGAGGACGCCAGAATAATAGAAACACTCTCAGCAAGCACTGTATTGCCGAGGGATTTCAACGATGTGAGGAGTCTAAAACACAGAGGAGTGCTAAGTAGTTAACACGTTTTGTGCCGCAACCCCCTCGGTCCGGATACCGTCTCCAGTATCCTTACGGTATACACAATGAATGTGACGAAAAGAGTGTAGGAAGATCTTACCGCCTAACTTTACTGATATTTACGCCCGACAAGAGGGTGAATAGGTCACTTATTTGTCGGAGCGGACACAAGAAAAAATCATGATAATATGGGGGATCGGAATCCATACTTTCGTACAATAGTGCTACGAGCTCTGTTTAATTAACAGCGCGCGACTGAACGCCTTGTTAAATAGGATTGCGCGAGACGCTTTTAGAATTTGTTAAAACTGGGGTCTACTTGGAGCGTTCATACTGACAAAGAAACCTAAACATAATCTCAGGGATTGTATTTTTTGCTATCACATTAAAATAATGCTGCAGGATATCTTTACTGTAGCGAAATTTAATTAAAAGAAACCTTTGAATTAAAGAAAGTATTTCCCTTTTTTAAACGCAATAATCTTTGTTTTGGCGAGAAGCGGCCAATGTCTGAGTTGAACTGAATGTTCTAAGTTTTTACTTTAATACGACATAAATTAATATATTCACTTTCTTTTCCTTAATAATTATGGTGCAAGTCTTTTAAAGTGTCTGTCGATGACGGAACGCAATGAAATTATAATGAAATTATTCTAACGCGAGATGTCTGCCAGGAATGGTCGATTGTTCAACCGTTCTAGTTGTTTATCCCGTACGCTGAAAACCTTACAAATAATATTTTTACTTCTGCATGAAAGTCACTATGCACATGAAAGAAAAATGCAAAACAAAATTTTCAAATGTGTGTGAAATCTTATGGGACTTAACTGCTAAGGTCATCAGCCCCTAAGCTTACACACTACTTAACCTAAACTATTCTAAGGACAAACCCACACACCCATGCCCGAGGGAGGACTCGAATTTCCGCCGGGACCAGCCGCACAATAAAAATGTACACTCAGCATAAATTACCGTATATTATTTGAAATTTACAGCTTACAATGCGAAACGGCCGCCGTAGCGTAGACTAGAACAAAGAGTGAGAAATAACGCTGGTCTTTGTGGTTTCTTGTTCCAGCGAGTAAAATAACATTTAAATTACCAAAAACACTCTATACATTTGTCCTATAGAGTCCGTTTGTATCACTGTTATTTCATTTCATTATAAATTTCCGTTATGACATCTGATTTCAAGCGAATTTTAGAGTTTTTTAAAATTTTCATTTTTCTTTTTTTTGTGTCCGACTTGTCTCACGATTTAATATTTTGTAACGCGTATCGGTATTGTTTCTGTCATGGAATTCACTGACATGATCATTGTATATCCTATAAAGATGTGATGATGTCTCTTCGATTATCTGACTACATGGATACAAACATCTATGTTACAGACGAGGATAAAATCACATGGATGCATCAAATCTTCAAGTTTTCTAGTACTCAAGACCTCCTATACTATGGGTGTCCTGCTCTCCGTCGACTTAAAGAAGAAGAAGAAAATGTGTGAAAATGGTGTTGTGTCTGCTTATGAAAACGTAAAACTGTTTTTAAATTGAATGAAAAATAAATAATTACTTTACCTCACAATCTGCTTACGAATTCTCTCGCACTTTGTTAATAAGTAACTTTACTTAGACCTCACGTCTATGGTTCTCCCTCAAGCACAGTAGGCATAACTTTATACATGTTAGCTGTATGTCTCTGGAAGCAGACATTGTCATGTGCCACCTACTTGCATAGTGAAACATGTGCTGCACGGTAGGAATGATGTCATTAAATCATTATATACAGGGTGTCACAGATATCTTGTCCACCCAAAATATCTCTGGAACAATAACAGCTATTGGAAAACGACTTTCACCGGTATCAATGTAGGGCTGGGGCCCATGAATCTACATATTGGGAAACATTCTAATACGAAAGAGTATGTGTTTCTTAACACAAACTTATGTTTTTTTAAATGGACCTCCTATATTTTTTCTTCAGCAATCTATAGCATGACAAAGCACATACTCAATGGCGTTGATTGCATCGCAATATTCCCGTTACATCCCGAGATATTGAGACGCGAAGTTGACGCTTGAAACACCCGACATGCGCTGCTAGCGCACGTCCTGAGGCTCAGGCGTGAACCCCATGCTGCCCGTAATCGCGATGTGATAGACATGTGTAATCGCACTTCCATACTTATCAAGAGGTCCGAAACGAATTATACGGTCTGCTGCCATCAACTCTCATAAGCACATAATGTTTTCCCTCTTGCACGTTTTACGTATCTACGTATACACTATGAACCAGGTGGTGGTGGGGTTTAAGGGCGCTCAACTACTGAGGTCATTAGCGCAATATGAACCAGTACCGATCGGTGTACACCCGTCAGGTTGTCTTACTTATCCTGCACACCCAAAATAAAGTTTATCTAATGCGTTATACGACCCATTGCGCCTGTCGCGCAGGGCCTGGCTCTGCCTAGTCAAGTGTCCAATGTAGTTCCCACTACTACCACAGTTACCACTTCGCCTTGTTTATGATTTGCGACCCATGCAAACTCTGTACTCCACCACCCTCCAAGCATCCCCTTTGTTGTTGCTTTGGGGTGCAGTACACCGCTTGCCAGTGTAGTCGTGCATCAGAGTAATCTAGTGACGGCACGGAGGTAGTACACATTGTCAATAAACGTTGTGTTGTGGAACTTATACTGTACAGTATAATGTACACACATGAAGATATGGTAGAAACGCTGCTGATTTATGGAGAATGTACGTTGACGGGAAATACGTTATGAGATTGCTTGTTTTTGATAGTACTGTTAGCGAACATTATGATTATTAAGTTAATATGTCTGTTTTCTACCCTACTCTACATATCTGTTCTGTACGCTGTTGTAGGTGGACGAAATGTTGTTCAGGCAGAACGACTGTACAGAAGACGATTCCCTGACAAGCCATCGCCTTCGCGCCGGATGTTTGGTCGTCTCACATCTCGTGAAACGGGAAGCTTAAATCCAAGACCTCGACATAGTCCTAGAACACGCACAGATGAACGTGCTGAAGTTGCTGTGCTCGCTACCATAGCTGTGAATCCTCAAATCAGCACACGTCAAAATGAACGTGAAGTTGGTGTGTCGAAATCAAGTGCACAGCGTATTCTTAAACGTCATAAATTTCATCCTTACCACGTTCATTTACACCAGGATCTTCATGGAAATGACTTCCGCAATATGGTAACATTTTGTCGGTGGGCTCAGCAAAAACTTCTGACAAATCCAAATTTTTTTGCAGATGTTCTCTTTACCGACGAGGCATCATTCTCCAACAAAGGAATTGTCAATATGAGGAATATGCATTATTGGTCCGCAGACAATCCAAAATGGCTCCTTCAGGTACAGCATCAACGTCCGTGGAAAGTTAATGTTTGGCGTGGGATTATTGGAGATACCATTACCGGACCTTTCTTTATAAATTCCATCCAAAATGGCAGACATTACTCCAGATTTATACGACACAATCTTCCTGTTCTCTTGGACACCGTACCTCTGAACCGGAGAATGGTCATGTGGTATCAGCATGACGGATGCCCTGCACATAACGCCTTACGAGCACGACGACTTCTGAACCGTAAGTTCCCTGGTAGGTGGATTGGACGAGGTGGCCCAGTTAGGTGGCCTGCCCGATCCCCGGACCTTACACCGCTGGATTATTTTCTTTGGGGAGCAGTGAAGGATGCTGTTTACCAACATGAACCAACAACACCAGAGGACATGAAGCAAAGCAAACAGTAGCACGAAATAGGGCATCCTTCATCCGCAGAGTGACCCTATGTATGCAAGCCAATGGGCATCACTTTGAGCATGAGATGTGAACGCTATGTTTAGTATGTAGTGCTGGTATCACAGTGGAAGTTTCTACAAAGGGCCATTTTACCCAGTGATGTTAAGAAACATTTATTTGCAACAATTTGTCATTTAACGCATTAGATAAACATAACATTGTTAAGTATGTGATAATAAAACTAATTCGTTAAACATGTTTACATTCATCTTCTATGTCCTACCTGAACTTCCCAAATCAAAACATTTTGACCTAAACAACGGTAAAACTTGTAGTCCACTTGCTCGTTTCAATAAAACCATTAACATGAATTTTACTATTACGAGTGAATGATTAACTGTCACTTGCGCTAGATCTACGGTAAAGTAAAGTTTTAACGTTGAACGGCATTATCTTTTTAGTAACGGATTAACGATAAGCGAAGTTAACTTTGTGACTAACGTTGCGGTACACAGATATGTTACAGAACCGCATCACCCCTAGCCTATGGGATAAATACCTGCTGGAATATACGACGTTAATACAGGATGGCAGCAGACCGTATTATTCGTTTCGGACCTCTTGATAAGTATGGAAGTGTGATTACGCATGTCAATCACATCGCGATTGCGGGCAGCATGGGGTTCACGCCTGAGCCTCAGGACGTGCGCTAGCAGCGCATGTCGGGTGTTTCAAGCGTCAACTTCGCGTCTCAATATCTCGGGATGTAACGGGAATATTGCGATGCAATCAACGCCATTGTGTATGTGCTTTGTCATGCTATGGATTGCTGTAGAAAAAATATAGGAGGTCCATTTAAAAAAACATAAGTTTGTGTTAAGAAACACATATGCTTTGGTATTAGAATGTTTGCCAATATGTAGATTCATGGGCCCCAGCCCTACATTGATACCGGTGAAAGTAGTTTTCCAATAGCTGTTATTGTTCCAGAGATATTTTGGGTGGACAAGATATGTGGGACACCCTGTATATAATGATTTAATGACATCATTCCTACCGTGCAGCACATGTTTCACTATGCAAGTAGGTGGCACATGACAATGTCTGCTTCCAGAGACATACAGCTAACATGTGTAAAGTTATGCCTACTGTGCTTGAGGGAGAACCATAGACGTGAGGTCCAAATAAAGTTACTTATTAACAAAGTGCGAAAGAATTCGTAAGCAGATTGTGAGGTAAAGTAATTATTTATTGGTGGATTGGTTGTCGAAGCACCGTACCATGGCCCGCCCGTTCGCCGGATCTGACGTCCCCGGATTTCTTTCTGTGGGGAAAGTTGAAGGATATTTGCTATCGTGATTCACCGACAACGCCTGACAACATGCGTCAGCGCATTGTCAATGCATGTGCGAACATTACGGAAGGTGAACTACCCGCTGTTGAGAGGAATGACGTTACACGTTTTGCCAAAAGCATTGAGGTTGACGGACACCATTTTGAGCATTTATTGCAGTAAGGTGGTATTTACAGCCAATCACGCTGTAACAGCATGCGCTCTCAGAAATGATAAGTTCACAAAGATACGTGTATCACATTGGAACGACTGAAATAAAATATTCAAACGTACCTACGATCTGTATTTTCATTTTAAAAACCTACCAGTTACCAACTGTTCGTCTAAAATTGTGAGCCATATGTCTCTGACTATTACAGCGCCATATATCACCACGAAAAAGTGGTCCAACTTAAACATTCATATTTCTCTACGTACTACACGAATATGTAATAAAAATAGGGGTTCCTATTTTTTAAAAACGCATTTTATATCCTATTGACCTACGGCAGCGCCATCTAGCGGGCCAACCATAGCGCCATCTGGTTTCCCCCTTCAAGCTAGACAAGTTTCGCCCTTTGTAGTTTTTACGTTTGACGCTTGTTTGGTGAGATATTTGACCCGGTCACGATCAATGGGCCACCCTGTATATATATATATATATATATATATATATATATATATATATATATATTGTTGTTATTTACAGGAAACCTATCACAATATATATATATATATATATATATATATATATATATACACTCCTGGAAATGGAAAAAAGAACACATTGACACCGGTGTGTCAGACCCACCATACTTGCTCCGGACACTGCAAGAGGGCTGTACAAGCTATGATCACACGCACGGCACAGCGGACACACCAGGAACCGCGGTGTTGGCCGTCGAATGGCGCTAGCTGTGCAGCATTTGTGCACCGCCGCCGTCAGTGTCAGCCAGTTTGCCGTGGCATACGGAGCTCCATCGCAGTCTTTAACACTGGTAGCATGCCGCGACAGCGTGGACGTGAACCGTATGTGCAGTTGACGGACTTTGAGCAAGGGCGTATAGTGGGCATGCGGGAGGCCGGGTGGACGTACCGCCGAATTGCTCAACACGTGGGGCGTGAGGTCTCCACAGTACATCGATGTTGTCGCCAGTGGTCGGCGGAAGGTGCACGTGCCCGTCGACCTGGGACCGGACCGCAGCGACGCACGGATGCACGCCAAGACCGTAGGATCCTACGCAGTGCCGTAGGGGACCGCACCGCCACTTCCCAGCAAATTAGGGACACTGTTGCTCCTGGGGTATCGGCGAGGACCATTCGCAACCGTCTCCATGAAGCTGGGCTACGGTCCCGCACACCGTTAGGCCGTCTTCCGCTCACGCCCGAACATCGTGCAGCCCGCCTCCAGTGGTGTCGCGACAGGCGTGAATGGAGGGACGAATGGAGACGTGTCGTATTCAGCGATGAGAGTCGCTTCTGCCTTGGTGCCAATGATGGTCGTATGCGTGTTTGGCGCCGTGCAGGTGAGCGCCACAATCAGGACTGCATACGACCGAGGCACACAGGGTCAACACCCGGCATCATGGTGTGGGGAACGATCTCCTACACTGGCCGTACACCACTGGTGATCGTCGAGGGGACACTGAATAGTGCACGGTACATCCAAACCGTCATCGAACCCATCGTTCTACCATTCCTAGACCGGCAAGGGAACTTGCTGTTCCAACAGGACAATGCACGTCCGCATGTATCCCGTGCCACCCAACGTGCTCTAGAAGGTGTAAGTCAACTACCCTGGCCAGCAAGATCTCCGGATCTGTCCCCCAGTGAGCATGTTTGGGACTGGATGAAGCGTCGTCTCACGCGGTCTGCACGTCCAGCACGAACGCTGGTCCAACTGAGGCGCCAGGTGGAAATGGCATGGCAAGCCGTTCCACAGGACTACATCCAGCATCTCTACGATCGTCTCCATGGGAGAATAGCAGCCTGCATTGCTGCGAAAGGTGGATATACACTGTACTAGTGCTGACATTGTGCATGCTCTGTTGCCTGTGTCTATGTGCCTGTGGTTCTGTCAGTGTGATCATGTGATGTATCTGACCCCAGGAATGTGTCAATAAAGTTTCCCGTTGCTGGGACAATGAATTCACGGTGTTCTTATTTCAATTTCCAGGAGTGTATATATTCAATTCTCACAGATAGAGTTTGATTCTTGAGATGCAGTTTAAATCTTGAGGTGAAGTTTAGTTCTTGAGGTACAACTTATAAAGGTCGTTTTCGCAGACGCCCTCATCATCATTATCCTCGTTTTCCAACTCTAGTTTCCTTGGTGTGGTGCACAAGTGCTCGCCGTCTCCTTCAGTTTTCATACATCATCTGTTCCACGACAACTACCCATTTGTGCCCTTTCTCCTCCAATCTAATCTTACGATCTCTACCCAACGTTTCCTTGGTCTTCCCCGTGGTTTTCTTCGTACGAGGTTCAGGTTGAAGTTCCTTTTGACAGGTATTTAGCTGTTAATTATTATTATGTACCCACCCCACTGAAGCGTGCGTTTCTTTATGACAGTGGTGAAAGGAATCTCAAGGACAGCTTTTTTTCTATTCGCCTCAATCCAGATTTTATCCTTTCCAATTGTTAGGTTCATAGTTCTTCTGAATCTCATTTCTATTGCCTGCATTATGCAGAGGTCTCAGTTGTGTACATGTTGCGAAACCATACTTCGGACTGGTGCGAAATAGGTGTGGTTCATGGTCGCTTTTACTTTTTGTAGTGTTTTATCATCCCAGAGAAGAATTATGATTTGACTGTAAAAACCGAGTGCTTTCTGTGTCCTGCTGAGTGTTTCGTGCTTAATGGTATTTTCTTTCGAGTTTATGCTTCCTAGATACTTGAAATGGAAAAGAAATTCTACTTCGACTCCTTCTAGTAATTTATTTTTGGTTGTTCCTTGCCTGTTGATGGTTATTTCTATTGTCTTTGTTTCAGTTATTATTAGTCCGAAATTTTGGAATGCGATGTTCCACTCGTTAACAGTTGTATACTAATTTGTGTGGGGGGGGGGGGGGGGGTGAAGGGGGGGGGGGAGAAATAGAGAATTGTAACAGACCCCAACGTAGTTTTTTGGCTTCATCTCCCTTGTGTTCAGTATTCTATTAAATACATACATACCAATCATCGTAACTTTTATTGCTACGGTAGATGATAAGAAGATCTTTTCGTTTACATTCATTGTCGAGTTATAACGATTATTGTAACTGAAGGTGTTGCAGCGCAACAATCACCACCTGCAGTCAACTGGTAAACAGTGTGATTACTGGAACCTAATATCTCTGTGATATATTGACAAAATGTACAAAAAAGATGAAACTGAATGCTGACGAAATTAGGAAGTTGCTTGAGAATTCAGACAATGAATTTAGTGGTGAACTATCCGAAAGTTGAAGCAGTGAAACTGAAGATGTAGTTGCGGAAATTCCAGATCAAATTGTTTCTGACCAGCGAGTTGGATGAAAATGAAGAGGATACAATGAGAAGAACCATAACAGTGGCCCCGAAATAGTAAGAAGGCTGATAGAAATGGTACTATTCGAAGAGACAAACGCGATGTTCCTACAAAACTCTGTCCTTTTTCTCTAAACAAACAGTCCAGTTTGCCTTTTGTGGTGATACCACATTATGTGGGGTCCCGCCCACTTCTCTCGTATAGGGTGCCTAAAGGTTGCTGCGTTCTTGGAATGCTATACAACAATTCAAGCAAATCACCTTAATAGTTTTTATTAGAAATAAGAAGATTGACTATACTTAACTTTGAATTTACAATTGTGTCGCAAGCGATGGGTGATATGCAAAGAAGTAATGTCCTTCGCTATAGACAATGCCCAAGTAAGCAATGGATATGGATCACTAATAACAGCTATCGTAGTGTCGATCTACAAGTGTGCTGGTTGAGAGTCCGGCCTGATACTGTCCGAATACTGCTGTCGTAGTACTCTCCTAGTACTGTGTTAATAATGTCTGGCAGAGGCTGGCAGGAGCGGCGCTTATATTCACTTCGTGTAGATGCCGCTCCTATCGTCATGACTTCCTGGTCACCGAGCTATTGTCTGACGTCATCTCACCGCCCTCTCTGGTCTTGCGCTCTTCGTCTTGGTGACGGCGCTTGTTGATACCCCGCAACACTTCAGTCACTTATATGCCAAAGAAATGAAAGGTTGTTACAGTATTGTCAACTCAACATCACGACATGAATGTGACGGAAGAAAAGCGAGACATTATCCTCTTATACAACTGTACAAAGTCTGGAATGGATACATTCGATAAGTGTGTAAGAATGTATAGCTGCCGTCAAGCAATACGTCGGTGGCCAATGGCAGTGTTTTTCAACTTGATTGACGCTGTAGCATATAACTCGTATGAGGTATTTCAAGGTACAAGCAAGAAATGAGGAAAGAATCACCAGACAAAGAGTTCTGGAAGAAAGGAGTGCCTGAAAGATCTTGCTCGGGAACTTTGCGATCTCAACATGAAAAGATGCTCTCAAAATGCTGTAGGCTTACACTCAAAACACACTACAGCTTTATCAACTTTTGGGTATAAGTGTAATTAACATCAAGTTACTGCATGCACAGGAAACATCATTACAGAGCCGCGACGGAAAGTAATACGTCCAGCACTGGATAATCTACCAAAGAAGGGAGCTGTTACGTATGCGCCAGAAGCAAAGATCGTAAGTACATGAAGGCTTGCAATTCTCGCAAGACGTATATCTGCCCTGCACACACCAAGAAAGAAGAAGTAGTTCGTATTGTAAAGTGTCCTGAGTGTGAATCTGAGAAACGCTTGTAACTGTGAAATTAATACAAATAAATGTAAAATCATTTCTTTAATTTGTTTAAGCACATTTCAGAGGGATTTTCTTATAAAAACAAGTCCCAGAAACTCTTCTCCAGTAATAATACAACGTTCTTAAATTCTGGTTCGCCAAAAGTATGAAAATACTGAAGTCATACAGTTTGTACTAAATAGAGAAAGTTTAATGGTGGTGGGGTCAGTTGCTGGCCCCTCCCAATGGCGTTGGCCAGTGAAGCGTAGAGCACTGGTACGCTATGGTTAAGCTTCTGTCTCTCTCCATACTTACAAACCATCAGCAAAACCAGATGCCCTCTCTTTCGTAATTAAAGGAGATAGTGCGCCTATCTACAGTTAACCCCAGCCATAAATCGACACTTTGCTGGAGATTTCTATAACCCATGATGTATCTCTGCTTGTTCCCCAGAATTGTCATCTACCTGGGGATCGTCCCACCTGTGGAACTACTTGCTGTGGCAAATCACCTTATGTGTTATGTAAAATATTAGGGTATGCAAGATCTACCTCCAAAACATACCTTACATCATAATCAGCCAAATACCCTTCATTCTACCACATAATCCCTTGCATCGTTTTCGGGCACCCATAGAAACTCTCCAAGAGATAGCGATTTTTGCATGGCATGCCTGTATAGGTTATTGACATCCAAGTATACGCTGTAGCACGAATCGTATGGCTCTGAGCACTATGGGACTTAACATCTGAGGTCATCAGTCCCCTAGAACTCAGAACTACTTAAACCTAACTAACCTAAGGACATCACACACATCCATTTCCGAGGCAGGATTCGAACCGGCGACCATAGCAGTCACGCGGTTCCGGACTGAAGCGCCTAGAGCCGCTCGGCCTAGCGCGAATCAATGGATGTGATGAACCTGTCATCCATATTCGTCTTGGCATGTCTATGCACACATTGGCAAAGTCCCCCATGAATCCCTCGCCCAAAGAAAACAAGGACATCAGCAGCAGTTATAAGCTCGATGTTGACTTTTGTTTTAACGAGTATGGACTCGCAAGACAACCCTGGTGTTGTGTAACTGAAAGCACGGCCCATAGAATAAGTGATAACGCATACAGTCCGGAATTTCTAGAAAACATGTGCTACCAAATGTACATCTGTGACCATATAAAGTTTTCCATATTGACCTAAGTACTATCAGACATTCACAGCATGCTCATACTTTGCACCCGATATGGCATCGCCTGTAAGGTTATTCGAGAAATAAATTACGTTGGGTAGTCAGCTATCGTTGAGTTTCCTCATACAATCCAGATAGTCGTAAGTGAATATCCCCTTCCTTGTCAAAAGCTGAAACTTTAAGTCATTGGTATATGCACCTCTGGTGACATACTTATCCTCCTGAGGTACTGTCTGAACAAGTATCCGCATAAAGCAAAACGAGTCCAGGAAGCAAAGCGTAATTCTTTGTGTTATTCGTTTGGCGAATGAGATATCTTTATTGACATTGCCAGACAAGACACTGATCTGACACTCTTCATACTGAAATTAGCCAAGTGCTCAATGATAAAGTGAGCATCATACCCGCTTAGATTGTGGAAAAAGACAGGTATGTGTCGCGATAAATGATATTTTAGGTTGCATATGAAGCACCACAAAACGCCAGTGAAGTGACAATCATTCTGATGGGGAGTTACCACTTCCCAGTCTAATTGCTGTCGACAGATATGATAGTCAACCGCCTTCTCATACGAGTCTTTAATGTCTTTTGAATTCGGCATGGGAATGTTGGTGCTTCGAAGCTTATTAACGTCCCATGAAAGTTTCCTCTCCTCAGTAAGCAACCAAGTCTCAGGATTATCCGCGATATATGATCTGTGACTGATAAGACTTGAATCATACATGCATACGAGCTGGTACATTGCTGCATATGGTACGTGTTTATCTGTGAAGGTTGTTGTGAGGCTGTAGAGCCGCGTTCACAGCATCTCATAGAAATGAGAAGGCATCCGAAATCAGTGTAAACTACAAAAGGACATCGCTCTTGGTGGTGGGCAATCTTAAACTTTAAGAACTTGTTTTCCTAAGTAGGCATGAGAGCACATACCAGTTTCCTGATAGTACAATCAACTTGAAGTTTCGCCAAGAACTCGCTTGTGGAAAAGGAGTTCGACACATCAGGCAAACATGCTGTTCATGCCTGTGTTTACTCAATTGGGAGGATAGGAGGTGTGACATATCCTTGGTCCAACAGTGATGGTAGTTCCCTTTTCCCTATTTCTCTCATCTGAGTATAACAGCATGTTCACATGCTTCTGTTGATCTGCAGATTCTGACGAACGGTCGGACCCTACCACTCTTTTCCAGTCTTCATCATCGTCTGTCGTGACTTATCCACATTATAAACATGAACCAATACATCGGTATTCTGTGCCTAAAATTTATGGTATATCCTGGACTTTAACAGGTAATTCGATACCGTCAATACCTCCACCACATAGAGATGTATCTTGCTGATCTTTCCTATACTTTCTTTTCCAAACTACGATTGACCACGCAAAGCAATACTGATCTTCGTTTTGGACGTTAGTATGTGCCTACATGGCTGCTCTATCATCAGAAAGCTTGTTATAGCTCGAACCTCCACTGATTGGACCATGGGTATGTTATGGATGTTGAAGTTTATTACTTGGTGAATACTTTATCTGAGCCTCTAAGTCGCATCTCAGAAAACATGTCTCGCATAGCAACCGAGGTGAAATCTATAAACCACGTAGAGACTTAGGTGCTCCTCGATACCACCCCATATCTCCCACAAATAGAGATGATGCTGGTCTCCTCTGAAGCAACGCCTTGTTTAGTGGGATGCCTGGGCTCACAGCACATCATTGCACTGCATTTAATGGAGGGATACCGCATATGATTAATAAGACGAGCTCTCTCTCTCTTTCTCTCTCTCTTTCGCTCTCTCTCCAGCAGGCGAAGCCAGGCTCTTAGAAACGCTGGGTCTTTGTATCCCCCTGATGGGCACTCAGTTCTGGAGAATGAGATTCGCTCTTAAAATGCATCGTCAATCACCACATACACTATGTGATCAAAAGTACCGGAACCTCCCCACCCCCCCTAAAAAAACATATGTTTTTCATATTAGGTTCATTTTGCTGCCACCTACTGCCAGGTACTCCATATCAGTGATCTCAGTAGTCATTAGACATGTGCGAGAGCAAAACTCACGGACTTCGAATGTGGTCAGGTGATTGGGTGTCACTTGTGTCATAAGTCCGTACGCGAGATTTCCACACTCCTAAACATCCCTAGGTCCATTGTTTCCGATGTGATAGTCAAGTGGAAACGTGAAGAGACACCTACAGCACTAAAGCGTACAGGCCGACCTCGTCTGTTGGCTGACAGAGATCGCCGACAGCTGAAGTGGGTCGTAATGTGTAATAGGCAGACATCCATGCAGACCATCACACTGGAATTCCAAACTGCATCAGGATCCACTGCAAGTACTATGACAATTAGGCGGGAGGTGAGAAAACTTGGATTTCATGATTTTCTGTAGCTATTACAGCCCTTCTCCTACTTTTATCGCTTCCAGTATTAGCAGGGGCTATTACTATACTATTAACAGATCGAAATTTAAATACATCATTCTTTGACCCTGCAGGAGGAGGGCAGCTCATAAGCCACTCATCACGCCGGCAATTGCCAAAAGACGCCTCGCTTGGTGTAAGGAGTGTAAACATTGGACGATTGAACAGTTGAAAAACGTTGTACTGAGTAACGAATCACGGTACACAACGTGGCGATCCGATGGCAGGGTGTGGGTCTTGCGAATGCACGGTGAACGACATCTGGCAGCACGTGTATTGCCAACAGTACGCAGGCGTTGATATTATGGTGTGGTCGTGTTTTTCATGGAGGGGGCTTGCACTTGTTGTTGTTTTGCGTGGCACTACCACAGCACACGCCTACATTGATGGCTGATGTTTTAAGCACCTTCTTGCTTCCCAATGTTGAAGAGAAATTCGGGGATGTCGACTGCATCTTTCAACACCATTGAGCACCTGTTCAAAATGCACGGCCTGTGGCTGAGTGATTACACGACAATAGCATCCAAGTAATGGACTGGCCTACACAGAGTCCTTACCTGAATCCTGCAGAACCCCTTTGGGATGTTTTGGGAAGCCGACTTGGTGCCAGGCCACCCCGACCGACATCGATACCTCTCCTCAGTGCTACACTTCGTGAAGAATGGGCTGCCATTCCCCAAGAAACTTACCAGCACCTTATTGACGTATGCATGCGAGAGTGGAAGCTGTCATCAAGGCTAAGGGTGGGCCAACCCCATACTGAATTCGAGCATTACCGATGGAGAGCACCACGAACTTGTGAGTCATTTTGAGGCCGGTGTCCGGATACTTTTGATCACATAGCGTACTTTGTCTCTGGCATGACGTTATTGACCTGGTGCTGATCGCTATTAGGATTTGAGAGGGAGCTGCTGCCAATAATTGAAACACTTTGAATAGAGGTGGGCTGCTGTCAGCAGTCTTAATTATTGCCATGTCTGCACGATGGTGAGTTGCATATCAACCTGCATCAGGCCAGTGGGAGCAACCAGACTGGAGTCATGCAGTTCTGATAGATGGTTTAGCTGCTCCAGATCCTGTAGCTTATGGCATTGTTCTGGTGGCCTGTGTACTCAATGTCACCCATAAACGCCAGAATAAGACATGAGCAGCTGGGACGGTGGCAGGGCCGGCGGCGGCGGTGGCAGTGGTATCCTGTGTCGCTACAAGCCTTGCCCTGCAGGTTGAAGCATTCCTGACAGGGCTTCATTTTGTTGTTGGTGTTAGCACCCGTCTTTGCACCTGCACCACAGTGTACTGCGATGGTGCATCTGCGAAACGAGTGAGAGAGAATATCTGCATGCTACCACTAATACTGCGTAGAAAGAAAGACCACCGAAAATATATATATATGATAAATACCTGATTCCCATTCACTCCAACATGATATGTCGTCCTAGATATTTGCATCATCTGAGGTAAGCATAGCCCAGTTGGGCATTGCTGCAGATGGGGATTCACAGTACCCCCACTCCTGTGCTATTTGCACAACCCAGTCTGGTATGGGTGGCAGCAGTTCAGAGAGTTGTTGCTGCTCCACTAACTCCTACAATGTTTCACCATCCTCGTGTAGCCATTGATCTGTGCCCACCGTAAGAAGAACTACAGAAATTGGAAACTTCTATTCTAAATATATAAAAAAATCCTGATTTCTACGTACTTGTGTCATGCTTGTGGAGAAGACTCTATGTAGTTCGTTGAGGTCGTGTATTGTAACAAGGAAAGAGAAATGTGATCCCATTATTCTTCTAACATAGATATACTACAAGATTTGAAGACGAAAAATTATGAATTTAGAGGGTTGGTGTGCTGGTGGAAGCATGGGTGGAAAAGGCTGTTCCCGTGTAGCCACCACCTCTCTTTCAGCTTCCAGGTGACAAATCAACTTGTCTTGCATTTCGTGCATGTAGGTTACAACAAAAATAATTGAAAAAACATAGGACTATTGATAAAACTTGTAATACAATGAGCCATATGATCCTAATTCTGGACATTCACTCAGTATTTTTGACGACAAAGGTCATGTAGCACCATGAGGTATTGGTAGTTAACACACGCAGTTGTCGTTTAATGGAAATCAGTGAGATACAAAACAAAGAACAATGAAGAAAAAATACACGCAGATTCTAAACATGAACTCAACTACAAAACAACAGCCGTTTACATGCACAGTCATAATCGTTTTAAAAAAGAAAGCGCCCATAGAGCTACAAAACAACAAAGTTTTAAATATGTAACGGTACTACTGACCACCTTAAACGGCGCCAGCCGAAGTTGCCGAGCGGTTCTAGGCGCTTCAGTCTGGAACCGCGCGACCGCTACGGTTGCAGGTTCGAATCCTGCCACCGGCATGGATGTGAGTGATGTCCTTAGGTTAGTTAGGTTTAAGTAGTTCTAAGCTCTATGGAACTGATGACCTCTTAAGTCCCATACTGCTCAGAACCATTTGAACCTTAAACGGCAATCGATGCTAACGTTATACCTGTGCGAGGACTTTTTGACAGTCGTGACCATGAAATAGCCTAATGGAAACAGAACAAACAAACTGGGATTCCTTTCCGAAACAACCCAGCAGAGTACAGCTAACAGTAAACAGGCGTTCTTCCAGCGCAAAAGCAAGTTGTAACATTACATATTCGTAATTAGGCATTTTTGAGTCAATCAAAATGATAAAGCAGAAGGCAGTGCTAAGGCTAACTTAACCTTCATTGACACACACACTAGACTCTTTCCTTATATTTGTTCACACTACAACACAGTAACCTAGCCTTGCAGATAAATGTCCTGCTAACTAGTAGGTCAGATAAACAAAAGGCATAGTAAACAGCAACACAAGCCTCTCAACAACACGTACCTTAAATGAACTAGGTGCAACAGTTTAGCCGGCTGCGGTGGTCTAGCGGTTCTAGGCGCTCAGTCCGGAACCGCGTGACTGCTACGGTCGCAGGTTCGAATCCTGCCTCGGGCATGGATGTGTGTGATGTCCTTAGGTTAGTTAGGTTTAAGTAGTTCTAAGTTCTAGGGGATTGAAGACCACAGATGTTAAGTCCCATAGTGCTCAGAGCCATTTGAACGATTTTTTTGCAACAGTTTATAAAACCAATTAGTAGCAACACTGAACAGGAGAAGCTTGAAATGATTCTGAAATTAAATCAGTGGGTCTGCTAATGATCATTGTTGCTTCACTGCTTAGTACAGGGTATCTACGCCTATCTATTAACCAAGTTGCATTATAATAGATAATACAGTAAACAATTCTTTCTTAAACTCGTTTTGAAGCAACTAAACAGAATGAAAATCTAAATACACTGGGTCTGAAGGAGTCTTTACATTGCTTCCTTAACCAACTAGCCTACTACATGAGGACTCTTAAGCTTTCATGGTATGAAGAACCCTGCTGGTTAACAAAACTACTCCAGTGTATATGAGAAATGGTAAGTATTCATTAATTATTAATTAAGTGAAGCACATCAAACTATAATACTTGAAATGACAAATATGCTTTGATAAGCAGTCTTTTGCCCTACTCAAAACTATAATTTCCTCTGCAAATATCAACAAAACATTATATTCAAGTTCAACCACTTTCTCATAATAAAGAAGGACTCTCGGAATTAAATTCACTAGGATAGGATTCCTGTCCATTTTTGTGACTTGGGATAATCACAGGTATAAGATCGAGTTTTTAGAAACACTACAATTATTATTTAAATCAACCAAATTCCTCAAATAACTGGTCCATTTATAGAGTGCCGAATATAAACAATTTAGTGTACGGCTGGTGAAACTGGTGGCGCGATATGCAGTGGCTCTTAGCCTAGCGGCGATGCTGTCATGTCAGTACTTGAAGCCCTCAGCACCCGAGGCCCATAAATACTGCCCTTAAGCTCTTGTGGCACAAAAATTCCTAAAATATGAGCCACAATGATCCGCTACTACTAGCGAGATGTTAACTACAGCACTGCTCAGCCCAGACTCCTTACTTATGACAATGGAAGAGTTGCCACCCGCTCACGAACCACACCTTTTCCACTCCTCTAGAATACTTCCGTAGCTTTAGGGTTTCTCCATATACTTTACATTCAACGCTACGTTACCCAACTATGGACCAAGTAATTTACTGTACATTACATAACAATAATTCCATTAGTTATTTAAATCCACAAGAATAATAAAACAACATCGTTCAAAAGTTCAGATAACTATAACATGTATACATAGTCAAAGAATTTCCATAACAGATACATCATTATACACAAGCAGTACTACAAATTGACATAGGCACAGCGATACAGATACAAATTAACTAGAAAACAGGTGTTACAAACAAGAGCTATGAAATAACGAGATCCGTCGAAAAACACAATGGACATAAATCTCGAACATAATTACAAGAAATCAGTCATTTAAATGCACAGTAGTGCATAGAGCTATGAAATAACAGTTATTTTAAAGAGTGCTGTGAAATTAGGGGCGCTGATAAAAAACAAACATACACACATCAAAAAAAAATTTTGCATCACCCCAGTTCCCAGAACTTCTGAAGATAGACGTTGACTGTAGATATTGTATCACAGACACAGTACCTTTGACTGTTCAGAGACGTCACTAAACCCACCCAAAGACGTAAACAGTCATGCATGAGCAGCGCCTATTAGACGGCTGGGGTCCAACAGCTGATTAGTTCCAGTCAATCCACCAGGAAGGAGGTACATGCCTCATGTTGTCTGTGGTTCAACCATGCGTAGACGGTCAATACTGCGGTTCGATAGCTTCTGCATTGTTACTTTGTACCAGGAAGGGCTCTTAACAATGGAAGTGTCCAGGTGCCTCGGTGTGAACCAAAGCGATGTAGGACCTGAGTTTCTCCTGGCGTATACAACTTTCAAATAACTTCCGGGAATTCAGCACCGCCGACGGTCGGTGAAAGTGTTACCTGGCTGAATTCCCGGAAGTTATTTCAAAGCGATGTTGTTCAGACATGGAGGAGATACAGAGAGACAGGTACTGTCGATGACATTTCTCGCTCAGGCCACCCAAGGGCAACTACTGCAGTGGACGACCGCTACCTACGGACTATGGCTCGGAAGAACCCTGACAGAAACGCCACCATGTTGATTAATTCTTTTCGTGCAGCCACAGGACGTCGTGTTACGGCTCAAACTGCGCAATGGGCAGCATGATGTACAACTTCACTCTTCACGTTGTAACAACAGAGCTCCATAGATCTAATGACACAAGTTTTACTGTTTTGTCTGTTTTACCTTCTGTCATTAAGGTACTGTCAATATTGTTTGATTGCATTAATAGCACAAAAGTGTTCGCTCTTTCCTTTGTAAAAACTTTGATGTCGTGGTTTGATTCTATGAAATATAGTGTATCTGTCGTTTAAATTCTGTGTCTCATTCGGAGGGAACAAAACTTACGATATATAATTGTAATTTCTGTGTTAATAATTTTTTGGAGAAATGTCAGTATATGCAAATGTTCTGTTTTATTTAATATGTAAACTGCTCACCTTCACTTAAGGTTCGTAGTTACTTCGTATGTAAAAGTTGTAGTGGTTCCCCTCGGGAGCGGAACTGTGTAGCACGCGCAAAATGTGGTTAGCATGGATAGAAAGGTGGAACAAAGAGTCAGTCGGGGACGAGCTACCAAACTGTCAACTGCTCATGTAAAAGTTGTGTCTTGTGCTGGTGGCGAGAGAGGCTTTCCGTGACGCTTTCAAATGCCTCGTATGGATGGATAAAGAGCTGGAACTATTCTGGAATTGGTACCTATTATCGCCACCAAGAAATGACAGGGTCCAGTATCTCTGCCTGCAAAACCACTCACCGACATGCACTCGCCACCATGTTGCTAAATCACTGATAAATGGAAGTAAGGAATTGTAAATATGTAAAGTGAAGGATCAGCTCATTGGATATTTTGGTATGCGCAGACGTAAGGCAACCTACACTTGAACTCTTATACCTCCCTTGACTTTTTATCCCTAGTCACACAACCACTTAGGGTCCTTCCTTGTCAAAAATGCTTACCGTGTGTCCATATTGTGAAAATAGGAAATCCCAGTGTTTTACTAATTAATGCCACTTGAACATAGTAAAAAGAAATGTAAAGTTTATGAAGCAGAACTGAGTAATGTAGTGAATGAAGGTTGTTGAAAATAATTTTTCTATTACATCTGTTTATTAATATTTCGTTGTTAAGTGAATGTTCTCAAAACTGTGGCTTATAGAGTTTTTCAGATTAAATGATCACAGTGCAGCCTGTTGAAAATCACCCAAAGGTGAGCTATTGTCTTATAACCACATCAGGTTGTGTTCTACTGCAGTAAAAGATGAGAACTATTACTGTTGAAAGTTATATGTTCGTGCTTGATAAGGGCTTGTTTCTCTAGTGTATTGTAAGTGTATTTAATTTGCTCTGCTAGAATGGTCAAGATTAAGGGGCCCCCTCCATTGAAAGTAGTTCAAATATACACAGTTACCTAATTATACAAAGTTTCAATTACTCTTGCTACTCAAGTGAAATTCTGTACAATATTGGGTTCCTCTTGTGTATCAAAAGTGCATATTAATGGTGTAACAGGATCAACACTTTGTCTATTGTGCTCATGCTAGATAATGATTAGTAGAAAGACCACTATCATTGGAAACAATAATTTCTTTATTCAAAAGACAGTGAGAAGTAATCTGTTAGTGAATTTCATTTAATGTTCATTCTCAGTAGAAAGGTGTTTAGTATTGAGAGACTTAAGATATGCACAATAACTAATTTTGCTATGAACCATATTCATATTTCATGTCAGATAGGAATTTGTTTGAAAAGTAATTATGAAACTATGTCCAATTTACGATTCTATAGTGAATATTAATAGTAACGTTATTGAAACCATTCCGTTTGACTAAGTCCTCAAGGTAATAGTGTGTTTCGTTATCTGTTATATTTATGCAAATAGTTTGTTCTGCTCTGCCAGCTCCAACCTTAACGTGAACATATGCAGGTGCCATAGTTCATTGCACTCTCGTGTGACAAAGTATAGGCTGCATTTGCCCATTGAGTTACTTATATTCAATTTCTTGTTACTCATTCTTATGCCTTATTACGCTGGCGACCGATGTTGTTATCAATTGGACACTGTGGATAGGTAAATTATTGTTTGTTACTGTTTAAATATTTACCTAATTTTGACTTTTACTTCCGATAAGACACCTCCGTTAGGTACAACACGGTCAACATAACAAAATTCCTTCAGAGGGTGACACTGCTCTGTTGCTTTATACCATAATTGCTTTATCAAGATAGTTTTATTCCATGGCCTGCCTTCAACTCTAAGGTTATGGTATAACAGTAGCGGACGGTAGTGTTATAACGTCCATCTTTGCAACCACGACACCATGCAGCGCGGTACAGATGGGCCCAACAACATGTCGAATGTACCGCTCAGGATTGGCATCACGTTCTCTTCACCTATGAGTGTCGCATGTGCTTTCAACCAGATAGTCGTCGGAGACGTGTTTGGATGCAACACAGTGTGGCTGAACACCTTAGACAAACTGTCCAGCGAGTGCAGCAATGTGGAAGTTCCCTGCTGTTTTGGGGTGGCATTATGTGGGGCGACGTACGCCGCTGGTCATGGAACGCGCCGTCACAGCTGTACGATACGTGAGTGCCATCCTTTGACTAATGGTGCAACCAAATCGGCAACATATTGGCGAGGCATTCGTCTTCATGGACGACAATTTGCGCCCCCATCGTGCACATTTTGTGAATGACTTCCTCCATTGTAACGACATCGCTCGACTAGAGTGGCTAGCATGTTCTACAGACACGAACCCTATCGAACATGCCTGCGATAGACTGAAAAAGGCTGTTTATGGACGACGTGACTCACCAACCACTCTGAGGGATGTGCGGCCAATCGCCGTTGAGGAGTCGAACAATCTGGACCAAAAGTGCCTTGATGAACTTGTGGATAGTATGCCATGAAGAATAGAGGCATTTATCATTGCAAGAGGACGTGGTACTGGGTATTAGAGGTACCGGTGAGTACAGCAGTCCGGACCACCACCTCTGAAGGTCTCGCTGTATGATGGTACGACATGCAGTGTGTGGTTTTCATGAGCAATAAAAAGGGAGGAAATGATGTTTATGTTGATCTCTATTCCAGTCGCTATACAGGCTCCGGAACACTCTGGAGCCACTTAGTCCCCACACATGCTATGAAATGAAACAGCACAGCAGTGTTTTGTTAATGACTCAAATATAGAAGGGCAGTTCTTCTTCATCCAGCCTGAGGCATTGGCCACTGACACTGGTGATGGACGAGGCCCAACTCATGATGATGATCAAGGAGAGGAAAACAACATTACAAAATCTGGAAGTAATCAAACAGCAGAGCAGAATGCAGATGACTATGGTGGGTATAGGGTATATACAACGTCAAGTTCCGCCTCTAATTTGGCAGCAGCCAATAGGAATGCAGGAATGGTGACCAACAGTTTGGGACATATCAGCAGATGAATGCTACACCACATAATAAGTATGTCTTGGTCCTACTGGTAGGAACCTGCTGACATGAAGTTGTTCCCACCGTCTTTTACAAGCAGAGACCTGCTGTGTTGTATTGAGTGGTCTGTTTCTTAGACGGAGATGGTAGATCATTAGCGAGATAAATTGGTCTGTATAAGACAAAACTGTGAGTTTCCACACAATAACTGCATACTTTCGATGAGTGGCTCCTTTGTGAGTTGAGTAACGGCATAGTCCTTCTTAAAAGGAACTTGTATATCAATATCTCCTATAGTGGTGAAATACTTTGCCCTGTTTCAGATAAAGCATTGAGTTACTCTCTGGGGACAGAGAGCTGCTGGCGCACAAAGAATGTAACTAAATACCTTTCCTAACTGGTCAAAGACCCTTTGTGAGGAAACACCTCTCCTTCTTGGAAAGGATGCAGTTCGTCCTTGAGAGCGAAATGTGTTTTACTGTTAGGGAGAGCTACATTTTTTCCTCGAATAATCTAAACATGCCTGTGGGAATGGTGTTTGCCTAAAGTAAACACACACCTATCCAGGGAACAATAAAAGTCATGAGCAGGCATTCGGACACGTTCCTGGCTCCCGCAGTAAACAGTGAGATGGTGGACAGGTGTAACGGTCCCAAGATATGGCTAACGGTCCCAGGGGTGCCCAAGGCTGTAGGTCCGTTACTTTAGGTGGTGACCACCAGACGTCACTGCAGTCAGTGGCTCTGGTGACCGAGACAAGTCGCCAGCAGCTCGCGGAGCTGGTTATACATGTTAATGTGGAGCGCCACAGGCAGGAGTAGATGGGACTCCGGGTATTATTGTCTTTAAAAACGCAGTCGCGTTTATAGGCGATTATGTGTATTGCATTAGCAGCAGCAGTTTCCACCTCTACTGCAGTGGCACCCAGTAATTTACAAAGCTCTTATATATCTGATAAACTCCATTGCATATGTTACTTTTCTTTGTGTGTAAGCTGTAATTTACAAAGTGTTCATTTCAGCAGTTAGCGATATGCAGTCATTTTAGCACAGTGTAAGGACACATGTATTTTAGAACATTGTTACTATCAATAGCACATTTTTAATGATACAGCAGTTCAGTATTGGTGAGCTGTATGAGGTTTTGTATGTGTAATCCTAGCTTAAACTCCATTGTAGTCCCGCCTATTAGCACTCTGTAATTTACACGAAGTTTTCGAAGTGTAGGCCCGTTTATAGGATTGTTTCAGCTTTATTTTTCTAGAGCGATGGCTGTTTTTCTTTTTGGTCATCAGTCTTCTCACTGTCTTAATGTGGCCCACCACGAATTCCTGTGCCAACCTCTTCTTCTTAGAGTAGCACTTGCAACATACGTCCTCAATTATTTGGTGGATTTATTCGAATCTCTGTCTCCCTCTACAGTTTTTTCCCTCTACCATGGAAGTCATTCATTTATTTATTAACAGATATCCTACCATAATGTCCCTTATCCTTATCAGTGTTGCCCGCATATTCCTTTTCTCTCCGGTTCTACGCAGAACTTCCTCATTCCTTACCTTACTAGTCCACCTAACTTTCAACATTCGTCTGTAGCATCACATCTCAAATGCTTCGATTCTCCTTTGTTCCTTTTTTCCCACAGTCCGTGTTTCACTACCATACAATGCTGTACGCCAGATGTACATTCTCAAAACATTCTTCCTCAAATTAAGCCCGATATTTGAAATTAGTGGACTTCACTTTGCCAGGATTGCCCTTTTCGCCATTGCTAGTCGACTTTTGGTGTCCTCCTTGCTCCATCCGTCATTGATTATTTTACTGCCTAGGTAGCAGAATTTCTTAACTTCACCTACTTCGTGACCATCAATCCTGATGATAAGTTTCTCGCTATTCTCATCTCTACTAATTCTCATTACTTTCGTCTTTCTTCGATTTACTCTCAATCCATACCCTCTGCTTATTAGACTGTTCATCCTGTTCATCAGATGATGTAGTTCTTCCTCAGTTTCACTGAGGATAGTGTAGGGAAGCAGCCTACTCACGCCCTATAAAATTGACATCAGTCTTTCCGTTGTGTGCCAGCCTAGTCTGCTGTAACTATCCCTGACGTCATAAATGTTGCGCAACACTTTAAAAATCAAGTAAATAACATGAAACGTTTCTAGCATGTCAGGAGTAATTCTAAATCAATATGTGTTGAATGTCAGTTCAATAACTTTAACCATTTTCGAAATCTGGGCGTTTTTCTGTAAAAATCATTGGCGCAACAGAAAAGAGCCAGAAACTTAAAAATTTATATTTACATTCATTTTTCATAATAATTTAGTAGAAACAGTATTCTGCATCTCACAAATTAAAATTTTAGTTGAAATTCATGATTTTCAGGTTTTTGTCTTAAAAATTAAGGAAGCAAGATAGTTTAAGTAGGCGATTAAATACGGCTAGGATGATTAAATTTAAGTAGAAGGCAGATCCGCTGTAGTCATAAAGATGTGAGAAGTTTCAATTGAATAACTATAAAACTATAGTGATAGTGTATCTCCAAAGGGCAAGTTCAGAGCTCGTCTACTGCGTGTAGTGTAATTAAATTAATTCTCTCGCCCAAAATATTTGACTTAGCCACATCAGACTTTTATTGTGATTACTTACCTGTGTGCTAAATGCACATTTAAATTGAGAGCTTCATAGGCCATCAGAAAAGGAAGCAATGATTTATTCAATAACTTAAAGTGGTGCATTACTAGCCCAGCGGCTAGTCGGGAGAGCCAATTTCATCAGGCGTTCCCTTAGCAGTCCGCACCGCGGCTTTATATATAAGAACGCTGCGCGAGAGAGTAAGGCCCCAGTTCTCTCCAGACGCTGAATAGCACACCACCTGTGCCGGGAGTCGCGTCGCGTCGGTATCATTGCTATAAACAGCCTCGGATGCCGTAATAAGTTACTCGGGATACGTGTAACCATGAAATCGTTTTCGAGTGAAGTGTTAATTCTGGGATAACTTTAATGGTTGGTTGGTTGGGGAAGGAGACCAGACAGCGTGGTCATCGGTCTCATCGGATTAGGGAAGGATGGGGAAGGAAGTCGGCCATGCCCTTTCAGAGGAACCATCCTGGCATTTGCCTGGAGTGATTTAGGGAAATCACGGAAAACCTAAATCAGGATGGGCGGACGCGGGATTGAACCGTCGTCCTTCCGAATGCGAGTCCAGTGTCTAACCACTGCGCCACCTCGCTCGGTTAACTTTAATGATATATCTTCAGTTTGTGTATGTCGTATTTTCACGTGCCGCCGCGGGACAGACATTCAATCATTATTTAGCGTGGCGTTTGATTAACATTATCATCAAATTATAGGGAGCATTCACTTATACATTTAATTTGGACAGTTATAGTTGCATCAGCGCATTAGACTCTGAACTGCTCTGGTAGTTGTATTGTGTGGATTCTTTTTTTTTTTTTTTTTGATCTGTGGCTTTCAGAATATAGGGAACGTTTTTACAGGATCGTTTTTGATTATGAATCCCAGACAATCTCCTAATTCCTCAGAGCTATAAGCTGTAGCTGTAATTGTATTTCTCAGATGATGCGGGCACTGTGAATTCTAATTACAGGCTTCACGTTTTGCTAATCACTTTCTGGTTGCCAATATTATAGTTAGAGAGCCAGTGTTGAGAACGGCAAAAGACAGCATAAATAATAGGAACATTATATATAAACAATTAATTTCCACCCACCGTCCCACATATGGTTAATTGGCCAGGAAATGCATCATTCCTACATTACATTCTACATATAATTAACAAGTATAATTTCCACCCGCCGCCCCACAATTGGTGCATCGGCCGGGAACACTGAGAACAGAAACTGAGTAAAAGTGAAAGTGATTTTTAAATATTCGGATTCGGGAGTGAAATGCGACACGCAACTGAGTAATAGAACAGTGACAGTGTTACGTGTGCATGTGGACGACGCAATTGGATTAACAACGCATCTGGATTGACGGAGCTGGCGCCGAGTCTAGCTACACTGCTGGCATCGCGAGAAGCCAGTTTCGCCTCACCGCAGTCGTCTGCTGGAGCAACCGGAGCTGCGCCTGCAGTTGCGGGCCACGCAAACACACAGCAGCCGTAGAAGTGCTGTCTGCAGTTCAACGCGCTGTGTCGCATCAGTAATCCTGGTACGCCGCGCAGGCAACGCCATACGTTGTGCACAAGGAACTAAGTTAAGTGAAAAGCTGTTAAAATTTTTACTAACCTGCACTAAAAGACTGTTGGCGATGGAACAGCCAGAAGAAACCGAGGTTAAACTTAAATCAGAACCTATGTCTGTTGAGGGAACTGTAAATCCAGACAACGATTCAAGTGTAAATATGCATGGAAATAGTAATGTTAAGGTGAAATATGAAGTATTGTCTCCCGACAGTAGTATGAAAGGGGGCAATGATTCAGGAATAGAAACTCCTGTATTAAAGCACAAATCAGAAATTGTTAGTTTATTGGATGATAGTTTCTCTGATGAATTAATAATGAACCAGTCATCAGAGATGGTAGAGCTTAAGAAGGAGAAGTTAGGTATGACTGGTCAATCTGAAGTTTCATTTAGTTTTGATGATTCTGGTGTTGGAGTTAGTTTTTCGTCACCTGAGTGTGATAAAAAAAACCAGCTAGTGAGCAACCCAAAGATTCTGGGGCTATTGATTTAAATGTTATATTACAAGCAATAGCTACCAGTAATGCTAAAATGACAGCTGAATTAAAGTCTGAAATAACTGAGGTCAAAAGCAGTAATGCAGAAATGTCAGCCAGTAATGCTAGAATGACAGCTGAGTTAAAATCTGATATAATTGAGGTAAATAACAGAATTGTTGCCAGCCAAACTAATTTTAATAAACGATTGGAGGAAATGGACAATACCTTCAAGGCTGGTTGCAATAAGTTGAAACAGCATCTGGACAGTTTAAATTATAAAATTGATTACAACCATGAGGATATTAAGAAAAAGGTTGCTCAACAGTTATCTGAGATGTATAAAACAGTAAAATCCGAAGTTGCTGAGGTTTGCAAAGACTTCCAAATGGAAGATGCGAAGTTGAAGCACAAGTTAACAGAACAGATCGAGGCGGAATCTGAACTGTGCTCAGATAGGTTTAAAGATGTTGATATAAAAGTAAACATACGTCAAGCAGAAGTAGACGCAATCAAAATTGATACTACTCATATTGTGCAAAGAGTAGATAATGTTGAAATGCGAATAGAAAATATTAGTACTAACATTGCTAACATTGAGAGTAAAGTAGCTTCACTAACTTCTGGTAATGGTAGTATGCAAGAAGTTGTAGCTGCAAATGCCGCTTTTATCGGGTGTCGGCAGTTCTTGCGGTTTGATCCAGATAAAAATATCCACCCGCTAGATTTCTGGAACGATTTTGAAGATGTGATTCCACCAACTTGGTCTGAACGAGAGAAAATCTCATTTATTAGAAGCCATTTAGCAGGTGACGCCATGCGTTGGTCAGCTGATGTCATGTTGAAGTGTAAAACAGTAGCGGAATTTAAAACAGATCTCATTAGTGAGTATTGGTCTAGCAATAAGCAAAATGAAGTATTGAGAGAATTTTGGAGTGGAAAACGCTTCAATGTAGGCAAGGAATCTATTAAAGAGTTTACTAGGTCATGGATCTCACGTTTGTCACATTTGGCCGAAAAACTAAAACCTGAAATGCTAATACTAGTTCTTGAAGCCAAACTGCCATGGTATTGGCAAACTAGAATTATATCTGCCCCTAGAGACAATCTGGATCGTTTCATTGAATATTTGGAAGATGTAGAGCGTGTGGCTGCCAATGAGGAGCAAACACGTAATAACAGAAATGCTAATAACCCTAGTAGTAATTTTAAGAACGAGCAGAATGGCAGTGTAAACATCAGAACATTAGGTGTTTGCCATCCTAAGAGAGGTAGGAATTGGAGAAATAATTATCAGAACCAACAATGACATCCAAATGATAGTAATGTTCAGAAAAAAATTATGCAGGTTAACAACAGTGTGGAAACCAATGCTGTGCCAGTTAATTATAATGGAAATAAAGGAAACAGTAGTAGGCTGAGGTAGGAAAACTAGTTCCCGTCTATGAGGACACTGGCGCTCACCGGGCGGTTACTTTTCCTAAGCCAGTAGTTACAGTAATTGGTAAGACAGATCAGAATACTCAAACTGAACATGTGGATGAAGGGTCGGTAGCATCTAAGAATACAGCAGAAATATTAGATCACTCACAGTATTTGATAGATACCGTGTTAGAGACGCTTTCTAAGTGGGAAGAGAAAGAGAAGGCGCAGCAGTGTAACAATAGGGAAAAGCTACAAAATACTGAATTGTCAGGTGAAGAAGCAGAAGATATTCATGCTTATATTTACGATGAGGATGATGTGCTCTTATCTAAAGTGCCTGTGCAGAATGTTGATACTGTACTAATAGATTTAGGAAAGGAGGTAAGTGAGAGTGTAGAGGATAGCCTGTTGGGGGTCGATGAACCCAGTAGCTGTGACCTGTTGTCACTTGAGAAGGAATCCGACGATAATAATGAAAGTGGTTTAGCTGTAACTAGTGTTATGCCCGGTCTGGAGGCGCAGAATCGCTCAGACTACAGTAATTTGGGTCATATTCAGCAAACTAAATTTAATGAAGCTGTGCGGTGTTTCGATTTGAAATTAATAGACAGACTGGAAAAGGCAGCTGAAAATGTAATTCAGGAAACCCCTACACACTTTGACCTAAATGTAATGAAGAGACATGATCACTTTAGTTGGAGACAAATCCAAAAGGAACTATTGGGTGAATTTGGCGAACCACCTGTACAACCTAGAATAAGCCACCCTATAATAATAGTGAATATGTTGGGTATCAATGTACGTTGTCTCTTAGACAGTGGAAGTGAGGTGAGTGCGATGTCTCAGTCCTTCTTTGATGCGTTACCTGGTAAAGACAAGCTTACAGTAATGAGGGTATCAGGACTAAGAATAATTGGTGCTACTGGCAAGGTGTCAAAAACGGTAAAGTAAGAAGCTTTGCTGCCCTTTAACATTAATGGTAATTTAATTGATCATCCATGCTTAATTGTAAACAATCTCAGTATTGAGGTTTTAATTGGCATAGATTTCTTGTCGAAATATCAGAGTGTTGTTGACTTTGAAAGAAGCCAGTTAAAAATTGTCTTGCCGATAACCGGAGTAATTACGGTACCTTTTATTGATAAACATGTAGTAACTAATGATGAAACTTGGGAGCTGCCTATACGAGTTCTGAAAAATAGGAGATATTGGGACGAAGGTGTTAATTTTAGTAAAAGTGAGCTAAACACAGAAGAAGAAGAAAGGAAGAAGTGTCTTGACGCAAAAGCTGTACCCACCAGTTTTGAAATAGGTCAGTTAGTCCTTGTCAAAACCAAGGGAAAATCAAATAAAATGAACGCAGAAACAAAGAAATTCATGTTCGTATACCAAGGACCTTTTATGATCATAGGAAAACCACATGCCAATGCATATAGGCTAGAGTACCCTAAAAGTAAAAAGCTATTAAGTCTCAGGAACGTGATCGACCTAAAGAAGTGCATAGGCAGTGAATGACTTCTGTAGGGAGGAGGTTGTTCTGTAACCTATACACAGTGTGGCTGCTGTGCAGTCCCAGCTGTGTGAGATCTTCTTTCCATTTCAGGTCCTACTCACTCTTCATCTTTCCTATCCACAAAAATTTCGACCCGTTCTTTCCAATATGAAAATGTTAATAAACTAATGAATTCTGTAGGGAGGAGGTTGTTCTGTAACCTCTACACAGTGTGGCAGCTGTGCAGTCCCAGCTGTGTGAGATCTTCTTTCCATTTCAGGTCTCACTCACTCTTCATCTTTCCTATCCACAAAAATTTCGACCCTTTCTTTCCAATACGAAAATTTAATAAACTAATGAATTCTGTAGGGAGGAGGTTGTTCTGCAACCTCTACCCAGTGTGGCAGCCGTGCAGTTCCAGCTGTGTGAGATCTTCTTTCCATTTCAGGTCTCACTCTTTCTTCATCTTCCCTATCTACAAAAATTTTGACCCCTTCTTTCCAATACGAAAATTTTAATAAACTAATGAATTTTGTAGGGAGGAGGTTGTTCTGTAACCTCTACACGGTGTGGAAACTGTGCAGTCACTGCTGTGTGAGATCTTCTTTCCTTTTCAGGTCTCACTCATTCTTCATCTTTACTATCCACCAAAATTTCGGCTCTTACTCTCAAATACTAAAATCTTCTGGTATGACTATCAAGCCAGCATTAAACTAATGAATTCTGTAGGGAGGAGGTTGTCCTGTAACCTCTACACAGTGTGGCAGCTGTGCAGTCCCAGCTCTGTGAGATCTTCTTTCCATTTCAGGTCTCACTCACTCTTCATCTTTCCTATCCAAAAAATTTTGACCCCTTCTTTCCAATATTAAAATTTTAATAGACTAATAAATTCTGTAGGGAGGAGGTTGTTCTGCAACCTCTACACAGTGTGGCTGCTGTGCAGTCCCAGCTGTGTGAGATCTTCTTACCTTTTCAGGTCTCACTCACTCTTCATCTTTTCTATCCACCTAAAATTTCGACCTCCTTCTTTGCAACACATTAAATTTTCCGTTATGGCTATCAAGCCATGAGTTCTGTAACCATTCTATCAACTGATTAGAAAAGAAAAAATAATATACCTAATGTGACAAACCTAAGAGTGACATAAACAACAGAGATGTATGACGCAATTAAGATACAAATGTATTTGAGTAACAATTATGTATAGAACCCTGGTAATATTGTAAGTACAAAGTGTTTATTTATTGGAAATGGTCCAACAACAGTAATTGAAAAAGATATACAAATTCAAGTACAAGCAGGATCTGAAGTGGCAGTGAAACCTATTGTATGCTGTAGAGCTAACTAAGTAATAGTAAAAGAGATTGCTGAGTGTTATGAAAAATATGCAGATAGGTTGTAAAAATGAACTCACCGTGTGTAGCAAGGAATGGCAGTATAATAGAATTGAACAGTGTTTGTGGTTGAGACGTGAAAGACACGTCCTTGAAGTATTTATAAGGTTGGAGCTGGCCATTATTTGGTGTAGTGTGTGACAGGACACACCTACATGTATTGAGGTTATGAGTTGGAGGCGTGACTGCGACCGTAGGTACCCTTATGTTAGATGAGACAGAGCAGCTCATGGTGTCCTATAGGTTTAAGGAATTTAGCATTACGCTCGTCCATAATTACTTAATGCACATTCTTGGTAGGTCGAGAGAGACTACCTGTCGTTTCAGCATCCGATCGAATGGAAATGGATTGCCATGTGAGCAAACAGATCAGCTGCAATACACTATAGATATGAAATAACTGTGCTATCCTATGCTTTAAATGTTAATAGAGTGAGTGTTAAATAAGTACATACACTAGCAACATAATTGAGTCACATAATGGCAGACGTGAAACATTATTTGTAGCTCAGCATAAATACACTAGATGATGTAAGTACGTAATTGCAGATGTGGAACTGACACAGCAGCAGAGGACCAATAAGTGGATTTAGTAGTCAATTAAACGTAGTGTGTTTTGAACACTCAGAACTGTACTATTACCACAAGTTACTCACATGTACAAAGAAGCTGAGAAGACAACTACTATTCAAATATACTCATACTATCTCTAAGAATAAGGTAATCGAAGATGAGTCAGCTAAGTAAATAAAATAGAAATGTATCAGGAATGTACCGAGCATTGGTTTAGTGTTCCAGCCCAGAAATAATAAATTGAGATTAAATAGGATGTATGATTGTATGACTTGAGCATAAATTTTCTCTAGTACGTGACTAACGGCGTATTGAGCCATTTGTTTACCAATTTTATGACAGTTAAGTAACTGCGAGAGTAAAATTGAAAAAGTTCTGTTAACTTTGTTCCAGTAACATACTTAAAGATAAAATGTATATATCCCCATTTCATTGTGACCCACCCTTAGATATTAAGTGAACAGAGTCTGAGGCACTCTTTTTGTTTGTTCCACAGGACAAACCAGATAATGGCAGCCTGGTAGCTGCGTGAAAGCGTGGAGTGACTTGGACAGAACCCACAGTGACCCTTCCCCTTTCCCCATGTAATTTAGAGTGAACGTGAAGGACGCACACCATAGCAACTTCCCTCCTCTACCCTTGTGAATGGAAGTGTAGAACGCCAGCCAAAGCGGCTACAACTACGTGTTTAAAAATGAAATTGTCATGATTTGTGAAATTTTCTTTCAGGTTTTGAAAAGACTGTTAAGATATAATTATCTGTTTATGTATCATGAATAACTGTGTTATTTTCTTTGAATTTGTGTATGTAAAAATGTATTTAATGGATTTAAGATTGTCACAGTTTCACATATTTTCATGTGTTTGTCTGTCTAAGGCAATATGTATGCCAAAGTGTTTCATTGATTTTGCTTCAATTTTGAGTGATAATGTTGCTTATGAGGCAGTGAACATGCCAGCAATTTAAATAATTGAAGTAGGTAATCAGTTTTTCTTTTAATATTTCTATATGTTTACATATAAATTTTAAATTTTCATAGGGACTTAAGCTGTACTCTAGCTTCCCTTTTTGTAATTAAATTTTTTTCGTTATTAACTTTCAAAAAAAATTTAAGTAGTGGGTGGTGTAGGGAAGCAGCCTACTCACGCCATATAAAATTAACATCAGTCTTTCCATTGTGTGCCAGCCTAGTCAGCTGTAACTAGCTCTGATGTCATAAATGTTGTGCAATACTTTAAAAATCGAGTAAATAACCTGAAACGTTTATGGCATGTCAGGAGTAATACTAATTCAATATGTGTTGAATGTCAGTTCAATAACTTTAACCATTATCGAAATATGGATGTTTTTCTGTAAAAATTATTAACGCAACAGAAAAGAGCCACAATCTTAAAAATTTATATTTAGATTCCTTTTTCATAATAATTTAGTAGAAACAGTATTCTGCATCGCACAAATTAAAATTTTAGTTAAAATTCATTATGTTCGGGTTTTAGTCTTAAAAATTAAGGAAGGAAGATAGATTAAGTAGGCGATTAAATAAGGCTAGGACGTTTAAATTTACGTACAAGGCAGATCCGCTATAATCACAAAGATGTGAGAAGTTTCAACTGAATAACTATAAAACTATAGTGATAGCGTATCTCCAAAGGGCAAGTTCAGAGCTCGTCTACTGCGTGTAGTGTAATTAAATTAATTCTCTCGCCCAAAATATTTGACTTAGCCACGTCAGACTTTTATTGTGATTACTTACCTGTGTGCTAAATGCACATTTAAATTGAGAGCTTCATAGGCCATCAGAAAAGGAAGCAATGATTTATTCAATAACTTAAAGTGGTGCATTACTAGCCCAGCGGCTAGTCGGGAGAGCCTATTTGATCAGGCATTCCCTTAGCCGTCCGCACCGCGGCTTTATATATAAGAACGCTGCGCGAGAGAGTAAGGCCCCAGTTCTCTCCAGACGCTGAATAGCACACCACCTGTGCCGGGAGTCGCGTCGCGTCGGTATCATTGCTATAAACAGCCTCGGATGCCGTAATAAGTTACTCGGGATACGTGTAACCATGAAATCGTTTTCGAGTGAAGTGTTAATTCTGGGATAACTTTAATGATATATCTTCAGTTTGCGTATGTCGTATTTTCACGTGCTGCCGCGGGGCAGACATTCTATCATTATTTAGCGTGGCGTTTGATGAACATTACCATCAAATTATGGTGAGCATTCACTTATACATTTAATTTGGACAGTTATAGTTGCATCAGCGCATTAGACTCTGAACTGCTCTGGTAGTTGTATTGTGTGGATTCTTTTTTTTTTTTTTTTTTTTTTTTTTTTGATCTGTGACTTTCAGAATATAGCGAACGTTTTTACAGGATCGTTTTTGATTATGAACCCCAGACAATCTCCTAATTCCTCAGAGCTATAAGCTGGAGCTATAAGTGTATTTCTCAGATGAAGTGGGCACTATGAATTCTAATTACAGGCTTCACGTTTTGCTAATCACTTTCTGGTTGCCAATATTATAGTTAGAGAGCCAGTGCTGAGAACGGCAAAAGACAGCATAAATAATAGGAACATTATTTATAAACAATAAATTTCCACCCGCTGCCCCACATATGGTTAATCGGCCGGAAAATGCATCTTCTCTACATTACATTCTACATATAATTAACAGGTATAATTTCCACCCGCCGCCCCACAATAGCAATGTCATCAGCGAATCGTGTCATTGATATCCTTTCACCTTGTATTTTAATTCCACTCCTGAACCTTTCTTTTATTTCCATCACAGTTTCTCCGATACACAGATTTTTCAGAAGGGGCGAAAGGCTACATCATCGAGCACTTCGTTCTTTTTCGTCCACTCTTATTATTCCCTCTTGGCTGTTGTACATATTGTATATGAACCTTCTCTCCTCATAACTTACCCCTACTATTCTTAGAATTTCGAACATCCTACACCATTTTACAATGTTGAACGTTTTTTCCAGGTCGACAAATCCTATGAACGTGTCGTGATTTTTCTTTAGTCTTGCTTCCATTATTAATTGCAACGTCCGAATTACCTCTCTCGAGCTTTTACGTGTCATAAAGCCAAACCGATCGTCATCTAGCGCTTTCTCAATTTCTTCTCCATTCTTCTGTATATTATTCTTGTAAGCAACTTGTTTCCATGAGCTGTTAATCTGATTGTGCGGTAATTCTCCACTATTATTCCCTTTTGGCTCTTGTACACATTGTATATTACTCGTCTCTCCCTATAGCTTACCATTATTTTCTCAGGATTTGGAACATCTTGCACCACTTTACGCTGTCCAAGGCTTTTTCCAGGAATGCAAATGGTCTGAACGTGTCTTAATGTTGCTTTAGTGTTGCTGCAATTACTAACCACATCGTTAGAATTGCCTCTCTCGTGCCTTTATCGTTCCTAAAGCCAAATCGATCGTCATACAGCACATCCTCAATTCTGTTTTCCATTCATCTGTATATTATTCTTGTCAGGAACTTGAATGCGTGAGCTATTAAGCTGATTGTGAGATAATTCTCGCACTTGTCAGCTCTTGCCGTCTTCGGAAGTGTGTGGATTACGCTTTTCCGAAAGTTAGATGGTATGTCGCAAGACTAATACATTCCACACACCAACGTCAGTAGTCGTTTTGTTGCCACTTTCCCCAATGATTTTAGAAATTCTGATGGAGTATTACTTATCCCTTCTGCCTTATTTGATCTTAAGTCCTCCAAAGCTCTTTTAAATTCTGATTCTAATACTGCATCCCCTATCTCTTGTAAATCGACTCCAGTTTCTTCTTCTATCACATCAGACAAATCTTCCCCCTCACAGAGGCTTTCAATGTGTTCTTTCCACTTATCCACTCTCTTTGCATTTAACAGTGGAATTCCTGTTGCACTCTTAAGGTTATCAACCTTACTTTTAATGTCACCAAAGGTGGTTTTCATTTTCCTGTATGCTGAGTCTCACCTTCCGACGATCGTTTCTTTTTCGATGTCTGGTACACATTTCTCCTGCAGCCATCACGTATTAGCTTCCCTCCACTCCCTATCTATTTAATTCCTCAGCGACTTTTATTTCTCTATTTCTGAGTTTCTCAGAACTTTTTCGTACTTCCCCATTTACTATCTTTGTACCTATGTTATCCTTCAGAACTTCTGTGATGGTCCTTTTTAGAGACATCAATTCCCCTTCAACTGTATTTCCTACTGAGTTATTACTTATTACAGTATCTTACAGAACTTCAACCGTTTCTTGTCATCCCTTGGTACTTCTGTGTATTGATTCTTCCTGACTAATCTCTTAAGCTTCAGCCTACTCTTCATCACTACTACGTTTGCTCCTGGATACGCCTTACAATCCAGTATTTGATTTCGGAATCTCTGTCTGAACATGATGCAATGTAACTAAAATCTTCCCTTATCACCTGACCTATTCCTAGTATGCCTCATTGTCTTGTGATTCTTGAATAGAATATTCGTTATTACTAGCTGAAACTTGTAACAGAACTCAATTAGTATTCCTCCTCTCTAATTCCTTGTCCCAACCCCATATCATAATTTAATCTTTTCTTCTACATCTTTCCCTATAACAGCATTCCAGTCTCCCACGAATATTAGATTTTCATATACTCTATTACCCTTTCAATATCGTCATATCCTTTCTCTATCTCTTCACCTGCAGCTTGCGACGTCGGCGTGTATACCTGAACTATCGTTGTCAGTGTTGGTTGGCTGTCGATTCTGGTAAGAATAACCCTATCTCTGAACTGTTCAGTTATACACTCTCTGCCCTACCTTCCCACTCACATTGAATCCCACTCCCTCTATACCATTTTCTGCAGCTGTTGATAATACCCTATGCTCTCCTGATCAGATATCCTTGTCTCCTTTTCACTTCATTTCACTGATCTCTAATATATTTAGATTGAACCTTTACAATTCCCTTTTCAGATTTTCTAATCTTCCTACCACGTTCAAGCTTCTGACATTCCGCACGCCTACTCGTAGAACGTTATGCTTCCATTAATTAATCAGTCTTTCTCTCATGTTAACCTCCCCCTTGGCAGTCTCCTCCCGGAGATCCAAATGGGAAACTAGTCGAGAATCTTTTGCCAATGGAGAGATCATCGTAACACTTCTTCAATTACAGTCCGCATGTCGTGTAGATACACCTTATGTATCTTTAATGCAGTGGTTTCCATTGCCTTTTGTAACCTTATGCCGTTGATAATTGCAGATTCATCCGTTTTTAGGGACAGTTTGCCTCCCCTAGGACAAGCGAGTGCCCTGAAACTCTGTCCACGCTTCCGCCCTCTTTGACAAGGCCGTTGGCAGAATGAGGGGCGAATACTTACGCCAGAAGTCTTCAGACTTTAGATCTGATTATTAATCAATATTTAAGTAGCGGCAGGAATCGAACCTGGGACCAAAAACCTTCTGATTATGAATCAAAGACAATATGCCTAGACCACGGGTGCTGTTTCTCGATGTCCCGCCTATAAAGAGTGGAATCTTCAGCTAGGGCGCACAGCAAGGTGAGAACTCACACAAGCAATCATAAAAACATGGGGCTCATGTGGAGAAGCAGCAGGAAGTGGGTCCAGCTGTAGGATAGTTTCGAGCATCCTCTGGTGCAAACTTAGTGGCGAACATGTACACAAACACACACCATAGGTAAAAGTCGTGATGCGGGGCAGTAGAGAGGGTTAGAGTGGTTGGGGGGCTGCTGTAGGACATTTTGGGCACAAGATGCCACCACCAAGAAGACATTTCCTACAAAAATAAATACCTAAATATAGACCGTGCCTTACATCTTTCGTCTGCAGCAGCTCAGCACTGACTGACCCTTCTTTCTGTCAATTCACAAGCGGGGATGGGGGGAGGAGTGGGGGAGTGGTGACATGGGGGTGGGAAAGTGGTGGAGAGGGGGAAGTGTAGGAGGGGGGGGGGAGTGGGTGTGGTGGTCTCAGAACATAGCGACATCTACACCCCCATGGAGAGGAAGTGGGAGAACCCCAAGCAGTGAACTGCTATCTGGAAAAACTTCGACAACAATGCTAAATGGTCTTAGTATGGGATCATCCATCTATGTATGACACTACTGGTATCAAGCAAGAGCTCCCTGAGGAGCAGAGTGGAGGTCTGCGGTGTTTTCTGACGATAGCCGGTTATGCCTTGGTGCCAGTGATGGCTGTGTATTGGTTAGAAGGAAACCAGGCTAGCACCTCCAGCAAACCCGCTTGCAGCCTAGACACACTGTACTTACACCTGGAACTATGGACTGGGGTGCTGTTTGTATAAGAAAAGCACCCTAGTGGTTACACCACAAACCACTACTGTTAATTTGCCTCTCAGTGAGGTAATTTGTCTTGTTGTGCTGCCATTCATGAACAGCACTCCCACATACCACTGTCGTAGCCCAACATAGTCTACAGATTGTCGACATGTTGCCTTGATCTGCTCAATCGCCATATCCATCTCCAATCGAGCTTGTATGAGACATGATTGGACACCAACTCTACCATCATCCACAACCAGTATTCACTGGCCCTGTATTGACCAGTCAAGAGCAACTGGCTTGGAACTTCACCCCACAAACAGACATCCGGCACCCTTATGATGTAATGCATACCCATTTCCTTGGTTGCATTCAACATTCTAGCTGTTACACCGGTTATTAATGTGGCACTTGTCAGTGGCTTTTCCAACACTTAATTAATCTGTGATCCTGACACGTTAGTGATTTATGTTACCAAGACGAATGAATTAGCGAAGTTTCATTACTCTGCATTAATTCATCCTGGGTGTTGGACTTTTTCCCGCCAGTGTATATTTCATCGCTGTCCTTCACTGGTAAGCTGTTAGTAGTGCTTAAATATTTGACTCAGTGGGCCGGCGGTCAAGCAGTATATTGCTCCCTCCTACGTATATCTCGCGAAGAGACCATGAGAATAAAATCAGAGAGATTAGAGCCCGCATAGGGGCATACCGACTATCTTCCCTTCCACGAGCAATACGAGACTGGAATGGTAGGGAGAACCGATAGAGGTACTCAAAGTATCCTCCGCCACACACATCAGGTGGCTTTTGGAGTAAACATATAGATGTAGATGTAGATATTGTCCGGCACACAGTGGTAATCCTTGGAGAAGTTCCAAATCAATGCACATTCCGGTTGCAGAGTGGAGTTTCAATCTTCTAACAATCGTCTACGCTGCTGCTAATCCATTTCTTCCAGGAGTGTATATTCCACAACGTATACAGGAGAACTGTGAAGTCTGGAAGGTAGAAGAAGAACCTTTGGAGGAAGCACAACTGTTAGGAGGGGTTATGGGTTGCATATAGCTCAGACAGTAGAGCACTTGCTCATGAAATGCTAAGGTCCTAGTTGGGAGTCTTCATCTGAAATATAGTTTTAATAAATAATGTTCTTAGCGATATATGCAACGCATCAGTGGCAGAGGGAATTTTTATGACATTTTAAAATATGTAAGTATTAAACCATTTTATTCCTTAGGGGACAAGACAGACTTCAACAATTATCGTCCAGTTTCCTTACTGACATCTTTTTCCTGAATATTCGACAGAGAAACTCACTGAAGGGTGGAAGCAATACACTTAGCATATCACAATTTGGAGTCGAGAAACATTGCCCGACTAAGAATGCTGGTAGTAAGTTCGTTCATGAAATAATACAAGTGTAAAATAATAGTATGTCACCAGTTGGTATTTTTTGTGATCTTTCCAAGGCATTTCATTGTGCAGATTATGACAATCTCTCAGAAAAGACGTTGAGTTTTATGAAACTGAAGGTTCCAAGCAAAGCTGGTTTGAATCATGCTTAACAAACACAATGCAAAATGTTGCACTGAATAATTCAAACAATATCGCAAAGCTAGAAAATTATAGTGACTGAAAAAAAAAGAGTTACAAAGTGAGTGCCTGAGGGTTTAGTTTTGGGTTCACTCCTACTCATCAAATATGTGAATGACTTCCCACTTAACATCCAACAAGCAAAATCGGTACTTTTAGAAGATGGTACAAGGCTATAATACATCTCATTAGAGAGAAAGGAATGGAAGAGTTGATAAATGTTTTTTTTCCAAAAAATTATTAACTGGTTCTATGAAACCTGACTCTCCCTAAATTTTGAAAAAAATACAGTATATTCAGTACTTTACAACAAACAGGCACATCAACAATTCATGTAGCACATCAGCAGGAGTCAATAAGTAGGGCAGAATGCTCCAGATATTTCGGTGTACCTATTGACGAAAACATGAACTGGAAGCAGCATATTAATAAGCTTCTGAAACAATTATTAAGTTCAGGTACTTTTGATCTTTGTACAACTGCTAATCTAGGAAACTAACCTCCTGACATATTTTGCATATTTCTACTCAACAGTGTCGTACGAAATAGTCTCTGGGGTAACTCATCACTTAGAAAGCAAGTGTGTTGATTGCACTAAAGCAAGCAGCAAGAGTAATATGTGGTTTTAAGCCGCGAACGTCATGTAGATACCTCTCAAGGAGCTGGACGTTGTACATATATTCGCAAATGAAACTCGTCAAAAAAGAAATACACCACAATTTTAGAAGAACAATGATGTACATACCTAAAACACTCTAGGGAAACTGATATTTATTACCCATTGTTAAAGTTGTCAGTGGCTCAGAAAGGATTTCAGTATTCAGCAACCAAATTTTTGAGCATTTTCCCAATAACATAAAATGTGTGACAGGTAGCGAACCCAATTTTAAATCTAATATAAGATCATTTCCCCTGGACAGCTCCTTCTATTACATTGACGAGTTTCTGCTTAAAAACTGGAAGGCAGCAAAAAGAAAGAGAGAGAGAGGAAAAGATAGTGTAGTTGGATGAGTAGAACTAAAAATAATAATATGTTCATCAATGTTACTACTAATTATGTACACGAATCCCGTGTCCCTCGTTCCTTATCATTTCGAGAAAAGAATCGTTGAAATGGTCTATGGAAAATGCACCTAACTCACTAATCTGTAACGAAACTCCAATGAGCTACTCCACGGATCAGCGAAGAAAAGAATAAGAAAAACACATACTTTAGGACGGAAATTGGTAAAAAGTACAGCCATATGGCACGATTTGTTAGAAGAACCCAAGGGTACTTGTGGCCATCAAATTCGAAAGCCGGCCGCAGTGGATGAGCGGTTCTAGGCGTTTCAGTCCGGAACCGCGCGACTGCTACATTTGCAGGTTCGAATCCAGCCTCGGGCATGGATGTGTGTGATGTCCTTAGGTTCAAGTAGTACTAAGTTCTGGGGGACTGATGACGTCTGATGTCGTCCCATAGTGCTCAGAGCCAGAGCCAATTCGAAAAGCTTCTTTCCTTTTTGATATGTGAGATTTGCGTGTTAAGTGTACCAGTTACGTGTAGATGACTGTAATGGGTGTGTGTATACAGCAGAGGGTGAAAACCCTTGTCAGTAAATAGCCTGCTGCTGTGTAATATCACCAACGGGACAACCGAGAACGTCTCCATCCGACATCCGACAAACGGACAACCGTCGAGGTGTCACATGGGCACTATGTATAAGTGTAGAGAAGTTTGGAATTTAATCCACAGCATCGGCGCTGAGTCCAGTGACTACGATCTTCACCACATCACCTCCTCTCCTCTTTATCGAACAGGGAAAGGCACAATTGCAAACAGCACATGAAGTACCCATCCGATTTCCCATTCCAATAAGGGCCACGCCCGTTTATGCTTGACTTTGGTTCAAATGGTTCAAATGGCTCTGTGCACTATGGGACTTAACATCTGCGGTCATCAGTCCCCTAGAAGTTAGAACTAGTTAAACCTAACTAACCTAAGGACATCACACACATCCATGCCTGAGGCAGGATTTGAACCTGCGACCATAGCAGTCGCGCGATTCCGGACTGCAGCGCCTAGAACCGCGTGGCCACCGCGGTGGGCTTGACTTTGGTGACCGGACAAGTAACGGTTTAGGCCGGCCGCGCGGGATTAGCTGAGCGGTCTTAGGCGCTGCAGTCAGGGACTGTGCGGCTGGTCCCAGCGGAGGTTCGAGGCCTCCCTCGGGCATGGGTATGTGTGTTTGTCCTTAGGATGATTTAGGTTAAGTAATGTGTAGGCTTAGGGACTGATAACCTTAGCAGTTAAGTCCCATTCGATTTAACACACATTTGAACATTTGGTGTAGGCCGTTGGCGACGGGACATATATTAATACATCAAGAAATAACTTCTGTATTTGATGCAGGGTCTTAAATGGCAAGAAGTGAAGGAGAATACCGAGATTTTAAACATATTTATTAGTAACTGAGGGCCTTGTGCATTATATGTACCACGAACATTGCTGTTGCTGTATGTATGTTTCTATCCACGGTACTCCTTTCATAGCATTACAATGAAACGCACAACGTGGACAGTTCCAGTATATTGGATATTACGTCCAGCCATGTCGTTCAGCCCAGTGGAGGGATGCAAATGTTGCAACAACGCTTTCACGGGTGCTTGCAACGTCAACGGAATATTACCGCAAGAATTTCGCACCGCGCTACGATGGAACTCGGGCTGTTCCTGGCTGCACGAGCGAGGACAAAGCGACGTTGGCCAAGAGTAGCTCATACACAACTGGTCATTAAGGACTGCGCTACGTTCATTACTTCGCTGTCCGGGTTAAATTAAGCTCTTTGCTGCGCCCTATCGTCCGGCAATTAAAAACTCATTTTCGATTCCGCGTGGCAATTACCGTAACTCAGATTCCGGAGGGCCCCGGAGTAACCAGGTTACCAGGTCCTCGTTAGCGGCTCCAAGGGGCCCAGCGGTAAACACCGGTGATGCAGGGTTATCGCCGCCGGCCCATCGTCCAGTAAACTCGCGTGCCCGGGCTGGCCGCGAGGTCGGGCCGGCATATTTCCTGCCTTACACCGCCGCCGATCGCAAACACGGCTGCGGCGGGCAGGCAAATCAGGCGCACGCAGGCACGAACTCCTGTGACTATCACTGTAGTCGCAAGAGTCCCTCTTTATATTTGGTGCGCCACTAGCTGAACGGCTATATGCTTTTCCGTTAACACATGATTTCCAGGGGAAGCAACATTTTGATACGAATTATTCAGCTAAATGTAATAGCAGCAAATAATAACTTACTGATATACTATTACCGTCGTTGTTTCGTCCATGGTAAATTACGGTCAGATACTGTGCTCTCCCACTCATTGTTTCTTTTATGAAGGTAGAGGCTGTAGCGATGCAGCACACTGCGCAGTAGCGGCTTCAAATTTTATGTTTTACGGTCCATTTATTATTTATTTTCCGAAGTTAAAAGGGCGAGCGAGATAAAGGTTTGGCCGTAAGCCAAAAATAGCATTTTCACCCCATCTGTTGGTGGCCAGGGCAATTTCAGTGTCCTAAACCTAGTACAAATCTTGGTGCTACATGTTGGTAGCCAAAATTTTTCCGCAATATTAATGGATTCCAGTATTCATTTCATACATGTGTAATCGTAGAGGAAATGGTAATATATTTTCAACAAAACGTGTAAATATTTTGTATATTACGTTGATAAGTTTTGTATGGATTCGGTAAAGTTATTTTTACTCAATACAATGGAGATACAGGCAAAACTGGAAATTTATTTTTTATTTACTTGAGTTTCGAGTCGGATATTTCCCAAAATATAAGAACCAAATCAAACTAATATTTATATCGTGACTTGGTTCTTATATTTTGGGAACTACCATTTTGACTGCTGGATGAAGTGAAAATGAGTACCTGCCTGACACAAGTTATCAAGTAAATAAAAGAGAAATTTCCAACTTTGGCTGTTTTTCTGTAGTATTGACTAACATAAGTTGGTGTCCTGCACTTAATCCAGGATGCTACAAGTTCCTTACTTTTACTCAGAACACAATAACATTGTAATAGGGATTTCATTATCGACAGGAGTAGAAATGGGAACTCGTGTTACGGAGAGTTAGGCGTTGCATCTCGTGAGTGACAGTCCGTCTCCTCCTCACCCCTTCCTTTATCGTCCCCTCTCCGTGTCTATCTCCTCCTATCACATCTATCTCAATCTCTTCCTCCATACTCCTTCCCACTCCCTATCCATCTCCTCATCTCCCTATTCCTTGCCCACGTACATCCCCCCTTCTCTGTCCACCACCCTGTTACCACCTCCAACGCAGCCGAATGGAAGACTGGTGGTTTCTATCTACACAGTATTCCTTTCCTGGAAGTAAGTAGTTTGTTTACCAAATTGGACTGAAATCGATTCAGCATCTTGGGAGGAGATGTTGAAACCATGTATCTGTAACAGATATTGTACACACACACACGCCTGAGTATATTAAATATATCTGCTGTATTTCTCCATTTGGTTTGCTCTTAGGACCAGAAACACGTTGACAAAATTATTGGTTCACTACTGTACTCATACTCACGACCTGGCTGACACACTGAACAGGAAAAAGGAGAAAAAAATTGCACTTCATATTCTTAAAAGAATGCGAAGTGTACTAGTACAGGAAATATATATCAAAATGTTGTTGTCGAACATTTTTGACCTCAGCCGTTCTCAGCCACATCCCCGCCCCTAGTGACAGTAGGGAGTCTTAATCCCACAGTACGTCTTAAAAACTGGTAAGTCGTGTGCCTAACGAATTTCGTTGAAGGTGCTCCAGGTGTTCCTCCTCTATGATTCAACGTCGCGGATTTTCATTCCCTCCCCTATGAGAAATAGGTGGATATCTACACAGTGCTTCTCTCAAAATAGTAAGTAATCAGTAAACTCCCGATCTTTTAAAGACGCGAACCCCACTGGACAAGAGAGTTTCATACTTCTCATTACATTACAGATGAGTTAATGTATTAAATATTTGACCTTAGAAATGTAAGCGAGAAAATTTATAGGGAAGGTTTGAAATTATGCTTAAAGTTTGCTGGAAGTCTCGTTTGGAAATTCTGGACGAGTATAATCTGGGTAATTGCTACTTCGTTTTAAGGAAATCTAGTTTTTCGCGCATCTCAATGTTTTTGACGTCGTATCTCCCGAATATATTTTGCAGGTACGTGAATACTGTATGAACAATGTGTTGCAAATCGACTTAGTAGTAAAGATATAATAAACATAAAACGTTACACCTTATGCTGCAATTTTATTGCATGAACAGCGAAAATATTGTATGGAATTGAATCTGTTTTCTTTGTTAGTTTGTTGAAGGGTGTCAGTGAGAAAATGTTTCGTAAAGGTTTAGAATCATGTGTAAAGTTTGTTGCAATTTGCTAAGTACTCTAATTCTGAGATACTGGATGAATATAGTCAGCGTATTTGTGGGTGGTGAGTACGCTTCTTTTCGACCCCCACCCTCATACCTTTGAGAGGCTCTTATCCCGCAAAGCTTCCACCCAACGAGAAAGTTTCTTCAAAATGGATGCAGTAGTAGTTCAGGGGGTATATTTTGCAGGTTGAAGAGGTGAGTCATAGATTATTATTTTCACATGCTGAAAATTGCGGGTAAAAGTAAAGCATTATCTGATGAGGAGATTCTCAGAATACATTACTGTGAAGATGGAATCGATGTTGAAGGAGGAGGCGAATGTGGATGCCATGAAATGTTTGAAGATAGGTACATTGATGACCATTTTGAAATAGTTGTGACAGTCGATGGTTCGATGACAAAGTCATATTTTGGGAAAAGAACCTCAAGCTACACCCGTACAAAACATCCCTAAATACAATATTGCTAGAGCAGGGCGCTGTAGTTTTTGTGGTACGAAGAACGGCAGAGCGAAAGACGTTAAGTATGAACTGTGTAACAGACGTAATTGCAGAACACGTGAAGGTCCTTAAGCCCTGATTAAAGGTCAATTATCATGTAAAATCTGAATGTACTATTTACTGGATTGTTATCAAAAATTTCATAGCAATAAAAAGTAAATTTCCTCACTGGTAATAGTGTTTTTACTTTGTTACCTGGGACAGTGGAAATTTTATAGCCTATCAGTTCAAACATTTTCACGATACTGTTGGGCAACAACATGTAAAAGGGCTTGATGAATCTAATAATCAGGATTTAATCCACAATTACTAATAAAAAAGGAGTTATCTCTTTAAACAACATCATGACATTTCGCAGTCATACGCAACTGAATGTTAGATGATGACTGCAAAAGTGACAATTTCTCCCTAACAAAATGTTTTCCATTACTTGAAAATCGTTTGCATGTGGGGTCATATTAGTACAATTTCTGTGGCTCGACACGGCCGGTGGTAGGTCACTAGCGACAAAACGATCCAGTATTCTAGTGTGTGCCTGCACGGTGATTACTTGGAACCTCAGATAAGTGTGCAAGAAATATGGGTAGTCCGAACCCCCGTTCCCCCACTACTATCCCATAATAATGAGCGCTCTCGCAGGACGTTGATTACACGCCGGGCTATCGTGTCTGGCGTCGCGCTCAGGACCTGTCATGAGATTCTTCTCAGGTGCAGATAATATCTTGCCGAAGCCACAGCAGGATTTTTCTTTTTTGGTTCATCAGTCTTCTGACTGGTTCGATGTGGCTAGCCAAGAATTCCTCTCCTGTGCCAACCTCTTCATCTCAGAGTAGCACTTGAAACCTACGTCCTCAATTATTTGGTGGATGTACTCCAACCTCTGTCTTCCTCTAGTTTTTGCCCTCTTCAGTTCCCTCTAGTACCATGAAAGTCAATCCCTCATGTCGCGACATATGTACTATCATTCTGTCCATTTTCCTTATCAGTGTTGTCAACATATTCCTTTCGTCCCCGATTCTACGCAGAACTTCCTCGTTCCTTACCTTAACAATTCACCTAATATTCACCATTCGTCTGTAGCATCACATCTCAAATGCTTCAGTTCTCTTCTGTTCCGGTATTCCCCAGTCCATGTTTCGCTACCATACAATGCAGTACTCCAGACGTACGTTCTTAGAAATTTATACCTCAAATTAAGGCAGATATTTGATATTAGTAGATCTATCTTGGCCAGGAATGCCTTCTTACCATTGCTAGTCTGCTTCTGATGTGCTCCTTGCTCCACCCATCATTGGTTATTTTACAGCCCAGGTAGCAGAATTCCTTAACTTCATCTACTTTGTTACCATCAATCCCGATGTTAAGTTTCTTGCTGTTCTCATTTCTGCTGCGTCTCATTACTTTCGTCTTTCTTCGATTTACTCTCAGTCCATATTCAAAACTCATTAGATAGCTCATTCCATCCAGCAGATCATCTAATTCTTCTTCACTTTCACTCAGGACAGAAACGTCATCGACGAATCGTATCATTAATAACGTGTCACCTTGAGTTTCAGTTCCACTCCTGAACCTTTCTTTTATTTCCATCGTTGCTTCTTCGATGTACAGATTGTACAGTAGAGGGGAAAGACTACATCTCTGTCTTACACCCTTTTTAATCCGAGCACTTCGTTCATGGTCATCCACTCTTACTAATACCCCTTGGTTGTTGTACATATTCTATAATATATTTCCTCAGAATTTCAAATATTTTGCACCATTTTACATTGTCGAAGGCTTTTTCCAGTTCAACAAATCCTGTGAACGTGCCTTGATTTTTCTTTAGTCTTGCTTCCATTATTAACCGCAACGTCAGAATTCTGTCTCTCATGCCTTTGCCTTCCCTAAACCAAAACTGATCCTTATCTAGCATGTCCTCAATTTTCTTTTCCATTCTTCTGTATATTTTTCTTGTCAGCAACTTGGATGCGTAAGCTGATAAGCTGAATGTGCGATAATTCTCGCACTTGTCAGCTCATGTAGTCTTCGGAATTGTGTGGATGATATTTTTCCGAAAGTAAGATAGTATGTCGCCAGAGTCTCAGATTCTACACATCAGTGTGAATAGTCTTCTTGTTCCGACTTCCCCCCCCCCCCCCCCCCCCCAATGATTCTAGAAATTATGATGGAATGTCATCTATCGCTTATGCCTTATTTGATCTTACGCCCTCCAAGGCTCCTTTAAATTCTGATTCTAATACTGGGTCCCCTATCTCTTCTAAATCGGCTCCTGTTTTGTCTTCTATCACATCATACAAATCTTCCCCCTCACAGAGGCTTTCAATGTATTCTTTCCACCTTTCCGCTCTCTCCTCTCCATTTAGCAGTTTAATTCCCGCTGCCCTCTGAATGTTACCACACATGTTTCCAATGTCACCTAAGGTTGTTTTGACTTTCTTGTATGCTGAGTCTGTCCTTCCGACAGTCATTTCTTTTTCGATTTCTTCACATTTTTCTTGCCACCATTTCATCTTAGCTTCCCTGCATTTCCTATTTATTTTATTCCTCAGCGACTTGTATTTCTGTATTCCTGAGATTCGCCTACCATTTTTGTACTTCCTCCTTTCATCTATCAGAATTATTTCTTCTGTTACCCATGGTTTCTTCGCAGTTACCTTCTTTGTACCTATGCTTTTCTTTCCAACTTCTGTGATAGGTCTTTTTTAGAGATGTCCATTCCTCTTCGACTGTACTGCCTACTGAGCTATTCCTTACTGCTGTATCTATAGCATTAGAGAACTTCAAGCGTGTCTTGTCATTTCTTAGCACTTCTGTATCCCGCTTCTTTGTGGATTGATTCTTCCTGACTAATGTCTTAAACTTCAGCCTAGTCTTCATCACTACTATGTCTGCTCCTGGGCACCCCTTACAATCCAGTATCTGATATCGGTATCTCTGTCTGACCCCGAAGTAATCTAACTGAAATGTTCCCCTATCACCCGGCCTTTTCCATGTATACCACCTCCTCTTGTTATTCTTGAAGAGAGTATTCGCTGTTACTAGCTGAAACTTATTGCAGAATTCAATTAGTCTTTCTCCTCTCTCATTCCTTGTCACAACCCCATATTGTTCTGTAACCTTTTCTTCCACTCCTTCCCCTACAGCAGAATTTCAGTCTCCCATGACTATTAGATTTTCGTATTATCCTTTCAATATCCTCATATACTCTCTCTATCTCTTCATCTTCAGCTTGCGACGTCGGCATACATACCTGAACTATCGTTGTCGGTGTTGGTTTGCTGTCGATTCTGATAAGAACAACCCTATCACTGAACTGTTCACAGTAATACACTCTCTGTCCGAACTTCCTATTGATAATGAATCCGACTCCTGTTATACCTTTTCTGCTGCTTTTAGTATCACCCTATAGTCATCTTAGCAGATATCCTTCTCTTCTTTTCATTTCACTTCACTGACGCCTACTGTATCTAGATTGAGCCTTTGCATTTCCCTTTTCAAATTTTGTAGCTTCCCTTCTACGCTCAGGCTTCTGATATTCCACGGCCCGATTCATAGAACTTTATCCTTTCGTTGATTATTCAATCTTTTCCTCATGGTCACCTCCTCCTTGGCAGTCCTCTCCCGGAGATCAGAATGGGGGCCAATCCGGAATCTTTCCCCACTGGATAGATCATCATGACACATTTAAATGGCAGGCTACATATCCCGAGGGGACACGTTATAGTGGTTTCAATTGCTTTTTGCATCCTCATGCCATTGGGCACTGCTTATTCTTCCCCCTTTAGGGGCAGTTATCCACCCCCAGGACAAGAGAGTGCCCTAAACGTCTGTCTGCTCCTCCGCCCTTTTTTGAAAGGGCAGTTGGCAGAACGTTGGTGACTTCTTATGCAGGAAGTTTTCGTCCGCCAATGCTCATTACTAAACAGAATATAAGGAGTGACTCGATTCGAATCCAATACCGAGGATTTTTCGATTACTAATCAAAGTCGCTACCGCTAGATCACGGGTCTAGCGTACTAGCTTGCTAATTAGACGTGCTAGGGAATTCGTCATACAGCAGATGGTGCTGGCCTAGCAAACCAAAACGACCCCTCTGGAAAGTTTAGGCAGCACCTAGGACTGCAGATCGCATCTTGCGGTGAACGTGAGATGCTATCTCGTAGACTACTCCCGCTTCTGAATTGCATCTCCGCCACACTGGTGCCAATACTTGGAGGTTATCGAACCAAGCTTTTGTTCCAGGAGACAGCGGACTCATGGATTAGACGATGTGTTGAAATCTAGCCAGCCTGAGGTAACTGGCGTCGACATACGGATGGGCGGAAGTGCGAAGCCGTAAAGTACTCTCAGTCTTGACAGAAGCGGAACGGTACTCTTGGTCCGGACTGCGGCGTAGAGATATTCATTGGTTGGGCATGTACTGTGGCCAGATATTCAACCCCTGTGCTGGCCAAAAACAACACTCGCAATGTGGATGTCTCCTGCAATAGCTGAAGTAGCAACCGAAATTTTCGCCTATGAATGTTGGTAATTCCTGGCAGCGAGTGAGATGTTGGTGATGAAGCAGGAGCAGACGCGTTTTCAGATAAAGCATTAGGCATTTCAATTGAAATTATATTTTGGCAGTCGATGGCAGAACCACGACTCAGTTTTTTGTGTTCCTGCATGTATTTTCCTAGTCCCTAAATTATATGGATTTCGTATTACGATTTCTACTCGTCTCCGCTATGAGAGAGATAAACTATTACGTTTGTTAATTATGTTCCGTCAATCTTGTGGAATATTTCTGTAATAAACAATGTCCTAATCTACCACTCTTTCAGTTAGTTGTTTAGAGAAGAGCCCATTAATATAAGTTATAACTATAATCTTCAACAAGTACCTCAACTACGACTCACTTGCCAGAACCATCTTTTTCTACAAGGTTTCCTTGCCCGCAGTTAAGTATAACTGACTCATAGGTTGTCGATCTGAATATCAAAGGTTTTTATTCAATGCAGAATAAATTGATATTTAGTGGTAGCTCTGTGGCGTCTTGCATAATACCATCTACTAACCCACAAAAGTGGCCAGCTAGCCTTTGTCGAGTGGATGGGAAGAAAAACTGATAGTCATTAGACATAAGAGCAAAGAATGTCGCTGATTCACGAAGTCATTTTCAAACGCTCAGTGCTGTAGCGGTGCACACTACACATGCGCACTATACTTTACTGGGGAACTGTTTTACCCCACTGATCAATGCCGTCTTCAAATACGATTACCGCGGTCATGGGCTCATCGAGATAAAACTGTGGATCAATGGCAACGCGTCCTCTTGTCAGGTGACTCCATTTCTCCTTGTGCCTGGTCACCGATCATGTCCAGATACGTGGCCATCAAGGCGAATGACTGCTCCAACACATTTCTGCCTAGCGTTACATATATGTCACGGAACAGCCTGTCATTGTTTTCTCTCGTTGGCAACAATGCCTGCGTTTGGAATGGCTATTGTTGTATGACTTTTAGATAAGGAGACATTGTTGTTCACGTTTAGGTAGGTTTCAGTCAGTTGCAAGCATTAAGTGGTCAGTGACTGCTGGCTCAAATGGCTCTGAGCACTATGGGACTTACCAGCTGAGGTAATCAGTCCCCTAGAACTTAGAACTACTAAAACCTAACTAACCTAAGGACATCACACACATCCATTCCCGAGGCAGGATTCGAACCTGGGACCGTAGCGGTCGCGCGGTTCCAGACTGTAGCGCCTAGAACCGCTCGGTCACTTCGGCCAGCGAGTGACTGCTGCTTCAAGTACGGAAGACTTTTCTGAGTGAGATTATGTCTTGGAATAAGAAGTAAGTATCATTTTTATCGCAAATTATAATACAATTTGTTTAAATTATGGTTGATTATAATGTTAAAAGTACTGAAATTTATGTTAAAGGTCATCTACAAAATGCAATTCTTATTTTTGTGGCTCCAAATACAGTTTTAATTTTGTGTTGCATATATGTCAATCTAGGCAAAACTATGAAACTAACGATTCATTCTCTTTAGATGTCTATCTCTCCATGAGATCCTGGCCATTCTTGAAGGGGAGGACGAAGATGCAACAGATATACTTACTGAACCTCCTGAAGCTAATGGGGATTCGGATGAAGATTCTGGGGAAGAAGATGGGGGAGGAAACGTCGATAATCTTGGACCAAGGCAACTCCAGGCTGGTGCAGAAGTGGTTCTAGCAAGCAAAAACAGGTTAGGTAGTGAACCTGAGATTAATTTCTCTCCTGATGATAAACCAGATGAACAGGAAAAGTGACAGATCTTAAAAACTGTAATCAGAGACTGGAAAAAAGACGATCTGCGTGGTGTTAGTTCTGTATTTCCTGAGAGTCATTATAGTAAATACAGAAACTTGTCTCCGGTTCAGAGCTTCGAATTATTTTGGAACGACGAAGTAATTGAATTTCTTCTCACTGAATCCACGAAGTATGTTTTGTTCAAGAACTGCTCCGATCCAAAAATAACATGACCAGGTAAAAGTTTTTCTAGGAATTCTAGTTCTTTCTGGCTATAATCCTTTACGTAGCAGAAGATACTACTGGGATTCTAGATTGGACATGAGAAATGAAATAGTCCACTGCACGATGAGAAGGGACAGGTTTGAAACAACTATGCGATTCATTCACTCATGTGACAACACAAGAATAGATGCTAATGATAGAATGTGGAAACTTCGTCCATTAATAAATATGCTGCAAAAAAGTTTGCTCTCCACTTTCTGCCTGAGCAAGATTTGTCTTACCATGAGAGCATGAGAAAGTATTTTGGCAGACATGGATGTAAACAGTTTCTGAAAGGTAAGCCCATTAGATTTGGGTACAAAGCATGGTGTCCAAACACAACCATGGGTTATCTAGTGGACTTTCAAATATACCAAGGAGCTGATCCTCAGAGGAATGAAAAATATGAGAAAGCATTTGGAAAATGTGCTGCTCCTTTGATTCAAATGATCGATTCGCTTCCTGAAAAGAACAAACATCTTCCCTACAGGTTTTATTTTGACAACCTATTTACACTACAAACATTGTTGATCTACCTGAAGCAACGAGGTTTTGGTGCAACTGGGACTATTCGTGTAAATCGTCTGCCTAAAGAATGTCATCTCATACTTTCCAACACTATGTCCAAAAGGAATAAGACAGAAGATTTTGATTACAAGAGCAGCAAGGAAAATGGAATAATTGTTGCCAGATGGCTAGATAATTCTACAGTAACAATTGCTTCCACAAGCCATGGTATCAGTCCAGTCAGCACCGTTACCCGATACTCTAGACGAGAGAAGAAAAGAATACTTGTACCTCGACCAAATGTAATTGGAGAATACAACAAAAATATGGGAGGAACTGACCAAATGGATGAAAATGTAGCGTTATATAGAGTGAGTGTCAGAGGAAAGAAATTGTGGTGGCCAATTTTTACATGGCTTCTAGATCTCTCTATACATAATGGGTGGCTTCTTCATAGAAAGACTGGTATAAATATGCCTCAGCTGCACTTATGGTGATACATTGTGAAATGTTACCTGACCTCCAATGCTGCAGTACCAAGAGGTCCTGGACGCCCTGCAGGTAATTCAAACCAAGACAGAGTGCTGCATGATATTAGATATGATCAACAAATCATCTGGTAGCCATGGTGCCACAGAAAATAAGAAGACGCTATGCGGCAGAGAACTGCAAAGGAACCACAAGAACAATGTGCTGCAAATGTGATGTTGGTTTGTGCATAGAATGTTTCGTGCCATATCACAGAAAGTGAGTACTGTCGCCTGAACTTGATGTAAATCACATACAGTGTATTATTTTACTTGCTGTTATACATTCTGCCTAAAATGTCTGTTCTGCATAGCGTGACATATATGTTACGCCCTTTTCTGTTTCAATTATTGATTATTTCTTTGTTTTGATTGTTGTATTGCTTTTCTTTGATGACAATAAACACATAAATATCTAATTTGTAGAAATCAGAAGAAAAAAAATAATTCAGGCAGAAATAGGCTAAATATGTGCTGAACACGGACGAAGGGAAGATTCTCCTGGGGCCTGTTGTGCTAATCGAAGGGACCGCGGTAACTGTGGATTCAATGGACCTTATTGTGGATCATTTTTATTCCTTCACTCTAGATATCACCCTCAAAGGCGATGGAATCATCCAACAGAATGGCTGTCCATGTCACAAGACCAAAATGACACTATAACCGTTAACTCACATTGATGTCTTGGTTATAAAATTCGCCTGATACGAATCCAGTGGAACACATCACTGTCATAATATGCGACCATGTAGAGATTGTCTGCCGCAGAGGCCCTTTTCAGCAACTTGCGCTGAACGGTGTGCTCCGATACGCTTCTGCAAGCACAATCATTGCACTCCGTCGGCAGATCTGCCACATATGACAGGAAATGCTACTTTACTTCTGGAGAAAAAATGAATTCGGTTACCTAACTGGCACACTGTGCAGGTACTTGGTGTAACGTAACTCGTCCACCCTCTGGAGTTGACAGTCAGCGGATGGAAATACTTGTAAACCTCACATTGGTCATTCTAAAGACTTCTGCTTAAGGTTTATGTGATAACAATGTTCACCAACGAAAGTAATTTAAGTTAACAGAGACGTAATTGATTGATGGATCAGTGTACATTTTAGTTGTGTTCAATTTTTATAATGTCAGTTCCACTAAGTGGATGAATTACTTTATACAAAGTACTTGCACTGTGTACAGGAGAGTGAAAGTCTGTATTGTGTTACGTTTTTAATAATGTCATATTTGAGTGGATAGTATAGTGGGACACGTTTTCGGACGACTCTCGGTTAACGGATGTGGATTACCGAGTAAAAAATATAGAGTGCTATTTCAGAAAGACTCCGCAGCGAACAAAGTTAGAACAAAGGCAGTTACGGTGGTTAATATCCCCCTGACAACTAAGTAACATTTGGCTGATATCTTTTTCATTTTTGGTATGGCCAAAAATGTATTTCATGTGGTAAAGACGAATGGGACACTCTCCACATCCGAGACTTGACATCACGAAATAGACCGCTTTGTCTTGCATTCTTATTATCATTAGCAATAAACTGTAAAACAACTTCCAGAGATTTCGAATTAAGATCGGTGTATTTTGGCACAATCTCCTGACAAAGATGCTTTGTACGTTACTTGGTTGGTTGGTTGGTTTGTGGAAGGAGACCAGACAGCGAGGTCATCGGTCTCATCGGATGAGGGAAGGACGGGGAAGGAAGTCGGCCGTGCCCTTTTAAAAGGAACCATCCCGGCATTTGCCTGGAGCAATTTAGGGAAATCACGGAAAACCACAATCAGGATGGCCGGACGCGGGATTGAACCGTCGTCCTCCCGAATGCGAGTCCAGTGTCTAACCACTGCGCCACCTCGCTCGGTGTACGTTACTACTTCTGCTTTTAGACGAAGCTGTGGTGATAATAATTTATTCCAAAATTTGCGGACTCGGCTTCTTCTGGGTCGCGCAATACCGAGTTAAAGCTTGTTAACGACCTCTTTCACGGTGGGATGTAATTACGTACCGCCTTATAGGCCAACTTTCTGTTTGGCTAAGGGTTCAGCTGCTACTTACGACGTTGTGATGCCCACACCCACACTGCCAACAGAGCATCCTCAGATTACGTTACCTTTTATTACTTATGCTTTACTACTTCCCTACAGTCATAACAGATTTGGTTTCTGTTTAGTGATTGGTAATTAAAATCTGTGATTAAGGACATTACTGAAGTTAAGTGCATGCATGGTCACCAAATGCTGACCCCTGGTTTCGTAAAACGAAAGTATTCAACGTGGAAATGTCTTCAATCATATAGAAAACGACGTGGCTGCCATGTATTACGTTGGTGCAAAAGTTCTTAGAGTTTTTGTTTCACGTGTTTGTTTTCCGATTGCTACGGGTTTATTCATAGAGTGGAATTTTTTATTTGTTGTTCACTGCTGCTGAGTTTACATGTTGTCATTTGTCATCTCGAAGTAGTGAGTAGAGCTGTTGACACTACAAAATACAGTGCCAAGTGGAGAAATCAGAATATTTCCAAAACATCCTTCTGTTTGAGTTCAATAGAAGGGTGAGAGCAGCGGAGGCAGCCATAAAAATTCCCGCTCTGTCTGAGGATGATGCCGCTGGACAGAGCAGGACAATAAAATGGTTTTGAGCAGACTCCCTTACACACTAATGACTCTCCATATTCTGGAAGACGTTCGGAATGTTATGAAGAACTTTTAGTCACTTTAATCCCCTAGGATCCACGTCATTGTGCCCGAGAACTGGAAAATGTGACGAACTGTGATTATTCCACCATTGTGCTAGATTTGAATGAGATGGAGAACCTTATGAAATGGGATGTGTGGGTACCGCTTGATCTATGCCAGAATCACAAAAATCTGCGGGTGGCCATTCGTGCATCTCTGCTTGCTCGTCATCAATTGCCTACTGACCAACCATCATTACTGATGAGGAGAAGTGGTGTCTTGATGGTAACATAAGCAAAGGAATGGAATGGCGAAACAAGGCGAAACGAAGCAGCAACTCCGCGTACAAAGATCTGTGTGCATCCGGAAAATGTGATGTTATGCGTCTGTTGGAACAGCGACGGTGTGGTGTACTACGAATTGCTTCCGCGAGGTAAAAGCATCGCTGCTGACATTTGTGGTCGACTGGTAAGATGTCTTGCAGACGCTATCCGAGAAGAACGATCAGGAAGACTGCTTAAATGACGGGACTCCAGGATAACGCCCGCCCGCGTTCTGCTATACTGACTAGAAATACTGCAGATGGTTTGGGAAGTCAGTCAGAACCCTCCTTATGCACCTGATCTTACATCCTTAGGTTTCACTTTTCCGGTCTGTATCGAACGACCTTCAAGGAATTTCTTTTCCAGATGAAAATTCATTCCGAACATGGCCCATCAAGTTCTTCGCTTCAAAACCACGTGATTTCAACTAGGACTGACGGACTGTTGTAATTAGTGTAAGAAAATATAATATTAAGGACTAACGTCTCTGTTATGTGTATCTGTTGGGTTTATTAAAGCTATGGAAAAACGGTACAAACTTATGTACTAACCCAGTAATTTAATATGTTACAAGGGTATTGAACGAAATCAGCCTACAGTTACATATTACCTATTACTGCACTGCATTTTCCGGACCATAGGAATATGTTAAAGTGCATGTTACGGTTATTAGGGTACCTTTTTAATCGTTAAAAAATGTACTGTTACATTCATACGGTTTTGTTCTTCTTCATAGCGTCCTTTTAGCATAAACACATAAATACATTGTAATGCTGAAGTAAAAGCACACTCACTGCGAATATTTATACGGACTCTTTGGGGCAATCTAGAGTTAATTGATTTTAATTTACTTAGTCCTTTCTCCTGCTTCTTCAGTACATATCTGTAAAGCTGCTAAGAATGTTTGGTGGTTAAATTTCGTCTTCTTGCTACAGAACAGCGTTAGCAGCATACACTCCACTCCAGTGAGGAAGAGGACACGAAACCAAGCTTTACTGGTTGAGGGGGTATGTGATGTTATTTCAGTCGTTACCAAACCGAGTAAAATTTACAAAGAACATGACTGTACGAGCCCACCTATCAGTATGACGTAGTGACCCATTAGATAATGCTGGTGATGGAAGTATGTAAACCTCACGCAGAGTTCATTTGTATACGTATTCTGTGTGTACGAGCATTGCGTCAGTGGAGTGGATTTTGGCAGGGCATTGTGCAAGCGTGTTCTTAATATTTCGTTTATTACGCAGTATATTACAACACCATATACCAGAGTGCATAGAGATACTAAGCCTTCACAATGAACTTCAAGAAAAATAATTCCAGGAATCTAAAGGTGAACAGATCAAACAGTATGCTGCTCCAACAGAAATGCAATAATCTCACAATCAGTAATGATGTAAAACAGAATATATGTAAAACACGTCCTTATGTTATATGAATAAAGATGGCTCCAAAATAAAGAAAACAATTGGTTTCTGCCAGTGGTTAGCTTGACAAGTGGGCATCAAACAAAAGAGTCATATAGTTTCTGCACGTTAATAGTTTTACGGGGGTAAACTAAAAGCAACCAATGCAAGCACCTAATTCAGTAGAACTATGTACAATCTGATACTACCAACACCAGGCCCCCAAGTACAGGGCAGCTCCACGGAACTACAACTACTATACTGGCCACAAAACATGCACGTAAGCAAAGACACAATAACAGAAAATGGAGGTAAGTCCAATACAAAACAGCTTATGGTAGTACACTGTCATCGGACGATGGGCTCCGGATATTTACAAGTTCAGAATCAAAAATATTACCCTCTATGCCACCTCGGGTACACAGTGCAAAATAAAAACACTTTGAACATACCTATTTTAACAGCAGTTTAGATACATCTTGTTCCTCTCAGCGTCACCTTGCATTCGTACAACAATCAAGCCACATTCGCAAATCCAGGTGGACACTGCCGCACAATAATCTAGCCACCCAAACTCTTACAACACCACCACTAGCCAATAGCAGATAAGGCCCAACTAAACACATGTCACTTCCTGCTGTGCTCTGTTTTGCCGTAAACCACTTGTCCATCATTACTGCTTACTACTTAGTACGTATGAGAAGACAGTCCATTTCCGCAGCTCGACGATTTCCGCGTTACTGCTGGCCACGCCCCATGCTGATTATTGCCATACACTGCTGCAGTTCCCACGCTGCTCGTATCTCAGTGGCATTCTCGTCTCCAGGGTTTGTCTCGCCTGTTTTGTGGCCGCCCACGAAATGCCAGCCTGCTCTGCCTTGCCTCACGACACCTGCCCGAGAGACACTCACATCGGTGCCCGCGCTCCAAAGGCGACCCGCTGTGAAGCGTGCTACTACACACTGCCAGAAAATCCGGTTCCGGTGGTGGGAAATTCAAATGTGTCTTAATGTACGGCATAATTGTCCTGCTGAAAAATGGCAACACACTATCGCACGGAAGGTATCATATGAGGGGGCTACATGTCCGTGACGCACCGTTGTGCCATCAGAGTTCCCTCAACCACTTCCAGCCTTGACCTGAAATCATACCTGACAGCTCCCACGGCCATGCTGCCGGGAGTAACACCGCCAGGCCACTCCAAAACATTATAAGAATTGCACGGTTCCCCAGTGAGGTAATGCGGAACCGGTGTTGATAGCTGAACACAATGACGCAACTCTCGTCAGCAGTCAGGGCTCGACATTCACAGCAGTATTCCAAATGAAGCTGTATGTGTTGTGGTATTGACGGTAGCCTACTCTTACAATTGTATTCCCTGGTCCGGCTGCTGGTAGTCTCTGACCAATTTTGTTTGACACAGGATGTTGCGCAGGGTCCATTACCTGTTATGTGATGGCAGACAAGGTGAGAAGACGCTATGATGTGCTTGGTGCGCTATGATGCTGTCCTCCTTTACGGTGATGATGTTTGGTTAGTGGGGCGCTCAACTGCGCGGTTATCAGCGCCCGTACAAATTCCCAACCTTTTCTCAGTCCAATCGCGACACTTCCATGAATGATGATGAAATGATAAGTACTACACAAACACCCAGTGATGTCGAGGGAGCTGAAAATCCATGACCCCACCGGAAATGAAACCCGGGTCCCCGTGCCCGGGATGAGAGAACGCGACCGCGAGACCACGAGCTGCGGACTGCCTTTCGGTGGTCATTCGTGGTTGATCGTGCAGTCCAGAATCAATCCCCTGTCGCGTTCCAAACCCCCCATAGATCCGGATGTTGCATGGTTCATCCAGCTGGATAAATGGAGATCCACAATGAAGCACCTTTCAAACTCTGTCAGACGCTGACGATGAGTTTTCAAACGTGTGTGCTACATCCATATGTCCTTCACTGTGATTACTTAGCATCTGGCATTGTTCACGTGCGTACGTAACCTACTAGTCCTGCTAACAGCACTAAATACGAACAACGCTGATGCATACTCATGGCTGCCGGGCGGATTAAGCCGAGCGGCCTGAGGCGATGCATTCTTGGACTGTGGGGATGGTCCCGGCGGAGGTTCGAGTCCTCCCTCGGGCATAGGTGTTTGTGTTTGTCCTTAGGATAATTTAGGCTAAGTAGTGTGTAAGCTTAGGGACTGATGACCTTAGCAGGTAAGTCCCATAAGATTTCACACACATTTGAACACATACTGATGCCTGTTATACCTTCTACAGAGAATTTGAGCTATAATCAATTATAAATGCTTTTAGAGCACTTCTTTACTAGATTTGCTTCGACTCATCGTTTGTGTCCTATCCGTGAATAACGGCCACTCCACGTGAGACACACTGTATAGAATCCTAACATATTTGACATCTACTTCTTGTGTTGTATTTGATCTTATGTTCAATTGCTGTACCTAGATTTTCAATTAGATTCTCTTTGCAAACACAGATTTTTTTATAGCACGTTTGCCATTTTTAATTCCGGTTGGAACTGGTTCTCTGTAAGATTTAATGCAAACGCTCTGTCCATATGAAGAAGCCATCACCAACTGCATTTTAAAATTATACTTCATTCAGTGCTACTAATTTTCGGGTATTGTCCACTTTCAGGTGAATCTATGACAGATGTGGCTACATTGTTCTCGCCTCGTCATACAGAGATCCGGACCATTCCTTCTCATTGTGCGCAGCATGATCGTCAAAATGCGTGACCACGTGATACATAGTCACAAAACACTTCTACACACTGCTGTATATCGAATATAGTACCACATACACTCAGAATACCTTGTAATATCGTGTCGGACCAAATGGTTCAAATGGCTCTAAGCACTATGGGATTTAACATCTGAGGTTATTTGTCCCCTAGACTACTTATCCCTAACTAACCTAAGGACATCACACACATCCATGTCCGAGGCAGGATTCGAACCTGGGACCGTAGCGGTCACGCGGTTCCAGACTGAAGCGCCTGGAACCGCTCGGCCACTCCGGCCGGCGACAAGCAATATTGTCATCCATATAAATTTCATCGTCGTTTGAGTACATGAATCCCATTAATGGGTTCAAGTGGTCTCCATGTAGCCTAACATAACCGTTTTCCTAGAATGATCTGTTCAATTTGATCAGAAGCCCCAGTATGTTCCATGCAAACATAGCTCACACCATTATGGAGCCATCAAGAGCTTACACAGTGCCTCGTTGGCAACGTGAGTCCATCGCTTCGTGGTGTATGCTCCACATTCGGATCCTACCATCAGCTCTTACCAACTGAAATCGCGACTCTTCTGAGCTGGTCATGGTTTTCCAGTGGTCTAAGATCCAACATACGTGATCATGAGCCCAGGAGAAGCGCTGCAAGCCCGCATCTCGTGGTCGTGCGGTAGCGTTCTCGCTTCCCACGCACGGGTTCCCGGGTTCGATTCCCGGCGGGGTCAGGGATTTTCTCTGCCTCGTGATGGCTGGGTGTTGTGTGCTGTCCTTAGGTTAGTTAGGTTTAAGTAGTTCTAAGTTCTCGGGGACTGATGACCATAGATGTTAAGTCCCATAGTGCTCAGAGCCATTTGAACCATTTGAAGCGCTGCAGGCGATGTCGTGCTGTTAGCGAAAGCCTCGTCGTGTCGGTCACCTGCTGCCATAGGCATTAGCGGCATATTTCGCCGCACTGTCCTGACGCATACGTACGCCGCATGTCCCTCATTTATATCTGCGGGTATTTCACGCAGTGTTACTTGACTGTTAGCACTGAACACTCTACGCAAACGCCACTGTTCTCCATCGTTAAGCTGTTTCTAGTGGAAGGTAATGCGTGAAATTTAATATTCTCGACACACACTTGACACTGTGGACCGCGTAATACTGAATTTACTAAATATAACGTCCCATGCGTCCGGCTGCAACTACCGTTCCGCGTTCAGAGTCTATTAATTCCCGTCGTGTGACCATAATCACGTCGGAAACCTTTTCACGTGAATCACCTGAGTACAAATGACAGCTCTGCCAGTGCATTTCCGCTTTGTACTTTGTGTACAGCCATCTGTATATGTGCATATCGCTGTACCATTAATTTTGTCGGCGCTGTAGGTGTATTTCGTAATTATGTGTCACGAGATGATGCACTTTGACGATCATACGCACAGTTATGCACAGCAGTCAGTACCTGCGGTGTACAGTATGTACAGAAAAGGGAACAGAACTCAGCCCTGAGGCACACTTACCGTAGGGAGAAAGGTACGGTTTAGGTGCTCTTGTCTATAGAACGATGGTGAAGGAAAAATACTACAACGCGGATATAGTTAACTGTGACTGCATAGGTTTGTATCTTCAAGAGCAGTGCATGAAGCAGTACCTAGTGAATAGTGTTTTGGAAATCAAGGAAACAAATGTGGCGCGTTTTTGCTTATTTTTGATGGAAGACGAGGTAATGGAAATGGAATTGCCGTGTGGCTAGGGCCTCCTGACGGGGAGACCGTTCGCCTGGTGCAAGTCTTTAGAGTTGACGCCACTTCGGCGACTTTCGTGTCGATGGGGATGAAATGATGATGATAACGACAACACAACAACCAGTTCCTGAGCCGAGAAAATCTCCGACCCAGCCGGGAATCGAACTCGGGGCGTTAGGTATGACATTCCGTCACACTGACTACTCAGCAACCAGGGGCGGACGGAAGACAAGGTGGGTAAGGCAAAGAAGTTGGTCTCCGATGGAATAGATGAGAAAAAAGCTACATTTTTTCGTAATTGGCAGCTATGTTACATTGTAATGATGCATTCATAAGATCAATATTCTTTTAAAGATATTGTTAAAATCTAACGTTAAGCGAATAGCTTGTGGGCTTAGGTGAGTGTGGGAAGTCTATCTGTTTATTGAAAAGTACGACTGCTCTCCGAAATAAGTTACGTAGAGCATGAAATTGTGAAGGGTGATAATGGTTTCGTGCCAGAGTCTGGGGCATTCCTTGAGGTGGTAGTAGGTACAACAGCATATGATGAAATAACTGTTTTGTTAACGGCTTTCTTTAATTTCCATGAGTAGTCATCCTCCTCATGACATGACTTTCGGAAAGAGTCTAAAATTAGTCGAAGTGCTTCTCCGCTTGCTCCCTACCGACGCTCCTCGCTATCAGTTCCCTGCAAACCTTGAAGGGGGTGTTGCGCCGCTTCCCAAGGCGGGTCACGCGCGGACTCAGCCAACAAGAAACGCACAAACACACGCGGGGCAGACTGCCGGCGCCGGCGTGGAGCGCAAGCATTCGCTGTAGTCGATACTCGTCCCGACTGCCGTGTCCCACGGGGGACCACACGGAATTGATTTGTTCGAAAGCGAGGCACCGAAAAATATTTTTTATCTTGCTGGTTTTCCCCGTGATTGGAATATGAAATCGTGTTTCTTCAATGCGTCGTCGATCCAGAAGGGGACACAGCAAGGAGAGATGTAGCGTTCTCCTTACCACCACTGACTGTAGAGACTTTAATAAGTAACGCACTGTGCATCCTTAAAAGAATAATCGTAATATCCTCTTCAGTGCCGAGCACATAGTAAAAGCGCCACTGAGCAATGTTTGTGTTAACTGCTTTGCGGTGATGTGAGTTTACTGTGAATGATCCTTACAATACATTTTTAAACTTTAGTGAATTTTTATAGGTTATTTCCTATAGGATACCTTCTGACCTAAGCAAGCCGTTTATACATACAATTATGAAGTTTTATGCTGCTTTAAAACAAAAATACAATAAAAACATTACCCACATTGTTCACATTTACGTAGATTCCTGTTCAGTGGCAGAATCGGAAGTTTACAATCAGTGCAGCCACCTCATTGCACTCGGCAGAAGGACTGACAAGTGAGCTGCGACAAGCGCAATGTCTCTCGTAGCCGGCCGGAGTGGCCGAGCGGTTAAAGGCGCTACAGTCTGGAACCGCACAACCGCTACGGTCGCAGGATCGAATCCTGCCTCGGGCATGGATGTGAGTGCTGTCCTTAGGTTAGTTAGGTTTAAGTAGTTCTAAGTTCTAGGGGACTTATGACCACAGCAGTTGAGTCCCATAGTGCTCAGAGCCATTTGAACCATTTTTGTCTCTCGTACATAGTATCACAGGCGAGGAAAAGTTCAACTGCATACTTGCTTGGGAAAAAGTATAACCTGGAGGTATCACGGATGATGCCGCAGTACTGAAGAGGATATGATTGTTCTGGGTGGTACAGCAGTTGTTTCCTCCTTGCATCGGATTTATCTTTGGCACAGTTGCAATGCTGCACCGTGTGATGTTACAGATTGTCGAAGTGGTGGAATCGATGCATGAAGAATACCAAGCTCCTAAGGTTGATTGAGTGAATTTATGCTGTGGAATAATTGTACTGATTACGGAAGTCGAAAGAAGCAACTAAAGTAACGGATAATAGTGAGAAATATTGCACCAGCTAGTTACCTATTTCACGAAATCCTATGTCCCGGCATTTCATTTCTCTGATGGCAGGCTTTAACTACTGGTATGCCGGAAGTATCCTGAAGATTGCACACAGAAGAGACATCTTTCTTCTCATGCGGAGAAGAAGAGGACACAGATCGCATTTCTTTGGGTGCCCCACATTACAAGAAAGTATTGTAGTCTTCTTGAGGGAAAGTGGAGTTTGTCAATCCGTTGCCAGCGTTGCTATTAGCAACACAGGATCATAGACTTTTCAACTCATTCACCGCTACCGCAAGTATTGACATATAATGCCAATGTGCTGTTTTCATATTTTGTTTATAAGTAAGCTCGCTGTATACTGTAAGCTATAGGCCGATAAGAAAAAAGGGAAAAACTTCCCATCATCGTCGTAACCCACAATTAAGGTTCCCCTGTGGTTGTCAGTCCGAACCCCCACTCAGAAGCATTGCGATCACGTATTCAGACACAGGATTTACGCGGTTTCCCCATAATGCTAAAGACAAATACTCGGAAACCGTCACATTCCTTCACAGATCCTGTGTTACACGAGCTACAGGTTCGCGTCTTAATTTCTGTTTCTTGACGTATGTCCATAACGCTTTGTGGTATGTGTGCTGTAAGACCTTCGGTACACACACCATCAGATTATTTGACTTGTCGCTCTAACGAAGTAGGCGAGTGTCAGCAATGTGTCTCGTGGTCTTATCGTGGCGTGTTTATCTTCTGCCGTTAGGTCAGACGATAGAAATGCCGCTTGCACGCTTAGAGTAGCAGATTGACGGTGACCAACTTTAAACAGAACTTGATTAATTTTCACACGCATTTATTAAAATAATAAAAATCATAGATATTACGTAACTTGATTCTGGATGTTGTTTACAACTGACAATCTGATGTTCCTTTGGTCTTGGTACATTAATCTTTTTCTCACATATCTCTGATACTTGACAAAGTGTCTATACATTTCTCTTCATGTCTATGTACAGGAATATGGTAATCTTATTAGGCGCAGACTGAAACTTGACTATAGACTGGTACAGACAAATGCAGACTAATGCAGACTGACTAATCGGAGGTCTGTACACTCGTTATAATACCTCGAGCGTTCAGGTATCACTGCGCCAGTGTGATCCGCGAGGAGAAAAGGTTCTACATTAGCAGCAATCTCATTGGCTGCGTTACATATTAATACGCGGATCGGTGGAAGCAGAATTTGGTCCGTCTCTAAGACAGCGCCATCTCCTAGTGAGAGTACGGACGAGCGCTGCGCCTGCGCTGTTAGGCTTAGCGGAGCGCGCTCTAGTGGGAAAGTTGTGTACGCGCTGACTATGCGTAACTATGTACACAACACGCATCTTGTCTTCGTAGAATGCAGAATTACGAGATTTGCATCTTCATGTTTTCGCGGCGTAAAGACTGTTCCATAAAATTTCGGGCATACAGCCCCATAAATTCAGTTTCTTCTTCTAATATTTCGGCTGAATGCCGTCCAGCCATCTTCAGAGTGAGCCGAGGGGACTAACGCTCCAGCACTTGCTCCGTCCTTTTAAACTCGAGGACCGAACCAGTGTGTATGCGGCCAAGGATACACAAGGCGCCAGAGACGTTGATAGGCGGCAAAGAGCTGTAACATATGCCAACCGAATTTCAATTGCTTCTTTCACTACTGAATCCCAGAAAGATGAAGTCGAGGATAAAATGTCGAAATTATGGCACACCATAGATTGCCCATTGTCAATACAGTGCTTGCCACCGCAGATTTATTAGGTTGTAAGAGACCTGCGGTGCTCTGTGCATCTCTCTTGGACTGTACGTGTCGTCTGTCTGATGTACTAACGGCCGCACTTCGGTTGACGTCGAATTTTGTCCTTTGTAGCTAGCCTTACAGGCAGAGCATTAAATTTTGTACATGGCGCGGTTTTCGATTAAGTCTTGTGTTGTATTAATGTAGTGTATTAAAACAGTATCAGTGAAGGCTGCCATTATTCAAAACGATTTTCTGACTTAATATAAGAGGTGGTCGTGAAATCGTGCAATAGAATTTTGTCACGCAATTCCTTTTATTGTGGTTTTAATTTTTTTTAAGCTTCATGAGACTGTAATTTCGTCAGTCTACATTCTGTGATGAACGTTTCGTTGGGCTGTGTTACACAACCAGTTATGTTCCTTTATTACTTTGCGAATATGTGGTGGCAGTTGAAGGAGTCTGTTTGTTACACATCAAATGAAGGCCCTTTTACATCGATTGGGATGAGATGATAGGGCGTGAACAGTGATTTCGTAAAATGTAGGTTTATGACCAATTACAAAATTGTCTGTACTGTTGCATGGTAATAGAAAGATTAAAAAAATTAATATAATTACCTTGATGTTGCTCAACTGTAAATGTATATATTATTGTGGATATTACTAAAGGCATATGAATGCTGGCCTGTATACTGTAAGCCAAAGAATAAGATGAGAACATCATCGACATACTGTTTGAAACACAGATACAGGCATTATTTTCAAGGAGATATTTGAAGAATTTATATTCTAAATGAGTGAGGAAAATATTTGCCAGTTTATCTGTTAATAGAGATGTCATAGTTAATCCACCATTAGAGAAAAGTAAAGCAGTTGAACTTAAGTATTATTTTCAACAACTGCTTAGTTTCCATAGTACCTCAGTGGGAAGTGTCTTTCGTGTTACCTGATAGTTTTTAGTGACTGTTATCTTTCGTTTGTGGCAATGTTAGAGTTCATATTAGCAATGGCGAGCGATGCATACCTCACACTGGCAGAGACACTGCGAAAGCCTCCTACTCACTCGGCTCTTCCATTTCTATACATTATATTTTATTACTAGTAGACAGCGATATTTCTCGTTGCAATCCTTTACTTGAATCTGCTATAATTAGTTTCGACTAACAGAGATAGGCTCCTTTCTTTATCCCCGAAGCAATTTGCTCCTTTGTGGAGTCAGTTTCCTTTTGGCCAATGAAAATCGTTCGTTGGTTGCAGCCGACGTGGTCCTTCTACGAAGGCTGTTCGGAAAGAAAGATTCAATCGGTCGTGAAATGAAAACCGCAATCGAAATCAAAATATTTTATCGCAACAGTTAGCCACACCTTCCAGCTACCTCCCTAAATAGTCGCTGCTCCGACTTAGACCCATGCCATGGTCTTGTACAAGCTTTCCAGGACCTTCTTCACAGAAAGCCGTCGTCTATGCTTTCCACTAATTCTCTACGCTGGTGTACCATTCTTTGTTTGTGCCCAAATGTTGTCTTCGTAACCAGCGGTTCATTTGAGCCGAGATGAACAATGGAGGGAGGCAATTAAGGGTTGTATTGTGGATGATCAGACACTTCCCACTGAAAACGCTTCAGGAGCTTCTTCAGAGCCTCTGGAGAATGCGACTGAAAATTGTCTTGAAGAAGGAAATGCATGACATTTATGTTATGTGGGCTGCATAGCTTCAGGTGCAATCTCTCATCACATCCACATACTTTGGGGGAGACACTAATGTTTTAGGCATTTCACCTTGATCACTTTGCGTTCCGAACTGATAAGAGCGAAGTGAAGCGATCGACAGGCACACTGAAGACACTGCCCAACACATCTGTGCAAAGTTACATCGGATTTTAACAGTTATTTCCATTTATCTCCTAATCGAACCTCAGATTCTGAATACGCCTCGTACTTGGAGCCTACATTGGAGTCTACCTACTTGTCTGGTGGAGGTCCATGCTGTCGCATATATTCAACAATGAATGCAAAGTTGTGTGACGTCATTTCACTTTACTTGCCACGATGAAGCTTTGTTGAGGAGTAGTTAGACTGGTATGGCTTCATTGCGATCACTCCGAAGTAGGAACCAAGTCATTTGCTTATGTGTAGTAAAATGGAAGCGTATAATTTTCTCACACTTAGTTGAAGGGAAGCTAATTATAGTGCCATTCATTATATTCCACCTCATCATGATGTAAATTAAAAAATGTGACCTTCTTCTGATGTGTATAAGGGTTTCTACTTATTGAAGAAATGTGAGACGAGATACGATGTTCCTATTGCTTGACGTGAATTTTAATTTGCTTCTTGTAGCTTTGAGTACCGCTATGGGAATGTGTAAATCATTTACATGTGTTCACTTGCAATATACTTAGTTGTCAATCCACTCCTATCTGTCGTAAAATATACATCGCTCTTTGTACTACGCAGCTAGAGCATGGCATGTTGCACGGGCTCCATCCTGCTGAAGCTAGTGAAAACTTCTCAGAATCCACAACCACTCATCTGTATCCGGATCTGCATCTATATTTCGCGAACAACTGCTCAGTGCATGGCAGAGGGTACTTCCCACTGCAACACTTATTAGAGTTTTTTCCTATTCCATTCACGTATGCAGCGTGGGAGTAAGTTTGTTTAAATGCCACTATGACTGCTGTAATTAATATAATCTTTCCGTTACGATCACTATGGGGCCTATATGCTGGAATGTTGTGGGTCATTCCTAGAGTTACTACATCAAGGTGTTTCTGTTACTTTGTTAATAGAATTTCTCGATGTAATTTATGTCTATCTTCAATTGTCTGCTTGTTCATTTCTTTCGTCATCTCTGAGACACTCTCCCACGCATCACACAAACCAGTGATCATTCGTACTGCCCTTCTCTGTATGCGTTCAATAACCACTGCTAGCCCTATTTGGTATGGGTCCCACAGATTTGAACAATACGAGCGATTTATACGCAGACTCATTTGGGGCTAATTGCATTTCCCTAGCAGCCTACCAATAAACCGATGTCTGCAGATTGCTTTACCCACGACTGAGCTTATGTAAGTGTTCCATTTCCAGTCCCTACTGATGGTTACACCCCAGGTGTTTGTACACGGTATCCACAATTATAGCTCCTGTATCAAAACTGGAGAAAGAGATTCACTGCTCCTAATGGCGACAATTTGTATAGCATATTATTGACGTAGGGGGAAGTCATGAAAAAGAAATAACGAAAATTTGACCAGTAGATGGCACTGTGTCAGAATATGCACACCAACAGACGCGCGGCAAGGGCTGTTCCTTAGGTTGCGTCTGAGATGTCGGACTCTCCAATGAAGGATTGTGTCACTGGAAGTAAAGCTCTTTTACAAGAAAAATGACTCTCATGTTCAACGTCTCAGACGCAGACCGAAGAACAGCCCTGTGCCGCGCGTCCGTTGGTGTGTATATTCTGAAACTTAAAGTATCACCTACTGATCAAATTTTCGTTATTTTTTTCATGACTTTCTTCCTGCGTCATTAATAAGCTGTTCATATTGTCGCGTCTCTGAACAGTGATTCTCTTTCTTCCGTTTTGAAAATGGAACTTTAATTATGAACACCATGTACAAGCACCTGGTTGTAACAATCAGTAGGTACATTAACTGGAACAATCACGTTGGCCTAGTCGTGGGTAAAGCAAGTTGCAGTTCTGGGCACTCAAGGGTATAAAGAAGTCAGTGGCCCGATGTCTGCTAGGGGATCACGTGAAAAGGCTTACCAAATTCGAAAATACAGGCTCTTTCTAAGTACATTGTGGCAGAGGGAAGAAAGCAGTTGATTCTACGTCTATCGAAGGTGTGGCAACATCATTGAATCAGAGGTTGACCGGTGGTGTCGAAATATGCTGCACGAGGGAACTGCTCGAACGTCGGACATGCATTGCGCAACTCATCCTGAACGTGCCCCACGAGACGCTCCGATCAGTTTCGGAACATGCTGTTTCTCGATTTCAACTTGTGGCAGAAAACGGTGGAGATCATGCAAAAAATGTCTTGCGCCAGTCTAACAAAAATTAGAAACTGATGCCACTTTCGTTTTTGTACTGATTTTGCCCTCAGGACAGTTAAAACCAATACTTCTCATTCTTTGTGGTACGGCCTTCTTGTGGTGGGTGGACTACAAAGCTAACAGTGTCACAACTGTTGACTGCAGAACCTGTGGATCATGCACAACGAACAGTGCGGATGGCGTGATGTGCAAATCAAACCGTAGCTGTCGTACTGAGAACCATTTGTCATTTGTTGCCGACCCCACTTACAGAAAGACGCTTGCAGCGTCATCTATTGGTAAAATTTCCTTGAAGTTGTTTTTGTTCCCCGACGTTTAACTCTGCGTTAGTAATATTCTGTTCAAATTTGACGTCATTCTGAGCTGTGGTTTTCCATCTACAGCGTTTTGACATTGGATTTTGAATTATGGACACGTTGTATGAGTTAACAGTTTTCAGCTGTGGCTCACTGACATTATGTTCATGTGGAATTACGTTGTTTCGTTGTTTGCAATGCACAGCGTTACATTTATGAACATTTAAATCAAGTTGCCAGTTTTTGCACCACTTTTAAATCTTATCAAGGTCTCAATGAATATTTAGACAGCTTCGTTTAGATAGTTCTTCGTTGTTCATGGAGTATCGAAAATCTGTCACTGAATTCCGATGTCGCAAGACATTGATGATAAGCGAGGCGTGGTTTGGCCAGAGCCTAGAGGAACCACAACTCCGCAACATCCTTTCAGGACCGTTAGCTCCGCAAGTGTCGCAAGAGAACGTCTGTTGGAAGTAGGAGATGAGGTGTTGGCAGAATTAAAGCTTTGAGGACTTCTCGTGAGTTGTGCTTCGGTAGTTGGTCGGTAGAGCACTTGCCTGCGAACGGTTAAGGTCATGAGTTCGGGCCTCGATCCCGCACAAAGCTGTAATCTGCCGCAGAGTTTCAGTGCAATGAATATGTTGTATATTCAGGAAACGATCCCATTATTAATCAGTAGAACGAACACTAAATTTAAGTGTATCAATTCTATCCTAAAATACGAATCTCGTGCCATGTTTGTCACATAATCCACATCTATTCAAGGTTATCTCCTGGCTATGGATATATTACACGGAAAATTTATCTACTGTAAAGTGTTTCTACGAATCCAAAATAATCCCTGATGGCGAATGAATTACGCTGCGTTTGTATTTCGTGAACAACTATCGTAATCTTGTACATAAAGTGTGTGTATGTGTTTTTTCTAACATTGATTTTAAATCAACATTTCTGCGCTTAATACAGATAATTATTGCCACGTGATTATCTCAGTATTGGCGATACATGAGACCACAGAAGTAAATGAATTTCCATTGCAAAAATGAGGAACTTTAATTGGGGCGGAAATATCTGTTGATGTATGCAGTAGCAGCCGATCACGCGACCTTTAATGTATCACGCATTTTGTTCTAGTATTTTATGCTGCTCATGTAATTTTCGCTTACATGGCCAATTATCGACTTGAGTAAAAAAAGGAAGTGATTTCGCTAAGCTTACGCATTAATTTTCTATAGACGCTGCTGATTAATGGTGCCACAGGCTGATGAAAAAATGAGAGCTATTTAACGATACAAACAATAACCGGACATTGTTTCCTCGTGGGGCTATTTAGCAGCTTAACACCGCATGGAAAAGAAGTGAATTTACAGTGAAATATCAGAAAAGAGTAATAATAAAATAGAACATATTCGAAATATTGTAAGCGGAGGAAATATTTGAATGAATTGAGGTACCTAAAGATAAATTGCTATTTTTCATAAATTAACGGTTTCAAGTATAACTGTTATATACTTATGTTATGTGTGTCCTCTTCCATCTTACCAGTTGCCAATATTGGTCATAAATACACGTTATCTTTACTTGTATTTGACGTTTTTCTTCATTTTCTTTACTTCAAGCAAAAGGCGGGCTTAGATGAATAATTTCAGTCTAACTTGTTTCAGTTCTTTTTGTTCCTGAATTTACCATTTGCTCGTTGAGCAAAGTACAGACAGAGGTATTATGTAGCCGATAACAAGTAGAATTACCACTTATTTGGGGCATTATTCAAATGACAGTTTTGCCTCATTACATCTGTAAATCGCCTCCGCTAAACCTATGACCGATGACCTCAGCAGTTTGGTGCCGTAGGAACTTACCAGCACCACCTAAAATGCTCCTGATAATCAAGCAGGAAATTTAGCACAGTTTCAGTCTAGGCAGTTCGTAATTAAATTTTATTAACTCTATGTGAAAGCTAGCAAAGAGAGCAGATCAAGGTCTAACAGTAGTGAAACAATTTCGGGTAGTGCAGCAGATAATTTACACTGTCTACTCACTTTAATGTCACCACCTGTGAAAAGCCTGGAAAACCAGCTTTTGCAGAATGGACTGCTGCTAGACGAGCAGGAAGAGAGTTAATCATTTTTTTGAAGGTACCGAGAGGGATGTGAAACCTTTTCGACGCCAGTGGCGTGGTTAGCTGCGTAGAATTCTCGGTTAAGGATCCTTAGTGCCTACATCCCGATTGCGGTGGTCCGACAGAGTCTCGATTTTGTTTAAAGCCATGGAGTTTGGAGCCGAGGGGAGTAAGAGAAATTCATCTTGGTGCTCTTAGAACCATTGACGTACACAGCGAGCTGTGTGACATGTTGCATTGTCCTGCTGGTAGACGACATTATGCCGACGAAAAACTCACACACGTAGATGTGGACATGGTCCCTAAGCATATATGCATACGTTTGTTGGTCCAATGTCCCATCCAGAGTGAAGAGATCGCGAAAGGATTGCTGACGAAACTCGGACAGTATGGGTGCATGAATCAGGCTTCATTTCCGCATTACGACAACGACCGCACTGTTTGCCTCGACTATCGACTCATTTTATGTACGCTCTCCTGCTAATGCTTCCACCTGCCGCCTCTGAGTAGCTACTGCACGGTGGCATCGAGCGTAGGCAGTTGTCACATTATAATTTGACTCGGCCTTGTATAATGACGTCGTCAAAAATGCTAACATAAATCTGTTTCTTACCTATTTAATTATAAGAAAGTTTCTCACATTTAACAGTAGCGAGCTCGATACTTTCATTAAGCTCGATGTCCCGTCACAGAGGTCGTTAGCCTATTGAAATACAGTCGTAATCTGCTTCAATAGTAAATTTTCCCCACTGAAATTTCTTATTATTCCACAAACAGTGAAGATTCTGTTCTACAAAAAGCTCTTTGAGCCGCTATGTGTGTAAGGCTAATCCTTCTCTTCATGTGTACTAGTTAATGTATTCGTTATGGAAGTATTACAAGTGGAAACGGGGTCATTTATTTTCCTTAATGTTTTGGTTCATTTCAGTAATACAGGGTGTCCCATTTATCTTGACCGCCCTAACTAACTGTTTGTCCAGATGAAAATTAGAAAATGTTTCAAGCAAACGTTCTTTAGCCGTCAGGGGGACATAAATCAGCATGATTGCCTTCGTTGTAGCTTTGTTGTTTACAAAGATGTGAACAGCAGTATGACTTTTTTAAATGTCACCCTGTATTTTTTATTCGGTTATTCATTTCCTCTTTTAAAGGCCTAATCAAAAATGTACCACAGTGTACCATTCACTGAAACACAACGTTATTAATTACAAAACACAACACTGATGTTGACGCTCCCAGCGCTTAGTGAAGGTACTCGGGGTAATGGAACATATCCACGAGCTACGCAGGCAGAGGAACTGTACAGACAGTGATATCCTGACAGGAACTCACCTTCCCGAGGGATGTTTTCTCGTCTTGTTGCGACGCTTCAGGAAACGAGTTGTTTCAACTCCCAACGCAATAGTCGTAGCACTCGCACAGACGATGCTGCCGAAGTTACTGTTCTCGATTCCGTTGCTATGAATCCACTTGTGAGCACACGACAGCTTGAACACGAGATTGCCATTCCTAAAACTAGTGTATTCTTACACATCACCGGTTCCGTCCTTACCATGTACACTACATCAAGAATTGCTTGGGAATGATTCCCAGACTCGTGTACAGTTCTGTCAGTGTGTACAGCAGCATATCCTTGCCAACCCGAACTTCTTCTCCAATGTCCTATTTACCGATGGATGTTGCTTCTCAAAAATTGGACAGCTAAATACAAGGAACATACATTATTGGTCCAGCGACAACCCACAATGGCTTAGACAGGTGGAACATCAGCGTCAATGGAGAGTTAACACGTCTTTGTGGGATGTTTGGTACTACAATTATTGGCCCTTATGTCATCCATGGTAGTCTAAACGGCACAGCGTATGCCAACTTTCTCAGGCGAATTCTTCCTCCTCTTCTGGATGAAGTGTCGCTAGGAACCAGAATGCTTATCTGGTATCAACACTATGGATGTCCAGCACATTATGCCTTGCCTGCACGTTGTGCATTGAACCGAAGGTATCTTGCCTGATGGATTGGTCGAGGAGGAGAAGTTACTTGGCCTGCTAGGTCTCCTGATTTCAATCCTCTGGTCTTTTTTTTAAAAAAAGAAAATGTTAAAATGTGTTTGAAATCTTATGGGACTTAACTGCTAAGGTCATCAGTCCCTAAGCTTACACACTACTTAACCTAAATTATTCTAAGGACAAACACACACACCCATGCCCGAGGGAGGACTCGAACCTCCGCCGGGACCAGCCGCACAGTCCATGACTGCAGCGCCCTAGACCGCTCAGCTAATCCCGCGCGGCGGACTTTTTTCTTTGGGGATGCATTAAAGACGTTGTCTATCGCGATATTCCAACAACTCCAGAGGAGATGCAGGAACGTATTGTGATTGCCTGTAATTCTATTTAGCAGGCAACACTGGAAGAAGTAAATAATTCATTCATTCAACGAGTGCACTAATGTATCGGTGTCCGGGGTCACCACTTTGAGCACCGTTGAATGTTCTACTCATGGACAATGGTACAGGAGAGTCAATGTAATTTTTTGTTATGTTTTTACTTGGTTTTATTTGTTTACTGACAACTTCAGCAAGTGGACGAGTTTGTGATCCCGGGCTCAAAGTCAGTCTTGTTTTATGTGATTAAAAACGTAGTGTTTCAGTGAATGGTACACTGTGATACATTTCTGAATAGCTCTTTACAAGAGGAAATGAATTACCGAATAAAAAATACAGGATGTCATTTATATAAGTCATACCACTGTTCATATACTTGTAAAAAATAAAGCTACAACGAAGGCAATCATGCTGATTGACGTCCCGCTGACGGATAGAGAACATTTGCTTGAAACATTTTGTAATTTGCATCTGGACAAACAGTTGTTTAGGGTGGTCAAGATAAATGGGGCACCTTATATACGAACGCACCACCCTGACCAAATAAATAACCGGCATTAGGTCAACGTATGCGTGAAGTGTGTATTCCGGGTTTAGCAAACCATTTTAATACATCAAAAACTTTCATACATCTAAATTCCTAGAAGTCATATGCATAGATGATTATGTTGTTAAATCTGACAGGTATGGTTATACTCTGCCACGAATATTAATGCAGTTACAAGAGTAATTGTTGAAATTCGCTCGAATCTTTTATTAGCGCTTCATGTTGGCCTTAAATATCGCAGTATGTGTCAGTTTTATGTTTTTCGACAAAGCCATTTTTCCATGTGACTACGAACAGTCACCTTCTAGTTGAAAGCAAAGTCCGCTCTATCATCGCCGTGGTGAAAAGTCTTCGCAGACAAGTGCTATTGCCTACAGTGAAAATGATTCAGTTTATTGATAATAGAATAAGGAAATGTACCAAAGCTAGAAGTGGGACTAGGCACTTGATAAATGTTAAATTTTGATGGGTTTGGAGATCAAGGAAGAGATGGCACATTATTCAGTGATTGCTGGTATCTGAAGCTACCAAACCAGATGGGTAATCACTTGCGAACTACAAACCAAAGATGTATATTAGGTTTTTATGAAAAAAAATTTCCGGAATTCAAACAAATTTTATCTTATTTACACGAGAAGCATACCAATGTATATTGTACTCTGATTTAATAATGGCAAGACGATCATTTTCAAGGATTACATTCGAATAAAAATACTGGTTAACATTTAGTCGTTTTGCATTCAACTTGAGACGCCAGTTTTGCACCTGTTTATTTCCTTGCTCGCTTACAGTAAGATGAAAAGCGTTGCATTGTTATTCAGAAATGGACAGTAAGAGTTTAAAATAATAGACACTCAGATCATTCCTCGACTGGATCCTGAAAAGTGTTTGCTAGTGCTTCATTTCTGATACAGTAGAAGAAGAAGCCAGCTTCTGTCATCGCGTATTTCACACAAGAAATAATTGAAACGTACACACAAACACAGCCACACACGTCCATACACACACAAACATAAAGAGAGAGAGAGAGGGAGAGAGAGAGAGAGAGAGAGAGAGGAACGTTAAGCGTAAACATAGTGAAGGTGTTGTCATTGGTTGAGGGCTATCGTATTCACTCTGTGAATACCGTAAAACATTACAAAGAAATCTGCTATGCTGCTTTTTCACATTGAATTAAATAGCTTAGAGCTGATTTGGAGCAAAACAAAAGGGAATGGAACATAAGACGTACCTACTCCTATGACATTAGGAGAAAGACAAAAAGTGAAAAATAATATTTAGAAGTTGTATCACAATTACTGCAGATGGGGTGCTTCGGAAGACGAAAATATTTAAAAAGTTCAACAATATCGGTCAGTCCGAAGAGACTGCGGTCCACGACTGAAACAGTAAACGACATTTAGACGTACCTGATCATCATTTCTCCAGGAAATTACTACTATGAATGCGGCAGTGATATGTCGTGAACACTGAAGGTACAATAATTCCTGTGTCTCTTTTTGATAGACACTGTCATTCAATTGAGAGAGCCGGGTGATCGTACAGCGCGTGACGGTGGTCTCATTGAAACAACATGGGAGCGTGCCCTCTCCACCTCTTCTTATCTTCGACGTAAACAGGAAGGTACCGCCGGACTGAACGGTATCTTGGTCCCGTCTGTTATTACATAAGTTAATCTCTCACTGTCGTGGATAGAATAAAACGTGAAATTCTGTGAGAGGCAGATAAGACTGTTCATTCGCAATATGTCGATCAAGAACGAACTAAATTGAGGGACAGTTTTCACTAAAATAATTTCTCACATTTAATGATCTCCTTTAGAATGATGTCCCAGAGTTTTTTGAATTAAATTATGCACTTTAGTCTTTAGCATTAGAAGGACTCTCCGAATGGAACTTCAACGACATAACACAACGCTGAACAAGGTCGAGGACTAAGTAGTTATCAGCGGCGCAGACCACCGTAACGGCGTCAGGGGAGGAGATCCTGGTTAACTGTCTGCTTTACTTTAGTATGTCTAAGCAAACACGTAATTCAGCTACGGTTCGTGTGCTTAGTGCCTCCATAACGACTGAGTGGAAACCCAGAGACACTGAGCAGAGGTAAAAGAAAGGAACGTTGGTGAGGGTGTCGTGAATAACGGGTGGTTTATCTAAGAACACATGATGTTTCCTGCTGTTTCAGTACAGTAACAGATTTTAGAATCGCATGAGGGAATCTGCACTACAGATTATCGTCAGCATTTTCTAGTGTTTCCGTTGTCGTGAGGAAGGTGGTTGTGTTTTGTGCAGCGTTTGTAAATATTACGAGATATACACATTTAACTGCGGTATAATATGTATTTGCTATTCGTAGGATATTATGAATTATTCAGTTACGGAATTTTACAGGGAGCTAAATTCTGTATAAAAGCGCAACGTGTGGTCGATTAAGCAACAAATCGTCAGTAGTGACCACCTTGTTCCTGGAAACGGAAGGTTTCCCACCATTGAAAACATGATATTTTCCAATGCACTGAGTTTTTCCCTGACTTCAAAATGAAAATTATTGCGAGTTGCCAATAGCTTGTATTTGGAAATGTTTTTAACTTCTAACTGGAATTTGATAACACTTGTTCATAATTTGTTTTCACTTACTGATTACAGCTGTTTAGTAGAGTAATAATATTACACATCGACTGTTAGACGCAGTACCAACCAGGTATTCTCGATTCCAACACATTTAAATTTGATGAGAATAATTGTTCTTAGGTACACGACCATGTTTTAGTTTGTAACAGCTTTTCACATTTGGAAAAAAACCTTACAGTTCCGTAGTAATTGTTTTAATTTCAGAAAAGCACTGCAGCACACAAAAAATGAGTGCTATCAAGATGGAATAAGAAAATATATGAATGTTTCTTTACTGGGCGGCCTAGACGCGAAAGTATGAAGAGTATTGTAAGGTGCAACGCTCTCTCATATCATATATTGTTGAGTACTCAGTGGTACGGTATGTAGCAGATTTTAGTACTTAAATTGTCCCGTGGCCCCTTCAGGACCTTTGCCGACGTTCAGTAATCTGTTTCCATGTTGAGATTTTCACTCTGCAGCGGAGTGTGCGCTGATATGAGACTTCCTGACTGATTAAAACTATGTGCCAGACCGAGACTTGAACTCGGGACCTTTGCCTTTCGCGGGCAAGTGCTCTACCAACTGAGCTACCCAAGCACGACTCAAGACCAGTCCTCACAGCTTCAATTTTGGCAGTACCTCGTCTCCTACCTTCCAAACTTCACAGTAGCTCTTCTGCAAACGTTGCAGAACTAGCACTCCTGGAAGAAAGGATATTGCGGATACGTCGCTTAGCCACAGCCGAGGAGATGTTTCCAGAATGAGATCTTCATCCTGTAGCGGAGTGTGCGCTGATATGAAACTTACTGACAGATTAAAACTGTGTGTCGGGCCGAGACTCGAACTCTGGGCCCCGAGCTCGAGTCTCGGTCCGGTACGCAGTTTCAATCTGTCAGGATGTTTCCATGTAGCTACTCGACCTGGAATCAAAATTTTTTTTGCGCTGGGGTTGACAGAATTGTTTACAGGTGGAATAAATGCTTAGACAGCCTTGGTGACTAGGTAAAATTAGTGTGAACCATTGTGTTTAGATAACGTACGGAAGTGCAATCGAGTAATATTCCTGACAAGTGCAAATATATGGGCAAGCGAAAACAGAGCCATTTTCAGATACAAACAGAACGAGAAATCGCTGCAGATGGAAAATTAAATTTACGTTGGTCAGAGATACCGCAAGCAGGATACCAAAAGACAACATATGGAGAAAGGCAACACAACTGCAACCACACAGCGCCATCACGCAACCAAAGATGGTCAACATCAGTCATTATCGATAATGAAATATCGATGATGCTATTTTTTTTACGGTGTATGTTAGCTTTATGCTTACGCCACCGCTGGGTCTGCTGATAGACGTAACGTTAGTCAGTATGAGCTCAAGTTTCCATCTCTCATTTCGTTTGTGCCTCTAAAATGACAGGTTGATCACATCTCTAAAAACTAATTGTTGTCGAGAATGTTATATGTCACCATTCCCTCAAGTTACCTGGACATGATATTTATCTCGTGCGGTGTTACATGAGGTGTAGACAAATGAGTGCGATTTTGTGAAATTCTAAATAATGAATAGCAGTAGCATGAGGTACAGAGAGTTGCTGGAAAGTTAAACACAAGATTATCAGAAGGAACAGGAAGTTAATTCAGAATGCAGTGAACTGTCAAGGGCAGCTTCGCGTCCACAGGTTCGTTGTTGCCGCTCGTCCAATGCCCGTTTAGTCAGCGTCTGTGCCGCCTGTTGAGGTACTCTATCCTGCTAATGGAGACACAGCTGCCTGCTACAAGTCCCTGTGGGCCGCTCTCCGCGCAATCTCGGAAGGCGTGTTGAATATCTCTCAGGCTAACTTTCTGCAGAGCTCCCCGTCAAGTGGGAAATATTTTAGAGCTGCTCTCAAGTGTCATACGCTTCTTCATTTATAGTGGACAATTTCCTCGTGGAATCGTGGAAACAGTATGCTGCATGTGATAGACATTAAACGGATATCTCCAGAGCAAATCCATCAAGAAAACCCGATGTGCCACGTTTCAGCTTTATTCAAATTTCTTGTTATTGCCTCCTGTAGGTCTTGTCTGTTAATTTGTGTGTGTCTCATGTAGAAGACGTAAAAATTCCCATCGTATATGGCAGCTGCCTCCGTATCTTTAACAGATTCACTTAACAGAGTTGTAGTTGTGAATACTTCTCGTACACAACTTACATGATGACACAAATGTCAAAGTGAGAAAGCAAGAGACGAAAACAAACGTAAAGAAATTCATTGCTTTGATACCTACTAGTACGGTTCAGATAAGAGAGTAGAAAAGGGCAAAATAAGACGGTGACACTTTCAGGAGCTATGGCTGCAGATAGACTGGAAACTATTTTGGGAATCAACGTAGAAAAGGTGTTTAGAATAAAATGTGCTTCTCACAGAGAGGTCGTTAGTCACAAAGTACGCTCATCATCAGAAAAAGCGGAACACCTTGAATGAGTAGAGGTAGGACTTTCATATTCACAGCATATGTTCGTTAATATGTTCTGCTGATTTCATTAGCATTTCAGTCACTTTCGTCCAGCATGTGTCCTGCTGCTTAGTAGGCACAGAATCAACCAGGGGCAGAGATAACTTGTTCCATGTGTGATTGCATCGACGTGTATAAGGAGCCAATGGCGTCCTATGGTATAGCCGTCCATGCTGCATTCTCCTGGTTCTAAGTTCATCTGTGATCGTTGGCACTGGCTCACAGCGCTGCATCCGTCATTTCACCATAAGCATCTTCAGGCCACAAAAGGCCCATCGGGACCATCCAACCGCCGTGTCATCCTCAGTGAGGATGCAGATAGGAGGTCAGCACACCTCTCTCCCGGGCGTTATGATGGTTTTTTTTGACTGGAACCGCTACTATTCGGTCGAGTAGCTCCTCAATTGGCCTCACGAGGCTGAGTGCACCCCGAAAAATGGCAACAGTGCATGGCGGCCTGGATGGTCACCCATCCAACTGCCAACCATGCCCGACAGCGCTTAACTTCGATGATCTGACAGGAACTGGTGTATCAACTGCGGCAAATCCGTTGCCCATCATTTCACCATACCTCGCAAATTTTTGGTTGGCGACAAGTCTGATTGTCTGGTGCTGCAGAACAAAAGGCTGACATCCTGTGACAACAAGAAAGCATGTGTTCGTGCGGTAACATGTGGCTGTGCATTGTGTTGCAGGGAAACGGCGTTTTAGGTGTTGTGCAGAAAGGGTATGACTACGAGTCGCAGGACGTCATTCTCGTAGGTCACGCCGGTCACAGTGCCCTAGACGGGCACCGACTCTGATTTGTAATTGTGCCGAATAGCATCCCAAATAATAGGTCCTTGAGTTGACGTTGCACGTCTTGCGCGAATACAGTCACTGTGATGCCACTTCTCCTGTCTGTGGGGAACCAAAATGCGTCCGAAAACACCATGTGAAGTCGTTGCTGTCCCCAGTGAGGTCGTTGCATACTCCAGTGCCGTCTAGCGTGTTTCTGCACATTCGTCAAAGGTAGGTGGAGAAGTGGACGACGCGCACGTAACTCATGCCATAATAAACGGCGACCGACTGTCACCGCTGATGCTGTACGATGTATACACTGCTCCACTGTTTGCGCCAGAGGCAATGAGGAAGCAGATCTGTCCGTCAACGACATTCGGATGAGTTATTTATTTTCTAGGGGCCTTGGGGGGGGGGGGGGAGGTAGTTTGTTTGGTACGACCCGACCCACTTCGTCGTGTTCTACAGCCCTCCGTGAACCATTCAGCACACATCAGTTGCAATGCTGAAACATTTCGTCCCACACGAGGAGCAGTTACTCGCAAGTGTGCGTCACATTCTCCCATGTCAATAATTCGCCATCTTTTAAAGGCACTGTTCTGAAGGTAGGGTTCGTGCACACGTCTGCTTATGTCACACTGATCCATTACCTTCAGTTTATAGTGCCGCGGACACATTTTACCGGTAGGTGGTGTTGCGCCACGATATCGATCTCGACCTATAGCCCCAGGCCGACATGTTTTAAATGCTAATCATTTCTGCAGAACCTATTAATGTACAGGGTATTTCAAAAATTACCGGTATATTTGAAACGGCAATAAAAACTAAACGAGCACCGATAGAAATACACCGTTTGTGGCAATATGCTTGGGACAACAGTACCTTTTCAGGCGGACAAACTTTCGAAATTACAGTAGTTACAATTTTCAACAACAGATGGCGCTGCAAGTGATGTGAAAGATATAGAAGACAACGCAGTCTGTGGGTGCGCCATTCTGTACGTCGTCTTTCTGCTGTAAGCGTGTGCTGTTCACAACGTGCAAGTGTGCTGTAGTCAACATGGTTTATTCCTTAGAACAGAGGATTTTTCTGGTGTTGGAATTCCACCGCCTAGAACACAGTGTTGTTGCCACAAGACGAAGTTTTCAACGGAGGTTTAATGTAACCAAAGGACCAAAAAGCGATACAATAAAGGATCTGTTTGAAAAATTTCAACGGACTGGGAACGTGACGGATGAACGTGCTGGAAAGGTAGGGCGACCGCGTACGGCAACCACAGAGGGCAATGCGCAGCTAGTGCAGCAGGTGATCCAACAGCGGCCTCGGGTTTCCGTTCGCCGTGTTGCAGCTGCTGTCCAAATGACGCCAACGTCCACGTATCGTCTCATGCGCCAGAGTTTACACCTCTATCCATACAAAATTCAAACGCGGCAACCCCTCAGCGCCGCTACCATTGCTGCACGAGAGACATTCGCTAACGATATAGTGCACAGGATTGATGACGGCGATATGCATGTGGGCAGCATTTGGTTTACTGACGAAGCTTATTTTTACCTGGACGGCTTCGTCAATAAACAGAACTGGCGCATATGGGGAACCGAAAAGCCCCATGTTGCAGTCCCATCGTCCCTGCATCCTCAAAAAGTACTGGTCTGGGCCGCCATTTCTTCCAAAGGAATCATTGGCCCATTTTTCTGATCCGAAACGATTACTGCATCACGCTATCTGGACATTCTTCGTGAATTTGTGGCGGTACAAACTGCCTTAGACGACACTGCGAACACTTCGTGGTTTATGCAAGATGGTGCCCGGCCACATCGCACGGCCGACGTCTTTAATTTCCTGAATGAATATTTCGATGATCGTGTGATTGCTTTGGGCTATCCGAAACATACAGGAGGCGGCGTGGATTGGCCTCCCTATTCGCCAGACATGAACCCCTGTGACTTCTTTCTGTGGGGTCACTTGAAAGACCAGGTGTACCGCCAGAATCCAGAAACAATTGAACAGCTGAAGCAGTACATCTCATCTGCATGTGAAGCCATTCCGCCAGACACGTTCTCAAAGGTTTCGGGTAATTTCATTCAGAGACTACGCCATATTATTGCTACGCATGGTGGATATGTGGAAAATATCGTACTATAGAGTTTCCCAGACCGCAGCGCCATCTGTTGTTGAAAATTGTAACTATTGTAATTTCGAAAGTTTGTCTGCCTGAAAATGTACTGTTGTCCCAAGCATATTGCAACAAACGGTGTATTTCTATCGCTGCTCGTTTAGTTTTTATTGCCGTTTCAAATATACCGGTCATTTTTGAAACACCCTGTACATGTCCTGTGAATATGAACGACCTATCTCTAGTCGTTCAAGGTGTTCTGTTTTTCTGAGTATGAATGTATTATTCAGCAGAACTAACTGAGCCCCTGGACAAGGTGGCAGCACCGTCTCGTTTATGCCCAGTGAATAGAAAGAAGACACAGTAACGCTAGTAACCCAGTGACACTGGTGTATAGCTGATACACTCTATACACCTTAACGTCAGTGTTCTGCAGAGCGCAGCGGTGAAACACAGACGGCGCCACTGCTTTTCCGTATTTTTCTCACACTATCACTTGGACATAGCTCATTTCTCCGTGTATTGTGTCTGAACAAACCACTAGTCGAAGTAATAAGTGATATGAAATACTGCTAAGTCTACGATGACGTCATTCTCAACAAGTCAACGAGTATGGAGGAATATCCCCCATTTTACGATGAATGTTTGCTATGTTGAAATAACATTACTTAGTGGGAAATCCATAATTTTCCTCCCGGAAGTGGATGTACAGTTCCTGGAATACGTTATTATTCCACAAGGTATACAACGAGTCGACAGCGTCTCTGGTTTTCCGGAGGCTAGCAGTCTATATGAACTGCAACAATTTTTTGTCTTGAAAAATATTTATCATAGCATGACTTCGGAAAAGTATGCTCACCTCATGTCTTGTATAGCTGCCTAGTTGTCCTCAATGGATTTCTTCTCAATCAGCCGCAGATCCTTATATGGATTTGTCAGACAGTGAATCTTTGGAGTAACGTGTGGAATATTTCGACACTACAATTTTTTATTACATCAATCTCAAAATGAGGGAACGATATGTTATAATGAACTTGTCTAAGAGCCTGTCTAGTATGAAGGCTTTATTAGAGTTTGCATTAAAGACGGCATCATCTGATTATCTTCGAGCACCATAACAATACGTATATGTAACGAATATCTTGAGGTATAAGAACGGCACTTAACATTTCCCTTAATTTAACGTTAATGAACACATTGTTTTCAGACTTACTCATGCAACTAGAACTGCAACTAGGTTATCAGTTTTTCTTTTTACACATTACTAGCGTTTAAATAAAAATTCGAGAAAAAATAATTGTAGGTTAATTTTGAAAATTTGATTTATTACCTGTCAGACGTTTTGTGTAATTGCGCAAATAATCAAAAACTTTTGTTGTTTTACATTTAAATTCTTTAATAATAAATAATAAAGATGGTTGTTTCTTCCAGTGTTCTATGCAAGGACGTACAACGGTGCAGTTAAGATGCCTAACTCCTTGCAGAGGTATATACAAGATGGCGGCAGATGAACACCACACATTATTCTTAGTGGTCGCTTTTGTGCAGTCTATAATTTCTTTCTAAGCTACCAGGGACAATTATCCCATAGCACACGAGTGTCTGGAAATAGGTACAATATGTTTTGCGATTGATTCGTTATTTTCCAAGACCAGCAGTTATACGAAGAGCAAAAGCAGCTGAACTTAATTGTTTGAAAAGCTCAGGAACTACAATTCTTCTTGAATCGGCCTATCCGTAGCTATCAACAGTGTGAATTTAAAATCAAAATTGTCTAGGAACCCCTGTCACATAAATCCGTTTGCTGGTAACCGTTTATTGCAGTGAGCAATGTTCTCGTTTCAGCTTCTTTTCCTAACTACCGGAATGACTTTTCTATTTTTCTGCCATATTCTGGTAACAGAAGAGACTGGTGGTTTGAGTGAATGAGTTTTCTATTTTATTGCCATGTGCTGATGACAGGAGAGCCTGGTAGCCCGTGCTCATCCGTGTGGAGATCGCTTTACTGACTCAGTGTATTGGTGTAACCGTCACTTCCTAAAATTTTGTTCGTTTTTTATTGGGTTGCTTTCCCCCCATTCGTGATTCTTATGTAAATGCAATCCATTATTCGCAACTGCTGTTTGAAAGCGACACAACACACTAAATTGGCCGATAATAATAGTCATAGTCTTTTGACTAGTGAAACAATGTTCTCTACGATTGTCGGTAAGTAACTGAAAATTTGAAAAGCTAGTGAAAAATATGGAACATTCCTGGGTTAGAGTTCTTTTAACGTGGAAACACTTACAGATCTATTCCGTGTAGCGTAAAAGTGTAGGGGACTATCTGGACACAATCTAGTGCTATAGCCAACAGCATAAAATAAAATGCCATACGTGCGTGAAAGTGCCTTGGCTGTCGATTCAGTAGCTCTGGCTTTGAAGATACCTGCGGAGTACATCATTATTTCAGTATCTTTGGTAATTATTCGTTTCTGTACATGTTTGATATGACCAAAGTGTAATAACTAAACGGAATGAAACAAGAAAGAGACACAGATTCTAAATATACTGACCTGTGTATCAAACTTTCGTGTAGTTAATTATTACCTCAACAGATAACAGAACATTTTATGTACTGAGTCATCCGAGATCTAACAGTTTGAGTGGAGAAAACCTTTATTAGCAAAAGTATTTAGGCGTGGCCTCAATCCGAAATTATCCCAGTTCTGATTAAAAACGTCGAATGGATCTAGCTAACGACTTATTATTACCTCAAAATCTGGGATGCCTGAAGAGATAACAAACAGGCTGTTTTCAAACCAGTCGATAGCGACACTAACAGTTCGTGGATATCGTCAATGGGATGGGTTTTCTTGCTTGTAGAGAAGATATTCCAATGGACAGATAGTTTTCCAAAGTAGCTAATGTTTACAGTATTTTGTAATATGGATCACAGTTCACTTATTGTAAGCGTAAGTACCGTCCCTTGTAGCATAAAAGAATGTACTGTTCAGTGCAACGTAGTGTCTGCCATTTACAATTTAGTCGTTAGAATCTAAAAACATGAAAGGTAACCGCTGTTTAACAAATTACAGGATAATACAGCCAACACTAGCATCTGGCAGCAAACAGAACGTCGAGGTTCGAAAGACCCATAACGTTTTTGCTCTTGCTCATTAGTTTTCTATTTACTCATCCCTTCCGTGAGCCCATTTTCGTATATGGACTTGGTCTTATAACCGACACCATACGTGATTGTTATGAGCTGTTTCTCTGAGGGCAGTCTGGAACCGCAAGACCGCTACGGTCGCAGGTTCGAATCCTGCCTCGGGCATGGATGTTTGTGATGTCCTTAGGTTAGTTAGGTTTAACTATTTCTAAGTTCTGGGGGACTAATGACCTCAGAAGTTGAGTCCCACAGTGCTCAGAGCCATTTGAACCGTTTCTCTGAGGTGTGAAAAGATTTTAATGTTAGGTATTAATAGCTTTCATTTAACACAAAAGATAATACGACTAGAAAAGTGATGAAATAATCACCAAAGTCGTATTCTGAGAAGTGACACCAGTACCTTTCAGCAGCATAAATCTTTAAAATGGTGATCCCTTCATTTTCTTCGTTCCACCTTCATAAAATAAGTCAGAGACGTCCCAGTGACGAAAAACGCGTGACAACGAGCTATTCGTGTGTTGTGCGTGTCGGTCACATCGATGGAAGGCAGAGATCTCTGAGGGAAAAGTTTATCATAATTTGCAAACCAACAGTAAGCTGCGTGAACAAACTCTACTAGCGCCATATCAAGATTGAGTGTTATTGAATTCTCTGCACGTGTCCTCGTAATACGATCCTACACAGGTCAGAAAGTGATGCTTTCTTGTATCTGAATGTGATACATCGATTTTTCCTTCTCACATAAATAACTATTCGACTGCTCTACTGATTTTACCTATCGTTTGTACATACAATTATGTCACCTGCAGCTGAAGTAAATATTCCACTCGTACTCTATGAAACTAGATTCTTGCAGAAGCAGTATACAGACGTGAAATTTCATTAATTTCCTGTTCGGTATGCTCCATTTCTTACATGGGCTCCGCTAAACGGTTGTTGTTTGTGAACTATAATTAAACTGTCACAAGTGTTACCACTGACGACAGCAGTAGAAACGTATAGTTGATGCAAACGGTGTATGATGACAAAAGATCATCTATATAGCTATTTTGCCCTATTGGAGAAGAATTTAGTAGTGATGATTCTGCCACTTTTCATTTATCAGCGTTGTGGTAAAGAAACAGTTTCTGTAACAGAAAGTCGAATATTGCCCTTTTCTGCTCATACATTTGCCAACAAGCCACTTTACACAGCTTATGACAACTAAAAGTGTGTCTAACTACGTGCATCGTAAGGGTGTTTATGTTGCTGCACAGAGATTCAGAGCCTTGCTATGCCTGCGATATGGCACACTGCTAGAGACCCTGGAATTGTATTCAAGAGGTAGTGCGGTCAAATATCTCATACCAAACATTAAAATTCAGTGTTTCCATTGTTTCCCTACATCAGTCCGGGTGAATGGCATTGTAATTCCTTTGAAAAACTACGCCGGTTTCTTCCCAGTGCTTTTTAGTTTCAAGATTACCTTTCCCATCACCAGTTTTTAATTCTGACAAGACATTCATCTCCACACTTTCTTACTTCTTCCACGCATCATCAGTCACTATCGTGCTATATTGCCGCACGTCAGATATTTTGTATACAGCATTATTCAGTTTATTTGCTTAGTCAGTACATTCTCACACAGTAAAATGAACAGGAGTTTCGGTCTTTCGCTGTTCTCATTTCGAAGAGAAACAGAAAATTAAACAAGCTGTCAACAACGAGACTATTAGAGGCAGAATACTATTATAGTTATTAAGAATGACGAATAAGATTAGCGGTTAATTTGTTGAGTGATGTATTATAAACTTGAACAGATTTTCACAAAGGTTGAAAAACTCCAAATCAGGTTCACCGGGTCGATGTGTGGACCTAATTGATGCCCTATCGGAATCTATGGTGACACCATTACATCTGTTCCCTACATAAAGTCGACATGTAAGTAATGTACAAGCAGCTAACAGTCTACTGCACAGAAAAAATTTCATCTTGTTTGGTTACGTTTCGTATTCTAACTTAGAGATTTTGTCATTGGTTTTGTGAAGGTTGTTTGCGCCAAGCTCGGTACTATTTCTCAAATATCTTTCATTCCTGAGACTTCCTTTTAACAAACACCTAAAACATGTACTTCTTGCACAATACACTGCGGATAAAAGAGTACAGAATTAAGTAACGTAACTGTTGAATGACGAAATGTATGCCAGGCATAATCCAGAGGGCACCGAAGAAACGAATTTGCCTGTAAATGAAGGAAGTTGTTTAAAGAAGTTCCTTCGTCTGCAAGAACTACATCGACTACATAAGAAATTCACTCGACACAAGGGAAATCAATTTGTTGCTGGAAGGAGTTTACTACGTGCCATAAAGTTAACGCCCCCTGTGGGACGCCAAACTCTGCCCGCTGAGGCTGCATTCTCTCCATATCTTTCTCATATCTAGACACACCGTGTCGCAAACCGCATTAATTATTTCTGCTGTGAGGCTGCCTGCTTATATGATTTAGCTGCAGTGCCAACTGTTGTGTTTTACTGGGTATCTCCTCCACGGTATGCTACGCACGTAAAAGTTGCTCCCGGTAATAGCAGAAGGAGATAGGTACAAATGGGAGAAAGACTGTTTTAAGCAGAATAAGAAATAAACCACACAAACATTCAAATATTTCAGAGGGAACGGGGAAAAGTGTATTGAAGCAGATGTCATACTGACAATGTCTGTTTCTACGTCTGCATGACTACTCTGCAATACACACTTTGGTGAAAGTTAATGGAACCGGTTTCTGAACTATTTCTCGACCGTCATTCTCGAACAGCAGTGGGATAAACCAACATCTAAATCTTTCTGTACGACCTCTGATTTGTCATATTTTGTTCTCCTTGTGTAGGTGGCAGTCAAGAAAAATATTTTCTCATTCGGAGGACACGTTTAGCGATTGAAGTTTCTTGTAAACATGTCGCCGCAGCAAGAACGCCTTTGTTGCAGTTGTTGCCAATCCAACTCGCGTACCACATTGTGCTCTCTCTCGCTCTATCTCTCTCTCTCTCTCTGTCTCCTCACCCCGCCCCTATTTTGCAGTAGTAAAAACCCAGCTGACCACCTATGAACTTCTTCAATCCAACCTAACAATCCTATGCTTAAGGTTGCCATTGTGCGCACCAGTTCTCCAGAAGAGGACAGACAACCGTTATGAAGGCACCGTTATTTATAGATTTGTTGCATCTTCTAAATGACATGCCAATAAAACATAGCCTCTGGTACTGCTTCTCGCAAAATTTTCCTTTTAATGATCTAGTTTGTAAATTGTTGCCGGTCGCTGTGGCCGAGCGGTTCTAGGCGCTTCAGTCCGGAACCGCGCTGAGCTACGGTCGCAGATTCGAATCCTGCCTCGGGCATGGATGAGTGTGATGTCCTTAGGTTAGGTAGGTTTAAGTAATTCTAAGCCTAGGGGACTGAAAACCTCATATGTTAAGTCCCATAGTGCTTAGAGCCATTTGAACCATTTGAATTTTTTAAATTGTTCCAAATTGTGATACACAGGTTTTTATTTGAGAACTTTTAATTTTGTGTGCTATATCGTGCAACGTTCATCTAACAAAGTTTTTAATTACCCATGTCAAAGATCTCACACTTCTTATCGTTTAGGATCAGTTGCCACTACGCGCTCTATATATATTGTGCAGTTTTGCAAGGTTATTTTGGTCAGTAAGTGTGGTGAAACCAGAAAGCAGACAAAAATTTCACCATAGATTATCCCTCCATGTTTGGCTGTTTCCTTCATTCCTGTTATTAAGGTGGGGTGGACTGAGATCCAGCCCAATGCAGAGTGAGTCCATTCCGGCCAAATGCCAATGGACTGAGAGAGGGACAGAGGTTCCTAGTTGGGAGTACCCAGGAAGAGGCTAGAACCTGTCTTACCAATAAAATCTCCTGGTCTTTATCAGAAACGGGAGACTGAAGCTGCATCTAATTTGTTTCTGGAACAGTGAGGCCGATACAAAAATTAAGATTTTATAACAAATCTTTCCTTCCCTCACCCCAATTAGTATCTCTCTCTCCGTCCAAACAGCCGTCGAGGCCCAACGGTACCGACCGCCAGTCGTGTCAACCTCATCCGACAGGCAACACTGTATGCAGATATGAATCGGAATGTGGACAGCACACCGCTCTCCCGGTGATTGTCAGTTTTCGTGACCTTTCGGTCAAATAGCTCCTCAGTGGGCATTACAAAAACTAAGTGTACCCCGCTTCCAAACAGCACTCATCAGACCTGGATGGCTACTCAACCAAGTGCCTTACACCACGAATTGCCACAAACTACTTCTGTTGTAGTACAAGAAAATTGAATCTTGCAACCAACAAAAGTAACAGGTCCTTGTAGTAACTCCTGTTGACCAGTCTCATTTGGTGTAATTGTAAATGTATAGACTGTCTTGTACACTGGAAGTCTGCTCCTCCTCATGTATCTCCTACGGTGGTACGGCATGGCGATGCGTAGCGTGCGGCTGCCTCGAATCGAATGACCATGCAGCTGCCTCAAAACAGGAGGTACTTCCTGCCCCCACTCAGGCGCACAGCGCCAGCGCGCCTTATCAGTCCCGATTGCGCAACCCGCAGCTTGATTTTCCAGCAACACGGGCCTAGTAATACTAGGACCCGTGTTGCCCGGCTGCCTCGTCCAGCGACTATGTCCCGCTCGAGGTCACCCGCCTTACACGGCGGCATACGACCAGTGAGTTTTGCAGTTGGAGTTATACCTAACCGGAATTATGGAACATGTGTTGTTACAACAGACAAGCCATTTTCACTTTACACAAGGAATCGTAGGAGGATTAATGCAGATGATAAGTTGAATGTTTGGTGCAAACTGTCTGGTGTGTTAACTGGTCGTATGCCGCCGTGTAAGGCGGGTGACCTTGAGCGGGACTTAGTCGCTGGACGAGGCAGCTGGGCAACACGGGCCCTAGTATTACTAGGCCCGTGTTGCTGGAAAATCAAACTGCGGGTTGCGCAATCGGGACTGATAAGGCGCGCTGGCGCTGTGCGCCTGAGTGGGGGCAGGAAGTACATCCTGTTCTGAGGCAGCTGCATGTTCATTCAACTCGAGGCAGCTGCACGCTACGCATCGCCATGCTGTACCGCCGTAGAAGATACATGAGGAGGAGCAGACTTCCAGTGTAACATGTGTTGTTACAACAGACAAGCCATCTTCACTATACACAAGGAATCGTAGGAGGATTAATGCAGGCGCTTAACTTCGGTGACCGGACGGAACCAGTGTTACTACTGAGGCAAGGCCATTGGCAATCCAACTAACATACACACTAACACACAAAACAAATAATCCATCCTGTTAAATGTGGATTATTCGGCAGGTTTTATTGACGTCGTCGTTGTTGTTGCTGTTGTTCAAATCTTCAGTTCTAGCTCTGGATGCCATTTTGCCCTGTGCAAACCTCTTCATGTCTGCATAGCTACTGCAACCTACATAGATCTGAACTCGCTACAGCATTCCAGCCTGCTCTCCCTCTAGAACTGTTCACATTAAACGTTTCCTTCTATTACTAAATACCTAAACTGCCAATTTAGCAGTTTCATTATGCCTCAGTACATGATGTACCAACCGACAACTTCTTTCAATCGTGCCCTATCGTTCTTTTTCTCTGAATTCGATTCTGTACCAAAAATGGCTCTGAGCGCTATGGGACTTAACTACTGAGGCTATCAGTCCCCTAGAACTTAGAACTACTTCAGCCTAACTAACCTAAGGACATCACTCACACCCATGCCCGAGGCAGGATTCGAACCTGCCACCGTAGAGGTCGCGCGGTTCCATAGATACTGTACCCTCCAATTAGACATTCTTTCTTCCCATATGACCTCATTAGGAAGTCTTTAGTCTGTAGCACGCTCTTGTCTGCTACTATTTCATTTTCTTGTTCTTCGAAACTTAAGGCTAGATTCTGGTTTCCGTAGAGGTTGCAAATATCGTCTCACTCCCCACGTTTTTGCCTTCAACCTCTAGAATACCATGGAAATCATTCCAGTCAAAACTTTCAATGGCAGACTCTTAAACTACAAATGTTATAAATGTTAGTTAGCCTTTCTTCAGTCTCTCTTCTAAGATAAGGCGTTTGTCCAGCATTTTCTTAGATGTCCCTACATTCGAACGGAATCCAAAGTGATGATCTACGAGGTTGGTTTGTGGCAATGTTTCCATTCTTCTGTACATAGTATTGTTAGTATTTTGCAAACAATGACTCATTAAAATAATGGTTCAGTAATATACCCGCCTGTTTGCAACTGTCTTCTTTGGATCTTGAATTATTACGTATTTATTGAAGTCTTATATTTCACATCTCACATACCTTGCTCCGCTGGTGGAGAAAATCTTGTCATGACTAGCTATCTCAAGTGTGTCGGTAATACACAAGGAATCTCTTATACCCCCAAGATCACCTTTCAGCTTTTTTTCTTTTCTTTCTTTTTTTTTGGCTTAGTACTGGCTTGCCGTCCGTGTGCCTGGTGTACCTATAGTTACGTACTTTTTCTTCAGTCGTCTCTCTAATTTTTTTAAACGCAGCTTCGGTAGACCCCATGAAAACTGAAAATTCGGACTTCCGTAAACTTGCATTTGTCTTCTAGCCTTTCATGTGTTGCCTTTTACCCTTTTTTGTGTCTCATTTTTAGATGTCTGTGTCCCTTTTTGCATGCATCTTTATATTTTGACTCCTTTCGTTAAGTGAACTCTATACCTTGTGTGTTACAGAAAGATTTCTGCTGAGTTTGTCTTTTTGGCTATTTGATCTTCTGTTGCCTGTTTCATCTCGCTGTGCTACCCATTCGTCTTCTAATGTATTCCTTTCTCTTTTTCGAGTCAATCATTCCCTCTTGCTTTATTTCAAACTTTCAGCCGCTTGCGATTCAATACAGCACGACAATGTTGTCTAATGTTACATGGCCACGTCAGTCAGTAGTCCACATTGTTGTCCTCTCGTAGGTACTGGAAAGACTGCTGCCATTCTCTAGCAATAACTGTTTAGTATAGCCTCTCCACAGGTAATGAAAGCCACCCACTTCGGCCAGCTCCACTGTGGTCTTGGATCGTGTAAGGATTGTTGTGGGACTGAAATGCAGTTGTTGGGTAAGGATTAGAAGGAAGGGGTACAGATATTTATTTAGCGTATGGCTAATACAAACATCTCATGAAATTAAATTACTAAATACATACGTGCATATTGACACACAAGAAACTTAAGTTTGTCTTTATAACTGAATATCCAGTCCTTCAATCCAGCGCACTGCATCTGGAGTCGCTAGTAGGAAGTCCTCTTTGGCGCCGTGATAGGCTCGAATCCTGCATTCACTGACAATGTGGTGAACAGTCTGGTATGGAGCCCCGCAGTCACAAGCTGGATCAGGCAGCTTCTTCCACTTAAGGAGATCATCCCTGCATCCCCCGTGGCTGGCACGGATTCTGTTGAGAGTAGTCCAGGTCTTGCGTGGTAAGTCGAATCCACTTGGAAGTTTAGCACCTCTGAGAAGAAGTTATGCAGGCGCACATCTGTCACTGCTTCCCACCGACCTTTCCATTCCTCAAGAGATTTGAAATTCTTAGCAACCATGTCAGCAGCATCGCACAGAGTTGAATGGCGTGATTTCAGTCTCTTGCGATTTAAAAGTGGCAGGTCGCTATGCACGGGTAGGTTAGAATTCCTGGAGATCTTGTGGAATTCTCTCATAAGGGCAGTACATCTGCGTAGATCAGGAGGCATTATACCGGTTAACAGTGGAAGCCAATAAACTGGAGTAGATCTGATTGTGCCAGATATTATGCGCATTGTCGTATTTAGCTGGGTATCAACAAGCCTTGTATGATGACTGTTCATCCAAACAGGTGCACAATACTCAGCACTTGAGTACACCAAGCCCAGAGCTGAAGATCGCAGGGTGTTTGCTGAAGATCCCCAGGTAGTTCTGCATAGCTTATGGAGGATGTTGTTCCGAGTCCTCAGCTTTTGAGCTAAGTTAAGAAGGTGTTGTTTGAAGCATAGTGTACGATCCAGGATGACACCAAGATATTTTGGGTTCCAATTATGACGAAGAATTCTGCCTCTGAAACTTACTTCCAGTTTTACGTTCGCCAACCGGTTATTTAGATGGAAGCAACACACTTCTGTTTTACTCACACAGGGTTGGAGTCTCCAGATTTTGAAGTAATTATCTAATGCAGACAGGTCATTCGCTAGAATCTCTTCTGTTTTCTTCATTTCCTGGTGTTTTACGGCTAGAGCCAGGTCATCGGCATAGCAGTATTTTCTAGACGAAATGTCAGGTAGATCAGATAGATATAGGTTGAACAGCAAGGGTGAGAGAACTGATCCTTGAGGCAATCCGTCGTTCAGCTTCTTCTCCTTACTTATGTTGCTTCCACTGATTACCTGGAACTTCCGATCACTTAGCTTGCTTTTAATCAGTCGAGCCATTGTTCTGCAGGGTATGATGCGGAGAAATTTGTAGATAAGGCCTTCCCTCCACACAGTGTCGAAGGCGGCAGTTAGATCAACAAATGCCACAGATGTTTTCTGCTTCATTTGGTATCCTGACTCTATGAAGAACGTGAGAGACAATGCTCGGTCGCAGCAGCTACGCCCTGGTCTCAAGCCTGCCTGATCAACTGGAACGTTCTCTAAGATAGCGCTACTTATTCTGTTATAAATTAGCCTTTCAAAAAGCTTGTAGCAGCAGCTGAGTAGGGAAATGGGGCGATAGTTTTCTACCTTGTTGCTGGGTTTGCCAGGTTTCAGAACAGATATTATCTTCGCCTTTTTAAACTCTGATGGAAGTTGACCTGTCAGCAGGATGTCAGTGAAGAATTCTGCCAGCCATTTCTTAACTTTTCCTCCCATATGGATCAGGAATCCTGGATAGATACCATCGTATCCAGGTGCCTTAAGAGGTTTGAGGTCCTTCAGTCCAGAGTCAACGTCTGAAACTGTGAAGGGATAGGTATTCTCAGATGAGGGAGATGCCTTCTTTTTCAGGTCACGAAGCTGTCGTGTGGAGGTACTCTTGAGGTAGTAATGATGTGGGAAGCAATTTGGTCTGTTGTTACTTCGGAATTTTTTCTCCATGCTGGTGCACTTCCTCCCAGTTTTCTCAGGAGACTCCATGCTTTCCTGCTCGAGTGGGTAAAGTCCATATTTTCGACTGTTTCTGCCCATTTCTGCCTCCGAGACATGTCCAAGCTGGACAATAGTTCCGTAGCTAACTCTTGGTCACCACTTTGCTAAAAGTGTTGGTACAGTGTTTCACTTTCATCATTCCATCCTGGAACATCTTCTTTTCGGTATCCTCTTGGCATACACTTTTTAGCTGTTGCTGTTACTGCACGAATGAAGCGTTGATAGTTATTATGTGATGGAGGTATCCATCGAATGGTCTTATCCAGTTCCGTTGAAAACTTCATCCAGTCAGCTTTCTGGAAATTCCATCGGGCATGCGGAGTTGATCGTATGACAGGAACAGTGCAGCCAGTTTGTATTATTACAGGTCTGTGTTGGCTGTGAGGAAAGACATCTATCACTTTCCTTGTGGTGTTGATGGGAAAACCAGTTTCGTTGCAGCTAACAAAGCATAAGTCAGGATTTGAATCCTTGTCCCAAGCAGCTGACCTAAAAGTGCCTTGATCTTTGGCATCAAACACTAGATGAAGATTATTCTCTTCGATCCATTCTGCAAGCATGCTCCCATTTTCACCATTTTGAGAGTACTTCCAAAGTTCATGATGACTATTGAAGTCTCCTACGTAAATTGCGGGATGTTCTGCTGTGTGTATGACAAAATCGGGCCATGTTGTTTTGGGTGGTTTGTAAACATATTTAATAGTAATGCCGTGCAATTGTATGACAACTGTATGTATATCTGCCTCCACACTTACAGAAATCAGTGAAGCTTCGTTTATGTGGTTACGGACATACGTAGCAATTCCATACACCTCGTGGTAAGTTACACCAAGTGCAGAATATCCAAGAATTCGACCTCGGCTTCAGAATATTTCTTCGCTGGAAACACGAGTTTCTTGAATGGCGACGACATTGTTATTGTTGTCCAGCAAAAATTTTGACGGTTAATCATAATTTGCCCTGCTAATGCTTTCGATATTCAGATGAAGGAGTCTGATAGTTGGTCCAATTTTTCTTGTTAATGAGCTCTGAAAAGAACTGTTTCTGCTATTTAGTTGATATGTCATTGCCAGGAGAACCTATGGATAGTCTGGCTGCCTGTAATCACTGTTGCTCAATTAGCACCACCCAGGAGGCACGTGTAGGGTATTTTAAGGTTAAACCTACGGACGTGAGCAACGCTACCTCCCGGGGTTACAGTAGAATAGCGAGATGAAAGACTAATTGAGTTATGAAATAAATTTCAGCTAGTAATTGCAAATAACCTGTTCAAGAACCACAAGAGGAGGAGGTGTCTTGGAAAAGGCCGGGAGACGCAGGAAGATTTCAGTTACATTACATCATGGTTAGGCAGAGATTCCGAAACCAGGTACTGGATTGTAATTCGTCCCCAGGAGCAGATATAGACTCAGTTCACAATTTAATAGTGATAAAGAGTAGGCTAAAGCTTAAGAGACTAGCTAAGGAGAATTAATACCTAAAGAAGTGGGATACGGAATTATTAAGGAATGAAGAAATCCGGACACTGTGACCGAGTGTATCTAGGCGCTTCAGTCCGGAACTGCGCTGCTGCTACGGTTGCAGGTTCGAATCCCGCCTCGGGCATGGATGTGTGTGATGCCCTTAGGTTAGTTAGGCTGAAGTAGTTCTAAGTCTAGGGGACTGAAGACCTCAGATGTTAAGTCCCATAGTGCTTAGAGCCATTTGAACCATTGTTGAATGAAGAGACACACCTGAAGTTCTGTAAGGCTATAGTTACTGTGATAAGGAATTGCTCAGTAGGCAGTATAGTTAAAGAGGAATGGATACCTGAATAGGGTAATCACAGAAGTTTGAATGAAAAACATAGGTTCTAGCAGGGTAGCTGCGAAGAAACCATGGGTAACAGAAGAAATACTTCGGCTGATCGATGAAAGAAGAAAGTATAAAAATGTTCATAGAAATTCAGCAATACGGAAATGCATGTCGCTGTCCAGTATTAGAATCAGTGATACGTACTCCCTCCTTCCGTATTAAGTCAGTCTCAACTACAGCACTGTCGATCCATAATTTCACTTTCCCCGCTGAGTAGTCGATGCTTCCGTCCCTCTCTCGTATTAACTAATGCCCAGGATATAATCCACTATCAATTTTTCAACAATTAGGAACGCGCATGTAATTGCTGCATTTCGTAAATTCCATTTTAATTATGTCTGTATCCTGAAATCTGTGGATCTTGTGTTTAGTTCTCCACTGGCTAAATTGGTAGTTTTGCTTTTCGCGATAGCTTTTGGAACAAAACGCTTGATATCACATTAGACGAAGCTCCCTTGTGTAATGTTACAGTGACTGGAATTTCTTCGATTATAGTAAGGATTTCCGTCACTCGCACGAAGTAATACACTCCTGGAAATTAAAATAAGAACACCGTGAATTCATTGTCCCAGGAAGGTGAAACTTTATTGACACATTCCTGGGGTCAGATACATCACATGATCACACTGACAGAACCACAGGCACATAGACACAGGCAACAGAGCATGCACAATGTCGGCCCTAGTACAGTGTATATCCACCTTTCGCAGCAATGCAGGCTGCTATTCTCCCATGGAGACGATCGTAGAGATGCTGGATGTGGTCCTGTGGAACGGCTTGCCATGCCATTTCCACCTGGCGCCTCAGTTGGACCAGCGTTCGTGCTGGACGTGCAGACCGCGTGAGACGACGCTTCATCCAGTCCCAAACATGCTCAATGGGGGACAGATCCGGAGATCTTGCTGGCCAGGGTAGTTGACTTACACGTTCTAGAGCACGTTGGGTGGCACGGAATACATGCGGACGTGCATTGTCCTGTTGGAACAGCAAGTTCCCTTGCCGGTCTAGGAATGGTAGAACGATGGGTTCGGTGACGGTTAGGATGTACCGTGCACTATTCAGTGTCCCCTCGACGATCACCAGTGGTGTACGGCCAGTGTAGGAGATCGCTCCCCACACCATGATGCCGGGTGTTGGCCCTGTGTGCCTCGGTCGTATGCAGTCCTGATTGTGGCGCTCACCTGCACGGCGCCAAACACGCATACGACCATCATTGGCACCAAGGCAGAAGCGACTCTCATCGCTGAAGACACGTCTCCATTCGTCCCTCCATTCACGCCTGTCGCGACACCACTGGAGGCGGGCTGCACGATGTTGGGGCGTGAGCGGAAGACGGCCTAACGGTGTGCGGGGCGAGAGCGGAAGACGGCCTAACGGTGTGCGGCACCGTAGCCCAGCTTCATGGAGACGGTTGCGAATGGTCCTCGCCGATACCCCAGGAGCAACAGTGTCCCTAATTTGCTGGGAAGTGGCGGTGCGGTCCCCCACGGCCCTGCGTAGGATCCTACGGTCTTGGCGTGCATCCGTGCGTCGCTGCGGTCCGGTCCCAGGTCTACGGGCACGTGCACCTTCCGCCGATCACTGACGGCAACATCGGTGTACTGTGAAGACCTCACACCCCACGTGTTGAGCAATTCGGCGGTACGTCCACCCGGCCTCCCGCATGCCCACTATACGCCCTCGCTGAAAGTCGGTCAACTGCACATACAGTTCACGTCCACGCTGTCGCGGCATGCTACCAGTGTTAAAGACTGCGATGGAGCTCCGTATGACACGGCAAACTGGCTGACACTGACGGCGGCGGTGCACAAATGCAGCGCAGCTAGCGCCATTCGACGGCCAACACCGCGGTTCCTGGTGTGTCCGCTGTGCCGTGCGTGTGATCATTGCTTGTACAGCCCTCTCGCAGTGTCCGGAGCAAGTATGGTGGGCCTGACACACCGGTGTCAATGTGTTCTTTTTTCCATTTCCAGGAGTTTAAATCTTGACGCACTGGTAAATATCCTCACACAATTTCTCCGATAATTCCTTTCCATTGTTGTACCGTAGCATCAGATATTGCTGGTCGTAGCCCCTATTCGAATCACTGACCACATCTCCGGTGCTCGACGCGGTCACGATTATTTGTTGGACGCGCGTCACTGCCACTATTTGCGCCGTCTGTTTCCTCCGTAATTATTGATATCAGCATGTGTCAATCTCCTGGCATAGACTGTGGCTGCGTCTGTTGTTTCTGTTGAGGAAATGTTATCGCTCCAAAACTGGCTAGTTGGCGGTTGCTGGTTATTCGGTTGGACTGGATTGTACCTCTGTTCACCTCCATTAAATTTGTTTCTGGCCGGTCGGAAGCTACTACTATTTCCTTTTCAGCTGTTGTTCTTCCAACTATTCTTAGGATATGCTTTTGGTACATTTCTTTGCTTTCCTTTATCAATATGAATGGTTCTTTGTGTATTACTACCATTTCCACGGCCACTTGGGGAGTGATAGAAAACATTGTTCGCATTATTATACCCATTATTCGCTCTTGATATGGACTTCAGGTTTTCCTGAATCGGATCGATCGAATCTGTCACATAAAAATTTCTCCAAATTTTCGTCTGACACATAAACCAGTTTATTTCTGAGGGATAATTTAATTTTTAATATTCTCAGTAGCGACAGTTATTGAGATATTTTTGAAACTACTTCTTAACGTCCTTTGCTTGAGTGAGAATAGTTCAGCGTAAAATGCTTCTTGGCGCAACCTTTGTTGAATTCCACCCTACCAGTATTTTGCCAAGAATGTCTGCTCAAGTTCATCGTAGGCCGTCAAGATTCGCATGCCTTGGTTGCCCATAGTGCCCCCTTATCCCTGAATACAACCTGATACAAAGCTCATCTTCTGTGCATCTGTCCAGTTTTCTGGCAGAGCTGCCCTGAAGCTTTGCACGAACGCTAAGGGATTTACCTTCCTCTTACCGGAATTAAAAATCTGAAACTGACGATACTTGAGCATTTTGTATTCGATACTAAGTGTAGAATATAAGTACTGGCCCGTAGCACCTTCATGTGGACTATTTGTGGGACTGTAGTATGGCGAATAGACGTTTGGATTTCCGTAACTGGATGCGTCGCCCGAAGTGCGTTGTCGTGGGGCTTGATATACCTTGCTACCACTGTTCACCGCCCCTCAAACTCTTCCAAATTTCCTTTGGTTGTCTTAACAGATTCCTCAACTTGCTCCTTCCATTTCACAGAATCGGAGCGTAGCTGAGTCTTAACCTCTTCCAATCCTTTCTTAAAGCAATTCTCTTCAGTCAATTATCCGGGGATAAGGATGAGACAGGAGAGTTTTACCTCTGTTATGGCCTAATTTAGCTGCTGTTCCTTCGCCTTCGTAGATTTATCGATCTCTTCCGAAAAATAACTCATATACCTCCCAATTTTCTTCGATTTATCTTCCTCTAATGCGGAAATATCTTGCACTGTTTTGCTGAGGCTAGTATTCGTTTCTTCTACCTGATCCTGTCGATTCATAATTTCATTGACGTATCACCTGTCTTTTCGATCCCTATCGGAAATTTGTCCTGAGCCTGTCGCAATCTTGTAACCCATTCGACATGCCCTATTGCTTTCTGATAAGATCAGCTATCGTCTCTTTCATATCGTTCCGATTTTGCACGATAAGCGGAATTAAGTGAACCTGTATCTGGATTTTAGACTGCGCTTGTGCCATGGCTGACTGTACTTGCACGTTATCAGACATGTTATTAGGCAGGAAACTGAGCTTTCGTATAATTACGGTGGGGGATCAACTGCGGTTGCTGAAGATCTAGCTAGATCCTGCACCGCAGCTGTTGGTTCGTCTACAGCGTCCGTTACGTTAGCTCACTGCATTTCACTTTCTTGTTCCGCTTGCATTTTAAACTGCGTGCGTGTTAAAACAATGAAATGCTGCCAACAACTCCGTAAACTTTACTTTTCTGATTAACAAACGCAGTAAATTGAGTCACTGTTTCACACGCATTTGAAACCTCGTAGCACTTCACGAATTACCGCTACAGAAGTTTGTGTTCAGAATGATAGCGAAAATGGAAAACTATCCTTTATATAGAACAGCAACAGTCTCCTTGACAATTCCGCTAACTACAACAACCAAGTTGGTGGCATAAAAGATGAAGAAAGGTAACTGGTTTGAGGTCCTGCCTTTATAGGTGGCCTTCCGTTGAGTTTCCGGCCTGAAATTCGTATGTGGCGGAACTGTCCTGTCTACACCCAATGTCGTAGCAGTAGTACGCGTCCCGTTGTGGCATGAAGCAGATACACACAAGTATTAAACACAGAGTCCTGGCGTAAACGATCGCCAATTTAACTGCTCTCCCCTGAAATTGAAGTTAAGTTATTATGACTGAAAAATGTGTAGTTACTTGAATGAAAACTTTTGGGCGAGAGAGGTCGCTTCACCCACATTTTTTAACAAGTTATCTCCCACACTATCACGTATAAAATTAATGAATAATCGAATTCTCCAATGCTTAAAACAAAATAATTAGAAGTTACAGCTTATGATCGTACTCTGACGCTCGTTGTCGAAGTTAGAACCTGGAACAATATATCTGTGGCTCTGCAAAATATCGCTAATCATTCATTCTGAAAATTATTAAAACAATCAGAGGCACAATCGTACGCCGTGGGAAAGCCGTCTTGAGTGCTTTGACGTTCTCACTCAGCAACAGGGAACGAGTGTCTAAGTTTTGCATCAGTTTCGATAAAGTCCACAACTTAATCTCTTAAAATGGAGCATAAATGATCGTGGTGCAGGCTCTCTTGATTTCTCAGGATACAAAGACCCCTACGAGCTACACAAAATAATCTTCCGAACCATAAAAATGGACAGGTTAAATTAACAAAAGAATTGAACGTACCTTTCCCATTCATAAAATAATTTCTCATAAACCCTTTTCGTAGATACATCATCCTCTTGTATGAGATAAAATTATGTCACAATTAATCAGATTTCATTCCGTATTCGAGATGGCAGTCTACAACAACGCAGCTAATTACAATTCCACAGAGATTTTACTCTTCTCAATTCTCAATCGGAAATAAGTGAGTCCATTGTAAACGAAACGTTCCGCATTATGCATCACGATTCAGAGATAAATTGTCTCTCGCAGCCATAATGAGTCTTCAGACCATGTAGCCCACTTTAGCCTTTGTGAAACTACAGTGAATTAAAAAGGAAATGCGATGTGTGTAAAACGAAGGTTGAAAAGTGGAATCAAAGTTCAAAGTAGAAGGATATACGTGTAAAGATTCGAAGATGACTTTGTTAACCTTAGTGAATTGAAGATGAATTACAGGATCTACTGAACGGAATGAACCTCGTACTGAGTACGGGTAATGGGGTGACAGTATATCGAAGGAAGTCGAAAGAAGTGAGATGTAGCAGAAATGATCAAAATAGCCCGTAACGGACGGAACAAGGAGGACATCATATGCAGACTAGCGTTGACAAAAAGGCGACAAAAAGGCCGTTTCTAGCCAAGAGAAATCTACAAGTAGCAAACATAAGTCTTAAATTGAGGAAGAAATTCCTGAGAGTGTACGTTTGCAGCGAAATGGTGTACGGTGTGTACTGAACTAGGGACCTATAAACGACACAGTGGCTTCGTCCTGGCGTAGCCCTCAGTGGTCCACGAGCCCACAGCAGTCCACCCACAATGTTGCCGCCCAACACCGAACTCACGAGTCCAGGGTTATTGTGCGGTTCGATTTTGATCTCATTAATTTCTTTATTCACAAATGAATTCACAATTCTCTACCCACATGGAATTCGCCGTGTTACAGATGGCATTCAAACTTAAGTAACGGAATAAGCAATTCTACGCAATCCCAGTAAGAACAGATGTGTTAACACTATAATTCCAAATTCAAATGGCTCTGAGCACTATTCGACTTAACATCTTAGGTTATCAGTCCCCTATAACTTAGAACTACTTAAACCTAACTAATATAAGACATCACACACATCCATGCCCGAGGCAGGATTCGAACCTGCGACTGTAGCGGTCACGCGTTCTGGACTGAAGCGCCTAGAACCATCTCGGCCACAGCGTCCGTCAGTATAATCTTCTTCTTTAAGTGTCATTTTAAAGTGAAACTGGCAGCAGATACTGTGGGACAATACAAATTTCTTAATCTTATGGTTGAAACATTTATACATATTATGAAGTTCCCCGGCCTTTTTTTCTGTCTGTATGTGACGGCTAAGCACAGGAGGTACCGCACAGATTTTAATACGATTTTCGCTAGTGCTATACTGAATCACGAGGAAGATATGTGTAAATATTTAGCACCGTGAGCCAGATTAGTTTGTTAGCTAGGTTACAAAAATCACTCCAACAAACTAGCTACACTGTGCTGCAGTTGTAACTGAAATTTCTTAAATTTCTATTCTTCACTATATATATAAAATTCAAAATTAATATTATTTTCGCTTTTCATTATATGCATCATATTCATTATTGCTGTCTTTTACAATAAGTATTTCTCCACCTAACAGATAAAGAAACTACCTGCCCACCATACACATCCTCTACCTTCCCCGAGTAGAATTTTGTATGGGGGTCTTTTCAGACAGGAATGAGACTAGGGCAAAATTCTAAACATTATGGACAGGAACATACTAAGCATGTTACAAATACAAGGGGAAAAATATCCTTACAAAAATGTGAATTAAAGTACTGTAAGTAAAAACTGAAGAAAATGTGAATAAAGTGATCAACTGAATTCACCACAGGTAGGTTATCGTGTTTCATGAAGTCTACGAGAATGTTTTACACAGGTCCATTTTGAAAGCTTGTATGTCCGACATTCGATTGTAGCAAGTAGTACTGATGATCAACACTACCTTGTAGCACACATGAAGTAGGCGAGAGAGTATCTATATGACACAAGGTCACATTTCTGCAGCACAGTCGCATATACCAGTAGTAATTTGTAAAATTAAAGTACATAAAAGAGTGTCCCTGTCACAAATGACCGAATTTTCTCTACCTGGTTTAAATTACGTCACTTTCGTGGGAAGTTATGACTCAGTGATGCTAAACACAGTTCTTAGCTGACAATCCCACACATGCAGAAACAACCAAGCACGCAGAAGTGTCTGCTAGAAGCAGACTGTAGATCTATTGATAATTCCAAAACCAACTTGTAGTATTGAAGGGATCCTTATAAAAGTCAGTTGCAGCCTTTATCGGTGAAGTAAGTCAACAATGGGCGAAGAAAATTTCAGAATATAATCAGTAGAAGTATTTCCTCTGCTCTGACGAGTCTCCGTCATTTATGGTGAATGGGGAAACAGTTACAATTTTTTACATTTGCAATATGCAGTTACCCATATTAAGACAGAATTAGAAGATTTTTCCCCGTTGTAAACGTGGACTGTACATGTGTAATTATAACAACGGATTTCTATGTCTATAAGAAGAAGTAAGAAAAAAGAGGCAGCATGGTATAACAATAACGAATTACTGAAGCGTCATACAAGTAAATCATCTGAAACAGTGTACAGTAATAGGCGTTATAAGAAACAATTTTTGTATGTGTACAGAACGACCTACAGAAAATTCTAAATCCATTCAAATAAAAACGTATGCATATTCATTGGTAAAACACATAAAAGTATAGGGAGTAAGGTAGAAAGAGGTATATCACACAGAAAAATAAACACATGAAGTGAGTGGTCTCACACACGCAGATAAGGAGAACATAAATATACAATTAGGAAAAACATAGATTAGGGAGTAAATAAGGTTCATGTCAATGAGTACTTCATGCAGTCTGTCAAACGACAGTCTATTATTATACCTAACATTGCCAGTCTTTAGTATGTTGCCTAGTTATATCTCATCATATAGTTTCGCACCTCTTAATCGTTTACCCATAACTTCATCAAACTTCCCACATATACATATGTTTACTTTATCTCTCTCCTTCTTTGTATAACACTGTATATTTAATAAAGTCTTATTAGTCCCTATTATTTTGTTCCACTGTCCTTCCTAACTATTTGTCATCTTTGCCCAACCTAACTATTCCTCATATTTGATCTACCTAATCATATTTCACGTGATATTAACCTGCCTAATAATGTAATGTCAAATTCATCTTTGTACCCAGGTCTTTCCTCATGTGTATGGCGTGCGATTTCCTTTCATACCTTTCGTTCTCTTTGCTTCCTTCTTACACATATTTCATGACTTCCTACACTACCCTCATGCTAAACCAAATCTTTTTAAAAAAACTACTCATGCACCAATGGACACTGAAACGTAGACACCTCGAATTAAAATAAAATTTGGATAACTGTTACCTGTTGTGTTATTCCGATGGCCAACATGAAAATGTAGTTTAGTAAAAGGTTGTTTAATTTACACCAGATAATCATATTCTCACATCAAAGAAATAACTGCATGATCTCAACTCATATTACAGTCGTTCAGATTGTCAGCTTGTAACACCATAATCGGTTGTGAGCTATCGGTAAGTGCCACTTTATTTAAAAAGTGTTTACTCGTTACTAGTTAAGCTCTTTGGATCACTGGAAGGAGGTGGTACTTTATGATGTATAAATGGCTTAACGTAATAATGTGCTCAAATAATGGAATTTTATTAAATACGTTTGTAAATGTATGAGAAACTGCAATGTAAAAACTGGTTCATACTTAGGGATTTTGTATATTTTGTATATTATGTAATATAAAAGACATAGAGATTCCCCTCCGCTACGGAAGTCGTTTGGCGCCCAAAGAACAGATAGAAGTGGCGGTTAGGCTGAGTGGGAAGTGAGAGAGCATAAAAGGCAGTCAGTGGCCAGCAGTTGTGGAGTCAACACCACAGGTGCAAAGTGAGGCATTCGGTATCCTCACCAGTGATGGAACGGCCTCGGATGTGGTTACTTCTATAAAAGGGTGCTCCCGCATGGGGAATGGGTATCCTCACCTATGATGGAACGGCCTCGGATGTGGTTACTTCTATAAAAGGGTGCTCCCGCATGGGGAATGGCTCTAAAATTAATATTTACATCGCCAAGAAGAAATGAAATAGAGAAATAATCCGCCAGATGAGAGACCAGGTAGCCGCCATGTGCTCGCCACCACTATTTCGCCATTGCTCCAACAACTTCAGGAGGTTACAACTATATATAAGTATAAACCAGTGTGTTTGTTTATGTTTAATTTTGCAATAATAATCCAAATGTTGCAAAAACTGGTATTAGAACCATGAAATTTTCCCCTGCAATCAATTAAGCAGGGTCCTTTCCTCAAAGTATTTAAGTCCGAGTACCTTGTTTGAGAAAGACTGATATTAATCTATTTTATTTTATGTTGAATTCATGAAAAGCTCCAGTTTACTTTGAATAGCTTCTAATTTACAAGTGTCTTTGTTCAATGTGTAGGAACATTAAGACTGTCAGTGAATAATACTCGTTTCATGAGTAATATAAGGAGCACACAATTTTTTATCAGATGAAAAGTTTTTAATTTACTGTGAAATATTTCAATAGGAAAGTGCCGAATGGTTAGTACTAATGAATCTAAATGTGATTGGTTAAGATCACTTGCTTCACAAGTAATGAAAGGGAATGAAAAATTGGAGAACTTTTCAATATTTGCTTTGATTTGCACTTACTTACAAATCCAGATAAAAAAAATGGCTAGTGTATTTTTGTTTCAAAATTAGGGCTAAATGATCTTAAGGGGGTTAGAGTACAGAATTTATTATAATGCGAAGATTTTCTGAAAATTGTGCTTATTTGTGGATGAAAGAGTGGTCAGTTTGTAGGATTCCACTATAATAAATAACTGAATCAATCAAACAGATAGTGGTTTCTGTGAATGAAACTGAAACATTTACAAAGTGAAATGCATATGAAATGTGAGTATTGTGAATTTTATTGCATTTGTAATATGTATAAGTGTGTTAACCTAAATGTAACTCTGATCAGATGCTGGTTAGTCTCATTTCAGTCTTTGAGAACATTTTTTGTGCTGAATTGTTTAAAGACTGAAGTAGTGATTGTAGTCAGCAGGGATAAAGTGTCTATTTTGTTTCTGTGAATGCTAGTCTTTGCAGTTGAGTGCTGCTGCTACCCACTGTGTAGTTTCATCTGGTTATTGTAGGTGTTCATTGCACTTTTCTGAGAAAGAATCTATGAAAGTCACTTTTGCAAGAGTATATGCAAATCCGTTGAAAATAATGTTTTCACATTATAGTGCCTAGGCTGGCGACCGTTTTATTATTTCATTTATATGAAATCAGTTATTGTAATTTCTTACCAAATTTTATGAATTTCATGTGCAATACCCTCTTTCCCTTAGGTAACACATGGCCAAATTCAAAAATCCATCCAGAGGGCAACGCTATACTGCTCAGGTTTAACTCATTTTTGGTAATTATTAATCCACAGTAGTGTTATAAGCTAGCCATATCTCTCCAAAAACTTGCCTTTTACACTTATAAATACGAATTGCATCCATATATTATAAAAATTAATTATGACAAGAAATAGGGTTCCTATGCCCTAACTATTACTTATTCACACATTCTCTGTATTAATCATCATAATCAGTAACTCATTATATTAAAGTATGCATCCTATATCTCAGTACTATCGTCTTTATTGTCTAACCAACATAAATCTCATTATCCTGTTACAACATAAATCATATTCGCTGTCTTCGTCTAAGTACACACTTAAAATAACAATGTCTTGCTCTATTTTTATCCACTTATTTCCACGTGAACAGCACCTCATAGCTGTAACTGTGCCTGTTTTGCTTCAGTATACCCAACTTCACTACCTCCCAATAGATCCTGAAAAAATTATTATGGAACAACTAATTACTGATGACCTGTGTATCCTCTCAGAACTGCTTCAAAAAATATTAGTTTTGATAGAAATTATTTGTTCTCATTAGGATTATAGATGAAAATTTTAAGCTATCAGCAGTTTATTTACCGTACACGTCCTGGCAGCAAATCGCTTGATTTGTTAAGCTGTAAGTGAAATATGTTGCATGACAAAAGTCGTCTCATTTTTGTAAGAAGTTCCCTTCCGTGCGACGGGACTCTCTATGGCATGTAATGAAATAGTATGGCATATCTATAACTGCTGCTGCGCACTTTAATACATGAAATATCTTGGAAATAGGTGACATGCAGTTCTATCATCTGGGTATGACTAGAGTATACAGAATTATATGAAAAGTTTTTCCAATACTGTTACGAGTCACGAAATTTATTGATAAATAAAGTATTTACTTTGAGGCACGTTTCTAGGTGATACCTCATCATCAGGCTAAACTGACATTACAAAATCATTTAACACATGTTTATACAGATATTAAAGCTTCTTTACATCACTGGTGTTATGGATTACTTTTTATTCTGAGAATTGAAAAACACGTTAATGTCATGTAGATATTATCACTATCACACACAAAAATGACATCGCCTCTAACTAGTTTATCCTCCTCTCTGTCTTCAGGATGATAAGACCAATCATGTAAAGAAGCTTTAATTTCTGTATAAACATGTGTTAAATGTCTTTGTTCTGCCAGTATAGCGTGATCATCACGCAGATCATCATCACGTGATCATCCTGCAGAGAGAGAGAGAGAGAGAGAGAGAGAGAGAGAGGAGGGGAGAAGGAAAACATAGTAAGAGACGAAGTCACTTTGTGTATTGGTCTTCTGTTTAAGTGAATGTTTTGTAAAGCAATCACCCACTTTGTTCTTGTGATGTCGGTTACAAAACGAATGATTGTGACAGTATTGTCCTAAAAACGATAGTATAAATATTTTTATTTTCAGAATTAGAAAGATATTAGCGGGATGTATAATATAGATATAACATTAATGTCGTTACTTACTATCACTTTAAAGTTTCGTACGCCTGAAGTGCTCTAACAAATTGGCTTGTTGTTATAAAATATTCTGAAGCCATATTCACCATTAATCAACTGTGAATGTTTCTGAAATGTGGAAAGGTTTTCCAATACTGCTCCGAATTACAAAATTTGTTGATAACTGAAGTAATCCTTCACCGACGAGTCTCAAGGTGATACCTCATAATCACGCTATACTGGCAGAACAAAGACATTTAACACATGTTTATACAGAAGTTAAAGCTTCTTTCATGATTGGTCTGATCATCCTGAAGACAGAGAGGAGGATAAACTAGTTAGAGGCGATGTAATTTTTGTGTGAGATAGTAATAATATCTACAAGACATTAACGTGTTTTTCAATTCTCAGAATAAAAAGTAATCCACAACACCAGAACAAAGTGAGTGATTGTTTTATAAAATTCTCATGTGAACAGAAGACCAGTACACAGAGCGACATCACCTCTTACTAGGTTATGCTTCTCTCTTTCCAACAGGATGATCACAGCCGCCATGTAAAGAAGCTTCAATATCTGTGTAAACATATGTTAAACGCTTTTATAATTTCACTATAGCCTGATGATGAAGTATCAGTTCGAAAAATGTCGCTACATAAATAATCTAACTGTAAGCAAATTTCGTGACAGTTGGTAGTATTTCTACATCTACATCTACATACATGCTCCGAAATCCACTATATGGTGCGTGGCGGAGGGTACCTAGTACCACAACTGGTATCTTCTCTCCCTGTTCCATTCCCAAACAGAACGAGGGAAAAATGACTGTCTGTATGCCTCTGTACCAGCCCTAATCTCTCTTACCTTATCTTTGTGGTCTTTCCGCAAAATGTAAGTTGGCGGCAGTGAAATTGCACTGCAGTCAGCCTCAAATGCTAGTTCTCTAAATATCCTCAGTAGCGATTCACGAAATGAACGCCTCCTTTCCAACAGAGACTCCCATCCGAGTTCCTGAAGCATTTCCGTAACACTCACGTGATGATCAAACCTACCAGTAACAAATCTAGCAGCACGCCTCTGAATTGCTTCTATATCCTCCCTCAATCCGACCTGATAGTGATCCCAAACCCTCGAGCAGTACTCAATAATAGGTCGTATTAGTGTTTTATAAGTGGTCTCCTTTACAGATGAACCACATCTTCCCAAAATTCTACCAATGAACCGAAGACGACTATCCGCCTTCCCCAGAAATGCCATTACATGCTTGTCCCACTTCATATCGCTCTGCAATGTTACGCCCAAATATTTAATCGACGTGACTGTGTCAAGCGCTGCACTACTAATGGAGTATTTAAACATTACGGGATTCTTTTTCCTATTCATCTGCATTAATTTACATTCATCTATATTCCGAGTTAGCTGCCATTCTTTACTCCAATCACAAATCCTGTCCAAGGCATCTTGTATCCTCCTACAATCACTCAACGACGACACCTTCCCGTACACCACAACATCATCAGCAAACAGCCGCACATTGCTATCCACCCTATCCAAACGATCATTTATGTAGATAGAAAACAATAGCGGACCTAACACACTTCCCTGGGGCACACCAGATGATACCCTCACCTCCCATGAACACTCACGATTGAGGAGAATGACTGGGTTCTATTACTTAAGAAGTCTTCGACACACTCACATATTTGGGAACCAATCCCATATGCTTGTACCTTAGTTAGGAGTCTGCAGTGGAGCACTGAGTCAAACGCTTTCCGGAAGTCAAGGAATATGGCATCCGTCTGATACCCTTCATCCATGGTTGGCAAGATATCATGTGAAAAAAGGCCGAGTTGCGTTCGCAGGAGCGATACTTTCTAAAGCCATGCTGATGCATGGACAGCAACTTCTCTGTCTCAAGGAAATTCATTATATTCGAACTGAAAACATTTCTATATTTTTCAAACAGTCACGGTCGATTAATAGTCAATATGACCTTATATTATTTTACAACAACAAGGCAAATTATTCTAGTACTTCAGGCACACAAAAACATTAAAGTGATTGTAAGTACATGACATTAATGTTACATATATGTTATAGATCCTCGAAATATCTCTGTCATTCTGAAAACAGAAAGTATTCATACTGTCATTAGTATTACAAAATTGTCAGAGTAGCTGATATTCTAATCCAAAGCACAAGAAAAAAGTGAATGATAGTTTTTTAAAATATTTGTGTGAACAGGAGACCAATACACAAATTAACATTGCCTCTTCCAGGGTTATCATTCTCTCTCTTCACATGATGATCACAACAGCCATGTAAATAAGCTTTAATTACTGTAAAATACATGTAAAATGTTTTTGTAATACCAATGTCGCCTGATGATGATGTATCACCTTGAAACATATTTCTGAATACATAATTTTGCTGTCAAAAAATTTTGCGACTGGCAGCGATATTTCAAAACCTTTCCATATTTTTTAGGCATTCACGGTCGGTTAATAGTCAGTATGGCTTCATATTAAATACTGTTAATCTGTACACGGTTTGATTTGCGAAATGTGGTGGAATCCCTTGTTTTTGTGTGTCCCAATAGTTTCAGTTTCCACAACATTGTCGTATACAGTTATGTGAATCCTATAAGGTGCCTTGTGTACAAGAAAGAATTTGTGACTAAGTTGCTTCCCTTTAGAATAAAAAGGATGAGAATTTACGAGAATTTCCTATCCAACCTATAGCTTTTCGATGTTGACTTGTCCTGGTTGAGATCTTGCTTCTTTCTGCAGCATTCTTGATGATTAACGCTATATCTAATTTTTTTGGAAACTGGAAGTGGTATTTACTCCCTGATACGATTTTTGTGTAAAAGTAACGGAGATACTGATGTAGAGTCGTGTGTCATTGAGAATCTTTTGGAAGGTATGAATGTGTGCGTCCCAGATATGGAATTGACAATAGCAATATATTCTGCACAGCGTGTTAATTTCTCGCATATTGCGTTCTGAAGGACTGGGCTGAGGCCAATAGAGTAAAATAAAAGCTGGGCTAATTTTCTGACGTCATAAAGTGCGTAACCAAATATTTGAACGAAATTGTGGATCGTTGTCGGAAATTTATCACTGTGCACTGGGCCAACTTCTGATGTCGAAACAATTAGCATTTTGCTCAAACTTTCTCTACTTTTTTCTACGTTTTATTAAAGTAAAAAGTTGCACAAACTTTGTGAAAGCAGTTTCTCGGACTCAAGTGAGCATAGTTCAAATGTGTATACCAAATAAGCTTATTAACAAAATTATCGGGTATACACACAACCCAAGGAGAGTCTCTGACAGTACATGTTTCTAAAAGAATACTGTTACGTTTTACACCTTTCTAGATAGGTTCTTCATCATTTTCCTGCGTAAAGACGAAGAGATAAAGTTTTCAAAGGCTATCTTTCGTATATAAAACAAACTGGATTTTCTCCAAATCATTTCCAGAAGTGTTGTTGACAAAACCAATAGGAGCACATGATAATGTTTCTGCTACACCGTTTTGAGTACCAGCAATGTAAACAACAATGAAGTTAAAAACTTGAGACGGTCATGGTTTAGTTAATAAGACACTGAAAACTAGAGTGCTCGATAATCAGTATACACCTTAGTGTGTTCCGCAAGTGAGAAGAAGCGAAATTTAGAAAACGCCCAAATAATTGCCATTGCTACCAAGTCGGTTACAAAATAGTTTATTTTAGATTAATGCAGGACATGACTGGAAAAGGCTATATTTCTCTGCACGGGTACATTATTCTCTTCAAATTCTTAGAATAAATGAGCGCCTCGACAAGTTTGTTGATGAGTAAAAATCTCATGATAAATGAAGATGAGCAAGTATCGGAGTATTAAGAAGTGCTCGAAACTCTAAATATACTTATTCATCCCAGTCTCATATCGTGTTTTTTCTAGAAAGTGAAAGTAATTTAGGAGTGGCAAGAATTTTCGTATCTAAATTTTCTAAACGAAGTTGTGCATCCTTATAATAACGGAAGACAGGGTCACTTAGAGGTCCTTGTGGGAGCTCGTTTGTCGCTCTCATCACCCACATCGCCTGAACCTGGTCACTTGGTACCCTCCCATACAACCTTCTGTAATATGCACAAGTGATGGTGTGTGTAAACGAGAATTTCGACATATGTTTAACAACTTAATGAAGTGTAACTGAGCACGTAAGGGCGAAAAAGTCCAATATCACGAAAGCCGTAAGAATTGCCAAAGTGCTGTTGCAACTTCAGAGTGACCAAGAACCCTGAATTTTTCATTACTACACTGATGAAAATAACTGGCTTTTAAATTTGTGTACCGTTTAGAATTATCAAACCGTACTTACATTGTGCTACAAAATTTTTATAGTGACGTGATGAGACTGTTAGTTGGGTGGCATGTATTTGTTAATGGTGTAAATGATCTATAAAATTAAAATAGAATACGTCTTAACTCCCGGGTGTCAGCGAGTTGCATTAAATATACACCATGTGAGCGGCACTACCAGCAGTTCTGATCTCGTAACAAAGAGTTGTTATTGTTACCCATGAAACCACAAACTTATTAAAACTTTTGCCACGAAACAAGAATAATCTGGTGCAGGTGAATGGCGTGTAGGTATATGAAGTACTTTCGTTCTTGACGCTCATGACAATAATATTCAGTACTAATGGAAAGATTCTCGCGAAGCAGTATATTACTGTTGTTACACACCAATTCATTTATTTAGTAAGGAAGAGATGAACTATTTTACCTAAATCTACAGGTTCAGAGAGAACATTTTATAACGCTTCAGTTGTAATTACAATGTTCTCTCGCATGATACGAAGATATAATCTCGGTTAATAAGTTTCATATCTATGAAAAATCCAAACCTTGCTGTAACTCGCAGAATATTTGCCTAAAAAATTTGGTACTTCGCGTCCGCTTGTGTGCGGTGCCAATTCATAATGAAAATACAAGGCTGAGCGTTTTCCGTTTATAGTATTCGGTGATGAAAAACGTACGATATGTCGAGAGTGATTTATACCAGGAATCATAACAGATAGATACTGAAAATATATTGCTTTGGAAATAAGATTTCTTGTAAACAACTGAACAAATAACAAGAACTTCAGATTCAGGTATGCTTTATAACAAACGAACCTTCCGATACACTCTCCAGTGCATCATACGTCCTTGCACTACCTAACAAGGTATTTGAAAAATAAGCTTCAGATAAGACATCTCCATAAATTTCTGTTCAATAAGAGGTACTCTGTACTCCACAAATATCTGCATTCCTACTAACCAAACCAATGTTGTTGTTCCTTCTAAAGGGCTAGAGAGAGAGACGACATATTTTACTTGTTGTGAGTAATTACTCATAGCACGTTTTTTCGTCGAAACAGTATTAGACGCGACAGGGCAGACTTCCACGGCCACAGCTTGTTGACCAAACAGTGACCAGTGTATGGTAACGCATCATAATGTAAAGAGCAATACTGGAGAAACCGAAGTTTCGGCCACTATTGCAGTGTCCGTCTTTTGGGCTACTAAGTAGATCAAGGGGAAGGGCATAATAAACGCGACCGCAAATTTGGTTTCTCTAGTATAGTTTTTACATTAGGATGCGTTACCACACTCATAAAGTTTTTATGTTTTCAGTGTTGGAACTGTTACCCTTTTGATGCCTATTAAATTACATTATCTCATAGTGCGAGTTGAGTTACAAGTATTATACCAATGAGAGAATAAATTACAGAACTTTTTCTGCGGAAGTCAAAAATTTCTTATCAATTTGGCGTATCACTTTTCGCCAGCATGATGGCTTATTAGATCATATTAACGCTTCCGATTATGTTAGCAATTACTGATCCCTCTTATGTAATTTTCCTGTGGCTGATTTTATTCGTCATTTTGCCTTTACCACTGCCGTAAGTTACAGAAATAAGGCTCAGCTTACGATTAGGACGTATTTACAATATACTTACGTATATCATATCTTTTCATTGGAGAACTAGTTGAACTGACCCAAAGATTTTTGCAAGGCCTCTTCCAATATGATTCAATCTTGATTTTAGTAGTGTTAGCGAGAATTTTAGTTTCTTAAAATAAATAAATGTTAAGTAGCTTGTTGACTGTGTGTGGTGTCTTTAGATAATGTTTTATTCCTTTCAGTTGGTAGCCCGTTCCTTTCATATTTGTAAAATATGCTGACAATGCACAGTCGTTCGACGCCATTTGCCATTATGTTAGGCTTAGTTTTCGGGATATTTCTACTAATTTAACCTTTGTCTTTGAAGGTGTCGTATCCAACTCAAGTCTGTGTTTATGAGCATTGTTTTTGAGTACAGGGGGAAACCTATAATGTTGTTTTAATTTATGAAGGCATTTGAACTTACCTGAGAGAATTTTCACACTTAGGCTGTTGGCGAACTGCCTGTATTTTCTGGTCAACCGTATTCATTAATTTTCTTACTGATGAAGTCAATGAGACTTTAGAGATTTGTACTAGCTCGTGTTATATCGACAGTTCGTGCTAATTAAGTTTATTGTGAGGGCGAGTTTAAGTTCTGCTTCTGGCGTGTATATTAAGTTACAGTGTCTGGTATTGCGTGTTAAAAATACCACAGCAACCATATGATAAATTAAACATCGTTTTCTGAGCAAGACACATTTTTTATTAATTGGTTACATAACGTTTCGCCAGCATGATCCCTTAATATATTACATTACTGCTTCAGATGGCGTTATTAAGCGTTATTGCAGTACAAGTTGTGTATGTTTAAATTCAATGATTCTATGAAACGACGGAACATCGTCATAAAATAAAGAAGGCATCTGCGACTGACGGGGTAGTGCTAACATAAAACTGTTAATTTAATTAGAAAATAATAAAGGAGAATAGGAACCATATAACGCAAATGAAGGCTGTACCAGAAAAAATTTAAACAAAGTGTTGGTGGTGTGATGTAACATTTGCATTTCTTGCTTTTATGTTTTAGTTTTCTTTAAAGACAACGAGAAAAGGTAAGGCGATAGCCCAGCGTAGAGCCTGCGCCTACCGTCACGTATTTTTGGTTTTCAGATGTTAAAAAAACATTTGTTATTCCTATGCCAAGGTAAGAGGAAGGACTATCTTTCCTCTCTCTCTCTCTCACTCTCTCTCTCTCTCTCTCTCTCTCTCTCTCTCTCTCTAACTCTCTGCTTATGAACGAAGGTAGACGCACGTTATTTTAGAGCGTAATAGGCGGTAGCCATTTTGGTTATGAGCATAAGTGAAAAGTCTGTATTTTTAATTTTTTAATATTTGTAGAAAAAGAATACATTCGTATTTCGTTAGTGAAAAATTGAGTTATTATTCCAAGTAGGACTGTAACATAGAAGAATGGATGAAGCCCACCTGTGTACCTCGGAGTTATCACGAAGAGCAGATTCCCATATCATGGTTACGGTCAAGATTTTGTAGGTAGATATGGCGACTGGACGCAGTATTATTAACTGGTAAGCATAAATCTACAACAAGAGAAAGACTATTTCGTCCATGCAGAACTAATATGAACTAATATGAACCCATTTACAGGTATAGCCCACCTTATTGTGCTGTGTCCGAGCGCCGAAAAATTAATCTCATTATTTTCATACATCTAAATATGTTTTATTACTTTTTTATTTCTTATAATGTGTTGCGTGCCACTAATGCTGATGATGAAAGTAGAATCAGTTCTCTCGGTTTGTGATAACTCTACGTCCCACTGAACAATGGACTTAAAGTCGATACGAGTAGGTTTCAGATCATCGTCCGACACTCCAGAAACAGGTTTTTCGTCGCTTCCCTAAATCAATACAGAAGGAAATTCATATCATTTTCTTGAATAGACCCCATTCGTATCAAATTCGAGCTTGCGTTCTGCCTTCCGTGAATCCTTGAGGACTGTACTTTGAACCCTTATATATTTGTCTCTATGTCTTGAATGTTCTATATAAAACATTATCACCTTTTGTTTGAAATCTAGCGCCTACTAACAACTCCTGCATAGTATCAGGTAGTGTTGGATGTATTATCAGTAGATCTGCCACTTTCTACTCTAGAAAATAGTTCTCGTAGACATTCACCGTCAGTCCAAAAACTTTAGATACTGGATCAATAAAAAAATGGAGAAAAGTGGACATCAGGGTTTCAGTGCTTCAGGTATACCGCGTAGTCTCCCGTACCTTCGTACAACGCACAGAGTGTACATATAACCACATGAAACTGACACAAAAATCCACTCTGGAATGTTGTTCATCTCACACGTATTTGGCTTCTACACAGAGGCCTTATATCGTGTACCCTGCAGAAATACTGAGTCATTTTGCCTTTCCATAATTGCGTGTAGGGTTTTGTGAAAAAATTGAGCTCTTCATTGTCTCTCCTACATGTTCGGTGGGACTCACGTCGGACGATCTGGTTGACCAAATATTCTTTCGAACTTTCGAGAACTTTTTTCAAACCAACCGCAAACCGCTGTGGCCTGGTGACATGGCGCACTGTCATTTATAATGTTCCATTGCTGGTTGGGATATGAAGTGCATGAATGGCTGTAAATAGTCTCCAAGTAGTCGAATATATACTTTTCCAGTCAATGGTAGGTTGAATTGGATTAGAGGGCCCAGTCCATTCCTGTTAATAGAGCCACCACCTGATTGCACAGTGCCTTGTTGACAACTTGGGTCATGTCTAGGTGGAGTAATGCTCGAACCCCACCAAAAGCTCTTCCCAAGAGAAATCGGCTACTTATTTCACCAAACCAGGAAATTCCAATCATCTAGGTTATAACTGCTATGGTCACCGGCCCAGGAGAGGAGCTGCAGGTGATGTCGTTCTGTTCGCAAAAGCATAGCCCTTTAAGCCTTCTATGCATGATCTAAATCGTTCACACGCCCCGGGTTCATTGGACCTGCTATGCTTGATACGAAATTTTAAATGAAAACAAGTATACAATGTCATAACAAATTTCATCTTTGACATTCAGAATATTTTTAAGCCATTCTTTCAAGGCTCATTTGTTATATATTGCACGAATCCACAATATCCCTAAATGGAACCAATTGTTCATCCACTGTAAGATAAATTTTAGGTATCATTACTTTCCTCCACAGTCTTATAAATATTTTTCATGTGACGGATATAGCAGCAAGTTTGTCACCTAGCCCCTCTCGTTCTTGTGTCATCAAATCAAATAACTCTTACTATTGGCACAAACTGACTGACTGACATTGTAGCTCCGACTTGGAAAACTTTTCCAGAAAAAGTCGCCTGGTTAGAGCATCCCAAAATTTATCTGCTCAGCTACGAAGCAAACTTCCCCAGAAGGCGAACATTTCTTGTATAGTTATCCCGATTTATTGCTATCGGTACACAAGCTCCTTTTGCCTCTAGGTTTGTGCATCTATCAATTTCATCAAAAGTGGCCAAAAATCTTTGAGGGTGTTAGTGACCTAGCCCTTGCTGGTCCTGGTATAAATTTCAACACATTGTGTGTTGCCATTTCAGTTTGCTGTGGTTGGCTTTCACTCCAAGGCATAGCATTTGGAGCAATATATATGTGAACACTTTCACTGCTTACTCATCGAGATCATGATCATCATCATTATCACAATCAGCACCACTAATTTGTTCTTCGTTAAACATGCTGCAGGCCACTGTCTCAGGAACTTCTTCATGATTTTCATCGGAAGCAGTATTTATATCTGAACGGAAATCGTCATCCGCAGCTAGGCAATGAACAAACAAATCTGGGCTTGGAAAACGTATACTACCCTCTTTCCTGCTCCTTTTTTAGCTGCAGTTTCCGACATTCTATCTGAAAAATAATAATATGAAGAAATAAGCTTAGTATTCTCCTCTTTCATGGACTGCTGTTCATATTATTGTTTTAGTGTTACAAACGACCCTAACCTTTCTTGCAAATCAGTATTGAACATCAAGCAGCAAACTCCTACAACATTTCTACACTACTTCAAACACTCGTAACTATCTACTGCAGTTTATCGCTCTCTTCACAATGCAGAACAGTTGAACAGAGTTGTAAGTTGTAACAATGTTTCATTCGGCAACCATAACAATGCGAATTGTGCTAATATGTATTATCTGAATTCCTGAAGAAAGTTATTAATGACTTCACAACATAAATCACAAGGTGAACCGGACCGAGGTTACGTAAATGTGTGGTCTAGAGCAGAAAATCTAGGTCACACATAAAACTGATGTCAGAGATTTCTGATAGTAATGTGTTAAAAAATACAGCAAGAGAGCATATCTGTTGAGTCGGGGATCAATTTTAAGGCCTTCATACAGCAATTAAACGTTAAAATTCTCTCCTGGTCCATTGAACCCAAGGTATGCGTAACCACAATGCCTTGACGGATACATTTGTTGTACATCCCACATTGATTTCTCAGGTTATTTTACGGAATGTTGGGTGTCTCTTAGCACTGACGATATATGCAAACGGCGCTGCTCTCAGTCATTAAGCGAAGGCCATCGACCACTGCGTGAAACCTAAATGCCTAGAATTTGGTTTTCGCTGCACGCTCCTGAACTTTTGGATCTTGGGATATTGAATTCCTCAACGATTTCCGGAACTAAGTGTCCAATGCGTCTGTCTTAAAGTGTCATTCCGCCTTCAAAGTCTGGTAATGCCCGTCGTGAGGCGATAAACACCTCGTCTAATGGATCATCTGAGTGCAAACGACATCTCCGCCAGTGAACTGAACTTTAACCCCATCTGCACGTGATATACCACCTCCGTGTAAGTGCATTTTGCTATACCATGACTTTTATTAGCACACTGTTGGTTATGTTGTTAAAACGTTGACCCTTTATGTGAACGTCTGCAAATTGTTGTTTTGTGACAAGTTCTCTGGCTGTCTGGCATGTGACAGAGGCAGGGTCACGGTGTTCTGCGACAACTGTCATTTGGAACACATTCTGGATTTGGTAATAATTCTTTTGAGTCTTTTCTGTTCAATTTCCTCTATGCTTTGGCAATATCCTCTATGCGTTGGCACCGCTTCATGAATTCCATGGTTGTTGTGACAACCTTTACCAGAACAACTTGGCACAATACTGCAATTCATTTAATGAAGTGGGGGATATTATTCGGATTGACAATTTGATACAGAGCCAAAACATTCAGTATTTAGGATCCTGTCGTTTCCCAATGTCCTTCAATTGTTCTTCCGCTGTGCAGACTTGCTGCTGATTGTCACCAAACGTTTTCTTCAGTTTTTTCCTGTAGTTTCTCCCAGCTATTGAGCTGCCCGCCGTTGTTCTCGAGCCACTGAGCGGTTGTGCCGTCAAAGTAAAAGTGCACATTTGTTCAACACATCAAGTCGTCCCTTATGTTGTATTTGGTGATCACTCGAATCTTTGCTGCTGTTTCGTCGATCATCAGCATCATCTCCAGAGGACAATAACTTAACGCTGTAACGGCCATTTTTCAGTTTCTTCAATAATTATGCAACATCCTCCTCATCAATTTAATATTTGGTTGCAATGTATTGTAAATTTGTGTATATTTCTTTTCTCTTTTCCTTATTTATTTCTTGGCTTTATGTCTGCGATCATGTAAATAAAATGTTGTCTGACAGATTATTTTTTGATGTGAGTTGTTGGTAACCTCTGTGTCTTTTGGAAGCTTTGACCCTGTAGGAGATATATTAACTATCTCAAAAAAGATGGTGAGTCCAGAGGTGACGGTTGATGAGGACATAGTTCACAGCAGGTCTCGAAGTTGTAAGAACCATCGGGCTAGAGCGTGGACTGCATTTTTGGAATAATAGTTAATTCATGGAAAGAAGAACAATTTTAATAGTGGTGGAAGGAGGACGATATTGGAAGGGCTCATGGGCTTTGTATTTGGGGGAGCACGCTGTAATTTACAGGCTGAGATGAATGAAACTCAGAACATTCTGGAAAACGGTTACTTCCCTATTGTTGTAATGATTTACTAATGTTTTGAGAAGAATATATTAGTACAAAGATCGACGCTGGAGAAGAACGTGGAAGTTGAGAAGACGGAAGTAGAATTACAAGCGAAAAGATTTATTGCAAAGACAATCGCAGAAGACGACGGTAAGAAGAAACCGGAAATACATCAAACAATCTAGAATCAGAAGAAATCACATTAGACGGCTACATTACACCATATTTTCTTGGGGTAGGAGACCGAATTATATTATGATAGGTGAGACAGAAACAGAATGTGAATATTAATGTTCCACAGACTTAATTACAGAAGGTAACTGATTGATGTAGTGATGTGTGTCATACTGTGAATATCAGAATTGAACTTCAGCAGCATAAGAGCCAGAGCTAACCAAATCTTACGTTGATATTTGTCAATGGACGATACATCATTTACGTGCACTATTATGCCGTCATCTATTGTTAACAATGTAACCGTATGTGCAGAATTTATTAAATTCAAGTCCCGCATCCTGTACCGAAATAGTGTTCTCCGAATTATACAGTATGCCCAGCCATGAGACGTTGCGTAGTTACTTTACTAACAGCGAAGACAGCGCAGCCATTTTGCGGTGATTCCACGATCCTCAAGAAACAGCAGCATTATGACGGCTGCAGAACTTCCTCGACTGCAGTACATCTCTGGAAGAGCCATATATGCGATTCACTGATTATCATACAGCCGCCGTCTTCAATGTTATTTACAGTGAAAAACAGAATTTCGTCAAACTCTTACTTTATTGTTAACACAGACACGCTAGCGCAATTAACATTTTATTAAAAACAAGTAACGTTATCATACAGCATATAAATTACGAGTAGGGCACGTTTTCTCATTAAAAAAACACTAAGTACAAGAAATAAATCTGAAAGAGCGACCGACATACTACTTTTCCACATTGAGGCAATTATCGTAGTGATGGACAAGCTTTGAAAGACCTTCGTCGTAAAATTCTGCCGCCTAAGACCTCACCCAGTGAGTCAGTTCCGCCTGGAGTTCCGCGTCGTCACCAAAGCGCTGCGTTGCAAGCCAGTTCTCCATCTTGGAAAACAAGTGGAAGTCGCTTGGTGCAAGACCGGGGCTGTAGGGCGGATGAGGGAAGATTTTCCATCTGAATGAATTAAGGTGTTCTTTAGTGTGGTTTGCCGTGTGAGGTGAAGCATTGTCGTGCAAAAACAGAATTTTGGATGTCAGCTTTCCTCGGCGTTTATTTTGAAGTGCTCTTCTAAGGCAGTGCAAAGTTTGACAGTACTGGGCAGAATTTATGGTTGCTCCACGTTCGTTAAAATCAATAAGAAGCACACCTTGCCTATCCCAAAACAGAGACGCCATCAACTTCCTTGCTGACAAGGTTTACAAACATTTTCTTGGTTTTTGGAGGGACCTCGTGTGCCCCCACTCCATGGACTGTAGTTTTGTCTCGCAGTTGACGTGTTTCTTTCAAGTCTCGTCACCGGTTACGATTCGATCCAGTTATGAATCATCACGTTTGTGGTATGCCTCCAGAAATGCCAACGTTGCCCTCATTCACTGTTCTTTGTGGTGCTCTGGAAGCATTTTGGGCAGCCATTGTGCACATAATTTGTGGTATCCTAGCTTTTGAGTGACAATTTCAAAGAACAAAGTCCGTGAAACTTGTGGGAAAGAAAGTGTTATTGTGAAGCGACGGTTTTCACGAGTCATTTCATCAACTTTAGCGACAAGATTGTCAGTCACTATGGTCACGCGTCCACGCTTCTCTTCATCACGAACGTTGGTTCGGCCATTTTCAAGCCGAATGCACCATTTCCGAACGGAAAATTCACTCATTACGTTGCTTCCGTACACTTCGCACAGTTCACGATAAATTTCTATAGGTTTTAGGTTTTTTGACAGCAAAAATCGTATCACAGAACCCACCTCACAACTGGCGGGGGTTTCGATTGCAGCGCACATTTCAAATTCACGTACAGAAAAAACCAGACGCTCAGAGACGTTCCCACTGTCAAGCATGGATGCCGAATGAGCTGCCGATCATGCACATACCAAAATACATGCTATCGGAACGCACCGAGCAGCGTTATACAGAAACGTTCCCTACTTTCTGAATGGGCCTCGTACATTAATAGTAATACAAATCTCTTTCGCAGCTGTTCAGACGTCTTATCATTTAGTGTACTGCAGGTCATTTAACACAGCTATACCAAACTCATTTTGAGCTTCGCACGTACGCGCGATCGATATATACAGTATCGAACAGTTTCCTATTGCGTTCAATCTGAATATCTCACATAACAACGAACGAATAATGCATGTCAGAAGAGCATTTGTATTCACTTGTGCATCGTAGAATAATTGCACCAAACATAACTGAGAGATTTGTCAACAAATCTATTTACAATACCAAACAGTTAAATTCTCAGTAACCAATATTACAATAGGTCTCCTGGTATACGTATATTTATAACTATGTATGTATGTACTAGATTAAATTTTAAAGAGAGCGCGAGTGCGTGAATGTATAGAGTTGCTCATCTCAGTCAGGTATATGGGAAAAGATAGCCTCAAGACAATTGCAGTAATTTATTTAGATAGTTATGAAACGCCTTTTGTGTTAAGGCGAGTATGGCTAAGTACTGTGGCTGGAATGTGTTGCGATTACGTTGTCTACTGAAGTATTATGTGCTTGTGACAACATAGTTAACTTTTGCTGTCTGAGCTTTATAGTGCGGGATGAGAGATTTTATGTTGCTCATACTTACCAGTTATGGTAAGAGGCGAGGTGGTCTACGTCAGCGAGTTCATCCCTAACTAATGATTTGTAAACAGTTCTTAGCTAATCGACTATCTGCAGTAGCGGTGACTGGTAAGGTTAGTCGGAATAGGGGTGTGTGGGAGAGGGTTATCCAATTGGAAAAGAGCCTGTGGAACTCTGTTCATCAATGACAACACAGCGTGTCGGATCACCAGACCGACGTACAGATTTGCAGTCAGGGAGCGTAGAATGACTGCTGCCATGCGAAATCACATCCCATACCACAGCTCCAGGTGTAGGTAGAGTATAGCACGCAGACGGGTTGTTTGAAAGTCCTCAAATGGCGTCCTTCTAACTAACGTACCGCCATCATTGGCACTGAGCTAGAACTAGCTTTCATCAAATGAAAACAACAGACCTCCACCCTGCACTCCAATGAGCTCTCGCTTGTTACCACTGAAGTCGCAAATGGTGGTGCTTTGTGGCTCTGTGGAAGGTACGCTAAGAGCGTCAGAGCGTTCGACTCGGAGCAGTCCTTGAAGTAACGGATTTGTAACAGTTCGTAGTGTCGCTGTGGTGCCACCTGCTGGTAAAATTTCTGCTGCAGAAGCAGTACGATGCGCCAGGGCCAAACTCAGTTCATGATGGTCTTCCCTCTCGTGAGTACTAGGGGGCCATCCAGAGCCCCATCTTCTTGCGACCGTCTCGTGACCACCGCTGCCAGCAGTAGCATAGCACTGGCCACATTACTGCCAAGTAATTCTGCACTATCGCAAGAGATACATCCAGCTTCTCGGAGCACTATTACACGACTTCGTTCAAATTCAGTTGGGTATTGATAACTGTGTCTATGTCGCCTTAAAGGCATTCTTGGCTAACGTCAAATCATCACGTTCAGTCTGAAAGAATGCCCACGACTACAACTTATATTTTATGCTGATTTGTATCCTACGCGAGAGGCGCGACATCATCGTTCACATTTACAAATACGAGTACCAAATTTCGTTTATGTTGCTCATCTCCTTGGTGTTGCGATTTTTTCTTCCGTCAGTGTATATGTATCCACAGGTAATAGAGAAATTGGAGAACTGAAAATAAATAAAAGAACTGGAGAGATCCATTTTCCATCACAGTCAGTTATCCAAAACCTCCTACGAGTCAATGGCTGCAGACGTTATGTAACCTCCGCGTGACACAGTACTCGTTAAAGCCAGTGCTATGGTAAGTGAGCGGCGTTAACCTTATGAGAAAGGATTTCCTTATACACTCCTGGAAATTGAAATAAGAACACCGTGAATTCATTGTCCCAGGAAGGGGAAACTTTATTGACACATTCCTGGGGTCAGATACATCACATGATCACACTGACAGAACCACAGGCACATAGACACAGGCAACAGAGCATGCACAATGTCGGCACTAGTACAGTGTATATCCACCTTTCGCAGCAATGAAGGCTGCTATTCTCCTATGGAGACGATCGTAGAGATGCTGGATGTAGTCCTGTGGAACGGCTTGCCATGCCATTTCCACCTGGCGCCTCATTTGGACCAGCGTTCGTGCTGGACGTGCAGACCGCGTGAGACGACGCTTCATCCAGTCCCAAACATGCTCAATGGGGGACAGATCCGGAGATCTTGCTGGCCAGGGTAGTTGACTTACACCTTCTAGAGCACGTTGGGTGGCACGGGATACATGCGGACGTGCATTGTCCTGTTGGAACAGCAACTTCCCTTGCCGGTCTAGGAATGGTAGAACGATGGGTTCGATGACGGTTTGGATGTACCGTGCACTATTCAGTGTCCCCTCGACGATCACCAGTGGTGTACGGCCAGTGTAGGAGATCGCTCCCCACACCATGATGCCGGGTGTTGGCCCTGTGTGCCTCGGTCGTATGCAGTCCTGATTGTGGCGCTCACCTGCACGGCGCCAAACACGCATACGACCATCATTGGCACCAAGGCAGAAGCGACTCTCATCGCTGAAGACGACACGTCTCCATTCGTCCCTCCATTCACGCCTGTCGCGACACCACTGGAGGCGGGCTGCACGATGTTGGGGCGTGAGCGGAAGACGGCCTAACGGTGTGCGGGACCGTAGCCCAGCTTCATGGAGACGGTTGCGAATGGTCCTCGCCGATACCCCAGGAGCAACAGTGTCCCTAATTTGCTGGGAAGTGGCGGTGCGGTCCCCTACGGCACTGCGTAGGATCCTACGGTCTTGGCGTGCATCCGTGCGTCGCTGCGGTCCGGTCCCAGGTCGACGGGCACGTGCACCTTCCGCCGACCACTGGCGACAACATCGATGTACTGTGGAGACCTCACGCCCCACGTGTTGAGCAATTCGGCGGTACGTCCACCCGGCCTTCCGCATGCCCACTATACGGCCTCGCTCAAAGTCCGTCAACTGCACATACGGTTCAAGTCCACGCTGTCGCGGCATGCTACCAGTGTTAAAGACTGCGATGGAGCTCCGTATGCCACGGCAAACTGGCTGACACTGACGGCGGCGGTGCACAAATGCTGCGCAACTAGCGCCATTCGACAGCCAACACCGCGGTTCCTGGTGTGTCCGCTGTGCCGTGCGTGTGATCATTGCTTGTACAGCCCTCTCGCAGTGTCCGGAGCAAGTATGGTGGGTCTGACACACCGGTGTCAATGTGTTCTTTTTTCCATTTCCAGGAGTGTAGATATCGACCGCGTGTACCTGAATGGTGGCAGATCAGACTTACACACACTCTGTAATAACATTGATCCGTCAAGCATATTCGAAATGCAACTACACGTCAGGATGGACCAAAACCAACACTGAATTTGCTACCAATTTAATAATAATACGGTCGCCAGCCTATTTAGGCATTAACTGAGTTTCTTCCCTGTACAAGTTGGTAGATATTCATGTAAAACAACAAGTAGTAACACTGCCTAATATAGTACAATTTTATAACCAGAAAATCTATTGAACTGATAGTTTCACGTTCTGTACTGATATGGAAAACCCATGAATACATAACACTACACTATAATGTATACTACAAAACTTTCTACTCTCTATTAATCTGATTGAAATCGGGCATAGGTTACCCTAGAAATAGCACTTTCGTACCACACACAAAATGTCAATTTTGATAAGGATAAAACACTGATATATTTTGTGTTTTATATTGACTTTAAATTTTGCTGGTCAAAACAATTTAGAACACTTAAAATTCAAATGAATAAATGAGGGGGGGGGGACGGGGACCCTGAAAATATTATGATAGCTGTATTAAAAAAAAATTATTACTGAATTTATTATGCGTTCAAGATTTCCAGTATATAAGTTACTACTCTTTTCATCTTATCTACTGCTCATTTAAATGCCTTTAAATCTGTCTCGAAATAATAAACTTCATTCCTATATCAATACTAAAGATATCTTTCAACTTCGTTAGACCTTCGCTATTCACTTACTGGTTCATTAACAAAACATTTCTTTAAACACCATTCTGACATATCCAGTTCTGCAAATAATTATTATTAACACAAATTTTAATTTTCATTTCGTGACACTCGGATTGCATAACATTTGGAAAGGACCCTGTCTAGGTTAGTTGTTAGGACAATTAAATAATGGGAAATTTCTGGTAAAATTTAGGTTTTTATTCCACAGTTCACTCTCTAACCCATACGAATACAGTACTAAAAGTTTCAACCTGCTAGTATCCATACGGCGGTTGGCGGGCGGCGAGATGGCGAGGCACAGAGCACACCTAAAACCACAGCTATGGCTCTTGATGTATCGGCACTTTAATTCTTCTTAGCGTCGCAATACTTTTCAATTTAGTGCCTATTGAATTTTGCCATTCTTTGTGGGCGTTGGAACAGCATACCCGAGGCTCCGTGAAGTTACATCTTCCAGGAGAGCCTCCTCGCTCCAGAAGGTGTTCCTCAAACCAATGCCAAACTCCAACTAGTACTGCTCAGCCCGTTGTGCCATGCAGTGCCCGTACGCATTTTCCCGCGCTCGCCTGCCACCCGCCTTTTACCGCTCCCTGACACTCTGGGTATTCACCCAAGGTTTAGCATTCTACATATCCTAACATATTGCCTACGTATGGACCAGATGCACTGTTAAAATTTTAACTATCTTACAACGGTTTCAAAATTTGTTACATTTCAATTCTGTTACAATATTACTTGACATTTGACATACACATTAATATTCACATTGAAATCTGTTTACAGTTTTCTTAACACAATGGCATGAAACAAAAAAAAAAAAAAAAAAAAAAAAAGAAATGAAATCAGAACATCAATTACACAAGTTTATCGAAAAATCAGAAGAATAAAATGTTATTTATATGTACAATAGTACAACATCATTGTTGTTACACATGCCCGTTTCCAGTAAATTTCACCAAGTGAAAATTTGATGGGAACACCAAACTTTTTATTTATACATGGGATTTTAATCGTTGTGTGAATGTCCCATCATAAAACTTTATATCACAAAACTTCCTTTCACTCACATTATATAGTTCTATAATTTTTAATATATCGAGAAAATTTACCTATCATTTACTTAAGTGCCTTTGGCACAGTCCAACCTCCTATCACAACATGATTTAAACAGCAAATTACTTATCATTATTAAATTCCTCAGATAAATAAAATCGAAATTTCTAACACAAATACTTAACTAAAAAGCATATACAAATACCTATATTCACTATAAAACAATTTGTTGCTGCTTGCATTGAATGGCAGTCCATTTCCTTATTTACTAATACACACAGAATACTACTTAGAAAAATCACAACATATATTTGCTACCTATTATTCAAATTTGGGCAGTCCATTTCGCACCATTTTATCACCTCACCTGTACCACACTTACAATTCTCTTTAGACTATTTATCTGCCCTCTTTGGTGTTTGGCAGTCCTTTATATCACGACTCACGTACTGCCCACTTCGATTTTTAGCAGCCCCATATTTTAGTTAGCTTGCAGCATTTACCTTTTCTTTTCAGCTCTTTTTTTTCATACACCTTTACATTTATAGTACATTCGGTAATCTGAAACTTACATAAGTACATTAGCACACTGACAATGGTATACATACATTTACAAATATCTGTTACATTTAGAATAAAATAGTTTCATCGTAAGATACAGCACATTTACTGCAGATTGCCTTCTGAGAATACTTAGGTCACTCACTCCTAGGAACATATAGTTTCAGGTCCACAACGTTTCTTATACCTAAAGGTCTCTTGGATTTTGGGTAGATCAGGCAGTAAGCATTATCATGTGGAATGTTCTGTATTATATACGGTCCATTATAAATATATTTAAATTTAGAAATTTCATGGTTCAGTTCACTAGATTTTTCGTGGGTTTATGAAAGAACATAATCACCAATTTTAAATATTGAAGCATTCAGGTTTTTATCCTGTCTTAGATCTAGATTCAGCTTTTTGTTTTGCCCTTATTCTGACTAATTCTTTCTTTTGACTCAACCCCAAGCTTGTACAGGGTGGAAACTCTAGTTTTTCCTCAATTAAGCTTTTACTTCTGCTGCCCAACAAATTTTCTTCCGGTGGGAACCCAGTAGATTCGTGATGTAAGGTGTTCATGACATTCTCAAAGTCCGATATAAATCTGCCCCAGGCTCTAAATCATGCCCCTTCCTGTTTTTTCCGTAACGCACCTTGGTCCACTGTGACATCGTCCCAAGATACATTCCTGACCTGTGAACCATTTATATCTGGTGGCTTTCCCGGTGTCTGGAGTTCAAAGTCTTTCCTTACTTGAACTCTTTGCAAAATAGACACTGAGTCATCAGAAGGCTCTTTCTTTCTGTGTTCAGTCTCAACATGTGGGTTTTGTTTTGAAGCTTTGTTATCAGTAGGTACAATATCGCAATTACCTGTATTACCATTATTTTCACTAGTACCAAAATACTAGTCATCTGAACTATCGTCAGAATCCGGCCATTCTGGATCGCTTTCAGGTTCTAACATAAAAGCTTTTCTGAGACAGGCACTAAGTTTTTCCACTACATTTTCGTCAGGCTTTGATTTTAACCCAATATCCTCCTTTGGCAAAACGATCTCATTATCAGGTCTACTCACATCCACTGTTACTTCATATTTAGTGTAATCCTCGTGAACTTCAGATACTCGTATGTAATTACCTACCCCTCCCCCATGGTACCTATCGGTAACAGCTTGTACTGTTTGCGGATCGTTAACAGAAGTTACTTCCGCATCAATGCTAATGATTTCATCCTCCAATTCCTTCCCATCTTTAATCATCGTCCTATCAGCAGCAAGCGTACTTTACACGGCGCTATTTACTCTCTCCTCTTTAAATTCGGGCCCCATAACCTTATTGACAGCCCTACTATTTCCTTTTTCACTAATTAACCTCCTTGCCTCATATTCCTTCTCAAAGTCCTCCCACTCACATTGCTTGAGGCTCGTGTACAGATCGTCAGTCTGCACACGTGAATCAGTTACTTCTGGTAATTCGTTATCACCGTTTACTGCATTGCTAACACTGCTAACCGCACCTCTCTGTGCATCCACCGTTCCATCAACTATGTCCTTCGCCACGGAATTACCACTTGTAATGTATTCACCAGCTCTTACGGCAATGTTCGTACCTAATTCTGCTGCCTCACTAGCGGCTTCTCTCTGAACAGCTGATCTGCTAGGCTGGGCCATTGCCTCTGATGCTCCACTCGCCTGTTAACATGTAGCGCACTGCGTGGCGAAGACGAATCATCTGCGCATGCACCTGACGCTTGTTTTGCAACAACACACCGCGTCGTTCCACTCCTGTCCCTAAGCTTGTAACAACAACAACTGTACATATAATAATTTTTTCTTCTGATTTTCGATAAATTAGTGTAAGCGATGTTCTAATTTAATTTTTTTTTCATGTCATTATGTTAAAGGATCTGTAAACAATTTTCGATGTGAATTTTAATGTTTATATCAAATTGCAAGCAATATTATAACAAAATGGAAATGTAAGAAATGTTGAAATTGTTGTAAGATGTTAAACTTGTAATTGTGCACCTGGTCCATACGTAGGCAATGTATTAGGATATGTAGAATGCAAAACCTTTGGTGAATACCCTGTCTGTAGGGGAGCGGTAAAAGGTGGATGGCAGGCGAGCGCGGGAAAATGCACACGGGCGCGGCATGGCATAACGGGCTCAGCAGTAGTAGTCGGAGTTGGGCATCGGTCTGAGAAACACGCCCTCGATCGAGGAGGCTCTCCTGGAAAACGTGATTTCATTGAGCCTCGGATGTGCCGTTTCCGACGACTACACAGCATGGCTATATTCCATAGGCACTAAATGGAAAAGTATTGCGACGCTAAGAAGAAGCAAAGTGCCAATCCATCAAGAGCCATAGCTGTGATTGTATGTGTGCTTTGTGCCTCGCCATCTCGCCGCCCGCCAACCGCTGCATCGACACGAACAGGTTGAAACTTTTAGTACTGTATTCGTGTGGACCAGTGTTGCTTTTGTTCCTGACTGTCCAATAACAACTTAACTTTTACGAGAACTGTGCTGTCATTTAATTATCCTCATTACTAACCTAGACAGGGTCCTTTCTACATGTTGTGCAATCCGAGTGTCCCGAAATGAAGATTTAAAGTTTATGTTATTAATACTTACCTGCAGACCTATCTATATTAGAATGATATTTAAAGAACTTAGTTGTTAATGAATATATATGCAAATAATATAGGTCTGACAAAGTTGGAAGATAGTGTTGACATTGGTTTGGCAATGAAGTTTAATTTGAGACAAAATTAATGGTAGTTAAATGAGCAGGAAATAAGACAAAAAGAGTAGTGAATCATATGTTGTAAATCTTGAGTGCTTCATGATCACAATAACTAAAATTTCAGTAGAGTGATCATAAAAGTTTCAGGGTCCCCCCCCCCCTTTTTCTTTTCTATTCATTTAAATTCTGAAGTGTACTGAACTGATTTGACCAGCAAAATTAAAGTCAATATAAAACCAAAATTTATTAGTGTTTTACCTTTTTCAAAATTGACATTGTATGTGTGTTTCGAAAGTACCACTTCTAGGGTAACCTATGCCCGATTTTAATCAGATCAGTAGACAGTACGAAGTTTGTAGTAAACATTATAGTGTATTGTTGTGTATTTTTGGCTTGTCCATATTAGTACAGAAAGTGAAATTATTAGTTCAATAGATTTTCTGGTTCTAAAATTTACCATACTATGCAGTGTTATTACGTGTTGTTTTGTATGAAAGTACAGCAACTTGTACAGGGAAGAAACTCAGTTAATGCCTAATTAGGCTGGCGACCGTTTTATTAACAAATTGGTAGCATCTGCTGTGTTGTTTCTTGTCCGTCATAACCTGTAGTTGCACTTCAAGCTTGCTTGACGTATCATTGTTGTTACTGAGTGGGTGAAAGTCTGATTTTGCCTCCATTCTGGTACACGCGGTCAACAAATATACCAAAATCCTTTCTTATAAGGTGAAGCCCGTCAACTTACCATAGTACAGGCGTTAATAAGTATCGTACGCAATAGCGTAGGGTTACAAGTGGCTTCCCGGTGACAGGACATACAGTTATTGTCGGTCACAAATTAATGTGAATACCGAACAGTGGATGTTCAGTGGCACGAATTGCAATAATATTTAGTAAAGTAAGTAGCAGTGAACGTCAAGTATAGTGGTGTGGTGTAATTTGCATTCAGTATGGAGAGGAAAGTAGACACGGTAGATGTGCCGAGCGTAATGGAAGATGCGCATGGCAGTAGCAGGAGTTTACGCGGCCAGATAACAGATGGCGTTAGCGAAAGATAATTGGCGAACATACAATATCACGAACATGTTAATGAACAGATTGAAATGTCGAGAGTGCCTCGAACACAGCAAGGGATAAAACAAGAAGTAGAGTGTGACTTTGTAGATGATAGTGGGTATGAGAATGAATCCACTGACATGTTTGATTCACCACAGATAAAGAAAGAACCGAAAGAAACTTTTGAAGTAGGATCGGAACACACAGATTCCGTAGAACAAAACAGTGTGAAAATTTTAAGCATGAACGATTTATTTGAACAATTAACCAAACAAATTGCAGGACAGAATGATCAGCTTCAAAAACAAGTCGGTAATCAGGTTAGTCAGCTGAAAACACACGTTGACGAGCAGCTTAAAACACAGAGCCATCAGCTTAAAACACACGTTGGTCAGCTTAAAGCGCAGGTCGAAGAACAAGGAATTAAAATTAGTAAACAAATAGAACAGGTAGAACAAAAAGTGGGTAATTTAAGCTCTGTAGTAAATACTATGAAATTTGAAATTGACACAATTGACAAGAATAAGGATACTATGCAGGGGGAAATTGACAACATTAACAGTAGATTTGACGTTGAAATCCTCAACATCCAAGAGAAAGTAGAGCCTCTGGTTGAAACAAAAATAGACGAAAAAGTTTTCGGTCTTAAAACTGAGATAGTAAACGAATGTCAACACGGAATCTCACAATAGAAAAAGGCAGTTTCAGACACTGAAAGAGATTTAGGTGAGAAAGTTACCGGATGTGTACAAAAATATGAACAAAATTCTTAGAAAATTCAAGGCAAAATTTTCGATCTTGAGAGTAAAATTAAAGATTGGCCTGGTGTTGTCTGTAGTGGCACACCACTTACGAAGCTGTTAGAACGTGAGGAACGCTTCGATCCCGCCAAGAAACATAACGGATGGCATCCGTTAGATTTCATCAAAAATTGCGACAGGATATTTCCTGAACACTTGTCTGGTCAGGAAAAGATAAACGTAGTAATTAGCGCCTTAGCAGGTGACGCTAAGCGCTGGGGAATTAATTTGAATACCGAAAGAATGACATTCGAAGAATTTAAGCAAAAATTTACGGAAGAATATTGGTCTGAACAAAAACAGGATCATTTGCGGCGCGAGTTTATCATGGCCAAACTCCATGATAACAGGGGCAGGAATTCTTTGAAAGATTTCTGCGAATATTGGTACCGGAAGTTGACGCATTTAAGAGGAAGAATATCCGATTCAGAAATCATCTGGGAGCTATATAAAACGCTTCCAGAAGATTCAAAGAGATACGTGGGAAGCAATCATCACAGCTTCCAAGCATTTCTCGAAAGGGTCGAAGACAAAGACCACTGGCGGGAAAGTCGTGCCAATTATCAAAATTTTGGTAACCGAAATAATCGTAATAACGACAAGAGAAGTGACGGCGATGGATTTCGCGTCAACACGATACAGAGAGGAAGAGGCAGAGGCAGAGGCCGAGGAAGTTATCTAGGTCGCGGTAGAGGGTACACCGCGCTAAATAATAACGACGCGGGAAACTGATTTCCGCGAACGTTGCGGGCCAAACGGAAGCGGACAGTATATACCGGCCCCAATTTAAGAAAGGTTACCGAACTGACAGTAAAGTAATCAGACAGGTTAGAGACAGGCGTGGAACGAGGCAACGTGTCGTTGAGGAGCAAGCATCAGGTGCGCACACAGATGACTCATCTTCGCTGAGCAGAGTGCTACATGTAAACAGGCGAGTGGAGCATCAGAGGGCAACGGCCCAGCCTAGCAGAACAGCTGTTCAGAGAGAATCCGCTAGCAATGCGGCAGCATTAGATACGAACATTGCCGTAAGAGCTGGTGAATACATTACGAGTGGTAATTCCGTGGCGAAGGAAATGATAGATGAAACTATGGATACACAGAGAGGTGCGGTTAGCAGTGTTAGCAATGAAGTAAATGGCGAGAATGAATTAGCAGAACTAACTGATTGGCGTGTGCAGATCGACGATCTGTACAAGGGCCTAAAGCAATGTGAGTGGGAGGATTTTAAGAAGGAGTATGAGGCAAGGAGGTTAGTTAGTGGAAAAGGAGATGGAAGGGACGTCGATAAGGTGACGTGGCCAGAATTTGACGAGGAGAGAGTAAATAGCACCGCGCAAAGTACGCGTGCTACCGATAGGACGAAGGTAAAAGATAGGAAGGAATTGGAGGATGAAATCCTAAACATTGACGAGGAAGTAACTTCTGTTAATGGTCCGCCCACAGTACAAGCTGCTACCGAAAGGCACCGTGAAGAAGGGGCAGATAATTACCTAAAAGTAATCGAAGTCCACGAGGATTACACTAAATATGAAGTAACAGTGGATGTGAGTAAAGTGGAGAATGAGGCCGTTTCGCCAAAAGAGGATATTGAATTAAAATTAAAGCCTGACGAAAATGCAGAGGGAGAACTTAGAGCCTGTCTCAGAAAAGCTTTTATGTTAGAACCAGAAAGCGATCCAGAATGGTCGGATTCTGACGATAGTTCAGATGACGAAAATTTCGGTAATAGTGGAAATAATGGAAATACAGTTAATTGCGATATTGTACCTACTCATGACGTAGTTTCAAAATTAAATCCAGATGTTGAGACTGAACAAAGAAAGAAAGAGCCACCGGACGACTAAGTGTTTATTTTGCAACGAGTTCAAGTAAGCAAAGACTTTGAACTCCAGAAACCGAAAAAGCCGCCAGATATAAATACACTCCGGGAAATGGAAAAAAGAACACATTGACACTGGTGTGTCAGACCCACCATACTTGCTCCGGACACTGCGAGAGGGCTGTACAAGCAATGATCACACGCACGGCACAGCGGACACACCAGGAACCGCGGTGTTGGCCGTCGAATGGCGCTAGCTGCGCAGCATTTGTGCACTGCCGCCGTCAGTGTCAGCCAGTTTGCCGTGGCATACGGAGCTCCATCGCAGTCTTTAACACTGGTAGCATGCCGCGACAGAGTGTACGTGAACCGTATGTGCAGTTGACGGACTTTGAGCGAGGGCGTATAGTGGGCATGCGGGAGGCCGGGTGGACGTACCGCCGAATTGCTCAACACGTGGGGCGTGAGGTCTCCACAGTACATCGATGTTGTCGCCAGTGGTCGGCGGAAGGTGCACGTGCCCGTCGACCTGGGACCGGACTGCAGCGACGCACGGATGCACGCCAAGACCGTAGGATCATACGCAGTGCCGTAGGGGACCGCACCGCCACTTCCCAGCAAATTAGGGACACTGTTGCACCTGGGGTATCGGCAAGGACCATTCGCAACCGCCTCCATGAAGCTGGGCTATGGTCCCGCACACCGTTAGGCCGTCTTCCGCTCACGCCCCAACATCGTGCAGCCCGCCTCCAGTGGTGTCGCGACAGGCGTGAATGGAGGGACGAATGGAGACGTGTCGTCTTCAGCGATGAGAGTCGCTTCTGCCTTGGTGCCAATGATGGTCGTATGCGTGTTTGGCGCCGTGCAGGTGAGCGCCACAATCAGGACTGCATACGACCGAGGCATACAGGGCCAACACCCGGCATTATGGTGTGGGGAGCGATCTCCTACACTGGCCGTACACCACTGGTGATCGTCGAAGGGACACTGAATAGTGCACGGTACATCCAAACCGTCATCGAACTCATCGTTCTACCATTCCTAGACCGGCAAGGGAACTTGCTGTTCCAACAGGACAATGCACGTCCGCATGTATCCTGGGCCACCCAACGTGCTCTAGAAGGTGTAAGTCAACTACCCTGGCCAGCAAGATCTCCGGATCTGTCCCCCATTGAGCATGTTTGGGACTGGATGAAGCGTCGTCTCACGCGGTCTGCACGTCCAGCACGAACGCTGGTCGAACTGAGGCGCCTGGTGGAAATGGCATGGCAAGCCGTTCCACAGGACTACATCCAGCATCTCTACGATCGTCTCCATGGGAGAATAGCAACTGCATTGCTGCGAAAGGTGGATATACACTGTACTAGTGCCGACATTGTGCATGCTCTGTTGCCTGTGTCTATGTGCCTGTGGTTCTGTCAGTGTGATCATGTGATGTATCTGACCCCAGGAATGTGTCAATAAAGTTTCCCCTTCCTGGGACAATGAATTCACGGTGTTCTTATTTCAGTTTCCAGGAGTGTAGTTCATAGGCCAGGAACGTATCTTGGAACGATGTCACAGCCGTCCAAGGTGCGTTGTGGAAAGAACAGGAAGGGGCATGATTTAGAGTCTGGGGCAGATTTATATCGGATTTTGAGAATGTCACGAACACCTTACATCATGATTCTACTGGGTTCCCACCGGAAGAAATTTTGTTTGTCAGCAGAAGCAAAAGTTTAATAGAGGAAAAACTAGAGTTTCCGCCTTGTACAAGCTTGGGGTTGAGTCAAAAGAAAGAATTAGTCAGAAAAAGGGCAAAGCAAAAAGCTGAATCTAGATCTAAAAGACATGTTAATAATCTGAAAGTTTCAAATTTTAAATTTGATGATTATGTTCTTTTAAAAACCCACGAAAAGTCTAGTGAACTGAACCAAGAAATTTCCAAATTTAAATATATTTACAATGGGCTGTATATAATACAGAACATTCCACACGATAATGCTTACTGCCTGATCAACCCAAAATCCAAAACACCTTTAGGTGTAAGAAATGTTGTGGACCTGAAACTATATGTTCCTATGAGTGAGTGACCTATGTACACTTAGAGAGCAATTTGCAGTAAATATGCTGTATCTTATGCTGAAACTAATTTAATCCAAATGTAAGTAATCTTTATAAATATATGTGTACCAATATCAATGTGCTAATGTACATATGTCAGTTTCAGATTACCAAATGTACTGTAAATATAAAGATGTATGGAGAAAAGGACTGAAATGAAAGAGTAAATGCTGCAAGCCAAATAAAAGAAAGGACTACCAAACACCAATGAGGGCAAATAAATTGTCAATGGAGAATTGTAAGTGTGGTACAGGTGATGTGGTAAAATGATGCGAAATGGACTGCCCAAATCTGAATAGTAGGCAGCAAATATGTGTAGTGAATTTTCTAAATATTATTGTATGTTTTTTTTTAGTAAGTAAGGAAATGGACTGCCATCCAATGCAAGCAGCAACAAATTGTCTTATAGTGTATATAGATATTTGCATTTGCTTTTGTAATTAAATGTTTGTGTTCCAGATTTTGAAATTATTTCTTTGAGAAATTTAGTAAAAATGAGTAATTTGCTATTTAAATAATGTTGTGATAGGAGATTGGACTGTGCCAAAGGCACTTAAGTAAATGATAAGTAAATGTTCTTGATATGTTAAAAAGTGTATACCTATATAGAGTGAGTGAAAGGAAGTTTGTGGTATAAATTTTTTTTTTTTTTGGCACATTCACACAAAGATTCAGAACCACTGTATAAATATAAAAATTAGTGTTCCCATCATATTTGCACTTAGTGAAATTTACTGGAAACAGGGGCATGTGTAACAACAACAACTGTACATATAATAATTTTTTCTTCTGATTTTCGATAAATTAGTGTAAGCGATGTTCTGATTTCATTTTTTTCATGTCATTATGTTAAAGAAACTGTAAACAATTTCCGATGTGAATTTTAATGTTTATGTCAAATTGCAAGCAATAGTATAACAAAATGGAAATGTCAGAAATGTTGAAACTGTTGTAAGATGTTAAAGTTGTAATCGTGCGACTGGTCTATACGTAGGCAAAGTATTAGGATATGTAGAATGTAAAACCTTTGGTGAATACCCTGTCTGTAGGGGAGCGGTAAGAGGTGGATGGCAGGCGAGCGAGGGAAAATGCACACGGGCGCGGCACGGCATAACGGGCTCAGCAATAGTAGTCGGAGTTGGGCATCGGTCTGAGAAACACGCTCTCGATCGAGGAGGCTCTCCTGGAAAACGTGATTTCATTGAGCTTCGGATGTGCCGTTTCCGACGACTATACAGCATGGCTATATTCCATAGGCACTAAATGGAAAAGTATTGCGACGCTAAGAAGAAGTAATGTGCCGATACTTTAAGAGCCAAAGCTGTGATTGTATGTGTGCTCTGTGCCTCGCCATCTCGCCGCCCGCCAACCGCCACATCGACACGAACAGGTTGAAACTTTTAGTACTTTATTCGTGTGGACCAGTGTTACTTTTGTTCCTGACTGTCCAATAACAACTTAACTTTTACCAGAACTGTGCTATCGTTTAATTATCCTCATCACTAACCTAGACAGGGTCCTTTCTACATGTTGTGCAATCCGAGTGTCCCGAAATGAAGATTTAAAGTTTATGTTAATAATACTTACCTGCAGACCTATCTATGTTAGAATGATGTTTAAAGAACTTTGTTGTTAATGAATATATATGCAAATAATATAGGTCTGACAAAGTTGGAAGATAATGTTGAAATTGGTTTGGCAATGAAGTTAAATTTGAGACAAAAATAATGGTAGTTAAATGAGCAGGAAATAAGACAAATAGAGTAGTAAATCATATATTGGAAATCTTGAGTGCTTCATGATCTCAATAATTAAAATTTCAGTACAGTATAATAAAAGTTTCAGGCCTCCCCTTTTTCTTTTCAATTCATTTAAATTCTGAAGTGTACTGAACTGATTTGACCAGCAAAGTTAAAGTCAATATAAAACCAAAATTTATTAGTGTTTTACCTTTTTCAAAATTTACACTGGATGTGTGTTTCGAAAGTACTATTTCTAGGGTAACCTATGCCCGATTTTAATCAGATCAGTAGACAGTACGAAGTTTGTAGTAAACATTATAGTGTATTGTTGTGTAATTTTGGCTTGTCCATATTAGTACAGAAAGTGAAATTATTAGTTCAATAGATTTTCTGGTTCTAAAATTTACCATATTATACAGTGTTATTACGTGTTGTTTTGTATGAAAGTACAGCAACTTGTACAGGGAAGAAACTCAGTTAATGCCTAATTAGGCTGGCGACCGTTTTATTAACAAATTGGTAGCATCTGCTGTGTTGTTTCTTGTCCGTCATAACGTGTAGTTGCACTTCAGGCTTGCTTGACGTATCATTGTTGTTACTGAGTGGGTGAAAGTCTGATTTTGCCTCCATTCTAGTACACGCGGTCAACTTATATACCAAAATCCCTTCTTATAAGGTGAAGCCCGTCAACTTACCATAGTACAGGCTTTAATAAGTATCGTACGCAGTAGCGTAGGGTTACAAGCTGTCCCATAACTTTACTGTCAGTCCAGTATTGTTTCTTAAATCGGGGCCGATATTTTCTGTCCGCTTTCGTTTGTCCCGCAACGTTCGCAGAAATCAGTTTACCGTGTCGTTATTATTTTGCGCGGTGTACCCTCTACGGCGACCTGGATAACTCCCTCTTCCTCTACCTCTACCTCTCTGTATCATGTTGACGCGAAAACTATCGCCGTCATTCCTCTCGTCATTATTGCGGTTATTCCGGTTACTAAAATTCTGATAATTGTCACGATTTTCGCGCCAGTGGTCCTCGTCTTCTACCCTTTCGAGAAACGCTTGGAAGCTGCGATGATTGCTTCACACGTATCTGTTCGAATCTTCTGGAAGCTTTTTATATAGCTCCCATACGATTTCAGAATCGGATCTTCTCCCTCTTACGTGTGTCAAATTTCGGTACCAATATTCGCAGAAATGTTTCAAAGAATTCCTGCCCCTTTTATCATTAAGTTTGGCCATGATAAACTCGCGGCACAAATGATCCTGTTTTTGTTCGGACCAGTATTCTTCCGTAAACTTTTGTTTAAACTCTTTGAACGTCATTAGTTTGGTATTCAAATTAATTCCCCAGCGCTTAGCGTCACCTGCTAAGGCGCTAATTACTACGTTTATCTTCTCCTGACCAGATAAGTGTTTAGGAAACATTCCCTCGCAATTCTTGATGAAATATAACGGATGCCATCCGTTATGTTTCTTGGCGGGATCGAAGCGTTCCTCACCTTCCAACAGCTTCGTAAGTGGCGTGCCATTACAGACCACGCCAGACCTATTGTTGATTTTACTCTCGAGATCTAAGATTTTGCCTTGAATTTTAGATGTGTTTTGTTCACACTTTTGTACACATCCGGTAGCTTTTTCGCGTAAATTTCTTTCAGTATCTGAAACTGCCTTTTCAACTGTGAGATTCCATGTTGGCATTCGTTTACGATCTGAGTTTTGAGACCGAAAACTTTTTCGTCTATTGTTGTTTCAACTAGAGGCTCTACTTTCTCTTGGATGTTGAGAATTTCCACATCAAACCTATTGTTAATGTCGTCAATTTCCCCCTGCATAGTATTCACGTTTTTATTAATTGTGTCAATTTCAGACTTCATAGTATTTACTGCAGAACTTAAATTACCCACTTTTTGTTCTACGTGTTCTATTTGCTTACTAATTTTAATTCCTTGTTCTTCGACCTGTGCTTTAAGCTGATCAACTTGTGTTTTAAGCTGCTCGTCAACGTGTGTTTTAAGCTGATCGTTCTGTGTTTTGAGCTGCTCACTCTGTCCTGCAATTTGTTTCGTTAAGCGTTCAAATAAGTCGTTCATACTTAAAATTTTAACACCGTTTTGTTCTACGGAATCGGTGTATTCCGATCCTATTTCAAAATTTTCTTTCGGTTCTTTCTTTATCTGTGGTGAATCAAACATATCAGTGGATTCGTGCACGTACTCACTATCATCAAAAAAGTCATCCTCTACTTCCTGTTTTATTCCTTGCTGTATTCGAGGTGGTCTCGACATTTCAATCTGTTCGTTAACATGTTCGTGGTACTGTATATACGCAAATTGTCTACCACTGACGCCATCTGTTATCTGGCCGCGTAAGCTCCCGTCATTGCCAGCCGCATCTTCCATTACGCTGGCGCATCTACAGTGCTTGCGTTCTTATCCATACCGAACGCAAGTTACACCTCACTACCGTACTTGACGTTCACTGCTATTTACTTCACTGAATATTATTGCAATTCGTGCCACTGAACATCGACTGTTCGGTTTTCATGTTATTTTGTGACCGAAAACAACTGTGAGTCCTGTCACCGGGAAGCCACTTGTAACCTCCTCGTGACACAGTACTCGCTAAAGCTTGTGCTATGGAAAGTGAGCGGCGTTCACCTTGTGAGAAAGGATTTTCTTACAGATATCGACCGCGTGTACCTGAATGGTGGCAAATCAGACTTACGCACACTCTGTAATAACAATGATCCATCAAGCATGTTCGAAATGCAACTACACGTCAGGATGGACCAAAAGCAACACTGAATTTGCTACCAATTTAATAATAATACGGTCGCCAGCCTAATTCTATCTACATCTACATTGATACTCCGCAAGCCACCCAACGGTGTGTGGCGGAGGGCACTTTACGTGCCACTGTCATTACCTCCCTTTCCTGTTCCAGTCGCGTATGGTTCGCGGGAAGAACGACTGTCTGAAAGCCTCCGTGCGCGCTCTAATCTCTCTAATTTTACATTCGTGATCTCCTCGGGAAGTATAAGTAGGGGGAAGCAATATATTCGATACCTCATCCAGAAACGCACCCTCTCGAAACCTGGCGAGCAAGCTACACCGCGATGCAGAGCGCCTCTCTTGCAGAGTCTGCCACTTGAGTTTATTAAACATCTCCGTAACGCTATCACGGTTACCAAATAACCCAGTGACGAAACGCGCCGCTCTTCTTTGGATCTTCTCTATCTCCTCCGTCAACCCGACCTGGTACGGATCCCACACTGATGAGCAATACTCAAGTATAGGTCGAACGAGTGTTTTGTAAGCCACCTCCTTTGTTGATGGACTACATTTTCTAAGCACTCTCCCAATGAATCTCAACCTGGTACCCGCCTTACCAACAATTAGTTTTATATGATCATTCCGTACGCATACTCCCAGATATTTTACAGAAGTAACTGCTACCAGTGTTTGTTCCGCTATCATATAATCATACAATAAAGGATCCTTCTTTCTATGTATTCGCAATACATTACATTTGTCTATGTTAAGGGTCAGTTGCCACTCCCTGCACCAAGTGCCTATCCGCTGCAGATCTTCCTGTATTTCGCTACAATTTTCTAATGCAGCAACTTCTCTGTATACTACACCATCATCCGCGAAAAGCCGCATGGAACTTCCGACACTATCTACTAAGTCATTTATATATATTGTGAAAAGCAATGGTCCCATAACACTCCCCTGTGGCACGCCAGAGGTTACTTTAACGTCTGTAGACGTCTCTCCATTGATAACAACATGCTGTGTTCTGTTTGCTAAAAACTCTTCAATCCAGCCACACAGCTGGTCTGATATTCCGTAGGCTCTTACTTTGTTTATCAGGCGACAGTGCGGAACTGTATCGAACGCCTTCCGGAAGTCAAGAAAAATAGCATCTACCTGGGAGCCTGTATCTAATATTTTCTGGGTCTCATGAACAAATAAGGCGAGTTGGGTCTCACACGATCGCTGTTTCCGGAATCCATGTTGATTCCTACATAGTAGATTCTGGGTTTCCAGAAATGACATGATACGCGAGCAAAAAACATGTTCTAAAATTCTACAAGAGATCGACGTAAGAGATATAGGTCTATAGTTTTGCGCATCTGCTCGACGACCCTTCTTGAAGACTGGGACTATCTGTGCTCTTTTCCAATCATTTGGAACCCTCCGTTCCTCTAGAGACTTGCGGTACACGGCTGTTAGAAGGGGGGCAAGTTCTTTCGCGTACTCTGTGTAGAATCGAATTGGTATCCCGTCAGGTCCAGTGGACTTTCCTCTATTGAGTGATTCCAGTTGCTTTTCTATTCCTTGGACACTTATTTCGATGTCAGCCATTTTTTCGTTTGTGCGAGGATTTAGAGAAGGAACTGCAGTGCGGTCTTCCTCTGTGAAACAGCTTTGGAAAAAGGTGTTTAGTATTTCAGCTTTACGCGAGTCATCCTCTGTTTCAATGCCATCATCATCCCGTAGTGTCTGGATATGCTGTTTCGAGCCACTTACTGATTTAACGTAAGACCAGAACTTCCTAGGATTTTCTGTCAAGTCGGTACATAGAGTTTTACTTTCGAATTCAATAACGCTTCACGCATAGCCCTCCTTACGCTAACTTTGACATCGTTTAGCTTCTGTTTGTCTGAGAGGTTTTGGCTGCATTTAAACTTGGAGTGGAGCTCTCTTTGCTTTCGCAGTAGTTTCCTAACTTTGTTGTTGTACCACGGTGGGTTTTTCCCGTCCATCACAGTTTTACTCGGCACGTACCTGTCTAAAACGCATTTTACGATTGCCTTGAACTTTTTCCATAAACACTCAACATTGTCAGTGTCGGAACAGAAATTTTCGTTTTGATCTGTTAGGTAGTCTGAAATCTGCCTTCTATTACTCTTGCTAAACAGATAAACCTTCCTCCCTTTTTTTATATTCCTATTAACTTCCATATTCAGGGATGCTGCAACGGCCTTATGATCACTGATTCCCTGCTCTGTACATACAGATTCGAAAAGTTCGGGTCTGTTTGTTATCAGTAGGTCCAATATGTTATCTCCACGAGTCGGTTCTCTGTTTAATTGCTCGAGGTAATTTTCGGATAGTGCACTCAGTATAATGTCACTCGATGCTCTGTCCCTACCACCCGTCCTAAACATCTGAGTGTCCCAGTCTATATCTGGTAAATTGAAATCTCCACCTAAGACTATAACATGCTGAGAAAATTTATGTGAAATGTATTCCAAATTTTCTCTCAGTTGTTCTGCCACTAATGCTGCTGAGTCGGGAGGTCGGTAAAAGGAGCCAATTATTAACCTAGTTCGGTTGTTTAGTGTAACCTCCACCCATAATAATTCACAGGAACTATCCACTTCTAATTCACTACAGGATAAACTACTACTAACAGCGATGAACACTCCACCACCGGTTGCATGCAATCTATCCTTTCTAAACACCGTCTGTACCTTTGTAAAAATTTCGGCAGAATTTATCTCTGGCTTAAGCCAGCTTTCTGTACCTATAACGATTTCAGCTTCGGTGCTTTCTATCAGCGCTTGAAGTTCCGGTACTTTACCAACGCAGCTTCGACAGTTGACAATTAGAATACCGATTGCTGCTTGTTCCCCGCATGTCCTGACTTTGCCCCGCACCCGTTGAGGCTGTTGCCCTTTCTGTACTTGCCCAAGGCCATCTAACCTAAAAAACCGCCCAGCCCACGCCACACAACCCCTGCTACCCGTGTAGCCGCTTGTTGCGTGTAGTGGACTCCTGACCTATCCAGCGGAACCCGAAACCCCACCACCCTATGGCGCAAGTCGAGGAATCTGCAGCCCACACGGTCGCAGAACCGTCTCAGCCTCTGATTCAGACCCTCCACTCGGCTCTGTATCAAAGGTCCGCGGTCAGTCCTGTCGACGATGCTGCAGATGGTGAGCTCCGCTTTCATCCCGCTAGCGAGACTGGCAGTCTTCACCAAATCAGATAGCCGCCGGAAGCCAGAGAGGATTTCCTCCGATCCATAGCGACACACATCATTGGTGCCGACATGAGCGACCACCTGCAGATGGGTGCACCCTGTACCCTTCATGGCATCCGGAAGGACCCTTTCCACATCTGGAATGACTCCCCCCGGTATGCACACGGAGTGCACATTGGTTTTCTTCCCCTCTCTTGCTGCCATTTCCCTAAGGGGCCCCATTACGCGCATTAACTGAGTTTCTTCCCTGTACAAGTTGGTAGATATTCATGCAAAACAACAAGAAGTAACGCTGCATAATATAGTACAATTTTAGAACCAGAAAATCTATTGAACTGATAGTTTCACGTTCTGTACTGATATGGAAAACCCATGAATACATAACACTACACTATAATGTATACTACAAAACTTTCTACTCTCTATTAATCTGATTAAAATCGGGCATAGGTTACACTAGAAACAGCACTTTCGTACCACACACAAAATGTCAATTTTGACAAAGATAAAACACTGATAAATTTTGTATTTTATATTGACTTTAACTCTTGCTGGTCAAAACAATTTAGAACACTTCAAAATTCAAATGAATAAATGAATGGGGGGGGGGGGGGAGGGGGACCCTGAAAATATTATGATAGCTGTATTAAAAAAAAATGATTACTGAATTTATTATGCGTTCAAGATTTCCAGTATATAAGTTACTACTCTTTCATCTTATTTACTGCTCATTTAAATGCCTTTAAATCTGTCTCTAAATAATAAACTTCATTCCTATATCAATACTAAAGAAATCTTTCAACTTCGTTAGACCTTCGCTATTCATTTACTGGTTCATTAACAAAACATTGCCCGTGCGCATTTTCCCGCGCTCGCCTGCCATCCGGCTTTTACCGCTCCCTGACACGCCGGGTATTCAAACGAGGTTTTGGATTCTACATATCCTAACATATTGCCTACGTATGGGCCAGACGCACAGTTACAATCTTACAACAGTTTCAAAATTTGTTACATTTCAATTCTGTTACAATATTACTTGACATTTGACATACACATCAATATTCACATTGAAACCTGTTTTCAGTTTTCTTAACACAATGGCATGAAACAAAAAAAAAAAAAAGAAGTGAAATCAGAACATCTATTACACAAGTTTATCGAAAAATCAGAAGAATAAAATATTATTTATGTGTACAACAGTACAACGTCGTAGTTGTTACAGTTACGCTTACAAAGTCGTTCCAGATAGCCATAATTCTTCTCTTTTTTACTTGTTGTTGTCTTAAGTCCAGAGACTGGTTTGATGCAGCTCTCCATGCTACTCTATCCTGTGCAAACTTCTTCATTTCCCAATACCTACTACAACCTACATCCTTCTGAATCTGTTTAGTGTATTCATCTCTTGGTCTCCCTCTACGATTTTTACCCTCCACGCTGCCTTCCAATACTAAATTGGTGATCCCTTGATGCCTCAGAATATGCCCTACCAACCGATCCCTTCTTATAGTCAAGTTGTGCCACAAATTTCTCTTCTCTCCAATTCTATTCTATACCTCCTCATTAGTTATGAGATCTACCCATCAAATCTTCAGCATTCTTCTGTAGCAACACATTTCGAAAGCTTCTATTCTCTTCTGGTCTAAACTATTTATCGTCCATGTTTCACTTCCATACATGGCTACACTCCATACAAATACTTTCAGAAACGAATTCCTCACACTTAAAACTATACTCGATGTTAACAAATTTCTCTTCTTCAGAAACGCTTTCCATGCCATTGCCAGTCTACACTTTATATCCTCTCTACTTCGACCATCATCAGTTATTTTGCTCCCCAAGTAGCAAAACTCATTTACTACTTCAAGCGTCTCATTTCCTATCATCCGATTTAATTCGACTACATTCCATTATCCTCGTTTTGCTTTTGTTGATGTCCGTCTTATATCCTCTTTTCAGGACACTGTCCATTCCGTTCAGCTGCTCTTCCAGGTCCTTTGCTGTCTCTGACAGAATTACAATGTCATCGGTGAACCTCAAAGTTTTTATTTCTGCTCCATGGTTTTTAATTCCAACTCTGAATTTCTCTTTTGTTTCCTTTATTGCTTACTCAACATACAGATTGAATAAGTTCGGGGATAGGCTGCAACCCTACCTCACTCCCCTCCCAACCACTGCTTCCCTTTCATGCCCCTAGAGTTTTATAACTGCCATCTGGTTACTGTACGAATTATAAATAGTCTTTCACTCCCTGTATTTTACCCCTGCCACCTTCAGAATATGAAAGTGAGTATTCCAGTCAACATTCTCAAAAGCTTTCTCGGAGTCTACAAATGCTAGAAACGTAGGTTTGCCTTTTCTTAATCTATTTTCTAAGAAAAGTCGCAGGGTCAGTATTGCCTCACGTGTTCCAACTTTTCTAAGGAATCCAAACTGATCTTCCACGAAGTCGACTTCTCATAATTTTGCAGTGCTTTGATGAGTGCAGCGTAGTTTCGGAGGCTGCCCGTGCGCTGTGCCGCGGGTCCAGGCGGCTCAGCAACTCCTGGTACGCCGACACCGCTGCTGCCGTCTGCAAGGCCGCTCAGCTGGAACTCAGACGCGCTCACCCGGTCGCCCTCGCCTGCCGCGGCATGTCTGGGACCGCGCCGCTGCCCGCTATTTCGGAGACTGCTACAGTCCCCGGTCCTCACCGCCTTCCATTCCATTTGGCCTGCTCTGTCCGACCAGGGAACGAAGGTGGATGTACTGGTCACCCGTGGCCCTCGGCCGCTGCTGCTCCGAGGACAGGACCGGACTCAAACCCACGTCCTCCTGGACGCTGTGCCGCAACTTGCCGGTAGCGGTGCTAGACGGATGGCAACCCCTCCTGCTGTCTCTGGCGCTGCTCCAGCGCTGCCACGCCTCCCGTAGCGCACGCCTCGCCTGGACCCCGGTACACCAGGTGGGAAGCGAACGTCGCCCGTCCTGGATGCTGCAGACCGCTGCCACTGCCCTCCTTCAGGCTGACTGTGCGATCTCCAAGTACCCGGCTGCCGTTCTGTCGCTTCCCGGTGTTGCATCCCCGGAGACGGAATACAGCCCGAACATGTACATAGAAATAAAGTAAGATTTACATAGAATATTTAGAACATTGCTGCCAGACAGGCCCCTATAAGCGTGAACCAGCACATGTCCGTCCCGACGCTCGACTGGCCTATCACGCCTTGTCCCAAGGTAAAAGTACCTCACTATTTAAACTGCCTTTCCCCTCGCCTCTGACGTAGTGTCAGATAGAGACAGAAACTATGGCAGAGATCAATTTACAATCGTCAGCCAGCTACAAGTCTCGACTTGGCTCTGGCCTAGTTCCTTCCCTCATATCGCAATAACTTCAAGAAAAGCTGTGGTTTGCTCCGTCGTTGTTGCTTCACACAAAGCAATTCGTGCGCGCAACAGCCCCATCGTAGCACCGCGCTCGCGAGTGCCATGTTTGCATTTCCTGACCTACTAGCTGTCGACTGTTTCAACGCTCTGCCAGCGGCCCCAGATTACAACGTCCAACCGCGCGTTCATTGACTTTTAATAAAATTTCCTCCTTCCACTTTCTTAGCACAGCTAGACGCAGGATTTTGGCTTCAGTTATGTTGTTCTAGGTGTCTCCTAAAGGTCAGGAATCTGTAGAAAGTCGCACACATACACACAAAAAAAAAAAAAACCTGTTGTCGAGAATATCGTAATTTGGCGTCGGGGAGGATTGTATTTAATTGCCTGTCTGAAATTGTGTTGTTTAGGTGGAATGAGCTGACAACTGTTTTATTGTGGTTCGGGCAAAGCCTCCACTTTTTGTAGTACTGACCCAGCTTCTGTAGAACGTTGGTGTTTGTTAACCTCCTCCGAACGTTTTGCTTTGGGTTTCACTCGCTAGGTCGTCGGCGTATATGTATAGTGTTGATGAAATCACGTCGGCAAATAGGTCTCGCCAGTCTCTTTACGCTGACACGTTTATAGTTTCTTTATCGGACTACGTTACATAGTTACTAGTTTTCCAAGTACTTATGGCGCTACCGCATGTCCGACTCTTGCCTAGCCCTCAAGGAAGCCTCATCACTGCTTTCACAGCTCCTATTGGCCAATCCACTGTCAAGCGTGTCATGCAATCAAGAGATTTTGTAACGTCAGCAGTCTCCCTCCCTTGACTGCCTTGTTCAGCTCTCACGAATACGGAATACATAAAAAAGCCGAAGTCTCCTACTTCACTAAGTCACACTGTTACTCCAGTCGCAGAAACTACTAACCCCTCCCTAACACTTATCCAGTTCAATCTAAAACGTTTCTTTTGTAGCTCTAACATTCACAAATAAAAATCGGTTTGTTTATGACAAATCTCACAGTCACTACGAAAAGTGATAAATATTAAAAACATGGTTCAGTAGAAAGTTAGCAGTAGTGACGTACCTTCTGAAACAACTTCGTTATTGTCAAAAAATTGCGATTCTCATGCAATACTGAACTGTATCATTTGACTGTAGCCAACGGCTTTGCTGCAGTGGTAACACCGGTTCCCGTCAGATCATCGAAGTTAAGCGCTGTCAGGTTAGGCTAGCACTTGAATGGGTGACCGTCCCATCTGCCGAGCGCGCTCAGCGCTCAGCGGGGTGCACTCAACCCTCACGTGGCTACTTGATTGAGTAGTAGCGGCTTCAGTCACGAAAACTGACAACGGATGGGAGAGATGTGTGCTGACCGCATGACTTCCGTATACGTAACCAGCTACGCTTATGGGCTGTGGATGACGCGGCAGTCGCTCGGTACCGTTGGGTCTTCAAGGTCTGTTAAAAACAAAAAGTGAAGGTCCTCAACGAATGTAAGAAGAGATGAAAGCGGAGGCCAACCCTCCCAAAACAATACTTGTAGGAAAACGTCAGGATAATATGCAGTCGTTCACGAACACTGACATACAAAAGACGACAGTATGGATTGGGCCGACGACGCGGTTGGGATGGGGGAACTTTTCTTTGATTTATGTGGTGTCTGATACTTGTAAGTGTAGTCTTCCGCTGTCAGAGTCAACGAAATGTGTAGCGAATGCTTAGAGGTTAGCAAGTATTAATATTAAAACAATAGAATAAAATATAAAGATACAGTTCCTAAACGATTATCTATATGTGCGGCAGATGTTGACATCGCAAAGCTACAAGCAGTATTCGCCACAAAAGTCACAAAGATCACCGGTTATCAAACAATTATTAATGTCGAGACTGAGGGCGACACAGGTACATTGCTTAAAGAGCACATCCCCTGTAGAGGTCTCATTGTTTTGGAAACCGCCAGAGAGATTTCAACAAAGGTACGTAATGTACACCTACTGCATAGTTATATACTGCAGATCTCATAAGAAACTGGATGAAGGAAACCCTTGAAGGTATACAGCTGAAAAGGAACTGTCATCTAAGTGCTCTGTTGCATGTAATTTCAATCAAAATACCAAAGTAGACCTACAATACTCTGGAAATACGTTACTTGAGTTCGGAATGAAACATTACAGTCTACAGACATGAGCTACTGAAACAAGTGTTACGGGCTACTACAGAAAATTCACAGTTCGATCTAAGATTGTTATCGAAAAAAAAAAGGTACTGGACCAGTTACCCCGTTACAGTTCTTTAGGAAGTGATATAAGCACAGAAGTACGCAAAGACATAGAAAAGAAAACCAATTTCCAAAGCATATGTGGAACTTTAAACAAAGTATAAAAAAATATTGTTAGAAAAGCCACAATGGCAGTACTTGTGATACTTTACAACAGCGAATCCTGGATTGAGAGAAAGTGAGATAAAAACAACATACAGACCACATAAATGAGATTTTTAAGAACTGTTCATCGTTACTCGAGGAGGGACCACATAAAATTTTATGACGTCCGAGCCGAATTGGGAATTTATATTTTAAATGAAGACATTGAAAAATACAGAGAAGAATGGAGTAATACTTCAAGCTGATGGATGAAGACAGTGGTTGTGAAAGATGGCCTCAGGAATATGAGATGTAGGATGGCCAAGAAAGAGATGGAGTTAATTGTATGAGGTCTCCTCAGACTTATTGCCTAAGCCTTGAAGTGCAGAGTTCAAAGAGAAGAAGGAAGAAGAAGAAGAAGAAGAAATTTTTGTAAATCTGTACACGTACAGCTACCAACCTATCTGTTCCTAGAGTGCATGTTGTGTGCTGTAGCTAGCATATATTAAATTCTTAAACACCTTCCCCAGCAGATGAATGCTCTTTTTAAGATTATGCAGTTCAGTTGTTAGTGGCAAGTCATCTGTACAGATTTTCTGATTGTCCAATAAAACTGTAGGACCGTTTACACTAGGACTGTTTATATTTGGAGTAAAAACGCTCGCATTCACCACTGTTTTATCACATAAACGAATCCACTCTGATGCTGATAATATTATTTGAATGCCGCAGTATCAAGAGTTTCCAAAAATCACAGATGCCTTGAATTCACGAGCTGACTTCATTGTGATACAGACAGGTTTACTCTGGCAAGTATTTCAACTGAATGTACTGGAAAACTGAAATGTCCTCGTGTTGTGGCGATGATCTCATCAGTGGACAGATGACTATGTCAACTGGAAATTCAGAAATGAGTGCACACACACACACACACACACACACACACACACACACACGTACAATGACTGTCAGCAATACTTACACGATGCAGGTCCTCTGGTACCGTGTTAATTCTCTGATTGCTCAGTCCTAACTGGTAACGTTGTTTATTGCTGGTACAAAAAGGGCATCCGAGAAGAGTTGTGACAAACTTCAGAGGGTTGTAAAGGGTGTCTTGAGGAACAAATCGAAGTCATACATCGACGGCACAGAGAGTCGAAGTTACTAAAGGCAACGGTGCCTGCCACTAGTCCACCCCTTCGGCAATAAACGTGACTTACTGACAGAGAGTAGGCGCAGTGTCTTGCAATGTTGTTTGTTATAAATTGGTCATGAGTGATTGCTATGACTGCCAGTGGAGAAGATGATTTACAAGCTGAATCTAAATCTGTATGTTTATCAACCGTAAAGCTGATATATTCTTTTATTATTTGCAAAGACTGGACCATTATCTTGGGCTCATGGCATCTGGATATATCCACTGTGTGTGTGGAGTGACCTCAAGCCCTGTCTCTCTCTCTCTCTCTCTCTCTCCTCTTAAATGACTAGAAATTGAGAGGGCTGGTCGAGTGCATTATAACAAGCAAATCTCGTACAGCAACGCATGTCCAAATCCCTTATCATACGCTGTTAGGTGGCACCAAGAGGGTAGGCATGCAACATGGTGTCCAGCCGCCATGGTAGCTGGTCTACAAGGAAACAATTTGAATTTATTTTTGACATCACGGTAAAAGAGAAGTCGAGATGAAATTCCACTACCTGTATCTGCAAACGCTGTAGTCAACATAGTTACAGATATTCCATGTGGGACAGAACCTCAAGTTTCACACCTCTTGCTGGGATGTGAACACGTTGCCTTTGGCTGTTTGATAGGAGTTGTATTGAGGGCAGCACTTGTGCGTACTGCAAAATTTTGTTCGCCACGCGTCAGCTTGTCATCAAACGGCGACACTCTTGTGTTTCCTGCTGCTTGGAGTGGAAAGAAGATAGAACGCTATTCTTGGGAGGAAAGGACGAACATGCACTGTGCTTAAGGGGTGGCGGATGAAAATGCTCCTGCTGGCCAGTGTTTAAATGTTTGGCGGCTTCCTAATCATCGATTGCTCGCCCCACGAACATTTGTTGCCATCCGTAGTTTCACATGAAGCACGTTTACCACTGGAATGTTTTCGTAATGGCACGTGCATTTAAGGCCTCGTGAATTCATTTTATGTTAAAGGTCCAAATCCTGATGGACCCGGACCCGGTCTGCAGCGCGGGGTACGTACACCAGGGCTTGAAGAGGAGATGATAGCATCACCGAAAAACGCTCGAAGGGTTTTGTTAGGATATGGGCGGAGCCGTTCCACATTTTGGAGTGTGTGGCATGAAGCTTATTTGCACTCCTAACGCCTTCAGAATCTTCACGCCCTTAAGCTAAACGATTTTTCGTGTAAAATTGAATTTCGCGAGTGGTCCTTTCAAAGGTGTGCCATGCAACTCACCTTTCCAAACTGCGTACTTTTTATAGGTGAGGCATTTTTACACGGGAGGGTATGTTCAACATCCATAATCAACACGTATCGGCACAGAAAAATCCCCACCCTGCCCTTGTTCGTGATCACCAAGATCGCTTCTTGTCAACAATTCGGCCGGCTTGGTAGGCGATAATTTGGTCAGTCCGTATATGTTTGGCTGACGACTGAAATCGGACAAATAATTCATCTTATTACGAGAAACTCTGCCAGAGTTGTTGGAACATGCTCCACTCAACATGTGACAGTAAATGTGGCACCTGAGTACTTTGCATATGCAGTGCTAATGCATTTGATTGGAACTTTTGGTGAATACTGGATAGGGCACTCTGGGCCAGCGGCATGGCCTTCGCATTTCCCTAACTTGACACCCACTGATTTTTTGTTCCGCTAGCACCTGAAATCTGTTGTCTATGAAACACCCATTGAGCCAGGATAAGTGCTGATAGCGCGCATTATGGCACATTCCGATGCAATTTTCACTTTTCTAGGAGCGCTTGCAAGAGTGTGACGGTCACTCCAGCAATATACGGTCGCGTGCCTTCAAGCAACAGGACATAATTTCGAGCGCTTCTTGTAACAGTTTCCAAATGAAGGTTATAAAACTTCGCCCCAGATTGTAATTTACCTTGATGCCAGAAACATATTGAAAACATTGCCCTGCAGACGTGCTACCACGACAGCTTGGATGACAAATTGTGTGCCTATCTCCTTGGCGGCATTCAAGGCATGAGTTGCTATGTGATATTTGCTTGTAATGACCCTCTACACTTGTAACCTTAGTCTCTACATTCGTTTATATATATATATAACATTCACATACATGTAACTCCAGGTACAAATGGCGCCACTTTGCTACATTTCTGGCATTAGAAATGAAGAAGGTGATGTGGGTAAGATGATGAAATGTTCTTACGCTAGAGATAGCTCCATACTGCATAGCTCATTTCCATGTCAAAAATGACGAAGAAGGTGGAAACAGCTCCCACAACATCAGTGCAGTGCTCAACTCCACGCCATTACATTAGCCTGAGTCAGGCACTGAATGACATCACAACCCTGCCGTCTTGGTGACTATTGTGGGAGCACTCAACAATATTGCCGGCTGCTATCCAATGTGATTTGTTATTTCACTGCTGGAACATGCATTGGGTGCCAGCAGCACACAGCCTAGTGTGCTTAGCTGGTGGAGACGCACTGGAGATATCCCTCACAACTGCTTAAACAATCAAATATCAACTTAATTGTTTACATAGACAAATGTTCTCATCCTGACTACTGCGCCCAGTGATGATGGCAACAGATTACAGTATAACATTTATTTGAAAGTTCCATACGAGGTGTGGCTAGAAAAAAACCGGACTAGTACTGGTGAAACAATAAAACGAATGCAATAAGGCTGAAAGTCGCGTGGCCTGTCACGTGACTCTCGCTCCGCCTACTGCTCGAGTTTCATCTGCCTCCTGCACTCAGTCTGCCCGTGGCGTCTGTTTTAAGTAGTTGACATTTTGTCTGTGCGTCGGAAAATGTTGAGTGTACAGAAAAAACAGCGTGTTAACATCAAATTTTGTTTCAAACTAGGAAAATCTGCAAGTGAAACGTTTTTAATGTTACAACAAGTGTACGGCCATGATTGTTTATCGCGAACACAAGTGTTTGAGTGGTTTAAACGATTTATAGATGGCCGCGAAGACACCAGTGATGACACTCGCACTGGCAGACCATTGTCAGCAAAAACTGATGCAAACATTGAAAAAATCGGTAAACTTGTTCTACAAGATCGCCGTTTAACAATCAGAGCAGTGTCTGAGTTAACAGGAGTTGACAAGGAAAGTGTTAGCCAGATTCTTCATGAAAGTTTCAACATGAACAAAGTGTGTTCAAAAATGGTTCCAAAGTGTCTCACAATTTAACAGAAGGAACGCCGAAGAATGATTTGTTCTGACATCCTGGAAAACATTGAAAGTAATCCCACCTTCTTACAAAATGTTATTACTTGCGATGAATCGTGGTTTTTTACTTACGATCCCGAAACCAAACGCCAGTCGATGCATTGGAAAACTCCTGGTTCTCCACGACAAAAAAATGCACGATTGTCAAAATCGAAATTCAAGGCAATGACGATTGTTTTTTTTTTTTTTGACATCAAAGGGATTGTGCACATTGATTGGGTACCAGAGGGACAAACAGTGAATCAGCACTACTACATTAGCGTCCTGGCTACCCTACGTGAGCGAGTACAGAGAAAACGGAACGATTTGTGGAGAAAAAAGTCATGGATCCTTCACCAAGACAATGCCCCAGCTCACAGTGCGTTGTCAGTGAAGACGTTTTTGGCAAAATACAACACTCCCATCTTAGATCATCCACCCTACTCACCTGATTTGGCACCCTGTGACTTTTTTCCTTTCCCTAAAGTCAAGTCAGCTTTGAAAGGAACTACATTTGAGACTGTTGAAGCAGTAAAAGAAAAAGCGACGGAAGTAATGTATGGACTTACCGAAAATGATCTGCAGCATTGCTATGAACAGTGGAAAATTCGTATGGAGCGGTGTAGAGACCGAGGAGGAGAGTACATTGAAGGAGATAACATGAAATTGTAAATAATTGTAAATAAATGTTTTTTCCAGCATCAGTCCGGTTTTTTTCTAGCCGCACCTCGTATGAGCATGGAACAAACGAGCCTCCACTATTTCAAATTACACTACTTTTAATTTTCTGGTATTGTAAGCTGGGCGTGTTGTATTTCCCACCATTTTAAACGTAGTGCAAGTGGGCTAATTTCACAATGCTGGAATCTATACTTAGTAACTTAGTACATGTGACCTTCTAGCACTATCTTGGAATAAGACATCATAATTGTGTGGGTGGGGGGGGGGGGAGTTGTGATGGGGTAAACTGTATAAGTCACCACAAATCTGGCAACAATACAACCCGGTCCTGAGTCAGCAATATCCCACAACTAAGGGTGTCTGAACTTCTATCCACACATCCATCCTGATTTGACGAACCCATTGGCAGCTCTTTGCAACAAAAGTCTTCAGCTGACATAGGTAACAATTTTAATTCAAAATCTAAGCACTGACAGGAATCTAACTCACGACCAATGGAAAATTATTTTCCTTAACTGTATTTCAAATATCAGAGCGATCAGTGCCCAGTCAGACAATCTTTACAAATACTGAGATCTAATATTTCGCTGAAATCCAGATGTGAGGAGATGTAATGTTTGGTGTGAAAGAGAAAAGCAATTATTGCACTTGACATTAGAACAGGTGCTGAACAGTTATTTTAGCGTCATGGTTCTTCGAAAATATATCCTAGTTTTAATTGCTACGCAATCTCAATTCACCCTACATGCTTACCATTAGTGTTGGAAGCGATCACTGCGACCACAGTGAAAGTGGGAAATCCCTAATCTGGTAAACTGTACACTCAAGTAATGTTCGGTTAGACTGTCTACAGGAGAATTAGAAATTGAAAACGCAGATCAGTGTACCATGGGTAACAAGTCAGCACACAGTCCTTCAAATCGGTTATAAACATTCAACTCTATCGATGTGCCTCAGTTTCCACTCAGTCTTTGGTTATCAGATGCTGGTACATCCAGGCAGAGGCAAACAAAGTTACCTGTGTTAGATAAAGAGAGGAGGTCTACCATAGATCTATCGCACGGTAGCACTAAAAGTAAATGCCAAGGATGTGTGGTGCCCTAAGGGCTATGTAAGATAAATGGCAATACCTTCTGTGTCAGTTATAAAGTGAATGTTTTTCCTGATGGCTTCACAGACAGCAATTACGCCGTAATTCTGACTGTAAGATAGTTTCCATTAACTATTTTGGCATTCAAGATATCACCTATGAGTTTTAGTTTTCACGAACCACCTAACGAGATCCATATGTGTATTCCGCATTCTGATGTTGGTCCTCAAATGCTTATATAGTTTTACTTTCAGCATGGTTTTGATTTAATTGAATTTAACTTTAGCTTGTGGTGGGAGTACAGAGACGAATGAAAGTAGGAGTGGATATCGGAAAGAATAAAATGCCCGAAAGACCTTGGAAAATGGAAGTATTCTATTTACTTGTGTAAAATGTCACAAAGTAACTTTGAAGCGTTTTAATCACTTTGCGATCTCTTTATGAATCTGGTCCTTTATAAATTTTTCTGTACTTCTCGTTATTCTTAGAAAAATGGTTACGTATAAATATCAGTATTGAGACTTATCTTTGTAAATTACAGCTAAACAGTTTTTAATATTTTCATGACTATCCTCATTTATGACCGACGCACAAAAGAAGTGGACAATATACCTATGAGGTGCTGTAAAAGAACAGCTTATTAAGAAGTCTTTCAACGCTAGCCGGCCGCTGTGACCGAGTGGCTCTAGGCGCTTCAGTTCGATACCGCGCTGCTACTACGGTCGCAGATTCGAATCCTGCCTCGGGCATGGATGTGTGTGATGTCCTTAGGTTAGTTAGGTTTAAGTAGTTCTAAGTCTAGGGGACTGATGACCTCAGATGTTAAATCCCATAGTGCTTAGAGCGATTTACAACGCTAAATGTCTCACCCATTACACTGCCTACATCGTCATCGACCAGTTAGATCAAATTAGACACGAGTTGGATTTCCTTAAAACTAACGTCATCAGTAAAAGCAACCTAGTAACAGTGAACCAATATCCAACACACCATCACTCCACAAAAGAAACAACTAACACCTGATCATCACCTTATATTCTCTACAGGGGAAACTCAGGACGCCTTTGTTATACTGTAAGTAGCTGGCATGTCATCAGCACAGTTATTACCATAAAAGCATAAACGTAGCTCTGTATAGGTGGGGAATTAAAGATGTAACTTATTACTATTACCTTTTTCGCACATAGTCTTTTAAATGGATGAGTGGAGAAGGCGTCCCCTTTTTCTATCACACCTGTGGCATAATGAAGATCAAATTCGACTTGTAGACGGGAAGGTGAGACATGACGCATGATTGAGTCGTGGCTCGGACGACAGCGGATCTTTCCCGGCTGTCGTAACTACGGCCACACGCGAGGTACCAGCGTAGTGCGCGCTGACGCCCGCCAGAGCCCATGAATAATGCATGGGTCCTGCGGCCAATGGGGCCGTCTTCCTGGCGCGCCCTGGATGGGGAATGGGGTCGTCAGTGGCAGGCGAGGAAGCGGCATAGGCGCCCAGCCCTACCTGCCGGCCGAGCGCTCACCCACGGCGCGCACAGTGGCGCTTTCGTCACCACTGTTGCATCCGTTGCTAAGTAACGGTAGCTACCAGCTTTTAATTACATTTCTTTCTCACTATTAGTATATTTCAGTACGTACTCAATGCTGGAAAAATTGTATGTTGAAATAGTCCTTTCCACTTTCATTCAAATCATTCCCACGTCATAAAAACGTCAAAGCCCTTTATAATCACATACTCAGAAGAAATTTAATAGAATTTAACAAATTTCACGAATTAGCCTTCAGTGTTGGTTGACTGTTAAAACAGGTGTGGGCAGATACTTTGTGTTCTTGGGGTTGCGGGGGGGGGGGGGGGGAGGGTGAAGGGGAGCTGGCTGTATGTCATCGAAATAAATTTCTCGTGCAGTCCAAGTAACCTAAAATAGAACGAACGTTTATTGCCGTACACATTTCTTTAACACATCTACCTAATTCTGTGTTATTTTCACCAGCATCACAGCTTTAGTGTCTAGTCGCAGATGGTCCGAAAATTATGTTTCATTTGATGATGACCCAACAGTGTCTTGAAAACAATTAAGTGAATCAATAAATACAATTAAACTCAAAAAGCGACTGGTAGCATAACTTCGTAAACAGACGATTTCAAAAACATTAGCAGTTCGTTATCCACAACGTAAGCAATGAATTAATATGAATATAATTGTGGGCCACATCGTTCCCTTCGTGCTTGATGTTTCTCTGATGGCAGCGGCATCATGTAACTGGATAACTAGCCGTTCCACCGGGCTAGCCTCGTGCGAACTCACACTGCGTCCTGGACGGCAAATGTGCGTCATCTGGACTTGACGGAGTACTCCTGGGGCGTTATCGGCGGCCAACTCTGCGTCCATAAACTCCTACTCTGTAGTTTACGTGTATTACGTGTGTACAGACATCTGGTGCTACGTATATCCGGAGATAGCTGGTGTTTTGTACCCCCAACGTCGGACCAGCCATGCTATTAGGCAAGTGGTTGTGACATTGACCTAACCTACTGAGGGGCAATCGGTGGCAAAACTCAAAAATGGGGAGACTACGTCAAATTGTATTCAGCGTTGCCTAGTAACTAGTAATATTCAAAGATAAGCTTATGTCGGAGAGACAGTATATACACTTTTTTATTTAAATTATGTTACATACATCTATAAATCTACAAAAAATGCGTATTTGTTTTATCACACGTGTTTCCCTCCTTACTTCAAAATATCATATAACGAAACCTATAGTCAAACATATTCACAATTATCGTTTACTCCAAAATATAAAACTAGTTCTTTTCACTAGATACTGAGTTGTGATTGACTAACACTTCAGTTCTAAATATGTCAGATTTCAAGTCACTGACAAATAAAACGAGACGCATATGTATTTATTTATACGTTTTCGCAGTAGTTAGAAAGACGGACTGCAAACAAGATAGATAGTTATAAGGCAACTATTGTAGAGAATTTGTCGTGACGATTATCTACTGAGGATCTCTCCTTCTATATGTCAGAAGAATGAAGAAAAATGCACAAGAGGTAATATGATACAGCTATGTAACGGTCGACGACAGTGTAGAATTCACTGAATAGCGAAGAACAGCACGCTCAAAGTCGATGTATGAATATTTATTTATTTATGGTCGTATTTTCCATGACAGTGTAACATCCTTATCGACATATAAATATGTATTATTTATGGTTGTATTTTCCTCGATAGTGTAACATTCTTATCGCTGTATGAGTATTTATTATTTATGGTTGTATTTTCCACACGTGTGTTGGAAGTAGAAGAAAAAAAATGAAGAAGAAGACCAAATTACTTTCGCTTCACAAGGAACATGGAAATTAAATCATAGTAAGGATAAATGTGCAGATTTATACACAATAACACTTTTACAAATAACTGAATCAGTGAATATTATTTCCAGAATAGAGTTATTATAACACAACGACCAAATGTGAATAAATATTTCATGTAACAAAAATACTTCCATAAATGTATCCAAGGTGAGGTATGGAAAGAATGCGTACATAAATATGCTTCTAAATTAGAATGGTTGATTGCGTAGTTGCCTAATTCATTGCATCCTTGCATCCGCAAGAACATCAGTTATTTCCTTCTGCTGACTCTTTTGGCCTTCAAATTTCCATTATCAGAGTAAAAAACGTCCCACTGTGGAGTCCTATGACGATGAATCTAAGTTACACCCATCCTGTCCCAACGTAATGTTTAGAAAACAGTTCACAAAACACTCTCGCTGCCTTAATTTGCTAAATTGAAAGGACAAGCTTGCGACTGCTAGAAGCCGCCCTATTTGTTGGCCATTCGATCGTTAACACGAATAGTCGCCGTCACATGTACTTCCTCTTGTATCCATGACACGCGTAATAGTGAAGTCTACCTGTAACCTCTTATGTGTGTATTTTTTCTTCGTGCGTCTCTACCTCAGTGGGTATTTTTCCCTATGGCTGGTTGGCGCAGCTGCTCCACAAGCGTTGCTCACTCATAAAAATACTGATTTTTATTTCAGGACCAGAACTGAGGTGCATGAAATGTACTCACAATTATGAACATGGACAGTCATCAGCTTTATAATGGAATGACGACAGTGAAAAATTGAGCAGTTCCGGGAGCTGTCGCCTTAGTGTTTGGCTATTCAAGCACCACTCGCGGTCCGGCACAAAGCATGTCCGAAGGAACGTTGCATCATAATTCCGAATAACGCAGGTACTTCTGTATCGTACAAAACTGAGGTGGCTACAGCGTATTGAAGAGGAGAACGAAATTTATTTTCACACAATTGAAACTCGGTTCCTATACTATATATATTTTTAACTTTTTTGTAAACGCGGAGCTACATATACAGGAATTTCCTGTTCTCCACACCAGTAAGGCTACTCTCTCTGAGACGCTTTGTCCTGGATACTCCTCACCCCGTTGTTGATCTCTTCTTCGTTATGCTTGGAAAAATTTCTGGAAAATTCCTAGCTGTAAGGGCAGTCACTTGTGGTGTTCTAGGGAGACGATCTCTGTTCTCGAGATGGTACAGTCAACAGTCCCGCGGAACTATTCGTGAATTCTAATATGGATTTTTCCGTCGCCATGGTTTTTTTACTAAACGAGGGCACTGAAACTTGCAACGTCCAAAAATGGCAAAAAACTTCTGTTATATACACTGAAGACCCAAAGAATCTGTCGCACGTGCCTAATATCGTGTAGGGCCCCCTGTGAGCACGCATAAGTGCCGTAACGTGATGTGGCATGGACTCGATTATTGTCTGAAGTAGTATTGGAGGGAACTGACACCATGGATTCTGCAAGGCGTCCATAAATCCGCAAGTGTACTAGGGGGTAGGTCTCTTCTGAACAACACGTTGCAAGGCATCCCAGATATGCTCAATATCGTTCAAGTCTGGGGATTTGGTGACCAGTGGAAGTGTTTAAACTCAGAAGAGTGTTCCTGAAGCCACTCTCTAGCAATTATGGACGTGTAGGCTGTCGCATTGTCCTGCTGGAATAGTCCAAGGCCGTCGGAATGCACAATGAACATGGAGGGATGCAGGTGATCAGGCAGGATGCTTACGAACGTGTCACCAGTCAGAGTCGTAACTGGACGTATGAGGGCTCCCATATCACTCAAACTGCACACGCCCCACACCGTTACAAAGCCTCCACCAGATTGAACAGTTCCCTGTTGACATGCAGGGTCCGTGGATTCGTTAGATTGTCTCCATATCCGTACACGTCCATCCGCTCGATATAATTTGAAACGAGACTCTTCCGACCAGGCAGCATATTTCCAGTCTTCAGCCGGCCGCGGTGGCCGAGCGGTTCTAGGCGCTCAGTCCGGAACCGCGCGTCTGCTACGGTCGCAGGTTCGAATCCTGCCTCGGGCATGGATGTGTGTGATGTCCTTAGGTTAGTTAGGTTTAAGTAGTTCTAAGTTCTAGGGGACTGTTGACCACAGATGTTAAGTCCCATAGTGCTCAGAGCCATTTGAACCATTTTTATCCAGTCTTCAACAGTCCAATGTCGGTTTAGTTGGGACCAGGCGAGGTGTCAAGCTTTGTGTCGTGCATTCAATGGAGCAGTCATCAGGGATACCTGATTGGATCTTCGGCTCCGAATGTCCATATTGATGAAGTTTCGTTGAATGGTTCCCACGCTGACAGTTGTTGATGGGCCAGCATTGAAATCTGCAGCAATTAGCGGAACGATTGCACTTCTGTCACATTGAACGATTCTTACCAGTCGTCTTTGGTTCCGTTATTGCAGTATCTTTATCCTGCCACAGAGATGTCTGAGATGTGATGTTTTACCGGGTTTTTGATATTTACGGCCCACTTGTGAAATTGACGTACGGGAAAATCCCCACTTCATCACTACCTCGGAGAAACTGTGTCCTATTGCCCGTGCGCTGACTATAACACCACGTTAAAACTCATTTAAATCTTGCTGTCCTGCTATTGCTACGTCTACTATATTCGTGTTTTAATCAGTGGCAACAGTTGCCTTTTCACGATGTCATTCATTTTATTTACTTCTTTAAATGCGTCGTCAGTGAACTTGCGGTCCATCACAACTTCATTCCTATCCTTCCACCTCATCAACATCTGCTTGTTTCTGTACGCCGTTGCGCAATCATCCTACTTCAGTTTTCCATTTTACATGAAATAGGTAAATTCCTTTCTGTTCTCCTGAAGTGTAGCGACAACATCGGTGTTCATGGCCGTTTAAGTCCTCTACCAAATCTAAACTAGTGCAGCAGCTGTCGAGATAAATGTAGTAGCTCATTCCGAGAAAATCACCACCAAGCTCTAAAGCAATTGGAGAATTTAATTTCTCTTTATGGCAGATTGTCAGTATAACGAGTGAAAAACTTTATATTTGAACCACAATATATTATCTTGATTGACGCCGGGTACCGGCTAATGGAGGAAGCGTTAACTAATTACATTCACTGCTCACTGAGAAAGCAGGCAGTGCGCGCATATATCCGTCAAGCCCTCGTAAAGGGCTAATGTCTTGTGGTTGTTTTCGACTTTGCTGCTCACAACCAGTCGATAGTGCGTAAAAACCCTTCAACGTCCAGAAGAAAAGTGTTACGAAGATGACGCAGTGGCTGGTCGTTAGATGAAGCTTCACAGCAGTACGTAATGCGGGCTGCCTTGCTACAAGATCCTAGGAGACGGATGCACTAATGTCGGTGAGGCTGTCGTTTTCGAGCTCTACTCTTATAAGCAGTTTATTAGGTCGCGTTATCTCTTCAAGACACAAGCTCTGTGGAAAACTCGAAATTGGAAAGCCGTTTCCCTCTGGTCCAAGGCGTGGTTAGCTTCGTTTCTAATCGCCTCATAGTCGACGGTAGTCTGAGCCCAATTTTCATTTAATATTGCTGTCGTAGACTACAAAAAATTCGGTCTGAAATGCAGTGTTCGGTAAGGGACTTTTAGGTTGCAAACGTTTGACGATGTTTGCGCTCTATATGAATGAGCGTGAGAAGCTACGCTGAAAGGGACATTTATTCCGCCTGTTTCTTGTTGACACAGATTATATTTAAGCATAAAAGAAACACAGGCTCATATTAGTTGACACTCAACTTTCCGCGTGAATCCCCTAATGCATTTCGCAGTAACGCTTCACGCTATTTGTTATGGGTAACTGACGCTCGTCGTCTTAGACGTTGGTTTGTTGTTGACGAATCGGTCCATTAACCATCTTTCTAATATCCCTCTCTTCTCTGGCATGAGATTTCTCTCTCCTTACGTTCATTTCCTACATTACCTGAACATCCTTGCTTTTAAAGTTCTTCTGTACTACCTCCTTTCGTAATGATACCAGTGTCTTCATCGTTATATTTCTCGCAGTCTATGTTTCATCCCCAAGATTTTTGAACTCCAGAGGAATATTTCCACAAACATATTCCTAAGTGATCCCCCAATAATCCTTTTATAAGGGCAAGCAGAATTGATATGAAGGGAAACAGATGTTGGAAAGTTATGTCTAATGATTTATTAAAGCTACAAAGTTGACGCGCCACACTGCAGCTAATCCGGAAATAATGAAGAAGCTCGATAAAGACCGAAATCCGAAATCGGTAATCGACTTGATTAAGCTCCACCTGTGACTAAATGAATAATCTTTTCTAGAAGAATGTTTTTTGACGAAAACATACCACTTCTAACACCTACCTTGCTTCGTAGAGAATATAATTATTTCTCTTGTTCCATTGCACTCGACAAGTTTTCATTTTCATTTGGAATTTTACTTTTCGTTACACTTCATTAGTCTTCTGTTCCCTTCGTTGAATCCTAACTGTAGTACTGTCGAGCCCATTCATTAGTTACAGTAATTTATCTTAGCTTTCCGCTAGAACAAAGATGTAATAGGTGAACCTCTGCATTCATAACTTTTGGTGAAGCTGTTTTACCAAATATGTAATGGTATGTACAATCGAAATGGCTCGTTCCGCATGGAAGATTTCGGTGTTATAAATTCCATATGGATTACTATTTTAAGATTTCTGCGTAAGTAAGCAAAGTAAATTTCCATGTTGTTGCCCCTGATGGGCCAATGGGGCCCGATTGACAACCGTGTCTTCCTTTGCCAATGAGTCATCAGGTGCGGTATCGACGGACCTGTGGTAGCATAGGGCTCTCTCAGAAGAATTCTATTTACTTGAGTTTAATTATATAGCCTGTAAGTCCTCGAGAAAGGTCCATTACCGTGGTGTGATTAATATTCGTATTGTTACTATAGCAGAAGGGAATAAACACTAAAGGAAACAGTAAACGCAGTAAATGAGCGTTGCTATTTGTGGAGCAAAATATCTGAAGTTGACTGAAGTAGTGAAGATATAAAATGTAAATTGGCAATAACCAGAACAGCGTTTCTAAAATAAATAATTTGACGTGCCGTAGTAGATTCCCCTTACGTAGAATTTTCAGAATGTATATGGCTCTTATGTTGCAGACAAATGTGGACCACAAACAGTAGAGAAAAGAGGGGAATAGATGGTTATACAGTATAGTGATACAGAATAATTGTGAAGCTTAGATTCGTACGTCCAATAACTAATTGAGAGGTACTGAATCGAATCAGGGAGAAAATAAATGTGTGGCACTGTGTGACTAAAAGAAGATATCGGTTAATTGGACGGAACCTGAGGCATCAGGTAATAATTTAGTTGGTAACGGAGAAAAGCTTGATGAAGCATCGTTATCAGGGAACCTTGGAGAGGGGAGGGGGAACGAAATCGGATTTAGAGATCAGAGCTTCACTGCAGTGAGCATACTCAAGTAGATGTAGGGTGCAGTAGTTACGAAGAGAAGCAGTCTCTCGTACACAGAGCTGCATAGAAATGATCATCAATTTCAGAACCGCAACAATACAGTAACATATCAGTAGCCTCCTGAAGCAAAATGAAGCACGGTACGTATACAACCAGACTGGGAACTTTAAAACGAAAAACGAACAGTCGGAAACATCAGCTCCAGTGTTATGGCGAATACAGGACACATTGAATGAAAAAATCCTTTGTGACAATGTTCCTTGTACAGCTGTAATCAGTTCAGCATTCGACTCTTTCTGTCATTTATACGTCGTCTATAGATACCGTCAAATGGAGCAGACCTTTTGCTGGAGAGACTTACTAAGGATTTAATGAAGCCTTATTTGTTTCAGCAGTTTAACCAGGTAACAATTTTCCAGGCAGTGTAAGGAACTCCGTCAATCTAATTTCATATTAAGAAGAGTCTTTGTACAGCTTACGTATCAATATGCACTGTTATTCTGGAGTTATCCACGAGTGTGTATTTATTCTTCCGTGTTGCTCTAAAACCTGCATCACATCTCGATGTAGTGGCGCCGCCCTAAGGAGATCCCTGAGAGTGGCAGCGGCCTGAGCGGGCCGCTTCCCTAATGCAACCAATCACGGTACACAATTTTGTGAAGCTCTCTGGAGCCCTATAGACGGCTGTTGGTTTCGTCTGGAACCGTTCCCACCTCGTAGTTGTTATCTGGCTGCCGCGCTGCCAGCTGTCAGGGATCAACTTACGCCGACTCAAGTATAGAAGGCTCCCACCAGTGGTAGCCTTCATAGAAATATTGGTTTGGAACCCTCCATCACATGCCTACTTTTCACACATCAGATTGGAGACACCAAGTTTCACCAAAAGGTTTCACGCACTAAAAGTATTATGCGCTTTGATAGCGCTTACAAGGTTGCTCTAACTACTGCTAGGAATATAAATGAGTTCTCAAAACATTGACTCAAAATAATTTGTATGTGGTTCACAACAAAACAACTGAAAACACCAGGTAAATATTATATACCCTTAGGGAATATGTCACTAATAACGTGAAGTACTGCCTCTAGCTTTGATAATGGTTTCAATGCAACGTGGCGAGGAAGAGATTAGACATGTTTCTTCAGGTATTTCATATTTAGTCGAAGCTGCTCATTGATTACTGGATCCCGTAGAAAGTGTGGGGATTATGATTGCTACATTACACTGGCTGTTTCAAATAGTTCTAGACATTAGAAATGTTTATTCGGCTACCAAGATTGACCTGCATTCACTAAAAACAGCAACGGTTGTCCGCTTTGGAACCGATTGTCATTCCCAATGAGCGATACTCTTCTCCGGGCCTTGTCGGTTAAAATCTTTCAACGAGCACTGGTCTTACGCAACGCTACATGACTGCAAGTGGTACACCACTTCTTGCAGACACATTGGGCAGTCTACATTGGCACACCAAGAAATCTTGCAAATTCATTCACTCTCTGTTCAAACATTTTTAGTCCTTTCCACCACTTTGCTACGTATTCACGTCGACTCTTGTTACTACGCTGATTTCATACAACCTATTGGAAGGCACACAGCCAGCCGGAGTGACCGAGCGGTTCTAGGCCCTACAGTCTGGAACCGCGTGACCGCTACGGTCGTAGGTTCGAATCCTGCCTCGGGCATGGATGTGTGTGATGTCCTTAGTTTAGTTAGGTTTAAGTAATTCTAAGTTCTAGGGGACTGATGACCTCAGAAGTTAAGTCCCATAGTGCTCAGAGCCATTTGAACCATATGAAGACACACGCACTACTTCATCAAAGTGTATTACGTCTTCGCGGAACGTCACGTGAGAGCCTGTTACCAGTTCGAGAGCAGTCAGTTTGCTTTTTAAGGGTGTGGCAAACACCTTGCCCCTTAGGATTATTGAGCCATTACTTCAACGGCTACAGCTACCCATTCCATAGAGATCTCGCTGCTAGCGCTGGGAACAACGAGGAGCTTCACTGATCAATGGTTGAGCAAGGAGTGCACGCCAAGCGGAGTGAGCAGCTAAGAGAAAGCCAACAAGGGAGCAACATAGCAGAGCGAGAACATGAACAGTATCACGTGCCTGCAATAGGATACTGGCTGACTTCTCTCGCTCTCGAGCGCTCTCTCTGTCAATCTGTCATCTATCTATATAACTATACCGTTATACAGTGTACCGAGGGTGACAGACCGGCGTGAGCTAAGTCAGTCACTTGCAGTAAGGTTTCCAGTGGAAGTGATGGTTATGCGCTGGCTAGAGTTGTGGCGGGTTAAAGAGGACATAGCCACTACGAGAGGCAGACGTGAACTTTCTTGCAAATGAACGGCTATGCGGATGCCAAATATCGGTAAAGGCCATTTAAGATGTTTTTAATTTTGTTGTGGTGAGGCACCTGAGTGTGCTGAAGCAGTGTTTGAACGACGTTATTTTGCAGATATTTTGGTTCGGTCGCAAAGTTGAGCATTTTCACTGCGGTCGTGGACAGCGTTTCTTGTTCATTAATAGGGTAGTAGCTTCCGTCCTAGAATAGAAACTGTGGGGCTAGTGGTTCTGATAATTGCATTTGTGTATGGTATAAGTCGACCTAGTTCATAGTTTTACTGAATGTGGCTTGTAACTATTATGTCAAGGGTGCAGTTATTGCCACGTATTATCTGAGCTTAAATTTTCCCTTTAATTCACGTTGTTTTTTTTTAAAAAAAAAAAACAAGAGTACTGTATGTCAATATGTCAGAATAGCTGTGGTTTACGCCAAAGCGTGCGCACGCGCGCATTCGCGCGCGCGTGTGTTTGTGTAAACTCATTTCTTAATTTCCAGGCGACATGGTCAAATGTCTACTAGAGATGTCAGCACCACAATACCAGCACATTTTAGTTTACAATACTACATTCTTAGTACAAGTGTATAAGAACATAGGCGACTGGTTTATCGAGGCTTAACTTCTGTGTATTGAACCCATCTTAAATGGGTGGTAATAATGTCTTACTTCTCTCTGGTAACAGCAGCATTTTCCACGTTCCATACAAATTCTCTCTACCATTTCATTCGCAGCAGACTGCGATTTCGGTCCACGGTCCTGAGGGGTATGGGTCCAACACTCTTGTAGTTTCCTTGTCGCCTCTTTGCTGGCTGCTCACTCCAGCTGAGTGTGTACTGTTCACTTCCCCATTCATCTGGGTTCGACACCTGAAGCCCTTACAGTAACGGCTCAATTATGAACATTGAGTATGATATTTAGATAAATGCAAGTGAGTCTTAGGTGCAGTACGGAAGACCATATTAGGATTTTCACCGCCTGAAGCAGGTGTGTATTATTTTTAATTGTTATTTTCAAACAGAAACTTACAATACGACATTTACTGAATAATGAGTAGGCTTATAAAGGTACTGAGAGAAGATACATCTGTTGTAAAAGACATTATTAACCCGTATTGTAAAATGGACAGTACTGTAGCATTCTCAAGCAATAAACAGTAGAAAAATAATCAATCATATGATGGATAAAGACTCCAGCAAAGAACATTTGTAAACGTGGATGTAAATAATGAGGACCTGAGGGGTATGGGTCCAACACTCTTGTGGCTTCCTTGTCGCCTCTTTGCTGGCTGCTCACTCCAGCTGAGTGTGTACTGTTCACTTCCCCATTCGTCTGGGTTGGACAGCTGAAGCCCTTACAGTAACGGCTGAATTATGAACATTGAGTATGATATTGAGTATGATATTTAGATAAATGCAAGTGAGTCTTAGGTGCAGTACGGAAGACCATATTAGGATTTTCACCGCCTGAAACGGGTGTGTATTATTTTTATTTGTTATTTTGAAACAGAAACTTACAATACGACATTTACTGAATAATGAGTAAGCTTATAAAGGTACTGAGAGAAGAGACATCTGTTGTAAAAGACATTATTAACCTGTATTGTAGCCGGCCGAAGTGGCCGTGCGGTTAAAGGCGCTGCAGTCTGGAACCGCAAGACCGCTACGGTCGCAGGTTCGAATCCTGCCTCGGGCATGGATGTTTGTGATGTCCTTAGGTTAGTTAGGTTTAACTAGTTCTAAGTTCTAGGGGACTAATGACCTCAGCAGTTGAGTCCCATAGTGCTCAGAGCCATCTGAACCATTTTAAATCTGTATTGTAGAATGGACATTACTGTAGCATTCTGAAGCAATAAACAGTAGAAAATTAATTAATGATATGATGGATAAAGACTCCAGCAAAGAACATTTGTAAACGTGGACGTAAATAATTTTTTCCAGAGGACCTGAGGGGTATGGGTCCAACACTCTTGTTGCTTCCTTGTCGCCTCTTTGCTGGCTGCTCACTCCAGCTGAGTGTGCACTGTTCACTTCCCCATTCGTCTGGGTTGGACAGCTGAAGCCCTTACAGTAACGGCTCAATTATGAACATTGAGTATGATATTTAGATAAATGCAAGTGAGTCTTAGGTGCAGTACGGAAGACCATATTAGGATTTTCACCGCCTGAAACGGGTGTGTATTATTTTTAATTGTTACTTTCAAACAGAAACTTACAATACGACATTTACTGAATAATGAGTAAGCTTATATAGGTACTGAGAGAAGAGACATCAGTTGTAAAAGACATTATTAACCTGTATTGTAAAATGGACAGTACTGTAGTATTCTGAAGCAATAAACAGTAGAAAATTAATTAATGATATGATGGATAAAGACTCCAGCAAAGAACATTTGTAAACATGGATGTAAATAATTTTTTCCAGAGGATTTTGTTCAGTATCAGAAGAAGGCAAGTTAAATATCGCCTGTTATTATCTTACAATTATTATGCTGACAAGTGGTAAACGAATTGTATCACAAAGGATTCACACACAGATTTTTCTTTTGTCTACTTCCCATTCTCTGCTGTATTAGCGGTACGAACCTGCAAGGTGACAGATCCATAGTGCCATCTGTTAGCTGTTCACATAGCTGGTACAAATCCATACATTTTTAATTACAATTTAATTGTATACTTCCTCTTCTCTGCTGTATTGGCGGTACGTACATGGAAGATGACAAATCTATAGTATCATCTGTTAGTTTCTCACATAACTAGTAGAAATACGTACATTTTGTTTCTTGTAATTTTACACATTCAGCTTTTGTTTAATGTTTATACACTTGGAAGGATTTATCATGGAAATATTATAACGCAACGCCAGCATTGATATTGAAATTTTTTGTATAATACACTTATTTTGATACTCAATCGATCATTGCAGCACTTGTGACATAAATGTGTGTTGTGTCAAGAGTGCAGTGTGGAGAGAAGGTGGCTAATAAGGAATGTGAACCTATGTATCTGATGGTGAGCTAAGCATTTCATTGACTGGGTGATATTGGGGATGATACTTCTGTATAACATACCAATACCGTTATTAGACAATGTGCTGCATGATTACGGAAGTGGGTTTTCTCATTGACGAAGTGGAGGCACTGGCCACATCTTTCTATGTGTCAGCTGCTACAGTGATATGCAGAAGAGCTACTGAACCTCACTGAGGCCCCATTCTGTTCTGTAAATTAACTGCTCTGTACCTTCATACACAATAACATAACGGTGTAGTGTTTCAAACGAATATTAGCAGTGTTTTTTCTTCATGTGAAGTATTTTATTCTTAGCTAAATGCTGTTTCTCTGTCATGAATTATAGACACGAGTCATTATTGTCTGTAGTTGACGGTCTGAACAATCAGTCTAAAATCCATTCACCATAGCTGTTAGATTAAATGAAATACATTGCACTTTCCAACTGGTACGGTGAAATTAAGATACATTTTAGGCGTTACATTGCATTTTCGTAGACAGCATCCTTCCAGTTACTTCACTGAATGTAGCTAAAGTCTGGGAATATGAGTAGAGTGTGCTTGTGCTGACGTTAATGTGAAGTGGAACGTGCTAAGTTAATTTTGGTTTTACCTAATGTCTGATGTGTTGTGACACTGTAGCATTGTGACTGATTCGGCGTTGTGGAAAGAAGGAGAGGAGGATTAGCGTTTAACGTCCTGTCGACAACGAGGAAATCAGAGACGAAGCACAAGCCCAGGTTAGGGGTTAGGGTAGGTTAAGGAAGGAAGCAGGCCGTTCCCTTTCAAACAAACCATCCCTACATTTAACTTAGAAAATCTCGGAAATCTCGGAAAACCTATATGTGCGTGGTCGGGTCGACATCACCATCGTCCCGAATGCGAGTCCATTGTGCTGATCAATGGGCCACCTCGCTTGGTAATAGGCGCTGTGAATCGACATTGTGTATCGGAGTAGCAGAAATCTTTTTTGATTACGTAAATTACCTTCAAATGATAAGTGATTTACAAAATTTGTTTGTATTTTTGTTACATGTCTTTGCATACAATATTTTGTAAGCGACAATTCTATACTGTTGTAATGCCTTGTCATAAGGCCGTGTATTAATGAAAGCAAGGCTCACAGACGGTACAAGTAATAATTTGATTGCATTCAATTATCAATCTTTTGGGTGACAATGCGAATCAAACATAAGTCGTTGTGCTGCAGTTCGACACGCAAGTATTGGCAGTAGCTCAGGTTATTTCATTTTGAGGTATTTGATTACGCTAACGAAATAGTTCAACAAAACTTCAAAATCAGGTCGTGTAATATTTCGGAAGATGTTCCGCTACACAATTAAATAACGACAGTTCTCTATCAAATCATAACTCCTGACACGTACCGAAGTTTCCAGAATAAAATCTTCACTCTGCAGCGGTGTGTGCGCTGATATGAAACGTACCGAAGTTTCCTGTAATCCACTGAGTGATCTGCCACTGTCACCTGCCCTATTTCGACTTAACAATTTCTTTCTAAATCACTTAATTGCATTTCGAAAATCTAAGCGACTATGAAAACGTAGAAGAATAAGCCATAAAAGTGGAATCGTAAAAAGGTGAAATAAAGATTACAGAAAGAGAGTTAACTTAATCCAGATAAATAACTAAATACAAAATGTGTTCTTACGATCCGCTGTGCAATTACGCAGAAAAATAAAAGTTTGGGCATGTAATTGTGGCAGTATCATGATTGACAGAGTTGAATTGTCCATCAAAAAGTTTCAAGACAAGAAAAGATATTTAAGGAGAAACGCTTTCTGGCAGACAGTAATAAAGGAATACTTAGAGAGCAAATATGTTGATTGTATTCTAGATAAATAATAACTGTATTACGGATTTTGCTGCTAATGGCAAGCAAGAGTATCCACACGACAACGTCTGTTACAATTGAAATTTGCAAGTGGACTATACGACTTTCCGAGTATCGTAGCCGGACACGTAACTCACGTTTGAGGTAATATTATAAGGACTCTGTCTGAGAATATGGCACTTACATGAAACATCTGATGTACTTAGGTAATGTTATGTACTTAAGATTTTCGTGACAGTATTGCTCAATAACGGGAGCAGACTTAGAGCTGCATTCTACAGAAAACACTAGGAAAGCTGTTAATATACAACACTTGCATCCCTTCATTGGTTACTTGTGCCTTTATTGTATAAGAAATAAAACAAAAACACACAGTGCGAAGCATGTTGCCGTTAATTCGAAAACTGATGAAGTTCTGTGCTCAACTACGAAACTTACATGGGACAGAAATGAGCAGAAGCTTGTAACACATAAACCGACTTCTGCTCGAATTATGTTCCTTGTATGCGGTCATCCGGCATCTGCGATCAAAAAAGGTGAGTAACCCAATCAACACTACATAGCAGCCTTACATCCAAAGGCATCCAATATCCAGGAATACACTTTTTCAATAAATTGCCAGCAACCATTAAAAACTTGGTTTCAGATAAAGCACGGTTTAAACAGAGTTTGAAAGACTTTTTGACATGCAACTCACTCTACTCTTAGATGAATATTTTAACAGAGACTGTTGAGCCAGCTTAAGTAAAAATGTTTGCTAGATTTCAGTTTCGACAGCACTTGCTCACAACAGTCAAGATTAGGTATTTCGTGTATGATAAATTTATTAATAGTGCATAACAATGTTTCATTCTGACAGCGTGTTAATTCTATAAATATTAGCTGTTCCAGTTTACCGCATTGTATTCACCTATTTCGACAATCTCCTGACAAATGATCTGGGTAGTAAGTATTATTTTCAAATGTTTTATGTTTTTATGTTATACACTACTGGTCATTAAAATTGTTACACCAAGAATAAATGCAGGTAATAAACGAATATTCATTGGACAAATATATTATACTAGAACTGAACTGACATGTGATTACATTTTCAAGCAGTTTGGGTGCATAGATCCTGAGAAATCAGTACCCAGAACAACCACCTCTGGCCGTAACAACGCCCTTGATACGCCTGGGCATTGAGTCAAACAGAGCTTGGATGGCGTGTACCGGTACAGCTCCTCATGCAGCTTCAACACGATACCATAGTCATCAACAGTACTGACTGGCGTATTGCGACGAACCAGTTGCTGGGCCACCATTGACCAGACGTTTTCAGTTGGTGAGAGATCTGGAGAATGTGCTGGCCAGGGCAGCAGTCAAACATTTTCTGTATCCAGAAAGGCCCGTACACGAGCTGCAACATGCGGTCGTGCATTATCCTGCTGAAAAGTAGGATTTCGCAGGGATCGAATGAAGGGTAGAGTACGGATCGTAACACATCTAAAATGTAACGTCCACTGTTCAAAGTGCCGTCAATGCGAACAAGAGGTGACCGAGACGTGTGACCAATTGCACCCCATACCATCACGCAGGGTGATACGCCAGTATGGATGGGGATGACGAATAGACACTTCCAATGTGCGTTCACCTTGATGTCGCCAAAAACGGATGCGACCATCATGATGCTGTAAACAGAACCTAGATTCATCGGAAGAAATGACGTTTTGCCATTCGTGCACCCAGGTTCATCGTTGACCACACCATCGCAGGTGCTCCTGTCTGTGATACAGCGTCAAGGGTAACCGCAGCCTTGGTCTCCGGGCTGATTGTCCATGCTGCTGCAAACGTCGTCGAACCCTTCGTGCAGATGGTTGTTGTCTTGCAAACGTCCCCATCTGTTGACTCTGGGATCGAGACGTGGCTGCACGATCCGTTACAGCCATACTGATAAAATGCCTGTCATCTCGACTGCTAGTGATACGAGGTCGTTGGGATCCAGCACGGAGTTCCGTATTACCCTCCTGAACCCACCGATTCCATATTGTGCTAACAGTCATTAGATCTCGACCAACGCGAGCAGCAATGTCGCAATACTATAATCGCAATAGTCTACAATCCGACCTTTATCAAAGTCGGAAACGTGATGGTACGCATTTCTCCTCCCTACACGAGGCATCACAACAACGTTTCACCGGGCAACGCCGGTCAACTGCTGTTTGTGTATGAGAAATCGGTTGTAAACTTTCCTCATGTCAGCACGTTGTAGGTGTCGCCACCGGCGTCAACCTTGTGTGAATGCTCTGAAAAGCTAATCTTTTGCATATCACAGCATCTTCTTCCTGTCGGTTAAATTTCAGGTCTGTAGCACGTCATCGTCGTGGTGTAGCAGTTTTAATGGCCAGTAGTGTACTTACTGTCATGCTCAACACCTATCTGAATTATCTCATTTTTTTGGTCTATGGAACGAAAACTGAATCTAATCTCTAATTTAATCTAACAAGCACAAGTGTTACTTTCGTATTCAAAGAAAAATCACCATTTGTAGGGTAAGTATCGTAAACTGAAAAATTAGACATATTCTTGACATACGTCCTCACAAAACTACGATGAAATGAATGTGGGAAACACGAAATGCAATGTGTGGACCATGATAAAACTTATAGTCGCAGATACTGTATTTAGTTCGTGGGATCTGGGTGATGGTTCTACGCGACTGAGAGCTGCAGAGTTTTGCATTATCGACCTGCGCCTATAGCCAGCCAGGGCGGGCTAAAGATGTGGGCTTCCGCTGACGGCGAGGCGGCGGATATTGCTTCAGCTGTCCGATGCAGGAGGCGGCAGCGCTCGACATCTCTCGTGACGTCCGCAGCTGCTTCCAATTTACAAACAGTCGAGTTGAGGAATTTTCTTGTCTCTGACAGAGAACGTCGAGATACTTGCAGTTACCATACCTTTATCAAATAATTCAAGCTGGACGGAATACTATCTGGGACTACTTTTTTATTAATTATTCCACGCAATCAGTGTGGCCTTAGAAGTACTAGTACCCCGTAACGTAATACGCACGTATTGAGCTGGATTGCTTGTAACGGAAAATTTTATGAAAAATGAAGGGAGTATCAAAAAGATCAATATTTGAAAAGAAGTATAGAACATTGAAGTATGTTTTAACTTCCTCCGAGGTATGAAAAGTTCTTGGTTTCCAAATAAACATCTGATTTGAAAAGGGTATATCTTCCTGAAGCAACTTAGACATCTCATTATCATGGAAAATTCCAGGCCTTCAATGTACCAAGTTACGTGGTTCCCTTAATTGGGTGAGTGAACTAGTTAACTGCACACTACAGACACCTACTGGTAACCATGTTAACAAGAATTTGCCTCTGGTGGTAATGTAAGATTTTAGTTTAGACAATGAAAAATTAACACAAGTTTCCTTCTTCTGCGATATGTAAAAGAGTACGTGGTTTGGGGATTGGGAGAGAAACTTCTGACACCAACGTTAATGTATAAAATGGCAGGGAAGGGGGAAGAAGATTGTTAAATTTGCCTCGAGGCGGCAGTGTGCAGGAGGTCGAGCGGTCAGGATTTGATAGTGGGCATCCACGGCTACCGTTAAGTGACAAAACAGGAAATTAAATACAATCAAGAGGATATATTTCAATATACGGAGTACAAAGGGCGCGCCTAGGGCCAGAAGTAAGCAGGTTTAGGCCAGTCTAGGAGGTCGAACAATTAATTAAGATGGGCAACGGAATGGGAAGCGGTTGATAATAACTTACGTTGGTGGCCGGTCGTGAAAAGCTGAGCCAGAGGCTTTGCCTTCCCAAAACACATCAGTTCGGCTCGAGGTCTGTACTATAAGAGAGAGAAGCAAGTGTGTTCTGCTCCACGGGACGCTCCGGCGTCCACACACGTGATCGGTATCCCGCGCACGCAATTGGCTAAAATCAATGGCGTGAATTCGCTAGCAGTTTCAGCACAGGGTTCAGGGCGTCTCCTGTCAGCAGCTTTAACTGGACAGAACCGCCTTGGTTCTGAAAGATAAGCGAACTGTGTCACTCAGACATGGCGTGAATTACTCTGGGAGAAAACTTGTAAATATTCCACTGGGACTTTGAAGTAAATTTCTTAAACAATTTCCCTAAATATAGCTTGAATGGCTGCCTACTATACACATATTCAAAATACACTCTAAACCCCCCCCCCCCCCCCACACACACACACACAAAACCGAGCGAGATGGCGCAGTGGTTAACACACTGGACTCGCACTGGGGAGGACGATGGTTCAATCCCGCGTCCGGCCATCCTGATTTAGGTTCTCCGTGATTTCCCTAAATCGCTTCAAGCAAATACCGGGATGGTTCCTTTGAAAGGGCATGGCCGACTTCCATCCCCATCCTTCCCCAATCCGATGAGACCATTTGTAACACTACCGCCCTGCTCGGACGTAGGTTAGCTCTATAAAGCCTGTACTGTAATAAGTTCACGGGCTTCACCTTATAAACAAGGATTTTTAGTACATTAGTTGACCGCGTGTACCTAATCGAAGCAAAATCGGACTTATCTTCAGTCAATAACTACAGTGACGCATCAAGCAAATGTACAGTATAATTATTCTTTCGCGTGGACAAGAAGTACACACAGTAGATGCTACCTATAAATATTAATTCGGTCGCCAGCCTACTTAGGCAATTAGTGAGTTTTTTCCTTGTACAAGTGGGTGCATGTACAAGCATAGTAACACGTAGTAACGATACGGTATATGGCAAAGTTTGGAATCCGAAAATTCCACTGAACTAAAGTTTGCTCTTTTTGTACTAATTTGGACGAACTACATTTACACAACACCACACAGTAATGATTACTACTAACTACATTTTTGTATGTTGAGCAGACTGACATCGGGCATAGATTACCCTATAATTAGCAGTTTTGAAAGCACATATACAATGTTACTATTAAAGATGGAAAAACACTAATACACTTAGGTATAATATAGAATTTAGCTTTACTGGTCAAATCTGAGCAGTACACATCAAGGTTTTAACGAATTGATAAGAGAAAAAAAGGGGGGGGGGCCCTGAAACTGTTATAGTGGTTATACTGAAACTGTTAAGTACTGAAGGCAAATTAACACACAAAATTTATCAATCTCTGGATAACTACTCTTTTGTCTTACTTATGAATAATTTAACTGTCATTATTTCTGTTTCAAATTAATTAAATAACATCGCTAACTCAATTCAAAAAAAAAAACTCTTTTGGTCTTTACCAATATTTGCAACAACATACAGAACTATAGATTCCTTTATGGCATAGATTACTCTGCTGATAATTTTCATCAACACAAACATTAAACTTTCTATTTAGGATACTCGGATTGCACAATACGAGGTAAGGATCCTGTCTAGGTCAGTGATCAGGATAAGTCATGGCTAAAGCAATTCTGGTAAAAGTCACGTTATTATTGAACCATTAGAAACAGTTTCGACACTGGTCCACACAGATACACTTCTAAAGATGAAATAAATGTTTGACCTGTGCAAGTCGGTGCGGCGGATGGCGGGCAGCGAGATAGCGGGCAGCACGGCACACATACAAGCACGGCTAAGGCTCACACAACATCGGCACTTTCCATCTTCTTAGCGTCGTAATTTTTCCAATTTTGTGCCTCAGAATATAGCCATGCAAAGTAGTCGTCGGAATCGGTTCATCCGAGGCTCAATGGAATCCACTTTTCCTGGGTAGCCTCCTCGGTACAGTACGTGTACTTCCGACTGTTGCTCGCCTCCGACTGTGTTACTGAGCCCGTTGTGCCGAACCGCGCCCAGTGTGCGTTTTCCCGCCTCGCCTGCCTCCACCTTTTCCCGTTCCCCTACAGGTAGGGTATTCACCACAGGTTTTCTACTACACATATCCTACTGCATTACCTACGTATGGACCAAGTGTATAAATTACAATTTTCACATCTTACAATAGTTTTAACATTAAATACACTTTCCTTTGATTACCACATTATTTGAAATCTAACAGAAATAATAATATTCGTTTCAAAAGTTACACACAGTTTCTTTAACATGACACGAAAAGAATCGAAAAAGAAATTCAACACATTGCTATTATTAATTTATCTAAATTCATAAAGAAAAAAATTTATTATACGTATAATTGTCGTTACACATGCCCCTGTTTCCAGAAAATTTTCTTAAGTCTAAATTTTATGGGAACACTAAATCTTACAATTATACAGTGGTTCTGAATTTTTACTTAATTGCCCAAAAAGATTTACACTACATATTTCCTTTTACTCACTGTATATAGGTTTACACTTTTTTAATACTTCAAGAATAACTACTCATCATTTACTCAAGTGCCTTTTGCACAGTCCAACTTCCTATCATAACCTCACTAAAATAGCAATTTAATCATTTTTTCTAAATTTCTCAAAGAAATAATTTAAAATTCTGGAATACAAACATTTAATTACAAAAACAATTTCATATTTTGTATACACTATAAGATAATTTGTCGCTGCTTGCTTTGAATAGCAGTCCATTTTCTTACTTACTAAACAAAACACACACACACATATATTCAGAAAATTAATTACACATATTTGCTGCCTATTATATGGATTTGGGCAGTCCTTTTCACTTCATATTGTGACATCTCCTGGATCACATTTACAATTTTCCATCGATTATTTATCTGCCCTCATTAGTATTTGGCAGTCCTTCATATTCTGGTTCATACACTGCCCATTTTCATTTTGACAGTCCCATCTTTTATCTGGCTGATAGCATTTATCCTTTCTTTTCAGTCCTTTTCTCCATACATTTTTACAGTTACAGTACAATTGGTAATCTGAAACTCACATAACTACATTAGCACACTTTCAAGGGTATACAGACATTTACAAAGATTAGATACATTTAGAATAACTTGGGTTCAGCATAAGACACAGCACATTTACTCGTTCCTAGGTACATACAATTTTAGGTCCACAATATTTCTTACGCCTAAAGGTCTTTTGGATTTTGGGTAGATCAGGTAGTAAGCATTGTCGTGTGGAATATTCTGTATTACATATGGTCCATTATAAATATACTTAAATTTTGAAATTTCATGGTTTAGTTCACTAGACTTTTCGTGGGTTTTTAAAAGAACATAATCTCCAATTTTAAATTTTGAAACTTTTAAATTTTTATTGTGTCTTTTAGATCTAGATTCAGCTTTTTGCTTTGCCCTTTTTATCACCAATTCTTTCTTTTGATCCAATCCCAAACTTGTACAAGGTGGAAACTCTAGTTTTTCTTCAATTAAACTTTTACTACTTCTGCCTAACAAAATTTCTTCCGGTGGAAATCCTGTAGTTTCATGATATAATGTGTTCATGACATTCTCAAAATCCGATATAAACCTGCCCCAGGCTCTATGATTGTGATTGCAGTATGTTCTACACAATCTCCCGATTTCTCGCATGTACCTTTCAACCGGGTTGCTAGCAGGATGATAAGCTGATATATATTTAATCTCCACACCATTTCTCTCCATTCCTTCTTTCCAAATTTTGGATACGAACTGGGGTCCATTGTCAGATAGTACAGCTTTGGGCTTCCCGATGGTCCTAAAGTATTCGACCATCCTATTAAATACAGCTTTTGCTGTTGCTTTTTTCAAGGGGTATAATTTCACAAATTTTGAAAATACTTCCAATATCACCAAAATATACGCACAGTTTCCCGAAGTCTTTGGGAGGGGACCATATAAATCTACTGATAATAAGTCTAGGGTGTCTTCAGGCAACGTACTTTGCATTGGTCCCTTACTAGTTTTGTTCGGCACTTTGGCTTTTTGACAGACATCACATGACTTAATTCGTTCCTTTACCTTCTTACTTATACTACCAGTAATCACTACTACATTATTCAATTTATCCAAACATTTCTTTGGCCCACTATGGCCCAATGCTAAATGAAAATAATCTATGACCTCGGTATCAACCTGGTGTGGCCAACATACTCTCCATTCCTCAGTGGCTAAATCTTTCCTCCTATATAAAATGCCTTTATAAATTTTGTAATATTTCTTAATTTGAGGATACTGTACACTGCCAAAATTTACCTTCACTGATTTCCAGGTTGAATCCTCATTCTGATGGTATCTCATATTTTTACATATCTGCTCAATTTTCCTCTTTCCTGAAACCTCTTTCATATACCTTATCTGAAAAGTACCCTCTTCCCCATTTTCATTTGGCACTTCACTCATACCATTAGGCAATCGAGATAAAGCATCTGCCACATAATTCTCAGTACCTTTAACATAGTAAATATCGTAATCAAATTGTTGTAGGTACAAAGCCCAACGAGTCAGCCTACCATTAAGTAAACGGCAATCTTTAAGAAAAGTTAAAGCTTTGTGGTCAGTATGTATGATGAGCTTATGGCCCCACAGGTAATTTCTAAATTTCTTTAGCCCCCATATAATGGCTAAAGCTTCCTTTTCCGAAATAGTGTAGTTCCTCTCGTATTTTGTTAGAGTTCTACTTGCAAATGCGATAGTCCTGTGTTCGATTTCTTTGTCATTACAGATTTCTTGGAAAACTTCTATACCAATTCCATAAGCGCTGCTGTCAGTACTCATATGGAAAGGTTCTGATAGTATGGGGTGATGCAAAATATTGTCATTCAAAAGTTCGTTCTTCAATTTTTCAAAATCTCTCATGCACCCTTCAGTCCACACAAAAGCACTATTTTTCTTAAGTAAATTATTCAGATGAGGACTATTAAAAACTTGCCCCTTGACGAACTTTCTATAAAACCCACATAAACCTAAAAAGGCTTTCAACTGTTTTCTATTTCTAGGAGCCGGACATCCTGATATTGCACTTAACTTTTCTGGATCCTTGCCAATGCCGCTTGTGGTAATAATGTGCCCCAGAAACTTTATTTCCGATTTCACAAATTCACATTTCTTCCACTTAAGTGTCATGCCCCCTGCTTGTAGAGCAACAAAAACTTTCCGCAACAACTCGCAATGCTCTTGCCATGCTTCTGTAGCAATCAGTAAATCGTCTACATAAATGGTTAGCCGGGAACTCAGTTCTCTCCCTAACACAAAGTCCAGTGCCCTAATAAATACTGCCACAGAAGTGCTAAGCCCAAACGGTACTACTTTATACTGATAGCATTTCCCGGCGAATAGAAAAGCGGTATATTTACGGGATTCTTTACTTAATGGGATTTGCCAGTATCCGGCTGTCATATCCAGACTGGTTAAATACTTCACGTTATAAAATTTTTGGAGCATTTCGTCCAGATTTTCAGGTCTGTCTATTTCCTTCTTTACAATTTTGTTCAAAGTCCTGGCGTCGATAACTACTCTCACTCCCCCATCCCTTTTGTTCACTATGATAAGGGGACTATTATACTCGCTACTACTTCGTTCAATTACCCCCCACTCTATCATTTTATCTATTTCCACTTGAACAGCCTGCCTCTTTGATATGGGTATCGAAAACGGTCTTACGAAAAAAGGTTTATGCTCTATGGTCTCAATCTGGTATTCAAAATTCTTAACTAGGCCAGGTTTGTCCGAAAATACGGGGCGGTTACTATCTAAAATTTCAAGCAATTCTGCTTTCTGTTCGGGAGATATTCCCTCTAAATTTTCCACCATTCCCTTAAATTCCTGCCCCTGCTCGTCACTCTCATTTAATATTCTCTGGACATGGTACACCTCGTACTTGTTTGTCAACCCATCATTCCCTTGGTCGATCTCCAACAACAAAGAATCAATTTTTGAATCAAACACTTTCCCACTTTCCTCAAAATTTAATTCCAAATTCCTAAATGAACTATTTATTTTGATCACTCCCTGGCTACAGTCAATAATAACCTTTTCTTTATCCAACCAATCTATCCCCAAAATCATTTCAGTACTCAAGTGTGGCACAACCAAGAAATCATGTTCAAAGTTTTGTCCTTTTATACTAAATTCAACCAAAATCTGGTTCTTTACCGGCTTGCTAGCCTTACCAGTTGCACCAACAATTTTTACACCTGTCACTGACATAATTACTAGCCCAGGTTTATCACAAATATGTTCGAAAAATGACTGAGAAATTGCACTTATCTGAGACCCAGTATCAAGAAGTACTTGCAATTCCACGTTATAAATTTCAATTGGTATTATAGTTTGTTTAACCGTCGAATGTTTTTCGTTAGCGTGGTCTTCCTTGAGCAAATCCGGGTCGACAATAACATCGTCCCAAGATATGCTTTTAACATTCACTTCACATATATCTGGCGGTTTCTTGGGTTCCGGAAGTTCGAAGTTATCAATTACCCGAACTCTTCGCGAAATAAACCCTGAGTCGTCCGGTGGCTCTTTCTTTCTTTGTTCGGTCTCAACGTCTGGATTTTGCTTTGAAGTTTCTTCCTCATTAGGTACAATGCCACAATTAACTGCATCCCTATTATTTTCACTGATTTTCTCATACCCTCTTTCAGTAAAAGTATATTCATTTTCCTTTACACCTGAAAATTCATCTTCACTAGAGTCATTACTACTCTCTTCCTCAACATCAGATTCACTTAAGCACGCTACTTTTGCACAATAGGGAGAGTTAGTACATTCATTTTCGTCTGTATTTACGTATCTATCATCATCTGAACTATCGTCGGAATCCGACCATTCCGGATCGCTTTCAGGTTCTAACATAAAAGCTTTTCTGAGACAGGCACTAAGTTCTTCCTCTGTATTGTCGTCAGGCTTAGATTTTAATTCAATCTCCTCTTTTGGCAAAACGGCCTCATCCTCAGCTTTATTCACATCCACTGTGACTTCATATTTGGTGTAATCCTCGTGGACTTTAATTACTTTCAGGTAATCATCTACCCCTTCTCCACGGTGCCTCTCGGTAGCAGCTTGTACTATTGGCGGACTGTTAGCAGAAGTTATTTCTTCATCAATGCGGAGGATTTCATCCTCCAAATCCTTCCTATCATTAACCTTCATCCTATTGGCAGCACGCGTACTTTGCGCGGCGCTATTTATTCTCCCCTCTTCAAATTTGGGCCACGTCACTTTATGGACGTCCCTACTATCTCTCTTTCCACCAACTAATTTCTTCGCCTCATACTCCTTCTTAAAATCCTCCCACTCACATTTCTTTAGGCCCTTGTACAGATCATCGATCTGCACACGCCAATCAGTTACTTCTGCTAGTTCATCCTCGCCTTTTATCTCATTGCAAACACTGCTAACCGCACCTCTCTGTGTATTTACAGTTTCAATTATTGTTTCCTTTGCCACGGAATTATCACTCGTAAAATTTTCTTTAGCTCTGACGGCTATGTTCGTATCTACTGCTGCCGTATTGCTAGCGGCTTCTTTCCGAACAGATGTTCGGCTAGGCTGGGCCGTTGCCCTCTGATGCTCCACTCGCCTGTTAACATGTAGCGCTCTGTGCGGCAGCGATGATTCATTCTGGCTCGCACCTGACGCTTGTTTCGCCACAACACGTCGCGGCGTTCCACGCTCGTCCCTAGCCTGTCTTATTACATTACGGTCGGTCCGGTATCTTTTCTTGAATCGGGGCCGGTATATATTGTCCGCTTCCGTTTGGCCCGCAACGTTCGCGGAAATTAGTTTCCCGCGTCGTTATTATTTTGCGCGGTATACCCTCTACCGCGACCTGGATTATTTCCTCTACCTCTTCCTCTGCCTCTTCCTCTCTGTATTACATTGACGCGAAATCCATCGCCGTCATTTCGTTCGTCATTGTGTCGGTTATTACGGTTACCAAAACTTTGATAATTGGCACGACTTTCGCGCCAATGATCTTCGTCTTCGACTCTTTCGAGAAATGCTTGGAAGCTGCGATGATTGCTTCCTACATACCTTTTTGAATCCTCCGGAAGCTTTTTATATAGCTCCCAGATAATTTCCGAATCTGATCTTCTACCTCTTAGGTGTGTCAATTTCCGGTACCAATACTCACAGAAATCTTTCAAAGAATTTCTGCCCCGGTTATCATGCTGTTTGGCCATGATAAACTCGCGCCATAAATGGTCCTGCTTTTGTTCAGACCAATATTCTTCCGTAAATCTTTGCCTGAATTCTTCGAAAGTCATTCGTTCGGTATTTAAATTTATTCCCCAGCGCTTAGCGTCACCTGCTAAGGCGCTAATTACTACGTTTATCTTTTCCTGATCAGACAAGTGCTCAGGAAATACTCTCTCGCAATTTTTGATAAAATCTAACGGATGCCACCCGTTATATTTCTTGGCCGGATCGAAGCGTTCCTCGCCTTCTAACAGCTTCGTAATTGGTGTGCCATTACAGACAACACCAGGCCTATCTTTAATTTTGCTCTCCAGATCGAAAATTTTGCCCTGAATTTTCGTAGCATTTTGTTCACAATTGTGAACACATCCGGTTACTTTTTTACTTAAATCACTTTCAGTGTCTGAAACTACCTTTTTCAATTGCGATATCCCGTGTTGACATTCGTTTACGATCTCAGTTTTAAGACCGAAAACTTTTTCGTCTACCTTAGTTTCAACCAAAGGTTCTACTTTCTCTTGGATGTTGAGAATTTCAACATCAAATCTACTATTAATGTTTCCAATTTCCTCCTGCATAGTATCCATATTTTTGTTAATGGTATCAATTTCAAATTTCAGAGTATTTACCACAGAACTTAAATTACCCACTTTTTGTTCTACCTGTTCTATCTGTTTACTAATTTTAATTCCCTGTCCTTCCACCTGTGCTTTAATTTGATCCACCTGTGTTTTGAGTTGCTCGTTAACGTGTGTTTTGAGCTGTTCATTCTGCGTTTTGAGCTGCTGATCAACATGTGTTTTAAGCTGATTAACCTGATTGCCGACTTGATTTTGAAGTTGCTCATTCTGTCCTGCAATTTGTTTGGTTAATTGTTCAAATAAGTCGTTCATACTTAAAATTTTTATACTGTTTTGTTCTACAGGATCGATGTGTTCCGATTCTACTTCAGAAGTTTCTTTCGGTTCTTTCTTTATCTGTGGTGAATCAAATATGTCAGTGGATTCGTTCACATACCCACTATCATCTACAAAGTCACCCTCTGCTTCCTGTTTTGTCCCTTGTTGTGTTCGAGGCGATCTCAACCTTTCAATCTGTTCATTGACATGTTCGTGGTATTGTATGTACGCCAACTGTCTTTCGCTAACGCCATCTGTTATCTGGCCGCGTAAACTCCGGCTACTGCCAGCCGCATTCTCCATTTCACTTGGCGCATCTACCCTGCCTACGTTCCTGTCCATATTGAATGCCAACTATACCACACTATTATACTTGACTCACACTGCAGTTTATTTTGCTAAACTTTATTGCAATTCGTGCCACTGAACATCCACTGTTCGGTATTTACATTAATTTGTAACCGACAACAGATGGATGTCCTGTCACCGGGAAGCCACTTGTAACACTACCGCCCTGCTCGGACGTAGGTTAGCTCTATAATGCCTGTACTGTAATAAGTTCACGGGCTTCACCTTATAAACAAGGATTTTTAGTACATTAGTTGACCGCGTGTACCTAATCGAAGCAAAATCGGACTTATCTTCAGTCAATAACTACAGTGACGCATCAAGCAAATGTACAGTATAATTATTCTTTCGCGTGGACAAGAAGTACACACAGTAGATGCTACCTATAAATAACAATTCGGTCGCCAGCCTACTTAGGCAATTAGTGAGTTTTTTCCTTGTACAAGTGGGTGCATGTACAAGCATAGTAACACGTATTAACGATACGGTATATGGCAAAGTTTGGAATCCGAAAATTCCACTGAACTAAAGTTTGCTCTTTTTGTACTAATTTGGACGAACTACATTTACACAACACCACACAGTAATGATTACTACTAACTACATTTTTGTATGTTGAGCAGACTGACATCGGGCATAGATTACCCTATAATTAGCAGTTTTGAAAGCACATATACAATGTTACTATTAAAGATGGAAAAACACTAATACACTTAGGTATAATATAGAATTTAGCTTTACTGGTCAAATCTGAGCAGTACACATCAAGGTTTTAACGAATTGATAAGAGAAAAAAAGGGGGGGGCCCTGAAACTGTTATAGTGGTTATACTGAAACTGTTAAGTACTGAAGGCAAATTAACACACAAAATTTATCAATCTCTGGATAACTACTCTTTTGTCTTACTTATGAATAATTTAACTGTCATTATTTCTGTTTCAAATTAATTAAATAACATCGCTAACTCAATTCAAAAAAAAAACTCTTTTGGTCTTTACCAATATTTGCAACAACATACAGAACTATAGATTCCTTTATGGCATAGATTACTCTGCTGATAATTTTCATCAACACAAACATTAAACTTTCTATTTAGGATACTCGGATTGCACAATACGAGGTAAGGATCCTGTCTAGGTCAGTGATCAGGATAAGTCATGGCTAAAGCAATTCTGGTAAAAGTCACGTTATTATTGAACCATTAGAAACAGTTTCGACACTGGTCCACACAGATACACTTCTAAAGATGAAATAAATGTTTGACCTGTGCAAGTCGGTGCGGCGGATGGCGGGCAGCGAGATAGCGGGCAGCACGGCACACATACAAGCACGGCTAAGGCTCACACAACATCGGCACTTTCCATCTTCTTAGCGTCGTAATTTTTCCAATTTTGTGCCTCAGAATATAGCCATGCCAAGTAGTCGTCGGAATCGGTTCATCCGAGGCTCAATGGAATCCACTTTTCCTGGGTAGCCTCCTCGGTACAGTACGTGTACTTCCGACTGTTGCTCGCCTCCGACTGTGTTACTGAGCCCGTTGTGCCGAACCGCGCCCAGTGTGCGTTTTCCCGCCTCGCCTGCCTCCACCTTTTCCCGTTCCCCTACAGGTAGGGTATTCACCACAGGTTTTCTACTACACATATCCTACTGCATTACCTACGTATGGACCAAGTGTATAAATTACAATTTTCACATCTTACAATAGTTTTAACATTAAATACACTTTCCTTTGATTACCACATTATTTGAAATCTAACAGAAATAATAATATTCGTTTCAAAAGTTACACACAGTTTCTTTAACATGACACGAAAAGAATCGAAAAAGAAATTCAACACATTGCTATTATTAATTTATCTAAATTCATAAAGAAAAAAATTTATTATACGTATAATTGTCGTTACACATTGACCTCGCAGTTTGGTCTCTTGCCCCCCAATCAACCCAACTGCTCAAAAAAAAGGAAAGAAAAGCAAGAAACGTTGCACCACAGGAATTATCCGGGAGGGATGGACATTGGAAGACGTGATGTATCACATACAGACGATGAACTGATCACAATTTCAGAAAAATTGAATGTTTTCTCTGAGAGAAAAAGCTTCACAAATTGAATAAGCAATAGAGAATTGTTCCTCCTTTGGTCCTTATGGAAGCAGTTTGAGCCGTGGCTGGCTCATACTACGCGCTCGATTAAACCTTTGTTGCTACTCTGCGTTCAGTCTCCTGCGGTTATCGCGATTATGCTGTTATCCTCTCCTTCGCGGGTGACAGCAGCGGTGTGTATATATATTCGCATCTTGGACTATCTTTGACCTGGCGCTTATAGTTTCCAACGTGGCGTGGAGCAGCGAGGAATTCTCCGCGGGACATAGTCTGGCCGGGACTGCTGGTGGTCTCTATGCAGTTTTGGAGTGTGTTGGACTGTTCCCATTGCTACGAGGTCAATGGCTCACCAACCCTGGACCAGAAAGTTAGGTTTTGATTTAATCTACCAGCAAGTCAAGACTGATCACATTGTGTCGTTTGGAGTTCGTTGTCGGATGTTGGGCCGGCCGGAGCGGCCGAGCGGTTAAAGGCGCTACAGTCTGGAACCGCACGACCGCTACGGTCGCAGATTCGAATCCTGCCTCGGGCATGGATGTGTGTGATGTCATTAGGTTAGTTAGGTTTAAGTAGTTCTAAGTTCTAGGGGACTTATGACCACAGCAGTTGAGTCCCATAGTGCTCAGAGCCATTTGAACAATTTTTTCGGATGTTGGGATAATCCCACAAGCAACAACTTGGGTTTCAAGTTGGAAAATTCTACCCACCCTCCGGTGGAGGTTCACTGTATTCGCTGTATTTGGTTATTTGAATTGAAGTGCACCAGGGGAATCTTCTGCCTTGTGTGCGTTAACGTTCCGGATACCTGCCCTGGCCATTACGTAAATTTTAGGCAGTCTAGTTTCCTCATCATGTTGTTGCTGTCCAGCATGGTGGGTAGTTTGACCGCTCCATGTATGATTAGTTGTGGGCACCAATTTCTTCTACGTTGTTCCATTGAACTCCCTGTTGTGCCCTGGTCAGGTGAAGTGGAAGTTATCTGGTCGGTGGGCCCGTTGACTGTTGATCGGTTGGGTTGTCGTCGGATAGTGAATGGTTGGCCTGACTGCCTGTCTCCCCCAAGCGAGCAGCAGTGTTTGAATTCCAGGCCGACCCTCCAACATCTGAGCGCCCTTGGGTGTGCTGCCTTTTCTTTATTTGTTCTTGTTGTATGGCTACTAGCCGATTTTCTTTTAATTAAGGTTCTTTGGCTGTTAAGGCATAACATTCTTTAGGCCTTCAGCCTAATTTAAAGAGCTGTTTCACGTAAGGCCTTAGGTATTTTAAAAAATTAATGTTATTGAGTTTTAAGTGTAAGGCTTTCAGCCGATATGAATTTAACTTGTTAGCTGTTGAAGTGTCTGATCCCTTGGGCCTTCAACCTAACTAAAGAACTAAGATAGGGCTTTGCCTTTTAAATTTCTGTTCTGGTTGAGTTTTGCCTAATTAAGAACTTTTTTATGTAAGGCCTTTGCTTTTTTTAATTAATGTCGTTTAGCCTTAAGTGTTAGGCTTTCAGTCGATTTTGAATTCAAATTGTTTGCTCTGAAAATCTTGGATTCTTTGGGCCTTCATCTTAGATAAAGAACTGTTTTAAGATAAAGCTTGCCTTTTAAATTTATGATTATGCTTGCGTTTTAAGTCATTGGCCTTCAGCCGTTTTTATATTAAAGGGGCTTTCAGTTGGTAATTAAGCCCCAAAAATTAAAGCTGTGTGTCTTAAAAATTTTTTGGGGGGCTCTTGTAATGTTTGATCAAATAATAAAGTTGCACGTTCGAGTGTAACTGACAGCCTCTTATTTTGGTCCCTTTCCACAATTTAAACTGTCTGTCCCGTCCTGCCGGTATAGCAAGGAGTCGAACAGTTATTCGGCTTGCCATTGATTGGCAGAGTTGTTGGATGTCTAGGGTGATATTGTAACAAAGTATGTCCAACTGTATCTGTACATCGCCCAAATCCCGAGCTGGTTGGAGGGCTCTGCCCCAATGCTCCTAAGCCTTTCAGTTGCCAGGCGATCTTTCTGGCCTAGGGAAGCATAGGGACAAGCAGCAGAAACCTTCGCCTCGTGCAGCCGTACATTATCCTGCTGAAATGAATGTCCAGGATGGTTTCCCTTTGAGGGTAACAAAACGAGGCGTGGAATGTCGTCGACGTACCGCTGTGCTGTGAGAATGTAGTGGAAATCTACCAAAGTGGTTCTGCTATGAAAATAAATGGTGCTCCGGACAATCACTTCCGATTGTCGGACTTTATGGCGGTTGGGACTCTTCGCTGGTCATCGCGGCACAATTCGAAGAGGGTTTCTCAACGAAGACAGTTTTATTTCTGACAGTGAGATTCCAGGTTGAAAGTGCCCGCCAGTACTGCCAGTGGGCTTGTTGTTATACAGAGGTCACTGGTAAACGGCGCAAGGGGCGCCGCTAGCACACCTCCCTTTCCGTTAGCCGCACTGCAGTCATTGAAGCAACAGCGGCACGTCGATTCGATGATTATGATGAATCCTGGGCTCTGAGTGTCTCTTTGAGAACTGCTCGGTCCTCCATTCCGTCGTGTCTCCAGATCGACTGTTTCCTTCTAAACGCTGCGTTCGGCCGTAGTTTATTCTTTGAAGGTTGTCGAATAGCAGTATCGCTCCTGTTCAAATGTCCACGATTCGCCGATTACTCCTGCAGGCTTGTTTGAGCCAAACTACACGTTTACTCTCAAAAATGGTTCAAATGGCTCTGACCACTATGGGGCTTAACTTCTGAGGTCATGAGTCCCCTAGAACTTAGAACTACTTAAACCTAACTAACCTAAGGGCATCATACATATCCATTACCGAGACAGGATTCGAAAATGTGACCGTAGCGGTGTCGCGGTTCCAGACTGTAGCGTCTAGAAGCGCTCGGGCACCCCAGACGGCGTCTGCTCTCAAATGAGAACATTTGTGTATACGGCGCACGCACTTGTCTGCGAGCCGTAGTTACTGTCCAACAGAAATGAAATTCACAGACTTTAAGCCTTCGTATCGACATGTCCCCTTTTTACTATCCTTGCCAAACCCACGGTGAAGCTGCGCTGCAGCGTCACACATTCATCCATCGGCCACTAAAGTTTTCAGTTTGCATTTTCAGTCGATGCCTGTATGAATAACAATTTGGGACCCATTTGCGTAACTCGAGATGCAAGTTTTATTTCTTTCCTTTCTTAGAGTGTAAATGAATTTTTAAATACATCCTGTAAATGGTTGTACTAATTTCCAGTAGAAGACAGGTAAGCATGGCACTATAGTACAGTTAAACAATGGTTCTACAACGACGTTGTATACTGCCTAAGCTTCACAGGGAAAGAGTACCTATACGCTCTATCATCTACAACACCTATGTACTCGCCAAGCTTTTCTAGGATACGCTTAGCTATTGTGTGGACAAATACACCACATGTCCAACTCTATGGAGATTATGCAATGGCTGCACACCTTGAGAGAGTACAATATGAACTTCTACATTTTTTTGTTTTTTGAGAGGGATCTTAATTACAGTGCGTAGATCGAGGTTCTGAGTAGCTCCAACAGACGTTCCAAGTCACACAGATTGGCACTTGGGAAGTGTGTGCACGTTTCAATGTGTTACAGAATTCCGCCGAGGATCGCTGATTAACAGAACAATTTTAGGCAGTGAGCTCTCTTAGTAGCCTATAACGCTTTAGTTGCTCATCCTTTATAAATAATGCAGGACAACAATTTTCTACGTGTGAATTAAAAAATTGAAATAGATGCCATTGTACCGAATGCGCGATGGTGTATCAGTTGGAGTGGTCAAGATACGAGTATTTAACGACCAATGTAAGCAAGCAGGAAGCTAAGCTTGGGCAGCCCATGTGGCTTATCCTGCCCTGGCATCGACGCCTCTTCTTTGGCGTACTGATGGAACTCTTGCCACAAGCAACTGAGTTGGGAATCTACCCTATCATTCTTACTAACGTGTTTTAAACGCAACAGCGCTGAAAAGTAGATCACAGTATTTCTAAACTCCAACTTCCTTATTTAATACTTGCCTATAATTTATGGAAAAAATTGGAAATTTGTGATAAGTTCCTGTTGGACCAAACTGCTGAGCTCATCGGTCCCTACGCTTACACACTACTTAATCTAACTTAAAGTAACTTACGCTAAGGACAATACATACACACAAGCCCCAGGGAGGACTTGAACCTCCGACAGGAGTTGCCACGCGAACCGTGACAAGGCGCCCTGGACTTCGCGGCTACCCCACGTGGCCTAATTGATGTCTTACAAAGAGTCCCTTGAGTGCGAAGTCGCAAAAAGCAAATTATGTTTACCGAATACGACGTCCCACATACTTTGTACCATGAAACCACAATATTGGCTGCTAACGGCAACAGGGGGCGTGATGCGAGGTATCCGATGGTGAGCAAAGCGTGACGATACGGAGCGTCGTTTTGCAGAGTGTGAAAGAGATAGCAGATGAAATATTAGTGGTTCCGCAAGATGAGTGAGTGGAATGTGTGCTAGAACATACACTCGACTGTGTTGACAATGAACGTTAGGACTACAATGAAGACGATACGTGCTTAACGAGTGAAAATGATATTAAAGCATGTGTGGAGCCATGTTGTTCATCATCCTTGTCGGACACAGAGACACAAATTCCGACTCCAGAGAAACACAACACAGGACAATCGTGGCCAAGAAATGGTTCAAATGGCTCTGAGCACTATGGGACTTAACATCTATGGTCATCAGTCCCCTAGAACTTAGAACTACTTAAACCTAACTAACCTAAGGACAGCACACAACACCCAGCCATCACGAGGCAGAGAAAATCCCTGACCCCGCCGGGAATCGAACCCGGGAACCCGGGCGTGGGAAGCGAGAACGCTACCGCACGACCACGAGACGCGGGCATCGTGGCCAAAGAGCGGGTACGAAAAATAATTAAGTGCATAGTAGACCATCCGCAGAATAGTGAAGAAAACAATTACGTGCAAATATCGAACATGTTTGCAGCAATATGACGGTGCAGTACGTAAGAAAAACTACGTATACTGAAGGGAGGGCTAGGCGCACTTGTTACTAAAACTAGAGTTTGCGAGTTTCAAGTATACTCGGTATAATTACAGAATGTACATGTTAGTTATGCATATTAAATTGCGTGCACCATGGATTACAGTGATTTCAGGTGAAGCAGTGGATGTTTGCACAACTTCAAACAACACTACAGAATTAGAAAACGTAAGATAACGAAATTACAAACAAAGTGTCAACTCAAAGGTGCACAGGAAACTGCGGATCCGACTGGAAAATTTGTGGAGGAGATAAGGAATTTGTTTTCAACTTCGATCAAACGGAATTTAAAGAGGAGATGCATATGACAGGAACCACGGAAATCAGAGGTACCAAGAGAGTTGTATCAAAATCATGTAACATCAATGCCTTACAACATTAGCATGCTGTTATGTCGACTGTTAATCTGGATGATAAATTTTCTGGGGCGTTATTTATTATGCTGCGAGAACTAGATACCAAAGGGAACAGTTAGGATTGATACGTGAAAGCGGACAGTCGGCCTTTAGGTTGCTAGGAAGTGAAACGGCTTAGAAAATTTCGCGTTGAGTGGTCTCTGAGCGGTGAGCAGCCGCGCGCCTGGTGTGAACTCTAACTTTTCGCATAGTTAATGAGGTGTAGTATCGAACTTGTAATTCACCATGGATTGTGCATGATCGAACAGCGTAAAATGGATATGCGCTCGAGCGTACCAGTAACTATAAATACGACCACTTTCGCCTTAGTTTGCTTTTTGAATAAACATTAGTCAAAGTAAATCGCAACTGTGTAGCCTACATCATTTAAGGGTCGTTAATTTAGTTCCCAATATTATTATTACCGTTGCTCTATGTTATGTTAATTTTGCATTTCACAAACTTGCCATCAACCAGACAATTTAACCAAAGGGTCACAAGTAAATTAGGGTGTGTAATGCGACACGTGCCGTTCAATCCCTAGACGAGTTTGAACCAAAACATTTCGACGGAGAGGAACCGCATGTTAGCCCGAACCTCTTTGGGATGTTAGCTCACAGGGTGGTTGCATACAACGAGAAAATTTTGGGGCTGGCTAAGCGTATCACATTGTCACCTGTGGTAGCTAGCTTGTGAGTGGTTCACTTTTAAGATAAAGCATTGGATTCTGCTTCCCAGATACGTCTTCCAGTGAGTTCACGAAACCTTCATGATATTGTCACGTGTGAGGGATGAGCTGAAGATGTGTGTCACAATTTCGATACTCTCGAATGATAAATTGACGTTGGAGATCAGCACAGTGAACTACATTTTCGGCAAGTCTTCGAGGAAAGGAAGGTGGATGGAACATTGGCTCGGAGCACATACCAAAAGCAGAGACACACACACACTTCTATCTGTGCTCATCCAGCGCATAGAACCGGTGTAACGAAAGTCCTAGTACACAGGAGGTCTACGCTCGCTCACACAGAGAATCTCATACAGAGACCCTGAAGGGGGCGGATTCGACTAGCACTACGAGTAACACCCATAGCACTATCCTCTAGGACTGTGGAAGGACAGTAACAGAGCATTGTCACTGCACGTGTAGCATACACCAGGACCTTGCTAGGAAAAATAGAACACAAATTCCGGAAACATCACATTAAGGAAGTCTTCCATCCACCTACACGAAAATTGCTGCGGTGTTTCAGTAACAGCCTTGTGCTTAGCACTGCGAGAGTGCAACGTAATTCTCAGCTAAAGCTTCAAATAGTACGTCGTACAGAAATTATAGTCTGTCAAGAACGTCTACATCTACAAGGATCGTCTGAAAATCACATTTAAGTGCCTGGCAGAAGGTTCATCGAACCGCCATCACGATTCTCTATTATTACAATCTCGTACAGAAACGTAATTCTCAGCTAAAGCTTCAAATCGTACGTCGTACAGAAATTATATTCGGTCAGGAACGTCTACATCTACATGGATCCTCTGAAAATCACATTTAAGTGCCTGGCAGAAGGTTCATCGAACCGCCTTCACAATGCTCTATTATTACGATCTCGTATAGCGCGCGGAAAGAATGAACACCTATATCTTTCCGTACGAGCTCTGATTTCCCTTATTTTATCGTGGTGATTGTTCCTCCCTATGTAGGTCGGTGTTAACAAAATATTTTCGCATTCGAAGGAGAAAGTTGGTGATTGGAATTTCGTGAGAAGATTTCGTCTAAACGAAAAACGCCTTTCTTTTAATGATGTCCAGCCGAAATCCTGTATCATTTCTGTGACAGTCTCTCCCATACTTCGCGATAATACAAAACGTGCTGCCTTTCTTGGAACTTTTTCTATGTACTCCGTCACTTCTATCTGATAAGGATCCCACACCGCGGAGCATTATTTTAAAGAGGACGGAAAAGCGTAGTTTAGGCAGTCTCCTTAGTAGGTATGTTACATTTTCTAAGTGTCCTACCAATAAAACGCAGTCTTTGGTTAGCCTTCCCCACAACATTTTCTATGTGTTCCTTCCAATTTAAGTTGTTCGTAATTGTAATACCTAGGTATTTAGTTGAATTTACGGCTTTTAGTTTAGACTGATTTATGGTGTAGCCGAAGTTTAACGAGTTCCTTTTAGCATTCATGTGGATGACCTTACACTTCTCGTTATTTGCGGTCAACTGCCACTTATCGCACCGTTCAGATATCTTTTCTAAGTTGTTTGTGCAGTTCCTTTTGATCTTCTGATGATTTTATTAGTCGATAAACGACAACGTCAACGAACTAGTCTTTTATTGTATGTCTACTAGTCAGCGAACGTAGAGTATGGCCTTTTGGAAATACAACGCACGAAATACGACTGTACAAGTCCTGGCGTCAGCCTCACACACGGAACAGATTTTGGAGATTGACGGAGACGCTGCTACCGCCAGCCGACGCATGTCATGGGGAACGAACCGTAGACGGTACACCAATACTGCAGCAGACGACACGCTGTGCCTGTTTTGGAAACGAGCAGGCAGCAGGAAACAAAAGAGCTGATCACCAAAATATTGTGCCATTTGACTCCACCAGCAACCAGTGTAACACTGGATTACTGTGTCACATCACTGGTTCATACCTTCAGTGACATTTAACATAACACGTTGTCGATTATAGATAATAATACACCCTCCTCCACTGCCAACGAATTGAAAGAACTTACATGTATCGTACTGGAAAGTAAGCATATTATATAATCTATTAAATATAACTCTTTCCTGAAAACTTGTCTGTAAAATATATTGTGTGCTAATGAATAGCTAAATGTGGCATGTTCTCCATATTTCTCATTTTATACCGGTTGGCTTTTTCATTAAACTTCGATATCTATGTATTTGTAGATACGAGTATATGTGTATGACAGGATATCCGCCATGGAGCATTGCACCTGGTGTTTAGTAAAGTCTGCCTATTCATTAGTTGTTGTTGTGGTGTTGAGTCTGAATGCATCTCACCATACTAGTTTACAATACGCAAAGCTCTTAATCTCTGAATAATTACTGCAGCCTACATCTATTTCAACCTGCTCACTGTATTCATTACAAGGTCTCCCTCTATAGTGTTTATCCCCCTCCCGCACTTGCCTGCATTACCGAACTGACAGTTTCTTAATTTATTAGGATGGGTCTTATCAACCGATCCTAATTTCTAGTCAAGTTGTGCCATAAATTTCTTTTTTCCCGACTTCGATTCAGTGTCAACTCTCTTATTCGAACAACCATTTTAATCTTCGTCATTATTCTATGACACCACATTTCAAATACATCTATTCCAGTCTGATTTGCCTACTGCCCATATTTCACATCCACACAATGTATTTTTTTTCCTGTATTGAATTTCGATTCCCCCAGAGGGGGGCGGTCTGGCAGCAGCTTAGTACGCTGCTCTTCAGGCTACAGATTTTGAGAACATACGAACATAAGAAACAATAAAAAGGAGGCGATAAAACGGTGACTTAAATTGTAAAACGGTGGAAAATTGAGGAAAGTTAAAACATAAAACAAATGATGGGCGATGCTAATAAAATACACAGGAAGCAGACAGGTAAAATAGTAGACAGACAACTAAAAAACACTACGACAGTCTGGTTCCTGTTCGCAAGATATAAAAATCACACCCAGCGACAGTATGATGTACGTTTGCAACACTTCAGAAAAGACGCACAGCACGTAAGAATCACTGGAAACACTGCACTAAAAAGTTGGCATTAAGATGACACACCACAGCCAAGGGCAGTTTGGGGAAGGGGGGGGGGGGAACCTGGACAGATGACAGGGAAAAAGGGGGAGGATAGGGAAAACGACAGGGGGGGGAACCGACAGAGGGAGAGGACTCATAAGGAGTGGGGGGGGGGGGGGGGAGGGCAGACGCGAGAGAGAATGGGGAAAGGCAGAGGAGGGAAATCGAAAAGAACTCGGGGGAGAGAAGGTAGGCAGAGAGAGGGGGTAGGCAGGGAAAAAGCAGGATGGAAGGGAGGGGACAGGGATCTCAGGAAAAGGACAGAGGAAGGGAGGGGGGGGGTGAGGATCAGAGTCGATAGGAGGGATAAATAGAGGGAGAGAGAGCATCATCTGGGAGGGGGAGTTGACGGAAGCCTTTTTTTCCCTTTATTAAATTTCGATTCCCCCGAGGTGGGCGATCCATACAAGACTACATTCCTAATAAACATATTCAGAACAGACTTCCTAACACTTAAATTGATATTTCACTAGCAAGTACGCCAATGCTTCGCTATTGCTAAATACATTGTTGTAACAAAAAAGTAGTACACCTGGAAACACAACGTCGATTTTGATCCGATGACGGCATATGCCACCTCGACAATAGTAGGTGCCCCAATAATGGTTTTAGCGTTCTTTGCCAACAGATATCGAAGTAGCATAGCTATCAGAGCGCCACCTGTCTCTACCCTTTAATAGGGAACGCTCACAGCCAGAACTCACTGTGACGTAAAAGTTTGAAACAAGCACGCAACCATGTCACCACGACTCACCCACGCTTCCTACAGCCAACTGAGCGAGTTTGAAATGGGTCAAACTGTGGCATTGCTAGTAGCAGTTGGATGCGCTGCGTCAGTTGCACAACGATGCTGGTATCAGTGGTCGTGTGAACATTCACACACCTGTAGATGTGGTTCTGGACGTCCACGCCGCCACGATCGTCGTATTGTGAGCGCAGCATTGGCAAATCGTACAGCTACCACAACACAGGTAAGAGGGCTTCTGAGCCCAGACAAGTCCACACGAACTGTTGTGAACCAGTTTTTTGCAGTGGGACTACGGTCACGCACACCTCTAGCCCGTCTTCCACTCACGCCACAGCTTCGAGGCTCCACATCATAGCCTCCTTCTGCCTCCTCTCTCCTGCCATCACCTTGCCTCCCCCTTTCTGCGTCCATGTAATCATTCTCCCCCTCTCATCATTTCCTTTCCCCTCTCTCCTTCCCTCTCTCCTTCCCTCTCTCAATGCCTATTTCCTCCACCCCTTCATCCCATACCTCTTTCCCCTTGTGGTGTTTCAAAATTCTAATCAGGAAACATCGCGTTTCTTTACCGCTTGAGCGACGCCAGGTAAGAAATGTTAATATATATATTTATTTATTTGTAGTATGTTAAGTGGAGACTTGTTATTTAAAAAGCTTTTGTTTCTTTTCTTTCATGTCGAGCGTGGCAGCAAGATGATCCAGTGGGGACTCCAGACGCGCCGGACGACGAGAGCTAACCACTATTGTATTGCAGTCGACGGCCGGCAGCTGGAAGAACCGTTGAAACATCATGCTGACCATTATTAATACATGTTTTATGCTTTTTTTTATAAAAGGAAAAGGAGTTCAGTGTTGAAAGTGGAAAGATAAAGTTTGTAATTGGATGTCTATTGGTTATTAACTGTTAAATACACTCTGAGTTGGAGGTTGGAACAGTCAGTTGACTCTGTTGTTACGACATGCACCGTAAATAATACTTATGTGTGAGATCTGCAAGTTTTATTAAAATTCAGTCTTCTGGAAGAGGTTCTGGCAGGGTTTTGTCGAGAGTGTGGACGATCTTCAATAGTTGACTGGTTTGAAGTTTTGTTGGTAAGAGGTCGACACGTATTGATATTTTGAAAATAATCGATACTGAGAAGTGTGCTAGGATTCTGTTTTGAAACTTTATCGGCGATTGTGGTCTGGAGGATCGGTTTTAAAGTGGAATGTTTCGTTGAATGAGAACAGGATTGATTCTTTAGCGACATTAATTAATTATTTAAGGAAAAATCAGGAGATTTTCAATTTATTCTGGCAAAGATATCAAGGAGTGTCAGACCGCACAACGAATATAAAGAAACTCTGTGACTATTTTTTTTTTTACGATAAAACTTGTCTACAACAGGGGCTGGTGAATTTTGCTGCGTCTATCTTTATCTTCTAGGTTGAATCTGCTACAGGTCAATGTTTTGCTTTATGGATTTTTCAAGTAACTGGGAAAAGAACTTATAATTGGATCTGCGGCGGACCGTCGATATTGGATACACGGTTAGGCTGTTCTGAAGCTTGTTGGTTAGCACATAGCCTTTTCTTTCCCCTTCTGCAGACATCATTGCTGAGTTGCTGCGACAGGATCGGCGGTTCAGCGCACCCTCATCTCTCTCTGATCTTGAGAATTGTCTACTTTTATTTCCAGTTCTGATTCCTTAACAGTATTCTAATCATAATCCGATGAGACGTAGGTACAAATTTCATGTTTTCTGTTGAAACCGACTGTTAGGGTGTAAAAAGCCGCACATTGCTATTTGCCGCCCATATGTTCATAAGAGTATCGTGGAAAAATGTGAATTAAATCGGTCTAGTACTTTTAAAGACCTTTGGTAACAACGTTAAACAACGTCTTCATTTTATACGGCAGTATACAGTGTAAATGTGAAGAAGTTCATTACTCAGAAATGCTTTTATTGCTGTTGACAATCTGCAAATTATATCTTTCCTACATTAGCCATGATATGTTATTCTTCTGCCCAAACCGTAAAATTCAAGTGCTACTTTCAGTCTCTAATTTCCAGACCTGTTTCCCTCAGTATCGCCTTTTTTAATTCGATTTCATTGAAGTTGTTCGACTATATTGCTGCTCATTTATAATCTCTTTTAAAGACCTTATCCATTCACTTCAGCTGCTCTTCCTAGTCTTTTGCCGTATCTGACACACGATCACTGGGAAAACATAAAATATTTCTTTCTGCTTCCTGTATTTTAATTCCGTCCCCAAACTCCTCTATGGTTTCCTTCGCACATTGTTCATTGCTTAGGCTGAACAAAATCTGGGATAGTACACAATCCTGTCTCACTACCTTCTCTGTGGTTTCCCTATTATGCTCTTCAAACGCATAACGGCATTGTGGTTTCTATACAACAAATACACACTAAATGACAAAGAGATAAGCTTGTTACCTTATAAAGCAGGGACGTAGAGAAGGTGTAGTCGTTAAATGAATTAGCTAACGTACTACGCAACTGTTAAGCCATAGGCCTCAGTTCTATGTATTGGCGTTGGTGAAAGAGGTGTGACTAACAGATGTGTTTCACAAATCCGAAATACCTCTATTTAATTTTATTTTTATGAAAATGGTAATGGCTGTCAGGTAGAAACAGGTCGTCCGCAAAAATAAAATGAAGTATAACGAAGGTGGTGAATTCTAAGGTTTACTTAGATATCGAAATATCAACCTCTTCCTGCCCGCCTGGTTAGCCAAATGGTCTAACGCACTGCTTTCCGGAGCGGGAAGGAGCGCCTGGTCCCCAGCACGAATCCGCCCGGCGGACTTGTGACGAGGTCCAGTGAGCTGGCCAGTCTGTAGATGGTTTTTAGGCGGTTGTCCATCTGCCCCGGCGAATGCAGGTTGGTTCCCCTTATTCCGCCTCAACTACACTATGTCGGAGATTCATGCGCAAACAAGTTCTCCACGTACGCGTACACTACCATTACTCTACCATGCAAACATAGGGGTTACACTCGTCTGGGGCAGTCCACCGGGGGCCGAACCGCACAACAACCCTAGGTTCGGTTTGTGGCGGCGGAGGGGTGAAGTCGACTGCGGTAGTCACCGTGGGATTGTGGACCACTGCGGCTGCGGCGGGTACGGAGCCTCTCCGTCGTTTCTACATCTCCGGTTAACACACAATACAATACAATACAACCTCTTTTTAAGATTAAAACAGTCTCATTCCAAACTCATTCCTTGTATAACTAATCAGGTATTTTGCTACCTAAACTACCGAGTACCATACCCTCCCCTCCCCCCACCCTTTCTCAACCATTAACTATGGACCTTACCGTCGGTCATGTGGCCTGCATGCGTCAGCAATACAGATAGCCGTATCGCAGGTGCATCCAAAACCGTAGCGTATCTTTTGAGAGAGCAGACGAATGTGAAGTGTGGCTGTAGCTTTCTGAAGTAGTTGCAGGAGTAACAGTTACATAATTGACTGATCTAGCCTTATAACGTCATCTGAAATGGTCTCACTGTGCTGGTACTGTGAACAGCTGAAAGCAAGAGGGAACTACTCCGTTATTTTCTCCGACGGAGCGCAGCTCTACTATATGGTTAAATGATGTTGACGTCGTCTAGGGTAAAATATTCAGCAGGTTAAATAGTCCCCCATTCGGATCTCGAGGCAGGGACTACGCAGGAGAATGTCGTCTTCAACGGAAACTAAACTAGTGTTATACAGATAGGAGGGAGGAATGTTAGGTGCCTAAATCGGGCCAGTAGGACAGAAAATTTAAAAAGTGAAAATGATAGGCTGAAGTTCGATATAGTTCGCATTACGAAGTTCGGTGGCAGGAGGAGCACGACTTATGGTCAGGTGAATTCAGGGTTATAAACACGAAGTCAGATAGCAGTAATGCTCGAGTGGATTTAGTAATGTATAAGAAAGCTGGAATGCGGGTAAGCTATTACGAAAAGAATAGTGAACGCATTATCGTAGCCTAGATAGATAGGAAGACCACGCCTACCACAGTAGCTCATGTCTGTATGCCAACCAGCTATACTGATGATGAAGCGATTGAAGAAATGTGTGGAATTCGATAGTAGGTAAAGGAATAGAAGGAAAAATAGCATGTGGATATGGACTGGGGGGAAGTAATGACAGAGGAAGCCGATTGGTAGAACTGTGCACAGTGCATACTTTAATCGTCGCTAACTGATTAAGAATTATCAACGAAGGCTGTATACGAGGAAGAGACCTGGAGAAACCAGACGGTTTCAGATTGGTCATGTAATGGTAAAACAGGGATTTCGGAACCAGATTTTAAATTGTAAGCCATTTCCGGGGGCAGATGTGGACTTTAACCCAATTTATTCCTTCTGAGCTTTAGATTAAAACTGAAGAAACCGCAAAAAGTTAAAAAATTCAGGAGATGAGGCCTGGATAAATTGGAAGAACCACCGGCTTTTGAGAGTTTCAGAGGGAGAATTGGTGAATGTTGGACAAAACAGGGGAAACGAATACATTTGAAAACGAAGGCTAGCTTGAGAGACGAAATAGTGATTGGATAAAATAGGTAAAACGACAACGTCTTGTAGAAATCCTTGCACAATACAAGAGATTTTCAATATAACTGATGAAAGGAGGACATATGAAAATCCAGCAAATGAAGCGCTCCAACGCTATTACAAACGTTTAAAAAATTAGATTGTCAAGAAGTGCAAAATCACTAAGCCGGAATGGCTAGAGGCAAAATTTAAGAATTTGGAAGCCTATTTTAGTACGGAACAGATAGATACTGCCTACATAAAAGTTAAAGACACCATTGGAGAAGAGATTCGGCTGTATGAATATCAAGAGCTTAGATGGAGAACCGGTCCTAAGCAAAGAAGAAAAGCTGAGAGGCAGAAGGTCTATGTAGAGGGTCTGTACAAGGGAGATGAACTGGAAGGCAATGGTATAGAAGGGGAAGAGGACGTAGAGAAGGATAAGATGGGAGATACGATACTGTGAGAAGAATTTGGCAGAGCTATGAAACATCTAGGTCGAAGTAAGGCCCCAGAAGTAGACGACATACCCTCAGAATTATTGATAGCTGTGGGAGGGCTAACCATGACAAAACTTTTCCACCTGGTGTGCAAGACGTACGAGAAAGGCGAAATGCCCATATATCACCTTAATAGGTCATGAATGCAAAATACTAACACGAATTCTTTACAGAAGAATGGTAAAATTAGTAGAACCGGACGTCAGGTATAATTAGTTTTGAGTCCGAGGAAATCAAGGACTACGCGGGGCAATATTGACCCTTTATCTTATCTTAGAAGATAGCCTAAGGAAAGGCAAACGTACGTTTATATAATTTGTAGACCTAGAGAAAGCTTTTGACAATGTTGACCGGATTACCCTCTTTCAAATCCTGAAGGTAGCAGAGGTGACGAAAGTTATACGCGTGTAGGGGCAGGAAATGGAAGCAGTGGTCGAGAATGGAGTGAGAAAGGTTTGTAGCCTATCGCCAATGTTATTCAATCTCTGCGCAAAGCAAGTAACACACAAACATGTCAACGGCTGCAACAAGAAAGAAGAAAGCCTCAAGGTGAACGGATGCTTTATTCCCAAGCTGCAGCGAATGACTGTTGCAGCTAGCAAGACGAGAACTGCGCCGGAAATGACCACGGAAAAGCCCTAGGACGTTGGTGCGCCATTTACATGTAATCTACGCGTACAAGCTCGACTCCAAGTCACCATCAGCAATGAAGGGTGAAGCTTTGACAATTACAGCCATTCGTGCTGGGAATCGTCAGAAAAATCATCAAACAAATGTCGGCCAAAGAACTCGAGACAGAAATCAACAGGCACTTTCTCACATTCAGGTTTACCAGCGACGCTGCAATTTTGTGACGAGAACTGCGCCGGTAATGCCCGCGGAAAAGTCCTTGGACGTTGATGCGACATTTACATGTAATCTACGGTTACAAGCTCGACTCCAAGCCACCATCAGCAATGAAGGGTGAAGCTTTGACAATTCCAGCCATCCGTGCTGGGAAACGTCAGAAAAATCATCAAACGTCGGCCGAAGAACTCGAGACAGAAATCAACAGGCACTTTCTCACATTCAGGTTTACCAGTGACGCTGCAATTTTTCAGGGACAACAAAGGACTTAGAAAGCAGTTGAATGGGATGGACAGTGTTTGGAAAGGAGAATAAAAGATGAACATCAACAAAAGCAAAACATTAATAATGGATTGTAGTTGAATTAAATCAACTGATGCTAAAGGATATACATTAGGAAACGATGTACTTGAAGGAGTAGATGAGCTTTGCTATTTGGGCAGGAAAGATAGCCAAAGTAGAGAGAATATAAAACGTAGACTGACTATATCATGAATGCATTTCTGCTGGAGAGAAATTTGCTAACGTCAAATGTAAGTTCAAGTGTTAGGAGGAGTTTTCTGAATGTTTTTGTCAGGAATGTAGCCATGTATGGAAGTGAAACAAAGACTATGTACAGGTGAGACTGAAGAAATAGAAGTTTTCGAAATGTGTGCTAAGAATGTAGGCAGATAATGCAATTAGTAAGGAGGTACTAAATGGAATTGATGAAAAAAGAAATTTGTTGAATAACTTGACCAAAAGAACGGATCGATTGATAGGACAACGATGGAGACCAAGAAATGAATACACTAAGTACATTCAGAAAGATGTAGGCCGCAGTAGTTCTTTCGAGATGAAGAGCCTCTCACCAGATAGAGTTGTATTGACAGCTGCATCAAGTCAGTCTTCTCAGTGAAACCACAACAAAAGCTGCCGAGTCACGCTCATAAGTTAGGTACTCAAACCACCTGCATTTGCGCGTCAAGCAGCTTCCATTCGTGTATTGGATGAATGAGCCTACACCGAAAATATTCTTTTATGAAGGCCTTTTATTTAATCGACAAACAGCAAATAAGCTTTTCTAGTTATGAAAGGTCACCTGCATTGACCTGCTTTGTACGCAAAGAGCGTCTGACAGGGTAAGAGGAGACCATGGACTTAATTAACTTCCATCTCACGCTGCTCAGAGCGGTAGCCTGGCTTTCTTTGTGCTTCGCGCGGATGAAGTGGTCGGCCATTGCAGTCCGGACGTCGTCAGACCCACGTCCCGGCCCTGGCGCGACACCGCAGCCCCAGAGCACGGAGCCGAGTTTCAGACCTTAGCGCACAAAGAGACTCCGTCCTCAAAAAAACTCGCCATCCTTCCCAGGTGGCGCCACAGCTAGCAGTTGATTCACTTGAAGGTGCGGCAATTTGAGTCACTGCTACGAGTCATGTTGCGGCGGTTTTTGCGTATCATCAACATGGACAATTGCAATGAATATGGATGATACGATACTCTATGGAATACTGCGGTTTGAATTTACTCTTTTTTACTAGTTACATTGATTTGATTTTGTTAATGATACTGACAATATTATACACATGTATACTTCATAAAACAAAAGAAAAGAACTACATAGATTAACAAAGAATGTGAAACAAATATTGTCTCTGTTTTACATAATTATCATCTTTTTAAGAAATAATTACATAATTGAATGAATATTATTGAGTTACGTAATTTTCCTCACGTTCATATTCCACTCGTAATATATATATATATATATATATATATATATATATATATATATATATATATATATATCGTGGATGTTATAATGTGATTCAAGTACCACTTATCTGTGGTATAGAAATACAGCAACTGCAGGTGGTCACACCTAGGCCTGTGAGGCAAGGTCTCCAAGATGTGCGGAGTTAGAATGGTAAGTCAGAGAAGTATTAGCAAAGTTGAAATATATGTATAACACCACACCCACTGCTGTTAAGAGATGTTTTAAAAGCGATGTGTCTGCAACCAGACGCAACATCGCTTTTACAGTATTCTACAGAAGCTAGTTCATAGACGTAGGGCACTGATGGGATCATGTGTACCTCTAGAGTCCATCCCCTCAGCGTTAGTTAAATCCTGAGGATTTATGTAGTGAGTCACCGAAACTGATTGCAGTATAATAAAATAACATCAAAGCGACTGCTGCTGTTGTTTCACTGTGTTACATAAGCGAATCGCCGAAGTCCCGCAGGCACTCCATCAGAATGATGGACATGCAAAAAGTAATACGGCAGCTAGGTCTTCTTCCATGAATGTTTTACCTTTTATTTCGACCACACGTGTGTCTCTTAATTTAAAGCGTCTTCAGTGGTCACTGCACCAAGTGTGGCTTTGTTTATAAATCAGTTTAATGAGATTTCAGCATTTCAAAAAAATGGTTCAAATGGCTCTGAGTACTATGGGACTTAACTTCTATGGTCATCATTCCCTTAGAACCTAGAACTACTTAAACCTAACTAACCTAAGGACAGCACACAACACCTAGTCATCACGAGGCATAGAAAATCCCTGACACCGCTGGGAATCGATTCCGGGAACCTGTGCTTTCAGCATTTAAGCATGAAGAATATTATTGAAAAGAGAAAAATGAAACACAGGAATGAAATGCTCATCACAAGTACTGCAGTACCAAATATTATACTGATAACAGACCCTGTCCTTTCCTTTTGTGTTATTCCGCTATGTTTATCTGTACCCTTGTGTGTCTGTATTCTTCCTGTCTCTTTGTGTGTTACCCAATAAGGTACATGCGGTAGAATTTTTTCTGCTTCTAATACTAAGCTGCATTCACTATGATAAGGAATACTGTAATCCTCAAATCTAATCCTATTGTTATACAACATTATTTACTTTGGAAATTGTTCATATATTATTTATTCTATTTTCTTTTGATGCTTATGTGGCAAGTTAATGTTTCAAGTGGTTTTCTCATTTTTCATTTATTTACATATGTCATAATTCCTGTAATACTCATGTATTTGCGTATTTCTATTTTTTTATAAGCCTGTATTACTACAACTGTTATTTGTATTACTATGTTATTTACTGTAAAGATTTTTATTGACATTTGTAATTGTATTCTTATACTGTAAATTTGTAATTGTATTCTTATGTTGTAAATTTTTAACTGTATAGACCCCAGTTCTCCAAGTTAGGTGCATATTAGGAATTAATTTTACTGCACACATTTGACTGTTGGTCATACTATTTCAAAGATTATATAACTGAGTTAGTGCTTGCATGTGTGTTGATATTCCAACAAGGGACTGGTTAACAGCATTGTTGGTTCTACAGATATTACAAAAAGTTAGTGGGTGCACAAGTGGTGCTTCATGGAATTGCTACATTATCCTCAATATTCTGCAATTGTGATTATACACAGTGGGTCTGCAGCTTTGGTGAACTATTAATGCCACAATCTCTACAAGGAATACTGTGGGGCTGCTCTGTGGTGACCTACCAATTCCATCAATATTCTTTAAGACTTCAACTGACTCTGCTGCAGGTCTGCTCTGTTGTGGTCCATTACCAATCTTCTCAACTGTAATCTTCAGGTCAAAATTCAGCACTGTGTTGCAATGAGGAGGACAACACTACTGGTTCAAGACAACTTACATGTGCACTGTTATAGAACTCGCTTCCGATGAATGATTAGGACTGTCTTTAGGGACTGGGGGGGGGGGGGGGGGGGAGAAATTTTGCTCTATTGACCAACAGTATATTACTAATTGTGTGCATTTGATCTGTTTGATATTGTTAATATAAAAATTTTAACAACTTAGTGTTGGCTACTGCCAAAACACTTTGTAAAATTTTATAGGGGAGCAGGAGGGCTACGTAAGTAGCCTGTTTATATGTTGGCAGCACGATAGACTACAGTGATATCACTGACAGCGCTGTGCACCCTCTGTGAGAGACTCTGTGGCTGGAATGACTCACTGTTGGGAGTTAGCAGTGAGCCAGCGGACAGTCTGGACGTGTGTCCGTCATGGAGATTTTGGAAATAGATTGAAAAATGATGACTGATGTATCTGCTCACGCCTGGATAATGGAATTATTGTTGATTATATAACTTTAGGAAGTGTATGCCACATTAATAAGGTAAAATCTTCTAAATACAGTGTTTGCTCTGCAACAAAATCTTTCCTTAGCTATCACATGTCTACTAGTAGTTGCAGCCAATAGTAGTTAGAATCTTTTTATGTAACTGGCTGTATGCTTGCTGTATTTGCTGTAGTTCGCGTCAAGAAGATTTTCTGTGAGGTAAGCGAGTCATGAAAATGTATAGGTTATTTTTAGGATTTCTTCTAATGCAGTGCCATTCTTTTGTATAAATTATTTGCAGTCCCATGCCGTTGCACATGTATACTGTTGATCACAAATGAATAGGATAAGTTTGAGGAAACGAATTATGAGGTAAGGAAAATGTGGAAGTATAAGCACTGGTTGAAAGTATAAACACAGACAGATAGGATTCTTTTTTTGTGGGAACAAATGTTGAAGTAAGAGAGGTAAATCAAGTTTTGGTTGGAAATGAAGTAGTTTTGGCTAAATGTTAATGAGGTATCAGCACGAAGGATATATCTGAAAAGAGAAAAGCGACATAGAGGTATAAAATGCTCACCACAAGTACTGCAGTACTAAATGTTACACGTGAAAACAAACCCTGTTCATTCCTTTTGATATTCCACTATGTTTATGTGTACACTTGTGTGTCTGTATTCTTCCTATTTCTGTGTGTTTACCTTAGAAGATGAACTTGGTACAATCCTTTTTGCTCCAATACTAAGCTGCATTCACTATGATGAGGAATACTGTTAACCTCAAATCTAATGGTTTTTGTACCATACTCCTTACTTTAAGAAGATAGTCAGACACTATTTTTTCTGTTATGCTTTCTTTTAATGCTCATATGTCAAGTTGATGTTTCTAAGGATACTCTCATTTTTAATGCATTTGCTTATGTCATAATTCCTGTAATACTCATTCATATGCTTATTTCTAATCTTTTCTAAAGACTGTGTTGCTAAAAATGTTAATTGTATTATCATGTTCTTTACTATTATGATGTTTTCTTTATACTTGTAATTGTATTCTTATGCTGTAAATTTGCAACTGTATAGACGCCAGTTCTCAAAGCTGGATAAATAGTAGGGATTCATTTTACTGCACACATTTGCCTGTTGGTCATATTAAAAAAGAAAATCTCAGAGATTATATGTCTGTGTTAGTGCTTGCACATGTGTTGATAATTCAGCAAGGGACTGGTTAACAGCATTGCTGGTTCTAAAGATATTATAAAAAAATTAGTGAGTGCACAAGTGGTGGTTCATGGACTTGCTGCATTGTCCTCAGACTCCTCAGTTGTGATTGTGCACCTACACAGTCGCAATGGATGGATGCTGGCCATCTCTACAAGGACTATAGTGGGTCTGCCCCTTTGGTGGCCCATCACTGTCATAATCTCTACAAGTAATACTGTGGGTCTACTCTGTGGTGACCTACTAATTCTACCTATATTCTTCAAGACTTCGACTTTGGGTCTGCTCTGTTACAGCCCATTGCCAGTCTTCCCAGCTGCAATTTTCATATCAGGAGTCAGCACTGTATTTCCATGTGGAGGACAACACTACTTGTTCGAGGCTGCATGGTGGTCCACTACTTACTTTTGGATTTTCTTTTACTGCTCAGACTTTGTGCATAAAACTGTCGTAGACTACTCATCTGAAGAATGATTAGGACTGTCTTTAGGGACTGTGAGGACAATTTTTGCTTTATTGACTAACAATATATTACCAGTTGCGTGCATCCGATCTATTTGACATTATTAATATAAAAAACTTACAAATTAGTAGTGGCCACTGACCAAAACACATTGTAAATTTTTTTGAAAGGAGCAGTGTGCCGATGTAAGTAGCCTGTTTATATGTTTGTATGTTAGCAGCGCTATAAACTGCATTAATATCACTAACATCGCTGTGCACCTTCGGTAATGCTCAGTTACACTAGCAAGTTATTGCAGCAATTTACTTGCGCGGAAGAACTTGCCGCACGAGTTGCGAGTGTAAACATATCGCCAGGTCGACTTGCGACCGTAGCAATTTATTGCGGAAGTGACTTGTTACACGTTTTCCGCTTTCAGTGTGAACACCACGCAAGACGTATCTGCAAGTAACTTGAAACTTTTAGGATTTATTTCTATTTCCTGCAAGTAGGAAGCGCAAGTTAAAGTATGTCGTCTGCGTAACACTCATATTTAACAATTAACTTAATGTGGTGACTTAAATTTACGCAACCAACTTACGTATTATACGCAAACAAATTTCAGAAATGGAGGAGAAACGGGAATGGATGAAGCAGGATACAGAACATTTTACTGAAGCCCTGGAGAGCTATCCCGAAATATGGAACATGCATAACCGGGACTTTAAGGATAGAGTGAAGAAGATGAGCGCATTAAATGAAATCTCGTCGATATTCGACACATATGTGAAAGCAGTACACAGAAAGCAGCATAACTTGAAGATACAACCCCTTTGCCACCTGCATCCACTAGCTTCTTGTTTTAGGAGTCTAGAAAAAGACGATGTGTAATTATTACATGTTCTATTTAATTAGCTTGTCACTTTTCATTTTATGAGCATTAGAGAAAAAAAACATTTTTATAAGCGTATCATTCTGTAAAATGCAGTTTATTTCAATAAAAATTTAATTTCATTGTTGTGTTTTCACATACCTTTAAATAAATTTCCCTTTTCAGGACGTCAAAAATGGCTCTACATACATCGGGTACGGTCACAGAAAACGTGCTGACGGGAATATGAAACAAGTACATTAGGGAACAAGTACATTAGGGACTTGTATGAGTCTCCTACAAAGAAAACATTTCAAAATTAAAACTTTTTTTGGTTGTATGTTTCACATAAATAAATGAAAAGGCCTATTTTATTCGTAGCTCACTTGTAGCTATAAATCGTAGAGTGACTAGCAAACGTTCCTTTGCTGAAATAGCAGTACGGAAGTTTGTGTCTCTTTTTGATATGACCGATGCTATTAACGTCAACAAACAATCCAAATCATTTAAGGACATTCTGAAAAAGTTTTAAAAAGTATCCATGCTGTCGATATTAAGTTCTTGCAAACGTTTATTACAGGCATCATTTTGCGATCTTCTCATTATCCACTCTCTAACCCAAATACTTCTCTTTTTCTTTCTCACGCTTTTCATTACAATTACAAGAGCTACAGCGTATCTCACCCTCCTACTTGTCATTTTATACTTCGGCTGACACTCGTAATGGTACTGAAAGCATATGTAAACAGTATCAGCAAGTTGTTGACGCAAGTTTCTTGCCAAAGAACTCGCGAAGAAATCTTGCTTGATTCTTGCGCTGCTGTGTAAACAGAGCGGCAAGCGGCTCGTAATAACTTGCAGCAATAACTTCTGCAAGCGACTTGCTAGCGTAAGCCCAGCTTAAGAGACTGTGTGGCTGGAAGGACTCGCTGTTAAGAGGTAACAGTTGGCAGTGATGGAGGTTGGAAATATTAGCGTGAGCGGACGGTCTGGACGTATGTCCGTCACGGAGATTTAATATCGGTTTGAAATGGATTGTTAAATCAAGGTTGATGTATTTGATAATTCTTGGATAATGGAATATTAACGATTATATAAGTTTTGGAACTGTATGTCACCCGGTTAAGGTAAAATCTGCTAAATATATTGCAACAAAATCTTTCCCTTGCTAATGACATGTATACTAGTAGGTAGAGCCTATAGTAATTAGGATCATTTCATTTAGCTGGCTGTATGCTTGTTGTTTTTGCTGTTGTTCGTGTCATGATGCTTTCCTGTGAGGTAAGTCAGTCATGAAACAAATGAATGTTATTTTTAAAATTTCTTCTAATTCAGGGCCATTCTTTTGTGTGAATTACTTGCGGTCAGATTGCTTTGCGCTTGTATAATGCGGGTCATAAATGAATACGATAAGACTGAGTTGTATGTGTCAGGAAAAATTCTATAGGTCAGTCTTGAAATGAAATGTTAAAGATAAGTAAGGCATTCAGCAGCTTAAGTAAAAACATAGAAGTTTCACCTACTCAGTTATTTAAGTTTAAGTAAGAACTTTTTCACAAGTTTCAACACGTGTCAGCACCTGCTTTCTTTGGAACTGGAATTATTATCTTCTTGTTGATGTCTGACGGTATGTCACCTGTCTCATACATCTTGCACAACAGATGGATGTCTTTTGTTATGGCTGGTTCTCCAAAGCCCATCATTGTTTGCGAAGGAATGTCGTCTGCTCCCGGGCCATTATTTCGACTACGGTCTTTCAGTTCTCTCTCAAATTCATCTCACAGCATCATGTCTCCCATCTCATCTTCATTTTCGCCCTTATCTTCCTTGTACAGCCCCTCAATATACTCCTTTCACCTTTCAGCTTTCCCTCTTTTGCTTAAGACTGCTTTTGCATCTGAGCTATTGACTTTCATGCTGCGGCTTCTCTTTTCTCCAAAAGCCTCTTCCATTTATATATATATATGTGTGTGTGTGTGTGTGTGTGTGTGTGTGTGTGTGAATGTGTAATCTTACACTTTCCTCTAGTCATTCCCGCTTCCATTTGGCATTTCCTTGATAGTCCCATTTTTTAGACGTTTGTATGTTTGTATTCTCTTTCGTGCTGCTTCATTTACTGCGTTATTACATTTTTTCCTTTAATGAGTTAAAATCAATATCTCCCAGTTTATCCAAAGACTACTTGGCCTTGTATTTTTACCTATTTGACGTTCTGATGTCAACACTTTTCAAGGTATGCATTCGTCTTCTCCCTGTTCTTCACAATCGTTGCCTAATGCTATTCTCCAATTCTCAACATCCTCTGGTTCTTTCAACTTACCAGGGTTCCCACCTCCGTAGTTTCCTACATTTTTGCAGTGTATTCAGTTTTGACCGACAGTTTATAAACAGTAAATTGTGGTCAGAGTTCGCATCTGCCGCTGGTAATGTCTTACAATTTACAATCTGGTTGCGAAGTCCTTATCATACCATTACATAACCAGTCTGAAACCTTCTGGTGTCTGTAGGTGTCTTCCACGTTTCCAACCTTCTTTCTTGATTCGTAAACCAGGGTTAAGTCATAATTAAATTGTGCTCTGTGCAAAATTCTAACATGCGGCTGCCTCTTTGATTCCTTTCTCGCAGCCATATTCACTTATAATTCTTTCCTTTCTTTTCTTTCTTATTATCGAGTTCTTGTCCCTGTCACTACCTAAGTTTCGTCACTCGTAAGAAACTGATTAGTTTTTGTATCTCTTCATACATTTAATCAATCTCTTCACTATCTGCGGAGCTGGTTAACATATAAACTTGTACTTCTGTGATGGTTGTACGCTTCATGTCTATCTTTGCTACAAAAATGCGTTCATTATACTGTTCATAGTAGCTTATCTGTGTTCAAATTTCATTATTCATTATTAAATCTTCTTCTGCGTTCCTGTATTAGATTTTGTATTTGTAAACCTCTATTCACCTGACCATAAATCCTGCTCCACCTGCCAACGAACTTCACTAATTCGTATAACATCTAACTGTAACCTATTCATTTATCTTTTTAAATTTTGTAATCTACCTGCCAAATTAAAGGATCTAACATTCCACAATACGATCTGTAGAACGGCAGTTTGGTTTCTTCTGATAACATCCTCTTGAGTAGTCCACGCCAGAACATTCGAATGGGGGACTATTTTACCCCCGTAAAATCTTACCGAAGAGGAAGACATCATCTTTTAACTTTTACATTCGCTAAAAATTCGAAAATTCTGTTACATAGAATTAATTAGAAACGAAATGGAGAACTGCATCAGGACAAATGGGACCTTGACTTCGGACAATAACGAATGCAAAGAACTCCTAAGAATGACATATTCACCGAACAGCGAGACAGGGATACGCAATAACTAGTCAGAACACAAAACCACATTCTATGATGTAAAGAAACCGACGGTGCACTATTAAAGATAAAAGGGAAACAATGTGCACTGAAACTACAAAGGTGTTTATTTTCAGTTGTTTAACAGGTTTGTATAATATTACTGCCATTATCGAGTCTTATAACTATATCTAACACACACAGAAAGTTATTTTACTGTCATCTGCCTCTAAAAGCCGCGCGGACCTCGCATATGACCTTATGGAGACGAAACACTAGGTCACAATTTTTTATATGTCGTAAACGTAATGATGAAAGAGACGCGCCAAGGAAGTCTGTTAGAGAATTACGAAGCAGCTAGCCAATGGACAACAATGTTGTAATTAAGCTGCACACGAACGACATTTGCAAATTTCTTAATGTAATTCATGTTCCCAACAATTAAAAAACGATATTACTTGCGAAATAAAAAAAGTGTTTTCCAAGTTAACGCCTAATACCGAGTAAACACATTTTCTTGATAAGTTTCTTGAGTTGGTCATTTTCGTAGCAGCTGTATATAAATCACAGTGGGTGAAAAGAAAACTCCTTTTGCATGCTGTAAACTAAATTCCTTTTATTTATCTTGTGCACCCAGATTCGTTTCGCCTCAAGTACATGGCATCTTCAATGGGCATCCTGAAATACCACACGATTTACTTCACTTGACACACAGGCTATCGTTTACACTTGTAGGTCGTTGAGATTATTACTATAAAATAGAAAGGTACTTACAGATCAGCGTCTAATTCATGATTTCAAAACCAAACAGCTCTCTCTCAGGTGGCATACTTGTTCAAAAAATTGCACTTTTCCGTTTTGTTACTGTTTTCACTGTATAGCAATTTAACTACCATTCTTGAATGTCTAGTGTAATTTCTTTATGTAAGTGTTGCCAACTTTCTCACATTATGCTTACCACTGTTTGATTTGTAATTATATGTGAAGTGATGTAAGTTCTCTACGTGTGACAGTCCATGTGTGTGTGTGTGTGTGTGTGTGTGTGTGTGTGTGTGTGTGTGTGTGCATTTGAACTCTTATTTTAATTTTAATTGTTTCATATTTTCTATTTTCATACTTTTATTTTTATTTCTCTATACATTTTTATTCTTGAGGGAGAAAATGGATTTTGTGTTCAATCATTGGGAATATCATCCTTTATGTAATCAATGAGTGTAAAAAGTGAGCAGTTAGTCATATTCACTTAGTCATTTAGTAGTACCTTCCTATCGGATTTTCTTTTGTCTATATGGTCATTTTCTTGTACTGTCTGAAAATAATTTTCACTGTTGATATCTCACTGTTTTATCTTTTTCGCTTGTAGTAGGCTTATCAAAATTTTCTGTTAATTCTTCAGCAAAAGTTGACTGGCTTGTCCCATATTCCGATGCTCTGGTATGTTCCTTGTAAAGATGTCCAATGTTCTACTGGTGTGTGCTACGTATCTTTCATCACACGTGTAACTTTGTAGTTGGTATATTCCTGCTTTCTGGTAGATGTCTGTGTCATCTGCTATTTTTGGAATGTACATTTGGATTGAACTGTCTGTTCTGAATGCTATGTTTACACCTTGTCTTTTGGAAATATTTGTTACTTTATGTGTGAGTTTGTGCTTGTAGGTTATTGTGCACCATCTTGAATCTTCTTTCCTGTTTCCATGTATTCTTTGTGTCATTATTGTTCTGTTGTTCTGTGTGCTTGTCTTTGTGGTGTTTTGTTGTTCTGTTGTTTTTGGCTGAATATGTACCACGTTTATTGACTGTAATTGTTGTATAATATTTTAATTTACTTTCTGACTAGATTACTATCGCACCCATTGTTTCTGGCTATTTGTGTGATGATGTCTAGTTCTATTAGGCAGTTTTCTTTGCTGAGTGATACTGTGTTGACACTATGGAGTACGTATCGTAGTGCTAACTGCTTCTGTAAATGGGGATTTTTTGTTGTATTTTATGGTAAATTTCAAAGTTTTTCTGATTGTTTTGTTTTTTGATGGCTATATCTAAGAAGTTTATTTGGTTTCCATTCTCCTTTTTCCTTCCGAACCTCATGTTTTTGTGTATTATATTTATATCTGTATGCAACTGATCAATTTTTGCTTGAAGTTCATTAATTAAACAAAGGATATCACCCATGTGTATCACCCAGGAAAATTAAAGAGACCTTTGGAGATAAGAGAACGACTTGTATGAATATCAAGAGCTCAGATGGAAACCCAGTTCTAAGCAAAGAAGGGAAAGCAGAAAGGTGGAAGGAGTATATAGAAGGTCTATACAAGGGCGATGTACTTGAGGACAATATTATGGAAATGGAAGAGGATGTAGATGAAGATGAAATGGGAGATATGATACTGCGTGAAGAGTTTGACAGAGCACTGAAAGACCTGAGTCGAAACAAGGCCCCCGGAGTAGACAATATTCCATTGGAACTACTGACGGCAGTGGGAGAGCCAGTCCTGACAAAACTCTACCATCTGGTGAGCAAGATGTATGAAACAGGCGAAATACCCTCAGACTTCAGGAAGAATATAATAATTCCAATCCCAAAGAAAGCAGGTGTTGACAGATGTGAAAATTACCGAACTATCAGCTTAATATGTCACAGCTGCAAAATACTAACACGAATTCTTTACAGACGAATGGAAAAACTAGTAGAAGCCAACCTCGGGGAAGATCAGTTTGGATTCCGTAGAAACACTGGAACACGTGAGGCAATACTGACCTTACGACTTATCTTAGAAGAAAGATTAAGGAAAGGCAAACCTACGTTTCTAGCATTTGTAGACTTAGAGAAAGCTTTTGACAATGTTGACTGGAATACTCTCTTTCAAATTCTGAAGGTGATAGGGGTAAAATACAGGGAGCGAAAGGCTATTTACAATTTGTACAGAAACCAGATGGCAGTTATAAGAGTCGAGGGACATGAAAGGGAAGCAGTGGTTGGGAAGGGAGTAAGACAGGGTTGTAGCCTCTCCCCGATGTTGTTCAATCTGTATATTGAGCAAGCAGTAAAGGAAACAAAAGAAAAATTTGGAGTAGGTATTAAAATTCATGGAGAAGAAGTAAAAACTTTGAGGTTCGCCGATGACATTGTAATTCTGTCAGAGACAGCAAAGGACTTGGAAGAGCAGTTGAATGGAATGGACAGTGTCTTGAAAGGAGGATATAAGATGAACATCAACAAAAGCAAAACAAGGATAATGGAATGTAGTCTAATTAAGTCGGGTGATGCTGAGGGAATTAGATTTGGAAATGAGGCACTTAAAGTAGTAAAGGAGTTTTGCTATTTGGGGAGCAAAATAACTGATGATGGTCGAAGTAGAGAGGATATAAAATGTAGGCTGGCAATGGCAAGGAAAGCGTTTCTGAAGAAGAGGAATTTGTCAACATCCAGTATTGATTTAAGTGTCAGGAAGTCATTTCTGAAAGTATTCGTATGGAGTGTAGCCATGTATGGAAGTGAAACATGGACGATAAATAGTTTGGACAAGAAGAGAATAGAATCTTTCGAAATGTGGTGCTACAGAAGAATGCTGAAGATTAGATGGGTAGATCACATAACTAATGAGGAAGTATTGAATAGGATTGGGGAGAAGAGAAGTTTGTGGCACAACTTTACCAGAAGAAGGGCTCGGTTGATAGGACATGTTCTGAGGCATCAAGGGATCACCAATTTAGTATTGGAGGGCAGCGTGGAGGGTAAAAATCGTAGAGGGAGACCAAGAGATGAATACACTAAGCAGATTCAGAAGGATGTAGGTTGCAGTAGGTACTGGGAGATGAAAAAGCTTGCACAGGATAGAGTAGCATGGAGGGCTGCATCAAACCAGTCTCAGGACTGAAGACCACAACAACAACATCACCCATGTACCTGACTCAATAAGTTATGATGTAACTCCTTTTAATAGTCTTTCTAAAAATCAGGTTTTCTACATGGTTTATGAAATTGTTGGCTAGGGTACCTGACTCTGAGGATATATACTTTCATTATTAAATTAAAGTAGTTCTGTTGATTTATCAATTCCAGCAATTTTTTATTTCTGCAATGTGCTCATCTGGCAGTTTGCTGTCAAACTTCGGGTCTATGATGTTGGTTTTTGCTTCTAGTATGTCAGAGTACATATTTTCTATGTCAAAACAGAGCAGAATAGCTGAGTCTGGTTTTTTGTAAAAATATTTTTTACTTTACACTGAAATCTATTTGTCGGATCTGATTTTATTTCTTAGTATTATATTGTAAAATAAACTCCTTTGCCCGTGTATTCTTGTCTGTCCATAAGGACAACTATATTTTTTCTGTCTGCTTTGGAAAGAATGACATTTTCATTCTGTAGTTTCTTTTGTATTGTACTCGTCAAGTATGAGATGCCTAGGAAACATGTATTCTCATATCGCTAGACAGCAATTCAAGCAAAGAGTATTGATGGCTATTATTACCGAAAATAAATGACATTACTTAACTTTGAGAAATACATAGATGTGTCAGAAGCAAAGGGCGACATGCAATATATTCACTGTCCATCAGTATAACGATTCCAATACAGGTAAAGCAATACAGTGCATGCTTCTACCCAGGTCGCTGGTCTTGATGCTTCTGTAGAAGTGGGCTGCGGCCAGGCGGCGCGTTGCTTATGTCCTCTTCGTGTAGAGGCTTCTGCTGTCACGTTGTCGTCCTGGAGAGAAGTCGGTTAGCGTGCAATTGGCTGAGTTAGTCTCACAGCCCTCTCCACGCTAACGGTCCTGCCTGGCGTGACAGTGCTTGACTGTACACCGGAACATTCCTCCCTTCCAAAGCGACGAACCGTCGTCATCTAAGGAGCACGACAACAGGATAGGAGCAAGGCTCGTCGATGCTGCACTGGACCGGAATCTGTGGCTGCAGGGGACGTCAGGCTTCGGGGCGTACCCCGCCATCCGGCCTTCGTTCTGGCGGGAACGTCCTCCGGAAAACGACCAGAAGTGTACGTGTCCAACTCCTAAGGCCCATATCATGGTGTAGGATGCGTCGGCTGCTGCGCCGTGGGCGGGTCCAACTGTATCGGTAGGACGAGAGGAGGCGAAGAGTCCGTCTCCATGGGGTCGCCCCGCGGTGTCCTGATGACACCCTCTGGCGGCGGCTGTGGCCGCGCTGACCTCGGGGTCCGTGAATCCGGGGGAATCTGACAGTGGCGATGTTGACTGTGATGTCGGTGCTGCAATCCGCCTGGGCCTGAACGTAGGGTGGAACAGTGTCCGATGGCGGCGGCCGTGAAGCGGTTCCCCCGGCGATGGTCCATCTCGTGGATGAGAACGGTAGGAGGCGAGAAACAGTTACAATCCTTGATCCATGGTGTGTGCAGTGGGAAGTTTGGTCATCTGTTGCTTGAAGGTTTTGTCAAAACGTTCCGCTCCGCCGTGTAACTGTGGGTGGAACAGTTCACAAGTTAGATGTTGTATGCCACTGCGTTCACAGACTGTTCATTTGACGTGAACTGAGGGTCGTTGTCAAGCAAACCTTCAGGCCAAAAAATAGATGACAATACCTGAACTGTGCTACATGACGTTGTCGAGTTCATTGCCATGGCAAAAGGAAAGTTGCTAGAGCACTCCACCACAATCAACCAACGAGTGTTCCAAAATGGTTCCGCAAAGTCTACGTGCACATGCTGCCGTGGTGACTGCGACTTGGGCCAAGCAGAGAATTTTTGTGGCGGCGCGGACTGATTTTCCGCACTTGCGTGATAGTATTTGGGTGTCCATACCCTGACAAGTACAGTGTCGAAGCGATAACTGTCTCGTACGGACAATCCCCCAGTGTCCTTGGTAAAGTAACTGCAACATTTCTTTTTGCAAAGCTTTAGGGATCAACAAACGTGACTGTCCACTGCCATTCCGAACAAGAATCACACCTCTGTATGTCGAGGCTACGCCGACGTCCAAAGTATCGGTGCACCACACAGTTCTTTATGGTATGAATCAGCGAGGCCAAGATATGCGAATGTATTTTAGCAAAGGATTCAAATCTGAGTCATGTTCCGTGGCCTGTGCAATTTTCCTGTAATTCAGAGGGAACGATTGAAGCAAGTTAAATTCCTGAGCATCGATGTGACAACAAGATGCAGAAAAAGTGCCAAAGTTAGTATGAGGGCCAATCGGAAGATGTGAAAGTGCGTCCACATACCATGTTGAGATGTAGGGCAATACACAGTCCAGCACTGCTACTGAGAAGAAAACAGAGCCCATCATTGTTGCAATTTTTGGGCTTCCGGCTTCGTTGGATAAAACAAGGACTGCGATGGCTTGTGATCCGTTACTAAATGGGATGTTCTGCCATTCAAATAGTGGTGGAATTTGGTGACTTCCTACGCAGTAACCAGTGCCTCTTTCTCTGTTTGTGAATAGTTACATTGAGCTTTAGACAACACTTTAGATGCGAAAGCAACAGGCCCGCCATTATCACCTATTCTGTGTGGAAGCACTGTCCCGGTTTCGTAAGAGGAATTGTCAACATGCAACACAACTGGTTTGTTAGGATCAAAGAGAACGAAACATCCATCACCAAGCAACGCATCTTTAAGTTTTTGAAAAGCTTCTTGGCACTCATCTGTCCAAACAAAGGGGAAATTCTTGCGATGCAAGCAATTCAATGGAGCCACGATTTGTGAGCATTCGATATTGTTGTTGTTGTTGTTGTTGATGTGGTCTTCAGTCCTGAGACTGGTTTGATGCAGCTAACCATGCTACTCTATCCTGTGCAAGCTTCTTCATCTCCAAGTACTTACCGCAACCTACATCCTTCTGAATCTGCTTAGTGTATTCACCTCTTGGTCTCCCTCTACGATTTTTACCCTCCACGCTGCCCTCCAATGCTAAATTTCTGATCCCTCTATGCCTCAGAACGTGTCCTACGAACCGGTCCCCTCTTTTTGTCAAGTTGTGTCACATTATCCTCGTTTTGCTATTGTTGATGTTCATCTTATATCCTCCTTTCAAGACATTGTCCATTCTGTTCAACTGCTCTTCCAAGTCCTTTGCAGTCTCTGACAGAATTACAATCTCATCGGTGAACCTCGAAGTTTTTATTTCTTCTTCATGGATTTTAATACCTACTCCGAATTTTTCTTTTGTTTCCTTTACTGCTTGCTCAATATACAGATTGAATAACATTAGGGAGAGACTGCAGCCCTGTCTCACTCACTTCCCAACCACTGCTTCTCTTTCATGCCCCTTGACTATTATAACTGCCATCTGGTTTCAGTACAAAATGTAAATACCTTTTCGCTTCCTGTGTTTTACCCCTGCCACCTTCAGAATTTGAATGAGAGTATTCCAGTCAACATCGTCAACAGGTTTCTCTAAGTCTACAAATGCTAGAAACGTAGGTTTGCCTTTCCTTAATCTTTCTTCTAAGGTAAGTCGTAAGGTCAGTATTGCCTCACGTGTTCCAACATTTCTACAGAATTAAAACTGATCTTCACCGAGGTCGGCTTCTACCAGTTTTTCCATTCATCTGTATGGAATTCGCGTTAGTATTTTGCAGCCATGGCTTATTAAACTGATAGTTCGGTAATTTTCACATCTGTCAACATCTGCTTTCTTAGGGATTGGAATTATTGCATTCTTCTTGAAGTCTGAGGGGTATTTCACCTGTCCATACATCTTGCTCACCAGATGGTAGAGTTTTGTCAGGACTGGCTCTCCCAAGGCCTTCAGTAGCTCTAATGGAATGTTGTCTACTCCCGGGGCCTTGTTTCGACTCAGCTCTTTCAGTGCTCTGTCAAACTCTTCACTCAGTATCATATCTCCCATTTCATCTTCATCTAAATCCTCTTCCATTTGCATAATATTGTCCTCAAGTACATCGCCCTTGTATAGACCCTCTATATACTCCTTACACCTTTCTGCTTTCCCTTCTTTGCTTAGAACTGGGTTTCCATCTGAGCTCTTGATATTCATACAAGTTGCTCTCTTTTCTCCAAAGGACTCTTTAATTTTCCTGTAGGCAGTATCTATCTTACCCCTAGTGAGATAAGCATCTACATCCTTACATTTGTCCTGTAGCCATCCCTGCTTAGCCATTTTCCACTTCCTGTCGATCTCATATTTAAGACGCTTGTATTCCTTTTTGCTTCATTTACTGCATTTTTATATTTTCTCCTTTCATCAATTATATTCAGTATTTCTTCTGTTATCCAAGTTTTTCTACTAGCCCTCGTCTTTTTACCTATTTGATCCTCTGCTGCCTTCACAACTTCATCCCTCAGAAGTACCCATTCTTCTTCTACTGTATTTTTTCCCCCATTCCTGACAATTGTTCCCTTATGCTCTCCCTGAAACTCTGTATACAACCTCTGGTTTAGTCAGTTTATCCAGGTCCCGTCTCCTTAAGTTCCCACCTTTTTGCAGTTTCTTCAGTTTTTATCTACAGTTCATAAGCAATAGATTGTGGTCAGAGTCCACATCGGCCCCGGGAAATCTCTTACAATTTAAAACCTGGTTCCTAAATCTCTGTCTTACCATTATATAATGCATCTGATAACTTCTAGCATTTGGTATTAACCGAATACAATGTTTCATTTTCCCTAAGACTGACTGCTATTCCGTGACATATCGAGGAACTGGCAGGTATCGTATGGCTAACAAATGTCACTGTAGAAGATGTATACCATGACTAAGATATTGCAACTCACGTTAAAAAAAAGTTACACTTGTCCAGTAGACACTGTAGTCTGGCATCAGATAACACATGAAACAAAACATGCATATTTGCAATGTGTTCTTCAGGTGTACAACCTGCTACGACAATATCGTCCAAATAGCTTGAACAGTTTGTTACTTGATAAGTCAGTTGTTCCAAATACAATTAAAAATTGTGGTTGCAAAGCATTGTAAAAGGGCCCACGCAAATACTTAAACAAGCCCAATTTCGTGTTCGGAACACACAGGGTTTGAGATCATCTATTGGTATTTGAAGATATTTGTTGTGCAAATCAGTTTTTGAAAAGTGGCGACCAGTGTCTAATCTGTCCATGAGATCTTCTGGGCCTGGCAATGGATAAGTATCAATCACAGTTTGTGGGCTTACTGTAGACTTAAAGACAACACTGAGAGGAATGCGACCTGAAGGTTCCGAGAGCGAAACTCGTAGACTTGCCCATTGACTAGCTTGTATGGTCACAATAGCTCCGCTATCTTGCAATTCTTTAAGTTCATCCTCCACTTTGTCTCGCAATGCGATGGGAACTGTTCTGTCCCAGAAAAATATCGTCTGAGCATTGCCTTTGATAGTAATATGTGCAACAAAATTGTTAGCCTTGCTGAAACCGTTAGAAAAGAGCTCTAGAAATTTTATCAGCAAGCTAGCTACACAATCATTAGCATTGAATGCAGTCACTGACAACGCGCTGTCCTGAATTTTAAAGCCAAACAAATCAAATGAATCAAGGCCAAATATGTTTCCACAATCACTTGATCATAGCACAGTGAAAGTCATAGTTAGCATATGCGTGCGATACATGGCAGGCAAAGCATATTTTCTGAGAATGGGAAAGGTTTGTCCATTATAAGCAGTCAGGTGTGTGCTAGTTTTAGATAGGCGGGAGGAGCCTAACAGCTAATATGTGTTACAATTCAGCAATGTAACAGAGGTACCCATGTCCAACTGGAATTCACATGATTTCCACTAATATACAAATGAACAAAAATCTCGTTGGACTGGGGTAGCACTGTTCACTTGTTAGTTTTGCTATAATGACTGCAGCAGGCTGTGAATACACTGCATTTATGACATGGGTCTTGTGACTAGATTTTTGTGAGTGGGCAGAGTTCTTATGTTCGTTCCATGGCTAACATGCAGACTGCATGTGGCCTTTCTTGTCATAAGCGTAACTCTGTGCTTGTCTGGATGGGAAGTCTTGGCGTTTGTGCCGTGAATGGTACCGATGTCGTGACTTACTTCCATTTGCTTATTTAGAGAGCTGCTTACATGGCGTGGAGAACTATTTATGCGGCGTGGCACGCGCAAGCTACTGCTGCCTAATGGGCCAGTCATGAGCAAGGAGCGACTTGATCCGACAAATTTGTGGCTGCTCAAATTTATCGACCGGAAAGGCACCTGAATTGTACAGATCTAGTATTTGTACTATACGCTGAAATGATCGATTGGAATGTTTCAAAATCTGTTCTCTAAGTTTGATATCAGTTACATTGTACACGATCCTATCATGAAACATAACATCTGAAGATAAAGCACCACAAGCACCCTGAATCGGCATTTCCTCATCATATCCTGCAAATCTATTACCCACTCTTGGTAAGTTAGTTCTACCCCTTTCTTGCATTTAAAGAATTGGTACCTAGCTCCTACCATATTCACTTGTTGGTCATAATAATTAGTTAGCGAATCTGCTAGATGATCATAGGAAAGTTCACTCGAAGTTGCGTTACAGAACAGTTTCTCAATGAGGTGAAACACTGCACTTCCTACCGCTGACAATATATAATGCAGTTTCACAGTACCTGTTACAATGTGAGCAATTATGTGGGCTTCCAACTGTGGCAACCAGTTGAGCTACTCCTCTTCTTTTTCATTAAACTGGCGAAGAGGCACTCAGAGCTACTTTAGGGCCTGCTGCACTATAGGGATGACTTGGGCGGTGAGTAACTGCTGTACCATATTTAGTAGAACTGCGATTTGTTGGCTCTGCAATTGAAACATCTGTGTTAGCTGCATTGCATCTATAGCTTAAAGCTGTGGGACCCGTGCAGGAGGTGGGATAGGTGGGTTGTTCATTGTGAAAGAGAGAAATGCAATCAATAGACAAGGCAAGCAATAAAAGTGAGATCAAAAGCCAAGAAAATTTCTGCAGCACCCATCTGAAAACACTGATTAGAAAAAAATTCTATAATACACACTAGTAAAGCAAGTAAACACACCTCTGCAAATAAAAGACAAAGTAGAATTAAACCGCCAATAAAATACAATTGTCCAGAAGAAATTAAAATGTTGTGGAAACCAGGAATGGGGTTCTTCTGAAGACTCGTCGATAATATTGTATTCTGCCTACTTGTCAAACGTGGGGTGCCTAGCATACCTGCTTTCTCAGATCGCTGGATAACAATTCAAGCAAATTGTATTAATGAATTTTATTACAGAATATAAATGACAATATTTAACTTCGATAAAAACGTGAATGAGTCACAAGCAAAGTGCGACATGCAATACAATCAATATCCTTCAGTATAACAGTTCCAATACAAGTGAAGAAATACAGTAGATGCTTCTACCCAGGTCGCTGGTCTTGACGCTTCTGCAGAAGTGGGCTGCGTCCAGACGGTGTGGCGCTTAAGTCCTCTTTGTGTAGAGATCGCTGCTGTCGCATTGTCGTTCTGAGAGGGGTCAGTCAGGTGTGTAATTGGCTGATGTCTTCTCACAGCCCTCTCCACGCTAACGGTCCTGCCTGGCGTGACAGTGCTTGACTTTATCCCTGAACATTTTTGAGGCCATTGGGTATTATGGATTCTAGGTTGTTGTGTATTTTCACGTCAATTATAATTTTATATATTTATCTTTTGATCAGATGTCTTGTTAGCACAGTGTTGAAATTGCTATTTTCATATTTCTCTTGTGGTTTTAGAGTAGCTTTTGAGTGCATTACGAGGTTTCCTAATTATACATTATCTACTTTTAACTCACATTATATTAGAATCCTTTCTCTGCTAGCTATTTTCTTCAATGTCCAGTTGTGTGGCTGTGATATTCATCAGTCTAGGGTAAAATTCGTGAATGTGTTTTGATTGGTTGTGATTCATCTTTGTGTGTTGCAAGATGAATGTTTTAATTATTATGTGAAACCTATAAAAATATAAGAAACACTCAACAGTTGATACGATTTATAAAAGATATAAAAATGACTGACACAGGCTAACCATCATTATTTTGACATAGAAAGTATGTACTCTGACAGTACCTGTAGTAGAAACAGTGAAAATCATAAATTAAAACCTGAAAGGTAACAGCCAACTTCCATATACTTTGTTGGAACAGATACATGGATGATATCTTCTGTTTAATTGATGAACCTTGAGCAAAGATGATCAGTTGCATACAGGTATAAACTCACAAAAAGATAGCATTCATAATGTAAAAAAAAACCTTGACAACGAAATAACTTCTTAGATATAGCCATCAGAAACGGAAATAATGAGCATAGCTTTGAAATTTACCATAAACCTATAACAATAGGCACTATCATATACAAGACTTTAAGTCACCCACACTCCCAGAGGGAGTCAGCTATCAGATACATGGTCCATAGACTCTATACAGTATCACTCACCATGAGAACTGCCAGAAAGAACTAGACATCATCACACAAATAGCAACAAACCATGGCTAATATAGCAATGTAGTCACAAACTTAAATAAAAAATTAAGCAAAAATACAGTCAATAAACAAGGCACATAGTCATCCAAAAACAACAGCACAACAAAACACCACACAAACAAGACCACAACAACAGAACAACAATGAGACAAAGGGTGCATAGAAACAAGGAAGAAGAATCAAGATGGTACACAATAACCTATAAGCACAAACTCACATATAAAGTAACAAATATTTCCAAAAGATGATGTATATACATAACATTCAGAATAGACAGTTCAATCAAAAATGTAGTTTCCAAAATAAGCAAAAGACAGACATCTACCAGAAGGCACGAATATATTGACTACAATGCTACACATGTGAGGGAAGATATGTAAGACACACCAAAAGAACATCTGACAGCCAGTTCAAACAACATAACAGAGCATGGAAATATGGGGCAAGCCATTCAACTTTTGCAGAAAAATTAACAGAAAACATTGATAAACGCACTACAAGAGAAAATTAGTTGAAGATAGACTAAATAACGAAAATCGCCTCCAAACATTAGAAGAAAATTACTATATACACAAAAGAAAAGGTTTAAGAAAGATACTACTAAATGAGCAATGACAATGGCTAACAGCTCACTGTTTACACTGATTGCTTATATAACACAGAGTAATTCCAATAGCTAACCACAAAATCCAATATCTCTCCCAAGAGTAAAAATTTATGAGAAATAAATAAATAAAAATTAAAAACTAAAAGATAACCTATGAAAAGTAAATTAAAGTCGGGCCACTACCACACACACACACACACACACACACACACACACACACACACACATCCACACACAAACACACACACACACACACACACACACACACACACACACACACACACACAAACTTAGCATCTGCACACATATAGTCACAAAGGAAAACAGATAACGTGAGGAAGTTGGCAACACTTCCACAAACAAATGGCAGTATACACATAAAAATGTCAATTAAATTTCTACATACTAAAACAGTAACAAAAGGAAAAACTCAAATTTTCAACCAGTATGCCAGCACAGATCAAGCTATCTGGCTTAGAAATAATGAATTAGACGCTGATCTGTAAGCAGCTTTCCATTTTATTGTAAAAATCACAACGACCTGCTTCAAAACTGCAACCAATTAGCTATGAAAATTCATGTGTAGCATGCAAAAAGCGTTTTCTTTTGAACCACTGTATTTTACACATTCTTACTTCTATATTATTATAATTTTCTGTGTTATTGTGGTATATCAATTTACGATAGCAAATGTACTGTTGTGAATGTATTTTGCTGTATACTTCCAGCTTCACACTAATAATTCCTTGCGTTTAGACCTGTTCTTTGTCTGTATTGTATAAATATTAATGAAAAAAGCTAGTTTACAGATACTGTAATAGGACGTATCGGGCAAACGAAAATACTATGTATATTCGGAACGTATTATAAAATAAAGCACTAACAAAGGCATCGTAGGACTGAATTAAAAGCTGTGAGGATTTTCGTGAAGGTAAAAAAATGAAACGTCGTGTGACGAGGGCCTTCCGTCGGGTAGACCGCTCGCCTGATGCTAGTCTTTCAATTTGACGCCACTTCGGCGACTTGCGCGTCGATGGGGATGAAATGATTATGATTAGGACAACACAACACCCAATCCCTGAGCGGAGAAAATCATCGACCCAGCCGGGAATCGAACCTGGCCCCGGGGGATTGACAGTCTGTCGCGCAGACCACTCAGCTACCTGGGGCGGATTTCGTGTAGGTAAATAAGCCACACTCCAACTCCCTATATTTGGATGATATGCCTATAATAATCACTTTTAACACACACATGACAAAATATGTACTATGTGACCCAATCCTACTGGGTTCTCTTTACTTTAAAACTTGGAGTTCACACCAAGGTAAAGTACACTCCACCAATCCTTAAATTTAGTGCAGCGAGATAAACTGGGCGGTTCACGTATAATGTCACACTTAGAGTAGGAGGGCAAAACTAGTTTGATCGATCAGTGAGGTGAGGACTGCTGGAATGAGCTATTTCTACCGCTGAAGGAACTGACCTAATGAAACCTGAATCATTAGAATCTAACCGAGATTTGTGGCTCATTTCGTACGGAACCAAGCACTGTGTCCCGGACAAAGTGCTGCCTCCGTCGCTTGCCGTTTAGCGACTTACGAAAGGGCAACTGAGTCCACCACTAAAGGATGGCGGAAGGCGGTAGGGGAGGGGGGTGGAAGGGAAGGACGAGACGTGACGAGAAGGGGGCAGCGGGCCTTCTCGCATCGCCGGCGTCAGCGTGACGGCGCTTCCCGCTAATGGCTTCCGGTTCCGCTTCCGCAAAGCGGAAAATTTACTAACGGGACCTATCAAAACTTTTACAGGGTTAATTAAATTTTGAGCCCCACTTTCGACCGCCCAGTGTTCATCAACCGCTCACACGCGGCCTGCGAGCGAGGTGCGGGATGCCGTCTCGGCTGCAGAACGCCTTACCAAGTTTGAAGGAGCCAATCAGAATGTGTCTTCAGTTTCTTGTTAGATATAATTACACGCATGAGTATAATTACACACATAGACGTTGAAGGCGTGATGCTTTTTTTCCACTAATCGACTGCGCAATACACTGTGATGGCCAAGTGGAACGAGTCACTAGGGAAGTCCAATATCTGTGATAAATGAGGAATTTTTAGATAAGACTGGCAAACATTTTCTAACGACCATATTTTAAAATTTTATAAATACAGACTTCTGGTAGTTTCAGTATACTATCCACAAGGGTGCGCATCTCTGCTGGCACTCATTAAAGACGTCCTGGAAGTTACCAATAGCTTCTAAACTTCTCATTGCTAGTGTTCGATGACCAGAACAACATCCTGTGTCAGTGGGGTACAGAACAAAAAAGTCTCACGGCAACAGTTCTGGAGTGTACGGTGAATACGGTACTGCAGAAATGTCTTACCTTGTGAAAAACCTTATCACAGTTAAGACAAAGTGAGGCCAAGCAGTAACGTGATGGACCATCTACCGCCTTTAATTTTTACCACGCATCACACTCACCTTAAACACACAGTTTCCATACCAACACACATTGATATTGTTTAGCTCTGTTTCCACATTAAGAAATCGTAATACCCCAGAGTACGTACTCTAGGCAGGGGTAAGTGTTCCTCTGAAAGAGTGTGAAAAATGTTCAGTGATATTTGTACCATGTGTGCAAGTTGTGTGACAGTAAGGCAGCTTTGAGTCTTGTGGCAATTCATATTTCGTAACGTTCTGATACACGTAAATAATTTTTGCTCTAACAATAATGTGATTCCTGGTTCCCATTGTATACAAGCTCGTATATGTATCACTGCTAACAAATGAATTTTGGGCCAGTTGTAACAAAATTGCAGCTGTGATACAGAACGTAGGCAACAAGACCGTTAATTACCCAACACTGCACAGTCTCATGGAAAATGCATCAATCGAAGTAACCTCACCTTTAATGAGAAAAAGAATAACAGTTATACACGAAAGGGCTAAAACACGACGTAAAATCAAGGTTAAGCAATAAAAACCAAGAAATTCTCATCATACAAATTATAGGAAAGCAGCTAACTTATCTCACATAAATTCCATTTAACAGTCTGTCCTAGCTCACAGCATAAATAAAATTATTCAGAAGGACACAGTTAACTATAATGAAAGTCCAAATGCAGTTTATGAAGAGAAAAGACGTGTAAAAAGCATAAACATGTAACGCAATATGTATAGTGCTATGATTACGAAAGCTGTCAAAGGGAAGATGTAATAATTTTCTACAATGTTGAGTCCATTACCAACAAACCATCATCTCTGAAAAAACATAATTAAGTTTAAACAATATCCAACAGATAAATTCCAAAAGAAAAACAGAAAGATAGTTAATAAATACAGTTTCCTATTCATAGAACGATAAGTAAAGACCTGTATTATAGTGAATGCTACCACTGCAAAATGGACTGACCAACCCAAAATCTATGAACCTTATGATCCCAGAAGGCTCATTCTTAAAAGTACACCTTCCTTTAATGTTTCTCAAATACTGAATGCAATTCTGAAGCAATATTGTGCTTTTGATTAGTTATACTCAAGAACACAAATGATTTAGTAACTATAATGAAATACATAGAAAATCCAGCAGATGCTACGTTTTTTTTTTTTTCAAATGAATTAGCCCATTTAGAAATATGCCAACTGAGTACAGATTAGAGATAATTTTTAAACACCCTAGTAAAATATAAAAAGTTGTCGATTTCAAAGTTATAGCTAGTCACTAACAGCATTACCTTTTATGAGAAAGTTTACCAACATAAATGTGATCTCAACATAGTATATCAAGCTTCCTGAGAGGTATACTTCTCAATGTTTTGGAAACCAATATGTAAAGGATACAATATGCTCAAAAGTAATATAGTACAGCAATAGAAGAATGTTGATACATTGTTGACACATTATGGCCTAATAGTGGATGCTGAAGACCTACTTGCATAATTCTGTTCCTTCCACATAAAGTCTAAAATTCACAGTAGAGCATGATCAACAAAGGCCAAAATTTCTTATATCTTAGAATCACCAACCTCCCACAAAAACGTAAGTTCAGCCTACATAGAAAGCACCCTAACCCTTACATAACAACAGACATCATAGCACTACACAAAACACAAATACGCATCCTTTAGGACCATGCTACATAGAGCACACTCAACCCAGAAAGAGACAGCCTTAAGATGGAATTGGACACAATAAAAAGTATTGCCATAAACTACCAGCCCAGTTAGCTGTGCGATCTAACGGACTGCTTTCCAGGTGGTAAGGCGTGCCGGTTCCTAGCACGAATCCACCCGGCGGGCTAGTGTCGAGATCTGGTGTGACGGCCAGTCTGTGGATGGTTTTAAGGCGGTTTTCCATCTACCTCGGCGAATGCAGGCTGGTTCCCCTTTTTCCGCCTCAGTTATACTATGTCGGCGATTGCTGCCCAGACACTGTCTCCATGCACGCGTACACCATACTTACTCTACCACGCTATCATTGGGGTTACACTCGCCTCGTGTGAGATGTTCCAGTGGGGGGAGGGGGGTGTCAACTGGGGGCTGGGGGCCGCAAGGCACAATAACACTGGGTTCCGTGTGGGGCGGCGGTGGGGTGAGTGGACAGCTATAGCCTGTTGTTGGGGTGTGTGCCACTGAGGCTACAGCGGAGACGAAGCCTCTCCGTTGTTTCAAGGTCCCCAGTTCAATACCAATACAATACCATACCATTGGCTACATACCAGAACACAAAAATATAAGCAAGAAATCGCCACACTAAGAATGGAGAAAATTTTGCTAGATCCCATACCTAATCCCATACTTGCAGCCAAATTCACGAAAATCACAAGCCTATGTAAGACTCAATATAAAAATTTCTATCTTCATTATTCTTCATTAAAAATAAACTAGGACATTTATTAGTCCATAACATATAACAGAGTTCAAAATTTCAATGACAATGCGGTATATAAAGTATCATATCCCAGAAGTCCTGTCTACTACGCAGGAGAAAACAGACAGTGACTCAAAATCTTCTTTCTAGAACGCATGAATAGCTCCAGACGTAACGGGTTTCAAAAATCAATTATTTTACAGCATTTTATGAAAACTAAACACCCTACCTATAGGATAGAAGACGAGTTGGTAGCACCGTACAAAAAAGCCAATGATAAGATCCTAGATGTCTTAGAACAACTGGAATTATACTTCTGCAACATCACAACGTCTGAATCCATGTGAAGAGATACAGCTGTCCGATTTGATTTTAGTAGTTTTAAAGAATGAATTTAAATTTATTTTCTTACAGGCGCCGATTTTTTAAATCTCTGATATCTCACAATACTTAATAAAATTAGTTATTGATCATCTAATATTAAAATGTAGCTGTGAAGTATTTTGAAATGTACAGGGAGGTGTGTGCTCTGAGTGACGTGATGTGCAGTTAAAGAATAAATTAATCGATGTCTGCTGACAGCGAAGTACAAAAATTTTCGTCCTGGATTTTTAGGTAAGTTTCTGAACATGCTTTCCATAATTTGATTATCGAATTTCAAAGCTTAACATTTAATCTTCTCATAATAGGAGCATACATCACATCACGTTACTGAAGAGTAGAAGTAAATGATGTATTCAGAACGACTCCCACTTGATGACAGACCCACAGTGTTCGTAAGGCATCGTGTGATTCAATAATGCACTAAGGAATTGTGTTTGGAATGAGTTCCATTCATACTTCTTGAGAAATTCCATGTGATTAATATCAGCTAAGGCAAATCTGTATTATGATGGCTGTACACGGATTACCACATCACGCATTACGTATACGATTCCTTAAATTCATCAACAGTGCCGTATTTTCGTGAAGTCAAGTTAATCTCAGTTAATATTCAGCAGAAACTGGTTGTCGTATCTTGTTTGTGGTTTGAGTGTTGCATGGAACTATGTAAGATGAGTTTATTGTAACAAAGGCAAGTAATGGTGATGTGATAGCTATCTTCAACAACAAGATGCATCTGGACATAAAGATGTTACATGAACTCATACCTTGTGGTGGTCCGCAGTCCGATCACTTGTTACATGCAGGTCTTTGTTATGTCAAAGGCTCTCGCCTAATAGATCGGCCACCCGTCAGCAGATCAACCACGCAGGCAGCCACCTCTGCATCTGCATACCTCATGACGTCGTCAAGACTAGCCACCAGAACGCGAGGCTCGTGGCTACAGAGGGCGCCGCCAACATGGAACCTACATGCGTCCGTGCGCCACGTGACAGGGAAAAGGTTCCCACAGTATTGCGTTGCAAGCAGCCATTTAATCCGGGAACAGGACAGCACCATTTAGACCGGGTTCGAGAGCCTTCCCTGGTCCAGGTGACGAGTGCTGCTCATTCCATTGAATAGGATTGCACTCCAGATCCGTTCTTAGGGACAACAGCTGCAGCCAGAACTCTTGCTCGGTTTTTCTCCCGGACTCGCTCGCCAGCTGGTGTGTATGGATGTTAGCTTCTGCAACATTACAGAGTGTTCATCATTAATGAGGTTACTATGTATAGCACGTTCCGGTTTTATCGGCCCAAGCTCCAAGTGCTACCTCATTGAATCTAAATCCAGACAGTCGTCATCCTTGGACTCAAAGTTACCGGCCTTGAACTTCACATCCAATCAGTGCTCCAATGTCCAGCAAGTGCTCACTCCCGACTTGGCTCCAAAAGTCTTTTTCTCTCGGTGAACTTAGACTCTGACCAGTGCACTTAGCTCTCAGTGCCAGTCTGGCTTTATTTTACTCCACAGTTACTTTGTGCCTATCGTGTAACGCTCGTTGGTGTATTCTTGGCTTCTAATTCCCTACCGTAGATGAAGATTTTTTTGTTTAATAAACTTGTTGTGAAACGGACAATGTTTTCCGTGTGTCGCCGAAGCGTGCTACTTGAATCTTCGTGATACCCTATCGCGTGCAAAACTCTTTACCTCTGGCTAACTACAGCAACATATGTTGTTGTTGACCTCGTCTTCAGTCCAAATACTCGTTCGATGCATGTCTTCTTTCTATTGTATACTGTGCAAGCCTCATCACTTTCGAGTAACTACTGCTATCTACATCCAGAATCTGTTTACTATATTCATCTCTTGGTCTCCCTCTTCGATTTTTACCCGCACACTTCACTTCATTACCAAACTGGTGATCTCTTGAGGTATCAGAATGTGTCCTGTCAGCCGACCCCACTTTTAATCAAGCTGCATAGCATCTAGCAACAACAACATTTGAAGTCCTAAGATCTCGTCATGATACCTGACAGCAGTCAAATCTTGCCGATTTAACGGTATAATTTCATGGAGATTTGTTCGAGCAGCCGACGTAATCCCTGCCCGCACCATGAGGGGTCATCCCGATATCGGTCTCTTTCCAAAATTTTTTGATCCCAAAATCGTGTTTCCCGTTCCCTCCAGACGTGAATAGGTCGAGAATCACTGTCCGGACTAAATCGGGACTCATTTGTGAGAAGAATATTGGCCCTCTTTTCGATCGTCCAGGTGGCATGTTGACGACTCCCCTCTAGATGTTCCCTTCTTTGAAGGCGCGTAAGAGGTACACATACAGCAGGTCTCCGACAATAAAGATTACTCTGCCGAAGCCTTCTGTACTCCGTTTGCCTCGTTACAACAAGGCCAGTGGATGCTTCGAGGTCGATGCCATTTGCCGTTCACCACTAAGTGGGTGCCCTTACTGCCATATAAAGGTCCACTTTTTCTGTCACACTTTTTCGGCCCTGCCCTGGCCTGGGGGATACGGTTTTGATCTCTATAAACGGTCCCACATCCGAAAAATGACAGAACGATTCACATTAAGCCATCGGGCCACATCGGCCTGCGACTGTCCTGTTTCCGTTCTTCCCATGGCCCCCCACTACAGTGAGCCTGTAGGCTCTTCTCTGGGCCATATTGCACCATCTATGTTTGTGTACACAGTGATTGTGGATGTGGGACTACCCGGCAAGTACTATCCAGTTTGATATGTGCCCTGACGTCGTTGTTGCTGTGGTTGTCCGTTGAGCAGAATGCCATCTTCCATGCAAGTCACGACCGTATGGATATCTGTTGACAGTTTTTAAGATTATATCGTGAATTAGACACAGGACGGGTAATTTCGGACACAAGAGTAGTTTTACTTCTCTTCTATTTTCCACTGTTTGATTCCATTCTACCATCACAAATAAATTTACATCTCCCTTAACTACCTGAATATTTTCTTTAATCTTATCATAAATTTCTTCAGTCTCTTCATCATATGCAGGTCTATTCGACATATAAATCTGTACCATTGTGGTACTTTCGGGATTCGTGTACATCTTGGCTGCGATAATCCTTTCCCTGTGCTGTCCATATTAGCTTACTCGTATTCCTAATTTTATAGTCATTATTAAGCCTACTCCGGAATGTCCCTATTGTAGATTTTCTATTTATAGTCCTGTACTTACTGTCCAGAAGTCCTGTCATCCTACCATCAATCTTCACTAATCACCAACACATCAAACTTCAACCTATCTCCCGGCCCAAATAAAGGATCAAACAGTCTAGGGTCCGACCAGTAGAGACCCTGTATTGTTTTTCCTGGAGTTGACATTCACCTGCGTAGTCCTTGTCCAGAGATCCGAATGGGGGACCATTTTGTTTACGTAATATTTTACGTCCCCCCCCCCCCCCCCCCCCATGAACCATGGACCTTGCCGTTGGTGGGGAGGCTTGCGTGCCTCAGCGATACAGATAGCCGTACCGTAGGTGCAACCACAACGGAGGGGTATCTGTTGAGAGGCCGGACAAACGTGTGGTTCCTGAAGAGGGGCAGCAGCCTTTTCAGTAGTTGCAAGGGCAACAGTCTGGATGATTGACTGATCTGGCCTTGTAACAATAACCAAAACGGCCTTGCTGTGCTGGTACTGCGAACGGCTGAAAGCAAGGGGAAACTACAGCCCTAATTTTTCCCGAGGGCATGCAGCTTTACTGTATGATTAAATGATGATGGCGTCCTCTTGGGTAAAATATTCCGGAGGTAAAATAGTCCCCCATTCGGATCTCTGGGCAGGGACTACTCAAGAGGGTGTCGTTATCAGGAGAAAGAAAACTGGCGTTCTACGGATCGGAGCGTGGAATGTCAGATCCCTTAATCGGGCAGGTAGGTTAGAAAATTTAAAAAGGGATATGGATAGGTTGAAGTTAGATATAGTGGGAATTAGTGAAGTTCGGTGGCAGGAGGAACAAGACTTCTGGTCAGGTGACTACAGGGTTATAAACACAAAATCAAATAGGGGTAATGCAGGAGTAGGTTTAATAATGGATAGGAAAATAGGAATGCGGGTAAGCCACTACAAACAGCATAGTGAACGCATTATTGTGGCCAAGATATATACGAAGCCCACACCTACTACAGTAGTACAAGTTTATATGCCAACTGGCTCTGCAGATGACGAAGAAATTGAAGAAATGTATGATGAAATAAAAGAAATTATTCAAATTGTGAAGGGAGACGAAAATGTAGTAGTCATGGGTGACAGGAATTCGAGTGTAGGAAAAGGGAGGAAGGAAACATAATAGGTGAATATGGATTGGGGCTAAGGAATGAAAGAGGAAGCCGCCTGGTAGAATTTTGCACAAAGCACAACATAATCATAACTAACACTTGGTTTAAGAATCACGAAAGAAGGTTGTATACATGGAAGAACCCTGGAGATAGTAAAAGGTATCAGATAGATTATATAATGGTAAGACAGAGATTTAGGAACCAGGTTTTAAATTGTAAGACATTTCCAGGGGCAGATGTGGACACTGACCACAATCTATTGGTTATGACCTGTAGATTAAAACTGAAGAAACTGCAAAAAGGTGGGAATTTAAGGAGGTGGGACCTGGATAAACTGAGAGAACCAGAGGTTGTACAGAGTTTCAGGGAGAGCATAAGGGAACAATTGACAGGAATGGGGGAAAGAAATGCAGTAGAAGAAGAATGGGTACCTTTGAGGTATGAAGTAGCGAAGGCAGCAGAGGATCAAGTAGGTAAAAAGACGAGGGCTAGTAGAAATCCTTGGGTAACAGAAGAAATATTGAATTTAATTGATGAAAGGATAAAATATAAAAATGCAGGAAATGTAGCAGGCAAAAAGGAATACAAACGTCTCAAAAATGAGATCGACAGGAAGTGCAAAATGGCTAAGTAGGGATGGCTAGAGGACAAATGTAAGAATGTAGAGGCGTATCTCACTAGTGGTAAGATAGGTACTGCCTACAGGAAAATTAAAGAGACCTTTGGAGATAAGAGAACGACTTGTATGAATATCAAGAGCTCAGATGGAAACCCAGTTCTAAGCAAAGAAGGGAAAGCAGAAAGGTAGAAGGAGTATATAGAGGGTCTATACAAGGGCGATGTACTTGAGGACAATATTATGGAAATGGAAGAGGATGTAGATGAAGATGAAATGGAAGATATGATACTGCATGAAGAGTTTGACAGAGCACTGAAAGACCTGAGTCGAATCAAGGCCCCCGGAATAGACAACATTCCATTGGAACTACTGACGGCCTTGGGAGAGCCAGTCCTGACAAAACTCTACCATCTGGTGAGCAAGATGTATGAGACAGGCGAAATACCCTCAGACTTCAAGAAGAATATAATAATTCCAATCCCAAAGAAAGCAGGTGTTGACAGATGTGAAAATTACCGAACTATCAGTTTAATAAGTCACAGCTGCAAAATACTAACACGAATTCATACAGACGAATGGAAAAACTAGTAGAAGCCAACCTCGGGGAGATCAGTTGGGATTCCGTAGAAACATTGGAACACGTGAGGCAATACTGACCTTACGACTTATCTTAGAAGAAAGATTAAGGAAAGGCAAACCTACGTTTCTAGCATTTGTAGACCTAGAGAAAGCTTTTGACAATGTTGACTGGAATACTCTCTTTCAAATTCTAAAGGTGGCAGGGGTAAAATACAGGGAGCGAAAGGCTATATACAATTTGTACAGAAACCAGATGGCAGTTATATGAATCGAGGGACATGAAAGGGAAGCAGTGGTTGGGAAGGGAGTAAGACAGGGTTGTAGCCTCTCCCCGATGTTGTTCAATCTGTATATTGAGCAAGCAGTAAAGGAAACAAAAGAAAAATTCGGAGTAGGTATTAAAATTCATGGAGAAGAAATAAAAACTTTGAGGTTGTAATTCTGTCAGAGACAGCAAAGGACTTGGATGAGCAGTTGAATGGAATGGACAATAAATAGTTTGGACAAGAAGAGAATAGAAGCTTTCGAAATGTGGTGCTACAGAAGAATGCTGAAGATTAGATGGGTAGATCACGTAACTAATGAGGAAGTATTTGATAGGATTGGGGAGAAGAGAAGTTTGTGGCACAACTTGACCAGAAGAATGGATCGGTTGGTAGGACATGTTCTGAGGCATCAAGGGATCACCGCTTTAGTATTGGAGGGCAGCGTGGGGGGTAAAAATCGTAGAGGGAGACCAAGAGATGAATACACTAAGCAGATTCAGAAGGATGTAGGTTGCAGTAGGTACTGGGAGATGAAAAGCTTGCACAGGATAGAGTAGCATGGAGAGCTGCATCAAACCAGTCTCAGGACTGAAGACCACAACAACAACAACAACAATATTTTATACAAGATCCACCTTCATCATTCTACCATGCCATCGGAAAAACTTACGACTGTGGTATTCCCTTGCTTTTAGTCGTTCACAGTACTAGCACAGCAAAGGAATGTTGGTTGATGTTAGAAGGGCAGATCAATCAGTCAGCCAGACTGCTGCCCATGTAACTACTGGAAAGGTTGCTGCCCCTCTTCAGAACACCCATGTTTTCCTGGCTTCTCAACATGTAACCCTGTTCTGCAGTTGCAGCTACGGTACGGCTATCTGAATCGTTCAACTCTCAAACCGTCTCACCATGGCAAGGTCCATGGTTGTTACATGAACAGCAGCATTAAATGTCTTGCGTAAATTCGTTAGAGTGATAATTTTCATTATTTCTCTTACATTATACTGCGTGCTCGAGAAAATTCCGTATAGTGAAATGAAAAATATATCCCTAATCATAATGATCCTGTCATATTCGCTTGAGACAAAGGAAGATTGCAGAACGATTGCCTTGACTTTGCAAATGATCTATCAGTTTTGAATGGTGACAATCACAAAAAACCAGTAACCCTTAAAATAAATAGCACAAGAAGTAGATTTCTAGGTTTTTGGCGAAAAGATTTAATACATACAAAAACAAGCTTCAAAATGCAAGAAAATTAATTACGGAGAAATCAAGTGACTACAGGTGTTGAAATATCTAGCGAAATAACTCGTGAATATATATTTTAAATAGAAACTAATAAAGTTGGATACTAAAAAATGGTAACAGAACACCATCTCATGTAAATTATATACAACAACTAATTCACATGCGAATGCAATAAACTAAAACAATATGATTGGCTTCCTGTATGCTTCAGAAATATTAATTTTGCACAGATAAGGACATACTAAAATCGTTGACATAAGGGATCTAAGAATTATAAGACAATATCTCGAGCGAAAATGCATACTATGGTCATGTCACATGTAGACTGCTCGCAAAGTATCGAGGACACGATATTAGGGATGTGCCATCTGTGCAAGAACAACTAACAGAATCCAAACAGTGTACATCAGCCATTTCATTCTTAACGTTATAAGTGGGCGTCGACACCAGCTAGAACGTCTAATGGTTGCTGCTACCTCTCCGGGTCTGGAGTGGGTGATAAGATCAGACTCAGAAGCAGCCAAGAAATCATGTATTACACAAGAACTTGCAATAAGATTGGTAAACGCAGATTAAAATTTTACAACCGTATTAAGTAAATGACACCAGGTTCACATGCAAGACAAATAACTGAATTTTATGGGAACAATAATAGTAGAGATACAGCACATACTATGAAACTGACACGGAGAATAAAAAAATCATCTAAATTTTGCGGGGATCACACACTGAGACATTAAGAACTGAGAACATTTTAGACCCAAAATTAACCAATGGCAGGTGGATTAAGAGGAAAAATTCAATAGAAAAGAGTGGGGGAATTTCTGTCTGAGACAAAGCAACCCAGAGGAAGACTGGCTGTCGCTAGTAATTGGTTTGTGCATTCTTACAGTTTTAAATGGCATAAATGTAATTAGTTATTAAAGTTAATTTACAGAGCTAATAGCTACACAATAAATCTGTCGGACCACCATTGTAATAGGAAGCCTAAATTTTGTGCTCATACAGTTTCGAGGGAAAGCATTTTCATAAACTCGTATGACATACAATCAATATGATCTGTTGTATTACCTACAGTTTCATAGCACTTATATGTTGTCTGTAATATTCTTATAGTAGGCCTAAGCGAGTAAAGATTCACGTCATAACAAAGAAATACGTTATAGTGTCTCACTGAATTAGCAGTTGTTAAGACATATAGTATTCATTATGTTGCCCTTCCTTTGTGGGGCGAGTAAACATTCTGCTTTCATCTTCTTTGTATTATACCACAGCAGGTGAGTATGAGGTCTCGAAAAACAATTTTCAAAATTTTTTATGTCCTTATTTTCTTCTGTCATAGTCGAATTGCACCACCAAAGAGTCGAAATTCGTGGAATATAGTTTCTCCTTTCTCCTAATTTGATCGCTTAAAGTAGCTATACAGTCCCTAAATTCATTTTTTATAATATCACATTTGTCTTCAATTATTTTTTTGCTACTTATCTCACCCAGCGAAGCCACCATAAACAACTTTAACTCTCGAAATTTTTAACATATGTGTAATACCTAATCCATTACTCTGTATTCATAAGCCATCGGACCACTTCTAGATGGGCGTTAGAGTTCACCGCATGAGGCTGCTGTTTTGAGGAAACATCTCCATTTAGTATTTTTCGTTGGGTTCCCAAAACGGTAAAAGCAATACATGGGTCAGCACAACCTCCCCAAGAGAATGTTCGCGTATAATTTAATAAGCAGCCAATGAGGCGGTTCTCTGGAACTGTCGTTGCCAGTCTCAGTGTGTGACGTGCCTAATAAACGAGCTGCTGTTGTGTTTGTACTGGCCAGAGGACGTGGGATGTAGCTTTGCAATGCAGACGAGGACTCAATTACAAACTCCATGTGTCTCACAGTCACACACGCATATGAGGTCAGACTGTGGTGTACAACGAATTGGTATGCAAGCCCTTATGGCAGTAGTTGCGGATACAGCATCTGCTCTGAGTATGGTAGCTAGTAGGAGCGGCTCGCCGAGTTTGACAATCAGATTACGGTACTGGAGAGGTCGCAGCACCGGCTGCAGTGTAAGTGCGTCGGTCGTATATTGCTGGTTCTGACACTCCTCGAACTGCCCACCTTACTTGTGCTCACACTTTCCACTATTTTTGGTAGCACATAACCAAAATCACAGTTTCAATTAAGACAAGGAATATTACCACTTAAATACATGCAAACACAATAGTGCCTTTCTTAGCAATCATATACAACCGCTCACATGACGAAAGGTCTGTTCCTAAAGACTGGAAAGTAGCACAGATGCAACCAATATTCAAGAAGGCCCATTGAATTACAGACGCGTATCACTGACCTCAATTTGCACTAGAGTTGGTTCAAATGGCTCTGAGCACTATGGGACTTAACATCTGTGGTCATCAGTCCCCTAGAACTTAGAAGTAATTAAACCTAACGAACCTAAGGACATCACACACATCCATGCCCGAGGCAGGATTCGAACCTGCGACCGTAGCAGTCGCGCGGTTCTGGACTGAGCGCCTAGAACCGCTAGACCACCGCGGCCGGCTTGCACTAGAGTTCTGGAGCATATACTGTACTCGAACATTATGAATCACCTTGAAGAAATGACTTATTATACATAACCAAAATTGATTCAGAAAATATCGTCCTTGTGCAACAGAGCTAGCTCTTTATTAACATGAAGCAATGAGTGCTGTCGACAAGAGATCTCAGATCGATTCGTTATTCCTAGATTTCCAGAAGGCTCTTGATACCGTTCCTCACAAGCGACTATTAACCAAATTGCATGCATATGGAGTATCGCCTCAGTTGTGTGGCTGGATTCGTGATTTCCTCTCAGAGAGGTCACCGGTAAATCATCGAGTACAACAGGAGTGATATCTGGAGTTCAGCAAAGTAGTGTCGTAGGCCCTCTGCTGTTCCTAATTTACATAAATGATGTAGGTGGTAATCTGAGCAGCCCCCTTAGGTTGTTTTCAGATGACGCTGTAATTTACCGTCTAAGTAAATTCATCAGACGATCAGTTCCAATTACAAAATGACCTAGCGAGTTTCTATATGGTGAGAAAAGTGGCAATTGGCACTAAACAAAGAAAAGTGTGTGGTCATCCACATGGGTACTAAAAGAATTCCGATTAATTTTGGGTATACGATAAATCGCACAAATCTAAGGGCTGGCAATTCGACTAAATTCCTAGAAATTACAATTATGAGCAACTAAAATTGGAAAGATCACATAGATAATATTGTGGGAAAGGCGAAACAAAGACTGCGCTTTGTTGGCAGAACACTTAGAAGATGCGACAAACCCACTAAAGAGACAGCCTATATTACACTTGTCCGTCCTCTGCTGGAATACTGCTGCGCGGTGTGGGATCTTTACTAGGTAGGGCTGACGAGGACATCGAAAAAGTGCAAAGATGGGCAGCTTGTTTCGTGTTATCGCGCAATAGGGTTCAAAATGGTTCAAATGGCTCTGAGCACTATGCGACTTAACTTCTAAGGTCATCAGTCCCCTAGAACTTAGAACTACTTAAACCTAACTAAGCTAAGGACATCACACACATCCATGCCCGAGGCAGGATTCGAACCTGCGACCCTAGTGGTCACGCGGTTCTAAACTGTAGCGCCTAGAACGGCTCGGCTACCGCGGCCGGCGCGCAATAGGGGTGAGAGTGTCACTGATATACACGAGTTGGGGTGGCAGTCACTGAGACAAAGGTTGTAGCGTCCCCTTAGAAAATTGATGAAGTACTGTGCTGATAAACCTCTTACATTATTTGATTTTCAAACAGCTGAGCAGAACTGAAAGTACTCAGATATTTCGCTCTTTACTTATTCTGATCAACACTAAACTGACACACAATATATTTTTTAGCGAATCGCAATCTGACTTTTAAAAATCCCTACAAAAGAATGGCCCTGACTAACAATAGCCTATACCTTTCATGAATCGCTTACCTCACAAAATGTTCGTTACTCGAACTACTGCAATACAGCGATCGCCAAAACTGCCAGCTAAATAAAAGATTCTAACTACTGAAGACACTAACTACTGATAGGCATAGTTAGCAAATGAAAAATTTTGATAGAGAACAAACAATGTATTTACCTTAATAGTGTTGAAAAGTCATTATATATATATGCATATATATATATATATATATATATATATATATATATATATATATATATATATATATATGTATATGTATATGTATAAGATCATGATATCCAGTATTACAAATTTATTCTTTCTGGCGGACACACGTCCAGATCGTCCGCTCTCAAAATTCTGCCATGTCTCTCCCCACATCCACCGCTGCTGGCGGCTCACCTCCAACTGCGCAACGCTACGCGCTGTTCACATTCAACTGCCCAACACTACAATAGCGAATATTCCAGCAATGCCAACCAGCCACAGACTGGACACAGCACAGCCAGTGATTTTCATACAGAGCGCTACGTGACGTTACCAACATAAAAATCTAAACAGCCTACTTACAAGGTGATTTCCTTTGCAGCGAGATATATTTACGAAATTTCAATCACCAACTTTCTCTTCAGAATGCGAAGATATTTTTTTAACAGCCCCCTACGTAGGGAGAAAGGATCATCATAACAAAATAAGATAAATCGGAGCTCAAACGGGAAGATTTAGGCTTTTCTTTTTCCCATGCGCCATTCGAGAGTGGAATGGTAGAGAAGTAGTACGACAATTGTTCGATGAATCCTCTGCCAGGCACTTAAGTGTGAATTGCAGAGTAACTATGTACGTGTTGATGTACATGTGTGGTGATCGATGGTAATAAGAAATTTGTGACAATTATGGATGTTGTAAGATTTGTCAGTAAAAACTGGATTGTAGTGTTCTTCAAATTGTGAACGTAGCATGGATAAAATACAGGGAGCGAAAGATTGCCTATAACTAACAGAGAAACCCGATTACGGGAATTATATGCAATGGAAGTGAAACGACGGTAGTAAATTAACACAGAATGGAATAGCGATGTAACCCATTCACGATTGAGCAAGCAGTAAATAACATCGAGTAGAACTATTGAAAGAGAATATAAAGTTCGGAGAGAGGAAATAAAAACATTATGATTTACCATTAAATGACTAGGAAGATCATGGGGACGTAACTGATAGTGCCTTAAGAAGACAGTAGTGTAGTCAAATTAGATCAGGTGATGCTGAGGGATACAGAAGTGAAACGAGCACGGTGACCAGTTCCCACATCAAGATAAAATAAGATTTTCAGATGTATTGCTGCAGAAAAATGCTTAAGACTCCATGAATAGTTTGAGTAACTTATAACCCTACCGCTACTATTGTAATTAAGTATGCTTTTACCTAAGCAACAGAAACCCTGTCTCTATTTTGCCAAGTATAACCCTCTTCCTTCCTCTTTTAAAAAGGACGTACAATTCTGTGGCTAGAAATAGCAATTATTCTTACTTAGTGAAATGTTTCCGGGTATGTGAAGATGGTAATCTGTCGTTTACAAAACCGTTTTGTCCACTACTTAACCAGGAAGCGTTTTACCGACAAAGACAGCAGCACCAGAAGCCTACGATCGCACAATTAAAAACATTAGCCTCTTTTTAATTTAACTTTTCAGTCAAAAGGCTTAAATTCTTTCTAGGAGGACTCATAGTAGATAAAGCAAGGAATAAAAATTTTGGTTTTCTGTTTTTTACACGATGGGGTTCATACAGACTAACTTTTATCCGAGGCTACGCTCGCATACCAGTAGTTTTTTCATATTTAGTGATGATGAGTAAGTAAATTATTGCACGTTCGATAACGTAAGCTGCTCTCAAATGTCTGCTTGTTTGGGTAAGTGTAACGATTCATAGGTGTGCCCCCTCCCCCCTCCTCCCCCCTGCTCTCTCTAACTAGTCCAAAACACGACGGCATGACACACATACAGCGTTGCTGCCATGTAGATTATAAATCAGGTTCAATAAGTTTTTAACATGATTCGTGCTCACTGATGTAAAAATGTTTGTTCCGCTCAATACTTCATACTTGTAAGTGTCGGCTTTCTTTTTTTACTTTCTTAACCAGTCTACGTTATTATTGAGGGTTCAAGCTATATCCATACTAAATTACAGGAAAATCGGCTCAGCTGTTTGGAAGTGAGAAGGTAACAGACCCATTTTCGCATTTATAAAATTTTAAATTACGATTTCTTTTTCCCGCGATCCGTAATAATAACCGTACATATTGCTCCTAGCTACGCATACGTTACCTGCCGAAACGCCACAATAATTCGTCCAGTTTGCGTTTACAAACAGACAGATACCATGGTTCTAAATAAAACTTCAAATCATTGTATTTTCCTTTTCGTGATCCAATTTTGATGACATTTAGTTTACGCACATTGAGCCGCAAGGAGCGATCTTTGGTAAGAGATTAGGTAAGATTAACATTTTGCTAAGATAGCTACTAATAACCATACTCCCGGTAACCGGTTACCTTAGTTAATGTTACGAAACTGGATATCGAGAATAAAGGTCACTATTAGCGATCTTGGCAGCACAAAAGTTTATCTTCTCTAATCTATTTTGAAGAAATAAAGCCTAAACGTTACCCCAAGCTACGTTGCGAAAATCCCATGAAAATTCATCAATTAGTTTTGGATATTATCGTGGTCAAACAGGCAGACGCAACGGTTTTACAGTTATATCATTACTTTATACACACAGATGTAGATCGATAGGGGAAGGATGGCAAAGGAAAGGGGACCTATGAATTCACAAAACTACATCCCAACATTCATAATTTCCTTCATTACTTTTTTAGGAGAGTTTTATGGCAGATCCGTACCTGATAAAGTAATTGTATTAAAATTAAATTTGCCCCAGCTACGCTGCACTAGTAGCTGGAATGAACATTATGTTACGAGACACAAACAATGCCAATTTGCTACATTTATTTCCAAAATAATTCGGAAGTTCATCTCAGTCGCTTTAGACAAAATATGTCAAATTTAAAGCTTATAACGCAATTTTACGTTGTGAATAATTTCGTGTTAAGTATTCATTGCAACTAGTGTTACCCTATGAAAGGAATTTTTCATAATTTGACCATGTTGACCTATTGGACAGAGGGTATCGTAGTACGATTTCGTACAAATTGCAATTAGCTGTAAAACTGTAAGATTTTATTTTTGGAAGTTGAGAAAGTAATTGAATTCACGTAAAAGAATAAATATGCGGTCGCCATCCAAATAAGGCATAATAATTTAGAATATTAAGTTGAGAAGAATTTAACTATAATTTGGCGAAAGGAAGCTTTCGTTACTTCTTTCTTGGTAAGTGCAATGAATACACATAACTACCAGACGAACTGAACAGTAGATAGCAGTAGTTATAATTCACCTAATTGGCAATCACAGAAAGACAAATGGCCCTATACATCTATTAGTAATAATTATCATCTCAGTACTAAATGTTCTCAAAGGCATCACAAGACGAAATTTGACCATGAACACAATGCTGATTTAAGTAACACCCAAACATCACAAATGCAAGAAAATGACACTGTACATACACTTTTTACATTCACTCTACTTCGGAAACGTTCCATATCTCAGTAGCAAAACTACTATTTAGATTAACTTTCCCATGCTAGAAAAGATGAAAGTGGGGACCCATAAACAGTCATTTCCTTTATATGCAAACTGTGCACGTATTTCATAAACAATTTGCATCACACTAATACTGATTTCAAACACCATTTGAGATTATTTTTCGTTCAATGCTTTATAGCAAGTTACACTAACCATATTCTTAATTAACTTCAGAAATAAGTTCAAGGTAAAGTTAAGTTTCAAGTAGATTCAAAATTGTGTGACTCTTTCATAATTTGTGAAGCAAGTGATTTTAACTAACACCATTTATGCCCCTTCGTATTAAAACTTTGGCACATTCAAAGTAGAAACAATTCAAATCAAAATAAAGATTTTTTTTGTTCAGTTCCTAATTATGTGCCTCTCTCTTTACATGTGAAATAAGTAATTTAACTAGCAACATTTATATGTAGAATGAAATTTTCACTCTACATTTATATGCTATAGCACTGAAACTTAGGCACATTCAAAGAGAAACTTGTTAGTGGTTCTTCATAAACAGGATACTCGATCTTCAGCACGTTTATGGTAGGGACCTGCTTGGTTTCATAAACAGGACAGTTTCAAAGTCCAAACACGAATTTTTATCATTGAAATTATTATTGAAAAACATTCATATACAAGCATACTGGTTCATACTGGTATACATATCTGATTTCCAAAGTTGGTGTAGCAGTGGCGCTATAGTGGTGACAAGCACTTGGCGGCTGTCTGGTGTCACCTCTGGCGGTTTAATGCTCTACTCAAATCTTCTTGGTGGCATATTAATCATTTTAGAGCCATTCCAAAATTCGAGAGCGTCATTTTACAGCCGAAACCATATCCGAGGCCATTCCATCATAAATCAGTTCCTGAATGCCTCACTTGGCACCCGCGGTGTTGGCTGTACAACTGCTGGCCACTGACTGGGTAATGTACTCTCTCTCTCGCCGCCCAGATTGACCACCAGATCCACCTTTCCCCACACGTCAAGCCTTTTCCTTAGCGGAGGGGTTCCGTAGGTCTTTTAAGTTACATCATACAATTTCCCTAAGGATGAACCAGTATTCCAATTCAGAAATCTCTTTTATAAACAGGCATAATTTATAAAGTTTCATTGTTTAAACACACTGCTAAGTTTTTTCAAATATCTATCACAAAATTCTACTTCCCTTTGGCACTTCAAAGACATTAATCAGTAAAGACCAAACATTTCATAGTTACATACATAAAATTATACAGTATATATTATTTATAATCGATCTTGGTATTACAAGCTGAACAGTTGAATCCCCTTTATCCCCACCACCTTTACTACTACGACACCTCGTACAGTTCATCTCTTAGAAACAGTACTGTGCCGAACGTTCTAACCATACAACGGAAGAGATAATTTAAAAACGTGAAATGGGTGTCATGACTGTATGACGTGTTTGAGTCTGCACAGTGTTTCACATTTAAAACGAAAGTGGTTCTCCATAATTTAAATCGCTGATTTCCGCAGTCTGTACTCATTTATCATTGTTGTGATGTACAGAGAAAGCATACCAGAATACAGAGAGCGCAGAAATGGTAACGGAGGAGGCTGTCACGCGAGATGCATAGCTTCTGTGAGGAAATTAAAGTCCTAAGCGTGACGGATCACTCCTCAGCGCCAAAAAATGCAAGTCTCTCTTCACTTACAATGCTCGGCTACCATTACTCTGCGCCCATGAAAATCCTGATCTTTACTGTTACACACATTCTAGTCAAAAACGGAACACTTTTCTAGAATAATCGTATACTTCAACAATACCATAGCCTACTAGATCTGTACGCTTACGGCGCGAAATACTGATTTCTAGATACATTTCTTGAAATGTCGTGATTAGGGCCTCCCGTCTGGTAGACCGTTCGCCGGGTGCTAGTCTTTCCATTTCACTTGCGACTCGATGGGGATCAAATGATGATGTTTAGGAGAACACAACACCCAGTCCCTGAGCGGAGAAAATCTCTGACACCGCCGAGAATCGAACGCGGACCCTTAGGATTGACATTCTGTGGCGCTGACCTCTCAGCTACCGGGGGAGGGGACTGTGTACCAATGTCCTGGTTAGATTAAAGACGTCTCCACAGATTATTACGGCACGTGGTGAGAGGTGATGTTGAACCATCGGTCAGTCAGGCATGCTAAGCTCGGGTACTAAATTGTGTTAATAGCAGTTGTCTTTGTGGGCTTAAACAGTTGCACCCTAACGGTTACTTACATTCCAAAACATAACATAGTTAGTTTTCGCAGTTATACATTATAAACTACATAGGATTTCGAAGAACCTATGTCACTTGCTCTGGTATCTGTTTTATTACCTGCAACCCTTTGTCGCAGAGAATGATCATTTCAGATATTAAACGGTAGTTAACCTACATAGCTTGTGTTGCCCCCTAACGCTTTGTTTGAACAACATGGTAAACGGAGTTTGGTTGTTTGATTGCGATCCTAAGAAAAATTAAATCTGTGCTACACCTTCTGTAGTGAAGTGATTTCCTTCTGTTCGCACTGTCTTTGCCGCTTCTTCGCTGCTATCTCAATTTCTGTGTGTTCCAGTACACAGGATACTGAGATCACAAAAATATCACTTCAGAGAAGTGATCCTTCAGGATATCTTAGTGAAACTGGTAGTTTACCAGTTATTGGATTCCCACAACTGCGCTGTCATTTTCTCCTTACATGCTGTTTCGACAGCTTCCCAAGTTGCACTAGTCAAGTGTTGGGTGCAGATACTGTTGCTCACTCTCTGAACTCCAATCAGGCTGTAAACGATAAGTGCCCAGCGTGGCTCTAGCGATCATTTCCCGCCGCAATAATACATCAATCAATGGAAATTATAGCTGAATAGTAGAACAAAAATACAGAAAAGTTTAAGTAAATGGAATGCCGTAAGGTAGAAACCTCCACTACCAAATCCTATACCAGATTGGTGGGACGGGTCAAAACAAGCCTCTACCAAACCGTAGCTGAGAATTGAGGAAACCGTTCTCGAATTGAAGACCACCATTAACAGGGACGAATATGAACACCTGCTTATGATTTAAAGGATACGAGACACAAAGAAAGGAAACTGAGAAACGTAATAAAATATATTTACTTCAAAATGCCTACTGAGTAATCAAACCTGTCTTAAATGATTGAAGTTTTCTAGTCTTCGGTATGAGATCTCCATCAAAAGACAGGAAACCATAAATGTGTGCAAACACAGCGTTGCCCTGCAAAAGGCGGCTTCAATATGGATGGGCTACACTAGCGCCAATGAGCGGTACAGATAATTTTAATAAGACAGTGGGTCAAAACGACCTCTTACATAAATTCTACTTCTGTTATTTCTAATTTTATTACTTTGTTCATTCAGTCATATGAGTTGAAAGTCCCCTTAGAAAAATTAGTGAATTACTGTGCTGGTAAACCCCTTACGTTATTTGATTTTCAAACAGCTGATCAAAACTGAACATACTCAGACATTTCTCTCTTTACTTACTCTGATCATCACTAAACTGACACAAAATATTTTTAGCGCAACGCTATCTGACTTTGAAAAATCCCTACAAAAGAATGGCCCTGACTAACAATAACCTATACCTTTTATGAATCACTTACCTCACAAAAATCTTCGTTACTCAAGGTACTGCAATACAAAGAGCGCCAATACTGCCAGCTAAACAAAGGATTCTAACTACTGAAGGCGCTAACTACTGATAGGCATTGTTAGGAAATGAGAGATTTTGATAGAGAACCAACATTGTATCTACCTTAATTGTGTTCAAAAGTCATTATATATATATATATATATATATATATATATATATATATATATATATATATATATATATATATCAGTTCATGACATCCAGTCTTGCAAATTTACTCTCTCTGATGGACACGCGTCCAGATCATCCCCTCTCCAAACTCTGCCATCTCTCTCCCCACATCCACCACTGCTGGCGGCTCACCTCCAACTGCGCAACGCTATGCGATGTTAACAGCCAACTGCCAAACACTACAATAGCAAATTCCAACAATGCAAACCAGCCACAGACTGCACAAAGCACAGTCAGTGATTTTCATACACAGCGCAACGTGACGTTACCAACATAAAAACCTAAACAGCCTACTTACATCGCCCCCATGCTCCCCACAACAAATTTTACAAATTGTTTTGGGCAGTGGCCAATACAGATTTGAAGAAGTTTTTCATAATTACAATAACAAACAAATCAAATAAACACACTTATTGATACAATGTTGGTCAAAAGCTAAAATTTTCTCACGCTCCACCAAGACAGTCCTGATCATTCATCACAGTAAAGTTGCAGTGTTGTTTTGTTTTTTTCTCGAAGTCTGAGCGATAAAAGAAAATGCACACAGAAGTAGTGCATTTCCCTACAGTCTTGAAGAAGTAGTGTTGCACTTCCAACAGAAAGATAATGCTGACTCTTGACATGCAGACAGGTAATGGTCCACAACAGAGCAAACCCATAGCAGAGTCAGTCGAAGTTTTGAAGAATATTGGTAGTTAGGTCATCACAGAGCAGATCCACTGTAGTCCTGGTAGAGATTACGGTATTGGTGGGCCACCAGAAGTGCAGACCCACTGCAGTCCTGGTAGAGACGGCCAGCAGCCACCTGTTGCGACTGTGCAGGTGCACAATCACCATCGAAGAGTCTTGCGGACAATATAGCTAGTCCATAACCACCACTTGTGCACTCACAAAGTTTTTAGAATAGTCCTTAGAACCAGCAATGCTGTTAACCAGTCCCTTGCTGAATTATTAACACACGTGCAAGCACTAACAGTCCCAACTTCTCACACATTGTGCATATAGTATGATCAACAGTAATGGGTGCAGTGAAATGAATGCTTACAAGTTACTTAATTTGATGAACTGCTTACAATTACAATTTTATAACATGAGAATACAATTAGAAAGGTACAAAATACATCATTGAAGAACATAACAATACAGATAACATTTGTAGTAGTACAGGCTTTACAAATTAATAGAAATAAACAGATACATCAGTGTTACAGGAATTATGACGTAAGTAAATAAATAAAATAATGAGAATAGTTTTCGAAACGTTAATTTCACACATGAGCATTGAAACAAAACAGAATTAATAATGTGTAAACATCTTTACAAAGTAAATAACATAGTATTAGAAAAATTCTACAACATAACTCTTATCAGCTAAACACATAAAGACAGGAAGAACACAAATAAACAAGGTACGCAGACACATAGTGGAATAACACAAAAGGACAGGACAGGGTTTGTTTTCAGTGTGACATTTGGTACTGCAGTCCAACCCAAAACTGCATTTCATAGATGTTTACTCCTATTTCACTTTTTTTTATACCTTGTCAATGCATTTCTTCCAATTCATTACAACTCATTCTCTTACATATCCTACCCCCTCTTAAGCTAACTGAAAACTACTGAGCTCAGATATATATACTAAGGGATGAGGCAATGCAACAGCACAAAGCAACTGACACAAACAGCAATAACAAAAAATGCAAATTGGCAAAGCAAGCAGCAATAAATATAAATTAGCAAAGCAAATGCAACATTAGAACTAATATGAGCCACTGTGCAGCAACAAGAAAATAAATCAGTAGTAAATCTGGCTTAACATGGTAATACAAAGTGAAATTCAGTAGCACTATGTCTGGCAAACAGCAGCAGCAAATGCAATAACTTATACCTAAATATGACATAGCTCAAGCAGAAAAATATTACAGTAAATATGGCCATGTCTAATACCTATGTCACATCTTAACACTAGAGTGATGCATCACCTTGACTTACTCTAGCAGACAAGTTACCAAATCGTAAAAAAATGATTTATGCAATTCCTGTGAAGGGAAATGTCTATTTGTGTTCCCTTTTTTTGAGAAAGTAGATCATAAACTTATTGTTTAATAGATCTGTAGCAGAAAGTATTTACATTAGTACATCTATTAAATTTTATTTTAACCAATGCTGCAGTGAAGCTAGAAACTAGATACTAAACAAAATAGGCAAATATATATCATTCACTAGGCATATGGTATTTCATAAGACAGTAAAAAAATCTGTCAACCAGAAAGACAGTAGTCATAATCAGGTGTATAGACATAAAGTATTTCTCGTAATTTCATTAGGCATTTCCGTAAATATCATAAATTAAGAGCTCCACAGTGTAATCATAAGTTTTCAAGTTTGAGCGTGTCGTATTTGCGATGCTTTCTACAAAGAAACGTCAATAACGGGGATAATGGCCTCTTTCTTTTTCCACCTGTGCCTCTGAAAGGCATACACAAATGGCTTTTTTTTTCAGGTGACAGTCGCTCATATGGGCCTCCACAGGTCATCTACCTTCTTTACTGAAATATTTACGGCAGCAGTTTCCACTACAGCAACAGGCTCATATAAAATAAAGAAAATTCAAAGGTTAGAAATTTACATTAGATGTGTGCAGAAACAAAATCTCATATATAACAGTCTCCAAAAAGTTTTGTCAGCATTGTGGTAACTAACATTCACGTGTGTACACACATTTCATAACTCTTAAAGTACGATTCTTGGTTTCCAACGTCCTTTTCATAAATCAGAGTCCCTAACCACTACTCCTTATTCCTTACCTTATTACACACATACGTATTCATCGACACTTCTTCAATATTTCATCATAATAAATACATAGCATAACCAAATTCCTCATATAGCATCAGCTTATTGATCATAAACATACCTCAACAGCATAATACACATCGTTGTCGTAATAATAACATCATAACACTTCAGCCAAATCTCAAAAACGTCGTAGCCTTCTGCAATATTTTCAAAACCTAAAAAAAAAATTCATCTGCCTCAAACGTACTTTAAAAATCATGATCCCATACCGAATACATCATTCAAAGCTCTCATAGTATCACAGTGGTTCCAAAAAAATATGAAAAGTTCACAAAGTACAGACAAAATACAATTTCGTAAGTGTGAAGTTACCCGACTGTATAATTACGTAGCCATCTGTCACTGATGTAGTAAAAAATGTTTGTCTCTCTCAGTTAAATGATCAGATAGCTGTGTGATTATGTGTTAAAGACAAAAGGTGCCGATGTGTAAAGTTGTATAAGCAAATACCATATTAGCTAGGGTCCTTGTGCTTGCCCAACACATGGTGCACAAAGTAAGCATGTACCCCCCTGAGGATTAATGTAATTATACCCTCAGGTGTTACAGGTTGCAGCAATGGCATGAAATGTATCACGGAAAACCTTTGTATCATTGTAATTCAAAATTCTTTAAACATTAATGTTTTAAGTACAAAATCAATCACTCAAATACGTGTACTGTAGCGCTAAACTGTGCGTCTTGTTGTAAGACAATCTCTCTCATTACGAAGGGGTAAAAAATGTGCCAAGTGTCGTAATTATCGTCGTCCGTAAGCAAAGTTCTGTAGAAGTCAATGTACTTACCTCGTAATAAACAAAGTGAATTGCTATGCGTATAGATATCGTAGTTGTTACGCTTATTGCCGTGATGAAGTAAGTACTGTACTGTGACGTATTGTTGTGCTACAGAAAAGACTGTCTCATTGTAGCTATACCACAAAAGTTACTACTAAAACATGTTTTCCTTTCGAGAAGAATTCAGAAAAACTGTGCAGATACAAGACAGATACACCGCAAAAGCAACAATGTAAATTGTGTCACTCATTAGTAGCGTCGTGATATAATCGTGTAGCTGTCAAATAAACTAACCACTGTGTCATGTGGTATCTCCCAGAAAGCACTTTAAATCCATAATGTATTTTCAAGTAAACCAAAATGTTGCAGTAAAATATCTTTAGCAGTACTGGTGTATGTTCTAAGTATGTAAGCCTTATAGTCGTTATGTAATCGTGCAACTGCCAAGCAAGAAAGTACATACACGATAACACTGTGTCGTCTGTTCACTATAGCAGTGCATTCGTAATAACTGTTTAAATATGTTCCCTAGGTTTGTAGTGGGACGCGAAATTTAAGCGTCACCCATCCACCAGAGTCAGCCCAGTTTCCAGGTGAATATAAGTTTAATTTAGTTTATGTATTCTTTTTGTAATTTTTGTAATGGTTGTGAATTGTCTAAAGTTTGTATTTATTTTTTATGTTTCATGTACGGAGAGGGCGGCGCAACGAACGGAGACAGCATCTTCGCTGCCAGGGCCAGAGAGAAAATTGCTGGCCACTATACATCGCGGGTCGACAGCCAAAGAGCAACAGAAGATCCTGAAACCGAGTTGTTGCGTCGTGCTTCTAAAAATTGAAAAAATAAGAAGTTGTAATGTTTCTACAACAATGACGTCATAGAAAGTTTAATCATGTTGTAAATGTTCAGTTCTGTCTTGTCAATATTTCTCGTGGAGCCTTCACCAGTGAGCGGCGACTCCGCGGGTGTGGGCAACTGACGGAGTGCAGCCAAGCAGTACGGTCACGCAGTTATTCTACGAGAAGGCGCATCTGTTGGGCAGCAGCTGAACGCTGCAAACCCCGACAACCTTTTCCTCCCTAAACTAACAGGCCCAGTACGTCAGCTGGGGGGTGGGGGGGGGGGGGGGCATTCCTCCGGCTGGTACTGGTATTAGAGGTGTTGCTGAGGGCTTCGCCTGTCTACTGTGGGGCCGGGCGTGGTTGCAGCCAGTGACGTCTCTGGTGTTCGACTCAGCGTCCTGCCGGTTGCGGAAGCGGGGTCGCAGAATCTCAGCGGCTGCATCGACGGCTGTTACTTCTGCAGCCCATAGCAGCACACTGATCATCGAGAACTTCAAACTACAATATTAGTGTCCGGTGAGTCTGTTTTAAGTTGGAAGTGGAGTGTTGTACATAGGGAGTGTGCTTTTAATAGGATTGTTGATTACAAGTCTGCGGGGGTAACTAGTTAATATCTTACAATAATGTCGGGAAATGAAATGTCAGACGAAGAGCAATCTGTGTCCGATAGGAGCATGAGATCCCTTTTTAGGGCGATCGCTAAATTAAAACAATCTAACGAAGAATCTACTGCTAGATTAAAAGAGGAACTAAAACAGGAATTAAAACAGTCTAACGAAGAATCTACTGCTAGATTAAAACAGTCTAACGAAGAAATACGGCTAGATTAAAAGAGGAACTTAAAGGGGAGCTAACAAAATCTACAGACAGCTTACAGGAACATCTTAATGAAACCAGTCGAGAATTAAGTGATAAATTAGAGGCTTCTAAAGATGAAATGCCGGAAAAACTAGTAGGACTTAGTAATAAGATTGCTGATAATTGTAAAAGGTTAGAAGAATATATCAAGGAATCGCGTGAGGAAAAAGCTCGCATGCGAAATGATATTACTGTGTTAACCAAGAGAGTAGATAATGTCAATGTCTTGGTTGTAAATGAAATAAAAGAAAAATAACGATAAGTTACGAGATGAATTTTCTATGCAAACTGAAACTGTTCGTAGAGAATTATTAGAATCTACTAAAGAGGTTTCTACCAAACCTGTAGAAATTTCTTCAATAGGTAATGTAGAATTAGAGACATTAACTCATCGAGTAGAAAAAGATCATACTGAAATAGAAAACACGAAATTTTTAATTACCGAAATAAGCAGTAACCTTGAGACTTCCAAAGATAATAACATTGACGAAGGTACAGAGCGTTCACATCGTGAACACAGTGAAGAATCGATATTAGCTAACCGCGAATCCGATACAGAAATGCGAATACAGGAAATTACTAAACGGTTATCGGAATTAGATAATAATGAAAACATTTCAAGTAGTAGAAGTAATAACGTAATCAGAGACAACAGTCGCATCGTGTTTGCTAGCTCGGACGACAACAACACAAATAAAGAAATCACGGCAAGAAAATCCGACGCAACTCCGTCTCTGCCATCTAAACAAAATCCAACTATGTCTCTTGCAGAATGTTGGGATGATATAACGACAATTTCCAATGTAGCAAGTCGATTTCCTGAATTCAAACCAGGAGGCGAACTTCACCCTATAATCTTTATAAAAGCTTTTGAAACTTCACTATCTCCTAAATGGAGTAATGAAAAACGGATTCAATTTGTAATAGGACATTTAGAAGCAGAAGCTGCGGAATGGGGAGTACTGCATGGAACTGAATTTAGGGACTGGGATGATTTCGTTAAGCAGTTTAAACAAAATTATTGATCAAGAGGAAAACATCAACACTTAACTTTAGAGGTGATAGACCCTCCTCCATATTCTAAACGATGGGGAGGTTATAGGAATTATTTCAAATGGCATTTAAACCGTGCTAAATTAATTGAAGAACCAATTATTGAAAGTCATCTAATACGAGTCCTAATTAGTAGGTTACCGTATTATATAAAGGAAAGAAATTTGTTATTCTACGAATTGTCCATCTGAACGAGAAAAGGAAGACCTTGTATTAGTACGATCTCATCCTAAAAGTTCGAAGATCAATAAGGAATGTAGAAAATTCTTCTTTACCTTTGAAGGTCCGTATGTTGTTCATAAGATTGTACATCCAAAAGCGTTACTTCTTATGGAACCTTCATCAGGTGTAATTAAAGGATTATATAGTGTCGATCAAATGAAACCCTTCATTCCTAAATAAGTTAATATATAGTATATGTTACATATGGACGAGCGTTCATAGTTTATTCACGTGAAGTTTTTCGTGACAGTTACGTGTTACTTTTAAAGAAATGACAGGAAGTTTAAACAAGTGTTCTACAATAATCTACCGGTACTTCAAAAAGGGAAAGATAACTAAAACGGGATTTATATGGAAGAAAGTTTTGTTATTAGGTCAGAAGGAATTTTTTTATATTTTATATTTACTCGGATAGTAGGAACCAAAGGGGATGGTTAATAATTTTAGGGACCATGGGCGTCCAGAGCTATATGGCTCACGAGAACATAACAGAGTGCCTTTAGTAGAGATTTGTAATAGTGTTAATATAGAACACACCAAACGGGGCTCTCTCGCTTGTTTCTCCTAAATAAATTGCCATTAGCCAACAAAGTGCCCGAAGGTAAAGAAGGCCGTGCCGAGATTCTAAAGAACGTTTTGCTTGATTTCTTCTTGACCTCAGGCATAAATAAAGCATTAGGGAAAAGAACGACGTAAAGTAAATAGTACTATTAGTTATTGTGAGAAACTTATTAGTAATATACGTTTTTGGAATGAATAACTCTAGTAAATGAATAAAACCAAAACTAACTTATCACAATGCGAACGCTCTGTCCTAATGTAGCAACGTTAAAGAACATACTAAATAATTATTAACTATAAACTATTAAAGGAAGAGGAGTAATCTCCATATATTCGGTTGTGAATTACCATAATAGCACAATTAAAAGTAAATGACAAATAGTCACAACAGTATCGTCATAAAAGGATTGAATCTATCTAAGAGCAAGGACTTTAGATTACCGAAAATGTGAGAAAAATTGTATAATATTAACAGTTAAATATTGTATACAGAAGAAGTTTTATTTTCGGTTAAAACCTGACAAACTGAGCTTGTGGGTGGGGTATGTAGTGGGACGCGAAATTGAAGCGTCACCAGTCCACCAGTGTCAGCCCAGTTTGCAGGTGAATATAAGTTTAATTTAGTTTTTTTTAATGTATTTTTTGTAATATTTGTAACGGTTGTAAATTGTCTAAAGTTTGTATTTATTTTTTATGTTTCATGTACGGAGAGGGCGGCGCAACGAACGGAGACAGCATCTTCGTTGCCGGGACCAGAGAGAAAATTGCTGGCCACTATACGTCGCGGGTCGACAGCCAAAGAGCAACAGAAGATCCTGAAACCGAGTTGTTGCGTCGTGCTTCTAAAAATCGAAAAAATAAGACGTTGTAATGTTTCTACAACAATGACGTCGTAGAAAGTTTAATCATGTTGTAAATGTTCAGTTCTGTCTTGTCAAGGCTCAGGTTCACGTCTATATGTAGGAAGATAACAAACTAGTGGATGCTACTAAAGTTTAAATACGTGTTCCGAGAATTTATTTATGAAGAATTATGTTACGTAATTTATGTGACCAGATTATTAATTTTTGACAACGTTCATCGCGATTTGAATTTCGAAAGTTTATTCAATGTGGTTCTAATACTTATTAAAGCAGATCACTTGCATTAATATAATTTCTGAGAAGTAACAATCGACATCTAAACTGAAAAAAGTTTACGCAAACCGATTGGACTGAGTGACGTAATTCTGCGCATACAACTCAAATGATGATGTGTTACAGTTTCGTTCAAGAACCATTTAGAGACAATTTAAAAAAGGAGTTTAAATAATTTTGAAGTGTGTTGTAACTGACGTAGGTGACAAAGTCTGCACATGGTCATATGTCAAAAGAAAACCATTTATACAAAACTTGCGTCGCTACACTACAGGTTCTAGACTGTATGGTTAATTTTATAACATAGTTGCATGTTAACAGTTTCTAAGCGTCACAAAGAGTACTAGTAACGTGAAGTGCAAAATTTTATGGCAGAAACTAAGTTAAAATGCAGATTATCTCTCAATAACGGTTTTACATGTGAAATGTGGTGCAATCCTTTACTCTTCCTAGTGCGCAGAGTTACAGCTTCAAAGGAAATATAATGTTGTATACGTCGGTAAGGAATGCTAAAAATTGTCTCAAGGTTAGCGTCTATGTTATTTTTCTCTGAGCCAGCCAGTGCACGTGGATGCCTACGGTGCGAGTCAGTGTCTGTCTCTTTGTTGGCGCGTGTCGTTATTGGAATAAGGATACCTAACTTGTACAAATTCACTTTGCTGAGAGGGCCCTGCCCTGTTTGAATCCCGCCAGTTCTGATGACATTCAGGTCTGTCGTTATGTCGGTAGTTTACATAGTTTCTTATTCGTCTGTCATGTAGTGGACAATTTCTCCCGGAATCGTAACTGAGCGGTGGACCGTTGCGTCTGAAGTTATTCTGTCTCCTTTCATAATAATTATTTTGGTTTCCATATTGTCTGTTTCTCTGATTGTCACAGTCATTACCGGGGAGAGGTGATCTTTCCCTGTAATTATTACTACTCTGCCAACGGTTGTCATACGGGTGGTGTCTGTTTTGGTACAGATTTGCGTTGTAAGAATAGCCTTTTCGTGTCCAGTTATTATTTTTGTCATCGCGGAATTGTGGCGGATGTGACGTGTAATAGTCGTGTTCCTGTTTTCGCATCCCGCGATTGTCAGTGTCAATTTCCAATTCTTGTAAGAGTCCCTGAAAAGCTTCAATGTCGTCTTTGCAACGTCCTGCCAAAATAATATGTCGTAAATATTCAGGCAATTTGATTAAGCAAGTACGGATGAGATCTGAGGGGCTGTATGGGTTTGAAAGGTACTGATTCTTATGTAACCCATCTTCGAAATATTTGACAAGACTGGAAAATTCAGATTCTTCAAAATGTTTCATTATTATGATGCTGTTTTACTCGGAGTAGCTTGAGACCAATACTCTGAGAGGAAGGCATGACAAAATTCTCCTTCACTGTGACAATCGTGAACGACCGATCGCATTCTTACAGCTGGTTCATTCTCTAAGTAGCCACACATAAATTCTAACCTGTGATCCAATGACCAGTTGGGAGGAAAACAATGACAGAATTGATGGAGCTATGCTTGTGGATGAATGTCGTTGCCAGAATTCTTAAATGTTATGAATTTACGAGTAGTAACGAACAGCTTATAGTCAAAATCATCATGTCAGCGATTCGCATATCGGTCATTGTTACTTCTTTTCGGAGGTTCCATCTCAAAATTCGGTGCACCTTGCCAATGTCTTTCACGATTTCCGAAATGCTCTGTGTTATTATTTTGCGACTTTTCCGTATTTCTAAGTCCCTCTTCCCGTGTTGGAGCGCGAGTGTCCTCTGAAATATGTAATTCTTGTATTACTTGTGCCAACTGATCTTGTACTTCCCGGATTTCTCTTTTGTGTTGCGTATTAATTTGATTCTGATTTTGTTTGAATTTCTTAATTTGTTCATACTCTTCAGTGTCAGTGAAGGCTACGGGTCTTGTGTCATTCATATCAGCATCTATCTTTGTAGATAAGTTAGTGAACTGATCCGAAAGTTTGGCTACTTTCTCCGATAGTGAACTGATTTCTTCTGCCATCCGGTCACCTGAAGGAGAGTTCAAGTTATCGTCGCTGTGCAATTCCTGCACCGTCATCTCGGTATCTGTTGAATCCGCTGGTCTCAGGTCGATACTGTCGTTGTCGTCCACTGTCCCCTCGGGACTATGGCTATAGTCAGCAGAAGTCAGTCGACGCTTCTTTTTTCTCTTCGGTGAACGCTGTTTCCGTTGTCTTGCTTCCGCATCGGCTGTTTGGGTTGCGTATCCTCCGTTTTGGGCCTGGCCTATCACGCTCTCGGTGGAAGCACTGGCAGCGACCACCTATGAGCCTGGAGCGGCCGTCAGCTACATCTCTTGTGTGGTGTCCTGTGTCTGCTGTGGTGGAACCGGTGGTCGGAGTTCCAGTCCGTTGGTGGCCATGTTCTCTATAGGGCGCAGCTGCTGGTGCCCATCGGGAATCTCCCTCACGTCTCCTCTCAGGGATTCCACAAAGGTCAACGGTAATACAGTCGTCTGTTGTGGCACCTGAACGTCATCCCGTGGGGTTTGCACTAAACGTCGCTGGAGGCATTCCGAGCGGACATGACCTTCTTTGCCGCACCCCGAGCAAGTGCGAGGTTGTCCATCACAGATTATAATCTCTTGACAACCTCCTATGTAGAAATAAGAGGGGACGTGCTTTCGCAGTTCTATCCGTATTTGTGCCACCCCATTTAGGACGGGGTATGTGGTAAAACTCGTCCATTTTTCAGCCACATGGGATAGAACTGTACCGTATGGTCGAAAGGCGTCGATAACAAGTTCTGAGGGGACCTCAAACGGAAGTTCGAAGACTCGTGTAGTGCGGATCCCCGTTCCCACGTGATGGACCGTAACTGCACCAACATTCCCGTCGGCATGGCAGAAGCAATACCCGTTCGGTGATCGTTGTAGAAGTCTTTCGCAAGCAGCCACGTCAACAAGCTTAACATAGACGACGCTTGAAACGATCGATAAATGGATTCCCACGATTTCCTGTGGATCGATTTTTACCTCTTCTCTTAAAAAATGTTGAATCTCGTGTTCCTTTGGTCGTGTATAGTCGTTCGTAAAGCTGAACTTCAAAGTCGTTTTTCTGTACGAGTGTGCCATCTCGTTCAAGACTCACAACACTGCACACGCGAAGCTGCTCCGGCGTAAACGAACAGCCGCGCGCACCACAGCGCGGCCGGCAGGCAGCGCGGTCCACACTGTGTCACTGCCGAAGGCAGACTGCCCAACTGAGCTACCCACGCACGACTCACGCCTCGTCCTCACAGCTTTACTTCTGCCACTATCTCGTCTCCTACCTTCCAAACGTTACAGAAGCTCTGCTGCGATCCCTGCAGAACTAGCACTCCTGAAAGAAAGGGTATTGCGGAGATACGGCTTAGCCACAGCCAGAGGGATGTTTCCATAATGAGATTTTCACTCTGCAGCGGAGTGTGCGCTGATATGAAACTTCCTGGCATACTGTTAAACAGTAAAAAACAAAAAAGAGACGTAAAATTTTTTCGATGTTTACTATTAACGTTTTTCTGCTTTGTTCCCTTCATATTTCCTTATTGTTTAACTCCCACATTTTCATTTCCGTCACCGTTACACTGTCTAAGATGACATTTACTGTGGGGTTGCCTTTAACCACGTATAATGACTTTTTTATTATTTTGCTTACTCAGTATTGTATCCTCATTAATGACGGTAGTAGGTTTATGTGTGTGATTACGTAGTAGACGGGAAACTGCTGGAAGAAGTAAATGAATTCTGTAGAAAATCCACAATTTAATGTTTCTCATTTTTGACATATCCGTGAATTCTATAAAACGGCCGTTTGTGCCAATTTTTGGTTTTCCACCGTTTCTCTACGGAAGTCGGCATTCCACGCGCTGAGACTCGTTGGATTTTGGGGAAGGAGTTTGTTAGAATCGGCGGAACTCGCTCTCCCAACGACGTCTCCGTGGAACCTGCTGAGCCGGACGAAGATGCCGCGGGCCAGAGGACGCCACAGCCACGGCCGCGGGAGTACGACTGTCCTCGGCCGCAAAACAGCTCTCCTGCCATCCCAGAGGCTCCCTCTGTCTCCCCAGGGGCCGCTGAGGGCCAGAGTGGTTCCATCCACTCCCCGTCCGCCCGATGCGGCAAGGCGAAGGCGAAGGAACACAGAAGTACCTGAGAGCTCCCACATTATCTGAATCCCTTATGTACACCTTTCTGAAGCCGCTTCCGAGTTTTACCTTACAAAAATACCGAAAGGTAAATATACATTGCAGTGTGCTGAAATAAACCGCAAAGTTGTAACGTGTGCTCCATAATAAAGTGGGTTTGCGTTAGAGCACATGAAAGCTCGTAACTCTGCTTTGTAGGCATTTAGTACACCATTTTCAATCAAAACTTACGTATAACTTGGAGTTCTTTCATCATAATGAATGAAAGAGGGTTCGCCTTTTTGCAGAGCTAGTAGGTTAGCGATATGTTACATCTGACTTTGCTGTTGTTCAAATTACAACTCTAGTTTACCTGTTTCTGTTATTTTTGTCCTGTTGCTACCAACATATATCAAACAGAAGTCTAAATTAACGCATCGTGTCATCCAAAATATAGGGATGTTCGGGCAACGTGTGAATTGAATTTCCATTTAGAATCCCACCTTCAAAAAATTACATATTCCAGAAAAGTCGTGGCATATGCCCCTCTCTTAGGCTTATGATTCCTTAGTTGACTTCTCCTGGTCTGTACCTTATTTTCATTTGATCTCAAGGGTGCTTTTGTTGTTGTTCTGGTATTTAAAACGACCCGTTGAGATCGGTATCTTTTTCTGATGATTTTGTATGGACGACTATATAGTGTCGTTTCTTCTTTATAAATTATGTTGTCTATTTCAATAGCGTCTACTTACGTTTTCTCCTGCTCGTTGGTGATTTTATGGCTCTTATTGCGTAGCTGTGGCTTGGACACAGGTTTCACCGTACAATCCACTCTTCTGATGCTCTCTTGATAGTTTCACTGTTGCGTTTTTCTATTAGCGGTCGCCAATACTGTTAAAAAATGCAACATAATCCATAAATGTTCCTTCTATTTTACTTAAAATATACTTCAAATGGTAAATTTTCACATATACGCAATCTATGACAGCTTCTGAATCAAATTTAGGCGCTTTCGTTGTCGTTGGCCGCATCTCACGTGTCTGTTATCAGTAATTCAGTTGGCCATCGCAAACTGACGTGAGTACTTTGCAGTACAGCGGAACAATGGCGCAGAAGCTATTGGAACAGTGGTATCGAAATTAATTAAATAATTAAGAGACCAGTTATATTAATGGAAATTAGTAATATGGCTGTGTTTAACTGAGATTCTTTATTACTTTTCGGTAGCCGAATTGATAGAGGCATTGGGTCTTAAATTGCAGACACAAGTAGTTGAAAATTACTCTCAAATAAAGGTGTTGGTTGTGGTGGAGGTGGTGCAAGATGTTTGTCATTAGTGACCATAACGCTATAGTGTGATATGACGTTTCTCTACTCGAATTCCAGACCAAGAATCACACGAGAAATTTATGTTATCATGTTGTCATTGAACGAGTCGTATCACAAAAAAAATAAGACAGTATGAGCGCAAAGGAGAGATGAACTCCCGTCGAGAATGGAACCTAAAACGTGTCGCAAATATTCCGAAACATTGATTTTGATTTTATCCATTTTCTTGGATGACATCTTAGGAACGCTCAGGAGCTTTTCGTCAATAAATTTACTGGATGATCAATTCAGCTCTTTTATTGATGTTATTCCCATGTGGCTTAATTTGAAATTATACAGTTTCATCTTGAGACATGCTTGTGGCAGTATAACGCAAACTAAACACGTAATCACAAAGAAAATCGGTAGTACTACCTACTGTAAGGCTTGGCAGAATTTTAAGAGAAACACGTGGAAGGTGGACCCACATATTTCGTCATGTGTTGTTTCGCGGAATAAAATTTATTGCATACGGTTACAAATGAAAAACTTGTCAATGGAATAATAACGCTCACAGTAATTTAAAGAACTTGAACGAGGTCAATTCATTAATAACAAATTTTAACAATTTATACCATTATGAAAACGGCTTCAATTCATGAAAATATAGTCGCCAAATACAAGTATGAAGTCACAATAACTAGTTGCGGCTGGAAGCAGATTCAACAATCCGAATTTTACCAGTAAAATTAATTAAAAATGACTGCCACTAAATGTACAAAATTCCCAAGCGTGAATGACAACTTTAACAAATAGAGAACGCCCACGCAAAATGCAGAAAGGATAACAGGTCATGCCACTGATTGTGGCTGTTAGAAAGTCCTTAACCATCTATAAGCCTGAATAAAATCCCTTAGCAATAAAATACACAATCGCCGAAAATACAAGAAAAACTGAAAAAGCAAACTATTTAAAATGGGACTCCCAGCTAGTACACACCAGCAGAAACATTGATAGGGACTCTTAAATAAATACACGTTCCCCCAAAACGCAAGATAAGCTGGGAAAACATGCAATTTGAATGTGGCTCTTGACTGGTACACACCAGCAGAAACATTGTCAATGACCACGAAATAAATATACGAGGCCTGTTCAGAAAGTAAGCTCCGATTGATTGCCAAATTGAAACCACAGTGAACATCAGAAATGTTTTACTTGTAACAATTAGCTACACCTTTCAGCTACTTCTCTACGTAGTCGCCGTTCTGACTTAGACTTTTGTCATAGCGTTGTACCAACTTTTCAATAGCCTCATCATAGACGGCAGCCGCCAGTGCTTTCCGCCAATTCTCCACGCTGGCCTACACCTCGTTGTCTGTGTCAAAATGTTGTCTTCAAAGACAGCGGTTCATGTGACCAGAGATGAAACTCAGGGGGAGACAATTGCGGACTGTATTGTGGGTAATCTCACATTTCCATTTGAAAACGATGCAGGAGCATCTTCATTGCCCCTGCAGAATGCGGCTGAGAATTGTCTTGAAGAAGAAACAGCACGACAGTTATGTAATGTTAGCTGCATAGCTTCAGGCGAAATTTCTCACCAGGCCCTCGTACTTGGCGGCAGACACTATTTTCTAGACATCTTTACGCACTCACTGCGAGCTCAGAAATGAGAAGAGCGACGTGATGCTAACTGGGGTTATAATAGAGACACTACCCAACACATGTGTGCAAAGCTTTATCGGATTTTCATAGTCGTTTCCATTTCGCGACCGGTCGGAGCTTACTTTCTGAACGCCCCTCGTACAATCCCCGAAAATACAAGGTTGTTGTTGTTATGGTCTTCAGTCCTGAGACTGGTTTGAAGCAGCTCTCCATACAGTAAAGCTGCATGCCCTCGGAAAAAATTACGGCTGTAGTTTCCCCTTGCTTTCAGCCGTTCGCAGTACCAGCACAGCAAGGCCGTTTTGGTTATTGTTACAAGGCCAGATCAGTCAAACATCAAGACTGTTGCCCCTGCAACTACTGAAAAGGCTGCTGCCCCTCTTCAGGAACCACATGTTTGTCTGGCCCCTCAACAGATACCCCTGCGTTGTGCTTGCACCTACGGTACGGCCATCTGTATCACCGAGGCACGCAAGCCTCCCCACCAACGGCAAGGTCCATGGTTCATGAGGGGAAGAAATACAAGGTAAGCTGGGAAGATACGCAATTTAAACGTGACTCCCAACTGGTACACACCAGCGCAAACGTTGACAATGACAGTTAAGTAATTATGCAGTCCCCCAAAATACCAGATAACCTGGCAAATACAGCAGGCGGCTATCATAGCCAACAGGCAACAAGCAGGCAAATTTTACAGTTAGCTAATGGCTGTGGATACAACGGAAAAAGTCACCAGTTGATACTCATAATTAATAGGCTTTAAAACTTTAGTCGCTCCACAACTATCAATGAGGGTGCAGGGTTTAAACGAGTAGTTAAAGAGCAGGTATAGTGAAGAGGAGCTTCGGGTTTGCAGAGCACACTTTAAAGCTTATGTGCTTGCCAAATTCACAATACTCAATAGATGAAGAGTTCCGGATTAATTGGTGACGCTCTGCCGTGGTACGTACCAACTGATCAAATTTACTCAACATGACGCGGCTTTTAGTGGCGCCAGATCGTGAGCCAACCTAGACGTCTTGCGACGACGGAAGTGTCTGCACGCCAGGAGGAAAACATTTCTCACCTCCAGGCCCCAGAAACGGGAACATGTCGTCCGTTGCCGAAACTACCCTGCCAACATACATCAGAAAGGAACAGTAATCTGCCCAAACAAGGCTACAGGTGAGAATGTCTAGGATGTAGACAATGTTAACTTATTCAGGAAGCGACTAAACACACAAGTTACAAGCTTCACATTCCTTAAAACTACTTGAAAATTAACAAAGTGAAATAGTAGCGGCTACAAATCCATTTACTATGGCGTACTCATCTATAAAAGGTTGCCTTGAATTTGACACAGACTACGTTATAATTTAATTTTCTTCAACTCAATTTGTAACAGGGAATGCTCGTACACTTGCATGGAATAGGGCCTGGAACAATAAACTATCATCAGCTGCACTGAGCGATCACCACGCACTCGGAGGCGCTTTAATATAACAGGTCCTATTCTAATAACACAGACATGGCCTTACCATAGGAAGTACCAATAAAAAACAACAACTCTTAACTCCACTCAGGTGTGAAGGAGCCACGATATCCAGGATTCCAAGCAGGGGTGTTATTGCCTCTAATCCGAACAGGTAGGTTTCAAGGTGCTGTAAAATTGTATCTTGCAAAGTAGGCAGGGAACTTGCTCACCAGGTTGCACGTGGCGTCCACTGCTCTTCCCGCAACTCACCGCTACGTCTCCTTAATCCAGCCGGCAAGGCTTGCCGCCGACCGATTTAACCACTCGCGGCTTCTCGAGGCCGTACCGGACAGCAGGAGTCCCCCAAAACCAGCAACTGGCCAGCCACGTGCCCTCCAACTAACTGCCCGTCCCAGGGCCTGCCTAGAACTCCAGACATGAACGGCAGCCCAAGTAGTTAGTGGCACCAGCGGAGTGCCATGCCGGCCAAAAACAAAGCCACAACTGCTCGTTAACTTTTCTTTGTTTATTTAGCTAACCTGATATGATTAGGGCCATCAGGCCCTCTCTTAGATCGGATCATAGTTTCACACATACAGTGCCTTCTTTATAACATCATTATCTAATAAATAACCATTTTAAAGTGGCAATTACTATTAAAACGATGTGATGTCCATAGTGACAATGTGAGTAAATAACACCAACGATGGGCTACTGCAGGAGTTGTATTATTACTGCTCCTGCCACTAATGATGATAATAGTAATGATAATAATCATAGTAATAATAATACCAATGACAATAATAATGACAATAACAGGTGGCTGATATAGAAATAATTTATAGATGTACGTAGCTGTTGTTTCCTGATACAGCGACTTATGGGAAAAGAAATCTAGGGAGACTGCACCACCTAAGAATAATGGGCATGAGGATGAAAATCTTCATAGAAATAATCAATAGTAATCATTGTTGTTGCTGTAGATGTATCGTTAACTGTCTACTGAAGCTTGAGATTTTATTACTGCCACTGAGCAGGACTGTGAGAAGGTGGAGTGGGATTCCAACACCGAAGCGGCCATTCGGACCCTTCCTTGTGAAAGGGGAGAGGAAATACGCACTGAAACAGCCAGGATACTGCGCCGAGCAAAACCACCAACTTGCAACCTGAAGAAAGAAGAGGTACAAGCCATTAACAATCTCAACGACGACAAGAGTGTACTGGTACTACTTGCCGATAAGGGGAATGCGAACGCCGTAATGAAGATCGAAGATTATGAGTAAAAGATTCGAGACCTATTAGATCCGAAGACGTACCGAAAACTAAGCGCAGATCAGTCGCAACGTATCACAGGGAATACGAATCAATTAATCAAGTCGTCTTCTCTGCCGGCTGACTGACAAAGAAACCTGCGCAACACAGAAGCCCTACCACCTCGGCTGTATGGATTACTCAAGATCCATAAGAACAACGTTCCACTAAGACCGATTGATAGCGCTCATGGCTCACCGACGTATAAACTGGCAAAACACATGGCCTCTCTGCTCCAGCCACACGTGGGGAAGACCGACACATACATAAAGCACTCAGGACATTTCACTGAGAAGCTGAAGAAACAGAAACTTGCACCAAACGACATCCTGATCAGCTATGATGTTGTTTCTTTGTTTACGAAAGTGCCACTCAGTGACGTTCTGGAGCACATCGGTTCCAGTTTCCCGTAAGACATCACAAAACTCTTTCAAACATGCCTCCCCACGAGCTTTTTCACGTGGAATGGCGATTTCTACGAACGTCAGGAAGGAGTCGCCATGGGTAGTCCTCTTAGTCCAGTGGTGGCCAACTTCCTCATGGAACAATTCGAGGCACAGGCACTGGACTTGGCGACTTGCAAACCTAAGGTGTGGTATAGATACGTCGATGATACTTTCGTTGTGTGGAGCCGTTGTGAAGAACAGCTCGGTGACTTCCTAAGACACTTGAACAGCTTCTGTGCCAACATCAGATATACCATGGAAGTAGAAAAGGACAAAGAAACTGCCGTTTCTAGATGTGCTGATCACAAGGGATGGCGGAAACCTGGGACACAGCATGCATCGAAAACCGACACACACGGACCGATACCTACACAAACTATCAAACCACCACCCGAGCCAGAAAAGAGGCATGATTAATACGCTCTTAAAGCGAGCAGGAGGAATATGTGAGCCGCAGCACCTCAGGCACGAAATGCAATACCTGGAAAGTGTTCTGAGGAGCAATGGGTACTCAATAAATGATATCAGAAGTGCAACAGAGCCCAACACTCGGCGAAGTAAGGAATCAGAAAAAGAAATGTCGGGTACGGCCTTTCTGCCATACATTCCCAGAATGACGGACAGAATCGCCCGTATATTGCGGTAACATGGCGTAAAGACGATTTTCAAACCGACAAGGAAGATCACAGAGTGTCTTACATTGGCAAAGGAGAAAAGGAACCCACTTGCAAGGTCGGGAATATACCGTATACCATGCACATGCGGAAAAGTTTATGTCGGAATGACTGGACGATCAATCAACACCAGGATCAAAGAACATAAGCGGCATTGCAGGTTGGGGCAGGTGGAGAAATCGGCCGTGGCAGAGCACGCACTGAGTGAGGCCGACCACATAATAAAATTCGCCGACACGGATGTTCTGGCTGTAGAGAAGCACTATCGCACGCACTTGTTCTGAGAAGCTGTAGAAATACAAAAACACGCGAACAGCTTCAGCAAGAAAGAGGAAAGCCTTAAAGTAAACGGATCCTGGATTCCATTACTGCAGCGAACGACCGTCGCAGGTAGAAAGAGGAGAACCACACCGGAAATGACCGCGGAGAAGCCCTCGGACGTTGGCGCTTCAGGTACATGTAGTCTGCGGCCGCGAGCTCGGCTCCAGTTCACCACCGGCAATCGAGGGTGAAGCTTTGACAATGCCAGCCACTCGTGCTGGCGAAACGTCAGTAAAATCATTAGATGAACGTCGGCCGAAGAACCCGAGACAGACGCCAATAGGCAGTGTGTCAACAAGTAGCCACGAAAGCCTTAACAAATTAGTAAATGGTGATAGGGTCTGACAGCGAAACCTGGCAGACGTATGGTACTACCTGACTCCACTGTGATTTTATAGTGTCGGAGAAGACGCATTACTGGTGAAACTTCAGGTATGGGGCAAAACCATTGCATTGTGCTTGGAGAGAAACTTACAGTGATAAGTTTGCCAAGTAAAGACCTGGCTGATGTCTAAGAAACAAGCGATAGTCGCCTCTTCCACTTCCAAGGCAAGCTTCAGGTTATCTGTTACCTTTATGCTGTTTACGGAATGCTGGTTGGTATTCGTGTAGTATGTTGTTTGTGGCTACCTAGTTTGAATATTAGTGTCCATTATATATTCGAAGGGTTTGGACAGTACATGATGATTAAGGGTAAGTAATGCAAGAATTGGTATGTTTGACAATTGCGGTAAGACAGGATTAGTGATTTTCGATGTAATTATGGTTTAGGCCTCTTTATACTCGTATACTTCAGTGTTTCGGCTGGAATACCACATGCATGTCTGAAGATGAAATTGTACAATTTCCAAGTAGATCATGTGAATTAAATACCACGCGTTAAACCACTGAATCTTTAATTTGCTGAAGAACAGTCGTCTTCTACACATTAGCTAATCCTTATTTGTAATGAAAAGAGGGTCGTGGTGTAGGCTGCTACGGTAAAGAACTCCATTTGTAACCTGAGTTGGTTGTATAACCCGTTTCCGTACATTGGGCCGTCGGTGGCAGCTCTCTCTGGTCCCGCTTGATCAGAGCCACCGCTTTCCCTCCCCAATCCCTCCCCCACCCTCGCCAACCCACCCTCTTTAGCGGATAATCCGCTTAGCGGTCTCTCTATTACAGCTGCGCTGGCGGGCGGCCTATTGTGCTGCCTTAGCCGCTGCTCAGATGAGAAATACCAATATGTGAGCCAGCTCCAAGAACATAAGCTTGCTTCCCGCAATCCCTGACTATGTGTTCTTGCTGTTTCTCTTGTTTACGTAACGCGGCCGTTGGGTGGAACTACTGTCATGGTTACATTAGCACAGACTATTCTCCGTTCCTGCTTCGCTCTTTCTACCGAGTACAAAAACACTGCATACCATTACAAAATGTTATTTACAGAACACAGAGCTCACTTCCTGCAATCCACAGCGGTACGCATTGCTGGCGTAAGGCTGCCTGGGAGTGGAAAGACTGGGCCGATTAGTTGTTGAACTTCATTCGTATGTACACTCCTGGAAATTGAAATAAGAACACCGTGAATTCATTGTCCCAGGAAGGGGAAACTTTATTGACACATTCCTGGGGTCAGATACATCACATGATCACACTGACAGAACCACAGGCACATAGACACAGGCAACGGAGCATGCACAATGTCGGCACTAGTACAGTGTATATCCACCTTTCGCAGCAATGCAGGCTGCTATTCTCCCATGGAGACGATCGTAGAGATGCTGGATGTAGTCCTGTGGAACGGCTTGCCATGCCATTTCCACCTGGCGCCTCAGTTGGACCAGCGTTCGTGCTGGACGTGCAGACCGCGTGAGACGACGCTTCATCCAGTCCCAAACATGCTCAATGGGGGACAGATCCGGAGATCTTGCTGGCCAGGGTATTTGACTTACACCTTCTAGAGCACGTTGGGTGGCACGGGATACATGCGGACGTGCATTGTCCTGTTGGAACAGCAAGTTCCCTTGCCGGTCTAGGAATGGTAGAACGATGGGTTCGATGACGGTTTGGATGTACCGTGCACTATTCAGTGTCCCCTCGACGATCACCAGTGGTGTACGGCCAGTGTAGGAGATCGCTCCCCACACCATGATGCCGGGTGTTGGCCCTGTGTGCCTCGGTCGTATGCAGTCCTGATTGTGGCGCTCACCTGCACGGCGCCAAACACGCATACGACCATCATTGGCACTAAGGTAGAAGCGACTCTCATCGCTGAAGACGACACGTCTCCATTCGTCCTTCCATTCACGTCTGTCGCGACACCACTGGAGGCGGGGTGCACGATGATGGGGCGTGAGCGGAAGACGGCCTAACGGTGTGCGGGACCGTAGCCCAGCTTCATGGAGACGGTTGCGAATGGTCCTCGCCGATACCCCAGGAGCAACAGTGTCCCTAATTTGCTGGGAAGTGGCGGTGCGGTCCCCTACGGCACTGCGTAGGATCCTACGGTCTTGGCGTGCATCCGTGCGTCGCTGCGGTCCGGTGCCAGGTCGACGGGCACGTGCACCTTCCGCCGACCACTGGCGACAACATCGATGTACTGTGGAGACCTCACGCCCCACGTGTTGAGCAATTCGGCGGTACGTCCACCCGGCCTCCCGCATGCCCACTATACGCCCTCGCTCAAAGTCCGTCAACTGCACATACGGTTCACGTCCACGCTGTCACGGCATGCTACCAGTGTTAAAGACTGCGATGGAGCTCCGTATGCCACGGCAAACTGGCTGACACTGACGGCGGCGTTGCACAAATGCTGCGCAGCTAGCGCCTTTCGACGGCCAACACCGCGGTTCCTGGTGTGTCCGCTGTGCCGTGCGTGTGATCATTGCTTGTACAGCCCTCTCGCAGTGTCCGGAGCAAGTATGGTGGGTCTGACACACCGGTGTCAATGTGTTCTTTTTTCCATTTCCAGGAGTGTATATTTTTATTAACACTTGTCAGCAAAATATTCTTATTAATTCGGCCAACAGGAACTAGACATATTAAGACAAAACTGTTAAATTAGGTGAAGTTATTTAAGAAGAAAAACTGGTAATCATAAACAAAGTTATCAATTACATCAGTGAGATCAAATAACAAAAGGTTATAGTTTTCCTTCCAATACTTGCCCTCATCTCACCAAACGTTATTCAGTGAAACATGGAGAATGAAAGTTTAAATGTATAACAAACGTTATTCCCTTTAGAGAAACATACAAATCTTGTGCGCCACTGGTTACTGTTGTTGAAATATTTATAGCAAATTTTAATAATAGAAGCGAGATAATACTTCAAAAATTGAAGTCTCATAACAACCTCTTCAAAGGTTCTAAGGTTATCAAATAAGTAGGGCACATGCATCTGTAGAATGTGTTTGACTAAAATACAACAGATACTGCAGGTTCTAAGATCTTCAAATACGTTGGGCACATGGATCTGTAGAATGTGTTTGACTAAAATAAAACAGATAAACCAAGTTAACCTCAACAGGATTTCATTAAAACTAAGACTGCTGACCTCAGCAGTTAAGTCCCACAGTGCTCAGAGCCATTAAAACTAAACAAAAACAATTAAAGCTACTTCATATGCAACCACTGAATGTCGGGAAATTTGGTCCCGACGAATGGAGAAGGAATTACTTAGCTCAGGCTCGATAAGCTACTCGCCACACTTCTCCTTTTCTGAGCAACCATTAGGAACACGCCCAGAGGCGCATCATGATGAACAGAGAAGTAATTTTTAAATAAAACAACTAAAACTTATGTCGTCAGGTTATATGCTGGCAGAGTTGACAGGCCATCGGTGAAAATTCGCTGAATGATAATAAGGTAATTGACTAAGGCAAACACACACACCTATACACCTGATAATAAGGAAGCTCAGCAACCAGCCAAGATTTAGCCCAAATTACACCAACAGTATATACTCAACCGTCCTGCGGGACGGAAAACATAGGTGTAAGGAAGACGGGAACGGATCACTGATTAATCTCACCTACGCGCACATAAGTTTGGCTTGGAAGCATAATCCACCAAAATACAAGCAATGACTTCTGTCCCAGTGAGACATGTAAGCTTGCCGGCTCCAAATAACCAAAGAAACCGACTTGAAGATTTAGTGCACAATGTACCACACAAAAAATACTTCGAACGCCCTAGGTAAGATAACAACAACAACAGAAGGCTGAACCGAATCCGATATAGAATTAGCAGGACACAGAAACACGTGTAGGAATTATAACGTTCACATCGGAGAGAAATGCCAGTCTTAACGAATGTCGCGTGTTCTCGGCACAGAAGCAACGAACTGAAAGTTGCTCACGGAGCATACAAAGCTACTGTGGGGTGACAAACAGGGGAAAACTTGTAGCTGCCAGGAGATATGTGGATGATGGCTACCCACCTCGCCAGACGTGGTCCGCCAAGGAATAATGTGTCGGTTCCTTTCTCTGATGACTCGCATTCGGGAGAACGACGGTTCAATCCCGTCTCCAGCCATCCTGATTTAGGTTTTCCGTGATTTCCCTAAATCGTTTCAGGCAAATGCCGCGATGGTTCCTTTGAAAGGGCACGGCCGATTTCCTTCCCAATCCTTCACTAACCCGAGCTTGCGCTCCGTCTCTAATGACCTCGTTGTCGACGGGATGCTAAACACTAACCACCACCACCACCTCCTTTTGTGGTGTACATTCCTCATGTCCGGAAGATGGTCAAGCAGCCAGCTTGGAAGTCACAAGGGCAGTGGAACAAATAGCCGGCCCATTGCCATGCATAACTGCGCAGCCCGTGGTGCTTCACTGACTGCCTCTCCCACAAAGCGGTCTCAATGGCACTCGTGACAAACGTGCCATGCCCCCTTCACGCCAAAGATAGGGTCCCGGGAGAGGTGGCACGAGCTACAGATCCCGCAACAGTTCACACACTGCGTGGAGTCTCTAGAGAAACGAGTATCCCATCAATAACATCTGATTAATTAAGCAAATACTTGTAATGTATGTAGAATTAAAAATACTGGGCACAAGTAATATAATAATAAACTTGTGATCCCTGCTCAAGTGATGGTCACAATCTAAACAGATGCTTAAGAGCAGATATAATTCCTGGTGAATAGACGGAAGGAATCAACTCGATCTATAGAAAGGACAAAAGACAGGACTTGTAAGTGGGCTGTTTAGGTTTTTTTATTGGTAACGCCACCTCTGTATGAAAATCACTGGCTGTGCTGTGTGCAGTCTGTGGCTGCTTTGCATTGTTGTCTGCCATTGTAGTGTTGGGCAGCGGCAGCTGGATGTGAACAGCGCGTAGCGTTGCGCAGTTGGAGGTGAGCCGCCAGCAGTGGTGGATGTGGGGAGAGAGATGGCGGAGTTTTGAAATTTGTCATGAACTGCTATATTTATATATGATGATATCAAGGTAAATACATTGTTTGTTCTCTATTAATATCTTTCATTTGCTAACTATACCTATCAGTAGTTAGTGCCTTCCATAGTTTGAATCTTTTATTTAGCTGGCAGTAGTGGCGCTCGCTGTATTGCAGTAGCTTGAGCAGCGAAGATTTTTGTGAGGTAAGTGATTTGTGAAAGGTATAGTTTAATGTTAGTCAGGGCCATTCTTTTGTAGGGAATTTTGAAAGTCAGATTGCGTTGCGCTAACAAAATATTGTGTATCAGTTTAAGGATAGTCTTGTATAAATTGTTCAAAGGGGACGTTTCATATGTCGACCCTTAGCCGAGGATACCTCACTGGAACCTTCTGATTTTTTGTTGTAGTTTGTGTAATTAGTGTAGATTTTGTTTATTGCTAGCGCGTAATTGTAGAGAAAATCTCCTTTGTAGTTGCAGTCTTTCATTGTTGCAGTCTTTCAGTAAAACAGTTGTGGCATGCATGTTAATTTGCACCAAGTATTTCGCTGCTGCGCTTGCAATTAACGAGATATTATTTTCAGTACTATGTTAATGTGTTCTCTTATTGTTGCTCTTCAAATTGTGTTTTTCTGTGTTATCATGTGAAATATTGTGACAATAATGGCGTGTGAAAAACGTAATACTAGGCTCCAAAGTAAACTGAGAAATGACAGTGAAGACGAAAGCAGTGTGTTAGCGCCACCGAGTAATGAATTAACTAATGTTCAAAGTAGTAATTTGGTAACTGTGCATAGGGAAATGGAGCGGGCTGCAAACAATGGCATAGACAGTGAAACAGGTAGTGAACAGGGAAGCATTATCGATCGATCGCTTGGCAACAGCTCGCCTCAGGAATCTGAAATGACAGGACACAATTTTGCAAATACTGTAGATTCAGGTTTTGCGTCCTCACCGTTTTCGCAAATGAGTCAAGACACATTTTCCGCTTGTCAAAATGTGAATGTTGCCGGTGCAAATTCACTGCCGAAAAGCACTGAGGAACATGTTTCAGACACCAGTGCATTGTTATTACAATTAATGCAACAAATGGGCCAAAAGCTTGAAAAGTTAGACACAATGGAACAACACCAGAGACAAACACAGCAACAGTTAGACACAATGGAACAAAATCAGAGACAAACACAGCAGAAGCTTCAAAAGTTAGACACCACACTTGAACAAACACGTGAAGATTTAACTACTGAGTTACATAAAATCGAATCGAAATGTCAAAAAGTCTGTAATGACGTAAAAACACAAATTTGTGAGCATTTTCAACCTATTTTTTCGCGGCATGAAAATGCATTACAGAATCACGGAGCAGCCATAAAAGAACTGCAGACTATTGTTCATGAAAATCATGAGACCTTGCAAGCTAAATTTGACTCAGTTGCATCTACCGATTCGGTTACGCAACTTGCAAAAACTCAGGAAAACTTGAAGGACACAGTAGATTCGATTTCAACACAAATGGACACTCTGAAACTTGGTTCAGAAAAACACACTGAGGAAGTGTGTTCACTATTGGAGAAAGTAGCCGAACTTTCGGATCAGGTCACTAACTTATCTACAAAGGTAGATGATGACCTGAATGACACAAGACCTGTAGCCTTCACTGACACAGAAGAGTATGAACAAATTAGAAAATTCAAACAGAATCAAAATCAAATCAATACACAGTACAAAAGAGAAATCTGCGAAGTACAAGATCAGCTGACACAGGTAATACAAGAATTACGTCTTTCAGAGGATACTCGCGCCCCAATACGGGAAGAGGGACACAGAAATACGGAACAGCCACAAAATAATAACACAGGGCATTTCGGAAGTTATGAAAGAAATTGGCAATGTGCACCGAATTTTGAGATGGAACGGCCGACACGACCTAACAATGACCGATATGCGACTCGCCGACATGATGATTTTGACTATAAGCTGTTCATTACTACACGTAAATTCAAAACATTTAAGAATTCTGGCAACAACATTCATCCACAAGCATGACTCCATCAATTCTCTCATTGTTTTCCTCCCAACTGGTCGTTAGAGCACAGATTAGAATTTATGTGTGGCTACTTAGAGAATGAACCAGCTGAAAGAATGCGATCGGTCATTCACGATTGTCACAGTGAAGGAGATTTTTATCATGCCTTCCTCTCAGCATATTGGTCTCAAGCTACACAAGACCGAGTAAAACATAGCATCACAATGATGAAACATTTCGAACAATCTGAATTTTCCAGTCTTGTGAAATATTTTGAAGACATGTTGCACAAGAATCAGTACCTGTCAAACCCATACAGCCCCTCAGAACTCATCCGCATTTGCTTAATCAAATTGCCTAAACATTTACGACATATTATTTTGGCAGGACGTTGCAAAGATGACATTGAAGCTTTTCAGGGACTCCTACAAGAATTAGAAATTGACACAGACAGTCGCCGGATGTGAAAACAGGAATACAACAATTACAGGTCACATCCGTCGCAATTCCGTGATGAAAGAAATAATAACTGGGCATGACAAGGCTATTCTCACAACGTAAATCGTGTCCAAAACAGACACCACCCGTATGACAACCACTGGCAGAGTAATAGTTACAGAGAAAGATCGCACTTCCGTAATTATGAATATGACAGAGATAACCATAGAAACAGGCAATATGGAAACCAAAACAATTATTATCAAGGGAGACAAAATAACTTCAGACGCAACAGTTCAGCGCGCAGTTACGATTCCGGGAGAAATTCTCGACCACATGACCGACAAGAAAGAAACTACAGGAACTACCGACATGACGACAGACGATATGATCGTAACGACAGATCTGAATTGCATCAGAACTGGCGGGATTCGAACAGAGCTGGGCCCTCTCGGCAAGGCGAATTCGTAGAAGTTAGGTCTCCTAATCCCAATAACGACGCGCGTCAGCAAAGAGACAGACAATGACTCGCACAGCAGGCAGCCACGTGCGCCGGCTGGCTCCGAGAAAAATAACATTATATCTGGTACTGCTAATGAGATTTTAATGCAACATTTTGGTTTATTTGAAAATACATTCTGAATTTAAAGTACTTTCTGTGAGATACCAGATGACACAGTGTTAGTTTATGTGACAGTTACACGATTTTATCACGACGCTACTAATGAGTGACAATTTACAATGTTGCTTTTGCAGTGTTTCTGTTTTATATCCGCACAGTTTTTCTGAATTTCTTCTGGAAAGCAAAACATGTTTTAGTAGTAAGCTACAATGTGAGGCCCTTTTCTTAGCACAACAATACTTTACAGTATAGTATTTTCTTGATCACAGTAATGTGCATAATAATTATGATATCTATACACAAAGCATTTCACTTTCGTTTCTGATGGGGTAAGTACATTGACTTCTGCAGAACTTAGCTTTCGGAGGACGATAATTACGACACTTCCACAGAATTATCTTACAGCAAGACGCACATTTAGCGCTACAGGACACGCATTTGAGAGATTTTGTACTTAAAACATTTATTTTTAAAGATTTTTTAATTACAAAGAAAGTTTTCCGTGATATATTTCATTTCATTGCTGTAATCTGTAACACCTGAGGGTATAATTACATAAATCCTCAGGGGGGTACATGCTTACTTTATGTACCATGTGTTTGGCAAGCACAAGGAGCCCTAGCTAATATGGTATTTGCTTACACAACTTTACACATCGGTACCATATTTCTCTAACACACAAATTACACAGCTATCTGATCATTTAACTGAGAGAGACAAACATTTATTTTACTACATCAGTGACACATGTTTACGCAATCATACAGTTGGATAACTTCACACTTATGAAACTGTATTTTGTCTGTACTTTGTAAACTGTTCATATGTTTTTGGAACCATTGTGATACTATGAGAGCTTTGAATGATGTATTTGGTAAAAGGATTATGATTTTTAAAGTACGTTTGAGGCAGCTGACACATTTGACATGAGCAGAGAATTTTTTTAGGCTTAGAAATTATTGGAGGAAGTTACGACGATTTTGAGATTTGACTGAAGTGTTATGATGTTATTATTACGACGACGATGTGTATTATGCTGCTGAGGTATGTTTATGATTAATAGGCTGAGGCTATATGAGTTATTTGATTATGCTTCATATTTATAATGACGAAATATTGAAGAAGTGTCGACGAATATGTATATGTATAATGAGGTAAGGAATAATGAGTAGTGTTTCGGGACTCTGATTTATGAAAAGGATGTTGGAAACCAAGAATCGTACTTTAAGAGTTATGACATGTATGAATCATGTGTGACTGTATCACAATGCCACTGAACATTTTTTGGACACTGTTATATTCATAGGATTTTGTTTCTACAGATTTGCAACGCTAATTCTTGACCTGTGAAATATTTTTATATGACTGCCACGGTAGCGGAAACTGCTGTCGTAAATATTTCCGTACGAAAGTTAAGTGACCACCTGCACATAATGCGTCGTGGGCACCCAGGTGTGTCAGACGCCTGGAGAACAAGCCATTAGTGTGAGTGCCTCGTCAGAAGCACAGGTAGAAAAAAAAAGAAAGGGAAGGCCATTGTCCGCGCTGCTGACATCTCCTTGTTGAAAGCATACTGTGGAGCTCGTAATTTATGATATTTACTGAAATGCCTAATGAAACGATGAGAAACATTTCACAGCTATTGTCTTGCTAGTTAAGAAAAATGCCATATGGCTTGCTTTATGTATTTATTTACACATTTTGTTTAATATCAAGTTTCTAGCTGCACTGCAGCATTGGTTAAAATAAAATTTAATATATGTACTAATATAAATATTTTATGCCTACAGATCCAGTAAATAATTTTATGATCTATCCAAAACAAATGAGGGAGCACAAAAAAAAAAAAACATTTCCCTTCACAGGAATTGCATAAATAATTTTTTTACAATTTGGTAACTTATCTACTAGCGTAAGTTTTTGTGATGCATCACTCTAATGTTAAGATGTGACATAGGTATTAGACATGGCCATTTTAGTGTAATATTTTTTCTGCTTGCGCTATGTCATGTTTAGGTATAAGTTGCTGCTGTTTGCCATGCATAGTGTTATTGAATTTGACTTTTGCTCATTTATGCTGCTAGCTTTGCCAATTTGCATTTTTTGCATTGCTGTTGGTGTTGATTTGTTATGTGATGCTGCATTGCCTCGTCCCTTAGTTTAGCATCTGAGCTCAGTAGATTTAAGTTAGCTTAAGAGGGGGTAGCCTCTAAGAGAATGAGTTGCGATGAATTGGAAGAAATCAAATCATTATTGGCCACTGGCCAAAACAATTTGTAAAATTTTTTGTGGGGAGCATGGGGGCTATGTAAGTGGGCTGTTTAGGTTTTTTTATTGGTAACGCCACCTCTGTATGAAAATCACTGGCTGTGCTGTGTGCAGTCTGTGGCTGCTTTGCATTGTTGTCTGCCATTGTAGTGTTGGGCAGCGGCAGCTGGATGTGAACAGCGCGTAGCGTTGCGCAGTTGGAGGTGAGCCGCCAGCAGTGGTGGATGTGGGGAGAGAGATGGCGGAGTTTTGAAATTTGTCATGAACTGCTATATTTATATATGATGATATCAAGGTAAATACATTGTTTGTTCTCTATTAATATCTTTCATTTGCTAACTATACCTATCAGTAGTTAGTGCCTTCCATAGTTTGAATCTTTTATTTAGCTGGCAGTAGTGGCGCTCGCTGTATTGCAGTAGCTTGAGCAGCGAAGATTTTTGTGAGGTAAGTGATTTGTGAAAGGTATAGTTTAATGTTAGTTAGGGCCATTCTTTTGTAGGGAATTTTGAAAGTCAGATTGCGTTGCGCTAACAAAATATTGTGTATCAGTTTAAGGACAGTCTTGTACAATTTTTCAAAGGGGACGTTTCAGACTATAATAATTACCGAGCAATTTTTGTGGAAACAGCCATAGAAAAGAGTGGAGACAGAGGTATAGGTCGTTCATCGACAGTTGTAAAAGTATTTTTACGGAATCATAGAGAAGCCAACTGCTAAGCAGGTAGTGATGTTGTCGATGTGCCAGAAGCCTGTGACGTAGTTCAGACTGTATCCCACGCATGTGTGTCAACATACACACATCAAAAAATGTTTGCATCACCACGGATCCTTGACCTCCTGAAGGTAGACGTTGAATGTGGATGTTGTATCACAGAAACAGTCCCTTCGACTGTTCAGAGATGTGACTAAACACGCCCGAAGATGTAAACAACCATGCTTGAGCAGCACCAATTAGATGGAGGGGATCCGACAGCCCATCAGTTCCAGTCATTCCACCAGGAAGGAGGTACACGGTTCGTGTTGTCTGTAGTTCAACCATGCCTAGACTCTCAATACCTCTGTTCGATAGCGTCCGCATTGTTGCTTTGTGCCAGGAAGGGCTCTAAACAAGAGAAGTGTCCAGGCGGTCTCGAAGTGAACCAAAGCGATGGAGGAGATACAGAGAGACAGGAACTATCGATGACGTGCCTCGCTCAGGCCGCCCAAAGGCTACTACTGCAGTGGATGACCGCTACCTACGGATTATGGCTCGGAGGAGCCCTGACAGCAAAGCCACCATTTTGAATAATGCTTTTAGTGCAGCCACAGGACGTCCTGTTATGTCTCAAACTGTGCAACCACGACACCATGCAGTGCAATACAGATGGGCCCAACAACATTCCGAATGGACCGCTCACGATTGACATCACATTCTCTTCACCGATGAGTGCCGCATATGCTTTCAACCAGACAATCATCGGAGACGTGTTTGGAGGCAACTCGGTCAGGCTGAACGCATTAGACACACTGTGCAGCGAGTGCAGCAATGTGGAGGTTCCCTGTTGTTTTTTGGTGGCGTTATGTGTGGCCGATGTACGCCGCTGGTAATCATGGGAGGCGCCGTAACGACTGTGCGATGCGTGAATGCCATCCTCCGACCGATAGTGCAAGCATATCGGCAACATATTGGCGAGGCATTCGTCTTCATGTACGACAATTCGCGCCCCCATTGTGCATATCTTGTGAATGACTTCCTTCAGGATAACGGTATCGCTTGACTAGGGTGGTCAGCATGTTCTCCAGACATGAACCCTATCCCACATGCCTGGGATAAGTTCACAAGAACTGTTTATGGACGACGTGACCCACCAACCACCCTGAGGGATCTACGCCGAATGGCCGTTGAGCAGTGGGACAATCAGGACCGATAGTGCCTTGATGAACTTGTGGATAGCTTGCCAAGACGAATACATACGAATGTATCAATGCAAGAAGAGGTGCTATTTGGTATTACTGATACAGTGTGCACAGCAATCTGGAGCACCACCTTTGAAGGTTTCGCTGTATGGTGGTACAACATGCAATGTGTGGCTTTCATGAGCAGTTAAAAGGGCGGAAATGATGTTTATTTTGATGTCTATTCCAATTTTCCGTACAGCTTCCGGAACTCTCGGAACTGAGGTGATGCAAAACTTTTTTCATGTGTGTAGGAATCTTATACTCCCAGATAACGTTTTGTATAGTAGCGCAGGCGTTTGTGAGACCCCTCGTCCTGAAACTGTGACAGTGGTTTGGCTCGCTGTTATTTTGGTTTTATTTGATCAAATCTTTAAAGTTTGCCTCGTTTAATTTGTACTAAAGCTCGCTCTAATGCTATAGAAGACGGAGTATATAGTTCCATTTTTGGAAAGTCCTTTCATAATTTGGCAACCACAAACGCTAAAAATTGCTTGCGTACCTCAGAAAATTCCCCATATTGACTGTTATAGCTTACCGAATACGGCGCCTGACATATTTATTCTGGTTGAATTTAAGTTTTCGTGATCTGTCTTGTCTCAACTTGTATATCTCGCGCAATTACGACGTAGTTAACATTAAATAGATTTTAGTTGACACGGAGGCTCACTAAGAGCTGATCCCCTCTTTAAACATTCCCAACAGGAACTGTTAAGTGGGGAAATGACAGTTCTAGACGAAGTTCCCTCCAGCAAACATCATAAGATGACCTTCTGTATGTAGTATCATACGCCTCATTCCTGCTAGCACTGGTAAAAAGGGTATTCATGGCCAAGAGAAGTGTATTAGTATCAAAAATAGGAATTAATTTGTGGAGGAAGTTTCTGAGAATGTACGTGTGGAGCACAGCATTGCGTGGTAGTGAAACATGAACTGTGGGTAAACCAGAAGGGAGGAGAATCCAAGCATTTGAGATGTCGTTCTACAGACGAATGTTGAAAACTGGGTGGAATGAGGAGGTCTTGCGCAGAGTCGGACAGGAAGAGAAAACGTGGAAAACACTGACAAGGAGAAGAGACAGGATGATAGGACATCTGTTCAGATGTCAGGGAATTTCTTCTATGGTACTCCAGAGAACTGTAGCAGACAAAAACATTAGAGAAAGACAGAGATTGTAATACATTCGGCAAATAATTGAGGTCGTAGGTTGCAATTTAAAATTGGAATTTAAAAGAGCTTTGGAGACTTACGGTCAAATAAGGCAGAAGGGATAGATAACATTCCATCAGAATTTCTAAAATCATTGGGGGAAGTGGCAACAAAACGACTATTCACGTTGGTGTGTAGAATATATGAGTCTGGCGACATACCATCTGACTTTCGGAAAAGCATCATCCACACAATTCCGAAGACGGCAAGAGCTGACAAGTGCGAGAATTATCGCACAATCAGCTTAACAGCTCATGCATCGAAACTGCTTACATGAATAATATACAGAAGAATGGAAAAGAAAATTGAGAATGCGCTAGGTGACGATCAGGTTGGCTTTAGGAAAAGTAAAGGGACGAGAGAGGCAATTCTGACGTTACGGCTAATAATGGAAGCAAGGCTAAAGAAAAATCAAGACACGTTCATAGGATTTGTCGACCTGGAAAAAGCGTTCGACAATATAAAATGGTGCAAGCTGTTCAATGTTCTGAAAAAAGTAGGGGTAAGCTATAGGGAGAGACGGGTCATATACAATATGTACAACAACCAAGAGGGAAAAATAAAAGTGGACGATCAAGAACGAAGTGCTCGTATTAAGAAGGGTGTAAGACAAGGCTGTAGCCTTTCGCCCCTACTCTTCAATCTGTACATCGAGGAAGCAATGATGGAAATAAAAGAAAGGTTCAGGAGTGGAATTAAAATAAGAGGTGAAAGGATATCAATGATACGATTCGCTGATGACATTGCTATCCCGAGTGAAAGTGGAGAAGAATTAAATGATCTGCTGAACGGAATGAACAGTCTAATGAGTACACAGTATGGTTTGAGAGTAAATCGGAGAAAGACGAAGGTAATGAGAAGTAGTAGATATGAGAACAGCGAGAAACTTAACATCAGGATTGATGGTCACGAAGTCAATGAAGTTAAGGAATTCTGCTACCCAGGCAGTAAAAGAACCAATGACGGACGGAGCAAGGAGGACATCAAAAGCAGACTCGCTATGGCAAGAAAGGCATTTCTGGCCAAGAGAAGTCTACTAATATCAAATACCGGCCTTGATTTGAGGAAGAAATTTCTGAGGATGTACGTCTGGAGTACAGCATTGTATGGTAGTGAAACATGGACTGTGGGAAAACCGGAACAGAGGAGAATCGAAGCATTTGAGATGTGGTGCTATAGACGAATGTTGAAAATTATGTGGACTGATAAGGTAAGGAATGAGGAGGTTCTATGCAGAATCGGAGAGGAAAGGAATATGTGGAAAACACTGATAAGGAGAAGGGACAGGATGATAGGACATCCGCTAAGACATGAGGGAATGACTTCTATGGTACTAGAGGGAGCGGTAGAGGGCAAAAACTGTAGAGGGAGACAGAGATTGGAATACGTCAAGCAAATAATTGAGGACGTAGGTTGCAAGTGCTACTCTGAGATGAAGAGGTTAGCACAAGAAAGGAATTCGTGGCGGGCCGCATCAAACCAGTCAGTAGACTGTTGACCAAAAAAAAAAAAAAAAGGTAGGAGAGGAATTCATGGTAGACCGCATCAAACCAGTCAGAAGACTGATGACTCAGAAAGAAAAAACGCCTACCCTTCAGACAGCCATGTAGCAGAACTAGCCTGCATTCCTAGCCCACTCGCTACACGGACCAGAGAGAAACAATCCAGCTTAAATAAACCTGCGGGGTGGTTTTCCTGCCAGTCTCCAGCGGTGGCTACACATCCTGGGGACGCAAGTTTCACCACACGTGTCACAGCTGACACTAGCACTATCTCTCCGCCGCCAGTCACGCGCCTGTAAACTCTGGTCCCCTTATCCTTCTGCGACCCGTCTATAAAGGTCATAAAGGTCGATACTCGGCCGATCTACAGCAGCTGCATGCCGGAGTAACATCGTGGCCAATCAGAGACCGTTCGCGGTTGTTCAACAAAGAGCTCTCCTCACCAAGCGCAGCCAACACTCATCGAGAGTAAAGCTGTTTCTCAGTACGGCGTTTCCATCGTCGAGTGCATCAACTTCGTCTGACTGACGTCCGTTCGTATCCACAGCCCAAGAAGCATTTCACCTGATATATCCAGGCCATTTGCCCTTACAACGTTTTGTCTCTGCACGACGTCGCGGGACGTCATCCCCAATTTCACGTGAACCTCCCAACCACATGGGACATGGACTTCTACTAGGCCAACGGCATTCTAGTACAGTGTGTCGGCCATTTCGTTGGCATCAAGCCACACAGCCAAGTAGTTTTCTTATTCGTAGCGAAGCCAGAGAGTACTGTATTGTTTGTTGATAGACTAAATAAACTTCCTTTGTTATAGCAGTTTACGTATTCTGAAGCAAGCGCCATCACTATACTGACATTCCAATGAGAATGTTGATATGGCAGTAGAAATACTGGGAAGAAACAAAATAACAAGCTAATGAAAGGAATATTGCGTAACGTATGAGACTGATTACTATCAGGCAGATATTACACAGTTTCCTGCCACAGTGACAACATAAACAACGCTAACCTTTCGAAAGGATGATCCGAGAATTTTTGTCAAATATTTCAACAGTGATGTGAAAGCTAGTGTTTCCTCATATATTAGTAAAAGCCTCCGTGCGTTGTCCGTAACTGTTATGAACGTCTCGTTCAAACTGCAGAACGCGTAGCTTCGTGCAAAATCGGGTTACTGTTAATTTGTATATGCAGATTACGGAACCATGTCGATCTTTCTGTGGGAGAAATTTATGAATCTTGTAAACAGCCACTAAGTAGCTAGAAATATGTTTAGGATATATATAGCAGTTGGTACGTATGAATTTTGAAACACTTTTGTCAAAATTTTCATGTAGACAATATACGCATCTGTTTGATCAAACAATATAGGCTTTGTAATGTATCCCATACACTAAAACTGAGAAAAGGGAATTGACCTGACATGCAAATGTTGCATTCTTCCACAAGCTATTTGTTGGGAATTGGGATACATCACACTGACCACAGCAGAAGCAAAACTGTAGAAGATATAGTGTAACAAGTTTTATTTTAATAAATTTTCTTACTGTAGGCCAAGTAAATTCTTCCATTACATGATTTAATAGTTGTCAGTTACAGAGCCGTTGTTGGTGAGGAGATAAGTCTGATGACGGCGGACCGCGATCATATGAACTATAATGCGACAGACTTGTTTGTATTATTCTAAACACATCGATTGGACTTCATGACAAAACACTTAGATTGCAACGTTCGATTTCTTATCGACTGCAGATCTGCACATTATGGAGCACAGATTGCCCACAAATTGACACATCACCAAACCAATCGCTTACTAACATAACTTAAACTGACATGTAGCACAAATATCTGGACACATCAGTAATTCCAATAGCTGTAGTAAAGAGTATACTTTATTTAAACACAATTCTTATTATTTATAATAGTCAGTTACAGAAAAACGTACTTACATTTGGGCGGATTGGAAGAAAAAAAATGAGGAGGAGATACGTACATTTTTTAAAATTAACAATCTAGAATACTAACAGAAGATATGACAAACTTCAGAGGAGAATATAGCCAAGCTATCATTAGTTTCTCTTCTTTGTGTAGGAGGGTGTTCCATCCCTGCACAACTCTAATCAGCACAAGGGACGAAATTCGTTCGCTTCATTACGAGACTCCTGAGACTCACCTCCCTCCAACACGCAGATCAGTAGAGTAGTATAAGTGAAGAAAGACATGGCCACAGCCCTTTGGGTCTCACAGGGAGTGCGTCTGGGTGGTTCTCTCAAACGTATGGAGACGATAAAACCCTGGCAGTTACTGCGCCACGCTGCAACTCTTGTAGGAGGCTTTACGGAGCATACGACAGTGACTGCTTCCTGAATCTGCATGTACATCTACATGGATACTCTGCAAATCACATTTAAGTGCCTGGCAGAGGGTTCATCGAACCACCTTCACAATTCTCTATTACTCCAATCTCGTATAGCGCGCAGAAAGAATGAACACCTATATCTTTCCGTACGAGCTCTAATTGCCCTCATTTTATCGTGGTGATCGTTCCTCCCTATGTAGGTCGGTATCAACAAAAGATTGTCGCATTCGGAGAAGTTTGTGATTAGAATTTCGTGAGAAGATTCAGTAGCAATGAGCAACGACTTTCTTTTAATGATTTCCAGCCTAAATCCTGTATCATTTCTGTGACACTCTCTCCCATATTTCGCGATAATACAAAACGTCCTGCCTTTTTTTGAATATTTTCGATGTACTCTGTCACTTCTATCTGGTAAGGATCCCGCACGGCAGAGCAGTATTCTACAAGAGGACGGAGAAGCGTAGTGTAGGCAGTCTCCGTAGTAGGTCTGTTACATTTTCTAAGTGTTCTGCCAAAAAAACGAAGTCTTTGGTTAGCCTTCCCCACAACATTTTCTATGTGTTCCTTACAATTTATGTTGTTCTTAAGTGTAATACCTTGGTATTTAGATGAATTTACGGCTTTTACATTAGACTGATTTATCGTGTGACTGAAGTTTAACGAGTTCCTTTCAGTAATCATCTGGATGACCACTTTTCGTTATTTAGTCGCGCTGTTGCATACGGCCTCGGTTACGCGTGATGTTTCCGACGATGGTACTAGAAGACGCATCGTACACCGACGATCTAACACTACGTGGTTTTTATCTCTTTGCAGCGTGTCCAGTTGCCCTCTCAGAACTGACAGCACCGTTCAGGAGGGTTCCAAATTACGTTACGCGTCTTTCGACTATTAGTTTATCGATGGAACAAAACTTTGACGAAAGTGGTGATCGTGACATATAGTAATATGTACCAGTGCCTTAATAACATATGGGTAATTATTTGCTTTCCTTTAACCACACTCAAATGGTGCAAAGTTGAAAAATGTTACTAACGCATCGAGTTCAAAAAGAAGTTCAACATACTAAGAAACAAATTTGGTTTCATATTGTTATTTATTAGATATTCTTTGTAAACCTGTCTGTCTTGTGCCATATCTTATGCATCAGCTCATTGTCCTTTGATTATATGTGTCCAAATGGCGCACACTTAGTAGCTAGAGAGAAAGACGAGCTCCGTCTTGGGGAGATGGTTTTAGTTTGAAGTACACAGGTGTTGGGACAGACGCCCTTAAGCAAGTAACAAACGATCTGCGACAACAGTGGTTTCATGTATCATCTGCTACGGAGTTGGCTGCCTTGTAGTACCACGCCCACGCTGCAGGATTTCCGACTTGGACACAAAAACGTAGGACGTATCACACAGAAAAACAGTCCTCTTTAGCAGCAGCTTCACTGGAATTTTCGAGAACGGATGTTATGTGACGCGCAAGCGTCTTCACGAAGGATTGGGTGGCGAGTTGTACATGAAATTATCTAGCAAATTTCTACTGTGACGTGCAATTATCGCAGAAAACGTTCATAAAATCATGTCGCATCTTAATTAGTAAATATGCACTAAAAATTTACAATTAAGTGACGAAAGTCGTGGGTTACCTCCTACTATAGTGTAGGACCTCCTACACCCCAGAGCACTGCAGCAACTCGACCTGGCGTGGACTCAACAAGTCGTTGGAAGTTTTCTGCAGAAATGTTGAGCCGTTCATAAATGAGAAAGGATTGACGGCGCAGAATTTTGTGCATGGACCGACCTCTCGATAATGTCTCATAAATGTTCGAAGGGATTCATGCCGGGCGATCTGGGTGGCCAAATCATCCATTCGAACTGTCCATAATATTCTTCAAATCACTCGCGAACAGTTGTGGCTCGGTGACATGGCACATCGTTGTATGGGAACAAGACATACATGAAAGGCCGCATATTGTCTCCAGTTAGCCGAACGTAAACACACTTCCTGTCTATGATAGGTTTACAGCTCACACCATCATGGAGCCACCACCAGCATACATATTTCTTTGTTGACAACTCTGATCCATGGCTTTGTGGGGTCTGCGACACACACGAAACTTACCACCAGCTCTTATCTGCTGAAATCTGGATCCATGTGACCAGACCACGGTTTTTCAGTCGTCTGGTGTCAAACCGATTTGGCCAAGAGGGTTTTCAATTATCTGGCAGGTTTGATGTGGCAAGCCACTAAATCCTTTCCTATGTTAACCTACTTCAGACTAGCGCTTGCAGTTTTCTCCTTAATTATCTTTAGATGTATTCCAGTCTCTGTTTAGAGTTTTTACCCTCTACAACGCCCTTTCATACAGTGGCAGTTATTTTGTGATGTCTTCACATATGTCCCACCAACCTGTCCCTTCTTCTTGTCACTATTTTCCAAGTACCCCTATCTTCCCCTATTCTTTGGCGAACCTCGTCATTTCAGCCTAACTGATTTTCAATATTCTTCACTTGCATCACATCTCAAATGCACCGATTCTCTTCTTTTTTCCTGTAGTTCCTGTTTCACTACGATAGAGTTCAGTGCTCCAAACCCACATTCTCAGAAAACTCTGCCTCAAATTACTGCTTGCTTTTAAAATTAGTACACTTTCTTCCCCTCACGAACCATAGACCTTGCCGTTGGTGGGGAGGCTTGCGTGCCTCAGCGACACAGATAGCCGTACCGCAGATGCAACCACAACGGAGGGGTATCTGTTGAGAAACCAGACAACCGTAAGGTTCCTGAAAAGGGGTAGCAGCCTTTTCAGTAGTTGCAGGGGCAACAGTCTGGATGATTGACTGATCTGGCCTTGTAACATTAACCAAAACATCCTTGCTGTGCTGGTACTGCGAATGGCTGAAACCAAGGGGAAACTACGGCCGTAAATTTTCCCGAGGGCATGCAGCATTTATTTATTTATTTATTTTTTCGTCATCAGTTTACTGACTGGTTTGATGCGGCCCGCCACGAATTCCTTTCCTGTGCTAACCTCTTCATCTCAGAGTAGCACTTGCAGCCTACGTCCTCAATTATTTGCTTGACGTATTCCAATCTCTGTCTTCCTCTATAGTTTTCGCCCTCTACAGCTCCCTCTGGTACCATAGAAGCCATTCCCTCATGTCTTAGCGGATGTCCTATCATCCTGTCCCTTCTCCTTATCAGTGTTTTCCACATATTCCTTTCCTCTCCGATTCTGCATAGAACCTCCTCATTCCTTACCTTATCAGTCCACCTAATTTTCAACATTCGTCCATAGCACCACATCTCAAATGCTTCGAATCTCTTCTGTTCCGGTTTTCCCACAATCCATGTTTCACTACCATACAATGCTGTACTCCAGACGTACATCCTCAGAAATTTCTTCCTCAAATTAAGGCCGGTATTTGATATTAGTAGACTTCTCTTGGCCAGAAATGCCTTTTTTGCCATAGCAAGTCTGCTTTTGATGTCCTCCATGCTCCGTCCGTCATTGGTTATTGTACTGCCTAGGTAGCAGAATTCCTTAACTTCATTGACTTCGTGACCATCAATCCAGATGTTATGTTTCTCGCTGTTCTCATTTCTACCACTTCTCATTACCTTCGTCTTTCTCCGATTTACTCTCAAACCATACTGTGTACTCATTAGACTGTTCATTCCATTCAGCAGATCATTTAATTCTTCTTCACTTTCACTCACGATAGCAATGTCATCAGCGAATCGTATGATTGATATCCTTTCACCATGTGTTTTAATTCCACTCCTGAACCTTTCTTTTATTTCCATCATTGCTTCCTCGATGTACAGATTGAAGAGTAGGGGCGAAAGGCTACAGCCTTGTCTTACACCCTTCTTAGTACGAGCACTTCGTTCTTGATCGTCCACTCTTATTATTCCCTCTTGGTTGTTATACATATTGTATATGACCCGTCCCTCCCTATTGCTTACCACTACTTTTTTTAGAATCTGGAACGGCTTGCACCATTTTGTATTGTCGAACGCTTTTTCCAGGTCGACAAATCCTATGAACATGTCTTGATTTTTCTTTAGCCTTGCTTCCATTCTTAGCCGTAACGTCAGAATTGCCTCTCTCGTCCCTTTACTTTTCCTAAAGCCAAACTGATCGTCACCTAGCGCATTCTCAATTTTCTTTTCCATTCTTCTGTATATTATTCTTGTAAGCAGCTTCGATGCATGAGCTGTTAAGCTGATTGTGCGATAACTCTCGCACTTGTCAGCTCTTGCCGTCTTCGGAATTGTGTGGATGATGCTTTTCCGAAAGTCAGATGGTGTATCGCCAGACTCATATATTCTACACATCAACGTGAATAGTCGTTTTGTTGCCACTTCCCGCAATGATTTTAGAAATTCTGGCGGAATGTTGTCTATCCCTTCTGCCTTATTTGACCGTAAGTCCTCCAAAGCTCTTTTAAATTCCGATTCTAATACTGGATCCCCTATCTCTTCTAAATCGACTCCTGTTTATTCTTCTATCACATCAGACAAATCTTCACCCTCATAGAGGCTTTCAATGTATTCTTTCCACCTATTTGCTCTCTCCTCTGCATTTAACAGTGGTATTCCCGTTGCACTCTTAATGTTACCACCGTTGCTTTTAATGTCACCAAAGGCTGTTTTGACTTTCCTGTGTGCTGAGTCTGTCCTTCCGACAATCATATCTTTTTCGATGTCTTCACATTTTTCCTGCAGCCATTTCGTCTTAGCTTTCCTGCACTTCCTGTTCATTTCATTCCTCAGCGACTTGTATTTCTGTATTCCTGATTTTCCCGGAACATGTTTGTACTTCCTCCTTTCATCAATCAACTGAAGTATTTCTTCTGTTACCCATGGTTTTTTCGCAGTTACCTGCTTTGTACCTATGTTTTCCTTCCCAACTTCTGTGATGGCCCTTTTTAGAGACGTCCATTCCTCTTCAACTGTACTGCCTACTGCGCTATTCCTTATTGCTGTATCTATAGCGTTAGAGAACTTCAAACGTATCTCGTCATTCGTTAGTACTTCCGTATCCCACTTCTTTGCGTATTGATTCTACCTGACTAATGTCTTGAACTTCAGCCTACTCTTCATCACTACTATATTGTGATCTGAGTCTATATCTGCTCCTGGGTACGCCTTACAATCCAGTATCTGATTTCGGAATCTCTGTCTGACCATGACGTAATCTAATTGAAATCTTTCCGTATCTCCCGGCCTTTTCCAAGTATACCTCCTCCTCTTGTGATTCTTGAACAGGGTATTCGCTATTACTAGCTGAAACTTGTTACAGAACTCAATTAGTCTTTCTCCTCTTTCATTCCTTGTCCCAAGCCCATATTCTTCTATTCCTTCCCATACAACTGCATTCCAGTCACCCATGACTATTATCGATTTTCGTCCCCTTTACATACTGCATTACCCTTTCAATATCCTCATACACTTTCTGTATCTATTCATCTTCAGCTTGCGACGTCGGCATGTATACCTGAACTATCGTTGTCTGTGTTGGTCTGCTGTCGATTCTGATTAGAACAACCCGGTCACTGAACTGTTCACAGTAACACACCATCTGTCCTACCTTCCTATTGATAACGAATCCTACACCTGTTATACCATTTTCTGCTGCTGTTTATATTACCCGATACTCATCTGACCAGAAATCCTTGTCTTCCTTCCACTTCACTTCACTGACTCCTACTATATCTAGATTGAGCCTTTGCATTTCCCTTTTCAGATTTTTTAGCTTCCCTACCACGTTCAAGCTTCTGACATTCCACGCCCCGACTCGTAGAACGTTATCCTTTCGTTGATTATTCAATCTTTTTCTCATGGTAACCTCCCCCTTGGCAGTCCCCTCCCAGAGATCCGAATGGGGGACTATTCCGAAATCTTTTGCCAATGGAGAGATCATAATGACACTTCTTCAATTACAGGCCACATGTCCTGTGGATACACGTTACGTGTCTTTAATGCAGTGGTTTCCATTGCCTTCTGCATCCCCATGTCGTTGATCACTGCTGATTCTTCCGCCTTTAGGGGCAATTTCCCACCCCTAGGACAAGAGAGTGCCCTGAACCTCTATCCGCTCCTCCGCCCTCTTTGACAAGGCCGTTGGCAGAATGAGGCTGACTTCTTATGCCGGAAGTCTTAGGCCGCCAATGCTGATTATTTATCAAAATTTAGGCAGTGGCGGGGATCGAACCCGGGACCGAAGACATTTTGATCATGAATCAAAGACGCTACCCCTAGACCACGGGTACATGTAGCTTTGTTGTGTGGATAAATGATGATGGAGTCCTCTTGGGTAAAGTATTCCGGAGGTAAAATAGTCCCCCATTCGGATCTCCGGGCGGGGATTACTCAGGAGGACGTCGTTATCAGGAGAAAGAAAACTGGCGTTCTACGGATCAGAGCGTGGAATGTCAGATCCCTTAATCGGGCAGGTAGATTAGAAAATTTAAAAAGGGCAGTGGATAGGTTACAGTTAGATATAGTGGGAATTAGCGAAGTTCGGTGGCAGGAGGAATAAGACTATTGGTCAGGTGAATACAGGGTTATAAATAAAAAATCAGATAGGGGTAATGCAGGAGTAGGTTTAATAATGAATAAAAAAATAGCAGTTCGGGAAAGCTACTACAAACAACATAGTGAACGCATTACTGTGGCCAAGATAGACTCAAAGCCCACGCCTACAACAATAGTACAAGTTTATATGCCAACTAGCTCTCCAGATGACGAATAAATTGATGAAATGTGTGATGAGATAAAAGAAATTGTTCAGGTAGTGAAGGGAGACGAACATTTAATAGTAATCGGTGATTGGAATTCGAGAGTAGGAAAAGGGAGAGAAGGAAACATAATAGCTGAATATGGATTGGGGCTAAGAAATGAAAGAGGAAGCCGCCTGGTAGAATTTTGGGCAGAGCATAACTTAATCATAGCTAACTCTTGGTTCAAGAATCATGAATGAAGGTTGTATACATGGAAGAACCCTGGAGATACTAGAAGATATCAGATAGATTATATAATGGTAAGACAAAGATTTAGGAACCAGGTTTTAAATTGTAAGACATATCCAGGGGCAGATGTGGACTCTGACCACAATCTATTGGTTATGAACTGTAGATTAAAACTGAAGAAACTGCAAAAAGGTGGGAATTTGAGAAGATGGGACCTGGATAAAGTGAAAGAACCAGAGGTTGTAGAGGGTTTCAGGAAGAGAACAAAGGAACAATTGACAAGAATGGGGGAAAGAAATACAGTAGAAAAAGAATGGGTAGCTTTGAGGGATGAAGTGGTGAAGGCAGCAGAGGATCAAGTAGGTAAAAAGACGAGGGCTAGTAGAAACCCTTGGGAGACAGAAGAAATACTGAATTTAATTGATGAAAGGAGAAAATATAAAAATGCAGTAAATAAAGCTGGCAAAAAGGAATACAAACGTCTCAAAAATGAGATTGACAGGAAGTGCAAAATGGCTAAGCAGGCATGGCTAGAGGGCAAATGTAAGGATGTAGACGCTTACCTCACTAGGGGTAAGATAGATACTGCCTACAGGAAAATTAAAGGCACCTTTGGAGAAAAGAGAACCACTTGAATGAATATCAAGGGCTCAGATGGAAACCCAGTTCTAAGCAAAGAAGGGAAAGCAGAAAGGTGGAAGGAGTATATAGAGGGACTATACAAGGGCGATGTTCTTGAGGACAGTATTATGGATATGGAAGAGGATGTAGATGAAGATGAAATGGGAGATGTGATACTGCGTGAAGAATTTGATAGAGCACTGAAAGATCTAAGTCGAAACAAGGCCCCGGGAGTACACAACATTCCATTAGAACTACTGACAGCCTTGGGAGAGCCGGTCGTGACAAAACTCTACCATCTGGTGAGCAAAATGTATGAGACAGGCGAAATACCCTCAGACTTCAAGAAGAATATGATAATTCCAATCCCAAAGAAAGCAGGCGTTGACAGATGTGAAAATTACCGAACTGTCAGTTTAATAAGACGCATCTGCAAAATACTAACGCGAATTCTGTACAGACGAATGGAAAAACTGGTAGAAGCCGACCTCGGGGAAGACTAGTTTGGATTCCGTAAAAATATGGGAACACGTGAGGCAATACTGACCCTACGACTTATCTTAGAAGCTACATTAAGAAATGATAAACCTACGTTTCTAGCATTTGTAGACTTGGAGAAAGCTTCCGACAATGTTGACTGGAATAATCTCTTTCAAATTCTGAAGGTGGCAGGGGTAAAATACAGGAAGCGAAAGGCTATTTACAATTTGTACAGAAACCAGATAGCAGTTATGAGTCGAGGGACGTGAAAGCCAAGCAGTGGTTGGGAAGGGAGTGAGACAGGGTTGTAGCCGCTCCCCGATGTTATTCAATCTGTATATTGAGCAAGCAGTAAAGGAAACAAAAGAAAAAATCGGAGTAGGTATTAAAATTCATGGAGAAGAAATAAAAACTTTAAGGTTCGCCGATGACATTGTAATTCTGTCAGAGACAGCAAAGGACTTGGAAGAGCAGTTGAATGGAATGGACAGTGTCTTGAAGGGACGATATAAGATGAACATCAACAAAAGCAAAACGAGGATAATGGAATGTAGTCGAATTAAGTCGGGCGATGCTGAGGGAATTAGATTAGGAAATGAGACACTTAAAGTAGTAAATGAGTTTTTATTTGGGGAGCGAAGTAACTGATGATGGTCGAAGTAGAGGGGATATAAAATGTAGACTGGTAATGGCAAGGAAATCGGTTCCTAAGAAGAGAAGTTTGTTAACATCGAGTATAGATTTAAATGTCAGGAAGTCGTTTCTGAAAGTATTTGTATGGAGTGTAGCCATGTATGGAAGTGAAACATGGACAATAAATAGTTTGGACAAGAAGAGAATAGAAGCCTTTGAAATGTGGCGCTACAGAAAAATGCTGAAGATTAGGTGGGTAGATCACGTAACTAATGAGGAAGTACTGAATAGGATTGGTGAGAAGAGGAGTTTGTGGCACAACTTGACAAGAAGAAGGGATCGGTTGGTAGGACATGTTCTGAGTCATCAATGGATCACCAACTTAGTATTGGAGGGCAGCGTGGAGGGTAAAAATCGTAGAGGGAGACCAAGAGATGAATACACTAAACAGATTCAGAAGGATGTAGGCTGCAGTACGTATTGGGAGATGAAGCAGCTTGCACAGGATAGAGTAGCATGGAGAGCTGCATCAAACCAGTCTCAGGACAGAAGATCACAACAACAACACTTTCTTCATCAGGAATCCACTTTCTGCCAGTACTAGTCTGTTTTTTATTTTCTCCTTGTTCTGTCCGTGATGGGCATTTTGCTGCGTAGTTTGAATTCCTTAACTTCGTCTACTTAGTGATCACCAATCCTTATGTTAAGTTTCTCGCAGTTTCTGGTTTCTACTATGTCTCATTACTTTCGTCTTACTTCGGTTTTCTCTCTACTCATTAGGCTTTCATTCCAATCAGCAAATCTTGTAATGATTCTTCACTTTCGCTGATGATAGTAATATCATCAGCGAACCTTATCATTGATATCCTTTCTCCTTAAATTTAGATTCCACTCCTGAAAATTTCCTTTATTTCCGTCTTGCTTGTCCGACATAGAGATTGGAAAATAGGGCGAAAGAATTTGTCACTGTCTTACGCCCTTTTTAACCCGAGCACATCGTTCATGGTCTTCCACGCTTATTGTTAGCTCTTGGCTCTTGTAGACATTGTATATTATTTCACTTTCCCTGTAACTTAACCCCATTTTTCTCAGAATTTAGAACAGCTTGTACCATGTTTCGAGGTCCTACGAACTTGTCCTGTTTTTCTATAATCTTGCTTCCATTATCAACCGCAAAGTCAGAATTGCCTCTCCGGTACGTTTACATTTTTCTAAAGCCAAACTTATCGTCATCTAGTATATCTTCAATTTCTTTCTGTTCTTCTGTATATTATTCATATCAGCAAGTAGGATTCCGCAATGATTTTAGAAGTTCTTGTGGAATGTTATCTATGCTTTCTGCCTTAATTGATGTCCTAAAGCTCTGTCAGACTCTGATTCTCTCACCTAAATCATTGTTTCTTCTATATCGCCTTCTGTTCCTTCTTCTGTCAAGTCATCACGCAAGTCTTTCCGATCATAGAGGCTTTCAGTGTACTCTTCCCAGCTATAGGCTCTCTCCTCTGAATTTAACAATGGAATTATCAATGCACTCTTAATGTTACCACCCTTGCTTTTAATTTCACCGAAAGTTGTTTTGACTTTTGTGTATGATGAGTTAGTACTACTGAAAATAACTTCTTTTTCGATTCTGCACATTTTTCAAGCAGCCATTTCGACATAGCTTCCCTGCACTTTCTATTTAATTCATTCCTCAGCGACTTGTATTTCTGTATTGCTGAATTCCCTGAACATTTTTCTACTTCTTTCTTTCGTCGATTATGGGAAGTGTTTCTTCTGTAACCTCGTTCTTTCTTTGCAGTCACCTTCTTCCTGTATATGTTTTTCTTTCCAACTTCTTTTAAGGATGTCCATTATTTTTCAACTGAACTGCATACTAAACTACTCCTTATCGCAGTGTCTATAGCCCAAGAGAATTTCAAGCGTATCTCTTCATTCCGTATCCCTCTCCTTTGCTCACTGATTCTTACTGACTAGTCCTTCAAGTTCACTGCTAAACTATGATCTGAATCTATATCTGCTCGTGGGTTCATCTTACAATATAGTATCTGATTTCGGAATTTTTGGCTGACTATGATATAACCTAACTGAAATCTTAACGTCATATGAAATTGTTTGAGCAACAGAACGTAAAGTACCTGACAAAGAGTAAATTCAATTAGAAGATTAGCCATCAACTATTATTTTCCAAGTATAGCTCATCCTCTTTTGATTCTTGAACAGACTGTTCTCTATTACTAGCTGAAATTTATTTGAGCACTCAAGTACACTATCTTCTCTTTCATTCCTAATACCAAACCGCAATTCTCCTTTAATCCTTCGTTCGAGTCCTTCCCCTAGAATGACAGTCCAATCCCCCATGACTTAGATTCTGTTCTCCCATTAAATACCGAAATACACGTCCATTATCCTCATATGCTTTCTCAGACTCTTCACATTAGGCTTGCGACGTCGGCATGTATACCTGAACTATCGTTGTCGCAGTTGGTTGGCCGTCGATTCTGATGAGAAGAACCCTACTATCCAAATGTTCACAGTAACTCAATCTCTGCCCTACCACGATTTTCATAGCGAATCTTACCATTATGTGTCATAATTGAGAGGTGAGTTCGTTCACAAAACACTGCACTGGCAGCACTTTCGCAATTACGGAAGGCTAAGGTGGCAGCACGGCTGAATATTTCTGGGGAGGACTTCCAACGAGTTGTTGAGTCGATGCGACATCGAGTTCCTGCACTATATCGGAGAAACGACGGTCCGACATCGAATTAGGAGGTATTCCGTGACATCTGCCATCTCGGTGTATTTAAATCAGTGTAAACATGACTTCTTCTTTCTTATGAAAGTGAACTGCAGAAGCCCTCATAAAAATCCTCTCCTATTCATGATGAGGCATCACATTCGCAATAGGCTCCTACTTCTCTTTCACTCGGTACATGGGGAAGAGGTGAAAGCATTGTTTGTTTCTGGGAAGGAAACTCTTCGGTTCTGGATAAGTGTTCATATTTAAAACATTAACTATGCATCACATCTATAGTTCTAGTGAATTTATAAATGGAAAATTAAAGCTTTGTACCAACATTGAAAGTATAATGGATAAAAATATCTTTAAAAGTGAAAGTATCTAACCAAAATTGTTTCCTTATTAATTAGTGAAAGTGTCAAAGATAAAATTGGTCCAAAATAATTATTCAACAAACCTGCATCTGAGCCGGTTGGAGTGGCCGAGCGGTTCAAGGCGCTGCAGTTTGGAACCGTGCGACCACTACGGTCGCAGGTTCGAAACCTGCCTCGGGCATGGATGTGTGTGATGTCCTTAGGTTAGTTAGTTTTAAGTAGTTCTAAGTTCTAGGGGACTGATGACCTCAGATGTTAAGTCTCATAGTGCTCAGAGCCATTTGAACCATTTTGAACCTGCATCTGACTGCGTCTGTGATCTTGTTTCGTACACTCCTCCATTTTGCCGGTAATGAAACATGTATTTGACTCAGCAATCAAGCTTACGAGAATAATGCCATTTGTGCGATGGCACTAAGATCGTACTGAAAAATTTACTTTTGGCCCTGATGTTTACTTAATGAAATTATATCTTGACTAGAATAATGCCAGTTGTGCAATGGCATAAAATTATTTATTTGAAATAACTTTGCTCTGATAACTTTAGTTATACCAAAATCGATTTCAAACCATGAACTGCACATACATATTGCATAGAGGCCTCAATTTCTTTATCTTCTTCCATTTGGTCGGCAACTTTACTTTAGTACTCATTTTCATATTCAATACAAGGAAAGAATGTGGATTATGATTCAGTCTGTTAGATTTAAACACAAAGTTGATCTCAATATATATATATATATATATTGTTAAAAATTTAAGTCATAAACAAAACTTAGAATTTCCAGCATTTTTGTGGCACGAATCACTCTTACAAAAGATTTTAAAAAACACCTACTGCATCAAACCTTGGTCATACCAATTCTAACTCTGAACTTTATCTAACAAAAACTATTTTGAAATCATTATATAGCTTCCCCAATTAACGTGCTAAAGTTTGCTCAGTGCAGATGAACTGCGTAGTGTGAATCTTACCTCAAAGCTGTCACCACACGTCTACTTCCTCCAGGTACCTAGCTGCGACTCTCTGAGTTTTTTACTGCGCTTGCCCGGCTCTCTTAACTATCAAAGAACCTCCGACTCAAAGATATTATACTCATTCCACCTTGCGGTTGGCAACTATCTACTTTATTTTCTGGATCTACCCTGATCAGACCTTAGCACATAGCTTTCAACATATTCGCAATAAATATAACTGTGTGTCACAAAATCAGTTTTTTTTGGAAACTTGAGACTTCGATCACTGAACCTACAATGCACACTCATCATGTAATTTTTCTCTCAACTTTGTAAATATTTGTTACTCTCGATGCTGTATGCCCGCTTCAGAGTTGTTTATGGCCAAGGAGACAGGTATGCTGAGTGCCGTGACACCTCGCACCACTCGTAGCTTCCTGGCGGCGTTCATTAATCACCAGCGGGCCATAGCGGCGCTGCTAATGAACGTAGATAGCGCGCAGACCGCAGGGACACGGGCCGCCAGTATGCCGTCTAATTAACCGGGGCCAGGCGTCGTTTGAGCGCTTGCGGCGGCCGACTGCTGCCGGGGAACGCGGCGGCCCCGCCCGTCCCCCGGTGGTTTGCGTACGGCGGCTGTCTCACACCACCTGCGTGCAACACTTGACATCAACGTGTTACGCAAGCGGTCCGCCGGACCTTGCATAACCTCTGCGAATGTTCATTCGGGATGTGACACTTCGTTGTCAAGTTTGTGGGGAAACCAACTGTTGTTGTACCTTATTATTAATTCGAGCACTAGGTTATGCACTTCACGTTTGGCTCGAAAAGGCAGGAAACAAATGGTTGTATTGTTCTTGTCTTTGACAGGTTCAAAATGGCTCAAATGGCTCTGAGCACTATGGGACTCAACTGCTGTGGTCATTAGGTCCCCTAGAACTTAGAACTACTTAAACCTAACTAACCTAAGGACATCACACACATCCATGCCCGAGGCAGGATTCGAACCTGCGACCGTAGCGGTCGTGCGGTTCCAGACTGTAGCGCCTTTCACCGCTCGGCCACTCCGGCCGGCTTCTTTGACAGGAATTGTGGAAATTCTGAAGACATTCGGAGAATATTCATCACCACTGCTAAATTCAGAGGGGTCGGCGAATGGGTGGAGAGCTTACCGTAAGGGCTTACGTGGGGTGAAAGAACTGATGCTGATGTGGTAGGAGACGCAATCGGTGTCAGTCTACACTACTGTCCATTAAAATTGCTACACCACGAAGATGACGTGCTACAGACGCGAAATTTAACCGACAGAAAGAAGATGCTGTGATAAGCAAATGATTAGCTTTCCAGAGCATTCAAACAAGGTTGGCGCCGGTGGCGACACCTATAACGTGGTGACATGAGGAAAGTTTCCAACCGATTTCCCGTACACAAACAGCAGTTGAACGGCGTTGCTTGGTGAAACGTTGTTGTGATGCCTCGTGTAAGGAGGAGAAATGCGTACCTTCACGTTTCCGACTTTGATAAATGTCGGATTGTAGTCTATCGCGATTGCGGGTTATCGTTTCGCGACATTGCTGCTCGCGTTGGTCGAGATCCAATGACTGTTAGCAGAATCGGTCGGTTGAGGAGGGTAACATGGAACGCCGTGCTGGATCCCAAGGGCCTCGTATCACTAGCAGTCGAGATGACGGGCATCTTATCCGCATGGCTGTAACGAATCGTGCAGCCACGTCTCGATCCCTGAGTCAAGAGATGGGGACATTTGTAAGACAACAAGCATCTGCAAGAAGAGTTCGACGACGTTTGCATCAGCATGGACTATCAGCTCGAAGACCATGACTGCCGTTACCCTTGACGCTGCATCACAGACAGGAGCGCCGGCGATGGTTTACTCAACGGCGAATCTGGATGCACGAATGGCAAAACGTCATTTTTTCGGATGAATCCAGGTTCTGTTTACAGCATCATGATGGTCGCATCCATGTTTGGTGACATAGCGGTGAACGCACATTGGAAGCGTGTATTCGTCATCGCCATAGTGGCGTATAACGCGTCGTGATGGTATGGGGTGCCATTGGTAACACGTCTCGGTCACCTCTTGTTCGCATTGACGGCATTTTGAACAGTGGACGTTACATTTCAGGTGTGTTACGACCCATGGCTCTACCGTTCATTCGATCCCTGCGAAACCCTACATTTCAGCAGGATAATGCACGACCGCATGTTGCAGGTCCGGTGCGGGCCCTTCTGGATACAGAAAATGTTCGACTGCTGCCCTGGCCAGCACATTCTCCAGATCTCTCACCAACTGAAAACGTCTGGTCAATTGTGGCCGAGCAACTGGCTCGTCACAATACGCCAGTCACAAATCTTCATGAACGATGGTATCGTGTTGAAGCTGCATGGGCAGCTGTACCTGTACACGCCATCCAAGCCCTGTTTGACTCAATGCCCAGGAGTATCAAGGCCGTTATTACGGTGAGAGGTGGTTGTTCTGGGTACCGATTTCTCAGGACCTATGCACCCAAATTGCGTGAAAATGTAATCACATGTCAGTTCTAGTATAATATACTTGTCCAATGAATACCCGTTTATCATCTGCATTTCTTTTTGGCGTAGCAATTATAATGGCCAATAGTGTAGAAACAACGGGGACTCATCATTAGAGTCAGAGATTGAAAGAGCTTTGGATGACCTGCGACTGAACAACGCAGGAATAGTGGAGAGCACTCCTTCGGAAATTCTAAGATTTGGGGACGTGGCAGCCGATACACTATTCTAGGAAGTGTACAGAATCTATGTTTCGTGCTTGAGGACCTGTTGTGCCCTATAAGACGAAAAAAAGAAGAAGGAAAGTGCACCACGGAGGAATTGTCGGAATGGATGTGATATACGTACACTGAAAAATGGTGGATCACAATACCAGGAAAAATCTGGATGATTTATTCAAGAGAAAGAGCTTCACAAATTGAGCAAGTCAATAATCTCTCTCTCCACCTCTGGCCCTTATGCAAGCAGTTATTCGGCTTGGCATTGACTGATAGATTTTTTGCATTTCCTTCAGACGGATATCCTGCAAAATTCTTTCCTACTGGCGCTTTAGATCATCAAAATGACGACATGATTGTGGAGCACTGCCCATAATTCCCCACAGTTTCTAAATAGATGAGAGAGCCGGCGACCTTCCTGGCCAAAATAGGGTTTCGCAAGCACGAAGGCAAGCAGCAGAACCTCTCGCCCTGAGTGGGAGAGCATTATCTTGCTGATATGCAAGCCCAGGATGGCTTCCCATGAAAGGCAACAAAACGGGTCGTAGAATATCGTCGATGTACCGCTGTGCTGTAAGTTTGCCGCGGATGAGGACTAAACGGGTTCTGCTATGAAAAAAAAAAAAAAAGAACGGCACCCCCAGTTCTATTTGTTGGACAGTGTGGTGGGCGACAGCCCTTTCCAGGGTGTCTCCAGATACGTCTTCGCAGTTATCGGGGAACAGTTCAGAGCGGGATGCGTCACTGAAGGCAGTTCATCTCTATTCAGTGAGAATCCAGGGCGAAGATGTGTCTGGGCGCGCCCCAAGATGTGTCTGGAGGCGCCCCGGACGGTGGTGGGATACCAAACTGCCTGTCACCTGCCAGCCATATGGCCAGACAACCAGGAGTAATGGTCTGGGGTGCCATTTCTTTTCATAGCAGGACCGATTTGATTGCTAACCTAAATGAAAGGTACAGGATCTGCTGTATGCAATGAAAACTGTAAACAGTACAGAATATGGGCTGTGAGTAAATCAAGTAAAGACAATGTAGCAGCAACTATTTGGAATAAAAATAGCGATAAACATAATATAAAAATTGTGGACCTCTTAGCAGACAAAGTCAAAAAAGTCTATTATGTTGGAAGCAAAACAAGATACGCTGAATGAAGAGAGTATAATGTAATTGGCAGACTAGTAGAGGCAGAGAGAGAACTCTTCACTGAAAGAAGAGTAGAGCTATAAAATATAAGCCTCAATTTGAAGACTAAATTTTTGAAGATGTATTTTCGGAATACAAAATTTGATGTAAGAGAATCATGGGTCAGGGCAATATCAGAAGGCTAAAAAATCGTTCGCTTTAAATTCCATGTTAGAGAAGGATGCAGAAAATAAGCATACTGTTAAGGTAAGAACTGAGCAAGTCCGTCAGAGAACAGGCGGGTAAAGGAATATATGGAAAACATTGACTAGAAAAAAGGATGCTAATCGTAAGAGAAATACATTCGCGCACGAGAGAAACTCGTCAGGGGCTTCACCAAACGAAACAGAATACCGAATGCACAATGATACAAAAAGTGCATAAAAATCAGTCGTATATTACATTTGGCTCTAGAAATTGCCATATGTAGAGCTACTTTGTCTCGTCCTTGCCGCGACAGATAAATTTTGCAGGTTCTCGTCCGATATTCGTCACTTGATTTACCTTAGCAGCGTTGTATGAATGAATTTTCCATGAAAGCGGTGTAGAGCGCTTTAGCAAGTTTCTCGGGATGCGCCAAATGATTTGTCTTAGTGTTAGAGCGTGTCCACGATCTCAACAGTATTGATAGAAGAGAAAGTTAAAATTTTGACTACTACTTGCTTTATCACCTGTAGCTCAACTGATACAGACTACAAAATTACAGAATATCTGCAAAATGTCAACCAGTATGATATATTTCAGTTTTATGCTGTTAAAATGTAATACACAAACTGTTTTCACTAAATCTTATTCAGAGGATGGCAAAACTGGGTATTTAGATAAGTGGTTATTTCGATAAGTGGTCTGCATTTGTTGAAAGGTTAGGGAAAAGACACTGCCTTACAAAATAACTGCGAATGATCCAGAAGGGGAAGAGTAAACAAAATGATAGTTCAAGGGTATGGATGGAAAGTGATTCTATTTCTATGATTGCAAACTACTGTAAAGTTTGCAAAGAACTTGGCGGTCTGTACTCACTTAATAGAACGACGTTCCGCTACCTCTGGCCTGGCTGCAAGCAATAATGCAGTTGGGAAGGATGTCATAATCCGTTTAGACCCTCTTCTGAGGCAAAATGGCCCACAGCTTTGGTAACGATTCCTTCATATCCTGAACACTTTTAAAATCTTTTATACACTATTGTTATGGCAGATGCAGAAAACTTTAGTCACTTGATGTACAGCAGCTCAACATTATTTACACGTTTCGAATAAACTCATCCTCAGAATATCTTCAGAAAGGTTATAAAAGTCATGAGTAACACGACTGTTTACTATAGTTAACAAACAATAAATTGACAAATGTTTAACAGAACATGAATTAAAATGAACATACCAAAGGAGGTAAGGGGCTTCACATACACGGCGTGGTGTCATGTGCTAGTAATCAATTTCAAACGAAGATAATCTGACGTTACGTGCAAGATAACAAAAATGAGCACGAAGTGAATTGCAGAAGACTGTAATGAGGAAGGCGTTCGACAGATCAGATTTAGATATAGAAATGTTAAAAAACAATGAATGTTAAAAATAAAGTTATAAAATAGCCTTAAAACACTTGATTACAAATATGCCAAAACAAGAGAATTACAACGAATATAAAACCGAAATCTAAGGCAAAAGATAATGGTACGGGGGAAAGCCGTAGAGGCTGGGAAGTACTGTAGTCTTACGTCATATTACATAAACCCTGAAAAATAATACGCATTACATTTTAACGAAGAAGGATATTTAAAAAAACAGTCTCGTTAAATAAAGTACACATAGTTCAAATCAAGAGTAGGATAAAAGGGGACACGCTTCACCTTCGCAAACTTTATTTATTAAGTCTACTCACGAAGAGTGGATAGAGTAATGTAGAACATAATTAAGATAAGTACCTTTGTTTTAATAACATCAATTTCTTCTCGTGGAGCACGACAACCGTGTATTTGTTAAAGGACATTTTGAACTATTCCACCTCGGCTGCTTTTCACAAGTATTCAGTTTATTATAACCTGCATAACTGGCCAATTTCGGCTTTACAATCTATTTTCCAGTTCAGCACGTGTCGACGTGTCGTAAAATTATCCAGTTAATAACTGGTGAATATAGTAGACCTGGAAGCGAGCACATAACGTGCAAACGTCAGAATTAATTCTATGTAAACAACAGCCCATCAAGTACATTTAAAAATCATGTCTGTAGGGCTATTAGAACGATTAACATAAACTTCAACCTCCTCAATAATGTTGGAACCACGTGCTTTAGGCTCGATATGTAAAATTGCGGTCTCATAAATTATCGATGATACTACTTGCTCTGCGTTTTCAAATGTGAACCGAGGAACTACTTGTTTTTATTTTTATTTATATTTTTCACAAGTGCGTTCCCTAAAACATGCGGCAAAATCCCTTTCCGTCTGCCCTATGTGAACACTACCACACTATCTGGAGTTAAATTAGTATACTCGAGGATTTTTTTTTATTTATCTGTCAGGCCATCAGTGCTTTGACGTAAAACAACGCAAGATTTTGGAGAAGGGAAACCTATTTTTAATGTTGGCCATCTTAAAGGCATGGCCTATTTTATCAGAGGAAAGACCAAAATCGCGTAAGGCACCAAATTTAGCTTTTACACTATTCATTCATTTTATTAATAAGTTAGTTAAAGTTCACTTGAACCAGAACGATGCAGTATTAATGAAAATGGAAACAATAAAGCAACTACTACATAGCCAAATCAATACTGAAATCTGGGAGGCAATTACTATATAATGCTTTAGGCAACAGTTTAATTACAACGTTAAGGTTCTCGAGGTCAAGGGGTAGCCTCTTTGATTAGTAAACCATACGTTTTCGGTCCTGGGTTCGAATCCCACAACCACTAAAATCTTGAATAAAAGTCATCAGCAATGGCGGCTGCAAACTCCCGGCATAAAAAGTCACCCTACTTGTGCCAACGGTCTTGTGAAAGAGGGCGAAGGAGTGTACACAAGTCTAAGGCATTCTCATCCCATTGAGTTGGGAAACTGAACACAAAGGCGGGAGAACCAGCAGGGAACAACAGTAGGAGGATGTCCAAGGCAATGGAAACCACTGCATTAAAGACACATAATGTTTATCCACAGAACATGTGGCCTGTAATTGTAAATGTGTCATGATAATCTCTCCATTGGCAGAAGATTTCGGACTAGTCCCCCCATTCGGATATCCGTGAGGGGACGGCCAAAGCGAAGGGGAAGACCAAGGGGGAGGTGACTACGAGAAAAAGAGTGCGTAACCAACAAAAGGATACCATTACACGAGTTGGGCAGTGGAATGTCAGACGTTTGAACGTAGTGGGGAATCTGGAAAAGGGAATCCTAATGCTCAGTCTAGATGTAGTGGATCTCAGTGAACTGAAATGGAAAGAAGACAAGGATCTCTGGTCAGATGAAGATAGAGCAGAATGACCAATTTTTTTGAAAGAAAATAAGGGAGATACCTTGGAAAAAATAGGGGAGAGTAAGAGCACAGCAAAATTTCACAAAAAATCAAAGCAGTATTTGTAAAAAACATCTATTTAATTACATATCGCAAACAAAAAAATGGTTCAAATGGCTCTGAGCACTATGGGACTTACCTTCTGTGGTCATCAGTCCCCTAGTACTTAGAACTACTTAAACCTGACTAACCTAAGGACATAACACACATCCATGCCCGAGGCAGGATTCGAACCTGCGATCGTAGCAGTCGCACGGTTCCGGACTGAGCGCCTTAACCGCGAGACCCATATCGCAAACACTCAGATATATTTTGCAACAGATGTTGCCTTAGTTAGTAGTTTTAAATCATGTTTAACAAATTCAAGGATTTCACTGCATGAATAAGGGAAATTCCTGGCAATGTGCAGATCGATTTCCTTAGGTTTGTACTTCTTTCATTCCTTACATGTGTCTCCTTATTGTTAATAAAAGAATATACTCCCTCAGTGCGAGCATTACTTCGTAGTGCACTCATAACCTACCAGCTTACTCAAGTAATCAAAATGAACGTCATTTGGTTTTAGAGTTATCCGTTTCTGACTAACGCTACCCTATAAAGAGACGTACACTTAATTGCATCATTAGAACTACAAAATTCCTCATATTATTTATCTTTCTTCACACTGTCCAACTTGACACATTCCACAACAGCGTGCACGTAATTGACTATTAGTCCCCTTGTTAGACAAGTTGTGGTTGTTGTTGTGGTCTTCAGTCCTGAAACTGGTTTGACGCAGCTCTCCATGCTACTCTATCCTGTGCAAGCTTCTTGATCTCCCAGTACTTACTGCAACCTACATCCTTCTGAATCTGCTTGGAGTCCCTCTACGATTTTTACCCTCCACGCTGCCCTCCAATGCTAAATTTGTGATACCTTGATGCCTCAGAACATGTCCTACCAACCGGTCCCTTCTTCTTCTCGAGTTGTGGCACAAACTCCTCTTCTCTCCAATTTTGTTCGATACCTCCTCATTAGTAATGTGATCTACCCATCTAATCTTCAACATTCTTCTCTAGCACCATATTTTGAAGGCTTCTATTCTCTTCTTGTCCAAACTATTTATGGTCCATGTTTCACTTCCATACATGGCTACACTCCATACAAATACTTTCAGAAACGACTTCCTGACACTTAAATGTCAACAAATTTTTCTTCTTCATAAACGCTTTCCTTGCCATTACAAGTCTACATTTTATATCCTCTCTACTTCGGCCATCATCAGATATTTTGCTCCTCAAATACCAAAACTCCTTTACTACTTTAAGTGCCCCAATTCATAATCTAATTCCCTCAGCATCACCCGACTTAATTCGACTACATTCCATTATCCTCGTTTTGCTTTTGTTGATGATCATCTTATATCCTCCTTTCAAGACACTGTCCATTCCGTTTAACTGCACTTGCAAGTCCTTTGCTGTCTCTGAGAGAATTATAATGTCATCGGCGAACCTCAATATTTTTATTTATTCGCCATGGATTTTAATAACAACTCCGAACTTTTCTTTTGTTTCCTTTACTGCTTGCTCAATCTACAGATTGAATAACATCGGGGAGAGGCTACAACCCTGTCTCCCTCCCTTCCCAACCGCTGCTTCCCTTTCATGCCCCTCGACTCTTATAACAGCCATCTTCTTTCTGTACAAATTGAAAATAGGCTTTCGCTTCCTGTATGTTACCCCTGCCACCTTTAGAAGTTGAAAGAGAGTATTCCAGTCAACATTGTCAAAAGCTTTCTCTAAGTCTACAAATGCTAGAAATGTAGGTTTGTCTTTCCTTAATCTATTTTCTAAGATAAGTCGTAGGGTCAGTATTGCCTCACGTGTTCCAATATTTCTACGGAATCCAAACTGACCTTCCCCGAGGTCGGCTTCTACCAGTTTTTCCATTCACCTGTAAAGAATTCGCGTTAGTATTTTGCAGCTGTGACTTATTAAACTGCGTAATTTTCACATCTGTCAACACCTGCTTTCTTTGGGATTGAAATTATTATATTCTTCATAAAGCGTGCAGGTAGTTTGCCTATCTCATACATCTTGCTCACCAGATGGTAGAGTTTTGTCAGGACTGGCTCTCCCAAGGCCATCAGAGTTTCCAATGGTATGTTGTCTACACCCAGGGCTTTGTTTCGACTCAGGTCTTTCAGTGCTCTGTCAAACTCTTCACGCAGTATCGTATCTCCCATTTCATCCTCATCTACATCCTCTTCCATTTCCATAATATTGTCCTCAAGTACATCGTCCTTGTATGGACCCTCTATATACTCCTTCCACCTTTCTGCTTTCCCTTCTTTGCTTAGAACTGGGTTTCCACCTGAGCTCTTGATATTCATACAAGTGGCTCTCATTTCTGCAAAGGTCTCTTAAATTTTCCTGTAGGCAGTATTTATCTTACCTCTAGTGAGATAAGCGTCTACATCCTTACATTTCTCCTCTAGCCATACCTGCTTAGCCATTTTGCACTTCCTGTCGATCTCATTTTTGAGACGTTTGTATTCCTTTTTGCCTGCTTCATTTACTGCGTTTTTATATTTTCTGCTTTTATCAATTAAATTCAATATTTCTTCAGTTACCCAAGGATTTCTACTAGCCCTCGTCTTTTTACCTACTTCATCCTCTGCTGCCTTCATACTTCATCCCTCAGAGCTACCCATTCTTCCTATACTGTATTTCTTTTCTCCATTCCTGTCAATTGTTCCCTTATGCACTCCCTGAAACTCTGTACAACCTCTGGTTTAGTCAGTTTATCCAGGTCACACCTCCTTAAATTCCCACCTTTTGGCAGTTTCTTCAGTTTCAATCTACAGTTCAACACCAATAGATTGTGGTCAGAGTCCGCATCTGCGCCTGGAAATGTCTTAGAGCTTAATACCCGGTTCATAAATCTCTGTCTTACCATTATATAATCTATCTGATACCTTCTAGCATTCAGTATTAACCGAATACAATGCTTCATTTTCCCTAAGACTGACTGCTATTCTGTGACATCTCTAGTATCTCCTGGATTCTTCCATGTATACAACCTTCTTTTATGATTCTTGAACCAAGTGTTAGCTATGATTAAGTTGTGGTCTGTGCAAAATTCTACCAGATGGCTTCCTCTTTCATTTCTTACCCCCCAATCCATATTCACCTACTATGTTTCCTTCTCTCCCTTTTCCTACTCTCGAATTCCAGTCACCCATGACTATTAAATTTTCGTCTCCTTTCATTCCCTGAATAATTTCTTTTATCTCATCATACATTACATCAATTTCATCATCATCTGCAGAGCTAGTTGGCATATAAACTTGTACTACTGTAGTAGGCATGGGCTTCGTGTCTTTGGTGGCCACAATAATGCGTTCACTATGCTGTTTGTAGTAGCTTACCCTCACTCCTATTTTTTATTCATTATTAAACCTACTCCTGCATTACCCCGATTTGATTTTGTATTTATAACTCTGTATTCACCTGACCAAAAGTATTGTTTCTCCTGCCACCGAACTTCGCTAATTCCCACTAATTTTTAGGCATATTGGAATTAAAGACTTTGAAGTATCATCAAATTTGCTGACGAAGTAAGAATTTAAAGAATCATTGAATTCAGTGAGGTTGTTCTCACTAGTAGATATCAATTCTGAATCAGGAACAGTATATAACAATTTATGAGCGCTACCAAAAAGTCTAACTTCCTTCCTCTGTCTAACTTTCTGAATTAGTGACTGTACAGCTGAGTCCGTGATACTAAGATCGGAATTCTCCAAACACTTTATACTTTTTGAATGAAAGTGTTTTCAATATTCACAAAGAAACTGATATAATCCTGAACAATTGTCTGCTTCTGTATATTCATTTAAAACATACTTTTCCAAAATTTTAGCACTGTCTGAATCATCTGTGTTTCTAAAATAGATCTTTATAGGTGCCCAATTTTTTAAAATCATTTCTATAGTAGGTATGAGAGTTAACCGACTAGTATTTACATTTTGCAGTATTTCAGCCCATGCAACATCAACAAATTCAGAAGATTAATTTAATGTTTCCTATCTTTTCGCAGAACCAGAAAACTGAGTATATATTTTCAATAGTAAAACTTAAGCATCTACGTTTAGTAAACAGTTGCATACAAGTTTCATGGCATTATGAAGGACATGGTAAAACAACTAGTTTGAGGATTTTTTTATTCTAGTTACTTAATAGTTTCATGACTGAACTGTGCTTGCCATTGTGCAGCTGGTCCCGGCAGAATGCGAGTCCTCCCTCGGACATGGGTGTGTATGTTTGTCCTTAGGATATTTTAGGTTAAGAAGTGTGTAAGCTCAGGGACTGATGACTTAGCAGTAAAGTCCCATAAGATTTCACACACATTTGAACATTTTGTGCTTGCCATTATTTTATTTGGCACCATCACCCCAGTATGATATTATATGTTTTATGAAAGCCAACAATTTGTTTTCAGTTCCACTAAAGGGGTCAATATATCGCATTAAAACTGGAAACTTTTTCCACTTTAGGTGATTGGAGGCATCTGTTGGTAAGGAAAAGAAAATGCTACACCTTTTGGGGTAATTTGAAACTTCCAAAAAATCGTTCACACTTCTTGGGGCCATTATATTCATGATGATAATTTCAGCTGTTGTCCGCCTGCAATATATTTTCTTTGACACATTACACTCACCGAACACGTTTTCTGAAATTTCTATTGCACAGTCCAAGCTCCTATAGCTTATTTAGTGTGATAGTGCGTAACAGACCAATGAAAATTCACCAGCAATGGTTTTCTCATCGTCGTTCGTTAGGCCTTTGCTCAGGTGAGGAGAGCTGAAGAAAGTAGTTATGTTGGATAATGTTAGTGACATCATTTGCTTTGCTTTTGTAATTTACAAGCTAATTCAAGATGTTAACTTAGAAAATAGCCCATTACTAATTTCTATGTGCTGAAAAGTAAGACAAATTTATTTTAGAAAACGTAGCAGTAATTTATCACTTGAACTATTTGTGTGCTGCACAGGACCGTTCTTGCACCATGTGCTATGCTAAACTCACGTTTTCAGATTGAGCAGTTAGCTTTATAAGCATCTGACCGTGCTGATCCAGTCCAGGAATACAAAGCTTCACATGTGTACACATATACTTTGTATTATTTTTTGGTGGCGTTTTAGCTTCGTCCTCGCTGCCCATCATAAAATCTTCGACAACGATTCACAGTAAGCACTGCCACTGAAACGAAGTCACGTCCAACTGCCAAGTGTCAGTTTACCATTTCGAAGATAAACGATGGACATAATGTCGGTATAAAATCAGTTGCCCCTGCTCACCGACATTTAAACGAATTCAGATCATAAGCGAAAAATTTAAACACTTGATAAATATTTGTACAAACGCAAAAAAATTGAAGTTAAAAACTGGAGAAAAACGCCCAATGAGCCTCTAAATACGGCATCCGGGAGATTACGAAAATGTATGTTCAAATATGGGAGGTCCAGGGGAATACGGGAGAATTGGTCACATTAATATAGGGTACCATCAACAGCAGCAGAAAACGTATAACGGTAAATGGCATTGGTTATGACTAGGAAGTTGGGGCAGAGAGTGACTTACTGTGAACAGTTCAGTGATAGGGTTTTTGTTATCAGAATCGACAGCAAACCACCACCGACAACGACAGTTCAGGTATACATGCCGACATCGGAGGCCGATGTAGAGAAAGTATAGACAGAGAAAGTATATGAGGGGACTGGACGGGTAATTCATGGAATGATGCTGTGGGGGAAGGAGTATCCGAGAGGATTATGGAAGAATATGGTCTGGTACTAGGAATGAGACAGGAGAAGGAGGAATTCAGTTCTCCAATAAATTCAGTGTTAACCAATACTCTGTTCAAGAATCGCAAGAGAAGGAGGTATATTGGAAAAGGCCGAAAGATACGGGAACTTTCGGTTAGATTACATTACGGTCAAGCAGATATTCTGGAATCAGATACGGGACAGTAAGGTGTACGCAAAGGCAGATGTAGATTCATCATAATTAAGCAATGATGAAGAATAGGCTGAAGTTTAAGAGACTAGTCAGAAAGAATCAATGAGCAACGAAATGCGATATTTAAGTACTAAGAAATGAAGAGATAGTGTAAGTAGGCTGTTTAGGTTTTTATATTGGTAACGCCACATTGCGCTCTTTATGAAAATAACTGGCTATGCTGTGTGCAGTCTGTGGCTAGTTTGCATTGTTGTCTGCCATTGTACTGTTGAGCAGTTGGCTGTTAACAGCGCGTCACATTGCGCAGTTGGAGCTGAGCCGCCAGCAGTGGTGGATGTGGGGAGAGAGATGGCAGAGTTTTGAAATTTGTACTACTGGATGTCATGAACTGCTATATACATTATGACTTTCGAACACTATTGAGGTAAATACATTGTTTGTTCTCTATCAAAATCTTTCATTTGCTAACTATGCTTATTAGTAGTTAGTGCCTTCAGTAGTTTGAATCTTTTATTTAGCTGGCAGTAGTGGCGTTCGCTGTATTGCAGTAGTTCGAATAACGAAGATTTTTGGTGAGGTAAGTGATTTGTGAAAAGTATAGGTTAATGTTAGTCAGGGCCATTCCTTTGTAGGGATTTTTGAAAGTCAGATTGCGTTGCGCTGAAAATATTGTGTGTCAGTTTAAATACAGACATGTATAATTGTTCAAAGGGGACGTTTCATATGGTGACCCTCCAGGATCCCTGACTGGAACCTTCTGATTTTTTCTTGTAGTTTGTGTAATTAGTGTAGATTTTGTTTATTGCTAGCACATAATTGTAGAGAGAATCTCCTTTGTAGTTGCAGTCTTTCATTGTTGTAAAGTAAAACAGGTGTGGCATGCATGTAGATTTGCAAAAGTATTTTGCAGCTGCGCTTGCAATTAACTAGATATCATTTTCAGTGCTATATTAATATTTGAAATATTGTGACAATAATGGCGTGTGAAAAACGTAACACTAGGCTCCAAAGTAAACTGAGAAATAAAAGTGACGACGAGAGTAGCTTATCAGCGCCGCCGAGTAATGAATTAACTAATGTTCAAAGTTGTAATTTGGTAATTGTGCATAGGGAAATGGAGCGGGCTGTAAATAATGTGTAGGCAGTGAAACAATTAGTGAACAGGGAAGCATTATCGATCGATCGGTTGGCAAGAGCTCGCCTCAGGAATCCGAAATGACAGGACACAATCTTGCAAATACTGTAGATTCAGGTTTTGCGTCCTCACCGTTTTCTCAAATAAGTCAAGACACATTTCCTGCTTGTCAAAATGAGAATGTTGCCGGTGCAAATTCTCTGCCGAAAAGCATAGAGGAACAGATTCCAGACACTAATACATTATTATTGCAATTAACGCAACAAATGGAACAAAATCAGAGACAAACACAGCAAAAGCTTCAAAAGTTAGACACAATGGAACAAAATCTTCAAAAGTTAGACACAATGGAACAAAATCTTCGGAAGTTAGACACCACACTTGAACAAACGCGTGAAGATTTAACTACTGAGTTACATAACACTGAATCGATATGTCAAAAAGTCTGTAATGACATAAAAACACAAATTTCTGAGCATTTTCATCCTACTTTTTCGCGGCATGAAAATGCATTACAGAATCACGAAGCAGCCATAAAAGAACTGCAAACCATTGTTCATGAAAATCATGAGACCTTGTGGGCTAAAATTGACTCAGCTGCATCTCCTGATTCGGTAACGCAACTTGCAAAATCTCAGGAAAACTTAAAGGACACAGTAGATTCGATTTCAACACAAATGGACACTCTGAAACTTGGTTCAGAAAAACACACTGAGGAAATGTGTTCACTATCGGAGAAAGTAGCCAAACTTTCGGATCAGTTCACCAACTTATCTATGAAGGTAGATGATAATCTGAATGACACAAAACCGGTAGTCTTTAATGACACAGAAGAGTGCGAACAAATTAGGAAATTCAAACAAAATCAGAATCAAATTAATACGCAACACCAAAGAGAAATCCAGGAAGTACAAGATCCGTTGGCACAAGTAATACAAAAATTACATATTTCAGAGGACACTCGTGCTCCAATACGGGAAGAGGAACTTAGAAATTCGGAAAAGCCACAAAATAATAACACAGGGCATTTCGGATATTATGAAAGAAATTGGCAAGGTGCACCGCATTTTGAGATGGAATCGCCGACGCGACGTAACAATGACCGATATGCGACTCACCGACATGATGATTTTGACTATAAGCCGTTCATTACTACACGTAAATTTAAAACATTTAAGAATTCTGGCAACGACATTCATCCACAAGCATGGCTCCATCAATTCTCTCATTGTTTTCCTCCCAACTGGTCATTAGAGCACAGATTAGAATTTATGTTTGGCTATTTAGAGAATGAACCAGCTGTAAGAATGCGATCGGTCGTTCACGATTGTCACAGTGAAGGAGAATTTTACCATGCCTTCCCCTAAGCATATTGGTCTCAAGCTACACAAGACTGAGTAAAACATAGCATCGTAATGATGAAATAATTTCGAACAATCTTAATTTTCCAGTCTTGTGAAATATTTTGAAGACATGTTGCACAAGAATCAGTACCTGTCAAACCCATACAGCCCCTCAGAATTCATCCGCATTTGCTTAATCAAACTACCTGAACATTTACGACATATTATTTTGGCAGGACGTTGCAAAGACGACATTGAAGCTTTTCAGGGACTGTCACAAGAACTGGAAATTGACACTGACAATCGCGGAACGCGAAAATAGGAACACAACAATTACAGGTCACATCTGTTACAATTCAGCGATGACAGAAATAATACACGACAAGGCATTTCTTATAACGTAAATCGCGACCAAAACAGACACCACGCGTATGACAATCGTTGGCAGAGTAGTAATAATTACAGGGAAAGATCACCTCTCCGCGGTAGTGACTATCACAGAGACAATCAGAGAAACAGACAATTTGGGAACCAAAATAATTATTATCAAGTGAGGCAGAATAACTTCAGACGCAACAGTTCAGCACGCAGTTACGATTCAGGAAGAAATTCCCCACCATGTGACCGGCAAGAAAGAAACTATGGAATCTACCGACATGACGACAGACGATATCAACATAACGACAGACGTGAATTTCATCAGAACTGGCGGGATCCTAACAGGGCTGTGCCGTCTCAGCAATGCGAATTTGTAGAAGTTAGGTCTCCAAATCACAATAACGACGCGCGCCAACAAAGAGACTGACAATGACTCGCACCGCAGGCAGCCACGTGCGCCGGTTGGCTCAGAGAAAAATAATGTAGACGCTAACCTTGAGAAAAATTCCAGTATTCTTTACCGACGTATACCACTTGATAATTGTGTCGAAGTTGAAAACACTGCGTACTAGGAAGAGTAAAGGTTTACACCACATTTCACATGTAAAACCGTTTATTGAGAAATAATCTGCTTTTTGACTTTGTCTTTGCCATAGAACATTTCACTTCACATTTCTTGTATGCTTTGTCAGACTTAGAATCTGTTAACATGCAATAATGTTTGAAGTTAAATATCCAGTCAAGAACCAAGAGAACTTATTTAAACAGAAATTACGAATGCATTGTTATTGTGAACAGACGACACAGTGTTATTGTGTATGTACATTCTTGCTTGTTAGCTGCACGATTACGTAATGACTATAAGGCTCACATTCTTAGAACATTTACCAGTACTGCTGATGAATTTTAATGCAACATTTTGGTTTACTTGAAAATACATTCTGGATTTAAAGTACTTTCTGTGATATACCAGATGACACAGTGGTTAGTTTATGTGACAGCTACACGGTTTTATCACGACGCTACTAATGAGTGACCATTTACAATGTTGCTTTTGCGGTGTATCTGTTTTACATCTGCATAGTTTTTCAGAATTCTTCTGGAAAGTAAAACATGTTTTACTTCTGTGGTATAGCTACAAGGAGACAGCCTTTTCCGTAGGACAACAATACGCTACAGCACAGTACTATCTTCATCACGGCAATAAGCGTAATAACTAAGATATCTATACGCAAAGCATTTCACTTTTGTGTATCATGAGGTAAGTACATTGACTTCTGCACAACTTAGCTTTCGGAGGACGATAACTACGACACTTCCACAGGGATTATCTTACAACAAGACGCACAGTTTAGCGCTACAGTACACGTATTTGAGTGATTAATTTTGTACTTAAAACATTTATTTTTAAAGATATTTGAAGTACAATGAAATAAAGGTTTTCCGTGATACATTTCATTCCGTTGCTGTAATCTGTAACACCTGAGGGTATAATTACATTAATCCTCATGGGGGTACACGCTTACTTTGTGTACCATGTGTTTGGCAAGCACAAGGAGCCCTAGCTAATATGGTATTTGCTTGTTCAACTTTACACATCGGTACCATATTTCTCTAACACACAAATTACACAGCCATCTGATCATTTAACTGAGAGATAAATATTTCTTTTACTACACCAGTGACACATGTTTACGCAATTACACAGTTGGGTAACTTCACACTTATGAAATTGTATTTTGTCTGTACTTTGTGAACTGTTCATATTTTTTCGAAACCATTGTGATATTATGAGAGCGTTGAATGATGTATTTGGTAAGGGAGCATGATTTTAAAGTACGTTTGAGGTAGATGACAATATTGAAATGAGCAGAGAATTTTTTTTAGGTTTTGACATTATTGCAGAAAGCTACGATGTTTTTGAGATTTGACTGAGGTGTTGTGATGTTATGATGACAATGTGTATTACGCTGTTGCGGTATGTTTATGATCAATTAGTTGATGCTATATGAGGAATCTGATTACGCTACATATTTATTATGATGAAATATTGAAGAAGTGTCGACAAATATGTATATGTGTAATAAGGTAAGGAATAATGAGTAGTGGTTATGCACTCTGATTTGTGGAAAAGGATGTTGGAAACCAAGAATTGTACTTTAAGAGTTATGAAATGTGTGTAAATGCGCGAATGTATCACAATGCCGACGAAAACTTTTTGAACACTGTTATATTCATAGGATTTTGTTTCTACACATTTGCAACGCAAATTCTCGACCTGTGAAATTTTTCATATGAGACTGTCACTGTAATGCAAACTCGTGTCGTAAACATTTCAGTAAGAAAGTTAAGTGACCACCTTCACGAAATGAGTCGTGGGCACCCAGCTACGCGACAGTCGCCTGGAAAACCGCCATTAGTGTGTGCCTTTCAGAGGCACAGGTGGAGAAAAAAATAAAGAGGCCATTATCCTCGCCATTATCCTCGCTGTTGACATACCTTTGTAGAAAGCATCGCAAAGACGACACGCTCACACTTGAAAACATATGATTATACTGTGGAGCTCTTAATTTACGATATTTACTAAAATGGCTAATAAAACGATGAGAAACATTTCACAGCTATTGTCTTGCTAGTTGAGAGAAATGCCATATGGCTTCCTTTATGTATTTATTTACTCATTTTGTTTAATATCTAGTTTCTAGCTGCATTGCAGCATTGGTTAAAATAAAATTTAACAGATGTATTAATATAGTTATTTTATGCCTACAGATCCAGTCAATTATAAATTTGTGAACTACTTTCAAGAAAACGGGGGCACACAAATAGACATTTCTCTTCACAGGAATTGCATAAATATTTTTTTTTGATTTTGTAAAGATGTTTAAACATTATTTGTTCTGTTTTGTTTTAATGCTCATGTGTGAAGTTTATGTTTCTAAAGTTATTCTGATCTTTTATGTATGTACTCATGTCATAATTCCTGTAACACTGATGTATATGTTATTTCAATTCGTTTGTAAAGCCTGTACTACAAATGTTATCTGTATTGTTATGTTCATTAATGATGTATTTTGTACCTTTGTAATTGTATTCTTATGTTATAAAATTGTAATTGACACCAGTTGGCCACATTACTAACTTGTGAGTTCTATTTCACTGCACAAGTTCCTGTTGGTCATAGTAAATGGACAATATGTGAGAAGTAGGGACTGTTAGTGTTTGCACATGTCTTAATAATTCAGCAAGGGACTGGATAACAGCATTGCTGGTTCTAAGGACAATTCCAAAAACTTTGTGAGTGCACAAGTGGTGGTTATGGATTAGCTATATTGTCCGCAAGACCCTTCGATGGTGATTGTGCACCTGCACAGTTGCAACAGGTGGCTGCTGGCCGTCTCTACAAGGACTCCAGTGGGTCTGCACTTCTGGTGGCCCACCATACCGCAATCTCTACCAGGACTACAGTGGGTCTGCTCTGTGATGACCTACCTACCAATATTCTTCAAAACTTCGACAGACTCTGCTATGGGTTTTGCTCTGTTGTGGACCATTACCTGTCTGCATGTCGAGAGTCAGCACTGTCTTTCCGTTGGAAGGACAACATTACTTCTTCAAGACTGCAAGGAAATCCACTACTTCCGTGTGCATTTTCTTTTACTGCTCAGACTTTGAGAAAAACACTGCAATTTTACTGTGATGAACGATCAGGACTGTCTTTATGGACTGTGAGAAAATTTTAGCTTTTGACCAACATTGTATCGATAAGTGGGTGCATTTGATTTCTTTGTTAATGTACTTATGATTATGAAAATTTTTATCAAATCATTATTGGCCACTGCCCAAAACAATTTGTAAATTTTTTTGTGAGGAGCTATGTAAGTAGGCTGTTTAGGTTTTTATAGTGGTAACGCCACGTAGCGCTCTGTATGAAAATCACTGGCCGTGCTGTGTGCAGTCTGTGGCTAGTTTGCATTGTTGTCTGCCATTGTACTGTTGAGCAGTTGGCTGTTAACAGCGCATCGTATTGCGCAGTTGGAGGTGAGCCGCCAGCAGTGGTGGATGTGGGGAGAGAGATGGCAGAGTTTTGAAATTTGTACGACTGGATGTCATGAACTGCTATATACATTATGACTTTTGAACACTATTGAGGTAAATACATTGTTTGTTCTCTATCAAAATCTTTCATTTGCTAACTATGCTTATTAGTAGTTAGTGCCTTCAGTAGTTTGAATCTTTTATTTAGCTGGCAGTAGTGGCGTTCGCTGTACTGCAGTAGTTCGAATAACGAAGACTTTTGGTGAGGTAAGTGATTTGTGAAAGGTATAGGTTAATGTTAGTCAAGGCCATTCCTTTGTAGGGATTTCTGAAAGTCATATTGCGTTGCGCTGAAAATAATGTGTGTCAGTTTAAACACAGTAATGTATAATTGTTCAAAGGGGACGTTCCATAATAGGTTTGAAGTTGTCTAAGGCTGTACATATTGCGATACGGAGTATCTGAGCAGGAATTTCAGTTGTAGAGATATGGATATTTCTGAAAAGAGCAACCGATGACATTGCGAAGAAAAACGTAGGTAAAATGAAGCTAACTTTGAAGAAACCATGGGAATCAGAAGAAACACTTCAATTACTCGATTAAAGAAGGAAGTACAAAAACATTTAGGGAAATTCACGTATACAGGAACACAAGTCACTTAGGAATGAAATAAATAGGAAGCGCTGGGAGGATAAGTCGAAGGGACTGCATGAAAAATGTGAAGAAACAGAAAAGAAATGACTTTCGAAAGGCCTGACAGCCTATAGAGAAGACAAAACAACTTTCATTGAAATTAAAAGCATTGGTGGTACCATTAATCGTGAAATGGTATTTTCACCTTTGAATGCAGATGAGAGAACGGATACGTGGGAAGAGTGAACTGAAGACCTCTAGGAAGGGCAAGAATTGCCTGGTGATGCGATAAAAGAAGAAACAGTAACTGATATAGAAGGGATAAAGGATGCATTATTAGAATCAGATGTTAAAAGAGCTTTGGATGATTTAGAATCGAATAAGGCACAAGGGATAGATAATATTCCATCATAATTTCTAAAATCATTGGCTGTAGTGACAACAAATCACTATCCACGTTTGTGCGTAAAACGTATGAGACGCGATATACCATGAGACTTCTGGTAAAACGTCATCCACACTATTCCGAAGACTTGAAAGAGCCGGCAAGTGAGAGGTATCGCACAGTCAGCTCATGAATACAACTTACCAACAAGGATAATATACCGAAGAATGAATAAGAGAATGGAGGAAGAGTTAGATGCCGACCAGTTTCGCCTTAGGAGACGTAAAGGCACAAGAGAGGCAGTTCTGACGTTGCTGTTGTTATTGGAAACAAGATCGAAAGAAAATCAAGAGAAGGTTATAGGATTTATCGATCTAGAAAAAGCGTGCGACAGTGTAATATATTGCAAGATGTCCGAAATCTTGAGATAAATGAGGGTAAGCTACAGGGAAGGATGGGTATTATACGATATGTACAAGAACCAAGAAGGAACCATAAAAGTGGAAGACGAGGAACGAAGTGCTCGTACTAAAAAGGGTGTAAGACTGCAATGTAGCATTTTGCCCCTACTGTTCAATGTACTGTATACATCGAAGAAGCAATGACTTTATTAAAAGGTAGGTTCAACACTGGAATTCAAGGTTAACGGATATACATCCTAAGATTAGCGGATGACATTGCTATCCTCAGTGTAAGTGAAGAGAATTTACAGGATCTGCTGAATGGAATGAACAGTCTAATGAGTACAGAATGTGAATTTAGAGTAAACTGAAGGAAGACGAAAGTAATGAGAAGTAGCAGAAATAACAACTGCAATAAACCTGTTACGATAGGGGTTCACGAGGTAAACGAAGTTAAGGAACTCTGCTACCTAGGCAGCAAAATAACCTATGACGGACGGAGGAAGGTGGACATAAAAAGCAGACTACCACTGGAAAAAAAGCTAAGAGAAGTCTACCAGTATCAATCATAGGCCTTAAATTGAGGAAGAAAGTTCTGAGAATGTACATTCGGAGCCAAGCATCGTATGGTAGTGAAATATGGACTGTGGGTAAACCGGAAATCAAAGAATTTCAGATGTGCTGCTACAGAAGAATGTTGATAAGGTAAGGAATGAGAAGATTCTCCCGAATACAGGCAAGGACAGGAATATACGTTAAACACTGTCAAGAAAAATGGCAGGTTGGGAGGACATCTATTAAGACATCAGTGAAAGAGTTCCACGATGCTAGAGGGAGCTGTTGGAGGTAAAAACTGCAGAGGAAGCCAGCGATTGGGATACACAGCAAATAACTGAAGACGTAAGTTGAAATTGCTACTCTGAGATGAAGCGGCTGACACAGGAGAGGCATTTGTGGTGGGCCGCACGAAACTATCCAGAGGACTGATGACACAAAAAGGTACAGATTCAAAAAACCATTTTGTCTATCACTGACAGTCCCATAACACTGTCACACTGTCTCTCTACTGACTGACCTTTACCAAGTTTTGAATACAGTAGTGTGACAAATAAACAAACTCAGATGTAAGCTAGTACCAAACACAACGGCATAATGCAGCTACAACACTGCTAACACGGCCCCACGGTCTACAACAAAGGTATCACAGTAACAACAAAAGCACTTTAAGTAATTCTATTAAGAGGTAACCAAGCTCTAGACAAGTCCCAGAAGTAATGGTTAACTGTTACGACGGCCAGCGGCCTATTACAGAACCGGAGGAAAGGCCTTCCAGGACATGTTTATGTAAACCTGAACAGGACTGAGATTTAAGCGTGGCGCACATTGCTTCAAGCAGCCAGTAGTATAGATGGGCAACAGGACACAATGGTTACTTACAATAACGACCTAACGGCGCCTTGTACAGGTAGGTAAACAGTCAATCTTTAAGCTAGATCTATTTATTCTAAATAAGAGAAACAGTATCGAGAATCGTAGCATTGGTTACCTTGAAACGTCCCCTTAGAAAAATTATACATGACTGTGCTTATACTGACACACAACATTTTTAGCGCAACGCAATCTGAGTTTTAATAATCCCTACAAAAAATGGCCCTGGCTAATATTAACCTATACGTTTCACAAATCACTTACCTCACAAAAATCTTCGTTACTCGAACTACTGCAATACAGCGAGCGCCACTACTGCCAGCTAAATAAAAGATTCAAACTACTGAAGGCACTAACTACTGATAGGCCTAGTTAGCAAATGAAAAATTTTGATGGAGAACAAACAACGTATTTACCTCAATAGTGTTCACAAGTCATAATGTATATAGCAGTTCAAGACATCCAGTCTTACAAATTTCAAAACTCCCCCATCTCTCTCCCCACATCCACCACTGCTGGCGGCTCACCTCCAACTGCGCAACGCTACGCGCTGTTTGCATTCAGCTGCCCAACACTACAATGGCAGACAACAATGCAAACTAGCCGCAGACTGCACACAGCACAGCCAGTGATTTTCATACAGAGCGCTACGTAACGTCGCCAATAAGAAAACATAAACAGCCTACTAGCACAGCCAGTGATTTTCATACAGAGCGCTACGTAACGTTACCAATAAGAAAACATAAGCAGCCTACTTACATAGCCCCCATGCTCCCCACAAAAAAATTTTACAAATTGTTTTGGGCAGTGGCCAATAATGATTTGATAAAATTTTTCATAATTACAATAACAAAGATATCAAATGCACACACTTATTGGTACAATGTTGGTCAAAAGCTAAAATTTTCTCACAGTCCATAAAGACAGTCCTGATCATTCATCACAGTAAAATTGCAGTGTTTTTCTCAAAGTCTGAGAAGTAAAAGAAAATGCACATGGAAGTAGTGGATTTCCTTGCAGTCTTGAAAAAGTAGTGTTGTCCTTCCAACGGAAAGACAGTGCTGACTCTTGACGTGCAGACAGGTAATATGCCACAACAGAGCAAACCCACCACAGAGTCAGTCGAAGTTGTGAAGAATACTGGTAGGTAGGTCATCACAGAGTAGACCCACTGTAGTCCTGGTAGAGATTACGGTATTGGTGGGCCATCAAAGATGCAGACCCACTATAGTCCTTGCAGAGATAATGGTATTGGTGGGCCATCAAACATGCCGACCCACTGTAGTCCTTGTAGAAATAATGGTACTGGTGGGCCATCAAAGATGCAGACCCACTGTAGTCCTTGTAGAGACGGCTAGCAGCCATCTGTTGCAACTGTGCAAGTGCACAATCACCATCGAAGAGTCTTGAGGAGAATATAGCAAGTCCATAAACCACCACTTGTCCACTCAAAAAAAAATTGGTTTGAAATGTCCTTAGAACCAGCAATGCTGTTATCCAGTCCCTTGCTGAATTATTAACACACGTGCAAACACTATCAGTCCCTACTTCTCATATACTGTCCATATACCATAACCAACAGAAACGTGTGCAGTGAAATGGAACTTACAAGTTAATAATATGATGAACTGGTGTCAATTACAATTTTATAACATAAGAATACAATAACAAAGGTACAAAATACATCATTATAGAACATAACAATACAGATATCATTTGTGGTACAGGCTTTACAAAAGAATCGAAATAACATATACATCAGTGTTACAGGAATTATGACATAAGTAAATATATAAAATAATGAGAATAGTTTTTGAAATATTAATTTCACACTTGAGCATTGAAACAGAACAGAATTAATAATGTCTAAACAACTTTACAAAGAAAATAACATATTATCAGAAAATTTCTGCAACATAACTCTTATTAGCTAAACACATTAAGACAGGAAAAACACAAATTCACATAGCGTAATAACACAAAAATACAGGACAGGGTTTGTTTTCAGTGTGACATTTGGTACTGCAGTCCACCCCAAAACTTCATTCCATATATCTTTCCTCTTATTTCAACATTCGTTTCCACCAAAAAAATTCTATCCAAGCATGCTATCTGTATTTATATGTTCACACATTTCTTACCTTATTACTTATTTTCCATTATCTTACCTCATCATTTATTTCCAAGAAAATCCTACGTAAACCTGTTGTCCATAACCCTACTTTTTTGGTTCATATCCTCTTTCAAAATACTTTTTTGGCCAAACCATTTTCTTATAGCTTCTCAATGCATTTTTTCCAATTCATCACAACTTGTTCTCTTATATGGCCTACCCCATTTTAAGCTAACTTAAATCTACTGAGCTCAGATGCTAAACTAAGGGACGAGGCAACGCAGCAGCACAAAACAATTAACACAAACAGCAATGACAGAAAAATGCAAATTGACAAAGCAAGCAGCAATATTACAACTAATATAAGGCAATGAGCAGCAAACAAGAAAAATAAATCAGTAGTAAAACTAGCTTAACAGAGTAATACAAAGTGAAATTTAGTAGCACTATGCCTGGCAAACAGCAGCAGCAAATGCAATAACTTATATCTAAACATGACATAGCTCAAGCAGAAAAAATATTACAGTAAAAATGGCCATGTTTAATACCTATGTCACATCTTAACACTAGAGTGATGCATCACAAAAACTTACTCTGCAAGACAGTTACCAAGTCATTAAAAAAATTATTTATGCAATTCCTGTGAAGGGAAATGTCTATTTGTGCTCTCTTTTCTAAGAAAGTACATCATACATTTACTGGGTCTGTAGACAGAAAATAGTGATATTAGTACATCTATAAAATTTTATAATAACCAATGCTGCAGTGCAGCTAGAAACTAGATATTAAAGAAAATGAGCAAATCTGTACAAGGGAAGGCATGAAACATAATTCATTAGCCATATGACATTTCATAAGGTACTAAAAAAATCTCTCAACTAGAAAGGCAGTAGTCATAATCAGGTGTATAGATATAAAAATATTTCTCGTCATTTCATTAGGCATTTCAGTAAATATCATAAATTAAGAGCTCCACAGTGTTATCATATGTTTTCAAGTTTGAGGGTGACGTATTTGCGATGCTTTCGACAAAGAAATGTCAATAGCGAGGATAATGGCCTCTTTTTTTCCCCACATAATGGCTTTCTTTTGTCAGACGACTATCTGTCAGCTGGGCGCCCAAAACGTATTACATCAAGGTCACTTACCTTTCTTAACGAAATATTTACGACAGCAGTTTCCGCTTATGTGACAGTCTCATATAAAAATCACACAGGTCGAGAATTTGCGTTACAAATGTGTAGAAACAAAATCCTGTACATATAAGTGCCCGAAAAATTTTCGCCGGCATTGTGATACAGTCACGCATATATACACATTTCATAACTTTTAAAGTACGATTCTCGGTTTCCGACATCCTTTTTCACAACCAGAGTCCCTAAACACTACTCATTATTCCTTGCCTTGTTACACATATAAATATTCGTCGACACTTCTTCAATATTTCATCAAAATAAATACGTAGCATAATCAAATTCCTCATTTACGGTAGCATCATCTTATTGATCATAAACATACCTTAACAGCATAATACACATCGTCGTTGTAAAAATAACATCATAACACCTCAGTCAAATCTCAAAAACGTCGTAACTTTCTGCAATAATGTCAAAATCTAAAGAAAATTCTCTGCTCATTTCAATAGTGTCATCTACCTCAAACGTACTTTAAAAATCATGATCCCATACCAAATATATCATTCAAAGCTTTCATAGTATCACAATGGTTCAAAAAAAATATGAACAGTTCACTAAGTACAGACAAAATACAATCTCATAAGTATGAAGTTATCCAGCTGTGTAATTACATAAACATCTGTCACTGATGTAGTAAAATAAATGTTTGTCTCTCCATGTTAAATGATCAGATAGCTGTGTAATTTGTGTGTTAGAGATATGGTACCGATGTATAAAGTTGTATAAGCAAATACCATATTAGCTAGGGCTCCTTGTGCTTGCCAAACACATGGTACACAAAGTAAGCGTGTACCCCCCTGAGGATTAATGTAATTATACCCCCACGTGTTACAGATTACAGCAATGGAATGAAATGTATCATGGAAAACTTTCTTTGTAATTGAAAAATCTTGAAAATTAAATGGTCTAAGTACAAAATTAATCACTCAAATACATGTCCTGTAGCGCTAAACTGTGCGTCCTGTTGTGAGATAATCTCTGTGGAAGTGTCGTAGTTATCGTCCTCCGAAAGCTAAGTTGTGCAGAAGTCAATGTACTTACCTCATCATAAACAAAAGTGAAATGCTATGCGTATAGATATCGCAGTTGTTACGTACAATACTGTGATCAAGAAAGTACTACACTATAACGTATTGTTGTGCTACAAAATAAATGCTGTCTCATTGTAGCTATACCACAAAAGTTACTAATAAAACATGTTTTACTTTACAGAATAATACAGAAAAACAGTGCAGATATAAAACAGATACACCGCAAAAGCAACATTGTAAATGGTCACTCATTAGTAGCGTCGTGATAAATTGTGTAGCTGTCACATAAACTAACCACTGTGTCATCTAGTATCTCACAGAAAGTACTTTAAATTCAGAATGTATTTTCAAGTACACCAAAAAGTTGCATTAAATTCTCATTAGCAGTACCAGTACATGTTCTAAGAATGTGAGTCTTATAGTCGTTACGTAATCGTGCAACTAACAAGCAAGAATGTACACACAAAATAACACTGTGTCGTCTGTTCACTATACCAATGCACTCGTAAATACTGTCTAAATACGTTCCCTAGCTTCTACACTGGATAGTTAACTTCAAAACATTGTTGCATGTTAACAGTTTCTAAGTGTGACAACGAGTACTAGTAGCTTGAAGTGAAAAATTATATGGCAAAAGCTAAGTTAAAAAGCAGATTATCTTTCAATAAACGGTTTTACTTGTGAAATATGGTGTAAACATTTACTCTTATTAGTACGCAGAGTTTCAACTTCAATGCAATTATCATGTGTCATACGTCGGTAAGGAATGCTAAAATTTTTCTCAAGGTTAGCGTCTATGTCATTTTTCTGTGAGCCAGCCAGCGCACGTGGCTGCCTGCAATGCGAGTCATTGTCTGTCTCTTTGTTGACGCACGTTGTTATTAGGATTAGGACACCTAACATCTACAAATTCACCCTGTCGAGAGAGCCCTGCCCTGTTTAAACCTCGCCAGTTCTGATGAAATTCAGGTCTGTCGTTATGATAATATTGTCTGTCGTCATGTCGGTAGATTCCATAGTTTCTTTCTAGTCGCCCATGTGGTGGAGAATCGTAACTGCACGCTGAACTGTTGCGTCTGAAGTTATTCAGCCTCCCTTGATAATAATAATTTTGGTTCCCAAATTGTCTGTTTCTACGGTAAACTCTGTCATATTCATTACTACGAAAGTGCGATCTTTCTCTGTAATTCTTACTACTGTGCCAACAGTTGTCATACAGGTGGTGTCTGTTTTGTTCACGATTTGCGTTGTAAGGATAGCCTTGTCGTGTCCGGTTATTATTTATTTCATCGCGGAATTGCAACGGATGTGACCTGTAATTGTTGTGTTCCTGTTTTCGCGTTCCGCGATTGTCAGTGTCAATTTCTAATTCTTGTAAGAGTCCCTGAAAAGCTTCAATGTCGTCTTTGCAACGTCCTGCCAAACTAATATGTCGCAAATGTTCAGGTAATTTGGTTAAGCAAATGCGGATGAGTTCTGAGGGACTGTATGGGTTTGACAGGTACTCATTCTTGGGCAACATGTCTTCAAAATATTTCACAAGACTGGAAAATTCAATTTGTTCGAAGTGTTTCATCATTATGATGCTATGTTTTACTCGGTCTTGTGTAGCTTGAGACCAATATGCTGAGAGGAAATTCTCCCTCACTGTGGCAATCGTGAACGACCGATCGCATTCTTACAGCTGGTTCATACTCTAAATAGCCACATAAAAATTCTAATCTGTGCTCTAATGACCAGTTGGGAGGAAAACATTGAGAGAATTGATGGAGGCATGCTTGTCGATGAATGTCCTTGCCAGAATTCTTAAATGTTTTGAATTTACGTGTAGTAATGAACAGCTTATTGTCAAAGTCATCACGTCGGCGAGTCGCATGTCGGTCATTGTTACGTCGCGTCGGCGATTCCATCTCAAAATTCGGTGCACCTTGCCAATTTCTTTCATAATATCCGAAATGCCCTGTGTTATTATTTTGTGGCTTTTCCGAATTTCTAAGTTCCTCTTCCCGTGTTGGAGCGAGAGTGTCCTCTGAAATATGTAATTTTTGTATTACTTGTGCCAACTGATCTTGTACTTCCTGGATTTCTCTTTGGTGTTGCGTATTAATTGGATTCAGATTTTGTTTGAATTTCCTAATTTGTTCACACTCTTCTGTGTCATTAAAGACTACCGGTTTTGTGTCATTCAGATTATCATCTACCTTCGTAGATAAATTATTTAGCTGATCCGAAAGTTCGACTACTTTCTCTGATAATGAACTAATTTCCTTCATGTGTCTTTCTGAACCAATTTTCAGAGTATCTACTGTGTCCTTTAAGTTTTCATGAGTTTTAGCAAGTTGCGTAAATGAATCGGTAGATGCAACTGAGTCAATATTAGCCCACAAGGTCTCATGATTTTCATGAACAATAGTTTGCAGTTCTTTTATGGCTGCTTCGTGATTCTGTTATGCATTTTCATCCCGCGAAAAAATAGGTTGAAAATGCTCACAAATTTGTGTTTTTAAGTCATTACAGAATTTTTAACATTTCGATTCAATGTTATGTAACTCAGTAGTTAAATCTTCACGTGTTTGTTCAAACGTGGTGTCTAACTTCCGAAGATTTTGTTCCATTGCGTCTAACTTTTGAAGATTTTGTTCCATTGTGTCTAACTTTTGAAGCTTTTGCTGTGTTTGCCTCTGATTTTGTTCCATTGTGTCTAACTTTTGAAGCTTTTGCCCCATTTGTTGCATTAATTGTAATAACAATGCACTGGTGTCTGAAACATGTTCCTCAGTGCTTTTCGGCAGTGAATTTTCACCGGCAACATTCACATCTTGACAAGCGGAAAATCTGTCTTGACTCATTTGAGAAAACAGTGAGAACCCAAAACCTGAGTCTACAGTATTTGCAATATTGTGTTCTGTCATTCCAGATTCCTGAGGCGAGCTGTTGCCGACCGATCGATCGATAATGCTTTCCTGTTCACTACCTGTTTCACTGTCTACACCATTATTTGACGCCCGCTCCATTTCCCTATGCACAGTTACCAAATTACTACATTGAATGTCTGTTAATTCATTACACAGTAGCGCTGATAAGCTACGCTCGTCGCCACTATTATTTCTCAGTTTACTTTGGAGCCTAGTATTGCGTTTTTCACACGCCATTATTGTCACAATATTTCACACGTTAACACAGAAAAGCACAATTTGAAGAGCAAAAATAAGAGAACACATTAACATAGCACTGAAAATAATATCTCGTTAAGTGCAAGCGCAGCTGCGAAACACTTGGTGCAAATCTACATGCATGCCACAACTGTTTTACTGTACAACAATAAAAGACTGCAACTACAAAGGAGATTCTCTCTACAATTACGCGCTAGCAATAAACAAAAGCTACACTAATTACACAAACTACAAGAAAAAATAAGAAGATTCCAGTGAGGTATCCTCGGCTAAGGGTCGACATATGAAACGTCTACTTAGAAAAATTATACATGACTGTGCTTATACTGACACACAATATTTTTAGCGCAACGCAATCTGACTTTTAATAATCCCTACAAAAGAATGGCCCTGACTAATATTAACCCATATGTTTCACAAATCACTTACCTCACAAAAATCTTCGTTACTCGAACTACTGCAATACAGCAAGCGCCACTACTGCCAGCTAAATAAAAGATTCAAACTACTGAAGGCCCTAACTACTGATAGGCATTGTTGTGGACTGACAAGACAGCCAGTCCACAGTGACGGGTAACCGAAAGGCACGCGCTTAAACTCACGCAGGCTGGCGTGAGGCCTGAAACAGGATACGTAATGAATGCTTTAAAGAAAAGTACGTAGCTGCTGGAATACTTAACTTTAATCCATCATTTGAATACATCGTTCTGGACGGTACGTTCAAGACTAAAAACTGTTAATGGCGCCTGGCTAGGTCGTAGCCATTGACTTAGCTGAAGGCTATTCTAACTACACTCCTGGAAATTGAAATAAGAACACCGTGAATTCATTGTCCCAGGAAGGGGAAACTTTATTGACACATTCCTAGGGTCAGATACATCACATGATCGCACTGACAGAACCACTGGCACATAGACACAGGCAACAGAGCATGCACAATGTCGGCACTAGTACAGTGTATATCCACCTTTCGCAGCAACGCAGGCTGCTATTCTCCCATAGAGACGATCGTAGAGATGCTGGATGTAGTCCTGTGTAACGGCTTGCCATGCCATTTCCACCTGGCGCCTCAGTTGGACCAGCGTTCGTGCTGGACGTGCAGACCGCGTGAGACGACGCTTCATCCAGTCCCAAACATGCTCAATGGGGGACAGATCCGGAGATCTTGCTGGCCAGGGTAGTTGACTTACACCTTCTAGAGCACGTTGGGTGGCGCGGGATACATGCGGACGTGCATTGTCCTGTTGGAACAGCAAGTTCCCTTGCCGGTCTAGGAATGGTAGAACGATGGGTTCGATGACGGTTTGGATGTACCGTGCACTATTCAGTGTCCCCTCGACGATCACCAGTGGTGTACGGCCAGTGTAGGAGATTGCTCCCCACACCACGATGCCGGGTGTTGGCCCTGTGTGCCTCGGTCGTATGCAGTCCTGATTGTGGCGCTCACCTGCACGGCGCCAAACACGCATACGACCATCATTGGCACCAAGGCAGAAGCGACTCTCATCGCTGAAGACGACACGTCTCCATTCGTCCCTCCATTCACGCCTGTCGCGACACCACTGGAGGCGGGCTGCACGATGTTGGGGTGTGAGCGGAAGACGGCCTAACGGTGTGCGGGACCGTAGCCCAGCTTCATGGAGACGGTTGCGAATGGTCCTCGCCGATACCCCAGGAGCAACAGTGTCCCTAATTTGCTGGGAAGTGGCGGTGCGGTCCCCTACGGCACTGCGTAGAATCCTACGGTCTTGGCGTGCATCCGTGCGTCGCTGCGGTCCGGTCCCAGGTCGACGGGCACGTGCACCTTCCGCCGACCACTGGCGACATCATCAATGTACTGTGGAGACCTCACGCCCCACGTGTTGAGCAATTCGGCGGTACGTCCACCCGGCCTCCCGCATGCCCACTATACGCCCTCGCTCAAAGTCCGTCAACTGCTCATACGGTTCACGTCCACGCTGTCGCGGCATGCTACCAGTGTTAAAGACTGCGATGGAGCTCCGTATGCCACGGCAAACTGGCTGACACTGACGGCGGCGGTGCACAAATGCTGCGCAGCTAGCGCCATTCGACGGCCAACACCGCGGTTCCTGGTGTGTCCGCTGTGCCGTGCGTGTGATCATTGCTTGTACAGCCCTCTCGCAGTGCCCGGAGCAAGTATGGTGGGTCTGACGCACCGGTGTCAATGTGTTCTTTTTCCCATTTCCAGGAGTGTATATTCTTTGCAAATGAGAAAGGCTTCGTCAGTGTAGTCGCTAGCAAGTCGTCCGTACAACTGGGGCGAGTGCTAGTAAGTCTCTCGAGACCTGCCGTGTGGTGGCGCTCGGTCTGCGATCACTGACAGTGGCGACACGAGGGTCCGACATGTACTAATGGACTGCGGCCGATTTAAAGCTACCACCTAGCAAGTGTGGTGTCTGGCGGTGACACCACAGGCATAGTTAGCAAATGAAAGATTTTGATAGAGAACAAACAATGTATTTACCTCAATAGTGTTCAAAAGTCATAATGTATATAGCGGTTCAAGACATCCAGTCACAAATTTCAAAACTCCGCCATCTCTCTCCCCACATCCACCACTGCTGGCGGATCACCTGCAACTGCGCAACGCTACGCGCTGTTCGCATCCAGCTGCCCAACACTACAATAGCAGACAAACTAGCCACAGACTGCACATAGCACAGTCAATGATTTTCGTACAGAGCGCTACATAACGTTGCCAATAAGAAAACATAAACAGCCTACTAGCACAGCCAGTGATTTTCATACAGAGCGCTACGTAACGTTGGCAACAAGAAAACATAAACAGCCTACTTACAACCTCAAGCAGAGAGATATCATAGGAAAATTTTAGTTACGTAACGCTTACTCACGGTAACGGCCAAAAAATTTGCGAAACGTAAAGACTCAATATCGGATGTAACAATAGGTTCATTTATAGTCATAAACTAATAGCTTGTTGATAATGATGAAGTCAGTAAGATATCAGTAGATAACCCTTACAATACAAGATCAAGGAATTTGGTCGCGTTGCTTACACTGCTAAACATTTCAAGTGAATGGGGCACATTTGTATGTGGACAAGTCAAGTGGAGGAACAGGTGCCTCAAACGCGTTGACAGTAAACACATTTCATAATAATTATGATGTGGCGCTTGCATGTGCAACCACAGCCTCCGAAGGTCACATAGTTGAGTCAATTAAATCAGCTAGTAGTTTATCATAAAAGCCTATCTAAGGATTACACAAAACATACAAGATCATATAATAGTAAATGGTACCAAAACATTTATCTTTTGAGACAGCAGCAGCCACAGAACACAATTAGCCGTAAATGTACAATATGCAAGGCCACTTGCTTAAGTTCTCCATACCAAATGTTAACTAGTAGAAGCCTGCGGCTACGACTTTATGAAAGCTTCTGCAGGTTTACCTGTTTGCTTCGACCTAGCAGAGGGCCATTTCATGGTTTTCAAAATGTTTTAAACGGAAAAGGTCTTTGCGGATTCAACTGAACCGATGCGTGCTTCAGTCTCGCAGGGAGTTGTTTTATGGCTTTTAATATGCTCTAAAAGGAATATTGGTGAAGAGACCGCTGTATCGTTAGAGACTGACTAAATCGACAGGACTGTGATTCACCAGAAAGTGCAACTGAACGAATGAAACTTGGGAACCACAGCAGACCACATAGTTTCTTGTCTCAGCTACCGCCATCGGCACTTCTCAGTCGAACGTTTAAACAACGGCTGCCACGGTGTTCCACACACGGTCGCGCGCCACCTCGGTTGTTTTCACTCATAGTGTGCCTCCGATCCAACTGCCCTCACTCGGCTCCCGAAACCAAACTTAAAATCTGCTTTCTCCGCCAGCTTTTCTGACTTCTATTCCTGCTTGTCATTATATTAATACTAACGTCCAAAGATAGCTCGGGCACGGCAAAGGTACAACAGGTGGCTCTCTCCAATTGAGAATTTCATCTCCCGTAGTACGAATGAAATGAAATGATCATTGCCATTGTTGGCCGGGAGGCCCCAACCAGGAAAGTTCGGAAGCCGGGTAGCAAGTCTCATTTCATGTGACGCCACATTGGGCGACTGGCGAATCGATCATGATGAAATGATAATGAGAACAACGTAACACCCAATCCACAATCGGAGAAAATTTGCAACGCGGCCGAGAATCGATTGCGGGCGCCCTGCATGGTAGGCAAATACCTTACCACTCAGCTAAACAAGCGGACTCTACGAATGAAGTTTTCGGCATATTCATTAGCCATTCCAACTTGAACAATATTATATATTTCATTTCTCATAGTATTGTCCTTAACTTGTAGTTTAGCAAGCCGACTTATCATACAAACGATATATGCCCGATTATGAGCAATGGGATGATTTCGATCCGCGTCAGTGAGTTCATCAGTGGTTTTTGTTTTACGATAAATATCAGTTAGAAAATTAAAATCCCTCCCTGGCGACTATAAATTCCAAGCAAAATTGAACTGCATTGTTTTTCCAGTTCAACTACTACTACTACTCGGCACTGCAGCCCTTGGAGGGCCTTGGCCTGCATCATAATATCCTGCCATTCTATCCGGTCCATGGCTTTCCTTCTCCATCCTCTGACAACCAGCTTTTTCGCGTCTTCTTCAATTCCGTCCAACCATCTCTTTCTGGGACGTCCCTTCCGTCGTCTGCCTCCAGCCTTGCCACCAAAAATCTTGTTACATGTTCTGTCTTCTTCCATTCTGACCACGTTTCCTGCCCATCGCAGTCCTCTTATTTTAATGTTAGTGACAATGTCAGGTTCTTCAAAAAGTTATTCAAATTCGGCATTCGTACGGATGCGCCAACTTTCTTGATCGTATATTGGGGCCCTATATTTTACGCAGAACCTTTCTCTCGCCAATGCTACGGATCATATCCTCATTTGCAGTCACGGTCCCTTTCTCGGCATCATGCATAACAACCGGTCTTACAATTGTTTTGTAAGTGAGGATTTTAGGTTTTCGTAACAGAAGTCAGCTCCTAAGCACAGGTAGTTGGCAAAATCGCACCTGATCGCACCTGTTGGGTGCTGCTATTGTAGCTTTCACCTCACTGCTGATGTCATTTGTCTCTGCGATAGTCGATCCGAGGTACTTAAAGTCTCTCACCCTTTCAAACTCCTTGATGGTTATCCTGAGATTTGGTAGGTTTTACTGGTTGCTCATTGCCATATATTTTGTCTTTTCTACATTGACTACCAGGTCAAGTTCCCTTGCACCTTCCAGTTGTTGATAGGCATCAGCCAGCACAGAGGCACATCTGCGTAGGCCAGGTACTGCAGTGAACGATTAAAAATGGTTCCACCTCTACTTATCTCTATCTGATTTATGACTTTTTGTAGGCTGAGGTTGAATAGCAGTGAATATTATTCTCAACCTGTCTCAGTCCCTTCATCCACTTCTCTGGAGATTTCGCCCAGTATTTTTACTTTACAGTTGGTTTCACTGAGGGTCATCATAGTAAGTCTAACAGGCTTCTTAGATATTCCTACCTCTTCCATCACATCCCGCAATGTCACTCTTGGGATGCTATCATAGGCTTGTGAAAATCGATATAAAGCTGATGTTTATTTGGTGTTCATAACAGTTTTTCCGATAGTATGCGTAATGTGAATATTTGGTCAATTGTTGACCTGTTTCTTCTAAAGCCACTCTGTTAGTCTCCAGTTCTCTCTACCACATAGGGAGTGAGCCTCCTAGCTAGAATCTTGGAGAACACTTTATATGTGGTATTTAGCAGGGATATTCCTCGGTAATTCTGGCAGTTTATCTCCTTTTTATGTATGGGGCACATAATAGCCGTTTTTCGCTCCATTGGCATGTTCTCCTCCTGCCAGATGTTCATATTACTTTATGTATTGCTTTCCACAATGCTTCCCCATCATATGTGAGAAGTTCCTCCGGGATCTGATCTTCTCCAGGTGTCCTATTATTTTTTAAGGTCTTAATGGTTGGTATCACTTCCTCCAGTGTGGGTTCTGGTGTTAAGACCTCTGGTCCATAATAAGTTATTTTCACCAGTTCTTCTTCTTCTAATCCTTCTACTTCTGGGTTCAGTAACTCATGGAAATATTCTGTCCCTCTGTCGAGTATTTTATCTCCTTCCCTATCAAATCCCCTTCTTTATTTCTACATATATTAGTTCTGGCTTGAAACGCAGCCTTTCCTCCTTTAATCAAACGGTAGATTTCACGTAGTTGCATCTCTTCTCCTAGCTGTTCAATTTCTTATAATTTTTTTCTTTTCTTGTGCTCTTTTCTTATTTCTGCAAACCCTCTTAGCTACACGGCGTTTCTCTTTATATTCATTCAGATTTGCTCTAGTTCTTCTCTGAAATAATTTCATTCGTGCTATGTTATGCTCCTCGATTCTTCTCATATTGTCTTCATCAAACCAATCTGCCTTTCTTTGAGCCCGTACATGTCCCAAAACCTCTCCAGTAGCCTCGAGGAATGTAGTCTTACATTGTTTCCACATTATTTCTATATGTTCATTTCATGTGTCGGTATCGTTCTTAATCCCCTCTTCTATTTTCTCCTGATATGCTCTACGTATTACTTCTGACTTTAGTTTTTTAAGGTCAAAACTTATCTTTTTATGGCATTTTTGTTTACGCAATAGTGTGATCCTTTGCCTGTACTTAACTCTCATTAGATGATGGTCCGAATTGCAGTCAGCTCCACGTTCGCTCCTAACATGTTTTATGTCTGATCCATGCCTCCTGTCAATCAAAATACGGTCTATCTGATTTCTAGTCTGCCCCTCTGATGACATCCATGTTTCTTTGTGTATGGTTTGGTGTGCAAATCCTGTACTGCTAACAGTCATGTTTTTATTTATAGCAAAATCTACAACCCTAATTTCAATGTCATTTGGTATTTCATGGAGGTTATGTCTTCTTATAGTTGGCTGATATGCCCCTTATTTTCCTATTTTTTCATTCTAGTTTCCTATTAAGATCTTAGCATCATGTTTAGTATCCTCATCATACAATGCTCTATTTTGCTATAAAACTCATCCTTCTGTTGTTCATCTGCCTCCTCTGTGGGAGCATGTACATTTATAATTGTTACGTTGAAAAATTTCCCCCTTAATCTTAATATGGAAATCATTTCATTGATTGGTTCAAAGGGCATTACAGCATGTTTCAGTCCTTTAGTGACCACAAAACCTGTACCAAAGGTATTCGTCCTCCGGCCAATAGAGAAGATTGTGAAATTTCCTGAGTCCATTATGTCACTTCCCTTCCACCTAATTTCCTGGAGAGCCATTAGTTTTATACCACAGTTGTTCATTTGCGTTAGCAGCTGCCATAGGGTTCCAGTTTGGCATAGGCTCCGCACATTCCATGTTCTTATGTGCATATCTCTAATCCTTTTTTTGTTTGCTGGGGTCGTCATCAAAATATCTGTCCGGCTTATTCCTTTGTTAGCATTAGCAACAAGTGATTTTTACAGGAAGGATTGCTAATTTTCCGCCCAACCATTTGAAGGGTTGCCTCTTACAGCTCGACGACTTGCTGTTTCCATTCTCAGGGATACATCTTTAGCCTTTGTAGATCCCTCTACTGACTGCGGGGCAGCAGTTGGTGGTTGGGGGCCCCTCTGCCTTTCTTCCAAGCCATTGGGCCACGTAGCTGCTCTTTTTGGTCCGCCTCAGGTGTTTTATTTCCCTGGTATCCTCCATATCTGTTTTCCAGATCAATAATAAACTGAATTTGAGCCTACATCTGACTGAATGGAAGTGCATATTTATTAATGTTACCTTTGCTACCTCAATAATACACACAACTGTCCTCTACGTATCTGCTATATAGTATTTCATTCCTGTTGGGTGAAAGTTAAAAAAGTTATTCGAAATCATTAATAAAAGTATCCACTAGGATGCCCGAAAGGGAACTACCCATGAGCAGTGTGTCTCTTTGCTGCTAAATCCTACCACTGAAGGTGAAATAATTGAAGGATAACGATAGCCGTATTAACTCCAGAAGTTCGTATATCTTTTTTTTAATGCCTGATGAGAGTTTTACTTATAATCTGAAGCGTTTCATTAACGGGGACGGTATATTTGAGACACTGAGAGTAGTGGTGCACTAACCCCAACCTGAATGGCTCTGAGCACTATGGGACTTAACACCTATGGTCATCAGTCCCCTAGAACTTAGAACTACTTAAACCTAACTAACCTAAGGATATCACACAACACCCAGCCATCACGAGGCAGAGAAAATCCCTGACCCCGCCGGGAATCGAACCCGGAAACCCGGGCGTGGGAAGCGAGAACGCTACCGCACGACCACGAGATGCGGGCAACCCCAACCTTCCTCCAACAGAGATAATCAAGGTAGAAAGACATTGGATTTAGAAAACATATTCTGTTCTTTGCCCCGTCATTGTATGTTACAACTTTTAGCTTCTAGCAGTGTTGCAGGTCTCGTAAATGGATTATACAACCAAATTACATATTGACTTTTAAATTTCCTGATTATTTTGTAGGTTAGTCCACTTTTGCATTACACATATTGTGACTTTCAGCAGATAGTCATTGTTGCATTAGATGTAGAGCCTCTTTTTCAGAATGATTTCCATTTGCTTTTGGATTCAAACGTATTTCAGATTGTGTACTTTGCAATCCGAGGTTGAAAACATCGACACTGGAAAAGAAAGTAAAGTAATATACACAAAACAAATGTATAAGCAAATAAAATGAGGAATTAAATACTACGTACTCATTTAAATAGCTACAAAATACCGAGAATACAAATAGTTATTGTTCTTTATATACTATTGTAGAGGAATAGGATCTGTAGTTTGTTTACATCATTGAACAGCTTTAAGAAACAATCTCTTCAAATAACGCAATTACAAGAACCACAAGGGTTTTCATAAACTGTTACGGCACATCATAATCTTCACTATGAAGTTACGATACGGGCAACATATTTGCCGGCTTTGCAACAGCTGTCCTCAGGTTCTTAGAAAAATCATGGTGAAGTCATGGAATGAAGTCCAGTAGACTCAGTAAACACTTCTTCTTCAGTTAACTCATTGCATTACCTTCTGGATACAGCCGTTCTAACTCCTTTATACGAGTTGATGTCCTCTTGGACACATCGACTTTATTAAATACATCACCTATTTCATTCAAATTTTTTAAAAAGTATATCAAAAAGCAGATTTTCCACAAATCGGAGCCACTGGATCCTGAACCACTCTACTTTGGTTTGACGAATCGATATTTTGAAATTCGTAATATTCCTTTCAAGCGTTTTTGTTGAAAAAATGTCATCTTCACCCATGTGAACTAATTTGAAAGGCTTTTTCTTCCTACCTCAATAATCTCATCCCAGTGTTCTGGAATGTAAACATTTATGAAATACTTCTTTTGTTTTTCAGTCAAGTCAAAATCGTGGTCAAAAGGTAAATACGAATGACCACTGACTAAAATTTTGTATTCAACTATGGAAACTATGTACTGGCACATAAGTGAGAGTTTAATATTTCTATTTTGACCTCTGCAGTAATCAAAGTACGTAATTAACCGGGAAGATTTCACAAAATGGTTCACATAGTACAACAAACATGAGCCTATCTCCTGAGGACCTCTAGATGCTATCGACTCGTTCCAAAGAAAGATGTGAACATCATCATTCCCTAGGTTATGAATACCGAGGCAATAGGTCCACATTTGCCTTTTGTAACAGCATACACCTTCGAAAATATAGGTGTAGGTAAAGTTTTCATCAGGTGAAATGTTATAACTGTAACATTATCATTTGATTTAGCACACCAATTATCGTTCTGCGAGCCTTTACGTGTAAACTCATTTTTCCTCAAATGTCCGTCTTTCTGCGGGACGAATGATCAGTCGTTTGGTAAGGCCATTATTTTGATCTGGAAAGAATCATATTTCTCACATGAATCCGAAATAGGGGGATGGAAAGATAAATTAAACTGTTCATTGAAGGTTTTGCGGAACACATGATCAGATACTGGGTTCACTGTTTCTTTTCAATACAATGTTTCCATAATACTGATACTTAAGTCAAGAGCCAAATGCCGGCCGGAGTGGCCATGCGGTTCTGGGCGCTACAGTCTGGAACCGAGCGGCCGCCACGGTCGCAGGTTCGAATCCTGCCTCGGGCATGGATGTGTGTGATGTCCTTAGGTTAGTTAGGTTTAATTAGTTCTAAGTTCTAGGCGACTGATGACCTCAGAAGTTAGGTCGCATAGTGCTCAGAGCCATTTGAACCATTTGAACCAGGAGCCAAATACTTCCTACTCGATTTGTGTATGGCATAGTGACTTTCATACGCTGGAAATTTGCCAACAAAATACTTCACTTCAGCTATTTTATCTGACGGTATTTTGTTCTCGTCGGTCAAGTGGAGCAGTTACGCTGACACATTTCGGCTTCAATATTCTGTCTACTCGTCCTGCAGATACTGCCAATGTGTTCTGAAAAAAATGTTTTGCACACTTGCATACCACTACCATGAATATCAAGCAAAAAGTATTGCATGGTCCTTTACCTCCTTTGGTATGTTCATTTCAACACATGTTTCCTTAAAACTTTTGTTAACTTATTATTTGTAAACTATTTTAAATATCCGTGTTACTGGCGACTTTTATGACCATTCTGCAGATATTCTGAAGGTGAGTTTATTCGAAACGCGTAAACAAAGTTGAGTTACCAAACGTCAGTGAGTCAAGTTTCCTCGAGCGACTATAACAGCAGAGTATAAATAAAAAAATTAAATGTATAGACTGTTCGGACGCCTAATACGTGACTTTAAGTCACACGCCAAATCCTGGCTACTGGCACAGCGTAGTTGTTAACTTCAGAGATGGTCCGACACCTGTTCCATCGGGGTCAAATCTGGACACCGTGTTTGCCACTGGATTAAATTATCATAATACCGACGGTTCATAGACGTACCTGCCAAGTGTGGACGAGGACTACGTTGTTGAAAAATGACAGCAAGATACTGTCAAATGAAAGGTAACACAAAAGAACGTAGGATGTCCATGATGGTGTGCTGTCAGAGTTGTCTCAGTCACTACCACCTGTGACCTGAAGTTATGCTCAATGGCCACCCACCCCAAAACACGAGAACCAACACTGCTGTGCCTTTTAAAAAAACCGGGAACCTCTCCCTTTGTCGCCGACGAACGCGCCGACGATGGTCGTCTGGGGTAGTGCAGAACCCGATTTATGGTTGAACACAGTGCGACACCAACACGACAGCCCATGCTTTCAGGTCACACAACCACTCCAATTTCAACCTTTTGTAAAATGATGATAACCAAGACCTGTACAAGGGACGGAACTTCCATAGTCCGGCTGTTGTTCGTAAATTTGGAAATTTTGGTGGTAAGTTCCTACAGGATGAAACTGCTGAGATCACCGGTCCCTAGGCTTGCACCCTACTTAATCTAGCTTAAACTAACTTACGCTAAGGGCAACACACACACACCCTTGCCCGATGGAGCACTCGAACCTCCGACGGGGCAGAGGGGGAGGGGTGAGTGCGAACCCTAGCAAGGTGCCCCAGGCCGTGTGGTTACCCCTGCTGCTCGTCTCAGACCAATACTGTGGGATGACAGACAGTGTTGCCGGGAGTGCATTCCATGTTATCGAATGGCGTATGCAGATGTAAAAAATTACGATGTGCCAGACGCGCAATACGGCAATCGACTGTAACCCTGTTCTCGCATTCCCATGCTATTAATTATTGGGTTAATACCACATCAGAAGGTCCTACAAATCTGATTGTTTTGCACGAATCGACGAGCCGGCAAATGGAGACCAACAGTAAGAGTCTTTTCACGCGCTGCTAGTCGATGATAACACTGTCTCAGACGAGTATCTGGTATTTCTGTCTTTGTCTCACAAGGGGAGGCCGCCAAATGTGAAATTCAGATTCGATACATACTGTGCAAAATAAAAGCTCATGGCCAGAGGTGTAATGTGGCAAAGCACCAAGACGCACTTCTCAGCCGTTGTCGAGAAAATCGACAGTTAAAAGAAACCATTGCGGTGAAATACTCTCTGCGCTTAGTTATTTTCCACAGCGTCGTGGCGCAGCGGTTAGCGCTCGGGTTCGTAATCCGAAGGTCGCCGTATCGAATCTCGCACCATGTGTCTTCTCCGATTTTTGCCAATATGATACGATACGCGTGGTATGCATCAAACCTGACGAACAATAGAACAATTTTTCAGAATGTCAGTCAGGTGTGTTTCCCAACAGATAATTTAAAAAACAATTGTTCTTGTAAAAACGCATCGGTTATCACAAATGCTCGATGCCGTGCTGTTTTCTGCTTCCCATGTTTCTATGATACCTATCACTCTGGTTCGTGCGATACTCCAGCTACTTCTGGTCACTAATTGTTAATTATGTGCGAGTATATACCGAACTTATCAATAAATTGTATCCACTTGAATATTATTGAATATGTATATATATATATATATATATATATATATATATATATATATATATATATATATATATATGTATATGTATATGTATATATATATATGTATATATATATGTATATATATTTGAATTACAAAAAAACAAATAGTAAAAAAATGTTGCACGGCGCGAGATTCGATACGGCGATCTTCGGATTACGAACCCGAGCGCATACCGCTGCGCCACGACGCTGTGAAAGATTATTAAGAATAGAGAGTATTTCACCGCAACGGTTTCTTTTAACTGTCGATTTTCTCGGAAACGGCTGAGAAGTGCATCTTGGTGCTTTGCCACATTACACCTCTGGCCATGAGCTTTTATTATGCACAGTATGAATCGAATCTGAATTTCACAATTGGCGGCCTCCCCTTGTCAGTAGTCACTCGACATCTGACGCTATTAGCGCCGCTCACAAGTTCTACTAGGTCTGATAACAACACTAAACACGAACATCACTAAAGCACGCTGATGGTCGTTTTACCGGTCACCGAGAACTGTAACTCTTAATCATCTACATACCGACTAATAGACTGCGTGCTTTGCTTTATTGTCAGACGGTGAAAATAATATAATTGATGTAATAGTAATTTATTTATCAACTATACTTTAGAGACTCTGTTAGTAAATATTGGGGTATTTTAAATTTGGCCATACACTGCAGGGAAAAAATTAGTACATCCTTTTAGAGGTTTCCAATTCCATACAGATTTATTGTTGCAACAGTGTGTATTGAGTACGTGAAGTGATACTAGACACTCATATTAGTACATGATACTACAATGGTCGGCCAGTGTGACCGAGCGGTTCTAGGCGCTTCAGTCTGGAATCCTGCCTTGGGCATCGATGTGTGTCAAGTCCTTAGGTTAGTTCGGTTTAAGTAGTTCTATCTTGTAGGCGACTGATGACCTCAGATGTTAAGTCCCATAGGAAAAAAAGAAAAAAAAAAGATACTGCAATGCAGACGCTGACTATGGTATCCAGTTGATAGTACCGATGGCGAATACTGACCTAGGATATGTTATGTTATGTTATCCCTGCTCCACCTGTTCATCTAGTTCTGTAACAGTTGTTGAGTGACGAGTCGCTCGAGTCATTTCTCGTCCCATCATACCCCACCCTTACTCCAATGGAGACAAGTGTGGAGAACGTGCTGGTTAGGCAAGTTGTTGCATGTCTTGCAGAGCACGTTGAGTCTCATCGGCAGTGTGTGGGAGGACATTACTATTCTTCTTGGAACAATGCATCACCTTCCTGTTGTTAGAACAGGCCTAAAATCTTCTGGACGTACCGAGCGCTGTTTAGTGTCCCCTCCAGAAACACCGAAGGCGAAGAAGGTTCAAATGGTTCAAATGGCTCTGAGCACAATGGGACTTAACATCTGTGGTCATCAGACCCCTAGAACTTAGAACTATTTAAACCTAACTAACCTAAGGACATCACACACATGCACGCCCGAGGCAGGATTCGAACCTGCACCCGTAGCGGTCACGCGGTTCCAGACTGGAGCGCCTAGAGCCGCACGGCCACACCGTCCGGCTTAGACAAAGAAGAGTTGCAGCTTATCTGACGCAGGCTATAAGGCCTCATGTGGGGCAAGCGTGTCTTAGACGAAAGCACTCTACGAGACAGAGATCAACAGATCTATGTCGTACTTGCAGACGATTATCATTTGCGTGCAACCAGAATCTGCTTTCTTCGCTGAAGACCACTGCACACCATTCCGTCTTCCAATCGATCTTCTGACTTCACCAGTCGAGCCGTGCGCGTCGATACTGTGGTGTGAGTGAAAGATGAGCTAGAGGTAGGCGTGCGTGTAGTCCCACTACTGATAACCGATTCGCAACAGTTTGTGTTGACACGTCTTACCTGTGCTGTTGTAGATGTACGATCTGCTACCGCAACCCTTACAATACGACGAACCCAGTGTGGTGTCAGTGCTGCGGGGAGAGGGGGGGGGGGGGGGTTTCAGTCCGATTCCATCTGTCTGATTTGACCCATGATGTCATCAATATGCCGTAAATGGCTATTCTAAGAGGCTAGAATACGGCGCCTATGATGTCACACAGCAACAAACACGAAAACACACATAAATAACACGATAACATCTCCCTCCAAAAATACAATCAAAATAATGGGACAACCGCAGAAAATTTGGCGTTTTAGAGGTGGGACAAGTTAAATATGACAGTAAAAAACACATCACTATCCCAAAACACAAAAAATGACTAACAAATGAAAATTACAACACTCCGATACACCAACAACATCTACGGGAATCTTACACTTCCCTTGGCCTATATAGCTTAACCACAACTATAGATACGAACAATCCAACACCTAGAACTAGAAAAAATAAAACCAAAACCACATCACCTCAAAAATCTAAAAATCAAACATCCCTACTTAAATTAAAACACATGCAATACACCAAAAATACGCAAAACATTACAACTTGAGAAGAATACACGCAAAAACCACGCTCGCTGACGCCACCACATGTACCAGCTCCTGGTCTGTGACGAGGGAGCCCTGGTCAACCTCATATTCTCGCAACAAATACTACAATTCACAATCTCAGCGATCAGTGCAAATAACTGGAGGAATCTAATAAGGAACAACAAATCCTCCCCCATCTCCGACCCCAACATAACACTGTTATATTTCATCGTCATATCCATACCTAACATTAGAAGCCACTCAATAAATTAAACGTCTTACCGCACCCAAACGGCACATCAATAACACCTAATGAAAATGCCAAATACATAAAAAACCAAAAATTCATTGATAAGTCACTGAAAAAACTACCAAACCTTACGTACCGAACTACAAACACTTCCAACGACTTCACGTATCCAACACCAAAGCTCAAATGAACCCAATACAACTCATTACACTCAGCATATAAACAACCACCACCAGACAACACCATCAAACCCAACAAGACTACATCTACAAACACAGCCAACTCCTACTCTTCGCGTCATAATGACGTCACACATCACACCATCCTTACGTCACGGGTCAAAGCACACGGGAGGACTCGGACGCTTCCATTGGGCCGCTGCGTGGATATCCAGAATCCCATGTACAGGTGTGAGAATGTTCACGTCACTACTGACTCCAGCGTCGTCGCACAACTGACGGAGCACATCCAACATATGTGGGAGTTCTCCGAAAGGACCATTCCGCCATCTCGCTCATTTGGCTGTAAGTAACATAAGTGCATGTCCGTATCATGGTTGCCTGCTTGCTTCAGCATTCCCTGTTAAGCGGTAGACACAGACGACGCACTACTAGCTATGCGACTACGCTATCTGTTGGCGGACGACATCGAAACAATTACCTCTACTGTCCCTCAGGTGGTATACGCTGTTATCCGATCAAAATCGACGTCGTCTTTCAGGGTGTACTATTTTTTCCTTTTTTCGTCAGTACGGAACGTTATGCAATTTTTCTTCAACTATTCACAAATAACGCAGACGTACATACTTCTTTCTGGCCAACTTAAATCGTTATGTGCCTAAAAATAAGCGTCATAAACCTCATCTACAGCTTTCCTCTGTTGACACTTGAAAATAATGCTTTCCGGAAACTAGTTGTATCTTCTTAATTAGACTTCCTTTTGCGACTACCATAGCTACAATTATCGGCTCCCATCTCATCGTAACATTTCAGTGAACATAAACAACAAATTGTCCTTGCTAGATACGCAATCTCTCATGTACGAGTAAGCAGCAAAAAGTGGTATCTAACTACAAAGGCATGGGGACTGAACTGCAGCTAACCACCGGTTTAATACGGTACCCTGGGTAGCATTACCGGTGTGGTTCACTATCTTTCATACATGCTCACTGACTGTATCATTCTCAGACACAGGGGACATAGTTATTACAAAAATGGTATTAAACTGAAGAAGAGGTGTCTCATATGCTATCGCGTTGCGAGTGCTGAAAGTTAAAACGCTCAAGATATTAGGTCTACATCTTTGCTTCCGCCGCTTTGCAATAGACGGCAGTAGCGACAAGTGGGCTTCGGGTGGTTGGTCATAGGTGTAATACAGTAAGTTTAGGCATCTGTAAACACAATGCGATAAAAATATTAGTCGATTCGTGATTGCAGCATAACGTTATTCATGGTTAATTACGTCAACTTACGTAACCATTTCTTGCCATTTGCGGGAAATTTTAATTTTCTGCTTCAACATGAAGAAATCCGCGGCTGTGGCCCTTAAATTGCTGGGTAAGACCAATGGTGAGGGAAATATTGCTGGAAGGTCGTGCAGAGAATGTTTTCAACCCTTTAAGAACGGTGATTTTGAAGTCGAAGACCGGCATGGCGGTGGAAGACAGAACGTTTTCGTAGCTGCTGAAACAAACACAGGACATCATTATCGAAAGCAACTGATGTGTTCGAGCCCAGCACCGAAACACAAACGGCCACAATACAGCGATTAGACACGTAAAGGTAATTTTGCAGCAGGTCAGTGCTCGACCTCATGTGGCAAAACCCGTCAAAATACACATGGAAACGTTGAAATGAGAAGTCCTATCCCTCCCGCGGTATTCCGCATACGTTGCTCTCTCTGACTACCACCTTTTTCGATCAGTGGCATACAATCTGGCTGGCCAGCACTTCCGATCATATGAACAAGTGTAAAATTGAATTCCCCCAAAAGACGCCCAGTTCTTCCGCCACGGGATTCGTATGCCATCCGAATGTTGGGGGAGTGTAGTGGCCAGCGATTGGAAAACTATTAATCATAATCTTTTTGTAAGGTTTTCACAATAAAGCCCCGAACTTCGAGAAAAAACGGTGGAAGCAAAGTTGTGGACCTATTAGTTGAAATAAAAAAATTTCTGCATAACTGTTGAAAATTCAGCGAGGTTCTTAAATCTGGATCACAAACAATTAAAGTATTAATTTCCCTTTTACCCCGAGACACATGTCTGTGATCTTAGAATCCTTATTAAACTGCTATGTTCATTGCATCTGTGATACAGATGCAAAGCTTATACTACGTTATGCAACATATACTTAATTAGCTGATCATTAGACTCAAATAATTGTCATTTGCCTCAGAAAACGTTTGTTAGCAGTCGAAATTTTCCATCATGTCTACACTATATTCTATTGGTTGGGGTTGTCTTGTAGTGTTGATCATTTTGTTTCTTATGTCAGTTATGGTTATATTTGCGCAATACTTGCCATATACGGACTTAAAGGATGATCCTTTTATTCTTATATTAACATTGTTGCACCTCACAAATTTTCCTAGACTGCGCTGATGTTCTCCTGTAGCACAGAAAATAACTTACATCACCGACAGACATGTACTCGGAATTTACTAAACGTTAATCAGGTATGAAGGTATCAAATTATTTTCACACTCTTTTCGCGATTGAAATTGGATCTTCAAGTGAAAACAATATTTCGACGCTCCAACTGGTTGTCGTTTTCTGGTGAGCCGCTGTTGTTGCTGCTTCTCACCTGAAGATAAAGGGCCGTTAGTCACATCGTTGAAGTATTGTTGAAACTTGACATGAAGATCCGGCGATAAACCCAAAAAGGTTAACATTAGCTATTTCGCTGAAAAGCCTATGGAGGTCAACAAAATTATACTATTCAACATCTGTGAAACAACATTTTAATTCAGTTACAACTCGTTTTTTTTTTAAATTCATTTATAAACTTATTTTTGTATCCACAGAAATCTTTGCCAGTGTTCCTCTAACATCAGAAAATACTCAAGGAGGGCATTAAAATGCTATTACCATAAGGGGTATCAATCTGAAATACTCTTTTAGCGTAGCTGTATGGCCGTCAATAACAGGACGTCGCACTTTGAGAGATGGTTATAGATGAGACTAGGAGGTCTCTAAGGTAATATGCACTCCTGTTGACATGGAGTTTCGTGGGGATTCTGGTGCATGTGTTAATGAAACACACAGTTAAACACTTAAATTTAGTCATCTAATTTGGTACTAACCAAAGTGATTGCTGTGATATTTCATGTCAAGGACCCTACTCCATTCTCCTTGTTTTGGTACCACCAGCACTTTTCGTGCACTGAACACTACAGTACTGGGTCTTATACCATTGTTTCATGCCACCATTATACGCCCCGTTAGCTGAGTGGTCAGCGTGACAGAGTGTCAATCCTAAGTGCCCGGGTTCGATTCCCGGCTGGGTTGGAGATTTTCTCCGCTCGGGGACTGGGTGTTGTGTTGTCCTAATCATCATCATTTCATTCCCATCGACAAGCAAGTCACCCGAGTGGCGTCAAATAGAAAGAGTTGCCCGGCGAACGGTCTACCAGATGGGAGACCCTCTTCACGCGACACACGAGATGCCACCATTCAAAGAAATATCTCAGATTTTACTTGTAAGATGCCCATACATTTTATTTAGATAATAACAGTGTAGCTTAGATAAGTTCAGAAAAAAAATTGCGAATGAACTACGAAAAATTCCTTCCCAAAGTATTGTCCAAACATCAGCGTCAAGCATTCAAATAGTACTAATAATGAAGTATTACCTTACATGTTATGTTCTCTACAAGGATAAATACAACTCTGATATATCATTTATTTCTCTGTCAAAGTTGCGATTTTCTTAAATGCATGGTTATTTGATATCTCTGTATGATTTTCAGATCTATGTAATGGTAATCCGTGGGAATGCATCAATAAACAGAAATGTGGATACTGATGATTGTTATCGAGTCTTTCAGGGGAAAATATAAAAATGGGTTCTGAGGCCATTCACTTTTTCAAAATTTTCAAAAATTTTCGAAAATTTATAGTGTTATCAATTCCTAATACGGCCACCCAGATAAGTTGTATAACAATGCCACATAATTGGTATATCTTCTGCTATATGGAATCATCTCAAACGGTCGTTACTGGCTGTCTGAAAATTGTATCTTCGCTCAGCGTAATGATGAACTCAGGAAGGGATGGATCGATAAGTTCTATAGACGCAAAGCGTTTTGCCTGTGACCTGTCAATTTATTTTCATGACAACTTCAACAGTAGACTCTGAAAAAGCACAATATATAATGAGGTTAACTGAAAGACGTCCATAGAGGAAAATGTAATAGGCCTTCACGAAGAATCGACATACTTGGCTGACGTCTGTGACATGGAATGGTAGCATCTGTGCAAGATACATTATAGGTATCGACAGTAAGTCTTAAAGAAATCCAGGTAGCAACTATAGAGGGATGGAACTTAAATACTGGTCAAACATATGCCACCTCAATTTTCGGGACTTGGTTGTACTCCAGAAGTGATAATTTGGCTAATGGAGTCAGAAAGAAAAAATTGGTACACTGATGGGCTTTGTACAACGAATATGTGTTCCCAGTTGTACAGTTCCTCGTCCCGTTAAATGGCTTTTCCTGTTTGCTTTCATTGTTTTTCGTTGCTGTCAGAGTGCAGAAACAAGTGTGGGAATTTTACACAGAGAACACGCTTCGTTGCAAAATAAACCTGACGGTGAGCCTAATACGAATAGCTGTCTCGTTTACTCTTAAAATTTTTTTACATGCTCAATTAAAGAAAGAAAAATATCACTTTGAAATAATAACAGTACACGTCCAATTACTTCCTTTTATTGTCCCTTTTTTACTTAACACACTTCCCTAAAAATGCCTACACTAATCCAGTCTATAAACTGAAGCAACTATTGTTGCATTGCGTTTCTACGTAAATTAAACGGGTAATCAGTGACCATGAAAGCCTTTTCAGTTACGTTCTGGCCGGCCGGAGTGGCCGAGCGGTTCTAGGCGCTACAGTCTGGAAGCGTGCCACCGATACGGTCGTAGGTTCGAATCTTGCCTCGGGCATGGATGTGTGTGATGGCCTTAGGTTAGTTAGGTTTAAGTAGTTCTACGTTCTGGGGGACTGAGGACCTCAGAAGTTAAGTCTTGTCGTGCTCAGAACCATTTGAACCATTCAGTTAAGTTCTACTGTCAATATGTGTCTCCATGACAATTACTGATTCATTAACATCATACTGTTTCAGCCATAAATCTTATAATTAATCCCGAGCGCGTTTCTGCAAATAACTGAATTACTAGAACACTTTTCTTTTGTGATGCGTCATGACTTAATTATCAATCATCCAATTCCACGGTGTGTGACCATCAGTGCAGGAAAATTTTTCTCATAATACAGTAAGAAAATGGTCCCTCAGAGAAAAAGCGTGTTTGGCTACGAAAGCTACAAAAACCAGCGACAAGTAAAGAGCACAATATCGATACATCATGACATCAAAGGTAGCAACACTCCTCACACATTTTTGAATTTATAGGCTATTTAAGAACATGCTTACAATCGGACATAGAGAAAACGGTTTATCATGAATTCTGGAAACGAATCATGGACTGTGGGGACCTCGGAAAAGAAGCGAGTCAAAGTGTATGCGTTGTGCTACAGAAGGTTGCTAAAAATTATGTGGACTTAGTGGATAAGATCGGAAGAGGCTGTCTGTAGGGTCGGCGAGGAGAGGAACATATGGACAACACTGACAAGAAGAAAGAGCAGGTTGAAAGGTCATTTGCTATGACGTTAGGGAGCTGAAGACAGTAAAAAAATTGTACAATTAAATAGAAACTGGAGTATATCCAACAAATGATTTTGGAGATGAAGAGGTTGACTCAGCGGAGGAAATCGGACAGGCCGAATCAAACAAAAGGCTGAATACAAAATACCTCATATTCAGAATGCGGCCTTCGCACATACTATTACTGAAGTTCAGAAAGAGATAAATCAGCAACAAATATGAAACTCCTACCTATTAACATTTAGGTCCATCTTCCGGACTGATAGCAGCAATGCATCAACGTGTGAACTCTCTGAAATAGGGAAAGGTTATGAGCACTCAAGCGCCGTATATAGCTAACAGATCTGGGACGAAGCAGGGAAAATTACCCATCTCACAATACGATGCCACACACGTTCTCAACAGAGTTGAGGCCAGATGACCTGACGTACGTGGAACGTTCCTGAAACTATTCTGATACAGAGATAGGAGAAAACGTACACCGTCCTGCCGAAAATTGGAGAAGATAGCAGGAGCTGTAAACTAACAAATAGATACCATGGTCCAAAGGTAGGTTTCTCTACCAATCGACGATGGCGAATGTATGATGGATCAAGATCCACCACATACTTTGCCTTTTTGAGTGCTCTTCCGTCCGATGATGGTGTGATGCAGTTCGAAATACTAGACGATCCTCGGTATCCTCTTGATCTCTGGATAGCAAATGCAACCTGCAATTATTTGAATCTTAAGTAAGCTTTGGTGTCTCTTTACAAGTTTATCCCTCACACTTTCATCCGTAAATATATTTGTTAAGGCCTCACGATGTCCCCTAACCAATGATATTTTCTTATAGTCGAGTTGTCGCTTAAAATCCTTTTGTCCCAAATTCGAATAAGACCTTTACATGCGTCTTGGTGGCTGAGTTATGAAGGCACTCTCTGTCTTGGGTTTGTTCTCCGGTCACACATAGGATTTGGAGATACGTACTACTTATCAGTTCTCTCAGCGTTTTCAGTGGGCTCGGAGAGCTTGTTAAGCTGTAGATCCTCTTGCAAGTTCCTGGATAAATCAGTTCAAATACCGACGGACGACGATAGTAAACCACCTCCATAAGGACTGTGAATTACAAAGCGCTGTTGTGTACAATCCTACACTAGTACTAACATCAGGTTAACTTTTTTACCTTACCTTTTCATTATATATTCGATCATCCTGTAAAGTCTCCAGGTGTCTCCTGTAGCACAACATTTCTAAAGTTTACATTCTGTGAAGTTTCAGCACACTGATGGAGTACAGGGCGAGGAAATTGGGCTATTAAAATCTTTATTTCCATTCAATATTCTTCACTATTGCGATAGTAATTTCTTTCTGCTGATTAGTTTCAGATAATAACGTCCATGTTCAAACTAAGGCATACGAAAGATTTTATAGTGTTAACAAAGGCAAAATTACAATCTTCCCCTATGACTGTGTGTACAAGATAAACGTTACATAAGACATTTCAAAAATGTTTCACCTGTGCAATACACGTTTTTCGTACGTCAGACATCAGTGTAATCACACAGTTCCCACTAATGTACATGTCACTGCATTATTCCTCACCATTAACCATTACATGGATGCAAATCTATAAACCTTGTCAGAGCATACAGTGTGAATCCCTTTCAAAGTAACGCAGAAAACTGAAGCGCTGCGCAACCCTAGTCATCTCACGACGTTGATAGAGGTTGCTAGCAGTGCCTGTAGAGGGTAAGACTGAGATTGGAATACATCCAGCAAATAAATTAGAACGCAGGATGTGTATGCTACTGTGAGAAGGCATTTCGGAGGGCTGTGTTTAGTAACTCGGCTTTTGCAGTACTGTCTTTGATAGTATCTCCATTGCTATTGCGCAGGGAAGGCATTGATTGTTTCATGCCGCTAACATACTTCAGATACGACCACAATCTCTTTGGATTTTCTGCCAGGTTTCGAGAAAAAGTCGCGTTGTGGAAACTGTTATCTGCATCTCGCATTGAACTCCGCACTAAATTTCGAGCTCCTGTAAAAGATCGCCAATCTTGGGGATTATGCTTCTGTTTAACTTTGGAAAGTTTGTTTCTTTGTTTCTGAAACAATGCTCTAACCCGTTTTATGTACCAAGGAGGATCAGCTCCACCGTTTGTTAACTTATTTGGTATAAATCTCTCAATTGCTGCCGATACTATTTCTTTGAATTCAAGCCACATCGGGTCTGCACTTATAGTATGAATTTGGAATGAGTGGAGATTATCTCTCAGGAAGGCGTCAAGTAAATTTTTATCTGCTTTTTTGAATAGGTACATTTTTCGCTTATTTTTCGAGGATTTGGGGATTACAATATTCAATCTCGCCACGACAACCCTGTGTTCACTAATCCCTGTATCAGTTTTGATGCTCATTATTAACTCAGAGTTATTTGTTGCTAAGAGGTCAAGTGAATGTTTTCACAACCGTTTACTATTCGCGTGGGCTCATGATCTAATTGCTCGAAATAATTTTCAGAGAAGGCGTTTATCACGATTTCGGATGATATTTTATGCGTACCTTCGGAATGAAACATGTATTTTCGCCAACAAATCGAGGGTAAATTAAAGTCACCACTAACTATTATCGTATGAGTCGGGTACGTGTTTGAAATCAAACTCAAGTTTTCTTTGAACCTCCAGCAACTGTATCATCTGAATTGAGAGGTCGGTAAAAGAATCCTGTTATTATTTTATGCCGGTTGCCAACAATGCCCTCTGCCCATAGTAACTCACAGGAAGTACCTACTTCAATTTCGCGACAAGTTAAAGTACTTCTAACAGCAACAAACACTCCACCGCCAACCGATTAGCCTATCCCGTTAGGTTCTTCACAAAAATTTCGGATGAGCATATAAGCGGCTTCAGCCAGCTTTCAGGGCCTATCAAACTCAGGTCCTACTCCAACTCAGAGATGTCATACGTCACATCCGAGAATCAGGTACTACCAGAGCAGAACCCTGGCATCGGAACGTAGCTCCCAAGGCATTGTTGAACAGGTTTCCGCAGGTGACCACCTAGAAGTTCGGTGGTGACATCCGCGGAGGGGGGGGGGGGGCGAGACGAGTCTGACATTATTTGCACTTACTTGCGTCAGACCTGTCCCGTTTTCTTTCCTGTCGGCCTCAATTCGCCAACTCTTGTTTTTTCGAGCCCAACGGAATTAGGTTTCGAGGCCTAATGGTATCTTTCAATTTTCCTGTCTCTCCCTCACCCCAGTTCTGCGGGGAATGATGCAGGACCGTACCCCAGGGTTGTGGGTGAAGACCGCAATGGCAACTGCAACGGATAAGGAGGGATCTGGTACGGCGCATATGCTTGGCGGAAGGGGCGACGGATTCCGAGTACTGTAGGCGACAGAAGGATTCAACTTGAACAAGTCGGCAACTCCTGGAATCCTCTCGACTCCACACGTAATGACCCATCACTCCTGTGGAAGCAGTTGTTTCAGTCGAGAGAAAACTATGAATGATGGGCAAGATCGTTGTTTTTAAATACGTCCTAGGCGATGCAGTGCTTGTGGAGAGGACACTCCACCTGCGCCTGCAAAGTGCGAATAACAACACGGGGTGTCGCAGTTACCGGTTTTAAGCCTTGCGCTGAGCGACGTGTGTGCGGGCGGCAGGATTGACTCTCATAGGTGGGGTAGTCCACTGCGACTGACTGACTGGTTATTTTCTGCGTCAAGCTGAGCAGACCCCAGTCAGTAAGGCACTAGTCCGAGTCCCACCTAGTGCTTCCATGGGTGTATGAAGGAGCAAGCATCTCGAAGTGCTTGATATAAGGTGGGTTACTGAGGCACCTGGAAATAACAACAACAAAGTAGATCATATGAACAAAACCAACAATTCAATAACTCGATTGTCACGTGGAATTTCAGAACTATAATACCCAGACATGAAACTCCTACAGATGCTGCCCCTGAAGTCAGAAAAAGAGCCATAATTGACAGAGAGTTGCTGCGTCTTCGCACTGATGTGGCTGCATTACGGGAAACTCGTCTCTCAGGGAAAGGCAACCTGCGTGAATATAATTACACCTTTTCCTGGAACAGGAAAGGAATTTGGAGAAAGACATGAGCATGGAGTTGGCTTTGCAGTACGAAACAGTCTTCTTAGCTGCTGCTAACATCCAAATCTATTTCTGAATGATTAACAACTTTGAGATTATGGATAACATTAGGCCCCGTCACATTAATCCCAGCATATGCTCCCACTATGAAGGTGACACCTGCAGTCAAAAACAAGTTTTACGAACATCTGAGGAAATGCTTGGAGAATGTTCGTAGATCAGATAAGATCATGTTACTGGGAAACCTCAATGCCAGGACTGGGAATACATGGAACAGCTGGGCTGACTACACTAGCACACACGGCTCTGGGAATATGAACGAGAATGGACGGCTACTGCTGGAACTTTGCACCTCTATTTCTGTCAACATCACTAACACTTAATTCCACAACAGAGCCGAGCAGAAAGTAACATGGAAACATCCAAGTTCAGGCCATTGGCATCAGCTGGACTTCATCGTAACCAAAACATGTGACCTACGTCATGTCCTTAACTGCAGTACATATCACAGTACTCATCGCTCTTTAGTTATGACCAAATCATGGTTCAGATCAAAGAAGACTCGCTCAGATGGGAGCGTTTCTAGAAGAGTGATGTTCAGCGCCAAAGTCATCCAAGATGATGGGCTATATAAAAAGTTCAGAGAAGATATTGAAATGAAACTGAATCCTAAGCAATTGATTACTACGCAGAGCGCACAAAATATGTGGCATCTAGCTAATGAAAATATCATGCAAACAGTTATTAGAACATTCCGCAAGCAGGTTAGGGCCCAAAGCGACTGGTTTGCTGAATGTGACAGTGAGTTGCACCTGTATATGGACAAAAAACGTAATACTCATGTACAGGTTAAGAATAATCCTAAAGAGCAACGAGCAGTAGCCTATTACGAGGCTGCGAAGCAGATCTGCGACGAGTTTCTAGCCACAGTGCAGACAGGTATTGGATTAGCCTTTGAAAATCTATTCAGTCCTGCTGAGACAAAGGAGAGTACCCTGGCATGTATGAAGACATCAGAAAGGTCATTGGACCAACAAGCAGGAAGTACGCTGCGATAAAAAATGTTATTGGTGACCCAACCAACGATAAGAACCAGCTGAGAGATAGAAGGGTGGAGCACAATGCTGACCTATACTCAGAAGAGGTCAAAATTTCTTCGGAAGATTTGGGCACTTCACCAATTCATCCTATTTTGTGTGAGCTTTATGATCCTCCTACTGTCGACGAATTAAAACTCGCACTTAAAAGTTTAAAGCTAGGCAAGAGTAAAGGCCTTGGTAACCTACCGGCTGAAATCTTCAAACTTGACTGTGTTTCGCCGATAATACGAGGATATCAAATTCTACTGCAGTGCTTGGAGGAAGGCATACTACCGCAAGACATTCGAAATGCAAATGTAGTAACAGTCTATAAGGGAAAATCCTATAGAGGTGCTCGTAACAACTATAGAGGAATATCTCCTTCGAGCACTGCTGGAAAGGCGTATTCGAGGATAATCCTGAAAAGTTCAGCTGCTCGGATCTAGCCTGAGTCACAGTGTGGATTTCGAGCTGGAAGATCCATTGATATTCACCTTACGTCACCTATCAGAAAGGTGCCGCGAACGAAGAGTGCAATTTTATGTGCCTTTTGTCGATCTCAGCAAAGCCTTTGACGCGGTCAGCAGGAAGGGACTATACAGCATATTGGAAAAAATTGTATTTCCACCAACCTTGCTGTCCATAATAAGACCTTTTCAGGCCAACATGCATGGCTCTGCAATCCTCGATGGTAGCACATTTAGCCCATTCAATATGAACCGTGATGTAGACAAGGCAGTGTGTTGACACCTACACTTCTCAGAATTCTTCTCTCGGCTCTGCTTCAAGTGGTTTTTGAGAATTGCAGTGTTGGAGTACAGCTGCACACAAGGAAATATTTAAGGCTTTTTAACGTCAGTAGTTTGAAGAGTAAGAGAAAACGTTACGAGATAAGCGCCCGTTAACTCCTATATTTTGATTACGCTGCAATTGTTGCGAACTCTGCGTAAGAGGTGCAACAGATAGTATCAAGATTTAGTCATGAATGCCACCTATTGTCGATGAGTGTAAACAGCAATAAGACCATAATTGTGGTTCAAGGTCTTAATAGCCGAATATCATATTAGTTAGAACTACTCTGCAAGTCGAGGATAATTTCTGCTATCTTGGATCCACTGTGGAATCAAACATGTCTGTTGACAAGGAGATTGATGCTCGCATTGGAAGAGCTGCTACAACTTTCAGCAGGCTCTCTACACGTGTTTGGAAAAACAACCACCAAAATTCTTGCACATCAAACTTGAGTCCTGAGCATCCTTTTGCATCCATCGCCTGAGCATCCTTCTGCATGCATCGGAAACATGGACTTCTTATGCCGAACAAGAACGTCGCCTTAATGCCTTCCACATGCAATGCCTAAGGTCCACGTGAGGTGACTCTTGGAGAGATTTCGACAGCCAAAAGACCCCTAGGGCATCCTGTGTTGAGGTTCAAGGACTCCTGTAGACGAGATATGAAGAGCTTTGGCATCAACACCAACGGATGGGACGCATGGGCTAGCATGAGACTAGAGTGGTCATGATAGATCACCTGGAATGTCGAAGCATGATGAAGGCTTGTTAGACAGATTAACACAGGAAAATCTTCGCACTGCTACCACTGCCTGGCCACAGCATTTATATATACTTGTGACAAATGCGTCAAGAGATGCCATACTGCCATTGGCTTGATAAGTCATATGAAAAAATGTAACTCATAACCACACAGACACTGTAATACCCATCTTCGAAGACTTTGTGACCAATAATGATAATAAGATGAACAGAAAATTAGATGTGAGACACTAAAAATACAGAAACAAACTCCCAGAGGAGCAACTTACGGACCTATGACCGTTACAAATCTTCACGGAAAGCAATAAATAAAATGGTGGAAAGCAAACCTTACCTTGGCACCGTGAAGCAAATATCGCTACGTCTTAGTTTTCGATCTTGATTTAATCGTTGGCCTCGTCACACAGCCGTGCTACCCCAGTCGTTTGTTTTTCCATCGCTGTTGTTCACCTGTTTACTCTCTGGGGGCTCTTTGTGACGCTCTTGGCCGGTTGGCCATTGTCCACTGATTTTACAGTCCTTTACGGTATTCTCAGATTCCGGTCACTATAGTACTGACAGGAATTTCTCGTTGCCGCGAGAGCGTGTCACGTAATGTCAATCTCCACCATTCTCCTCCAGATGTGGTAATATTTTGTTGACTTCAACTTATATAGAGAGAATTGGTAAAAATCAGATCTGATGTGGAAAAAATAGGTATTTTTTTTTCCACATGCTATTCGAGGGTGGAAATGTGGAGAAATTGTCTAGAAGGGCTTCCTGAAATTGCCTCTGTAAGTTAGCACTGCATCCATGGTGTAATGTTCACATAAGTGGACTACATTATAGGAAAGGGTCTAAAAGTAAACGAAAAGTTCAGAAAATTAGCTACTCTAGCTAGCAGAAACGCCTAAGCAATGAGCACAAACCAAAACAATTTTCGCAATCTAAAGATAACCTGTGCAACATCTTTTTGTATATAGAGCCAAAACTGGTATCGTAATTACATTCATAGAGTAATTATTTACCTCGCACAACCACGAAGAGATTAACAAAGACAACAGGCGTGGGTAATAAACGCACGTAAGTTTTGCTATTTTGGGAGCAAAATAACAATGATGGTCGAAGTAAAAGCATATAAAAAGTAGACTGGCAGTGGCCAAGTTAGCGTTTCTGAAGAAGAGAAATTTGTTAACATCGAGTACGATAGATTTAAGTGTCAGGAAGTTGTTTCTGAAAGTATTTGTATGGAGTGTAGCCATGATGGAAGTGAAACGTGGACGATAAATAGTTTAGACAAGAAGAGAATAGAAGCTTTCGAAATGCGGTGCTACGGAAGAATGCTGAAGATTAGGTGCGTAGATCACATAACTAATGAGGAGGTATTGAACAGAATTGGGGAGAAGAGAAATTTGTGGCACAACTTGACCGGAAGAAGGGATCGGTTGGTCGGACATATTCTGAGGCATCAAGGAATCATCAATTTCGTATTGGAGAGCAGCGTGGAGGGTAAAAGTCGTAGAGGGAGATGAATACACCAAACAGATTCGGAAGTATCTAGGTTGCAGTAGGTATTGGGAGATGAAGAAGCTTGCACAGGATAGAGTAGCATGGAGAGCTGCATCAAACCAGTCTCTGGACTGAAGACCACAACAACAACAACAACAAGCTGCATTGCTGGCTTGAAATGGTTCAAATGGCTCTGAGCACTATGGAACTTAAGATCTGTGATCATCAGTCCCCTAGAACTTAGAACTACTTAAACCTAACTAACCTAAGGACATCACACACATCCATGGCCGAGGCAGGATTCGAACCTGTGACCGTAGCAGTCGCGCGGTTCCGGACTGAGCGCCTTAACCGCGAGACCACCGCGTCCGGCGCTGCATTGCTGCTGGCTTCTTTAAGTGAAGTTAATTTTTTAATTCCCCATGTAGTAAATACGTTGAATTAGACTCTTGGCGTTGGCAGGAGACACCTGAGTTAGACGTGCAGTCCCCCGCCACAGGAGACAGCGGCAAATCACAAGGACTTTCCCGTGATATATTGATTCCCAATATTCTACACCTGTCGCAGCAGAGTCATCTGTCAGAGAGAGGGAACGATGAATTTCGCTGCAAATATCGTAAATCACAATATCTTTTCTTCATCCCTCACTGGGGGATGGAATAGCTTCCGAGGTAGACTGGATGAACCTGGGTGAAATTCGAGGTACATTGTATGACTTCTAACGAATTAATATCTACCGAAGAAACATACTTATCGCGATAAAAACCGCGTTGACGTAGCATCAGTCACTGCAAAAGGACAGCATCCTCTTCATTTTCCTCTCAAACGCTCGTGTACAATTACGAGTAGTTTCGTTCTCCCAATGCATGTTATATCACCCTTTCCCTACTAGTAATAACTAACATGGAAAACTTAAAGCAGTCTCTACGACGCTAATCTTTAGTCGAAACTGTTTTCTAGCAAACGTTGGTTGCTGACAAAAATTAGGCACTTTGCAATAGAGGGCATTTTAAAACCAAAATTATAGTTCGTGTGTGATCGTCACCAGTTCTACAGCCACATGTGTAATTTTCACCAATAGACGTTTAGTGAACGAACACACACAGGATGTAGAATCTAAAATCATCACTAATTCTATTAATAAAATAGCGTCAACTCACATGGAAAATGAAGCTATCACGAATAGAAATTTGATGCGCCAAAGCTTACTTATCGAAAGGACTTTCCGTAATGAGCCGAAATTTCACTTTTCATCAATGGAAAATCATTCATCAAAACCGTTTCTGCACATTCATCTCACTCTATTTTGGTATACACGTGATAATGAAGTCCAATAGCTCTTGACAGAGCGAAGGGTTCGATGCTGGAGACCCGCACCGCCGTACTAGGTAAGGTCCTAGCGGAAGTGGTTAGCCATTGCCTTCCTCCGACCGTAATGTGGATGAATGATGATGATGGAGACTACACACCAACACCCAGTCATCTGGAGGCAGGTGAACAGACATGATCCCACCGCGAATCGAACCCGGGACCCTGTGCTCGGGAAGCGAGAACGCTACCGCGAGTCCGAGAGTTCCTGACGTGATACGCTTCATCAGAACGCATAAAACACGTAACATGATATTATCCACTTGAGTTAGTCAGTGGTCGATTTGTACCTTTTCTATCTATTTCAAGCAACGAGTGTTGAATTCTTCCCCGCAAACAAGTTTAGACAGTTTGAAATCTTTTGGCATAACACAAATTTCACTATTTACGCTCTGTGAAACTCAAGTTTTTGGGTGTTTATAGACACAATATTAACCCAAGAGATTGATTTCTCGTTTACTGGTTCCTCTGCATCTAGCTGTACAAACATTTTATTTCTGACAGCTGGAATAAGTGGAATATTTAGCAGTATAAAGTGAGTGTATTGCCTTGCTGTAGGGAAGACGTAAATATTGAATAAGACCAAACAAATGAACTACTTTGGTCTGCCTGTCGAAATAATATTCCGCGGATTATCAAAGCGTAAACAGAACGATCCCTTAAGCAGCGTTTCTGTTAGAGCGTAACCCATCTCTTCATTAATTAGCGATACTCGTCCAGCTTATATATTTTCGTTGCGTTCTAAAATATGCTTAAAGCTCCCTTGATGAATAAAACTGAGGTACTGTGTTAAAAACACTCTGCCATATCACACACATACACACACGTTTTGGCTCGGATAATGGACTGAAAAAAAGACTACCCCGCTTCGCTATCGATCGCTTTGCACATTTTGGGCTGGTCACCGACTGTGCGCTATATACACTTAGACAAATACAAATTCACTCTTTTCCTTTAAAATACTGTCAAAACATAAAATTAAAAATAGTTCTCAGTGTCCGATTTTTACCAAGGGGAGTCTCCACTGATTGTATGGAAAAAGCTGAAACTGAAATTTTCCTCCGAAGTTTTTGCAAGTGTTTCCATCTGCCACCTAGTACATGGCTGGAAAGACTATCTGATGGGAGATTGTCTCAACATAACCTATAGTTTGAGAGAGTGAGAGAGAATATGCAAAAAACGGTGTAGGCTGTGAGGTACCCTGAAATGCACTTCTAGTATGTCTGTGTTCTATTACACACATCTGTAGATACGCTGGTATGCATATACACACACACTAGGTCTTCATACCGTTGTGTGAGATGTAGCGCTCCAGAATCTTCGACCTACGGTTACAGGCTTCGGGAGGTTTCTCTTGGTTATAAGGGAAGTGCCGCAACTGCTAATATCCAACCCAAATGTTCACTGCCGGGAACCACTCTGACCTAATGTCGCCAGACTGGCACCTGGCTGCAATTATCAGAGCTCTGCAAAGGTCCAGACCTCAGCCAGATTTCAAGCAGACCACTTTACTTTCCAGTTTAGAGAATAATTTTAAAAAAGCAACGGAATTTTCCTCCTCTCCTGTTTCCCGTAAAAAGTGTGGTGATTTACCTATAAAATTATACACGGCTTTCGACTATCGGAAATGATGCGCAACGAAACATGTGTGAGGCAGTAGTATATTACCATAAAAAATAGAGTCGTAGGGAATTGACCTTGTTATGAATTTCAGATACAGAAAGCAAAATTGCGAATTTACTTTAGTTTGTGTCAGTCATGTGAAAATCATGAAATTAAATAAAAAAGTTACAGTATCAGTTTCAAAGTACTGAGGACATAGTTTAAGGAACGTGCCGAGTGAAATGGTTCAAATAACTCATGAACTCAACAGGCCAGTAAATCAAAGGCTGCCACGGACTTAAACCGTGACTGAATAGATATAAATCTGTATTCATTTCAGATGAATATTAACTACCGCATCAACACGACCTCGCCAGTTCACTCAGTGCCTCGTCAGATTTACATTCAAAAACAATTGTTTTGTTACACTTAAAAGAATGGTCCACCATGTCATGTCGCGAGAGCCTCTGTCTCCTTTCTTTCTTTCTTTCTTTTTAAATTATATCAGCGGTTTAAGAGTTTCATGTGCATTATCTTAGCAGTTCGCATAAACTGAAAGTTATTCGAAAATATAACCAACAATGATTATTTCACATTGCATCTGCGCTTAAAATTGTCTGTAACTAGTGCTGAATTCTTGCGCTAGCAACACCTCACATTCTCAATAGAGGGAAAATGATAATGATCTAGTATTTTCAAAGTACGAATGTGTCAGACCAGTGAAGTTTTGAGTGTAGTACTCCGTCCATAATAATTTTCTGTCTTAACGTTTTGGCTGAAGAAGTTCGTTGCCTGGCAGTTCATTCGCCGTAGCTGGCGGAAAGCGAAGAATTTGCACTTAGTCACCTGTTGCAGTCTTCAGATCGAAGACTCGTTTCAGGCTAATGTATCCTATGCATGTCTCTTCATCCCTGCGTAGCTACTGTAAACTACACTGAAGGGCCAGAGAAACTGGTATACCTGCCTAATACCGTGTAGGGCCCCAGCGAGAACGAAAAAGTGTAGCAACACGACGCATCATTGACTAACGACTGAAGTAGTGCTGGCGGGAACTGACACCTTGAATCCTGCAGGCTGTCCATAAATACGAGAGGATGGAGATCTCTTCTGAACAGCCCACTGAAAGGCATCCCAGATATGCTCAATAATAGTCTGGGGAGTTTGTTGGCTAGCGAAAGTGTTTAACCTCAGAAGAATGTTCCTGGATCCAATCTGTAGCAATTCTGGACGTGTGGGGTGTCGCATTGTCTTGCTGCCTGCTGGAATTGCCCAAGTCCGTCGGAATGCACAGTGGGCATGAATGGATGCAGGTGGTCAGACAGGATGCTTAAGTACGTGTCATCGGTCAGAGACGTATACAGGCGTATCAGGAGTCCCACATCACTCCTACTGCACACGCCCCAAATCATTACAGAGCCTCTATCAGCTTGAATAGTGCCCTATCGACTTGCAAGGCCCATGGATTCAAGAGGTTGTGTCCATTCCCGTAAACGTCCATCCGCTTGATACAGTTTGAAACGAGACTCGTCCGACCAAGCAACATGTTTCCAGTCATACACAGTCCAATTTCAGTGTTGACGGGCTCAGGCGAGACATAGTGCTTTCTGTCGTGCATTCATGAGGGGTACATGAGTGGGCCTTCGGCTCCGTCTAATGATTCGCACGCTGACACCTGTTGATGGCCAAGCATTGAAATCTGCAGCAATTTGTGGAAGCGTTGCACTTCTGTCACGTTGAACGATTCTCTTCATTCGTCGTTGGTACCGTTCCTGCAGGATCTTTTCCCGACAGCAGCGATGTCGGAGATTTGATGTTTTACCGCTTTCCTGATATTCACGACACACTCGTGATATGGTCGTATGGGAAAATCCCCCTTAATCGCTACCTCGGAAATTCTGCGTCCCATAGCCCGTGTACAAACTATAACACCACTTTCAAACTCACTTAAATCTTGATAACCTGCTATTGTATTAGCAGTAACTGGTCTAACAATTACCCCAGACACTTATTGTCTTCTATAGACGTTGCCGACTGCAGCGCCATATTATACCTCTTTACATATCTCTCTTTTAGAATACGGATGCCTGTAACAGTTTCTTTGGCGCTTCAGTGTAACTTTATTAGAGCCTCATTATGGTGGTGTCTTGACCCCAACGATTATTACCTGTTCTTGATGCTGCACGACGAGTCCTGTCAACCTATCCTTTCGTTTAGTCAAGATGTGTCAAAAGCATCATTTCCCTTCGACTTGATTCAATACATCTTCGCTGGTTATTCGATCCATCAACTTAGTCTTCTATATTCTTCCACAATATTACATTCAAAAAAGCTTCTAGTCTCTTCTTCTCCGTATTGATTACTTTCCACTTTTCACTTTTCACTTCCACAGCGTTTCGGAAATTCCCGTCGAAAACTTCTGTGACTTGTAGAGGGGAATGAGTACATCATATTTCGAATAGGAACCCGCGGTCTACAACGGTTTCAGTTCAGATGTGTAACACATCCATGTCTGCTCAGGGAAAGAGAAAAGCCTCAGAGTCGCTTATCCATGTATGTAATAGGGTAGACAGGGTGACGTGTACAATGTCTATAACAACGTTGGTGGTCGCCACATCGCATTGCTGTTGTAATGCATCAGCACTATTCTGTGCGTGGAATATGATGCATTGTTTTTTTTTTAATAATGTAAATAGGTAAGTTTTAAGTGTTAATACAAACAAATGTGCTTAAGTGTTAATTGTATTGTGTCACAACTAATTCAACTCCTCTAGCAGAAGTAGATGATTTCTGAACGAAATTTTCACACTGCAGTGGAGTGTGTGTGCTGATATGAAACTTCCAGGCAGATTAAAAATGTGTGCAGGACCAAGACTCGAACTTGGGACGGGACCAGTTCGAGCCTCGATCTGACACACGGTTGTAATCTGCCAGGAAATTTCAGAAGAGGATGAGTTAAACATCTGAACTAAAGCCGTCGTAGAACGGAAGCGGTACGTTTAAGGTCATGGGTTCCCATTCAAAATATTATGTACTCACTCCCCTCTACGAGTTCTAGAAGTTTATAACCGGAATTTACGAACATCCTGTATATGCAGCTATACTCGAAACTAATATTTTCAGAAAATATTTCTGAACTCTAGAATTTATATTCGATCTCAATATATTTCTCCTCTTCAGATAATCTTTTCTTTCTATTGCCAGTCAGAGTATTTTGTCATCTTTACTTCTGACACTGTCAATTACATTGCTGGTCTAACTGCCTTCCTTTTCCCAATTTCCCCTTGGTTTCCTTTACTGCTTGCTGAATATGTAGATCGAAAGTATATTTCTCTATTATAGTTTATACTCACTCCTACTGTTTTACTGCATATTACTTCAAAATTCCACTAGGTGTATTACAGTCGACTCTATCGACAGCATTCTGCTAAATCTAAAGTATTGCAACTGTACATTTGTGACTGTTATATACCTTCCGACATAAGTCGTAGGGTATATACGGCCTTAAGTGACCCCATATTACTCCAGAATTCAAACTCATCCTATTCCAGGGCGTCTGCTGCCATTCAACCGATTTTTGTATACTTAAAACCTTGTTATCATTTTGCGGCTTTATAACTTTATTAACGCGAGCATGCTATGCACCTACGATTCAACATTCTTCTAACTAATAATCTAGGACAAGAAGTTCTATATTGCCTCAGACTAGAAGGGAAAAGTGAACACTGAAAATATAAGGTTTATACGGGCAACATTAGCTTTTCAACATGCTGTCCAAAGTTCGATCCTTAAATACTAAGACGTAGCACAGATAACAACAAAACATCGACCGCTCACTGTTATTTGCAATTCCCTAGGTCGACTAGTCGTAAACAGATTCCGTGCGATGTATAAATAAGGCAACATGCTTGTTGTTGTTGTGGTCTTCAGTCCTGAGACTGGTTTGATGCAGCTCTCCATGCTACCCTATCCTGTGCAAGCTTCTTCATCTCCCAGTACTTACTGCAACCAACATCCTTCTGAATCTGCTTACAAGGGAATCTCCCCATCGCACCCCCCTCAGATTTAGTTATAAGTTGGCACAGTGGATAGGCCATGAAAAACTGAACACAGATCAATCGAGAAAACAGGAAGAAGGTGTGTGGAACTATGAAAAAATAAGCAAAATATACAATCTGAGTAGTCCATGCGCAAGATAGGCTACATCAAAGACAATGTGAGCTCAGTAGTTCTGTGGTCCCGTGGTTAGCGTGAGCAGCTGCTGAGCGAGAGGTCCTTGATTCAAGACTTCTCTCGGGTGAAAAGTTCAATTTCTTATTTTCAGTTTATGTCACAAACTCTTATGTTTTATCACTTTTTTGGGAGTGATTATCACATCCACAAGAAAACCTAAATAGGGCAAGGTAGAAGAATCTTTTTACCCATTCGCCAAGTGTACAAGTTAGGTGGGTCGACAACATATTCCTGTCAGGTGACGCACATGCTGTCACCAGTGTCGTATAGAATATATCAGACGTGTTTTCCTGAGGAGGAATTGGTTGACCGATGACCTTGCGATCAAATGTTTTCGGTTCCCATTGGAGAGGTACGTCCTTTCGTCTACTAATCGCACGGTGTTGCGGTGCGGTCGCTAAACACAGACAGTAAACTTATTACAGTGAACAGAGACGTCAATGAATGAAAGGACAGATCATAACTTTGCTAAAATAAAGAAAATAAATTTTTCACTCGAGGGAAGTCTCGAACCAAGGACCTCTCGTTCCGCAGGTGCTCTCGCTAACCACGGGACCACGGCACTGCTGAGCTCACATAGTCCTCGATGTTGCCTATCTTTCGCATGGACTACTCAGTTTGTATATTTTGCTTATTTTTTCATAGTTCCACGCAACTTCTTCCTGTTTTCTCGATTGATCTGTGTTCAGTTTTTCAAGCCCTATCCACTGTGCCAACTTATAACTCAATCTGAGGAGGGTGCGATGGGGAGGCTCCCTTGTTAGTGTATTCATCTCTTGGTCTCCCTCTACGATTTTTACCCTCCACGCTGCCCTCCAATGCTAAATTTGTGATCCCTTGAAGCCTCAGAACATGTCCTACTAACCGGTCCCCTCTTTTTGTCAACTTGTGCCACATACTCCTCCCCAATTGTATTCTGTACTTCATCATTAGTTATGTGATCATCTAATCTTCAGCATTCTTCTGTAGCACCACATATCGAAAGCTTCTATTCTCTTCTTGTCCAAACAATTTATCGTCCATGTTTCACTTCCATACATGGCTACACTCCATACAAACATTTTCAGAAATGACTTCCTGACACTTAAATCTATACTCGACGTTAAGAAATTTCTCTTCTTCAGAAACGCTTTCCTTGCCATTGCCAGTCTACATTTTATATCCTCTCTACTTCGGCCATCATCAGTTATTTTGCTCCCCAAATAGCAAAACTCCTTTACTACTTTAAGCGTCTCATTTCCTAATCTAATTCCCTCAGCATGACAGATGCTAAAATTACCGAACTATCAGTTTAATAAATAACGCTTAGAGTACAGGAATCTAAGGTTGTTTTCGAGAAAGCGTTAAACACATAAGCTTGTATTCGTGATCAAATAGCATTTCTTAAGGTGGAATGCGAACAGGATGTGGTCTGGGAAAGAGGCTGGCCATATTGTCGTTCATTACGTGTGAAGTGATATTCTGGTGGTAAGAGCCAATCAGACTGACGCAGTCGTCTATTTCAAGGACTCGGGGCTGTTTTTTCATGTACTTGCTGCCTAAGCTCCAGCCAGACTGTAGAGTACTGTTGCTGTCGCACCACTATTTAAAGCCGAGTTCGACGTCCGTCGCCGCCCCACGCAACGGACACGCGTTTTCGGCTCACTGTTGTCTTCCGTACACCGACGTGTCACTTCCTCAAACACACATCATCCGACCGTTATTCAACTCTGATGCCCCACGAAATAATTCTCAATCCAGTACTGGACGCCAAGCCTTAATTCAATTTGGAAAGATTGTAATAGTGCATCTGTTTACATGTCTTTATTATTTTTGACTTTTACTACATTTTGGGGACATGTGATTATTAATCTGAATTCACTCATATAAAAGACCATGAACCCAAATGTTCTACAACTGGAGCGATGTCATATAGCTAGTTAAAGGAAAAACATAAATGATTTTCAGGTGAAAGGAGATGCAGTTCAATCACGAAAGAAGTAGCTTACTAAACTTTCTTTTCATGGAACCTTAACTATTATTCGCCAGTGTGGCCCGCTTACCTGGTATGATTAATAGGACAGATAGAACCAATCCAAAGAATGGCCTCACGTTTGGTCATGGTTTCTTTTAGAAAGAACAAGAGCATCAAAAAGAGGTTTGTCAGACACTACGAAAGAGGTGTTGTTCAACACAGAAGAGTTTACTTGAAATTCAGGGAGTGGCGCTGTCTGTTCTTTTACCTCCCTTTTCACATTGAAGGCGCACATGTTCGATGAAATCTTCCAAACCACTGCCTGCTTTAAACGACATACAATGTTCATCAGCTGAGAGAAAGCTATAACAGTTACCTGCAGTGTATGTACCGCTATTGTATAAGATGAGTTAAATTTACCGTGTCAGCCTGTACCGACCAAATGAAGAAAAATCATTGCAGAAAAAATTCTGTTCTGTACTTTCATATTCTGGCACACACATTTTGCACTAAGTCTTCCTCAACATAGTTTAGGAAATGAAAAAATCTGTAATGAACGCAGATCGTACTAATCCTTTCATCGGTTGATGAATAATACATAAGGTGTTTAAGAGTATATGATAGCTCGCTCAAAAATTTAGCAAATCGTCATTATACATTACATTTATAGAATTTACAACTGTAAGTGCACAACATTTCACTCGAAACTTTACGCTTGCGGGCTTTCAGATAAAAAATGGGGCCCTCAGCTACATACCCTCAGACTCAGAGTTGAAATATTAAAAGTTTAGTCAGGTTTCCGTTGTCTAGAAGCTGGGATACGTAGGTGCCACATTACAAGCCAAATACTGCTGAGTCTCTAGTATACAATATCAAAATACACGTGAATCTAATAGTCTAAGGTTCCTATCAGTTAAAAATTGCGAATTTTGAATATAACTTAGAAATTTATAAATGAATGATTACAATTAAATCAAATCTGCAGGTACTATTTTAACGACTTCAAATGATCAGTACGGTAGGAGAAGAACTTTTAAGAATGCCGTTTATTACTGCAAAACACTTATTGGTGTCGATGGTCCAGCAGTTAAATAAAATATAAGTTGAATATCAGGGAATAATTAGTTATGAACAACAACATAGCTCGTGACATTCACGTCTAAACGCATAACACGTCGTCACTGCAGAAGCCACGGAAATCTCACAAGTGCACAAGCCGGCGCTACGAAATGTTTCTATGTCCCACGACCATTCCCAAACTGCTCAACTATTTCCAAGTATTTCCTGCGATCGTCCGTCGCGCCTTCTTCCCGTCCAGCGCTCCCCCGTGTCCTGTGCGACCGTTCGTCGCTCCGTTCTGTTCCGTACTGTCCCTCCATTGACTTCGGTAGTCGCCTACCGAAGTAACGAGCACTGTGATTGGCTAGAGCGCTCCCGCCATGTCTCCAAGCCAACGCACACTCTTTCACATTGAAACACATGCGAAATACTGGATTTGCATTTAAAAAACTTCAAATTAAATAAATATTCCTATGGCTGGACCATAAACACGCTCTATCACACATTATTAAATGCATACACAAATCAAATAAAAATATATCAAAGGAACAGAAACAAAAGCAGGCCAGTAGCCTACTGTCTCTGTGCTTTCTATAACACAGTACATATTTGACCAATTTCTTCATGAAAGACAGAGGCCAATAAATATATCTATAAGCATGCTGCTACTGTTTCTTCGTACTTACGGCCTTACGCGATCAGTAGTAATCAGCCACTTTGACCTCCAATAACTCATCTACTATTCACGTTACATGCCTGTAATGCATGCCAATTTAGGTTTACACTAATAGCTTTCTAAAGACACGTCGATCGACAAAATCGAATGAACCGTTTATATTTTGGAAATTCGTTGCTGATTGTTACTTGTATGATTTACAGTCAGATACTAAACTTTAAACTAATAAATATATTGAAAATCTGATTACAGCATCAGACTCATTGTGCAAATAATGGTAAAGTATATGTTTCTTTTTAAAGTATTATGATTCCACCGGCTATTATTTAATTTATACATGAACTGTGAATTCTCTGCCACTATGCTTTCCGAAAGTCTGCCCTCTTTGGCACTCCCGGCATACAAATCTCCTTCATCAACGCAAAGCACAGTCCTTGTCACAGCGTCAACATGGAATTCCCAACCAGACGGTCAGCCTGGACCACGTGTTGGGGCTTCCGCTCTTGCTCCGGCTAATGTTCGGCACCATGCGGTTGCTGACTAGCACCAGCTTGCCGAGCGGCCCGTGCGGCCATGCCAACTCTGAACTTAGAATATTGTCAGGTCGTCACAACTCAACCGTTACCTCACATGTTCTTGTGAAAAAAAATCCATAAATTCCGTAAACATCATATATATTTAATCTTTAAACTTTTCTGATCCACCACAAAAATTCACCGCTACCCACATCTCAGAAAACTCCGTTTAGCTCCAAATTACAAGACTTATCTTCACATCAGCTGACGACCAATGCATTTGAACTCATGCACGAAATAATTCTCGCAGCACCTAAACCAGAGAAGATCTCTTCTCTTACCAGGTGAACGCCACAACAGCCAATCAGCCTTGTTATTTCCATATAACCTGCTACACTCCCTCCTTAGTAGAATCCCCATTCTAAAGGTACTTACGAAGTTATTATGAAGTTACATAATAACTTACGAAAAGGTAGTTAAACAAGTTAACTGTAAAGGATGAGCCAGACAGTAGGAGATTTTACTTTATTATATGAGCCTCCAACCAGTAACTTCATTTTTCCATTGCGGCCAAGCCACGGCCGGCAGAGTTAGCTGCCTGTAAATTCTTTCGTCCCACGGTTTAGTAACAGGAAGTCAGCACCGATGAAGGGCACCTTGTTCACGCGCCTCTCTCATGTGCTGACGAGGTAACGCCGCCCCAGGCGTCGCTTAGCAGGCAACGCTCTGGAAAGTTCCATGCCGCCCGCACGGTTTGCTCGGTCCTGACCAATCACGGTGGAGGAAGCCGCGTGGTGCGTCGAATATACCCGGCCGCCCGTCGCCGGGCCCGATCTCTTGTATTCTTGCTCACCCGCGAGTCGGATGCGCGCCCTGTAGCACTGAACATCTCCCGCTTCTCCCGGTGCTGCGGCACTGTGGACTTAGTTTTGGCAGACAACCACTTTCGGTAGCTTCGCGAACAATGTTCGCCAAATTGTAAGCTCTGGCTCACACTCACCTCCCTAGGCCTATGTATCCCCTTTCAACATGTTTTAGCCAATAAATGGCCTTTCTCTAAAAATTACTCTATTATTCCATAACGCCCAACGCCTGCCCATACCCGCCATCCTGTACAATTGGTGTCAGAAGTGTGGATACGTTCCCGTAGTGACTTTGTCGCTACACTAAATTTTTCCCGGCAAGACGCCGTACACTTCGCGCATGGAATGCGCCAACCGGCCGCCACGTTTGCTGCACGTGGGCCGTGGCTGCGCCAGTGAACACGCGCAGGGCGCGCGCTGCAGCGGGGCAGCCCACGCTAGTCAGCCACGTGAGCCGCACGCCGCCACGCTGCCCTCTGCCCGCTGCCTGAGTTCGAGGGGCCTGCGCTGCGCTGCGCGACCGGCCGGGCCGCCGTCATCCGCCGCCGCCCACCGCCGCCCGCCGCTGTCACCGACGCGCCAGGGGCCTGCCGCCATCACCGACCGGCCGAGCCAGCGCCGTCCGCCGCCAACACATTTGCCGCCGCCCGAGGGTCCGGACGCTGCCGCCGCCGCCGCCGCCGCCGCCGCCGCCGCAGCCACTGCACCACGCCATCGCCGCCACCACTGCGTCGCACCGCCTCCATCGCCATGTAAGTCGCCGCGATGCTTACAACTATAGCTTCGACGATCTTCCGCCGCTGGATTGAGAATCTTTGTGGCCGTCCTTTTTTTGTAACAATCATTACTTTTTTCTGGTCACTAGCGTCCCATAAATTTGTAAACATGCGGATGGGAACACGAGCGACGGAATGGGATACCACCGCAGAGGCACCTGCCTCGCAAGACCCGCTCGAGGCCATAAATGCACAAAATGCGCCAGTTATTCGCACAAAATCAGGAGCTACTTGAGCAAAACCGCGTCTTGAAACAGACGCTGGAAGCTAGTGCGCGATCTTCCATACCTGTGGCTAGCTCCACCCCTGTAACAAATGCTCAAGCAGACGCAACTAACACTAATTCTGTCTCTAATACAAACGCCACAATTTCTGCTAACATGGTTACTGTAAGCAATTTTCCTGCTACTGATTTCATCCCCACGTTTTCTGGGGAGTCCCGCGAAAATGTGGCAATGTTCTTACAAAATATTCGTGATGTGGGTTGTACGTGTGCCTGGCCGGATGATCTATTGGTCAATGTAGCCAGACTCAAGTTGACAGGGGAAGCCCGAATGTTCATAGAAACGGTGGACGAACTGCGTGACACGCACGAATTTGAAGTATTGGCCCGCGGATTGACTACGCGTTATTCCGATACCAGAGGTACCGCATATTACAGAGATCAATTATCAACCCTTAGGCAGAAGCCTAATGAGGATTTTGATGCCTTTGCAGATCGCATACGAGCAGTGTCTTGTCGTACCTACAAGCTAGGTGAAAATGCCAGTGAAAACAGAATTTTGCGCTCAGAAGCGGAAGCGCGTGCAATTGATGCATTTGTTCGCGGTATTGACCCCCGCATCGGAGGAGAAGTCAAAGCTGCCTCTGTTTGAAGCTGTTCGTTTGGCAATGCTACGCGAAGAGGTGTTGCGTTTTTGCGCTGCCGCCCCGCGCCCAACGAACCCAGTACCGGTCCCAGCAAAAGAAGTATTTTGTCAGCGTTGTGGGAAGCCCAACCATACGGCGATGCGCTGTCGCGCGCCGTATTGCACTATTTGCCAGACGGTAGGTCATGCTAATAATGTTTGCTCCACAAAGTCACCATTTTCAAATCAGATGCGCGGCCACCGCCGCAACGCGGGGTCGAATCAGGGAAACGCTTGGGGGGCAGGTTCCGCCACCCACCCGCGCCCCCGACAAAAATTATACACCCGGTTAGGACCGAAAAATGTAAAGAGGTGGAACAAGTTAGTCTATTTGGCGTACTCGGGAACAAATCAGTTAGAATTTTAGTTGATACTGGTGCTCAAGTTAGTGTATTGTTTGTGGAGAAAAATGATCGAAGGGTGTTACAGCCACCCCGGTACAATATCAGTGGCCTTGGAGAGGAAGTAATTGTCCCTGCAGGTTCGTGTGTAGTGAATCTGCAAATAGACGGTGGTAAATACAGTCAGAGGATGGAGGTACATCATACTAGGGAATGACTTCCTGCACCGTTATCAGGGGATAGTGGATTATCGAACGCGAACTGTGCAGTTCGGCGAAGCAATTCACCGATTTGGCAGTGCGCACCCCCGTCAGACGCGAGGGAGCTGCGAAAGGCGCCGTTCACAGTCTCCCATAAAACCGCAGATGTGGGCGATCAAAACCACTGACCCTGTGAGGATAAAGGGCGGAAGTGGAAAGATTCTCTGGATAGATGTCAAAAATCAAGAACAGCCTAAGACAGACATTCTGGTTGACCCGCTCACCCAGAATGATGTTTTAGATCGTCAGTCAGTACATATAAAGAGAAGTATCTGCCGACCGGAGAGGAGACAGAAGGGTTTTGCGATACCAGTAAGTATAGATAATTTTGGTGTAGAAGATGTTGAGATACCGAAGGGTACTATTGTTGCCAGTGGTCAGGAAATTTTTGAGGAAATAAGAGGAGCTGAGAAGCAGCGAAATAAAGATAAGAAAGGAAGGAAAGGAAAGAAATGTTCAGTTAGAGAAGTGCGATATGTCGTGTCGACGTTAAGGAGTCAGTTAGCAGAGAAGTTAGGTCATTTAAACAGTGAGGAGAAAAGGATGTTGCAGCCAGTATTAGAGGAATTTTCGTGGTTGTTTGAAGAGAGGCAGTTTCTACCGGCTACGGATTTGGTTCAGCACGGAATTCCGACCGGAGTAGCTCGGTCTATTACGCCAGTAGTTCCACCCAAAAAAGCAAGAAAAAAGGTAATACAACCGCCTAGACAGCAACGTAGATATACTCTAAGGTCAAACCCCTATGATTTGCGTTCCTGAAAGTAGGTCTGGAATGGTATGTAAACAGTTGGAAAAGTCCTGCATGCAGCAAGAGAATTAATTGACGGAAAACACCGTAGTTACTATACATTTAATTAAATGGTGCATGTTAGTTATAAGTAGACATAAGAATTGGCAACCATTGGTAACTGGTAATAGAATTTATGACGTCACATGTTAAAGGAAGTGATTGAAGTTATGTAATCATTTTGTCATTTAACGTCTCCAGTAATGTTAACGTAGCAGTGGAGAATTAAAAACACAAACATTCTTTAATCATGGAATTAAGGGGAAAGTTGTCCTTGTCAGCAGAACGCTTAGAGAAAGAATCAGTTAATCTAGAATATATCAGAGGGATTCACATTTCACCTGTTAATTTAGTGAATAGTGCACGAACACAGCTATTAAAGTTTTACCATAAAAACTTGATAGTAACACGCCATCGTAACTGCCAGTAGATCAATGACTACATGCTGCCGTCTACCTGTCCTTTAAAAAGACGCCCTATTACATGTATGTTTTACTAAATGATCACACAACGATAAAAACATGAATAAATACGTCCAAGTTAAACAACAAATAGGCTACTCTAAAGTAAAAGGAGTCTTCCTCAAGTGCTGTTTTATTGTTTTCATGATGCGATGTTGAACAGACAACAAGGTAAGTTTTTTGGTACCACGTATTTCTGTTTATCAAATACCACGGAAGGAGTCGCGTAAATACCGCCGCTGTTGTTTACAGCTGTTCACATGCGCCGAGCCCCGCCCCTCTCTGTCAGCTGGCGACGCGGCCCCCTTCCCTAGCCTTCCCTCTCACCAGCCTGCAGAGAGAGAGCGGCCATTGCAGTTCCCCCTTCCCCACCCGCCGCCACTGTCTTTGGTGCGTGCAGCATCTGCACCTCTCCCCTCGCCCCTCCTCGCCACCCTACCATCACCCTGCAGGCCACGTGCCTCAGCCACGCTACACATTCGTACGTTGCAGTTTAAACAGCAAACCTAAAGGGATAGTTATAGAAATAAAATCACCAGCTTAATATTGCCCTACAGATTTTATTAGTCTTATCTAAAGACGGGAATCTATTTGTGTTGTCTATCCGTGTTTTCAGTAAGGAACAAAATCGTTAGAGAGAACTATTTTCCTGGTACGCATTGTCTAAACCATCAGGATTAGTAAACGTTGGAATTTCAGATCGATCTCCGGCTATGTTGTATTACCACCACAGTTAATAAACGGATCTATATGGCGTCAAGGAAGCCGGCCCTTGTCGTAATATGTGTCCTGTAAACGAATGCTGTGTGGGAAACGCGTTAGCCAAGGTGTTGGGTTTGGAATGCTATCGCAAAATACAGTTTAACTAGAAGCCTAACACCTGCCATTTATCTAAATTTTAGAAGAACAGAGTGTTTAAGTAAAATAATTGGAACCCGATAGTTTTGTGACCTCTAGCGATTTAAGTTATTAGAGTCCCTTAGAAAAGAACATCCTCCATGCATTACTGTCGTGAACAACATAAGATAACTCTGGAAGGAAATTTTGTGACTGTACCGAGAGGTTAACTCCACGCGTAGCAAGAGGACGGACCCAGCGTGAACGCCAGTTCTGCCGCCCAGCCAGTGAAACCGGACGCAGCCGTAGTGTCAGCTGTGCTGTCAGCAACTTACAATCTCACGAGCGCGACGCGTGTCGCACCTTAGCACCTCAAGCTGCACTGAATCTCAACACAGAAATTCTTAACCATGATATAACGAACCCTATGAATAACTTTATGCACATTTTCAATAGTCAGGAACTTACTTTGCTCCCTACACGCTTTTTATATGACAAATGAACTCTAATTTTATTAAAAACCAAAGCACCGACAGGTAAGTCATATCGACATCTTCGAAATGCAACCAGCTTCGTCGAGCCGCCAATACTGATTGTACGGAAGCAGGTAAGTGAGGGAATTAACAAAAGGAACAACAATCATATCCCTGAACGATTGACTGGGTGACTGATAATCACAAATATTTGCAAAAACAAATCAACACAGGAAACGGTTTATCACACATTTAATAATTATTGGTCTGTTCATTGAAGGAGACATAAAATCATTTTTCATCAGAATCTTGCTAAAGGAAGTATTAACGTGACATTACACTATTCCACAGCATTACACACAACATTGCCATTGCTTAATGACAGTTTTCTTGTGGGTAGAAGTACCAAAGATCGGTTGGAATGAAAATACAAACGAGAGCTTAGAGGAATACCAGGGGATGCTTACATTCATTTTGCTACAAAATGTAACTGGAGGATAAGGAAGTTTTGTTTGAAGGAAATATTATTTTGAACTTTTGCTTTTGTTGCGGTTGTGCAACCGCTTGTATCACTATGATGAGTTGCCAATTACTTATGTCAAATTGCTTGTGTCTAATTGATTACATCCAATTAGTTATGTCCAATTACTTTTGTCGATGTATTATTTTTACTATTGCTCATTTTGTCCATGTCTCATTTATGCTATTATCAAATGTTTAGAGAGTTTTAGCTAGAGTCTGCCAGCACCAGTAATTTAGTGTTTGTATCAACCTAGTGTTTCCATGTGTCACTGTGCTACTAGACTGACGAGGGTAATCATTTTGTAGGATTTCGAGTATGCTAGAGTAAGTTCCCGAGTACTGCCAATTATTTGTTTAGTAATGATGTCTTAGGTAATAAATTGTTTTAGAAGAGTAATTTAAGATGTAACCATGCTTTATTTTGATTTGTATTTGAATGTTCATCTGGAGGGACATATCACATGCCTACCCCCGTGATAGATAACGTAAAAAGAGTGAATAACACCCACAGAACGAGCAAGTTTTGGCTATATACCTAGTCTGTTGGATGAACAAGAGAACTCCACCCGCGAGGGCACGTACCTTACGTGACGCGGCTGGCACCCACGCGGACGCTTAGCTGTCTGTGTCGTTTCTTCACTTTTCCATTTCGCGACATAGTCCGTCCTATCCACTTTCATCTGACAACTTTCAACCGAACAACGCCTTTTGCAGTCTATTGCCCGGGCGTATTCTAACACAAAACTATTCAGCCCAGACTTTGATCTTCCATCTCGAAGAAGAGTTCACAGAACAGTGTTCCGTGCTCTCTGACGACAGCTGATCAGGCAACATCAGACGCTAACTGCGTCTAGCCCGCAGCTAAACGCCACAGTAAGCGGAAATCTCTGTTCAAAACCTTGAGCCTTCTTTGTTTCCCCATTGTATTTTCCGAAGGAATACCGACTACTGAAGTAGTAGCATTTAACTGTATGACGTGTCCCAGGACACTGCGATACAAGCAAGGATAGACGGAGTTTTAAGCAACCAGCTGGGCCCGAGGAGGCCAGCACTACAGAGTTATAGAGACGGCGAGTTTAGTCGCAAGATATTGAGAGGATAAAGACGGCGAATTTGGTCGCAAAGTAAAGTTAGTCGCAAGATGTTGAGAGGATAAAGACGACGAATTTGGTCGCACAGTAAAGTGTTTTTTTTATGTGATGGAAGTCGAGTTTGAAGAAGTATGAAGTAGCTATCTTGGAGTCGCAGCATTGTCATGTACACAGTTAAGTAGGCGATAACGTCGTGTCAACGATGCGCCGTGCACTATACCTTCATAAAGGGAAAGTCCTTCAGAAATTACGCTCAAATTAGTCTTTTCTAATCCAATTCCTTATACTCTCTGTGTCCACTATGGACATCGTCGAGTTTTGTTTCTCTCCTTTCGTTAGCAACAGCGTTGACATCCTACGACACAATCTACGTCCCACCTGCACCAAACTGGTGTCACTTTTCTTTGTCACTCTCACTTAATGGTGTTCAGCAAATATATTGAGTGACGAGAAAATTCTTCTCAAAATGTGAATGTTATTACACGTAGAGGGTCAGCCCAAAGAGGCACTTAACTTTCTTTGTTTACTGATATGGAATATGCAGTAAATATAATATAATATTTGTGTACTTCATTTTTATATTTTCATGTTTATGTAAGAATTATGTTTGGGCTCAAATAGATTTCATAGGAACTTGGTTACGAACCGACTTACTAATGCATAATGTAATTTTAAACAGGATCCACTGTAACAGCTCATCTAGCTTTATGTCACGCGTAATCCCACTTCTATTTTGTTGCATTTGACAGTCATAGACCCCTCAGCTGCCGCGTGCAGCCCTGACGACACGGTGGCTTTTGAAGTTATCTGCCGCGCGCCTTTCTGACGTAGCCTCCGCGCAGGTCTTTAGCAAACGGTTCCCGTTGGAACACCACTTATAACCTTTCATGCCACTACGCCTTACTTAGTATTCGCACCCCTTTAATTATGCTTTTATACCTGAAAGCTCATTCATGATTCCCTTGTCAGCTAACGTTCAAGTTTTAGCTAAAAAATCAACTAATCACATCCTAACGTCAATTGATGATTTGCTAAAACATGAAAAAGGACAAATTTCTTACGTTCGCCTGTTGGCACTTAAATGAATGGTAAACAGCCACAAACTAAACTCAACAATAAAGAGAAAACAAGAACCTATCAGGCATGTGCCCTCCCTTAGTTTTAAGAGTGAAACTGAGATATCAGTTAATGTGGAAAAACTAGCGTAGTGTAGTGAAGTGTTTCCTTAGTAATAACTCCCTTTTCAACTGTGTTTTGAAACGTGTGAATCTCCCCTCATACTCTCCCTGTGCTGAGTTCCAGTGCACGGACCTGGCCACGGCCACGCCCCCTTCCTGCCGGCAGCCTGCGCGCTGCCCGCTGAGGATAACACACCACGCCGCCTCGCGCCAGGCGCCCCCGCAGTGATTCACCAGTGGTGATATGTTTATATTTTCAACTTATTCAAACAAAAGCAAAAAAAGAAGAAGACATTTTTACCTCATCTTAGCGACAAGAACACTTAGCATGTTTACCTAATTCACACTGTTATGTTTTGTTCTAATTTTGTTTTGATATTCTATGATATTTTATGATGTTCTGATGTTTTACGATGTTTTGATGTTTTATGATGATTCTTGTATACACACAATATTGTTGACATGTGTAAGTCCCCTTGCGACCCTTAGGAGGTCTTTAGAGTCTCTGTATGCTCCCATAGATTAAGACCCCTGCCGTCTTCCGTGAGAGCCATTCTTAATCAAGTAATGTTTACTTTGTTTTACAAGCTAAATTTTTTTACATTCAAATAATAATTACATTGAGCGAATTCACGTACGTTCTCCGCTCCCACGGAAGGGGGAGGAGTGTAAAGGATGAGCCAGACAGTAGGAGATTTTACTTTATTATATGAGCCTCCAACCAGTAACTTCATTTTTCCATTGCGGCCAAGCCACGGCCGGCAGAGTTAGCTGCCTGTAAATTCTTTCGTCCCACGGTTTAGTAACAGGAAGTCAGCACCGATGAAGGGCACCTTGTTCACGCGCCTCTCTCATGTGCTGACGAGGTAACGCCGCCCCAGGCGTCGCTTAGCAGGCAACGCTCTGGAAAGTTCCATGCCGCCCGCACGGTTTGCTCGGTCCTGACCAATCACGGTGGAGGAAGCCGCGTGGTGCGTCGAATATACCCGGCCGCCCGTCGCCGGGCCCGATCTCTTGTATTCTTGCTCACCCGCGAGTCGGATGCGCGCCTGTAGCATTGAACATCTCCCGCTTCTCCCGGTGCTGCGGCACTGTGGACTTAGTTTTGGCAGACAACCACTTTCGGTAGCTTCGCGAACAATGTTCGCCAAATTGCAAGCTCTGGCTCACACTCACCTCCCTAGGCCTATGTATCCCCTTTCAACATGTTTTAGCCAATAAATGGCCTTTCTCTAAAAATTACTCTATTATTCCATAACGCCCAACGCCTGCCCATACCCGCCATCCTGTACATAACCCCACCTCTGAACGTGTAAAATATGTAAGTAAGCCCTGTGTTTCTACAATAACTAAACCTGGCTGCTTTAGAATTCACGTTTTCTCCCATGTCTGTGACTCATACAAAGTCTGCGCAATCAGATTTCTACACTCAACCACACTTCCTTATTCATAATTCAATCATCTCTATTTCACAAATGCTGCCCAAAAAATAGCAATTTATCGAAACCCCGTAATTGTCTCCCACTTGGACGCGTAAGTCCAATTGTAGCTCAGAGTTGCCTACAACTCTACAACAACATTTACAGAATTGTGAAAAAGAGTGGTGCCCAGCGACGTCACCATCGGGCTCGTCGGCGTTTTGAAAAACAAGATGTAGCCAACTGAGAAAGAAACACCACACCTCAGAAGTTCATGTGAGGTGTAAGGCTGGTTAATGACGCCACATTGGGACCAGATTTCACCACAATTCTGCAAAACGGCATACTGGATGCTTCACAAGATACTACGATCGTCATACCTCTCTTAATCACATTTCACACATTCCTTTAACACCAGTGCAGATTTTTTTTTTTTTAAGTCATTTGACTTCTGACTGGTTTGATGCCCTCCACGATTTCCTCTCCTGTGCAAACCTCTTCTTCTCAGACTAGCACTTGCAGCATATATCCTCAATTATTTGCTGGATGTATTCCAATCTCTATCTTCATCTACAGTTTTTTCCCTTTACAGCTTCCTCTAGTACCAGCAAGTCATTCCCTGATATCTTAACAAACATCTTGTTGTCTAGGTAGTAGAATTCCTTAACTTCATCCAATTCCTGGGCATCAATCCTGATGTTAATTTTCTCGCTGTTCTCATTTCTGCTACTTCTCATAACATTCATCTTTCTTCGATTTGCTCTCAGTCCATGTTATGTGCTAATAGACCATTTATTCGGCAGATCATGTAATTCTTCTTCACTTTCAATCTGGATAGAAATGACATCAGCGAATCGTATCACTGATATCCTCTCACCTTGTATTTTAATTCCAGTCCTGAATTTCTATTTTATTTCCATCACTGCTTCTTCGATGTACAGTAGGTATATTACCCATCTTTCCCTACAGCTAACCCCTATTTTTCTCAGAATTTCGAACAGCTTGCACCAGTTTCATTGTCGAATGCTTTTTACAGGTCGACATATCTTATGAACGCGTTTGATTTATCATTAGTTTTGCAACGTCAAAATTGCCTCATAGTGCCTTTACCTTTCCTAAAGCCAAACAATTCATCTAACATACCACCAATTCTTGTCTTGGATGCATGAGCTGTCCAACTGATTGTGCAATAATTCTCGCACTTGTCAGCTCTTGCAGTCTTAGGAATTCTGTAGATGGTATTTTTCCGAAAGTCGGATGGTAAGTCGCCAGACTCATACGTTCTACACACCAACGTGAATAGTCGTTTTGTTACCACTTCCCCAATGATCTTTGAAATTATGATGGAATGTTATCTATCCCTTGTGCGTTATTTGATATTAACCCTCGAGCGGTCGCATTGGTTGACTGAGTCAACCACAGTTCGTTTTGGCGCTCTGAATTCAAAATACGCATTGTTGGACTCCTGGTGGTTCCACCTATCTTCAAGTTGGACCTCTGTCGGTCACTTGTATTGTTGCTGCGTTTGCAGTGCTCGCATATTGACAACAATTGCAGCTTATTTTAGTCCTGTTTGGTGTACAGAGTTAACCACACGACCACTGATGTAAGTATTTTTATAGTAATTCTGAATACCGTTTTTATTTTGGATTAAAATCTTTCCCTAGCAGCTATGTTTTACTTTTATTTAAACTTTTAGAGCCTTTTTCAAAAAGGATTATCAGAGGAGGGGATTGAAAGGCATCTACATGAAGTTTCGTACGACGGCAAGTATTCTGAATTTGACAGGTCTGACGGGGGAGAAGAACAAATAGTAGTTTGTGATCACAACAGTGAAGTAGTTCCTTTAGAGGGAGGACGACATACACATATTGAAGAGGAAATACAACGACATGAAGAAGATAATTTTGATTTTATGTGTGGGTATTTTGTTGGTAAAGATGGCAAAACTAAGTGGTCTAAGGAAAGTGTAAGAGCCAAAACGGCGAAAACGCACTCAAAATATAAAATAAAAATTCTGGCTTGACGACGAGGTCTGCTAACGATAGTACACAAGAAATGACAGCATTCAGTAAGACTGTTTTTGCAGATATGATTCATTCACTTGTGGAATACACCAGTTTGCATATCAGAAACGTAGTATCACAGAACTCCTATTCTAGAGAGAGAGATATGAAGGAAACTTCTAGGGAAGAGATATATGCTCTCATAGGAATCCTTATATTGCTTGGCTTCAAGGGTGGAAATAAAAAAAATGTTGAAGAACTTCGGAGTAAAGATGGCATTGGATGAAGATCCTTTGAGTTTACGTGTCATACAGACGGTTCTTATTTCTGCTCAGAAGCGTAAGATTTGACGATAAACTGACATGAACACAAAGACGCGAGATAGACAAATTAGCAGCAATCAGGTTATATATAGATAAATTTGTCACCAGTTGTAAGGAAAGCTATAGTTTGGGAGAGTCTGTAACCATAGATGAGATGCTGACCACTTTTAGCGGGAGATTTTCAGTTGTTCAGTAAATACCGAAGAAACCAGCAAAGTATTGCTTGAAATTCTATGCTATTTGCGATGCCAAAACATTCTATACGGCATATGTTGATCTGTTCCGTGGAACACAACCAGATGGCCCTTACAAGGTGTCAAATAAACCGTACGATATGGCAGAACGTCTGCTGGGATCAAATCGCAATATTACTTTAGATAATTGGTATACCAGTTATCCAATGGCCGTCTCACTTTTGCAGAGAAGCGTCACATGCATTGGAACTCTGAAGAAAAATAAAACGGAAATCCCTCTGGAACTCCTACCTCTGATATCCAGGAACATTGGGTCTTCACTATTTGGATACCAGAAAGATATCACACTGGGGTCATATGTGCCAAAAAGAAAGAAATGTGTTATTCTGCTTAGCACCATGCACAGTGAAGGTACAGTTGATGAGAATATCAATAAACCACACATTATCATGGACTACAACATGACAAAAGGAGGGGTTGACACAGTCGACCAAATGTGCAGTAAATATTATGTTGCACGAGTAACAAGGAGGTGGACGATGGCTGTATATTTCGCTTTACTAAACATCTGTGGTATCAATGCCCAAATACTGTTTCACTGCAACGCAGAAAACCCAGAAAAACCCAAGAAGGCTATTTTTGAAACAGTTGTCCCAACAACTGATGAAAAATCATTTAGTTACAAATTCTCATATTTCGGTTCTTCCAAATGATCTCGAAATAATTTTGGTACCTTATAAGTTGCAGGAACCTCAAGAACCAGAAGAACCTCCCAACAAGGATAAGAGTCGCTGCCTTATGTGTGGCAGAAACAACAATGTTGTCACCAAAATTCGTTTTACTCAGTGTAAGATGCTTGTACGCAAGAAGCATTCTACAGTTGTGTGTGAAAAGTGTGAATGTAGCTTTGTGGATGAGGTAGAGGAACAGGATCAGTAAACTCTGTAACGCAGAAACAATATAGTCATGTTGAATAAAGATAGCATAAACCAATAAATGCTGTATGAGTAATATGTACAGAGAAATAAATTCAGGTCAAATATGATTTAACTTTATCCTGTGTGTTAGGAATGTATTGCTAAATGAAAAACTAGGCTTCTTTAGTTACATTTGGTAACTGTTTCTTTAGAAATAATAAAGGTCAAATACCAAAATTGGTATTCCTATTACTTAAAAAACAATTTGAACTTATTGTTTTCTGTAGCAAGCATATTATGGTAGAATTTTTCGCATCTTTGATGAAAACGATGCCTGGTTGTCAGAGTCAGCCACGCGACCACTGGTGTTCCTAAAATTGATGCGACCATTCGAGGGTGAAGTCCTCCAAAGCTCTCTTCACTTCTGATTGTAGTACTGGCTCTCTTATGTCTTCCGTATCGATTGCTTTTTCTTCTTCTTTCACATCAGACAAACCTTTCCCCTCATAGGGGCCTTCAGTCTATTCTTTCCACCCATCCATCCTCTCCTCTGCATTTAACAGTGGAATAACCGTTGCACTCTTAATGTCACTACACTTGAGTTTAACTACACCGAAAGCTATTTTGACTCATCTATATGCTAAATCAGTCCTTCCGACAATCATTTCTTTTTCGAATTCTTCACATTCTTCGTGCAGCCTTTTCGTATCAGCTTTCCTACATTTCCTATTTATTTCATTCCTCAGCGACTTGTATTTCTGTATTCCTGCATTTCTCTCATCATTTTTACACTTCCTTGTTTCATCGATCAACTGAAATAATTTTTCTGCTATGCATGGTTTGTTCGCAGTTACATTCCTACCCTAACTTCCTATTCGTAACGAATCCTGCTCCCGTTATATCATTTTCTACTGCTGTTGATATTACCCTATACTCATCTGAGTAGAAATGCTTGTCTTTTTTTCCATTTCGCTTCGCTGACCCCTCCTATATCTAGATTGAGCCTTTATATTTCCTTTTTCAGATTTTCTAGCTTCCCTACCACGTTCAAGATTCTGACATTCCACGCCCCGGCTCGTAGAAGGTTGTCCTTTTCTTCTGATCGCATCCCTTTGGTAGTCTCCTCCCGGAGATTCGAATGGGGGTATATTATGGAATCGTTTTCCTATGGAGAGATCATCATGACACTTTTTCGCAGACACGTTATGTGTCTTTAATACAGTGGTTTCCATTGGCTTCTGCATCCTCTTGCCGTTGATCATTGCTGATTCATCCGCCTTTAGGAACAGTTTCCCACTCCAAGGGCGAGAGAGTGCCCTGAACCTCCGTCCGCTGCCTCACGTTCTTTGACAAGGACGTTGGCAGAATCACAATGAGTGTAACTTACTATTCTGGAAGTCTTCGGTTGCCAGTGCTGATTATTAAACGAAATTGAATGGTGAGTTTTGAATCCGGGACTGAGGACGTTTTGATTACCAACCAAAAACGTTAGCAGTAAACGACGGGAAAATTCTTACTGATAGCTGAGGATAACACTTCAGACACAGTTCCGCTCTAAATTGGCACGATGAGCCCTTACAAGTGGCATAAAACGCGTCAATAAAATCACCCCTTCCGTTGGGGCATTGATTCTCACACATTTCTGGAAAGGAAACGACATTTCGCAGTGCGACGGGCAACAGGAAGACTTTCTTGACGATATTCGATACTGTTGACATCCCCCGGAGGATTCAGTCCAACTCTAAGGACATCGTTCGCTTACAAAACCACCGAACGTGATCTGACGCTTTTGAAATCTAGTGCAACAATAATTTTTGCTCTTGTATACAGGGTGGAAACACTAAGGACTGTTCAAAACCATTCGACGAAATCTGAACGTAGTACGAAATAGCTAAGTGTTATGTACGTTTCCAGCTATTTTGTTTCGTGTTCTCCTGTGGCATAATTACTGAACTGTGCCACATTGACTAGAGCGTGAACAAATCAGCGAAGAGCCCCTCGTTCCCCACAGTTCGGCAATACCTTCGGTACCGGTAAAGCACTTTGTTGGACACGTTAAAAACGTATTTGCCAGAGACTTCGACACAAATTCTGGTGTACGGTGCGTCGCAGGTGCTCTAGCTCCCAGGGCAGGGAACCACACCTAAGGAGGGCCGAATGGGTTGCGGTAACAATCTGGAGAAACTAATATTCTGTATCTTGTCAACAGCTGTCTTAAAACCATCGTCCGAAGATGTTATTTGGTCTTCACGTTAGTCGGTAAGCATTTTCGCCCAGGACCTTGCACACAGGTTTCGATATCCAAGCTTTTCCGTGGCAGTCATGCAGTCAGTGTGCAACCAACATGAGGAAATTTTTAGTCTGCACGCAGTCATCAATTGTCGTTGAAAACGCAGGTGTTGGTCCTTTTCTCGTTACTGCAGTATTTCACCTGTCTGGATACTGAAACTGAAATTTCCTTTCCAATATGGTGTGTGTTCGAGTATATCCCACTGGTGTTGATGACGTGCGATGTCATGAAGCAGCACCATCCCTTTTCGAAGTTATCCCAGACATTTCGTATTAGTATGCACATTCTTCATTAGCCGATGGATGTCTAACAGTCTCATCGGGCAGCCATGTAGAGAACAACAGCACGTTGGTCCGGCTAGGACCCACCTGGTAAAAAAGTCGCCTAGGTCACGTTTCCTCATTCACCGCGCGCACCTCGTAAAGATACGAATGCAACACTACTCGCTCGCCTACGTTTCCATGCTTATATACCCGCATCGGAGTCGAGCTGCGTTGCATATCGCTGGGGCAGCGCCCCCAAAAGGGGGAGTCTTTGATGGCCCTTTATACAAGATTAACAGACGCAGTTTGGAAGTCTTGCAAAGATGTAGCAGTGTAGGTTGTGCTGAGACACTGTCAAATGGCTCTAAGCACTATAGGTCTTAACATCTGAGGTCATCAGTCCACTAGACTTAGATCTCGCTTCCCACGCCCGGGTTCCCGGGTTCGATTCCCGGCGGAGTCAGGGATTTTCTCTGCCTCGTGATGACTGGGTGTTGTGTGATGTCCTTCGATTAGTTAGGTTTAAGTAGTTCTAAGTTCTAGGGGACTGATGACCATAGATGTTAAGTCCCATAGTGCTCAGAGCCATTTTAGCCACAAGACGTAGAAGTACTTAAACCTAACTAGAGCCCGCCCGGTTGGCCGTGCGGTCTAACGCACGGCTTTCCGGGCAGGAAGGAGCGCCTGGTCCCCGGCATGAATCCGCCCGGCGGATTTGTGTCGAGGTCCGGTGAACCGGCCAGTCTGTGGATGGTTTTTCCAACTGCCTCGGCGAATGTGGGTTGGTTCCCCTTATTCCGCCTCAGTTACACTATGTCGGCGATTGCTGCGCAAACAAGTTCTCCACGTACGCGTACACCACCATTACTCTACCACGCAAACATAATGGTTACACTCGTCTGGTGTGTGTGTGACGTTCCCTGGGAGGTCCAACGGGGGCCGAACCGCACAATAACCCTGGGTTCGGTGTGGGGCGGCGGAGAGGTGAAGTGGACTGCGGTAGCCGTCGTGGGGTTGTGGACCACTGCGGCTGCGGCGGGGACGGAGCCTCTCCGTCGTTTCTAGGTCCCCGGTTAACATAAAATACAATACAATACAAACCCAACTAACCTAAGGGCATCACACGTATCCATGCCCCAGGCAGGTTTCGAACCTGCGACTGTAGCAGCAGCGCGGTTCCCGACGGTTGTGCCGAGAAATAGTTGTTAAAATAATGGGATACTTTGCACCATTTCCGAGCATTAGACTCAGTCAGGATGTCGTGAAAGTATATTCAAGTGGCCCACCAAAGACAAACACCGAACAAGAGAGCATTATGAAGATAGTAAGCATAGAATCCGAGCGAAAGACTGAGTAGTCTCTGCGATATGAGAACAACTGTCACTAACTATATCTGTAAACGTAATCGAAGTTGCACATACTGTCAAACTTCAGACGTGTAATGGAATCAAGGCAATGAAAATTTTGTAGGAACGAGACTCGAGCCCGGATTTCCCTCTTAACGTGAGCGCTCGCCTTACCTTAGTGGTATCCGGACACGCTTAATGGCCAGACGCAAATATCTATATACCATCATCAACGATGTATTTACAAGCTGTGCTACATCCATTGTGTATATTCCCCTACAGGGGAGACATTTTAATTGAAAGTCGCTTGCCCGCGTAATAATTGTACCTTGCGGGCCGTTGAATTTGCGTGGCCAGCGGTCTGAAAAGCACTCCGTTTCCAGGCCACAAGTGGCCCATCGGGACCATCCGACCGCCGTGTCATCCTCAGTTCAGGATGCGGATAGGAGGGCATGTGGTCAGCACACCGCTCTCCCGGTCGTTACGATGGTTTTCTGTGACCGGAACCGCTGCTATTCGGTCGAGTAGCTCCTCAAGTGACATCACGAGGCTGAGTACACCCCGAAAAATGGCAATCGCGCTTGGCGGCCAGGATGGTCACCCATCCGAGTGCCGGCCACGCCCGACACAGCTTAACTTCAGTGATCTCACGGGAACAGGCGTTTCCACTGCAGCAAGGCCGTTGCCCCAACGGTCTGATTGACTAACTTCAATGCTAATTAAGTCGGAAGCGGTGCAAAGTATCGAATATTTTTCTTAATAACTATTTCTCAACGCAACCTGCCCTACAACACCCTCAGTCTGCAGTCTGCAGCTCTCCGACAGTTTACGAGGGCTTCTAAGGTTTATGTTGATATTTTGTTCTGTGAGTTTAAAAAGTGATGTCACATTGGAAAACCATGCGCAGACACGGTGTGTGCCTCGGAACTGCTTCATCTGCTTTCTGAGACAGCAGCACTGTCACATAGCGCCAGTATCCAACGGTAGGTCTAAATGTACTCTGACAGTGTCGAGTGGATCACATTTCAGTAAGATGAGGTAGCGGTAGTAACATGCCCGCCATTGCTTACAACTTCTAACCTTTGACAGCGCCTACAGCCGCGGCGCATCGACGAGAGAGTGGGGGACTCTACTGTGGTCTGCGCGGCGGGGCGGCAGTGTCGACTGTTTCCGCAGCTGTCAGCAATTTGATAGTCGGGGCCGGCGCGCAGAGATGGATAACTTGCCGGCCCTGACGTATGGCCGGCAGCGCGCACGCCTACGCATTAATAATGCCGCGCTGGCCGCCGCAGCGGCAGCGGCAGCTGCAGAGCCACATATTGGAAACGGGCCGGCCGGCACGCAGCCAGCACCGGCGCCCTGCTCTGTACGTAATTGCAATCAGAGGCTAGTGGCGGTCCACCGCTCGCTCCCAGCGGACTCCGGCCGCCTGCCGGGATGGAATATCCGAGTGCGCTCCGCTGCACACCGCGCATAAACACAAACACACTTAGGGCCCCTTGACGTTTCAGCAAGGACGCCGACTTGTTGTGAACTTTTCGTCGAAACAAAGTGGCTGAAATGGTCACTGCCAGCGGTGAGTAGATAATGTGTTTTACGAAGCCGACAAATGTTCTGAGTACACAAATGTACGTCCTGGAAAGGGCAGTGGCTGAATTAGCAAAAAGTGGTTAACGTTGCGGAACACGCTGCTGCTCTGACGCTGTGGTAACGTAGGGCCGTGTAAAATTCATTCGTTCATATCATAGAGTTGCAGACGTGACGAATGTCCCAGATACCATCATACATTAACGGAAAAAATATTATCAGTATATCGCACCCGACGAGAAAAGTGACCCAAGTCGGAAAATAGCTATTTTATGTTATGTTACTGAAAAATACGTTTGAAGTGCTCCAACGCGCACGAAAAATATAACAGAATTTACTGTCAGAAAATTTAATTAAAATAGGAAAGAAGCTTGTCCTCTTTAGTATACGTTGTATAGAATTAATTCTTTAAGTCGAGTTTTCTTGGCCGCGCTGGATTAGCAGAGCGGTCTAGGGTTCAAATGGTTCAAATGGCTCTGAGCACTATGGGACTTAACTTGTAAGGCCATCAGTCCCCTAGAACTTAGAACTACTTAAACCTAACTAACCTAAGGACGTCACACACATCCATGCCCGAGGCAGGATTCGAACCTGCGACCGTAATGGTCGCGCGGTTCCAGACTGTATCGCCTAGAACCGCTCGGCCACCCGGGCCAGCGCGGTTTAAGGCGCTGCAGTCTTGGGCTGTGCGGCTGGTCCCGGCGGAGGTTCGAGTCCTCCCTGGGGCGTGGATGTGTTTGTTTCTCCTTAGGATAATCTAGGTTAAGTAGTGTGTAAGCTTAGGGACTGATGACCTCAGCTGTTAAGTCCCATAAGATTTCACACACATTTTTTTGAGTTTTCTTGAGTATCGCCTTTTGTGTCACAGTTCTCGCCAGAGCGCGATGTAATACTGGGTAATATGTGTCACTGTTATCAATATTTTCCGTGTAAACAAATTAAGAGTCAACGGCCTTGCCTCAGTGGTAACACCGGTTCCCCTCAGCTCGTTCCCCTCAGCTCATAAAAGTGCACTCGGCTTGGCTAGCACTTGAGTGGGTGACAGTCCAGTCTTCCTAGCGGTGTTTGATATCGGGTTCCGCTCAGCCGTTGGGAGGCAAATTGAGGAGCTACCTGCTTGTGAAATGGCGACTCTGGTCTCGTAAATTGACAAGTGTCGAGAGAGATGGAACTGATATCATGCCCCTTCCTATCAGCATGCAGTGACTTCTATAGGCCGAGAATGACACGGCGGTCGGTCAGTACCTTTGGGCCTTGCAAAGCCTGTTCAGATGTTGTTTACTTGTAGACAAACTAAGAACCACGGTCGAACAATTAACCTGACAACTTTTCTAGCACACTTTCGCCTTGTAACTCTTTCTCCCACTTTTTGCTGTACTTTTTGTTTTTTATGATCTTAAAAGCCATCTTACAAAAATAAGCTTATCCACTACAGATGCTGTTGAGCACCGTGACAGTATTTTAAATGAAATATAAATACAAGTAGCTGCGGCCAGTCATTTCTAAAAGTTACTCTACTTTATATTGTGTAAGTAACTGTTTGCAGGTATTATTATTTACATTTCATTTAAAGTGTGTTCCTTTCTTTTTCATCTATCCTCCGTTGAGTCTTCCTTATCCACGAAAACGCCTTTCCAGTGTTTAGGAATCTGTCAAATGAGCAGAACACCCTGATTCAAATGCCGGCCTTGGTACAAATTTTCATTCGTCGACTCAGTCTGCATATATAAATCACAGATGTTAGCAACATAAAGAGGTCCCTGTTACCATATAATTTCCATCGATATGTATATACATATACATAATCTTCATCAATAATTATTTTGCAAGTTTCTATAATTGCGTTACATATTAAGTAAAATGCAATTTTTTGGTATTTGTATTACCTTACATCTTCCTTTCATTCACGTAGCCTATTGTCTTGATTTACTCATTCATTTTATCGACCATAAGTTACGTGCTTTGTGACTGAGTTTCAGTGCTTCTTAAGCTGAGCTTCTGCGTTTCTAGGCAACGATATAGTTTGTTACATTCAAGTCGAATCCTGACTCTGTCTTTCTCAAAATTGTTTCGAAAGTACTTGCCATTGAATAAAACATGATACTTCTTTCTGTTTATTTGTACTTTAATTTCATTACTTTTGTGTACTTGTACCTGTTTCCTTCTGTTCTCTGAAATGTGAAGCCATCTTTGGGCTACAAAACAAACGCTTATTGTTTTACTTACTGTTTGCAACTATATCTTTACCACATTCTACTTCTCATTCGCAGTTCAGATTGTTTCGCAATTCAGTATATTATGTTATGGACTGTATTTCATTGCCAATGTGCAATCTTGAGACGGAATCCTCTTTTTAACACTTCACTGAACGTTCTGCTCATAACTGGGTATGTACAAGTCTCCTGAAGTGCATTTAGATATAGTACGATCGCGTGAAGGAGTACGAACTCTTAGGAATGATTGACGTACGTATATCTGCCTATTGGGATGTATTATGGCAGATGGCTTGCGGAAAAGGGCCAGTGGCTGAAGCTTGAACGATGGGACAGAACCCATCCTCCTTGGTAAATTGAAGTTTTATGGGATTTATGGTATAATCAAAGAATGGACAATGTCATATCCAACGAAAAAAAAATTCAGCTGAGCAATTAAGGAATTGAGCGTTCTGACCACTCCTTCACATTATATTTACTGCCTAGTGAAGTTTTTTTATAAATAAACTACTGCAGTTCAAAAGGAAACATTTTCAAGATAGTTGCAATATCAGACAGAAAAATGACATTCGTTAGTCCTCATTAAGGTTGTCTTTAGCGCAAAAAGTAGAGCATAATGTTGCATCTAAAATTTTTAATAACTTACCCAATGATATAAAATGTCTGACAGACAGCAAATTAAAATTTGAAAACAAACTATAATTTCTCCTTGGCAATCCTTTCTATTCCGTAGCATAATTTCTATTATTGTAATGTGCAGAAGGAGATGGGTAGAACTACTATTTCCCATTTGCATATAAAAAAATTAATAAGAACAGCATTCATAAATGTTCAGCAATAGCCTTGTTTACAAATCCATTTGTGATGTGAATGTAAAACGACTTGTTCCACACCGTTACAATTTTTAAACAAGAGTTACCATAGTTGATTTGTTTCTTTTTATACCGAAGTTGTCGTACGTTTCTTACCGAAATCTCTCTTAGACCTTAGACTGTTGTAGAGTTAGATTCATTTCCGTTAGGTGATAATGGGACTAAGGGGCTGGGAGTTACTAACGTATAGGAGCAGAAATCAGGTTCTGGCATTTTTCTCACAACCATATGAAATTTGTTTGGAAACTTATTTGAAGCAGGAGGCTGGAACGAAATTCTTACAATTACTTACTGGGCCGCTAATGGAAGATCAGATTGTTTTGAAAATTTTTCGCACACGACTCTTCGAAAGAGTAATATTGAATTTCTAACAGTTTACACATCCATTTAGACCAAGGTTTCCAGAGTGTAAATACATTTTCAACTGTAAACTGTGCATAGATATTTCAGGAAAGCCTCGAATATGGTGAATATTTCATCGCGTCGTTTCAACGTAAAACTGTTTTTGTTGTTCGTTTTGGCAGTGCTTTCCTTTATTGGGCAAGTAATTAAATTTTTCAGAGCTCTGTCTTGTCCCTTTCGTTTTCTCAGAAACAGCAGTGAACCCGTGTAATCTGTCTCATTTGAATGAAAATGATTTATGTTGGAAAATATAAAAGAAAATGGTAAATTTATCTAGTTGGCAGGATATCGGTAAACAAAGACATTTCCCCAAATCTATAACAGCGCTCTAATTATTTTAATTCGCAAGAAGTGTAACGGGCAAGAATATAATATATATATATATATATATATATATATATATATATATATATATATCTTCCTGAACGTCAAGTACAAATTTCTGCTGAATTTATCGCCAACAGTTGTGGAGATACATTCGACCGTAATAAAGCAATAAAGCAAAGAAGCAAGATGAGATGAATACGACGAGCACCAATGCAATTTGGACGAAATCGTAGAACGCAGTACTAGAGTTCTTATATACTGAGAAAGCTTTTCCTCACATTCGGTAAAATCATCACTATCACTCTTGAGAAAGTTTACCGACACAACCGACATTAGGACACTAATGAATATATACATCAGCGATACAGCTTACAGTCAACTTTATCAGAACAGGACAAAATTCAGCACTGAAAGTGGAGTCATGCAACGAAATTTCAAGTAAGCAGACCAATTAATAGACCGAGGTAGCGGTTTGCCGGATTCAGCGAAGACTTCCTAATCGGAGGCGGGTAAATGGCATCAAAGGAGTTTTAGGTATTTCATGAATGCGTGTACCAATGTACCAAATAATCTGTTCTTCGTGGCTTGATTTAAGAACACTTTTGTTTAGTACTGCTTCACGGATTTGTATTTCACAGAGCTAATCCTGCTGTATCGCGCATATTTTATGTCAGAAATGTAGTGCAAGGAAAAAAAAGTACCACGAAGGGATTATTCGAATGGTACCGAAACTGATAGGTGTGTTGTACATGTACAGACAAACAAACAACTTAGACCTAGATCCTTACTGACTGGAGTGGAAATGTCTTCAGTGACGAGTCCCACTCCGAAATGAGACCCTATGACTAGTGAAGACGCGTCTGGAGAATCCCCAGACTCAGTGGGGATACCAACTTGACTGTCACGCGCCATAACGCCCGACAACTAGGAGTGATAGTCTGGGGTGTCATTTCCTCTTAAACCAGGATGCGTTTGGTTGTCATCCACAGCACATATACCGCACAGCGGCACGTCGACGATGTTCTGCGCCCCAGTTTATTGCTTTTCATGCAATCCATCCTGGGCTTATATTGCAGCAAGATAATGCCATCCGCATGCAGCGATTGTTTCTAGAGTATGTCTTCGAGCTTGCGAAACCCCACTTAGGCCAGTAAGGTCGCCATATCGGTCACCGGTTGTGAAGGTTTAGAGGACCATTATGGGCTGGGCCCCCCCAACCAGCTCGGCATTTTGTCGGTCTAACGCTCCAGTTGGACAGAGTTTGGCGTGAGGTCCCTCAGGAGGTCATGTTACTACTCCATCAGTCAATGTCAAGCCAAATTACTGTTTGCATAAGTGACAGAGGTTGACCAACACGTTTTTTATTGGCTCTCTTTCTGTAGCTCCTTCTCTTGAATAAAACTCCAGCCCAACAGGCCTCGTAAGGCTCAACAGTACCGACCGACCGTCGTTACATCTTCTGCCGACAGGCGTCATTGGCTGACAGTATGGGGGACCATGTGGCCAGCACACCGCTCTTCAGGCCATTATCAGCTTTCGTGACTAGAGGCGTTACTTCTCAATCAAGTTGCTCCATAACTTCCCTCACAAGACCTGAATACATCCCGCTTCCATCAGCACTTGGCGAAGCCAGGCTGTGACCCATCCAAGTGCTAGCCAAGCCTAACTGAGGGCGCAAAGGATGACATTTCAAGCTTGCAGTTACTTGTTGGGTCTCTTAAAACAGAGGTGTATTGTTACAGCTAAAGTAATGATGAATGATGATTTAGCACAGTAGGTAGTTTCAGGCCATAGTTTTCCTCAGGATTTCCAAGGGTATGGTGGTTGAAAGAAAACTTTAGCACTGGTTGCTCCAGATATATTTTTGCCTGAGAACACTGTGTAGACAGAACTGACTAACAAGGAGGTAGAGGACGGTAAGTAAGACAGGGAGAACATTGTGCCTAGTCCTTCAAAATGGTTAATAGTGTTTGTGTTGGAAATGGTACAGTCTGATTGTGTACGACGCTATCTGATCTTCAGTGAGCATCATCTGTCTTGACTTACTGACCAGTCCACATATATCATGTATTTTAGCTCATATATTTTACCTTTGCAATGCATTATCTCTGTTGCATTGCTCGACAACACAGTTCGAAAACGTTTCTCAGTTCTGTGTTCTAATGGTGAAACTGTTGCATTGGTGGCTGAGTGGGCAATAGCTGTGGGTGAGATCTCCTACAAGTCCACCTAATTCACTACGCCTACCTTCTGTGAAGCATAACCCTGGTGCCTGTTACTCTAGAACTCTGCATGTTAACAGTTCGTCAGTTTTTAAGAAAACATTCACTATCTTCTTATAGGGTTCGTATACTTCACCACATCTCGAGGAGGCGAAATGGAGTCGATGACGTGGACTTCACCGTCCTTAAATGTAACATATTTTTCGTGGCTGTTTCAGTTTTCTCTTCGACTGAAAACCCATGCAAATCCAGCAAGGTGGATTAAATTCGCTTGCGTTACCTTCACAGAAATGCAGTGTAAATAGAAGCGTATAATATCTTACGGTGAGGAATCTACTAATCATATTTGACACTTTTCCAACAATATTTTCACGATACTGCTTTAGTTAGATGAACAGATATTATGTAGTTGAGCACAGCAATGTGGTTGGTTAAAGAAGTTTAACCCAGTTGGTGACTGGTGGTCAAATTATACAAAAAAAAAGAATCATAGTCACTATTGTGGGAAAATTATAATCTCTTGATCGTTGTGAAAGCGTTAAAACTCATTCCCGACCATAACATGATCGTCGGTACTTTCATTTGTCACAATTCTCTATTGTCTAAGCAATAAGAAGTCGGTTCAAGTGCTGACCCAAAACCAGAATAGTTCTACACTTCCATGTAGTAGATACTACACTACAAATAGTGGATAAGAAACTCAGTCCTATGACATTACCAACGACTATCCGAACAAGACCCTCAAACAGAGTGTTATCATAAATTTGTTCAGGTTTCTCCCAGTTCTTTCCCACGCCCATCATCGAATCACAGAGTAGTCAGAAACAATGCCGAGGCAGTGAAGTAGCAAAAACGTCGAGTGTCATTTAGGGGGTTGCTTGCAGAACCACAAAAATTCGATTGCAAAGACTCAAACTGCGTGCTTGAAGTCATGAACTGGAAAACATTTCTGACTTGGAAGAGTTTGGAAACACACAAAGAGCTTTCCGTAAAATTCTTCTGGGTCTGTGACCGCATTCTCAACTACAAATTTCCGACGTTTCGGCGAGTATTGCTAGACGCCTTCCTTTAGCAACACAGCCTGAGGAAAGTGTCTTGTAATAGTCGCCGAAACATCGGAATTTTATAGTTGACAACGCGGTCACAAACTCGGACTTTTAACAACAGACGCGAAAGCCTTCGTTTACGTACAAAGGGCATATTTCATTGTAACTACATCATGTGGGCAAACTGGCGTTGGTGTGCGTCGTCAGCTAGTAAATTTTGTAGGTGTTAAAGTAACGAAGTAAGATGATGCAATGATTAATATACTGCAGCCGTATTCTGCTTAAGGAAGTTTCAGAAACCCGTCAGCCATGCAGACTAAAATTTTTCATGATTATAATTATATTAATACTTTCAACTGTTGAGGGGCGTTGATATATTTCATATTTCTACGGGGCAGGTAAAAGTGTGTGCCCCGACCGGGACTCGAACCCGGAATCTCCTGCTTACATTGCAGACGCTCTATCCAGTTTTTTTTTTTTTTTTTTTGATCGTTGTGTGTCGTCGTTGCCGGACGTTGCAAGACATCCTGTTCAATGTTCAAGTTCGGTGGTTGATCCTTCCACTCAGTTTTTTTTATTACAGAGACCAACCGGCTCTCTGACCGAACACGCTGAGCTACCGTGCCGGCAACGACTGCAGGGACTATCTCGCGCACACCTCCCGCGAGACTCACATTCTCACCTTGTCAACACATAACTCGTGCAAGACATTCCTACCAAGTCCCGTAAGGGTTCGGGGAATATGTGTGCATCTACACAGAAGAAGAAGGTCATGGCCGGTATAGCCAGAATTGTATACTTATATGGATATGGTGTCTCTTTTTTCGGACATGTCGGAAAGAACAGGCACCATATCCATATAAGTATATAAATTTTTCAAGGTGGCTCTAAATCACATCGTGCAGATACCGTGATGTCTCGATCGATGTCTAGGGTACTTCTCTTGTTCGACTGTGACGCAGACGTGTCACCGATCGATAGTAAGTCCTCATCCACCTATCAAAACAAACCGATATCATCCAGTCCCAATATGTAGGATGATACTAAAAATTGAGCAACAATAATAAATACAGTCGTTGGTCTGGTTTTAGTGCCCTGTTTACGAGCTTGAAATCGCAACGTTGCCAGAAGCGACTTCAAGAGTTGTTAGACGTTCATTGTTTCACAGCCGACCACATGTTTAATAGCCACCTGAAGAGTCACATACACAACCACCCACCCACCCTCCCACAAAAACACACACACACACACACACACACACAAATACACCACCACCACCACAACCGGCTCCGAGAACAAGCCTTAATAGCTCTGTCAATCAATTTTACTGCGGCAGCGGTCGTCTGCAGTTTCCACGCTGAAGGATAATGAACGGACTACGCAAATTGGTCGTTAATACAAAGAGCTGGTTCATCCGCAGATAATCAAAAACTAAGAGAACAAGCAAAACCATTTATTTATGATGAAGAGACAAATAATCTCCTAATGATTGGCAGTATATCAGCTTTTCTTTTCGAGAGTGAGGGGTTTTTTTTCTGCGAGGAAGTTCTTTTGCCTGAATATGAAATTTTGTGATCTATTTCGGAGTTTGTTACTGGTATCACTAGTAATTTTGACTTCTGGAAGAACGTTTTAGGTTTGGCAGCTGGTTAAACATTATCGCCTAATACGTTAATGAACAGGTGCTAAGAAGGCACACCGTTGTATCTTTGGAGATGTATGTTGCGTAGATAAAAAATAGATTTCTTCCATTCTTGGCACAATACTGCTACTCTCTCTTCACTCTTTGTTGTATAATTTTGCCGCTGATTACAGAAATCGTGTCATAACCGCTATAGATTACATAAGAAATCATACTCAAATAGTTAAAACAAAAAAACAAGAACGTGGCAGATAGTAAAACGCTACGAACCTAAGTTACAATCCCAAGTTAACTTCCAACCAAATACTTCAGTGCTCTACATATTAACCAGAGTCTGAGCAGCCCACTAGTGGCGGTCATTATCTAAACATATCTGCGTTCTCGATAGTTAGATCTGAAGGCTGTACAAAAATACGTAACTGTATTAAGTTAGTACCCTTTAAATTGTAAAAATATGATTAAAATATTCACAATATGAAACTGATTGTGATATATAACCTTCTCCGAAGTTAGTCATATTAATGAACTACTTAATGAAACCTACCTGCACTTAACGAACAAATCGGCCTACAGGTGAGTGACACGATACTACATATGAATATACGAAGGCGTAAGACCCATAATGTCTTAAGTGTATAACTCATCCACAAATTCGAGTAACATCCTGTTCTTGGATGACAAGAACTTATAGTGCTTCTTATGTAACAATTTCTTGTTATAAGAGAGTTTCAGTGACTGACTCTTGAAGAAATCGATGGTACTATTGGGCCGCAAATAATTTACTTGGCACATCTGAGTAAAAATTTAGACACCGTCCTCGATTAACTCAAGAAGCCAGGGAAGCAGGCCAAACCAAACGGCTGAGCAGAGTTACGCCAAAGCTGGCTGTGACGCTGTGAGTACTGCTTCGAGGAACTGCTCTGAGAAACCGTAACGGAAAAGACGCTACTGTTGGATGCCCTAGTTACTTCACATCCGAGTCATGGACTGTTTTTCCTTTTTGGCTTACGTCAGCAGCTCATAAACTTCCTGACTTCTATCAGGGAGCTATTGGTCCCATTCGTGGCCAGGCCGGGGATTATGTCTTCTTGGGAATGGTGTGTGTGTGTGTGTGTTGTCCTCATCATCATTTCATCCTTGACATATAAGTTGCTGAAGAAGCATCACTATAAATGACTTTCATCAGACAGCCAGACTCCATGGAAGAGGACTCCCGTCCAAAAATATCATAGGAACATTTCATTTTTTTAATTTTTTATTTTTCTTAAAGAGGGGGTGGCGAGTCGTTAACCAGAGGGTCGCTTTGGGAAGGGGGACTCAGGTGCTTCTGGCTGGGGTTCCACTCTGGAGATGTCTGCCGTCATCCAGAGCCGCACAGCCGTTCACTCCCCATCACCTGTACGGTCATCAACTCTGAAAAGTGAAAAAGTCATTTTTTCATAAAATCGTGGCTATTTGGAGAAAAAGATAAGAAAAATCGACTCTGGGTATTCAAACGTACATAATAAATCAATAATTGGAAAATCGTTCAACGTTTAGGGGCTGTGACCATAGCCTTTTCGATTCTCTACGACAATAGCTAAGCGGCATCAAACTCGGCCAAGTACACTACTGGCCATTCAAATTGCTACACCAAGAAGAAATGCAGATGATAAACGGGTATTCATTAGACAAACATATTATACTAGAACTGATATGTGATTACATTTTCACGCAAATTGGGTGCATCGATCCTGAGAAATCAGTACCCAGAACAACCAACACTGGCCGTAATACAGGCCTTGATACGCCTGGGCGTTGAGACAAACAGAGCTTGGATGGCGTGTACAGGTACAGCTGCCCATGTATTTTCAAAACGATACCACAGTCGTTCAAGAGTAGTGAAAGGCGTATTGTGACGAGCCAATTGCTCGGCCACCATTGACCAGACGTTTTCTGTTGGTGCGAGATCTGGGGAATGTGCTGGCCTGCGCAGTAGTGGAACATTTTCTGTATCCAGAAAGACCAGTACAGGACCTGCAACATGCGGTCGTTCATTATCCTGCTGAGATGAAGGGTTTCGTAGGGATGGAATGAAGGGTAGAACCACGGGTCGTAACACATGTAAAATGTAACGTCCACTGTTCAAAGTGACGTCAATGCGAACAAGAGGTGGCCGAGACGTGTAACCAATGTCACCCCATACAATCATGCCGGGTGATACGCCAATATGGCGATGACGAATACACGCTTCCATTGTGCGTTCACCGCTATGTCGCCAAACACGGATGCGACCATCATGATGCTGTAAACAGAACCTTGATTCATCCGAAAAAATGACGTTTTGCCATTCGTGCACCCAGGTTTGTCGTTGAGTACACCATCGCAGGCGCTCCTGTCTGTGATGCAGCGTCAAGAGTTACCGCAGCCATGGTGTCGGAGCTGATAATCCATGCTGCTGCAAACGTCGTCGAACTGTTCATGCAGGTGGTTGTTGTCTTGCAACGTCCCCATCTCTAGAATCAGGGATCGAGACGTGGCTGCACGATCCGTTACAGCCATGCGGATAAGATGCCTGTCATCTCGACTGCTAGTGATACGAGGCCGTTGGGATCCAGCACAGCATTCCGTATTACCCTTCTGAACCCACCGATTCCATATTCTGCTAACAGTCATTGGATCTCGACTACCGCGAGCAGCAATGTTGCGATAGGATAAAGCGCAATCGGGATTGGCTACAATCCGACTTTTATCAAAGTCGGAAACGTGATGGTACGCATTTATCCTCCTTACACGAGGCATCACAGCAACGTTTTACCAGGCAACGCCTGTCAACTGCTGTTTGTGAGTGGCCGAGGAGTTCAACGCGCTATAGTCTGGCACCGCGCGACCGCTACGGTCGCAGGTTCGAATCCTGCCTCGAGCATGTATGTGTGTGTTGTCCTTAGGTTAGTTAGGTTTAAGTAGTTCTAAGTTCTAGGGGACTGATGACATCAGCAGTTAAGTCCCACAGTGCTCAGAGCCATTTTTTGCTGTTTGTGTATGAGAAATCGGTTGGTAACTTTCCTCATGTCAGCACGTTGTAGGTGTCGCCCCCGGCGCCAACCTTGTGTCAATGCTCTGAAAAGTTAATCATTTGCATATCACAGCATCTTCTTCCTGTCGGTTAAATTTCGCGTCTGTAGCACGTCAACTTCGTGGTTTAGCAATTTTAATGGCCAGTAGTGTAGGTTTTCGGCAATCCAAATACCAGAAAAATTGCAATTTTAGGGAAATCACGTTTAAAGTTTTGGAGAGTGTTTTAGACGGTTTTGTTGGGGCTTACCATGAGTCTGCGATGCATGGAGCACGCAGCACGCCTTCCTCGTTCTCATAAATTTCGTTCGCGTTCACTGCTTCCTTCCGGGACGCATACCTGGCTTCCTTACCGGCCCTAGACACGCGGTCCTCTGAGCGTACAAGGCGCCTTCTGCAAAATTCGAACGCCTTGATGCCAAGTTGAATGCCCATGACATTCATCATCTGTGCGAGTCACATGAAGCTGTCGTTGAAGATAACGTAGCCAAATTGTTTGCAATTTCGACTGCTTCTTAACCGGAAATATGTGTTTTGGGAATAGCGTCCAAATCAGCGAATCTAGCGACTCGTTAGACTTTTGAGTGTTCTCACCAGTACATGTTTCCAGTAAACTGTCATTCTATAGGGCATCGTTTATAGGTCTGATGGCCTCCAGTCGGCGACGCCGGCCTGCCAGTCCAATGATCGTGTATTTTGCCTATATGTGGAAGTTTACGGCGAAACGGTTTCGTCTACATGTTCTCCAAAATATACGGTATAGAAATCATTTTCTTTGGACCTTTGTCCCACTTCAATGCGGGGTCGGCCTTGTTACTATGGAATTGGCGATGTTAGTGCCAGAGGGTGGCACCAGCCGCTGTGGCCGAGCGGATCTAGGCCTTCAATCCGGAACCGCGCTACTGCTACGGTCGCAGGTTCGAATGCTGCCTCGCGCATGGATGTGTGAGATGTCCATGGGTTAGTTATGTTTCAGTAGTTCTAAGTCTAGGGGACAGATGACCTGAGATGTTAAATCCCATAGTGCTCTGAGCCATTTGAACCATTTAAATCAAAGGGTGGCCGGATGCCCTTCCTGTCGCCACAAAATATAAGGTATCGAAATATGCGATAAAATCGATTTTGTCAAACTTATAGACTAGAAACACCCGTTAATTAATGAATGTTAGAATCTGCGGCTGAAGGAGAAGAAATCCAGTAGGGACAAGGTGATAGCTATACAGGATACGTCGTAAGCATACCTCTACCATCTCATGCTAGGAGACGATTTGGGGAAGATGCTGGAGTTTCACGAATTACTTAACTTAAAATTACTCGCTCTGATAGCATGTCCTACTCATTACGGCGTCAGAACTAATATTCCATATCTCGTCGTAATTATTTGTTTTGTTAGGAATGAACAGAAACCGCTACAAGCTCCACCGCCCACCATAGCGGTGGATCACCCTGATCGCTGTAGTAGTGATTTTTCATCTCCTTCTCACAATTATCATGTACTATCAGTCCTATGGTAGGTAGGGGTCCCGGGATCGATTCCCGCCCGGATTGGGGGTTTTCTCAGCCAGGAGAATGGGTGTTTTGTTGCCCACCATTTCATCATCATCATCATCATTCATGACAGCGACTCGATTGGACACTGAAAAAATTGGACTGTGTAAAAATTGGGACATTGTACAGGCGTTGATGACCGCGCAGTTGAGGGCCCCACAAACCAAACATCATCATCATCGTGTAAGTAGTCTTGATGTACTATCATAGTATGCCTGCCTTTCAGTTCGATTGACAGCAGCTGCTGCGTATACATGCATACTCTGCAAGCCACCGTACGGCGTATGGTGGGTGGGTACTACCTTCATCGCCTTTTCTACTTCACTCATAAACCAGGGGGGTGGGGTGAGAAAAGACTGCCAGTGTGGCTCCCTAAGAACCCTAATTTCTCTCATCTTGTCTTCGTGGTCCTTACACGAAATGTACGTTGCCGCAGAGCCTTGCTGTAGTGAGTGTAAATGTTTGTTCTCTTCATTTTCTCAGTACTTTGTCGCGAAAACAATTTTGTCTTCCCTCCAGGGAGTCCTATTTGAATTCACGAAGCATCTCCGTAACGCTTGCTTGTTGATCGAACACACCGGTAACAAATCTAGCAGAACGAGTCTGAACTGCTTCCTTTTGCTGATGATCTACAATATCCTAAAATTCTCGGAATAAACCGAAGTCTACCATTTACCTTCTCTTCTACCCGTCTTAAGTGCTCGTTCCATGTCATATCGCTTTGCAACGTCACAATTAGGTGATTATTGGACGTGGCTTTATCAAGCAGCACATCACTACCACTCTATTCGAACACTGCACGACAGTTTTTCCTACTCTTCTGCATTAGATCATATTTTTTTTACATTGACAGCAAACTACCGCTCGTTACACAAACTGAAGTCCTCTTTAAGTCATCCTGTATCCTTGAGAAGTCATCCAACGACGATATTTTCCCGCATTCCACATGGTCTAGCGGTTCTAGGCGCGCAGTCCGGAACCGCGCGACTGCTACGGTCGCAGGTTCGAATCCTGCCTCAGGCATGGATGTTTGTGCTGTCCTTAGGTTAGTTAGGTTTAAGTAGTTCTAAGTTCTAGGGGACTGATGACCACAGATGTTAAGTCCCATAGTGCTCAGAGCCATCTGAACCATTTGAACCGCATTCCACAGTATCATCGTCGACCGGTCAGAGAGTGCTGCTCACATTCTCTGTCACATCATTTATGTATACGGGGTCTTACAAAAAGGTACGGCCAAACTTTCAGGAAACATTCCTCACACACAAATAAAGAAGATATGTTATGTGGACCTGTGTCCGGAAACGCTTAATTTTCATGTTAGAGCTCATTTTAGTTCCGTCAGTATGTGCTGTACTTCCTCGATTCACCGCCAGTTGGCCCAATTGAAGGAAGATAATGTTGACTTCGGTGCTTGTGTTGACATGCGACTCATTGCTCTACAGTACTAGCATCAAGCACATCACAACGTAGCATCAACAGGTTAGTGTTCATCACGAACGTGGTTTTGCAGTCAGTGCAATGTTTACAAATGCGGAGTTGGCAGATGCCCATTTGATGTATGGATTAGCACGGGGCAATAGCCGTGGCGCGGTTCATTTGTATCGAGACAGATTTCCAGAACGGAGGTGTCCCGAGAGAAAGACGTTCGAAGCAATTGATCGGCGTCTTAGGGAGCACGGAATATTCCAGCCTATGACACGCGACTGGGGAAGACCTAGAACGACGAGGACGCCTGCAATGGACGAGGCAATTCTTCGTGCTGTTGACGATAACCCTAACGTCAGCCTCAGAGTAGTTGCTCCTGTACAAGGTAACGCTGACCACGTCACTGTATGGAGAGTGCTACGGGAGAACCAGTTGTTTCTGTACTATGTACAGCGTGTGCAGGCACTATCAGCAGCTGATTGGCCTCCTCGGGTACACTTCTGCGAATGATTCATCCCACAATGTGTCAATCCTCATTTCAGTGCAAATATTCTCTTTACGGATGAGGCTTCATTCCAGCGTGATCAAATTGTAAATTTTCACAATCAACATGTGTCGGTTGACGAGAATCCGCACGCAATTGTGCAATCACGTCATCAACAGAGATTTTCTTTGAACGTTTGGGCATGATGTCTTGTTTGGGCCCCATGTTCTTTCACCTACGCTCAATGGAGCACGTTATCATGATTTCATACGGGACACTCTACCTGTGCTGCTAGAGTATGTGCCTTTACAAGTACGACACAACATGTGGTTCATGCACGATGGAGCTCCTGCACATTTCAGTCGAAGTGTTCGTACGCTTCTCAACAACAGATTCGGTGACCGATGGATTGGTAGAGGCGGACCAACTCCATGGCCTCCACGCTCTCTTACCTCAACCCTCTTGATTTTCATTTATGGGGCATTTGAAAGCTCTTGTCTACGCAACCCCGGTACCAAATGTAGAGACTCTTCGTGCTCGCATTGTGGACGGCTGTGATACAATACGCAATTCTCCAGGGCTGCATCATCGCTTCAGCGATTCCATGCGACGGAGGGTGGATGCATGTATCCTCGCTAACGGAGGACATTTGGAACATTGCCTGTAACAAAGTGTTTGAAGTCACGCTGGTACGTTCTGTTGCTGTGTGTTTCCATTCCATGATTAATGTGATTTCAAGAGAAGTAATAAAATGAGCTCTAACATGGAAAGTAAGCGTTTCCGGACACATGTCCACATAACATATTTTCTTTCTTTGTGTGTGAGGAATGTTTCCTGAATGTTTGGCCGTACCTTTTTGTAACACCCTGTATACTGAACAATACCGGTCCTGTCACACCTCTCAGGGGTACTTCTGAGGTTCTGATGAACAATCACCTATTACTTAGGCAGTTCTCGAGACACTCACATATCTGGGAACATATTCCGCATGCTGAGTCTTTCTGATCTAATTTGGAGAAAAGTGTTTGTGATCGCTATCCACTTCCGTCATTTTTACCGGAACATCCCAGCATTTTACTGGAAGAATGGTATAAGATTCCCCTTAAAATGATACAGGGCCCCTATTCATCCATTAGGAGACGACTGGAGACTGTTTCGAATGCCAACGCGTTTCTTGAATCGGATTACTCCTGGTAATGTGTTGTGTCTTTGTTGTTTCAAAGTTTTTGCCCAACTTCTGTAGCTCGATTGCTGTCTCATGCCTCACTTTTTGCGCGTAGAGTCGAGATGGCTATGACACAGCAAAAAGGTATTTTGCGTTATCCGTTTCGCTTAGTACTATAAGGCGCAATTATCGTAGAGAGATCGAGACGTTCATACAGACCCAGCATTGCACCACTGGCGTCCGAAGTCACCTGAGCTCTTGATTTGTAGTTTCTGTTGGTGTGGTATGTAAACGATTCCGTCAACGGACGGCCTCTTCCAACTACTTTGAGTGAACCACGACGTCAGTCGGCCGATGCGGCCGACAGGTTCTATGCGCTTCAGTCTGGAACCACGCTGCTGCTACGGTCGCAGGTTCGAATACTGCCTCGGGCATGGTTGTGTATGATGTCTTTAGGTTAGTTAGGTTTAAGTAGTTTTAAGAGTAGCGGACTGAAGTCCCATAACGGTTAGAGCCATTTGAACCATTTGAACCACGACGTCACAAAACAACAGCACCGAATGTAGTAAACCCTACGTGATCGGTATCCAGTACTGCCATTGTTACCTGAAAATGCCAATATTTTTCTGGAAGAATGATATAAGATTCTCTTGAAAATGATACGGGATCCGTCTTTACCCGTTTGGAGACTGATGGAAACTGTACGCAAAAATATGGACAGAGTTTGGCTGTCACTGGCCGTTTGTCACGTGTGCAATGAAGTACATATTATACAAGGGTGGTTTGAAAAGTTCTCGAAACGGAACAGAAAAAAAGTAATTCCATCACTGCAACTTTTTTTATTTTTCAATGTAGTCTCTTGGTAGAGTAGTGCACTCGGTCCAACGATGTTCCAGTGCCTTGATCCCATTTCGAAAATGAGTCTCCTCCAGACCTGCAAAATAGTTGTCAACTGCGGCTATCAGTTGTTCGTTTGAAGTGAATCTCCGTCCACCAAGAAATATTTTCAGTTTGGGAAGAGATGGAACTCTGACAGAACCATATCAGGTGAATAAGGCAGGTGTGGCAACAATTGACACCACAGTTCGTGTAATTTTGCCATGTCCATTCTAATGCGTGTTTGGTCCAACGTCAAGAGCCGCGGCACCCATCTTTCAGATATTTTCTTCATTTCTAATTCTTCCGTTAAAATGTGATACACCCTTTCAGATAACATCTGGGAAGCGTGAGCAATTTCACGCACTTTCAATCAGCGGTCCTCCATGACCATTTTGTACACTTTTGCAATGACTTCTGGAGTAGTGACACTGCGCGGATCATCATCTAAGCTCTCCCGACCAAATTTAAGTTCATTTGTCCACTTAGCAACAGTTGAATATGAAGGAGCAGAGTCCCCCAGTATGCTCTGGAAATCGGTATTAATGTCCTTCGCTTTCATAACTTTCCTTTCGAAGTACTTAATCACTGCTCGAATTTCGATTTTTTTCTGTCTTCGCAAATCACTACGCGGGAACAACAACAGAGTCACGTCACCAACAATCCAATGAATTTAACGTGAACAACTCGTTCCGCTAGCGCTGATCTCTCATAGTGATTCCGAGAGCTTTTCAAACCACCCTCGTATATTTGAGTAATGTAACTCAAAACAATGATGCTAAACGTTGTTGTAAAAAATTCCCCATGTTTCTATATACATAAATGAGTAATTTTGTTGTAAACAAAGACACTGTAGTCCTATGCTTAAGTGCACATGCATCTCAATTTGCCATCTTCTTCCGCTCAGAAGATAAAGTCGCGCAAAATGTATCTTGTAGAAACATTGTATTTTTGTTTTGTGTCAGTACTATTTCATATCTGATTTTATCGTACCAGTCTTGCCCCTACACAGTGAGTCTCTATTTCCTATTTACAGTGTCCTAGTAGCCCTTTACCCAAAAGACAGTCTTATGAAGCAAGTAGATGATTCCCGTGGCCTTCTGCATGTCGTAGCGCCCACTAAAGGCGACGACCCTGTGGACTAACCACGTGTTCGGCGCCGTAGCCCCCACACTGTTAACTCTAGCTGCTCGAGATTTCCTTCCGGCTCTGGGCGCAGCTTGTGCTTACCTTCCTGGGCTTCATTACTGAGGCTGAAATAATAATGGCAGTGCCCTAGCCTAGTTTCCTGTTAAGGAGTCTCCGGCGGCTAATGCACAGTAAACGCCCGTGGCATCCTGCCACAGGCAGCTTTCAGCTCGCCGCTAAAGCCTGTGGACCCGTATCACCACACACGTGGTAAACAAGTTTACTTCTTGTGCGTGAATGCAGAAAACTACAATGGCCCCGCTTCCAGAATTCCAGTGCTTACACCAGAGGAAGAGACAGATACAGCTGATCATCAGCCTTCGCTCCAGTAGTGAGACTACTGAAGCACTGTCATGAACGAGGCGCCTGCACCCTCTACTAAATTAAATGACAGGTTACAACAAGTGTGAAAAAGTGAACTCACGTTTGTCGTTTCTAGCTGTCTGCTGTTTCCGCCACTGGCCGAGGTGGCCTACAGTTTAAGGAATTGGAATCGTTGTCGTAGAGGGTGGAATTCACACAGCCAACTACCGTCACATTCTTTGTCTGTCCGTGTTTGAGATCTGTCGCAAATTTCTAACCAGTTACCTCGTAGAGGATTGTCAGCGCACAACCATTCACGAACGTCTGTTATTGAAGGCTTTATGCTGACAAGCCGTCATGACTCGCTCACCTCTTGGGTGTAGTGCCACCAGAGCAGTCAATTACTGATGAGAGAGAAGATGTGCCTTTAAGAGGCGCACCGTAAAGCTATTAAGTTTTAAACGCCTTGAAGAACTTCTGGACGAAGGAAAAACGTCGCTGAGAATTTTTTATTATTGACTGTATCTTGTTTATAATAACTTCTTGTGGAATAAATTTTCCTTTTAATTGACTGTGTGTTTTGTCTTTTCTACGAATTCCTAATTAGAACCCGATAAAAGTTAATGCATGAAATTTTCTCTGTCATGTAGAAGGGCATGTATAATGCCACTGTGTTCACATACATTGTAAAAATGTTTCGCTATTAGAAAACATGTTAATTTGAGCAAAGGGAATGGTATTTACACTAGTTGTTACGTTTGGTCCTTTTTCTGTCGCTGGCTCTACTAGTGTCTTTAACCCTAGGTTGTTAAAACTTGGTAAAATAAAACGTAATATTTGGTATTTGATATAGTATTTAACATACCATTGGAGATTTAGTAATTGCAATAAACTAATACACAACCAATGAATTATGACTTCCTTTGAATAAAATGTGGAGTGGTACAGTTTACGATGGTTTAGAACACAAACTAACATATCCCCCTCCATTTAGTGTGTTAGAGTTAATTTAGGATCTTTCTCTCAGATTTTCTAGTAGGGTCACTGACTTACGTCAAAGCCACCGGCGGCAATATCGATGATTATGTCTCTGAGACGTCTGGCGTGTACTTTGGACAACTATCTTCTATCAGCGTCGTCACTTCATATATGACCACGGTTTCCAGTGGGGACAACTCCGGGACACTACAAGCAGAAGTATGTATCACAAGCAGTTTACTTGGGGTGTGACTGGGCTCTGTTTGGGCAGTATAAGGCTATATCCTCCAGTATTTCTTAGTGGTCGCTGTTTAGTAGGGTTATATGAATATCTTGTTTTCCTTTTGCTCTTCTAGGCATAATTTCACGTGGGTTTTCTTGCATAACATTACTGCTAAATATTATTTCTCGGTGGACACGTGATTTACTGCGATTTTCTGGTTTACCTTACGCTGTTCGTAAGACTAATGTGTTACTTTCGATATTTTGAGCAGTTCTGATGGTTCTGTGAAATAGTTTCGTAGAACATGTCGTGCTACTCTCTCTTTAAATCTGTTACAGTTTCTATCTGCATTCTGAAAAGTTTATGGACTTGGGATTAGATGAGGCCTGTATGTTACACAACTGAATTACTTCATACAGGCAGAAGAACAATTGTTTACGCACGCGAATATACACTCCTGGAAATGGAAAAAAGAACACATTGACACCGGTGTGTCAGACCCACCATACTTGCTCCGGACACTGCGAGAGGGCTGTACAAGCAATGATCACACGCACGGCACACCAGGAACCGCGGTGTTGGCCGTCGAATGGCGCTAGCTGCGCAGCATTTGTGCACCGCCGCCGTCAGTGTCAGCCAGTTTGCCGTGGCATACGGAGCTCCATCGCAGTCTTTAACACTGGTAGCATGCCGCGACAGCGTGGACGTGAACCGTATGTGCAGTTGACGGACTTTGAGCGAGGGCGTATAGTGGGCATGCGGGAGGCCGGGTGGACGTACCGCCGAATTGCTCAACACGTGGGGCGTGAGGTCTCCACAGTACATCGATGTTGTCGCCAGTGGTCGGCGGAAGGTGCACGTGCCCGTCGACCTGGGACCGGACCGCAGTGACGCACGGATGCACGCCAAGACCGTAGGACCCTACGCAGTGCCGCAGGGGACCGCACCGCCACTTCCCAGCAAATTAGGGACACTGTTGCTCCTGGAGTGTCGGCGAGGACCATTCGCAACCGTCTCCATGAAGCTGGGCTACGGTCCCGCACACCGTTAGGCCGTCTTCCGCTCACGCCCCAACATCGTGCAGCCCGCCTCCAGTGGTGTCGCGACAGGCGTGAATGGAGGGACGAATGGAGACGTGTCGTCTTCAGCGATGAGAGTCGCTTCTGCCTTGGTGCCAATGATGGTCGTATGCGTGTTTGGCGCCGTGCAGGTGAGCACCACAATCAGGACTGCATACGACCGAGGCACACAGGGCCAACACCCGGCATCATGGTGTGGGGAGCGATCTCCTACACTGGCCGTACACCACTGGTGATCGTCGAGGGGACACTGAATAGTGCACGGTACATCCAAACCGTCATCGAACCCATCGTTCTACCATTCCTAGACCGGCAAGGGAACTTGCTGTTCCAACAGGACAATGCACGTCCGCATGTATCCCGTGCCACCCAACGTGCTCTAGAAGGTGTAAGTCAACTACCCTGGCCAGCAAGATCTCCGGATCTGTCCCCCATTGAGCATGTTTGGGACTGGATGAAGCGTCGTCTCACGCGGTCTGCACGTCCAGCACGAACGCTGGTCCAACTGAGGCGCCAGGTGGAAATGGCATGGCAAACCGTTCCACAGGACTACATCCAGCATCTCTACGATCGTCTCCATGGGAGAATAGCAGCCTGCATTGCTGCGAAAGGTGGATATACACTGTACTAGTGCCGACATTGTGCATGCTCTGTTGCCTGTGTCTATGTGCCTGTGGTTCTGTCAGTGTGATCATGTGATGTATCTGACCCCAGGAATGTGTCAATAAAGTTTCCCCTTCCTGGGACAATGAATTCACGGTGTTCTTATTTCAATTTCCAGGAGTGTATTTCTGAATAGGCTGTAAGACGTATGCTTTGCCGGCGATGGGCGAGGCATGACAGAATCTATGACCAGAGAGTAGTTTATCGTTAGTTGTTGCTAGTCTGCGCTTGACTGCGCGAGTGGACAGTAGTAGTCGGTCGGCTTTAGTAGCGAGTCGACAGTAGTCTGTAGTAGTCTGCTTGAGTCGGCGGGGAGTGGGCTTGCGTCGGCTGTGTGCTCTGGTCGCGACTCTGGTCAGGATTCTGGAGGATGGGTATTGTTGTAGAAGGTAAAGAAGCAGCCGAGCGCATATTTAATAATGTACGTTTATTGTAATTTAATTTGTTCAAAAGAAATGCCCCAATAATAATTTTTATAATATAAAGTAACTCTTTTGAAGAAAAGTATTCATTTCAATTTAAAGAATTTTTCCAATGCATTATCATTGCTTCCAAGAATCAAAAAACATATACGCCAGCATTGCACGAAGCTGTGTCGAAAAATGACTAATTAAGAGCAGATATAATTGCAGTTTTATTGAGGTAAGAATTTTTGCTTTTGTTATTCAGAATACAGGGCCGAAGGTCAGCGCCGCTGTCCTTATAAATTCATCAGGTTACAAAACTTTTTTATTATTTTGGTGTTTAGGAATTTTTCTGTTTCGAACTTGACATTAAATGAGAAAAGAATTTTGTGGGAATATTAAGTGTGAATGCATTTCTGCACACAGACAATAAATGGGAGCCAATTTTGTTCAGAGGTCAAAATATTTAAAATCCATTTAACAATATTTTGTGGGGAGTTTACATTTGGCTCCATTTTAATTTTCATTTAAAATATATGTACTGGGAGGTTACAAGGTTATTGCCGGTGTTATTCGCTGACGTTACGTTTCAGCACTTCGTCGTTACCATAAGGCACTATGATATAGTCGTTGACTGTGAAATAGGCCACGAATATTTGTTTCTGTTGCCAAAGAGCCTCATAATTTTCAGTGTTATTAAGAAATGATAACAAAAGTTTTTTAGCTCTACACTTTCTGATTCATAAGAACAGCCCTTTCCTCGCGCTTTATTAATTACCACAAGTTGCACTAGTGGCAGCAGATAGGTTACTGAGCAATAGAAAAAAGCTACAACATTTCTCAGTTAAGTGACTTTCGCCATTGCTCAGAGCAAGCTTTCGATCTCAACAAGGCAACTCTTTCCAGTGTTTCAATATGGATAATCGGTATGTCAATATGTAACAGTGAGAAAAGAAATTGCAAACGTGAAATTCCGGCCTATTTATAAGCGGTGTAATGGCCAGAATGTTGAATTCGAGCATAAAAACGTACATGTATAGTGACGTACTGGTGCCGGATGTCAGTTTTTGGGACAGAGCTCCATGCCCGTTGCGCTTAGTGGGCCAATACAGGATGACGCTGGAATTATCATCTGATGATGTCCCATATGTGCACGATAGGAGACAGATCTGCTGATCTAACAGGCAAACTGACATGTCGACAATTTGTAAAGCATTTTGAGTTACAATAGCGGTATTTGGGCGAGCGGTATCCTGTTGGAAAACACCCTTCGGCGTGGTATTCATGATTACTAACACGCCTACCCGTTGTCGTGCATGTCGCACAACTGCTCATCGGTTTTGCGTTGGTTTTCCGTCATTGTATTTCTGAATAGGTTATTGCTTCTGCAAATAATCTGCGTGAAGCTTCAGTTCTTTTTTTGTTACTATAAAGCACTATGATACCATCCTTGACTGTGAAATAGGCTGTGCATATTTGTTTCCATATAGAGAGGATCGTAATATTTAATATTATTATGAAATGTAAATAGGGGCAACGGCCTTGCCGCAGTGGATACACCGGTTCCCGTGAGATCACCGAAGTTAAGCGCTGTCGGGCGTGGTCGGCACTTGGATTGGTGACCATCCAGGCTGCCATGCGCTGTTGCCATTTTTCGGGGTGCACTCAGCCTCGTGATGCCAATTGAGGAGCTACTCGCCCGAATAGTAGCGGCTTCGGTCAGGAATACCATCGTAACGACCGGGAGATGGTGTGCTGACCCCACGCCCCTCCTATCCACATCCTCCACTCAGGATGACACGGCGGTCGGATGGTCCCGGTAAGCCACTCGTGGCCTGAAGACGGGGTGCTTTTTTTATGAAACGAAAATATGTATTCTGAATTCCACACTTTCTGTTCCAGACTCCCTAATACGTCTGTGGTTTTGAGCTATGTTAGTTCCCACATGTTGCATATAGTGAGTAGTTACTTCACGATGTAGCAGCGACGGTATTCACATATGAGCAGTAAAAAATTAACGACAACATTAATCCACTCAGTGACTCTCTCGTTGCTCAGACCAGGCTTTCGATCACAAGAATACTCTCTTACAAGGTGACGCCCTCTTTCAGTGCTGCAATGCGAATAATCTATGTTATTTTCGTATTGTTCAGTCCAAAGACTTGATGTGGCTCCCATGCTACTCTATCCTGTGTGTAAACTTCGACATCTTCGAATAACTTTTGCAACCTGAATCTGCTAATTGTATTCATCTCTTAGACCCGGTTTATAATTTTTAGACCTCCCCACCCATTTCTCTCCAATACTATACTGATGATCTCTTGATGTCTCAGAAAACATCCTATTTAACTATCCCTTCTTTTAGGCAAGTTGTACCACAGATCATTGCCTCCACAATTATATTCCGTACGTCATGATTAGTTACATGATCTACCAACCTAATCTTCTACATCCTTTTGCAATCTCTTCATGTGTAGACTGTTTATCGTCCATGTTGCACTTCCATACGTGGCTAAACTTCTGACAAATAATTTCACAAAAAAGTTCCTAACACTTAAGTATATATTAGATTTTAACAAACTTATCTTCTCAGAAACGCTTTTCTTGCACTACCAGTCTACATTTTATATCCTCTATTCTCTATTCATCAACACTTACTTTACAGCCCAAACCTATCGTCTGCTTTAAGTGTCTCATTTCCTAATCTAATTTCCTCAACATCACCTGATTTAATTAGATTACATCCCATTATCCTTGCTGTCCTTTTGTTGGTGTTCATCTTATACGCTCCTAAGAGTTATTCTTATAAGTCAGCCGCAACGGTACAAGTCCATTATGAAAAATGAAGAAAACGCAGGACAACTGCTTAACACACAATCTTTAAGCAATTGTCCTGCGGTTTCCTCATTTTTCAGAATTATATGATCCTTTCCCGACACTGTCCATTCCGTTTAAATTGTGTTACAATTCTTTCGCTGTCTCTGACAGAATTACAATGTCATCGGCAAATGACAAGGTTTTTATTTCTTCTACCTGAACTTTAACTCCAACGCAATTTTTTTTATTTCCTTTACTGGTTGCTCAATATACTCCCCTCTCAGCCACTGCTTCCCTTTCCTGCCCCTCGTCTCTCATACCTACCGTCTGGTTTCCGTGCAATTTGTAAATAGCCTTTCGCTCCATGTATTTAACCCCGCCGCCTTCAGAATTTTAAACAGAATATTTGAGTCAACACTGTCAACAGCAAATGGCATAAATGGAGGCTGGCCTTTCCTTAACTATCTTGTAAAAGAAGTCATATAGTCACTACTGCCTGGTTCGTTCCCACATTGCTCCGAAATCCAAACAGATCTTCACCCTAGGTCGACTTCTACCATTTTCCATTCTTCTGTACAAAATTCGTGTTAGTAGTTTGAAACTATGTTGATAGTTACTTAATTTTCATGCCTGTCAGCAACATAATTTGCTCTTTCGCACTCAGAATCACACACACACACACACACACACACACACATACATACATATATATATATATATATATATATATATATAGAGGCATATACGCTGAACTGTCAATTTTATTTAATGGCCTTCCTAACACTCAAGTTGTAACGGACCGGTTGCTTTTTGAAATTCGATGGCAGGTTACCGGGATGTGTTACCTTTCTTAAATTCTCTTTCATATATTTTGTGATCTTGTTGGGGAGATCGTAGGTACCCTTCTTCATAACACAAAAACCTTTCTCCGACACGGTAATCCCATTTAATGTCAGTGGGAAAATTAGGCTCACGGATGTAAATACAGCAATCCACAGTCGACTGAATTTAATAGTTACTGCCCAAAGGTACTGATATTTTAAACAGGCTACGGTAACGCAAAAGGCAGTTGGGGCCTCAGAGAAATGGAAGTAATAGTGTAACTGAATTAATGCTTGCTAGTTTGCCTTGGACAGTACTCAGACAGCGCATGTTCTAGTGCTGTCACAGCCTACTGATCTCTGTACTTTGGATTCCTTTAATGACTGTAGACGGATTTTCTTTTAGCACAGAGTGGCTGGAATGACTACACGAGACAAAGGGATTTGATATTAAAAGTTTTTTAACTTGGAAATAGAGAACCAGCATCATGAACGAGCAAAACTTTTGGAGGCTTGATATGTGTCCGCGTATTCATTTTACACTATCAGAGCTCAGTATTTAAAGACTTTTTTTCCTCCACACAGAATGGGAGAAAGGGGTAAAAAGTTAAGGACGGCATGTGGTCTATCTACTCTGACTCACAACGTTCAAACGTATGCACCATCAAACGGCTTTGTACCCGAGAACATTAACCACAAACAACAAGATTGAAAAGACTGTAAAGATCAAGCAACGAACAAGACACATCGGTTGTACCTGAATGCGCGACAGCACGTCACATAGGGATTTGATTTTACTATGGCTTCCGTTTTCACACGCGAGGGAGTGCAGCCACTGCAGACTGTTCAATGTTTAAAATGTTGAAAGGCGATTTATATATGTGGGTGTAGTCCAAACTATACACGGCCAGCAACCGAAGAGAAGATTCAGAAAAATGTTCAGTAAACACATTTCACGCCCATTAAATTGATCATACAGCAACAATTTAATACTGACAATTGTCAGTACCATTATATTGAATCCAGACGCGAAAGCATTGCCCGTCACGCGTCCTATTCCCGCCATGGTGACCAGATACAGCACAAAGTCTCACACCCGAAGAAACTCACCGAAATTTCAGACAGTAATTTACCGTCAGCCGGCTTAAATAATGCGACCAAATTTATTAAGCATCTACTGAGTAGGGCGAAATTGTGAGTAGGGCGAAATTGTGAGTAGGGCGAAATTGTAATTGGGTGAAACTCGAGATTTCTCACTGTAATGCACAAAGCAAGTGATGTTGCATGTAAACAATTCGTAATTCGACACACGGTAATTACCCTGAGTTACGCGGAGATTATGAAAAAAAAGGCACAACTAGATGAAACAGGCAAATTACTGCAATCAACGCCACATGGTCTCACATAAAAGAGTGATTTACGCTTTGATAACAAAAAATGGTTCAAATGGCTCTGAGCACTATGGGACTCAACATCTATGGTCATCAGTCCCCTAGAACTTAGAACTACTTAAACCTAACTAACCTAAGGACAGCACACAACACCCAGCCATCACGAGGCAGAGAAAATCCCTGACCCCGCCGGGAATCGAACCCGGGAACCCGGGCGTGGGAAGCGAGAACGCTACCGCACGACCACGAGATGCGGGCGCTTTGATAACACTTCCGTAAAAATTGTAAAGAAAAGTTTGTAACATTCAGAATATAAGCAATCATTTTATGTTGAGTTATATACACATTTTGAATGGAAGAGAAGGGCCTAACAGTTATTGTATTTTGTCTTGCGTTTCTACGAGTCGTGGGAATGTGGAGAGATGTGCTGCCTGCAAGTTGAGGCGGTGTGTAGGCAATGGTGAAACTCCACGAGATTTCCCTCCCGCAACTCTCATTGGCAGTGGTCGTGCGAGCAAGCCGCACTGCATTTCTCTTAATCCAAAATACTTTAAAAGCTCCATTCAGAGCAGAGTGAGCCACGTGAGTTGCTGAGAGGTTTCAAGAAAGGCTTATAAAGGTGGTAGCAGAGAACAGAGCCCCCTCTGTTATCCTTCCGTAAACAATGTGGGAAGTGAGCTGCGTTTACTTGCCCAGACATAGATCCACCAGTCCCATAAGGCAAGAACCAGTACACTGGCAACTTTTAGTTTGTTGTCACAGGATATAGCAAGTGCTGCAGCAGAAAATCATGCAAGCTTTTCCTGCAGGTCGGAAGTGAGGAGGTTTGCAGTTGTCACCGGGTCAAACTTTGCAGCTTTCTCCCCTCCTACAGTAATTTTGAGAAGTAAGTTTGAATAGGGAGAAAGTAGTCACTTTTTGGAGCCAGCATACAGCAGTAGTTCATATCTCGTTGTTGGAGACGTGATGTTTGATGCTCTGCTTCAGCCTGGAGTTCCTTCAGTTGTTTTCGAGTTAGTGCCACACTAAGCGTTTGCTTTGTCTTTGCACTGCATATTTCACAATTTGAAAGTTTGTTGTGCAACTTGCGAGTGTTTGTTACCGTTAGTCCTCTATAATATTGGAGCCAAAGGTAGATGCTATCCAGCGTAAGACGCTTTTGTGAGTTGCCCGGACAATGTAAAGTGATTTGTATTTCAATTTAAAATCCTTCAGAGAGCATTTGGATTCAGAAATACTTTAACATTGTACATATATTGCCTTTTACATTTTTTGATGAAAGTAATTGTAAAGAAGTCCAGCTTCAACTTCCACAATATTTGCCTGAGAGCAAATGAGTTAGTATATTTAAGATAACTTTTTCTCACTACATCATTTCCTCCCATGATATGCTGAAAGGGAACGCTTTCCATTAAAAGTAAAAATCGTCAGAGGATCCTAGTTCACTGGATTGCAGTGTCAGACGTGTTTCCAGCGTAATACAGATGCCATTAGAAGAAACATATTCCTTTCATTTAATCTTGATAGTTAGCTATGTTTTTCCAATTACGTGAATTATATTAGATGTTATTTGGCGTCAATGGAACTTCATTACATTAACATTTATCACCGTGAATAATTATCAGTTTACTAAATTCTCATGCTCACGGTTAACAGTCATGAAGAATTTTTCAAAGAACTTCATAGTCGCCGTTGACTGAAGAAAGTATTTATTTCACTACAGTAGTTTCGGCTTATTTTGCTTCAGCACGTTTCAGACATCAAAATCTTCCATCGTATACGCATGCCATGGTAAAAAATAAGCCTTTCGACTGTAGAATTACGGATGACATGCATACATGTCAGAAAAGTTTAAAGTATGACATGTGCTAATGCAAAATATTTTGCAGTACTACTTGAAAATGGCGCAAAGGCCGAAACTGCAATTATTAAATAAATAACTCCTACAACCATCGACGAAATGATGTCCTTTAAAAATTAACAATTTAACATTTGTACGATTGTGTTGGATTTTATCTGAGTACAGAATCGCTTGTGTGGTCAGTGGCGTATTGACTTCAGGAGTGTCACAGGTAGCTTGCAAAAACGATTGCTGAACCTCAGTAGACTCGCATGAAGCAAAATAACTACGACAAGAAACGTAAATATTTAATGGTATTAATTCTTCCTTTGTTCATAATTTTCCTACTTAGCATTCTGAAAACTATGTACTGGTTGGATCCATGATCAAGTGCCTTTGGTGCATGCCTACAAGAATTTGTCCAAAGTCTTGGTATCGGCGCGGTTAATAAAAAATGGTTCAAATGGCTCTGAGCACTATGGGACTCAACATCTGAAGTCATCAGTCTCCTACAGCTTAGAACTACTTAAACCGATCTAACCTATGGACATCACACACATCCATGCCCGAGGCAGGATTCGAACCTGCGACCGTAGCGGTCGCGCAGTTCCAGACTGTGGCGCCTGGAACCGCTCGGCCATCCCGGCCGGCCGCGGTTAATAACTGGGCATTTATAATGATCAGAATAGCTCCTTTTTGGTGCCACACTGAAAGAAGTAAGTAATGCAGAAAAGAGTACGGTAAAAGATTTTCCTTTAGCAAAACTGTGCCTCTACCACTGCGAAGAGCCCCCAGTGCACGGGATGGGGCGTGAAGGAGACGTATCTGAGGTAGCAGCGGTGTCGAGTGCCAGGAGGCAGCGCTCGTGGCTGCACGCGCAGTGGGGGACACAAAGAGGACATTTGTCTCGCGACTGCCTTTGTGCGCAGACAATGCCGCCTCCCAGAACTAACGAAAGGGGACGGCGACGGCGAGTGACACTGCGAAAGCGGCGAGGGATCGCAAGCCGTTCCGCCGGCATCGCGGCCTGACAGCGGGCGGGGCGGGGGAGGTTGTGGTGGGGGCTAAGGGCGGCACGGATAGGGGGCGGAGGAGCGGGGACTGAGACGTCTTCCCTCTCGCAGCAGTCTCACATCGATTACGGCGTAATTACTTGCTGTCTGCTCAGCTGACAATGGCCGCAGCTCGTGGAGATTAACAGGCAACATTTATATCTAAGTGTGACTCTGCTCACAATGAATAACGCGGAATAATTGCGGCGCGCAAAGAATGCCCTCTCTAGCTTCCGAAAAGACTTAGTTGGCCGAAGGCCCCTTTACGTGGTCGTCACCAAAAATTTATGAAACATCTGGGCAATAAGGCGAATAAGCTGACAGTAGACGCAGCTGTATGCCCCTCCATTAACATGTGCTAGTAAAAAGACTACACGTAATTGAATACGTTTTCTTTTTGTATAACATCTATATAAGTATGATTTATACGTTACATTGATGTTTAGAGTCGCATTCCCGAAACAGATTTTACGCATTTAGATATGAGCATACCATATATAGCCGGCCGAAGTGGCCGAGCGGTTCTAGGCGCTATAGTCTGGAAACGCGCGACCGTTACGGTCGCAGGTTCGAATCCTGTCTCCGACATGGATGTGTGTGATGTCCTTAGGTTAGTTAGGTTTAAGTAGTTCTAAGTTTTAGGGGACTGATGACCTAAGAAGTTAAGCCCCATAGTGCTCAGAGCCATACCATATACATCGAGGGCCATATTGTCTGGCAGAGGGACATTTTTTGGTTGCGTTGGGTTGTTTTGGGAGAGGAGACCAGACAGCGAGGTCATCGGTCTCATCGGATTAGGAAAGGTCGGGGAAGGAAGTCGGCCTTGCCCTTTCGAAGAAACCATCCTGATATTTGCCTGGAGCGATTTAGTGGAATCAGGGAAAAGCTAAATCAGGATGGCCGGAGATGGGATTGAACCGTCGTCCTCCCGAATGCGAGTTCAGTGTGCTAGCCACTGTACCACCTCGCTCGGTACATTTTTTGGACTCTGTCGTGCTGACAGTGTGGCTTGTTACGGTTTAAAATTCATTAAATTTCATGCGGAAATATCAAGAATGGAAATAACCAGAGCGACAGTAGTATTACAAAGGTGTGACGAGTATTAGCAAGAATTGTAGTTTTTTGGGAATGGAATAACTGTCTAGTAAACTGTGACTATAGTTATAAGTGTCCTTTCTTAATCACTAAATATAAATCAAAAATAAAATATCGACTAGAGACATGAAGATTGTAGCTTCATACATATTCATAGTTGTTAATATTACTCTGTTTTTCCCATAAGGAAATAACTGTTGAATGCCCTCCATCGACTCAGCGACTGCTGGTATAAATTGAAATATTCGCAAGATACTGATAAATCAGTAAGCCAAATGGGGCCCCATATGCCAGAATATGGGAAAGTTAATATGACACGGGGAAACTAAGAATTCAGTGACAAAGAGTGTGTGAAAAAGCATTAAATCTACCAAAGCAATATCAACGAATTACCGTCACCTTTTTATTTCGAAGTAGCACATATACTCAACGTGCTACATATCTCATTAATGTATTCAGTATTCGGCAAACTCCTGTAGATCCATATTTGAAATACATCGTTCTCTTTTTTTCTGGTTTTCACACAATACATGAAAATTCACTTGCATACAATGCCACACTTCACATGTATGTTTTGAAATATATGTTTCTCAAGTTGGGGGTTATATTTGATACTATAGACTTGTTTTGATGAGTTATGGTCGTACGGCCATTGTTAGGAACATTTTTATACACTCCATCCTCTGTGACAAATATCTGTAGCTTAATCTGTGTCTTCCAGAAGCTGACATATGGTTCCAAGTTCATGCTTCAACATTTCTTCTAAAGAAAGTAGCATTATAGATCATCTTTGTAACTGTTTCTTCGCCCGTTTCCCAGGAATGCGGCAGGTATGATGCTTCGCTCTCAGTGGCCTTACACAGTTTATTTTACTCACTAGGTGTACCTCCAATGTACAGCGAGCCGTTGCGAATCAACAACTCTGCTCAAAGCGATCCGCACAACGGCGCTTCAGTTGCTATCCTTGCTCACGTAGCCTCTCTAGGCAGTGATTTGATGTACAGGGTTGTCACAAACCGACTGAGAAACTCGCGTTACAGGTTAGGATACGCTGAGAAATAACTGTCAGGGAAAAATACGGTATGTTTCGCCGTTTCAGAGTTAATTAACGTTAGTCAGTGAGGCCATTGCACACAAAAATTCAAACGACCCGCAAGGTGTTAGGAAAACAGTTGAAATGAGAAAAAATTTAGCAGACTACATACCTGGTCAGCAGCAATCCGCTATGTGGTCTGGCTGATTTTGCTTTTTCTATCTGTTTGCTTGAAGGTAGTGCAACGAACATGGTTGCTGTCACAGGTGCCTGGAAATGCCTCACATAAGAGCCTTTGATCTAAGCTGAATGAATCCTTTCGATGCGCAATATCCTCTCTCTTACTCAGGTGTACTAGGTAAACTGCACATAGTGAAAACGGATTGAAAGGGCCTGAAAAGCCCTGACGAGTGATTCACTGGTGTGGCTCTTGTTTACATTAATAATGAGGATATAGAGTTTCATCCCTATATACTGGCTTGAGAGATCGGCAACTTAGATCATCATTAATCACGAAACATCCTACAGGAGTAACATAACATGATAAACAATCCTAATAGTTAACTCCTTTGCAGATGAGTAGAGATCTCAAGCAACTAATCAACTGATTAAAATTGAGTGACCGCGTCTGCAGGGAAGGGAAGAAAGTAACCTGGTAACAATCTCACCGTATAATATTAAGTGAATCGAGAATATTGTTTCGGATTGGTCATCATGACTGCGTCGATCTGGTGAGGGTTAGGACTGTATATTCAGGATATCCACGTAATAAGTCATGGATAAGCCATGAACCGCGAAAGCGAAAGTGACAACAGAAACTCTAGCTTACCTTGAAGTGGAGAGGTGCTACACCTTGTATCGCAGTGTTGCCAGAAAATACCACCGTAGAATGGCGAGGAGACTGCCAGCTACCCCAGCGACTGCCGAAGCAGTCTGCACTACAAGTTCTGCCCACGACAAATGTAGAGGTGGAGTCTCTCGCCTTGGTCGCCGTCCAGCTGAAGAGTACTGCTACACTCCGGTCCGACTAATTGAAAGCAGTATCCCATATGTAGGGAAGCAGCCTACTCACGCTGTAGTAAATTCACATCAGTCTTTCCATTGTGTGCCAGCCAGTCTGCTGTAACTAGCTCTGACGTCATAAATGTTGCGCAATACTTTAAAAATCAAGCAAATAACCTAAAACTTTTCTGGCATGTCAGAAGTAATACTAAATTAATGTGTGTTAAATATCAGTGCGATAACTTTAGCCGTTTTCGAGATTTGGACGTTTTTCTGAAAAAATTATTGGCGCAACAGAAAAGAGCTAGAGACTTCAAAATTTATATTTAGATTCATCTTTCATAATGATTTAATAAAAACAGTACTTTGGATTTCACAAATTAAGATTTTAGTGGAAATTCATGATTTTCTGGTTTTCGTCTCAAAACTGAAGGAAGCAAGATAGATTAAGTAGGCTAATAAATAGGGCTAGGACGTTTAGATTTAAATAGGTTGGAGGTCCGCTATGACTATGAAGAAGTGAAAAGTTTCTTTTGAATACCTATAAAATTATAGCGATAGCGGATCTCAAAAGGGCCAGTTCAGAGCTCATCTACTGCGTGCAGTGTAATTTAATTAATTCTCTCGCCCAAAATATGTAACTTAGCCACGTCAAAATTTTATTATCAATACTTACCTGCGTGCTGAATGCACGTTTAAATTAAGAGCTTCATTGGCCATCAGCAAAAGAAGCTATAAATTATTATATAACTTGAAGTGGTGCGTTACTAGCCCAGTGGCTAGTCGGGAGAGCCGATTTGATCAGGCGTTCCCTTAGTCGTCCGCACCGCGGCTTTATACAGTATATAAGAACGCTGTGCGAGGAAGGAAGGCCCCAGTTCTCTCCAGACGCTGAATAACACGCCATCTGTGTCGGGAGTCGCGTCGCATCGGTATCACTGCTACAAACAGCCTCGGGTGCCGTATTAAGTTATTAGAGAAACGCGGAACCATGAAATCATTTCAAGTGAAGTGTTAATTCTGGGATGATTTTCATTAACTACCTTCAGTTTGCGTATTGTCGTATTTTCACGTGCCGTCGCGGGACAGACATTCTACCAATTATTTAGCGTGGCGTTTGATGAAATACTCTCATCAAATTATGGCGAGCATTCATTTCAACATTTAATTCGGACATTTATAGTTGCATCAGCGCATTAGACTCTGAACTGCTCTGTTAGTTAGGTTGTAGGGATACTTGTGTTTTTTATCAGTGAATTTCAGAATATACTCAACTATTTTGGAAAATCGTTTTTGATTAGAAATCCCGGACAATCTCCTAATTCCTCAGAGCTATAAGCCGCAGCTATAATGGTATTCTCAGATGAAGTGGGCACTAGAAACTCTAATTACAGGCTTCACGTTTTGTTAAATCACTTTCTGGGTGCTAAAAAGTAAATAGAGAGCCAGTGTTGAGAACGGCGAAAGACAGCATTAACAACATTCTAAAAGCCTGAAACTGATTCAACATGCAAGCATTTATACAGCAATTTATTTTTACAACTTAACCGCCGCCCCACACATACAAGCAATTTTCACAGTATTAATTTTATGATTCTGGGCAATGGAGTAATTTTTATGTAATATGTTTTGTCACAATTTTGTAAATATATTCTTATGAATGAATATGAGTATAGACTTTAAATGCAATATCTATAAGGAATTATATAATAACACTTCGTAGAAACACTGGTCTATTCAGGACGATTTACTATTGTGAACACCCAAAGAATATATGTGAAGTAAGAAACATTGTCACTGGGAGCTGATGCGCACATTCAGTTGAGTCCGGCGCGAGCTCTTGAGCAGTAAAGTCTAACAGAAGTGCCTGTTAGTGGCACGTAATTAGCCACAGTGTAAGGTACCAAACTGGAAGGATCGTATGTTATGGCCAGGCATAATTACGGTATTAATTGGAGACAGTGTTAAACCCATAATGAGGAGTTAATGTGAAAGAAGAGCCCTGAGGGCCCAAAAGTGAAGCAAAAGCTATGCAAAAATTAATCAGACGTTATGTAATTAACGTTACACGCTAATACTACTTCCTTTGCCTAATAGAAAATATTTATTTAAGAAAAATTACAATAATAGTATGGTTACCAGCAGACGTGATGATAGACTGCGTGATGCTATTTATTACAGAAACAGAGTGCCAAACAAATTAGCAGTCCAGTGTAAGGTTTAGCCAATTGACTTTATTGGTTTCGATATTAGATTTATTTCATGTTGCTAACTGTCATTTTGAATCTGAGCCTGAGATAGTTTTATTGTGCCCTCTCACGCGTAACTCTTTTGCATTATTTACTACTTGAATACTATTCCAGATTTATTAACAACTATACGGTATTGTTCGTTCACACCGTGAGCTGGTGAGTGTTTTCTACAACCATCGCAATCTAAACTGAAAAATAATTCACTAACTACGTTGTAGTTTTATCATTTGTGAAAATTCTTTCGATGGTTACTGCGTAAAAGCTGTCGCGCAATAACGATTCGGTTATAACTGACCCTACAATTTTCAAATTTTTTTTATTTTATTTACTTTGTTTTTGGAACCGATGCTTTTTCTCAGACAACAGGGACATTAGGAATACGTGTTACCAATTATTTCAACTATCCGGAAGTGTAGATCCGTCATTCAGTTCAGTCGTTCATACAAAAGTCCTTTAAAAACTATGATCCTCTGAGGTCTCTGTAGCAACAGCACCAGAAGTTATTAGTAGTCCAATGAGAAGTAAGGTTATAAATAGCGCCAATGAGAGGCCACGTAGCTAACATTTCCTTAGTCTTCCTAGATGTTTATTTTTTACTTCAGCCAATCTCTTACTGTTTCAGAATGAACAAATTTACAACAATTCTGTAGGAGATTTCAAACCTGGGAAATGGTGGAAGATCGGACCAATCCAAGAGAACTCGCACCTCCTCCACTATAAAAGCAGTGAGGCCATTGCACCGGGGCATCAGTTCTGCCTCTCTGTTGAATGTTTAAGTTACCATCAAATCAACGAGTGTCCTATTTCACGTCTAAAATTTCCAAATCTTGGCGTCAGTAGGGCATGACACCGAAATTCTGGAGCGGACCTAATGCGCGAGACTGTGTTCCACGTCTTCCAAAACGTCTTATCTGCAGTTCAAACAACTGGCCAAATTTTACAGAGGTATCCTCTTTGCTCGCCCTTCTGCGCCATTCATGATAAGGTGATATTCCAAAGTGGGCCTAACGCGTGTGGGATCTTGCTACAACTGCCTCCGTAAGGCGTTATCTGCTGCCCGTACTACCGCCCAGATTTTTAGAACATGTGCTGTTGTGAAGCTATTGCTAATTATGAGACATACTTTTTTCTTTTTCTTCCTCCTTTTCATTTCCTTCATTTGTTCTGTACGTATACCTTTGATTGTTTGGAATATTGTTTTTGTTTTGTTTTCTTCTAGTATATGAAATATAATTATATATTGCGTCATTTATACTGCTAGCTCTTGCAACCGAATGTGCAAAAGTTTCAGCGCCTGCTTCATTTCCGTAGTAATGCTTAAGTGTCGCGCGCTGTCTAAAACCAAATGTAGCGCAAAAGCGTGATTTGTGATGTGAGAACGATATCGATAGTTGCAGTCGAACGGTGAAGATAGTCACACGGTGTGCAGTGTCGTGGCGTACGTGCGATTCATGTTGTATAATCGTGCTTGACAGAATCACACGAAAATTACTGGCTGCGTTCTAATTTTATGGTCACCATTTAAACTTCAACGTGGATGTTATGGAACAACATGTTAGACTGTGTGAATGCTTCGAGTCTTGCGGAGTACTATAAACAGCCGTAACAATGCTTATGCGAAAGGATTATGATTGTCATGGATAGTACCGAACTGTTTTGCAGGGAACTGAGTTTCACGAAGTAATATACTTTTAATTTACAATCTTGTGTGCAACTTAATGAGCTGTTGTGCGCACTGAAACAATAATCGTGGTAGTGAAGACTTGCAAAATGATTGTGACGCGTTGCACTGTTTTCGCGATCGTTGTATTCATGCAAAACGTGAACGGACTGTGAATTCGAGATGGGCAAGTGAAAGTAAATTTTATATTATTTTTGAAACTGTGTACGGGCCGTTGATAATTGAGCCGTGGATGTAAGAGGCGTCATTGGTGAGCATATGTGAATTTATATGCACTCAACAACGACATCTACCGGTCTGTGACCAAAGAAATTATTCGGAGATAATATTAACAGCCAGGAGAATCACTCGTTAAGCAAGAGGATGTCTCCATGGTGATTCCATGAGTGACGAAGCTGCATTACCAGTATCAACAAACTGCTGCTGATGTCACGACACATCTTCTACAGAAAGATGACCTGCAACGCCATGTACTCCCCCCCCCCCCCCCCCCCTCCTGTAAATTTTTATTTTTAATTCTTTACTACATACTTTCCTTAGAAGTGAATATCATTTCAGTGAAGTGTACCACAGTCTGTGTTGACCTTGCTGACCTAGCATAAACAGTAGTTATTGCTTTTTCTACTTCTGTCTTCATTTTATTGTAGCTGTCATTGTATATGTTTTTACGTCTTCCTTAGGAGAGTGTGTTTTCATTCATGTGTGTAGAGATTTTATCGGGCGCATGTACGTGTCTATTGTGATACGTGTTTTCCCGAGTAAATCATGGCGTCCACTATTAGATTCCGGGAGCTCAAGAATCATAGCAAAGCTGTCGGCTCCCTGTTGGTTCAAGGAACCCTACAGGCAGAAAGTTTGATTGTGACAGCTGTCAGCTACGTTGCTACGTTTACATTCAATAAGACGTCATAACATGGCATTCTCATTCTCAAATGCCAGTTTATTTAGCTCTTTCAGCTATAACTGAACAAAACTGTGGCCATATCCTTAATTATTTATGAATTTATTCACGGGAGTTTTTGTGTTACACATTCTTTTGGTGTTGACTGACAAACTCTGATTACTCACTTTTGTTTCATTTGGAGGCAAAACGGCTTCTTTTGAAGTCAAGCCATCGAAATTCACGGCCGCAAATTACGCAGAGTAAACCTCTGTGTAGCGTTTTCTTCACACTGTGCGCTCACCACGACTTGGCGATATTGTGGGAGAGCGGTCAGCAACTGCCAGGAGTGCCCGACATGAGGAATGGGGAACGCCAGACCACCCATTAGTTGGCAACGCTTTTATCTGAAGGCCCCAGGCAGCCATTGGCCAGGCTTAATGCCAATGGCCTTGCCACAACTGAGCCAATGCATTAGTCAGATCCTACATTCAAACTGGTACTTGATTCAATGGAAAATACTGTGTCAGAAGGAAGTTGTAGCCTCTGCTGTCATCACGTATGTTTCACTGGAAGATCTGAACCCGCATTGCATATACACGAAGAAAGGAAGCAAACTCTCTGGATATACACGAAGAAACGAAGCAAACTCTCTACCTCTTAATAAGAATGAAACCGATGGACTGGTCCCAACTTCATGTGTTTCATAACCTCCAGTTCGTGGAAAATTTGTGCCGATGATGTATTTGGACCGATCATGGCCTTCAGAGGACATCAAGCAAATTTTATTACTTCATTCTCCTGCTGTTAGTTAATAGATAAGTGTACGGTGGGAAATAGGTAATGTAGTATTGTTGATTCAGCTTATTTTTCTTTATTTCTTTTAGCATAATAATCTACATACACACTTAGACTGGCATCACTCTCATTCATACATACTGCTGGTCTGAACCCACAATTATTTAAACAAAGGCCACTGACACCGGCTCAAACCTCACTCACTCTCTTCATCATAATTTGTTTACGAGATACCTATCACACATCTCTTCCATTCCAGTGGAACGAAAATCATTCACTCTCTTATGGTCACAAACAGTAGTCCACTTAATGTAATGATGGCCGCATTGTAACGCACTCGTCTGTTTCTTTAAGTTTTACAGAGAAACACCATCATGGACAGTACACTGGTAACTAAACACACACGCTAAATAGCATTAGACGCGCTAAATGCTCAAAAACGTTTTTGAAATGCGGGAACTGATAAAAGTAATAAATCTTACTAACAGAATAAATAATATCGCCATCTCGAAGTCGCTTAGTGTAGGTTTTATCCATACATGAGAAAGATCTAATTATACGCAAAGATGCCAGAAATCACACCATAATGCGCACAAAAATACAATGAAATCGCTTACCGGTAACATAGAGTAAAATGCGGTTCACATTTAAAGGTCATTAACCCATCCTCGAAACTTGAGATGGTCACATCAAGACAAATGAAAAGGTTGCGACAGATTTGCTAGTGCAGTGTGCTATCGTACAAGTAGGATGCTCACACGCAAACTCCATGACACAGACGCAGGACATGGTTTTGAAGATTGACAGGTCGTACCGTGAAGGTGGCGGCTCCCTGCAATCGTTGACAACTTCCTTCATTTGCTGTCAGTGTCTCCATTGAAAAGTCCAGTGCTGTGCTTCGACACTCCCTCCGAGTCGTGTTGTGCCGAATAATAGCTTGTTGCTGCCCACGGGGGTTGATATAGGAATATGGACTTCATTGCCGGTGCAAGATTTATGTCTCTGTCTTGTACGGGTGTAAAAGAGTACAGTGGTCCCTCCACTGGGTGACAGGATACATGCAGCGATGCTACTCTGTAGTAAGCCACGTAGTGACAAGGGTAGGTAATAGTTTGCTACACGACTGCATAGTGAAAGGCAGATGCAGTTTGTGCTCTCTCAGAGAAAAATATAGAAAACGTCGTAGCAACAGGAATTACCTACGTGGCATCCCGTGCATGGGTTACTACAGAAATGTGCTTTTTCGGACCGATAAGTTTCAGTAGAGAAAGCTTATATTTCTCAGACAGAGAAGAAAAGTGTGATTATTATTACTCAAGACGTAGTTTTAGCGTGTCACGCAAACTTATCTCAGTGTGGTTCTCCAAAGGTCAACCATCTTACTGCAGGCTTAACTTGCAGGTAAAAATTTAGAAACGATCATTTATGGGCTCGCGTGGCGGGTTATCAGACGCCTTCAGGGTTTCTGATTCCATCAGTGTCCTCATACCATCCATCCAGTGCCTACCCCAATAGGAGTCAATAAGGTGACAGCTCACGCAGCGTGGATCTTTGCAGACTCAAAGGAGCAGCGCAGGGAGACCACACAGCGCCACTTTGTGCCACCGTAGTAGGAGGTGGAGGAACAGGTCTCCATTCGCTGCCCTCCACTGCTCGGTGTTACCAGACGTTACACACGAGTATCATGTGCCCAGAATCTTACTAACTTCAGTGACTTGATAACAATAAACAGACAAACAGGAACAAATACTCGTACAAAAACATTAATTAAACCTCCACCTGCCGACGCTACATTAGTGGACCAGAAGTCACGATACTGAAGTATTCAAGGAACTTATTTATAGTTCAGCGGTTACATGACCCCGGAAATGCATTTTCGGTTGAAAATAATGCTCCGTGTCAGTTGAACGCCTGTCTTCTGGTAGAGGTCACTCAAAATACAATGCACGCGTCAGTCCATGAAATTACGGAATGTGATCGTGTTGTTTTGCTTGTGGTTCTGGCGAATGCTACAGCATGTAATCCTGTTCTGTTTTGCAACCAAGGTGATATTGTCATAAATATATGTGTTATAATGGCGAATAAAAGCAGTTTAACAATCGAAGGACGTCCTTGTCCTAACATATGCTTCTATGAAAAGGAACGAACGGCTGATACATATGATGAAATTGAGGAAAATGTTGTAATCGCTTCAAGAAAGAGTCCCCAACGGAGGCTAATTTTCGGAAATTGGAAAGAAATGCCCTTGAAACGATCTGTTACAGATGCACGACGCAGTTGAAGACCCAAGAAATATGACAACTGTAGTGAAGTCACTGAATGCTTGAACGCTTTGTTCACCCGCAAAATCGACAAGGAAGCAGTTGGCGGTGATGAACATTCCCGCATTCCTCCATGCGTCGTTGGATGATGAAACGAGGTTGCCGTACATGTCGACCTGACAGCATCAATGAATTAAGTGATCGTGATATGAATATGCAACGCAACGTGATTCGTGCAAACAGTTGCTGCAAGTCATTCACAACTTAGCGTTTGGCTATAAAGTTATGATGACAGATGAATGTGCTGTCCATCTTGGCTCCCGGTCTAGCAGTGTTTGTATCTGAGTGATAGGCAACCTTAAAATGATCTTCTTCAAAACGCTGCGCCGGGTAAGCAGCACACGGCAGCGAATCCAACATCGCGCTGTGAATAAATATATAGAGAAAGTTAGAAATATGTAAGAAGTACGTAAGAACTTCGTTTCTGTTTTATTCTATTCTGGCACGGATCTCTTTCGTCTCAGTACAATATCTATTAGAGTTAGAGGATCGTTCCAGGTTTCTGTTGCCTTTCATGTTGCTTCTTGTTTCAACACAATAACATTAAACATCTCCGATCGTGACTTCTGGCCCACGCTATAGATACAATACCACCGACAGCTTAACCTGATTACGATACATAGAAAAAAAGGAATAAAAACTGTTGCTAAAATCTTAACTGGACCTCTAGCAGCTGACGTTTCATTTGGATAGAATACAACCGACATCTTATCTTGAACAAAATACAAAAACCAAACAGGAAAAAAAATTCTAACGAAACCTTTAACAGAAAATCCTCTTGCTGACGTTACCTGTAGATGTAGTATTACCTACAACTCTTATGATTTATACGTTTACCCATTACCACAGTAACTGGATACTACACAATACTAAGCATTGAGTACATTTTTTTAACGGAAAATTCTCTAGCGCAGAAAGAGTCAGGGACTTTTCGAATTCTTAACACATGTGATTTTGGGAGTAATCAATGACTGTCGAGCTAAGGTTATTAGACGTTTGGTACGGGTCAATTTATCAGTTGACTCTATAACTTCTGTTATGGTCCCATTCACAGTATCTTAGGTAGAATCGCCATAATAATAATGCGATCGTAACATCCCAATTACTACGAGTTTTAAACATGGCTACGTTGTCAGCGACCGTTACAACTTCAAATAAAAGCAATAAACAGCCCTCGGTCGCAAATGGCTGTTTTCAGCATTAATTCCAATTACTATGAACTACGGAAACTCAGCCTCGTTCCCAAGATATCACTGAATAACAAATAGGTACTCCATTGATCTCCTGCAGATGACTTCCTCATCGACTCACCAACCTGTCACGTACTCACCTCTTCATCGCGTAGTCTCGTTCCGCAACAGACCTCGTACACTGTCCAGTCATATCAATGTTACGACCTGTCAAAGAACTGAAAGCTGCGAGACGTGCAGGATGGCAGTCAGTGAGTTTCTGGAAGGTACCGTCAGGGATTGGGGCCACGTCGAATCCACTGCCGTGGTCAGCTGCGCTAGGTGTCTTGGTTGAGATTCCATTGCCCAAACAGAGTGATCGAGGGGGTTCCAAAGATTCTCCACTGGGTTTAAATTCTGGGATTGTGGTGGTTATGGGAATACGGCAAACTCAAGATGGTGCTCTTCGAACCAAGCATGTACACGGCAAGCTGTGTGACACGTTGTGTTGTCCTACTGGCAGATGTTATCTTGCTGAAGACAAACAAACTGCTTGTAGGATGGAAATTGGTGCAAGGGTAAATATATACTTGTGTTGGTCCATTGGCCCTTCCAGAATGACGAGATCATCAAGGGAATGCCATGAAAAATATCCCGGAACACAACACTCCCTCCTCTGATGACTGTCGCTGGGTGTTACCTTACAGATGTTTCATGCCAATGGAGCATAAAATGCGATTCTCCTGAAGAGGATACGTGTAGGCACTCAGTGGACGTCCATTTGCGGTCCTAACGGGTAAATTTCAGCTTTCGTCACCGATGAACTGGAGTCAGCATTGATTTACGAACTAGCAACTTCGCTGAACAGTCGTTGAGGAAACAATGTTGGTAGCCCCATCGCTCATTTAGGCAGTAAGTTGCTCAATAGCTGCAAGTCTACTCGCATGTACGCATCTCCCTACCCATTGTTCACACATGTCATCTATGGCCCGCAATGTACTGCAGCTGCCTCGACATCAGTTTTGGAGAATGCCATTTTGCTATGCACAGTATATTTTAAGCTAGGCGGCAAGCGATCTGTTTACAAGCTTGGCCGTTTCAGAATGACTTCATCTGTGCTCCGAAAGCTAATGATCATGTCCTTTTGGACATCAAATAAATCACTCAGTTTCTGCATTACGACCACGAGAACACCGTTCGGCGTCTCCCTGAGACGCTTTATGTAACCTCCATTGTTATAGCTGCCACATGCGGTCTGTGAATGGTTATCGCATGCTGACATCGAACACAGGGGGTTTTCACATAAATGTGACTGGATCGTGTAAAATACGGCACATGCACCAAAAAGGAGTCTTTTACTAGTAATAACCATTCGGAGAAACTGCAATTTAATTTTTGCGACTAGCACCGTCCTACAGCATCAACTTCCCACACTTCCGTTTTATTCCTTATCTTCCTTCATGGTCATACACTATCATTTATTCATTTTATTAATATTTTCCATAGTTTAATCTGTGAATGTTACGTACACATATTTCGCTTTCTAGTGAGCCTTTGTTGTCCTTAGACATCGTGTTTGCGGCATCCTGCCTCTTTCTTCAGCTTGGTGGTCATCTTGAAACAGCCTAAAGAAAAGAATAGAACAGCTGACGCTTTACACTAGTTAGATCACTTCATACATCTTGCACGAGCTTCGTTTGTGGCTGCTCGAGCTTCCTCCATGATGGCGACTTCTTCTACATCAGTACACTATAGGGAACTTTCCTACTAATCATCTCTCTTCCTCCCCATATGACTGTTGCAAAAAACAAAAACAAAATCTCGTCATCCTTTTCATAGGGTTCTCAATTATTCTAGACGTGGGCCAATAATGGTCCCAAACGCTCGTTTGCCATGAACACAAAAATTCCATCACAAAAACCTAACACATACGCTGTAATACACTACAGTCACCACCTGACAAAATCCAAGGAACCAAAATCCCATTGAGCCAACGAAGACAGGAAACAATAAAGGCTCAGCTCTTAATCAATTGTCCTCCAAGGACTCCCCACTACTACTGTGAAAATCTCAAATTATAACAGGCCGTGCCTCATGCGACTTTACCAGTATCTCAGCTCGACAACACAGTTAACACCTAACGACACAGACAACACCATCATTATGTGACTTCGACACAGGAACAGCTAAAGTTCCAAGGCGTTCTCTTATAATCAACTGATGACTGGTTTCATGTTAACTGAAACCATTTTCGAATCATTTGAAAATGACTCCAGAAATTCGAAAACAGTCATCAGTTAAACAAAAAAGTGAATCCTGCAGCGCTGACTGCTACTATATCTAACTGGTTAAACATAATTTGCTGTCCCGCAATTACTCCATCATGCTGGAGGACACATAACCCTGTATTATTTGATGTCACATCAATATACACTTGCATTCCAATAAATGAAACAACCAACATCATCACACAAAGAGTAAAGCAACAAGGAAACACACCAGACACACACATTAATTATATAATAACCATACTCAGGACGATAACATCACAAAATTATTTTGTGTTCAACAAAGAATTTTATCCTTAACATGAAGGACTGCCAGTGGGATCACCAATTTGTGGCCTCCTAGCTAACATACACTCCTGGAAATTGAAATAAGAACACCGTGAATTCATTGTCCCAGAAAGGGGAAACTTTATTGACACATTCCTGGGGTCAGATACATCACATGATCACACTGACAGAACCACAGGCACATAGACACAGGCAACAGAGCATGCACAATGTCGGCACTAGTACAGTGTATATCCACCTTTCGCAGCAATGCAGGCTGCTATTCTCCCATGGAGACGATCGTAGAGATGCTGGATGTAGTCCTGTGGAACGGCTTGCCGTGCCATTTCCACCTGGCGCCTCAGTTGGACCAGCGTTCGTGCTGGACGTGCAGACCGCGTGAGACGACGCTTCATCCAGTCCCAAACATGCTCAATGGGGGACAGATCCGGAGATCTTGCTGGCCAGGGTAGTTGACTTCCACCTTCTAGAGCACGTTGGGTGGCACGGGATACATGCGGACGTGCATTGTCCTGTTGGAACAGCAAGTTCCCTTGCCGGTCTAGGAATGGTAGAACGATGGGTTCGATGACGGTTTGGATGTACCGTGCACTATTCAGTGTCCCCTCGACGATCACCAGTGGTGTACGGCCAGTGTAGGAGATCGCTCCCCACACCATGATGCCGGGTGTTGGCCCTGTGTGCCTCGGTCGTATGCAGTCCTGATTGTGGCGCTCACCTGCACGGCGCCAAACACGCATACGACCATCATTGGCACCAAGGCAGAAGCGACTCTCATCGCTGAAGACGACACGTCTCCATTCGCCCCTCCATTCACGCCTGTCGCGACACCACTGGAGGCGGGCTGCACGATGTTGGGGCGTGAGCGGAAGACGGCCTAACGGTGTGCGGGACCGTAGCCCAGCTTCATGGAGACGGTTGCGAATGGTCCTCGCCGATACCCCAGGAGCAACAGTGTCCCTAATTTGCTGGGAAGTGGCGGTGCGGTCCCCTACGGCACTGCGTAGGATCCTACGGTGTTGGCGTGCATCCGTGCGTCGCTGCGGTCCGGTCCCAGGTCGACGGGCACGTGCACCTTCCGCCGACCACTGGCGACAACATCGATGTACTGTGGAGACCTCACGCCCCACGTGTTGAGCAATTCGGCGGTACGTCCACCCGGCCTCCCGCATGCCCACTATACGCCCTCGCTCAAAGTCCGTCAACTGCACATACGGTTCACGTCCACGCTGTCGCGGCATGCTACCAGTGTTAAAGACTGCGATGGAGCTCCGTATGCCACGGCAAACTGGCTGACACTGACGGCGGCGGTGCACAAATGCTGCGCAGCTAGCGCCATTCGACGGCCAACACCGCGGTTCCTGGTGTGTCCGCTGTGCCGTGCGTGTGATCATTGCTTGTACAGCCCTCTCGCAGTGTCCGGAGCAAGTATGGTGGGTCTGACACACCGGTGTCAATGTGTTCTTTTTTCCATTTCCAGGAGTGTATTTATGAACAACCTGGAGAACACGAACTTAAGACACATAGTAAAGCCAAAAAACTACAAAGTTACGTATTGGTACCGTATGTCGATGACATAATATGCCTGACTGATGAACCACATACACACATAGAACAGCTACACAATTAAATTTACAACTTACATCTAAAAATTAACATCACATTAGAAACAGAAACAAACAACCTACTACGTTTTCTAGTTCCTCCCATACAAAGAACAAACAACACATACGGCTTCACAATATCAGGAAACTGACAACCACAAGCATCACCCTTCACTATAAACAGAACACCCATCAGCAAACAGGACTACACACAACAACTAAACACAATAAAGCAAATATCAGTAGAAAATGGTTATCATACCCATGTTTTAGCCAAATTATATCAAAAAATACGTAAACATTACAGAAATGAACATACCATTCAGACACAAGTCCCCACCCAACACAGAACAACACAAAACAATATGACCACATACAAGACACAACATAGCAACAACATATACACAAAACGAAATGGCACATACTCACCTACAATAACAAAACTGTTCACAGAATAGGCTGTATATTGAAGAAACAGGGACTCCAAAAAGATTATAGGACAGAGAACACAACACAGAGAAGGAGCCGAACGCAAGAAACACCCACTGATAAATTTAACAGATCAGGAGTATGTGAACTTACATGCAACACTTGCCAGTCAGTACACATAGCACAGACATGCAGAAATTTCAAAACCGGATATTCAAGACATCTCAGAGCTTTAAAAAGCAACATTTCCCATAGCGCATTTGCTGACCACCAAATATTCCACAATCACCACCCAACTACAATAGAAACAGGCTTAAGAATATTAAAACTCAGCCACAGCCTACATAGCAAACTGACCATTGAGGAAAACTTCCACATAAAGAAGACAAAAGCAAAAGGAAAACAAATCTTAAATGAATGAATTACATTCTGCAAGGGCATAGTATTTAAGACATGAAAGGAACTTTACAGAAAACACGACACAAACAGCTAAAATGTCTACCAACCCGCCCACTCACCTACCCACCCACCCACACACACACGCTCAAACACACACACACACACACACACACACACATACACACACACATTATAAATGAATACACTACACTCTGCAAAGGCTCACCATTTTACACACTAAAGGGACACCACATAATAGACAACACAAATAGCTAAAAAGTCTATTCACCCCATTGGTGAGGTGCATAGTGTTTTTACGACCATATTTCTAAAAATATGTGTTACATTTACGTATTCTTCACAACACCTCATCAAGATGAAGCATAAAATGATAGTTTAACTCCCAACAAAATTTCTCATCAACATCGTTTGGTTGCAGATGACAAGCTACCTGTAAGAAATTATACGCAACTGCTCCTGCAAAACTATGCACGGAGAATGGGAAGGTATTAACTAAAAGAAACAAATTGTTGTCTGAACTAAATATTTCCGTAATTTTGTAATCGCTTAGTAAAAATGTTCACATTACAGATTAAATAAAACAGAATATGACTGATGATGGCACAGAGGTTCTGAAACATGATTGGGAACTTAAAGTAACGGTGTTTTGCATAATTGGCGGACCTTACATCCAAATATTTTAACTGCAGACAAGAAAAAACCAAGGAGCTGCAAATCGAAGCGATGAATGTCCATTTTATTTTTTATGCACTGGAGAATGGAACTCCGGGACAATACTCCTCTTGCTCGTTTGGCAGACAACAGAAGCTGCAGACTGCCTAACATTACGTTTGTAATTCATCATCCTATGCGACCAACATAATGTAAACACTTCTTTGCTCTAAGTAATAATAAAAAATTGCGCTTAACTATGTACTTTATACCAGAAGATTTCACATAAACAAATAAATTTATCCCCTACGACTACTACACAATACTTCTCAAGCCTGTTGTCTCATTTCCTACATTTCACTGAACGGAGGGTTTAATATTACTGAAGTGTCCTACGAGACTCCAGTAACTTTGAAGATTCGATCTCTACTCGCATGGTCTTCCTGTTAACTCACAAACATCTTGCAATGAACAACAAGGAGTGAAATAAGTTCCTAAGAACAGAAATGCAGAAACAGAGAATCTATGTTATGCCCATAACATACACGCTACAATACACTCACTAAATTCCGAGATACAGAGGGGAACCCTCCGTTTGACTAATACCTACACTGATAACTGTCACTTAAGCCCACTACTCTCGAATCTGATAGCGTTATTTATGACGTAGGCAAGCTAAAGGCTCGTTGTTTAATCACATTCTGGGTATCAGAAGACACACATTACCACTATAGATATCCAATATTGCTCTATTACGTTTGACCCAGAAAACGAGAGAAAAACTCCGCGAATCTCCGACACCAAAACAGACATCAACAGGTAGGCAGTTGTCCATATTCCACGGCGAATGAGGCGAAAGATAAGATCTTATAATCACTTCTGTGGCGGCTAATCTACTCATTACTTACCGAAAGGTCAAAAACATGCTATGGTTTCTGCTGTCCGTGACAGCAGTCCGTTACAAAGACACACAAGATCCTGCTCTTAATGTAGTTATGATTAAGTGCTAAGTTCCCTTCACTAAATAATATCTGCTCACAACTCTTTAATTATCTACTATACCTCTTGAACCATAAATCGTCCCCGACAATAAATCTCCCCACAAAAACTCGCCAGTACCTCTGTAACACTTTTTATGCAAAATATCTTCAGCATTTCTTCACCTTAACGAAATGTTCCTGATATGGCATCCACAGCATCTATTTCTGTGACTTCAGCATACAGTAAGATCTTCCAAGTTACTGCATGCTGGAGCCATCAGCCACAAGAGAAGACATTTCTCTACATCGATTTCTATTTGGTGTGAAAACACCATTACTTTATACGTACTCAAACACAGTCTCCCGAATTCTCAAAATAATTACTTTCACCACTCTCAATACACCCTTGGCACTATGACCTTTTCCGTCTCAAAACGAATTTATGATATTGACACTGCCTGGAAAACAGAGTTTGTACGCGCCTCTTTTCCCTCTTAACTGCTCTTTCTTATACATTGGAGCTTTAAACATTTCTCGTACGTTACTGCAGAAAACTACCCTCTCTTCTCCATCACTAAGCTAACTAACAGTACTCCTTACACCAAATACACAAATGGTGCAGAACAAACCTACCATTTAGCTATGTACAACTAATTTCAGTTAATTTGGAGTTGGTCATGGGTTCCTCATCGATTCTGCCCATACTAGTCCTTCGTCATTGCCAAGATGACAGGCCCGCAACTGGGTATGAGCGTGGACCAATAGAGTGAACTTGAATTATCTCTACTTTGAGTTGCTCTAGATTTGTCGCCCTCAGCCTGAACCTAGGGTTGGTGTGGTGTTGATAGTGGTTCCAGCCCTATTTGTTTGGCTGGTACTATCTGAAACGTTCACCTCCGTTCATCTGGAAGCGACAGTTTCTGCTATCATATGATATCGATGCAGTCCTGAAATATTTTGCACTGGTTCATTCAGCCATTGCCAACACCATTCATCTTTCATCACAAATTATGACACTTGGAGCAATCTGTTGAAAGCCCCAGTGACTTAACCACATCAATTTTGGAGAGACTTTGTGGTCCATCTAGGAACTTTTTCTTCCTTAGCATAGATTCATCTGCGAGCTCAAGATTCCTGTAGATCATGACTCATGATAACCTCTGGTTTCAGTCTTTCTTGCAGTGCCGACGACCTGTAGTTTTCTAGGAATTCGTTGTGCCACTCTTTATATAAAGACTGGTACTGTCGTTTCTCCTTCAAGAAATCTGTGGCTGCATCAAAGATCAAGACTGTGGAAAACTTCAGTCAAGCTTTGGAATGCATAGTGTTCCTGTTGTCCTTGAAGTGTTGAAACAATCGTAATGACAGGAAATGTTTGTAGTCCAATTCTGATGACATTGTATGGTGTGGGCAATGCATTGGCCAACGTTACTGTGACTGATGCAGAACAGCTGGACCTTTAATCTTTAGACTTCAGTATGTTATCTCCGATTTCTCACACACGGACGCTGCTAAGTGAAGAGAAATTATTAGTGCCTTCAGCATCACCACACCTGTCTATACCTCGGCCACCATGGTCTTGAAGTCACCATAGTCCTCTTCTAAATACTCCACTTTCCTTTGTTGTTGTCTGTTTAAACTTGCTTGTCCTTCGTTGAAAGTGAGAAGTTGCACGCCTGGTGCTTCTGCTGCTGGAACCACACATGCTCCCTCAGACTCTTCATACACGTTCTTTACTGCTTCCCTTATGTCTTACTTAGAAATCATAAGCCGATCTGTAGTTTCATAAAGACGGTGTTTAATTTCCGCCGCCACTTGTTATACTTTATCTTCCAACATGGCTACCAATTTATCAATTTTGTTCATATGGTTTTCTTTTGCATGCTGCTTATGCACCACGTCAGTAATCTGTTCTTTTAACTATCAACAGCTGCTCTAACGCCATCTCACTTATCTGAGTTACTAAATTGGGTAAGTCTGCAAGAGTTTTCTCCATCTCGTCCATAGCTATTGCACCTACTTCGTCAACCCATTTTGTCATTTCGTACCTGGTTTCATTTGCAAACTCTTTCTCTTACAAACTCTTTCTTCACTTTTCCTTCTTTATCGATCCTCTTCTTTAAATTCTAATTCATTTTCTTCGTCTCTTCCTTAGTTATTCGAACTCACTGTTTTGTATCCCGATCTAACCAATGAATAACTTGTAAGATTCGAATCAGTGCACGCTGCTGTTCGAATGGTCCGGGAGAAGATGGGGTAGGAGTACTCATTTGAGTATTTTGGGGATGTGTGCTAGATGTTACTTTAACACTCTTCCATCTGAATAACTGCTACCTTGCCTATGGGATACGGAAGTACCACTTTCTCAGTTCCTTCTGCAGTTAATTCTATGTTTACTGGGTTGATTGCAATTTCTCTGTCGCTTGGAAGCTCCAGTACCATGGGTAAGTTCCTGCTCACTGGCAACTGCCACTTCCTCTCTAACGTTATTTTATGTAATTAATTTCATTTTATAATTTTCTTTTCTCAAGGGCCCTTTCTAATGTAGCCTGACTTCTAGTATACATGCGGTCATGGATAACAAAAAAAGACGATTCTCGAAACTATAATTTTATCCGTACATGGAGCCTAATCCGGGATATTCCAACAAACAACTCATCCAAGATAATAGTATGAAGGCATTCACGACCGGATGACATATCTTCTGGTAAACCTTGCGGGATGTAAGATCGTGGTCCATGAAACTCTTCAGCTCCTAACGTTTCGTCCAGTGCTTCGCTGGACATCTTCAGAGGGGTGTTTCTCCTCCGGTGAGATAAAGAAAGTAACGGATCAGATTGGAAAGATTTTAAGTAAACATGATATTAGACCTGTTTTTAGACCAACGAAGATAATTTGTCATGTTCTTCGGTCTGTGAAAGATAAACGCGCTCCTCTATCAGCCAGTGGCGTATATAAAATTCCGTGTACATGTGGTAAAGTTTATGTTGGAACAACAAAAAGAAGCGTAAATACACGGTTAAAAGAACACAGAAGTCTTTGCCGATTAGGAAAAACAGATAAATCGGCTGTAGCAGAACACGCTTTTCAGCCAGGAAATCATCAAGTGAAGTTTTCCGAAACAAAAATTTTATCTACGACGACGAACTATTACCCACAGCTTTGTAGAGAAGCAATTGAAATATATAAACATAGGGATAATTTTAATCGGAAAGAAGAGACCATGAAGCTTAGTGATATTTGGACAGTAGCACTACAGAATTGCTAGACAGTTTTATCCGTGACAAGATAACGATCGATAGTTAAGTTTTATCTCTGACAAAGGTTATCTCTGCATATCACGTGTAACTCTGGTCACGCCCACTTTCTACGATACATAAGTCGCTCTCAGACGTCCGACCCGTCAGTCGGCAAGACTCACCGGAGGAGAAACACCCCTCTGAAGATGTCCAGCGAAGCACTGGACGAAACGTTAGGAGCTGAAGAGTTTCATGGACCACGACCTTACATCCCGCAAGGTTTACCAGAAGATATGTCATCCAAGATAAACCACACCAAATACTTTTCAATGCTATGTCAGTGCCATATAGACCACCAAGCTGGCAAAAGCTGAAATGAGAAACATGAAATTAAATAAAGTGTGCCACATATCAAAATATTTTATCGCTGTGAAACCTAATTCTTAAGCTGCGACACGAAAAAATTCATAACCTCTTGAAAAGGACAACATAGATCTTTCCACAAAATTGTATGGCTCACTCAGTCTTTGTCAAATTTGAAACCAACTCTTCATTAACTTGTTTATGCGGAGCTGAAGCCATTCTCATAACCAATAATTATCAGAGACACTTTCATCAAGCCGACTACAGACAAAATAAGAAATTCGCAAGGCCAGCCAATTGAATTATATAGCAATGTGTCAAACTTGATTGCATCTAACATAATGCTCAACATGTAACAGAGTCCTCCAGATTAATGGCGGTGGGACCTCCATAGCAGAATAGCCACTAACTTAATGCAAAGTGCAATTGTTGTTACGCGACTGCTTTTTAGAAGGAATTTTAGCTGTGTCACAAAGTTATCTATTTGCAAGGTCCTAGGCAGAGTCACCAATTTAAGCGAGGCACAACTGGCCTGTGGCTTTACATAAAGAGCGCCTTTCATCAGAATGGAATGAAGTCTTGGATGTGCAGATAGCGTACTCCGATTCATATATGCATATCGCGAGAATCGCTGAATCGCTTAACGCGAGAATTTATTCGATTCAGATAGAAGGCACGGCAGTACATACAGGGTGTAAATTTTAAGTTGACAAAGCAGAATAATTTGAAAAATAAGCTTCACACGAAAAAATGTGTAGAATACAAATTGATTATTTTCGAGGGGGACATCTGCTGGTGCTAAAATTAGCCCGCCACCCCAGCCCCTTGGGGGGCTACCCCCTCTCTCCCCATAGGGTGGGGCCTGAGAGAGAGGAATTAAAGTTTTACAAATGTTGACCAACATACCAATTTTTTCCTCAGATTCGGATAAGTTTTGTTTGTCTCTCAAACCCCACCCTACGGGGAGAGAGGGAGAGTTTTAGCCTTAGCGAATCAAAATTTACGAAGTAAAGAAGAATTTGTTTTTATCCGTAACCAATTTCCACGCAAAACTGAGAACATGGATGTTCTCGAATTACAGCGCCAACTACCAAGAATCAAATTAAGACAGAATGTACGTAGTTTTTTTTATGTAGAATCTGTTTCTGCAATAAAAAAAGGGGTTCCCATTTGATTTTTGAAATTTGCCTCTCGCCCCACCCCCAGTTTTGCGTGGAAAATGGTTACAGATAAAAACAAATTCTTCTTTACTTCGTAAATTTTGATTCGCTAAGGCTAAAACTCTCCATCTCTCCCCGTAGGGTGGGGTTTGAGAGACAAACAAAACTTATCCGAATCTGAGGAAAAAATTGGTATGTTGGTCAACATTTGTAAAACTTTAATTCCTCTCTCTCAGGCCCCACCCTATGGGGAGAGAGGGGGGAGCCCCTCAAGGCGCTGGGGTGGCGGGCTAATTTTAGCACCAGCAGATGTCCCTCTCGAAAATAATCAACTTTGGATTCTACACAGTTTTTTGTGTGAAGCTTATTTTTCGAGTTTTTCTGGTTAGTCAACTTAAAATTTACACCCTGTATATTACTGCGCGCAGTGAAAACAGACTAAAATGTGTTGCTGCTGACTACTGACTTGTGGGCGCGACCCATGTTGAAATTAAGAATAACAACGGGGTCAAGGGGACCCGAAAGATCGGTAACTTACACCGTCGTTTATTACAAAACAATGCACAGGAGAAACAGCATATGATAAACGAACAAGCCGGCCGGGTTGGCAGAGCGGTTCTAGGCGCTTCAGTCTGGAACCGCGCGAATGCTACGGTCACAGTTTCGAATCCTGCCTCGGGCATGGATGTGTGTAATGTTCTTAGGTTAGTTAGGTTTAAGTAGTTCTAAGTTCTAGGGGACTGATGACCTCAGAAGTTTAAGTCGCATAGTGCTCAGAGCCATTTGAACCATTTTTTGGTAATACCTTCTTGTCGAATAAATTTTCCTTTTCATTGACTGTGTGTTTTGTCTTTCCTGCGAATTCCTAATTAGAACCCGATAAAAAGGAATACAAGAAATTTTCTCTGTAATACAGAAAGGCGTGTATAATGCCACTGTGTTCACCTACATTGTAAAAATATTTCGCTATTAGACAACATATTTATCTGAGCAGACGGCATGGTATTTACACTGATTGTTACGTTTGGTACTTTTTCTGGCGCAGGCACTACTGGTGTCTTTAACCCTAGGTTATTAAAACTAAAAAGTCCCATAGTGCTCAGGGCCATTTGACCCATAAACGAACATAATAGTTAACTCCCGTACACGCTGGGGGTTGGTAGAAATCAGAACATAAAATCCATACAGTTACACAGTAGAGAGAAACTGAGTGGAAATGTCTGCAATGAAGGGAAAAAAAATCACCTGCTAACTAACTCACAGAGTAATTTAAATGAATCAAGTACACGGTTTTGCAATGGTCATGATGATTGCGTCATTCTGATGGAGTGTAGGAAGGTATATGCAGTACATCCACGTAACTAGTTCATAAAAAAAACCTCAACCACCAAAGTTTGAGGGACAAAAATCTTAAAATTAAAACGCACTTACCCCTGCTATAGTGTTAATATCTCGCCTCGTGGTGCTACCTCAAAATTACCAATTAGAATTGCAAGGAGATGGCCAGCTGCCACACCAGCTGCCAAAGTGTTCTGCAGTGCACGGTCTGCCTAGGGGTAGCCCAGAGGTTGAATCTTTCAACCTGGTCTCTGCCCAGCCGAAGAGTACTGCTACGATTCAGTTACGACTAATTTAAAGGCTCTGTTTCACGTCCTGGCCAATGGTATCGTCAAGGTTCGTGGCCCGACCGAGAGATCCACTCAGGTTCACTGCCCGACCAGGGGTTCGTCTACATCTACATCTACGTTGATACTCTACAAATAACTCTTAAGTGCCTGGCAGAGGGTTCATCAAACCACTTTCACAATAATCCTGTACTAAAATTTTGTATCTGTGGGGAGCTGTAGCCCCTAGATGCTCAACAAACCCAAATATGGTCGGTAGTGGGCTGTAATGTGATGTTTATTTAATCATGCGACCAGCTAATTTCGACTAATTGTCATTGTCAAGCATCTGTAAAATCAACATGTGAAAGTGATGTGTCGACAGAAGTGCCGACACAGTGTTATTTTGAGGGGGCCGATAGGCACGCTATCTAACGCAGACGGGCGTGAAGTCTGGAACAGGATAACTATTGAATGGTAGCAAGAAAAGTACGTAGCTGGAATATACTTAACTTTATTCACTCCTTGTGATACATCTCTCCTGACTATACAAATGAGACTCGTAAGATACATGCACTGTTACAATTGGCGCCTTGCTAGGTCGTAGCCATGGACTTAGCAGAAGGCTATTCTAACTAACTCTCGGCAAATGAGAGGAAGGCTTTGTCCGTATTGTCGCTAGCAATGTCGTCGTACAACTGGGGCGAGTGCTCTCTCGTATCTCGAGACCTGCCTTGTGGTGTCGCTAGGTCTGCGATCACACAGTGGCGACACGCGGGTCCGACATGTACTAAATGGACCGCGGCCGATTTAAGCTACCACATAGCAAGTGTGGTGTCTGGCGGTGACACCACAGAAAGCACTGCATTAACTGAAAACATGGACATGTATAAATAACACTTTACACACCTCACATTAAGATAAAACGTTACTGTACAAATTTCTTACTTACATTTGTAACATCTGTATTTCATGTCATCTTCAAATCACTCTTAATTACAAGTAAAAAGAAGCCATATTCCGTTATTCTACGAAAGGATTCACACAATAGTGATACCATTTAAGATCGTATTCTGAACTTCGTTCTGTGTACAACAACATGGTAACTGACAGTAGCCGGTAATCTGTTGTCACAGAGACATACTCATTCAAAGACTTTCGATAGCACGTATCATAGGTATGTAACATATATTGCTGACATGTCAGACTTAGTTGATGTCATGTAAAAAAACAGTCGGCGACCAAAGAATACATTAAGGGCATACAAATGGATATAAAATATTGTATACAGTAAATGGCATATCACTGGACAAACTACATTATTTTAAACAACATAATGAAAATATGTATATGAGGTACGTACAAAATTCCACAAGTATCTGAAATAGTATCGGCCAATACACAATGAATGAAAGACTGCCAACCATATGTCACCTGCGTTATAAAACGTATGAACCAGTATGAGGAACATCACGTACGTCATGACTTACAGTGTAGGATAGTATCATGATTGAAAATATATTGAAAACCATGGGATCGGTTCAACATCAAGAGAAATGACGGGGAAAATAACTACAAAAGGAGGAGAAAGGAGGCCTCAAAACAGGAAGGGTTTTGTGGCCACATAAAGTAAGCATAACACCAAAACTTAAAATCAAAGTCATACTCCTAAAGAAAGAGTAGTTTGTTACAATGAGTTTTCTACGTTCGGTACATCATACATAATTTGATTTGTAGGGATTCTAAACCAATGTCTCTAATATTGAGCAAATACCTTGTAACACATCACATTGTTAGAGAAAGGTACGGTAGCCAGTAGCAGAATTAAGACGGGAATTCGTATAAATAATTGTATGACGCACATCAAGTAAAAAGATCAGGTAATACACATTACTTATTAAGAATAAAAATTTGTGTCAGCAACTCTGAAATGTAGGGAGGGGCAGCAAACACATAAGACTTGGAACAAGAAGTGTAGGAGCCACCACTGGGTACACAGCATAATAGGTATACTGTTGTCAAGATATTAACTCCGTTATAAAACTGAAAAATACCCATAAAACCTTTTTAGTCAGTTCAATAAAGACTGACATGGGGAAATAAAGGCAAAAAATAAGACATTGTCAGAACTGGAAAGGACACGAGGCCACATAGAAACCTACATAACACTGTGACATAAACCACATTTCTAAAATTTTCACAGGCTCGAAAAGTGCGCGGAAAAAACTAACCCCTGTATCTTACCGTGCGAGCTCTGATTTCCCTTGTGTAATTATTGCGATCGTTTCTCCCTACGTAGGTCGACGCCAAAAGATACTTTCGCATTCGAAGAGGAAGTTGGTGATTGAATCTGCGTGAGAAGATTCCACCGCAGCGAAAAACGCCGTTGTTTTAATGATATCCACCAAAAATTACGTATCACGCCAGTGACACTCTCTCGATAGTACATAACGTGCTGCTCTTCTTTGAACTTTCTCGGTGTACTACGTTCCTATCTGGTATGGACCCCACACTGCGCAACAGTACTCCAAAAGAGGACGGACAAGTGCGGTGTAGGCAGTCATTTTAGTAGATGTGCTGCATCCCCTAAGTAGTCCGCCAATAAAACGCAGTCTTCCGTTCGTCTTCCTCGCAACATATTCTATGTGTTCTTTCCAATTTAAGTTGTTCGAATTGTAATTCCTAGGCATTTAGTTGAATTTATGGCCTTTATATTTGATTTTTCGTGTAACCGAAATTTAACGATTTCCTTTTAGCTCTCATGTGGATGACCTCACACTTTTCATTATTTAGGGTCAGTTGCCAATTTTCACACCATACAGATATCTTTTCAAAATCTTTTTGTAATTTGTTTAGATCTTCTGATGACTTTACTAGAGGATAAACGACAGCATCATCTTCAAACAACCTAAGACGGCTCTCAGATTGTCTTCTAAATCATTGATGTGGATAGGAACAGCAGATGGGCCTGTACCTTGAGGAGCGACAGAAATCGCTTCTGTTTTACTCGATGACTTTCCATCAGTTACTACTTCCTAAAAAAATGACGAATCCAGTGACATAACCGAGATTATATTACCTAAGCACCTAATTTGACTAGAAGCCGCTTGTGAGGTACAGTGCCAAAAGCCTTCCGGAAATATGCAAATACGGAACCATCTTCTTAAGAAAGACGATCCTTTGAGATCAATGCAGAAGGTCTGCCGAAAATTATTGGTTGGCCAGTGAGACAGAAAGCTAGAAAAACCACCAACGAGAGGTCACGTAGCAAATAATTACCTGTCTCTTCCCAAAAGTTTATTATTATCTGAGACAATTTCTGAATTTCTTCACTTTAAAAAAATTTTCAACGATCTGGTAGGAGACCTGCACCCCAGAAAACACTGGAAGCTCGGACCAGTGCTAGAAACCTTGTGCTTCCTCCCCTAAAATAGGTGAAACCAGTACTCCAACTCTGGCTAATCTACGAGCGCTCCATTTCCTGTGTCAAAAGCAAGGGTTAATAGCCCCCAAGTCTTGGCACTAGTGTGGCACTGTGGTGAAATTCAGGAGAATGGCTGTTCTGCGAGATATCTCAACATGTTGTCCGAAAGATTTTATTTGCAGTCCATATTACTGCCAAAGTTTCCCTGAAGCGTCCTCTTTGCTCGCCAGACTAGCGCACTCCACTATACCGTGATTTTCCACAGTGGGTTTGATGTGGAGGCAACTGCAGTCGTACAGCCTCTGCGAGATGTTATCTGCAGCCAGCACTACTACCCAGAACCCCTGGACACGTCCTGCGCGCTTGCCAATGTGGCGCCACACGTGATATCGTGGACGGGTAGTCAGCGACTGCTGGGAGTGCCCGACAAGCAGGATAGGGAAAGCCGGACCATCCTTGAGCTGACGACTCTTATCTGATGGCCCCGGGCAGCAGCTTCCCCGGCCCTCTCTGTACGACAGGTCGGCTCGATGCTGATGACCTCGCCACTGCTCAACGGATACACTGAACAGATTCCCCATGCAAAAAAGTTCCGTGAATTAAGGTAAAATATTTCGGTACCGGGAATTTGTAACCTCTGCAATGACCACGTACGTTTCATTTAAAAAAAAAAAAAAAAAGGCCGCATCGTACTAACACAAAAAAGAAACGGAAAACGTCTCAGTCGCCTGATTGAGTAACTTGTACACGAATTAAGACTGAAAGTGCTGGAGCAGCCTCATGCGTTTCACCTCTATTTTTCTTTTTTAATCAGTCTTCTGTCTGGCTAATGCAGTCCGTCTCTCCTGCGCTATCATTTTCATCTCAGATTAGCACTTGCCCGCTTGAAGACTCAGTTGTTTGTTGAATGTTGAATGCTGAATGTTGAATGTATTCCAATCTCTGTCTTCCACTACAGTTTGTGCCCTCTACCGCTCCCTCCAGTGTCATGGAGGTTATCGCTTGAAGTCTTATCACACGTCCTGTCATTCTTCCCTTCTTCTTGTCAGTTTTAACGTATGTGGCTTTCTTCTCCCATTCTGTGGAGAACCTTCTCATTCCGTATATTATCAATCCACCTAATTTTCAACACTGTTTTTTAGCATGAATCTCAGACGCTACGATTCCTGTCTGTTCTGGTTTTCCTACTGTCCATATTCATTTCCATACAACGCTGTGTTACAAAGTATAATCCCAGACGTTTAGCCGGCCGCAGTGGCCGAGCGGTTCTAGGCGCTACAGTCTGGAACCGCGCGACCGCTACGGTCGCAGGTTCGAATCCTGCATCGGGCATGGGTGTGTGTGATGTCCTTAGGTTAGTTAGGCTTAAGTAGTTCTAGGGGACTGATGACCTCAGAAGTTAAGTCCCATAGTGCTCAGAGCCATTTTGAACCAGACGTTTATTTCTCAAGGTAAGACCTATGTTTGATAACAGTAAACATCTCTGGAACAGGAATTCCCTCTTAGCCTCTGCTAGTCTACTTTTTATGTGTGTATGTATTTGCCCTCATGGGTTATTTTGTTGCCTAGGAAGAAGAATGTTTGATATGACAAACATCTCTGGGACAGGAATGCCCTCTTAGCCTCTGCTAGCCCGCATTTTACGTATGTCTTTATTTGTCCTCGTGGGTTATTTTACTGCCTAGTCAGAAGAATTCCTTAACTTTATCTACTTCGTGATCCCAATTTAAGTTTGTCGTTATTCTCATTTTTCTACCTTCCATTACTTTCGTTTTTTTCCCGCTTATCATCAAAATGTATTTTTTCTTCATTCTTTCTCCGTTTCACTGACAATAACAGTGTCGTCAGTGAAACACACCATTGATATCCTTTCGCCCTGAAATTTAATCCAGTCTTGAACCTTTCTTTTATATAAGTCTTTGATTCTTCGAAGTATAACAGTCGAATAGTAGTGGCGAAAGACCGCATCCCTATCCTACACACAACTGCTTTTGAGCTCTTCGTTCTTTGTCTTCCATCTTTGTTCTTCTACGTATTGTGTAGCACCAATTATTCTATTTTCCTCCGAATTTCGAATATCTTGTGTTACACGATCTTTCATCCAATCTGTTCCGTAACTTGTATAAAACCCACCATTTTACATTTTAAAACGCCTTTTCCACTTTGACAAATTGAAACGTCCCCTTTAAACAATTATACACGACTGTCCTTAGGCTGAAAAACAATATTTTTTTAGCGCAACGCAATCTGACTTTCAATAATCCCTACAGAAGAATGGCCCTGACTAACATTAACCTATAAGTTTCACAAATCACTTACCTCACAAAAATCTTCATTACTCGAACTACTGCAATACAGCGAGCGCCACTACTGCCAGCTAAATAAAAGATTCAAACTACGGAAGGCACTAACTACTGATAGGCATAGTTAGCAGATGAAAGATTTTAATAGAGAACAAACAATGTATTTACCTTAATAGTCATAATATATATAGCAGTTCATGACAAATTACAAAACTCCGCCATCTCTCTCCCCACATCCACCACTGCTGGCGGCTCACCTCCAACTGCGCAACGCTACACGCTGTTCACATCCAGCTGCCGCTGCCCAACACTACAATGGCAGACAACAATGCAAATTAGACACAGACTGCACACAGCACAGCCAGTGATTCTCACACAGAGCGTTACGTGGCGTTGGCGTTACCAATAAAAAAAACCTAAACAGCCTACTTACATAGCCCCCATGCTCCCCACAAAAAATTTTACAAATTGTTTTGGGCAGTGGCCAATAATCATTTGATAAAATTTTTCATAATTACAATAACAAAGATATCAAATGCACACACTTATTGATACAATGCTGGTCAAAAGCTAAAATTTTCTCACAGTCCATAAAGACAGTCCTGATCATTTATCACAGTAAAATTGCAGTGTTTTTCTCAAAGGATGAGCAGTAAAAGAAAATGCACACGGAAGTAGTGGATTTCCATGCAGACTTGAAGAAGTAGTGTTTTCCTTCCAACGGAAAGACAGTGGTGACTCTTGACATGCAGACAAGTAATGGGCCACAACAGAGCAAACCCACAGCAGAGTCATTCGACGTTTTGAAGAGTATTGGTGGGTAGGTCATCACACAGCAGACCCTCTGTAGTCCTGGTAGAGATGACAGTATTGTTGGGCCACCAGAGATGCAGACCCACTATAGTCCTTGTAGAGATAGGTTAATGTTAGTCAGGGCCATTCTTTTGTAGGGATTATTGAAAGTCAGATTGCGTTGTGCTAAAAAAATATTGTGTTTCAGCTTAAGGACAGTCGTGTATAATTGTTCAAAAGGGACGTTTCAAAATCCTACGAGCACGTCCTGGCTTTTCTTGAGTCTTGCTTCCATTATCAAACGCAATGTCAGAACCGCCTTTGCCGTGGCATTTTCTTTTCTTAAGCCAAACTGATCATCTTCTAACGTATCGTCAGTTTTCTTTTGCATTCTTCTGTATATTATAATTGTCAGCAACTTGGATACATAAGCTGTTAAACTAACTGTGCGACAGATCTCGCACTTTTCTGCTGTTCATATCTTCTGAATTGTGTGACTGATATTTTATCGACATTCTGATGGTATATAGTCATTGTCATAGATTCCACACGTCATCTTGAACAGCCTTTTGTTTGCCACTATCGACAATGATTTCAGAATCTCCGATGGCATTTTATCTATTTCTTTTGCCTTACTTGACCTCTTCTAGAGCACTCTTAAATTCTGAAAGTAATTGTGGATCGCCCATGTCTTCCATATCGACTTCAATTTCTTCTTGTACTACGTGAGTCTCCCCCGCCATACAAGACTTCTATTCTTTCCATCCACCCGCTCTCTCCATTGCGTTTAACAGTGGGATTCCCTCTGCACCCTTCATGTTACCACCTTCGCTTTTAATTTCTGTGGAGGTTGTTTTGACTTTTCTAGGTACTGTGTCAATCCTCCCGAATATCACATCCCTTTCTATTTCCTCACATCTTCATTGCAACAATTTCGCCTTCGCTGCCTTGCACTTCCTACCTATTTCATTCCTATGGAGTTTATATTGCTGCTGTCCTGTCTTTAATTTTTCTACAGCCTTCTTCCATCCGCCAATTGATGTATTTTGTTTGTTTCTTAAGGTCTACCGCTGTTACCTGCCTTTTACCTGTGTCTGTCTCTCCAATATCAGAGACACCACTTTTGAGATGTCTACTCCTCTTCTAGTGATTCTCGTGAACCACCTTTTCATATCTTCTTTGTCGTATTATCCACGTCCTACGCGATTTTAAAATGCATCGCATCATTCTTCAATATTTCAGTATCCCACTTCCTTCCCCATTGATTTTCGGACAGTTCATTTCAACTGAAGACGTCTCTTCACCATTACTAAATTGTGATCAAAGTCTATATCTGTACATAGATACGCCTTACAATCCAACATCTCATTTCGGAATCTCTTTCTGACCATCATACAATCCTGCTGGAATCTTTCCGTGTTTCTGGATCTTTTCCAAGGAACCTCCTCCTGTGGTGATTCTTGAACAGGATATATGCTGTTACTATCTGAATTTGGTTGCAGAACTCAGTTAGTCTGCCCCCTCTCTTATTTCCACTACCCGTTCTATATTCTCCCCTAACTTTTCCTTATAGCCCTGCCCCTACAACCACGTTTCAATCTAATACGATCATTAGATTTTTCAGCTACCTTGAAGTACTAGACTACCCATGACTATTATTTGTTTCCGAAACATCTGATATTATTGTTAAGTGATATTTCACACAGCATTCTCTGGCTACCTCAAATATTTCAATATTAATCGCTTATCTCTAAGTATGTACATTAATATAAGCATGAATATGTGATTGTAATATTTCAAATCGATGTTCTCATCCTATTGAACCACACTCTGACGGCTGTAAGAGAGAAAAATAAAGCAATTTTTCACATTAAAAAGAAGCACGATCACTACAGCTTAGCAGTCAGATAGAAGGATGGTAATGTATTCCTGCACGAGTGTCTTACTCACTGAGCTACAGAGTCTGCATATATTTATAAACTCTTAAATCACATTTAGCAGGAGGACTAGAGGTGAGTGTTAGCTTCAAAGACAGAAGAGATGGGCTCATCTCGCGTTGGGAGATCAAAATCTCGTGTTGTATACTGACGCAAGTAGCATGGGGTATAGCAGCTACAGGTCATGGCAGCAGCCCGCAGCTGGGGCTTGCCTCTGGCCAGTGTGCTTCCAGTGCCGACGCGACGTGGTCGCTATCTGTGGTGCTTGCTGCGACTTTTTTGCTAATAAAATCATCACAGCTGATTCATTCTTTCCTTCCTACCACGGTTCAGCGCCGCTGAATAAGAAAAATGCTCGATAACTCTAACTAGGGGGCTACCTGAAACGTCTCATGTGTTCCATGGAAAGAATGTACTTAATATGTATGTTACTTAGGGCTTTGTATGTGTAAAGTCCTTGTTTCATGTCTGACTGTAGTAAGCGCTTGTTCAAAAACCACTTGCGTATCTTTCATTCTTTTTAATATCATGCCACTTTAAACTTAGAATAACTTTTATACTAGGTTGGTAGCAGTGTAATTTAACGTATTTCATGCATCATGTCTGACAGTGGCAATTCTCTTGAAACACGTATGTAACGTAGCAGCGATGGTGAGGCATGATAAAATCTTTGACCAGAGAGCCATTTATCGTGGTTAGTCTGCGCTTGACCGCGCGAGTGTTACGAGCAGTACTCCAGTAGTCGTCGTGCAGTGCACTCTGTCGGTAGCAGTAGCTCAGTACAGTTGCGAGCAGACTGTCAGTGGACAGTCTGTGAGCAGTGCAGTATGTCGGTAGTAGCAGCCCAGTGCAGTTGTGTGTGAGGAGTCGGCGGGCGTCGACATGGCATTCTGGTCAAGATACAGGACGAGGTATATTATTTTTAAATGCGCTCAGCTAATAATGTAAATTAACTGTAATTAATTTGTGCAATAATCGCCCCAATAATAATTTTGATTTCAAAGCAATTTTATAAAAAAAAAAAAGAACCTTTTAATTGAACCAACGATCTCCTTCCATTTCCTTTAAAGAAAAGTTTCAGTTAAATTTCAAAAAAAAAAAAAAAAATGTTATTTGCAATGCATTTCCTCCAAGCCATAGCCAACAATGAGAGCAGAAATTTGACATGCAGTTTCAATGAGGTAAGAAATTAATTCTGATTTTTTGCACAGGGCCAAAGACCGATATTTCGGTTTAATTGAATTTTCATTATCACTGAGATTTTCTTATCACTGAATTGACTTTCATTTTGTGGGGAGCTTACACTAGGGACAGATTGCTAATTTTTGTTTAATTGTCATTGTCAGTAGATTTCATTGCAGGGAGGTTACGTTTGACTCCCATTTCTATTAAAATAATATCTTTTAAATTTTTGTGGGGAGGTTACACTTGGCGACACCCAGTCCAGGATCGTATTTCGTTGAGAATCTTTTGAAAAACAGTCAGATATCTGCTCTTATTTGCTTAGATATAATTAGGATTTGGCGCAACGCTTTTACTAATATTGTGACTTTCTTTCTACAGGTCAACGGCAATTCGTTGCTCTGTTGTATTTGTGTGTTGTTTTTGCATTGTGCTTATTTGTTTTGTGAATAATTGTGAATACTGCAAAAATGCCGCGAAAGACTGTGAATAGTGTATTGCGAGGTATTACGAACGAAATTACTGACTTAAATAACTTCACCGATAGGACTTGTGACACGCAGTGCAATGATGACAATCCTGCGTTCATTAACAATCAGTGCATTCCAACCACCAATAATGATGTAGATCTTAATGATGAACAAACGAACTCAATTGTCTCCTCTGTTAATGTGACGACAATTGATGACGCGGGGCACTCTATTGTAATGAGTGCTGCCGAGCTTAACACACCCGATTTGGAAAATCCAAGTGACGTACAGACAAATTTGTCTAATGAAAATGAACAGGATACACAAAGTACGACGGATTTATTTAATTCCGAAATAGTGAGTGACAGTGTACGTCCGACTGATAATCCTTTTTGTAAATTGCAGAATGACCAAATGGTCACACAAAGCGCGACAATTCCAGGTACACAATCAAACAGCACAGATAATGGAGTAGGTAATGTTACTTTGGATCAATTTATAGCAATAATGCTACAGTTTAGGAACGAACAGAACGAAAAACAAGACAAACTTAGTGAACAGGTCAAACAACAGAGTGTAGATAACAAACAAGATAACGAAAAACTCAAACAATACTTAAATGAAAAATTAGACAATAATGACGAAAATCTCAAACAACTTAGTGAACAGGTCAGACAACAGAATGAAAAATTGGATAACAATTCCAGACAGCTTCGTGAACAAATTAGAGCCGTTGCCGCGCAGTGCCACGACACTAAGGAACAGTTGCGCGTGGAAATTGAGGCTTGTTCAAAAAAAAAAAAAATAGCGAAGAAATTAAGTCTGTTGCTCAGGAATTAAGGGAATTGCAAACAGCTGCAACAGAAACACTCAGAGACGAAATTAGCGGAGTCGCTAAACAATGCTCTGAAAAAGCTACACAATTACGGGACGAGTTTAAAGCAATGACGGTAGAACTTTCGCGCACAATGGACGCAAAGATATACGCGAAATTCGAACAACAGAATACTCAGATTGACGAACGCTTTAATATTCACATACAAAACAGTGATACGCGTTTCCGCAAATTTATTCAAGATCAAAACAAAGTAAAACGACAAGTCATGGAAACAATCACTGCACAAAGACAAGAAGACAAACGTAAAATGTTCGCGAAAGCGAAGACGTATGTAGACAATAATATTACTACAGTGTCCGACAAAATTAATACCATAGAACAGTTGAACGCGGAATTACGGGATGAAATTTCTGATCTTAAAACAAAAACAGATACACACACAGTAAATATTCAATCAGTGACTGACAGATTCGAACAATTAGAACTAACACAGGATTGCGATGTTAAAAAACTGAGCGAAACTACACGTAAGTTGCAAAAACAGATTAATGCGTCCGATTCTAAAACCGATGATCAGGCAAAATTACTGACTGAAAAATATGATGAATTAGCCAGTCGTATTGATGCTATTGAAAGTAATAATGATAATAAATCAGACGATACTGCACCAACTTCATTTAACCAAACACCTGAATTTCAAAATTTACAGCAGACAATTAATGAGATCGATTCGTCTAATAACACGTTGCGTAGAAAACTGTCGAGTTTACAACAAGAAGTAACAAAGATGAAAAGTATTTCAGTTAATAACACATCACAGCAGACGCCACTTTGCGAACATCTGTCAGACTCGCGCAACGCGTATAATTTGGGTAATCTACAGAGAGTATGGGACTTAGATTCCGAACAACCACGGTTCAATAGATTATCGTACAATCCTGAACCTGTTCCATCACACAGAGACGATAATTTTGATTACAAACATTTTCTGTCAGTGAGAAAGTTTAAAGCGTTTAAAAACGACAGAACACAGATTCACCCACTGGATTGGATACAACAGTTTAGCTTTGCTTTTCCACCGACTTGGCCTGTAACACATAAACTTGAATTTATTTGCAGTTTTTTGGAAGGCGAACCGGCAACTCGTATGAGTCCGATCGCGAGACAGTGTTACTCGGTAGAGAAATTTCAGAATGCTTTTCTGTCAGCGTACTGGTCGAAGACGACACAGCGCGGAATTAAAGATCAACTAATCAGTTTGCCAAATTATGAGAACTCCAATTTTCCCAGTGTCACGCAATTTTTTGAGCATATGGTCCAACAAAACTAGTACCTAAGCGAACCGTACAGTGAATCCGCACTTATACAATTATGCATTTCCAAATTACCACGGTCATTACGAGTGTCACTTCTAACGGGGCAGCAAAAGGAAAACATTTCAGCATTCAGAGATCTTTTACAGCTCTTGGAAGTACAGCAATCTGATTATTCTTTTGTAAACAAAAATTTTTCTTATAATAACCAAGGTCAACAAAAGTACAGCAATTATGATCAGACACGTAATTTCAATAGGAAAGATAACAGACGCTTTAGGAACGATAACTACCAAAACTCTAATAACAGCCAAAATTCTAATTATCAATATCGTCAAAATTTTCAGCAACAGGAACCACACTTTAGTAACAATAGAGGTGTTTCACAACAACAACATCAAAACCAGCCGGTTAGCATACCTAACCAACAATGGAATGCGCAAGGTCAACCAGGCTTTAATGTTTCGTCGCGTGCACGTGTAGTCCCTGGTACAAGAAATAGTAACGTACGGCAGCAAGGAAACAACTACGTACAAAGAAGACAGTATTTCAATTCCTATCGCAATACACCGTATAGGAATGACTATTACGACAGACGTAAAAACGATGAGCACAATTATCAGCGTACATCTAACAACAGTCGGCCATACCAACAGCAGAATTATCCGCAAGAACCTATTCTCATGAACGAACCCGACAGTAGGTATCATCCAGAGCGTAATACGTCTGGAAGAAGTAATAGAACAGTTCAAATAGTAGAAATGCCACAACATCCAGCTGAAAACAGTAACACATCAGATAGAATCTGACTAGATATTGTACAGGTCGCATCTTCCAATAATACAAGTACTACTTTAGACACACAGAATGTTATTCACGAAAATGTAATTACTTTTGACGGTATCAGAGACACTCTCTTGCAGGAAAGACCATTTGTTCAGAAATCTATTTCACATCCTGTTATCGAAATTAAAATTGGTTCATCGAAATTCTCAGCAGTAATTGATTCCGGATCACCTATATCAGTAATAAATGAAGAAACTTTTAACGAGTGTAACAAAGAGAATACCTATCCGACATTACCTTTAGGCAAAACAAAAGTGAAGAGAGCAGTATCGAGTAAAGGAGTAGACGTTAAATTACAGACGCATTTATCATTTTGTATTGGAGGTCATACTTTTCACTCTAATTTTAGGATTGTTCCTTTATTGACAACAGACGTAATTTTAGGTACTAATTTTCTCGTACAACACGACGCAGTCGTTGATTTTCAAAATTCTTATTTAATGCTTAAGGATGAAAATGTACAACTTGCTTTAGAATTTCAGCACTCACTATCTGCGGAAGGACAAACAATTAATCGCACAGAGGTCATTTCCGCAACACGTAACATAGACTGTAATCCCACATTGTTCACAGATACGTACTTACACAACTATAATACTCCAGCCGAAGCTGACTACGACGTAATGCAAATGATTTCTGATAAAGTTAAACAAAGCGGTGCAAATACAGACGACGAACGCATGCAGTTACACAAAATTCTTTTACAGCAAGCTCCAGTTTTTGACAACATTCCTGGTACTATATCCGGTTTTATGTATGAATTTCAAGTGAAACAGCACGACACATTTAAAGCAAAGCATTATCCCATTCCATATATTCACAGAGAACAAGTTAAAAAAGAATTGCAGGATATGCTTGATCAAGGAATTATTGAACCGGCAGTTAGTCCGTACATAAACCCGCTACATATTGTTAAGAAAAAAGATGGCTCACTTCGCCTTGTACTTGATTCACGTCACATTAATGACATTATTATTAATGAAACAGATCGACCACAGACATTAGAGGAACTTCTACAGAAATTTCATGGTACAGCTATTTATTCCACTTTAGATCTGAAATCGGGATTTTGGCAAATTCAACTTCATCCGAATTGTAGAAAATACACAGCTTTTTTTTGTTTTGGCGACTGTTATCAATTTTGCAAATTACCATTCGGCTTAACTATTTCTTTGGCAGCTTTTATTCGCGGTTTGAACACAATACTTCCGACAGAACTTAAAGACAGAATTACGACGTACGTAGACGATATTCTTATTGCAGAAGCTAACTGGACTGAACACAATCTGATTCTAGAACGACTGCTACAAACTTTTCATGCACAAGGACTTACAGTTAATCTTAGTAAATCGCACTTTGGCAAAACTTCTATAAAATTTCTTGGACACGTAATTTCAGCAGAAGGCATTGCACCTGATCCGGAAAAATTTCAAACTCTACTTGACATTACTGTTCCTACGACAAAGAAGCAATTACGCAGTTTTTTGGGTTTAATTAATATTTTTCGTAAATTTATTCATCACTCTGCTTTAGACACACCCAGATTATGCCAATTAACAGGTAAAAACAGTGTTTGGTCTTGGGATAAGCAAGCACATTCTGAATTCATGAACCTAAAATATGCTCTGTTGAATGCACCACTTTTATCGCACCCAGATCTTACCAGAAATTTTTCCATTGCCACCGACAGTTCTAACACGGCTTTAGGGGTACATATTTTACAGGAAATTGAAGAAGATGGTTCAATAGTAATTAAAAACATCGCATTTGCAAGTCGCATTCTGTCACCTGCTGAACGAAATTATTCTGTTACAGAACTTGAAACATTATGTGTTGTATGGGCTTTTACGAGATTTCGGCATTTTCTTTATGGCAGACATACCACCGTTTACAAAGATCACAGAGCGATACAATTTTTACTTTCGGCTAAATTCACTCACGACAGATTAAGCAGATGGAAACTGTATTTAGAGGAATTTAATTTTACAATAGTTCACATTCCCGGCACACGAAATGTTATAGCAGACGCACTATCGCGTTCTCTGAGCAACAATCAGCAAGACGTAGCAACCAACTTCTGCAAAGCAAATTTCAGTGTCATGTACATTCAGCAAGTTGCATTTGAAAACTTTATTTCATCATCATTACAGGACATAGCACAAGAACTAAATAAAGACAACGTGTGGAAAGAAATTAAACACCTTTGGCAAGATAAGAATAATGTTACGATTAGAAACCATTACACTGTACGCAATGACATTCTGTTTCGCCGCTCTCATCCTGACAGCAACAATTGGTTATTATGCATTCCTGACGAACTGGTTAACAAATTAATCTGGTACACTCATTTAAGTTACGCACATTACGGAGCACGAAAATGTTTTCTTATACTGAGACAGACCTGTTATTTTACCAACATGGAGAAACGTATACGACGAGTTTTAGCGTCTTGTAAAATTTGCCAGAAAGCTAAATCAGACACCACTTTACATATTCCTCCTTTATATCCCATTGTACCTGTTAAATTAAGACATATGGCCGCAGTAGACATTTTTGGTCCAATTCCGAGAACTAACAGAGGTTTTTGCTACATCTTTGTCGCTGTTGAGCTCACTTCAAAATTTGTTACTTTCACTCCGTTACGCAAAGCTACTGCTAAATCTGTTTCGAAAGCATTTGTAAAACATTTTCTATTTCATGTAGGGCATGTGATGAAAGTAATTTCTGACAATGGATCTCAATTTCGTTCTGGCATATGGACACGCATGTTACGAGCTAGAAACATTTCTCCGATTTATATATCCAAGTACCATGCTTCTTCGAACCCTTGTGAACGGTTAATGAAAGAAATTGGTAAGCTGTGCCGAATATACTGCCACAAAAGACATATTGATTGGGATACACACATACTCTCATTCCAAGATGTAATTAATTCCGTTCCAAATGAATCCACTATGCTATCTCCGTCTGTTATACTGAAAAACGTTGAACCACCAAACAAAATTAAAGAATTAGTAAACTTCCCTAAATGTCGTCGACTAAGACACCACGAAATAATTGACATTGCGCTGAACAACATCAAACGTGCCGCAGAGCGCCGGAGAAGACAGCAAAAACAGGTTTGTACACGCCGCGACTTTCACGTTCGACAGAAGATATTAGTACGTACACACTATTTATCCAGCAAATTAAAAGGTAAGTGCAGTAAATTTGAACTTCTATACGCAGGTCCATATCTGATTCGCAGCATTCCTCATCCCAATGTTGTACACGTCGAAACTTTGAGAACCAGAAAATCGAAAGGCAACCACCATTGGTCAAATATTAAACCCTTTATTGAATGAAGACAGTGTATGATTCAACACACTATGATGCCATTTACTTATGCATTTATATTCACATAACTAATTACTGATGATTATCGTATTTTTCTTGGCAAGTGCCCGAAAAGGTAAGGTTAGCAGGTCGCTTATCTTGTCGTTACACATCAGACCGTGCACATTTTCCATTTTTTTTGTGTATATGATTGTATTCCAGTTTTGTTTGTATGCGCTGTGAAATAGTTAAGATATAACACACACCAGTTGACTTTGACAGTTTTTGCCCTATGATATCTCAACATCGTGACTGTTTAACAATTTTCTTTTTGCTGCTGCATTGTATTATTCTGTGTACATTTTTGCATCTGAACACTGTCAATGTCTTTGACATATTACGTTTTTTTGTCATGTTATGCTGTATGGTTAATTATGTCACCATAAACCAGTCATTATTTAGTGGGTATATGATTTAAATGCAAGACATTAATCTCTGTTCATCAATTTCAGAAAGAAATGATGCGTGTAAGAAATAAATTCAACAGAAATGGGAATTTCACCTACGGAATAAACGAAAGAAGATGCAATAACTTTATGAGGAAGAGTAAATGGATCAGGATTAACAAGCATTAACAAGAATATACTATACTCATCGTAGAATAGCAGTCTTAACTAATTTTTTCTTTCAGAATACAAGGTGATTGATGCAGGCTGTCAGACAGAACTACACATCTTAGTTTTAGTGATGAAATATGCTAGAGATAAGGAATAGTTGTGTAATGAGTAATGAAGTGATTTTTTTTGCAGATGATAATGAATGCTGATGAATAATGATGAAGGATATGCTGTTATGAATAATGAAGTTTTTCTTTATAGGTGATGATAATAATGAAGTTATGATAATGTGGATAATGATGTGATTGATAATGAAGTTTTTTCTTTACAGATGAGGATAATGTTGAAGTTATAAACGAAAGAAGATGCAATAACTTTATGAGGAAGAGTAAATGGATCAGGATTAACAAGCATTAACAAGAATATACTATACTCATCGTAGAATAGCAGTCTTAACTAATTTTTTCTTTCAGAATACAAGGTGATTGATGCAGGCTGTCAGACAGAACTACACATCTTAGTTTTAGTGATGAAATATGCTAGAGATAAGGAATAGTTATGTAATGAGTAATGAAGTGATTTTTTTTGCAGATGATAATGAATGCTGATGAATAATGATGAAGGATTATGCTGTTATGAATAATGAAGTTTTTCTTTATAGGTGATGATAATAATGAAGTTATGATAATGTGGATAATGAAGTGATTGATAATGAAGTTTTTTCCTTACAGATGAGGATAATGTTGAAGTTATGTATTTATGCTATGTAGTTATTTAAGTATTTGTTGCAGTTTGCTTTGACAGCAGGTGTTATATTGCATAGTAGGATGACGGAAAGTTTTGAAAAGGACAGCTATGAACACATTTTTATACACATTTCACTACCTGTTAATTCGAAGTTCACTACTTTTCAGCATAGTATGCGTTTCTTCTTTCAGCTTAATAATCCATTTTGTATTTTTTTTCCAGGAGAAGCTTTTCATGATACTTACTAAACCTGTTATTTATTATACCTGTTCTAGTACTTGCATTTTTATTTTTTTTACCCATTTGTGTCTATCATTTATAAATGTGATCACATATACTGCCTTGCTACATAACCTTGCTACAGCTGACTCATGACGAATGACGTTACCTATCCTCATTTGCAGCAATAGGTCAAATGCAAATAGTGTTATGCCTCAGCAATTAATTATCGATCCCAACGCAATGCATTGCTAACAAAAAAAAAAGTATTACCAGTCCCACATAATGTCACTAGTTTATGATAATTCTGAATAATACTGATTAGCTCTGAATGGTATGTCAGTTGAGTAATGACTTCTTAATGAGACAAAAAAAATATATATATAAAATAATGCTTTGTAACTGGCTAATAACTGCCACTGTTTATTGTAATGAGACTACTTATAATGCCCGTGATTATTAATGCTATGATTGTAATTAGCTGATTTTTAATAATGACTTCTTAATGATCTGAATAATACTGAATGAGGAACAATGTTTTATTGTAATAAGACTACTTATAATGCCCATGATTATTAATGCTATGACTGTAATTAACTGATTTTTAATAATGACTTCTGAATGATCTGAATAATACTGAATGATGAACAATGTTTTATTCTATTCAATACTTGCTGGCCACTGAGTGCCAATAATTAATGTCACTAAATGAATTACGTTACTAATTATGCCATTAATTAGCTCCTGTTTTCAATGATGATTTTTCATGTTCTATTACTGGCCACTGAGTGCCAATAATTAATGTCACTAAATGAATTATGTTATTAGTTATGCCATTAATTAGCTCTTGTTTTCAATGTTGACTTTTCATGTTTTGGCAAATGGCCAATGAGTGCCAATAATTTGTATCACTCAATGTATTATGTTAATGCTAGGCCAATAATTGACTCTCCTTTTCAATTAAAACATCTGATGAACATTATTCTGTCATACTAAATATGCTTTGTAACTGGCCAAGGACTGCCACTGTTTATTGTAATACGATTACCCATGATGCCAATAATTTAATTTTATGAACATTATTCTGTAATACTAAATACATGGTACAGAAATGTTCAATAACTAGGCTATGAATGCCGCAAACTACTACTGTAATTCTCAATATTATGTGACTTAATGTCCTTCACCTTATGAGCTAACTACCCTGAATTACTGCAATGTCGATTTGTCCTGTCCATCCTCATGATCATGGAGCACTATATTTGGTTTTTGCACTAATTCTACGTTGGTGTGTCTTGTAAGAGCGTGGTGTTGACACAACATGCTGTCCACCACCGTGAGCGATGAAGACGTTATTATGGTCCCACTGTTTGGTGTACCTAGTGTACTGCCAAAATGAAAACATGGAACATTACTACGACAGTTCAGTGTCTTGGGTACGCTGATAAATTCTGATGGGAAAAGAACTTCAAATTGTGTCACTTGGTGTTGTACTTCTGTGGAAAGATATGGACTTTCAGAACAACTGTGTGCAATCTAAAGTGCTACAACCATGATGCAATCCTTCCCTTTCCTATCCTAATTCTTGTCACATAGTGAAAATCATTTTTTTGCTAACATCATTTATGTTCATGGGTTATACATTTTTTTCGATTTGCTGAACTCCAGTGCGAGTACACTTATGTCACTTGTCGACATGATTTTTTTTGCCATTGTGTTTATTTGTTGTGAAAATGCTAAAGACATTTTTTCGATTTGTTCTGAAGTACAGTATATGTGCACTCTTGTCTTTTATATTGTATATACATTTTTATTTTGATGATATGTTCTGAACTACAGTGCATGTGCACTTATGTTATGTGATAATATGTTTTCTACTTAACTTTAGTGCCTGTGCACTTTTCTCATTTTTCAATATGATTTGTACTCATTCTGTATACCTTTTATGATTTCCTGATATGTTCATTACTTCAGTGCGTATGCACTTATGTCATTAGTTACTCATTGTATATACATTTCGTCATTTGCTGATATGTTCTCAACTGCAGTGCATGTGCACTCATGTCACTTGTCAACATGATTTTTTGCCATTCTCTTTATTTGTTCTGAAAATGCTACAGAATTTTTTTTTCAGTGCGTGTGCACTTTGTTATCTGTCAAATAATTTGTATATACAGTTTTCTGATTTGCTACTATGTTCTGTACTCACATTTGTCTTTGTGTGAAATGTTTTGTACTCGGTGCATGTGCACAACATTTGATTCATGTACTACATCAAAATATTCTGTAAATTGTACAAGTTGATTAATTAAAGAAAAATTTTGCCGCGCTTGGCAAGTCCAAATGACTCACCATCGCTGCCAAATTTCCCCCCCCCCCCCCCCCCAGTGGAGTTTTATGAAACACGTATGTGACGTAGCAGCGATGGTGAGGCATGATAAAATCTTTGACCAGAGAGCCATTTATCGTGGTTAGTCTGCGCTTGACCGCGCGAGTGTTACGAGCAGTACTCCAGTAGTCGTCGTGCAGTGCACTCTGTCGGTAGCAGTAGCTCACTACAGTTGCGAGCAGTCTGTCAGTGGGCAGTCCGTGAGCAGTGCAGTATGTCGGTAGTAGCAGCCCAGTGCAGTTGTGTGTGAGGAGTCGGCGGGCGTCGACATGGCATTCTGGTCAAGATACAGGACGAGGTATATTATTTTTAAATGCGCTCAGCTAATAATGTAAATTAACTGTAACTAATTTGTGCAATAATCGCCCCAATATTAATTTTGATTTCAAAGCAATTTTATAAAAAAAAAAGGACCTTTTAATTGAACCAACGATCTCCTTCCATTTCCTTTAAAGAAAAGTTTCAGTTAAATTTCAAAAAAAAAAAAATGTTATTTGCAATGCATTTCCTCCAAGCCGTGGCCAACAATGAGAGCAGAAATTTGACATGCAGTTTCAATGAGGTAAGAAATTAATTCTGATTTTTTGCACAGGGCCAAAGACCGATATTTCGGTTTAATTGAGTTATCATTATCACTGAAGTTTCATTAGCATTAAATTGTCTCTCTTTATTTTCGTGAGAGTTTACACCTTGAGTCAGATTGCTATTCTCATTTTTATTGTCATTAAATTTAATTGCTAGGGAGGTTGCGCTTGGCTCCCATTTCTATTAAATGTCGTCATCTTTTTAAATTTCGGTGGGGAGGTTACACTTAGCACATTGTCCAGTAGCATTTAAAATAAAATATCTTTTTAAATTTCTGCGGGAAGGTTACACTAAGCTCAATGATCATTAGCAGTCTTAAATAATATTCTTGTAAAATTTTTGTGGGGAGGTTACACTCTTAAAACTCACTTGATGGGAGGATTGGGAGAGAGGTACATTGGGTGGAACTTTATTATGACGCTTTCAATGTAGTGTATAGAACTTGAGTGTATAGTTCTTCTGGTGGTTAGTAAGTACAGCGGATTGTGAGAACGAAAATTCTTGAAAAATTATTTTTTGGGCATGAACCATAATAGCTGGATAAAAATAATGGTGATTAAAACCATACATCATCGTTTTAATTGCCATAGAACAGAGGGGAGGGAGTACAAAGGACCCTTTGTTCTGAACGCTGCCGACAATGACGTAGACCAGGTGAAAAGCGAGGCCTCAGCCAATACGAAGCCATTGTTTTAAATTTGTCTCAATTTTCTATAATTTCAACCCATTTTTAAGGCACACAATGGCCCGATACCTACAGGGAGATGGATGTGGGACGTTGGCCCTTGATCATGGTGGTGACAAAGCTGACCTTGAAAGTGACAGGAGCTTATAAGGCTCATAAACCATTGAAATGTTCCACTACTCATGATGTTCATACCTGTCCCTCATTGTTAAAGTGTCTATTACTGGCATCATTCCCTGACATTTCTACTATATTAACACTGGATGATTTAGCGGGTCCATTGAGGTACTATAGGGATCCTGAATGCGCATCAAACCAGGAATCTTTTCGCGCAGTCCTGTGAAAGTTATTATTGTCATTTTTATAAGACGGAATTGCTCGCAGCAACTGTTTGTCACCAAGGAGGTTGAAATAAACACCATGTTCATGATACCATCATTGAGTAGGCCGAAGAAAGATAAAGGCCCAAATCACCATGTAATTGGCTACCTCCTGAATTACTTTCTCCGAACACCGCTGGCTAAAACCTCATTGGGTCGTCAGTGGAACTGAGACCTTGCATAACTCGAAAACAAAAACGTGGTTCTCCTGACAACACTACCCGCCTCCAGTCCGCTGCTGTCCAGCTCCATTGAAACCTGCAGCCACACCTACTGAGTTCTAGGGATCCTGGGACAGTGGCTGCGACTACTAATCAAGACATTCTAGGTTCAGGATTGGAACTCAGCCACTGTCTGATTTTTTTAATAAAAATCATTAGTAAAAGCGACTAAAGTCTCCTCTTATAGGATGATCCTCTAATAGGATGATCCTCTTATAGGGGATCATCCTAGATCTGCCAACGAAATGGAGAGGAGCAAGCAAAGTTCGAGGGATCCTACTTTTATGGTGGAAAGCTGCCCCTAAATGGAGAAAAATCAGGCATCATCAACGCCATAAAGCTGCAGAAAGTAATGAAAGATACTGTATTAATGAGACATAATGTGAACCTATAGGACATGTGGTCAGTAATTGAGAAGGTGTCATTATAATGCCTTCGTCGGTAAAATATTATTAGTTAGTCACCCGTTTGGATTCACGACAGAGGAGAGACAGCTATGAGAAAAAGACTGAATAGCCAGTGCAAGTATAACATTGAACAAGTTGTAGCACAGCAAGTCCTAATTCTGTATATGGTACGAAGACAGAAAATTTCGAAAAGGTATTGCAAAGGTTCAATCTACATATGGTGTGGGACAGTGAAGTGAAGGAAAGAAGAGAAGGGTATCTCATGAGCTACGGTAAAAACAGGAACAGCAGAAAATTAAATAACGAAGTAGGATTCATTACGATAAGTGAAGTAGGGGAGAGATTAAGATATTCATGAGATAAGGATATAGACTTGGAATGAGGTTCGAAATACGGGAAGATTGAAACCTGATTACGTCATGAAAAGGCAGACATTCAAAAATCTGATATTAGGTTGTAATGTATACTTAAGATGTGAATGACTAATGATGATGAGTACGTTGCTGTTTCACAGAAGATCGTCTGTATCGTACAGATATAGAGGTTGGTGCCTTAAAATGTTGAATTTCAAATATGAAAAAAATAAATACTGAGAAAATGAAGCAAACGTGTGAGAGCACAGTAACATATCGGTAGAAATCTGAAGTACTTTTCTTGAAGGGAAAATGTCTATAACATGCAACTATGATACTGAACAAATTAATAACTAACTACAAATTAATGCGAGACTGAGCTCTTAATTCAAAATATCTCCTGAAAATAAAAGCGTTACAGCGGTTGTGACGACTGTGTCACATCGCAGTTTGTTCGTTTCTTATCCTTCGGAGGGATCGAAATGAAGTAAACAAATGAATCCTACCTGCCATCACATTATAAAGACTTCACCTGAGGATCTGCTGATGTCTGGACAGCGATGACATCGGATTCTTCTTCAGTTACTTCAGAGATTTCGACTGCTGCTGGAAAATAATTACTTGTTGAAGAGAATAGTGGGAGGTTACAGGCAAGTACCAGGCAGCTAAAAGAACTGCGGGTACATTCTCGTAAACACGCTGAAACGAGAGGCAATCCCGATACATATAGATGCTAACCAGACGGCCCATAATTTTGGACAATACAGGCGATCCGCAGGTTTGCTGCGTGCCAAGCCCCAAGAACATGGAAAGACATAAACCAGGAACAAAGATAACGATAACTATTCCAGTATTGTAGAGAGTTTTCTTCAGATAGATTAATATGTTCTCCTGGATTCGAATCACAAATTAAGGTAAAGTGTCATGCATAGAAATACATTTCGAACACACGAAAAGGGGCCGCACAACAGAGACTATCGTTTTAAAATTGATAAAACTGGGAGGCTGATCTCTCGTGGTGCAAATCGAATATTCGCGTCTTAGACATGGTCGGCTTTGCTATCAGCGTTCTGCTGCCAAAGGCTTAATGAAAACTGAAAGTAACTATGTATGGCAGCTTCCAAGGCGTTAAAAATGAACACATGGATCGGAAAACGGCGGATACTACCTCGTGACTGCTGTTCACGAAATAAAGGTTACCGAGTACCGTCACGAGCTGAGGCCGAGAGGCCATTTCCCAGAAAATTCGTGAACTCCGGTCCTCGCACAGTGTATGCTTCCTCTGAGAGAGAAAGGACCCTGCTGCGAGCTAACATCCCAAAGATGTTGGGGCTCATATGCGGTTCCTCTTCGACGAAATGTCTTGGCTCAAACTCGTCTAGGGGCTGAACCGCACGTGTCGCATTACGCGCCCTAAATTAGACACTTGTCACTCTTTGGTTAAATTGTCTGGCTGATGGCAATTGTTCGAAAAACAAAGTTAATATAACATATAATAAGAGTAATAATAATATCGGGAACTAAATTAACGACCCGTAAATGATGCCGGCCACACAGCTGCGATTTGGTTAGAATAATGTTTATTCAGAAAGCAAACTAATAGCGAAAGTGGTCGTACTTAAGAGTTACTGTTATACTCGAGCGCATATCCATTTGACGCAGTTCGATCATTCGCAATCTCATCGTTAAATACAAGTTATCTAGTCGAAAAGTTAGAGTTCACACCAGGCGCGCGGCTGCTCACCGCTTAGAGACAAAGTCCCGCGATAGTACACAGCGCGGAATTTTCTAAGTCGTTTCACTTCCTAGCTGCCTAAAGACCGACTGTCCGCGTCTCAATCCTTTGGTGTCTCCAGCCTATCTGTCCTCTCTCGCTTCCTCACCAGCAATCCCTCTGCCCGTCCCCTGCCGCGTTTCCCGCGCGCCGAATATCCTCGCTCAACTGACAAGAGCAGTTTCCTTTCCTGAAGCCGTCCATCTGATTGCCTACAGCTTAATCTACATTATTTTACATTTTAACATATTTAAATAATCAAAGCTTGACTCCTTTCACGTTCTAAATGAAGTAACAATAATATCCATTACATAATAAACGTTAAATTCTTTTACATAAAACCAATGAAATTTCCTTCTTAGCTTTGAATGCCACGGCCAGTAGCTTTGCACCAATGTTCTTTCTGCTAGATAAATAAAGGACAAAAGTAACTATTATGCACTAAACTTCAGAACAAATATTCTACTACCTAATGATTCAATAAGGCGTCATGCTATCATCGTTCAATGTGCTTTGCGTGGAGGAAATGATAATCTGATGCTTAACTGAAAATACTGATAATTTAAATTTATTATATCTTTTAAAGAAATAAAGTTACAGAGTTGATATTTACAACGTTTTCACTTTAATGATGCGCTTGTATATGAAATGTTGGTCGTTAAGATCGACCAAATCGTTCAGATTTTAGCATTCAGGTCTTTGTTAGAAAACATGTTAATTTCACTTTACCAGTAAATCCTAAACTATTATAGATATGACCAATAATGAGGTTTCATTGGGATCACCATGAAAATTTATGTAGGATGGCAGATTAAAATTACTGTGGCTTGATCCCCTGCATTACTACAGAATTAAATAGTTTCCATTTCCCTTAATGGTCGATCTTAGGTCCGTCATATTTAACACCCTTACGTCTCCTTGGTCACAAATGCCTGCTATTGGGTTTCTCTATGACGTAGGTTCTCGTCTGTCTCACTCGTACCCTACAGCGCTTAGGCCTCAATAGACAACAGACGCCTGTGAGTTTCCGCATCTCGTGGTGAATCTGCGACCTTTATGGAACGTGGTCCTGGACGACAGGGCTCTTTTCACAATTCATGAATGCTGACTCTTTCGGCTATATATTTAAATGAGAGCCCAATGCGCGTTAACTCACACTGCTGCCAACATGAGGGGTGATGGGAATGCTGACAGTCGCTAGGCTTTCAGCCGAAAGGCTATACAGCTCGTCCACGCAAAGGTTGGAGCTATTGGGCTGGTGCATAGCGAATGGCTGCCAAGGAGACATGTGTGTCTCCACGCAACCATCGCCTTGGCATGTGGATGTTTTGAAACTGATTCTTCTGTAGTTCTAAACCCTTTTTAGGAACTTGTGATTTTATTGATATGTGAACCCAAAAATTTCTCTGTCTTCACCATTTAATAGCCCTCAGCGGTAGCTGAAAGCTTGACAAAATTACTTTTCATGCGCAATAAAGTGAATTAAACTGACCGTTAATAAAGGGGTGTTCGGACAAGTGAAGGCCAAGTCTACTAGGTTTAGAATGGCACGACGAATCTCGAGTAACTCCTCGAAACTGACAAAATATGCGAAGGCCGCCATCGGAAGCGGAGGTATTTGTACAGTATGTGGCAACCGTGATGTAAGACACACAGTGACATATTACACGCATTGTACCATGTCCAGGACTCATAAGGAACTATCTCGTACCCGAAAGCGAATCATCTGGCGCGGGTGTCTATGACTCATCATCGCTGTTCTCCGTAGATCACACATGAATAGAATCTCCAGGCACCTAAGCGTTTCCATGACTTGTAATGGGCCTTAGTCACCATTCAGACTTCTTTCAATGAACGTTGTAGCCGGTTCGGGCATATTAAAAACAATGAATGCCTCAACTTCATACTGCGCAGTCCTTGACTTGTAATGGGTCATCGTCCCCATTGAGTCCTTGTCCTGTGAGCATTATCCCCGATTTGGCCACATTCAGAACACTGGCTGGCGCAACTTCACACTGTTCATTGCAATCAAGGGAGTTTCACACCTCCTCTGTTGGTCGCATGAGGAACAGCAGGTGATCCACATACATACGCTCGACAGATGAAGGTATTACCCTCAATTCCATGCCAGTGAGCTTCCCCTGCAGCCTATTCATGAACGGTTCAAGCGCTACTGCGAAGAGGACAATTGCAAGATGGCAGCTTTGTCGCACTGATCTCAGAATTGGAATAGGATCCGCATCTTGGCTGTTCGCTATCACTCTGGAGATGTCACCATGTAGCAGCATGATGATCTTAATAAAAACGTGTGGAAGCGCCATGGGGCGCATGATCAGTGTTAGGAAGTCCAGTCAAAAGCTTGATCAAAATCGACAGAGACGGAGCGATGAGCAGTGCCATTACACCTCTACAGTTGCTGAGTGCCGATTGTACATTGTTGTGTTTGCCAAGACAGTCTGATCTGAGGAAATACTGTGCTACAATACAGGTTTCAGCCATGTCGCCATCATTCAGCAAAGAGTTTTTTAAGCATGGTGAGGTGTCGGTATTGATCCACGCTGTTACAACCTCCCGAGCTCAGGTAAGAGCATAAAGAGCAACACTGGCAAGTGTGTCATTGACTTTATTGCATAAAAGGCACACAGCAGGCCTTTCAAGGTCACCGGCGATGGCGTTGGCATGTGTGCGTGCGTCAGTGCCAATGACAACGCTGGAATTGGCTGCTTCAGCGTCCGACGCCCAGTTTTGCTGACGTAACACTCATCTCACGCCATGGCTAAGTGGCCCCCGCACGTGATTTCAGCGCTGGTAGCCAGGGACACTGATCACTGCTCCCACATGTGCTACTCCTAGAATCCTTGTAGAGGTCCGAAAGAAAACAGCCGACTGCCGTCATTGTCGTCAGCCTTGGCATCTCTGGCCATCTGCCCATTGCAGCTCGGTCGGTGACTGCAGACAGCTCTTCACCCTGGAGGCCGCGAGGTCACACCCACGGCCTTGTCCCGGCGGACCGCAGCTTGCAGTCGGCAGTCGGCTCCGAGCGTCTGTGCAGCTTAAAGGTGTGGCGTTTCCGTGTATCGGTGGTTGGTGGTAATTTCAGCTGGATCATTGGCCACTGATGCCAAACACGAGACGGTTGTCGTGGTTGGCCGGTTCTAGACGCAGGTAGAACGACCACACGACTGGCCCCTTGAGCCTCTGGGCTCGCTTATTTACACGTCTTTTCCGTACGCCTCTGATGTATTTACTCTGGAGGGGACAAGTGCTCGACGGGTCATGCATTCTCGTCTGCATGCGGTATCATAAATATGCCTCACAGAATCGTTTTCTAAATATCAACTTTGCCCGTTCGTACCATCCAATAAGACAATTGGCCCCTCAACTATCTCCTTTCAGCCTTAGTTGCGCGAAATTTAAAAGGACTCTCCAAATCCACTCCTGTACCTATTCGTGGTAGTGCGAACCTCCTCCCTTCTGTGAAAATTTGTCCTGAGTATTTAACATTGTGCTCCCCCTCAACTACCTTAATTCTAATAACTTACTTATTGAGGATAATCTCATGAATTCACCAAACTGACTTCAGCTCAAGCTTTGCTATTACGATGCGTGCATTGTCATACCCTTATACACTAATTAACACCTTCAAACTGCTTCTGTGAATAATTTTTGCGCGTTTAGCATGTCCACATCATATGCCTATTGCGCCCTAGCCTAGTACAGTACGCAAAAGCCTGCCACAACTGGTGGCCAATACACTCAACACCAACACTTCGTGCTCCTGTTCTTACCAGAAATACGTGCATGCTGCCACATTTGTTCCATCGTAATTCCCCCTTGCTGGAACACTATTAACCTGTTCAAGGACTGCCAAACTCTGGTCCTAGTGTGTTATTTAAATGCGTTAAATTTTGAATGGGCAGTACCCTCAAAGATCTTTCTGGCCAATACAACGTGTTTCGCGACAACGCCATAACAGTTGTGTCTTTAAGTGTAGCCGGAGGACGAAAATCCGTCCCGAATACCTCACAAGTTTTGTCACTAATGATTCTCAAAGCTCGAGCTTTGTCCACACTATCGGTCTGCCTCCTTCGAAGCAATTCAACGTACAGTTTCCGGCTCAAATGGCTCTGAACACAATGGGACTTAATTGCTAAGGTCATCAGTCTCTCCGGCTCAAATACGGAGTATGTATCCATCCCCTGGAAGTACGTTCAGGCTTTTTCCCACGTCTCACCCCGTTTACTTCCCCAGAAACAAACTCGCTTCACATGCCCACATATCAGTCCGTACTTGGACAATCGATCAGATCACAACCTTACCTTGTATGCACCTTTCTAACCACACCCGTGAAATTACAATGGGGGCCTGTCTGTCCTTTAAGACTTGCAATTCTAACCGGGTTCTCATCTCCACCAACTTCCCCAATGTCCCCCATTACATTGGATATATGTGAATGCCCTAGCAATGGAACTCAGATTCTCTCCCCGTAACAGGTACATGGATCGCTAATGTACCCTGGCTCCATCTGTTCCCATCTCCACCCTTTTCTATACGGGAGAACAGTGACAGATTCTCCTCCGAAACTTTGGCTTTATGCTGTAACTCTACGAGAAGCTGCTTTTCTGCCCAATGCAATCCCGTCATGAATTCCCTTGGTTTAACTATTATGGGACTAAGTTATCCGCACTCCTCACATAACATGGCCTCCTGTAATATCGCCACTTTACTCCTAGCATCCACCAAGTTGGTCTACAAGCCCTCGCAACCTCACTACATCCAATTCGTTGTCCAACGCACTCATCTTCTTCCGTAATTTGTCCAAATCGCTATTAAGTACTTCTCTCATTTCGCTAGCACAGCTTGTTAGCTCTACTGCTAATTTCTGTGCTAGTTTCGTGTTATTGAACACTCCTTCTTCTCAGTTAGACAGCCGCAATTTGTGTCACTCCATGGCATCCTTCATAAAACAGGCATCTGGCGAATCTGAACAAATGTGCTATTTAATTCCTGCACTTTCTCTTTGTCTGTCTTTCCGAATATTGTCTTTAACAATTTTCCTCCAGCATTTAACCAGTCCTTCTTCCGATTGAGGTACCACATGCACCAACTGTGACAACTGTGCCCTTAATTTACTGTAAGTGAAGTGGAACTCCTTGTACTCTCCCTCTATCTCAATAAATAAATTATTCCCCTCTGCCAAAAAGGCATCCTCCAACCTATACACCTCATTCCTAATCTCCCAGATATACGCTGTTGTTTTAGCGTCTATTTACGAATAGTAAGCCACACAATAATTTATTCAAAAGGTTCAAATGGCTCTGAGCGCTATGGGATTTAACTTCTGAGGTCATCAGTCCCCTAGAACTTAGAACTACTTAAACCTAACTAACCTAAGGACATCACACACATCCATGCCCGAGGCAGAATGCGAACCTGCGTCCATAGCAGTCGCGCGGTTCCAGACTGTAGCGCCTAGAACCACTCGGCCACTCCAGCCGGCCATTAATTTGTCTCCAGAACATCGCACCCGATTCTGCAGGCTGAACAATAATTACTTTCCCCTCCTCGCCCTTGTGAACATACAGCAAGAGCAGAACCATCCTCATTCCCCAGGATGTCTTTACGTATTTGTCCCCTGTTGAACAAAATTACTCCATAACCACTCCCTCCTTCTCTGAATACACAGTCCACAAAAAAACAGTATCAGTAATAACAACATGAAAAACTAACAACTCCAAAAAAAGGAAAAAAAAACAAATATTCCTATGGTAATAAAAATACATACTCCCTGATATGCTAAACAAAAAAAAACCAACAAATTGCAATTATACAACTTACTTCCGCGACCTCAACCTTTGCAGCACATCATGTACTTTATGTTGATCACCAATTCAAGATTCCTTCATTTTATCCTCTGTAACTTTCACCTCCTGGTGTGTTGCGATATCCCCTCTACCACTCCTTTAATTGGTTTTATGTGACTGATGTGCATAACAGATGTTTCTTAGGGGAACGGTATCTTTGCGTTGACTGGTGAGATTATTTCCACGACATGGTACGGTCCCTGATATTTTGTTAAAATTTCTTGATTTTCCCCTTTGAGGTATAGACACCAGTGACAATTACCCACCGTCCACACGGTGTTGCAGCAATTTTCCAATGCCTCTGTTCGATTTTTCCTGGCGTTCTCGTGATTTTGTGGTTGCGTGTTGTACATTCCTCCAAACTGCCCTAATTCTTCTGGCAAACTTCCTCACCGACTCACTGTCCGCTTCTAGTTTAGGAATCAAAACGTTAAAGGGAAATGGAATTTTCCTGCCATGTACCACCTCAAATATTGTTAACCATGTTATAGTATGAACCTTCGAATTACAGGCACACTGTACATAACATAAATAGGTATCCCAATGGCCATACCTATAACCTATGTAATAGCTCAACATATTTGCAGTTGTCTTGTACACGCGTTCAACTCTTCCTTTGGTCTGTGGATAAGACGGACTCATCCGTATCTTCCATACACTCAGCACGTGATGTAGTTCTTTCATTAAATCCAAGACATAATTCGCACCCTGGTTCGTAGTTATGGTTTAAATGGTTCAAATGGGTATGAGCACTATGGGACTTAACATCTGAGGTCATCAGTCCCTTAGAACTTAGAAGTACTTAAACCTAACTAATCTAAGGACACATCCATGCCCGAGGCAGGATGCGAACCTGCGACCGTAGCGGTCACGCGGTTCCAGACTGTAGCGCCTAGAACCACTCGGCCATCCCGGCCTGTGTAATTATGGTCTCAGGTACCCCAAACTTTAATATACGGTTGTTTAGTAACGCCTGTCCTACAGTACTAGCATGTTGGTCCAGTATCAGCACTATTGCCAAAAATCGAGAAAAATTATCGCTAATCATGAGAACGTACCTATTTGCTGCAGGTCTGTTATTAAATGGCCCAAGAGCATCAAACGTTAAATGGATTGGGTGCCTCTGGTAACGTTTGCAACAGCACTTTCTGATGAGTAACGTCGGTCCTCTGCATGCATGGCACAGAGTACTTAACATATTGCTCCTCGTTGTGCTACCTGTTCCTTCACCAAAACTGATCTGCTACACATCTGTCCACCTCACGTCGCCCACCATGACCTGACAACTCACGGTCGTGAGCTTGCTGCAAAACGTCTTTCCAGATACCCTCTGGAAGCACCACACCTGGTCCACACCTTGTCGTTCTACGCAACAAACCCTTGTACACAACAAAATGCGGCTGTGACTTAAATTCCTGGTGCCGTTTACCCCTAGCGTGTGCCTGCTGCCACTCTTCAACATTCTTCCGTCGTATACTCAACATCACTACACCACGGCTTAACTAATCTGCTTTTGCATAATATATTAATGGGTTATCGATTACCTCATACTAGCTTATGTGCCCACCGACTTGATCTGCTAGATAGATGTTCCAAACCAAGCAACCATTTAAATGACACATGGTCTTTCACGACCTTAAACTTCCTACCATTAAAAAACATCTAAAATTATAATACTATATGTGACTACCAAAATCCCTTTCTCTGTTGTCAAGCAGTTATGCTCCACCTTACGTAACTGCCTTGAAGCTTAAGCTACCAGATGTTACTGTCCCAAAACACAGCCAACTGCCGCATTCAAGATATCACATGGAAGGAAAAACTCTCTCCCGAAATCTGGAAAACCAATACTGCATCAAAAGCTAATATTTATTTCAATTTTTCAGATGTCTCCGGAGATTCCAGTACTTTGATCAAGGGTCCAGTGTTTCTGCAAAGTCCTTCATGAACCATCTGTAACAATTACAGAGGCCAATGAACGACTGTACCTACTTAGCGATTTGTAGTATTCCAGAATTTTGAACTGCATCTGTAAGATGAGGTCGGTCTGTATGCCATCATTATTAAGCATATGCCCCAGATAGTACACCTGAGTTTGCCCCAAGTGGTACTTGTCTGCGCTTAAAGTCAATGTACCAATTGTAGTCTACCAAAGACATCTTCCAAACACCGCAGATGCTATAGTAAATCCTTTGATTAGACAGTTATCTCATCGAGATAGATCCAACAAGTTTTTTTGCTTTAATCTTCTCAGTACCCCAGCTAACTACCTTTGAAATGTTGCCAGTGCATTCTTTAGTCCAGATGCCATGTGTTTTTAATGAAAATGTCCTACTGGGATGGTGGACGCTGTTCTCGGCCTATGTCTGGATGCCACCTACAATTGATGGTATCCGTTCCTGAGTTACATTGTTGTAAAAACCTGACACTTACTAATATTATCCAAAGCTTCTGTAGTGTTTGGAATTGCTATCCTCGGCATGATGATAATGTTTATGTTCCATGGACTATCACTCTATTTCATGACCCCGCCCTGTTGTCGTTGTTCAATAAATTATTCTACCAATGGTTGCAGCTGCTTTGGTATACGGTGTGGCTTTCTATAAATTGGTGCACTATCTCCTGTCGGTATGTGATGTTACATTAGTGTGGTTGCCAGTAACCCTCCTTTCACACAAAACCAATCACTAAACCTCAAGAACAAGATCTCCATAGCATTTTTGATCACTGTCTACTTTCCTTTGCAACACTTCCGTATAGACGATTTTCTTGTCGCTTTCCTCTTGGCTCGACCTATCGAAGTCTTCATCTTCCAGGACTTCCAGAGTGGCTACTATTGCACCCTTTGACAGAGTCACATCCCCTCCACCAAAGTTATAGGCACTGACGGGAATCATCTGCTCCCTATTAATGTCACCCGCATGGCCAAACTCCTGCCGAAAGCAACAATGCAAACTATCCATCTCTTCATTGCTTAAGAGCGGTTCAACCACATATGACGTTTCCCTCAGAAAATCGGTGTCCACTGAAACCCACTGTATTTTTCCCTTATCGTCTAGTACTTTGTCCTGTTGAAAACATAGTAGACACCAAATTGTCACAACCCTACCGAGCTCGGAAGCTGAAATCTGTCAGAACGACCGAAAGTGTGGTTTCAGACACAGGACAGACTCATGCCGAAGCGTGAAGAGATACACCAGCAAGGTTGTCATTGACCTTATCGCATCGAAGGTACCAGCGGGCCTTCCACCGATTTCAGTGATGGCGCTAACGGTGTGCATGTGTGGGTTACAAGCCGGTGTGGCCGTGCCGTTATAGGGGCTTCAGTCTGGAACCGCGTGACCGCTACGGTCCCAGGTTCGATTCCTGCCTCGGGCATGGTTGTGTGTGATGTCCTTAGGTTACTTAGGTTTAAGTAGTTCTAAGTTCTAGGGGACTGATGACAACAGATGTTGAGCCGCATACTGCTCAGAGCCATTTGAACCATTTGAGCCATGTCTGGGTTAGCGCAAATGCCGCTGGTGGAATCAGCTGCATCGGCGTCCACGCACCCAGCCTCGCCAACATAGCACCCCTAGCCAAGCCACAGCTAGGTGACGTGTTGGCTGCTCTCGTAGCCCGGGCACGGCTGACTGCTCCATCCCGAGCAACTCGTGGACCCCACGTAGAGTGCCGTAGGGAAACAGTCGACCGCTCTCGTTGTAGTGAGCTTCAGCAGCTCTGGTCGTATGCCCAGGACAGCTTGATCGGTGACACCTAACAGCTCTGCATCCGGAAGGCCACGAGATCGCGGACTTGCACCTTGCAGTCCGCCGGATGATGTCACTTGGAGAGTGGAGGCTAGCAGTCCACTCGCTCTTTACGCTGATGCAGCTCCAAAGTTCGACCCACACCACCATAGCTATGGTGCATCCGTACAGCCGTGGTTGGTGGCAGTTTCGGCGGGCCCTATCGGCCGCTTACATCCATCACCAAGGTCGTTGTGGTTGGCCTGCAACTTAAACAATCGTCATTGTCTCCGGTTCTAGATGTGGTCAGAAAGGCGACAGGACTGCCCCCTTTCACTTCCTAGGCTCGCTTGTTTATACGTCATTTCCCTATATCTCTGAGGTAGTTCCCTCTGGAGGGGACAAGTGGAGTGCCCCTTAATGATTACCACGCCAGCTTTGCCCAGGCCCCTTCAGCCCATACACACAGTTCAGTAGGTGATATTGTAACTGCAACGTATAGGCTCTTCGCAGCATGTCAGTTCTTTGTGATGCCTCGATTACTTCACGCTCGTATACAGTGCCCGCTTGGCACTGCCTTCTCGCCTGTGCGTAGTGTCTAAACCTGCCTCCCAGAATCATTTGCTAAATATCAACATTGCCTGCTCCTGCCATCTGATGTGACAATCAGTCGTGGCACCTTAACTACTAACATCCAGGCTTACCTGCGCGAAACTGATAAGAATTCCCAAATTCCAATCCTGTACTTATTTGTGGAGCAGCTGTGATGTCCATCTTTTTTCAATGTCCCTAGAAGTTCTCCTTCAACGTAAGCCACAGCGTGCATGTGTCAGGCTGCATGAGATTATTATACATTGCTAGCCATTGGGGCATCGTGAGGTCTGTAATAGCCCGATAAAATTATAGGGGTAAGACAACAGGTCCTCGTGATTTGTTTGCTGCCCCTTTTTTTTGAGTGCCTGCAATATGTCATCTTCAGTGATTGCTTCCAGGATCACTTCCTGATTCATCCGGTTCATTCTCGCCTGTAGGGGCCGCAAGGTCTCCCTCACCACGGCTTCTGTCTGGGCACCAGTAAACAACCGGCGAAATCTGTCCAAAACTTCTGAAGCTATGTCCGTTTCTGACTTCAGATGACAATCATTCGCGATATGGAGTGTGTCGGTTAGCGTTCGGCGGAATCATCGCTTCTCGAGTAATCACATGATGCATTGATGGAGGTTTCCCAGCAGTACCATCTACACATCTGGCCCTTATAGGCTCGCCCCTTAACTTAGTCGTGTGAGTGTGATAATGAGCACTTTAACATGGTTGACTTCAGTCTGACGGTGAGGAGTCGGGGCTTGCAATGATAGCTCACTAAGCTTCGTGTAGTGCCCTAATGCCACTGCATTTTCTCTCCTCCGTACGTAATACAGGCGTTCACACATCGCTGCCACCACTGCGTAAGCCTTGTGTATGTTGGGAGTCGCCTCTCACACGTAAGCCACACGTTTTCATTTCACTCATGACATTTCCAGGTCCTCGACTCCGACACACAATCGGTCGTGGAAAGTTGGTACACAAGTACGCCAGATGATCAGTAAAAGCCGTGTGCCATATTTCAGTAAAAATCGACACTTTATGTTGTACACCAGGGACGTAAATACGGTCAAGACGGCCCGCCGAGAGACCGATGAACAATGTGAAGCCTTCCGTATTCCCGTGGATTCGTTTCAATTTGTCACAGTTTCGTGTTTCAGCATATCACTTGTGGCTCTTTCTAGGTATTACAACTGGGAGTTTGATCCTTCAGAGCCAGCACACAGGTGAAGTCGCCTAGTAGAAAGTGGTCCTACCTGCCGCCGAAATGAAGAGCAACGTCTGTGGAGTAAAACTGTGCCTTTCCTTTCAGTGGTCTGAGCCAGAGGAAGCGCAGATATTATAACGATGTTGTCTAGAATGCACACAGATGCTAGAAAAGACGGATCTGCCGTATCCCTTGCGTATCAAGATAGCCGAGACCACTGTTATTGGCGGAGTAAGGTATTTTGTGCGTGGAGTAACCAAGTACCTCAGGGAACGCACTGAGCCCCACATGTAGCACCAACATGACACCAACGTCAAAGGCATCCAACATATCACAAAAGAGTTGTAATTTCACCGTCGAATCATTGTTGTAGATGCTGACAGTCCCAGTTTTTTAAGCTTGCGGTTTGGTGTCCGTCAAATGATCCAGAAGTGTAGTATCGGGAGGATCTGCATCATGGATTCCTGCGATTTCCACGCCGGAACTACCTTCCTATAGTCGTCTAACATCGTCAGTCATTTAAGTGGGTGGGCGCCATCAGCACGTCCCCGACTTTTATGTGTTAGCAACGCCGGTGTCGTCTTCTTGGTCACCCCAATCGACTGTTTCAAGTGCCACATACCCTCGCTGATCCTTCTTGGGTTGTGTTCGTAACTCCTATGTCGCATCATATTGGAAAAATGTATGAGATCCGTAGGGGAAAAGAATCAGGAAAACACTACATCCACTCACCATTTGAAACCGCACATTCACAGTCATCATCGCGTTGGAGCTCTCATGATGAATGCCCCAAGGCTGTATAAAAATCACTGATCTCAGATGGCACGAATGGACATCTCCATAATTCAGTCGGTGCTTTTTACGTTGTTTCGGCAAACGCTGCTTCAGCGTGCGTACGTTGACGACCTTAGTGAGTAGTTTTTCCTGGTGTGCGGGTCACGTCATGCATTTCTATATGCACATGGAGTGCACATGAAGATCTTTTAGGGTAGGTGATAGTTTGAGGTATTCTGATGAACACTCACCGCTCGTTGGAATGCAATGGAGGTGAGACCGCGTTCAGGATAAAAACATTTCGACTGTTAAAATATTATCAGTAAACTTTCTAAATATAAGTTAACAAAGTACGGGAATTTTCTCCCCTCCAGGAAATTTCTCGCGCTCAAATTATTTTTGAGACCGAGAGCTGGCTGAAACCCGAAGTGGAAAGCTCTGATATATTTAGCGAGTCGTTGGACGTGTATCGGAAAGACAGATTAATGGTCATAAGAAGCGAGAGTTCTTTGCAGTTGATAAAAATATTTTCTGTGTTGAGGTCGAAGTTGAGTATGGCAGTGATGATATCTGGTCGCATATACCAGGTGTAGGTGAAAACAAGGTAATTATTGAATGTTATTACTGGCCACCCGATTCCGCAATGACAGTTCTAAAGTCGTTCAAAGAAAGTATAAGTCAATAGCGAGCAAATGACCAGATCATGCAATATTAGCTGGAACACGTTTTCTGAAAACTGTCTTGAGCACCTAGTTAGGCAGCCCACAGTCCACACGCAATGGAAATATCTTGCACCTTATAGCTACATATAGGCCGGACCCTATCGACGACGCCAGTATAAAAATGAGGGTTAGCGATCATGGTGTCACCATAGCAACAATGATTACTAAGGTCAATAAATTAGTCAAGTCGGCTAGTAGAGTGTTCTTTCCAGAAAGAGCAGACAAGCAGTTGTTAGCATATCACTCAGACAGTGAACTGACGTCGTTTAGTTCCAGTACGATTAACGTAGAGGAATTATGGGCTAGATTTAAGCAAATTGTGAAGCGTGATCTGGAGACTTATGTGCCTTGTAAGTGAATTAAGGGTAGGAAAGACACACAGGCGCTACAGTCTGGAACCACGTGACCGATACCGTCGCAGGTTCGAATCCTGCCTCGGGTATGGATGTGTGTGACGTCCTTAGGTTAGTTAGGTTTCAGTAGTTCTAAGTTCTAGGGGACTGATGACCTTAGAAGGTAAGTCCCATAGTGATCAGAGCCATCTGAACTATGAAAAGACCCACAGTGGTTTAATAATGAAATTCGGAAAACGCTGAAGAAGCAGAGGCTGTTGCATTCACGGTTCAAAATACAAAGCACAAATGCCAACAATCAAAGGTTAGTAAAGATTCGTGCGGGGTTAGAAAGATATATATGTGAAGCATACAGCAGTTACCACCGTCATACCACAGAAAAAATCTGGCACAGTTCCCAAGAAAATTCTTATCCAAGTTAAAATCGCTAATCGTGTCTAACGCATCCATCCCATCCCCCGCTGACCAGTCAGGTGTGGCAGTTGAAGATAGCAAAACGAAAGCCGAAGTTCAAACTTTCGCGTTCAATAAATTGTTCACGCAGGAAAATTGTACAAACAAACCGTCACCTATCCATTCGACAAACTCCCGTATGTACGACATAGTAGTAAGCATCCCTGGCGTAGAGGAACAACTGAAAATTTGTAAGCAAATAAGTCACCAGGTCTGGATGGAATACTTGTTCTGTTTTACAAAGAGTACTCTACATCATTTACCCCTTACTTAGCTTGCATTTACCACGAATCTCTCGCACAGTGCAAAGTCCAAAGCAACTGGAAAAAAGCACTGGCGAATCCTGTATAGAGGAAGGGAAAAAGAACGGACCCACAAAATTAAAAGTATTCGTAACTTTAATGCAGAGTCCTTGAAAATATTCTTGACACCGAGTAGCTTATGTCCACGAATCAGTATGGTTTTAGAAAGCGTCATTCGTGCGAAACTCAGCTTGTCCTTTTCTCACATGACATCCTGAAAACTATGGATGGAGGGCAACAGGCAGATCCCAAATTACTAGATATCCGGAAAAGTCTTTGACACGGTGCTCCATTGCAGGCAGTTAACGAAGTTACGAGCATATGGAATAGGTCCTTAGGTATGTGAGTGGCTCGAAGACTTGAGTTATAGAACCAAATAATCTGTGACAAGGGTATCGTCAGGAATGAACCAGGGAAGTGTGATAGGACCGCTTTTATTCTCTATATACGTGAATGATTTGGCGGACAGGATGAGTAGCAATAGTGGAGATATCGCCACAGAAGACCACATCACATGTTTAGAGACGTACGACCGCAGGAGCACGACAGCGACATACGACGAAAGATAAGACAGCCACCTGACTGGTTAGAACTGAACACCAGCACCGACAAAATTTCTCAGGCACTCCACACAGCATACAGATAGGAACGTCCATAAATGAGACGGAAGATAGGGAATCACTCCAGAAGACAACACAGCACATGGAACGATTCCGACAACAACACAAACACTAGCTCTGATACCTCAACAAACTCAGCACAAACAATAAGGATTCACAGAATGATACAAAAAATAAGAAGAATAATGAAAAAAGTATATACTGAACATTATCCAGCGATAGAAAATGTATAAAAATGTATTAAATGTATATGGGTTGTAACTATAAATAAGTAACATTACAATGAAATGGACACCCTTAGCTGCTTGCAGGCGTTGACATACGTCAACGTGGACAGATGAAAATGTGTGCCCCGACCGGGACTCGAACCCGGGATCTCCTGCTTACATGGCAGACACTCTATCCATCTGACTCACCGAGCAGATCCCAGGTTCGAGTCCCGGTCGGGGCACACATTTTCATCTGTCCGCGTTGACGTATGGCAACGCCTGTAAGTAGCTAACGGTGTTCATTTCATTGTAATTACATTCTAGCGAGCTGCATGGTCACCGATGGTATCTGTTCTTTCGGACATGTCCGAAAGAACAGATACCATCTTAGTGTATAATAAGTAACATGTAGATAAATACTAACTTCACAACGGCGTACATTATTGAAATACACTGAGCTGAAACTTCCTGGGAAGGCGAGGCTCGACCAACCTCCGAGGCTTCCCTTCCACAGCAAAAGTCATGACATTGCCAGCAATCAACAGTAAAAGTAATATGAGAAATGTGCTAATTAATAATTTTTTTATAAAAATTGTAAACAACATATTAATATCACGTGTACGTAGACCTAACCAAATTGCTGCTCCAAATGGGACTGGCTCGAAGCTGGTAATGGGACACATTTTTCCATTGAAAACCTTCCTTATTATCTATTAGCTTCTTCTAAAACTTAAAATTATTTATGTTTTCTTTTCCTCTATTTATTTTCATTTTAATCCACTACCAACCCATGATCGTTACTCTTCTTTTATTGCTCAAGAAATAAAATCCTGTAAATATGGGACATTCTATTGTAACATGAAAAACTATAAAATGTACGATCTGCTTTTTAAAATAGGCTGCAGGTGTTCCAATACAATAAATGAAATGAATGTGACTGCCTCTTCCTCCTTGGCCTCTCCCGTCTCCTGTAGTGCAGTAGTGGTGGGCCGAAGAGCGCCGAAGATCGCCAAAATATTGTGCCCGTTGGGGGCTATAGACCGGCTGTACACACGCGGACTATTCGATCAAAAAATTCATGTTAAATGTAAATAGCAAAAACTGTTCACTCGCTATGTATTGGTTTTATTAATAACCAATAAATAGCATTTGTTTGAGTACTTAATAAGTTTTATCGATTATTCTCCACTTTAAAAACAGGAGTATTCTTTTTTCAATATAAATTTCTGTTAGGTGCTTAAGTTTGCAGTCGTAGACGTTGTAGTGTTTTAGTGACGTGGATGTGGCCGCTGTACCAACAGAGCCTAGGCTCATCACATGTCGAGTCGTCGGCTACGTCGCTTTTTGCAGCGAGTGCATATCCAATCCCGAGCCGCGGAGTGTGACGCCCCCTAGAGGGACGGCAACACTGCCAACTACACGTAAACAAAAGCTCGGGTTTCAGCGTGTAACGAGACTATGAGAGCAGACCGCGAGATGCGAACGCGGATTGCCTCGGCGCAGCACGGCGGGACATGTGATGCGCCCGCTGCCAGCTAATGAGGGCAGTGCCAGAGGGCTTGGGGGGGGGGGGGGGGCGTGCGCTTCCCCAAAGCCTCCCTCTTCTGCTGTGCAATGTGCAGCAGCTGCGGCGCCACCGTCAGAGGAACAGGAAACTACAACCGTTTTTCTTCTTTTGCGTATTCAGTAATCTCTGCCAGTTTTATTACAACGGTCGAGAGGCTCCTCAGTTCCCCCGCCGTGACAAAAGAAGCCTCATTTAAATGTACAACAGCTTGTTTAAGACAAAAAAAGGTGGGATTTCTTTGTTTTCCGGTTCCCTGGTGCAAGAGAATCAAATTTTCTTTCATCGTCCGTTCAGAGTCAAGAGGAACATGTCTTTGTGCGAATTATATAATTTCTTACGGCACGAAATTACCGTGTTTGTTCAGCTTCCTTGGTAGGCCTACAGCCGTTTTAAGGCGTAAATGTGCGCAGTCTCTGTAGCCAAACTGAAGCGCACGTATAATTATTAAGAGAAATGAAACTTGTTAAATCATGCCTCAAGTTCAGCTTTCACTGAATTTCGTCCACGTTCGGTTGCAGAAGAAGTTTAATAAAATCACGCAAAATGATACGCTCACATCCGCAAAATGGGGCGGGGGGGGGGGGGGGGGGAGGCGCAGTAGGGTCACATATCGCTCCTCTCCCTATAGCCACAGAAGACGGAAGTTGCAGGAAATAAAAAGAACAGATTCGGGTCAACTGATAGGTTCTATCACTATTTTTTATGATTTTACGTCTTACGAATCCTAGATGTTTGATCTGATTTCATGGCTGCATTCCTTAATAATGATTTCTAACGATAGCTCCACACTTAATGTTCAGAAGTCCCCTCTCATCTGCAGGAGGAACAATGTGTACGGGAAACCTCTGAAGAGTCCTTATTCGTCATATGCAGTCGGCAGGAAATTAGAAAGCTGGAATTTTTATCGTATGCATTGGTATCTAATGATGTTATGTCTACGTTTTCCTACTGGTTGTAACATTTCTCATGTACAATAGCAACTTTCGTTGCAAGGAGAACACGTGGCAGGACGACTGGCTCACTATCTCAGAGCACCTCAGACCTTTTTAAGCGAGTAATATCAGTGATACCTCGAATCGGTGAGGGGTGGTGGGGTGGTGGAGAGGGAGACCGCGTGGTCCTCTATAGGTCTCTATTTAGTATATATAGATTCCTAGACTGAACCTGTGGTGCAAACCCTACAAGGGCAAATTTTGTTATGTCTCTCCCGCAAAAATAACGTCCTACAACATTTTTTGGGGATGTTATGTCTATAATGCCTATAATGTATCATGACTGACGGAGGGTTGTTAGCGATGCAGGACGTTCCGCATTCCCTGCATTGAGCAATCTCAAAGAAAAATGAAAGGAAAATGGAGAGAGGGATTGAAATTTCAGGGAGAAGAAATGAAAACTTTGAGGTATGCTAATGACATTGTAAATCTCTCAGAGAGAGCAAACGACTTGGAGGAGCAGGTGAACGTAGATACTGGACAATTATTTATTATAAGATAAATATCAATAAAACTAAAAAAACGGTAATGAGATATATTAGAATGAAATTGTGGTACACTGAGAAAATTAGAACAGGAAATGAGACATTAAAAACGCTAGACAAATTTTGTTGTTAGGAGGGAAAATAACTGATGTTGGTCGAAGCAGAGAGGATATAATATGCAGACTTGCAATAGGAAGGAAAGCATTTCTGAAAAAAATAAATTTGTTAACATTTAATACAAATTCACTGGTTAGGATGCCTTCTCTAAAGATATTGGCCTGGAGGTAGCATTTATGACACTACCGGTTCTACTAAATTAGCAGTACATCGATAATGTTACCGTGAGTGTGTGTAATGGATAAGGTTTCAGACTGAACTGGGTTCTCAGAAAATTTCTAAGCGCGGTTCTTTTAGTAATAAAGAAATCGGCGATCATCTAAGTAGGAATGATTGCCAGCCTAACTAGGCAAAGTGGTACCAAGTACTAGAAGTTTTCATAAAGAAAGTTGACTAATGGTACTTACTTTAGTTGATACTGAAATTCTATTTTGCTTATAGCCCACAATATAATAGCACATTTTAGCAGTCAGTTTATCAGTGTTTTGGCATGAACAACATAGAAGAATCATTAAACGTTTATGGAACAACTGGCTCTCAGTGACATTTTCTCTACAGTAACGTAAGAAAGCTAACAGTTATTACATGCAGTGGGATACAGATGGTGGATTACTGTTACCTTGGTATGAGTTGGTTTTATCAGTTTAATTATAGGGGAATACAGTAATTGAGTTGGTTTTCAAATATTCATATTCTCTATTCTGGTTACTATTTTGTTTTTTTTTTTCAGTTAATTATATAGTTCAGTTAAAACTTGTGGTCTCTAGATCCGTTACAGAGACTTACTAGCTCAGATAAATGTTGTTAAGTTCGTAGTTGCAAGACGTGAGTACACTTATCGTAGAGTAAAGCTGGTTCAACAGTTACATGGGAGGGGGGAGGGGCAGAAGACGTTCTATTAGTTACAGTAATAAGATCAAGGCTGACTGCTTTTGTTACAACACAATATGGAAAATAGTTTTACATACACACATATGAAAAAGATAATCATCATTACAAACAGATTAAGACTTATTACTTATGTAAGTCTTTCAAATTCGCTAACCAATAACTACTCTGAGAGATCATAGTGTTTTGCAGGTAACTTTAATCTACTAAAATTTCAGTAAGAGTAACTTACAAGCAAAACTTCTTGAAATCTTTTCTTGGCAATTGAACTTCGATGAAATTTTAGCTATCATTCTATGAAAAACACGTCGAGTTAATAATTATGAAATCTACTATTCCATGTAAGCTATGAAACGTTGCTAAAGAAAGCGATTACTTTTCATTTCTGTCAAACAGGATACCTAGAAACTTTGCACCCCATGAAAAAAGACCCTGCCTAGGTAGGTGATAAGGATAAAATATAAGTTCTCAACACAAAGTTTAAATAAACAAACTTACTATTCGATAAAAAATCAATTAACTAGTCCATGCAGCTATACAATACACAAATGATTATTTAGGATGACGGTGGTGGCTGTGGTGATCTTGTGTGGCTACTACATAGGTGGAAAAATCGTCGTGGCTCTTGCTGTATAACATATTCTGAAAACTCTTTCCTTGTCGTAGGTTTTCCGTAGTTCTGAGCTACCCGATGTATGTCATGAATAACGTGCCAAAATTAATCAGCATCCGATGTCACATTAAATAATCTTGCGGCACTTCTCCCCTCATTCAGCACGGAAGATACGAACAGTTTGCCTGCTACCCACCAAGTAACTCTTGCCACGAAGAATCCCTGCAGTTCGAAAGCCAAATCCACATTTGCTATTCGTGCCAAGCGCGTTTGGTTTTGGAGGGACTTCCCTCCAGGTTTTACATCATTAAAAACCCACTTTACCTATGCAAGAACCAGCTCTATAAGTATAGTTTTAATCTTTATTTAGTTTTGCTTAACAGTGATATTGCATACGCACTTTAGCTTTACTGACATAAATAATGAATAATATATTTACGTAAATTTCACACGAAGCGGTCACATGAAACACAAACAGAGAAAGAAGTTAAATAAGATAAGTGAAGGTGATGTCAATTTTAGTGTTACAACTTGTACGGAAACAGTTCGCAGAAGAAGAAAATGGAAATAAGGTGTCATGGAATACTTAAGATTATATTGGTAGATTGTGTAACTGATGATCAGGCACTGAATCGAATTGGGAAAAGAGAAATTTATGGACCAACTGGACTACAAAAGAGAATCAGTTGAGGGAACACATTTTAAGACGTCTAGGAACAATCAGTTTTGTATTACCGAGAAGAGTCGTGTGTGTGCGGTGGGCGGCGTGGGGGGTGGGAAGGGAAGGGATAAAAACTGCAGAGTGATACCAAGAGATGTATTCAAATGTATGGAGTTTGCAGTAGTCGTTTAGAGATTAAGAGGCTTGCACAAGATAGACTTACAAAGAGATGTGCATTACATCCGTCTTACGACTGAGGACCACGACATAGAAACAATGTAACATTTGAGGTATGTCATTTACTTGTATCCAACGCAATAAAAATGAAAAGCACATGTGTTCTTCAATAACATTTATTAACGTCCCTGTAAACAACTACAGCATAATACTTTTTTTAAAAGAACCTAAAGTTGAGAGTCTGCCCGTACAAAAATCTGTATCTGAATTTTAAAAAATAGCATACTGTTACTATAGGCAAACATATTTGTTGGGGAAATGCAAAACAATAAATGGAATGTATCAACCAAGCAAATTTTGAATCAATTGGATTCAAGTACATTACTTTCACAAATAATCAGTTTTAAAATCAAAGTTTTATGTGATCTTATCTTCTAATCTATTTGTGCCTATACTTCATGAAACTACTTTTAATTTCATAATTTATTTTTTTATATCGCTTTCAATACTGAGTGACGTTAAAACACCGAGACTGCCTTATAAAACGGAGGTTCGTAGCCTATTTTTAATCATCTCCTTTAATCAAAATGATGCTTCTCCATTTTTTTTATCATAAGGTACAGTTGCGTTCTTAGAGCGACCTCGATATTGAAAAAGTAATGATTGACGTTTTATGGGCCCTAATGACGATGAAATGAGGTACACAATAAATGTGCTTTACACAGAATCGATCGAATTTCGACTGCTAAACTTTCGTTACATATCCGTTTTAGTGTTATAGCAGTTCTGTCAACTGAAGTGGGATACGTTTAGGCAGGTGCCATTAGGAATTTGATGTGGAGTAGCTCGAAGCTTGAAAAATAAATTCCGACATTATTCATAACAGCTGTCTGCTAACAAATATAGCCACATAAGCCTATGTGATGGAAATACGGCTGTGTGTTTTACGAGTATAGTACACTAGCAAAACGAACAATTTTCTTTTATTTTAAATTTTTACGGTGCGGGTACTTTTGTAGTGCGGGCCCTAGGCTGCAAATGCGGTCCTAGACCGACATATCATACACAGAACGTCTGTGAGGCGCAGTAGTAGTTTGAGATCGGTGAAGAGATTTTAGGAATGTATTATGAAGGTGGCAAATGAAAATGTAAGCTTACTTAAACAGAAATCAGTATTTGCACTGATAATTGTGCCCATAATTCCCCCTTAATCTATAGAATAGTACCAGTATTATTAGCTACGTATCTTCCATATAATGATCTTTTACAATGTAATTTTAAAGTGGTATAGAGAGATTTTTGACACCATAGATGAGCACATATGTAAAATCAATTTGGTACTGTGTCAGGAAACATTCGTTCATTGTGGTGAAGCCAGTTCACGGACTCTAACCTTGAAATGCATGATTAATCGTTTATAATGAATAATGGACATCAGTTTGATGGAAAACCCATTCTTCTAAAACATCATTCTTCACTGTATTAGTTCTCCCCTGATACTGGCATTAGGAGAGAATATAATTAGTATAATATTGCCTCATGCTGCCAGTGAATACCATTCCTGGCTGATTGAATAACTACGAACGGAACTGTAATATTTAGGTAAAATGGCACCAGGAAATAACTTTTATGGAAGTCATTATCGTTACAAGTAGTGAAATAGTTATTGTTGGTAGACAATACCAAATCCCGAAAAGAGCATAAAACTATTTGTAACGTAATCAACCCCTAAGAACAAACCAAGTACAGATGGGAACCAAATGAATTGCTACTTGCACCCTTTTCTCCCGAGAACATGTTAATGTGTTGACTGCAACGTTCCAACGAAATATAGGATTACTTTTTCTCACATGACATGCTCAGAGCCATGGACCAAGGGAATTAGGAGGATGCAGTATTTCTTGACTTCTAAAAAACATTTGACTCAGTACTTTATCAACGCCCGTTGATAAAACTAGGAACAAATAAAGAATCAAATAAAATTTGTGACTGAACCGAGGATTTGATGGTATAGACTGCGCAGCATATTGTCTGGGATGAAGAGCCATCGATACAAACACATGTAACTTCAGGCATGTTCCAGGCAAGTGTGTCGTCTCCCTTGGTCTTGAGTTAATGAACTGGGCGACTGTATTAAAAGTAGACTAGTATTGTTTATAGATGATGTAGTTACTTAAAAGAAAATACGATCCCACAGAATATACCCAAAACTCGAGTTAGATGTAGATAAGACTTCAAAGCGACGTAAATATTCGCAACTTGCTTTAAGTGTACAAAAGTCAAAATTAGTGCACTTAACAAACCGCATGAAAGTAGAATCCTTTTCCTAAGACGTCAGTGCGTCCTAATTTGTATAAGTCAACTCATATAAGTAACTGATTGTACCAATTCTGAAGATATGAAGCGGAATGATAATATAGGCTCAGTCCTACCACCTGGTAGATACCATTCATTAGCAGGTTATTAGGACAATTGAGTCTAGAGAGAAGTTGCTTCCAAATCGAAGGTACGTCACATCTTAGAATGACTCTCAAATGCGGTGGACCCATAGGAAATATGACTAGCAGACGATGCTGAGCGTATGCAAAGAAGGGCGGCGCGATTTGTCCCAGGTTTCTTTGACTCAAGGGAGAGCGTCACGCTAATGCTGAAAAACTTGAACTGGCAGACGTTGAAGATAGATGGCAATATTCACGAGAAAGCCAACTTACAAATTCCAAGTTTCAGTACCGAGAAGACTCGATATATAACCTTCAATTTCAACACAGAGGGCAGATGCAAACACCTCACAGTCGTTTACTACTATTGTACGGACGGAGGACGGCAAACACGGCTACATAGCTAATCATGCCGAATATCCGAAATATGCTTCATATGTGGTGAGGCTGAAATAATTATTAGCTAACAGTTTTTCAGAGATAAAGCATATTTAAGCACTGAGAGATTCCACGTGCTCTATGCATGAGGACATATCGCCTTTTCAGATGCGATAATCCATGTAGTGATTTGAATTAGTAATGGTTGCGATCGAGGAGTAATGAGAAGTTACAAAGGGATATCAGTGTTAAGAGAACGGAATAAAGTTTAAGTTTAGGTTAATCTAACCTTAACATAGGCTGTATTTTAATGTTTTCTTCTACTAGACCGATTTAGCATATAAAAATTTTTCTATAATCAAGTAACTGTCATCGTGTAAATTAATCAAATATGAAAAAATAGATATTTCTGCTTCAGACATTGAGATTCTTTTTCTGTGGACTAGTCTGTACATTGGAAGCGAGAAATGGTATGATGCTATTCTGCGTGAGATAATTTCCTGCTTAAAGCATGCAACAGTAAATTAGATGTAATCAATTGATTCTTTAAATTGTTACTGTCCTATGTTTTAGTTTCCATTTCGTTTTCAAAATCCACTAAATTCATTAAAAGTTTTTCAGAATGGAAGCATGATTTTCTTTTGAGTACGTTGATGTCTCACTTGGCAGGTTCATTGGCTACTTTGTAGCGCCAACAACTGTAAGTTCAAATATATGGAAGGGCGTAGAATGTAGTATTACAAGAAGATGAGGCAAATCAATCACAAGATTAAGCATATCTAACCTTACCTGTTAATGAATTGGGAAAGAAAGAGGTCTATGGTAATTAGTACATCAAAACAAAAACTAGTTAGTAGAAACTGCAGTTTCCTAAATTGACCTAGTTATTCGAATAATGCAAGTGACAATAGAGACAAGTAATCAGCAGTGAATGAAGAAAAAACTTATATAGCTGTCACTGATTACAATGAAAGTTTTGATTTGCACACTAAAGGATATAGAAACAGAGAAAGATACCAAACTAATAGAATTTAAGATGACGTAATGCTACATTTGAAATGGCAACCAGTTATTGTAATTGATCAAAAATAATCAGTTGTTTCTCTCGAACGCTTTCGTTCACAACAGTCATTAATGAAACAATAAATATTGCCTTTATTTAGTAAAATAAAGTGATGCGACGTGGAATTCTTCCAATTTTGCACTGAAGGTTAATTTTGAATCCATATCACAGCACAGCCTCTGATATTCACAAACGCAAAGCATATCTACTGGTGAAAATCTCTCAAACTGTAAAAGGAAGCAACCTGATACTGCATGCAGAACCGATCCCATACGATAACATAACATCAGGAGATCGGCCAAGTAAACAGTAGGCCTCATTTAGGTTGTAGACCTGATTCGCTTGGTCTCTCTTTTACAACAATTCGTGAGACCAAATTGTCAGTTTCCAAATATTCGTAGTTTTCTTGTGTGTTGTAAACACAGTCCTTTCTGATTCCAAAAGTAATAAATCTTACCACTATATTTGAATCCTGTTCCTTGCAACAGTTAAGAAACCTGCAGTTCTCCATAGGTATGTTGACATTAACACTGGAAAAGTTAGGTACAAGCAATTCTGAGAAAACTTTACGAAACGTCCGTTTCCCTAAAGTGACACAAATTATAAATACGCTTTCATTGAGAAAAATTAAAACGAAAAGTTATGTTAATTTTTTGGGTCAGCTTTTTACATCTGTTTGCTGAAGCAAGATGGTACAGGTAACATGTAACGTTTCCACAATTACCCTACCTTATGACGTGTACAAATCGCCAGTGCTGATATTTTCTAATTGATTATTGCTTAAAACATCATTTGACTGTGTATTACTGTATTTATCTTCTGCATCATCTAAATTTGGGCTTTCAAGCCGTTATCGACTACAGTGACAAAAGTTCTTAGACCATTGACGCGTCATATCTGTTAAGGCAATCCAATGCAAGTAATGAAGGCCAACAAGGCAGAAGATGAAAACACAGTCAAATGGCGGAATGTTATTTCAAAAATATATTGCATGACATCGGCTCAACACCATCGAAAACATTTCAGTTGCAGGCTGTTAGTAATATCTTCAACTTTTGTAGTCCTGTCTCCTCAGTTCGTGTAATATTACGGTGTATTGATAATTTCTACTTTACTTTATGGACCATCTGACAGCAACTGAATGAAACACAATTTCATGCCAACGGATTTTCGCCTTTGTTTTCTGCAAGGCATCTTCAGTGGTTGATTGTGTGGACGATTTTCTATATATTACGCTTCTATTGGATTGTTGATGTCGTTATTCTTGTTATAAATGACAGTTGGCGGTTTTTCCCACGTTTCACAGCACTATGAACTGAACACTTGTTCTGATGCAGTGTTTTGGTTTGTGTTGCCGAATGTCAGATTAAGTTTTTCTCTTATCATGCCCTCAGACAAGTCTTCCGCTCATAGAGGCCTTCAGCGTACTGTTTCCAACTATTAGCTCCGTCCTCTGCATTTAACAAAGGAATTCACATTGCTCTTTAATGCTACCATCCTAGCTTTTAATTTCACTGAAGGTCGTTATGACTTTTTCCTTACGCTGAGCCCGTCCTTCTGAGAATTAATTTTTTTTCGATTTTCTCACATTTCCTCTTTAGCCATCTCTCCTTAACTTCTTTGCACTTACTATTTATTTCACTATTAAGTGACTTGTGTGTCTGTATTCCTGAATTTCAGTGATCATTTTTGCGCTGCCTTCTTTCATCAATCGATTGAAGATTTTTTTTGTGTCATTCTTGGTTTGTTCTAAGTTACCTGCTTTGTACCTATGTTTTTGTTTCCAACTTTTGTGATTACTCTTTTTTGACATGTCCACTTTTCTTCAAGTTGAACTGCCTAATGGGCTATACCTTGTCGCCGTATCTATACCCTCAGAGAACTTAAAGTCTATCTCCTCATTCGTTAGCACTTCCGTACCTCACTTCTTTGTGCATTGATTTCATCTGACTAGTCTCTTAAACAGCAGATATCTCTTCATCATTACTAAAGTGTGATCAGAGTCTATATCTGCTCCAGGGTTCGCCTTAAAATCCACTATGTGATTGCTGAATCTCTATCTGACCATGATGCAATCTATCTGAAAATCTAACTAAAAAACAGAGTATTCGCTATCACTAGGTAAAAATTTATTGCAGAACTCAATTAGTCTTTCTCCTCTCTCATTCCTTGTCCCAAGCCCGTATTCTCCCATAATCCTTTCGTCTACTACTTTTCATTCAACCGTGTTCCAATTCCCCATGATTATTAGATTTTCATCTCCCATTACCTGCCGATTTATCCGTTGAATAGTTTCGCATATCTTCTATATCTCTTCAACTTGTGACATCGATAAGTGTTTCTGAACAGTTGTTTTCGTTGTTAGTTTGCTGTCGATTCTGATGAGAACAACCTTCCAACTGAACTGTTTCCAGTAACGCAGTCTCAGCCCTACATTCCTATTGTCACGAATCCTGTCGTCGTTATATCATTTTCTGTTACCCTATACTCATCTGACCAGAAATCTTTGTTTTCATTCCATTTCACTTCACTGATGTCCGCTATATGTAGGTTGAGCCTTTGTATTTACCTTTTCAGATATTCTAGCTCCCCTACCATGCGCAAACTACTGACATGCCACACCTCGCCTCTTAGAACGTTGTCCTCTCGTCACCTCCCCTTGTCATCCCCTTCCGGTTATACGAATAGGATACTAGTCCGGAATCTTTTGCCAATGGAGAGATCATCATGACACCTTTTCATTTACCGGGCACATTGCCTATGGATTCATTAGTTTTTAATGCAGTAATTTCTATTGACTGCTGCATGCTCATGCCGCTTATCGTTGCTGACTCTTCCGCCTTTAGGGGAAGTTTCCCACCACCAGGGAAAAATGAAATTATAATGAAATCCAGACCTTTAGCTGCTTATAGGCGTTGCTTAATATCTGGATTTCATTATAATTTCATTCTTCGAGCGCTGCAAGATCACCAATGGTATCTGTACAGATACCAGCTTCACAAGGGCAAAAGGTTGCCCTGAACCTCTGCCGCTCTTCCGCCCTCCTTCAAACGACCGTTGGCGGAATGAGGGTGACTTCTTATCTTGGAACTCTTCAGTCGCCATTGCTGATGATTTTTATTCAAAATTTAAGTTGTAGTTGGATTCGAACCCGGGACTGAGGATGTTTCAAATAGTAATAAAAGACGCTAGCATTAAACCACATGTGCATAGTAAAAGAAACATCCATACTGCAGTCCCAAATGTCGTCCATTTCCTGCGCCAAGTTTATGAAGTTGTTGGGCCTACTTCCTAATGAAGTGGAATGTAGGTGCTGTACAGTATAATATGCCTGAAGTTTCATAGGCCCTTTAGGTATTCAGTGGCCGTGACTTACTAGCAGTAAACCTGCCAAACCGTAGATACTCACAGACTTCTCAGATTTTGTTGTGAATAGCAGAAAATGTTCACTGGAATACTCTCTTTCAAATTCTGAAGGTGGCAGGGGTAAAATACAGGAAGCGAAAGGCTATCTACAATTTGTACAGAAACCAGATGGCAGTTATAAGAATCGAGGGGCATGAAAGGGAAGCAGTGGTTGGGAAGGGGGTGAGACAAGGTTGTAGCCTTTCCCCGATGTTATTCAATCTGTAAATTGAGGAAGCAGTGAAGGAAACAAAAGAATAATTCGGAATAGGTATTAAAATCCATGGAGAAGAAATAAAAACTTTGAGGTTCGCCGATGACATTGTAATTCTGTCAGGGACAGCAAAGGACTTGGAAGACCAGTTGAACAGAATGAACAGTGTCATGAAAGGAGGGTATAAGATGAACATCAACGAAAGCAAATCAAGGATAATGGAATGTAGTCGAATTAAGTCGGGTGATGCTGAGGGAATTAGATTAGGAAATGAGACACTTAAAGTAGTAAAGGAGTTTTGCTATTTGGGGAGCAAGATAACTGATGATGGTCGAAGTAGAGAGGATATCAAATGTAGCCTGGCAATAGCAAGGAAAGCGTTTCTGAAGAAGAGAAATTTCTTAACATCGAGTATAGATTTAAGTGTCAGGAAGTCGTTTCTGAAAGTATTTGTATGGAGTGTAGCCATTGTCGGAAGTGAAACATGGACGATAACTAGTTTGGACAAGAAGAGAATAGAAGCTTTCGAAATGTGGTGCTACAAAGAATGCTGAAGATTAGATGGGTAGATCATATAACCAATGAGGAGGTATAGAATAGGATTGGGGAGAAGAGAAGTTTGTGGCGCAACTTGACTAGAAGAAAGGATCGGTTGGTAGGACATGTTCTGAGGCATCAAGAGATCACCAATTTAGTATTGGAGAGCAGCGTTGAGGGTAAAAATCGTAGAGGGAGACCAAGAGATGAATACACTAAACAGATTCAGAAGGATGTAGGTTGCAGTAGGTACTGGGAGATGAAGAAGCTTGCACAGAATAGAGTATCATGAAGAGCTGCATCAAACCAGTCTCAGGACTGAAGACCACTACAACAACAACAGCAGAAAATTCAGTTAAACCGTTGATTGCTGAATCCTCGTAAGTGGTCCTTTCAGAGATATTATATGACAGCGACCTTTTCTCTTAATAACTATTTTGTACTACAGCTTTGAAGAACAATTATCTGCTTTTCAGCCATTTACCACTTTCATAATCGCTCACATAATTTTTTTCTTGTGATTAAGTGCAATACGTATGGCAGCACTCCATATAATTTGTTACGTTAATAATGATAACCTTGGCTGATGACATATCAGTAACGTGTTCCTGTATCAGTGACACTTTACAGAATGTAGTATCGGTAAGATGGAGGCTGCAGCCTTTATATTTGACCAAAAGTACGTCACAGCTGCTCCTTGGATGGAATTTCATTTCCGATGTTGTTGTAGAACTCACCAATACCTTTCAGCTAACGATAAAAGAACATCAATGTGCTTTTCCTTTCTGTTCAAGCTGCGTCAATTCGTATTACGCTTTCCTCATTGTAAGAAAGAATGTTGTATACTTGGAAGGGATATAGAGACACCAGAGGACAGATATACTATTAATGGCATGACATAGACGTCCAAAACAGGTTTTGGACTTCAAAACATTTGCAGGGTCAGATGAGAACTCTCACCATTAATTATTGTCAATTAACAGCAGATAAAAACTGACAGAATTTCATAAATAACTAGATAAATTTAAAGAACTACAGACAGTACAGAGTTTTAATGAAATAATCAGGCAACTATCACCTGAAACACAGGAAAGAAGTACTGTAGAGGACAAATGAGTATCTTTGAGAGGTGAAATAGTGAATGCACCGAAGATTTATATAGGCAATGAGACCAGGCGCGGGAGATGTCCTTTAATAACAGATGAGATATAGCACTGAAATGATGAAATGAGAAAGCATAAAAAATAACAGTAAATGCACAGCAAAAGGAAAATCTGCCGTCTCAAACATTAAATTCACAAATTGTGTAAAATGGCTTAGCGGGTGCGGCTACAGGGCAAATTCAAGGCTATAGAAGCGTTCATGGCTAGGGGAAAGGTACCTACTGCCTACTGAAACTTAAAGAGAGCACTGGAGAAAATAGAAGCAGTTGCATGAATGCTAGCTCAGACTGCAAGTCACGGAAAGCTGAAAATGGGAAGGAATGTGTAGAAGCGCAATATATTTGTATCGAACTGAAAGACAGTATTGTAGGCAGGGAATAAAAAGTCAACACAGATGAGAAGGGAGATATGAGACGGCATCACTAATTTGACAGAGCACTGAAAGGCATATGCAGAATCAAATTCCGGGGAATGGACGACTTCCCTCAACATTACTGAGATATAAGGCAAGCTTGGTACGACGAAAGTATTCCACCTGGCGTGCGAGACATATCAGACAGGTGAAATAACACCAAGAAAAGTATAGTAGGTCGAATCTAAAAAAAAAAAAAAAAAAAAAAAAAAAGCCTGATACCTACATCTACATACATTCTCTGCAATCCACCATACGGTGCGTGGCGGAGGGTACCTCTTACCACAACTAGCATCTTCTCTCCCTGTTCCAATCCCAAAAAGAACGAGGGAAAAATAACTGCCTATATGCCTCTGTACGAGCCCTAATCTCTCTTATCTTATCTTTGTGGTCTTTCCGCGAAATATAAGTTTGCGGCAGTAAAATTGTACTGCAGTCAGCCTCAAATGCTGGTTCTCTAAATGCCCTCAGTAGCGATTCACGAAAAGAACGCTCTCCTTTCCTCTAGAGACTCCCACCCGAGCTCCTGATGCATTTCCGTAACACTCGCGTGATGATCAACCTACCAGTAATAAATCTAGCAGCCCGCCTCTGAATTGCTTCTATGTCCTCCCTCAATCCGACCTGATAGGGATCCCAAATACTCGAGCAGTACTCAAGAATAGGTCGTATTAGTGTTTTATAAGCGGTCTCCTTTACAGATGAACCACATCTTCCCAAAATTCTACCAATGGACCGAAGACGTCTATCCGCCTTCCCCACAACTGCCATTACATGCTTGTCCCACTTCATACCGCTCTGCAATGTTACGCCCAAATATTTCATCAACGTGACTGTGTCACGAGCCACACTACTAATGGAGTATTCAAACACTACAGGATTCTTTTTCCTATTCATCTGCATTAATTTACATTTATCTATATTTAGAGTTAGCTGCCATTCTTTACACCAATCACAAATCCTGTCCAAGTCACCTTGTATCCTCCTACAGTCACTCAACGGCGAAACCTTCCCGCACACCACAGCATCATCAGCAAACAGGTGCACATTGCTATCCACCCTATCCAAAAGATCATTTATGTAGATAGAAAACAACAGCAGACCTACCACACTTCCCTGGGGCACTCCAGATGATACCCTCACCTCCGATGAACACTCACCATCGAGAACAACGTACTGGGTTCTATTACTTAAGAAGACTTCGAGCCAGTCACATACTTGGGAACCAATCCCATATGCTCGTACCTTAGTTAGGAGTCTGCAGTGGGCACCGAGTCAAATGCTTTCCGGACGTCAAGGAATATGGCATCCGTCTGATACCCTTCAGCCATAGTTCGCAATATATCATGTGAAAAAAGGGCGAGTAGCGTTTCACAGGAGCGAAGTTTTCTAAAGCCGTGCTGATGCATGGACAGCAACTTCTCTGTCCGAAGGAAATTGATTATATTCGAACTGAGAATGTGGTGTCACCGCCAGACACCACACTTGCTAGGTGGTAGATTAAATCGGCCGCGGTCCATTTAGTACATGTCGGACCCGCGTGTCGCCACTGTGTAATCGCAGACCTAGCGCCACCACAAGGCAGGTCTCGTGATACGAACAAGCACTCGCCCCAGTTGGACGGACGACCTAGCTAGCGACTAGATGTACGAAGCCTTTCTCTCTCATTAGCCGAGAGACAGAATAGCCTTCAGCTAAGTTAATGGCTACGAACTAGCAAGGCGCCATTAGCCTTACAGTGATTGTAATTAAAGTCTCCTGATGTATAGTCAAGAGCGATGTACCACAATGATTGATTAAAGATAAGTATTAATCCAGCTACGTACTTTTCTTCATAGTATTAATTACGTAGCCTGTTCCAGACTTGACGCCCGTCGGCGTGTGTGCACGCGTGCCTTTCCTTCGGCTACCTCCAGTGGCGTAACAGTCTTGTGACGTCACTACAGAGAATATGTTAGAGAATCCTGCAACAAACCGATGTTAAGGATATTGGTCTGTAGTTTTGAGGATACCGAGTGTCGGCGTGTCTGAAATGTTTTCCTCGGCTGCCCATAACAAAACCGCGTGATTTCAATGTTGGGCGTCGCGGTTCTGACCTTCCTCGCAGAGGCACCGAAAGAACGGGTAAAATGTGTGGAAGAAGGAGTATGTTGAGCTTTCTATAGCGTGAAACGTCCACGGAGTTTTTGGACGTAAATGTAGTGCAATTTGGTGCCAACGTGACATCATTAACGCACCTAACACCTCAGAAGGACTCCTGAGCTCTGTCCTTTTGTTTAGCACGTGTCGACACCTTGTTGGTTCGAGACTCGACGAGCTCGAGGGTGACATCGCAGGGTGACAACCTTTTGCACCACTCCAGAGGAAGTTTGTAGGCACCTCTAACCTAAATTTCAAATTTATTCGTTGTGACGAGAGAGAATTATGGGATTTAGAAAAATGATCCATTAAGTGTGTAGCGCAGTTTGGCAAATTAACGGTGTTCACCGTAAAGTTCCCAAATACATCTTTTAGCAAGTACGACATTAAGATATTAGGTCAAATATAGACAGTGGAACTAAACTGACTGACAGAAGTTAATTTGTGGTCTTCTGTCTGATTTTATGAGGCTCACCATGCTACTATGTACTGAACATGCTTCGTCACTCTTTATAACTTTGCAACCCACATAAACAAGAATGTGTTTACGGGGTTGAAGCGTTCTGGAAATCCTGTGCTTCCTTCCACATTAACTATTCCTCGACGTCTAGTAAAATTCATGTCAACCTAACCCTTCCTGTATTCACTTTATAATATAAATCTCTTTTTTCCCAAATTCGATGCAATACGTCTGCATTAGTTTATGGATCTACCCATCTAACTTTCAGCATGCTTCGATAACATCACATTTCGAAAGCTTCTTCTTTCCTCCAGACTGTTTGTGTATTCTCTGTACTGGTAGAGGTTTTTAAATTAGCAGAAGCTTTCAAAAAATGGTTCAAATGGCTCTGAGCACTATGGGACTCAACTGCTGAAATCATTAGTCCCCTAGAACTTAGAACTAGTTAAACCTAACTAACCTAAGGACATCACAAACATCCATGCCCGAGGCAGGATTCGAACCTGCGACCGTAGCGGTCTTGCGGTTCCAGACTGCAACGCCTTTAACCGCACGGCCGCTTCGGCCGGCAGCAAAAGCTTTCCTATAATTTAAAATTTTTATCTATTTATTCGTGAAATCATTTATTGCTACTTACAGGAGGCATATAAAACCCTGTTTGCTTGAAACAGCGTCAATTAATTAGCTGCCAAAGATAAAAACTCACGTACAACTTATAGTGTCTCATTTTCTAACACAACTCCTCAGTATCAACTGATAAAACCGATTGCACTTCTTTACTCTTATTTGAATGCAGTTGTTGTTCATCTTGTAACCTCTTTACAGGGCACCATGCAATTCGTCCAGATAGTCTTCCAAGTCCTTTGGCGCCTGTAATAGAACTACATCACAGTTGTTATGTCTTCTCCCTGCATTCTAATTCGCCTTTTAAATTTCTCCTAGCTTTTTTCAACTTATAAAGTTTTAATAACATGCAACAATCCTGACTTACTCCGTTCACAATTGTAACCTCTCTTGTGAGACCTTCTATTCTAATAAATCAATGTGCTTTCTCTGCAAGTTGTAGATAGTCTTATACTCCCTGTATTTTATCCCTGATAACTTCTGATTTTGGAAGATTCTATTCCCTTTTATGATGTCGGTAGGTTATTCTAAATTTATAGACGCTGTAAATATAAGTTTGCCTTCCTTCAACATGTCTTCTAAGGTATGTCCTAACGTCAGTACAGCTTCACTTGTTACTACACTTTTTCCAGAATTCGTATCTTCCATCAGGTTTTCTTCTGTCATTCTCCCACTTTCCTATAGTGGATGATATGGCCACGTCGCACGGTTCTATACCTCTGTCACATATATACCCCAAAATCAAGTACACGCTATTGACAAAAGTTTTGAAACTGGTCCAAAACTACCCCAGTCCCGTCCCCAGTTTACTTGAATTTGTAGAATAATTCATGACTTGATACATCACTGAACACATAAATGGTTGTCAGAACGTTATGACTGAATTCATATGCTCCTTACTTTGTCACAAGCAGTTACAATAGAGCTTTGAGTGACGGAATATGCAAATGAACACGTGTTTCATGCTTATGTAAATATTTGCTAAAACTGATTATTCCGCCTGCTTTCGTTTTGTATTATTATCCGGAGAGCTGGAGAGCAAGTTATGAATTTTATGCGTAATTGATCACGAAGTGTGTAGTTAAATTACATGGAGGCCAATTTCAGCCACATGGCTGGACTGTTTTGCAAATGAGCATTTGTGGAGGGCTTCCAATTGGCTGATGGAGTCCCTTTGTTATCGACTCGAGGCAACGTTATTCGCTCCATACACATGCAGTGCGCGTAATTGCCTCTACATTCAATTAATTTTACATCGAAAGATGAGTGCGATAGAGTAATACTTTCTGAGTGTCCTCTTACGTACCCTTCCATCATCCATTTGAGTTTAATAAGCTATACCGTCGGTAAACGTCATCCTAAGATTACCAATAGTTTTGAGATTATTTGCGGAGTTGCAACGAAATGGTTCCAGTGTGCCGTCAGGCATCTCGGATCTCGTTTAAATCTGCATTGCACCTATAGCTGTAGTCTAAAATCGACTTCAAAGGGCGTGCCAAAAGATCAATTTTATTATACCTCATATCAAGATCTCATATGCCTTTCGAATATGCGGGGGTGACAAGGATTGCTTATACGCTGTTGCTAGAAACGTTACTGGGTCGTTTTCCTTCACAGGCAACCGGCGTAGGACTTTTTGAAAAAGATCTCTCAGATTACGTTTTGTAGCGTTTCTACGAGGTTAGCTATCTGCCGCTAGGCTAACAAATGTCTTACAATTCATGCTGCCATTCTTTGTACAAATTTGCTGTTAGTCATAATTTCAAACTAATACTGATGTATCAAAGTGAAATCAAGTCATAATGTTTTTCATAAGAAAACTCTTTCGTTGATGGACTGCGTTTCTCCAGTAATCTCAAATCAACGAAGTCTAATATTTTACCTACAACCAAACCTACGTGATATTTCCACTTCTGTTTTCCATTCATTGGTACTCTGAGGCGTCCCTGTAATTACGGATTGGGTGTCGCTTGTGTCATATGTCTGAACGCGAGATTTCCACTCTCTTAAATATCCCTAGGTCCACTGTTTCCGATGTGATAATGAAGTGGAAACGTGAAGGGGCATGTACAACACAAAAGCGTTCAGGCCGACCTCGTCTGTTGACTGACAGAGACCACTGTCAGTTGAAGAGTGTCGAAAAGTGTAATAGGCAACCATCTATCCAGACCACCACACAGAAATTCCAAGCTGCATAAGGATCCACTGCAAGCGCTATGGCAGATAGGCGGGAGGTGAGTAAACTTGGATTTCGTATCGAGCGGCTGCTCATAAGCCACACATCACGCCGGTAAATGCCAAACGACACCTTGGTTGGTTTAAGGAACGTAAACATTGGACGATAGGACAGTGTAAAATCGTTGTGTGGAGTGACGAATCACGGTACATAATGTGGCGATCCGATGGCAGGGTATGGATATGGCGAATGCCCAGTGAACGTCATCTGCCAGCGTGTGTAGTGACAACAGTAAAATTTGGAGGCGGTGGTGTTATGGTGTGGTGGTGTTTTCATGGAGGGAGCTTTCACCACTTGTTGTTTTGCGTGGCACTGTCACATCACTGGCCTACATTGATGTCTTAAGCACATTTTGCATCCTTGCTTCCCACTGTTGAAGAGCAATTCAGGGAAGGCGATTGCATCTTTCAACACGATCGAGCACCTGTCTATAATACAGGACCTGCGGCGGAGTGGTTACAAGTCAATAACATCCTTGTAATCGACTCACCTGCACAGAGTCCTGATCAGAATTCCGCAGAACGCCGACTTTGTGCCGGGCCTCACCGACCGATATCGATACCTCTCCTCAGTCCAGTGCTTCGTGAAGATTGGTCTGCCATTCCCCTTCCAGTACCTGACTGAACGTATGCCTGCGAGAGTGTAAGCTGTCATCAAGGCTAAGGGTGGCCGACACCATACCGAATTTCATCATTACCGATGGAGGGCACCACGAACTTGTAAGTTTCAGCCGGGTGTCCGGATACTTTAGATCACATAGTGTACTTTGAGCAGGGAGATATGGCTGAATATTTCTCAAGCTGTAGGCATATGATGATTTCTCATAGATTGCCTCCTCTAGGAGACGTGAGACGGCAGCTATCATTAGTCTCAGAAGCCTATTACATTTTAGATGAATGTATCTGGTTGAATTATTGCCACACGACTTCTAATAAGCAAAAGGAGGCTAAGAGGTACTAGAGGTCGCTATATTATTTATATATTCTTTCAAGTTTTCGCTGCAGTAAACTCGTTTTATCTACAACATGATACGCCACTTTCGACAATTTTTGCCATTTTCTGCTCAATTTTTGTACGATTCTCGTATTATACGATATAAGCATATTGCTTACGTTCATGTTAGTAGTGTTTTCTTCTACAACGTATACCGCAGTATGTTACGTTAAAAGAGTGTATATCCCATGTCTATGTTAATGGTTTTTTAGTTTAAATTTCGATACAATATAATACAGAATTGTAATGTTTACTTACAACTTAGTAGTTGCTTGCTTTATGTCTCAGATGTTATGACGAAATTACAATACTGCATCCTGCAACGTATTTTCGATTAGCTTCCAGTTTCTGTGCTATTCGTAATTTTATGTAGGTGATCACGCTTATGCTTATGCTTCTGTAAAGTTTGGAAAGTAGGAGACGAGATACTGGCAGAAGTCAAGCTGTGAGTACCGGGCGTGAGTCCTGCTTCGGTACCTCAGATGGTAGAGCACTTGCCCGCGAAAGGCAAAGGTCCCGAGTTCGAGTCTCGGTCGGGCACACAGTTTTAATCTGCCAGGAAGTTTCATATCAGCGCACACTCCGCTGCAGAATGAAAATCTCATTCTGGAAACATCCCCCAGGCTGCGGCTAAGCCATGTCTCCGCTATATATCCTTTCTTTCAGGAGTGCTAGTTCTGCAATGTTCGCAGGAGAGCTTCTGTAAAGTTTGGAAGGTAGGAGACGAGATACTGGCAGAAGTAAAGCTGTGAGTACCGGGCGTGAGTCGTGCTTCGGTAGCTCAGATGGTAGAGCACTTGCCCGCGAAAGGCAAAGGTCCCGAGTTCGAGTCTCGGTCGGGCAAACAGTTTTAATCTGCCAGGAAGTTTCATATCAGCGCACACTCCGCTGCAGAGTGAAAATCACATTCTCGCCGTGATGTGATTACAAAGAGTTAACAAAATGTCAATTGAGGAGAACACGTGGCACAGTAAATGTAAATTGTCGTTCTTCGCTGCTGGCCAAAGAGAAGGAAAATTGTGGGGGGTAATGGCTTATGGCTCTGAGCACTATGGGACTTAACTTCTGAGGTCATCGATCCCCTTAGAACTACTTAAACCTAACTAACCTAAGGACATCACATACATCTATGCCTGAGGCAGGATTCGAACCCGCGACCAAGGGGGGTGGGGGGGGGGTAATGGAGGTGTTACATAGTTTCAAAGAACTACTCATGAATGAACATTACGGTTTCTATTAGACATACGTTTAGGAACAGGTTATGAAAAAATTGCACCAAATGAAATGGTACCGAATTGAAAGGGAATCTACAGTCGTAAAAATATTTACTATAAGAAGACTGTACCAAGAAATTTGAAAAAAAGGATGCATTAGAACACGGTACTGAAAGCATAATTCCTCTTCCTTTGTGAATGCCTAACACTGAATTACAAGTTACAAAAAGGTTTTAGAGAACTCGGTCACTAGGAAAATTATAGGTTCACTAAGAAACAAACAAGTTAGGAAATTAAGCAGCAGTGTGTGTCAAAATACGTAAACAAGAGAACCAATAAGAAAAAGAGATATATAGTTTACGACGTTTATAGAGTACGAATGACTATACGCCGCCAAAACAGATATTCAAGAATATCAGGAACAGTAAATTAACAAAATCTTTAATGCAGGAAGTTACCAAGAAGCAGAAGCAGAAGAAGAAGCTAAAGTATCAAATTTCCAGAATCGCTAAATTTAGAAGAATTCCAAGGCAGAGACGGTAAAATTGCATGGGGCGTTCATTAACTAATGACAAGACATTCTTTTTCTTAAAATAGGCTGATTTTATTCAGGATTCCGGTACACCATACTGTTCTCAATTCTTTTGCCTAAAAAATCGTTTTTATAGACGTAATCTCCGTTCAGCACGATGGACTTACACTACCTTACTGGGAGGTCCCGTACGACCACTTGGTACCTCTCTACTGGTCGACGTTGGTGCCAATGTCTTGCTGCATCAGTAGCCTCGATATCAGCCACGTACTGTTTCCCGCGGAATGCATCTTTCACTGGGCCAAACACAAGGAATTTGGAAGGTGCGAGAACATGGTTCTAGGGTGGGTGAAGAAGAAGTTTTGTGAGCTCCTCTTGGGTGTGCTGTTTGTGTGAGGCTTTGCATTGTCATGGAGAAGGAAACTTCGTTTACATTTTTGTGGCGACGAACTCGTTCAACTTGTTACTTCTGTTTCCTGAGGGTAGCACAATGAGTTGATGGTTGCACCGTGAGGGAGAACATCAAACAGAACAACCTCTTCAGTGTCAGGCTGTCGCGAAGTCTTAACCGGCTGAGGGTGTGGCTTTGAACTTTTTCTTCGGGGGATAAGTGATGTGGTGCCACTCCATGGTTTGTTGAGTAGTTTCAGGTTCAAAGTAACGGACCCATGTTCATCGCTTGCGACTAGGTTCGACAAAAAATTGCCACCAACAGCCTCCTAACGTGCAAGCAATTCCACACAGATGGTTGTTCGTTGCTCTTTATGGAACCCAGCGGTTACCCACCTATGAGCACACCATCTGCCAGAAGAGTGTCAGCACTACCAACAGAGACATCCAGGTTTGCGGCGAGGTGTTTGTGATCCGTCATCAAAAAAGTGTCCACACGATCCAAAACTGCAGAAGTCACAGCTGTGTCTGGCCGACCGGTAAGCTGGAGATCGGACAGGTTTCTGAGACACTGTTGTGGTGATGACTGACGCCTCGCCCAAAGACGCATCGTGCTTTTGTTCACTGCCACGTCCCCTTACACATTCTGCAAACGCCTACGAATATCTGCTGTACTCCTGTTTTTGCTTGAAGGGCACCTCCGTTATAGACGCCATTTAGAAGGCTACGTGTAGTACCTCAACCTATCTGAAGCTTATGAAACCATATGGTCTGAAGTGGGAAGCTTATGAAACCATATGGTCTGAAGTGGGAATATTTCACTATGTCTCACAACACATTCTGCAATTTTTTAAACGGAAACCGCCGAGAAAAAATGTGTTGCAGTACTTAATTAGTATTAATTGGGTAAAAGATCTGAACATATGAAAATAAAAGGAGAAAAGAGACGGGACAGAAACTACCCTGTGGTTCTTGTTGGTTGTGAGCAATGTTGGAGTTGATGGCGTAGCAGTAAGTCGTTGGACTGGCATGAAGGAAAAGAAGAGGGGGCGATGGTGAGTCATCTTCCGTTCAGACTTTGTTTTCCTGCGTTGCCTTAAGGAAATACTTGCGTGGCCATTTGACTGAGACGCGGTCAATTTCTTTTCCCACTCCTTTCCACTTCAGGCATCTGTCCTCTATCTTCCAACCTCGTCGTGGACGGAACGTTATACCTCAATGTTTCTGAGCCGTGGCTGGCCGGTCAGTAGTATATCTGACACGAATACTATCGATTTCCTAGTACAGAGGTTTGTCTTGGGGCTTGGGCCGGTTTAAGCGGGTGCCGACCGCGAGTAAGGGAAACAACGCTTTGAGAACGGAAGGCGGCGGTGCGCGAGTTGGCGATTGGCTGGCGGCAGAAGCGAAGACGGCGTGCCTGAGGCCGGGTGGCTGTTATCACGTGGTTATACTGGGCGCGGCGGGAGTTGGCCTTCGCTGTGCATTCTCCGCCAACCCCGTGAGCTGTGGAAGTGCTATTAAGGTCTTGCGAAGTGATGGTCTGGCATTTTCGCAAAATCGCCCCAGCATCAAGACACCCAGATAAGTACTCTAATTACTAAGAGCGTTTAGTTAACTGTGATTGTGATCGCTCTTGGTACGATAAGACGTTGCCGCACGTGTGATGTTATGCGTGTTCGATTTCATTTTATGCCTCTTGCTAAGCATGTGCTCTGCTTCCGCATAATATTGATGTATGTGCAGAATGATAGTCCATTAGCTATTATTAGCAAGTGTTTAATTTGCTTACGATATCGGTTAATCCATGTCAATATGTCCTCTGCGGGCAATCTGAGTTTTTATTTCTAAAGGTTACCGCGTTGAGCTTTGCAGGCCTACTTAAAGTGGCCAATATGTGTGTCAGTAAGTTCCAGTGAGTGTCGGTTCTCGTGAGCCAGTTCATTTCCCACTGTTAGCGTTTGTTTCTCAGGTACCGTTTCACTCAAAGAAAGGACTAGCGAGTGAAATTAGTTGTTGTTTAATCTTGATTTTATAGTGTTAATTTACTGGTCAATCTTCAATGTTAAAGTTAAGAAAAGGTTTTTGGCCTCCTGTTGTCTGTGTTTCAGTGAGCTGAGGCAGCGGGCAACTGAAGCGCAGAGCTTCCCTTTAGATTACAAGTTTGGATTACGGTTGGTGGACTTCACCTGAGCTTGTGTGGTCCTCATCTTTAGCGTTTGCTTGGTTCACATTTCGGTGGCCTACTCGATGTAGAGTTGCAAACGGAGCCGCGTCTTGGTTCGAAGTTAAGTATTACTTCCCTCAGTCGGCTCCACCGTTCGGGGTTAAACTTCGGTCTTACAAGCTTGGGCCTACACTCTGTTGTTACACATTTAAATTGTACAAAGTTGTAACTTTATATGCCCTAAATGCCCAACTTACAAGCAAATGGGCATTTAAATAATTTCGTAGTTCGCTCTGCAGGGTTCTATAGTCTAGTAATTTGCAAGATTGCCCAAGACACTTTTTAGTAAATATGTTCTATGTTCTAAGTATTCGTGTTAAAATTGAGGCTGTGTGCCCACTGTTATTTTACATGTAATATTAAAGTACTGGATTTGAAAGGGTCTTAAATAACGTGTCTTAACTAGAGCTGTTTTGTTAAAGTTATGGTGAAATTCAGCCTTAGTGGCGTTTCTCAATGTTTATGGGAGACCGTTGGCTAATGATTTATAAACTTGCTTATGATTTTATGTAATGAGTGTTTCGTAAATAAACTTGCCTGAGTGGCGTCTGTCAATTTTTATGTAAGATGGTTTTTGGTAGTTAATAAACACAATGGTGTTGAAATATTCACTTTATTGGGTCAGCCCTTCCACTCCCTTTAGATTTAAAGGTTAAGCAGAGCAGGTGTTAAGTAAAAACGTTCCAGTTCCTTTGCATCTGTATTATTGCTTATTAGGGTGCTTCCAGAGATCTAACGCGAAGAAGTGACAAGAAGAAATCAGTGAGGATGCACATGTTGTCTACATGAACATCACCTGGAAATACATCGTGGAAGCACCTATACAGAATGTCCCAGGAGGAATGGTCAAAATTCGTAGATGTGACAGGAACGATGTGGACTTGTACACATGTACAAGTATTAGTGAACATTAAAACACTTGTGTTGCAAATTGTGAATTGAAAAATAAATATTTTTAACGTATTCATCTCTAAAAATTATTGTGCAAATCACTGTTGTGGTGTTCAAAGTAAATGTTTTAATATTCCGCCGTCTATTTCATTGCAATTTTAGCACTCTTTCGAGAACATGTTGCGTTGATTGATTGAGTTCCACTACGGGTTCACAAATAAGGGCAGCAGAGCCCATCATGTGACCAAGCATTTCATCTCGCTTATTCACCTTTCGTTTCTAAGCCGCAGACTTCATCCAGCCCTAAAAGAGAAACTCCGACGGCGTAAGGTCTGGCGATCTTGGTGGCTAGTTAGTTGTACTACCACTACCCATCCAGCGATTAGGGTAAAAGTGTGGATGAGACGTTCCCTAAGACATCTGGTAAAATGTGGAAGTGGTCCGTCATACTGGAAGTGCACTGCAGTCAGGGGTGGCTAAAGGAGGAAATCCCTCCAGGTGTTCATACCTTAAACTTTCGAAAGAATGAAGTAACTGCGTCTCTACATTCGCTCTTCCGAAGTGACTGAACCTATTAACTAGCCTAAAAGCAAACTTACACTAAATGTGTCCTGTGTCGGAATAGACGGGATCTTCAAATGAAGCGTTCCTCTCATATCCATTCCTCCTGGGACACCTTGTATGTGGCGTCTTTGAAGAAACATTCCAGGCCCAAGTACTGTTAAAAAGAGACAGTAAAGTAAAATAGTCATCAATAAGAAAGACAACTGTAATAAGGTGTCAACGTTATAAACAGGACAGTCTGCACTCACGGAAGTCTTATTAGTTCATCGTAACTTAAAACTTTAAGTGACACTGGGAATGTAGGTACCATTGGTCTTAAACGCTTTTCGTGGCATCATTTACTACAAACAATCGATTGTATTGATTGTAATAAACTCATAACAGCTTCCCTCACCACTTTTATTTATCTTTGTTTGGTAGGCATGAGGCATCGGCGATCAACTGAGTAAAGGATGAATACATCTAGTCGATCTCCTTTCAGGCATTCATTCTCGGAGATGGTTTTGAAATCAGTTAGCATTTATCGCTGATGGATTTACTCTTCTGATATCTTCTGATACAAACGATGGAATTTTTAATTTATTTCCTACGAGATGAAATATAAAATCAATACGGAGGACGTTTGCAAGCATATTTACAGCTAGTATTCTTCTTCGCCGTTCATATATTAGAAATTTTGTCGATACTTCATTTCCTAGTTACATGCAATTTTACTGATTGTGTGCTGTGATATACTTCTTCTATTGAAGGATAAGCAATGCAGATGATATTGTTTCACAAATTATCTCCAAAATGTTAGCCGCTGAGGTAAAATATAAATCATTTCCGCTGGAAGTGAACATATAGAACAATTACTAAAAACATGCAAGATGACGGAAGCAATTTATGGACACACTTAAATTTTGTAGAGATATTATTTGCTTATTTCTGATGGGTTTGTTTCATTAGAGAAAGAATATTGCCATTCATAGCTATTTATTTTACACCTAGAAGACTTCATCTATGTGGCATAGTTGCTTGATATATAAAGTTCAGGCTGATTGTGCACAGAACTGCTAGGAAGAGGTTGCAAGAGAGCGCGTACAAGATTCGGAATTTCGAGGAGACTCAAGCAGATAACGTAGCTATTATTTCTATGGCTTCAAACACAACTACTGTTACTGATGGTAGTCTGGGTAATACTGCGGCAAGAGGACAAGTAGTTGAAACGGGGTGGGGGTGGAGGGGTGGGGGAGGCGTTGAAGGGACCAGACTACAAAGGCCATCGGTCAGTGTTTGAAACGTCTAACACAGATGCAGCAAGTGGTATGCACTGTTACCCTATACTTGAGGAAGGATATCATGAACGTCATGAAACTGTCTCTGATAAAGAAGTGGCTGCAAATTTGGATTGCTATGGAAATCTGAAGCTTATTGTGAACCCCAGTTCTTTGGAAAATATATTCCTCAATAAGACATAAGTGTACTAAGAGAAAATGAAGTTGGTAATTTCCTGCTAATTTTTATGAGACATTCTCATCACAGATTTACTGCCCATGATTCACTGGTATGAATATTTGCCGTACCATAGCTTATAGTGATCTTAGAATTACTTAATAAATTGAGCAGTTTCATTGGTTGTTATTTCCAAACATCATATTCCGAGGTAACGGAAGTCAAGGGATACCGATATGCACCTGCACAGATGGTAGCAGTATTGCGTACACAAAGTATAAGAAGGAGGTGCATTGGCGGAGCCGTCATTTGTTCTCAGGTGATTCATATGAACAGGTTTCCGACGTGATTATGCCCGCACGACGGAGATTAACAGACTTTCAGCGCGGAATGGTAGTTTGCCCGAGACGGAAGGGACATTCCATTTCGGAAATCGTTGGTGACTTCAATACTTCGAGACCCACAGTTTCAAGAGTGTGCCAAGAATTACGGGCATTACCTCTACCAAGTACGAGGCAGTGGCTAACGAAATTCACTTAACGACCGAGACAATTTAGAATTGTCGGTACTAACAGACAAGGAACACTGAGTGAAATAAACGCAGAAATCAATGTGGGACGTTCGACGAATTCATACATTAGGACAGCGTGGAGAAGTCTGATGTTCCTGGGCAATGGAAGCAGATGACCGATACCAGTGCCTTTGCTAGCAGCATAACATCGCCTTCAGCGCCTCTCCTGGGCTCGTGACCGTATCGGTTGGTCTCTTGAAAACCGTGACCCAGTCCAGATTTCAGCTGGTAAGACCTTGTGGTGGGGTTCGAGTGTGGTGCTGACCCCGCGAAGCCATGGTTCCAAACTGTCAACCAGGGACCGACCCTGCGAAGCCTTGGATCCAAACTGTCAACCAGGGACTGTGCAAGTGGGTGGTGGCTCCATAATAGGATGCGCTGCGACTACTTGGAATTTTTTCGGTTCTTTGGTCCAGCTGAACCGATCATTGACTGGGAAATTGATACGTTCTATCTGGAGACCATTGCAACTATTTATAGACTGCATGTTCCCAAACAGATACGGAATTTTTATGCATGACAACCCGTCATGTCATCGGACCAAAATTGTTTCCGACTGGCTTGAAGAACATTCTGGATGATTCGAGACAATGATTTGACCGTCGAGATCGCTCGACGTGAATCCCTTCGAGCACTTACGGGACGTAATCCAGAGGTCAGTTCGTCCACAAAATCTTGTAAGGGCAACTCTTTCGCCTTTATGGACGGTTACAGAGGCAGCATTACTGAATATTTCTGTAGGGTACTATGTTACTACCAACGACTTGTTGAGAAAACGCTAGTTGCTGCATTACGCCGGACAAAAGAAGATCCGACACTATATTAGGAGTTGTTCTATGATTTTTGTCACCTCAGTATATACTCACCTCTATTTCACTGTTATTTCGCAGAGAACAATTTATTAATTGAAGGACTAAGTCAGTTAAATATTTTAATGTTCCATTCCCGCTGTAAGTGCACAGTCACACAAGTATGACAACTAAATATGCTCCCACGAACGTTTCATTACAAAAGCACTAGTTAAGACAGTTAACTATTCTAACAGTTCCATTCTCACTGCGGTGACACAGTCCTAAAGGGCCATGACTATTTTCTTTCCAATATAAAGCACTAATAAACACTCCCAAAAGAATTATTCGCATAAAGTACTGCTATTTTCTTTGTGATGAACATGAATGTGCCATAGAGAGATGGAAGAAACGTTGCGTCAATATATATCTGGTGACATAAAATATTCAAAACCAAGCATCCTGAAATCAGTTCGGTTCGGTTCTAATGCATACCGAAATTCGATTCTACAGCGTGGTAAGGAGCCTCTTTAAGTAATTATGGACATTATTACATATGGTTGTATTCAAGACTTGTTTCCAAATGGCAATAAAACAAGTGTTCGTTACCTGAATAAACTGGAAGTTATCTTATAGTAAAGTGACACTGATTTCCGATTACTATAGAGTACTGCATGAATTTTCCATGAATTGGAGAAAAATAAACACCTATAAAGAATCCTTGAGGTTTAGAGTAACTTATTAAGATTCATGTAAGATTACACAGAATAATGTAACAGTGCGTGGTAATCAGCACGAAATATTTAAATGTTCCTCGTTCCCATCGCAGTTTCACTTTTGCGAGCAAACTCCAGACGTCTTTCGAGCGTATTGTTATAGGAGTGTTCGTGCAGCGTGTTGAAGTTTACCCATTTGTGACTGCCTGGAAAGTTTTAATGGGTATTTTTACGATCCTGTAGCCTCCGCATTCAGCAGCACACAGTTCCGCAATTTAGCGGTTCGTTGGCAAACGAGAAAAATGGAACAATGTTCATAACAACTTCACTGCAAGACGGGGTAAGCACTTGAAAGACTTTTAACTAAACGATCCTGTTACACACCACTAACACCTTATTAGAGTCTCGTAACATTGTTAACGGGAGGTGAGGAAAGAGACAAGCTTCTCGTAACCAGTGTATATGTCCGGATACTGCTTAATTTTTCTATTCATGAATACATGATAGGAAGTTTCATAACGGAAAAATGCAATGCGAGTGGAAACCAATACAGGACGAATTTAGAAAGACATAAATTATATGTTCAACAGAACTTTTGGCCTACTTAGTACGTAATTTTGCACAGATACAGCTTATAGAAGTGAAAGGTGGATCGTAAAAAAAAAAAGGAGGGGGAATGATCAATAAAAGACGATATGCATTGCTAATGGTTAAGGTTGAAACTGAAGTGGAAAGATAAAGCGTGTAATAACACACACTTGAAAGAGCGAGATACAAATCTGTATATACGCTTAACAATAGAACAATCTCTTAAAGGAAATCGGGTTTAATTAGTCAGGTACTAGCATCTGAACCAGAGAAGAAATTTTACGGGGACGGAGACAAATTATTATGCATAATACCAGGAAGGTTAGCACAGTACCGAAAGAAGTCAGACAAGTATGAAACAGAACTACAATTTAACTCATACTCAGAAACCCCCAACACGGCATTAATTTATAAGAGCTCTAAATAGCATAACATATCGTGTTATTTCTGTATGTTATGTGTCTGGTGAAATCTCACAATGTTTTACATTTTAGTGATGTATACCACTAATTTTATAATCAAAACTGAATGGTGGCATAGTCAGTATACAAAAAATGATTACAATGATACAACGTAATCAAGGCTCTTACATTCAATAACTACCACTAACCATCGTTAATATACCGTAGTCGACAACCTACCGCTGTCCTGAGTTAAGATGTTGTAACAAAAAGAATGCGAACAACTTATTTTACAAGGGACAAGTTACAACACTGATACTGTGTATGAACTATGGTTACCGACTGTAACAGCTGTGCGTAAAAAAAGTACTGTAAAAAAGCACCGTAAAAATGAATATGTAATAAAACAACTAAAATGCTTCAAGGTGCATCACTTTTTTTCTTATTGGTTTAGCAATCAATGTATCGTATGTAGTTTACTATGTTCTTTTGTTAGGTTAACTCTCTAACCACTTACACATCTCTCGTAAAGAGCACCTGTAATTAAATCATATTACCTGCAGTACGTCTAGCACCCAGCTTGTATTTCGCACATCTTCTTATGTAATTTGTTACACCGACATATCGTAAAACAGTATCTTCAGGGCCATTGGAATATTGAGTTAAAACATAAATCAGTTGTTAAATGTCATAAGATAAACTCTTGAAAGACAATAGGCAGCCTGGCAGTGTCTGTTTCGCTGCTGTGATGCATCGTTATCCTTCATTGTGGCTTGAATTATTTCAGGAAACTGATTTGTCATTAAATGATCATGAGCTGTCGTAATCCGTTTCTTCGATGAGAATATGCAACGAATAACTATTGTAAGCCAGTCCTGTAACATTACTTACTTTTTCGATAGTTCAGGCAGCGTTTTGCAGTGTGAGATTTCTTTCTCTGATCTCCTTCCTACTATGTCAATATTTCGTAAACTGCTATTTTCTCCTATTTCGTCCACAACAGTTCATTTTCCTCTAACTTTCTGATGTGTGCTTCTGTTTTTCTAAATACCAAAATATACTTCAGAAAACAATTCTTGCGTTCCCATTCTGTATTGAGAACCACTTCGCTTTAAAACGGGGATCTACTGAGTCCTGTGTCCAGTGATATCTTTTGCCTTTTACGGAGAGCCCTAATTCGTTTACTTGGGGCACAGGTACTTTTCACATAATGTACTGGAAAATGTATTGTGAGAAGAGCGTCTTCTTGGTCCTTTCTGCTACTCAAGGTTTCCTTTAATTTTTATGTCACAGACATTACCCCATATGAGTTTTCCAATTAGTGATATCTTTCTCTGCTGCTGTCGGAAAGTGGCACGTTCAGATTTGACAACCTACTCATTTCGTGATAGACAAAGTCTTTATCTTACAGATTCCCACTAAAATATCGTGGGTCATCTGCGACAGTTGTGCTCTGATTAATTGAACCTACGACGGAATCAATTGCTGTTCAACCCTTGTATGTGTTTCGTTGATCTTATTGGTATTAGCCTCATAAAGAGAAATACTACCCTATAATATCTCAAGCGAAAATTTGGCAGTTGTAGAGGTGCGAAGAACGGTAATAAAGGCCTTTGGACCGCGTGATTTACTAAAGGTTCTTGAGTCGACTAGGGCTATGAAACCGTTTCATGTAATTACAATGAATGCGACTGACTTCTTTGACTTTAAAGACGCTGCTGAAACATTGTTGTCAACTCAGACGTGCAGGATTTCTAAATGCATTAAGATCAAGGCATATCATACTTATCCATCTCAAATATCTATTAAAAAGTCTTACGCAAAAGAATGGAAAAAGTGTCGTTATATTCAAAAGAGGAAAGACCCTGTAAAATTTATGACATGCCGAACTCAATCTGAAAGACAAGACATGTTGATCATTTGGAAAGCAAAAAGACCTGTTGACGATGTCGCCACTTCCTCCTCAACAGCACAGGGAGTCTTACAGTCAACTTTGCAACCTCTACGAAATCCCAGGAATAGAGCTCTGTAAGAAACCGAAGTCATTAGTGACAGATTTTTGTCTTTTATTTGATTATATTATTCTCTTGCAAAAGAAATTAAAAGCAATGTGAAACGCTTTCTGTTGACTAAAATTCTCCTAGGTAAAATATTACCTTTGTATATTTGTACCGTAGCGCCTCTGTATTAATGGAACTAGAAAAAAAAACTGTCTTAGTGCCGCTTAGAACCAGTCAACTTCCTGGTGTGGCACTTGCAAGGTTCTCAATAAATTATTTATTTTTTCACTTGTCTCATTATGTTTTACATTGATGAGGTGGGCACCATAACATCATGGTACCAGGTTACCTTCTCAATATTTTGGGCACCGGTAAGTTATGTCTAAAAGAAATGCATTGGTATTGATTCTCCTGAACAATGTGAGAGTTGTGAAACACTTCCATTCCCGCTCTTCGTATACTTGATGACCGTGGCCTGTACTAGGACCTGTAGGTCCTTCCTAAGCGGCACTGTGGCTGTATCAGTATTGATATCTTTCATGGAATTTGAAGTTACACGGAGGGAATGACTGGATGCTGTATTACCAGTTAAGACGACACCAGTACACAGAACATCAAATCTGCTTTGTAGTGGTTCCTTCTCAGGGCTGCATCGTTCAGAAACTGCTTTTATACATATGAATCGCCCCCAAAATGAAACCATTCAAATATAATAGTTATTACTGAGATTTTCGTGGTTTCGTCCACTTCATGCGACAGATATACAGGGACATAAGTTTATATCATGCATTATTTGGCTTAATTTTTCCTTTAAATTTGTTATCGGTGCTACTACGTAGCACACATGAGTACACGGACTATCAGTAACCGCATTTTACCACTCGAATCTATTTTCCTGACTTACCAGCCGCTTCATGCTCCGAAGAGCTAGCCGGATGCCGTAACTCTCTATTGGTGAGTCCTCTCTCTCTCTCTCTCTCTCTCTCTCTCTCTCTCTGTCTCACACACACACACGTACACACACACACACACACACACACACACACACACACACACACTTAACGCACCAACTGTCACTGCTTGCTCACCGAAGAAGACACACTCAATGTCAGTGGTACTAATGCGACCATCCGTACATACCACATTAACGATTCTCCCTTTTTCTGCATAGATAGCGCTAAATGTTTATTGACGGACAAATAAATTATCTGTCATCATTTAATATATGGGTTACCACAGAGAGTTAAGCTCAAAAATCAGAGAAAAACCCTAGGCATCTGAATATCATTACTTTTATATGACTGTAGCCGTAGTCAGGACAGTACTCAGGAGTCGTGAATGTTGTCTGTTCCATGTTTAATTGACATTTGGAGTGCCATCTCCTGACACTCCAGCAGCAATTCTGTGAGAGCTATAACTTTTTGTGGGTAACGCGTCTCTAACGCCAATATAGCGAGAGCTACATTTTCTGTTTGATCGCTTCCAGTGTTTCGCAACTCGATGTCACTGTGAAACACCCTCTGCCAGGAAACGCTGGAAGGAAGCACATTCTGCCAACGACATTTGTTCGAAGCACCCCCTGCAATGTATCACCCCTACGGAGGACCGCACAAAAAGCTGTTACGAAGCATCTTTCCCTACACAAATTTGGTACAAAACACCTTCTGCTAACAAGGGAACCTCCCCATCGCACCACCCTCAGAATTAGTTATAAGTTGGCACAGTGGATAGGCATTGAAAAACTGAAGACAGATCAATCGAGAAAACAGGAAGAAGTTGTGTGGAACCTTAAAAAAAATAAGTAAAATATACAAATGGAGTAGTCCACGCCAAGATAGGCAACATCAAGGAGACGTTCAGCTCAGGAGTGCCGTGCTCCCGTGGTTAGCGTGAGCAGCTGTGGAACGAGAAGTCCTTGGTTCAAATCTCCCCTCAAGTGAAAAATTTTTCTTTATTTTAGCAAAGTTATGATCTGTCCATTCGTTCAGTGACGTCTCTGGTCACTGTAATAAGTTTAGTGTCTGTGTTTTGCGACCGCACCGCAAAACCGTGCGATTAGTAGACGAAAGGACGTGCATCTCAAATGGGAACCGAAAACATTTGATCGCAAGGTCATAGGTCAACCGATTCCTCCACAGGAAAACACGTCTGATATATTATACACGACACTGGTGACGGCATGTGCTTCACATGACAGGAATATGTTGTCGACCCATCTAACTTGTACACTTGGCGTATGGGTAAAAAAATTCTTCTACGTTGCCCGATTTAGGTTTTCTTGTGGATGTGATAATTACTCCCAAAAAAGTGATGAAAACATAAGAGTTCCTCACATAAACTGCAACAAATGACTCCAGAAGTCTCACAGGCGCACACTTTTCCCTGTGCTCTGTCAAAACATATGTTTTTAACGTTCTCAAATTTTTCCGTGTATAGACCGTCAGATCCTGCATATGTTCAAGCAAATTTGAACATGTCCTGGAATTTTGGAGAGCGAAGTTGATTATGTATGAGTGCCTGATTTTTGATAATTGTCTGAAAATAAAAAGTTAAACTTTTCGCTCGAAGGAAGATTTGAACCAAGGACCTCTTCTTCCAGAGCTTGTAGTGGGACGAAATTAAACGTCACCCATCCACCAAGTCAGCCCAGTTTGCAGGTGACTATAAGTTTAATTTAGTTTTTGTTTATGTGTTTTCTTATTATTTGTAATAAATGTGAATTATCTAAAAGTTTTGTATTTTTTTTATGTGTTTCATGTACGGAGAGATCGGCGCAACGAACGGGGACAGCATCTTCGTTGCCGCGACCAGAGAGGAAATTGCTGGCCGCTATACGTCGCGGGTCGACAGCCAAGGAGCAACAGAAGATCCTGGAACCGAGTTGTTGCGTCGTGTTTCTAAAAAAATTAAAAATGAATTTTTATACTCTTTTTGTACAACAATGACATCAAATAGATCTTAGTCTTATTGAAATGTTAGTCACTGTCTGTCAACGCTCAAGTTCACATCTGTATGTGTAGGAAGCTAATAAAATAGTGTATTCTACTAAAGTTGAAACACGTGTCTTGAAGATTTATTTATGAAGAGTTATGTGAACGGATTAATAATATATTTGGCAAGATTATTGATTCAGACAGCGTTGGCCGAAACTTTGAATCTAAAAAGTTTATTTAATGTGTGATTCTGATATCGATTAGATCAAGATAACGTGTGTCGATATAATTTTCTGAGGAGAAACAAACGAAATTTAAATTCGAAAAAGTTACGAAAACCAATTGGCCCAAGTGATGTAATTCTCTGCACACGACTCAACTGATGTTTTACAGTTTCGTTCAAGAACCATTCTATGACAATTTAAAACGAATATGAATCATTTTTGAAGTGGGTTGTAACTGACGTAGGTGACGAAGTCTGCACATGGTCATATATCAAACTAAACCCAGAAATACGTCGTTACACCGCACCGTGGCGACCGTGACAGGACTTGTGTGCAACTAAGGCACACAGGTACGAAACAAAGCATCAAGAGTCCTTCGGAAGTCAACGCGAGTTTTCGTGGAGCCTTCACCAGCCAGCGGCGACTTCGCGGGTGTGGGCATCTGACGGAGTGCAGCCAAGCAGTACGGTCACGCAGTTGTTCCACGAGAAGGCGCGTCTGTTGGGCAGCAGCTGAACGCTGCAAACCCCGACAACCTTTTTTCTCCCTAAACTAATAGGCCCAGTACGTCAGCTGCGGGGCGTTCCTCCGGCTGATATTAGAGGTGTTGCTGAGGGCTTCGCCGGTCTACGGCGGTGCCGGGCGTGGTTGCAGCCAGCGACGTTTCCGGTGTTCGACTCAGCGTCCTGCCGGTTGCGGAAACGGGGTCGCAGCATCTCAGCGGCTGCATCGACGGCTGTTACATCTGCAGCCCATAGCAGCACACTGATCATCGAGAACTACAAATTACAATATTAAGTGTCCGGTGAGTTTGTTTCAAGTTGGAAGTGGAGTGTTGTACATAGGAAGTGTGCTTTTACAGGATTGTTGATTCCAAGTCTGCGTGTGTAAATAGTTAATATTTTACAATAATGTCGGGAAGTGAAATGTCAGACGAAGAGCAATCTATGTCCGATAGGAGCATGAGAGCCCTTTTTAGGGCGATCGCTAAATTAAAACAGTCTAACGAGGAATCTACTGCTAGATTAAAAGAGGAACTAAAACAGGAATTAAAACAGTCTAACGAGGAATCTACTGCTAGATTAAAAGAGGAATTAAAACAGTCTAACGAAGAATCTATGGCTAGATTAAAACAGTCTAACGAGGAATCTACTGTTAGATTAAAAGAGGAACTAAAACAGGAATTAAAACAGTCTAACGAAGAATCTACTGCTAGATTAAAACAGTCTAACGAAGAATCTATGGCTAGATTAAAACAGTCTAATGAGGAATCTACTGCTAGATTGAAACAGGAACTAAAACAGGAATTAAAACAGTCTAACGAGGAATCTACTGCTAGACTTAAAGGGGAGCTAACAAAATCAACAGACAGGTTGCAGGAATATCTTAATGAAACCAGTCGAGAATTAAGTGATAAAATAGAGTCTTCTAAAGTTGAAATGCAAGAAAAATTAGTAGGACTTAGTAATAAGATTGCCGATAATTGTAAAAGGTTAGAAGAACATATCCAGGAATCGCGCGAGGAAAAAGCTCGCATGCGAAACGATATCACTGACTTAACCGAGAGACTAGATAGTGTCAATATCTTAGTTGTAAATGAAATACAGAAAAATAACGATATGTTACGAGATGAATTTTCTATGCAAACAGAAACTGTTCGCAGAGAATTATTGAAATCTATTAAAGAGGTCTCGACCAAACCTGTAGAGATTTCTTCAATAGATAATGTAGAATTAGAAACATTAACTCATCAAGTAGAAAAGGACCATACCGAAATCGAAAACATGAAATTTTTAATTACTGAGATATGCAGTAATCTTGAGACTGCCAAAGATAATAATATTGACGAAGGTACAGAGCGTTCACATCGTGAACACAGTGAAGAATCGATATTAGCTAATCGCGTATCCAATACAGAAATGCGGATACAGGAAATTACGAAACGGTTATCGGAATTAGATAATAACGACAACATTTCAGGTAGCAGAGGTAATAACATAATCAGAGACAACAGTCGCATCGAATTTGCTAGCACGGATGACAACAATATGAATAAGGCAATCACGGCAAGCCAATCCGATGCAACTCCGTCTCTGCCAGCTAAACAAAATCCGACTATTTCTCTCGCAGAATGTCTGGATGACATAACAACAAATTCAAATGTAGCAAGTCGATTTCCTGTATTCAAACCAGGAGGCGAACTGCACCCTATAATCTTTATAAAAGCTTTTGAAACATCATTATCTCCTAGATGGAGTAATGAAAAACGCATTCAATTTGTAATAGGACATTTAGAAGCAGAAGCTGCAGAATGGGCAGTACTGCATAGAACTGAGTTCAGGGATTGGGATGATTTTGTTAAGCAGTTTAAACAAAATTATTGGTCAAGACGAAAACAACAACACTTAACTTTAAAGTTGTTAGCCCCTCCTCCAGATTCTAAACGGTGGGGAGGTTATAGGAATTATTTTGAATGGAATTTAAACCGTGCTAAATTAATTGAAAGTCATCTAATGCGAGTCCTAATTAGTGGATTACCGTATTACATAAGGGAAAGAAAAATGTTATTCTACGAATTATACAAAACCTTAATAATGGGGACGAAACAGTTAACACCCGGGGTGTGTGGTTATATTTTAACGACTTGTTGTATTGGAAAGCACAGAGGGAACACCAGAGATGGAAAATCTGCATTCCGGAAACTGTTGTGGACGAGTTAATTACTTATATTCATGAAGGTTACGGGCATTTCGGAATTCATAAATGTATTAAACATCTAATGAAGTATTATTATTTCAAAAATATGTCCCGTATTGTGAGAAGTATTATTAGGGCTTGTGAAACCTGTCAAAAGGTTAAAGTTAATAACAAATCCAAGCGTCATAAATTATATGCTGTAATTCCTCGAGGTTTGTGGGATCTACTGTCATTAGATTTTTTCGGCCCTCTGCCTCGGAGTTCAGGAGGATTAACATGTGTGTTTGTTGTAATGGAATGTTGGTCCAAACATGTGAAACTATATACTTTGAAACGAGCGAATACAGCAAGCGTTATACGCTGCCTCACCCGAAATTACTTTGTTAACTGGGGCATTCCTAAACGACTTATGTCTGACAACGGTAGTGCCTTTATTAGTCAAAGATTTCAAGATATGATAAGACAATATGGAATCAAACATATCTTAATTTCGAAATATCACCCTCAAAGTAATTTAGTAGAAAGAGTCATGAAAGAATTAGGACGATTATGTAGAACTTATTGTGCACATAAACATACTCGGTGGGCCAAACTAATGCCTGAATTCGAAAAGATATTAAATGAATTGCCTCACCTAACGACGGGATTATCACCTATAGAAATTTTAGGCAAACGAATTATAGGTGAGCCTTTACTAGCTGCTTTACCTTGGCCACCAGTAAATGAGATACAACAAGATATTCCAGACGAAAAAGTTTGCGAACAGATTGTAAAAAATGCCGAACGGAGAATTAAAAGTTATAATCAACAGGCTGTAGAACCCTCATTTCAGGTAGGAGATCTTGTGCTAGTACGATCTCATCCTAAAAGTTCTAAGATCGATAAGGAATGTAGAAAATTCTTCTTTATCTTTGAAGGTCCATATGTTGTACATAAGATTGTACATCCCAAAGCATTACTTCTTATGGAACCTTCATCAGGTGTAATTAAAGGATTATATAGTGTTGATCAAATGAAACCCTTCATTCCTAAATAAGTTAATATTTAGTATATGTTACACACGGAAGAGCGTTCATAGTTTATTCATGTGAAGTTTTTCGTGATAGTTACGTGTTATTTTAAATAAATGACAGAAAGCTTAAATATGTGTTCTACAATAATCTACTGGTACTTCAAAAAGAGAAAGATAATCAAAAGGGGGATTTAGATGGAGGAAATTTTGCTCTTAGGTCTAAAGGAATTTTGCGTATTTTAAATTTACTCGGATAGTAGGAACCAAAGGGGATGGTTAATAGTTTTAGGGACCATGGGCGTCCAGAGCTATATGGCTCACGAGAACATAGCAGAGTGCCTTTAATAGAGGTTTGTAATAGTGTTAATATAGAACACACCAAACGGGGCTCTCTCGCTTGTTTCTCCTAAATAAATGGCCATTACCCAACAAGGTGTCCGAAGGTAAAGAGAGCCGTGCCGAGATTCTAAAGAAAGTTTTGCTTGATTTCTTCTTGACCTCAGGCATAAATAAGGCATTAGGGAAGAGAATGACGTAAAGTAAATAGTACTATTAGTTATTGTGAGAAACTTATTAGTAATATACATTCTTGAAAAGAATAACTCTAGTAAATAAATGAAACTGAAATTAATCTATCACAATTTGAACGCTCTGTCCTAATGTACAACGTTAAAGAACGTAATAAATTAGTATTTATTAGCAACTATTAACTGAAGAGGAGCAATCTCCCTATATTCGGTTACGAATTACCATAAGAGCACAATTAAGAGTAAATGACAAATAGTCACAACGGTATCGTGTTAAAAGGATTAAATCTATCTAATAGCAAGGACTTGAGGTTACGTAAAATGTGAGGAAAATGTATTAACAGTTAAATATTGTATATTGAACAGTTTTAATTCCGATTAAAACCTGACAAACTGAGCTTGTGGGTGGGGTATGTAGTGGGACGAAATTAAACGTCACCCATCCACCAAGTCAGCCCAGTTTGCAGGTGACTATAAGTTTAATTTAGTTTTTGTTTATGTGTTTTCTTATTATTTGTAATAAATGTGAATTATCTAAAAGTTTTGTATTTTTTTTATGTGTTTCATGTACGGAGAGATCGGCGCAACGAACGGGGACAGCATCTTCGTTGCCGCGACCAGAGAGGAAATTGCTGGCCGCTATACGTCGCGGGTCGACAGCCAAGGAGCAACAGAAGATCCTGGAACCGAGTTGTTGCGTCGTGTTTCTAAAAAAATTAAAAATGAATTTTTATACTCTTTTTGTACAACAATGACATCAAATAGATCTTAGTCTTATTGAAATGTTAGTCACTGTCTGTCAACGCTCAAGTTCACATCTGTATGTGTAGGAAGCTAATAAAATAGTGTATTCTACTAAAGTTGAAACACGTGTCTTGAAGATTTATTTATGAAGAGTTATGTGAACGGATTAATAATATATTTGGCAAGATTATTGATTCAGACAGCGTTGGCCGAAACTTTGAATCTAAAAAGTTTATTTAATGTGTGATTCTGATATCGATTAGATCAAGATAACGTGTGTCGATATAATTTTCTGAGGAGAAACAAACGAAATTTAAATTCGAAAAAGTTACGAAAACCAATTGGCCCAAGTGATGTAATTCTCTGCACACGACTCAACTGATGTTTTACAGTTTCGTTCAAGAACCATTCTATGACAATTTAAAACGAATATGAATCATTTTTGAAGTGGGTTGTAACTGACGTAGGTGACGAAGTCTGCACATGGTCATATATCAAACTAAACCCAGAAATACGTCGTTACACCGCAAGCTGCCCACGCTAACCACGGGACCACGGCGCTCCTGATTTCTGTATATCCTTTATGTTGCGTATCTTGCGCATGGACTACTCAGTTTGTATATTTTGCTTATTTTTTCATAGTTCCACACAACTTCTTCCTGTTGTCTCGATTGATCTGTGTTCTGTTTTTCAAGGTCTATCCACTGTGGCAGCTTATAATTAAATCTGAGGGGGGTGCGATGGGGAGGTTCCCTTGTAAGTAACACCGCTATGAAATACGCTTTTCCACCCAACACTAGTACAAAGGATGATTCCCAGAAGTTCTGCCACTCACGAATGGATGGCAATGGTTTTGTTTTCACAGGAGCGAAGGACTTAAATTCATGACTGCTCTTTTAGTCATCAGACTAATGACTGGATTGATGCGGCCAGCTACGAATTCCACTCCTGTGCCAACCTCTTCATCTCACAGTAGCACTAACAAACTACGACCTCAATTATTTCTTGCAAGTACTCCACTACAGCTTTTGCCTTCTACAGCTTCCGTTAGTACCATGGAAAACATTCGCTTGTTCCTTAACAGATGTCCTATTATTCTGTCTCTTCTCTCTCTCAGTGTTTTCGAAATATTTCTTTCCTCTCCGATTCTGTGCAGAACCTCCTCATTCCTTACTTTATCAGTCCACATAATTTTCAGCATTCGTCTGTAGCACCAGATCTCAAATGCTTCAGTTCTCTTCTATTCCGGTTTCCCCACAGTTCATGTTTCACTACCACACAATACTGAGCTCCAAACGTACATTCCCAGAAATTTCTTCCTCAGATTAAGGTCTATGTTTCACACTAGTAGACTTCTCTTGGCCAGAAATGCCCTTTTTGCCAGTGATAGTCTGCTCTCGAAGTCCTCCGTCCGTCATTGGTTGTTTTGCTACCTAGGCAGTAAAATTCCTCAACTTTATCTACTTCTTGATCATCAGCCGTGATATTAAGTTTCTCGTTATCCTCATTTCAACTACTTCTCATTACTTTCATCTTTCTTCGATTTACTATCAGTCCATGTTCTGTACTCATTAGACTGTTCATTCCATTCAGCAGATCATGCAATTCTTCTTCACTTCCACTCAGGGTAGCAATGTCATCAACTGATATCCTCTCACCTTAAATTTTAATCCTACTCCTGAAGTTTTCTTTTGTGTCCGTCACTGCTTCCTCGATGCACACATTGAACAGTAAGGGCGAAAGACTACATCCGTGTCTTTCACCCTTTTTGATCCTAGCCCTTCATTCCGGTCGTCCGCTCTTATTATTCCCCTCCCTATAGTTTACTCTTATTTTTCTCTGAATTTCGAGGGTCTTACACCATTTTACATATTCGAACGCTTTTTCCAAGTCGACAAATCCTACGAACGTGTCTTGATTTTTCTTTAGTGTTGCTTCCATTGTTAACCAAAACGTCAGAATTGCCTCTCGGTTCCTCCTACCTTTCCTAAAGCCAAATTGATCGTCGTGTAACACATCCTCAGTTTTATTTTTGATTATTCTGTGTAACGTATTCGTCAGCAAATTGGATGCATGAGCTGTTAAGCTGATTGTGTGGTAATTCTCGCACTTGTCAGCTCTTGCAGTCTACGGAATTGCGTGGATGATATTTTTCCGAAAGTCAGATTGTATGTCGCCAAATTCATACATTCTACATAGCAAAGAGGATAGTCGTTTTGTTGCCACTTCCCCCAATTAATTTAGAAATGGTGGTGGAATGTTATCTACCCTTTCCGTCTTATTTGACCTTAAGGCTTCCAAAACTCTTTTAAATTTTGATTTCATACTGGATCCTGTACCTCTTCTACATCGAATCCTGTTTCTTCTTCTATCACGTTGCACATATATTCTCACTCATATAGGCCTTCAATGTGCTCCTTGCACCTATCCCCTCTGTCCTCAGCATTTAACAGTAGAATTCCCGTTACACTCATAATGTTACCATCCTCGCTTGTAATTTCACCGAAAGTTGTTTTGACTATTCTACATGCTGAGTTAGTCCTTCCTGCAATTACCTCTTTTTCGATTTCTTCACATTTTTCATGTACCCATTTCGTCTTAGCTTCCCTGCACTTCCTTTTTATTTCCCTCCTCAGCGACTTGTATTTACGTATTCCTGAATTTCCATCAACATTTTTGTACTTCCTTCTTCCATCGATTAACTGAAGTATTTCTTCTGTTCCCCACGGTTTCGTAGCAGTTACCTTATTTGTGCCCATGTATTTATTTCCAACTTATATGATTGTCCTTTTTTAGAGATGTCGAATTCTCTTCAACTGTACCGCCTACTGAGCTATTCCCTATTGTTGTATCTATAGCCTAAGAGAACTTAAAGCGTATCTCGTCATTCATTAGCACTTCCGCCTCGCACTTCTTTGCGTACTGATTCTATCTCACTATTCTCTTAAACGACAGCCTTCTAGTCAACAGTACTAAATGGTGATATGCTTCTGGACACGCCTTACAATCTACACTCATGCTCATAAATTAAGGATAAATGTAGAATTTGGTGGCACCATACAAAACTGAAACACATAGGGAACACGCACGACAAAGATCTGTGAGTCCACGGTAGTGGTGAAAAGTTGAGAAAACCGTCCCGAAACAAATGTGCTACAAAACGCCGCTGTTTCCTGCGCATGTACCTCGACATCAATATGGGATATGATCACCACGCACACGTACACAGGCCGCACAACGTGTTGCCATACTGTGGATCAGGTGGTCGAGCAGCTGCAGGGGTCTAGCCTTCCATTCTAGCACCAGTTCCTGTCGGAGCTCCTGAAGTGTCATAGGGGTTTGAAGATGTGCAGCGATACGTCGACCAAGAGGTTCCCAGACGTGCTCGATGGGGTTTAGGTCTGGAGAACAGGCAGGCCACTCCATTCGACCGACATCTTCTGATTCAAGATAATCCTCCACGATGGCAGTTCTGGGGCCATGCGTTATCATCCATTAGGAGGAATGTGGGATCCACTGCACCCCTGAAAAGGCGGACATACTAGTGCAAAATGACGTCCCGGTACATCTGACTGTTGCAGTTCCTCTGTCAAAGATATGCAGGGGCGTACGTGCACCAATCATAATCCCACCCCATACCATCAAACCACAACCTCCATATAGCTCCCTTTCAAGGACTTTAAAGGGTTGGTGTCTGGTTCCTGTTTCACGCCACATGAAAAGCCGGCGAGAATCACTCTTCGGACTATACCTGGACTCGTCCGTTAACATAACCTGGGACCACTGTTCCAATGACCGTGTACTCTGTTCTTGACACCAGGCTTTACGGGCTGTCCTGTGATGAGGGGTCAGTGGAATGCACCTTGCAGGTCTCCGGGCGAATAAACCATGTCTGTTCAGTCTTCTGCAGACTTTGTCTGTGGAGACAACTGTTCCAGTGGCTGCAGTAAGGTCCCGAGCAAGGCTACCTCCAGTACCTCGTGGCTGTCAGCGGGCACTGATGATGAGATATCGTTCTTCTTGTGGTGTTGTACATTGTGGACGTCTCGTTCTGTAGCGCCTGGACATGTTTCCTGTCAGCTGGAATCGTTACCATAATCGTGAGATCACACTTTGTGGCACATAGAGGGTCCGTGGTACGATTTGCTGTGTTTGATCACCCTCCAGTAGCCCTAGCATTGTACCCCTCATAACGTCATCAATATGTACTCTTTGAGCCATTTTCAACACACAGTCACCATTAACACGTCTGAAAACGTCAGCACACTTACTCGCTGCACCGTACTCTCACATGCACCAACACACCTCGGCGTATGTGGACTGCTGCCAGAGCCACCGTGCGACGACCGCAGGTCAAATGCACGTCATGGTCATACCCCGAGGTGATTTAAACTCACAAACCGCCCACCAGAGCATTGTTTCACCATTATCAGCATTATCCTTAATTTATGAGCATGACTGTAGTATCAGATATTGGAATCACTGTCTGACCATGACGTAACCTAACAGAAATCTTCCAGCATCACCCTGCCTTTTCCAAGTGAACCTCCTCCACTTGTGGTTCTTGAACAAAGTATTGGCTATTACTAGCTGAACCTTATTACAGAACACAGTTAGTCTTTCTTCTCTCTCATTCCTTCTACCAAGCCAATATTCTCCTGTAACCGTTTCGTTTACTCATTCCTTTAACTGCATTCCAATCTCCCAAAACTAGTAGACACTCATCAGCTTTTACGTACTATATTAGTCGTCCGGAGTGGCCGTGCGGTTCTGGGCGCTGCAGTCTGGAGCCGGGCGACCGCTACGGTCGCAGATTCGAATCCTGCCTCGGGCATGGATGTGTGTGATGTCCATAGGTTAGTTAGGTTTAATTAGTTCTAAGTTCTAGGCGACTGATGACCTGAGAAGTTAAGTCGCATAGTGCTCAGAGCCATTTGAACCATTTGAACGTACTATATTACCCTCTCAGTATCCTCATAAACTTTCCCTCTCTCTTCGTGTTCAGCTTGCGACGTCAGAATTTATACCTGCACTATCGTAATCGGTATTCATTTGTTGTCGATTCTGATAAGAATAACGCTATCACTCAACTGCTCACAGTAACATATTCTCTGCCCTATTTTCCTATTCATAACGAATCCTACTTCTGTTATACCATTTTGTGCTGTTGGTGATATTATCCTACACGCATCTAACCAGAAATTCTTGTGTTCTTTCCACTTCACTTAACTGACCTCAACCAAATCTAGACTGAGCCTTCGCGCTTTCCTTTTCAGATATTCTAGCTTCCCTACCACAATCAAGCTTCTGACTTTCCACGTCCCGCCTCGTAGACCATTATCCTTTCGTTGGTTATTCAATCTTATTCTCATCGTCACCTCCCTCATACCGTCCCCTCGCGGAGATTCGAATTGGGGACTATTCTGGAATCTTTTGCCAATGGAATGATCATCATGACACTTTTTTCGATTGCAGGCCATATGTCCTGTGGATACAGATTATGTGTCTTTAATGCAATGGTTTCCATTGCCTTCTGTATCCTCACGCCGTTGATGATTACTGATTATTCCGCCTTTGGGGGCAGTTTCCCACCCGAAGTACAAGAGAGTGCCGTGAACACGTGTGCGCACATCCGCCCTCTTTGACAAGGTCGTTGAAAGAATGAAAATGACTTCCTATGCCGTAGTAGGCAGGTAACCCTCTGATTCAACATGCTGAGCTACCGTGCCGGCAAAATATTAGGGACACTCACTAGATCATCGGTGCCAACGCATCGTAATTCAGCTAATTTGGATGAAACAGACAAAATCGCAGCGAAGGACTTCTATTTATATACGTATAGATAGGAAAAAAGATGGAATAAAACCGAAAAAAAGGAAAGATAGAACGATACAGATGCAGCTAACAAGGTATTCTAACATCTCTAAATGACATCGTCGTTGAACGCATTTGCTATTTCATTCGTCTCTGTCAGAAGGGTTCGGGAACTTCAAATAATTACGAGATTTACCTATGTATCACTAATACTTGTATCCTTTACTGTGATGGCGCAGTCGGAAGACTGTCCTTTTTACACTCTTAATTTAATGTAACTGTTCTTTTATCTTAATATCATTTAGTTTTATGCTATATTATACCTTACGTTGTATATATTTTAGTTAACACTGACAAATGCCCTACTTTTATCATCATACACAGTGTATGAATCTGGTCAAACAGCCTTTGTCTGGACCCTATACTCTTCCAAACACCTCAGTTCTTTGTTGCTTCCCCCATAGCTCCGTGGGGCCTATGCCTCTCTCGAACCCTACCGTCAGCTGTTACCGACCGAAATCAGAACTGATCTGACCAGGCAGCGGTTTTCCAGCCGTGTAGGATCCAACGAGCCCAGCAGAGGCGCAGCAGGCGAGACGTACTGTTAGCAAAAGCGCTCACGTCTCTCGTCTGCTGCCGCTGCCCAGTAACGCAAAACCTCGCCACAATGTCCTAACGGATAGTTTTGTCGTACGTCTCACATTGATTTCTGAAGTTATTTCAATCTGCCTTGTTTCTTTGTTATGAATGACAATTCTACGCTAACGCCGCTGCTCTCGGTCGTTAAGTGAAACCTGCGTTGTCCGTGGTGAGAGGTAATGCCTGAAATTTGGTATTCTCGGCACTCTGTTGACACTGTGGATCTAGTAACACAGAATTCCCTAACGATTTCTGAAATGGGATGTCCCATGCGTCTAGATCCAACCACCATCTCCCGTTCAAAGTCTCTTAATTCCCATCGTGCGGCGATTCCCGTCCATCAACTGCTCGCGTGAATCAACTGAGTACCAATGAGAGCTCCAGCAATACACTGCCATTTTTTACCTCGTGTACGCGATACTATCGCCTTCTGTAAATGTGCATATCGTTATTCCTTGGCTTGTCACCTTAGTATAAATCTCTTCCGCCGAATATGTAACCGGCTCTAGCCAAGAAGACACGGCCAGTTCCTTTCCCCATTTTCGTCCAGTCCGAGCTCTTATTCCATCCATAGTCACACAGCACTCGACACGACCTTTCACCTTACTTCCTTCCAAACTCAAAATGAGAGAAGAAATCATAACCCTTTTTCCCTTTAGCTTAGGGGATCAAGCGTTTCTCTTGTTCATTCTAACACTCACTTTACGCCGGCCGGAGTGGCCGAGCGGTTCTAGGCGCTTCAGTCTGGAACCGCGCGACCACCGCGGTCGCAGGTTCGAATCCTGCCTCGGGCATGGATGTGTGTGATGTCCTTAGGTTAGTTAGGTTTAAGTAGTTCTAAGTTCTAGGGGACTAATGACCTCAGATGTTAAGTCCCATAGTGCTCAGAGCCATTTGAACCATTTTGAACTCACTTTTCGCTGTTCATCCAAGTACATTATATTTCTAAAGTTGATGAGCCTAACTGTCTGTTGAGAGAGAAAGCTTTCTTCAAACGAATTTTACAATGACTGCTCTTCACCTCGTGCTCGTATCAGCACATGTATGCAGAAATTTCCGATCTGATTCAGACGATTCCCAATAAGAAAATGACTGCCAAACACCATATATTCTAACAAACCGGAGATATTTAAAGCAGTGACTGCGGAGTTGAAAATCTTGTCTCATTCGTTCAAGGACACAAAAATTAACGAGCATTATGATTATCAGGAAATCTCTTGGAGGCTCATTGTACCACAGACGCCTTGGAAGGGAGCCAGGTATAGTCATATGGTAATAACAGCAAAATAATGATGGTAATAGGTCTTGGGCAGATCAGCAGTAGGAGAGGAAGACTGCCAGAAATACTTATTTATCATACCATAAGCGCTACGATGGTTTAAAACATCGGCGGTGGTTACATTTTCGTCTTTGTTTTGCTCACGTCTAAAAGTATCGTCAGATATTTCTGCGTTTGGCACTGGTCATTTCGACACATTTTCTCTTCCCGTGCATCACTTAAAGCAAGTAATAAAAGACGAATAAAGATTGCACCTCTATTGGTCATTTACCCATATTTACAACGACACATTTGTGGTGTCACCGCCAGACACCACACTTGCTAGGTGGTAGCTTAAATCGGCCGCGGTCCATGTAGTACATGTCGGACCAGCGTGTCGCCACTGTGTGATCGCAGACCCAGCGCCACCACAAGGCAGGTCTCGAGATACGGGACAGCTCTCGCCCCAGTTGTACGGACGACATTGCTAGCGACAATACGGCCCAAGCCTTCCTCTCATTTGCCGAGAGACAGTTAGAATAGCCTTCTGCTGAGTCCATGGCTACGACCTAGCAAGGCGCCATTAGCCTTACCTACTTTGAGAGTTATCGTATAAATGTCTCAAGAAGAACGTTGTAAACCAACAAAGATTAAAAGTTAAGTATAAAGCAGCTACGTACTTTTCTTGCTACCATTCAATAGTTATCCTGTTCCAAACTTGACGCCAGTCGGCGTGTGTGTACGCGTGCCTTTCGGCTCCCTTCTCAATGTGGCGTAGCTAGCTTGTTACGCCACAACAGATTGGCGACGAGAGAAGTGTTCTTTCTGATTGCTTACATTTACTTGTGTCATGGTTTCGCCAGATGTACTGTCCGAATTTTATCGCTTGCAGAATCAGCAGACGCAGGCGTCATTGGATGCCCTTGGACAGCTCGTCCAGGGTCAACGCGCCATTCAAACCGATGCGGCAGCCGCCGCTTCACCGCTACGGCAGCCACAACTCGCAGTTGCACCGCCTTTTAGGCACTACGATCCAGCGCAAGAATCGTGGCCAGAATGGTCCCGACTGTTTGGCTTTCATCTAGCCGCCTACGGAATTCAAGGTAATGAGCGGCAGCCGTTTTTGCTTTCTTGTGTCGGTGTGTCCACCTACCGTGTGATAGTGAAATTGTTTCCCCGACGCGACGTAGCAACTCTGTCCTACGAAGAAATTTTGTCTGCTTTAAATGCCTATTTCAAAGAAACAGTTATTCAGGACAGAAAATTCCTGTGTTAGGACAGTGCAGCCTTCTTGCAACATACAAGGGACAAACAAAACTTGTGTCATTTTACGTTCTTCGTTCTTCTACTGCAGTGAACTTGTTTGGTTTAGATTTATTTCAGTTGTTTAACATGTCTATTGTAAATCAGGTCCTATCAGTGAATCAGACTGTGCCTTCATACAGTGTTTCTCGCTTATGTGAAGAATTTGCAGACATTTTTGCACTGGGCTTAAGTTGCGCTAAAAACTATGAAGCACATTTGGAACTGAAAGTAAACGCGCAACCGAAATTTTTCAGACCGCGCAATGTTCCTCACGCATTGCGTGTTGAGGTCGCAAGCACGTTACCCGGTTTCGAATCACAAGGTGTGAGTGAATGTGCGCAATGCCTCTTCCATTTCAGCTCCGCTTCATCGCGTACGCCGTACAGGTGTTCCGTTCGTCTGGACGACGGAATGCGAACGCGCCTTTCGCCCGTTGAAATCGGCGTTGCTTTCTCATACTTGCCTTACGCCATTCGATCCCCAGAAACCCCTTTTGTTGATGGTAGATGCATCGGAATTCGGGATCGGTGCTGTGCTTGCGCCCAAAGTTGGCTCGCATGATCGCCCTATTGCCTTTGCGTCCAAATTGCTCTCGTCTGCGCAAAGAAATTATTCCCAGATAGAGAAAGAAGCTTTGGCTCTCGTGTTTGGTGTTACTAAGTTCCATGATTTCTTATATGGTCGTCACTTTACCATCATCACAGACCACAAACCTTTGACATCGCTTTTTCATCCGACCAAGCCTGTACCTCCACGTACAGCGCAGAAATTCATTCGCTGGTCTATTTTCCTCTCGCAGTACCGCTACGATATCTTGTATCGGTCCACTGCTAAGCACGGAAACGCCGATGCGTTGTCCCGTTTGCCTGTTGCTGAGGATAGAGCATTCGATTCTTCCGAACTTGCTTGTATGTTCATTGATTCGGACACCGATGAAGTGGTCGAATCGTTTCCGATTGATTTTCGTCGTGTAGCTACAGCCACCGCTGCTGACCCTGTCCTTGCTACCGTCTTGCGTTTTGTTGCTACGCAATGGCCTTTGTCAAAGTCTCGGATCGAGGATCCGTTGGTTCGCCGATTTTTTGCTCTCAAGGAGAGACTTTTTGTTCGACGTGGTGTTTTGTTGTTGCGTTCTGATAATGATCAGTCCAGAGTAGTGGTCTCACGTTCGTTACAGTCCTCTGTTTTACGGCTTCTTCACCAAGGACATTGGGGTATAGTGCGAACGAAACAACTTGCTCGTCAGCACTGTACTTGGTTCGGAATCGATGCTGCGATTACGAATATGTGTTCTTCTTGCATGACGTGTGCCGAACAACAATCCGCGCCGCCGCGGAAAGTCTTTGCATGGCCAAAAGCCACTTACCCTTGGCAACGCTTGCACATTGATTTTGCTGGTCCATTCTGGAATGCTCGATGGTTGGTTCTGGTCGATGCCTTCAGTAATTTTCCTTTTGTTGTCCGGATGTCTTCCACGACGTCCTCCGCCACCATCCAAGCGTTGTCTGCTATCTTTTGCATTGAAGGTCTTCCGCAGACTATTGTTTCCGACAATGGCCCACAATTCATGTCCGCAGAATTTCAGTCATTCTGCCAGGCCAATGGTATTCAACATCTGACATCCGCGCCGTTTTCGCCTCAGTCAAACGGTGCCGCTGAACGATTGGTCTGGACTTTCAAGTCACAGATGTTGAAGTTGAAAGAGTCGCATTCTCGGGAGGACGCGTTGTTGCTCTTTTTGTCCTCGTATCGCTCTCAGCCCCGAGATGGTCGCTCGCCGGCTGAGTTGCTCCACGGTCGTCCTCATCGAACCTTGATGTCTTTGCTGCATCCGCCGCATCAGGTTCCTGTGCAGCGGCAGACTCCTGCTTTTGCTCCAGGCGACGTTGTATTTTATCGCAACTATCGAGGTTCACGGCGTTGGCTCGCAGGGCGCATTCTTCGCTGCCTCGGCCGCGCGATGTATTTGGTTTTGGGGGCCTCTGGTGAGGTGCGTCGGCATCTCAATCAGCTGCGCCTCTGTCGTCGTACGGGTTCTGCCGCTCCCCGTCTGCTTTCAGCGACGGTGCCGTCCGGTCAGCGCCCTGGGGACCCATCTACTGGCTCGCCTCATCCCCAGGTGTTACCGACGATGCCTTCCATTTTGCCCCATGGCGACGCGCCGCCGCAGCCGCCGCCGCCGCCGCCGCCGCCTGTTCTCCAGCCGGCGCCGCCCGCAGTGGACGCTTCGCTGCAGCCGCCAAGCGCCTCCCTGGGTCACGAGCCGCCGATCGCTTCCCGTGACCAGCCGTCCTCCGCCATGGAACTCTTGCCCGCTCCGGACCACATGGCGTCTTCGCGCGTCGGGTACCCCGACGCAATGGAGGTCGACCCTTCGCCCCCTCCTGTCTCTTTACGGGCGCATACCCCGCATGTTGACGTGCACCCTGGACTAGGTTTTCAGGCGTTTCCTAGCTCCCCTCGGACCGAATGGCCGGGTGCGGGTGGCACAGCCTCGCCTGTTGTTAGGCTCCCCACCTCTTCGCATACGTCAACATGGGGTCCTCCTCACGGCGGGTGGAAGCCTTATCACACGACCGTTCGCCGATTTGCGGGGGAGGAATGTGGTGTCACCGCCGGACACCACACTTGCTAGGTGGTAGCTTAAATCGGCCGCGGTCCATGTAGTACATGTCGGACCCGCGTGTCGCCACTGTGTGATCGCAGACCGAGCGCCACCACAAGGCAGGTCTCGAGATACGGGACAGCTCTCGCCCCAGTTGTACGGACGACATTGCTAGCGACAATACGGCCCAAGCCTTCCTCTCATTTGCCGAGAGACAGTTAGAATAGCCTTCTGCTGAGTCCATGGCTACGACCTAGCAAGGCGCCATTAGCCTTACCTACTTTGAGAGTTATCGTATAAATGTCTCAAGAAGAACGTTGTAAACCAACAAAGATTAAAAGTTAAGTATAAAGCAGCTACGTACTTTTCTTGCTACCATTCAATAGTTATCCTGTTCCAAACTTGACGCCAGTCGGCGTGTGTGTACGCGTGCCTTTCGGCTCCCTTCTCAATGTGGCGTAGCTAGCTTGTTACGCCACAACAACATTAGCTTATTTTTAATTCGTCCTTCTAGTCCCCGTTTAATGAACATTGGGGTCCTCGAGTCGCCTTATTCATTATTGTACAGAACGCTGTGATTGAGCCTTAATGAGACATGCTGAAGTTTAATATTAGTTTTATCGTTCTCTTTTATGCTGGAACTAACTCAGATGCAACATCGGAACATTTAAAACAATTACTCCTAAAAGTACATTCTTCAAGCTAACTGCTAGCTTGGATATAGGATAAGAAAGTGCGTAAACGGTACACTTAATTGTAGCGTCAACAGGTAGTGTTGTGTTTCGTCGCCGCTCCATTCAATGTTAATGTCATATATTGAAATGCATATATTTTGCACCAAAATTACTCTAAAGACCTGGTAAGAAGAACTTTTACTAAAGGCTCGTAAAAGATAATAGGATACTGGAAATAAAGGCATCAGTGCCGATGGTCCGGTCGATTGATTACTGATCATCTTTAAAATGTAGCGCAATTCAATCCTTGAGAAATTTGAAATTTCGGTGTACACCATGGAACACAGAGTATTAAAAATCTAATTACGTGCAAAAATAGTGTATTAATAAATTATTACTGCAATTAATAATGCTAAATTTCAATATTTAATCCAAAATACACACTACATCCTTCCCAGATCGTACAAAAATTACAGGCGAATGAAAGGCTCTTTTACTGTGGAGAACAACGCGTCTTCATAATTACAGTGTTAACTGTATTTATCGTTATTTGAACTTAGGATGCCGCTACGTCGTGACGTTTAAGGTAACTATAGGTAGTCGATCTTTAAAATAAAATATTTTTATGGTAAATAGCTCTCTACGTTTTTAATGACAGCGTAAAATGGACACACACAGAGCGCTGGTGGTGGGAAGTGTAGTAAATTCTATGATGGGAGGATTACGGAGCATAAGAGCTTTGGCTCGAACATGCTCCAGTTCTACGCTGGATGTTGACCTTAAGGGAAAGCTGTAAGTTGTTGTTGTGAAGGTACTATCAAGGATACATTACAATTCTTTGGTAGTATTTGCTTTTTTGATGAAGATTTCATGTGGAATAAACAAAACTAAAGTAAACAAACGTGTATATTTATTTCTCAAACCTTGACTCCTGCGGACATTATGAATCCGTAAGGTAAATAGACAACAGAGACGACGATAAGAACTAGTCCGGAGAATCATCGATAAATATATTACACTATTTTGAATAAAGACGGATCTTTTTTCAAGCTGTGTCGTGAGAAAACGTGTTCTGGCTATCTGACATAATAGCAAGTGGTAAGGTCTGAGACTTAAGATATACCAATGTACATATTGGTCTAAAGGCAGAAGGAGGCCTATCTGGAAGTTACTGGAAGGATGCACAGGGGAGTTTCATGAAAGGTTAAGTACTAAGAGCGATGGACACTGAGAAGAGTATACAGAGTTATGGGTATGATGTTCGTTATTTAGGTCCAGAAGTGCTTCTCTTCATTACTGCAGAATTTCCTGCAGGAGAAAATGCGGTAACAAACACTATCAGTAAGAAACAAACCTTTGCTTAGTTAATTTTACCTATTTCGCGAAAGTCTCCTTTCATTGTAAATTCATTGGAAACTAGGGCGGTGGGACGGGTGACCTTGTTATTGGATGTGAAAGCCTGTGATTTGCCACTGCGCTGTCGTTCAGCACTCAAGGTCGTGCGACTTGATGTGACTGGGTAGATAAATGGCGGATTGAAGGGGCAACTTCAGTAGCTACATGGAATAGCGTTTCGCCACATTTCATTCATCTGCCATACAAAAAAGGAACACTGTAAAATAAAGCCTGATATGAGACTATGATTTTCTGTTCAGAAGAGACATATGCGTACTAAATGTATTAAAGGGATCAGGAAATACGTTTTCTGCGACACGTCGCCAAATACACACAACAAAATAAGGAAAAAACTGTGAAATAAGAACTGAATTAGAAATATCTTAAGTAGATCGAAAGGTAATCGTTTTTCGACTTCACTGGAAACTGTGAAATAACAACAGAATTTACAGCATCTAAAATAAACAGAGAAATAACGTATTTTTTACGTTACTGGACTGAACATATGTATAAGACGAAGGATAACATAAAGGTGAAAATATTTTACATTTGTAAGTGGTTCATGGTGTGGGTTCCTGGTATCATGTCCTAGTTCATAAACCACGGGCAACGTATGAGTGGCCAAGTAAGTGGTCCTGATAGTTGGGATACCAGTTACTTTGGAATAAGGCTGGGCATCTCGGACATATTCCGAGTCGTTGCCACCTTTGCGCTCAGACGGCAAAGACTACCAAATCCACCGGTTAGTCCCTCAACCGTTAGGGGTGAAACTCAATGGGACCCGGGGCAAGTAAGGGTAGCAACCTGCTTCCCTGGTACTATAAATATGATGCTGGCAACAATCAGAGCAAAATGCCTCGGACCTTTGGAGGTGACGGAGTCCCACCTCTAATTGACAAGGGGACAGATCAAGATAAGATGGATAGTTTTTATGACGCACTCAGTGATGTAGTTTTTAGAGTAAAGGACAAGGACAGTGTTCTGCTCATGGGTGATTTTAATGCCAGGATTGGAAATCGAACAGAAGGGTATGAAAAGGTTATGGGTAAATTTGGAGAGGATATGCAGGCCTACAGGGACGGGAAACAACTGTTGGATTTCTGTGCCAGTATTGGCTTAGTAATCACAAACTCCTTTTTTAAACATAAGAACTCCTAAGATACGACTCGGTAAACGAATGGTAACGAGATGGGGAGCTATTAATATCAATGGGGGCTACTCTGGGAAGAAGGTAGAGCTGGCAGAGGCTGCAAGTAAGATGGGGTTGGACGTTTTAGCTGTTAGTGACATTCGGGTAAGGGGTGAGATAGAAGAGGAAGTGGGAGAATACAAGGTCTACCTGTCAGGAGTCAAAGCAGGAATAGCACAATGGGGTGTAGGGCTTTTCGTCAGGAAAGAAATGGAACCCAGCGTGGTTGCAATAAGGTATGTAAACGAACGACTGATGTGGATAGATTTGACAGTCTCTAGCAAGAAAATTAGGATTTTGTCAGTATACTCGCATTGTGAAGGGACAGATCAAGATAAGATGGATAGTTTTTATGACGCACTCAGTGATGTAGTTTTTAGAGTAAAGGACAAGGACAGTGTTCTGCTCATGGGTGATTTTAATGCCAGGAATGGAAATCGAACAGAAGGGTATGAAAAGGTTATGGGTAAATTTGGAGAGGATATGCAGACCAACAGGGACGGGAAACATCTGTTGGATTTCTGTGCCAGTATTGGCTTAGTAATCACAAACTCCTTTTTTAAACATAAGAACATTCACCGGTATACTTGGGAAGGCAGGGGAACCAGATCTGTCATTGACTATATAATAACAGATCAGGAATTCAGGAAGGCTGTGAGGGACACACGTGTATTCAGGGGATTCTTTGATGACATTGATAACTATTTAATCTGCAGTGAAATTGGTATTGTGAGGCCGAAAGTGCAGGAGGTCAGGTCCATGTGTAGGGGGATAACAGTGGAGAAACTTCGGGATAAGGAAATCAGACACAAGTACATAACAGTGATCTCAGAAAGGTACCAGTTAGTTGAATGCAGTCAATTGCAGTCACTGGAAAAGGAATGGACAAGGTACAGGGACACAGTACTAGAAGTGGCCAAAGAATGTCTTGGAACAGTAGTGTGTAAAGGTAGGATGAAGCAAACAGCTTGGTGGAATGACACAGTCAAGACAGCCTGTAAAAGGAAAAAGAAGGCATATTAAAAATGGCTACATACTAGCAGGTAGACAGAGCAAGTTATGTTGAAGAAAGAAACAAAGCCAAACAGATAATTACTGCATCCAAGAAGAAATCTTGGGAAGACTTTGGAAACAGGTTGGAGACCTTGGGTCAAGCTGCTGGAAAACCATTCAGGAGTGTAATTAGCAGTCTTCGAAAGGGAGGTAAGAAGGAAATGACAAGTATTTTGGACAGGTCAGGAAAACTGCTGGTGAATTCTGTTGATGCCTTGGGCAGATGGAGGGAATATTTTGAAGAGTTGCTCAACGTAGGTGAAAATACGATCGGTAATGTTTCAGATTTCGATGTACAATGGGCCAGGAATGACGATGGAAATAGGATTACATCAGAGGAAGTGGAGAAAATTGTCAATAAATTGCAGTGCAATAAAGCGGCTGGGGTGGATGAAATTAAGTCGGAACTCATCAAATACAGTGGAATGTCAGGTCTTAAATGGCTACACAGGATAATTGAAATGGCATGGGAGTCGGGACAGGTTCCATCAGACTGGACGAAAGCAGTAATCACACCAATCTTTAAACATGGAAACAGAAAAGATTTTAACAGCTACAGAGCCGGCCGAAGTGGCCGTGCGGTTAAAGGCGCTGCAGTCTGGAACCGCAAGACCGCTACGGTCGCAGGTTCGAATCCTGCCTCGGGCATGGGTGTTTGTGATGCCTTAGGTTAGTTAGGTTTAATTAGTTCTAAGTTCTAGGGGACTAATGACCGCAGCAGTTGAGTCCCATAGTGCTGAGAGCCATTTGAACCATTTGAACAGCTACAGAGGTATCTCTTTGATCAGCGTTGTGGATAAAATCTTCTCAGGTATTGTTGAAAGGAAAGTGCGAGTATTAGTTGAGGACAAATTGGATGAAAATCAGTGTGGGTTTAGACCCCTTAGAGGTTGTCAGGACCAGATCTTTAGCTTACGGCAAATAATGGAGAAGTGTTACGAGTGGAATAGGGAATTGTATCTATGATTTATAGATCTAGAAAAGGCATATGACGGGTTCCTAGGAGGAAGTTATTGTCTGTTCTACGTGATTATGGAATAGAAGGCAAACTTCTGCAAGCAATTAAAGGTCTTTACATAGATAGTCAGGCAGCAGTTAGAGTTGACGGTAAATTGAGTCCATGGTTCAGAGTAGTTTCAGGGGTAAGACAAAGCTGCAACTTGTTTCCACTGTTGTTCATATTATTTATGGATCATATGTTGAAAACAATAGACTGGCTGAATGAGATTAAGATAGGTGAACACAAAATAAGCAGTCTCGCATATGCGGATGACTTAGTTGTGATGGCAAATTCTATTGAAAGTTGACTGCTGAACGACAACGCAGGGGCAAATCACAGGCTTTCATATCCAATAACAAGGTCACACAGGTGTGAAGATAATTTTAAAAGGTTGTATCGTCTTGTTTTCATTTCGTAAACGGGTTGGTGAAAGTACTCCTCGTGTTAAAGTACACTGCACCACTAGAATGGATAGCAAAAAACAAGGACTGTTATTTATTGCGTGTACAGTGTGACAATTATTGGACTATCTTAAACAAAGTCGTCATATCTTCTGAACGGTTTGCGCTGGGATGTTCAAACTCCACGGTTGGGCTCGTTGCATGATGGGAATTAGTATGCGCATGGATGGTTTGGTTTAGCGATGAAGCCCACTTTCATTCGGATGGGTCCGTCACTAAGCAAAGTAGGAGCGTTTGGAGGATTGAGAAGACGCATTTCGCGATCAAGAAGTATCTTCTCCCTCGACGGGTGACTGTGAGATGGGCACTGTCCAGTCGAGGAATAATCGGTGCGATATTGCTTGATGGCTCGGTGACTTCATCCCCATTCTTCAACGTGACCCTGATTTGGACAAAATGTGGTTCACACAAGACAGACCTCGATCCCATAGAAGCAGGACAGTGTTCGATACCCTGGAGGAGTACTTTGGGGACAGCATTCTGACTATGGGCTACCCAGAGGCCACTGGCATGGACCTCGATTGGCTGCCATATTCTCCGGATCTGAACACGCGTGACTTCTTTTTGTGGGGATGTGTTAAAGACAAGGTGTAGAGAAGTAACCGCAAAAGCAATTCTGAGCTGAAAACAGCCTTTCAGGACGTCATCGATAGCAACGATTTTCCGACATTTCAACGAATCATGCTTAATCGTGCTTTCTCCTGCGCCACATCATCGCACCTGATGGCAGACATATCGAACATGCTATAACCTAAATCCAAATATCTGTAGTGACGTTTACATGTTGAATACATTGTGTGCACGCCGTAGTTGGTAACCCTCACCGTTTGAATGTTTGACATTGTTGACTGAGCCACAGTCTCATCTCTTCTTGCAGCGATACGTCTGTTGCGGCCACATGTAATAAGCGTTGCTTCACGCAGTGGAGAATGGCAAAACAGAGGTACGTCGGCGATCGAGGCGTTGCGAAGTAAGCTAGCACAGATAGCCTTGCTGACAGCAGCAGCTACCAACAGGCTGACGCAAGGACTAACACAGATCGAGCGCCGAGCGAAGCTTGGAGAGTGCTGAGTAAACGAAATTCGCTGAGCAGCCACTCCATACATAGAGGGAGAGGGAGGGAGAGCGAGGGAGAGAGAGGTTTTAGACGTAGTTGTTCATAAATACAAGGAGATTTCAATAAGTAATGCAACACATTTGCTTCTGAAAGCTGTTTAGTTTTATTTAGGATTTAAGTACCCTTTATTCACCACTCATTTGCCTACAAAAACCCTATTCCTTAACAGACAATCCTGTTGGAGTGACACCCGCAACTGAGCATTATACCAGAGGTAGGAAATACCGCTTCATTGTAAAGTTCTTTTATTATCACACGACCGGTTTCGGGCTCTCATAAGCCCATCTTCAGGTTTCGACTGGAAGTAGCAAGAGACCGGAAATAATTTTTACACGCAGAAATACACATAAAAATTAACAAAATTCATAAAAATGTTTAAAAAATATTTCAAACTCGCCGGTCGGGATAGGTGCTGTGAAACCTGTGTGAGTGCGAAAGTGACACCAGACAGCGATACGGACGACTACATGGGTAGGAAAATAAACAGATAATACCAGGACACTTACACTTGGTGCTGTGGCCCCCGAGCGCCGCGGTGGACGTGTATTAGACGCGGTGTGGTACTTATGAGCGCTGAACAGGGAGTTGTGGGTGCGAAAAAGGAAGCGAGCTGGTAAACCAGAGTGGCAAAAGTGCTCCCACCTACTGACGGAGAGAAGAACGTGGGGCCCCTAGCCCAGCCGTTCACACTTTGAATTAGTGGTTTGCCTTTAAAATGAAGAAAAAACCGAAAAGTTTCATAAAAAATACAGGAAGTAGATTAAAAGTGCATTATGTTCAGTACCTCCTCATTAGTTGCAACAGCTATCCATCTTATCTTCAGAATTCTTCAGTAGCACCACATTTCAAAATTCTCTGTTCTTTTCTTGTCTGCCGGCCGCTGTGGCCGAGCGGTTCTAGGTGCTTCGTCTGGAACCGCGCTGCTGCTACGGTCGCAGGTTCGAATCCTGCATCGGGCATGGATGTGTGTGAAGTCCTTAGGTTAGTTAGGTTTAAGTAGGTCTAAGTCCAGGGAACTGATGACCTCATATGTTAAGTCCCATAGCGCTTAGAGCCATGTGAACCATTTTTTTCTAGGCTAAACTGTTTATTGTCCATGTTTCATTTCCATACATGCCTACGCTGCATACAATACTTTCAGAAAAGACTTCCTGATACTGAAGTGTATACATTACATGTTAACAAATTTCTCTTCTTCAGAAAAACTTTTCGTGTAACTGTCATTCTATATTTTATATCTTCTCTACCTCGGCCACCATAGTTATTTTGTTGCCCAAGCAGCAAAACTCTTATACTACTTTAAGTGTCCCATTCCCTAGTCTAATTCCCTCAGCATCACATAATTTAATTCCATTACATTCCATTACCTCTGTTTTGTCTTTTTCTTGTTCGTATTACATTCTCCTTTGAAGACACTGTCCATTCCGTTTAATTGCGCTTCCAAATCCTTTTCTGTCTCTGAGAGAAATACAATGTCTTCGAAAGACCTCGAAGTTCTTATTCCTTTTCCCTGAACTATAATTCCTACTCGAAATATTTCTTTAATTTCCTTTATTACACTACTGTCTGCTACTGCTGTACCATAGTCTTAAAGCTGGAAGCAGGTTGTGTAATCAAACTATTTTATTAAATCAATTATGGTACAACGCAACAGAGCCGTGTTACCCTCTGAGAGGAATTTTGTTATGTTGACCTTGTTGTACCTAATGGAGGTGGCTTATCGGAAAATGAAAGTCAGAATTACGTAAAATTTTATTCAGTACAAACAATATTTTTGCCTAGCTATACTGTTTAAAGAATAAGGAAAACGGTCGCCAGCCTAATTAGGCAAGAGAAAGATTAACGTTCTCGTTCAAGAAAGTACATATGAGTAACTTCAACGGACAAACACAACCTAGACTTGCCCACAAGCGAGTGCAATGAACTCTGACACATACATATGTTTTAAGATTGAAGCTAACAACTGGAGCAGCACAAACTATTTGCAAAAATATAACAAATACCGAAACACACTATTACTTTCATGGCTTGTTCAAACTGAACGGTCTTTATAACATTACTATTAACATTCACTTCAGGATCATAAAATGGACATAGGTTAAGTCTCTCTCTCAGTTAAATACTTTACTATTTAAAATGAAAGTTAATTGGAATCCACTAACAGGATGCTTCGCACTATCATTTGAATAAATTATGGTTTTCTTTTCATAATTAGTGGTCTTTCCATTACTTGTTACCGAGCATTAACACGATAGACAAACTGTGGATCCTGTTATACTATTAATATGCACTTCTACTACACAAGAGAGACAAACACTTAGCAAACATGAGGATATAACGTTTCACAACTGCAGTTTTCCACTTTTACTACAGTGAGACACCAAATTAAAATATATGTAAGATACTGACTCAGCTTCTGCGATTTACAACAGGCAGTAATGAGATCATTTACAAAGCAAAACTTTATAAGCCTCAGTCTTAAGAACTCTTAATTTGAAGTTGGCAACAACACATTAATAAGCAGTTTTACTAGGAAAATTATTTTAATCAAGAATCATTACCTTTAACTCACTCTCTTGCCACATTAACTTTAACTTTCTTTTTACTATGTTCAAGAGGCTTTAATGTTCTTTCAGTAAGGACACTCGGAAATCACTTTAGTTCAAACGGAGAGGAAGCTGAGAGGTGTTATGATAAGGAGAAAAATCAAGGTAGGTACATACATTCAGTTATAAATTACCTTATATTTGAGCACACTAACACATCCATTACACTGATCCTTCACTGTACATTACTATGGTGCTCCATTACTGTGATTGTGCAGTGAGGTGGCGATTGTATGTTGGTAGGTGGAATTGCAGGTAGAATTGCTGGACTCTGTCATTTCTTGGTGGCGATGATAGATACAAATTCCAAAATAGTTCCAGCTATTTATCCATCCATCCGAGGCATTGGAAAGTAGCAGAAAAAGCCTCTCTCGGGACCAGTACAATATGCAACATTTACATGGCAGTGCACAGTTAGGTAGCTCGTCCCCGACTTGACTCTTGTTCCACATTTTCCACCTAAGCCAACCCCAATTTGCGCGTGCTTCACAGTTCCGTTCCCGAGGGGAAGTACAACACCTTTTACACACAGAATAACTAAGAATCCTAAGTGAGGATCAGCAGTTTACATAACAGCAACCAAACGCATTAAATAAAACAGACCATTTACACATATTGACATTTCTACAACTATTTATCCACACAGAAATTACAATTATATAGAGTAAGTTTTGTTCCCTCCAAGTGGGATAAAGAATTTAAATGACAGATATACTACATTGCATAGAATGAAACAATGACATCAAAGTTTTTACAAAGAAAGGAGTATACAATTTTGTGTTATCTATTCCATCAAACACATTCACAGAAGCTCAAAGATGTAACATAAAATAAAACAAAAGCAAAATAAATCAGCAGAGTATTAGAGCTATGGTGTTACACCTTTACTGCTTGCTCAGTGTACAGATTGAATAACGTCGGGGACAGGCTACAACCCTGTCTCGTTTCTTTCTCAATCTGTGCTTTGTTTTCATGCTCCTAGACCCTTATAACTGCCGTCTGGCTTTTGTATAAGCTGTGAATGGCCTTCTGCTTCCCTTATTTAACCCTGCTGCTTTCAGAGTTTCAAAGAAAGTATTCCACCCAATACTGTCAAAAGCTTTCTCTAAGTGAGAAAATCCTATACACATCAGCTGGCCTTCCCTTACCCTATTTTCTAATAGAAGTCGTAGGGTTAGTATTGTCTCTCGTGCTGCTGCGTTTCTCAGGAATCCAAAGTTATCTTCCCCGAGATTGGCTTCTGCTAGTTTTTCATTTTTCTGTAGGAAAATGGAACTAGCATTTACAACCACGATTTATTAAACTGATAGTCCGGTAAAATTCACACTTTTCTTTGGAAATGGAATTATTCTATTCTTGTTGAAGTCTGTTACATATATACTAAGCACCACATGGAAGAGTTTGGTCATGGCTGGCTGTTCCAGTGTTATCCGTAGTTCTGACGGATTGTGGGCTAATCCCCGGAGAAAGTCAGTGTATGTACAATTAATGCTGTCTTCCGTCAGTGAAAGGCTGTGGATCGCTACAAAGACCAGTCTGCATTATTCGACAGAAACCGCTTGTTGTACTTGTGTTGTGTCGCGTGTATGTTAATGTTTGTTATTGTGACGTTATGATCGTTGTGTGTAGCCCATTCGCCTAACTTCCAAGATGATAATGATGTTTGGTTTGTATGGCGCTCAACTGTGCGATCATCAGAGCCCGTACAAAGTCATAATTTTTACACAGTCCGATTTTCTTCAGTCCAATCTAGCCACTGTCACAAATCATAATGATGATGAAATGATGAGGACAACCCAGACACCCAGTTCCCGGGCAGAGCAACCTTGCTATATGTGATGACCGTGATAGATTTTATATTTGTTATTCTAATATCAGTGTTTGATTTTGCTCCCACCCTTTTGCTGTATATGTGGGGTTGACCGTTCCTGTTACCTATGTATGGGTTTTTCGTGTGAATCTTCTCATTAACGTATCGTCTCTGTGTATCTGTTCGTGACAAGTGTGACAGTGTTGAATATCAGTTGATATATGCGGTGATGATTAACTTTTTATGATGTGCATGTTGTACAGTTTTCTCTGTCCATTTTCTATAGGGATGGATCTCATCAGAAGACCGTGATAAATTCACGACGTTACCCCCGCATCATTCTCTTTATGTATATCTGCCATAAATGCTTGATCAGAGGATAGTTGTGAAGTCTTTGTTATAGTTGGCTAATATGACCGCAGCTTGTACACGACTTGGACAAGTACACTACGTCCGGATACACCTTATTCGCCACTTTTTCCAGATCCGCATTCACGACAGTATACCGCGTAGCATTTAGTTGGAACAGTATAACGGATGCCTAGAGAAAAGAAAGCATTTCATTCCTTCCCTGGGGGGACGTGCGTCCTCATAAGGTGCCTACTACACACGATCCAGGACGAAAGCTTCCCATCTCCACGCACAGGATCTCGCTACGGGCTAAAGCGGTCGGGAGCTTTTCAAACTTTAAGATTATTCGGTCTGATTGTTCTCTAGAGGAATCTCATATCGTGCTTCCTTTGGTGTGCACTTTGCATGTTGTGAAACGCTGGGGGGTTTGAAAGAAGTCTCGTTGTTGCACTGCGTTAACGTGCAATGACTCCTCTAGGTTCCCATAGACATAGACATGCTTCTCTTGGATTTCGTGACAGCTGCCTTGTTCTCTCTCGGGTTTTTGCAGTTCTTTTTTGGACTATATTCTGTAGTTAGTTTTAATAGGAAATTTTAGCACTAATAAAGATGACTGTTTTACATTCTTTATGGCTGGGTAATACTCATTAAGTGAATGTGAGTGAAATTGGCTTAGAGTGATTGCAATTGTGGACAGATTAGAGTTTCAGCTTTAGTTTCAAGCACATTCCTTACAGACTGCTGTAGGAAGGGCACAAATAACTGAAATACTGAGTGCCGCAAATCAGACACATTCGTCAGTTGCTTTCACGAAGCTTGCAGCATCCCGCTCTTCTCCTACAGACATGCAGAAATCTCTGCTACTTGCGAGGATCGAACAGGAATGCTTTGTGAGGTAGCTAGCGTACAGATCACAGAGCTACTGGGAAAGACACTTCATGGTATGAAATTACAATGAAATCCACATCATTAGCTGCTTACAAGCGTTGATTGATAAAAACTGGAACACCTGAAAATGTCTGCCCCGGCCGGGACTACAAACCCGTGATCTGCTTTAATGGCAGACGCTCTATTCGACTGAGCCATAGAGGACACAAAGGAAAGTGCGACTGCAGGGACTTATGTATGGTAAGCTTCCCGTGAGACCCACATTTCCAACTTACTGTCCACACACTACAATTTTAGTCCCCCTGCCCACTATACTCATTACTCGCGGCACTCAATCTACTGATTCCCGTAAGAGTTTGAGCAATGTGAGTGCATCTGCACTCAAGATGATCATTGGCTGGTAAGCCTTATCTTTTCGGACATATCCGAAAGAACAGATACCGTCTTCATACATACTTCATGGTATAGTTCAATCTTTCGAGTGTCGTCTTTGTTGTCAATGTAAAGCGTAACTGTAATGATAATGTTTACTTATTGTATATGTGGCTTTTTAAACTAAAAAATGTTCTATAACACTGACGCGTACAGATAGTGTGGGAGGGGGAATGGAGAGCTGGGTGTTTGCAACTGACAAATTTTAATTTCGAATTTTCTTTTTCCTTAGTTTCTTTTCCTTTTTCCAAAAGTGAATCAAGAGTTTGGTAGTTGCAGCGCTCATTAGACACCCGATAAAGGTGCTGGAAGCCAGGACTCCTACCAGCAATACGCACGCACCACTTGTGGCAACGATGGCGCGCAACACATCGGCTCCGAAAGAGCAAGAAATGTTGAAAGTGGAACACTCTTGCTGTGTAAAAGAGATCTGATTAAGTGACTGGGTCACACTATAAGACGAAACACCACTGTACAATGACAAAAAAGAAGCCAAAGAGCAAAACATTACATAACCAACATCATAAAATTTAATAAGAAAACCTTAACAAGTTTTGACTTCTTCGACTTATTAATAATTATTCCGTTAGGCGTTGCCATAAAAGTAAACCGCAAATGCATTACTGAAAATCTGGTCACAGCAAGTTTTAAACATAAATAAAACAAAAACACGGAATGGACACAAAAGAACATTCACTATCAAACCGTAACACAGCAAATATTTATCTATGTGCCCAAATGCAACCCAAATTACTACACATAACAAGTAACCAGCAGCTGCTCTAAGCCACGAGGACCTCACCCCTTTATTATTAAAGAGACACTAGCCGCTACTTAAACACACTCTCATAATATCGTCCACCTTAGACTACTCAATCACCACCAAATGAGCATCACTCTTCACCGCCACTGAGAGAAGTGAACAGTGGAGAAATTAACAAATCCTTTGTACCAATAATACTACACGAGGTTAAATAAATAACTAATGGTTCATAATGGTTCAAACGGCTCTGAGCACTATGGGACATAACATCTGAGGTCATCAGTCCCCTAGAACCTAGAACTACTTAAACCTAACTAACCTAAGGACATCACACACATCCATGCCCGAGGCAGGATTCGAACCTGCGACCGTAGCGGTCTCTCGGTTCCAGACTGAAGCGCCTAGAACCGCTCGGCCACACAGGCCGGCAATAAGTAATGAGACTCCTGTAATATAACGAACATGGACAAGAACGAAATATGTTCATACAACAAGTCACATGACATTCACAGTTTCAAAAGTATTCAAAATGCACGACAACAATTCTAAGACCATACGTCAGTAATAGGCAAGTCATTCCCAAATTACAACGGGAATATCCGACACGAATACAAGGAAACAGAATGGCAACACCATTTGACACAGCAACCTGTGTACAAGCAGCAAGAAACAAGATCTTTGCAAACTCAAACCCAACCAGAGAAATACAATACTACACTCCTGGAAATTGAAATAAGAACACCGTGAATTCATTGTCCCAGGAAGGGGAAACTTTATTGACACATTCCTGGGGTCAGATACATCACATGATCACACTGACAGAACCACAGGCACATAGACACAGGCAACAGAGCATGCACAATGTCGGCACTAGTACAGTGTATATCCACCTTTCGCAGCAATGCAGGCTGCTATTCTCCCATGGAGACGATCGTAGAGATGCTGGATGTAGTCCTGTGGAACGGCTTGCCATGCCATTTCCACCTGGCGCCTCAGTTGGACCAGCGTTCGTGCTGGACGTGCAGACCGCGTGAGACGACGCTTCATACAGTCCCAAACATGCTCAATGGGGGACAGATCCGGAGATCTTGCTGGCCAGGGTAGTTGACTTACACCTTCTAGAGCACGTTGGGTGGCACGGGATACATGCGGACGTGCATTGTCCTGTTGGAACAGCAAGTTCCCTTGCCGGTCTAGGAATGGTAGAACGATGGGTTCGATGACGGTTTGGATGTACCGTGCACTATTCAGTGACCCCTCGACGATCACCAGTGGTGTACGGCCAGTGTAGGAGATCGCTCCCCACACCATGATGCCGGGTGTTGGCCCTGTGTGCCTCGGTCGTATGCAGTCCTGATTGTGGCGCTCACCTGCACGGCGCCAAACACGCATACGACCATCATTGGCACCAAGGCAGAAGCGACTCTCATCGCTGAAGATGACACGTCTCCATTCGTCCCTCCATTCACGCCTGTCGCGACACCACTGGAGGCGGGCTGCACGATGTTGGGGCGTGAGCGGAAGACGGCCTAACGGTGTGCGGGACCGTAGCCCAGCTTCATGGAGACGGTTGCGAATGGTCCTCGCCGATACCCCAGGATCAACAGTGTCCCTAATTTGCTGGGAAGTGGCGGTGCGGTCCCCTACGGCACTTCGTAGGATCCTACGGTCTTGGCGTGCATCCGTGCGTCGCTGCGGTCCGGTCCCAGGTCGACGGGCACGTGCACCTTCCGCCGACCACTGGCGACAACACCGATGTACTGTGGAGACCTCACGCCCCACGTGTTGAGCAATTCGGCGGTACGTCCACCCGGCCTCCCGCATGCCCACTATACGCCCTCGCTCAAAGCCCGTCAACTGCACATACGGTTCACGTCCACGCTGTCGCGGCATGCTACCAGTGTTAAAGACTGCGATGGAGCTCCGTATGCCACGGCAAACTGGCTGACACTGACGGCGGCGGTGCACAAATGCTGCGCAGCTAGCGCCATTCGACGGCCAACACCGCGGTTCCTGGTGTGTCCGCTGTGCCGTGCGTGTGATCATTGCTTGTACAACCCTGTCGCAGTGTCCGGAGCAAGTATGGTGGGTCTGACACACCGGTGTCAATGTGTTCTTTTTTCCATTTCCAGGAGTGTATTAGACACAGCTGGTAGTGACAAAATTGTGAAACTGATAACACAGCTCTTCAAGAAAATGATATGTGGAGATTCAATACCCAACGAGATGAAGCTAGGTTACATTAATACAATATTTAAGAAAGGGGATCGCAAAATTTGTTCAAACTATTGAGGAATTTGTGTTACAAACACATTAATGAGAATTTTTTCGAAAGTAATTAAAAACAAACTGGAAAAAAAATTTTAGAATTCAAGAAGAACAATGTGGATTCACGGCTGGTAGATCATGTGTAGACCATATTTTCACATTAGGACAGATTTTGGTGAAACATAGGGAAAAATCAAAAATATAGGGTTAATTTTCATAGATCTAGAAAAAGCGTATGATACTGTTCCAAGAAAATTACTTTGGAGAGCACTACATATGGCAAACATAAACCCTTCCTTGATTAAAGTAATACAACAGATGTATAAAGATAACATTTGCCAAGTGAAAGTTAGTAATAAACTTTCACAGAAATTTAGAACAAGCAAAGGCCTTTTACAGGGCTGTCCCATGTCACCACCATTATTTAAAATCTATATAGATATTAGCCTTAGAACTTGGTCTCGTAAATGTAATAATATGGGATTAGAAATAAGAGATGGAGTTTACCTACATCATTTATTATTTGCTGATGATCAAGTAGTCGTAGCACAAGATGGGGAGGATGCTAACTATATGTGCAATCAACTAGCAGTACCATACAAAACTTGGGGTTTGAAGATTAATTACCAAAAAACAGAATACTTGACTAATGATTCAGATGAGCTATACATTGAAGGAAAGAAAATCAAAAAGATAAACACTTTCTGTTATTTGGGATCCATTTTAGAAATCGAGGGAAAATCAGAGTCAGAAATCAATAAAAGAATTAGTAGCGGACGGAGGGTCATTGGGATGCTTAACTCAGTCTTATGGAGCAGGAATGTAATGAGCAGAACTAAAAAATTAATATACAAAACCATATTAGAGAGTGTGGTTTGTATGGAACGGAGACCTAGACAACATGAAGCACATTAAAAAATTACAAGCTCTACAGATGGACTTTTGGAGAAGATCGGAAAGAATCTCCGGGAAAGAAAAGATAAGGAACACCGAATTAATATGAAGAATGGAAGTAAAAGAAAGAATATATGACGCAATGGATAGGAAGAAATTGTAGTGATACGGGCATGTACGACGAATGGAGGAGGCCAGAATACTAAAATTGATACTGGAGTGGGAACGGGAGGGGAGAAGAAGAAGAGGGCGACCTGTGACCACCTGGCTCCAAAATGTACAGCACGCAATGAGGAGAATGGGCGCAGAGGAAGAGGACATGCAAGATCGAAACACCTGGAGAAATATTTTGAGAGTATAGTTTAAGAACGTTTATTGTTTGGATTGTAATTTCCAAGTAAATTATTATGTTGGAGATAAGCCTTTGTATTGAGGAAAAGCTCCAAAACAAAAATAAAAAAACACAGCTCTAACAAACATTTCCATGACTCATGCCACTAAGTGGACATGATAGGAAAAGTAGTACTTCCTGTCTCAGTTTAGTGACTGTGCTGCTCACTGTACAGTCGTGGACAAAACGAACGAAACCCCTCGTCTTTTCGTAATGCTGATCCACACAGCTTTAAAGTCTGCTACACAGCATAACAGGCAAGACGAAGAAGTGCTACCAACATGCTATGCACAGGTTTGAAATTGTATCCGACTTTTGTCAGGCTGTTTTCAATCATTAATTTTGATTAATGTGTTAAACACAACACGTAAATATAAGATACAAATGAAAGAGGAAATGCTAATTAGTATGAACTGCACTAATAAAAATGAATTTCAGCTTATCGACATAACATAACAGTTTTAGAAAGGCAAAGTACCCCAGATCGTTGCGAATTTGCAAAATATTACGCGCATTCGGCCGCGAAACGGTCTGTGTCCACGTTCAGACCAGTCATACTGGATTACCGTTGCTGACCTACCATGAAAGTGTGCAAATTTAGCAACTCGTGAAGATTCATAACGAAATTCAGCTAAAAATCATTCAGTGCCACACATAAGTCAATTCAGTTATTGACAGAAGCGGAAAAAGTAGGCAGTAAGAAGTATAAAATTCTACAAGATTTTCATATTGACATCCGCAGTGCGCCGGTACAGAATAAAGGTAGTAATAAAACGTACTGGGGGCGCGAGAATTTCTTAAAATTGCTTTACTGGTAGTCTATCAGCCTCCATCGAGATTAGAACCGAAAACAAACCAGATCTCCCTTGCAGTAGCAAACGCCTTTCACTACGCTAGCAGAGAACCAAGGCAAACAGCCCTCTATTATTACACCCGACATGTATAAGCCGGCAATTTCGCAATGCAAATGCCGAAATGATCTGCAGTTTCTGTTGCATAGAGCTTTCTGGACTCAAAAACATAAATTTTCTACCATTATGTCACCGCTTATGAGACAATCAAACGGGATGTTTATCAAAACAACAAAATACTGTTATTAGCGAGTAAATATAGTAGGATAATTCTGCACCACCCCAAGAAATAAACAGCTACATAGCTTCCAAACGTATTCTACATTGTTCCGAATTCTCCACTAGACTCGCCACAACCAGACAACGTGCGTTAGCCGAAGTGTTTCTTAAGCTAGCTAGCAATGGGAATGCTCGCACTTCTAAAACGCGGTGGCATTAATACTGGGATCTGAATTACAACGTGTATAGGCAAATGGATTTTATTTGCATACCTGTAAACGTGATTTGTATCCAAAGCGTAGGTACAACTAATATAATGCTGTATCGGCTGCAAGTAGAACATTTCGAATAAAGAGTAGGGGGGAATTATTTATGCGGCCCTCAACTTCAATAAGTGTCCTAGCTATTTTCGTTGCTGGCATTTCGTCACCTAAATCAGTAAAAATAGAACCCTACTAGTCTCACATTCTTGACCGTCTGTCTGTCTACCCAAACCTTAAATCCCGTTCGCTTCGAGTGCGGTTAGACATAATAAGCGAAAATGTATCGCACTTCCTGCGGTATAAGATCCCTTGGTGGTGTAAAAATGTGAGCTTCTGTGTGAACGCAATCTAAAGATACGGCCGTTTATGTAAAGAAAATTTACGAGAAAGGTCAAAAAATGGCTCTAAGAACTATGCGAACCAACTGCTTAGGTCTTCAGTCCCCTAGACCTAGAACTACTTAAACCTACCTAACCTAAGGACATCACACACATCCATGCCCGAGGTAGGATTCCAGCCTGCGACTGGAGCAGCCGCGCGGTTCGTGACTCAAGTGCCTAGAACCGCTCGGCCACCACACCCGGCGAAACCCTTTTCACCTTATGTATAATGATAATATTTACTGTCTAGTGAGGATAAACTTGTATTCGCCAGCAACTCAGACCGTTTGATCACGGAACTTTTACGAAGCTACATTCAAATTTTATTCGAAGTCATCTGCGATATCCACTTATAAACACCCTAGAAACGTCGTATGCAATATCCACTTCTGAAGACGCTGGCAGATACGGCAGTACAATAAAAAGTATTTAAGAATTTATTGTTATTGGTCCATGCACGACGCTTTATTTCAGTATTAATTTTATGCACCTAAGTGTTTGTCTAAGGCTGAAAATAATGAACAAAAAGTAATTAAACAGCAAACAAATTCGATGTTCAAATCAAATGTAACTCACATGTCGCAATTACAACACAAATTCGTTATTACATCTACATGACTACGACTACAGGATTTCTTCGCAATCCACACTTATGTGTCTGGCAGAGGGTTCATCGAACCACCTTCGGACTATTTCTCTACCGTCCCACTCTTTAAAAGCGTGCAGGAGAAAGGACCACTTAAATCTTTTCTTACGAGCCCTGAATTACATTATTACTATGGTCATTTCTTCCTGTGCAAGTTCCCAAGGCAATAATGTTTTGGAATGCAGAACAGATATGCGTGGGAAGATCTCGCGGCAACGAAACACGCTTATGATATCTGGGACTCTCTCTCCCCTAGTTCGCGACATTACAAATCGTGTTACCGTTCCTTGGACGTTTTTGGCGTGCACCGTCAATCACGTCTGTCAAGGATCCCAAACCGTGCAGGAATACTATAGCAGTGGACGGACAAACGTAGTGTAGGCAGTGTTTTGAGTAGACTTGTTGCGTATTGTTAGTATGCGGCCGATAAAACACAGACTTTTGTTTGCCACAAAAGTATGTTTGGGATCGTTCTAGTTTAAGTTATACTGGGTACTGAGATGAATTGACAGTATTTCTGCTAGTGTTTTGTTATGTAATCGAAAGTTAATTATTGTTATTGGACGCAGCTTTCGTGCTTCATGTATTCCTCATTCAGCAGAGTACACTCCTAGTACACCACACGTAACTGTTTCAAAGTATTAAATTGTTCTGATGTTACCAAGTTGCAGTGGTCACCTAAACTTGCCGTTTTGAAACAAAGGAAATATTATAGTGAAATATGGCAACTGAGAAGCGGACTATCCAAATAAACAAACATTTACGGTTCAAGTCGTTGCAATAGGTCTACTACACAGAAACGTAAATTGGGAGCGACCATTAGTAGATCGTTATCAGGAAAACCAGACCTCATAATGCAAACTGCCACTACAAGAACGAAAGTTTCCAAACATGACAATGAGTAGTCGAGGAGAGAACACATGTCTCGCCTTATCTGCATACACTCGACCGCTTCTGAGAAAACGACGGTCCAAGTTTTCAACGCACTGTTGCAATAGTGTAGATACCTTTCAGCTTGTAAGGCTTAAATCGAAGCGGTAGCTCAGCAGCTACCGTCGCGACTTCAAAACTTTGCGCTGCTAGTTCAAAAGCTGGTTGTTCCTTTTCTTTCCCCTCACTTTCTGAATTATCTACGAATGATTATTCCAATTTATGTTGAAACAATGTTGCCGTTACAGTTTGTAAGGAGGTTCAAAATTGTTTCATATTATTTTCTCATGCGTTAATTTTTTTAATTCATTAATTACACAGAAAGTTAATTTACGAATAACGACAACATTATTTCAACTTTCAACATAAATTGGGAAAAACAAAAATGGTTCAAATGGCTCTGAGCCTTATGGGACTTAAATTCTGAGGTTATCAGTCCCCTAGAACTTAGAACTACTTAAACCTAACTAACCTAAGGACATTACACACACCATGCCCGAGGCATGATTCGAACCTGCGACCGTAGCGGCCGCGCGGTTCCAGACTGAAGAGCCTAGGACCGCTCGGCCAGTCCGGCCAGCTTGGGAGAAACATTCGTAGATAATTCCGATAGAGAGGAGGGGAAAAATAATAATAAAGAAAACCAATATGGTCTCGAGCTCGGGAATCAAAGTTAAGAGAAACGACGGTAGCCACTGAGCCACTGCTTCAATTGCATTCTCGGGCGCAAAAGGTGTCTACACTATAGCAACAGCGCGTTGATAACTTTGACCATCGTTTTCTCGGAAACGGTCGAGTGTCTGCTGATAAGCCGAAGCACATGTTCGCTTATTTTGTCTTGTCCTTCACTGATCAAAGTCTCCGGACAATCAGCGTATGGCACCTGGCACGTTCCCCTCGTTAGTCGAGTCGCTTCGTAAGTCCGGCGAGAACTATGTATGCCTCAGAGTAAACTGCGCCACTTGGAAACACGACGAGCAAGCATAAACAAGTTTTCCTTCTTATAAGGCAACCTTCTACAACTAAAATTCACGTAGTGTTCTTCAGTCTACCTCAGATGTTTCAGAAATGTTTCTTGCGTTAGGCCTGCCGTATATGCAAAACTTAATCATTTCATTTCATGTAATATTTATCAGGATGAGACACGACAAGAACGGACCAGTCCCTCCTGAGATAATTTACTGATTGTAAGTTGCTCCATTATGTAATGACATGTTTCAAATTGCTCTAAGCACTATTGGACTTAACATCTGAGGTCATCAGTCCCCTAGACATAGGACTACTTAAACTTAACTAACCTAAGGACATCACACGCATCGATGCCCGAGGCAGGATTCGAACCTGCAACCGTAGCATTAGCGCAGTTCCGAACTCAAGCACCTAGAACAGCTCGGCCGCAGCGGCCGGCTAATGACACAGGTACGGGCTTGCGATCTCTCGTTTATGTCATAGATTTCCGTGTCACACATACGTGGCCACTGCGTGGAGGAGGCAGTCTGTTTCCTACTAGCGCTGTTTCCGTAGCAGATGTTAACCGCGATTAATCATTCAGTCAAAGCTAAATGGCCCATATGGCTGAGGCAGACAAGTGCGCTATAATAGCACTCCATGCAGAGGGGTTTTCAAATGGCTCTGCAGCAAGAACTATGGGTCTTCACAAGTCGACGGTAGGCAGGTGGATTAGACGAAAGGAACAGAGTGGTAACCTGAATGGAAGGCCTCATGGCCGTCGCCGCAAAACAACAGCAGCTCAGAATCGGCAGATACGCCGTTTAAATGAGAACCACCCATTTGTCAACGCCGGACAAATTCAGAAGACTTTGGGTCTCAATGTTAGCAACAAAACCGTCACTCGTCGTCTAAGGGAAGGTGGACTGAGAGCAAGAAGCGCTGCTGTGAAAGAGACATTGACCGTTTCCCACAGAGAAGCCCGCCTTGCTTTTGCTGCTGAAAATGTTGACAGATCTCTCCAGTTTTTGAGGTGAGTGGTTTTCACAGACGAAAAAGTTTTCTCTACGGCATCAACCGGAAAAGTACTTCTTTACCGGCCAAAATTTGTTAGGTATAATTTGGCCAAAAGGTGCTAGGTATAATACAAAATATATTTACAGTTGCCGAAGGAGTGGCTGCGGCCGTTGTGACCGAGTAGTTCTAGGCGCTTTAGTCTGGAACCGCGCTGCTTCTATGGTCGCAGGTTCGAATCCTGCCTCGGGCATGGATGTGTGTGATGTCCTTAGGTCAGTTAGGTTTAAGTAGTTCTAAGTCTTGGGGACTGATGACCTCAGATATTAAGTCCAACAGTGCTTAGAAGCATTTGAACCACATGAAGGAGTGCCAGAGAATCGGTAACGGTATGGGCATGGATATCGGCCGAAGGGCGTTGGCTACTGTGGGAAGTGGAAGGAAGACTCGACGCGCGCCATTACATTTCAATTCTGGAGAATGTGATGTTGTCTTCTGTGACAGCAAGATTTGGCGATGATCTGATCATGTTCCAACAAGATCGGTCGCCTATTCATATGGCACGTGTGGGTAAGAGGTGGTTCGACGACCATAGTAATATTACTGCAATGGAATGGCCACCTAAAGGAGCTGACATGAAACCCATTGAGAATATATGGGCAGAAGTGGTCAGAGTAATACACGAAAAGGGTCAGTCACCGTCGACTCACCGACAGCTTTCTGATGTGATTCATGTCGCTGGGAATGAATTACATGACTCTCCCAGTTATGTGGCTAGAGTCGTGGGCTCAGTGCCCAACAGACTTAGAGCCGATGTGGAAACCGACGGAGGCAATACGTGATACTAAAGAGTATCAGAACAGGTGATTTTATTTTCAGACCTTAACCAATCAGCTGCAACAGATTCTAAAGACATTGCTTTCCTCGAAAGTCGATAACATTTTTTTCTTTTGTGCATTACCTTGTCATAGTACATATGTATCATTTATTTCAACTATCCTTTATTTCTTTAAACGTCACATTTTTCTTCATTCATTTTGCTACTGTTTATATTTTATATTGTACGAATATGAATGTTCTGGTTTTATATGCTTTGTAAATCTTTGGTTAGTGTAGGAAAAGCACTGTGTCAGAGAGAGATCGAACGTCTATCGATAAAGAGCGTGCGAGTTGTGGTATCGTGGCCGGTTCGCGGGTGGAGAAACGTTGCAAAGTTCGTCGTGAAAGACGGTGATATGCGGAGGAACAATTAATTACAGTGCGTCCGCTGTGTTAATAGGAGATCGTGCATTATTAAGTGAACAGTAAAACCTGAAAAGTATATCGCGTGTTTGTGGTGACTATTTTATATACTGTGTGAACTTGTGACAATTAGCCGTGAACCAGACACCACTGTCGTGTCGAGACACTGTTAGAATTCCGTGGAACAAACCAAAATGTTAAGTAAAAGAACAGTGCTGTCATTTGATCAAGAAACATTTATTATATCATCCAAACTGTCTTAAAGACGACGACGTAAGTTGAACTGATGTTTAACGGACTGTTATAGTGATAAACACATGTGACTGTTTTCCTGTGGCAACACGGTGAAAGAACTGTGTGAAGTATTGCTGTATATCGTAGATATTAAAGACATTGCATAATTTCGACGCACCCGCACCGCGTGATTAATAAACGTTTAATAATAAAACGTCGCGCGCGCAACGACAACGCATACTGGAACTATTATTATCACGCCAGTGCTGGCAGCTGATTCGACTACAACTCAGACGTGGGCCACCGCCGTAACTGGAATATTAATGAAACAGGAGGATCCATCATTGTCTTAACGCCACGAGGGATAAACATCACACCACCGCTGACGTCGTCGGACTGCCTGCAGCAACAGTTAAGACATTAAAAGAAAATTATTGCGCTCATTCTCATTTCAAAATTACAGACAATTGCAGTTAAATTACCTATTTTAAAAATACTGTCACAATATCAAGGTTCAATTTCGTTTAGTTCCAATACATATTCTATCCATTAATTCGTCTTGTGGACAGTGTTGAAAACCCCCCAAATTAAAGTTCAATTAATAAATTTCTTTCCAAATTCTTCTCAGGCATTTTGCTGCTCATTATAATTTTATTTTAATGTTTGTGTGTATCTTCTTTTGGAGAGAGTACATATTTTATTTTTTGTGCAGTAAAATTAGCCACCATTAAATTACATATATTACCAGCTGATTCTGTCCGCCATTACAGCTTGAAAACTGATCAATAGTATTTTTGGACCTATTTTCTCATTGGCTGTCAGTTTCAATAGAAAATTACGTATTTCGTGGGGATCTAGCAGATGCGCGATGTCTATTTTTTTTTTTTTTTTTTACTTTTGCAAGTTTACTGGAATTACACTCCTGGAAATTGAAATAAGAACACCGTGAATTCATTGTCCCAGGAAGGGGAAACTTTATTGACACATTCCTGGGGTCAGATACATCACATGATCACACTGACAGAACCACAGGCACATAGACACAGGCAGCAGAGCATGCACAATGTCGGCACTAGTACAGTGTATATCCACCTTTCGCAGCAATGCAGGCTGCTATTCTCCCATGGAGACGATCGTAGAGATGCTGGATGTAGTCCTGTGGAACGGCTTGCCATGCCATTTCCACCTGGCGCCTCAGTTGGACCAGCGTTCGTGCTAGACGTGCAGACCGCGTGAGACGACGCTTCATCCAGTCCCAAACATGCTCAATGGGGGACAGATCCGGAGATCTTGCTGGCCAGGGTAGTTGACTTACACCTTCTAGAGCACGTTGGGTGGCTCGGGATACATGCGGACGTGCATTGTCCTGTTGGAACAGCAAGTTCCCTTGCCGGTCTAGGAATGGTAGAACGATGGGTTCGATGACGGTTTGGATGTACCGTGCACTATTCAGTGTCCCCTCGACGATCACCAGTGGTGTACGGCCAGTGTAGGAGATCGCTCCCCACACCATGATGCCGGGTGTTGGCCCTGTGTGCCTCGGTCGTATGCAGTCCTGATTGTGGCGCTCACCTGCACGGCGCCAAACACGCATACGACCATCATTGGCACCAAGGCAGAAGCAACTGTCATCGCTGAAGACGACACGTCTCCATTCGTCCCTCCATTCACGCCTGTCGCGACACCACTGGAGGCGGGCTGCACGATGTTGGGGCGTGAGCGGAAGACGGCCTAACGGTGTGCGGGACCGTAGCCCAGCTTCATGGAGACGGTTGCGAATGGTCCTCGCCGATACCCCAGGAGCAACAGTGTCCCTAATTTGCTGGGAAGTGGCGGTGCGGTCCCCTACGGCACTGCGTAGGATCCTACGGTCTTGGCGTGCATCCGTGCGTCGCTGCGGTCCGGTCCCAGGTCGACGGGCACGTGCACCTTCCGCCGACCACTGGCGACAACATCGATGTACTGTGGAGACCTCACGCCCCACGTGTTGAGCAATTCGGCGGTACGTCCACCCGGTCTCCCGCATGCCCACTATACGCCCTCGCTCTAAGTCCGTCAACTGCACATACGGTTCACGTCCACGCTGTCGCGGCATGCTACCAGTGTTAAAGACTGCGATGGAGCTCCGTATGCCACGGCAAACTGGCTGACACTGACGGCGGCGGTGCACAAATGCTGCGCAGCTAGCGCCATTCGACGGCCAACACCGCGGTTCCTGGTGTGTCCGCTGTGCCGTGCGTGTGATCATTGCTTGTACAGCCCTCTAGCAGTGTCCGGAGCAAGTATGGTGGGTCTGACACACCGGTGTCAATGTGTTCTTTTTTCCATTTCCAGGAGTGTATATTCACTTTAATTGTTCATTTGGCCCCCATTAAAGTGATTTATAGCATTTATATAATAATTGTACTGAATTAGCGAATTTATTTTTTATTACGTAAATATTAGTTTACCATATTTACATCAAAATGACGTCTTATTGGCCCCACATAAGATTCTGCACGTTCTGACAAAGACTATGTCAAATTTTTATTTTTTCGTCGATTACTAACAGGTGTAGTCTGATTCCTTGTATAGGTAATGTTTTATTATTTAAAAGGTTTTTTTTCAGAAGTAGAGAACCAGTTTTCTTACAGATGCCGACCGTTTAGCGTCAGGACAGTATTGTTTCAATTCTGTCTTGTCGAATTTTTGCACTCTTCGAGTACGAGATCAGAGTTTGGCAGAGTAATTTTGTGTTTTGCTTGGGTTATCTGTATTTAATTTTGTGTGCAATACGACGATCAAAGAGGAAGAAAGAGTAGCTAGCTTTCAGATGTGGGAAGATATAGAAAATGAGTAGAGACCCGGAATCTGTTATGGAAAACGTAGACATGGGGACAGCCATTAAATTAGAATTGGGTGTCAAAAGAGAAGTAGATGAGAAGCGAGGAGTAGAAAGTATGTTAGCATTGCTGTTAACGAATATGAAGGAAATTGAAAAGGGACTGAGTGGCAAGATAGAAGCTGTTAGCAAAGAAATGGGTGAAGAAGTTAAAAGGCTAGATGAAAAGTTTGAACAACGTCTGAAGGGATTTAAACAGGAATTGGTAGAGGGATTGGAAAAGAAAATTTTAGATTTTAAGTCAGATGTTAATAAGGATTTCGAGAAGTTGCAAGATGATATTAAAGAGACTTTTAAAGAGACAGAGTTTGAGTTAAATAAGGAGCAGGAGAAATTTGAGAACAGTGTAAAGGAAAGTGTAGAAGGCTTGGGTAAAAACATTAAAGCCCAAGCTACCGAATGTATGAAAGGGAAGGAGGAAATTAAAGATTATTGCAAAGGAATTTTCCGTGAATATAGGCAAAACACTAAGACAAAAGTGGAAGATATTAAAGAGGCCACTTCTAAGATTGAGAATAGAGTAGGGAGCTTAGAAAAGACGGTACAGGATAAGCAGTTTACTGTATCACCGATAGTAGTGCAGATAAAAGGTGGGAGTAGTTTCAACAATATAAATTTTGATCCTAATGGAGACGTAGATCCTGTGTCCTTTGTGAATAGTTTGAGGGGTCACTTCACTACAGATTGGGCAGAAAAAGATAAGCTGAGAACGGCAAGTGCTTGTTTAAAGGGAAAAGGTTTAGATTGGGGAGATGATGCACCAGAAAAATATGAAACATTTGAGGATTTTGTGTCAGCGTTTTTGAAAGAGTACTGGTCGAAAGAAAATCAATGTGATCTCATAGAAGCTTTTAAGAAAGCCCCATGGTATGATAGGAAGAGTCGGAGAATATGAGAGAATATTGCGAGAAGGGGATCAGCAAACTGAAACATTTGGACAGCCCATGGAGTGACAAAGACACTATAGAAGTATTGATAGGGAAGTTGCCTCCTAATAGAAAATGTGGGTTGATAGGAAATGTTAATACTATTAAAGATTTTCTTAACAGAGTGAGGGATGTAGATAGGTGGCAACAGGACTGTTCGCTTAAAGAAAACAGGAATGTAGATGATCATCATAAGAATCAGGATAGAATGGGAAGAGTGAACCAAGTAAATGTTAGAAATAGAGGAAGAGGCAGAGGCCGAGGAAATTTCAGAGGCAATAAGCAATGTTATCAGACAGTAGGGGAGTCATGAGAGGGAAACGGAACCCTGCTACAGTGATGGCCCCTGCTGGGTGGGTCATAGGTTAGCGCCTACTGAATTTTCGAATCACCATGGTGATGTAAGGGATACAGTGAAGTGTAATAGTATTAGTAATGATTATGGATATAGGGTGGGTAATCATCATGGTCTGCTGATTGAAGAAATTAGACCTGAAGTTGATGGTGAAGGTGGTAAGGAATTAGGGGACCCATGTATGGAAAGATTTTCCCAGATGTATGAGGGAGTTAAAGAATATGAAGGGCAGCCTAAGAAGATGATAAAGGAACAGAAGATATCGCAAAATGCTAGTCATAATAGTGAAGGGAAGAATATGAATAACGGTTGCAGTAAGGGAGGAGAGAAAGAAATTAGTGAAAAGGGTGCTTCCATGAACGTGATAATTTAAGAAAAGATGTTAAGCCTGGAGAAGGGTCAATTTCTGAGCTCAATGGAGAAGTGATTAATACACATGCTTTGAATCATAAAGAGAGAGTAATTAACGAGGAAGAAGTTAATGTTTTTATTATTCATAGAGATGTAGGAATAGCAGCTGATGATAAAGAGGAAGTAGGTGTTTGTGCTCTTCAGAAATGTTTAGAAGGGAATGAAAGTTCAAAGCTGAATTGTGATGGCTGGGTTCATAGTGAAATTGAGCAGGATTTGTTACATGAAGACAGTAATGATGAGGATGATAGGATTAAGCAACCTTTTGTGAGAATTGGAATGTATGGTGGGGAAGAAAAAGCTCTTTTGGATACAAGTAGTGAAACTGGTGCTATTGCTGAAAGTTTATTTAATAACAAAAAGGGGCATATTGAAGTGATGAATGTACCAGTAGTAGGTTTGAAGATAGTGGGTGCTACAGAGAAATTAAGCAAACTTATTAAACATCAAATGATTCTCGAATTGGAGATTGGGGTCATAGGTCTAGTACATAATTTTTTTGTAGTACCCTGCTTAACAGTGAATATTACATTGGGCATGGATTGGTTGACAGAGTGCAAAGCAGAGATAAATTGTGGAGAAAATTTTGTTAATTTTGAGGGTGATGGATAGGATCAGTGTGAAGTTTGATGAATTGGTTATAGACAATGACCACTTATTTGGGCATTTGAATGTGAAGATGATACCTGTAGGGACTAGTTTGGGTTATGTTAAGCTGAACTTGGATTATAGAAGTGAGGAGGATACAAATGGACTTATAGACGAGCTGGAGAACCAAATGTCCAAAGTTGAAGGGCTAGATGAATGCTAGAAGGAAGAACTGAAAGAAGTGTTGTGGGTAAATAGAGAAGTTTTTTCTGACAAACCGGGAAGAGTGAAGAATTTTGAATGTAAGTTGGATATCAAACCGCATGAACCTTTTTAGAAAAAACCATACTCCATACCATTCTCGCGGAGGGAAGTAGTGAATAAAGAGATTGAGGGAATGTTGGATTGTGGTGTTATAGAGCGAGGGAAGAGTGAATATAATTCACCTTTGGTCGTTGCAGGCAACAAAGATGGTAGTGTGAGACTAGTTATTGATGCCACAATGTTAAATGAAGTGATAATGAGAGAAACTGATAGCCCAGAGAGTATGGAGGTGATGTTACAGAGGTATCACAAAGTAAACTATCTTAGTAGTCTCGTTCTGGCCTCCAGATACTGGCAGGTGCCACTTGCCAAGAAATATTGGAAGTGCACAGCATTTTTGGTAAACAGGAAGTGTTATCAGTACACTATTGTCCCATTCGGGCTGAATATTAGTATATCTGTTTCTATACGAGCTCTTGATCAAGTATTAGGACCAGAGTTGTGTTCAAAACTAACAATATATGTGGATGACATATTAATTGCCACTGAGTCATGGGAAGAACATTGTTGTTTATTAAATGAGTTGTTTGAAGCCTTTAGGAAATGGAGCATGACCCTGAGAATCAAAAAGTGTGAGTTTGTTCGCAAGGAGATGAAGTTTTTGAGTAGAATTTTGTCAGCTACTGGTATTAAAGTCGATCCGGACAAAATGAAAGCAATTAAAGTCTGTCCATCGCCGAGGAATACAAAAGAGTAGAAATAATTTTTGAGTATGTGTAACTTTTACCAGAAGTTTGTGTCAGGGCAAGTTTTTAACAACCCATGTTTGAATTAGTTATTGAGTCCTAATGTGGACTATGTTTGGAGAGAAGAGTGTCAGAATGCCTTTAAAAACTTGAGGAAGCTTTGAAAGAGGAAAAGATTTTACACCATCTTAATCTTAGTAAAGCATTTTGTTTGGGGACTGATTCGATTGGGTACAGTATTGGAGTGGAATTGTTTCAAAATTTTGGAGATGAGGAAAATGAAGATCATAGGACCATAGCCTTTCCAAGTTGGTCATTGACTAGGTATGAGACTAATTACACTGTGACTGAGTGTGAAGCATTGGCAATAGTTTGGGGATTTCAAAAGTTTAGAGATTACCTATGGGGAAATAGAACTATCATTTATACTGATCACAGAGTCCTTATATTTTTTGGTTGGTACATAGACGGTTAACATGATGGACTTTGTTCTTACAACAGTTCCCTTTTGAGATAATGCTAAAGGGACACAGAACAAAATTGCAGATGCTTTATCCAGGTTACCATTAGTGAAGGTAATGAGGTGGGGTGTGATGTGGAAAAGGAACATGTAAAATTATTTTATATAAAAGGTGTTCAAGGGGAAAAGAAAATTGAAGGGATTTGTAAAAACATGAGAACAGAATCACTATGATATATGGAAGATGGTGAGATGTCAGTTGGAACGGAAGAATAGTAACAATTAATTGCCAAAATATTACAAAATTCATGATGGGGTTTTGATTAGGCGAACTGTTGAAAATTAGCATGATTGGAAAATGTGTTGGCCCCGAGAATATATAGATGAGATATAGATTATATACATTTGAGTATTGGACCTGTGGGTGATAAGAAGTGTGTACAGAAATTAGGGGAAAGTGTGTCTTTTGACAACTTGGTAAGGACAGTGAACAACCGAACGAAAACCTGTGACAAATTTCAAAGAGGAAAAGTTACAAAACAAACATCTAAGCTTCCTATGCAAAATATTAAACTGAATGATGTGATGGAACTGTTATCTGTGGATCTTTATGGTGCATTGCCGAAGACTAAGGACGGTTTTGCGTACATTTTTGTGGTTTTATAAAACTCTATGCATTATGTAAAGCAATTGGGAAAGCCGTTTTGAGCAAATTGGAAGGTGATTATTTTGTGAAGTTTGGGAAACCTAAGGCCATATTGTCTGACAATGGGTCACAGTTTGAATGTAAGAAGAGGAAAGAAAGTCTTAATAAACGGGGAATTACGGTAATTTACACTTCAACATATCACCCACAGGGGAACCCCGTAGGGGTTTTGCGTCCATTTTTGTGGTCTTAGAGGTATTTTCTAAATTTATACAACTTTATGCATTTTGTGAAGCTACTGGGGAAGCCGTTTTGAGCAAATTGGAAAGTGATTATTTTGTGAAGTTTGGGAAACCTAAGGCCATATTGTCTGCCAATGGGTCACAGTTTGAATGTAAGAAGAGGAAAGAAAGTCTTCCTAATCAAGGAATTACAGTAATTTACACTGCAACATATCACCTACAGGGGAACCCCGTAGACGCTATATGATGGAGATTGGCAGATTCTGCCGTATCTACTGTAGCAGTAACCAAAGTTCTTAGGGAGATATAATAGGAAATATTGAAGAGATTACGAACACTGTTGTTCATGATGTAACAGGGTTTACTCCTCAGGAGATTATAAAAGGTGAGAGACAGAAAAATTTGGTGGAGGAGAAGTTATCTTTCCCTACTAAGGAGGAATTAAGTTGGGACGAAAGGAAGAAAAGACTAAGAGAGCTGGTAGAGAAGAAACTGTTGAAAAGGAAGAAGAGACATGATGACGAAGTAAAAGGTATTGAATTAAAAATAGAGGATTTAGTTTTAGTTAAAACATACGAGAAGTCTAAAGAAATACATAGTGAGATTTCTAAATTCTTTGATGTGTACAAAGGTCCACTTGAGGTGGCTGTATACACCACCTAAATGCATTTTATCTGGTTTACCCAAAATCGAAAATGAAGTTTGCTCTTAATAATATAGTGGTTTTAAAGCGTTATAATGCAAGGAATCTGAAACCTTAATTGGTTATTTGGATAGTAAATAATTTTGTGAGAAGCAGAATATGACCTACAACTACTGAACAGTGTCAAGATAGTAAGACGACAACTTTATCTATACATATGTCAGCCAATGAAATTTTAAATAGTGACCGTATTGTGACAAATTAAACCAATTTATGTCGACTAACACAGACAAAATGATGTAGTAATCTGCAATTTTGCAAATTATATTTCATGATGTGACACACAGTTAGGGAATATGCACTCCAAAAGATGAGACATATACATCCACACACACACACACACACACACACACACACACATATATATATATATATATATATATATATATATATATATATATATATATAGGGTGTTACAAAAAGGTATGGCCAAACTTCCAGGAAACATTCCTCACACACAAAGAAAGGAAATACGTTATGTGGACATGTGTCCGGAAATGCTTACTTTCCATGTTAGAGCTCATTTTATTACTTCTCTTCAAATCACATTAATCATGGAATGGAAACACACAGCAACAGAACGCACCAGCGTGACTTCAAACACTTTGTTACGGGAAATGTTCAAAATGTCCTCCGTTAGCGAGGGTACATGCATCCACCCTCCGTCGCATGGAATCCCTGATGCGCTGATTCACCCCTGGAGAATGGCGTATTGTATGACAGCAGTCCACAATACGAGCACGAAGAGTATCTACATTTGGTACCGGGGTTGCGTAGACAAGAGCTTTTAAATGCCCCCATAAATGAAACTCACGAGGGTTGAGGTCAGGAGAGCGTTGAGGCCATGGAATTGGTCCGCCTCTATCAATCCATCGGTCACCGAATCTGTTGTTGAGAAGCGTACGAACACTTCGACTGAAATATGCAGGAGCTCCATCGTGCATGAACCACAAGTTGTGTCGTACTTGTAAAGGCACATGCTCTAGCAGCACAGGTAGATTATCCCGTATGAAATTATGATAACGTGCTCCACTGAGCGTAGGTGGAAGAACTTGGGGCCCAATCAAGACATCACCAACAATGCCTGCCCAAACGTTCACAGAAAATCTGTGTTGAAGACGTGATTGCACAATTGCGTGCGGATTCTCGTCAGCCCACACATGTTGATTGTGAAAATTTACAATTTCATCACGTTGGAATGAAGCCTCATCCGTAAAGAGAACATTTGCACTGAAATGAGGATTGACACATTGTTGGATGAACCATCCGCAAAAGTGTACCCGTGGAGGCCAATCAGCTGCTGATAGTGCCTGCACACGCTGTACATGGTACGGAAACAACTGGTTCTCACGTAGCACTCTCCATACAGTGACGTGGTCAACGTTAACTTGTACAGCAGCAACTTCTCTGACGCTGACATTAGGGTTATCGTCAACTGCACAAGAATTGACACATTGCAGGTGTCCTCGTCGTTCTAGGTCTTCCCCAGTCGCGAGTCATACGCTGGAATGTTCCGTGCTCCCTAAGATGCCGATCAATTGCTTCTAACGTCTTTCTGTCGGGACACCTTCGTATTGGAAAACTGTCTCGATACAAACGTACCGCGCTACGGCTATTGCCCCGTGCTAATCCATACATTAAATGGGCATCTGCCAACTTCGCATTTGTAAACATTGCACTGACTGCAAAACTACGTTCGTGATGAACACTAACCTGTTGATGGTACGTACTGATGTGCTTGATGCTAGTACTGTAGCGCAATGAGTCGCATGTCAACACAAGCACCGAAGTCAACATTACCTTCCTTCAATTGGGCCAACTGGCGGTGAATCGAGGAGGTACAGTACATACTGACGAAACTAAAATGAGCTCTAACATGGAAATTAAGCGTTTCCGGACACATGTCCACATAACATCTTTTCTTTATTTGTGTGTGAGGAATGTTTCCTGAAAGTTTGGTCGTACCTTTTTGTAACACACTGTATAGGAAATATATGCAATTGATATTTGACAGGCAATATATATCATATTTATTTTCTATCTGTGACAGTGAGGATAAATAAAAAATATGACACTGTAGTTAAAACCTGAAAAGAGAGAGCTTTGAAAACAATAATACAATGACAAGACTTTGTGTGGGGAAAATACGAACTCTAATGTGTATATATTCAGGTTCATAGTGTATAATTATGGCTATATGTATTTTCTTGGACTGAACACATAATGTTTGTTCTTCATTTTCATTATCGTCAAATTTCCATAGTGTAATGAATTAGTTATTTGCTTCAGTGAGAGATATGTTTTGCTTAATATGTGAAAATTATGTAAATTTTTTTGCTGTTAGATAAGTTCATCTCTTTTCATATTGATTGAAAATTTGTAATGCAAATTGACAAAGTGGCAAAGTTAAACATAAACAAATCACATGTAGCATTTGGCTTATGTGTGTAAGGACATTTTATAATAAGATGTACTGCGTAACATCTCATGATAAAATGGGGGCACATGTAAAGACAGTACTTATCTCGAAAGTCGACAATTTATTTTTCTTTTGTGTATTACCTTGTCATAGTACGTATGTATCATTTATTTCAACTATCCTTTATTTCTTAATACATCACATTGTTTCTTCATTCATTTTGCTACTATTTTATATGTTATATTGCATGAATAGGAATGTTCTGTTTTTATATGCTTTGCAAATTTTCGGTTAGGCTAGGAGATGTACTGTGTCAGAGAGAGAGCGAACAACTAATGATAGAGTGTGTGCGAGTTGTGGTATCATGGCCGGTTCGCAGGTGGAGAAACGTTGCAAAGTTCAGCGTGAAAGACTGTGATACTCGGAGGAACAATTAATTACAGTGCGTCCGCTGTGTTAATAGGAGATTGTGCATTATTAAGTGAACAGTAAAACCTGAAAAGTATGTCGAGTGTTTGCAGTGACGACTTTATATACTGTGTGAACTTGTGACAATTAGCCGTGAACCAGGCATCACTGTCGTGTCGAGACACTAACAGGTGTAATCAGATTCCTTGTATACATCATGTTTTATTATTTAAATGTTTTTTTCAGAAGTAGAGAACCAGTTTCTTCACAAGACGTTTCATGTCATTTTTTACAGATGTATATCTTACATAATTTTAAGGAAACGCAGTAGGTGGAATCGGGACAAACAAATTAATTCACAACAAGATACGTAATATTTAATTTGTAAGGGAAGAAATACTCAAGCTATATATTCATGCAGTCTCTAAAAATACATGACACCCGCGTACATGCAAGAAGGGTAAAAAGCAATTCAGCACAAATGAAAAGTATTGAGGAGAAGCTCGCCGATGAAGGCGTAATTGGAGAGCGAAGGTTGAGCTAGAAGCGGAGGTAAGGAGGCCCGAACAAGAAGAGAAAAGTCAAATACAAAGTAGACTTCGATTCGTTGTCGCAACAGAGGACGGTTGGTATATGCGATTCGAAGCAACAGTAGAAGAATAGTTTTATTTACTAATTTTTGAGGCTTTATTTTGTGACGGCTAGACAGTGCTGCTTCATGAGACCCACTATTTGTCCATATGTGGCTAAACATCAGAGGTGTAAAAAATTTTGAGGGTTGCCGAAGCTCTCTGGAACAGTAACGTGTTTTAGACAAAAAGATGAATTTTAGTGCATTTCATTTTAACCATTCACAGTATACTTTGAGATTGTAACATACGATTTCGTTTTATTATTCTGTATCTTTCTTTCAGTGAAAGATAACGGTGTAAGTTTCAAGAACAGCGTATTTAACAGCTAATATTTTCAACAAATCTATAATTATACGACATATTAAGAAGCAAGTCAAAACTGGCATTGTGTAAAGACCAGGTTGGTCTGTAAAGGATGGCGACGGTCAAATAGCAAGTACAAAACTATGGGTAACAACAATTTTTGATGGTGAGGAGCCACAATCGATATGCCACTATTCTGCAATTGTATTTCTGAAGTTTATCGTCGATCCTAGGACTGAAACCGATGCTCTGTTTTACATAAAGAATATAACCTGTAAAAGCTACGTAGCAACGCAGAATATTAATACACAGTATATAGATCAGCAACTAATCCCACTGCCTTTAATTTTATTCTCACTAATAATATTGAGACAGTAAATAACGACAGGAATAACAAAACTCTCAGAATTAATATACAGAATTCAAGTGTCCAGTAGATTCAAAAATTTGCTATAACAGCGAATAATTGCTTTCACTGACTCCTTCATGCCTATGTTTTCTCAGTCAGACAATGTTAGAAACTAGAACTAGCAAGGTAAAACATTTTTCCACAAATTGTCAAATTGGAAGTCGAAGAGCAAGTTACATATATTACGATGACAGCAAACGTTTTTCAAGTAGACTCATCACTGTAGGCATCCAATGCTTTTAATGTGTGTTACATGCGCAGAATGTAAACTGGCAACGCCACCAACGCACAATACCACTAAGCTATGAAACAGCTGTAGAAAAACACCGCATCCTCGTGGTCTATGTGATGGATAAGACGACTAATTTGCGACATAAATCTCAATGTAAGCAGCAATTTCTGTTGCAACGTGCTTCCTGGACCAAATAACATACATTTCCTACGTCTTCAGTGCGAATCATGTAGCAAATGTAATTTAAAGGACAAAAAATATTGAGTGGATTTACTAACATAATTATGAACCACTCAAGAAGGTAAATCGATGGTCACATAGTTGTCAAACGTATTCTACGGAGTTACCATTGACCATTAGACTAGCAGCAGGAAGAAAACGTTCGCTCAGCCGCTGTGCTGAGATAGCTACCACTGGCGAAGCTCGCGCATCGAAGGCGCCACAGGATCGTCTGCCACCACTTCGTGGGAAATGGAATACCTCAAGTATAAGCCAATGGGTTCTATTCGCCTATCTGTGACTATGACTTGGCGCTAAAGTGTGGTTATGGATAGAACGTATGCTCAGATTGCGAATCTAACATCATAACTAAAGACGAGGGGAAATGAATTAGGCGTCCTTCCTCTTCTGTAACATCATATATAATTTAGTTATTCCGTCTTAAAAGAACTACGCAAAATATAATTCACCAGGAGAGAATAACTATTTAGCAACACCAGATGATGTTAACAGTTTGCCGACGTGAGTTAGCCGTGCGTTCAACGGCGACATATCGCGGACCTCGCGGCTGCTTGCGCGGTCAGTTCGAATCCTTCCCCGGGCATTGTTTATGTTAGGTTAGGTAGGTTTAAGTAGTTCTAGGTCTAGTGGACTGATGACCTAAGCAGTTGGGGCACATAGTTCTTAGAGCCATTTTTTGTCCTTTCACGTAAATTTTCCTTACGTAATCGGCCATATCTTTAGATTGCGTTGACATAGAAGCTCATCTTTTACACCACCAAGGGACCGTGTACCGCAGGAAGTGCGATACATTTCCGCTTATTATATCTACCCGTACTCGAGGTAAACTGGTTTTAAGGGTTGGGTAGACAGACAGACGGTCAAGAAAGTGATACAAGAAGGGTTCCATTTTTACCGATTTAGGTGATGAAATCCTAACAAAGAAAACAGCTACGATAGTTACAGAAGATGGGGGCCGCATAAATAATTCCCCCCACTCTTTATCCGAAATTTTCTACTGGCAGGTGATACATCAGCATATTACTCGTAGCTACGCTTTCGAACCAAATCACGTTTACAAGAGTGCCTATAAAATCCATTTGTCAATACACGTGGTAATTCAGATCCCTGTACAAACGCCACCGCGTGTTAGAAGTGCGAGCATTCCCATTGCTAGCTAGCTTACGAAACACTTCGGCTAACGAACGTTTGCTGGCTGTGGGGACTCTAATGGAGAATCCGAAAAATTGTAGAATACTTTTGGCAGCTATTTAACAGTTTATTTCTTGGGATGGTGCAGAATTATCCTACTAAATTCACTCCGTAATAACAGTATTTTGTTATTTCGATAAACATCCCGAATTATTGTCACATAAGCGGTGACATACAGGTAGAAAATTCATGTTTTTGAGTCCAGAAAGCTCTATGTAACAAAAACTGCAGATTATGTTGGCATTTTAATTGCGAAATTGCGGGCTTATTCACATCTGGGGTAATAACAGAGGGCTGTTTAACTGGGTTGTCTGCTAGTGTATTTGAATATGTTTGCTACTGCAAGGGAGTTACGGTTTGTTTTCGGTTCTAATCTCGATGGAGGCAAATAGACTATCAGTAAAGCAATTTTAAAAAATTCTCGCGCCCGCAATGCGTTTTATTGCTACCTCTATTCTGTACCAGCACCCTGTGCTTGTAAATACGAAAATCTTGTAGAATTTCATACTTGTTACTGCCTACTTTTTCCGCTTCTTTCAGTAATTGAATTAACTTATGTATTACACTGAATGATTTTTAACTGAATTTCGCTTTGAATCTTCACGCATTGCTAAATTTGCACACTTCCATGGTAGGTCAGCAACGGTAATCCAGTACGACTGGGCTGAACATTGACACTGACGGTTTCGCAGCCGAATGCGCATAGTATTTTGCTGATTCGTAACGATCTGGGGTACTATGTCTTATTAAAACAGTTATGTTATCTCGGTAAGCTGAAATAAAAAGAAACTGCTATGAGCACTATGGGACTTAACTTCTAAGGCCATCAGTCCCCTTGAACTTAGTACTGCTTACACTTAACTTTCCTAAGGACATCACACACATCCATGCCCGAGGCAGGATTCGAACCTGCGACCGTAGCGGTCGCGCGGTTTCAGACTGTAGCGCCTAGAACCGCTCCGCCACCGCTGAAATTCATTTTCATTAGTACAGTTCATACTAATTAGCGTTTCTTCGTTCTTATATATCTTATATTTACTTGTAGTGTTTAACAGACTAATTGGTATTAATATAGTCTTACACATGATTGAAAACAGTCTGACAAATTTCGAATAGTTTGTCCATTTCACGTCTGTGCATAATATGTTGGTAGCACTTTGTCGCCTGGCCTGTTACGCAGCGTAGTAGAGTTTAAAGCTGTGCAGATCAGCATAACTAAAAGGGTAGGTTTCTCGCTTGGTATGTCCACGACTATACATGAGCAATTACACGACGTGAAGTACCGTAATTAAGTCAGTAGTCGCGACTTAGGACAATTGTGCTCTATATTATACGAATTACAGATTTTCTTTTCATCACATCACGCTTACAATAGGGGTTTGTTGCGTCTGATTCTCGAGAACTTGGTCAAGAGAAACTATGACAATTCGTTCTGTAGAGCATCTCGAGGTTCTACGTCGCCCGAGGTCATAGTGATGTTATGGGCCTTTGGTTGGGAAGGGTAACCAGTCTCTGGAGTCTGCCTTCTTTTCTTATTCAGTTACAACAAATCCATTCTCCCTTTTCCTTTTCATTCTTATCGTATGCACGGTTCAGATCTATCCTTCCATCTGTCTATATTGTATAGTGTCCATCACTGAACTCTTATCCGTTTCACAGGACTATTGAGATTGATTTACACAGATGAGACGATAGGACGTGGACAATGACTGAAGAAAGCGTATAGCAAATTTATGTTCCGGCACGTTAGGTATTCTGGAGGAGAGGATACCCCAGATAAAGGTGACAGAGACATAGCGAATGACGCGATAAACATTTGAAAGACGAACTAATGAAGCGTCGTTTGTTTGACAAGCGCTGACGCCATAGTGAGAAACGTACTTTGAATAGGATAGACAGCGCTAATAACGGAATAAGGAGGAATTGGATAATTGTACCCAATACTCTTGAGGAAAAGCATAGAATTAGTATGTAAAGAATACTATGAACTGTTAAATTCGGAATACGCTGAACGACGAATGTTCTCATGAACACATATTAGTCGTAAATTTAAAAATCCTATTATAGCATAATGGGAACTAATTCATAATGACGCGTATAAATAGTCGAGTAAGAGAAAAATATGTTATATACAATGACACAAGCCTTAAGCTGCAGTAGGTAGGGGTTAGGTTAAATTAGACTTTCTGTAACGGAGGAAAATGTGTATGTACTAGAGAATTACGATGAGTAGCTTATAGTGACATCCGAGTACTGCCAAATGAGTAAAATAAGAAACCTCAGGGTAATATTGTAAAGAAACAATAAAAATTAGGTGCTATATGATTCAGTTATTAAAAAGGGTGTAGTGTACCCACATTGTGCAGGGATGGATTCAAGACTGGTAAACAGATCCTTAAGAGACTGTTTTACGCCGAGGGTCAGGTGCATTTAGGAGAGAGATGGCCAGTACCGTATACTTTCAGGGATGTAAATGGGACTCTGTAACCAAAATAAAGTAAGAAAGATCTTACAATATCTTCCCAAAGAAGTGGAAGATTATTATTTGGTAATGTTGCTAAGTGGTTACAGAGACAACTGACATGTAGCTTGAAAGAGCTTCCTTACTACTTAAGATAAACAGAAAACTCCTAGCTGTGAGGGAAGGGCCGGCCGTAGTGGCCGAGCGGTTCTAGGCGCTACAGTCCGGAACCGAGCGACCGTTACAGTCGCAGGTTCGAATCCAGCCTCGGGCATGGATGTATGTGTTGTCCTTAGGTTAGTTAGGTTTAAGTAGTTCTAAGTTCTAGGGGACTGATGACCACAGTAGTTAAGTCCCATAGTGCTCAGAGCCATTTGAACCATTTTTTGTGAGGGAAGGTGATCTTGTATATCTCCTTATGTAGTAACGAAGTGGTATTTTAAATATTGGGGTGTACTTGTGAAGGACAGTAAGGAATCCATATAAATTGCCTCGAAAAATAACGTAATATACGTTTGTACGTTACGTGTTAAAAAAGTTAAATGGAAACATAAGCTGTGGTCATCGAAACACCTAAAAGCAAATTTGTCTTTTACAACATGAGACCCAAGCAAAATGTAGTATCTACCTACAAGAAGTAATCTCAAATATTAATGAAGACTGAATATGCACGCACCGCTTCCCGTGAGATCACCGAAGTTAAGAGCTGTCGGGCATGGTCGGCACTTGGATGGGTGACCCTCCTGGCCGCCATGCGCTGTTGCCATTTTTCTGGGTGCACTCAGCCTCGTGATGCCAATTGAGGAGCTACTCGACCGAATAGTAGCGGCTTCTGTCATCATAACGACAGGGAGAGCGGTGCGCTAACCCCACGCCCCTCCTATCCACATCCTCCACTGAGGATGACACGGCGGTCGGATGGTCCCGGTAGGCCACTCGTGGCCTGAAGACGGAGTAAGTATGCATGCAAATGCGAAAGAAAGCATTTAAGATTTGCACGAATTTTGACCGAGTGAATAGAAAGAAAAAAGGTTTTCTTGGTAATTCATGACCTATTAACAACCACACAGTGAACTCATGAAATATGAAATTCATGTGCCTGTTGTATATGTTTAACAGTCACAGTGTGTGTTATTAAGAGTTATTGCACAGCATCTCAGTTGGAGATATACTATAACGTTGATAATATACTGTATATGCTTAAGAAAATTGCGCACGACATCTTTGCCTTGGCATGTTCAGCATGAATCCTGGTTCACTGCGAACAATCTTCCCAAAGAAAGATGATCGCGATGGAGGAAACAAGTAGAAACAGTGTGCAAGGCGAAGTTACAGATTGTCCGCGCCGCTTCATTTTGGCACAGATGCTACGGGAGTGCCGACGTGCGTCGGCAGTCAACGCGCGACATCTACCGGCTGGGCGAGCACGTTTAGACCATGACGCCCCCAGTTAAAGGTGTCATGAGCTGGCCGGAGTACGCAGCCTAGCGACAATGTCCGCGTCATCATCCAGACATACCAATTATCTTTCAATGTACCTCTGACTGTCTGTACGACGTTTAAATCTGATGTGTTTGAACGATAGGTGTCTGTTATCACTGACATAGCTCGGAGTAAAAGCTGTGATCTTTCATTTAGCATTCCCTGCAAGAAAGAAAGAAGTCCAGTAGACTTGCATGTTGGAGCACGGCGGTGGTAAGGAGGATCGCGAAAACGGTACGAAGTAGTAAGACTTTGTCAAGTCGTGCCCATATACACTCATAGCTTTTACACCAGCCATTCGGAAATTTTGCACAGAAAATACTCTGCCGTACAGTATTGGCAGAAACCACCCTTTGCCATGCAACACTGGCAGGAAGGCCTCTCTGCTACAAATAATCGATATGTAGCACCTTGCCCTCAACCGCTTTTGTAGGAAGCACCCTCTGTCACGTATCATCGGTATGAAGCATCAACTGTCATGCAGCTTTGTTAGAAAACAACATTGGCCACACTTTATTTATGAGAGGCACTCTGACAGAACGTTTCTTCCTTCTTTATGTATCCCCAGGATAATCGTTATGCTCAACTTCATACATCCAACTATACGTCAGCTTTATTAGTTACATATCAGTTGTGTCGGTAATAGCTTCATACACAACAATATATTAACCCATTTTGAATGACAGAAACGAGAATTGTAAACGTAGTACACAAACACCCCCTGCGATAGCTTCAGGTATACGCAGGGAGTGAAACTACCCACGGGTGTGTTCCAGTTGTAAATCATCGTTTAGTTAAACTAATGAAAGTCCTACAGACTGGTTACACTCTGAAAAATAAATGGGTAACTCAGTCGATGAATAAAATCTTTTTAGTTGAAAGAACAACAGAAAACAATACGTCGGTTTCAATTGAAAATAAACTATGACTAATTCAGCCAATATGCAAAACTGAAATCACTGTGTCACTTGTTTTTATACGGTTTCGCTCATTGACTGGTTCATTATAAAGAAATGAATAAATAATAATGAAGTCAAGACATAAAACTACAATCCACTGATTCGATTGTTCTCATTAGCTTGCTCCCCACAAACTGGTTTCAGTCAAAGGAATGAATGCATAGTTCAAATGACACGTAAAGCTACTACCGAATTTATCGATGGTTTACCAACAACTGAGTAAATCGATTGTTTTCCCCTCGTTGATGCCTTCACTAAATAAAACCACAAACGTTTTTCTTTGAATGCAATCTTTTTTTTTTATTAACATAACGCCCCGCAATCATCGACAGTACCTTCAGAGGAGAACGTTGTTGATATCGTGACAACAGTGAAAAGTTTGCTAGTTTATGTTGACGTGACTGTTGATCTGTGACATGGAATTGTTACCCTCTTTGTGCCAAGGACTTTATACCTGACACTAATGTCATCTTTGAGAATTTGTAGAAACAAATTCGACTTACTGGCTTCTCCACACTACTTGTAAGGGTGTAAGGTAAGTATGTTGTGTAAAAATAAATTCGATTGTTTCGTTACTCACTTGTGATCCTATTTCAACGGCATTTTTGTTGCTCTTTATTTGTGCCTTTATTTTTATATTTCTGTGCAAAGCTAAATATTTTAGAATTCTCAAGGGAGGCAAAAAGCGTGTCACGGATACGCGGTTTGTGCCGTAATGACATGTCCATATGCAGAAAATATCAAAATTCTGCTTCTGATGTGGAAAAATTCATACAACTTTAATGACAGACGCGGACGTACGTAATATTCAGATAGCAAAATAAGATGAAATGAAGTGATTATGTGGCATTATTAGCAGAGACACTCCGTCTGGGGTGCTTCGCACACCTAGTACAAGTCTCTCTATTTGAAACCATTTCGGGGACTTGGCGCGTCGATGAAGACGAGATGAAATGGTGAAGACTACACAAATACCAAGTCCCGGAGCGGAGAAAATCTCCGACCCTGCTGGGAATCGAACGTAGGACTGAAAGATCTAGCGTTTGCGACGCTAAGAATTAGACCATGACCTTGAAAATACCAGAATCTGCTTGTAAGAAGCTGTCAAATAACCATGTAAAGAAGCGATGTTGAAATTGAAAGATATTGTCTTGAAACTCTTTGAGTTCTTTCCAAATAACCAGCCGTAGTAATAGTTCCAAGCGCATTGATCATTTATGAAGAAATGTCAGATAGGAGAACTTTAATAGGAAGAATGGGTTGCAATTAATTTGGAAAATCGTCCGATTACACTGTGTACTGTATACAGAAGTACAAAACAGAAGTAATTATAGGGGTACCATTAAACGTCGTTATTATAGTTATCTATAATGAAATGAAGATTAGCATCGATTAGAAGCCAAATTTAGACACATAAAAATTATTCCTAAAGGTAAACGACCGTTATTTTGCTGATCGTTGTATGTAATGTATTCATTTATGCTATTCTCAGAGTTGACAAAAATAGCACAAGTAGCGGATAACGGCTAGGCCCCATAAACCATAACACATCGTTGCGTTCTGGCTGACGGCCACACAGTTTATGGCCAACAGAGGCTGTAATTCTAAATCGGCATTGTCAGGAACAACAAGTGTTTGCGTTAGACGCAGTTTTTGTAGCTTATTAATCGCATTGCTATTCAGAGTAGCCGTTTGTTTTTCCACTTCCTCGCATTCGCTCGCTGGCTGGCTGTTGTTTGTTTATTACTGTAAGTCAAACAATACCAGCCGTTTCGAACGCATCGAGAATAACGACCCTGGAGGCAAAAAGAGAATTACCCGGGTGGTATTGACTTTTGTTTCACGATCGTCGTGTTGCCTATGGAGTGCTTGCGTACCCTTTGCGTTGGTGGTTTCCTTGTGTATTCCATGACCACACTCGTATGTTGACCGTTACTGGTAGGCAATAGGTGGTGTCGTCTAACCTCAACATCTTTCTGTTTGTAACGGCTTCAAACATTTTGTTGTGTGGGACATCTGTTGTTGCACAGCTCTCATTAGTGCTGCTATTTATCACAGAAAGGGGCTTTTACGAGTTGCACTAAACCACCCCGGCTTTGGATCATACGAGCTAAGTTAATGCAAATAAACTCTAATACATCTGTCTTAGAAGCTTTTTCTGACGGTTAATTAATTACTGACTCATACTACACTCGTGTATCTTAGTTGTATGGGTAAATAATATCCGTAGATTTCATGCGTATTGTCTACACGTATCACTTGGAGGTTTTCCACCACAATTAAGCCTTCTCGTGATTAGTATACAGTTCAGTTGTTTCTTTCAGGACATCACTCGGTCGAAAAACATTGACATTCTTTTTTACAAATGAAACGGAGACAACAATGTTATGTTGAGGCCACCTTGGAGTCGAACATTGCAACGATACTATGGACCGAAGGTCAGTTCGCTCACCTAGGTAAGCCAAAAACGCGCGTCACTGACAGTGATACGTGCTGTAACTCTAGAAAACACCTGTGTTCAGCGCTAGTGTACGAGTGCCGTAGACAAAAGCTGCTAAAGTTTGCTTTATCCGAATGTGTGATTTGGCTAGTCAGTTTCTTTATGAAAGGCAGCCATCCCAGCATCCTCTAAAGGAACGTAGCAATGAAGTTTGTTAAATTACATTCCAGAAATTTAGACTTCCGACCTCCAATGTAACTAGTTATTTTTTGTTTACAGCGAAAAGAAATAGGGGGCAGAATGTAGCCAAATTGAGACTAGTGTTAACAAACAGCAACAGGAAGTGAAATATCAACAAAAATTACCACTGCTTCTTTGAAAAAGTGGCTCATTTTGATATGGTGTGTATCCCGTTACCAAGGCGACATCGTAGTAGTTTCCCAGTAGCCGTAAAAGGGGGAGAGGTGGGAGGAGGGAAGAACACAAGTCGAACCATACCTTCTGACGATATCGTACATAGTACCACGGGAGTCAATTCAGATCCCTTTCGAGTTCGGCTTCTATTGGTTTCCCCAGTGTTCTATTAATAACACATGACAGTAATTTGTAACTACGACTTATCAGACTGGCGGTTCGGTAGTAATCACAAATCACATCTATCAGCACCTGCCTTCTTTGGAAATGGTATTATTAAATTCTTCTCGAAGTCTAAGTCTCATAAAGTTTCACGTCAGATGGAATACTTCTGTCACTTCTGGTTTGTTCCCACACACATCTTTCAGTCTGTCAAATTCTTCTCATATTATCAATTCCTCATTATCAGTAACGATCTCCTTCCTTGCCATAATATTGCCATCAAGTTCATTTTCCATGTGCAGCCCTTCCATCCATTCATTCCACCTTTTTGTTTTCGCTTCTTTGCTTAACACTGGTTTGCCATCTGGGCTCTTGATATTGAAACAAATGCCTCACTTTTATCTAAAGGTCTCTCTAATTTTCCTGTTGGCAGCATCGACTTTCATTTAGTTATGCATGCAACCACACCCTTGTCCTATAGCCATTCGTGCTTAGCTATTTTGCATTTTCTGGCCAGTCTCAGACTTAAGACGCCTGTGTTGCCTTTCAAATGGTTCATATGTTGCATTTTTACTACGTGTTCATAAATTTGCTTTGTTGTTTTCTGTCTGTTTGGTACAAATTTTACAGTTGATTTTAAACATACTTCCTGATTAGCTAAAGGCCTGATATCTTTAACATAGCTCAGGAAAGGATGACAATGCAATATTAACTTTCTTTCTTGTCGGTCTGTTTAGTAGGAGTGAGGGTGGGGTTGAAGAAAGTAGGTAACACATGACAGCTGGGTAGCTCAGTAATTAGGTGACAGATAACAGGTCACAACTTTTTTGCAGCCCAGTGCATGTCTTAGCCAATTGATTGAGAATATAGGGTTGTGCAAGGAGTTCATAAAGCATTCTCACGTTGTGATAGTGGGTGAGGCAGGAACCAATATTGGCATGGTTCAGGGCTACTGTATTGAGTGTGACCTGTTAAAAATAGCGTCTGCAACGAACCATACAAACTTGGGCTTGGTTCCTGGCTTCATGCAGTATGATTGGCCCCAACTGAACAGCTCCATCAGGAGGGTCCATACAGAGTTAGATCAGCTGGTTTGGGAGGCTTCTTTTCCAGGCACAGGTTTGGTTCTTGTTGGTGCTATTGGTAGATGGGAATCCACAAGGCAAGGCATGCATCTCAGTAGGAAAGGGAAGGGTAAATTGCCTGGGATGGTAGCAAAATCCTTAGGGGGGGGGGGGGGGGGGTACACGGAAACTCGCAGGATTACCTCTGTTTTAGGCTAAGATCAGTGCCAAATCTTTCAACATTGAATGAAATTTAGCTTAATGAGAGGCTCAGACAGGCAAGTACCAGTCATGTTAAAATATCTTTGGATGGTCATATCCCCAATGTGAAATTTTCAGCTACTTCTGAGAAACTTTGAATTTTTCTTTTTAAGGAAGAGGGAAGCAGATTTTGTTTGTGGGGATTTGAATGCTAATTTTCTGGTAGTGTGCGATAGGAAGCATAGCTCTGAAGTATTACTTGGTTCTTTCAATTGGATGTAACTTATTGATTATCCTACTGGGGTAGTACAGGAAAGCAGCATACCAATAAAGGTATTTATAAGATAAATTTAATCAAATAAAAACTTTTCCTGTGAGAAATGAATTTACTGATCATGATGCACAGCTAGTCACAGTACATGATATAGCTCCATACAGCAATGCAAAACAACCCTCCAAAATAGTGCACACAATTAATAATTTAACAACTGAAAATGTTAGGGAAAGCTTGCAGCAGTTAGACTAGGATGGGGTATACAGGAAATTTGATGCTAATTTAAAATATCAACTATTATGTGATACCTTAGTGAATATAATTATTAGAAAACAGCTTCTGTAAGAAAACAATGAAACATAATGGTAAGAAACCATGAAAAAAGCAATGGCTTACTAATGGGATAGAAAATCTTATAAACTGAAAAGGGAACTTTATCTTATATCTAGGAGAAATAATGATTCATAATCAGACAAACATTATAAAAATTACTGCGCCCTATTAAGAAAACTTATTAAAAGTCCAAAGGTATATGTGTTATGTCTAAGATTAGTACCCCAAATAATAAAATTAAAACAGTTTGGAATATTGTTAAGAGATAAACAGGGCAACTGAGAGTGTGGGAAGACTTTATTTATACCAAGCCTAAGGAAAAGTTCGTTAACAAACAGTCTGAAGCAGAAAATATTATGTATAATCATTTTGTAAGTCTTGTAGAGAAAACAGGATCCAGCTGTTCATTAGAAAATGAGAGGCTCTATATGGAAGAGACAGTACCTATGCAATTCCATAAAACTCAAATTCAGCCCACTTCTCCTAGGAAAATAGTAAATTCACTAAGAAATAAAAGTTGGCATGGAATGTATGGTATTTCCAACAGAGTACCAAAAGCTTTTTCTCAGGCTTTTAATTGTGTAAATCATGAAATTCTTCTAGATAAGCTTACGTATTGTGGTATGAGTGGAACAGTGCACAGATGGTTTAATTCATAGTTGACTGGAAGAATGCAGAATTTCGAAATAAACACTACAGATAATCTGAAAAAATCAGCAGAGTCCTTTAACTGGGAAGGTATCAAGAATGGTTTTCCATAGGGTTCAATCTTGGGTCCATTATTGTTTTTAATATATAGTAATGAAATACCACACTACATTCATGAAGTTGCAAGGCTAGTTTTGTCTGCTAATGATACAATTATAGTAATGAAATCCAAAAATACAAGAATTTGCTGAGAGAGCTGTAAATAACATCTTTCAGAAATTTGTTAAGTGGTTCTCTGCACATGGACTCTCACTAAATGTTGCGATAACAGAGTATATACAGTCCTACACAGTAAATAGCTCAACACCATTGATAAATATACACTTTGAACAGAGGTCTGTTGTTAAGGCAGAATATTCAAAATTTCTGGGTGTATGCATTGATAAAAAATTTAAGTAATTCATAATTAAGAGAAAAGGTATTCATTGCACGAAAGTATGTAACCTGAATAGTAGTGAAGACCACACAAGATATTTATTTAAGGAACTCAGGATATTCACAGTAAATTCACATATATATACTCACTTAAGATATTTGTTATTAATAACCCATACCAATTCTAAAATAATAGCAAAGTGTATGACTATAAAATTAGAAGAAAGGATGATCTTCACTATACTGGGTTAAATCCGACTTTGTCGTAAAAAGAGGTGAATTATGGTGACATAAAATCTTTAGTTATCTACCAAACATCATTAAAAAGACTGACAGAAAGCCAACGAGCATTTAAAAACAAGTGAAAAGAATTTCTCAATAACAGCTCTTTCTACTCAATAGATCAATTTTTACATATGAAGTACCAATAGAAAAACTAAATAAAGTTTTAGATGTAAAGCAGGAAAAAGTTGCATTCCACAAAGAAAACTTACATAAAGCTGACACATTCCACCTCGTTACAAAATGTCATATTCATGATCTATGGAAACAGTATTAATGTAATGTAATGACCAGCCTGCTGTGCCAGTAGTACTGGAATGTGATTTAAGAGAAATATGTACAGACAGGTACAGTTGTGCAGAGAGAGAAGAAAGTAGGAAACAGATATTGAGAGGAGGAGGATGAGATGGGCAGAGGCAAGACACGATGAGATGGGCAGAGAGAAAGGCGAGGGGTGGATGGAACGAAACTGAAGTTAAGGAATTATGGCAATGTATGTCACACACACATACAAGGGCAAAGCAGCTGGTGTAAAGCCTTCACTGAAATAAAAGTCTTATAAAAGTCATACAGTATAAATTTAGCTATCTTTCTTATTTTATTTTTTATGAATACAGCAGCAAAACAGATTGATCCATTATTATTAGGTAGATGTAACCCTTTTCTATTTCAGATGTTATCCCCCCATGAACCATGGACCTTGCCATTGGTGGATGGCTCGCGTGCTTCAACGATACAGATAGCTGTACCATAGGTGCAACCTCAACGGAGGGGTATCTGTTGAGAGGAGAGACAAACGTGTGGTTCCTGAAGAGGGGCAGCAGCCTTTTCAGTAGTTGCAGGGGCAGCAGTCTGGATGATTGACTGATCTGGCCTTGTAACAATAACCAAAATGGCCTTGCTGTTCTGGTACTGCGAACGGCTGAAAGCAAGGGGAAACTACAGCCATAATTTTTCCCGAGCTCATGCAGCTATACTGTATGGATAAATGATGATGGCGTCCTCTTGGGTAAAATATTCCAAAGGGAAAATAATCCCCCATTCGGATCTCCGGGTGGGGACTACTCAAGAGGACATCGTTATCAGGAGAAAGAAAGCTGGTGTTCTATGGATCAGAGCGTGGAATCTCAGATCCCTTAATTGGGCAGGTAGGTTACAGAATTTAAAAAGGCAGATGGATAGGTTAAAGTTAGATATAGAGGGAATTAGAGAAGATTGGTGGCAGGAGGAACAAGACTTTTAGTCAGGTGAATACAAGGTTATAAATACAAAATCAAATAGGGGTAATGCAGGAGTAGGTTTAATAATGGATAAAAAAATAGGAGTACGGGTAAGCTACTAAAAACAGCATAGTGAACGCATTATTGTGGCCAAGATAGACACGAAGCCCACGCCTCCTACAGTAGTACAAGTTTATATGCCAACTAGCTTTGCAGATGACGAAGAAATTGATGAAATGTATGATGAGACAAAAGAAATTGTTCAGGTAGTGAAGGGAGACGAAAATTTAATAGTCATGGGTGACTGGAATTCACGAGTAGGAAAAGGGAGAGAAGGAAACATAGTAGGCGAATATGGATTGAGGCTAAGAAATGAAAGAGGATGCCGCCTGATAGAAGTTTGGGCACTTGGTTTAAGAATCATGAAAGAAGGTTGTATACATGGAAGAACCCTGGATATACTAAAAGGTATCAAATAGATTATATAATGGTAAGACAGAGATTTAGGAACCAGGTTTTAAATTGTAAGACATTTGCAGGGGCAGATGTGGACTCTGAACAAAATCTATTGGTTATGACCTGTAGATTAAAACTGAAGAAACTGCAAAAAGGTGGGAATTTAAGGAGATGGGACCTGGATAAACTGAAAGAATCAGAGGTTGTACAGAGTTTCAGGGAGAGCGTAAGGGAACTATTGAGAGGAATGGGGGAAAGACATACAGTAGAAGAAGAATGGGTAACTTTGAGGGATGAAGTAGTGAAGGCAGCAGATGATGAAATAGGTAAAAATACGAGGGCTAGTAGAAACCCTTGGGTAACAGAAGAAATATTAAATTTAATTGGTGAAAGGAGAAAATATGAAAATGCAGTAAATGAAGCAGGCAAAAAGGAATACAAACGTCTCAAAAATGGGATCGACAGGAAGTGCAAAATGGCTAAGCAGGGATGGCTAGAGGACAAATGTAAGGATGTAGAGGCATATGTCGCTAGGGGTAAGATACATACTGCCGACAGGAAAATTAAAGAGACCTTTGGAGAAAGGAGAACCACTTGCATGAATATCAAGAGCTCAGATGGAAACCCAGTTCTAAGCAAAGAAGGGAAAGCAGAAAGGTGGAAGGAGTATATAGAGGGTCTATACAAGGGCGATGTACTTGAGGGCAATGTCATAGAAATCGAAGAGGATGTAGATGAAGACGAAATGGGAGATACGATATTGCATGAAGAGTTTGACAGAGCACTGAAAGACCTGAGTCGAAACAAGGCCTCCGGAGTAGACTGCATTCCATTAGAACTACTGACAGCCTTGGGAGAGCCAGTCCTGAGAAAACTCTACCATCTGGTGAGCAAGATGTATGAGACAGGCGAAATACCCTCAGACTTCAAGAAGAATATAGTAATCCCAATCCCAAAGAAAGCAGACGTTGACAGATGTAAAAATTACCGAACTATCTGTTTAATAAGTCATGGCTGCAAAATACTAACGCGTATTCTTTACAGACGCATGGAAAAACTGATAGAAGCCGACCTCGGGGAAGATCAGTTTTGATTCCATAGAAATGTTGGAACACGTGATGCAATACTGACCCTACGGCGTATCTTAGAAGAAAGATTAAGGAAAGGCAAACCTACGTTTCTAGCATTTGTAGACTTAGAGAAAGCTTTTGACAATCTTGATTGGAATACTCTCTTTCAAATTCTGATGGTGGCAGGGGTAAAATACAGAGAGCGAAAGGATATTTACAATTTGTACAGAAACCAGTTTGCAGTTATAAGAGTCGAGGGGTATGAAAGGGAAGCAGTGGTTGGGATGGGAGTGAGACAGGGTTGTAGCCTATCCCCGATGTTATTCAATCTGTGTATTGCCAAGCAGTAAAGGAAACAAAAGAAAAGTTCGGAGTGGGTATTAAAATCCATGGAGAAGAAATAAAAACTTTGAGGTTCGCCGATGACATTGTAATTCTGTCAGAGATAGCAAAGGACTTGGAAGAGCAGTTGAACGGAATGGACAGTGTCTTGAAAGGAGGATATAAGATGAACATCAACAAAAGCAAAACGAGGATAATGGAATGTAGTCGAATTAAGTCGGGTGATGCTGAGGAAATTAGATTAGGAAATGAGACACTTAAAGTAGTAAAGGAGTTTTGCTATTTGGGGAGGAAGATAACTGATGATGGTCGAAGTAGAGAGGATATAAAATGTAGACTGGTAATGTCAAGGAAAGCGTTTCTGAAGAAGAAAAATTTGTTAACATCGAGTATAGGTTTAAATGTCAGGAAGTCGTTTCTGAAAGTATTTGTATGGAGTGTAGCCGTGTATGGAAGTGAAACGTGGACAATAAATAGCTTAGACAAGAAGAGAAAAGAAACTTTCGAAATGTGGTGCTGCAAAAGAATGCTGAAGGTTAGATGGGTAGACCACATAACTAATGAGGACGTATTGAATAGAATTGGGGAGAAGAGGAGCCTGACACACAACTTGACTAGAAGAAGGGATCGGTTGGTAGGACGTGTTCTGAGACATCGAGGGATCACCAATTTACTATTGGAGGGCAGCGTGGAGGGTAAATATCGTATAGGGAGACCAAGAGATAAATACGCTAAGCAGATTCAGAAGGATGTAGGTTGCAGTAGGTACTGGGAGATGAAGAAGCTTGCACAGGATAGAGTAGCATGGAGAGCTGCATCAAACCAGCCTCAGGACTGAAGACCACAACAACAACAACATGTTATCAGCCTCGCATAGATCCAAGAATTAATGTGTTACAGGTTATTTATTCGACAGAGCAGCCTAGAAATTGGACAGTTTCCGTAGGCTCCATGTCACAGTTTCACGTCTGCTACATTCATCAGAAAAGCTTAGTAAAGTACTATTTACTTGACAAATCAGTGGGTCCGTTTGCTAGTTCTTTGCTAGTATGCTGCTATGACATTTAGTTGAGTGTCGAAAGCAAACTACCTTTACACAATGCTGTTTGATGGCTTTACACTTTACAAGCTTACAAAGATGGCTGAAGTATTTCGAGCTGCAATGATGCCACATTTGTATTCAAACACTAGAATGATGACCTTATGTTGCTCTAAGTCAAAGCAGAAGCTTAAGTTTTGCGTTCATGGTTTCAGCGATGCTTGCAATATGTGGAGCAGAAGGATATAGTCTCCGGAAAGTTGAACGAATATGTAGAGAAAAGTGAACTAAACAGGCCTTGCTTAAATGGAATAAATTTACCTAAATCGAAACTATGAATAAAAGACCAGAAAAAAATGGGTTGCTCAAACCACAAATACCTTGTCGAGTTTCCCGGCAAATTTTTGTTCTCACTGAATGTGCAAGAAGACAATGGTCAGTACTGAGGAAGAAGATACATCATGAATAATTCTCGTCAACCTGCCCGCAAAGTAGAAACTTCGAGCAATACAGAATCGGAAGTACACTGGACTCGCATTCGGGAGAACTACGGTTCCAACCCGCTGTCCGACCAACCTTACTTAGGCTTTCCATTATTTCCCTAAATTCAGGCAACTTCCAGGATGGTTCCATTGAAAGGGCATGGAGCCCGCATCTCGTGGCCGTGCGGTAGCGTTCTCGCTTCCCACGCCCGGGTTCCCGGGTTCGATTCCCGGCGGGGTCAGGGATTTTCTCTGCCTCGTGATGGCTGGGTGTTGTGTGCTGTCCTTAGGTTAGTTAGGTTTAAGTAGTTCTAAGTTCTAGGGGACTTATGACCACAGCAGTTGAGTCCCATAGTGCTCAGAGCCATTTGAAAGGGCATGGACGCCTTCCTTCCCCAACCTTCCCTAATCCGACGTGACGTCCCCCAAATCAACCAACCAACCAACCAATTAACGGAATAGAGAGTAGTGGTGCTAGCAACTGGACCAAATGATTTCGAACTTGGAGATCGCTCCCGTCGAAGGCTTAGGTTTTATGGAGAATGTTGTTCATCCCCTAGAACCGCTGCAGTTGGCGTCATTTGTTTTTGTATGCTGTTAAGTTCCCAGAATGGACTGTCAGTCAGAAGCTGACTGCCACTGAGCTGAAGTTTGCAGCTGGATTGAAACAGTACGTGCGACGAGGACTCCCAAGTAGGACTTAAGCGTTTCTCGAGCAAGTGCTCTACTGACTGAGCTAACCAATCGCGACCCACGACCCAGCCCCGCAGAGAACTTGTCCTCGATATGTGAAGGTCCGAGGTTCGAGTCCCAGTCTGATGCACAGTATGAATCTACTAGGTAGTTTCAGATCAGCACACACTCCACTGAAGAATGAAAATTCATTGAGGAACCATTACCAGGCTGTGGCTTAGCCATGCCTGCGCAGTATCATTTCTTCCAGGAGTTCTAACCCCACAAAGTATACAGGAGACCTTCTGTAAGGAGATAGGGAACTGGCGGAAGAAAATGTGAGATTGCGGTTCTTGAATGATGATTAGTTAGCTCAGTCGCTAGAAATTTTTTCCACAAATGGGAAATGTCCCACGTTCGAGTTCCAGTCTGGGCAAGCTTTTAGTGTGTCAAGAAGTTTCACACTCTTTTTCCAGACTGCCTTGCACAAAAAGTGAAGCATCCAGAGGTAGAGGGGAAAACAAAACGCAACTTCGTGGAATGAAGGGTATGTGTTGTTATTTGAACTGCTTTCAGTCCCTAAGCTTACACACTATTTAACCTAAATTATCCTAAGGACAAACACACACACCCATGCCCGAGGGAGGACTCGAATCTCCGCCGGTACGAGCCGCACAGTCCATGAGTGATATCGGAAGCGAGTCAGATTTACAAAGGAGTTGGCACTATGAACCCTCACAAGCTGCGACATCGTCGTGAAAAAACAGTGTCCCGTATATGTAATAAGTTTCCTTTAATTTACATCTAACGTCACAAACTTTTTGTTAACAGATTACCGGTTTCGGTCTTTAATGACCATCATCAGATCTGTTTCATAATCACAAAGTCCTAATGTACTGCATCCATAGTGGCATCGTCCAATGTTAAATGCGGAATCAGCACCAGCATCGTCAAATACATATGAAACAGATCTGATGATGGTCATTAAAGACCGAAGCTGGTAATCTGTTAACAAAATGTTTGTGTCCACTGACGTAAATTAAAGGAAACTTACTGTGAACCCTATTATCACTTCGATGTTGCACCTCTTCGGGACTGTATGAATTTGATGATTCTGTTCAGAAGACGACATAAAGAATTGTACTCTCTCCTAAGACTAGATGGTGCGCAGTTGTGGTAATTTGGCCCTCATACCCTGCTTACTACCAATGGAAAAGAGGTGATGTCCGAGCTGGTCCCACACATGTTCTAATGGGTACAGATCTGGCAATACTGCTGGCCCCGGGAGAACCTCAGCATCGTGCCAACAGCTGTTAGAGACACGTGCCATATATTGGCGAGCATTGTCCTATTGGAAATTGGTAAATACAGTCGCATGAGAAGTAAAACACGAGGATGCAGGATATCTGTGACATACCACTGTGACGTCAGGGTTCCCTCAGTCGATACTAGCCATGTCCTGAAGTCATATCCGATGGCTCCCCACACCTTGATCCCAGGACTACAACCACTATGCCATTCCAAAGCACTGGAAGAATGGAACGTATCCCAAAGTCGCCTCCATTTTCGTTGACGATAAACATACGATGTAATGCAGAACCGCCACAATTCATCACTCAATACAGTGGACGCTGTTCACCAGTATTCCATGCTTCCCGGCCGTGACATCACTCCAAACGTAACCATTTGCATTGTGGTATAACCGGAAGCCAATGCATGGGACGGTGGCATATCCCTGTGATCATTCAACATCTAACGCTGTCCATGCCCCTTATAGCTATACGATACCAGGCCTGGCAACATCACTTCATATGAACAATACTAATGCACTTCGGTAACTGTTCTATATGGCACAGAGGATTGCAACTCTAATCATTTACATACCCAGCGTCCGTGTGTACGTGTACGAAATAGATATCCGACTATGTCTTCTGAGTGTCTACTTTTCCTGTCCAGAATTGTCTGCCAGCGAGAAACTGAGCATTCCTTTATTCCATTACATTTGAAGCTTAATAGTTCAACTGTAATAACTGAGAAGATGAACCTTCTGTATTAAGTTTTTACTTAAACTGCTGAATGAAATTGACTGTACTGTCTCTTTGCTATTTTATCATTTAAACACTGACCCACAATATCCTAGCAAAACGCAGTCTGACTGCTCAAAAAAATGATAACCTGTCTTCAAATAATTAATACAAAAAATGGCCCTGAAATAGAAGAAATCCTAACAATAACACATACATATCATAAGTAACTAACCTCACAGAAAATCTTCATTACACGAACAACAGCAATACAGCACCAATACTGCCAGCTAAATAAGAGATTGTACATACTGAAGGCTCTAACTACTAATAGGCATGCGGTTAGCAAAGGAAAGATTTTGTTGCAGAGCGGCCGTGCTGTTCTAGGCGCTACAGTCTGGAGCCGAGCGACCGCTACGGTCGCAGGTTCGAATCCTGCCTCGGGCATGGATGTGTGTGATGTCCTTAGGTTAGTTAGGTTTAATTAGTTCTAAGTTCTAAGCGACTGATGACATCAGAAGTTAAGTCGCATATTGCTCAGATCCATTTGAACCTTTTTTTTTCAGAGCAAACGGTGTATTTAGCACATTTTACCTTAATCAAGTTACAACCAGTTCAAGAAAAATTATATAATCATCAGTAATAATTCTCCATGACGGATACATATTCAGACCGTCCGCTCGAGCTAATATTAGAAACCTCCAACACTGCTAATTATTAACCTCTAACCTCCATCACTGCTGACTACTCACTCCCAACTTCCATCACTGCTGGCTGTTCACCTCCAACTGCTAGTCAGCCGGCCGCTGTGGCCGAGCGGTTCTAGGCGCTTCAGTCCGGAACCGCACTGCTGCTACGGTCGCAGGTTCGAATCCTGCCTCGTCCAAGAACGTGTGTGATGTCCTTAGGTCAGTTAGGTTTAAATAGTTCTGAGTCTAGGGGACTGATGACCTCAGATGTTAAGTCCCATAGTGCTTAGAGCCATCTGAACCATGTGAACTGCTAGTCCGATCAGCCACAGAGTCTCCTACAGAGTGCGCACTGTGCTGTCAGAGTTATTAAAGCGGAGCGCTACATAGCGCTGCCAACATACAAACACATAAAGAGCCTACTTACGCATTACATTACATTGTGCGTGCTACTTATAATTTAAACACAGATTGTACTGACTCTTACAGAAATAATGCAATATACATTAATACTTAATATTATTCTGCACAATACTACTTCCCATCACCATAACTATTTCTACTATTAATAATAAAAAGATTAACTGTTTTGGAAAAACTCTTTCTACTACAAACAAAAACTACACCAACTACCAAATCTATAACTATTACTGTGATGATAACTTCAGTTTTTGTCTGTCAAGTTACGTATTACACTCCATCGCTACCCGGTTCACAAGCGTTGCCTGCCGGTACCTTGGGTGTTGGTAGGGTGTTGTGTTTGTATCTGCCTCTTTCATTTCTTGTTGGCTCCCTGGTTGCTGAGAGCTTCTTTGTTGCCGGTCATGACGTCAATCACACGCCGACCTAAGTGGTTTCCTGAGTGGCGAGACACGGCCCACGGCTGTGTTTCAATCTTGTGTCGGCTGGTGTTGGCTGTTCTTCTGCCAAAACTGTTGACGTCAGCAACCTCAGTGCGTTGCTTCTCGATCTCCTGTCGCAACCACCGTAGTGCAATAGACGGGGATTTGTTGATAAAATAACCCGCTACCCCAGCCTGTCCTGAAATAGCGCCAGCAATGTTGTCGAAGATTGCCATTCTGTTTCACAGTGCAGTATCTCCTTGACGTCGTGGCTTCCGTCGCGATTCAGCTGTTGTCAGTCATACTTATCTTAATGTAAAACTATAATCTCAAAACCTGTTATGTATTATGATGCTAAAATTCTTTGTATTTCATTTAAGAGAGAATAAATGAACACACTGAAGACAGAGAACCTTCCCCGAAACATGTCCGCATACTAAAACAAGCTCAAGGCAGAACCTCATTTCTTTATTATATTGACTATCATTCCACTCATTTTCTTTCATATTTCGCTTTATATTTGTTCTAATGTTAACTATGGATATTCTGCTTCCTTGAAAATATTTTTCCACCTTTAGTCCTTTCTTTAGTGCAGTAAAAATGCAATGATGATGTTCCCAGAGCGGAAATTTTTCACGTCAGCATAGTAGCTTCTTATTTTGCACATTCTTTTTTATTTTCTTATGATGCTCCTGGACCATATTCTTGTAACGTGAAGACCAGTTCATCGTAAACTAATAAGTCCGCTTCGACGACTACTCCTTTCTCCACTGCCACTTCCCTCTTGATCTCTCACTTTCCCATAATTTACCAGTCTGGAGCATGAATGAACATTACTTTTACTCTCTCTCCCACTTCTACATTTAATTACGGAATGATGATAACAAATGGCTTTGTATAGATCACAGGAGTGCCTGTGAGACGTCTGATATAGTGCGAAATATGCACTGGCAAGGTACGAGCAAAATTCAAGAGTCGAGCCACGAAGCTTGATCAGGTTGTCGAAACAACTGTGTAAAAGCCAGTCATATGAAAACGCACCAGTTGGAAAAAAGTAAATAGACTGTTCATTATTTCAAAAGTAATCGCAGTAACTGCTAACAGATTTATCCCACTGTGAGACAAAAATGGTTCAAATGGCTCTGACCACTATGGGACTTAATATCTAAGGTCATCAGTCCCCTAGAACTTAGAACTACTTAAACCTAACTACCCTAAGGACATCACGCACATCCCTGCCCGAGGCAGGATTCGAACCTGCGACTGTAGCGGTCGAGCGGTTCCAGACTGTAGCGCCTAGAACCGCTCGGCCACTCCGGCCGGCTACTGTGAGACAAGACAGTCTATACATTCATAGGAAAATTTTAGCAGTTGCCTAAGAAACCTCTTCGTTAGAAAGTAATCGACGACCGCGAATTTCCTTTCTTCAGGGTTCCAAAAATATGCAGATGGCGTGGGAAGGGATAGGGACTGTGTGGAGGACATTTAATGGCTTCCCAAAGAAAATTTTGCAGCAAGCCGAAACATTCCGCCAACAAAATGCCCGCTCGTACGTTGCCAAGGTTGTTTCAACTGCCCTGCTGAAGTTTCGTTGCGAAGCCCTTCCACATACTCCATACAGTCCCAGTATCTCCCTGTTCAGTTTACAAGCTTTTGGAGATCTGAAGAAAGACATTCGTGACCGTAGATTCAGCTCGGAAGAAGAGGTGCATGTCTCGATGCGATGATGTTTCCTTAGGAAACCGCACCTACTTTCCCATGAAGGCATTGACCGTCGCGCTTTGATAACACGAACAGAACGCGCTGCCACACAAAATATAAAATTTAGGTCCACGTCCTGGCCTCACACACAAAATGAAACTCGTCTGGAATGTTCATTTCGGCGCAGTTTCTGTCTATAGCTAAAGGTTTACTGTAAGCGCGTTTTGCTTCATTAGATATGAAAGTCTGTGTTGGATCTCCGCCGGCTTACCAGAAAGAGAAATTTGTCATCGGCAGGGCTTAGGAACAGTTAACTATTAGTAAAAGGCTAGAGTTAAATCCAGTATTAAAAATTTGTTGTCTAAAAATTAATCACAAGTCAACAACAGTGCATGAATGAATCCGTGTAACTTGGATGTTTCTTCTTTTGAAATAGTGTTTATCACGTTATTGTATGAGCATTTCGCATTACATGTGAAAAAAGAGTTTTAGTTCTATGAAGCTGAACTACGAGATCTGAATCTAAATTTGGGTTACATGATAGGAAATAGCCGATGTCATTACTTTCCCTTGAAGAATAAGCGTCAATCGACATACTTTCAATGTTAACGAGAGAACATTAACAGGTACATCCACTTTTGCCCATAGCTGAATCAAGTCAGTGCCTTTCTCTCCGGTCACTTTTATCTTAACTAGATAATCTTATTTTTCACAAAGGGTTGCAACGTGCCAGTGTTACTCTATTACATGCTTGTCTTACGGCAAGGTTCAGAGAAAGGCGAGCAGCGTGTTATATGTTCATTATGACGTGCTCCCATCAAATTAGTGCTTGAAGCAGAGTGTCAGGCGCATAATGTTATACATTCGTGTGAGGATTAAGTCACATTACGCTTGCCTGTTGTCACTAATAATGCAACTCTCACGTATATTCCGCGGAAAGCGTCTGAGGCCTGTGGCAGCTTATGCATAATGCATCTCACCTGCGGTCAATGAAGCAGCCGCTTCCAGCACAACGACGGGGAGAAACAGGGAGAGAGACAGAGAGAGAGAGAGAGAAACGAAGTCCCCGTCAACCAGCAGAGCATATTAAAGCAACTACGAAGCGCAGAACACGCTGCATGAATTGTCTACTATCCTGCTTCCTCAACGCAAATTCCTTCGTGAAAAATACGAAAGTTCAGCTTAATTGGAGAAATTAACAACAAATCCGGTATCCACCTTAGTATTCTACAGTATATGATGTGATTTTCGGACACAAATTCCTGCTGATAGTAAACAACCGAGGCACTTACACATGTGTCTAACAATTTAAAGAAAAACAGCGCTCGGTAACTATTTTTAACAAATTAACCTGGTTTCAACACTACTAGGAGTGTCTTCTTCAGAATTTAAAACAAAGAATGGTCTATATTCTATAACATGGTCACAGAATAATAAGAAGGTATGATAGGATATAAGTACGGAACCATCGTAAAAGACACAGTACATATACGTCATTTATAAAATAATAAAAATGCCTAAAGGGCATTACTCAAAAAGATATTTGAGATTAAGAAAACTGTGTTGGTGAACCACTAAGGGCTGCTCGTTACTTGAATGGTGCTGGTTGCAAAACGGACTTAGGTGCCCGTGTTAACAAATGCGGCCAGGTGAACATGGCACTGCAAAGAGCGCGCCATATAGTATCCGTAGAAACAATTAGGCTACTTCACATTGAAATATAGGCAGATATTTGACATGTCCCCCCCCCCCATGAACCATGGACCTTGCCGTTGGTGGGGAGGCTTGCGTGCCTCAGCGATGCAGATAGCCGTACCGTAGGTGCAACCACAACGGAGGGGTATCTGTTGAGAGGCCAGACAAACGTGTGGTTCCTGAAGAGGGGCAGCAGCCTTTTCAGTAGTTGCAAGGGCAACAGTCTGGATGATTGACTGATCTGGCCTTGTAACAATAACCAAAACGGCCTTGCTGTGCTGGTACTGCGAACGGCTGAAAGCAAGGGGAAACTACAGCCGTAATTTTTCCCGAGGGCATGCAGCTTTACTGTATGATTACATGATGATGGCGTCCTCTTGGGTAAAATATTCCGGAGGTAAAATAGTCCCCCATTCGGATCTCCGGGCGGGGACTACTCAAGAGGATGTCGTTATCAGGAGAAAGAAAACTGGCGTTCTACGGATCGGAGCGTGGAATGTCAGATCCCTTAATCGGGCAGGTAGGTTAGAAAATTTAAAAAGGGAAATGGATAGGTTGAAGTTAGATATAGTGGGAATTAGTGAAGTTCGGTGGCGGGAGGAACAAGACTTCTGGTCAGGTGACTACAGGGTTATAAACACAAAATCAAATAGGGTTAATGCAGGAGTAGGATTAATATTGAATAGGAAAATAGGAATGCGGGTAATCTACTACAAACAGCATAGTGAACGCATTATTGTGGCCAAGATAGATACGAAGCCCACACCTACTACAGTAGTACAAGTTTATATGCCAACTAGCTCTGCAGATGACGAAGAAATTGAAGAAATGTATGATGAAATAAAAGAAATTATTCAGATTGTGAAGGGAGACGAAAATTTAATAGTCATGGGTGACTGGAATTCGAGTGTAGGAAAAGGGAGAGAAGGAAACGTAGTAGGTGAATATGGATTGGGGGACAGAAATGAAAGAGGAAGCCGCCTGGTAGAATTTTGCACAGAGCACAACATAATCATAACTAACACTTGGTTTAAGGATCATGACAGAAGGTTGTATACATGGAAGAACCCTGGAGATATTAAAAGGTATCAGATAGATTATATAATGGTAAGACAGAGATTTAGGAACCAGGTTTTAAATTGTAAGACATTTCCAGGGGCAGATGTGGACTCTGACCACAATCTATTGGTTATGACCTGTAGATTAAAACTGAAGAAACTGCAAAAAGGTGGGAATTTAAGGAGATGGGACCTGGATAAACTAAAAGAACCAGAGGTTGTACAGAGATTCAGGGAGAGCATAAGGGAGCAATTGACAGGAATGGGGGAAAGAAATACAGTAGAAGAAGAATGGGTAGCTTTGAGGGATGAAGTAGTGAAGGCAGCAGAGGATCAAGTAGGTAAAAGGACGAGGGCTAGTAGAAATCCTTGGGTAACAGAAGAAATATTGAATTTAATTGATGAAAGGAGAAAATATAAAAATGCAGTAAGTGAAGCAGGCAAAAAGGAATACAAACGTCTCAAAAATGAGATCGACAGGAAGTGCAAAATGGCTAAGCAGGGATGGCTAGAGGACAAATGTAAGGATGTAGAGGCCCATCTCACTAGGGGTAAGATAGATACCGCCTACGTGAAAATTAAAGAGACCTTTGGAGATAAGAGAACGACTTGTATGAATATCAAGAGCTCAGATGGAAACCCAGTTCTAAGCAAAGAAGGGAAAGCAGGAAGGTGGAAGGAGTATATAGAGGGTCTATACAAGGGCGATGTACTTGAGGACAATATTATGGAAATGGAAGAGGATGTAGGTGAAGATGAAATGGGAGATATGATACTGCGTGAAGAGTTTGACAGAGCACTGAAAGACCTGAGTCGAAACAAGGCCCCCGGAGTAGACAATATTCCATTGGAACTACTGACGGCCGTGGGAGAGCCAGTCCTGACAAAACTCTACCATCTGCTGAGCAAGATGTATGAAACAGGCGAAATACCCTCAGACTTCAAGAAGAATATAATAATTCCAATCCCAAAGAAAGCAGGTGTTGACAGATGTGAAAATTACCGAACTATCAGCTTAATAAGTCACAGCTGCAAAATACTAACACGAATTCTTTACAGACGAATGGAAAAACTAGTAGAAGCCAACCTCGGGGAAGATCAGTTTGGATTCCGTAGAAACACTGGAACACGTGAGGCAATACTGACCTTACGACTTATCTTAGAAGAAAGATTAAGGAAAGGCAAACCTACGTTTCTAGCATTTGTAGACTTAGAGAAAGCTTTTGACAATGTTGACTGGAATACTCTCTTTCAAATTCTAAAGGTGGCAGGGGTAAAATACAGGGAGCGAAAGGCTATTTACAATTTGTACAGAAGCCAGATGGCAGTTATAAGAGTCGAGGGACATGAAAGGGAAGCAGTGGTTGGGAAGGGAGTAAGACAGGGTTGTAGCCTCTCCCCGATGTTGTTCAATCTGTATATCGAGCAAGCAGTAAAGGAAACAAAAGAAAAATTCGGAGTAGGTATTAAAATTCATGGAGAATAAATTAAAACTTTGAGGTTCGCCGATGACATTGTAATTCTGTCAGAGACAGCAAAGGACTTGGAAGAGCAGTTGAATGGAATGGACAGTGTCTTGAAAGGAGGATATAAGATGAACATCAACAAAAGCAAAACAAGGATAATGGAATGTAGTCTTGGTTCAAATGGCTCTGAGCACTATGGGACTCAACTGCTGTGGTCATAAGTCCCCTAGAACTTAGAACTACTTAAACCTAACTAACCTAAGGACAGCACACAACACCCAGCCATCACGAGGTAGAGAAAATCCCTGACCCCGCCGAGAATCGAACCCGGGAACCCGGGCGTGGGAAGCGAGAACGCTACCGCACGACCACGAGATGCGGGCTGGAATGTAGTCTAATTAAGTCGGGTGATCCTGAGGGAATTAGATTAGGAAATGAGGCACTTAAAGTAGTAAAGGAGTTTTGCTATTTGGGGAGCAAAATAACTGATGATGGTCGAAGTAGAGAGGATATAAAATGTAGGCTGGCAATGGCAAGGAAAGCGTTTCTGAAGAAGAGAAATTTGTTAACATCCAGTATTGATTTAAGTGTCAGGAAGTCATTTCTGAAAGTATTCGTATGGAGTGTAGCCATGTATGGAAGTGAAACATGGACGATAAATAGTTTGGACAAGAAGAGAATAGAAGCTTTCGAAATGTGATGCTACAGAAGAATGCTGAAGATTAGATGGGTAGATCACATAACTAATGAGGAAGTATTGAATAGAATTGGGGAGAAGAGAAGTTTGTGGCACAACTTGACCAGAAGAAGGGATCGGTTGGTAGGACATGTTCTGAGGCATCAAGGGATCACCAATTTAGTATTGGAGGGCAGCGCGGAGGGTAAAAATCGTAGGGGGAGACCAAGAGATGAATACACTGAGCAGATTCAGAAGGATGTAGGTTGCAGTAGGTACTGGGAGATGAAAAAGCTTGCACAGGATAGAGTAGCATGGAGAGCTGCATCAAACCAGTCTCAGGACTGAAGACCACAACAACAAACATTTGACATGTGTCTAACTTTCAGATTTTATTATTTCGTTTGAAAGCTAATATCGCATAGAGTGTGACAGGAGATTCCCGTACAGTCTCCAGCGTTTCAGTGAAAAGCCTGGAACGCTATTATTTGCACATATTTTGATTATTAGTTCAACCGTGAGTCGTGGTAAGGCGGACTCGTTTTACTACACTTATTCGTCTGCACATATAACACCACACACAGTTACAAAGTCTATGAAATGTTTATGGAATGAGGATGGAAAGATGAAGATCCATTAGAAGACAAAAACTTTGAGAAAGTCAGTGAGACACTTAGTCTGGCTTTATTGGTAGATCATTGTCGGAGAACGCACTAACTCAGTTCCGAACCTTTACGGCACCACATTTTGGCTTGTAACATATTGTAACGCTGAATCTCATCTCACGTTTACTGAAATGCTTCGATCAAACTAATACAGTGCTTATACAATGTTGGCTTTAAGGGATGGTGTTTGCTTCAGTTAAAAAATGCCGTCTGGAAGGCTGTAATTTATTTGTTAAACTAATTATTTTTTCGTCTTCTACTGTGAGAGACATCCTTCGAGATTGCTGTATTACCTTTAATGACGTTTCTTGCAATCGGAGACGAACGTTCAGATCAGTTTACAGCTAATTTTAATTGGCATTAACGCGAGTATCCGCTTATAACGTAGATTTCCAAATCCCCAATAACATGGGTTTACCTACCTTGTGCTCGTTTGTTATCCAGATTTGCGGGTCCATGTCTTCATATGTATGATTGAGGTGATTTATTAACTTTATACGTACCAAACAAATACTTCGAATAATGCAACTCATTAATCAGCTAGCTAACTGATGGGCAGCACAAGACACACGATATATAAGCAGGTTCGCGGAAGCCAAAGTTTTCGGTCATTTTATGGCGTTGATTTCCAGCGTTGTGTGACTACCATTTGCCACAGAAGGGCCTGATGACAATCGATTCGGCTACCGCAACCGTTCGAAATTAAATAAATAATAAATACAGACATCGGCTGTCGATGTTGTCAATTGCTTCGCACATATTCATCACCTGTTGTTGCACTATTTATTAGAAGATGGATGTACGAAAATCGAAAAACGTTGGTTTACTATCGTTCTGTATATACATAGTAATAGGAGATCGATGTGTTGAAATACATTGCAGTTTTAGTGATTCAGTGTTGTCATCTTCAGCCTAGGCTGCAGTATTACGGAGCCGTACTGAAAACTCTCTGTCGTCAGCTACAGCGTCTGCCAAGACTCGTCAGAGCCGCCCGCACTGCCGAAACAGTGCCACCTTTCAGCTGAAGCTGCTGATTTGATTCTAATGGACAGTGACGACATTTCAATGGCGTGAGACCAGCTGTCTGTCAGAATTACGTCGTGTCTTATGACGTAGATTAAGTAACGTGTAAATGGTTCAAATGGCTCTGAGCACTATGGGACTTAACATCTATGGTCATCAGTCCCCTAGAACTTAGAACTACTTAAACCTAACTAACCTAAGGACATCACACACATCCATGCCCGAGGCAGGATTCGAACCTGCGACCGTAGCAGTCGCGCGGTTCCGGACTGAGCGCCTAGAACCGCTAGACCACCGCGGCCGGCAACGTGTAAATGTCAGTTACGTTGGTGACCAATAATACTGATGATTTAGTGCAACCAAGAGATACTGGGAGTCACTGAAAAATTTGCCGGTTCAGGTCACATGGAAACTGATGTAATATACTAATTGACCCAGGCTGAAAGGGGTGGAAAGGGCTATAAAAATACAAAAACAGAAATTATTAGTTACATGGCTCAATAAAAATAAACGAAATAATGATAATGATGAATATCAAACGGTTTCCTTTCAGCAGAAGGTTACGAAATCACTAAATTGAAATTTTATATGTACACTAAGTGATCATAAGTATCCGGACAACTCTAAAATCATACGTTCTTCATATTAGGTGCATTGTGCTGCCACCTACTGCCAGGTACTCCATATCAGCGACCTCAGCACTCATTAGACATCGTCAGAGAGCAGAACTGGGCATTCCACGGAAGTCACGGACCCCGAACGTGGTCAGGTGATTGGATGTCACTTGTGCCATACGTCCGTAGCGAGATTTCCACACCCCCAAAACTTCCCCAGGTACACTGTTTCTGATGTGATAGTGAAGTGGAAACGTGAAGGGGCACGCACTGCACGAAAGCGTACAGGTCGACCTCGTCTGCAGACTAACAGAGACCATCGACAGTTGAATAGGGTCGTAACGTTTAATGGGCAGACATCTATACAGACCATCACACAGGAATTCCATACTGCATCAGAATCCACTGCAAGTACTATGACAGTTAGGTGGGAGGTGAGAAAATTAGGATTTCATGGTCGAGCGGCTGCTCATAAGCAACACATCACGCTGTTAAATGCCAAACGACGCCTCGCTTGGTGTAAGGAGCGTAAACATTAGACGATTGAACAATGGAAATAATTGGTTGGAGTCAGGAATCACGGTACACAATTTAGCTATCCGATGGCAGGGTGCGGGTATGGCGAATGCCCGCTGAACGTCATCTGCCAGCGTGTGTAGTGCCAACAGTAAAATTCTGAGGCGGTGGTGTTATGGACGTAGTCATGATTTTCATCGAGGAGGTTTGCACCCCTTGTTGTTTTGGGTGGCGCTATCACAGCGCAGGCCTACATTGATGTTTTAAGCACCTTCCTGCTTCTCACTGTTAAAGAGCAATTTGGGGATGGCGATTGGATCTATCAGCACGATCGATCACCTGTTCACAATGCACGGCCTTTGGAGGAGTGGTTACACGGCAATAACATCCCTGCAAGGGACTGGCTTGTACAGAGTCCTCATCTGGATCCTATAGAATACCTTCGGGATGTTTCAGAACGCCGACTTCGTGCCAGGCCTCACCGACCGGCATCGATACTTGTCCTCAGTGCAGCAGCCCGTGAAGAATGGGCTGCCATTCCCAAAGTAACCTTCCAGCACCTGATTGATCTCAAACCTGCGAGACCGGAAGCTGTCATCATGGCTAAGGGTGGGCCAACACCTCATAGAATTCCAGCATTACCGATTGAGGGTGCCACGAACTTGTAAGTCATTTTCAGCAAGGTGTCCTGATACTTTTACCAAATAGTGTATTAACAGGTACAATGAAACACAAGAATTAACACCAATCCAGCAACGACTCGGCAGCTCTGCGTGGTTGCCGGTAGCAGACAGCGTGAGAGAGGGCAGTGCTGTCGTTGCTGGAATACTGGTTATTCTTCGAGTTTTGCTGTTCTCCTTAATAAATATCGATAAAAACTATAGCACTAGACTAATCTGCGGCCGCTCTATCAAGTGGACACGTAAAATTCCGCTTTAAAACCACCTCTTTCAGTCCACACTAGGCGTCGCATTAAACAAGTGATGAGCAGTATTTGTTTGGATGACTCAGTTACACAGTGTAAGGGCTAAACTGCAGATATCTACTGAAACGTCAGAGAAAATGCGCCTGATGACGCTTTGGAGAGAGAGGAACCCTCCAGTTCTGTCCACAAATTCGCTAAAGTACAAGAGGCTGGACTTCTCTTCTGAACAGCACGTTACAAGGCATCCCAGATACACTCAATTATGTTCATGTCTGGGGAGTCTGTGGCCAGCGGAAGTGTTTAAACTCAGAAGAGTGTTCCTGGAGTCACTCTGTAGCAGTTCTGGGCATGTGGAGTGTTACCTTGTCCTGCTGGAATCGCACAGGTATATCGGAATGCACAAAGGACAAAATGGGTCCAGGTGAGCAGACGGAATGTTTACGTACGTCGCACATGTCAGAGTCGTATCTAGACATACCAGGGGTCCCATATCACTTCCACTGCACACGCCACACGCCATTACAGGGCCTCCACCACTTTGAACAGTCCTCTGATGGCATGCAGGGACCATGGATTCATGAGGTTGTCTCCAAACCCGTACACGCCCATCTGCTCGATACAATTTGAAACGAGACTCGTCCGACAAGGAAACATGTTCCCAGTCATGGACAGTCCAACGTCAATGTTGACGGATCCAGGAGAGGCGTAAAGCCTTGTGTCATGCAGTTATCGAGGGTATACGAGTGGGCCTATGGCTCACATCGATGATGTTTCGCCGAATGGTTCGCACACTGACACTTGTTGATGGCTCGGCATTGAAATTTGCATCAATTTGCGGAACTTTTATATTTCTGTCATGTTGAACGGTTCTCTTGAGTCATTTTGGTCCCGTTTTTGCAGGATTTTTATCCGGCTGCAGAGATGTCGGAGATTTGACGTCTTATCGGATTCCTGATGTGTGCGGTACACTCGTCAAATGGTAGTACGGGAAAATCCCCACTTCGTCGCTACCTCAGAGATGCTGTGTCCTATCACTCGTGCGCCTTCTGTAACACCTTGTTCCAGCTCACTTCAATGGTAACCTACCATTGTTGCAGCAGAACCCGATCTAACAACTATACTAGACACTTGTCTTGTACATGTGTTGCGACTGCAGCGCCGTATTCTGCCTGTTTGTATCTCTCGGTATTTGAAAACACATACCTATACCAATTTCTTTGGCGTTTCAGAGCATGTAAAACGATTTTTATGTTTCGTCATTTCGTCATTCCTCTGTTAAGAACAGATAGTTGCTGTGATCCCGCTTATACAAAGTAGTGTTATCTTATTTGACAGCATATACTTACCTCATTAGCCGGCCGAAGTGGCCGTGCGGTTCAAGGCGCTGCAGTCTGGAACCGCAAGACCGCTACGGTCGCAGGTTCGAATCCTGCCTCGGGCATGGATGTTTGTGGTGTCCTTAGGTTAGTTAGGTTTAACTAGTTCTAAGTTCTAGGGGACTAATGACCTCAGCAGTTGAGTCCCATAGTGCTTAGAGCCATTTGAACCATTTTTGAACTTACCTCATTTATTCGACCCTCTATCTCTGTTCATTAATCCAACACGATTGACGTCCCAGACTGACAGGCAATATTCTAAAAGTATTGATATTACGCATTTCATTCGTGGACGAATGGACGAATTACATTTCCTTCAGATTCTTCCAATGAATTTCTGCATGACATCTCATTTATCCACAAGTTGTATTATGTAATCATTCTACTGTCATTTCGTCTGCACAGTTAATCCAAGGTTGTTACTGTTTCCAGTGGCATATTGCGAATAGCGTAATTGAACAGTAATGGACTTCTCGCCTGTTTATGTGCAGCAGCTACATCTATTTACGTTTAGGATCAACTGGAAGTTCCTGCACCAAGTGGTGACTCTACGCAGTTCTTTATACACTTCGATACACTATGCTGGTGTTTCAACCCTCCTATAAACAACAGTAGCGTATGCTAACATCCTAAATCTATGTCTAAGACATGCACAGAAAGCGGCTGCAAAATCATGGTGGGGGATGTATCATAAAAGTATATTCTGATTTCGTTCCTATACCGTGCACGAACTGACTGAGGAAAATGAATGACTGTTCGTGTACAGGACTATTCAAAAAGAAAGAACAGATGTGAAAAATTTATTGCTTCCAAACCACAAAAGATAGAAACACTATTCCAACTTTCTTGGAAAGAGAGAAGTTCAAATTTTTATGCATTTAATGAGAGTACAATGTGTTACACGACAAATATCAAAACGGTGACTCATTTCCTGCCACACACGAAGCTGAACATCTCTCGTTATCGAGTTCACAGCTTCAGCTTCAACTGTGTGACGTCGCAGACTATCAAGAGTGTCAGGCATACGGAGGGGGGTCTCTTACGTAACCCCACAGATAAAATGGTTCAAACGGCTCTAAGCACTATGGGACTTCACATCTGAGGTCATCAGTCCCGTAGACTTGAACCTACCTAACCTAAGGACATCACACACATCCGTGCCCGAGGCAGGATTCATACCTACGACCGCAGCAGAAGCGCGGTTCTGGACTGAAGCGCCTAGAACCGCTCAGCCACAGCGGCCGGCCAAGATAAAAGCCACAAAGTGTGAGGTCTTGAGACCTGGGAGGCCACCGGCCAATACTACCGAACGGTGTCATTCAGGTAACGTCGGACGCGCTCAGAGAAATTCTAGAAGTATGGATACGTGACGTTGCCTACATCTTATATTTATCGCTCATGGTAAATACTGCTGTATGGTGTAAGGCTCTGTTGTGAGAAGAAAAAGCATGTATTAATATATTCGTATATACACTGAGGTGACAAAAGGCATCGGATAGCGATATGCACATATACCAGGTATAAAAGGGCACTGTACTAGAGGAGCTGTCATTTGTACTCAGAAGGGCCATGTGGCAAGGTTCCCAATATGATTGTAGCCGCACGGTGGGAATTAAAAGACCCTGAACGGTGAATGAAAATTGGAGAGACTGAGCGGGGTGATTCAGTGGTCGGCACTAGACTCGCATTCGGTGCTACGAAGATACCAACACGCATCCGGCCATCCTAATTTAGGTTTTCCGCCATTTCCCTACACTGCCTCAGGCAAATGCCGGGATGGTTCCTTTGAAAAGGCATGGCCGACATCCTTCCCAATCCTTCGTCTATCCGACGGGACCGATGACCTGGCTGTTTGGTCCCCTCCCCTAAATCAACCACCCAATTAAGAAAAGTAGAGGATAGATGCATGGATCATTATATTTAGGAAATCTTTAGCGAATTCAGTACTCTGAGGTTCACAATGTCAAGAGTGTGTTTAGAATACCAAATTTCAAGCATTACATTTGACCACAGCCGGCCGCGGTGGTCTCGCGGTTCTAGAGGCTCAGTCCGGAGCTGCGCGACTGCTATGGTCGCAGGTTCGAATCCTGCCTCGGGCATGGATGTGTGTGATGTCCTTAGGTTAGTTAGGTTTAAGTAGTTCTAAGTTGTAGGGGACTGATCACCACTGATGTTAAGTCCCATAGTGCTCAGAGCCATTTGAACCATTTGACCACAGTCAACGCAGTGGCCGACGAACTTCACGTAACTACCGAGAGCAGCGGCGTTTGCTTTGACTTGTCAGTGCTATCAGACTAGCAACACGGCATCAAATAATAATAAACGAACGTATTCGTTAGTACAGTACGGCGAAATCAGACGTTAATGGGCTATCGCAGCAGACGACCACCGCGAATGCCTATTCTAACAGCACGATATCGCCTGCAGCGCTTGTCCTGAGCTCGTGACCACATCGGTTGGACCATAGTCGGCTGGGAAACCTTTGCCTGGTAAGAGGAGTCCCGACTTCAGTTTGTAAGAGCTCATGGTGGGGTTTGAGTGTAGCACAGAGCCAACGGAGCCATGGACCAAAGTTGTCAACAACGCACTGTGCAAGCTGGTAGTGGTTCCATAATGGTATGAGCTGTGCTTAGATCGAATACACTGTGTCCTCTGGTCCCACAGGGGCGATCGTTGACTGGAAATGGTCATATCTGACTACTTGGAGATAATTTGCGGCTGTTCATGGATTTAATGTTCGCAAACAACCGTATGATGTCTCTGGGGCAGAATTGTTAGCGATTGATTCCAAGAAGATTCTTGACATTTCCGGCGAAGGATTCGGCCAGCCAGATCGTCCAACACGGATCCCATCCAAAATTTATGGGACACAATCGAAAGGTCAGTTCGTGCACAAAATCCTACACCGGCAACACTTTCGCAATTGTGGACGGCTACGTAAGCAGCATGGCTGAATATTTCTGCAGGGCACTTCCAACAACTTACTGAGTCCATGCCATGCCGAGTTCTTTTACTACACCGAAAAAAGGAGGTCCGACGCGATATTAGGAGATATCTGATGATTTTTGTCACGTCAGTGTATTTGAGTAGTATAATTAACATCATTTTTAAAAAGTTAAAAAACATGTTTAACGTCCATTCGTGCATATTAATATATCTTCCCGTGTTACTTACGTTTATGGTAAGTACCTCCGCATTATTATTACAGTCTAAGAGACGCCCAGAAGTGTTTGGACTTACAGCATATAGCACACTGGACTCGCATTTGGGAGGATGACTGTTCAGACCAGCGCCCGACCATCATGATTTACGTTTTCCGTAATTTCCCCAAATCGCTTGAGGCAAATGCTGGGATGGTTCCTTCGAAAGAGCACTGACGACTTCCTTACCCATCCTTCCCTAATCCAATCGGGCCGATGACCTCTCTGTTTGCTCCCCTTTCTCAAATCAACCAAAAAACTTACTTGAAGAATGAAATCCTGAAAATAACTGTATTAACAGTGATACATCTTACAAGGATAAAACCAAATCCATCAACAAGTGCTGCTGACCCTCTCAGTTATACCAACAGTGCCAATATGTCAGCCATGTGTATTTTTTATGGTACAACAATTAAGTTAAGGCAGTTACCCTACATGTCTGTTTTACACTCGAAATCTTATGTATTTTGAAAAACAATGCAGACAAATTTTATTTCTGGATTGTAGGATTAAATTTGTTTGTTTGTGAACGAGTTCTGCAACCATAGACTACTTAAGTATAACTACGGACAACAGGCATGCGTTTTTCATATACATAGTGTTACAGCAGACACCAAAACTCTTACTTAGGGAGTGAACTCCAGTGCATAGTCACTTATCTGTGCTATTGACTATAATTGGAGGTATTCTATATTCACCTGATATATCCAGAAGCTTTCGTACAAGAGTTTCTCTTAAGGGACAACCACAACTGTTGATATTCATAATCAGTGATAAGATCTGCTATAGCTGTTAACTTTTTCATTTCGTAACAGGATAGCACAACCCAGTTTCACGATTTTTCTCCCATCTTCAGGTATATCTACAAAGTTATGAATAAATAATATCGACTATCCAAATTGGAAGGATTATAAAAGCTAATCACAATTTACACTAAAATTCTTAAGTAGAAATAAAATTCTCAGGAAGAAACACCATGAATGTAAGGTAAATGTGAGTCAAAAAAACTCTTAGAACATAGCGTAAACTATGTTTTTCAATGTATAAAATATTCTCGGTATTCTTGCCACGTCAGTTCTGGATAAAATCTCGAGCTTTCGACGATTACCTCCATCGTCATCGTCAGGAGCTGACTGTCTCTACTGCTGCTATGGTAGCCTCTATATAGCCCGAAGACGGCTTCTGATTGGTCGGATTCTGATTGGTCGGCGATTACGTGCTGCTGTCTCAGACGGTGTCACTGTGTGCGCCGGTGGCGCCACCGCTTCCGTTTAAACGTAAACCTTGGAAGGAACGTCTCTGCTGCTTCTCTGCATCAAGCGCTCGTTTCCACGCACAGCTCAGATGGTATCCGCTATCGCGGTTAAAGTTCTTTTGGCTCATTCTGATTTCAACAGCCTCCTTAATAACAGAATCCCAGTACGTGGAGGCATGGGACAGAATTTTAGTTTCATCGAACAATATTTTGTGTTTGTTCGTGAGGCTGTGCTCCGCAATTGCCGATTTCTCAAGCTCTCTATTTTTAATGTGGCGTTGGTGTTCTGCACAGCGGTCGGAAACGGTACGAATAGTCTGACCTATATAATTGCTTCCACACTCACAGGGTATATTACGTTTAAACGGAAGCGGTGGCGCCACCGGCGCACACAGTGACACCGTCTGAGACAGCAGCACGTAATCGCCGACCAATCAGAATCCGACCAATCAGAAGCCGTCTTCGGGCTATATAGAGGCTACCATAGCAGCAGTAGAGACAGTCAGCTCCTGACGATGACGATGGAGGTAATCGTCGAAAGCTCGAGATTTTATCCAGAACTGACGTGGCAAGAATACCGAGAATATTTTATACATAAGTGCCGCCGCGAAAAACTTCGTTCTCATATGTTTTTCAATTATGTTAAATTAGTGCACCCCTGGTACATGGCATGAAATACGCGATCCTTTAACTCCTAGGCCTGCGAAAAAGCCCCTCAAAGACTAGATCCCACATAAAATGACGTAGGTCCTCACTTTAAAATAGTTTTTCATTAATTACATTTATTGCATGTAGAAAGACCTCCTGCCTATTTTAAAAATCAGGTCGTACATTTTACAAATTTCGCACGTTACAGTACATTGTTCCGCATTTCTAACTAAATTTTTCCTGAGCGATAAAACAAAAGTAACAGTAATGAGCTGGTACTGGAATAAAATGAACATAAATTGAGGAAAAGGAAATAGAAACATTTTAAAAATTTAAAAAGAAGCTAATAAATGATTTGTGAGGTTTTTTAACGGAAGAAAGTTTTCCATTACCTGGCTGTTCAATGTGGGAGGGCATCGGAACAACTTCGAGCCAGTACCAGATGGAGCATCAATTTGCTTAGATCTAAGTACAAATGATATTAATATGTTATTTACAATTTTTCATTAAATATAATAAATTAGTGTAAGTCTAATATTAGTTTTACTGTTAATTACAGGGAATGTTATGGCTTTCCCTGTGGAAGGAGAGCCTCGGAAGTTCACCGAACCTTGCCCCTCCAGGAGATTTCAGCTCAGTGTATTTCTGTAATGTACGCCGCTATGAAGTTAAACTTAGCAAATATTTACATGTTACTTATTTATAGTTATGTTTTTGTACATTTTCAATAGTTAGAAAATGTTCAATGTATACTTTTTTTATTATTTTTTATATTATTCTATGAATCCATATTGTCTTGTTCTGAGTTTGTTGTGGCGTCGTCCGAGATGTGGTTGTGTTGTTGTCGGAATCGTTCCATGTGTTTTGTTGTTTTGTGGGGTAATTCCCTATTCTCCGTCTCATGTATAGTCTTTACTGTCTGTATGCTGTGTGGAGTGCTTGTGAAATTGTGCCCATTATAATTATCCGGGCTGTTATGCCGTGGTAGGTTGATGAATTTTGTCTCAATTCCCAACGTTTCGTCTCCGACTGCGGGAGACATCTTCAAGGGGGTCCGTAGGTCGATGGAACACACCCACTGGCTCGCTACTGACTGCCGCTAAATTCCGTGTCCGCACGCTCCCGCGCCGCGGTGTGACGTCACGTGTTTTGAAAACGCCAGTGCAATTGGCCGCTGTCCGTCGCCGTCGATCGCCGTTGCCATCACCCAGTAGTGGACGGGTGGTACACATCTTCTTTAACACCGGCATCCATATCTCGTTTAATTTCACGCCCCCCCTCCTTCCGGTTGAAATTATTTGGGTGTTCAGCGATTTCGATTGCCTCCCTGTAGAGCCTTTCGTAGTATCCGCTTGTGGCCGCTAGTACTTGCGTCTCCTCGAAACGAATATTGTGGTTCCCTGGCTGGAAAGCATCCTCTGCAACAGCTGATCGTTCCGTTTCTCCTCTTCTACAATTTCCCTTGTGCTCTTCCAATGGTTTGAAACAGTTCTTTTAGTGGTACCCACATAAACATCACCACAGCTGCATGGGATCCTATACACTGCAGCTTTTTCCAAAGGTTTGCGAGCGTCCTTGGCAGGCTTAAGGTATTCCTGTATCTTCCTGGTGGGCTTGCAAATTACGGTAATATTCCGCTTCGTCAAGATCCTCTCTAATCTTTCCGTTACATTTTTAACAAACGGCAGGAAAACCTTTTTTTGTCAGTGATGTTGTTTAGTTCTAACAAGTCATCTGGCTGTCTTATCCTTTGTTGTATGTCACTATAATGCTGTTGAGGTCGTAACTGTCTAAACATGTCGCAATATAATGTGATGTTTTCCGCTATGTCGATTTCTCCACACGTGCATGTATCTCTATTAGTTAGGCCAAAATATTGGAGATGTTGTGGGGGTCAATGTCCCATAGTAAAGTGGATCATACCACGCGTCGAATCTATATATTTCATGTTCATTCGCTCTCGGATGTTCTAGAAGGAAGTGTGTACTTAGCGTCTTTTTTCTGTTCTGTCCCGTTCAATATGCCCAGTATCATTTCTCCATTCATTAAGTTGGTTCGTGTCAGTTATTTATTTTCTTTTAATTTCCTGTACATTGTCCTGTCTTACCTTTGTCATCCAGTATGCTGCAGCTCTGTAACGTACCGTAATGTCTATTTCGAATAGACCCAGGAAGACGCATAATGCCTCTATAGATGTTGTTCCAAACACTACTGACATTCTTAAAAGGAAGCTTCAATGTCCGCTTCATACAATGGTTTTGTGTGATGTGAGGCAGAGACAATGGGCCCGAGTTCCGGCTGCAAAGCTCAAAATGGACTCAAACAAGGTAACATGGTAGGTTCATATCATCTGTAGTGGTAGTCTAAACTGTGCAGTGCTGAGTCTGGCTAGTTTATGCGTAAGTTTCGCCGTTTAGGCAGTGGCGAGTTTTGCGCGCTCTTTGACTGAAACTTTTTTGTCAACATATACTCCCAGGTATCTTGTTATAGTTTTTCGTTGTATAGTGGTATTGTCAAGACTGATTGTTGGTTTTTTTTCTTTTAATTCTCCCTTTAGCATGTTGTTGCATGTCAGTTAACGAGCATTGTGCACTCATTTAAATATAAGGCTGAAAGAGACGGCCTTCAGGAATTGTGAAATGAACCCTGTCCTACAGGACGTGTGCCACAAAGGATGCAGATTCATCACGAGATGGGGAAACTGACAGGTGTCTATTGTCTATTGAGGCATAAGCGCTATAGTGTGCGAGTGAGACAGACGAGAACCTACGTCATAGGGAAACCCAGTAGAAAGCGTTTGTGGCCATGGAGATGTAGCAGTGTTAAATATGGCAGACCTAAGATCGGCCATAAAGGGAAACTATTTAATTCTGTAGTAATTCAGGGAATGGAGCCAGAGTATTTTAATCTGCTATCGTTCATAAATTTTCTTGGTGATCCCAATAAAAATTGAATATTCGTCATACCTATAACAGTTTAGGATTTACTGTTAAAGTGAAATTCAAAAGTTTTGTAACAAAGACCTCAATGCTAAAATCTGAACGTTTTACTCGATCTTAACGATTGACATTTCATATAGACGCGCGCCATTAAATGTTATAGATATCAACTCTGTACCTTCATTCGTGTAAAGGATATAGTAAATTTAAATTATCAGTATTTTCAGTTAAGCATCAGATCATCATTTCCTCCACACAAAACACACTGCGCGATGACAGCGTGACATCTTATTGAATCTTTCGGTAACAGAATATTTGTTTTAAAGTTCAGTGCGTAATAGTTACTTTTGTTCTATATTTATTTATCAGAAAGCACACTGGTGCAAGGCTACTGGCCATGACATTCAGGGTTAAGAAGAAAACTGTATTGGTTTTAGTAAAAAGAATTTAACGTTTATTATGTGATGTGTATAATTGTTACTTTATTTAGAATGTGAAAGTGGTCAAGCTTTGATTATTTAAATATGTTAAAATGTAAAATATTGTAAGATAAGCTGTAACCCATCAGATGGATGGCTTCAGCAAAGGGAACTGCCCTAGTCAGTTCAGCGAGGATATTCGGTGGCGGGAAACGCTGCCGAGGATGGGCAGAGGGACAGTACTGGTGCAGACGCCAAAGCGGGGAGTTCGGTTGAAGACACTAAAGGGTACAGTTCGGATTAAGACGCGAAAGCGGACAGTCGGTCTTTAGGCGGCTAGGAAGTGAAACCACTTAGAAAATTTCGCGTTGTGTGGTCTCGCGGGACTTGGTCTCTGAGCGGTTAGCAGCCGCCCACCTGGTGTGAACTCTTAACTTTTTTCGTAGTTAACTGGTATTACGCGATGAGATTATGAATGATGGAACTGTGTCAAATGGATATGTGCTCGGTGTAACAGTAACTCTAAGTATGACCACTATCGCTATTAGTTTACTTTCTGAACAAACATTATTCTAAGCAAATCACAACTATGTGGTCTACATCATTTATGGATAGTTAATATAGTTACCGACATTATTATTACCGTTATTATATGTTATATTAACTTTGTATTTCGCAACCTTGCCATCAGCCAGACAATTTAATCAAAGGGTCACAAATGTCTAATTTAGGGCGTGTAGTGCGATACGTGTGGTTCAACCACTAGACGAGTTTGAGCCAAGACATTTCGACGAAGAGGAACCGCGTGTGAGCCCGAACAACTTGCACCAGCAATTTACATTTTGTAGTAACAGTGTGTACCTTCAGCTGTAGATTTGCTCTGGAGTTGGGGGATGTAATTACCAATACGTCATCTGCATACGCAATTACTCCTGTTGCCCTGTTGTCCTCATCAAGAGTGTTTAAAAGAGGTTCTATATCGACGTCTCAGAATATGGGACCGCGTATAGACCCCTGTGGGCAGCCTTTTGTAATTCTTTTGACGACCCTTTGATGGCCTGCTTGTCATTCTACAACTCTATTGTGGCAGTAGTCTAGGAGACAGTAACGTAATGGTGTGGGTGTCTGCATTTCCCTAAATCTTGCAAATAGTTTAGGCCACTAGAGGTTATCACGTGTGCCGACTATATCGATTAGCATCGCAACTAGATATATGTTTTGTGACGTTTGTATTGTTTGTAGTGCATTGTGAATAGCGTCATCTGTAGATTTTTGTGGTGTTTACCGGAACTGGTGTGGACTAAGGCCGAAGTGCTGTCTGTGCGACTGGAGTCTGTTCTAAGCAGTCCCTCCTGAATCTTAGCCAATGTGTTTATCAAGAAAATTGGTCTGTGTGTCTTCGGATCCGTCGTGTCTCTGTCCTCAGTCTTCTTGATGATTGATGCATCTGCGGATTTCCATGCCGTGGGTATTTGGTGTTGTTGTAAGGCGTCACTCAGTGATTCAGTTAGAAATGGTATGATCTGCGGTGCTGCATTGCTGACAGTTTCTGCGTGAATACTGTCGTTCCCGTTTTTTTCTTTTGGGTTTGAGTTTGTTAGTTGCCAGGGCAACTTTGTCCTGAGCGAAAGCGACGACTACTTGGTCAGTAGCGTAGTTAAGTTCAATTTGTCGGTGAAGACTGATATGTTGTTGATGGTCCTCAGTTTGGTCATCGTCCGGGAGAAGCTTCTGAAGACAGCATTCTTCACAGCTTCTCCAGCATCGCGTAATGGAGCCGTCTGGATGTCTCAATGTGGACAGAACAAGTAGTGTTTTCATTTTGTCGGTCTGCAGTTTGTACAATTCTCCCCACATGTTATTTTCCAATTGAGTCCGCACAAAGTTGTCCCAGTAGTGTTATCATGTCTTGTTAATTCAACTTTATACCTGTCTTTAGCGTCGCGATAGGTTTGGGGCCTAACTTCACGTTCTCGTACCGTTTTTGGCCTCTAATTGTGTCGTCTTATGTATCGTGTGTCTTTCCGGAGTCTGGTCAACGTTGTGAACCATGGCATTCCCTGTTTACGTCTTTGGTTTGCTACTGGTATGGCAGCCGATTGAGTTTTCTATAATATATGTGTCATTGTGTAACGTTCTGAAATCAATGCTACAGTGTGTGGTATGGAGGCATGAGTTGATTTCTCTTAGAGTTTGCCAGTTTGCTTTATGTAGCAGCAACCGTGTGTGCTTTGTTGTATGTGTGTTTGTGTCAGTAGTAGTTGCTGCGTATGTGACTATTAGGTTGAGATCACTACGTGTGACTTTCTCGGTCATGACAGTTTAGAATGTGTGTGACTGATTTTTCATTAGCGAGAGTAATGTCAATGTTACTGGTTTCACCAGCATATCCACAGAAGGTCGATGGTTGTCCTGCTTTATTCAGTTCGAAAATGTTACGTCGTTTACTGTGTCTACAAAGTCCTGCCCTCTGGCTTCCGATCTGTCGGCATGGTAGAGGGTCGAGCGTGCTTTGATGTCGGTGTGTATCAGTAAGTGTCTGCCTCGGGCGAAATTTGTTATCCCCCAAATTTTATTTGTGAAACGTTCTATTTTTAGTGAGTACAGAGCATACAACCCCGCCCGGCTAGCCGCGCGCTCTAACGCGTTGCTTCCAGAGCGGGACGGCGTGCCGGTGCCCGGCAAGAATCCGACCGGCGGATTAGTGTCGAAGTCCGGTGTGCCGGCCGGCCTATGGATGGTTTTTAAGGCGGTTTTCCAACTACCTCGGCGAATGCGAGCTGACTCCCCTTATTCTGCCTCAGTTACACCATGTCGGCGTTAGCTGCGCAAACACCGTTTCCACGTATCTACATCTACGTGGATACTCTACAAATAACATTTAAGTGCCTGGCAAAGGGTTCATAGAACCACCTACGCATTTCTCTATTATTCGAATCTCGTATAGCACGCGGAAAGAACGAACACCTGTATCTTTCCGTGCGAGCTCTGATCTCCCTCATTTCATCGTGGTTAACTTTTCTCCATATGTAGGTCGGTGTCAACCTAATATTTTTGCATTCAGAGGAGAAAATTGGTGATTGGAATTTCGTGAGAAGATTCCGTCGCAACGAAAAACGCCTTTCCTTTAATGGTGTCCAGCCCAAATCTCGTATCGTTTCAGTGACACTCTCTCCCCTATTTCGCGATAGTACAAACCGTGCTGCCCTTTGAAATTTTCGATGTACTTCGTGAGTCCTATCTGGTAAGAACCCCACACCGCGCAGCAGTATTCTAGAACCGACAAGCGTAGTGTGGGTAGTCTCCTTTTTCGCCAGCATATCGAGGGTAAATCAAAGTAACCACCAACTATAATCGTATGAGTCGGGTACGTGTTTGAAATCAAACTCAAGTTTTGTTTGAACATTTCAGCAACTGTATCATCTGAATTGGGAGGTCGGTAAAAGAATCCAATTATTATTTTATTACGAGTGCCAACAATGACCTGTGCCCATACTAACTCACAAGAACTATCTACTTCAATTTCGAGACAAGATAAACTACTTCTAACAGCAACAAACACGCCACCGCCAATGGTGTTTAGCCTATATTTTCGCAAAAATTTCGGCTGAGTTTATATCCGGCTTTAGCAAGCTTTCAGTGCCTATAACAATTTTAGCATCAGTGCTTTCTATTATCGCTTCGAGTACTACGTACGTGTACACTTATTCTACCACGCAAACATTCGGGGTCACACTCGTCTGGCATAGGACGTTTCCGGGGAGGTCCACGGGGGGCCTAGCCGCACAATAACTCTGGGTTCGGTGTGGGGTGGCGGTGGGGTGGACGGACTGCTGTGGCCTGTTGTGGGGTCGTGAACCACTGAGGGCTACGGCGAGATGAAGCCTCTCCGTCGTTTCTAGGTCCCCAGTTTAACACATACATACATACATACCTATATACATACTGAGCATACAAAGATTGGGACTACCGTAAATAAAATCATAATATAAACTACTATACAACTCAACATCTCATAAATCCTATTCCAAACTTACAAAAGTCTAGCCTTAAGCGCGTGTCAAACATAAATCTGCATGAAGATAGGCGTTCTTTGAAACACTGTAATGAACAGAAAAGGGGATATTTAGTCTGCATACCTGCAGGTGTGTATGAGTACACAATGTGGCCCCTGAGTAAAGATTGCGTCTTAGCAATGCTATACAGGGTGGTCAGAAAATGTGTGAAACTCTTGTAGGGATGTTACAGGGCAGGTTGTACTGAGACATAAATGTTAAGGAAAAAATTCGATACGATGCTCCGTTTCCGAGTTACTTAGCGTAGAATTTAGCCAATCGGGGCGTCGCACACTCACACTCAAGCGGCCTGCCAGGGACGGTGTTTCCCAACGAGTGCTTTGTCTCGTTAGCTGAAACTTGAATTTACGTGCGCGACGGTCTGATTGCCTAACTTCAATGCTAAATAACCCGAAAACGGCGCAACGTATCGAATTTTTTTAATAACATTCATATCTCAATACAACCTGCCCTGCAACATCCCTACAAGCGTTTCAGACATTTTCTGACCACACTGTATACACATCCATTAAGCCCATGCCAAACGAACACCAAAGTTGAAACGAAGGCTGGAAAGGCTGTGTAGCCGTAAAGGAAGTGAGTGCGTTGTCTGGCCAATTGACGATCAGCATCTAATATAGTACAACCGTTATCGCCAGATCTAAAAACTCACAGACTAGCATCAACTGCAATTAAAGCTAGCTACACTCTAGTACCAGAGAGGCACTAACATTACAGAGTACAGTGTTTGCCGTAAGCCCATTAGAAACCAACAATTAGAGCAAAAACCAAATAAATGTACCTAATTTCTATAATGCTACACAAGAACAAACATCGCATGTAAGTAGGCTGTCTAGGTTTTTATATTGGTAACACCACGTAGCGCTCTGTATGAAAATCACTGGCTGTGCTGTGTTCAGTCTGTGGCTGGGTAGCATTGTTGTAATATTCGCTATTGTAGTGTTGGGCTGTTGGCTGTTAACAGCGCGTGGCGTTGCGCAGTTGAAGGTGAGCCGCCAGCAGTGGTGGATGTGGAGAGAGAAATGGCGGAGTTTTGAAGTGTGTCAGACTGAATGTCATGAACTGCTATGTATATTATGATTTTTCAACACTATTAAGGTAAATACATAGTTTGTTCTCTATTAAAATCTTTCATTTGCTAACTATGCCTATTAGCAGTTAGTGCCTTCATTAGTTTGAATCTTATATTTAGCTGGCAGTAGTGGCGTTCACTGTATTGCAGTAGTTCGAGTAACGAAGATTTTTGGTGAGGAAAGTGATTTGTGAAAGGTATAGGTTAATGTTAGTCAGGTCCATTCTTTTGTAGGGATTTTTGAAAGTCAGATTGCGTTGTGCTAAAAATGTTGTGTGTCAGTTTAAGCACAGTAATGTATAATTGTTCTGAGGGGACGTATCATATGTCGACCGTTAGCCGAGGATACCTCACTGGAATCTTCTGATTTTTTCTTGTAGTTTGTGTAATTGGTGTAGATTTTGTTTATTGTTAACGCGTAATTGTAGAGAGAATCTCCTTTGTAGTTGCAGTCTTTCATTCTTGTACAGTAAAACAGTTGTGGCATGCATGTAGATTTGCACCAAGTATTTCGCAATTGCGCTTGAAATTAACTAGATATTATTTTCAGTGCTATGTTAATGTGTTTTCTTATTTTACTCTTCCAATTGTGCTTTTCTGTCTTATTGTGACAATAATGGCGTGTGAAAAACGTAATACTAGGCTCCAAAGTAAACTGAGATATGACAGTGAAGACGAAAGCAGTGTGTTGGCGCCACCGAGTAATGAATTAACTAATGTTCAAAGTAGTAATTTGGTAATTGTGCACAGGGAAATGGAGCGGGCGGCAAATAATGGTGTAGGCACTGAAACAATTAGTGAACAGGGAAGCATTATCGACGATCGGTCAGCAACAGTTCGCCTCAGGAATCCGAAATGACAGGACACAATTTTGCAAATACTGTAGATTCAGGTTTTGGGTCCTCACCGTTTTCTTAAATAAGTCAAGACACATTTTCTGCTTGTCAAAATGTGAATGTTGCCGGTGCAACTTCACTGCCGAAAAGCACTGAGGAACATGTTTCAGACACCAGTGCATTGTTACTACTGTTAATGGAACAAATGGGACAAAGGCTACAAAAGTTAGACACAGCGCTTGAACAAATTCAGAAACAAATGGGACAAAATCTTCAAAAGTTAGACACAATGGAACTACACCAGACAAACACATCAACAGTTAGACACAATGGAACAAAATCAGAGACAAACACAGCAAAAGCTTCAAAAGTTAGACACCACACTTGAACAAACACTTGAAGATTTAACTACTGAGTTACATAACATTGAATCGAAATGTCAAAAAGTCTGTAATGGCGTAAAAACACAAATTTGTGACCATTTCCAACCTATTTTTTTTCCGTCATGAAAATGCATTACAGAATCACGAAGCAGCCATAAAAGAACTGCAAACTATTGTTCATGAAAATCACGACATCTTGCAAGCTAAAATTGACTCAGTTGCATCTACCGATTCGGTTACGCAACTTGCAAAAACTCAGGAAAACTTAAAGGACACAGTAGATACGATTTCAACACAAATGGACACTCTGAAACTTGGTTCAGAAAAACACACAGAGAAAATAATTTCACTATCTGATAAAGTAGCCGAACTTTCAGATCAGTTCACTAACTTATCTACAAAGGTAGATGATGATCTGAATGACACCAGACCTGTAGCCTTCACTGACACTGAAGAGTATGAACAAATTAGAAAATTCAAACAAAATCAAAATCAAATTAATACACAGTACAAAAGAGAAATCCGGGAAGTACAAGATCAATTGGCACAAGTAATACAAGAATTACATATTTCAGAGGACACTCGCGCTCCAGTACGGGAAGAGGGACGTAGAAATACGGAACAATCACAAAATAATAACACAGGACACTTCGGAAATTTTCAGAGAAATTGGCAGGGTGCATTGGATTTTGAGATGAAACCGCCGAAACGAAGTAACAATGAGCGATGTGCGACTCGCCGACACGATGATTTTGACTATAAGCTGTTCATTACTACACGTAAATTCAAAACATTTAAGAATTCTGACAACGACATTCATCCACAAGCATGGCTTCATCAATTCTCTCATTGTTTTCCTCCCAACTGGTCACTGGAGCGCAGGTTAGAGTTCATGTGTGGCTACTTGGAGAATTAACGAGCTGTAAGAATGCGATCGGTCATTCACGATTGTCACAGTGAAGGAGAATTTTATCATGCCTTCCTCTCAGCGTATTGGTCTCAAGCTACACAAGACCGAGTAAAACATAGCATCATAATAATGAAACGTTTCGAACAATCTGAATTTTCCAGTCCTGTGAAATATTTTGAAGACATGTTGCACAAGAATCAGAACCTGTCAAACCCATACAGCCCCTCAGAACTCATCCACATTTGCTTAATCAAATTGCCTGAACATTTACGACACATTATTTTGGCAGGACGTTGCAAAGACGACATTGAAGCTTTTCAGGGACTGTTACAAGAATTGGAAATTGACACTGACAATCGCAGAATGCGAAAACAGGAGCACAACAATTACAGGTCACATCCGTTGCAATTCAGCGATGAAAGAAATAATAACTCGACACGACAAGGCTATTCTCACAACACAAATCGTGACCAAAACAGACACCACCCATATGATAACCGTTGGCAGAGTAGTAATAATTACAGAGATTGCATTTCCGTAGTAATGAGTATGACAGAGACAATCATAGAAACAGACAATATGGCAACCAGAACTATTATTATCACGGGAGACAGAATAACTTCAGACGCAACAGTTCAGCGCGCAGTTACGATTCAGGGAGAAATTCTCCACCACGTGACCGACAAGAAAGAAACTGTGGAATCTACCGACATGACAACGGACGATATGATCATATCGACAGAGCTGAATTGCATCAGAACTGGCGGGATTCAAACAGAGCAGGGCCCTCTCGACAAGGTGAATTTGTAGAAGTTAGGTCTCCAAATCCCAATAACGACGCACGCCAAAAAAGAAACAGACAATGACTCGCACTGCAGGCAGCCACGTGCGTCGGCTGAGCTTCAGAAAAATAACATAAGCTAACCTTGAGATAACTTCTAGTACTCCTTACCAACGTATACCACATGATAATTGCGTTGAAACTGAAACTGCGCATACTGGGAATAGTAGAGGTTTACACCATATTTCACGTGTAAAACCAATTACTGAGACATAATCTGCCTTTTAACTTAGTCTTTGCCATAAAATCTTTTGCTTCACGTTACTGGTACTCATTGTCACACTTACAAACTGTTAACATGCAACTATGTTTTAAAGTTAACCATCCATTCAAGAACCTAGGGAACTTAGACAAGTAATTACGAATGCATTGTTATAATGAACAGACGACACAGTGTTGTAATTTGTACATTCTTCCTTGTTAGTTGCACGATTACGTAACGAATAAACGGCTTACATACTTAGAACGTATACTGGTACTGCTAATGAGATTTTAATGCAACATTTTGGTTTACTTGAAAATACATTCTGGATTTAAAGTACTTTCTGTGAGATACCAGATGACACAGTGGTTAGTTTATGTGACAGCTACACGATTTTATCACAACACTACTAATGAGTGACAATTTACAATGTTGCTTTTGCGGTGTTTCTGTTTTATATCTGCACAGTTTTTCTGAATTACTCTGGAAAGTAAAACATGTGTTAGTAGTAACTTTTATGGTATAGTTACAATGAGACAGCCTTTTCTGTGGCACAACAATACGTTACATTATAGTAATATCTTGATCACGGTAAGGTACATAATAACTACGATATCTATACTCAAAGCATTTCACTTTCGTAAATGATGAGGTAAGTACATTGACTTCAGCAGAACTTTGCTTACAGAGGACGATAACTACGACACTTCCACAGAGATTGTCTTACAACGAGACGCACAGTTTAGCGCTACAGTATGTATCTGAGTGATTAATTTTGTACTTAAAACATTTATTTTTAAAGATTTCTGAATTACAAGGATACAAAGGTTTTCCGTGATAAATTTCATTCCATTGCTGTAATCTGTAACACCTGAGGGTATAATTACATTAATCCTCAGGGGGGTACACGCTTACTTTGCGTACCATGTGTCTGGCAAGCACAAGGAGCCCTAGCTAATATGGTATTTGCTTATACAACTTTACACATCAGTACCATATTTCTCTAACACATAAATAACACAGCTATCTGATCATTTAACTGAGAGAGACAAATATTTATTTTACTACATCAGTGACAGATGTTTACGTAATTCCACAGTTGGTTAACTTCACACTTACGAAATTGTATTTTGTCTGTACTTTGTGAACTGTTCATATTTTTTCGGAACCACTGTGATACTATGAGAGCTTTGAATGATGTATTTGGTATGGGATCATGATTTTAAAGTACGTTTGAGGTAGATGACACTATTGAAATGAGCAGAGAATTTTTTTTAGGTTTTAAAATTGTTGGAGGAATCTATGACGATTTTGAGAATTGACTGAGATGTTATGATATTATTACGACGACGATATGTATTATGCTGTTTAGGTATGTTTATGATCAATAAGATGAAGATACCATATATGAGGAATTTGATTATGCTACGTATTTCTTATGATGAAATATTGAAGAAATGTCGACGAATATGTATATGTATAATAAGGTAAGGAATAATGAGTACTGGTTAGGGACTCTGATTTGTAGAAAAGGATGTTGGAAACCAAGAATCGTACTTTAGAATTATGAAATGTGTGTACATGAGTGAATGTATCACAATGCCACTGAAAATTTTTTGGACACTGTTGTATTTATAGGATTTTGTTTCTACACATTTGTAACGCAAATTCTCGACCTGTGAAATTTTTTATATGAGACTGCCACTGTAGCGAGAACTGCTGTCATAAATATTTCGGTAGGAAAGTTAAGTGACCTTCACGTAATGCGTGGTGGGCACCCAGCTGCGCGATAATTGCCTTGGAAAAAGCCATTAGTGTGTGACTTTCAGAGGCACAGGTGGAGAAAAAAAAAGGAGGCCATCATCCTCGCTATTGACATTCCTTTGTAGAAAGCATCGCAAATACGAAACGCTCAAACTTGAAAACATATGATTATGCTGTGGAGCTCTTAATTTATGATATTTACTAAAATGCCTAATGAAATGATGAGAAACATTTCACAGCTATTGTCTTGCTAGTTGAGAGAAATGCCACATGGCTTGCTTTATGTATTTATTTACTCATTTTGTTTAATATCTAGTTTCCAGCTGTAGTGCAGCATTGGTCAAAATAAAATATAATAGATGTACTAATATAGTTATTTTATGCCTACAGATCCAGTCAATAAGAAATTTATGATCTACTTCCAAGAAAACGAGGGCAAATAAATAGACATTTCCCTTCACAGGAATTGCATAAATAATTTTTTTACTATTTGGTAACTTATCTGCTAGTGTAAGTTCTCGTGATGCATCACTCTAGTGTTAAGATGCGACATGGCCATTTTTACTGTAATATTTTTTCTGCTTGAGCTTTGTCATATTTAGATATAAGATATTGCATCTGCTGCTGCTTGCTTTGCCAATCTCCATTTTTTTTTCATTGCTGTTTGTGTTAATTGTTCCGTGCTGCTGCATTGCCTTGTCCCTTAGCTTAGCATCTGAGCTCAGTAGATTTAAGTTAGCTTAAGAGGGGGTAGACAATATAAGAGAATGAGTTGCAATGAATTGGAAAAAATGCATTTAGAAGTCATACGAAAAAAGTACAGAAAGCAGGTATAGATAGGACTTTTTGGAAATAATGAAGAACGAAGGAAGATCTCCGAGAAGTAAAGAAAGTTTTGATTGCAAAATACTGCAGTAAAAGAAACCCTGTCCTTTCCTTGTGTTATCCCACTATGTGTTTGTGTTCCCTTGTGTATATGTGTTTTTCCTCTCTTTATGTGTTTAGCTGATGTTGTTATGTTGTAGAATTTTTCTAATACTATGTTATTTACTTTGTAAAGATGTTTAAACTTTATTTGTTCTGTTTTGTTTTAATGCTCATGTGTCAAGTTGATGTTTCAAAAGTTATTCTGATCTTTTGTGTGTGTACTCGTGTCAAAATTCCTGTAACACTGATGTATATGTAATTTCGATTCTTTTGTAAAGCCTGTACTACAAATGTTATCTGTATTGTTATGTTCTTTAATGATGTATTTTGTACCTTTGTAATTGTATTCTTATGTTATAAAATTGTAATTGACACCAGTTCATCATATTATTAACTTGTAAGTTCCATTTCACTGCACACGTTTCTGTTGGTCATAGTATATGGACAATATGCGAGAAGTAGGGACTGTTAGTGTTAGCACGTGTGTTAATAATTCAGCAAGGGACTGGATAACAGCATTGCTGGTTCTACGGACAATTCCAAAAACTTTGTGAGTGCACAAGTGGTGGTTATGGACTTGCTATATTATCCGCAAGACTCTTCAATGGTGATTGTGCACCTGCACAGTCACAACAGATGGCTGTTGACCATCTCTACAAGGACTACAGTGGGTCTGCATCTTTGATGACCCACCAATACCATTATTTCTACAAGGACTGCAGTGGGTCTGCACCTCTGGTGGCCCATCAATACCGTAATCTCTACCAGGACTATGGTGCGTCTGCTCTGTGATGACCTACCTACCAATATTCTTCAAAACGTCGAATGACTCCACTGTGGGTTTGCTCTGTTGTGGCCCATTACCTGTCAGTGTGTCAAGAGTCAGCACTGTCTTTCCGTTGGAAGGACAACATTACTTCTTCAAGACTGCATGGAAATCCACTACTTCCATGTGCGTTGTCTTTTACTGCTCAGACTTTGGGAAAAGAAACGGCAGTTTTACTGTGATGAATGATCAGGACTGTCTTTATGGACTGTGAGAAAATTTAGCTTTTGACCAACATTGTATTAATAAGTGTGTGCATTTGATATCTTCCTTACTATAATTATGAAAAATATTTTTCAAATCTCTATTGGCCACTGCCCAAAACAATTTGTAAAAATTTTTGTGGGGAGCATGGGGGCTATGTAAGTAGGCTGTCTAGGTTTTCATATTGGTAACGCCACGTAGCGCTCTGTACGAAAATCACTGGCTGTGCTGTGTGCAGTCTGTGGCTAGGTGGCATCAATGTAATATTCGCTATTGTAGTGTTGGGCTGCTGGCTGTTAACAGCGCGTAGCGTTGCGCAGTTGGAGATGAGCCGCCAGCAGTGGATGTGGATGTGGGGAGAGAAATGGCGGAGTTTTGAAATGTGTAAGACTGGATGTCATGAACTGCTATGTATACTGTGATTTTTCAACACTATTAAGGTAAATACATTGTTTGTTCTCTACTAAAATCTTTCATTTGATAACTATGCCTATTAGTAGTTAGTGCCTTCATTAGTTTGAATCTTTTATTTAGCTGGCAGTATTGGCGCTCGCTGTATTGCAGTAGTTCGAGTAACGAAGATTTTTGGTGAGGTAAGTGATTTGTGAAAGGTATAGGTTAATGTTAGTCAGGGCCATTCTTTTGTAGGGATTTTTGAAAGTCAGATTGCGTTGCGCTAAAAATGTTGTGTGTCAGTTTAAGCACAGTCATGTATAATTGTTCTAAGGGGACGTTTCACGCACGCTATCAGAGCATAGTCCCAACTGTCACTAGTTTGCATCCATTCGTAACTGTCGATAAGCTAAAGCAAATGAAACAAACCTGTAAGCACTTTGTACCCTATGAATCATATAGATGAAGCAGCTAAGAAGTTACGGCAATACTGATCACAATAACAACAGCCATTACAGTAAAAACCAAAACAAATTTTTTTAGGGATATTTCTCACAGCAACACCAGCCGCATCAACAAAAACTAAAATAAAAACATAATAATAAAAATCATCGATAAAAAATCAAAGCAACGAAATATGTAATATTCTCCAATAGGAAGCCCATAACTGTGCCGCAGTCTGTATGCCACTACCCTCTGTAAGAACTTATTTCTTATCTGAAGAACACAGTAACTATACAGTTAGCATAAGGCGATGGCAAACCATCATGACAGCAGCATAGGGTCACGTCGTAGAGAATATTAACGTGTACTACAGGGAAGAAAATGCCTGGCATAAGCAAAACTAAAATAATAACAGAATGTAAATGTAAACAGAAGACACAAAGACGTATTTTGGAGCATGTGGATTGTTTTAGACTGTAATGCCACGAAACCGTTGGGTATAGTTATTAAGAATGCCTTTTTGCTTGAATTCGGTTTGTTCATTAAGTGCACTTTCAGGATAACTAATTTTGCATTTGATTACCCCTATTTCTTCCACGGTGTTAAGTGTCACGTCCAATCGTAAACAAAAACAAAGTACGGTAAACACACTTTCTGTAGCCGAGATGTCGACAGACTCACACGAATATCAGACTGCCTAGCTGAGCGAGAGGCAGAATCTTATATACAGGTTACGGTACGTCGCTATTGGCTGCTGGGACCACGTGCTCCACCGTGGCGCCCTCACGTCACACGCGGGCCAGAAATGCGCGCAGCCACGTCTTATGGCGCGACGGCTGCAGAGACCTCTAGTGGCAATCGAGGTTCATGCCTTCTGGCGCGGATTCTAAAACCGCGGATCTCGGTACCAGATCATGCCTTTAAGTTGTAAATGAATATCTAGATCTTCCCTGATGTCCTGTAAGCTATGGCTACTAAGCACTAGATGAAAATGTAGGACTAACTTTGGATTATTGACCGCGCCGTGCTCTTTACATGTGATGTTGAAACCTCTGCCCGATGGCCCCACGTGTCTGGCATCACACTGTGTGCACATAATCTCGTACAAGCCAGTATTATGACAGAGTGTAACCTGCCATTACTCATAGTGTATGAACCGTTGTCCTTTATTTTTGAGATTAAAATTTGTAGGTATGACATTTACGACTCACAACCAACTACCTCACTTATCGGAGATCACACTGCTCCGCTCTACCTCATTTTTCGTACTACCCTGTGATAGTCTTCTATGTAAGTCGTTCACCATCTTGACAGGATAGCCATTCACCTGGGCAAAATTTCTAATGATATCAAGTTCTCTCCTTTCCGCTTCTTTACTCAAAGAAATTTTTTGCACTTCGTGGAGCTTTGTTCTAGAGGCCGCCTGTTTATGTGTCCTGGTATTAACAGAAGAATTGTGCGTCAGAGAAACAGTTATGGTAGGGTTACTATAAATATCGAAAGAAACTTTACTCTCCTTTAGGAAGAGATTTAAATTCAAATGGGGTAGCTTACCCTCCAGTGCGAATTTAATAGTAAATGTAATAGCGGGATGTTGTCTATTAAGCGCCATAAAAATTTCCTCTAGCTGATCCATATTGCCATCAAAAATCACAATTACATCATGTACCGCCTATAGGCTGCGATCTTGTCCTTAAACAGTGACAGTACATTAAAGAATCCTTCTTCCAACTGCGCCATGAAAATTTTGGGTAAGACCGTGGGAGTAGGGAAGCCCATTGCGGACCCAGTGTTTAGTTTGTCCTCGAATTTTGAATAATTGTACTTCAAGACCACCGTTAAAAGTTTCACAAACTCAGTAATGTAGTTAGACTTGTGGTGGCTAAATGTCCGAAGACTTTCCACTACCATGCCTAGAGCACCATGGCCTGGGATGTTGGAATACATACTTTCCACATTCGAATCATGGAACAGTTAGCCAAGTCATGCCCTATAGTATCAGTAGTGCTGGTATAGGAGCAAACTGTTTATGTATCTTAAGCGTGCCAATTAAGGTGGGTGTTTTTGAGTTCATAGGAAGCAGTAACATTTTTTTTTAATTTCTACCAAATATTTCTTAGTAGGATCAAATTTAGCCCGCTCTGTGTCATTAGGCGCAATAAAATCATCCATTTTGTGTTTATACTCAGTTGAGATAAAACGAACATTGTTTTTTCCTTACCCGTGACAACTGTAAGGGCCTCACTGTCAAATTGCGTGTGAATTCCTAAGAGACCAAAGTGCTGAGGTAATCGGTCCCTAGACTTACACGCTACCTAAACTAACTTAAACGAACTTACGCTAACAATAAGAGCAACACACACACTCATGCCCGAGAGAAGACTCGAATATCCGGTGGGAGGCCTCATTCTCAGTAACCTTCTTATTTATATTTATAGCCGCCTGTTGATCGGCATTACTATTTGTAGAACCCTTATTGCCTTTACGCTGATGGAGTATATCCTCGTTGAGTCTAATTGGGACACTACTTTTCTTTGCATGCACAACCTTCGTCCGCTCCAAGGCCGCTGCAGTGTGAGCTATTACACATTCCGCATTATTCTTTGTAAATCGTCCGTGGCTATTAAATGAGGGGCTCTTTCCCAGAAAATTTAATTTCTGGTCTGAAAACTGAAAATTTGTACCAATTTTGTACCCTAGTGTAGAACACAAAAAAGGAGGTAATGAGAACCAATACCCCTTTTTATACTAGCTTCTGCCCAGCCTCCACCAACTGGAAGTTATGTTCATGCTTGGCCTTTAGTTGTTCCCGAAACTGTCTCATATTGCTAACAATGCACAACCCCAAAAGCATACTTTTTTCATATCAGGTATGCTGTACTGCCAACTACTGCTAGATGCTCCATACCAGCGACTTCAATAATCGTTAGACATCGTGAGAGAGCAGAATGGGCAACTCCGCGGAACTCACGGACTTCGAACGTGGTCAGGTGATTGGGTGTCACTTGTGTCACACGTCTGTAGTGGTATTTCCACTCCCCTAAACATCCCTAAGTGCACTGTTTACGATGTTACAGTCAAGTGGAAAGTGAATCGAACCGAGGCAAAGTGGAACGTGAAGCGACACGTGCATCACAAAAGCGTACAGGCCGAACTCGTCTGTTGATTGACAGAGACCGACGACAGTTGAAGAGGGTCGTAATGTGTAATAGACAGACATCTATCCAGACCATTACACAGGAATTTCAAACTGCATCAGGACCCACTGCAAGTGCTATGACATTTAGGCGGGAGGTAAGAAAACTAGGATTTCATGGTCGAGCGGCTGCTCATAAGCCATACATTAAGCCGGTAAATGCCAAACGACGCCTCCCTTGGTGTAAGGCTCGTAAACATTGGACGATTGACGAGTAGGAAAACGTTGTGTGGAGTGACGAATCACGGTACATAATGCAGCGATCCTATGGCAGTGTGTGGGTATCGCGAATGCCCGCTGAACGTCATCTACCAGCGTGTGTAGTGTCAACAGTAATATTCGGAGGCGGTGGTGTTATGGTGTGGTCGTGTTTTTCATGGAGGGAGCTTGCAACCCTTGTTGTTCTGAGTGACTCTATCACAGAACATGCCTACACTGATGGTTTAAGCACCTTCTTGCTTTCCACTGTTAAAGAGCAATTCGGGGATGGCGATTGCATCTTTCAACACGATCGAGCACCTGTTCATAATGCACAGCCTGTGGCCGAGTAGTTACACGACAATAACATCCCTGTAATGGACTGGCCTGCACAGAGTCCTGAGTTGAATCCAATAGAACACCTCTGAGATGCTTTAGAACGCCGAATTCGTGCCAGACATCATCGACCGACATCGATACCTCTTCTCATTACAGCACTCCGTGAAGAATGGGCTGCTATTCCCCAAGAAACCTTCCAGCACCTGATTAAACGTATGCCTGCGAGAGTGGAATCTGTCAACAAGGCTAAGGTTGGGCCAACACCATATAGAATTCCAGCATTACCGATGGAGGGCGCTACGAACTTGTAAGTCATTTTCAGCCAGGTGTCCGGATACTTTTGATCACATAGTGTATTAGCAGGTACAACAAGACACAAGAATAAACGCCAATTTCCATAGTGGAAATTGTTTCCACCGTACACAAAACATCGCTACTTCCTATACATAGCTTCCTTTTCCCTATGACATCCGATTCTTATCAATCATTTCCTCCCACAGACTTTTCTATCTTCTCATTTGAATATACAGTGAGACAGACGTCCCTCATCGCTCGACGACCTTCAGTTTCGGAGATAAAACGCTCTGTATCACACATGTTCAGAAAACAACCCACAAAAAACTAGTCGCCCTCAGGTTGTCAAAAGTAGTGCAGCAAGTGGTTTCCACCACGCCATCCAATTGGCTGCTCCCTCCATGGTCGCGGGTGATAGTCGCTTCTGCATCACAGGTTTCTGGCCACTCGCTGATGTGAAAACGAGATGCGTAACACTCCCGCCCTCATTTAATATCAGCTAGCTACCGTCGAATTCTTACTGGCAAATCAGTTGTCAGTGCGTAAGCAATTCGTTGCCACATGGTACTTGCTAAATGAAACAAATTAACTGCCAGTCGAAACAAAGGGCGCTGACGACTTGTAACATATCTGCAAAATAATTTTTTGACGTTTTCAAACAATTAACTTGTTTAATGAAATAATGTGTAACAATAATGATAATTGTGTAAAAAGAGCGCTTTTTTCATTATAACTAAGCATGCTTCAGTATTATATGTCTTATTTTGTGTATAATTAATTTCAGTTACTTATAAAACTGGTGCGCGAGTCTGGGACTCTGTCGTTACAAAGAATGACAACGCGGGTTTTGTGAGCTGTGCGGGAAGCGCGTGGTCGCGGTGGAGAAGAAACAGCTATACATGTTCATACCGTACGGTCGGCACACAAAACGTTCTGTGATTAGAACGGAAAATGTTATGCAGAGACGCACACAGTGCTAACGTTATTTTCCGCTGATGGTATTTGTATTGCGAAGTGTGAAGTATCACGATTTCTTTAGGAGAGAGGGAAATGTTACTGCAATATTGTGAGGTTTCCTTGAGGCACATGTAGTTAAAGGAAATGTGCTGATTATTGAAAATCGTTATAAAACTATATGATCTTGCGACCTCTGCCAACATATTTAGCACACGAAGCTTTTCATCAGTTCAGAATTGACTGTGCGTGACAAAATGGTTCAAATGGATCTGAGCACTATGGGACTTAACTTATGTGGTCATCAGTCCCCTAGAACTTAGAACTACTTAAACCTAACTAACCTAAGGACATCACACACATCCATGCCCAAGGCAGGATTCGAACCTGCGATCGCAGCAATCGCGTGGTTCCGGACTGAGCGCCTTAACCGCGAGACCACAGCGGCCGGCCTGTGCGTGACATAGATATCTTAGGAACATTAATCTTCTGTTTGACGAACAAATTGGAAATAGCTAAACTCTATTTACGAAATTTTCCAGTTTAAAATCTCTCGATTTTGTCGCCGTTGTCTTTTGTGCGAAGACTGATTTGATGCAGCTCTCCATGCTACTCTATGCTGTGCGAGCCTCCGCATCTCCGAATGACTGCAACCTACATCTTGCTGAATCTGCGCACCGTATTCATTTCTTGGTCTCCCTCTATTGTTTTTACCCCAACACTTCCCATCAATACTAAACTGGTGATCCGTTGACATCTCAGAACGTGACCTGTCTAACGATCCCTCCTTTTCGTCAAATTCTGCCAGATATTTTTTGTCTCCACAATTCTGTTCAGTATCTTCTCATTAGTTACGTGATAAACGCATCTAATCTTCATCATACTTCTGTATCAGCACATTCCGAAAGCATCTATTCTCTGTTTATCCAAATTGTTTGTGGGTCGTGTTCCACTTCCATACACGGCTACACTACAAATACTTTCAGGAAAGTCTTCCTAACACTTCAACCTATATTTAATGTTAACAGATTTCACTTCTTCAGGAATGCTTATCTTGTCATTGCCTACATTTTATATCTTCTCTACTTCGTCCATCATCAGTTATTTTGCTGCTCAAATAACAGAACTTATCTACCAATTTGTTTCTTTTCCTAATCTGATTCCCCTAGCATCACCTGATTTAATTCGACTACATTCGATTATCAATGTTTTGCTTTCGTTGATGTTCATCTTGTATCCTTCTTTCATGACACTGTCCATTACATTCAACTGCTGTTCCAAGTTCTTTACTGTCTCTGACCGAATTACAATGTCATCGATAATACTCGACGTTTTATTCGTTCTCCTTGAATTTTAATTCCTGATCCAAATTTTCTTTCGTTTCCTTTGCTGCTTGTTCATTGTACATATCGAACAACATGGGATAGACTAAAAACCTGCCTCACGCCCTTTTCAACCACTGCCTCCCTTTCATGTGTCTCGACTCCTGTAACTACCGTCTGGTTTATGTACTAGTTGTAAATAGCTCTTCGCTCCCTGTATTTTCCCTCTGCTATCTTCTGACTTTCAAAGAGAGAATTCCATTCAACATTGTCTAAAGCCTTCTCTAACTTTACAAATACAATAAACGTAGGATGGCTAATCTTGTAAGATAAGCTGTAGGGTCGGTATTGCCTCGCATGTTCCCACATTTCTCCGGAATACAAACTGATCTTCCCTGAGTTACGGCTCTACCAGTTTTCCATTGTTCTGTAGAGAATTCGTGTTCGTATTTTGCAACCAAGACTCATTAAACCGATAGTTCCGTAATTTTCACGCCCGTCAACAACTAATTTCTGAGGGAATTTCACCCTTCTCATACGACTTGCACACCAGATGGAAGAGTCTTCTCAGGGCTGGCTCTCCTACTGCTATCAGTAGTTTTGACGGAATATTGTCTAACCCCGGGCCTCGTTTCGACGGGTCTTTCTTAGTGGAAAGGCTGAGATACTTAGCGAGTCGTGGAACGTATATCGTAAAGACAGATTAGAGGCCACAGGAAGGGGAGTATTCATTGCAGTTGAAAAAAATAGTGTCTCTCTTGTGGTCGAAGTTGAGTGTGACAGTGAAGTCATCTGGTCGCTTATAACAGATGTAAATCAAACCGAGGTAATTGCTGGATGTTTTTATTGGCCATCCGATTCTGCTGTGACAGTTCTAGAGTCATTCAAAGAATGTCTTCCGTCAATAGAGCTTAAATACACAGATCATGCAATACTGCTTGGAGACAACTTTAGCCTACTGTGTATAGACTGAAGTGCCTATGGATTCATTGGGGGGGGGGGGGGGGGGGTACAGGCAGACAGTCATGCGAAATAGTTTTGAACATGTTGTCAGAAAACTGTCTTGAGCACCTAACTCGGCAGCCCACAAGAAATGATAATACTGTATGTTGCAGCTACAAATAGGGCGGACCTTATCGAGAGGGTCAGTATAGAAAAAGGGATTAGCGATCATGATGTCATTTTACGAACTATGTTTACGGAAGTTAATAAATGAGTCACGAGGAGTAAGAGAATGTTTCTGCTAGATAGAACAGATAAGCCGTTATTAGCATCTCATACAGACAGAGAATTTACATAGATTTGTTCCCGTACGATGGATGTAGAGGCATTATGGGCCACGTTCAAGCAGGTTGTAAATCATGGTGTGGAGAATTATGTGCCTAGTAAGTGGATAAACGATGGAAAAGACCTCTCTGCTTTAATTACAAAATTCGGAGGCTGCTGAGGAATCAGAGTCAACTGGAGTCTCGGTTCGAAGAGGAACGCACAAATGACGACAGGCGCAGGTTAGTAGAGGTTCGTGGCTCTTTGCAAAGATCTATGCGAAAATTCGCTAAGCGGGTCTAAGCCTTCTATTCAGTCCCTTGTTGACCAGCCTCGTATGGCAGTTGAAGACAGCAAAACGAAAGCCATAGTTTTGAATTTCATGTTCAAGAGATTGTTCACACAGGAGAATCGTACAAACATAGTGTTATTTGATCATCAGACTGACTCCCATAAGGACGACATAGTAATACGCATCCCTGGTGTACCGAAACAACTGAAAGAATTGGAAACAAACAAATCACTAGGTCCGGCTGGAATCCCAGTTTGATTTTACAAAGAATCTCTTCAGCATTCTCTCCTTACCCAGTTTGCATTTTTCGTGAATCTCTCGACCAGCACAAAGTCCCAAGCGACTGGTTAAAAGCGCAAGTGACTCCAGCATATAAGGAAGTAGAAGAACGCAACCGCAAAATTACAGACCAGTATTCCTAACGTCTGTTTGCTGCAGAATCCTTAAACACATTCCCAGTTCGAATATAATAAACTTTATTGAGACTGAGAGGCTTAAGTCCCCGAATCAGCATGAAGTATCGCTCGTGCGTAACTTAGTGTGCCCTTTTCTCACATGACACACTGCTAACTATGGATGAAGGGCGACGGACATATTCCATATTTCTAGATTTCGGGAAAGCATTTGACACGGTGCGCCATTGCAGGCTGTTAACGAAGGTATTAGTACATGGAATTCGTTCACAGATATGAGAGCGGCTAGAAGACTTGTTAGGTAATAGAATCCAGTATGTTGTCCTCGACGTCGAGTGTTCCTCAGAGTCAAGAGTATCGTCAGGAGTGTCCCAGGAAAGTGTGTATATAAATAAATGATTTGGTGAACAAGGTTGGCAGCAGTCTGCGGTTGTTTGCCGATAATGCCGTGGTGCATGGTAAGGTGTCTAAGTTGTGTGACTGTAGCAATATTATAGACGACTTAGACAAATTTTCCTGTTGGTGCAATGAATGGTAGCCTGCTCTAAATGTGGAAAAGTGTAAGTTAATGCGGATCAATATGAAGATCAAACATGTAATGTTCGTATACGGTATTACTAGTCTCGTTTAAATACTTGGGAGTAACGTTGCAAAGCGAAATGGAATGGGACGAGCATGTGAAAACTGTGATAGGGACGGCGAATGGTGGATCTCGGTTCATTGGGAGAATTTTAGGAAAGAGTGGTTGACCTGTAAAAGAGACTGCTCATAGGACGCTGGTGCGACCTGTTTTTGACTATCGCTCGAGTGTTTGAGATCTGTACCACGTAGGATTGAAGGAATACATCGAGGCAATTCAAAGTCGCACTGCTAGATTTTTAACTGTAGGTTGGAACAACACGTAAGTGTTACGGAGGTGCTTCGGGAACTGAAATGGGAATTCCCTGGAGGGAAGGCGACATTCTTTTCGAAGAACATTCTTGAGAAAATTTAGAGAACTGGCATTCGAAGGTGACTGACGAACGATTCTACTGCCGCCAACATGCATTGCACGTAAGGACCTTAAAAATGAGATACGAGAAATTATGGCTCATATGGAGTCTCATAGATAGTCGTTTTTCCCTCCCTCTATTTGCGAGTGGAACAGGAAAGGATATGACTAGTAGTGGTACAATGTACCCTCCGCACGCATCGTACGGTGAGTTGTGGAGTATCGATGTAGATGTAGAGCTTTGTCAAATTCTTCTCGCAGTATCATACCACCCATCGCATTTTATCTATGTCCACTTCCCGTTTTGTAATATTGCTTTCAAGTTCACCTCCCTTGTATGACACTCTACACGCTCCTTCCATCTTTCAGTTTTCCCTTCTTTGCTTAGGACCTGTTTACCATCTGAGATCTTGATATTCATGCAGTTGCTTCCCTTTCACCCAAACGCCTCTTCAATTTTCCTGTAGGCGTTATCTATCTTTCCCCTAGTGAGATACACTTCTAAATCCTTACATTTGTCCTCCACCCATTCATGCTTAGCAATTCTGCACTTCCTGTCAGTCTCGCTTCTTCAACTTTTGTATTCCCTTTTGACAGCTTCAGTTGCTACATTTTTGAATTTCCACCTTTCACGAATTAAATTCGGTATCTCGTGTGTTATCCCAGGATTTCCACTAGCACTTGTCGTTTCATCTACTTGATCCTCTGCTACTTTTTTAAATTCATCTCTTAAAGCTGCCATTTCATCTTATACTGTATTTCTTTACCCTGTTCTAGTCAAACATTGCTTGATGCTCCCTATGTAACTCTCAACAATCTCTGGTTCATTCAACTTATCCAGGTGCCATCTTCTTACTTTCTTACCGTTTTCCAGTTACGTCATATTTAATCTAGAGTTCATAGCCAATACATTGAGATTAGAGCCACATCTACCCCTGGAAATGTCTTACAATTTAAAATATGGGTCCCAAAACTGTGTCTAACCATTATATTATCAATCTGAAACCAACATTCTTTTACGATTCTTAAACCAAGTTTCAGCGATGATTAAATTGTGCTCTTTGCAAAATTCTGCCAGATGGCTTCCTCTTTCATTCACCTACTATTTTCCCTTCTCTTCACTTTCCTACTATCGAATTCCAGTGTCCTTTCGCAAGTAAATTTCTGTCTCTTCTAACTACCTGAACAATTCCAGAATGAGATTTTCACTCTGCAGCGGAGTGTGCGCTGATATGAAACTTCCTGGCAGATTAAAACTGTGTGCCCGACTGAGACTCGAACCGGGACCTTTGCCTTTCGCGGGCAAGTGCTCTACTATCTGAGCTACCGAAGCACGACTCACGCCCGTTCCTCACAGGTTTGGAAGGTAGGAGACGAGATACTGGCTGAAGTAAAGCTGTGAGGACCGGGGGTGAGTCGTGCTTCGGTATCTCAGATGGTAGAGCACTTGCCCCTACTTACCCCTATTTGCCCGCGATTGGCAAAGGTCCCGGGTTCGAGTCTCGTACGGGCACACAGTTTTAATCTGCCAGGAAGTTTCACCTGAATAATTGATTTTATCTCATATTTCTTCAGTCTCTTCATCATCTGCGGAGCTAGTTGGCATGTAAACTTGAAGTACTGTTGTGGTGTGGGCTTCGTGTCTATCTTGGCTACGACAATGCGTTTACTAAGCTGTTCAAAGTAACTTGCCCTCGTTCCTGTTTTCTTATTCGTTATTAAACCCACCCCTGAGTTACCCCTATTTGATCTTGTATTTATAACCCTGCATTCACCTGACGAGAAGTCCTGTTCCCCCCGCCATAAAACTTTACTGATGCCCACTACATCTACATTTAACCTATCTATTTCTCTTTTTAAACTTTCTAATCTGCCTGCCCGATTAAGGGGTCTAATATTCCACGCTCCAATCCATAAAATGCCGGTATTATTTCTCCTGATGACGACATCCTCCTGAGTAGTCCCCGCCCGGAGATCAGAATGGAGACTATTTTACGTCCAAAATGTTTTATACTAGAGGACGGCATCATCATTTAACCATACAGTAGAGCTGCCCTCGGGAAAAAATTACGGCTGTAGTTTCCAATTGTCTTCAGCCGTCCGCAGTACTAGCTCAGTAAGGACGTTTTGGTAGATGTTGTAAGGCCAGATCAGACAACCATCCAGATTATTGCCCCTGCAACTACTAAAAAGGCTGCTGCCCCTCTTCAGAAACCACACGTTTGTCTGTCCTCTCAACAGATAAGCCGCCCGGTGGGGTCTTAATAATGTAACTCAATCTTTGGTTCTTGGATTTTAATCATAACAATATTTAACTAGAGCACATGGGAAATTATTAGATAGAAATACGATTAACAGATGTAATACGATGCTTCAGTTCGTATGATGTTCAGAAGTACAATGCAGTTGTCCTTCGGACATGAATGTAGCTAGGAATGAAGAGTACATCATACTTCTGAACGACACAGGCGCTTGCAATATCGTATTTATACGCCGACACCGGGCAAGAGCCTTTCAATTAAAATGTCTCCCCTGTACGGGTACATATATTATGGTATATGAGTGCAGGTAGTAGACACGTGGTTGAAGACATATGGAAGTTTGGGACTGAAGACCGTCCGCAATAAGCGGGATATTGGGATTCGACACACAAATGGTTCAAATGGCTCTGAGCACTATGGGACTCAACTGCTGCGGTCATAAGTCCCCTAGAACTTAGAACTACTTAAACCTAACTAACCTAAGGACAGCACACAACACCCAGCCATCACGAGGCAGAGAAAATCCCTGACCCCGCCGGGAATCGAACCCGGGAACCCGGGCGTGGGAAGCGAGAACGCTACCGCACGACCACGAGATGCGGGCTGATTCGACACACAGTCCGGCATGATTTTCCCTGTCGTCATTCGTTATAGAGGTGGTTGTTCGTATTCGCAACTGCGAATACATTTGATGTGTAACACATGTAAATCACTCTGCCAGCTAACTGTCATGTACAAATGTGTTAGGTCGGGCGGCTGGCGCCAGTACTCCTTTCCTGTAGTGCCATCTTTGCCATCGACTTCACTTTGGCCGGCCACGAGTTAGGTGTTCATCACGGGCTCGTCTATAAAAAAGTCGGCAGCGTCTAGGCAGTTGGGCTCACTGTGTGCTTTGTCGGTTGCGCTTACAGCACGGTCGGGAGATTGGCCCTTACTTGGTGCGCATGCTCAGTGCGCGTGGTATTACTGGAGTGCTGCGGCCGAAGACGGCGGAAAGGTTTTGGGTTCCGGCACGAGGCGTAGAGTTTGGATTTCTCACCACACAGCGCATGTTCAGAAGAAGAGCTTGCCGGAGCCCCGCATGGCATTAACCGTTCGCCTGGACATATGGTGTGTTTGATTTAAACAGGTGCAATTGTGTGCTTATATAGTATATTTGTTAATGGTTACCAAATGTTGTCTTCAGTCATGTCACACATGCCACGATAACGGGGCTTGGGCTTTCCATCTTAGTTTCCTACCACTTGAGGAAGGACCTGAGCTATATGTGAGAAAACACGGTGAGCTCCTTGTTATTGAGTAAGGGTGTAACTAAAATTGTTGTAATCTTGGTCATTAAGTACCAAAATTTGCACCTTAACGAAGGACGATGTCGTCTCGTAAAACCACATCAGATCCTATGAAAGTGTAGTTCTGGTGGGCTCTTGCCCGTTTATAGTAGTACTCAGCTGTTGCAATTACCTTTCAAGGAACAATCTTATTTACGTGTTTATTCAAAAAATTGCTCTGAGCACTATGGGACTTAACGCCTGAGGTAACCAGTCCTTAGAACTACTTAAACCTAACTAACCTAAGGACATCACACACATCCATGTCCTAGGTGGGATTCGAACCTGCGACCGTAGCGCTCGCGCGGTTCCAGACTGTAGCGCCTAGAACCGCTCGGTCACAACGCCCGGCACGCGTTTATTGCAGCGTTTAAATGAATTCTTAAGAGTTGAGGCTATTTTTTTTTTGGGCGAGCCTTCTTGTTTTGATGTTATGTTTTATTCTTCTGTGTAAGGTGAATGCGCAATTGCAAGTGTGCTGTTGCAGTTGATTTGTGTTTCAGTTGGGTGGAGTGCAATGTATTTTGTCCGGTGCGGTAGGACTTGGCACCGGGGCTTGACGACTTGGCTGTTGCCAGGCGAACTGTGTTACGTTAGACCGGGCTCCAGGTTCCTGGCCTCCTGTCTCGATCTCGTCCTGAGGTATTGCTGTTCTCCTTGTTCCTGGCTCTGTCAGATCGTTAAGCTTCGTTGCTCGTTCCTCCGCCGCCTTGGCGGATGCACCTTTCGCTCGAAATATGGATGTAATCGTTTAAAACTGTGTCATGTGTAATTAGTGCCCGATCAGATTGCTGGAGGCTCCATCTTATAAGTTCCGTAGTCACTTATCAGACATTTGTATCATATTTGTACTTTGTGCTACAAGAAGGGGATTTTCACATTACAGTAATCTTCCAGTACTGAACGGCAAGAATCGGCGAATGATAAATGACTATATATTGCAGACACTGCTCGACTGACAGTACCATTTCAGTAACGTGAGGTATTCAAAGTTCACGGTGACACAAAGCGCCGTGTGTTCACATGGTACCATTGGAATCATACGAGGTGCAAAGATAATGGTTGCGTGTCCCTTATGAAAATCGGAAATCGATATTGACACCATAACATGCTAGACGCCCCACCGAATGTGTCCAAAAGTTGCAGGTATTTTATGATAAGCTCACAAAATGCAGCTGCAGCTGCATACTGGTCCAAGGAATCCCTCATTAGGCACTACGTTTGTTTGAACTTCCTGTAAGATTAAAACTGAGTTTCGATGGGTGAAATAGCTTTCAACCAATAATCACTCGTGATGAGTAAGTCAGGCAAATACACACACCAAAAAAAGTTTTCCATGAAGTCGGTTCCGAGAGTTCCGGAACCTGTACAGAAAATTGGAATAGAGATTATCATAAACATCATTTCCAACCTTTTTATTGCTCTTGAAAACCACACATTGCATATTGTACCACCATACAGCGAGACCTTCCGAGGTGGTGGTCCAAATTGCTGTAGACACCGGTACCTCTAATAACCAGTAGCACGCCCTCCTGCATTCATGCATGCCTGTATTCGTCGTGGCATACTATCCACAAGTTCATCAAGGCACTGTTGGCCCAGATTTTCCCACTCCTCAACGGCGATTCGGCGTAGATCCCTGGGTGGTTGGTGGGTCACGTCGTCCATAAACAGCCCTTTTCAATCTATGCCAGGCATTTTCGATAGGGTTCACGTCTGGCCACTCCAGTCGAGCGAAGTCATTATCCTGAAGGAAGTTATTCACAAGACGTGCAAGATGCGGGCGCGTATTGTCATCCATGAAGATGAATGCCTCGCCAGTATGCTGCCGATATGGTTGTAGTATCGGTCGGAGGATGTCATTCACGTATCGTAAAGCCGTTACGGCCCCTTCCATGCCCACCAGCGGCGTACGTGGACCCAACATAATGCCACCCCAAAACGGCAGGGAACCTCCGCCTTGCTGATCTCGCTGGATAGTGTAATGCATTCAGACGGATCAGGTTGCTTCCAAACACGTCTCCAATGTTTATCTGGTTGAAGGCATATGCGACACTCATCGGTGAAGAGAACGTGATGCTAATCCTGAGCGGTCCATTCGGCATGTTTTGGGCAAATCTGTACCGCGCTGCATGGTGTCGTGGTTGAAAAGATGGAACTCACCATGGATGTCGGGAGTGATATTGCGCATCTTGCAGCCTATTACGCACAGTTTGAGTCGTAACACGAAGTCCTCTGGCTGCACGGAAAGCATTATTCAACATGGTGGTGTTGCTCTCAGGGTTCCTCCGAGCCGGTATCCATAGGTAGCGGTCATCCACTGCAGCAGTAGCCCTTGGGCGGCCTGAACGAGGCATGTCATCGACAGTTCCTGTCTCTCTGATATCTCCTTCATGTCCGAACAACATCGCTTTGGTTCTCTCCGAGACGCCTGGACATTTCCCTTGTTGAGGGCCCTCCTAGGCACAATGCAACAATGCAGACACGATCGAACCGCGGTATTGACCGTCTAAGCGTGGTTTAACTACAGACAACAAGATTCGTGTACCTCCTTCTTGGCGGAATGACTCGAACTGATTGGCTGTCGGACCCCCTCCGTATAATAGGCGCTGCTCACGCATGGTTGTTTACATCTTTGGATGAGTTTAGTGACATCTCAGAATAGTCAAAGGGTCTGTGTCTGTGATACAATATCCACAGTCAACTTCTGTTTTCAGGAGTGTTGGGAACTGGAGTGATGCAAAACTTTCTTTGATGTGTATATATCATCATATGCAGCGGCATATTCGGAGACTTGACCACTCAGGTGTTTTGAACGACGGAAGTCTTGGATATTCGATACTACAGTGCTTGTGTTGTTAAGAACAACGATATAATGTTCCTTCGAATATGCCATCATGTCCGAAGGAACAGTCACTGTGGCGACGGCAGCCGTTCTGAAATACACGAAATGTATTCGCGGCTGCGAATACGAACAACCATCAGTTGGATAATGGAATGACTATAGAAATTTGTGCTGGACCGGGACTCGAACCCGGGTTTCCCACTTTCCGCTAGCAGCCGTGTTAGCCGCTTTGGTTATCCATGCACGACTCCGGGCATGGTCTTAGAAGCGGATACCTGTGGCGACATTGAATCTATACATTGCGTAGAAAAGTTTATGATCCTGTATTGCTAACAATGCCGTCACTCAAGCTGGACTGGATGTCCGAGCTTCACAAGTGGTTATAAAAGGTTTGTGGTACTTCCTTGCAGTCTGGGGCAAACAAAGGAATTGTGATCTATGTCTTCTTCTTCACCAGAGCAGAGACCCTAACATGTCCCGCCTGTGAAGATGTTTACGGAAGCACCCGTGGCTAAATTTTGAGTGTGGTTATTAGAAAGGTAAAATGCCTAGGCACTGAATGTGAAATAGATTTTTATGATCAGGAGACCGACGAGTGGACTGCTGCATGCTTCTTGCCTTTGTGACTTCTTTCCTCACATTCCCATAGCCAATCTTCTGTCACGCGTCTGTGTAGGACATGTCGGTTATCCGTCTTGGGATTGCAATCCATTAGCTTCTTTGGGGAAGAGGTAGACTGCTTCTTTTTCTGTGGTCCCTAAGTGTGATTTCAAATAAGTGAAATTAGCTGTACGCCCAGAACCAGACAGCGATGTCAACACTTCTGTAATCCTGTGTAATATGGAGTTTTCAGCCATCAGGTGCTAGAACTTTTACTGTTCTTGAGCAGATAAAGAGTCACTGAGTAGGAAATATAGAGATGTTCCCAATTGCGTGCAGAAATGTAGTGCTTCTAGTATCGCAACAAGTTCTGCAGTCAGGACGCTTCCTTCTGTTGGTAATGTGAAAAGTCCGGACTTCAGCAAACGTAGTACCCAGAACGCGATTCTGTATGAGCCACTTGCTTTGGAGTAGCCAGTATAGATACTGCCTCCAGATATTGTCTAACTGCGCCAAAGTCTTATTGTTAATGTAACCCCCATAATCAAAGGTAACGCTAGTTATTACGTTCACATTAGACAGTTCCAAGGGAAATGAGACGCTAAAACTGTTCAGTCTAGGTGCTCTGATGATCTAACTTCAAATCTCTTGAGCATTTAAATACGCTGGGACTAGGCGACAGTAGCTATTTTATCAGATGTAACACATCTTTATTGACTTGCCATCTCCATTAGGGAACTATCTTCATTCTGAAGTCGCGCGGAATGGCAGCGCGAGTTTGAGGCACCACATTACGGAATGGGCGACCCCTCCCACCGGAGGTTCGAGTCCTCCCTGGGCCATGGGTGTTTGTCTGTGTGTGTGTGTGTGTGTTTTATTCTTAGCATAAGATAGTTTAAGAGGTGTTTAAGTCTAGGGACCACGGACCTCAGCAGTTTTGTCCCTTAGGAATTCACACACATTTCAACATTCCACTTCCAATATTTCTTATAGCGGACCAAGTTTTACCACGAACGCCGTAAAGGCCACTACCATAACGCTACAACACAGCATCTTTGGAGGTAATGGAAATCTGTGAGGTAGGAAATATCTATCATCGACGAGCTGGCGACTCAGGTCAGTTTTACAAGTGTTACAGAACACAGCGTCAGAGTGTTACAAATTAGGAAAAAATTACAGCATCGTGCCAGTTTATGTGGTATTTTATCCGTTGTGTACGAGACACGGAGAGAACACACCTTTGAAATACCAGCTTGTCTGTATGCTTGTGAAGCCCTCCAACAGACGCCGATTTGGGCGTAGAACAAGCAGACATTCATTCATGTATCAATTACTTGCCGCTTGCTCGTAGCGCCTGTTGCAGTTAGTGATGTAGTAAGCGGTCGGTTCATACATTATGACTGTTATGGCTCAAGGCGCTCTGGTGTTGTGAACAAGCCTTTGTAGCTACCGTCGCGTTAAAATAGCGACCGCGCAGAAAGGCGGCGACGGCGGCGGCGGAGCTAATTACCACGGCGTCCTTTGACACGGCAAGGCGCGGTCTCGGCGGGCTCGGTCTGTTTCTTTGTGTTTGTGGCGCGGCAGCCGCCAGGGCTTACGGCTTGTGTCTCTGTCCGCGTCTTGTGTGGCGGGAAGCCTACGAGTCAGGAACGCTGCCTTGCCGCCGGCGGTTTCTCGCAATTGATTGCAGGATCTCAAAGAAGACGCATCAAAGAGAGCTTTACGGCGGACATGCCTTGTTCCATTAAAAAGACTACGCTGGTCAATTGTGTGGAGCACTTAGTATGAACAACAAACACAACATTAACGACGTCCTTTTCTTGTAAAAAACCCGGCTGTAGCAGGGAGTAGTTATGAGGTAACAGAGTGGTGTTAACAGCCGATTGGCTAGTCGAATGTACTGTGATTCATTCAGTTTTTTTGCTCGAATGAAACAATCGAATGAAACTAGTCTCAGCGACCGTATCAGCTACTATACGAATATTTTCACCCGCTTCCAGCTTCAAGAATGTTCAGTTTATGTGAGACTAATCAATCTGAAACAAGTCTCTAGAAATTGCAGTATATATGAATGTTTTCACTCCGTCTCTGGGTAGAAATGATTTCATTCGTTTGCTATTTTTTCTGACTTTCCGTTCATACATGAACCATGTCCATGGTTAACGCCGTTTTTAAAGACGAATAACGAATCTTGTTTCAAGGAGACGCAAATAAAAAGTATATAAATTGACTCTTACACAGAAGATAGCAACCATCCAATTTTTACAGTGCTACTTTTTTTTAAAGAAAAACACCATTACCGGTTTCGAACAGACAGAGTAATCTTCAGACGACTAGTTCACGTTAAGATACACATTACGTTCGGTAGATTTATTTTGCATCTTTTAAAAGCGTGAACGTTTCTCAGTACCTGCGAGGTAAGCTTAATGCTGTTTTGTCGAAAACTGACAGTCTGAGCCCGTGGCTGTGTATAAAATATAGGCTGACTCTTACATAGAAAGTAACAGCCACCAGCCACTTTTTGCATTACTATTTATATATTGAAATAGCACCGTTATCGGTTTTACACAGACAGGTTCATCTTGAGACGGCTAGTTCACGCTAAGATACACTTTACATTCGTTAGGTTTCTTTTTATTTTTTGGGTCAAAATTGTATCGTTCCTTAAGGTCCTTTGTATTTCTTTAATTAATATACCTTCAAAATACGACTAATTGTTGCTGATATTGTATATCACATTTAACATATCTAGAGAATCACTTTTTATCTAGTCCTATGATTTCTTGTGTCCACACGCGCCATGGATTTTTGTCATAATATTTGCATTGAGGCGGCAAAGGTTATGGGACAGCTATACGTACATATGAAGGTGGTGGTAGTATCGCATACACAAGACGGAGCTGTCATTTCCCCTCAGGTGATTCGTGTGAAAAGGTTTCTGACGTGATTGTTGTTGCACGACGGTAGTTAACAGATTTTGTATTAGGAATAGTAGACATAGCTAGACCCCAATGGACATTTCATTTCAGAAATCGTTAGCAATTCAGTATCCTCAGATCCACAGTGTCAAGAGCGTGCCGCGAATGCCATATCCCATGCATTACCTGTCACCATGAACAATGCAGTGGCCGACAGTTTTCACTTAGCGATTGAGAACTGAGTCGTTTGCGTAGACTTGTAGATGTTAAAAGTCAGGCAAGACTGATTGAAACAACCAGTGGGGGACGTATGGCGAACGCATCCTTTAGGACTGGGCAGCGACATCCGGCATGAATGGACCATGGCAGCAGAAGGCCGACGATAGTGTCTTTGCTAACAGCGCCTCTCCTGAGCTCATAACTATATCGGTTAGGCGCTAGACAATTCGGAAACCGTGGTCTCGTCAGGCGGTCCCGATTTCAGGTGGTAAGAGCTGATGACAGGGTTCGAGTGTGGCGCAGACCCGATGAAGCCATAGACACAGTTTGTCAGCAAGGCACTGTGGCTCCGTAACAGTGTAGGTTGTTTGTACATGGAATGGACTGGATCATGTGGTCCAACTAAACCGATTATTCACTGCAAATGGTTATTATGTTCGGCTACTGAAGACCATTTGCAGCCTATCACGTTCGCAAACAACAATGGCATATTTTCGGATGACAATGCGCCATGTAACCGGGTCATAGTTGTACGTGACTGATTTGAAGAACATTCTGGACAGTTCGAACGAATGATTTGGTTACTAACAGCAATTTGCTGAGTACGTCTGAAATGAATATTTGGATCTGCCTTGTTCCGTTCTCTCAACTCTCAGAGTTATGTACTTAAACGACACTTCTCAACCCTCTCCCTCACCCCACTTTTTGGTATAATCGCCAAGGTAGCACTTCTTCGACAGTTAAGACAAATTGTACTACATATCGATTATAATAAACCTTATATTTTCATCTCTTTTCAACAGAACATGGCTAAAATAATGAAATTCACACACCATCATCTGACCAAGTAAAATGTCATTTTAATTCTTCAAAAACCGAAAACCTTTACTGAAGATATAATTCGGTTCGAGTTAACTGCATACGCAGGTGATATGTAAGCAATTTTTGCAGTCTGCAAACCGTACACACTGTGCGAAAGAGCGGCTACTTGTTTTTTAGACGCGCAAACAACAGTAACGCATGTGTTTTAGCCCACCAGCGCAATTAAAACAATGTTAACTTTTTGAACTAACACACCCCAATTAAATGTTTGCTTTAGCATTCATTATATACTACTAAATAATGACGTTTGTATGCAAAACAGCACCTTATTTACATTTGCTCTGCGCAAGCTGCAGCATAATGTCTGTTTGCGGAATTACGCTGTCAAATATCGGGGTGCTAATTCAGGTTCATAACGTAACAATCAACTAATAAAAATAATTCAGTTTTATATTTGGTTCCCCTTGGCAACTAACCTTCTTGCAAACCTCTCTTCTGGTACGCAAGGTGATGAAGTAAAAGTTAGTAACAGTGCGCATTCCCAAGAAATACTCTCAGTGTAGTATGATATTTTCGTTCTGAAAATTTCCCACTACTTTATTCTCATCCATGGCGTAGCACTGAATTCTATTTTGACGGACGTAAAGGTGTCAGTACGTGGACAGCTGTACTTTATGCAATGTGGAGGAAAGTTGGTGATAATTTAGTGATCTAGAAGCTCATGATAAGAAGAGCAGAATAATGAATTAACACGAATAGAGAAGGATACAGTTGTGAGCTTATCAGTATAGCTGTGATGCCGTTACCTTAAAACATAAATCAAGATGTCAGGAAAGGTAATTCAAAAGCGATATTGTTGAAAGTGAATACAGTGCCTTAATGACTGTACGAGCTCGCTCAGTTTTTGAACAGAAGTAGCAAGTTTTGGCGATTTCTAGTGCTTCTTCCAGCCTGGTGTGTATGTAATGTTAACTATGGCTGCCTCTTTCAAGCACTTGTTAGTGTAGAAAAGAAGTATTTTAGCATTTCTTCGCAGAATTCAATAACCGACGTATTTCATTCATTTAGCAAGTACCGTTAACTTACCGCAGATGCTGTGCACATGGTGATAGATCCGAATAAAAATTCCTGTTATTTCCTAAATGCTTTGCCATCTGAAGTTCCACTTGAGACACTTTCATACCTCACCACGCCCTACATGTACCGTGAATTGGTACGAATTCGGCGATGACGAGTAGGCGTCCTCTCCTTGTAAGTGCTGAGCACTACTTTAGAAATATTTCGAACCAGCATGAAAGTGATGCCATACAATCAGTCTACTGGTGGGCGTGAACATGCTTTGTGGACAACCATGGATGGCAGGCAGTTGTTTCTATTAGTGCTGTAGTGGTGTACCCACACGTGCTTGTTAATATAATAAGGCCTGTACAAAGGATCGGGCGCTGGTAGCTCTATTACCGATGTCACTCGTCACTGAGCTGTGACGTAAGGACATAATCTGACCCTGCACACACGTTGATATGACGCATCGGAAGTAGCTGCGTTGGAACCACATCAACATACTGTCCCACTGGTTTCCTCTCTTTCAAGTCTTGCCACAGCCCGTCAAAATGACATTTGTAGTTTCCCCTACCAGACCAGGAAATGTCTCTTTCCTAACATACCCTCCAAAAGGCACAGTTCTCATAATTCATGAGACAAAACGGTCTTGTCTGTCACACAGACTCAGTTATTCTTAATGTTATGTTGATTGTTATTATACAGGATGTAACGGATATAAGTGGTTACTGAGGGCAGTATACTGAACAACATTAATCAGTATTTACTTCATTTGAAGACTAATAATGACAGCTCTTAAGATTAATAATTTTTAAATTGGTTAGTACCTCCAACTACGCTGTTTGGTAAAGTAATGTATGTCCTTTTACAGGCTTCCGACACACTCACGGTTTGTTGTTGCGTCAGTGTTTACGGAGTACATGGGGTGATTACATCTACAGATCAATAGCAGAAGCGGTTCTCAGGTACCTGCTACAGACCCACGCTGAAACACTCGTAGTGGTACACGATGTAACCTCCACTGACGACAAAGCATGTTCTGACTCTGGTACACAGTCGACCGTACACAAGGAGAATGCTCTCCTGGGGTACGTTCTGCTACGCCCGATCAATCTGTTCTCGTAGTTCTGTAAGGGTTGTTGATTAGCAAGTATTCAAGTCACTTCTAGTCTCGTCATATCTCACACGCGCTAAGTTTGTTGTGGATTGGCAGGAGAGCCAACCCAGGAATACTAGAGGAAGCCGAAAGGCACGCGTTTTAGCTCACGCAGGCTGGTGTGAGGTCTGGAACAGGACAAGGAAATTAGACTTTAGAAAAAACGGACGTAGCTGGTGGAATACTTAACTTTAATCCATTAATGGTGAACGTCGGTCTGACGGTACATGAATTACAAGATCAATAGCAACTGATAATGGCGCCTTGCTAGGTAGTAGCAAATGACGTAGCTGAAGGCTATGCTAACTATCGTCTCGGCAAATGAGAGAGTATTTTGTCAGTGAACCATCGCTGGCAAAGTCGGTTGTACAACTGGGGCGAGTGCTAGGAAGTCTCTCTAGACCTTCCGTGTGGCGGCGCTCGGTCTGCAATCACTGATAGTGGCGACACGCGGATCCGACGTATACTAACGGACCGCGGCCGATTTAAAGGCTACCACCAAGCAAGTGTGGTGTCTGGCGGTGACACCACAGAGACAAGTTCGGAGATCGTGCTGGCCATGGAAGTTGCAGCAGGTCTGGCTGATCACGTCGTGTTCCACTGGAAATGTGTTAGGGAGTTCAAATGGTTCAAATGGCTCTGAGCGCTATAGGACTCAACTGCTGTGGTCATCAGTCCCCTAGAACTTAGAACTACTTAAACCTAACTAACCTAAGAACATCACACACATCCATGCCCGAGGCAGGATTCGAACCTGCGACCGTAGCAGTCTCACGGTTCCGGACTGCGCGCCTAGAACCGCGAGACCACCGCGGCCGGCTGTTAGGGAGTATTATCCTGTTGGAACAACACATAACATTCCTATTGCCAGAACGGCAAAAGAGGGCGTCTAACGACATTCTGCATGTACTGAGTGCTGGTTAGCACCCTGTCCTGAAACACCAAAGGACCATAAGGTTTAAGGTGGGACAGTGTGTCTTGGATGAATGCACTCTACGAGACAACTCTCACCAGGTCTACGCTGTATGTATGGCGCGCCATTCCATCTTCCAAGTGATCATCTGACGGCACCAGTCGAGCAATGGATATCGACGCTGTGGCGTGAGTGGAAAACGGGCTAGAGGTGGGTGTACCTCTAGTCCCACTGCTAATAACCGGTTCGCAATGATTCTTGTTGACACCTCTGGGCTCAGAACTCAATGCTGCGGTAACTATAAGATCTACCACTGCTGCCGTTATGGTACGACGATCCTGTGGGGGGGGGGGGGGGGGGGGGGGGTGCTTCTCACCTCGTGTGATCGTGTGTACAGCTGAGAAGGTTCACGTGACCACTGATAACAGCATCGTTGCACAGCTGACGCAACACGCCCAACTTTTGTGGCTATTCTCCGAAACGACCATCCAATCATTCGGTTGGCCACAATTTGTCCCCTTTCAAACTCTCTCATTTGGCTGTAGAAGGCACGAGTGCGTCTCCGCAGCATCGTTGTCTGCTTGCTTCACACTTTTGACTGTGAGCATTTCGTGTTAAAAGGTAAACACAGGTGGTGTTCTGGTAGCAATGCCATGAAGCAGTCTTTGGGCGGACCACATTAAAACATTTATCAGTAGATTTACTACCCCTCATGTCGCATATGCCGTCAACGAATCAAAATCGATGTCATATTTTCAGGTGCACTACTTCCTTTTCTTCCTGGCAGAAGGTCAGGTGTTGAAGTGTGGACATATGGACGCAAAACGGTTAGTGTGTACGGATAGACGTAGTCAGTTCAGTGGTACAGTTGCGGCCTTGCAAAAAATAACAGGTTGTAAGGTTTGTGATGAGTTTGCGGGAAAACGGTTTGACGCAGAGAAAAAGCAGCAAACGCACTGACGTATGTGAATATTAAGGTACCACATATAGAAATATCTACACATATACACGCTACACCTTGTACACGTGGGGGAGAGTGTTGTATCATGGGACAATATCCCGGAACACTTTCGCCTTTAGTCAACCCTGTAACAGAGGTTTAATATATTTTATTATTCTCTTTTGAAATAATGATATTCCATTTATATATGCTGTAGTACTATTATGATATTATAAATATTATTCCGAAAAGTGGGGTTTTCACAAATATGAAAAACTGTCCAAACAATAACACGCTCACACACTCTGGAACTTTTTTTTTAAACTTCGAAATGTTTCTCATTTTTAAAACTCTGTGTGTTGCGTTATTAAGCTGCTACACGCCAAACATCAGTAAATGAAATCAAACTAAGAAGATATGTTTTCAAAATGCAGTTGAAATTAATGGAGCTACTGGCCACATACAAAAAATTCCTTCTTCAAGAGAGAAAAAATTTTAAGACGTTGAATGAATTCAGGTCCTTTGCAAGTCATACGTCCCATGAATAGAGGTGCTTTGCAAATCACACGTCCTCCGTGAAATAAAAAGGTCATATCGCTTTATTGGATCATATTCTCCATCAGATTTCTTCAGCCGACACCGAAAACATGAGCTGTGCTGTCACCAGTGTGTGTGAATGCTGAAAGAGCTACGTCAGTTGTGTGACAGTACAGCGACCCTGTGAAGTAAAAATGTTATCATTTCACACACTATCCGCTCATTACGTAGCGTTTGTCTCAGCATATAGTTTTCGGCAGTAACCTGTGCCCACAGCTACTTTCATTGCTAGACTGCTTCCAGCATACAGCATCCGCCCCACGAAAGTGGCAGTGTCGCGATTTTGTTTACCTGAGTCTTCGACATCATTCCGTGTACGAATGCAGACAAGAATTATCGCTACTTTCGAATGTATATTTTCCACTTTCAGAGTACATATGTGGCCACGTGGCTGCTTCATTTGCCACGCAAACATTTCCTGAGAACGCCGGAGTTGCATATAGTAAAATCGCATCAGCTCAACAACATAAAGACGCTGAATTAAGAGCGGCGGTAGCTTGCGGTTCCATGATACAATGGTTGGCACTCTGCACTTTGAAACTAGCAATCCGCGTTTGAGTCTCGGTGGAACCTTGCGATGTATTTTGCGATTCTTTCTGGAAATGTGGCCAAGGTGGTTGTTGAAATGGTGTATGCTGAATTATTAACAGCAGAAAAGACTTCTCTCCTTTCTCAGTGCTGCATTTTGATGCATTTAGTAGACGTACGTGTGATGTACTAGCTTTTCGGAAACGCAGAGAATCTTCGTAAGTGCCAGTGTTTGTGCAAACATAGATGTAAATGAAGACGGTTCAAGCCTGTCACTTGAATTGTTTTACTCATGACGCGCTTCCCAGTCTCTTGGGTCCCTAGACGGACGCACGGTTTTTTCTCCTGCGTAACATTCTCTTAGAGACTCGCAAGTTCGTCACAAAGCGTGATAGCCGAGACAAGGAAAAGTAGGGCATCTTTGGAATTGGAACCCGGGATCTCTTGCACCCAAGGCATTTATCATACAACTTTTATTTTGGATCCCGATGCCTGGTCACGACTTCTCCCCCTCCCTGTCACTGAGTCACACCCCAATGGGTTGTTTCTACTTGTCCATTGTTTTCTTTTTATTTCTGAATCGTAAGAAACTTATCGGAACCAGACTGATGGAGGCAAGGCGGGCAGGGGTCAGAAAAATGAGGCCTGGCAACAGTGCCTCCCTCTGTCTTGGATCCTAGTCGCTCAATTAAAACACGAGTCCTTTTCACCCTGTACCGATGCATTTGATGGAACCAAAGCCAGAGAGAATGTCGTAATGAAAATTTAACGAATACACTGCTATGCATATTCTCCAAGTCCCGTTCAAGAGTGTGGAAGGATTTACGCCTCCAGTACCGCATCAAGCATGTAGCCAGTAAACGTGATGAAATCACTGTTACCTACACCATCAACAATCGCAAAAATAGAACGGACAAGAAGTCACGTGACAGTGTTCCCCTTAGTCCAGGGATAAACTGATATCCTCTTCTGGAAAGAAAACTTCCACGAGAGGATATCAGTAGTGAATGCCGATTCCGGACGCTTTGTAAGGCCAGATGTCGGTGCAGTACCACTGGTACTGGCAGGTCAATCGGTGTCGGAGAGTGTCAACAAAACCACACCGTGGACAGAGCTCTGAGACACGCAAATCTATACGATAAAGTCGTTCTTTAGTAGGAATCAGATCAGATCTTTATGGACTTTATGCCACAGGAAGGCTACAGTTGCTGAGTGAACCGGTAAGCTAATATTAGTATTTCGTTCCACTTAGAACAGGGATATTTCACGGTAATCGGGTTTGGACAAGAAGACCGATGCTGTTTAGCCAGGAGTATTTTCTAAGTGAAAACAGAACGATATCGCAGTTGGACATCAACATAACTAATCTCAACACAGAAGACGCGAACATACCGTAGCTTGGCATTTAGGGGCTCCACATTAGGAGGCCGTGACATGCTTGCAGGGCGAACGACAGAGAATAATTTTCAGGTAGCTGTCGACATGGCAGAAAATAGAAGATGGCGTGTCCGCATATCGGCAACAGCCTTGCCACGGACATCAATCAAAAATGGTTCAAATGGCTCTGAGCACTATGCGACCTAACTTCTGAGGTCATCAGTCGCCTAGAACTTAGAACTAATTAAACCTAACTAACCTAAAGATATCACACACATCCATGCCCGAGGCAGGATTCGAACCTGTGACCGCAGCGGTCGCTCGGTTCCAGACTGTAGCGCCCAGAACCGCACAGCCACTCCGGCCGGAGGACATCAGTCAATGGCTGGCCGCTCTCCTGCTGCGGCTTCATAAGAACACCGAAACGTAATTTAAAAATGTGCCCCCGCCAAATACATCTGCTGGTAAGTTGCACCCTGCCTTCGTGAAAATGGAAATAACTGTTCAACACAGTACTGTTTACATAACACACAGGTGTCTAAACCGCGTGCTTTTTGCAATAACGTTGTGGAGGACCTTGAGTGTTCTAATAAAACGCCGTGGAACTTCGAAAAGACAGTCGTCCATTTCTTGCAGCCTTACGCAGAGAACACCGCTGAAGAATGATACCTAAACGTGTATGTTTTTCTACAACCGTAACCCACGTGTTCAAAGCCCAGTGTGTTAAGAATTTAAATTTATAGTAGTTAAGGCGAGATCCTGAGGCCACACAATACTTACCTATTTCCATTTGAACGTCGACACTTCAGTGGCAGAACGAAGTAAAACGACCGATTCATCAGCATAAGTTGTTGCTGTCTGAGTAACCCCAGAGATTGTAAAACCTCCCCAGTTTGGAGTTAAGTCGTGTATGGAGCGGGTGAAAGGATAGAGCGTAAAGAGTCATGGATAAAGGACTACGCTGCCGTGCAACACGTTTAATATCAATGAGCTTCGTTAACTGGCCATTAAGAACAATCTTGGCAGCGATGCCAGTCTCATATTTTTAAGTACCAGCAGCGCCTTCTCATTAAAATCAAGTCTACGCAGCAGAGGGTCTAAAAACGAATGGAACCCACGACCAAAAGCCTTACGAAAACAACGAAAATAGGGCACAATGAATGCTGATGACAGCGACAATCGACACTACATCGCGATAATCTGCGAAAGGCTTCAGTGTAGAACCGCTGGTAAAGTACCTTTGACATGGAGTTATCATGTTTGTAGGCAGTAGGTATAAACGAGCATTAACAGCCCTAGCAGTTACCTTATAGTAAAAAATTTTAACGGTTAAAGGACGAAAATCATTAGCTGTCTTGAAACCCGCAGATTTCTGATTCAGCTTCATCGTACCTGTTTTGAAATCTGGCGGAATTAAGAGACCATTAAAAACTGTACAATCGATGAAGTCGACTACACGAGGTGGAAGAAAAAAATGTAAATTTAATTAAAGTGGTTTGTTTAACCTCCCAAGCATCGCCTAGTCTTAGTTGGCATACAATGGTATGTAACTCAAAACTAAAATTAAAGTGAGAGGACTGGTCTTTTGCCTATAATATAATTAAAATCGCCACCAGATAACAGGATCGTAGGATTTTTACTTTAGAGATAAACCAGATACTCTTTACAAAAGCGAGACCCTTCCTGTCGTTTGCTGGAACCAGATTAACAAGGTTGTCACATAATTTACAACCGACACCACTTCCCGAATGTAAAAGATCAATATCAGTGATACGGATTTCTTCACGAACCAGAACAGCGATACCAGCGGAAAATTCAGGCGCAAAATTTAAAACTGTGCGAAACCCAGGAACAGAAAGGTGTGATACCGACACCTGCTGAAGCAAAAAAGTATCAGCAGCAGAGTCGTTAATGAACTGCTGCAACGAAGCTAACTTCAAGGCCGATAGAATGCCATGTATATTTAGCTTATCTAAAATGTTCCCTTGCAACATGAATTAAGAAAATATAAGGGAACCCAAATTAAGCCACATCAGGAACAACCGCTTCCATATCATCTACGTCAGACGTGGCAGAGGGCCCTTGTCCTGTATCAGCAAAACCAGAGTTGTCTTTCACATGTTAGTGTTTTTTTTTTGGGCACCGCGTGGAGATTGGGTGGCATCTCTGCCCTGTGACCAGTCTGGCGCACATCAGATCCAAGCGCAGGCGGAATGGGGAGACCAAGATCAGGCACTATCTGGATGAGAGGAATCAGAAGAAGCAGCCACCGTTATCAGGAGGGTGAAGTATCGGAATCGCAATATCGACAGAAATAGGTGTGGACACTGCAGTAGCAATATTTGTAACACTAGGAGCGGAATCCCGGAAAACAACAGCCAGCTCCGGTGTGTCCTCAACATACTGCGATGCCTGCAGCAGCTGAGGTGCACCACCTCGAACGAATGTTGTGGCTCATGTGCTGACGTCGATGCGGCAAGTCTGACGCCATCGGGTATGGCCTAAGGCATCTTGGTAACGGAATTCGAAATATGTGGGGCAATTCTGGAAACGGTTTTTCTGATTCCACAACCAATTGCGAAGGATCAGATTGGTCGTCTGTGCCACCAGCATCACTAATACGCCGGCGTTTTTTAATCAAGAAAGAAGTTGCCGTAAGACGAGAGGCCGTTACTATATCTACATCTACACCCATACTCCACAAGCCACCTGACGGTGTGTGGCGGAGGGTACCGTGAATACCTCTATCGGTTCTCCCTTCTATTCCAGTCTCGTATTGTTCGTGGAAAGAATGATTGTCGGTATGCTTCTGTGTGGGCTCTAATCTCTCTGATTTTATCCTCATGGTCTCTTCGCGAGATACACATAGGAGGGAGCAATATACTACTTGACTCCTCGGCGAAGGTATGTTCACGAAACTTTAACAAAAGCCCGTGCCGAGCTACTGAGCGTCTCTCCTGTAGAGTCTTCCACTGGAGTTTATCTATCATTTCCGTAACGCTTTCGCGATTGCTAAATGCTCCTGTAACGAAGCGCGCTGCTCTCCGTTGGATCTTCTGTATCTCTTCTATCAACCCTATCTGGTACGGATCCCACACTGCTGAGCAGTATTCAAGCAGTGGGCGAACAAGCGTACTGTAACCTACTTCCTTTGTTTTCGGATTGCATTTCCTTAGGATTATTCCAATGAATCTCAGTCTGGCATCTGCTTTACCGACGATCAACTTTATATGATCATTCCATTTTGAATCACTCCTAAAGCGTACTCCCAGATAATTTATGGAATTAACTGCTTCCAGTTGCTGACCTGCTATTTTGTAGCTAAATGATAAGGGATCTATCTTTCTATGTATTCGCAGCACATTACACTTTTCTACATTGAGATTCAATTGCCATTCCCTGCACCATGCGTCAATTCGCTGCTGATCCTCCTGCATTTCAGTACAATTTTCCATTGTTACAACTTCTCGATACACCACAGCATCATCTGCAAAAAGCCTCAGTGAACTTCCGATGTCATCCACAACGTCATTTATGTATATTGTGAATAGCAACGGTCGAGGGGGTAACGGGGGGACCTGTATCAGAGGAGGGTGACATGTATTGTAAGGAATCTACAGCAGAAAACTAACGGAAACACTGGAATAAGCCGTTATGGAAAGGACGACAACCGTTAATTCGTTGGAGGGTGCTACGCCATATATAATTTCTGAATCGATCGTACGACACCATAAGCCACCAAAGCTTTCTTGAGATAGTTATTGAATATTTTTGGGAGTTAATAAAATCCCGAACAGTGGTTTACGTAATTTCAGCGTTATCAATGGTAACTGTGCTAATAGAAGCTTCCCTGTGACGAAACGACCCCTGCTCGCCATGTTTATGCAAAATCCAATCTAGCAAAACAGGGTCCAATAACTTCAGGAAAAAAAACAAAGTTCAGTATGGTTCAAATGGCTCTGAGCACTGTGGGACTTAACTTCTAAGGTCATCAGTCCTCTAGAACGTAGAACTACTGAAACCTAACTAACCTAAGGACATCACACACATCCATTCCCGAGGCAGGATTCGAACCTGCTACCGTACCGGTAGCGTGGATCCAGACTGTAGCGCCTAGAACCGCTCGGCCACCCCGGCCGGCAAGTTCAGTATGATAATATGCAGCACATGTCTGGCCCGATGTAATGTCAATCGCATACACCATCCAATCAAGAATTTCCAACGGAGTCAGCTAAAAATTTCTGGTTCACTCGCCAAACTGAAAGGTGAACCTACATATCCACGGAAATATATGCTAAACAACACAATTTACAACATAAAAATAATCATCACGAATATAGGAAGAACATCGGACAAAGATACGCTAAATGCAAATTGTCAATATTCACAACCCCAGCTGAACGGTGGATCCAATCCACAGCACGTCCTATCACTGCTGTGTCTCAAGCGGTACTAGCCTCTAGACCAACGGGCCGCACAAACAAGCAGCTCTGCACCACGTCCCCTAAGGAAATTTAGACGCAATTGCTAGCAGAAGCATCACATATGGACCACAATCTCTAACACGTTTCTTAATCCGACACCTATAACATGAGCTGTTCTGCCAACGCCGGACGGTGTGTCCGTGCTGTTCTAGACGCTTAAGTCTGAAACTGCGCGACCGCTACGGTCGCAGGTTCGAATCCTGCCTCGGGCATGGATGTGTGTGATGTCCTTAGGTTAGTTAGGTTTAAGTAGTTCTGAGTTCTTGGGGACTGATGACGTTAGATGTTAAGTCCCATAGCGCTCAGAGCCATTTGAACCATTTTTTGTTCTGCCAACAGTAAACGCAAATGCTGTCAGCACACTGTATCCACGGCTCCTTTCATAACTAGACTGCTTCCAGCACAGAGCATCCGCAACACAAAAATGGCAGTGTTGCGATTTTGTTTACGTGAGCCTTCGAACATCATTATATGTACGAATACTGACAAGGATTTTTGCTACAGTCCACTTTCATCGATCTTGTGTGGCCACTCTCGTACTTCATTTGCCATGCAAGCACTTCTTGAGAACGCTGGAATTACGTGTAATAAAATCGCATCTTACAGGCTCAATGACATGAAGTTGCTACACGAAAGAGCGACAGTAGCGTGCGCTTCCATGGTGCTTTCGCTTGCGCCGCGCTAGCATACACAGGTACCTCGGGTCCGCTCCGTCGCAGCCTAAACACGTCGCGAACTAGTGTCTTCTTTGTCTGTTTTCTTTGTGTCTTTTCGTTAAAAGGTCCATGTCACGGACTGCGCGGCCGCCCCTCCTGAGCTTCGAGTCCGCCCTAGGGCATCGGTATGTGTGTTGTTCTTAGCATACGTTGTTTAAGCAGTGTGTAAGTCTAGGGACCGACGACCTCAGCAGTTTGGTCCCTTAGGAATTCACCCACATTTGACACTTGCAAATCAAGGAAATAACTCCCTCTCAAGTAATTGTTGGTTCAAAAATGGTTCAAATGGCTCTAAGCACTATGGGACTTAATATCTGAGGTCATCAGTTCCCTAGACTTAGAACTACTTAAACCTAACTAACTTAAGAACATCACACACATCCATGCCCCAGGCAGGATTCGAACCTGCGACCATGGAAGCATCGCGGTTTCGGACTGAAGCGCCTAGAACCAGTCGGCCACAGCGGCCGGCAATTTTTAGTGTTTATAAGGCTCATGTCATGTATAGTGGCCATGTAGAGACCTGTTTCATTTGCAACGAATGTGGGCACACGCGCCAAGACTTTCCGAGGAAAGCTTTTGAAGTTCTTTGCAACAGCGAAAGAAGCTCATGTTAGCCGATTTAGTTACTCCAAAACAGATGATGGAAGCAGTAGAACTGAAGCCCGGTGGCAACACACAAGATAGTACGGCAGTGGATCCGACGGAGCTTTCTCCATTGCCACAGAAAGTAGTACCGGTATAGGGGGATTCACTAGCTAACATTGTCAGAAGATTACCCAGAGATCTTACTCCTGATGACAACTGTGAAATTATGGCCGATTTTACTAAACACGAAGTTTTAGAGCCGATCTGTAAATCCCCTGCTCGTAAAACGCCAGGACCAGACGGGCTGCCAAAGGAACTTTATCATAAATTTTGGTACATCAAAGGGTCAACTTTTACTGCAATTTTAAATGAGATAATAAAAAGAGCTGAGGTAGCCAGAGATTTTAAGGAAGGGGAAATAGTTTTGTGCCTAAGAACAGGGGGCAGCAAAGCATCGACAATTTAAGCCGAATTATTTTACGGTATTTTTAACATAAAACATTTCCCAGAGAAATCAACAGTAGACTGTCTCCGCCAATCCGCCAAGTCGTCAACAGACATCAGTCCTGCTTCCCTGGCCGAACAGTCATAACTATGATTTCAGAATACAGACACATCATTTCAGTAGCCTCGGTAATTAATATCAGATGTGCATTACTCTTTATAGATTTCCATAAGGCCTTTCATCTTGTCAGCTACCGACGTATGGAGCACATTACGGAAGAAATTGGTTTTGAGGAGAGTGTTATCAGGGTCGTCTGCATTATGGTCACAGGACTAACAGCACGAATAAACATCAATGTACAGCTGCCGAGGACCATCAACATTAAGAGAGGCTTTCCACAAGGCAGTCCCCTCTCCATGATGTTGTTTGTACTGTCATTGGAGCCACTGTTCAGGAGAATAAATAATAAATTATCTGACATAACAATGAGAGGGGTATCAATCCTCGTGAGAACTTACTGACGATGAGGGATTGCTCATTCGTCGAAACGCTGAAATAGAAATACTGAAAGGGTAACAAGACAAATAAAAGCGCTGCTTCAGGAGAGACCATCAACATCGGGAAATGTAAATTAATGAAAATTAGAAGTTTTGATGACTTAGCCATGTCATGGGCCCAAACCGTAGAACATCACAAAACTCTGGGAATCATAATCGATAGGTTTCCATTGAAAATGGCGACAAGGAACTGGAGCGCGGCCATCAACACAGTGCATGGCACCATTTTAGAAGCTAGCTAGAGATCAGTGAATATAATTCAAGCAGTAAGATTTGTTATCACCTATCGTTACTCGACGACATACTACGTGGCCTACATCTTCCCCATATCAAAGTTACAAGCGAAGAAGACAACGCAGCTTGCACATGGATATGTATATTTTCAAACTCACATTTGTTACTGTCACCAAACCACGATTTCAGGGGGTCTTGAATTAATTGATGTAAACAGGAAATCTGATGCATTGTATCTGAAAAAATCAACAGACTAATAAATGAGAAATCCATCACAGCTAAGCTTTTCAGTGTACTTATACCTGAAAGTATACACCCTCCGGTTAAAATCCAAAATATCAATTTTCACCTAACGCACGTCCGTATATTCCATCCTGAGATTAGTTGCTTAGCGGATTGTACCATGATAACAGCCTCTTTAAGTACAATGAAAATAATACGGAATAGGCAAAAGACTGACAAGTCTAACAACATCACCAGTAGGCACGCAAAAGCCAAGTGGACAACGGCTTGAAACTAGCTGAACCTGAAGATCCATACATCCTAAGTAATATCCGCTTGGTATCGAGTGGTCAACGAACTCATACCGACCGATGAGAAACTCTGTCGCAACGGTGTCAGTGACAGACAAATGACTTGGGTGTAAGTTGACTGACTCACTGCTCGACAGATTCACCTGTAGAGGACACGTGGAAAAGCGGAAGTGGGTGCGAAAAAAACCCGCTCTCCTAACCAGAAGTTCAGAAACGACTTACATGCCGAGGATACTACCCTTCCACGATTCTGCCTGGCAACAAAACATAATATGCGCTTGTTAGGAAATTACGTGAAATGTATTATCAACAAAACAGGAGAACAGAACCTGACAAGTTTTCAATTTTACATGGTAGTTGCTACATGGAGAGCCACACAAATATGTCACGAGGAGGAACTCCTCAGCAACATGCTCGCTGAGATCTTCGAAAAGCAGGGCATTGGGTAAAAAACAATAATAGTAATAACGATAATAAAATCCAAGCTTTTCTTTCTCCCAAAAAAGGGAGGTATCTTTTTTATATAAGTTGTACTCTTCAGTCTATACATCTAGAAAGCGCACGTTAGTTTACATTCCTTCTATTAGCTGACATATTGAATAACAATGCTATAACGGACGAGAGACAGATTCCGTTTCTTTCAAATAAAGAAGTATTCAAATTTCCACTGTTGGTGAGATTATAGCAACACGAGGGAATTACTTTCTTTGACTGATTAGTTTCATTTCTGGAGAAGTTATTATTACTTTTCTCTTACACATACTTAAAAAATTCATGGAACATACAAACAATAACAAGCAAAATGTAATGGCAGTGAAGCTATCGATAACGGAGAAATTCTGTTAGATTCACAGGGATGTCGTTACGGCGGCGTGGTAGGGTCTCGAATTTCATTGACAACTCCCGTCTTTGACCACCTGTGATTCACGCCGTTAAGTTTCTTGGGCGGACAATCTACAAAAACAGTCGTGTAATAAAAATAATATGCTTATACTCTATACTAGAAAACCAGCGAACCGAGTTCGAGTCTCGGTGGAACCTGACGCTGTGTTTTGCGAACGTTTCTAGAAATTTTAATAGCAGTCCACACGTGAATGGAGAACGCTCAAATGCTTATGCTTTTGCTACTAGGATTAATAACGGGACGTAAGGGGTTCAACTGCGAGAAGACGACCTCAGCTGTTCCTCCCCGCAGGAAAGACATCTCACCGTTTTGGGTGCTGCATGCGCATGCATTTAACAAACTTGCATGCGATGTACTAGTTCCTGGGGAACGAATGGAATCGTTGTACGTGCCAGTCTTTACGTATAGATATAAGTAAGCGGAGACGGCTTAATCCTGCCACGTAGATTGCTTTCCATAAGACGCACCTGAGAGTCTCATGGGCCGGTGGCCCGACATGCAGTTTGTCCTGCTGCATGGCTTACTTTCAGAGACTCGCAAGTTTATCGTAGTGCTAGGTTGTCGCGGAAGTGAAAAGTAGGGCCTGTCCGGGATTTGAACCCGGGACCTCCTGCACCCAAAGCAGGAATCATACCCCTAGACCAACAGGCCGCACAAGTAAGCAAGTCTGCACCCCGCCACCTACTGAGATCTTGCCGCACTTGCTAGTTGCAGCATCCTAGCTGGACCATATTCTCAAAGAGGTTTCTTAATCTGACACCTACAACATGCGCTGTGCTGAACACCAGTGTATGTGAATGCTGAAAGAGCTGCTTGAGTTGTGTGACAGTATTTCGACCGTGTGAAGTGCAAATGTTATCGTGTCACGAACAATCCGCCCACTACGTAGCGTCCTGTGTCAGCACGCAGTTTTCGACAGTACTCTGCGTCCATAGCTGTTTTCATAGCTAGGCTGCTTCCAGCACAAAGCATCCGCCATACGAAAGTGGCTGTTTCGCGATTTTGATTACCTGATCCTTCGACATCACTTCATGTACGAATACTGGCAAGAATTCTCGCTACATTCGAAGGTGCTCCTTCCACTTCCAGCCTACTTGGTTGCTTCATTAGCCACGCAAACACTTCCTGAGGACCATACGTGTAATGACATCGCATCTTATGGGCTTAATTACATGATACCACTGAATTTAAGAGCGCTGCAGGCATCCGGTTCCATGGTGTAATGGTTAGCACTCTGGACTTTGAATCCAGCGATACGACTTCGAGTCTCGGTGGAACCTGACGCTGTGTTTTGCGATCGTTTCTAGAAATGTGTACGAGCCGGTGGTTGGAATTGTATATGCAGAAAATTAACTAGGATCATGAAATGCAAAATGTTAATAGCAGTCCACACGTGAATGGGGAGCGCTCCAAATGCTTAAGCTTTTGCTACTAGGATTAATAACGGGACGTAAGGGGCTCAACTGCGAGAAGACGACCTCAGCTGTTCCTCCCCGCAGGAAAGACATCTCACCGTTTTGGGTGCTGCATGCGCATGCATTTACCAAACTTGCATGCGATGTACTAGTTCCTGGGGAACGAATAGAATCGTTGTACGTGCCAGTCTTTACGTATAGATATAAGTAAGCGGAGACGGCTTAATCCTGCCACGTAGATTGCTTTCCATAAGACGCACCTGAGAGTCTCATGGGCCGGTGGCTCGACATGCAGTTTGTCCTGCTGCATGGCTTACTTTCAGAGACTCGCAAGTTTATCGTAGTGCTGGGTTGTCGCGAAAGTGAAAAGTAGGGCCTGTCCGGGATTTGAACCCGGGACCTCCTGCACCCAAAGCATGAATCATACCCCTAGACCAACAGGCCGCACAAGTAAGCAAGTCTGCACCCCGCCACCTACTGAGATCTTGCCGCACTTGCTAGTTGCAGCATCCTAGCTGGACCATATTCTCAAAGAGGTTTCTTAATCTGACACCTACAACATGCGCTGTGCTGAACACCAGTGTATGTGAATGCTGAAAGAGCTGCTTGAGTTGTGTGACAGTATTTCGACCGTGTGAAGTGCAAATGTTATCGTGTCACGAACAATCCGCCCACTACGTAGCGTTCTGTGTCAGCACGCAGTTTTCTACAGTACTCTGTGTCCATAGCTGTTTTCATAGCTAGGCTGCTTCCAGCACAAAGCATCCGCCATACGAAAGTGGCTGTTTCGCGATTTTGATTACCTGATCCTTCGACATCACTTCATGTACGAATACTGGCAAGAATTCTCGCTACATTCGAAGGTGCTCCTTCCACTTCCAGCCTACTTGGTTGCTTCATTAGCCACGCAAACACTTCCTGAGGACCATACGTGTAATGACATCGCATCTTATGGGCTTAATTACATGATACCACTGAATTTAAGAGCGCTACAGGCATCCGGTTCCATGGTGTAATGGTTAGCACTCTGGACTTTGAATCCAGCGATCCGAGTTCGAGTCTCGGTGGAACCTGACGCTGTGTTTTGCGATCGTTTCTAGAAATGTGTACGAGCCGGTGGTTGGAATTGTATATGCAGAAATTTAACTAGGATCATGAAATGCAAAATGTTAATAGCAGTCCACACGTGAATGGGGAGCGCTCCAAATGCTTAAGCTTTTGCTACTAGGATTAATAACGGGACGTAAGGGGCTCAACTGCGAGAAGACGACCTCAGCTGTTCCTCCCCGCAGGAAAGACATCTCACCGTTTTGGGTGCTGCATACGCATGCATTTACCAAACTTGCATGCGATGTACTAGTTCCTGGGGAACGAATAGAATCGTTGTACGTGCCAGTCTTTACGTATAGATATAAGTAAGCGGAGACGGCTTAATCCTGCCACGTAGATTGCTTTCCATAAGACGCACCTGAGAGTCTCATGGGCCGGTGGCCCGACATGCAGTTTGTCCTGCTGCATGGCTTACTTTCAGAGACTCGCAAGTTTATCGTAGTGCTGGGTTGTCGCGAAAGTGAAAAGTAGGGCCTGTCCGGGATTTGAACCCGGGACCTCCTGCACCCAAAGCAGGAATCATACCCCTAGACCAACAGGCCGCACAAGTAAGTAAGTTTGCACCCCGCCACCTACTGAGATCTTGCCGCACTTGCTAGTTGCAGCATCCTAGCTGGACCATATTCTCAAAGAGGTTTCTTAATCTGACACCTACAACATGCGCTGTGCTGAACACCAGTGTATGTGAATGCTGAAAGAGCTGCTTGAGTTGTGTGACAGTATTTCGACCGTGTGAAGTGCAAATGTTATCGTGTCACGAACAATCCGCCCACTACGTAGCGTTCTGTGTCAGCACGCAGTTTTCGACAGTACTCTGCGTCCATAGCTGTTTTCATAGCTAGGCTGCTTCCAGCACAAAGCATCCGCCATACGAAAGTGGCTGTTTCGCGATTTTGATTACCTGATCCTTCGACATCACTTCATGTACGAATACTGGCAAGAATTCTCGCTACATTCGAAGGTGCTCCTTCCACTTCCAGCCTACTTGGTTGCTTCATTAGCCACGCAAACACTTCCTGAGGACCATACGTGTAATGACATCGCATCTTATGGGCTTAATTACATGATACCACTGAATTTAAGACCGCTGCAGGCATCCGGTTCCATGGTGTAATGGTTAGCACTCTGGACTTTGAATCCAGCGATCCGAGTTCGAGTCTCGGTGGAACCTGACGCTGTGTTTTGCGATCGTTTCTAGAAATGTGTACGAGCCGGTGGTTCCAATTGTATATGCAGAAATTTAACTAGGATCATGAAATGCAAAATGTTAATAGCAGTCCACACGTGAATGGGGAGCGCTCCAAATGCTTATGCTTTTGCTACTAGGATTAATAACGGGACGTAAGGGGCTCAACTGCGAGAAGACGACCTCAGCTGTTCCTCCCCGCAGGAAAGACATCTCACCGTTTTGGGTGCTGCATGCGCATGCATTTACCAAACTTGCATGCGATGTACTAGTTCCTGGGGAACGAATAGAATCGTTGTACGTGCCAGTCTTTACGTATAGATATAAGTAAGCGGAGACGGCTTAATCCTGCCACGTAGATTGCTTTCCATAAGACGCACCTGAGAGTCTCATGGGCCGGTGGCCCGACATGCAGTTTGTCCTGCTGCATGGCTTACTTTCAGAGACTCGCAAGTTTATCGTAGTGCTGGGTTGTCGCGAAAGTGAAAAGTAGGGCCTGTCCGGGATTTGAACCCGGGACCTCCTGCACCCAAAGCAGGAATCATACCCCTAGACCAACAGGCCGCACAAGTAAGCAAGTCTGCACCCCGCCACCTACTGAGATCTTGCCGCACTTGCTAGTTGCAGCATCCTAGCTGGACCATATTCTCAAAGAGGTTTCTTAATCTGACACCTACAACATGCGCTGTGCTGAACACCAGTGTATGTGAATGCTGAAAGAGCTGCTTGAGTTGTGTGACAGTATTTCGACCGTGTGAAGTGCAAATGTTATCGTGTCACGAACAATCCGCCCACTACGTAGCGTTCTGTGTCAGCACGCAGTTTTCTACAGTACTCTGCGTCCATAGCTGTTTTCATAGCTAGGCTGCTTCCAGCACAAAGCATCCGCCATACGAAAGTGGCTGTTTCGCGATTTTGATTACCTGATCCTTCGACATCACTTCATGTACGAATACTGGCAAGAATTCTCGCTACATTCGAAGGTGCTCCTTCCACTTCCAGCCTACTTGGTTGCTTCATTAGCCACGCAAACACTTCCTGAGGACCATACGTGTAATGACTTCGCATCTTATGGGCTTAATTACATGATACCACTGAATTTAAGAGCGCTACAGGCATCCGGTTCCATGATGTAATGGTTAGCACTCTGGACTTTGAATCCAGCGATCCGAGTTCGAGTCTCGTTGGAACCTGACGCTGTGTTTTGCGATCGTTTCTAGAAATGTGTACGAGCCGGTGGTTGGAATTGTATATGCAGAAAATTAACTAGGATCATGAAATGCAAAATGTTAATAGCAGTCCACACGTGAATGGGGAGCGCTCCAAATGCTTAAGCTTTTGCTACTAGGATTAATAACGGGACGTAAGGGGCTCAACTGCGAGAAGACGACCTCAGCTGTTCCTCCCCGCAGGAAAGACATCTCACCGTTTTGGGTGCTGCATGCGCATGCATTTACCAAACTTGCATGCGATGTACTTGTTCCTGGGGAACGAATAGAATCGTTGTACGTGCCAGTCTTTACGTATAGATATAAGTAAGCGGAGACGGCTTAATCCTGCCACGTAGATTGCTTTCCATAAGACGCACCTGAGAGTCTCATGGGCCGGTGGCCCGACATGCAGTTTGTCCTGCTGCATGGCTTACTTTCAGAGACTCGCAAGTTTATCGTAGTGCTGGGTTGTCGCGAAAGTGAAAAGTAGGGCCTGTCCGGGATTTGAACCCGGGACCTCCTGCACCCAAAGCAGGAATCATACCCCTAGACCAACAGGCCGCACAAGTAAGCAAGTCTGCACCCCGCCACCTACTGAGATCTTGCCGCACTTGCTAGTTGCAGCATCCTAGCTGGACCATATTCTCAAAGAGGTTTCTTAATCTGACACCTACAACATGCGCTGTGCTGAACACCAGTGTATGTGAATGCTGAAAGAGCTGCTTGAGTTGTGTGACAGTATTTCGACCGTGTGAAGTGCAAATGTTATCGTGTCACGAACAATCCGCCCACTACGTAGCGTTCTGTGTCAGCACGCAGTTTTCTACAGTACTCTGCGTCCATAGCTGTTTTCATAGCTAGGCTGCTTCCAGCACAAAGCATCCGCCATACGAAAGTGGCTGTTTCGCGATTTTGATTACCTGATCCTTCGACATCACTTCATGTACGAATACTGGCAAGAATTCTCGCTACATTCGAAGGTGCTCCTTCCACTTCCAGCCTACTTGGTTGCTTCATTAGCCACGCAAACACTTCCTGAGGACCATACGTGTAATGACTTCGCATCTTATGGGCTTAATTACATGATACCACTGAATTTAAGAGCGCTACAGGCATCCGGTTCCATGATGTAATGGTTAGCACTCTGGACTTTGAATCCAGCGATCCGAGTTCGAGTCTCGTTGGAACCTGACGCTGTGTTTTGCGATCGTTTCTAGAAATGTGTACGAGCCGGTGGTTGGAATTGTATATGCAGAAAATTAACTAGGATCATGAAATGCAAAATGTTAATAGCAGTCCACACGTGAATGGGGAGCGTTCCAAATGCTTAAGCTTTTGCTACTAGGATTAATAACGGGACGTAAGGGGCTCAACTGCGAGAAGACGACCTCAGCTGTTCCTCCCCGCAGGAAAGACATCTCACCGTTTTGGGTGCTGCATGCGCATGCATTTACCAAACTTGCATGCGATGTACTAGTTCCTGGGGAACGAATAGAATCGTTGTACGTGCCAGTCTTTACGTATAGATATAAGTAAGCGGAGACGGCTTAATCCTGCCACGTAGATTGCTTTCCATAAGACGCACCTGAGAGTCTCATGGGCCGGTGGCCCGACATGCAGTTTGTCCTGCTGCATGGCTTACTTTCAGAGACTCGCAAGTTTATCGTAGTGCTGGGTTGTCGCGAAAGTGAAAAGTAGGGCCTGTCCGGGATTTGAACCCGGGACCTCCTGCACCCAAAGCAGGAATCATACCCCTAGACCAACAGGCCGCACAAGTAAGCAAGTCTGCACCCCGCCACCTACTGAGATCTTGCCGCACTTGCTAGTTGCAGCATCCTAGCTGGACCATATTCTCAAAGAGGTTTCTTAATCTGACACCTACAACATGCGCTGTGCTGAACACCAGTGTATGTGAATGCTGAAAGAGCTGCTTGAGTTGTGTGACAGTATTTCGACCGTGTGAAGTGCAAATGTTATCGTGTCACGAACAATCCGCCCACTACGTAGCGTTCTGTGTCAGCACGCAGTTTTCTACAGTACTCTGCGTCCATAGCTGTTTTCATAGCTAGGCTGCTTCCAGCACAAAGCATCCGCCATACGAAAGTGGCTGTTTCGCGATTTTGATTACCTGATCCTTCGACATCACTTCATGTACGAATACTGGCAAGAATTCTCGCTACATTCGAAGGTGCTCCTTCCACTTCCAGCCTACTTGGTTGCTTCATTAGCCACGCAAACACTTCCTGAGGACCATACGTGTAATGACTTCGCATCTTATGGGCTTAATTACATGATACCACTGAATTTAAGAGCGCTACAGGCATCCGGTTCCATGATGTAATGGTTAGCACTCTGGACTTTGAATCCAGCGATCCGAGTTCGAGTCTCGTTGGAACCTGACGCTGTGTTTTGCGATCGTTTCTAGAAATGTGTACGAGCCGGTGGTTGGAATTGTATATGCAGAAAATTAACTAGGATCATGAAATGCAAAATGTTAATAGCAGTCCACACGTGAATGGGGAGCGCTCCAAATGCTTAAGCTTTTGCTACTAGGATTAATAACGGGACGTAAGGGGCTCAACTGCGAGAAGACGACCTCAGCTGTTCCTCCCCGCAGGAAAGACATCTCACCGTTTTGGGTGCTGCATGCGCATGCATTTACCAAACTTGCATGCGATGTACTAGTTCCTGGGGAACGAATAGAATCGTTGTACGTGCCAGTCTTTACGTATAGATATAAGTAAGCGGAGACGGCTTAATCCTGCCACGTAGATTGCTTTCCATAAGACGCACCTGAGAGTCTCATGGGCCGGTGGCCCGACATGCAGTTTGTCCTGCTGCATGGCTTACTTTCAGAGACTCGCAAGTTTATCGTAGTGCTGGGTTGTCGCGAAAGTGAAAAGTAGGGCCTGTCCGGGATTTGAACCCGGGACCTCCTGCACCCAAAGCAGGAATCATACCCCTAGACCAACAGGCCGCACAAGTAAGCAAGTCTGCACCCCGCCACCTACTGAGATCTTGCCGCACTTGCTAGTTGCAGCATCCTAGCTGGACCATATTCTCAAAGAGGTTTCTTAATCTGACACCTACAACATGCGCTGTGCTGAACACCAGTGTATGTGAATGCTGAAAGAGCTGCTTGAGTTGTGTGACAGTATTTCGACCGTGTGAAGTGCAAATGTTATCGTGTCACGAACAATCCGCCCACTACGTAGCGTTCTGTGTCAGCACGCAGTTTTCTACAGTACTCTGCGTCCATAGCTGTTTTCATAGCTAGGCTGCTTCCAGCACAAAGCATCCGCCATACGAAAGTGGCTGTTTCGCGATTTTGATTACCTGATCCTTCGACATCACTTCATGTACGAATACTGGCAAGAATTCTCGCTACATTCGAAGGTGCTCCTTCCACTTCCAGCCTACTTGGTTGCTTCATTAGCCACGCAAACACTTCCTGAGGACCATACGTGTAATGACTTCGCATCTTATGGGCTTAATTACATGATACCACTGAATTTAAGAGCGCTACAGGCATCCGGTTCCATGGTGTAATGGTTAGCACTCTGGACTTTGAATCCAGCGATCCGAGTTCGAGTCTCGGTGGAACCTGACGCTGTGTTTTGCGATCGTTTCTAGAAATGTGTACGAGCCGGTGGTTGGAATTGTATATGCAGAAATTTAACTAGGATCATGAAATGCAAAATGTTAATAGCAGTCCACACGTGAATGGGGAGCGCTCCAAATGCTTAAGCTTTTGCTACTAGGATTAATAACGGGACGTAAGGGGCTCAACTGCGAGAAGACGACCTCAGCTGTTCCTCCCCGCAGGAAAGACATCTCACCGTTTTGGGTGCTGCATACGCATGCATTTACCAAACTTGCATGCGATGTACTAGTTCCTGGGGAACGAATAGAATCGTTGTACGTGCCAGTCTTTACGTATAGATATAAGTAAGCGGAGACGGCTTAATCCTGCCACGTAGATTGCTTTCCATAAGACGCACCTGAGAGTCTCATGGGCCGGTGGCCCGACATGCAGTTTGTCCTGCTGCATGGCTTACTTTCAGAGACTCGCAAGTTTATCGTAGTGCTGGGTTGTCGCGAAAGTGAAAAGTAGGGCCTGTCCGGGATTTGAACCCGGGACCTCCTGCACCCAAAGCAGGAATCATACCCCTAGACCAACAGGCCGCACAAGTAAGTAAGTTTGCACCCCGCCACCTACTGAGATCTTGCCGCACTTGCTAGTTGCAGCATCCTAGCTGGACCATATTCTCAAAGAGGTTTCTTAATCTGACACCTACAACATGCGCTGTGCTGAACACCAGTGTATGTGAATGCTGAAAGAGCTGCTTGAGTTGTGTGACAGTATTTCGACCGTGTGAAGTGCAAATGTTATCGTGTCACGAACAATCCGCCCACTACGTAGCGTTCTGTGTCAGCACGCAGTTTTCGACAGTACTCTGCGTCCATAGCTGTTTTCATAGCTAGGCTGCTTCCAGCACAAAGCATCCGCCATACGAAAGTGGCTGTTTCGCGATTTTGATTACCTGATCCTTCGACATCACTTCATGTACGAATACTGGCAAGAATTCTCGCTACATTCGAAGGTGCTCCTTCCACTTCCAGCCTACTTGGTTGCTTCATTAGCCACGCAAACACTTCCTGAGGACCATACGTGTAATGACATCGCATCTTATGGGCTTAATTACATGATACCACTGAATTTAAGACCGCTGCAGGCATCCGGTTCCATGGTGTAATGGTTAGCACTCTGGACTTTGAATCCAGCGATCCGAGTTCGAGTCTCGGTGGAACCTGACGCTGTGTTTTGCGATCGTTTCTAGAAATGTGTACGAGCCGGTGGTTCCAATTGTATATGCAGAAATTTAACTAGGATCATGAAATGCAAAATGTTAATAGCAGTCCACACGTGAATGGGGAGCGCTCCAAATGCTTATGCTTTTGCTACTAGGATTAATAACGGGACGTAAGGGGCTCAACTGCGAGAAGACGACCTCAGCTGTTCCTCCCCGCAGGAAAGACATCTCACCGTTTTGGGTGCTGCATGCGCATGCATTTACCAAACTTGCATGCGATGTACTAGTTCCTGGGGAACGAATAGAATCGTTGTACGTGCCAGTCTTTACGTATAGATATAAGTAAGCGGAGACGGCTTAATCCTGCCACGTAGATTGCTTTCCATAAGACGCACCTGAGAGTCTCATGGGCCGGTGGCCCGACATGCAGTTTGTCCTGCTGCATGGCTTACTTTCAGAGACTCGCAAGTTTATCGTAGTGCTGGGTTGTCGCGAAAGTGAAAAGTAGGGCCTGTCCGGGATTTGAACCCGGGACCTCCTGCACCCAAAGCAGGAATCATACCCCTAGACCAACAGGCCGCACAAGTAAGCAAGTCTGCACCCCGCCACCTACTGAGATCTTGCCGCACTTGCTAGTTGCAGCATCCTAGCTGGACCATATTCTCAAAGAGGTTTCTTAATCTGACACCTACAACATGCGCTGTGCTGAACACCAGTGTATGTGAATGCTGAAAGAGCTGCTTGAGTTGTGTGACAGTATTTCGACCGTGTGAAGTGCAAATGTTATCGTGTCACGAACAATCCGCCCACTACGTAGCGTTCTGTGTCAGCACGCAGTTTTCTACAGTACTCTGCGTCCATAGCTGTTTTCATAGCTAGGCTGCTTCCAGCACAAAGCATCCGCCATACGAAAGTGGCTGTTTCGCGATTTTGATTACCTGATCCTTCGACATCACTTCATGTACGAATACTGGCAAGAATTCTCGCTACATTCGAAGGTGCTCCTTCCACTTCCAGCCTACTTGGTTGCTTCATTAGCCACGCAAACACTTCCTGAGGACCATACGTGTAATGACTTCGCATCTTATGGGCTTAATTACATGATACCACTGAATTTAAGAGCGCTACAGGCATCCGGTTCCATGATGTAATGGTTAGCACTCTGGACTTTGAATCCAGCGATCCGAGTTCGAGTCTCGTTGGAACCTGACGCTGTGTTTTGCGATCGTTTCTAGAAATGTGTACGAGCCGGTGGTTGGAATTGTATATGCAGAAAATTAACTAGGATCATGAAATGCAAAATGTTAATAGCAGTCCACACGTGAATGGGGAGCGCTCCAAATGCTTAAGCTTTTGCTACTAGGATTAATAACGGGACGTAAGGGGCTCAACTGCGAGAAGACGACCTCAGCTGTTCCTCCCCGCAGGAAAGACATCTCACCGTTTTGGGTGCTGCATGCGCATGCATTTACCAAACTTGCATGCGATGTACTTGTTCCTGGGGAACGAATAGAATCGTTGTACGTGCCAGTCTTTACGTATAGATATAAGTAAGCGGAGACGGCTTAATCCTGCCACGTAGATTGCTTTCCATAAGACGCACCTGAGAGTCTCATGGGCCGGTGGCCCGACATGCAGTTTGTCCTGCTGCATGGCTTACTTTCAGAGACTCGCAAGTTTATCGTAGTGCTGGGTTGTCGCGAAAGTGAAAAGTAGGGCCTGTCCGGGATTTGAACCCGGGACCTCCTGCACCCAAAGCAGGAATCATACCCCTAGACCAACAGGCCGCACAAGTAAGCAAGTCTGCACCCCGCCACCTACTGAGATCTTGCCGCACTTGCTAGTTGCAGCATCCTAGCTGGACCATATTCTCAAAGAGGTTTCTTAATCTGACACCTACAACATGCGCTGTGCTGAACACCAGTGTATGTGAATGCTGAAAGAGCTGCTTGAGTTGTGTGACAGTATTTCGACCGTGTGAAGTGCAAATGTTATCGTGTCACGAACAATCCGCCCACTACGTAGCGTTCTGTGTCAGCACGCAGTTTTCTACAGTACTCTGCGTCCATAGCTGTTTTCATAGCTAGGCTGCTTCCAGCACAAAGCATCCGCCATACGAAAGTGGCTGTTTCGCGATTTTGATTACCTGATCCTTCGACATCACTTCATGTACGAATACTGGCAAGAATTCTCGCTACATTCGAAGGTGCTCCTTCCACTTCCAGCCTACTTGGTTGCTTCATTAGCCACGCAAACACTTCCTGAGGACCATACGTGTAATGACTTCGCATCTTATGGGCTTAATTACATGATACCACTGAATTTAAGAGCGCTACAGGCATCCGGTTCCATGATGTAATGGTTAGCACTCTGGACTTTGAATCCAGCGATCCGAGTTCGAGTCTCGTTGGAACCTGACGCTGTGTTTTGCGATCGTTTCTAGAAATGTGTACGAGCCGGTGGTTGGAATTGTATATGCAGAAAATTAACTAGGATCATGAAATGCAAAATGTTAATAGCAGTCCACACGTGAATGGGGAGCGCTCCAAATGCTTAAGCTTTTGCTACTAGGATTAATAACGGGACGTAAGGGGCTCAACTGCGAGAAGACGACCTCAGCTGTTCCTCCCCGCAGGAAAGACATCTCACCGTTTTGGGTGCTGCATGCGCATGCATTTACCAAACTTGCATGCGATGTACTAGTTCCTGGGGAACGAATAGAATCGTTGTACGTGCCAGTCTTTACGTATAGATATAAGTAAGCGGAGACGGCTTAATCCTGCCACGTAGATTGCTTTCCATAAGACGCACCTGAGAGTCTCATGGGCCGGTGGCCCGACATGCAGTTTGTCCTGCTGCATGGCTTACTTTCAGAGACTCGCAAGTTTATCGTAGTGCTGGGTTGTCGCGAAAGTGAAAAGTAGGGCCTGTCCGGGATTTGAACCCGGGACCTCCTGCACCCAAAGCAGGAATCATACCCCTAGACCAACAGGCCGCACAAGTAAGCAAGTCTGCACCCCGCCACCTACTGAGATCTTGCCGCACTTGCTAGTTGCAGCATCCTAGCTGGACCATATTCTCAAAGAGGTTTCTTAATCTGACACCTACAACATGCGCTGTGCTGAACACCAGTGTATGTGAATGCTGAAAGAGCTGCTTGAGTTGTGTGACAGTATTTCGACCGTGTGAAGTGCAAATGTTATCGTGTCACGAACAATCCGCCCACTACGTAGCGTTCTGTGTCAGCACGCAGTTTTCTACAGTACTCTGCGTCCATAGCTGTTTTCATAGCTAGGCTGCTTCCAGCACAAAGCATCCGCCATACGAAAGTGGCTGTTTCGCGATTTTGATTACCTGATCCTTCGACATCACTTCATGTACGAATACTGGCAAGAATTCTCGCTACATTCGAAGGTGCTCCTTCCACTTCCAGCCTACTTGGTTGCTTCATTAGCCACGCAAACACTTCCTGAGGACCATACGTGTAATGACTTCGCATCTTATGGGCTTAATTACATGATACCACTGAATTTAAGAGCGCTACAGGCATCCGGTTCCATGATGTAATGGTTAGCACTCTGGACTTTGAATCCAGCGATCCGAGTTCGAGTCTCGTTGGAACCTGACGCTGTGTTTTGCGATCGTTTCTAGAAATGTGTACGAGCCGGTGGTTGGAATTGTATATGCAGAAAATTAACTAGGATCATGAAATGCAAAATGTTAATAGCAGTCCACACGTGAATGGGGAGCGCTCCAAATGCTTAAGCTTTTGCTACTAGGATTAATAACGGGACGTAAGGGGCTCAACTGCGAGAAGACGACCTCAGCTGTTCCTCCCCGCAGGAAAGACATCTCACCGTTTTGGGTGCTGCATGCGCATGCATTTACCAAACTTGCATGCGATGTACTAGTTCCTGGGGAACGAATAGAATCGTTGTACGTGCCAGTCTTTACGTATAGATATAAGTAAGCGGAGACGGCTTAATCCTGCCACGTAGATTGCTTTCCATAAGACGCACCTGAGAGTCTCATGGGCCGGTGGCCCGACATGCAGTTTGTCCTGCTGCATGGCTTACTTTCAGAGACTCGCAAGTTTATCGTAGTGCTGGGTTGTCGCGAAAGTGAAAAGTAGAGCCTGTCCGGGATTTGAACCCGGGACCTCCTGCACCCAAAGCAGGAATCATACCCCTAGACCAACAGGCCGCACAAGTAAGCAAGTCTGCACCCCGCCACCTACTGAGATCTTGCCGCACTTGCTAGTTGCAGCATCCTAGCTGGACCATATTCTCAAAGAGGTTTCTTAATCTGACACCTACAACATGCGCTGTGCTGAACACCAGTGTATGTGAATGCTGAAAGAGCTGCTTGAGTTGTGTGACAGTATTTCGACCGTGTGAAGTGCAAATGTTATCGTGTCACGAAAAATCCGCCCACTACGTAGCGTTCTGTGTCAGCACGCAGTTTTCGACAGTACTCTGTGTCCATAGCTGTTTTCATAGCTAGGCTGCTTCCAGCACAAAGCATCCGCCATACGAAAGTGGCTGTTTCGCGATTTTGATTACCTGATCCTTCGACATCACTTCATGTACGAATACTGGCAAGAATTCTCGCTACATGCGAAGGTGCTCCTTCCACTTCCAGCCTACTTGGTTGCTTCATTAGCCACGCAAACACTTCCTGAGGACCATACGTGTAATGACTTCGCATCTTATGGGCTTAATTACATGATACCACTGAATTTAAGAGCGCTACAGGCATCCGGTTCCATGATGTAATGGTTAGCACTCTGGACTTTGAATCCAGCGATCCGAGTTCGAGTCTCGGTGGATCCTGACGCTGTGTTTTGCGATCGTTTCTAGAAATGTGTACGAGCCGGTGGTTGGAATTGTATATGCAGAAATTTAACTAGGATCATGAAATGCAAAATGTTAATAGCAGTCCACACGTGAATGGGGAGCGCTCCAAATGCTTAAGCTTTTGCTACTAGGATTAATAACGGGACGTAAGGGGCTCAACTGCGAGAAGACGGCCTCAGCTGTTCCTCCCCGCAGGAAAGATATCTCACCGTTTTGGGTGCTGCATGCGCATGCATTTACCAAACTTGCATGCGATGTACTAGTTCCTGGGGAACGAATAGAATCGTTGTACGTGCCAGTCTTTACGTATAGATATAAGTAAGCGGAGACGGCTTAATCCTGCCACGTAGATTGCTTTCCATAAGACGCACCTGAGAGTCTCATGGGCCGGTGGCCCGACATGCAGTTTGTCCTGCTGCATGGCTTACTTTCAGAGACTCGCAAGTTTATCGTAGTGCTGGGTTGTCGCGAAAGTGAAAAGTAGGGCCTGTCCGGGATTTGAACCCGGGACCTCCTGCACCCAAAGCAGGAATCATACCCCTTCTTTTTTTTTTTTTTCCTTTTTTTTTTTTTTCTTTTTTGTTTTTTTTTTTTTTCTTTTGGGCCTCCCTTCTCCCCACATAGCCCATCCAATCGCTCACCTTTTCTGCCTTCGTCGGCTAGCTTCTACGCTGTAAGTTGTTTTTTTTTTTTTTTTTTTTTTTTTTTTTTTTTTTTTTTTTTTTTTTGTGTAAATGTTATAACATAAAGCAAATGAGAACAAAAGGGATGAGTGGCTTCGACTCATGAATGCCATCTCCGGGAAGAAATCCTCTGTATGTGCCGCCTCCATCGGCATTGTGTTGGTTCGTGATTGTTCTCGAATTACCCTTGGCAACCGTACCTTAGTGGCCCTCGTACGTCGGGAAACTGTAAGGTCGGTTTCTCGGGTTGCAATGTGTTCACTCCGCTGCGAGTGCGTCCTGTTTCATCGTGTGGTCTCTTCTCTTTACTTTCCTGTCTTGTCTAATCTTAGCTTTACACCCGCCAGGTCTGTGGGGGATCCATGATCGCTTTGATGAGAAAATTTGCGTATACCTGTTTATAATGTGGAAGTTTGCGAAGTCCATCGTGCTGTGTCTGTAAATATGTCGAAAAGTCTCCAATACTACGTTCTGAGTTTGCAATAATATAATATATTGCTTGTCCTTTCAGCCAGGTTACGGCATTTCGTTTCGTGGTAGGGTAGAGGTCATCGTCCGGTAGAAGTAGACTCTTAAGGGTGATGGCTTGAGGGGACGTGCGTTGTAGAAAGGCCAAGAGGTTTCTAACCGCTTTCCAGATGTCATGCGCCGTACCGCATACGAATGTGTGTTCATCAGTATCTTGCACATTACAGGTTGCACAAAGGGAAGTAGCAGCCAAATGTATCGAATGTAATCGGGAAGTCGTGGGAAGTTTCCTATTGACCACGTAATACCACAATGCTCTCACTCCCGTTGGCAAATGTGGATGATGAACACTTCTCCATATACGTGGCCAGACTGCCTCGGGGTACTTAACTTCAATACTGTTTCGAGCGTGCGTCGTGAGCAAATATTTGTACACTGCTCGCACTGTGACAATTTGTTCCTCAGGCATTCCCATGCGGATGTAGCTATAGTCAAGCAAAAATTGCTTGAGATGATGAAGGTCGTGTGGTATGTGATGAACATCCACAGGCGCGTCAAGATTAGCCGGCTTTATTTCGTTCAATAGAAAAGTGGTGATACTATTAGGCGAATTCTTCCATCTGTTAAATGTAGAACTGACGTACAGGGCCCGTGTCTTCGTATAGACGTCGATGAGGTTGAGACCACCTGACGCCGAGGGTAGAGTCAACGTAGAATACTTGACTTTGAAAATGTGGCCGCGGCTGACAAAGTGGCCGAAGGCAGCTAACAATCTGCTTGCCATCGGGAGGGGTAGCGGAAGTACGCGTGCCACATAGTTAATTTTCGAGACGAGATAAATGTTCACCAAGGCCACGCGTTGTATTTCGTCCAGCGACCTGAGGGTATGTTGACGTATGCTCGCGCGCACTGTATTTAGCAAATCTTTGTAATTGATTGCAATCGTGCGTCGGATGTCACGAGTAAATTTCACTCCCAAGCACTTCATGACCGTGATCACCTTGATCTGTCCAGGAATAGGGGCCTTCAATCCGCGACCGATGTTCAGGACACCGGACTTCATTACATTCAACTGAGCCCCCGCCGCCTTCCTATACTGCTCTACTATGTCCATCGCCGTCCGTATCTCAGACGTGGTTCGCACAAGAAAGGCCACATCATCCGCGTAGGCGCGGCATACAAACTTGTGACCATACATCAGGACACCCTGGAGGTGTGAGGTCAGCGCTGTTAATAGCGGCTCGATGGCGATAGCAAACAGCGCCATCGACATAGGGCAGCCCTGTCTGACCGAACTTTCAATAGTTATCGGCCCCACAGATCGCCCGTTGAGCAAAATCGTGGACTGGGAGTGGCGCAGCAGTCGTGCGATGATGGTGAGGAAACGGTGGGGGAAGTTCATTGTCTGCATGGTTTTCAGTAAATACTCATGGTTCACACGGTCAAATGCCTTGTCAAAATCGAGAGCAACCAAGGCGCACGGAATGCGACAGGCGGCAGCTATCGCTATGACGTCGCGATAGTCACACAAGGTGTCGTGAATGTTGCGGCCTATACCGACACTCGTTTGTGGCGGGGCTGTAACCGTGTTCATCACCGGTTTGAGTCTCCTAGCTATAATCCTTGCAAAGATCTTATAATCACAGTTTAGAAGTGTGAGCGGGCGATAGTGTTTTGCGGATTGCGCCAATGGCGACTTAGGAACCGGTATGATCAGGCCCTCACTGAATTGTCGCGGGATGTCTTTGTCGGGGTCCATTAATTCCTGGCATATGCACGTCAGTTTCGGTAACAACAGACGTTTAAATGTGCGATAGAACTCCACCGGTAGGCCGTCTGGACCAGGTGACTTGTTCTCAGGGCCCGTCAGCAGTGCATCTTCTACTTCCTCTTCTGTAGGTTCAGCCAACAATTGAAGTGCTTCCGTCTGATTCACCTGGCGGGTTATACCCGACAGTAAAGCCTCCATCGCCTCGTGATCCACAGGGCCAGCGGCGTATAGCGTCGCATAATAGTGCTTCATCTCAGCTGATATCTCACGCTGCTGCAACAACAAACATCCGTCCTCCGTCCGTAGTGCAGTGACCAGTTTCCTGCGGCGACCTGTCCGCTCCTTAAGTACGTGATAGATGGAAGGTTGCTCGCCGGCGACACCGTCACGAAGGCGCGCCCTGACTTTGCACCCGATGAGCTTTTGACGTGTCAAAGCCGTAATCGTGGCTTTTATCCGTTGTATTTCTTGGTGATTGTCTATAATCGACGCGTCCGGGCGGTATAAGTCGCGAAGGACCTGGAAATAGAACTCGACCGTCCTGGTGTACCACTCCTTCCTGTCACGGGAGTATCTCATAAAGGCCTTCCTGATTGTCGGTTTTGCACAGTTTAGCCACCATTCCAACGCCGAGGCATATTGAGAAAACCTTCTCTCACAAGCCGCCCAAGACGCAGCGAAGAGTTCATGGCATGCCTGTTCGTCCAAATGCGATACATTCAACTTCCAGTATCCTCTTCCACGGTACGTCCCTTGGCGTTGGAGGTTGAGTGTACAAATGTACGCCGCGTGGTCAGAGAAGACGGTCGGCCATATCTCCGTCTGCAAAAGTCTTCGACTTAAATCCAGCGTGACGTAAATACGATCGAGTCGGCTGGCGGAGTGAGTCGTGATATGCGTGAATCCTGGCCTATTGCCATTGACGTGTTCCCAGGTATCAATAAAATGAAAGTCCCGTATTATAGCCGCTAGATCCGGACAAGTGTTAAAATGTGGCGTCTGGTCTTTCGGAGATAGGACGCAGTTGTAGTCGCCACCGAATATAATGTGGTCGTAATGGCCTACAAGCAATGGTGCAATAGCATCGTTAAAAAATGCCGCCCGTTGCGGTCTATTACCAGTGCCTGAAGGGGCATAGACGTTGACAATACGAGTATCGTAAATGGTGAGTGCCATACCTCTCGCCGTTGGGAGGTACTCTACGTCAGTCGCTAGTATCCCTTCCTTTGTGAGGATGGCTGTTCCAAGTTCTTGCACAGTCCCGGGATGAGTGAAGGCTATATATCCACTAATCGTGGCGAGGTCTATGTTCTTCACCTCTTGTAGTAAGACCACGTCGAGTTCGGCCGCATATAACATATCACGGAAGGTCTGCAGCTTTAGATTGCTGCTGATACTGTTGATGTTGACAGTCCCTATCCTGTAAGCTTGTGCAGAAGTCATTCGCGGATGGAAGGAAGGAAGGCCTTTTCTGTGACTACACGCACTATAGATTACTGGTCGCTGGGGCGGGTGGTAAGCCCATCCGTATCATCCCCGACCCCGCGCATGATCGCTGTCCCCACACCAACCATAGGATCGTCATTCAAGTCCCCTCCTGGTGGAACGCTTTCCACATCATCGGCCCAGTTGCCGGTCGCCCGGAGGCCAACCTCCGTCGTTGCGCCGTCAAGTGTCTGCATGGGTATGTCATGCGGGGTCACCTCCCGTGTCGCGAGCACTACCATCTGTTCGGTGGGAGGGTGAGGTGGCTCGGTCGTCGTAAGAATGTCTGCCGGAATGAGGACCTGGTGGATGCCATCGTCTTGTGCTACCGGTGTTCCTCCAAGTGTGCGGGCAACCCGCTGAGCCTTTTCTCGCACCTCCTTCGCCGTCTGGTCTGCGTTCGGGGGCGCAATCCGTTGTTTTTTGCGTCTGCGGGGTGAGTGCCGTGGTCGGATCATCTCACTATCGGAAGATACGGTCTGGTCCGGTTCCTGCGGGCCCTCCGGATCCTGGAGCACGACGTTTTCAGCCGCAACAACTGCGGCATGGCCCTCGTCATCGGGAGTTACCTGTTGCTCTGACTGGGCAGCGGATAAGTTTGTCGCCGTTATCTGGTTCGCGACTATGGGCGCATCGTCGGTCTCAGGTGGTGACGGGCGAGGAGCCGCCTCCTCGACTAGTAAGTGGTCCGGTTCCGGTCCTCTGACTGCCGCAACGTAACTGACCGGCAACGACTGCATAGTCGCAGGTCTTACGGCTTCTCCCACTGGTAACTGCGCTATCCTCCGCTGCATGCAGTCCGAGCGAACATGGCCTTCCTTACCACAACCTGAGCACGTTCGGGGTTGCCCTTCATACATGACAATGGCTCTACATCCACTGACGTATATATATGAAGGGACGTGACGCCGAAGATCAATTTTGACCTGCCGCACCCCATTGAGAACAGGGAAGGTATTGAAAGTTGTCCACTTCTCCGCTGTATTACTTAAGACCGTGCCATATGTAGTAAGAACATGACTGATCTGCCCTGCAGGCACCTCAAACGGAAGTTCAAAGATCCTAATGGTCCTGACGCCAAGTCCCGCCATTTCAACCGTCACATCCCCCACGTTACCGTCACAATGGGTGAACTTAAATCGACCTCCCGAAGAGGCTATTACTCGTGCACAGCAGTCTGTGTTCGACATCTTCACATAGACTGTCCGGCTAACTATCGACAAATGGATCCCGATAACGTCGTCAAATTGTAACTTCACTACATCGCGCAAAAAGGCCTCTATTTCGTATGGCTTAGGTCGTGCATAATGATCGTCGAAACTAAATTTCAGTGTGTTTGTACGGAAATGAGACTCCATCGTTACCACGTGTACATGACTAAATTCCTCGAGAAACGGCTAGTCCCACCGTGTTGACTCAGCACTCGCCGCGGAGCTGGTCCGGAACAGCGAGGACGTAAACAGCGCACGTCCGCTCACCTCGCCAGCCGCGAGTAGACTGCCCCTAGACCAACAGGCCGCACAAGTAAGCAAGTCTGCACCCCGCCACCTACTGAGATCTTGCCGCACTTGCTACTTGCAGCATCCTAGCTGGACCATATTCTCAAAGAGGTTTCTTAATCTGACACCTACAACATGCGCTGTGCTGAACACCAGTGTATGTGAATGCTGAAAGAGCTGCTTGAGTTGTGTGACAGTATTTCGACCGTGTGAAGTGCAAATGTTATCGTGTCACGAACAATCCGCCCACTACGTAGCGTTCTGTGTCAGCACGCAGTTTTCGACAGTACTCTGCGTCCATAGCTGTTTTCATAGCTAGGCTGCTTCCAGCACAAAGCATCCGCCATACGAAAGTGGCTGTTTCGCGATTTTGATTACCTGATCCTTCGACATCACTTCATGTACGAATCCTGGCAAGAATTCTCGCTACATTTGAAGTTGCTCCTTCCACTTCCAGCCTACTTGGTTGCTTCATTAGCCACGCAAACACTTCCTGAGGACCATACGTGTAATGACATCGCATCTTATGGGCTTAATTACATGATACCACTGAATTTAAGAGCGCTACAGGCATCCGGTTCCATGGTGTAGTGGTTAGCACTCTGGACTTTGAATCCAGCGATCCGAGTTCGAGTCTCGGTGGAACCTGACGCTGTGTTTTGCGATCGTTTCTAGAAATGTGTACGAGCCGGTGGTTGGAATTGTATATGCAGAAATTTAACTAGGATCATGAAATGCAAAATGTTAATAGCAGTCCACACGTGAATGGGGAGCGCTCCAAATGCTTATGCTTTTGCTACTAGGATTAATAACGGGACGTAAGGGGCTCAACTGCGAGAAGACGACCTCAGCTGTTCTTCCCCGCAGGAAAGACATCTCACCGTTTTGGGTGCTGCATGCGCATGCATTTACCAAACTTGCATGCGATGTACTAGTTCCTGGGGAACGAATAGAATCGTTGTACGTGCCAGTCTTTACGTATAGATATAAGTTAGCGGAGACGGCTTAATCCTGCCACGTAGATTGCTTTCCATAAGACGCACCTGAGACTCTCATGGGCCGGTGGCCCGACATGCAGTTTGTCCTGCTGCATGGCTTACTTTCAGAGACTCGCAAGTTTATCGTAGTGCTGGGTTGTCGCGAAAGTTAAAAGTAGGGCCTCTCCGGGATTTGAACCCGGGACCTCCTGCACCCAAAGCAGGAATCATACCCCTAGACCAACTTTTTTTTTTCCCCTTCTAGCCCTTCCATTCGCTCTCCTTCATGCGCCTTCTTCGGCGAGCTTCATTGCTAAAATCAAATGAAATACTCCTTTGCAAGTAAGGGAATCCATATCAAACGTGGTGAGAAAAGTAAATGTCTCCATCCAAATGAACTTATTTTGTAACGTTGGATGGTTGTTCAAAATAACTGAAAATGAACTGGTGAAAATTGTGGATAAAGAAAGAAAAATTAATTGGTTAACTGAGATACGTAGGCTTCTTAAGGACACACACAATACAAGACACTGATCTCTTTTTTTTTTTTTTTTTTTTTTTTTTTTTTTTTTTAAGCATAGGCATAGAATGCAAGGCCTTTTCAGGGTTCTGCGAAGGCCTTCACGGCTACCGTAGCGGCCCTGGGGCCCACGAAGTCCCCACCGTACGTCGCCCTTAGCAGCAATCCCCTACTTTGGCATCGCAAAATCCGATATTTTATCCGCTATTCGTCATTGCGTACGTCATCCGATGCCTTGTTTGTCAAATAATATTTTTAGCATGTTACCATACAAGGTCTTGTGGTGTCGTTGTCCACATATTTTATAATATTCCAGTAATAGATGTTGCTCATAGTCCAGTACGTCGGGCAGGCCGAGGTTATTAATGACATAATTGACATAGTTCCCCAGTAGCCATAGGGTAACATTATTCTTTTGAATAGGGAAAGCAACGCTTTCGGGGTTGACGAGAATGTCGACAGTAAGGTGTCTGCCGTCGTTCCTATTGATAAACGCCACCTGTTGGCGGACTCTGTCCCAAATGACCTGGTAGCCGTTGCATATGAGACGATGCCGGAGGGTGTCTATCACATTACAACGTGGACACTGATTTGTGTCACTCAATCCTATAGACTGTAATCTTTCATTTGTGGCAACGGTATTATTGACAACCTTGTACCAGGCACCGCGCACATTGGTGGACAGTACTTTATTGTTTATATTCTTCCATATACTTTGCCAATTTCGGGTGGGATATTTTGATTCCATTCTGTTACGGTTGTCCTTTGTAGTAAGGCAATCCATGATGAAACTACAGTTTCTTTTGGTCCTATCCGCGACAATGCAGTGCAGATAACTGAGTTCTAAATAGTAGAATCTGATGTGCTGCAATTTGTAAGAGATTTTACTTATGTTAATAGGTGGTTCCATACTCTCCGGTGTAAGGATTCGGAAAAGTTTCGATGATAAATTATTGTGGCGGTCTTCTAAAAGCTGAAGTGTACGCTTGATATAAAGAGCCGTAGTTTTGCGGCGGATATCGGTCAGTCCGAGGCCTCCTTCTCGCGGTTTTAAAGTTATAGTACTGGCCGCCACTTTAAATATCTCACCTCTCCAAACATACTTGCAGATGAAGCTCATGATGGTTTTGGATATCGCTTTAGGTATCGGCAGTATTTGACCTACATATACTGCTTTCGAAAGGACAGCGCAGTTGATTAATTGCACCCTTTGGATAATGTTCAAGTCTCTAAGTCGGTTCATTATTAAAGTACCTCGAATACTATGTAAGACCTTCTTCCAGTTGAATGTCGTTGTTTGCAGGGGGCATCGGTAGAACCTCACACCTAACGCAGTGTGATGGTCTACAGACCTGGCCCATTCGAGGGCAGTGTTCCTGAAGCCATGGAGATTTAGAAAGGAGCTTTTCATATCGTTGATTTGCGCTCCCGTTGCGAAGCAGTAAAGGCGAACAATCTCTCTCAGTCTTACAACGTCGTCATTACTTCTGACGATGACACCGACGTCGTCGGCGTAAGCGTTGGTAGCGTTACTGACCCCTGAAATTGATATGCCTTCTAATTCCTTGTTTAATCGTTTCAGCAAAGGTTCTAGTGCGACCACAAATAGCATCATTGATAAAGGACTTCCCTGCGGGACACCATTTGCTATTTCGACATCTCGAGTATAGTGTCCATTGATTAAAATTTTGGTTTTCATCCCTTGCAATAGATTTTTTAAGACAATTAAAAATTTTGTCGTTAAAACCTATATGCATCAGAGTGGTAAATAAATATTCATGGTTTACCCTATCAAAGGCTTTAGAAAAGTCGATAAAAACGAGGCCAGCCTTCGTCAATGTCGTTGAGAAGATACTGATTATGTCCCTGTATTCGCAGACTGTTTTAAAAATATTCCGACCCGGGAGACACGTTTGATGGGGACCAATTACAGTATCAAACACCGGTCGGAGTCTGTTTTTTACAACCCTGGCAATAATTTTATAATCAGAGTTCATTAAGGATATCGGTCTCATTTTGTTGAGCTGTTTGACATCCGAATTGATTCCCTTAGGAAGTAAAACAGTGACACACTCTTTCATTTCGTCAGGTATGTGCCCTCCACTCAAGATTTCGTTGACGACTTGTGCGAATTTATTCCTTATAATATGCCAAAATTGGGAATAAAATTCTACGGGTAAACCGTCGGGCCCAGGTGATTTTTTAACAGGTGAGCTTTTAATTACTTCGAAAATGTCTTCAGACAGGATTTCAACAGTGAGGCTCCTGTTGTGTTCTGCAGTTACTAGTTGTTCCATATCACAGTTTCGGAGCAGTTCCTGTCCACGATCTGGGATATACTGGTGAGCACTGTACAATTTATTATAATACCTATGAGCCTCGTTTAAAATATCTTTTTGTTGAGTTAAAAGACTTTGATCTTCAGAGAGCAATGACTGAATAAAATTTCTTCGACGATTTTTTTCGTGCTGGAGTAGATGATAGAGTGAAGCGTGTTCTTCTTCCACTGTGGTTTGAACTCGTGATTTTATTGTCAGTCCTTCCAGCTGTTTGCGTTTAAGACTAAGAAGTTCGGCCTTGACCTGTTTGATACCCGTTCTGACAGCCGCGGACATGGGCATATCATAAAGGTCACGCAGACAAGTATAATAAAATTCGACAGTGCGCCGAGACCAAAGTGCCCTTTCCCTACTGTAAGAAATTAGAGTAGATCTAAGTTTCTTTTTGGCGCATAAAGTCCACCAATCTATCGTTGACCGGTATTTGTGGCTTTGTCGGAGTGAAAGTTGCCAAGAAGCTTCTAACTGCTCAGTTAGGGCGTTATCTCGAAGCATGGCGATATTTAATTTCCAAAAAGGACGGCTCCAGTATGTCTTCTGTTTAGGAAGTCCAATGCTGCACCTTAGTGCTAGATGGTCGGAAAAGAAAGTTGGTATTCGTTCGACGCCACTGATTTTGCTGGCTAAATGTGAACTTACGTATATGCGGTCGATCCGACTTTGCGCTTTAGTGCTAAAATATGTGTACTGGACAGACACGGGGTATTTGACCTCCCAAGCGTCCTGCCATTTCATTGTTTTCACAAGACCATCTAGTGCTGGGGAGAAATTGAAATTTGGCGTTTGGTCTTTCCTGCGTAGGACACAATTCCAGTCACCTCCGACTATTACATCAACGGGGTTTTCCTTTAGACAGACCGCAAAAGTAAGCAAGTCTGCACCCCGCCACCTACTGAGATCTTGCCGCACTTGCTAGTTGCAGCATCCTAGCTGGACCATATTCTCAAAGAGGTTTCTTAATCTGACACCTACAACATGCGCTGTGCTGAACACCAGTGTATTTGAATGCTGAAACAGTTGCTTGAGTTGTGTGACAGTATGTCGACCGTGTGAAGTGCAAATGTTATCGTGTCACGAACACTCCGCCCACTACGTAGCGTTCTGTGTCAGCACGCAGTTTTCGACAGTACTCTGTGTCCATAGCTGTTTTCATAGCTAGGCTGCTTCCAGCACAAAGCATCCGCCATACGAAAGTGGCTGTTTCGCGATATTGATTACCTGATCTTTCGACATCACTTCATGTACGAATACTGGCAAGAATTCTCGCTACATTCGAAGGTGCTCCTTCCACTTCCAGCCTACTTGGTTTCTTCATTAGCCACGCAAACACTTCCTGAGGACCATACGTGTAATGACATCGCATCTTATGGGCTTAATTACATGATACCACTGAATTTAAGAGCGCTACAGGCATCCGGTTCCATGGTGTAATGGTTAGCACTCTGGACTTTGAATCCAGCGATCCGAGTTCGAGTCTCGGTGGAACCTGATGGTGTGTTTAGCGATCGTTTCTAGAAATGTGTACGAGCCGGTGGTTGGAATTGTATATGCAGAAATTTAACTAGGATCATGAAATGCAAAATGTTAATAGCAGTCCACACGTGAATGGCGAGCGCTCCAAATGCTTATGCTTTTGCTACTAGGATTAATAACGGGACGTAAGGGGCTCAACTGCGAGAAGACGACCTCAGCTGTTCCTCCCCGCAGGAAAGACATCTCACCGTTTTGGGTGCTGCATGCGCATGCATTTACCAAACTTGCATGCGATGTACTAGTTCCTGGGGAACGAATAGAATCGTTGTACGTGCCAGTCTTTACGTATAGATATAAGTAAGCGGAGACGGCTTAATCCTGCCACGTAGATTGCTTTCCATAAGACGCACCTGAGACTCTCATGGGCCGGTGGCCCGACATGCAGTTTGTCCTGCTGCATGGCTTACTTTCAGAGACTCGCAAGTTTATCGTAGTGCTGGGTTGTCGCGAAAGTTAAAAGTAGGGCCTGTCCGGGATTTGAACCTGGGACCTCCTGCACCCAAAGCAGGAATCATACCCCTAGACCAACAGGCCGCACAAGTAAGCAAGTCTGCACCCCGCCACCTACTGAGATCTTGCCGCACTTGCTAGTTGCAGCATCCTAGCTGGACCATATTCTCAAAGAGGTTTCTTAATCTGACACCTACAACATGCGCTGTGCTGAACACCAGTGTATGTGAATGCTGAAAGAGCTGCTTGAGTTGTGTGACAGTTTTTCGACCGTGTGAAGTGCAAATGTTATCGTGTCACGATCAATCCGCCCACTACGTAGCGTTCTGTGTCAGCACGCAGTTTTCGACAGTACTCTCTGTCCATAGCTGTTTTCATAGCTAGGTTGCTTCCAGCACAAAGCATCCGCCATACGAAAGTGGCTGTTTCGCGATTTTGATTACCTGATCCTTCGACATCACTTCATGTACGAATCCTGGCAAGAATTCTCGCTACATTCGAAGGTGCTCCTTCCACTTCCAGCCTACTTGGTTGCTTCATTAGCCACGCAAACACTTCCTGAGGACCATACGTGTAATGACATCGCATCTTATGGGCTTAATTACATGATACCACTGAATTTAAGAGCGCTACAGGCATCCGGTTCCATGGTGTAATGGTTAGCACTCTGGACTTTGAATCCAGCGATCCGAGTTCGAGTCTCGGTGGAACCTGACGCTGTGTTTTGCGATCGTTTCTAGAAATGTGTACGAGCCGGTGGTTGGAATTGTATATGCAGAAATTTAACTAGGATCATGAAATGCAAAATGTTAATAGCAGTCCACACGTGAATGGGGAGCGCTCCAAATGCTTATGCTTTTGCTACTAGGATTAATAACGGGACGTAAGGGGCTCAACTGCGAGAAGACGACCTCAGCTGTTCCTCCCCGCAGGAAAGACATCTCACCGTTTTGGTTGCTGCATGCGCATGCATTTGCCAAACTTGCATGCGATGTACTAGTTCCTGGGGAACGAATAGAATCGTTGTACGTGCCAGTCTTTACGTATAGATATAAGTTAGTGGACACGGCTTAATCCTGCCACGTAGATTGCTTTCCATAAGACGCACCTGAGACTCTCATGGGCCGGTGGCCCGACATGCAGTTTGTCCTGCTGCATGGCTTACTTTCAGAGACTCGCAATTTTATCGTAGTGCTGGGTTGTCACGAAAGTGAAAAGTAGTGAATGTCCGGGATTTGAACCCGGGACCTCCTGCACCCAAAGCAAGAATCATACCCCTAGACCAACAGGCCGCACAAGTTAGCGAGTCTGCACCCCGCCACCTACTGAGATCTTGCCGCACTTGCTAGTTGCAGCATCCTAGCTGGACCATATTCTCAAAGAGGTTTCTTAATCTGACACCTACAACATGCGCTGCGCTGAACACCAGTGTATGTGAATGCTGAAAGAGCTGCTTCAGTTGTGTGACAGTATTTCGAACGTGTGAAGTGCAAATGTTATCGTGTCACGAACAATCCGCCCACTACGTAGCGTTCTGTGTCAGCACGCAGTTTTCGACAGTACTCTGCGTCCATAGCTGTTTTCATAGCTAGGCTGCTTCCAGCACAAAGCATCCACCATACGAAAGTGGCTGTTTCGCGATTTTGATTACCTGATCCTTCGACATCACTTCATGTACGAATACTGGCAAGAATTCTCGCTACATTCGAAGGTGCTCCTTCCACTTCCAGCCTACTTGGTTGCTTCATTAGCCACACAAACACTTCCTGAGGACCATACGTGTAATGACATCGCATCTTATGGGCTTAATTACATGATACCAATGAATTTAAGAGCGCTGCAGGCATCCGGTTCCATGGTGTAATGGTTAGCACTCTGGACTTTGAATCCAGCGATCCGAGTTCGAGTCTCGGTGGAACCTGATGGTGTGTTTAGCGATCGTTTCTAGAAATGTGTACGAGCCGGTGGTTGGAATTGTATATGCAGAAATTTAAGTAGGATCATGAAATGCAAAATGTTAATAGCAGTCCACACGTGAATGGCGAGCGCTCCAAATGCTTATGCTTTTGCTACTAGGATTAATAACGGGACGTAAGGGGCTCAACTGCGAGAAGACGACCTCAGCTGTTCCTCCCCGCAGGAAAGACATCTCACCGTTTTGGGTGCTGCATGCGCATGCATTTACCAAACTTGCATGCGATGTACTAGTTCCTGGGGAACGAATAGAATCGTTGTACGTGCCAGTCTTTACTTATAGATATAAGTAAGCGGAGACGGCTTAATCCTGCCACGTAGATTGCTTTCCATAAGACGCACCTGAGACTCTCATGGGCCGGTGGCCCGACATGCAGTTTGTCCTGCTGCATGGCTTACTTTCAGAGACTCGCAAGTTTATCGTAGTGCTGGGTTGTCGCGAAAGTGAAAAGTAGGGCCTGTCCGGGATTTGAACCCGGGACCTCCTGCACCCAAAGCAAGAATCATACCCCTAGACCAACAGGCCGCACAAGTTAGCGAGTCTGCACCCCGCCACCTACTGAGATCTTGCCGCACTTGCTAGTTGCAGCATCCTAGCTGGACCATATTCTCAAAGAGGTTTCTTAATCTGACACCTACAACATGCGCTGCGATGAACACCAGTGTATGTGAATGCTGAAAGAGCTGCTTCAGTTGTGTGACAGTATTTCGAACGTGTGAAGTGCAAATGTTATCGTGTCACGAACAATCCGCCCACTACGTAGCGTTCTGTGTCAGCACGCAGTTTTCGACAGTACTCTGCGTCCATAGCTGTTTTCATAGCTAGGCTGCTTCCAGCACAAAGCATCCACCATACGAAAGTGGCTGTTTCGCGATTTTGATTACCTGATCCTTCGACATCACTTCATGTACGAATACTGGCAAGAATTCTCGCTACATTCGAAGGTGCTCCTTCCACTTCCAGCCTACTTGGTTGCTTCATTAGCCACACAAACACTTCCTGAGGACCATACGTGTAATGACATCGCATCTTATGGGCTTAATTACATGATACCAATGAATTTAAGAGCGCTGCAGGCATCCGGTTCCATGGTGTAATGGTTAGCACTCTGGACTTTGAATCCAGCGATCCGAGTTCGAGTCTCGGTGGAACCTGATGGTGTGTTTAGCGATCGTTTCTAGAAATGTGTACGAGCCGGTGGTTGGAATTGTATATGCAGAAATTTAAGTAGGATCATGAAATGCAAAATGTTAATAGCAGTCCACACGTGAATGGCGAGCGCTCCAAATGCTTATGCTTTTGCTACTAGGATTAATAACGGGACGTAAGGGGCTCAACTGCGAGAAGACGACCTCAGCTGTTCCTCCCCGCAGGAAAGACATCTCACCGTTTTGGGTGCTGCATGCGCATGCATTTACCAAACTTGCATGCGATGTACTAGTTCCTGGGGAACGAATAGAATCGTTGTACGTGCCAGTCTTTACTTATAGATATAAGTAAGCGGAGACGGCTTAATCCTGCCACGTAGATTGCTTTCCATAAGACGCACCTGAGACTCTCATGGGCCGGTGGCCCGACATGCAGTTTGTCCTGCTGCATGGCTTACTTTCAGAGACTCGCAAGTTTATCGTAGTGCTGGGTTGTCGCGAAAGTTAAAAGTAGGGCCTGTCCGGGATTTGAACCTGGGACCTCCTGCACCCAAAGCAGGAATCATACCCCTAGACCAACAGGCCGCACAAGTAAGCAAGTCTGCACCCCGCCACCTACTGAGATCTTGCCGCACTTGCTAGTTGCAGCATCCTAGCTGGACCATATTCTCAAAGAGGTTTCTTAATCTGACACCTACAACATGCGCTGTGCTGAACACCAGTGTATGTGAATGCTGAAAGAGCTGCTTGAGTTGTGTGACAGTATTTCGAACGTGTGAAGTGCAAATGTTATCGTGTCACGAACAATCCGCCCACTACGTAGCGTTCTGTGTCAGCACGCAGTTTTCGACAGTACTCTGCGTCCATAGCTGTTTTCATAGCTAGGCTGCTTCCAGCACAAAGCATCCACCATACGAAAGTGGCTGTTTCGCGATTTTGATTACCTGATCCTTCGACATCACTTCATGTACGAATACTGGCAAGAATTCTCGCTACATTCGAAGGTGCTCCTTCCACTTCCAGCCTACTTGGTTGCTTCATTAGCCACGCAAACACTTCCTGAGGACCATACGTGTAATGACATCGCATCTTATGGGCTTAATTACATGATACCAATGAATTTAAGAGCGCTGCAGGCATCCGGTTCCATGGTGTAATGGTTAGCACTCTGGACTTTGAATCCAGCGATCCGAGTTCGAGTCTCGTTGGAACCTGACGCTGTGTTTTGCGATCGTTTCTAGAAATGTGTACGAGCCGGTGGTTGGAATTGTATGTGCAGAAATTTAACTAGGATCATGAAATGCAAAATGTTAATAGCAGTCCACACGTGAATGGGGAGCGCTCCAAATGCTTATGCTTTTGCTACTAGGATTAATAACGGGACGTAAGGGGCTCAACTGCGAGAAGACGACCTCAGCTGTTCCTCCCCGCAGGAAAGACATCTCACCGTTTTGGGTGCTGCATGCGCATGCATTTACCAAACTTGCATGCGATGTACTAGTTCCTAGGGAGCGAATAGAATCGTTGTACGTGCCAGTCTTTACTTATAGATATAAGTAAGCGGAGACGGCTTAATCCTGCCACGTAGATTGCTTTCCATAAGACGCACCTGAGAGTCTCATGGGCCGGTGGCCCGACATGCAGTTTGTCCTGCTGCATGGCTTACTTTCAGAGACTCGCAAGTTTATCGTAGTGCTGGGTTGTCGCGAAAGTGAAAAGTAGGGCCTGTCCGGGATTTGAACCCGGGACCTCCTGCACCCAAAGCAGGAATCATACCCCTAGACCAACAGGCCGCACAAGTAAGCAAGTCTGCACCCCGCCACCTACTGAGATCTTGCCGCACTTGCTAGTTGCAGCATCCTAGCTGGACCATATTCTCAAAGAGGTTTCTTAATCTGACACCTACAACATGCAATGTGCTGAACACCAGTGTATGTGAATGCTGAAAGAGCTGCTTGAGTTGTGTGACAGTTTTTCGACCGTGTGAAGTGCAAATGTTATCGTGTCACGATCAATCCGCCCACTACGTAGCGTTCTGTGTCAGCACGCAGTTTTCGACAGTACTCTCTGTCCATAGCTGTTTTCATAGCTAGGTTGCTTCCAGCACAAAGCATCCGCCATACGAAAGTGGCTGTTTCGCGATTTTGATTACCTGATCCTTCGACATCACTTCATGTACGAATCCTGGCAAGAATTCTCGCTACATTCGAAGGTGCTCCTTCCACTTCCAGCCTACTTGGTTGCTTCATTAGCCACGCAAACACTTCCTGAGGACCATACGTGTAATGACATCGCATCTTATGGGCTTAATTACATGATACCACTGAATTTAAGAGCGCTACAGGCATCCGGTTCCATGGTGTAATGGTTAGCACTCTGGACTTTGAATCCAGCGATCCGAGTTCGAGTCTCGGTGGAACCTGACGCTGTGTTTTGCGATCGTTTCTAGAAATGTGTACGAGCCGGTGGTTGGAATTGTATGTGCAGAAATTTAACTAGGATCATGAAATGCAAAATGTTAATAGCAGTCCACACGTGAATGGGGAGCGCTCCAAATGCTTATGCTTTTGCTACTAGGATTAATAACGGGACGTAAGGGGCTCAACTGCGAGAAGACGACCTCAGCTGTTCCTCCCCGCAGGAAAGACATCTCACCGTTTTGGGTGCTGCATGCGCATGCATTTACCAAACTTGCATGCGATGTACTAGTTCCTAGGGAGCGAATAGAATCGTTGTACGTGCCAGTCTTTACTTATAGATATAAGTAAGCGGAGACGGCTTAATCCTGCCACGTAGATTGCTTTCCATAAGACGCACCTGAGACTCTCATGGGCCGGTGGCCCGACATGCAGTTTGTCCTGCTGCATGGCTTACTTTCAGAGACTCGCAAGTTTATCGTAGTGCTGGGTTGTCGCGAAAGTGAAAAGTAGGGCCTGTCCGGGATTTGAACCCGGGACCTCCTGCACCCAAAGCAGGAATCATACCCCTAGACCAACAGGCCGCACAAGTAAGCAAGTCTGCACCCCGCCACCTACTGAGATCTTGCCGCACTTGCTAGTTGCAGCATCCTAGCTGGACCATATTCTCAAAGAGGTTTCTTAATCTGACACCTACAACATGCAATGTGCTGAACACCAGTGTATGTGAATGCTGAAAGAGCTGCTTGAGTTGTGTGACAGTTTTTCGACCGTGTGAAGTGCAAATGTTATCGTGTCACGATCAATCCGCCCACTACGTAGCGTTCTGTGTCAGCACGCAGTTTTCGACAGTACTCTCTGTCCATAGCTGTTTTCATAGCTAGGTTGCTTCCAGCACAAAGCATCCGCCATACGAAAGTGGCTGTTTCGCGATTTTGATTACCTGATCCTTCGACATCACTTCATGTACGAATCCTGGCAAGAATTCTCGCTACATTCGAAGGTGCTCCTTCCACTTCCAGCCTACTTGGTTGCTTCATTAGCCACGCAAACACTTCCTGAGGACCATACGTGTAATGACATCGCATCTTATGGGCTTAATTACATGATACCACTGAATTTAAGAGCGCTACAGGCATCCGGTTCCATGGTGTAATGGTTAGCACTCTGGACATTGAATCCAGCGATCCGAGTTCGAGTCTCGGTGGAACCTGACGCTGTGTTTTGCGATCGTTTCTAGAAATGTGTACGAGCCGGTGGTTGGAATTGTATATGCAGAAATTTAACTAGGATCATGAAATGCAAAATGTTAATAGCAGTCCACACGTGAATGGGGAGCGCTCCAAATGCTTATGCTTTTGCTACTAGGATTAATAAAGGGACGTAAGGGGCTCAACTGCGAGAAGACGACCTCAGCTGTTCCTCCCCGCAGGAAAGACATCTCACCGTTTTGGGTGCTGCATGCGCATGCATTTACCAAACTTGCATGCGATGTACTAGTTCCTGGGGAACGAATAGAATCGTTGTACGTGCCAGTCTTTACGTATAGATATAAGTAAGCGGAGACGGCTTAATCCTGCCACGTAGATTGCTTTCCATAAGACGCACCTGAGAGTCTCATGGGCCGGTGGCCCGACATGCAGTTTGTCCTGCTGCATTGCTTACTTTCAGAGACTCGCAAGTTTATCGTAGTGCTGGGTTGTCGCGAAAGTTAAAAGTAGGGCCTGTCCGGGATTTGAACCCGGGACCTCCTGCACCCAAAGCAGGAATCATACCCCTAGACCAACATGCCGCACAAGTAAGCAAGTCTGCACCTCGCCACCTACTGAGATCTTGCCGCACTTGCTACTTGCAGCATCCTAGCTGGACCATATTCTCAAAGAGGTTTCTTAATCTGACACCTACAACATGCGCTGTGCTGAACACCAGTGTATGTGAATGCTGAAAGAGCTGCTTGAGTTGCGTGACAGTATTTCGACCGTGTGAAGTGCAAATGTTATTGTGTCACGAGCAATCCGCCCACTACGTAGCCTTCTGTGTCAGCACGCAGTTTTCGACAGTACTCTGTGTCCATAGCTGTTTTCATAGCTAGGTTGCTTCCAGCACAAAGCATCCGCCATACGAAAGTGGCTGTTTCGCGATTTTGATTACCTGATCCTTCGACATCACTTCATGTACGAAAACTGGCAAGAATTCTCGCTACATTCGAAGGTGCTCCTTCCACTTCCAGCCTACTTGGTTGCTTCATTAGCCACGCAAACACTTCCTGTGGACCATACGTGTAATGACATCGCATCTTATGGGCTTAATTACATGATACCACTGAATTTAAGAGCGTTACAGGCATCCGGTTCCATGGTGTAATGGTTAGCACTCTGGACTTTGAATCCAGCGATCCGAGTTCGAGTCTCGGTGGAACCTGACGCTGTGTTTTGCGATCGTTTCTAGAAATGTGTACGAGCCGGTGGTTGGAATTGTATATGCAGAAATTTAACTAGGATCATGAAATGCAAAATGTTAATAGCAGTCCACACGTGAATGGGGAGCGCTCCAAATGCTTATGCTTTTGCTACTAGGATTAATAAAGGGACGTAAGGGGCTCAACTGCGAGAAGACGACCTCAGCTGTTCCTCCCCGCAGGAAAGACATCTCACCGTTTTGGGTGCTGCATGCGCATGCATTTACCAAACTTGCATGCGATGTACTAGTTCCTGGGGAACGAATAGAATCGTTGTACGTGCCAGTCTTTACGTATAGATATAAGTAAGCGGAGACGGCTTAATCCTGCCACGTAGATTGCTTTCCATAAGACGCACCTGAGAGTCTCATGGGCCGGTGGCCCGACATGCAGTTTGTCCTGCTGCATGGCTTACTTTCAGAGACTCGCAAGTTTATCGCAGTGCTGGGTTGTCGCGAAAGTTAAAAGTAGGGCCTCTCCGGGATTTGAACCCGGGACCTCCTGCACCCAAAGCAGGAATCATACCCCTAGACCAACTTTTTTTTTCCCCTTCTAGCCCTTCCATTCGCTCTCCTTCATGCGCCTTCTTCGGCGAGCTTCATTGCTAAAATCAAATGAAATACTCCTTTGCAAGTAAGGGAATCCATATCAAACGTGGTGAGAAAAGTAAATGTCTCCATCCAAATGAACTTATTTTGTAACGTTGGATGGTTGTTCAAAATAACTGAAAATGAACTGGTGAAAATTGTGGATAAAGAAAGAAAAATTAATTGGTTAACTGAGATACGTAGGCTTCTTAAGGACACACACAATACAAGACACTGATCTCTTTTTTTTTTTTTTTTTTTTTTTTTTTTTTTTTTTTTTTAAGCATAGGCATAGAATGCAAGGCCTTTTCAGGGTTCTGCGAAGGCCTTCACGGCTACCGTAGCGGCCCTGGGGCCCACGAAGTCCCCACCGTACGTCGCCCTTAGCAGCAATCCCCTACTTTGGCATCGCAAAATCCGATATTTTATCCGCTATTCGTCATTGCGTACGTCATCCGATGCCTTGTTTGTCAAATAATATTTTTAGCATGTTACCATACAAGGTCTTGTGGTGTCGTTGTCCACATATTTTATAATATTCCAGTAATAGATGTTGCTCATAGTCCAGTACGTCGGGCAGGCCGAGGTTATTAATGACATAATTGACATAGTTCCCCAGTAGCCATAGGGTAACATTATTCTTTTGAATAGGGAAAGCAACGCTTTCGGGGTTGACGAGAATGTCGACAGTAAGGTGTCTGCCGTCGTTCCTATTGATAAACGCCACCTGTTGGCGGACTCTGTCCCAAATGACCTGGTAGCCGTTGCATATGAGACGATGCCGGAGGGTGTCTATCACATTACAACGTGGACACTGATTTGTGTCACTCAATCCTATAGACTGTAATCTTTCATTTGTGGCAACGGTATTATTGACAACCTTGTACCAGGCACCGCGCACATTGGTGGACAGTACTTTATTGTTTATATTCTTCCATATACTTTGCCAATTTCGGGTGGGATATTTTGATTCCATTCTGTTACGGTTGTCCTTTGTAGTAAGGCAATCCATGATGAAACTACAGTTTCTTTTGGTCCTATCCGCGACAATGCAGTGCAGATAACTGAGTTCTAAATAGTAGAATCTGATGTGCTGCAATTTGTAAGAGATTTTACTTATGTTAATAGGTGGTTCCATACTCTCCGGTGTAAGGATTCGGAAAAGTTTCGATGATAAATTATTGTGGCGGTCTTCTAAAAGCTGAAGTGTACGCTTGATATAAAGAGCCGTAGTTTTGCGGCGGATATCGGTCAGTCCGAGGCCTCCTTCTCGCGGTTTTAAAGTTATAGTACTGGCCGCCACTTTAAATATCTCACCTCTCCAAACATACTTGCAGATGAAGCTCATGATGGTTTTGGATATCGCTTTAGGTATCGGCAGTATTTGACCTACATATACTGCTTTCGAAAGGACAGCGCAGTTGATTAATTGCACCCTTTGGATAATGTTCAAGTCTCTAAGTCGGTTCATTATTAAAGTACCTCGAATACTATGTAAGACCTTCTTCCAGTTGAATGTCGTTGTTTGCAGGGGGCATCGGTAGAACCTCACACCTAACGCAGTGTGATGGTCTACAGACCTGGCCCATTCGAGGGCAGTGTTCCTGAAGCCATGGAGATTTAGAAAGGAGCTTTTCATATCGTTGATTTGCGCTCCCGTTGCGAAGCAGTAAAGGCGAACAATCTCTCTCAGTCTTACAACGTCGTCATTACTTCTGACGATGACACCGACGTCGTCGGCGTAAGCGTTGGTAGCGTTACTGACCCCTGAAATTGATATGCCTTCTAATTCCTTGTTTAATCGTTTCAGCAAAGGTTCTAGTGCGACCACAAATAGCATCATTGATAAAGGACTTCCCTGCGGGACACCATTTGCTATTTCGACATCTCGAGTATAGTGTCCATTGATTAAAATTTTGGTTTTCATCCCTTGCAATAGATTTTTTAAGACAATTAAAAATTTTGTCGTTAAAACCTATATGCATCAGAGTGGTAAATAAATATTCATGGTTTACCCTATCAAAGGCTTTAGAAAAGTCGATAAAAACGAGGCCAGCCTTCGTCAATGTCGTTGAGAAGATACTGATTATGTCCCTGTATTCGCAGACTGTTTTAAAAATATTCCGACCCGGGAGACACGTTTGATGGGGACCAATTACAGTATCAAACACCGGTCGGAGTCTGTTTTTTACAACCCTGGCAATAATTTTATAATCAGAGTTCATTAAGGATATCGGTCTCATTTTGTTGAGCTGTTTGACATCCGAATTGATTCCCTTAGGAAGTAAAACAGTGACACACTCTTTCATTTCGTCAGGTATGTGCCCTCCACTCAAGATTTCGTTGACGACTTGTGCGAATTTATTCCTTATAATATGCCAAAATTGGGAATAAAATTCTACGGGTAAACCGTCGGGCCCAGGTGATTTTTTAACAGGTGAGCTTTTAATTACTTCGAAAATGTCTTCAGACAGGATTTCAACAGTGAGGCTCCTGTTGTGTTCTGCAGTTACTAGTTGTTCCATATCACAGTTTCGGAGCAGTTCCTGTCCACGATCTGGGATATACTGGGGAGCACTGTACAACTGATTATAATACCTATGAGCCTCGTTTAAAATATCTTTTTGTTGAGTTAAAAGACTTTGATCTTCAGAGAGCAATGACTGAATAAAATTTCTTCGACGATTTTTTTCGTGCTGGAGTAGATGATAGAGTGAAGCGTGTTCTTCTTCCACTGTGGTTTGAACTCGTGATTTTATTGTCAGTCCTTCCAGCTGTTTGCGTTTAAGACTAAGAAGTTCGGCCTTGACCTGTTTGATACCCGTTCTGACAGCCGCGGACATGGGCATATCATAAAGGTCACGCAGACAAGTATAATAAAATTCGACAGTGCGCCGAGACCAAAGTGCCCTTTCCCTACTGTAAGAAATTAGAGTAGATCTAAGTTTCTTTTTGGCGCATAAAGTCCACCAATCTATCGTTGACCGGTATTTGTGGCTTTGTCGGAGTGAAAGTTGCCAAGAAGCTTCTAACTGCTCAGTTAGGGCGTTATCTCGAAGCATGGCGATATTTAATTTCCAAAAAGGACGGCCCCAGTATGGCTTCTGTTTAGGAAGTCCAATGCTGCACCTTAGTGCTAGATGGTCGGAAAAGAAAGTTGGTATTCGTTCGACGCCACTGATTTTGCTGGCTAAATGTGAACTTACGTATGTGCGGTCGATCCGACTTTGCGCTTTAGTGCTAAAATATGTGTACTGGACAGACACGGGGTATTTGACCTCCCAAGCGTCCTGCCATTTCATTGTTTTCACAAGACCATCTAGTGCTGGGGAGAAATTGAAATTTGGCGTTTGGTCTTTCCTGCGTAGGACACAATTCCAGTCACCTCCGACTATTACATCAACGGGGTTTTCCTTTAGACAGACCGCAAAAGTAAGCAAGTCTGCACCCCGCCACCTACTGAGATCTTGCCGCACTTGCTAGTTGCAGCATCCTAGCTGGACCATATTCTCAAAGAGGTTTCTTAATCTGACACCTACAACATGCGCTGTGCTGAACACCAGTGTATGTGAATGCTGAAAGAGCTGCTTGAGTTGTGTGACAGTATTTCGACCGTGTGAAGTGCAAATGTTATCGTGTCACGATCAATCCGCCCACTACGTAGCGTTCTGTGTCAGCACGCAGTTTTCGACAGTACTCTCTGTCCATAGCTGTTTTCATAGCTAGGTTGCTTCCAGCACAAAGCATCCGCCATACGAAAGTGGCTGTTTCGCGATTTTGATTACCTGATCCTTCGACATCACTTCATGTACGAATACTGGCAAGAATTCTCGCTACATTCGAAGGTGCTCCTTCCACTTCCAGCCTACTTGGTTGCTTCATTAGCCACGCAAACACTTCCTGAGGACCATACGTGTAATGACATCGCATCTTATGGGCTTAATTACATGATACCACTGAATTTAAGAGCGCTACAGGCATCCGGTTCCATGGTGTAATGGTTAGCACTCTGGACTTTGAATCCAGCGATCCGAGTTCGAGTCTCGGTGGAACCTGACGCTGTGTTTTGCGATCGTTTCTAGAAATGTGTACGAGCCGGTGGTTGGAATTGTATATGCAGAAATTTAACTAGGATCATGAAATGCAAAATGTTAATAGCAGTCCACACGTGAATGGGGAGCGCTCCAAATGCTTATGCTTTTGCTACTAGGATTAATAACGGGACGTAAGGGGCTCAACTGCAAGAAGACGACCTCAGCTGTTCCTCCCCGCAGGAAAGACATCTCACCGTTTTGGGTGCTGCATGCGCATGCATTTACCAAACTTGCATGCGATGTACTAGTTCCTGGGGAACGAATAGAATCGTTGTACGTGCCAGTCTTTACGTATAGATATAAGTAAGCGGAGACGGCTTAATCCTGCCACGTAGATTGCTTTCCATAAGACGCACCTGAGAGTCTCATGGGCCGGTGGCCCGACATGCAGTTTGTCCTGCTGCATGGCTTACTTTCAGGGACTCGCAAGTTTATCGTAGTGCTGGGTTGTCGCGAAAGTGAAAAGTAGGGCCTGTCCGGGATTTGAACCTGGGACCTCCTGCACCCAAAGCAGGAATCATACCCCTAGACCAACAGGCCGCACAAGTAAGCAAGTCTGCGCCCCGCCACCTACTGAGATCTTGCCGCACTTGCTAGTTGCAGCATCCTAGCTGGACCATATTCTCAAAGAGGTTTCTTAATCTGACACCTACAACATGCGCTGTGCTGAACACCAGTGTATGTGAATGCTGAAAGAGCTGCTTGAGTTGTGTGACAGTATTTCGACCGTGTGAAGTGCAAATGTTATCGTGTCACGAACAATCCGCACACTACGTAGCGCTCTGTGTCAGCACGCAGTTTTCGACAGTACTCTGCGTCCATAGCTGTTTTTATAGCTAGGCTGCTTCCAGCACAAAGCATCCGCCATACGAAAGTGGCTGTTTCGCGATTTTGATTACCTGATCCTTCGACATTACTTCATGTACGAATACTGGCAAGAATTCTCGCTACATTCGAAGGTGCTCCTTCCACTTCCAGCCTACTTGGTTGCTTCATTAGCCACGCAAACACTTCCTGAGGACCATACGTGTAATGACATCGCATCTTATGGGCTTAATTACATGATACCACTGAATTTAAGAGCGCTACGGGCATCCGGTTCCATGGTGTAATGGTTAGCACTCTGGACTTTGAATCCAGCGATCCGAGTTCGAGTCTCGGTGGAACCTGACGCTGTGTTTTTCGATCGTTTCTAGAAATGTGTACGAGTAGGTGGTTGGAATTGTATATGCAGAAATTTAACTAGGATCATGAAATGCAAAATGTTAATTGCAGTCCACACGTGAATGGGGAGCGCTCCAAATGCTTATGCTTTTGCTACTAGGATTAGTAACGGGACGTAAGGGGCTCAACTGCGAGAAGACGACCTCAGCTGTTCCTCCCCGCAGGAAAGACATCTCACCGTTTTGGGTGCTGCATGCGCATGCATTTACCAAACTTGCATGAGATGTACTAGTTCCTGGGGAACGAATAGAACCGTTGTACGTGCCAGTCTTTACGTATAGATATAAGTAAGCGGAGACGGCTTAATCCTGCCACGTAGATTGCTTTCCATAAGACGCACCTGAGACTCTCATGGGCCGGTGGCCCGACATGCAGTTTGTCCTGCTGCATGGCTTACTTTCAGAGACTCGCAAGTTTATCGTAGTGCTGGGTTGTCGCGAAAGTGAAAAGTAGGGCCTGTCCGGGATTTGAATGTTAATAGCAGTCCACACGTGATGGGAAGCGCTTCAAATTTTTATGCTTTTGGTACTAGGATTAATAACGGGACGTAAGGGGCTCAACTGCGAGAAGACGACCTCAGCTGTTCCTCCCCGCAGGAAAGACATCTCACCTTGTAGGGTGCTGCATGCGCATGCATTTACCAAACTTGCATGCGATGTACTAGTTCCTGGGGAACGAATAGAATCGTTGTACGTGCCAGTCTTTACGTATAGATATAAGTAAGCGGAGACGGCTTAATCCTGCCACGTAGATTGCTTTCCATAAGACGCACCTGAGAGTCTCATGGGCCGGTGGCCCGACATGCAGTTTGTCCTGCTGCATGGCTTACTTTCAGAGACTCGCAAGTTTATCGTAGTGCTGGGTTGTCGCGAAAGTGAAAAGTAGGACCTGTCCGGGATTTGAATGTTAATAGCAGTCCACACGTGATGGGGAGCGCTTCAAATTTTTATGCTTTTGGTACTAGGATTAATAACGGGACGTAAGGGGCTCAACTGCGAGAAGACGACCTCAGCTGTTCCTCCCCGCAGTAAAGACATCTCACCTTTTTGGGTGCTGCATGCGCATGCATTTACCAAACTTGCATGCGATGTACTAGTTCCTGGGGAACGAATAGAATCGTTGTACGTGCCAGTCTTTACGTATAGATATAAGTAAGCGGAGACGGCTTAATCCTGCCACGTAGATTGCTTTCCATAAGACGCACCTGAGAGTCTCATGGGCCGGTGGCCCGACATGCAGTTTGTCCTGCTGCATGGCTTACTTTCAGAGACTCGCAAGTTTATCGTAGTGCTGGGATGTCGCGAAGGTGAAAAGTAGTGCCTGTCCGGGATTTGAACCCGGGACCTCCCGCACCCAAAGCAGGAATCAAACCCCTAGACCAACAGGCCGCACAAGCAAGCAAGTCTGCACCCCGCCACCTACTGAGATCTTGCCGCACTTGCTAGTTGCAGCATCCTAGCTGGACCATATTCTCAAAGAGGTTTCTTAATCTGACACCTACAACATGCGCTGTGCTGAACACCAGTGTATGTGAATGCTGAAACAGTTGCTTGAGTTGTGTGACAGTATTTCGACCGTGTGAAGTGCAAATGTTATCGTGTCACGAACACTCCGCCCACTACGTAGCGTTCTGTGTCAGCACGCAGTTTTCGACAGTACTCTGTGTCCATAGCTGTTTTCATAGCTAGGCTGCTTCCAGCACAAAGCATCCGCCATACGAAAGTGGCTGTTTCGCGATTTTGATTACCTGATCTTTCGACATCACTTCATGTACGAATACTGGCAAGAATTCTCGCTACATTCGAAGGTGCTCCTTCCACTTCCAGCCTACTTGGTTTCTTCATTAGCCACGCAAACACTTCCTGAGGACCATACGTGTAATGACATCGCATCTTATGGGCTTAATTACATGATACCACTGAATTTAAGAGCGCTACAGGCATCCGGTTCCATGGTGTAATGGTTAGCACTCTGGACTTTGAATCCAGCGATCCGAGTTCGAGCCTCGGTGGAACCTGACGCTGTGTTTTGCGATCGTTTCTAGAAATGTGTACGAGCCGGTGGTTGGAATTGTATATGCAGAAATTTAACTAGGATCATGAAATGCAAAATGTTAAGAGCAGTCCACACGTGAATGGGGAGCGCTCCAAATGCTTATGCTTTTGCTACTAGGATTAATAACGGGACGTAAGGGGCTCAACTGCGAGAAGACTACCTCAGCTGTTCCTCCCCGCAGGAAAGACATCTCACCGTTTTGGGTGCTGCATGCGAATGAATTTACCAAACTTGCATGCGATGTACTAGTTCCTGGGGAACGAATAGAATCGTTGTACGTGCCAGTCTTTACGTATAGATATAAGTTAGCGGAGACGGCTTAATCCTGCCACGTAGATTGCTTTCCATAAGACGCACCTGAGACTCTCATGGGCCGGTGGCCCGACATGCAGTTTGTCCTGCTGCATGGCTTACTTTCAGAGACTCGCAAGTTTATCGTAGTGCTGGGTTGTCGCGAAAGTGAAAAGTAGGGCCTGTCCGGGATTTGAACCCGGGACCTCCTGCACCCAAAGCAGGAATCATACCCCTAGACCAACAGTCCTCACAAGTAAGCAAGTCTGCACCCCGCCACCTACTGAGATCTTGCCGCACTTGCTAGTTGCAGCATCCTAGCTGGACCATATTCTCAAAGAGGTTTCTTAATTTGACACCTACAACATGCGCTGTGCTGAACACCAGTGTATGTGAATGCTGAAAGAGCTGCTTGAGTTGTGTGACAGTATTTCGACCGTGTGAAGTGCAAATGTTATCGTGTCACGAACAATCCGCCCACTACGTAGCGTTCTGTGTCAGCACGCAGTTTTCGACAGTACTCTGTGTCCATAGCTGTTTTCATAGCTAGGCTGCTTCCAGCACAAAGCATCCGCCATACGAAAGTGGCTGTTTCGCGATTTTGATTACCTGATCCTTCGACATCACTTCATGTACGAATACTGGCAAGAATTCTCGCTACATTCGAAGGTGCTCCTTCCACTTCCAGCCTACTTGGTTGCTTCATTAGCCACGCAAACACTTCCTGAGGACCATACGTGTAATGACATCGCATCTTATGGGCTTAATTACATGATACCACTGAATTTAAGAGCGCTACAGGCATCCGGTTCCATGGTGTAATGGTTAGCACCCTGGACTTTGAATCCAGCGATCCGAGTTCGAGTCTCGGTGGAACCTGACGCTGTGTTTTGCGATCGTTTCTAGAAATGTGTACGAGCCGGTGGTTGGAATTGTATATGCAGAAATTTAACTAGGATCATGAAATGCAAAATGTTAATAGCAGTCCACACGTGAATGGGGAGCGCTCCAAATGCTTATGCTTTTGCTACTAGGATTAATAACGGGACGTAAGGGGCTCAACTGCGAGAAGACTACCTCAGCTGTTCCTCCCCGCAGGAAAGACATCTCACCGTTTTGGGTGCTGCATGCGAATGAATTTACCAAACTTGCATGCGATGTACTAGTTCCTGGGGAACGAATAGAATCGTTGTACGTGCCAGTCTTTACGTATAGATATAAATAAGCGGAGACGGCTTAATCCTGCCACGTAGATTGCTTTCCATAAGACGCACCTGAGAGTCTCATGGGCCGGTGGCCCGACATGCAGTTTGTCCTGCTGCATGGCTTACTTTCAGAGACTCCCAAGTTTATCGTAGTGCTGGGTTGTCGCGAAAGTGAAAAGTAGGGCCTGTCCGGGATTTGAATCCGGGACCTCCTGCACCCAAAGCAGGAATCATACCCCTAGACCATCCGGCCGCACAAGTAAGCAAGTCTGCACCCCGCCACCTACTGAGATCTTGCCGCACTTGCTAGTTGCAGCATCCTAGCTGGACCATATTCTCAAAGAGGTTTCTTAATCTGACACCTACAACATGCGCTGTGCTGAACACCAGTGTATGTGAATGCTGAAAGAGCTGCTTGAGTTGTGTGACAGTATTTCGACCGTGTGAAGTGCAAATGTTATCGTGTCACGAACAATCCGCCCACTACGTAGCGTTCTGTGTCAGCACGCAGTTTTCGACAGTACTCTGTGTCCATAGCTGTTTTCATAGCTAGGTTGCTTCCAGCACAAAGCATCCGCCATACGAAAGTGGCTGTTTCGCGATTTTGATTACCTGATCCTTCGACATCACTTCATGTACGAATACTGGCAAGAATTCTCGCTACATTCGAAGGTGCTCCTTCCACTTCCAGCCTACTTGGTTGCTTCATTAGCCACGCAAACACTTCCTGAGGACCATACGTGTAATGACATCGCATCTTATGGGCTTAATTACATGATACCACTGAATTTAAGAGCGCTACAGGCATCCGGTTCCATGGTGTAATGGTAAGCACTCTGGACTTTGAATCCAGCGATCCGAGTTCGAGTCTCGGTGGAACCTGACGCTGTGTTTTGCGATCGTTTCTAGAAATGTGTACGAGCCGGTGGTTGGAATTGTATATGCAGAAATTTAACTAGGATCATGAAATGCAAAATGTTAATAGCAGTCCACACGTGAATGGGGAGCGCTCCAAATGCTTATGCTTTTGCTACTAGGATTAATAACGGGACGTAAGGGGCTCAACTGCGAGAAGACTACCTCAGCTGTTCCTCCCCGCAGGAAAGACATCTCACCGTTTTGGGTGCTGCATGCGAATGAATTTACCAAACTTGCATGCGATGTACTAGTTCCTGGGGAACGAATAGAATCGTTGTACGTGCCAGGCTTTACGTATAGATATAAGTAAGCGGAGACGGCTTAATCCTGCCACGTAGATTGCTTTCCATAAGACGCACCTGAGACTCTCATGGGCCGGTGGCCCGACATGCAGTTTGTCCTGCTGCATGGCTTACTTTCAGAGACTCGCAAGTTTATCGTAGTGCTGGGTTGTCGCGAAAGTGAAAAGTAGGGCCTGTCCGGGATTTGAACCCGGGACCTCCTGCACCCAAAGCAGGAATCATACCCCTAGACCAACAGGCCTCACAAGTAAGCAAGTCTGCACCCCGCCACCTACTGAGATCTTGCCGCACTTGCTAGTTGCAGCATCCTAGCTGGACCATATTCTCAAAGAGGTTTCTTAATCTGACACCTACAACATGCGCTGTGCTGAACACCAGTGTATGTGAATGCTGAAAGAGCTGCTTGAGTTGTGTGACAGTATTTCGACCGTGTGAAGTGCAAATGTTATCGTGTCACGAACAATCCGCCCACTACGTAGCATTCTGTGTCAGCACGCAGTTTTCGACAGTACTCTGTGTCCATAGCTGTTTTCATAGCTAGGCTGCTTCCAGCACAAAGCATCCGCCATACGAAAGTGGCTGTTTCGCGAATTTGATTACCTGATCCTTCGACATCACTTCATGTACGAATACTGGCAAGAATTCTCGCTACATTCGAAGGTGCTCCTTCCACTTCCAGCCTACTTGGTTGCTTCATTAGCCACGCAAACACTTCCTGCGGGCCATACGTGTAATGACATCGCATCTTATGGGCTTAATTACATGATACCACTGAATTTAAGAGCGCTACAGGCATCCGGTTCCATGGTGTAATGGTTAGCACCCTGGACTTTGATTCCAGCGATCCGAGTTCGAGTCTCGGTGGAACCTGACGCTGTGTTTTGCGATCGTTTCTAGAAATGTGTACGAGCCGGTGGTTGGAATTGTATATGCATAAATTTAACTAGGATCATGAAATGCAAAATGTTAATAGCAGTCCACACGTGAATGGGGAGCGCTCCAAATGCTTATGCTTTTGCTACTAGGATTAATAACGGGACGTAAGGGGCTCAACTGCGAGAAGACTACCTCAGCTGTTCCTCCCCGCAGGAAAGACATCTCACCGTTTTGGGTGCTGCATGCGAATGAATTTACCAAACTTGCATGCGATGTACTAGTTCCTGGGGAACGAATAGAATCGTTGTACGTGCCAGTCTTTACGTATAGATATAAGTAAGCGGAGACGGCTTAATCCTGCCACGTAGATTGCTTTCCATAAGACGCACCTGAGACTCTCATGGGCCGGTGGCCCGACATGCAGTTTGTCCTGCTGCATGGCTTACATTCAGAGACTCGCAAGTTTATCGTAGTGCTGGGTGGTCGCGAAAGTGAAAAGTAGGGCCTGTCCGGGATTTGAATCCGGGACCTCCTGCACCCAAAGCAGGAATCATACCCCTAGACCAACAGGCCGCACAAGTAAGCAAGTCTGCACCCCGCCACCTACTGAGATCTTGCCGCACTTGCTAGTTGCAGCATCCTAGCTGGACCATATTCTCAAAGAGGTTTCTTAATCTGACACCTACAACATGCGCTGTGCTGAACACCAGTGTATGTGAATGCTGAAAGAGCTGCTTGAGTTGTGTGACAGTATTTCGACCGTGTGAAGTGCAAATGTTATCGTGTCACGAACAATCCGCCCACTACGTAGCGTTCTGTGTCAGCACGCAGTTTTCGACAGTACTCTGTGTCCATAGCTGTTTTCATAGCTAGGTTGCTTCCAGCACAAAGCATCCGCCATACGAAAGTGGCTGTTTCGCGATTTTGATTACCTGATCCTTCGACATCACTTCATGTACGAATACTGGCAAGAATTCTCGCTACATTCGAAGGTGCTCCTTCCACTTCCAGCCTACTTGGTTGCTTCATTAGCCACGCAAACACTTCCTGAGGACCATACGTGTAATGACATCGCATCTTATGGGCTTAATTACATGATACCACTGAATTTAAGAGCGCTACAGGCATTCGGTTCCATGGTGTAGTGGTAAGCACTCTGGACTTTGAATCCAGCGATCCGAGTTCGAGTCTCGGTGGAACCTGACGCTGTGTTTTGCGATCGTTTCTAGAAATGTGTACGAGCCGGTGGTTGGAATTGTATATGCATAAATTTAACTAGGATCATGAAATGCAAAATGTTAATAGCAGTCCACACGTGAATGGGGAGCGCTCCAAATGCTTATGCTTTTGCTACTAGGATTAATAACGGGACGTAAGGGGCTCAACTGCGAGAAGACTACCTCAGCTGTTCCTCCCCGCAGGAAAGACATCTCACCGTTTTGGGTGCTGCATGCGAATGAATTTACCAAACTTGCATGCGATGTACTAGTTCCTGGGGAACGAATAGAATCGTTGTACGTGCCAGTCTTTACGTATAGATATAAGTAAGCGGAGACGGCTTAATCCTGCCACGTAGATTGCTTTCCATAAGACGCACCTGAGACTCTCATGGGCCGGTGGCCCGAGATGCATTTTGTCCTGCTGCATGGCTTACTTTCAGAGACTCGCAAGTTTATCGTAGTGCTGGGTTGTCACGAAAGTGAAAAGTAGGGCCTGTCCGGGATTTGAACCCGGGACCTCCTGCACCCAAAGCAGGAATCATACCCCTAGACCAACAGGCCTCACAAGTAAGCAAGTCTGCACCCCGCCACCTACTGAGATCTTGCCGCACTTGCTAGTTGCAGCATCCTAGCTGGACCATATTCTCAAAGAGGTTTCTTAATTTGACACCTACAACATGCGCTGTGCTGAACACCAGTGTATGTGAATGCTGAAAGAGCTGCTTGAGTGGTGTGACAGTATTTCGACCGTGTGAAGTGCAAATGTTATCGTGTCACGAACAATCCGCCCACTACGTAGCGTTCTGTGTCAGCACGCAGTTTTCGACAGTACTCTGTGTCCATAGCTGTTTTCATAGCTAGGCTGCTTCCAGCACAAAGCATCCGCCATACGAAAGTGGCTGTTTCGCGATTTTGATTACCTGATCCTTCGACATCACTTCATGTACGAATACTGGCAAGAATTCTCGCTACATTCGAAGGTGCTCCTTCCACTTCCAGCCTACTTGGTTGCTTCATTAGCCACGCAAACACTTCCTGAGGACCATACGTGTAATGACATCGCATCTTATGGGCTTAATTACATGATACCACTGAATTTAAGAGCGCTACAGGCATCTGGTTCCATGGTGTAATGGTTAGCACCCTGGTCTTTGAATCCAGCGATCCGAGTTCGAGTCTCGGTGGAACCTTACGCTGTGTTTTGCGATCGTTTCTAGAAATGTGTACGAGCCGGTGGTTGGAATTGTATATGCATAAATTTAACTAGGATCATGAAATGCAAAATGTTAATAGCAGTCCACACGTGAATGGGGAGCGCTCCAAATGCTTATGCTTTTGCTACTAGGATTAATAACGGGACGTAAGGGGCTCAACTGCGAGAAGACTACCTCAGCTGTTCCTCCCCGCAGGAAAGACATCTCACCGTTTTGGGTGCTGCATGCGAATGAATTTACCAAACTTGCATGCGATGTACTAGTTCCTGGGGAACGAATAGAATCGTTGTACGTGCCAGTCTTTACGTATAGATATAAGTAAGCGGAGACGGCTTAATCCTGCCACGTAGATTGCTTTCCATAAGACGCACCTGAGACTCTCATGGGCCGGTGGCCCGAGATGCATTTTGTCCTGCTGCATGGCTTACTTTCAGAGACTCGCAAGTTTATCGTAGTGCTGGGTTGTCGCGAAAGTGAAAAGTAGGGCCTGTCCGGGATTTGAACCCGGGACCTCCTGCACCCAAAGCAGGAATCATACCCCTAGACCAACAGGCCTCACAAGTAAGCAAGTCTGCACCCCGCCACCTACTGAGATCTTGCCGCACTTGCTAGTTGCAGCATCCTAGCTGGACCATATTCTCAAAGAGGTTTCTTAATTTGACACCTACAACATGCGCTGTGCTGAACACCAGTGTATGTGAATGCTGAAAGAGCTGCTTGAGTTGTGTGACAGTATTTCGACCGTGTGAAGTGCAAATGTTATCGTGTCACGAACAATCCGCCCACTACGTAGCGTTCTGTGTCAGCACGCAGTTTTCGACAGTACTCTGTGTCCATAGCTGTTTTCATAGCTAGGCTGCTTCCAGCACAAAGCATCCGCCATACGAAAGTGGCTGTTTCGCGATTTTGATTACCTGATCCTTCGACATCACTTCATGTACGAATACTGGCAAGAATTCTCGCTACATTCGAAGGTGCTCCTTCCACTTCCAGCCTACTTGGTTGCTTCATTAGCCACGCAAACACTTCCTGAGGACCATACGTGTAATGACATCGCATCTTATGGGCTTAATTACATGATACCACTGAATTTAAGAGCGCTACAGGCATCCTGTTCCATGGTGTAATGGTTAGCACCCTGGACTTTGAATCCAGCGATCCGCGTTCGAGTCTCGGTGAAACCTTACGCTGTGTTTTGCGATCGTTTCTAGAAATGTGTACGAGCCGGTGGTTGGAATTGTATATGCATAAATTTAACTAGGATCATGAAATGCAAAATGTTAATAGCAGTCCACACGTGAATGGGGAGCGCTCCAAATGCTTATGCTTTTGCTACTAGGATTAATAACGGGACGTAAGGGGCTCAACTGCGAGAAGACTACCTCAGCTGTTCCTCCCCGCAGGAAAGACATCTCACCGTTTTGGGTGCTGCATGCGAATGAATTTACCAAACTTGCATGCGATGTACTAGTTCCTGGGGAACGAATAGAATCGTTGTACGTGCCAGTCTTTACGTATAGATATAAGTAAGCGGAGACGGCTTAATCCTGCCACGTAGATTGCTTTCCATAAGACGCACCTGAGAGTCTCATGGGCCGGTGGCCCGACATGCAGTTTGTCCTGCTGCATGGCTTACTTTCAGAGACTCGCAAGTTTATCGTAGTGCTGGGTTGTCGCGAAAGTGAAAAGTAGGGCCTGTCCGGGATTTGAATCCGGGACCTCCTGCACCCAAAACAGGAATCATACCCCTAGACCAACAGGCCGCACAAGTAAGCAAGTCTGCACCCCGCCACCTACTGAGATCTTGCCGCACTTGCTTGTTGCAGCATCCTAGCTGGACCATATTCTCAAAGAGGTTTCTTAATCTGACACCTACAACATGCGCTGTGCTGAACACCAGTGTATGTGAATGCTGAAAGAGCTGCTTGAGTTGTGTGACAGTATTTCGACCGTGTATAGTGCAAATGTTATCGTGTCACGAACAATCCGCCCACTACGTAGCGTTCTGTGTCAGCACGCAGTTTTCGACAGTACTCTGTGTCCATAGCTGTTTTCATAGCTAGGCTGCTTCCAGCACAAAGCATCCGCCATACGAAAGTGGCTGTTTCGCGAATTTGATTACCTGATCCTTCGACATCACTTCATGTACGAATACTGGCAAGAATTCTCGCTACATTCGAAGGTGCTCCTTCCACTTCCAGCCTACTTGGTTGCTTCATTAGCCACGCAAACACTTCCTGAGGACCATACGTGTAATGACATCGCATCTTATGGGCTTAATTACATGATACCACTGAATTTAAGAGCGCTACAGGCATTCGGTTCCATGGTATAATGGTAAGCACTCTGGACTTTGAATTCAGCGATCCGAGTTCGAGTCTCGGTGGAACCTGACGCTGTGTTTTGCGATCGTTTCTAGAAATGTGTACGAGCCGGTGGTTGGAATTGTATATGCAGAAATTTAACTAGGATCATGAAATGCAAAATGTTAATAGCAGTCCACACGTGAATGGGGAGCGCTCCAAATGCTTATGCTTTTGCTACTAGGATTAATAACGGGACGTAAGGGGCTCAACTGCGAGAAGACTACCTCAGCTGTTCCTCCCCGCAGGAAAGACATCTCACCGTTTTGGGTGCTGCATGCGAATGAATTTACCAAACTTGCATGCGATGTATTAGTTCCTGGGGAACGAATAGAATCGTTGTACGTGCCAGTCTTTACGTATAGATATAAGTAAGCGGAGACGGCTTAATCCTGCCACGTTGATTGCTTTCCATAAGACGCACCTGAGACTCTCATGGGCCGGTGGCCCGACATGCAGTTTGTCCTGCTGCATGGCTTACTTTCAGAGACTCGCAAGTTTATCGTAGTGCTGGGTTGTCGCGAAAGTGAAAAGTAGGGCCTGTCCGGGATTTGAACCCGGGACCTCCTGCACCCAAAGCAGGAATCATACCCCTAGACCAACAGGCCTCACAAGTAAGCAAGTCTGCACCCCGCCACCTACTGAGATCTTGCCGCAGTTGCTAGTTGCAGCATTCTAGCTGGACCATATTCTCAAAGAGGTTTCTTAATTTGACACCTACAACATGCGCTGTGCTGAACACCAGTGTATGTGAATGCTGAAAGAGCTGCTTGAGTTGTGTGACAGTATTTCGACCGTGTGAAGTGCAAATGTTATCGTGTCACGAACAATCCGCCCACTACGTAGCGTTCTGTGTCAGCACGCAGTTTTCGACAGTACTCTGTGTCCATAGCTGTTTTCATAGCTAGGCTGCTTCCATCACAAAGCATCCGCCATACGAAAGTGGCTGTTTCGCAATTTTGATTACCTGATCCTTCGACATCACTTCATGTACGAATACTGGCAAGAATTCTCGCTACATTCGAAGGTGCTCCTTCCACTTCCAGCCTACTTGGTTGCTTCATTAGCCACGCAAACACTTCCTGAGGACTATACGTGTAATGACATCGTATCTTATGGGCTTAATTACATGATACCACTGAATTTAAGAGCGCTACAGGCATCCGGTTCCATGGTGTAATGGTTAGCACCCTGGACTTTGAATCCAGCGATCCGAGTTCGAGTCTCGGTGGAACCTGACGCTGTGTTTTGCGATCGTTTCTAGAAATGTGTACGAGCCGGTGGTTGGAATTGTATATGCAGAAATTTAACTAGGATCATGAAATGCAAAATGTTAATAGCAGTCCACACGTGAATGGGGAGCGCTGCAAATGCTTATGCTTTTGCTACTAGGATTAATAACGGGACGTAAGGGGCTCAACTGCGAGAAGACTACCTCAGCTGTTCCTCCCCGCAGGAAAGACATCTCACCGTTTTGGGTGCTGCATGCGAATGAATTTACCAAACTTGCATGCGATGTACTAGTTCCTGGGGAACGAATAGAATCGTTGTACGTGCCAGTCTTTACGTATAGATATAAGTAAGCGGAGACGGCTTAATCCTGCCACGTAGATTGCTTTCCATAAGACTCACCTGAGACTCTCATGGGCCGGTGGCCCGACATGCAGTTTGTCCTGCTGCATGGCTTACTTTCAGAGACTCGCAAGTTTATCGTAGTGCTGGGTTGTCGCGAAAGTGAAAAGTAGGGCCTGTCCGGGATTTGAACCCAGGACCTCCTGCACCCAAAGCAGGAATCATACCCCTAGACCAACAGGCCGCACGAGTAAGCAAGTCTGCACCCCGCCACCTACTGAGATCTTGCCGCACTTGCTACTTGCAGCATCCTAGCTGGACCATATTCTCAAAGAGGTTTCTTAATCTGACACCTACAACATGCGCTGTGCTGAACACCAGTGTATGTGAATGCTGAAAGAGCTGCTTGAGTTGTGTGACAGTATTTCGACCGTGTATAGTGCAAATGTTATCGTGTCACGAACAATCCGCCCACTACGTAGCGTTCTCTGTCTGCACGCAGTTTTCGACAGTACTCTGTGTCCATAGCTGTTTTCATAGCTAGGCTGCTTCCAGCACAAAGCATCCGCCATACGAAAGTGGCTGTTTCGCGATTTTGATTACCTGATCCTTCGACATCACTTCATGTACGAATACTGGCAAGAATTCTCGCTACATTCGAAGGTGCTCCTTCCACTTCCAGCCTACTTGGTTGCTTCATTAGCCACGCAAACACTTCCTGAGGACCATACGTGTAATGACATCGCATCTTATGGGCTTAATTACATGATACCACTGAACTTAAGAGCGCAAAAGGCATTCGGTTCCATGGTGTAATGGTTAGCACTCTGGACTTTGAATTCAGCGATCCGAGTTCGAGCCTCGGTGGAACCTGACGCTGTGTTTTGCGATCGTTTCTAGAAATGTGTACGAGCCGGTGGTTGGAATTGTATATGCAGAAATTTAACTAGGATCATGAAATGCAAAATGTTAATAGCAGTCCACACGTGAATGGGGAGCGCTCCAAATGCTTATGCTTTTGCTACTAGGATTAATAACGGGACGTAAGGGGTTCAACTGTGAGAAGACGACCTCAGCTGTTCCTCCCCGCAGGAAAGACATCTCACCGTTTTGGGTGCTGCATGCGCATGCATTTACCAAACTTGCATGCGATGTACTAGTTCCTGGGGAACGAATAGAATCGTTGTACGTGCCAGTCTTTACGTGTAGATATAAGTAAGCGGAGACGGCTTAATCCTGCCACGTAGATTGCTTTCCATAAGACGCACCTGAGAGTCTCATGGGCCGGTGGCCCGACATGCAGTTTGTCCTGCTGCATGGCTTACTTTCAGAGACTCGCAAGTTTATCGTAGTGCTGGGTTGTCGCGAAAGTGAAAAGTAGGGCCTGTCCGGGATTTGAACCCGGGACCTCCTGCACCCAAAGCAGGAATCATACCCCTAGACCAACAGGCCGCACAAGTAAGCAAGTCTGCACCCCGCCACCTACTGAGATCTTGCCGCACTTGCTACTTGCAGCATCCTAGCTGGACCATATTCTCAAACAGGTTTCTTAATCTGACACCTACAGCATGCGCTGTGCTGAACACCAGTGTATGTGAATGCTGAAAGAGCTGCTTGAGTTGTGTGACAGTATTTCGACCGTGTGTAGTGCAAATGTTATCGTGTCACGAACAATCCGCCCACTACGTAGCGTTCTGTGTCTGCACGCAGTTTTCGACAGTACTCTGTGTCCATAGCTGTTTTCATAGCTAGGCTGCTTCCAGCACAAAGCATCCGCCATACGAAAGTGGCTGTTTCGCGATTTTGATTACCTGATCCTTCGACATCACTTCATGTACGAATACTGGCAAGAATTCTCGCTACATTCGAAGGTGCTCCTTCCACTTCCAGCCTACTTGGTTGCTTCATTAGCCACGCAAACACTTCCTGAGGACCATACGTGTAATGACATCGCATCTTATGGGCTTAATTACATGATACCATTGAATTTAAGAGCGCTACAGGCATCCGGTTCCATGGTGTAATGGTTAGCACTCTGGACTTTGAATCCAGCGATCCGAGTTCGAGTCTCGGTGGAACCTGACGCTGTGTTTTGCGATCGTTTCTAGAAATGTGTACGAGCCGGTGGTTGGAATTGTATATGCAGAAATTTAACTAGGATCATGAAATGCAAAATGTTAATAGCAGTCCACACGTGAATGGGGAGCGCTCCAAATGCTTATGCTTTTGCTACTAGGATTAATAACGGGACGTAAGGGGTTCAACTGTGAGAAGACGACCTCAGCTGTTCCTCCCCGCAGGAAAGACATCTCACCGTTTTGGGTGCTGCATGCGCATGCATTTACCAAACTTGCATGCGATGTACTAGTTCCTGGGGAACGAATAGAATCGTTGTACGTGCCAGTCTTTACGTATAGATATAAGTAAGCGGAGACGGCTTAATCCTGCCACGTAGATTGCTTTCCATAAGACGCACCTGAGAGTCTCGTGGGCCGGTGGCCCGACATGCAGTTTGTCCTGCTGCATGGCTTACTTTCAGAGACTCGCAAGTTTATCGTAGTGCTGGGTTGTCGCGAAAGTGAAAAGTAGGGCCTGTCCGGGATTTGAACCCGGGACCTCCTGCACCCAAAGCAGGAATCATACCCCTAGACCAACAGGCCGCACAAGTAAGCAAGTCTGCACCCCGCCACCTACTGAGATCTTGCCGCACTTGCTACTTGCAGCATCCTAGCTGGACCATATTCTCAAACAGGTTTCTTAATCTGACACCTACAGCATGCGCTGTGCTGAACACCAGTGTATGTGAATGCTGAAAGAGCTGCTTGAGTTGTGTGACAGTATTTCGACCGTGTGTAGTGCAAATGTTATCGTGTCACGAACAATCCGCCCACTACGTAGCGTTCTGTGTCTGCACGCAGTTTTCGACAGTACTCTGTGTCCATAGCTGTTTTCATAGCTAGGCTGCTTCCAGCACAAAGCATCCGCCATACGAAAGTGGCTGTTTCGCGATTTTGATTACCTGATCCTTCGACATCACTTCATGTACGAATACTGGCAAGAATTCTCGCTACATTCGAAGGTGCTCCTTCCACTTCCAGCCTACTTGGTTGCTTCATTAGCCACGCAAACACTTCCTGAGGACCATACGTGTAATGACATCGCATCTTATGGGCTTAATTACATGATACCACTGAATTTAAGAGCGCTACAGGCATCCGGTTCCATGGTGTAATGGTTAGCACTCTGGACTTTGAATCCAGCGATCCGAGTTCGAGTGTCGGTGGAACCTGACGCTGTGTTTTGCGATCGTTTCTAGAAATGTGTACGAGCCGGTGGTTGGAATTGTATATGCAGAAATTTAACTAGGATCATGAAATGCAAAATGTTAATAGCAGTCCACACGTGAATGGGGAGCGCTCCAAATGCTTATGCTTTTGCTACTAGGATTAATAACGGGACGTAAGGGGTTCAACTGTGAGAAGACGACCTCAGCTGTTCCTCCCCGCAGGAAAGACATCTCACCGTTTTGGGTGCTGCATGCGCATGCATTTACCAAACTTGCATGCGATGTACTAGTTCCTGGGGAACGAATAGAATCGTTGTACGTGCCAGTCTTTACGTATAGATATAAGTAAGCGGAGACGGCTTAATCCTGCCACGTAGATTGCTTTCCATAAGACGCACCTGAGAGTCTCGTGGGCCGGTGGCCCGACATGCAGTTTGTCCTGCTGCATGGCTTACTTTCAGAGACTCGCAAGTTTATCGTAGTGCTGGGTTGTCGCGAAAGTGAAAAGTAGGGCCTGTCCGGGATTTGAACCCGGGACCTCCTGCACCCAAAGCAGGAATCATACCCCTAGACCAACAGGCCGCACAAGTAAGCAAGTCTGCACCCCGCCACCTACTGAGATCTTGCCGCACTTGCTACTTGCAGCATCCTAGCTGGACCATATTCTCAAAGAGGTTTCTTAATCTGACACCTACAGCATGCGCTGTGCTGAACACCAGTGTATGTGAATGCTGAAAGAGCTGCTTGAGTTGTGTGACAGTATTTCGACCGTGTGTAGTGCAAATGTTATCGTGTCACGAACAATCCGCCCACTACGTAGCGTTCTGTGTCTGCACGCAGTTTTCGACAGTACTCTGTGTCCATAGCTGTTTTCATAGCTAGGCTGCTTCCAGCACAAAGCATCCGCCATACGAAAGTGGCTGTTTCGCGATTTTGATTACCTGATCCTTCGACATCACTTCATGTACGAATACTGGCAAGAATTCTCGCTACATTCGAAGGTGCTCCTTCCACTTCCAGCCTACTTGGTTGCTTCATTAGCCACGCAAACACTTCCTGAGGACCATACGTGTAATGACATCGCATCTTATGGGCTTAATTACATGATACCACTGAATTTAAGAGCGCTACAGGCATCCGGTTCCATGGTGTAATGGTTAGCACTCTGGACTTTGAATCCAGCGATCCGAGTTCGAGTCTCGGTGGAACCTGACGCTGTGTTTTGCGATCGTTTCTAGAAATGTGTACGAGCCGGTGGTTGGAATTGTATGTGCAGAAATTTAACTAGGATCATGAAATGCAAAATGTTAATAGCAGTCCACACGTGAATGGGGAGCGCTCCAAATGCTTATGCTTTTGCTACTAGGATTAATAACGGGACGTAAGGGGTTCAACTGCGAGAAGACGACCTCAGCTGTTCCTCCCCGCAGGAAAGACATCTCACCGTTTTGGGTGCTGCATGCGCATTCATTTACCAAACTTGCATGCGATGTACTAGTTCCTGGGGAACGAATAGAATCGTTGTACGTGCCAGTCTTTACGTATAGATATAAGTAAGCGGAGACGGCTTAATCCTGCCACGTAGATTGCTTTCCATAAGACGCACCTGAGAGTTTCATGGGCCGGTGGCCCGACATGCAGTTTGTCCTGCTGCATGGCTTACTTTCAGAGACTCCCAAGTTTATCGTAGTGCTGGGTTGTCGCGAAAGTGAAAAGTAGGGCCTGTCCGGGATTTGAACCCGGGACCTCCTGCACCCAAAGCAGGAATCATACCCCTAGACCAACAGGCGGCACAAGTAAGCAAGTCTGCACCGCGCCACCTACTGAGATCTTGCCGCACTTGCTACTTGCAGCATCCGAGCTGGACCATATTCTCAAAGAGGTTTCTTAATCTGACACCTACAACATGCGCTGTGCTGAACACCAGTGTATGTGAATGCTGAAAGAGCTGCTTGAGTTGTGTGACAGTATTTCGACCGTGTGTAGTGCAAATGTTATCGTGTCACGAACAATCCGCCCACTACGTAGCGTTCTGTGTCAGCACGCAGTTTTCGACAGTACTCTGTGTCCATAGCTGTTTTCATAGCTAGGCTGCTTCCAGCACAAAGCATCCGCCATACGAAAGTGGCTGTTTCGCGATTTTGATTACCTGATCCTTCGACATCACTTCATGTACGAATACTGGCAAGAATTCTCGCTACATTCGAAGGTGCTCCTTCCACTTCCTGCCTACTTGGTTGCTTCATTAGCCACGCAAACACTTCCTGAGGACCATACGTGTAATGACATCGCATCTTATGGGCTTAATTACATGATACCACTGAATTTAAGAGCGCTACAGGCATTCGGTTCCATGGTGTAATGGTTAGCGCTCTGGACTTTGAATCCAGCGATCCGAGTGCGAGTCTCGGTGGAACCTGACGCTGTGTTTTGCGATCGTTTCTAGAAATGTGTACGAGCCGGTGGTTGGAATTGTATATGCAGAAATTTAACTAGGATCATGAAATGCAAAATGTTAATAGCAGTCCACACGTGAATGGGGAGCGCTCCAAATGCTTATGCTTTTGCTACTAGGATTAATAACGGGACGTAAGGGGTTCAACTGCGAGAAGACGACCTCAGCTGTTCCTCCCCGCAGGAAAGACATCTCACCGTTTTGGGTGCTGCATGCGCATGCATTTACCAAACTTGCATGCGATGTACTAGTTCCTGGGGAACGAATAGAATCGTTGTACGTGCCAGTCTTTACGTATAGATATAAGTAAGCGGAGACGGCTTAATCCTGCCACGTAGATTGCTTTCCATAAGACGCACCTGAGAGTTTCATGGGCCGGTGGCCCGACATGCAGTTTGTCCTGCTGCATGGCTTACTTTCAGAGACTCCCAAGTTTATCGTAGTGCTGGGTTGTCGCGAAAGTGAAAAGTAGGGCCTGTCCGGGATTTGAACCCGGGACCTCCTGCACCCAAAGCAGGAATCATACCCCTAGACCAACAGGCGGCACAAGTAAGCAAGTCTGCACCGCGCCACCTACTGAGATCTTGCCGCACTTGCTACTTGCAGCATCCTAGCTGGACCATATTCTCAAAGAGGTTTCTTAATCTGACACCTACAACATGCGCTGTGCTGAACACCAGTGTATGTGAATGCTGAAAGAGCTGCTTGAGTTGTGTGACAGTATTTCGACCGTGTGTAGTGCAAATGTTATCGTGTCACGAACAATCCGCCCACTACGTAGCGTTCTGTGTCAGCACGCAGTTTTCGACAGTACTCTGTGTCCATAGCTGTTTTCATAGCTAGGCTGCTTCCAGCACAAAGCATCCGCCATACGAAAGTGGCTGTTTCGCGATTTTGATTACCTGATCCTTCGACATCACTTCATGTACGAATACTGGCAAGAATTCTCGCTACATTCGAAGGTGCTCCTTCCACTTCCTGCCTACTTGGTTGCTTCATTAGCCACGCAAACACTTCCTGAGGACCATACGTGTAATGACATCGCATCTTATGGGCTTAATTACATGATACCACTGAATTTAAGAGCGCTACAGGCATTCGGTTCCATGGTGTAATGGTTAGCGCTCTGGACTTTGAATCCAGCGATCCGAGTGCGAGTCTCGGTGGAACCTGACGCTGTGTTTTGCGATCGTTTCTAGAAATGTGTACGAGCCGGTGGTTGGAATTGTATATGCAGAAATTTAACTAGGATCATGAAATGCAAAATGTTAATAGCAGTCCACACGTGAATGGGGAGCGCTCCAAATGCTTATGCTTTTGCTACTAGGATTAATAACGGGACGTAAGGGGTTCAACTGCGAGAAGACGACCTCAGCTGTTCCTCCCCGCAGGAAAGACATCTCACCGTTTTGGGTGCTGCATGCGCATGCATTTACCAAACTTGCATGCGATGTACTAGTTCCTGGGGAACGAATAGAATCGTTGTACGTGCCAGTCTTTACGTATAGATATAAGTAAGCGGAGACGGCTTAATCCTGCCACGTAGATTGCTTTCCATAAGACGCACCTGAGAGTCTCATGGGCCGGTGGCCCGACATGCAGTTTGTCCTGCTGCATGGCTTACTTTCAGAGACTCGCAAGTTTATCGTAGTGCTGGGTTGTCGCGAAAGTGAAAAGTAGGGCCTGTCCGGGATTTGAACCCGGGACCTCTTGCACCCAAAGCAGGAATCATACCCCTAGACCAACAGGCGGCACAAGTAAGCAAGTCTGCACCGCGCCACCTACTGAGATCTTGCCGCACTTGCTACTTGCAGCATCCTAGCTGGACCATATTCTCAAAGAGGTTTCTTAATCTGACACCTACAACATGCGCTGTGCTGAACACCAGTGTATGTGAATGCTGAAAGAGCTGCTTGAGTTGTGTGACAGTATTTCGACCGTGTGTAGTGCAAATGTTATCGTGTCACGAACAATCCGCCCACTACGTAGCGTTCTGTGTCAGCACGCAGTTTTCGACAGTACTCTGTGTCCATAGCTGTTTTCATAGCTAGGCTGCTTCCAGCACAAAGCATCCGCCATACGAAAGTGGCTGTTTCGCGATTTTGATTACCTGATCCTTCGACATCACTTCATGTACGAATACTGGCAAGAATTCTCGCTACATTCGAAGGTGCTCCTTCCACTTCCTGCCTACTTGGTTGCTTCATTAGCCACGCAAACACTTCCTGAGGACCATACGTGTAATGACATCGCATCTTATGGGCTTAATTACATGATACCACTGAATTTAAGAGCGCTACAGGCATTCGGTTCCATGGTGTAATGGTTAGCGCTCTGGACTTTGAATCCAGCGATCCGAGTGCGAGTCTCGGTGGAACCTGACGCTGTGTTTTGCGATCGTTTCTAGAAATGTGTACGAGCCGGTGGTTGGAATTGTATATGCAGAAATTTAACTAGGATCATGAAATGCAAAATGTTAATAGCAGTCCACACGTGAATGGGGAGCGCTCCAAATGCTTATGCTTTTGCTACTAGGATTAATAACGGGACGTAAGGGGTTCAACTGCGAGAAGACGACCTCAGCTGTTCCTCCCCGCAGGAAAGACATCTCACCGTTTTGGGTGCTGCATGCGCATGCATTTACCAAACTTGCATGCGATGTACTAGTTCCTGGGGAACGAATAGAATCGTTGTACGTGCCAGTCTTTACGTATAGATATAAGTAAGCGGAGACGGCTTAATCCTGCCACGTAGATTGCTTTCCATAAGACGCACCTGAGAGTCTCATGGGCCGGTGGCCCGACATGCAGTTTGTCCTGCTGCATGGCTTACTTTCAGAGACTCGCAAGTTTATCGTAGTGCTGGGTTGTCGCGAAAGTGAAAAGTAGGGCCTGTCCGGGATTTGAACCCGGGACCTCCTGCACCCAAAGCAGGAATCATACCCCTAGACCAACAGGCCGCACAATTAAGCAAGTCTGCACCCCGCCACCTACTGAGATCTTGCCGCACTTGCTACTTGCAGCATCCTAGCTGGACCATATTCTCAAACAGGTTTCTTAATCTGACACCTACAGCATGCGCTGTGCTGAACACCAGTGTATGTGAATGCTGAAAGAGCTGCTTGAGTTGTGTGACAGTATTTCGACCGTGTGTAGTGCAAATGTTATCGTGTCACGAACAATCCGCCCACTACGTAGCGTTCTGTGTCTGCACGCAGTTTTCGACAGTACTCTGTGTCCATAGCTGTTTTCATAGCTAGGCTGCTTCCAGCACAAAGCATCCGCCATACGAAAGTGGCTGTTTCGCGATTTTGATTACCTGATCCTTCGACATCACTTCATGTACGAATACTGGCAAGAATTCTCGCTACATTCGAAGGTGCTCCTTCCACTTCCAGCCTACTTGGTTGCTTCATTAGCCACGCAAACACTTCCTGAGGACCATACGTGTAATGACATCGCATCTTATGGGCTTAATTACATGATACCACTGAATTTAAGAGCGCTACAGGCATCAGGTTCCATGGTGTAATGGTTAGCACTCTGGACTTTGAATCCAGCGATCCGAGTTCGAGTGTCGGTGGAACCTGACGCTGTGTTTTGCGATCGTTTCTAGAAATGTGTACGAGCCGGTGGTTGGAATTGTATATGCAGAAATTTAACTAGGATCATGAAATGCAAAATGTTAATAGCAGTCCACACGTGAATGGGGAGCGCTCCAAATGCTTATGCTTTTGCTACTAGGATTAATAACGGGACGTAAGGGGTTCAACTGTGAGAAGACGACCTCAGCTGTTCCTCCCCGCAGGAAAGACATCTCACCGTTTTGGGTGCTGCATGCGCATGCATTTACCAAACTTGCATGCGATGTACTAGTTCCTGGGGAACGAATAGAATCGTTGTACGTGCCAGTCTTTACGTATAGATATAAGTAAGCGGAGAGGGCTTAATCCTGCCACGTAGATTGCTTTCCATAAGACGCACCTGAGAGTCTCATGGGCCGGTGGCCCGACATGCAGTTTGTCCTGCTGCATGGCTTACTTTCAGAGACTCGCAAGTTTATCGTAGTGCTGGGTTGTCGCGAAAGTGAAAAGTAGGGCCTGTCCGGGATTTGAACCCGGGACCTCCTGCACCCAAAGCAGGAATCATACCCCTAGACCAACTGGCGGCACAAGTAAGCAAGTCTGCACCGCGCCACCTACTGTGATCTTGCCGCACTTGCTACTTGCAGCATCCTAGCTGGACCATATTCTCAAAGAGGTTTCTTAATCTGACACCTACAACATGCGCTGTGCTGAACACCAGTGTATGTGAATGCTGAAAGAGCTGCTTGAGTTGTGTGACAGTATTTCGACCGTGTGTAGTGCAAATGTTATCGTGTCACGAACAATCCGCCCACTACGTAGCGTTCTGTGTCAGCACGCAGTTTTCGACAGTACTCTGTGTCCATAGCTGTTTTCATAGCTAGGCTGCTTCCAGCACAAAGCATCCGCCATACGAAAGTGGCTGTTTCGCGATTTTGATTACCTGATCCTTCGACATCACTTCATGTACGAATACTGGCAAGAATTCTCGCTACATTCGAAGGTGCTCCTTCCACTTCCTGCCTACTTCGTTGCTTCATTAGCCACGCAAACACTTCCTGAGGACCATACGTGTAATGACATCGCATCTTATGGGCTTAATTACATGATACCACTGAATTTAAGAGCGCTACAGGCATTCGGTTCCATGGTGTAATGGTTAGCGCTCTGGACTTTGAATCCAGCGATCCGAGTGCGAGTCTCGGTGGAACCTGACGCTGTGTTTTGCGATCGTTTCTAGAAATGTGTACGAGCCGGTGGTTGGAATTGTATATGCAGAAATTTAACTAGGATCATGAAATGCAAAATGTTAATAGCAGTCCACACGTGAATGGGGAGCGCTCCAAATGCTTATGCTTTTGCTACTAGGATTAATAACGGGACGTAAGGGGTTCAACTGCGAGAAGACGACCTCAGCTGTTCCTCCCCGCAGGAAAGACATCTCACCGTTTTGGGTGCTGCATGCGCATGCATTTACCAAACTTGCATGCGATGTATTAGTTCCTGGGGAACGAATAGAATCGTTGTACGTGCCAGTCTTTACGTATAGATATAAGTAAGCGGAGACGGCTTAATCCTGCCACGTAGATTGCTTTCCATAAGACGCACCTGAGAGTCTCATGGGCCGGTGGCCCGACATGCAGTTTGTCCTGCTGCATGGCTTACTTTCAGAGACTCGCAAGTTTATCGTAGTGCTGGGTTGTCGCGAAAGTGAAAAGTAGGGCCTGTCCGGGATTTGAACCCGGGACCTCCTGCACCCCAAGCAGGAATCATACCCCTAGACCAACAGGCCGCACAAGTAAGCAAGTCTGCACCCCGCCACCTACTGAGATCTTGCCGCACTTGCTACTTGCAGCATCCTAGCTGGACCATATTCTCAAAGAGGTTTCTTAATCTGACACCTACAGCATGCGCTGTGCTGAACACCAGTGTATGTGAATGCTGAAAGAGCTGCTTGAGTTGTGTGACAGTATTTCGACCGTGTGTAGTGCAAATGTTATCGTGTCACGAACAATCCGCCCACTACGTAGCGTTCTGTGTCTGCACGCAGTTTTCGACAGTACTCTGTGTCCATAGCTGTTTTCATAGCTAGGCTGCTTCCAGCACAAAGCATCCGCCATACGAAAGTGGCTGTTTCGCGATTTTGATTACCTGATCCTTCGACATCACTTCATGTACGAATACTGGCAAGAATTCTCGCTACATTCGAAGGTGCTCCTTCCACTTCCAGCCTACTTGGTTGCTTCATTAGCCACGCAAACACTTCCTGAGGACCATACGTGTAATGACATCGCATCTTATGGGCTTAATTACATGATACCACTGAATTTAAGAGCGCTACAGGCATCCGGTTCCATGGTGTAATGGTTAGCACTCTGGACTTTGAATCCAGCGATCCGAGTTCGAGTCTCGGTGGAACCTGACGCTGTGTTTTGCGATTGTTTCTAGAAATGTGTACGAGCCGGTGGTTGGAATTGTATGTGCAGAAATTTAACTAGGATCATGAAATGCAAAATGTTAATAGCAGTCCACACGTGAATGGGGAGCGCTCCAAATGCTTATGCTTTTGCTACTAGGATTAATAACGGGACGTAAGGGGTTCAACTGCGAGAAGACGACCTCAGCTGTTCCTCCCCGCAGGAAAGACATCTCACCGTTTTGGGTGCTGCATGCGCATGCATTTACCAAACTTGCATGCGATGTACTAGTTCCTGGGGAACGAATAGAATCGTTGTACGTGCCAGTCTTTACGTATAGATATAAGTAAGCGGAGACGGCTTAATCCTGCCACGTAGATTGCTTTCCATAAGACGCACCTGAGAGTCTCATGGGCCGGTGGCCCGACATGCAGTTTGTCCTGCTGCATGGCTTACTTTCAGAGACTCGCATGTTTATCGTAGTGCTGGGTTGTCGCGAAAGTGAAAAGTAGGGCCTGTCCGGGATTTGAACCCGGGACCTCCTGCACCCAAAGCAGGAATCATACCCCTAGACCAACAGGCGGCACAAGTAAGCAAGTCTGCACCGCGCCACCTACTGAGATCTTGCCGCACTTGCTACTTGCAGCATCCTAGCTGGACCATATTCTCAAAGAGGTTTCTTAATCTGACACCTACAACATGCGCTGTGCTGAACACCAGTGTATGTGAATGCTGAAAGAGCTGCTTGAGTTGTGTGACAGTATTTCGACCGTGTGTAGTGCAAATGTTATCGTGTCACGAACAATCCGCCCACTACGTAGCGTTCTGTGTCAGCACGCAGTTTTCGACAGTACTCTGTGTCCATAGCTGTTTTCATAGCTAGGCTGCTTCCAGCACAAAGCATCCGCCATACGAAAGTGGCTGTTTCGCGATTTTGATTACCTGATCCTTCGACATCACTTCATGTACGAATACTGGCAAGAATTCTCGCTACATTCGAAGGTGCTCCTTCCACTTCCTGCCTACTTGGTTGCTTCATTAGCCACGCAAACACTTCCTGAGGACCATACGTGTAATGACATCGCATCTTATGGGCTTAATTACATGATACCACTGAATTTAAGAGCGCTACAGGCATTCGGTTCCATGGTGTAATGGTTAGCGCTCTGGACTTTGAATCCAGCGATCCGAGTGCGAGTCTCGGTGGAACCTGACGCTGTGTTTTGCGATCGTTTCTAGAAATGTGTACGAGCCGGTGGTTGGAATTGTATATGCAGAAATTTAACTAGGATCATGAAATGCAAAATGTTAATAGCAGTCCACACGTGAATGGGGAGCGCTCCAAATGCTTATGCTTTTGCTACTAGGATTAATAACGGGACGTAAGGGGTTCAACTGCGAGAAGACGACCTCAGCTGTTCCTCCCCGCAGGAAAGACATCTCACCGTTTTGGGTGCTGCATGCGCATGCATTTACCAAACTTGCATGCGATGTACTAGTTCCTGGGGAACGAATAGAATCGTTGTACGTGCCAGTCTTTACGTATAGATATAAGTAAGCGGAGACGGCTTAATCCTGCCACGTAGATTGCTTTCCATAAGACGCACCTGAGAGTCTCATGGGCCGGTGGCCCGACATGCAGTTTGTCCTGCTGCATGGCTTACTTTCAGAGACTCGCAAGTTTATCGTAGTGCTGGGTTGTCGCGAAAGTGAAAAGTAGGGCCTGTCGGGGATTTGAACCCGGGACCTCCTGCACCCAAAGCAGGAATCATACCCCTAGACCAACAGGCCGCACAATTAAGCAAGTCTGCACCCCGCCACCTACTGAGATCTTGCCGCACTTGCTACTTGCAGCATCCTAGCTGGACCATATTCTCAAACAGGTTTCTTAATCTGACACCTACAGCATGCGCTGTGCTGAACACCAGTGTATGTGAATGCTGAAAGAGCTGCTTGAGTTGTGTGACAGTATTTCGACCGTGTGTAGTGCAAATGTTATCGTGTCACGAACAATCCGCCCACTACGTAGCGTTCTGTGTCTGCACGCAGTTTTCGACAGTACTCTGTGTCCATAGCTGTTTTCATAGCTAGGCTGCTTCCAGCACAAAGCATCCGCCATACGAAAGTGGCTGTTTCGCGATTTTGATTACCTGATCCTTCGACATCACTTCATGTACGAATACTGGCAAGAATTCTCGCTACATTCGAAGGTGCTCCTTCCACTTCCAGCCTACTTGGTTGCTTCATTAGCCACGCAAACACTTCCTGAGGACCATACGTGTAATGACATCGCATCTTATGGGCTTAATTACATGATACCACTGAATTTAAGAGCGCTACAGGCATCCGGTTCCATGGTGTAATGGTTAGCACTCTGGACTTTGAATCCAGCGATCCGAGTTCGAGTGTCGGTGGAACCTGACGCTGTGTTTTGCGATCGTTTCTAGAAATGTGTACGAGCCGGTGGTTGGAATTGTATATGCAGAAATTTAACTAGGATCATGAAATGCAAAATGTTAATAGCAGTCCACACGTGAATGGGGAGCGCTCCAAATGCTTATGCTTTTGCTACTAGGATTAATAACGGGACGTAAGGGGTTCAACTGTGAGAAGACGACCTCAGCTGTTCCTCCCCGCAGGAAAGACATCTCACCGTTTTGGGTGCTGCATGCGCATGCATTTACCAAACTTGCATGCGATGTACTAGTTCCTGGGGAACGAATAGAATCGTTGTACGTGCCAGTCTTTACGTATAGATATAAGTAAGCGGAGACGGCTTAATCCTGCCACGTAGATTGCTTTCCATAAGACGCACCTGAGAGTCTCATGGGCCGGTGGCCCGACATGCAGTTTGTCCTGCTGCATGGCTTACTTTCAGAGACTCGCAAGTTTATCGTAGTGCTGGGTTGTCGCGAAAGTGAAAAGTAGGGCCTGTCCGGGATTTGAACCCGGGACCTCCTGCACCCAAAGCAGGAATCATACCCCTAGACCAACAGGCCGCACAATTAAGCAAGTCTGCACCCCGCCACCTACTGAGATCTTGCCGCACTTGCTACTTGCAGCATCCTAGCTGGACCATATTCTCAAACAGGTTTCTTAATCTGACACCTACAGCATGCGCTGTGCTGAACACCAGTGTATGTGAATGCTGAAAGAGCTGCTTGAGTTGTGTGACAGTATTTCGACCGTGTGTAGTGCAAATGTTATCGTGTCACGAACAATCCGCCCACTACGTAGCGTTCTGTGTCTGCACGCAGTTTTCGACAGTACTCTGTGTCCATAGCTGTTTTCATAGCTAGGCTGCTTCCAGCACAAAGCATCCGCCATACGAAAGTGGCTGTTTCGCGATTTTGATTACCTGATCCTTCGACATCACTTCATGTACGAATACTGGCAAGAATTCTCGCTACATTCGAAGGTGCTCCTTCCACTTCCAGCCTACTTGGTTGCTTCATTAGCCACGCAAACACTTCCTGAGGACCATACGTGTAATGACATCGCATCTTATGGGCTTAATTACATGATACCACTGAATTTAAGAGCGCTACAGGCATCAGGTTCCATGGTGTAATGGTTAGCACTCTGGACTTTGAATCCAGCGATCCGAGTTCGAGTGTCGGTGGAACCTGACGCTGTGTTTTGCGATCGTTTCTAGAAATGTGTACGAGCCGGTGGTTGGAATTGTATATGCAGAAATTTAACTAGGATCATGAAATGCAAAATGTTAATAGCAGTCCACACGTGAATGGGGAGCGCTCCAAATGCTTATGCTTTTGCTACTAGGATTAATAACGGGACGTAAGGGGTTCAACTGTGAGAAGACGACCTCAGCTGTTCCTCCCCGCAGGAAAGACATCTCACCGTTTTGGGTGCTGCATGCGCATGCATTTACCAAACTTGCATGCGATGTACTAGTTCCTGGGGAACGAATAGAATCGTTGTACGTGCCAGTCTTTACGTATAGATATAAGTAAGCGGAGAGGGCTTAATCCTGCCACGTAGATTGCTTTCCATAAGACGCACCTGAGAGTCTCATGGGCCGGTGGCCCGACATGCAGTTTGTCCTGCTGCATGGCTTACTTTCAGAGACTCGCAAGTTTATCGTAGTGCTGGGTTGTCGCGAAAGTGAAAAGTAGGGCCTGTCCGGGATTTGAACCCGGGACCTCCTGCACCCAAAGCAGGAATCATACCCCTAGACCAACTGGCGGCACAAGTAAGCAAGTCTGCACCGCGCCACCTACTGTGATCTTGCCGCACTTGCTACTTGCAGCATCCTAGCTGGACCATATTCTCAAAGAGGTTTCTTAATCTGACACCTACAACATGCGCTGTGCTGAACACCAGTGTATGTGAATGCTGAAAGAGCTGCTTGAGTTGTGTGACAGTATTTCGACCGTGTGTAGTGCAAATGTTATCGTGTCACGAACAATCCGCCCACTACGTAGCGTTCTGTGTCAGCACGCAGTTTTCGACAGTACTCTGTGTCCATAGCTGTTTTCATAGCTAGGCTGCTTCCAGCACAAAGCATCCGCCATACGAAAGTGGCTGTTTCGCGATTTTGATTACCTGATCCTTCGACATCACTTCATGTACGAATACTGGCAAGAATTCTCGCTACATTCGAAGGTGCTCCTTCCACTTCCTGCCTACTTCGTTGCTTCATTAGCCACGCAAACACTTCCTGAGGACCATACGTGTAATGACATCGCATCTTATGGGCTTAATTACATGATACCACTGAATTTAAGAGCGCTACAGGCATTCGGTTCCATGGTGTAATGGTTAGCGCTCTGGACTTTGAATCCAGCGATCCGAGTGCGAGTCTCGGTGGAACCTGACGCTGTGTTTTGCGATCGTTTCTAGAAATGTGTACGAGCCGGTGGTTGGAATTGTATATGCAGAAATTTAACTAGGATCATGAAATGCAAAATGTTAATAGCAGTCCACACGTGAATGGGGAGCGCTCCAAATGCTTATGCTTTTGCTACTAGGATTAATAACGGGACGTAAGGGGTTCAACTGCGAGAAGACGACCTCAGCTGTTCCTCCCCGCAGGAAAGACATCTCACCGTTTTGGGTGCTGCATGCGCATGCATTTACCAAACTTGCATGCGATGTATTAGTTCCTGGGGAACGAATAGAATCGTTGTACGTGCCAGTCTTTACGTATAGATATAAGTAAGCGGAGACGGCTTAATCCTGCCACGTAGATTGCTTTCCATAAGACGCACCTGAGAGTCTCATGGGCCGGTGGCCCGACATGCAGTTTGTCCTGCTGCATGGCTTACTTTCAGAGACTCGCAAGTTTATCGTAGTGCTGGGTTGTCGCGAAAGTGAAAAGTAGGGCCTGTCCGGGATTTGAACCCGGGACCTCCTGCACCCCAAGCAGGAATCATACCCCTAGACCAACAGGCCGCACAAGTAAGCAAGTCTGCACCCCGCCACCTACTGAGATCTTGCCGCACTTGCTACTTGCAGCATCCTAGCTGGACCATATTCTCAAAGAGGTTTCTTAATCTGACACCTACAGCATGCGCTGTGCTGAACACCAGTGTATGTGAATGCTGAAAGAGCTGCTTGAGTTGTGTGACAGTATTTCGACCGTGTGTAGTGCAAATGTTATCGTGTCACGAACAATCCGCCCACTACGTAGCGTTCTGTGTCTGCACGCAGTTTTCGACAGTACTCTGTGTCCATAGCTGTTTTCATAGCTAGGCTGCTTCCAGCACAAAGCATCCGCCATACGAAAGTGGCTGTTTCGCGATTTTGATTACCTGATCCTTCGACATCACTTCATGTACGAATACTGGCAAGAATTCTCGCTACATTCGAAGGTGCTCCTTCCACTTCCAGCCTACTTGGTTGCTTCATTAGCCACGCAAACACTTCCTGAGGACCATACGTGTAATGACATCGCATCTTATGGGCTTAATTACATGATACCACTGAATTTAAGAGCGCTACAGGCATCCGGTTCCATGGTGTAATGGTTAGCACTCTGGACTTTGAATCCAGCGATCCGAGTTCGAGTCTCGGTGGAACCTGACGCTGTGTTTTGCGATTGTTTCTAGAAATGTGTACGAGCCGGTGGTTGGAATTGTATGTGCAGAAATTTAACTAGGATCATGAAATGCAAAATGTTAATAGCAGTCCACACGTGAATGGGGAGCGCTCCAAATGCTTATGCTTTTGCTACTAGGATTAATAACGGGACGTAAGGGGTTCAACTGCGAGAAGACGACCTCAGCTGTTCCTCCCCGCAGGAAAGACATCTCACCGTTTTGGGTGCTGCATGCGCATGCATTTACCAAACTTGCATGCGATGTACTAGTTCCTGGGGAACGAATAGAATCGTTGTACGTGCCAGTCTTTACGTATAGATATAAGTAAGCGGAGACGGCTTAATCCTGCCACGTAGATTGCTTTCCATAAGACGCACCTGAGAGTCTCATGGGCCGGTGGCCCGACATGCAGTTTGTCCTGCTGCATGGCTTACTTTCAGAGACTCGCATGTTTATCGTAGTGCTGGGTTGTCGCGAAAGTGAAAAGTAGGGCCTGTCCGGGATTTGAACCCGGGACCTCCTGCACCCAAAGCAGGAATCATACCCCTAGACCAACAGGCGGCACAAGTAAGCAAGTCTGCACCGCGCCACCTACTGAGATCTTGCCGCACTTGCTACTTGCAGCATCCTAGCTGGACCATATTCTCAAAGAGGTTTCTTAATCTGACACCTACAACATGCGCTGTGCTGAACACCAGTGTATGTGAATGCTGAAAGAGCTGCTTGAGTTGTGTGACAGTATTTCGACCGTGTGTAGTGCAAATGTTATCGTGTCACGAACAATCCGCCCACTACGTAGCGTTCTGTGTCAGCACGCAGTTTTCGACAGTACTCTGTGTCCATAGCTGTTTTCATAGCTAGGCTGCTTCCAGCACAAAGCATCCGCCATACGAAAGTGGCTGTTTCGCGATTTTGATTACCTGATCCTTCGACATCACTTCATGTACGAATACTGGCAAGAATTCTCGCTACATTCGAAGGTGCTCCTTCCACTTCCTGCCTACTTGGTTGCTTCATTAGCCACGCAAACACTTCCTGAGGACCATACGTGTAATGACATCGCATCTTATGGGCTTAATTACATGATACCACTGAATTTAAGAGCGCTACAGGCATTCGGTTCCATGGTGTAATGGTTAGCGCTCTGGACTTTGAATCCAGCGATCCGAGTGCGAGTCTCGGTGGAACCTGACGCTGTGTTTTGCGATCGTTTCTAGAAATGTGTACGAGCCGGTGGTTGGAATTGTATATGCAGAAATTTAACTAGGATCATGAAATGCAAAATGTTAATAGCAGTCCACACGTGAATGGGGAGCGCTCCAAATGCTTATGCTTTTGCTACTAGGATTAATAACGGGACGTAAGGGGTTCAACTGCGAGAAGACGACCTCAGCTGTTCCTCCCCGCAGGAAAGACATCTCACCGTTTTGGGTGCTGCATGCGCATGCATTTACCAAACTTGCATGCGATGTACTAGTTCCTGGGGAACGAATAGAATCGTTGTACGTGCCAGTCTTTACGTATAGATATAAGTAAGCGGAGACGGCTTAATCCTGCCACGTAGATTGCTTTCCATAAGACGCACCTGAGAGTCTCATGGGCCGGTGGCCCGACATGCAGTTTGTCCTGCTGCATGGCTTACTTTCAGAGACTCGCAAGTTTATCGTAGTGCTGGGTTGTCGCGAAAGTGAAAAGTAGGGCCTGTCGGGGATTTGAACCCGGGACCTCCTGCACCCAAAGCAGGAATCATACCCCTAGACCAACAGGCCGCACAATTAAGCAAGTCTGCACCCCGCCACCTACTGAGATCTTGCCGCACTTGCTACTTGCAGCATCCTAGCTGGACCATATTCTCAAACAGGTTTCTTAATCTGACACCTACAGCATGCGCTGTGCTGAACACCAGTGTATGTGAATGCTGAAAGAGCTGCTTGAGTTGTGTGACAGTATTTCGACCGTGTGTAGTGCAAATGTTATCGTGTCACGAACAATCCGCCCACTACGTAGCGTTCTGTGTCTGCACGCAGTTTTCGACAGTACTCTGTGTCCATAGCTGTTTTCATAGCTAGGCTGCTTCCAGCACAAAGCATCCGCCATACGAAAGTGGCTGTTTCGCGATTTTGATTACCTGATCCTTCGACATCACTTCATGTACGAATACTGGCAAGAATTCTCGCTACATTCGAAGGTGCTCCTTCCACTTCCAGCCTACTTGGTTGCTTCATTAGCCACGCAAACACTTCCTGAGGACCATACGTGTAATGACATCGCATCTTATGGGCTTAATTACATGATACCACTGAATTTAAGAGCGCTACAGGCATCCGGTTCCATGGTGTAATGGTTAGCACTCTGGACTTTGAATCCAGCGATCCGAGTTCGAGTGTCGGTGGAACCTGACGCTGTGTTTTGCGATCGTTTCTAGAAATGTGTACGAGCCGGTGGTTGGAATTGTATATGCAGAAATTTAACTAGGATCATGAAATGCAAAATGTTAATAGCAGTCCACACGTGAATGGGGAGCGCTCCAAATGCTTATGCTTTTGCTACTAGGATTAATAACGGGACGTAAGGGGTTCAACTGTGAGAAGACGACCTCAGCTGTTCCTCCCCGCAGGAAAGACATCTCACCGTTTTGGGTGCTGCATGCGCATGCATTTACCAAACTTGCATGCGATGTATTAGTTCCTGGGGAACGAATAGAATCGTTGTACGTGCCAGTCTTTACGTATAGATATAAGTAAGCGGAGACGGCTTAATCCTGCCACGTAGATTGCTTTCCATAAGACGCACCTGAGAGTCTCATGGGCCGGTGGCCCGACATGCAGTTTGTCCTGCTGCATGGCTTACTTTCAGAGACTCGCAAGTTTATCGTAGTGCTGGGTTGTCGCGAAAGTGAAAAGTAGGGCCTGTCCGGGATTTGAACCCGGGACCTCCTGCACCCCAAGCAGGAATCATACCCCTAGACCAACAGGCCGCACAAGTAAGCAAGTCTGCACCCCGCCACCTACTGAGATCTTGCCGCACTTGCTACTTGCAGCATCCTAGCTGGACCATATTCTCAAAGAGGTTTCTTAATCTGACACCTACAGCATGCGCTGTGCTGAACACCAGTGTATGTGAATGCTGAAAGAGCTGCTTGAGTTGTGTGACAGTATTTCGACCGTGTGTAGTGCAAATGTTATCGTGTCACGAACAATCCGCCCACTACGTAGCGTTCTGTGTCTGCACGCAGTTTTCGACAGTACTCTGTGTCCATAGCTGTTTTCATAGCTAGGCTGCTTCCAGCACAAAGCATCCGCCATACGAAAGTGGCTGTTTCGCGATTTTGATTACCTGATCCTTCGACATCACTTCATGTACGAATACTGGCAAGAATTCTCGCTACATTCGAAGGTGCTCCTTCCACTTCCAGCCTACTTGGTTGCTTCATTAGCCACGCAAACACTTCCTGAGGACCATACGTGTAATGACATCGCATCTTATGGGCTTAATTACATGATACCACTGAATTTAAGAGCGCTACAGGCATCCGGTTCCATGGTGTAATGGTTAGCACTCTGGACTTTGAATCCAGCGATCCGAGTTCGAGTCTCGGTGGAACCTGACGCTGTGTTTTGCGATCGTTTCTAGAAATGTGTACGAGCCGGTGGTTGGAATTGTATATGCAGAAATTTAACTAGGATCATGAAATGCAAAATGTTAATAGCAGTCCACACGTGAATGGGGAGCGCTCCAAATGCTTATGCTTTTGCTACTAGGATTAATAACGGGACGTAAGGGGTTCAACTGTGAGAAGACGACCTCAGCTGTTCCTCCCCGCAGGAAAGACATCTCACCGTTTTGGGTGCTGCATGCGCATGCATTTACCAAACTTGCATGCGATGTATTAGTTCCTGGGGAACGAATAGAATCGTTGTACGTGCCAGTCTTTACGTATAGATATAAGTAAGCGGAGACGGCTTAATCCTGCCACGTAGATTGCTTTCCATAAGACGCACCTGAGAGTCTCATGGGCCGGTGGCCCGACATGCAGTTTGTCCTGCTGCATGGCTTACTTTCAGAGACTCGCAAGTTTATCGTAGTGCTGGGTTGTCGCGAAAGTGAAAAGTAGGGCCTGTCCGGGATTTGAACCCGGGACCTCCTGCACCCCAAGCAGGAATCATACCCCTAGACCAACAGGCCGCACAAGTAAGCAAGTCTGCACCCCGCCACCTACTGAGATCTTGCCGCACTTGCTACTTGCAGCATCCTAGCTGGACCATATTCTCAAAGAGGTTTCTTAATCTGACACCTACAGCATGCGCTGTGCTGAACACCAGTGTATGTGAATGCTGAAAGAGCTGCTTGAGTTGTGTGACAGTATTTCGACCGTGTGTAGTGCAAATGTTATCGTGTCACGAACAATCCGCCCACTACGTAGCGTTCTGTGTCTGCACGCAGTTTTCGACAGTACTCTGTGTCCATAGCTGTTTTCATAGCTAGGCTGCTTCCAGCACAAAGCATCCGCCATACGAAAGTGGCTGTTTCGCGATTTTGATTACCTGATCCTTCGACATCACTTCATGTACGAATACTGGCAAGAATTCTCGCTACATTCGAAGGTGCTCCTTCCACTTCCAGCCTACTTGGTTGCTTCATTAGCCACGCAAACACTTCCTGAGGACCATACGTGTAATGACATCGCATCTTATGGGCTTAATTACATGATACCACTGAATTTAAGAGCGCTACAGGCATCCGGTTCCATGGTGTAATGGTTAGCACTCTGGACTTTGAATCCAGCGATCCGAGTTCGAGTCTCGGTGGAACCTGACGCTGTGTTTTGCGATTGTTTCTAGAAATGTGTACGAGCCGGTGGTTGGAATTGTATGTGCAGAAATTTAACTAGGATCATGAAATGCAAAATGTTAATAGCAGTCCACACGTGAATGGGGAGCGCTCCAAATGCTTATGCTTTTGCTACTAGGATTAATAACGGGACGTAAGGGGTTCAACTGCGAGAAGACGACCTCAGCTGTTCCTCCCCGCAGGAAAGACATCTCACCGTTTTGGGTGCTGCATGCGCATGCATTTACCAAACTTGCATGCGATGTACTAGTTCCTGGGGAACGAATAGAATCGTTGTACGTGCCAGTCTTTACGTATAGATATAAGTAAGCGGAGACGGCTTAATCCTGCCACGTAGATTGCTTTCCATAAGACGCACCTGAGAGTCTCATGGGCCGGTGGCCCGACATGCAGTTTGTCCTGCTGCATGGCTTACTTTCAGAGACTCGCATGTTTATCGTAGTGCTGGGTTGTCGCGAAAGTGAAAAGTAGGGCCTGTCCGGGATTTGAACCCGGGACCTCCTGCACCCAAAGCAGGAATCATACCCCTAGACCAACAGGCGGCACAAGTAAGCAAGTCTGCACCGCGCCACCTACTGAGATCTTGCCGCACTTGCTACTTGCAGCATCCTAGCTGGACCATATTCTCAAAGAGGTTTCTTAATCTGACACCTACAACATGCGCTGTGCTGAACACCAGTGTATGTGAATGCTGAAAGAGCTGCTTGAGTTGTGTGACAGTATTTCGACCGTGTGTAGTGCAAATGTTATCGTGTCACGAACAATCCGCCCACTACGTAGCGTTCTGTGTCAGCACGCAGTTTTCGACAGTACTCTGTGTCCATAGCTGTTTTCATAGCTAGGCTGCTTCCAGCACAAAGCATCCGCCATACGAAAGTGGCTGTTTCGCGATTTTGATTACCTGATCCTTCGACATCACTTCATGTACGAATACTGGCAAGAATTCTCGCTACATTCGAAGGTGCTCCTTCCACTTCCTGCCTACTTGGTTGCTTCATTAGCCACGCAAACACTTCCTGAGGACCATACGTGTAATGACATCGCATCTTATGGGCTTAATTACATGATACCACTGAATTTAAGAGCGCTACAGGCATTCGGTTCCATGGTGTAATGGTTAGCGCTCTGGACTTTGAATCCAGCGATCCGAGTGCGAGTCTCGGTGGAACCTGACGCTGTGTTTTGCGATCGTTTCTAGAAATGTGTACGAGCCGGTGGTTGGAATTGTATATGCAGAAATTTAACTAGGATCATGAAATGCAAAATGTTAATAGCAGTCCACACGTGAATGGGGAGCGCTCCAAATGCTTATGCTTTTGCTACTAGGATTAATAACGGGACGTAAGGGGTTCAACTGCGAGAAGACGACCTCAGCTGTTCCTCCCCGCAGGAAAGACATCTCACCGTTTTGGGTGCTGCATGCGCATGCATTTACCAAACTTGCATGCGATGTACTAGTTCCTGGGGAACGAATAGAATCGTTGTACGTGCCAGTCTTTACGTATAGATATAAGTAAGCGGAGACGGCTTAATCCTGCCACGTAGATTGCTTTCCATAAGACGCACCTGAGAGTCTCATGGGCCGGTGGCCCGACATGCAGTTTGTCCTGCTGCATGGCTTACTTTCAGAGACTCGCAAGTTTATCGTAGTGCTGGGTTGTCGCGAAAGTGAAAAGTAGGGCCTGTCGGGGATTTGAACCCGGGACCTCCTGCACCCAAAGCAGGAATCATACCCCTAGACCAACAGGCCGCACAATTAAGCAAGTCTGCACCCCGCCACCTACTGAGATCTTGCCGCACTTGCTACTTGCAGCATCCTAGCTGGACCATATTCTCAAACAGGTTTCTTAATCTGACACCTACAGCATGCGCTGTGCTGAACACCAGTGTATGTGAATGCTGAAAGAGCTGCTTGAGTTGTGTGACAGTATTTCGACCGTGTGTAGTGCAAATGTTATCGTGTCACGAACAATCCGCCCACTACGTAGCGTTCTGTGTCTGCACGCAGTTTTCGACAGTACTCTGTGTCCATAGCTGTTTTCATAGCTAGGCTGCTTCCAGCACAAAGCATCCGCCATACGAAAGTGGCTGTTTCGCGATTTTGATTACCTGATCCTTCGACATCACTTCATGTACGAATACTGGCAAGAATTCTCGCTACATTCGAAGGTGCTCCTTCCACTTCCAGCCTACTTGGTTGCTTCATTAGCCACGCAAACACTTCCTGAGGACCATACGTGTAATGACATCGCATCTTATGGGCTTAATTACATGATACCACTGAATTTAAGAGCGCTACAGGCATCCGGTTCCATGGTGTAATGGTTAGCACTCTGGACTTTGAATCCAGCGATCCGAGTTCGAGTGTCGGTGGAACCTGACGCTGTGTTTTGCGATCGTTTCTAGAAATGTGTACGAGCCGGTGGTTGGAATTGTATATGCAGAAATTTAACTAGGATCATGAAATGCAAAATGTTAATAGCAGTCCACACGTGAATGGGGAGCGCTCCAAATGCTTATGCTTTTGCTACTAGGATTAATAACGGGACGTAAGGGGTTCAACTGTGAGAAGACGACCTCAGCTGTTCCTCCCCGCAGGAAAGACATCTCACCGTTTTGGGTGCTGCATGCGCATGCATTTACCAAACTTGCATGCGATGTACTAGTTCCTGGGGAACGAATAGAATCGTTGTACGTGCCAGTCTTTACGTATAGATATAAGTAAGCGGAGAGGGCTTAATCCTGCCACGTAGATTGCTTTCCATAAGACGCACCTGAGAGTCTCATGGGCCGGTGGCCCGACATGCAGTTTGTCCTGCTGCATGGCTTACTTTCAGAGACTCGCAAGTTTATCGTAGTGCTGGGTTGTCGCGAAAGTGAAAAGTAGGGCCTGTCCGGGATTTGAACCCGGGACCTCCTGCACCCAAAGCAGGAATCATACCCCTAGACCAACAGGCGGCACAAGTAAGCAAGTCTGCACCGCGCCACCTACTGTGATCTTGCCGCACTTGCTACTTGCAGCATCCTAGCTGGACCATATTCTCAAAGAGGTTTCTTAATCTGACACCTACAACATGCGCTGTGCTGAACACCAGTGTATGTGAATGCTGAAAGAGCTGCTTGAGTTGTGTGACAGTATTTCGACCGTGTGTAGTGCAAATGTTATCGTGTCACGAACAATCCGCCCACTACGTAGCGTTCTGTGTCAGCACGCAGTTTTCGACAGTACTCTGTGTCCATAGCTGTTTTCATAGCTAGGCTGCTTCCAGCACAAAGCATCCGCCATACGAAAGTGGCTGTTTCGCGATTTTGATTACCTGATCCTTCGACATCACTTCATGTACGAATACTGGCAAGAATTCTCGCTACATTCGAAGGTGCTCCTTCCACTTCCTGCCTACTTCGTTGCTTCATTAGCCACGCAAACACTTCCTGAGGACCATACGTGTAATGACATCGCATCTTATGGGCTTAATTACATGATACCACTGAATTTAAGAGCGCTACAGGCATTCGGTTCCATGGTGTAATGGTTAGCGCTCTGGACTTTGGATCCAGCGATCCGAGTGCGAGTCTCGGTGGAACCTGACGCTGTGTTTTGCGATCGTTTCTAGAAATGTGTACGAGCCGGTGGTTGGAATTGTATATGCAGAAATTTAACTAGGATCATGAAATGCAAAATGTTAATAGCAGTCCACACGTGAATGGGGAGCGCTCCAAATGCTTATGCTTTTGCTACTAGGATTAATAACGGGACGTAAGGGGTTCAACTGCGAGAAGACGACCTCAGCTGTTCCTCCCCGCAGGAAAGACATCTCACCGTTTTGGGTGCTGCATGCGCATGCATTTACCAAACTTGCATGCGATGTATTAGTTCCTGGGGAACGAATAGAATCGTTGTACGTGCCAGTCTTTACGTATAGATATAAGTAAGCGGAGACGGCTTAATCCTGCCACGTAGATTGCTTTCCATAAGACGCACCTGAGAGTCTCATGGGCCGGTGGCCCGACATGCAGTTTGTCCTGCTGCATGGCTTACTTTCAGAGACTCGCAAGTTTATCGTAGTGCTGGGTTGTCGCGAAAGTGAAAAGTAGGGCCTGTCCGGGATTTGAACCCGGGACCTCCTGCACCCCAAGCAGGAATCATACCCCTAGACCAACAGGCCGCACAAGTAAGCAAGTCTGCACCCCGCCACCTACTGAGATCTTGCCGCACTTGCTACTTGCAGCATCCTAGCTGGACCATATTCTCAAAGAGGTTTCTTAATCTGACACCTACAGCATGCGCTGTGCTGAACACCAGTGTATGTGAATGCTGAAAGAGCTGCTTGAGTTGTGTGACAGTATTTCGACCGTGTGTAGTGCAAATGTTATCGTGTCACGAACAATCCGCCCACTACGTAGCGTTCTGTGTCTGCACGCAGTTTTCGACAGTACTCTGTGTCCATAGCTGTTTTCATAGCTAGGCTGCTTCCAGCACAAAGCATCCGCCATACGAAAGTGGCTGTTTCGCGATTTTGATTACCTGATCCTTCGACATCACTTCATGTACGAATACTGGCAAGAATTCTCGCTACATTCGAAGGTGCTCCTTCCACTTCCAGCCTACTTGGTTGCTTCATTAGCCACGCAAACACTTCCTGAGGACCATACGTGTAATGACATCGCATCTTATGGGCTTAATTACATGATACCACTGAATTTAAGAGCGCTACAGGCATCCGGTTCCATGGTGTAATGGTTAGCACTCTGGACTTTGAATCCAGCGATCCGAGTTCGAGTCTCGGTGGAACCTGACGCTGTGTTTTGCGATTGTTTCTAGAAATGTGTACGAGCCGGTGGTTGGAATTGTATGTGCAGAAATTTAACTAGGATCATGAAATGCAAAATGTTAATAGCAGCCCACACGTGAATGGGGAGCGCTCCAAATGCTTATGCTTTTGCTACTAGGATTAATAACGGGACGTAAGGGGTTCAACTGCGAGAAGACGACCTCAGCTGTTCCTCCCCGCAGGAAAGACATCTCACCGTTTTGGGTGCTGCATGCGCATTCATTTACCAAACTTGCATGCGATGTACTAGTTCCTGGGGAACGAATAGAATCGTTGTACGTGCCAGTCTTTACGTATAGATATAAGTAAGCGGAGACGGCCTAATCCTGCCACGTAGATTGCTTTCCATAAGACGCACCTGAGAGTCTCATGGGCCGGTGGCCCGACATGCAGTTTGTCCTGCTGCATGGCTTACTTTCAGAGACTCGCAAGTTTATCGTAGTGCTGGGTTGTCGCGAAAGTGAAAAGTAGGGCCTGTCCGGGATTTGAACCCGGGACCTCCTGCACCCAAAGCAGGAATCATACCCCTAGACCAACAGGCCGCACAAGTAAGCAAGTCTGCACCCCGCCACCTACTGAGATCTTGCCGCACTTGCTACTTGCAGCATCCTAGCTGGACCATATTCTCAAAGAGGTTTCTTAATCTGACACCTACAGCATGCGCTGTGCTGAACACCAGTGTATGTGAATGCTGAAAGAGCTGCTTGAGTTGTGTGACAGTATTTCGACCGTGTGTAGTGCAAATGTTATCGTGTCACGAACAATCCGCCCACTACGTAGCGTTCTGTGTCTGCACGCAGTTTTCGACAGTACTCTGTGTCCATAGCTGTTTTCATAGCTAGGCTGCTTCCAGCACAAAGCATCCGCCATACGAAAGTGGCTGTTTCGCGATTTTGATTACCTGATCCTTCGACATCACTTCATGTACGAATACTGGCAAGAATTCTCGCTACATTCGAAGGTGCTCCTTCCACTTCCAGCCTACTTGGTTGCTTCATTAGCCACGCAAACACTTCCTGAGGACCATACGTGTAATGATATCGCATCTTATGGGCTTAATTACATGATACCACTGAATTTAAGAGCGCTACAGGCATCCGGTTCCATGGTGTAATGGTTAGCACTCTGGACTTTGAATCCAGCGATCCGAGTTCGAGTCTCGGTGGAACCTGACGCTGTGTTTTGCGATTGTTTCTAGAAATGTGTACGAGCCGGTGGTTGGAATTGTATGTGCAGAAATTTAACTAGGATCATGAAATGCAAAATGTTAATAGCAGTCCACACGTGAATGGGGAGCGCTCCAAATGCTTATGCTTTTGCTACTAGGATTAATAACGGGACGTAAGGGGTTCAACTGCGAGAAGACGACCTCAGCTGTTCCTCCCCGCAGGAAAGACATCTCACCGTTTTGGGTGCTGCATGCGCATTCATTTACCAAACTTGCATGCGATGTACTAGTTCCTGGGGAACGAATAGAATCGTTGTACGTGCCAGTCTTTACGTATAGATATAAGTAAGCGGAGACGGCTTAATCCTGCCACGTAGATTGCTTTCCATAAGACGCACCTGAGAGTCTCATGGGCCGGTGGCCCGACATGCAGTTTGTCCTGCTGCATGGCTTACTTTCAGAGACTCGCAAGTTTATCGTAGTGCTGGGTTGTCGCGAAAGTGAAAAGTAGGGCCTGTCCGGGATTTGAACCCGGGACCTCCTGCACCCAAAGCAGGAATCATACCCCTAGACCAACAGGCGGCACAAGTAAGCAAGTCTGCACCGCGCCACCTACTGAGATCTTGCCGCACTTGCTACTTGCAGCATCCTAGCTGGACCATATTCTCAAAGAGGTTTCTTAATCTGACACCTACAACATGCGCTGTGCTGAACACCAGTGTATGTGAATGCTGAAAGAGCTGCTTGAGTTGTGTGACAGTATTTCGACCGTGTGTAGTGCAAATGTTATCGTGTCACGAACAATCCGCCCACTACGTAGCGTTCTGTGTCTGCACGCAGTTTTCGACAGTACTCTGTGTCCATAGCTGTTTTCATAGCTAGGCTGCTTCCAGCACAAAGCATCCGCCATACGAAAGTGGCTGTTTCGCGATTTTGATTACCTGATCCTTCGACATCACTTCATGTACGAATACTGGCAAGAATTCTCGCTACATTCGAAGGTGCTCCTTCCACTTCCAGCCTACTTGGTTGCTTCATTAGCCACGCAAACACTTCCTGAGGACCATACGTGTAATGACATCGCATCTTATGGGCTTAATTACATGATACCACTGAATTTAAGAGCGCTACAGGCATCCGGTTCCATGGTGTAATGGTTAGCACTCTGGACTTTGAATCCAGCGATCCGAGTTCGAGTCTCGGTGGAACCTGTCGCTGTGTTTTGCGATCGTTTCTAGAAATGTGTACGAGCCGGTGGTTGGAATTGTATGTGCAAAATGTTAATAGCAGTCCACACGTGAATGGGGAGCGCTCCAAATGCTTATGCTTTTGCTACTAGGATTAATAACGGGACGTAAGGGGTTCAACTGCGAGAAGACGACCTCAGCTGTTCCTCCCCGCAGGAAAGACATCTCACCGTTTTGGGTGCTGCATGCGCATTCATTTACCAAACTTTCATGCGATGTACTAGTTCCTGGGGAACGAATAGAATCGTTGTACGTGCCAGTCTTTACGTATAGATATAAGTAAGCGGAGACGGCTTAATCCTGCCACGTAGATTGCTTTCCATAAGACGCACCTGAGAGTCTCATGGGCCGGTGGCCCGACATGCAGTTTGTCCTGCTGCATGGCTTACTTTCAGAGACTCGCAAGTTTATCGTAGTGCTGGGTTGTCGCGAAAGTGAAAAGTAGGGCCTGTCCGGGATTTGAACCCGGGACCTCCTGCACCCAAAGCAGGAATCATACCCCTAGACCAACAGGCGGCACAAGTAAGCAAGTCTGCACCGCGCCACCTACTGAGATCTTGCCGCACTTGCTACTTGCAGCATCCTAGCTGGACCATATTCTCAAAGAGGTTTCTTAATCTGACACCTACAACATGCGCTGTGCTGAACACCAGTGTATGTGAATGCTGAAAGAGCTGCTTGAGTTGTGTGACAGTATTTCGACCGTGTGTAGTGCAAATGTTATCGTGTCACGAACAATCCGCCCACTACGTAGCGTTCTGTGTCAGCACGCAGTTTTCGACAGTACTCTGTGTCCATAGCTGTTTTCATAGCTAGGCTGCTTCCAGCACAAAGCATCCGCCATACGAAAGTGGCTGTTTCGCGATTTTGATTACCTGATCCTTCGACATCACTTCATGTACGAATACTGGCAAGAATTCTCGCTACATTCGAAGGTGCTCCTTCCACTTCCAGCCTACTTGGTTGCTTCATTAGCCACGCAAACACTTCCTGAGGACCATACGTGTAATGACATCGCATCTTATGGGCTTAATTACATGATACCACTGAATTTAAGAGCGCTACAGGCATCAGGTTCCATGGTGTAATGGTTAGCACTCTGGGCTTTGAATCCAGCGATCCGAGTTCGAGTCTCGGTGGAACCTGACGCTGTGTTTTGCGATCGTTTCTAGAAATGTGTACGAGCCGGTGGTTGGAATTGTATGTGCAGAAATTTAACTAGGATCATGAAATGCAAAATGTTAATAGCAGTCCACACGTGAATGGGGAGCGCTCCAAATGCTTATGCTTTTGCTACTAGGATTAATAACGGGACGTAAGGGGTTCAACTGCGAGAAGACGACCTCAGCTGTTCCTCCCCGCAGGAAAGACATCTCACCGTTTTGGGTGCTGCATGCGCATTCATTTACCAAACTTGCATGCGATGTACTAGTTCCTGGGGAACGAATAGAATCGTTGTACGTGCCAGTCTTTACGTATAGATATAAGTAAGCGGAGACGGCTTAATCCTGCCACGTAGATTGCTTTCCATAAGACGCACCTGAGAGTCTCATGGGCCGGTGGCCCGACATGCAGTTTCTCCTGCTGCATGGCTTACTTTCAGAGACTCGCAAGTTTATCGTAGTGCTGGATTGTCGCGAAAGTGAAAAGTAGGGCCTGTCCGGGATTTGAATCCGGGACCTCCTGCACCCAAAGCAGGAATCATACCCCTAGACCAACAGGCCGCCAAGTAAGCAAGTCTGCACCCCGCCACCTACTGAGATCTTGCCGCACTTGCTACTTGCAGCATCCTAGCTGGACCATATTCTCAAAGAGGTTTCTTAATCTGACACCTACAACATGCGCTGTGCTGAACACCAGTGTATGTGAATGCTGAAAGAGCTGCTTGAGTTGTGTGACAGTATTTCGACCGTGTGTAGTGCAAATGTTATCGTGTCACGAACAATCCGCCCACTACGTAGCGTTCTGTGTCTGCACGCAGTTTTCGACAGTACTCTGTGTCCATAGCTGTTTTCATAGCTAGGCTGCTTCCAGCACAAAGCATCCGCCATACGAAAGTGGCTGTTTCGCGATTTTGATTACCTGATCCTTCGACATCACTTCATGTACGAATACTGGCAAGAATTCTCGCTACATTCGAAGGTGCTCCTTCCACTTCCAGCCTACTTGGTTGCTTCATTAGCCACGCAAACACTTCCTGAGGACCATACGTGTAATGACATCGCATCTTATGGGCTTAATTACATGATACCACTGAATTTAAGAGCGCTACAGGCATCCGGTTCCATGGTGTAATGGTTAGCACTCTGGACTTTGAATCCAGCGATCCGAGTTCGAGTCTCGGTGGAACCTGACGCTGTGTTTTGCGATCGTTTCTAGAAATGTGTACGAGCCGGTGGTTGGAATTGTATGTGCAGAAATTTAACTAGGATCATGAAATGCAAAATGTTAATAGCAGTCCACACGTGAATGGGGAGCGCTCCAAATGCTTATGCTTTTGCTACTAGGATTAATAACGGGACGTAAGGGGTTCAACTGCGAGAAGACGACCTCAGCTGTTCCTCCCCGCAGGAAAGACATCTCACCGTTTTGGGTGCTGCATGCGCATTCATTTACCAAACTTTCATGCGATGTACTAGTTCCTGGGGAACGAATAGAATCGTTGTACGTGCCAGTCTTTACGTATAGATATAAGTAAGCGGAGACGGCTTAATCCTGCCACGTAGATTGCTTTCCATAAGACGCACCTGAGAGTCTCATGGGCCGGTGGCCCGACATGCAGTTTGTCCTGCTGCATGGCTTACTTTCAGAGACTCGCAAGTTTATTGTAGTGCTGGGTTGTCGCGAAAGTGAAAAGTAGGGCCTGTCCGGGATTTGAACCCGGGACCTCCTGCACCCAAAGCAGGAATCATACCCCTAGACCAACAGGCGGCACAAGTAAGCAAGTCTGCACCGCGCCACCTACTGAGATCTTGCCGCACTTGCTACTTGCAGCATCCTAGCTGGACCATATTCTCAAAGAGGTTTCTTAATCTGACACCTACAACATGCGCTGTGCTGAACACCAGTGTATGTGAATGCTGAAAGAGCTGCTTGAGTTGTGTGACAGTATTTCGACCGTGTGTAGTGCAAATGTTATCGTGTCACGAACAATCCGCCCACTACGTAGCGTTCTGTGTCTGCACGCAGTTTTCGACAGTACTCTGTGTCCATAGCTGTTTTCATAGCTAGGCTGCTTCCAGCACAAAGCATCCGCCATACGAAAGTGGCTGTTTCGCGATTTTGATTACCTGATCCTTCGACATCACTTCATGTACGAATACTGGCAAGAATTCTCGCTACATTCGAAGGTGCTCCTTCCACTTCCAGCCTACTTGGTTGCTTCATTAGCCACGCAAACACTTCCTGAGGACCATACGTGTAATGACATCGCATCTTATGGGCTTAATTACATGATACCACTGAATTTAAGAGCGCTACAGGCATCCGGTTCCATGGTGTAATGGTTAGCACTCTGGACTTTGAATCCAGCGATCCGAGTTCGAGTCTCGGTGGAACCTGACGCTGTGTTTTGCGATTGTTTCTAGAAATGTGTACGAGCCGGTGGTTGGAATTGTATGTGCAGAAATTTAACTAGGATCATGAAATGCAAAATGTTAATAGCAGCCCACACGTGAATGGGGAGCGCTCCAAATGCTTATGCTTTTGCTACTAGGATTAATAACGGGACGTAAGGGGTTCAACTGCGAGAAGACGACCTCAGCTGTTCCTCCCCGCAGGAAAGACATCTCACCGTTTTGGGTGCTGCATGCGCATTCATTTACCAAACTTGCATGCGATGTACTAGTTCCTGGGGAACGAATAGAATCGTTGTACGTGCCAGTCTTTACGTATAGATATAAGTAAGCGGAGACGGCCTAATCCTGCCACGTAGATTGCTTTCCATAAGACGCACCTGAGAGTCTCATGGGCCGGTGGCCCGACATGCAGTTTGTCCTGCTGCATGGCTTACTTTCAGAGACTCGCAAGTTTATCGTAGTGCTGGGTTGTCGCGAAAGTGAAAAGTAGGGCCTGTCCGGGATTTGAACCCGGGACCTCCTGCACCCAAAGCAGGAATCATACCCCTAGACCAACAGGCCGCACAAGTAAGCAAGTCTGCACCCCGCCACCTACTGAGATCTTGCCGCACTTGCTACTTGCAGCATCCTAGCTGGACCATATTCTCAAAGAGGTTTCTTAATCTGACACCTACAGCATGCGCTGTGCTGAACACCAGTGTATGTGAATGCTGAAAGAGCTGCTTGAGTTGTGTGACAGTATTTCGACCGTGTGTAGTGCAAATGTTATCGTGTCACGAACAATCCGCCCACTACGTAGCGTTCTGTGTCTGCACGCAGTTTTCGACAGTACTCTGTGTCCATAGCTGTTTTCATAGCTAGGCTGCTTCCAGCACAAAGCATCCGCCATACGAAAGTGGCTGTTTCGCGATTTTGATTACCTGATCCTTCGACATCACTTCATGTACGAATACTGGCAAGAATTCTCGCTACATTCGAAGGTGCTCCTTCCACTTCCAGCCTACTTGGTTGCTTCATTAGCCACGCAAACACTTCCTGAGGACCATACGTGTAATGATATCGCATCTTATGGGCTTAATTACATGATACCACTGAATTTAAGAGCGCTACAGGCATCCGGTTCCATGGTGTAATGGTTAGCACTCTGGACTTTGAATCCAGCGATCCGAGTTCGAGTCTCGGTGGAACCTGACGCTGTGTTTTGCGATTGTTTCTAGAAATGTGTACGAGCCGGTGGTTGGAATTGTATGTGCAGAAATTTAACTAGGATCATGAAATGCAAAATGTTAATAGCAGTCCACACGTGAATGGGGAGCGCTCCAAATGCTTATGCTTTTGCTACTAGGATTAATAACGGGACGTAAGGGGTTCAACTGCGAGAAGACGACCTCAGCTGTTCCTCCCCGCAGGAAAGACATCTCACCGTTTTGGGTGCTGCATGCGCATTCATTTACCAAACTTGCATGCGATGTACTAGTTCCTGGGGAACGAATAGAATCGTTGTACGTGCCAGTCTTTACGTATAGATATAAGTAAGCGGAGACGGCTTAATCCTGCCACGTAGATTGCTTTCCATAAGACGCACCTGAGAGTCTCATGGGCCGGTGGCCCGACATGCAGTTTGTCCTGCTGCATGGCTTACTTTCAGAGACTCGCAAGTTTATCGTAGTGCTGGGTTGTCGCGAAAGTGAAAAGTAGGGCCTGTCCGGGATTTGAACCCGGGACCTCCTGCACCCAAAGCAGGAATCATACCCCTAGACCAACAGGCGGCACAAGTAAGCAAGTCTGCACCGCGCCACCTACTGAGATCTTGCCGCACTTGCTACTTGCAGCATCCTAGCTGGACCATATTCTCAAAGAGGTTTCTTAATCTGACACCTACAACATGCGCTGTGCTGAACACCAGTGTATGTGAATGCTGAAAGAGCTGCTTGAGTTGTGTGACAGTATTTCGACCGTGTGTAGTGCAAATGTTATCGTGTCACGAACAATCCGCCCACTACGTAGCGTTCTGTGTCTGCACGCAGTTTTCGACAGTACTCTGTGTCCATAGCTGTTTTCATAGCTAGGCTGCTTCCAGCACAAAGCATCCGCCATACGAAAGTGGCTGTTTCGCGATTTTGATTACCTGATCCTTCGACATCACTTCATGTACGAATACTGGCAAGAATTCTCGCTACATTCGAAGGTGCTCCTTCCACTTCCAGCCTACTTGGTTGCTTCATTAGCCACGCAAACACTTCCTGAGGACCATACGTGTAATGACATCGCATCTTATGGGCTTAATTACATGATACCACTGAATTTAAGAGCGCTACAGGCATCCGGTTCCATGGTGTAATGGTTAGCACTCTGGACTTTGAATCCAGCGATCCGAGTTCGAGTCTCGGTGGAACCTGTCGCTGTGTTTTGCGATCGTTTCTAGAAATGTGTACGAGCCGGTGGTTGGAATTGTATGTGCAAAATGTTAATAGCAGTCCACACGTGAATGGGGAGCGCTCCAAATGCTTATGCTTTTGCTACTAGGATTAATAACGGGACGTAAGGGGTTCAACTGCGAGAAGACGACCTCAGCTGTTCCTCCCCGCAGGAAAGACATCTCACCGTTTTGGGTGCTGCATGCGCATTCATTTACCAAACTTTCATGCGATGTACTAGTTCCTGGGGAACGAATAGAATCGTTGTACGTGCCAGTCTTTACGTATAGATATAAGTAAGCGGAGACGGCTTAATCCTGCCACGTAGATTGCTTTCCATAAGACGCACCTGAGAGTCTCATGGGCCGGTGGCCCGACATGCAGTTTGTCCTGCTGCATGGCTTACTTTCAGAGACTCGCAAGTTTATCGTAGTGCTGGGTTGTCGCGAAAGTGAAAAGTAGGGCCTGTCCGGGATTTGAACCCGGGACCTCCTGCACCCAAAGCAGGAATCATACCCCTAGACCAACAGGCGGCACAAGTAAGCAAGTCTGCACCGCGCCACCTACTGAGATCTTGCCGCACTTGCTACTTGCAGCATCCTAGCTGGACCATATTCTCAAAGAGGTTTCTTAATCTGACACCTACAACATGCGCTGTGCTGAACACCAGTGTATGTGAATGCTGAAAGAGCTGCTTGAGTTGTGTGACAGTATTTCGACCGTGTGTAGTGCAAATGTTATCGTGTCACGAACAATCCGCCCACTACGTAGCGTTCTGTGTCAGCACGCAGTTTTCGACAGTACTCTGTGTCCATAGCTGTTTTCATAGCTAGGCTGCTTCCAGCACAAAGCATCCGCCATACGAAAGTGGCTGTTTCGCGATTTTGATTACCTGATCCTTCGACATCACTTCATGTACGAATACTGGCAAGAATTCTCGCTACATTCGAAGGTGCTCCTTCCACTTCCAGCCTACTTGGTTGCTTCATTAGCCACGCAAACACTTCCTGAGGACCATACGTGTAATGACATCGCATCTTATGGGCTTAATTACATGATACCACTGAATTTAAGAGCGCTACAGGCATCAGGTTCCATGGTGTAATGGTTAGCACTCTGGGCTTTGAATCCAGCGATCCGAGTTCGAGTCTCGGTGGAACCTGACGCTGTGTTTTGCGATCGTTTCTAGAAATGTGTACGAGCCGGTGGTTGGAATTGTATGTGCAGAAATTTAACTAGGATCATGAAATGCAAAATGTTAATAGCAGTCCACACGTGAATGGGGAGCGCTCCAAATGCTTATGCTTTTGCTACTAGGATTAATAACGGGACGTAAGGGGTTCAACTGCGAGAAGACGACCTCAGCTGTTCCTCCCCGCAGGAAAGACATCTCACCGTTTTGGGTGCTGCATGCGCATTCATTTACCAAACTTGCATGCGATGTACTAGTTCCTGGGGAACGAATAGAATCGTTGTACGTGCCAGTCTTTACGTATAGATATAAGTAAGCGGAGACGGCTTAATCCTGCCACGTAGATTGCTTTCCATAAGACGCACCTGAGAGTCTCATGGGCCGGTGGCCCGACATGCAGTTTCTCCTGCTGCATGGCTTACTTTCAGAGACTCGCAAGTTTATCGTAGTGCTGGATTGTCGCGAAAGTGAAAAGTAGGGCCTGTCCGGGATTTGAATCCGGGACCTCCTGCACCCAAAGCAGGAATCATACCCCTAGACCAACAGGCCGCCAAGTAAGCAAGTCTGCACCCCGCCACCTACTGAGATCTTGCCGCACTTGCTACTTGCAGCATCCTAGCTGGACCATATTCTCAAAGAGGTTTCTTAATCTGACACCTACAACATGCGCTGTGCTGAACACCAGTGTATGTGAATGCTGAAAGAGCTGCTTGAGTTGTGTGACAGTATTTCGACCGTGTGTAGTGCAAATGTTATCGTGTCACGAACAATCCGCCCACTACGTAGCGTTCTGTGTCTGCACGCAGTTTTCGACAGTACTCTGTGTCCATAGCTGTTTTCATAGCTAGGCTGCTTCCAGCACAAAGCATCCGCCATACGAAAGTGGCTGTTTCGCGATTTTGATTACCTGATCCTTCGACATCACTTCATGTACGAATACTGGCAAGAATTCTCGCTACATTCGAAGGTGCTCCTTCCACTTCCAGCCTACTTGGTTGCTTCATTAGCCACGCAAACACTTCCTGAGGACCATACGTGTAATGACATCGCATCTTATGGGCTTAATTACATGATACCACTGAATTTAAGAGCGCTACAGGCATCCGGTTCCATGGTGTAATGGTTAGCACTCTGGACTTTGAATCCAGCGATCCGAGTTCGAGTCTCGGTGGAACCTGACGCTGTGTTTTGCGATCGTTTCTAGAAATGTGTACGAGCCGGTGGTTGGAATTGTATGTGCAGAAATTTAACTAGGATCATGAAATGCAAAATGTTAATAGCAGTCCACACGTGAATGGGGAGCGCTCCAAATGCTTATGCTTTTGCTACTAGGATTAATAACGGGACGTAAGGGGTTCAACTGCGAGAAGACGACCTCAGCTGTTCCTCCCCGCAGGAAAGACATCTCACCGTTTTGGGTGCTGCATGCGCATTCATTTACCAAACTTTCATGCGATGTACTAGTTCCTGGGGAACGAATAGAATCGTTGTACGTGCCAGTCTTTACGTATAGATATAAGTAAGCGGAGACGGCTTAATCCTGCCACGTAGATTGCTTTCCATAAGACGCACCTGAGAGTCTCATGGGCCGGTGGCCCGACATGCAGTTTGTCCTGCTGCATGGCTTACTTTCAGAGACTCGCAAGTTTATTGTAGTGCTGGGTTGTCGCGAAAGTGAAAAGTAGGGCCTGTCCGGGATTTGAACCCGGGACCTCCTGCACCCAAAGCAGGAATCATACCCCTAGACCAACAGGCGGCACAAGTAAGCAAGTCTGCACCGCGCCACCTACTGAGATCTTGCCGCACTTGCTACTTGCAGCATCCTAGCTGGACCATATTCTCAAAGAGGTTTCTTAATCTGACACCTACAACATGCGCTGTGCTGAACACCAGTGTATGTGAATGCTGAAAGAGCTGCTTGAGTTGTGTGACAGTATTTCGACCGTGTGTAGTGCAAATGTTATCGTGTCACGAACAATCCGCCCACTACGTAGCGTTCTGTGTCTGCACGCAGTTTTCGACAGTACTCTGTGTCCATAGCTGTTTTCATAGCTAGGCTGCTTCCAGCACAAAGCATCCGCCATACGAAAGTGGCTGTTTCGCGATTTTGATTACCTGATCCTTCGACATCACTTCATGTACGAATACTGGCAAGAATTCTCGCTACATTCGAAGGTGCTCCTTCCACTTCCAGCCTACTTGGTTGCTTCATTAGCCACGCAAACACTTCCTGAGGACCATACGTGTAATGACATCGCATCTTATGGGCTTAATTACATGATACCACTGAATTTAAGAGCGCTACAGGCATCCGGTTCCATGGTGTAATGGTTAGCACTCTGGACTTTGAATCCAGCGATCCGAGTTCGAGTCTCGGTGGAACCTGACGCTGTGTTTTGCGATCGTTTCTAGAAATGTGTACGAGCCGGTGGTTGGAATTGTATGTGCAGAAATTTAACTAGGATCATGAAATGCAAAATGTTAATAGCAGTCCACACGTGAATGGGGAGCGCTCCAAATGCTTATGCTTTTGCTACTAGGATTAATAACGGGACGTAAGGGGTTCAACTGCGAGAAGACGACCTCAGCTGTTCCTCCCCGCAGGAAAGACATCTCACCGTTTTGGGTGCTGCATGCGCATTCATTTACCAAACTTGCATGCGATGTACTAGTTCCTGGGGAACGAATAGAATCGTTGTACGTGCCAGTCTTTACGTATAGATATAAGTAAGCGGAGACGGCTTAATCCTGCCACGTAGATTGCTTTCCATAAGACGCACCTGAGAGTCTCATGGGCCGGTGGCCCGACATGCAGTTTCTCCTGCTGCATGGCTTACTTTCAGAGACTCGCAAGTTTATCGTAGTGCTGGGTTGTCGCGAAAGTGAAAAGTAGGGCCTGTCCGGGATTTGAATCCGGGACCTCCTGCACCCAAAGCAGGAATCATACCCCTAGACCAACAGGCCGCCAAGTAAGCAAGTTTGCACCCCGCCACCTACTGAGATCTTGCCGCACTTGCTACTTGCAGCATCCTAGCTGGACCATATTCTCAAAGAGGTTTCTTAATCTGACACCTACAACATGCGCTGTGCTGAACACCAGTGTATGTGAATGCTGAAAGAGCTGCTTGAGTTGTGTGACAGTATTTCGACCGTGTGTAGTGCAAATGTTATCGTGTCACGAACAATCCGCCCACTACGTAGCGTTCTGTGTCTGCACGCAGTTTTCGACAGTACTCTGTGTCCATAGCTGTTTTCATAGCTAGGCTGCTTCCAGCACAAAGCATCCGCCATACGAAAGTGGCTGTTTCGCGATTTTGATTACCTGATCCTTCGACATCACTTCATGTACGAATACTGGCAAGAATTCTCGCTACATTCGAAGGTGCTCCTTCCACTTCCAGCCTACTTGGTTGCTTCATTAGCCACGCAAACACTTCCTGAGGACCATACGTGTAATGACATCGCATCTTATGGGCTTAATTACATGATACCACTGAATTTAAGAGCGCTACAGGCATCCGGTTCCATGGTGTAATGGTTAGCACTCTGGACTTTGAATCCAGCGATCCGAGTTCGAGTCTCGGTGGAACCTGACGCTGTGTTTTGCGATCGTTTCTAGAAATGTGTACGAGCCGGTGGTTGGAATTGTATGTGCAGAAATTTAACTAGGATCATGAAATGCAAAATGTTAATAGCAGTCCACACGTGAATGGGGAGCGCTCCAAATGCTTATGCTTTTGCTACTAGGATTAATAACGGGACGTAAGGGGTTCAACTGCGAGAAGACGACCTCAGCTGTTCCTCCCCGCAGGAAAGACATCTCACCGTTTTGGGTGCTGCATGCGCATTCATTTACCAAACTTGCATGCGATGTACTAGTTCCTGGGGAACGAATAGAATCGTTGTACGTGCCAGTCTTTACGTATAGATATAAGTAAGCGGAGACGGCTTAATCCTGCCACGTAGATTGCTTTCCATAAGACGCACCTGAGAGTCTCATGGGCCGGTGGCCCGACATGCAGTTTCTCCTGCTGCATGGCTTACTTTCAGAGACTCGCAAGTTTATCGTAGTGCTGGGTTGTCGCGAAAGTGAAAAGTAGGGCCTGTCCGGGATTTGAATCCGGGACCTCCTGCACCCAAAGCAGGAGTCATACCCCTAGACCAACAGGCCGCCAAGTAAGCAAGTTTGCACCCCGCCACCTACTGAGATCTTGCCGCACTTGCTACTTGCAGCATCCTAGCTGGACCATATTCTCAAAGAGGTTTCTTAATCTGACACCTACAGCATGCGCTGTGCTGAACACCAGTGTATGTGAATGCTGAAAGAGCTGCTTGAGTTGTGTGACAGTATTTCGACCGTGTGTAGTGCAAATGTTATCGTGTCACGAACAATCCGCCCACTACGTAGCGTTCTGTGTCTGCACGCAGTTTTCGACAGTACTCTGTGTCCATAGCTGTTTTCATAGCTAGGCTGCTTCCAGCACAAAGCATCCGCCATACGAAAGTGGCTGTTTCGCGATTTTGATTACCTGATCCTTCGACATCACTTCATGTACGAATACTGGCAAGAATTCTCGCTACATTCGAAGGTGCTCCTTCCACTTCCAGCCTACTTGGTTGCTTCATTAGCCACGGAAACACTTCCTGAGGACCATACGTGTAATGACATCGCATCTTATGGGCTTAATTACATGATACCACTGAATTTAAGAGCGCTACAGGCATCCGGTTCCATGGTGTAATGGTTAGCACTCTGGACTTTGAATCCAGCGATCCGAGTTCGAGTCTCGGTGGAACCTGACGCTGTGTTTTGCGATCGTTTCTAGAAATGTGTACGAGCCGGTGGTTGGAATTGTATGTGCAGAAATTTAACTAGGATCATGAAATGCAAAATGTTAATAGCAGTCCACACGTGAATGGGGAGCGCTCCAAATGCTTATGCTTTTGCTACTAGGATTAATAACGGGACGTAAGGGGTTCAACTGCGAGAAGACGACCTCAGCTGTTCCTCCCCGCAGGAAAGACATCTCACCGTTTTGGGTGCTGCATGCGCATTCATTTACCAAACTTGCATGCGATGTACTAGTTCCTGGGGAACGAATAGAATCGTTGTACGTGCCAGTCTTTACGTATAGATATAAGTAAGCGGAGACGGCTTAATCCAGCCACGTAGATTGCTTTCCATAAGACGCACCTGAGAGTCTCATGGGCCGGTGGCCCGACATGCAGTTTGTCCTGCTGCATGGCTTACTTTCAGAGACTCGCAAGTTTATCGTAGTGCTGGGTTGTCGCGAAAGTGAAAAGTAGGGCCTGTCCGGGATTTGAACCCGGGACCTCCTGCACCCAAAGCAGGAATCATACCCCTAGACCAACAGGCGGCACAAGTAAGCAAGTCTGCACCGCGCCACCTACTGAGATCTTGCCGCACTTGCTACTTGCAGCATCCTAGCTGGACCATATTCTCAAAGAGGGTTCTTAATCTGACACCTACAACATGCGCTGTGCTGAACACCAGTGTATGTGAATGCTGAAAGAGCTGCTTGAGTTGTGTGACAGTATTTCGACCGTGTGTAGTGCAAATGTTATCGTGTCACGAACAATCCGCCCACTACGTAGCGTTCTGTGTCAGCACGCAGTTTTCGACAGTACTCTGTGTCCATAGCTGTTTTCATAGCTAGGCTGCTTCCAGCACAAAGCATCCGCCATACGAAAGTGGCTGTTTCGCGATTTTGATTACCTGATCCTTCGACATCACTTCATGTACGAATACTGGCAAGAATTCTCGCTACATTCGAAGGTGCTCCTTCCACTTCCTGCCTACTTGGTTGCTTCATTAGCCACGCAAACACTTCCTGAGGACCATACGTGTAATGACATCGCATCTTATGGGCTTAATTACATGATACCACTGAATTTAAGAGCGCTACAGGCATTCGGTTCCATGGTGTAATGGTTAGCGCTCTGGACTTTGAATCCAGCGATCCGAGTGCGAGTCTCGGTGGAACCTGACGCTGTGTTTTGCGATCGTTTCTAGAAATGTGTACGAGCCGGTGGTTGGAATTGTATATGCAGAAATTTAACTAGGATCATGAAATGCAAAATGTTAATAGCAGTCCACACGTGAATGGGGAGCGCTCCAAATGCTTATGCTTTTGCTACTAGGATTAATAACGGGACGTAAGGGGTTCAACTGCGAGAAGACGACCTCAGCTGTTCCTCCCCGCAGGAAAGACATCTCACCGTTTTGGGTGCTGCATGCGCATGCATTTACCAAACTTGCATGCGATGTACTAGTTCCTGGGGAACGAATAGAATCGTTGTACGTGCCAGTCTTTACGTATAGATATAAGTAAGCGGAGACGGCTTAATCCTGCCACGTAGATTGCTTTCCATAAGACGCACCTGAGAGTCTCATGGGCCGGTGGCCCGACATGCAGTTTGTCCTGCTGCATGGCTTACTTTCAGAGACTCGCAAGTTTATCGTAGTGCTGGGTTGTCGCGAAAGTGAAAAGTAGGGCCTGTCCGGGATTTGAACCCGGGACCTCCTGCACCCAAAGCAGGAATCATACCCCTAGACCAACAGGCCGCACAAGTAAGCAAGTCTGCACCCCGCCACCTACTGAGATCTTGCCGCACTTGCTACTTGCAGCATCCTAGCTGGACCATATTCTCAAAGAGGTTTCTTAATCTGACACCTACAGCATGCGCTGTGCTGAACACCAGTGTATGTGAATGCTGAAAGAGCTGCTTGAGTTGTGTGACAGTATTTCGACCGTGTGTAGTGCAAATGTTATCGTGTCACGAACAATCCGCCCACTACGTAGCGTTCTGTGTCTGCACGCAGTTTTCGACAGTACTCTGTGTCCATAGCTGTTTTCATAGCTAGGCTGCTTCCAGCACAAAGCATCCGCCATACGAAAGTGGCTGTTTCGCGATTTTGATTACCTGATCCTTCGACATCACTTCATGTACGAATACTGGCAAGAATTCTCGCTACATTCGAAGGTGCTCCTTCCACTTCCTGCCTACTTGGTTGCTTCATTAGCCACGCAAACACTTCCTGAGGACCATACGTGTAATGACATCGCATCTTATGGGCTTAATTACATGATACCACTGAATTTAAGAGCGCAACAGGCATTCGGTTCCATGGTGTAATGGTTAGCGCTCTGGACATTGAATCCAGCGATCCGAGTTCGAGTCTCGGTGGAACCTGACGCTGTGTTTTGCGATCGTTTCTAGAAATGTGTACGAGCCGGTGGTTGGAATTGTATATGCAGAAATTTAACTAGGATCATGTAATGCAAAATGTTAATAGCAGTCCACACGTGAATGGGGAGCGCTCCAAATGCTTATGCTTTTGCTACTAGGATTAATAACGGGACGTAAGGGGTTCAACTGCGAGAAGACGACCTCAGCTGTTCCTCCCCGCAGGAAAGACATCTCACCGTTTTGGGTGCTGCATGCGCATTCATTTACCAAACTTGCATGCGATGTACTAGTTCCTGGGGAACGAATAGAATAGTAGTACGTGCCAGTCTTTACGTATAGATATAAGTAAGCGGAGACGGCTTAATCCTGCCACGTAGATTGCTTTCCATAAGACGCACCTGAGAGTCTCATGGGCCGGTGGCCCGACATGCAGTTTGTCCTGCTGCATGGCTTACTTTCAGAGACTCGCAAGTTTATCGTAGTGCTGGGTTGTCGCGAAAGTGAAAAGTAGGGCCTGTCCGGGATTTGAACCCGGGACCTCCTGCACCCAAAGCAGGAATCATACCCCTAGACCAACAGGCCGCACAAGTAAGCAAGTCTGCACCGCGCCACCTACTGAGATCTTGCCGCACTTGCTACTTGCAGCATCCTAGCTGGACCATATTCTCAAAGAGGTTTCTTAATCTGACACCTACAACATGCGCTGTGCTGAACACCAGTGTATGTGAATGCTGAAAGAGCTGCTTGAGTTGTGTGACAGTATTTCGACCGTGTGTAGTGCAAATGTTATCGTGTCACGAACAATCCGCCCACTACGTAGCGTTCTGTGTCAGCACGCAGTTTTCGACAGTACTCTGTGTCCATAGCTGTTTTCATAGCTAGGCTGCTTCCAGCACAAAGCATCCGCCATACGAAAGTGGCTGTTTCGCGATTTTGATTACCTGATCCTTCGACATCACTTCATGTACGAATACTGGCAAGAATTCTCGCTACATTCGAAGGTGCTCCTTCCACTTCCTGCCTACTTGGTTGCTTCATTAGCCACGCAAACACTTCCTGAGGACCATACGTGTAATGACATCGCATCTTATGGGCTTAATTACATGATACCACTGAATTTAAGAGCGCTACAGGCATTAGGTTCCATGGTGTAATGGTTAGCGCTCTGGACTTTGAATCCAGCGATCCGAGTGCGAGTCTCGGTGGAACCTGACGCTGTGTTTTGCGATCGTTTCTAGAAATGTGTACGAGCCGGTGGTTGGAATTGTATATGCAGAAATTTAACTAGGATCATGAAATGCAAAATGTTAATAGCAGTCCACACGTGAATGGGGAGCGCTCCAAATGCTTATGCTTTTGCTACTAGGATTAATAACGGGACGTAAGGGGTTCAACTGCGAGAAGACGACCTCAGCTGTTCCTCCCCGCAGGAAAGACATCTCACCGTTTTGGGTGCTGCATGCGCATGCATTTACCAAACTTGCATGCGATGTACTAGTTCCTGGGGAACGAATAGAATCGTTGTACGTGCCAGTCTTTACGTATAGATATAAGTAAGCGGAGACGGCTTAATCCTGCCACGTAGATTGCTTTCCATAAGACGCACCTGAGAGTCTCATGGGCCGGTGGCCCGACATGCAGTTTGTCCTGCTGCATGGCTTACTTTCAGAGACTCGCAAGTTTATCGTAGTGCTGGGTTGTCGCGAAAGTGAAAAGTAGGGCCTGTCCGGGATTTGAACCCGGGACCTCTTGCACCCAAAGCAGGAATCATACCCCTAGACCAACAGGCCGCACAAGTAAGCAAGTCTGCACCCCGCCACCTACTGAGATCTTGCCGCACTTGCTACTTGCAGCATCCTAGCTGGACCATATTCTCAAAGACGTTTCTTAATCTGACACCTACAGCATGCGCTGTGCTGAACACCAGTGTATGTGAATGCTGAAAGAGCTGCTTGAGTTGTGTGACAGTATTTCGACCGTGTGTAGTGCAAATGTTATCGTGTCACGAACAATCCGCCCACTACGTAGCGTTCTGTGTCTGCACGCAGTTTTCGACAGTACTCTGTGTCCATAGCTGTTTTCATAGCTAGGCTGCTTCCAGCACAAAGCATCCGCCATACGAAAGTGGCTGTTTCGCGATTTTGATTACCTGATCCTTCGACATCACTTCATGTACGAATACTGGCAAGAATTCTCGCTACATTCGAAGGTGCTCCTTCCACTTCCAGCCTACTTGGTTGCTTCATTAGCCACGCAAACACTTCCTGAGGACCATACGTGTAATGACATCGCATCTTATGGGCTTAATTACATGATACCACTGAATTTAAGAGCGCTACAGGCATCCGGTTCCATGGTGTAATGGTTAGCACTCTGGACTTTGAATCCAGCGATCCGAGTTCGAGTCTCGGTGGAACCTGACGCTGTGTTTTGCGATCGTTTCTAGAAATGTGTACGAGCCGGTGGTTGGAATTGTATGTGCAGAAATTTAACTAGGATCATGAAATGCAAAATGTTAATAGCAGTCCACACGTGAATGGGGAGCGCTCCAAATGCTTATGCTTTTGCTACTAGGATTAATAACGGGACGTAAGGGGTTCAACTGCGAGAAGACGACCTCAGCTGTTCCTCCCCGCAGGAAAGACATCTCACCGTTTTGGGTGCTGCATGCGCATTCATTTACCAAACTTGCATGCGATGTACTAGTTCCTGGGGAACGAATAGAATCGCTGTACGTGCCAGTCTTTACGTATAGATATAAGTAAGCGGAGACGGCTTAATCCTGCCACGTAGATTGCTTTCCATAAGACGCACCTGAGAGTCTCATGGGCCGGTGGCCCGACATGCAGTTTGTCCTGCTGCATGGCTTACTTTCAGAGACTCGCAAGTTTATCGTAGTGCTGGGTTGTCGCGAAAGTGAAAAGTAGGGCCTGTCCGGGATTTGAACCCGGGACCTCCTGCACCCAAAGCAGGAATCATACCCCTAGACCAACAGGCGGCACAAGTAAGCAAGTCTGCACCGCGCCACCTACTGAGATCTTGCCGCACTTGCTACTTGCAGCATCCTAGCTGGACCATATTCTCAAAGAGGTTTCTTAATCTGACACCTACAACATGCGCTGTGCTGAACACCAGTGTATGTGAATGCTGAAAGAGCTGCTTGAGTTGTGTGACAGTATTTCGACCGTGTGTAGTGCAAATGTTATCGTGTCACGAACAATCCGCCCACTACGTAGCGTTCTGTGTCTGCACGCAGTTTTCGACAGTACTCTGTGTCCATAGCTGTTTTCATAGCTAGGCTGCTTCCAGCACAAAGCATCCGCCATACGAAAGTGGCTGTTTCGCGATTTTGATTACCTGATCCTTCGACATCACTTCATGTACGAATACTGGCAAGAATTCTCGCTACATTCGAAGGTGCTCCTTCCACTTCCAGCCTACTTGGTTGCTTCATTAGCCACGCAAACACTTCCTGAGGACCATACGTGTAATGACATCGCATCTTATGGGCTTAATTACATGATACCACTGAATTTAAGAGCGCTACAGGCATCCGGTTCCATGGTGTAATGGTTAGCACTCTGGACTTTGAATCCAGCGATCCGAGTTCGAGTCTCGGTGGAACCTGACGCTGTGTTTTGCGATCGTTTCTAGAAATGTGTACGAGCCGGTGGTTGGAATTGTATATGCAGAAATTTAACTAGGATCATGAAATGCAAAATGTTAATAGCAGTCCACACGTGAATGGGGAGCGCTCCAAATGCTTATGCTTTTGCTACTAGGATTAATAACGGGACGTAAGGGGTTCAACTGCGGGAAGACGACCTCAGCTGTTCCTCCCCGCAGGAAAGACATCTCACCGTTTTGGGTGCTGCATGCGCATTCATTTACCAAACTTGCATGCGATGTACTAGTTCCTGGGGAACGAATAGAATCGTTGTACGTGCCAGTCTTTACGTATAGATATAAGTAAGCGGAGACGGCTTAATCCTGCCACGTAGATTGCTTTCCATAAGACGCACCTGAGAGTCTCATGGGCCGGTGGCCCGACATGCAGTTTGTCCTGCTGCATGGCTTACTTTCAGAGACTCGCAAGTTTATCGTAGTGCTGGGTTGTCGCGAAAGTGAAAAGTAGGGCCTGTCCGGGATTTGAACCCGGGACCTCCTGCACCCAAAGCAGGAATCATACCCCTAGACCAACAGGCCGCACAAGTAAGCAAGTCTGCACCCCGCCACCTACTGAGATCTTGCCGCACTTGCTACTTGCAGCATCCTAGCTGGACCATATTCTCAAAGAGGTTTCTTAATCTGACACCTACAGCATGCGCTGTGCTGAACACCAGTGTATGTGAATGCTGAAAGAGCTGCTTGAGTTGTGTGACAGTATTTCGACCGTGTGTAGTGCAAATGTTATCGTGTCACGAACAATCCGCCCACTACGTAGCGTTCTGTGTCAGCACGCAGTTTTCGACAGTACTCTGTGTCCATAGCTGTTTTCATAGCTAGGCTGCTTCCAGCACAAAGCATCCGCCATACGAAAGTGGCTGTTTCGCGATTTTGATTACCTGATCCTTCGACATCACTTCATGTACGAATACTGGCAAGAATTCTCGCTACATTCGAAGGTGCTCCTTCCACTTCCAGCCTACTTGGTTGCTTCATTAGCCACGCAAACACTTCCTGAGGACCATACGTGTAATGACATCGCATCTTATGGGCTTAATTACATGATACCACTGAATTTAAGAGCGCTACAGGCATCCGGTTCCATGGTGTAATGGTTAGCACTCTGGACTTTGAATCCAGCGATCCGAGTTCGAGTCTCGGTGGAACCTGACGCTGTGTTTTGCGATCGTTTCTAGAAATGTGTACGAGCCGGTGGTTGGAATTGTATATGCAGAAATTTAACTAGGATCATGAAATGCAAAATGTTAATAGCAGTCCACACGTGAATGGGGAGCGCTCCAAATGCTTATGCTTTTGCTACTAGGATTAATAACGGGACGTAAGGGGTTCAACTGCGAGAAGACGACCTCAGCTGTTCCTCCCCGCAGGAAAGACATCTCACCGTTTTGGGTGCTGCATGCGCATGCATTTACCAAACTTGCATGCGATGTACTAGTTCCTGGGGAACGAATAGAATCGCTGTACGTGCCAGTCTTTACGTATAGATATAAGTAAGCGGAGACGGCTTAATCCTGCCACGTAGATTGCTTTCCATAAGACGCACCTGAGAGTCTCATGGGCCGGTGGCCCGACATGCAGTTTGTCCTGCTGCATGGCTTACTTTCAGAGACTCGCAAGTTTATCGTAGTGCTGGGTTGTCGCGAAAGTGAAAAGTAGGGCCTGTCCGGGATTTGAACCCGGGACCTCCTGCACCCAAAGCAGGAATCATACCCCTAGACCAACAGGCGGCACAAGTAAGCAAGTCTGCACCGCGCCACCTACTGAGATCTTGCCGCACTTGCTACTTGCAGCATCCTAGCTGGACCATATTCTCAAAGAGGTTTCTTAATCTGACACCTACAACATGCGCTGTGCTGAACACCAGTGTATGTGAATGCTGAAAGAGCTGCTTGAGTTGTGTGACAGTATTTCGACCGTGTGTAGTGCAAATGTTATCGTGTCACGAACAATCCGCCCACTACGTAGCGTTCTGTGTCTGCACGCAGTTTTCGACAGTACTCTGTGTCCATAGCTGTTTTCATAGCTAGGCTGCTTCCAGCACAAAGCATCCGCCATACGAAAGTGGCTGTTTCGCGATTTTGATTACCTGATCCTTCGACATCACTTCATGTACGAATACTGGCAAGAATTCTCGCTACATTCGAAGGTGCTCCTTCCACTTCCAGCCTACTTGGTTGCTTCATTAGCCACGCAAACACTTCCTGAGGACCATACGTGTAATGACATCGCATCTTATGGGCTTAATTACATGATACCACTGAATTTAAGAGCGCTACAGGCATCCGGTTCCATGGTGTAATGGTTAGCACTCTGGACTTTGAATCCAGCGATCCGAGTTCGAGTCTCGGTGGAACCTGACGCTGTGTTTTGCGATCGTTTCTAGAAATGTGTACGAGCCGGTGGTTGGAATTGTATATGCAGAAATTTAACTAGGATCATGAAATGCAAAATGTTAATAGCAGTCCACACGTGAATGGGGAGCGCTCCAAATGCTTATGCTTTTGCTACTAGGATTAATAACGGGACGTAAGGGGTTCAACTGCGAGAAGACGACCTCAGCTGTTCCTCCCCGCAGGAAAGACATCTCACCGTTTTGGGTGCTGCATGCGCATTCATTTACCAAACTTGCATGCGATGTACTAGTTCCTGGGGAACGAATAGAATCGTTGTACGTGCCAGTCTTTACGTATAGATATAAGTAAGCGGAGACGGCTTAATCCTGCCACGTAGATTGCTTTCCATAAGACGCACCTGAGAGTCTCATGGGCCGGTGGCCCGACATGCAGTTTGTCCTGCTGCATGGCTTACTTTCAGAGACTCGCAAGTTTATCGTAGTGCTGGGTTGTCGCGAAAGTGAAAAGTAGGGCCTGTCCGGGATTTGAACCCGGGACCTCCTGCACCCAAAGCAGGAATCATACCCCTAGACCAACAGGCCGCACAAGTAAGCAAGTCTGCACCCCGCCACCTACTGAGATCTTGCCGCACTTGCTACTTGCAGCATCCTAGCTGGACCATATTCTCAAAGAGGTTTCTTAATCTGACACCTACAGCATGCGCTGTGCTGAACACCAGTGTATGTGAATGCTGAAAGAGCTGCTTGAGTTGTGTGACAGTATTTCGACCGTGTGTAGTGCAAATGTTATCGTGTCACGAACAATCCGCCCACTACGTAGCGTTCTGTGTCAGCACGCAGTTTTCGACAGTACTCTGTGTCCATAGCTGTTTTCATAGCTAGGCTGCTTCCAGCACAAAGCATCCGCCATACGAAAGTGGCTGTTTCGCGATTTTGATTACCTGATCCTTCGACATCACTTCATGTACGAATACTGGCAAGAATTCTCGCTACATTCGAAGGTGCTCCTTCCACTTCCAGCCTACTTGGTTGCTTCATTAGCCACGCAAACACTTCCTGAGGACCATACGTGTAGTGACATCGCATCTTATGGGCTTAATTACATGATACCACTGAATTTAAGAGCGCTACAGGCATCCGGTTCCATGGTGTAATGGTTAGCACTCTGGACTTTGAATCCAGCGATCCGAGTTCGAGTCTCGGTGGAACCTGACGCTGTGTTTTGCGATCGTTTCTAGAAATGTGTACGAGCCGGTGGTTGGAATTGTATATGCAGAAATTTAACTAGGATCATGAAATGCAAAATTTTAATAGCAGTCCACACGTGAATGGGGAGCGCTCCAAATGCTTATGCTTTTGCTACTAGGATTAATAACGGGACGTAAGGGGTTCAACTGCGAGAAGACGACCTCAGCTGTTCCTCCCCGCAGGAAAGACATCTCACCGTTTTGGGTGCTGCATGCGCATGCATTTACCAAACTTGCATGCGATGTACTAGTTCCTGGGGAACGAATAGAATCGTTGTACG